>NC_060121.1:676172043-678672043 GCF_021461395.2 Schistocerca americana
TTTTAGCGGGTTACGCTGTCGTAATCGGCCATGCACAATGACCCTGTGATATCTTGACTGATTTTACACTAAGGGAAGGTTTTTGCTCTTGCCAATATATTAGAAATCGTAGTTAGCCCATCATATGAACATTTTTAGTGGGCGAAAGGGGTTTATTGATTTTAATTGACACCAATCGATGCGAGTCGGGACTTGGAGTTCAACTGTAACTTCTTGTATGCAAATTTGTTTCATGTATAGTATCAGAAGGGTTTTTAGAAGTAAGGTGGAGCCTAGTTGTAAAATGATTATTTCCCTGCTTCTTAATTTGGCCTCAATGACTTGGAGATCAGAACAAGGGAATGTTTGTGTGAGGATTTTCCTTTATTATTACTTGTCAGGTATACTTCTTTCAGAATGAATTGGTCGATAAATTGAGTGACCAAGAGTAATACTTGTCGCTGTTAACTGATAATTTGGTGGTAATAATTGTCTGAAACTATTTTTATAACATTGAGCAACAATTGTATCTAGCTAACAACTCGTGGAGCGAAGAAGAGAAGAAACAATAAAGTTGTTGTTTAATTACTTTTAAGTTTGCTTCTTTTCCTTTTAAAGAAAGAAGGGGAAAGATTAAAGAGTGCATCCTCTTGTAAGGTTGTTGCCTTGCCGTTTTAGTTAATTCTGATTTAACTGTTGCAAGCTAATCAAATTGGATAGTAGTCAGTGTTTTTGCTGACAGCAGTGGAGCTTGTTTTTTAATTAAAAATTTAATCGTGTATTCTCAGTATTTCTTCTCCAACAGCTTCTGTGGCTCGCTTTCATACCTACCAGTTATCTCTGAAAAGGACAATAACTGATGTAGGACAGACAAATATAAGACGAAGTAACGTATCTGAGAAAAAACTGAAAAAGAAACAGTCGTCGGAATAAACGCTTCGCTATAATTAGAGAAACGTCACAATAATATTGTCGGAAAAATCGAAATAAAGGCGTCAATAGGCATGGTGCAATAGGAATTCACCATTAAAAGCAGAGGCAATGGCGCATACATAATGGAGTTAATTGAAGGAAAGCGACAGGGAGAGAGAGGAGCTGTTTCATGGCATGATAGATGAAAAAATGGGGGTTAACGTGGAAGATAGTTGGACCTAGTACAGCAGTCAGGTTTTCAAAGAGCTTAGAAAGACCAAAGAACAAACACTGCAGAATATCTAAAGCCACTAGAGGAAATGGCCACCAAATGATTAGCAAATTTTTTTAATAGAATCTGAGTCAGGAGATGTACCACAAAATTTTTAGGGAAATGTCATCAACGTCGGAATGTCACCTAGCTGGTTTAATTGCTATTTCAAATTTTAATTTTGTTTCTAAGTATTCCCTTTAACACTGTCATTTAATGTGTAAGAACAATTTGTTGTTGCTTATGTGGCGAACAGGATCGTCGCTTCAGCTAAGGTTGTTTCTTCCTGCAGAAAGTGATCTGCTAGCAAAATTCTGAGTGTTGACCCGTTCTCAGTAGCCAACAGGTAGCGTATGAGAGAAATCACGTGTTGATTTTCGTCGAAGCGCGTCGCCTCCAGTCACAAGCTCTTACCTACAGGCTCTCAGATGGCAATTACGTCAAATCTCAGCTACTCTCCTCATTTCTCGGACTTGGTTCCAACACAGAAAGTGACATATTTCCCTGACCACCTTCACTGGGTAACGGTCTCACAAGCCGACTGGCGCGCTCCCATATGTATTACGCCTAAAGACGATAATATGTTTTATTTTAATTAACTCTGCCGGCCGGTGAGGCCGAACGGTTCTAGGCGCTTCAGTCTGGAACCGTGCGACCGCTACGGTCGCAGGTTCGAATCCTGCCTCGGGCGTGGATGTGAGTGATGTCCTTAGGTCAATTTGGTTTTAGTAGTTCTAAGTTATAGGGGACTGATGACCTCAGATGTTATGTCCTATAGTGCTCAGAGCCATTTCAACGATTTTTTAAATTAACTCTTTTATTTAATGAAGACTCGTTGAGTCTCCCACATCGCTGACTATCTTTACCAGTGCTCTCTCAGCATCTGCATACATTCTAACCTAAATAGCAAAGGCAGATAAGTGTGAAAACTACCGAATAATCGGCTTAAAGGCGCATGCATAAAAGTAAGGGACAAAAACAATACACGGGGAAAAGGTAAAAGAAAATTTAAGGACTCTTAGATTATCATTGTTTTGTGTTCAGGAAAGGTAAAGGCATTACAGAATCAGTACTTGATAATGGAAGCAAGAGCTTAAAATATGAAAGGGCTTTCATAGAATTTATTGACTTAAAAATGGTTTAGATAATGGTAAGGTGGCGCAAAACATTTGAAAATCTCATAAGAATAAGAGGTAGGCTTCAGAGAAAAAATTGTAGTACACAATATGTACAAAAACAGAGAGGGAAAGATAAATTTGTAAGACAAGATTTCGGTGTTTTCCCAGCACATAGAAGAAGTTATGACGGAGATAAAAGTCAAGTTGAGAAGTGGAATTAATATTCAGAGCAAAAGTAAATCGATGATAAGTTTCGCAGGTGACATTTTTATCTCACTGAGATTTAAGGTGAACTACGGAACCGGTACAGGAATGAACAACATAATGGAGCACGGGGTTACATGTAAATCTGCTAGTATTTAAAATGCGATGCTTTAGAAGGATGTGCTAAATTGATACTCTATTAAGATTAGAAATGAAGAGTATATAAACAGAGTCGGTGAGGAAGGGAACCTATGAAGAGGATTGACACGAAGACAGGACCTTATGGTAGGACATATGTTAAGACATCATTGAACATCTTTCACTTTACTAGATGAAGATTTATATTGAGATGAAGAGGTTTGAACTAGAGTGGAAATCATGGTTCACTGCATCAACCTTTTACAAGACTAATGACAGTCTCGAACCCTCTACATAAAAGCCAAGACGTGTGGTTCAAATGCTTCAAATGGTTCTGAGCACTATGGGACGTAACATCTGTTGTCATCAGTCCCCTAGAACTTAGAACTACTTAAACATAACTAACCTAAGGACATCACACACATCCATGCCCGAGGCAGGATTCGAACCTGCGACCGTAGCAGTCGCGCGGTTCCGGACTGAGTGCCTAGAACCGCTAGACCACCGCGGCCGGCATGACGTGTGAAATACCCTACCTAATACAGGGTGATTTTTTTCAACCGTGTACGGACTCTATGACTGATCGACGAGAGGATATGGGACAAAAAAGCTGGAATGAACTTATGGCCGGAAAGGCATGGTTTCCATGCTGGAGTCCATTTATTTAATCATACATTTTTACAGAAACTGCTGTCTAACACAGGCTGTACCATGCACCCATAGTTACCGTATGTGATGAAAATGATTTCAATGTGCCTCATGCAGGCGTGTATGTGCCGTAGCATTTTCTGTTTCACACGTTCATATTGCCCAGGCTGCGTCCGAACAGCGTCAAGTGCAGCATGAACACGCTGCTCCAATGTCTCCACATCTGGAATGGGCTCTGCATACATGACTCTTTTGAGATGGCGCCATAACCAGAAATTGCACGAGTTGAGAGCCGGTGAACGAGCAGGCCATGCAACTGGGCCCCTCGTCCGATCCATCGACCAAAGAAGTCACGATTGAGATGCGTCCGCACTTTAATGGTGAAGTGGACTCTAGCGCCATCATGTAGCAGCCCCATAACCCTTTGAAACATCAGTGCCACGTCTTCCAGCAGGGGAGGCAAAGTGACCCGCAAGAAACGCCGATGGTTCTGACCTCTTAGGCGACGTAAAAGCGGCTGCCAATTACCCCGGCCCACTCATTCCGGCTGCACCGATGCTGATGATTCGCTGTCACCACTCTACGGGGTTTTGCACACTACCCCACAGATGACGGCTACGAAAGTTGAAGATACTATTCTGCGTAAAGGTGGCCTTTTCTGTACCGGCGGACCAAGTTCACGGTGGTCGCCTTCCACAGTGGTAATCCCATTTTCCTACAAGTCTGGTGTTCGAACATATCGGCTACGTCCTTTATAATTTGCTGTTTGCTGAAACGACGCTGCCCAGACGAACAGCGGAACCTTGTTCCTAAAACTGAATGCTGTAGTTGTTGCCAGCGGGGATAGACTTCGCGATATCTCCTTGCTGCCCGCCGCCCATTTCCATTTGCCTTCTCGTAAGTAACCGCCATGTCAGCAAGTTTTCGATTCGAATAGCGAACCGTTGTGCACAACGCTGTATCAAATCAACTACAAGGTGAGTCAGGAGAAGAGAATCGAACAAAACTTTACCAGCTACTAGGGCGTGAGAGGGCGCTAGTGCATGACGTATCAGGAACAGTACCACCCTCCAGGAGGAAGCCGTGCATACTGTAACTGTGGATGCATGGTACAATGCATGTTAGACCACAGTTTCTGTAACAAAATATGACTGAAGAGATGATCTCTAACAAGGATAAAATGCGTTACCGGACATAGGTTTATTAGACCTTTTTTGTTCTGTGTCTTCTTAGTGATCAATCCGTAGAGTTTGTACACGGTGGAAAAAAATTACCTTGTATGTAACTCAGTGCAAGTGTGTTAAAGTGGTGCAAGTCAGGTGTACACGGTGGAAAAAAATTACCTTGTATGTAACTCAGTGCAAGTGTGTTAAAGTGGTGCAAGTCAGGTGTACACGGTGGAAAAAAATTACCTTGTATGTAACTCAGTGCAAGTGTGTTAAAGTGGTGCAAGTCAGGCAGAGGTGCTATCCGGCGAATGTTCGATCTAAACGGAAGCGCTGGACCACAGATGTTCTCAACGAATGATGTATCAAATAGAGTGAGAAGCAGTACAACTTCTTTAGGACATAATGTAGTAAATCAGGGGAAGGAATTCGTCAAATGATGATGAGAAAGTGCATTTTGACTGCCTGTAATGAATACAAGTCAAGAAAAGTGCCATAAAGTCCGTAGCCAATAGGAAGAGTAGGAGTCCGCCTATGTCGCTGTAATAAATTATACTAAGAGGGACTTGGAATATAAAAAATATCATTAGGACAGAAGATCAGAGCTTTATATTTGTCTGTAGCATCATGTAAAGGTGGAATCAATATGGAAAGAGAACTGCATTCAACACGATAATACGAGCATACTTCTTTTTACGTCGCCTAAGAGGTCAGAACTATCGGCGTTTCTTGCGGGTGACTTTGCCTCCCCTGCTGTAAGTTCATTATCGGAGTCTATAACATTAGCATGACAACAGACACTGAAGAGATTCAGGTACGTCCTGTCAGGATCGTAAAAGACAGTGTAGTGCACACGACTGCATAACAGTCATGTTCAAGAATGTTAAGTGAGAATCCCTGGAAGAAAGACAACACCGTTGTAACGAAACCCTATTCGATAAGAGGACCAGTATCTGGCGTCGGAAATGGTTATCAAATGCGTGACGCTGACGACGCAGAATTTCTGCAATGTATGTATAGGTCATTTCTCATCACCCAGAAGATTTTCACTAATGACAGCTGCTTTGAACACTCAGATCTGACAATGATTATTCTACATAATCTAAATTTATAATAAATCATTCATCTCAAGGAATCGAGAGTCCGTCAATTTTTGCCTAACTGGTACAGTCGCGGTATTGCACACAACAAAATATCGTCCATTATCAATAATGATTTCTGATTCAAATTTGCACCTATTGAAAATATAAATATCGTTGTTGTTATTGTTGGTTTGTATTTCCCAAGCAGTGGTTCCAGACACCTATCGGAAAGGGTATCGTCCTTCCTCGCACAGTGGATCCTGTCATACATGAAATATGAGACTTATGTCGTATGTACACTTCTAGAGTGTAATGGATGACTTATGGTGACGTGCTATGTTAGTGCTGCATAACGAGAAATAACATTATCAGAGAAGGAAGAGAGTGGAATCTGGCGCCGGCGCATGCCCTGTGCATCTCGGGTAGCACCACGGCCTTACCGTCATCTTCCGAACGATCAAGTGCCATCAACAGTGTCACATGCTCTCATGAAACAAGCACTGCGTCATTGTGAGAGATACAGAGGCTAGTGAGTGTGCCCAGACTTACCCCTGGTCACTACTACTAGCGTCACGTCACCATGACATGCCCATGAGTAGTATACAAGATATTGCGCCACTATCTAAGAACGAAATTAGAAATTGAAGTAGCTTTTCCAAACTGTTTTAATGTATGCTTCAATATATTAAGGTTAAAATAGTGAAGTCTCAGAGTGATCCGACGAAAATATTTAGGTAAATATATTGTTTTAATAAAAAAATAAGTGGCGCTAAATAATAAAGCTACAAAGCTAAAAATTGTTCAGAATGTGCAGATATGTGTCAAACGCAAAAGTGAAAAGTCGCAGCCTGACCAGAGCAATATTTTGGTGAAAATCGGCGTTTTTAAGTAAATTTGAAGGCGCTAAGTATTAGATTCAGAAAGATAAAACCTCGGCAACATAATTTGATGGAAGTAACTATTTTTATGCCGCCTGTAATGATGACAGAACCGGATGGCAAGTGGCGAAATTATTTTCCACATTTTTCGTATGTAGCATCAGTTTGATATAAAAACATTTACTATGTGACTCCATTAAGCTACCTCCATTAGATTTCAGGTTACTTACAGAAACTAAAATTGGGACGAAAACCTCCCTACATACAATAAATTAAGTATGATATGAACGTGTTATAGAAAGTTTAACTACAGCACGCGATTTCACTGATCAAACAATAGAGCTATACCAAGTTTCAAGACTTCAGTGTAAGTAACAATCCTTACAAGGAATTTAACAGAAGCAGCTCAGAAGTAATGTTCTACTGTCGGTTTTATTCAAAAAATCTATCCAGCAAAATTTAAATACAGTCGAGCTAAACTTTTTTCAATAACTAAAGCCAACATTGTTCCATTTATATAAAAATTAAGACGATTTTAAACGACAGAGAGTAAATTATTACGTGTCCAAGAGAGAGTCCATGCAGATGCTGCTACCTGTACCTAGAGAAGTTGGTAGCAGATGTTCTGTTCGGTGGTCTACTGCCATTGTATGTAAATACAGCCAGTGAGGGAGTGGGGAGAGACACTTTGCACCGATATATCAATCTGTCCGCGTCAGTCAAATGCCAGCATACGCTGTGCCTCGGATGACGTTAGAGACAGGTTGCTACAAAAGTGTTTTTGGTAAAAGTAGGAAGAGAACTCGTCGGGACTGTACACCGTTCTGGGTAACATAATTTGATGGAAGTAACTGTTTGTGTGCCGCCTGTAATAATGATAAAACTGTGTGGAAAGTGGTGAAATTATTTTCCACATTTAAGGTGAGCAATTAACTTTTGGTCATTACAAGTCAGGGCGATAGACTATTTTACTTGGAACTTCCCGCAGAGGTCGCCTCTGAACTGTTCATAAGCCTACTTCCGATGGGGATATTATTATTATTATTATCACTAGAGATATTGTTATATATTTTGCATGTGAACTTTTAATGAATATATCAATCAGTAACAATGATAGTGATAGCATCCTGATCATGTTGAATAAATTAGCAAGTAGGAACATTGTCTTTCAGTTAGCACAACGAGTAAGGTGTACTTGCAAACTGGAAATTATAGACAGGCTCCATAACGCCTTCCCTTCGTGAGACAATGCCGTGAGATTTGGAGTTTGATCCTGGAAACTTTGTAATGGCTGATGATCGGGAGTCTCACACAAACACTTCTCCACGTCTTACTATCGAAATTCAGCGATATTATCTGCCAACATAATTCGAATCGGCTTACCTCCTAATCGTTCGTTACCGCACAGAAATGCGTATCGATCTTGCCTTCGGTGGCGGGTTGCGTACGTCTGGATATTTTGTAACAAAGGAAATGGACAAGCTGTGCGTTTCCCCCTCTCCCAACTTCTATAAAATGTGCTGGAAACCAGTTTGGTTTCATGTCATTCTTAGATGCTGCAGGAAAGCCCATTTCTCTCTACCCATTCGCTACCCTCACTACGCTGTTCTGTTATATGATTTACCCCATAATACCATACTGAAACACTGTGAAGATGACTGAAAAAGCATTGACTTTCAGATTTTTGTTAAATAGGATCCCATTGACAATAGTCTTTAACATGAAACTCTATATTTAGCATATTATCTATTAAGTGAAAAATCATAAGTACATTTTTGTACAGGTAGTAATACCCTACTGTGGAAACATACACTGAAAAATTCGCCGGCCGCGGTGGCCGTGCGGTTCTAGGCGCTCCAGTCCGGAGCCACGCTGCTGCTACGGTCGCAAGTTCGAATACTGCCTCGGGCATGGGTGTGTGTGATGTCCTTAGGTTAGTTAGGTTTAAGTAGTTCTAAGTTCTAGGGGACTAATGACCACAGTAGTTGAGTCCCATAGTGCTCAGAGCCATTTGAACCAATTTTGAACCCAAAAATTCCATACATAGCCCGTAATTAATTAGAAATTATATCAAAAGCGCGTTATATAATTTTTCATTTTATTGGTGTGTGAGGTAATATATCTATGTTTTTTCTGTTTCTAACTTAATTTCTTTGGTGATGAAAATTCTTTGTTTCATTGCACGAAATAAACGTGATAAATTCTTTTACGATAACACTAGAAAACGTCCTTGAATCTCCATCCTAAGTAATTTAAAATAAAAAATTGTGAAATTTAGGGAGAAGGAGTGTTTCCTCGTGTAAGCATTCAATATGGATTTTGTAATAATGCAGGAAATACCGGTTAGTTTGTTTTATTTGCATGTAAGGTTATCCGAAATAGTTGCCATTGTCGTGTAATGACAGAGAGCGAAAACCAATAACGTACTGTTCTAAAGTTTATTGTTCGTTTCGAGTGTCTAACAGCATAAAAAATCTAAATCCGTATGTAGTGTACCAATGAGACAGCAAACGTCCCGTGTGTTATCTTGCTGTCTGTCCGGAATTATACATTTTGTTATTTATTTTTGGCTTTTAAAGCTTATATTACAGAGATATTTTCGTTAGAGACAACTTCGTTATGATGAATAATCTTAGAGAATGTTTGCACCAGTCCTACTCATAATTTATACGGTCGAAACCTGGAATATCCCCCTTCATGAAGTTGTAAGCTTATCCTACCTGCTTGTTGACATTTGTTTCGTTATCGCCGTTTTCTATAGGAGTATATCGACTCTGATACTTAGATTTTGATTACCGAGTGTTACATCCTATGGATGAAAATCATTTAGCCGGTATTACGTCAAATCTGCAGGACATGCCTTGACATGAACGATTTATAATCGGAAAACTGTTGTAACATCTCATAATCTGTGTTGCCACTAACACAGCAGTAGAGATTTGAAGCATTTTTTTCATATGTGCTTCATCATAACTTCGGTAAATAAACTAACTGGTTCACTAACTTCCTGTACACGTGCCGTAACCGTGGTACCAATAGTTAACGTTCGGCGAAGCCAAATAATCATGCCATATGACGTTATTAATTTACTGTTCTATTAATCGACAGACATTAGTAAGTAATGGAATATGTTTCCAACAGGTTAAAAACAATAGTACCACTGTGAAATCGGAGCTGCGTTAGAAATCCCACCACCGTAATAGATGAATGTGGAGACAAAAGATAAAACATGTGTCCATTATGGGACAGGATGGTAGTGATACGTTGTTTATCTATTAAGAAACATACATTACGTGAAAGATTAATGTGTTAATATTTAAACCGTAAGAGCATTGATCAGATGTTTCACCATTTCATTTCCTGCCAATGAAAGCACCTTAAAAAGCAACCATCAAAGTTATGGTTACTCTGCATCTGCTTATGCAATAGTATTCACTTCTACTGGTCCTTCCCATAGATGCGTTGCTGTCGTCGTACTTTGCACTCACAAATTTTTGTCATCCCATCAGATCGTTTCCATTTATTTATTTTCCTTGCATTGCTTTAGTCATTGTTCCAAAAGGATCAGACTGTTTCTTTACTCACAAAGGCCCCGACTCCATACGAAAGTGTCATTAACAAAATACCTCCTGGTAGTCGTGAATGAATTACTTTTAAAAAAATCGTATTGAAAATTTACATAATTCTTCGATTTATGTAATCCAAAGACAAAATTATTACTCTTAAATTCAAGAGCGTACGAAAAACCTTACCGAGAATGGTGTAATATTTATTAGAAGACGAGTAGCTTTTCCGAATCTTCCAAACATCATCGAGTGAAGGACTCGAGAGTCTATTACATTTGAAGTAATTTCTATGCAGGTCAGTGTTTTATGGAGACTTTAAATAGCAATCTGGAGAAGAGTAGCAGAAAACTTCTTGAGTGCGTGAGGCTATGTTAATGGAGAGTACTTTTTGTCATATGCGTAATTTTCCTCATTTATACCAAATCTTTTAAGGGTGTTTTGTTTCTTATTAAAGTTTAATATTTCAGAATACAATAATTGTAGACTTCTCAAACTAGATAAAAATTTTGTAAATTTGTGTTAAGGTCTAATGGGACCAAATTGGTGAGGTCATCGGTCCCTAGGCTTACACACTACTTAATCGAACTTAAACTAACTTATGTTAAGGACGACACACGCACCCATGGTCGAGGAGGATTCGAACCTCCGATGGGGGGGGGGGGGGGGAGGGGAGGGGGGGAGCCGCGCCTACCGTGACATGAAGCCCTAGACCGCATGTCAAACTGGATAAGGCTGATATCAGATATGAAATTTTGTCATATGATGACATGATGGAGACCGTGGCTGTTGTTTGAAGAGAAATGTTGATGGCGTTAGGACAGCAATCAGCGATTTACCATCTGTTGACGTGGTTAAACTCTTTAGTTGAAAAGAATTTGGTTGATCACGAGCAGGGCGTTTTCTTTACAACACTCAGGGATTGTTTCTATAAGCTTTTTATGGTTCAGCAACATTTTTGTTAAAATGTTAAGAACATTGTGAATGAAACTCATCAACAGCGAAATAAATAGCAACAGGCAACGCTTCGTCTGTCGTTTAATATTATGAACAGACTGCATTGGCAGAGGTGTCTTGTGGTGAATACGACGCACACCTTTATACTATGTATACGAAGACATACAATTGCTCGAGCAAAAGTCGATTTTATTTACTATTTTTTCGTCTCGTATTCAATTCGAAATTATTCCTCTAAGCATCGTCCTTGGTGGACTTACTAGTCGCTTGTTGTATCTGTTGACAGTGTTAATTGTGGTGGAGGCGTCGATGGCTGTTTCCCAGGTTCGCTGTGTCTTCGTACGCCGACCTACAGGGACTCCGAAGTGAGCATAGCACTCGCTGGTGGCCAGCATTGAGCCACTACACCTGGCTGATTTTGGGGCTCCGTGATTTCAGCGTCGTTTCTGGTCGGCATAATCTCTGCCAATTCCGCATTGCTGCCCCCTGCCCTCCACCCACCAACCTTACGTACCATTGCCGTATAGTGTGGGTGTGGGCGATAACGTGGGGAGGCCTACGCTGTGCTGTGGTCGAGATGATGGAGGTGAACAGGTGGCTTTCGCAGATAATACTGTCCAGCCCATTTCCTGTTTTTCGTTTTCCGAATTTGCGAGAACATGTCCCAATAATTAGAAATTGAAATAGGACAAACATCTACAATAACAGTAGACTCTGGCGCTGGCACGTGATGATGATGATGACACTGGTGGAGATGATAGTCGAGGTTGATGAAGGATGTCACTGATGGTGGCAACAGATGTTGCATCGGCGTTTGCGAAGGCTGCTGCGTAGGCTGGCAGGGATTGGCTTCCGTGGACCTGTCTTCAGCGGAGCCTTGCGACTGTATCTCTCGCATCGGCAATGGCACGCTACTGGTAGCTGGCTGGCCTTCTAGCAGTGGCGCTGAATAACGAAATCCCACGGCGGATCTATGTATTCAGGTGTTCAAAGTCGGTTTCGGTGCCATCTAAAAGTGCCTATTTCGCTTTAAATTGTCAGCTGCAACTTCTGTATCTTGGTTTAACCCGATAGAAATCGTTGTTGTATTTGCGAAATTTCTCTCTGAAACTTTTCTTTCAAGTAGCGTTTTGAGCTGTAATGGTATCGGCTATGCGGTCACCATTATCAGCCAGCAAGATAGCTTCTGCCTCAGAATAGCACGTGCATGAAGAGTGAGTAGTGTTCTACAAATACTACAGTGATCTCGGAATCAGGTAAGCTCAGTTAGTAATAAGGTTGTTTATTCAGCAAGGTTTACATATAGGGGTTGAGCGTAGCGTCTTGGCTGTGTGTTCGGTCATCGAGGTAGCGGCTGCTACATCAATGTGACTCCCAGTGCCGTGGTCATGTCCTGGCAGTGCCTGTTTAGGCAAGGCAAAGGGGCTGCTGCAGATAAAGGCCATGGGAGGAGCGACGACTGTCATGAGATAAGGTAAGAACCTCTGGCAAGCAGTAATCGTACGCCACAGTGGCCGAGTGAAGCAAGTCGTCGTCGCAGATGACCTTTATCGGACCCAGGACCCATAGAGTCGCCTTGTGCCGGGCGTGGACACTCTAGACGGGGACTTGCCGTCGTGGCACCGGCTCGAGACCAGGTACCGTCAGGTACAGCGGATGCTGGTAGACCAGCAGCTGGCTGATGACACTGCTACGAAAAGTTAAATTTGGTTGGCCCCACATTGGATTGTCGGCTGTAGTGTTGAGTGTTACGGCGCCAATTGCCGTGCGGAGGTGGATACAACGGTTCCGTCCGATTACCGAATTTAAGCACCCTTCGGGGGTGGTCAGTACCCGGATGGATGAACATCTAGGTTCGCCGCGCGCTGTTTAAATGTTCCACGTTGTCCTTACACTAGAGGAGACAGGAGGGGTGTTGGCGTGAGTCCCATATCACCAGTCTTTGAGCGAAATGTCCCGAATTCAATTCAAATCGTATTCACTATATGTCATGAAGTGAGCGGCACTGTTTTGGTGATCTCTCAGTCGGATTGGGATGTTAAGGTCGGCGGCACGTTGGTGCTGTTAGAGAGCAATAGGCAATGTGATGGCACCATGTTCCACCCTCTCCCTTCTGTCATCATTTACAACACGAACATGACACTACACACACACACACACACACACACACACACACACACACTCACACAAACACACACACAAGCGTAACTGTTAGCGACATTTAATAATTACACTTAGATACGGAATTCTCATACTTCGATAAGGAAACATGTCCACGGATGCGAAAGATAGGGAAAACCTTTCCAATTATGCGGCTGATCCTGCCCTTCGGGCCGACCGGAGTGGCCAGCGGTTCTAGGCGCTACAGTCTGGAACCGCGCGACCGCTACCATCGCTGGCTCGAATCCTGCCTCGGGAATGGATGTGTGTGATGTCCTTAGGTTAGTTAGGTTTAAGTAGTTCTAAGTTCTAGGGGACTGATGACCTCAGCAGTAAAGTCCCATAGTGCTCAGAGCCATTTGAACCATTTTGAACCTGCCCTTCGGGCTCTCCCAGCCATTCAAGCCATACGACTTTACTTCACTTTAGTGTTACGGCGTCGGGTGTAATGAGTAGTCCGGGAACCAGTTCTAGAACGTGTGCTGCTAAGGGCTGAGTGGTGACTATTTGCAGTTTCTCTGCCCGGATACATTGTGACAGGAGCCTGCATCCGGTTACGAAGGTGACAACGCAAATGCAGTATTGTTCCAAGACATGTGGAAATCCAGTCCGTCCCCAAAGCAGACTCGCATTATTTTGGCACTCAACAGCACGATTTCATAGACAGCACGCGCCTGGATGTGATGTGACGACTGGACTGCCGTTGTTACTGCGACGGAGTGTACTGGTTTTGGCCTCTATAGAGAATGGCGTGAATAATAAAGAGTGTTAATTTGAAGAGATGTTGCCAAATAATCATCAAGCAGAACATTTGTCTGTTTCACTGAAAATGGTGATTTTTGTCATTCACCTACCTGTAGGCAGTTACCCTGACAGTGGCTGGCACCGAACTATTGCTCATATTGCAGGGGTTCAGTTGATGGTTGGATAACATAATGGCTCAAATGGCTCTGAGCACTATGGGACTCAACATCTGAGGTCATCAGTCCTCTAGAACTTAGAACTACTTAAACCTAACTAACCTGAGGACAGCACACACATCCATGTCCGAGGCAGGATTCGAACCTGCGACCGCAACGGTCGCGCGGTTGCAGGCTGATGCGCCTAGAACCGCTTCGGCCACACCGGCCGGCAGTTAACACAATGGATAGCACAACAGAGGGGAGTTACAAACAAGAGAAAATGCATCTGTTCTGGTAGAATATTTTATATTTTTCCTCCAGTAACACACAATAAATTAGTGAGGTATCCTGAAATTGTCTAATTGTTTAACTGTGTATTCGCGACTCAATTTTAATTTCCCGGTATACAGCATGCGGAAGTATGGCATTTGCTTTCGCCGAGCTCTTGCGTTCGATGTTTATTCAAACACAGCTCCGGTAAGATCATGTGGGTACTATTCATGGACGCATCGGTATATTTCTGTTTTCCAGAAATGTACGGAAGCTCATCATACAGCAGCCTCTGTCAGTTCTATTGCTATGCCAAACTACATTATTTTTCTATGTGCTTAATGCGAATACCGGTCTCTTGTACTCATCTAATATGAAGGTTGGTTACTGAAAGACTTTTTGCGGACCAATATTATTGATTGATTAACTCTTAGTATGTTACATATTCTAAAAGATAGTATTCAAAGCGACATAATTTATAGCTGTTATTGCAAATCTCGTCCGATTATTTAAGAGAGTCATTTCAGAACCCCATGGAAACGACGATACGTCGTTCGTCCTCAGGCGCTGAAGTTAAAAACTCTAACGTTGAACACATAACTTACAAAGTGAAATAATAGTTTTACTAACAAACTGTCTCTTGCAGAGCCAAATATTTGGTAGCTGATGAATCCTAATGATAGCTCTGTATTTCACTTTCGGTTGCCATTTTTCATCAGACAGAATTTGGAGCATAAAATTTAACGGTACGGGATCCAGTCCCTGTTGTGACTGTTATAGGCTAGGATGGTATGTGACTTGTAACTTACAATATTATATTGCACACTCAGTCTAGCGTGATTTAACCAAGGATAGATCGAAGAGCAGTACAGTCAACTGAGACGGAAGTAACTTAACAATCGGTTTTTAGAAACACAGCATAAAATAAGCTTGGACACAATAAAAGTGCAAGTAGAATTCCAAGTTTCAGATTTGGCAAGGCACTCACAGCCCGTTTCACAAGAGAATTACAGTGTCAATAACTCTGAATGTACTATATAATTGTTCATTTCATGGAAATTCCTCTGTCTTGTCGATTGCATCTTATCACCTTCCTTTTATTACGAACTTTGTTTGTCGTGTGCTGTGCCGTATTCTCTCTTCGCGACGAATGCATAGTTTCATTTGCGTCTCATTCAGCCAACTGCTCCGGCGAAGTTTCTAGAATTTGCAAGTCCTCCCCTTATCTCACCAATGCCCCCCCCCCCCCTCCAGAGTGTGGTTTCCTGCACCGCAACAACGTTTGTTAATTGCAGAACTTTATCTATAGCCTACTCTACTGCAGAGATGTGCTTCTACTTTGTAGCCACAATTGTATCCCGTTAGTGCCCTCTCGACTCTACGCAGAGCACAGATATCATGCTGTCCGTACTAGTAGTTCTCATTTGTTAGTAACACTTTACTCAATACAGTTAAACATGATGTTCACACGATAAACCACACATTGCGTTAAAAATATGCGGTGTGTGATGACGGTGAATGTCCTCTGTCCCTCATCAGGTTTCAGAAGACATTGCGGTTCCACATTAACACGATAGGTGACGAAACTGGAGTACTAAGAAAACAGGGAAATTCTGGATTAAGTGGCATAAAACGAAGTGGTTATAAAGGAAAACTGAGCATGGATCACCAACTATGTTCAATAAGATAAAAAAAAAAGTGACACTGAAATGACTTGTTCCTTAAAAACATAAATGTACGATACCAAAATTCAGAGGATCGATACAATCACACTCGGGAAACTTATTAGTTATTTTATATGCCGATAGGGCGCTTTTGCAGCACTGAAGCAGTTTCGCAGGCATTTCAGAGGCGACAGGTCTGTTTTACAGTCCGTTTCCGATCGCACCGAGGCTTTCGTCAACAGTGCGTAGTCGTCGGACAGCAAGTCAGCGCCCGACTTTGCGATGAAGTAGGTGGTGCTGTTAGCGACAATTGGTAACCCGAGCCTTTGATAGTTGTTACTTGGGCATCTGTTGAATGACAGCGAGAAACTTTAACATCATTGTCGTAATTAAATTCCCCTTCGTTTTAGTCTACCTTATTTTTATGTGCCACCCATATTCTAAATCCGTCTACCGAATGGATTATTACAATTTAACACATTGAGGGGAGCTAAAGTTTGCTTTAGATTTTTCGAGCAATTTGTCATCGAAAAGGGATTTAAAGATAATGAGGCTTTGAGGAGATTTAGATTGTGAACTGTCCCACATACAGATTTTAGAGCAGTATAATGAATATATACCGTTAATCCAACAGTGAACTATTAATTTTATGTCGTTACTTCCTCACTCCCTCCATTCCAGCCACGTCAAACTGAAATGTGGACAAGGGGACCACGGACTGCGAGTAACGCATTAAGTAATATTTTCCGGTTGCTCACTTAAGTAATTCATGGGCAACTGTGGAGTAGTTGAACCTCCATTTAATGAAATGTACAGTTAAAACACGCTGGCCAAAAAATTCTTAGTTGCGGCATTCAGCTTTCTTATTCCTCCGAATGCCAGGATGCCCTTAGTTTGTACAAATCACAAAACCGTGCCGTTTCTTCGTAAGTCTCATACAGCTGCAGTTGTTGAGCATGTTTAATAGGAAAATCTTCTGCATTTATCATACGATGTCAGTGTTGGCACTGTGGAGAGCGAGTCAGTTATTTTTACCGTGTGGATAACTGCGATGGTTATACTGCATATTATTATCCTGTCTTGGCTAGGAATCCGTTCTTGTAAGTTGATGCCTATTTCGGTAAGTGAAATAATCCATTCTTTATACATGGAACAGCTCCATAGGCACAGACGGTATCATTGATTTGAACGTGTATCTATACTGGATCATTCCCAGATGGTGTTATGAACTTTCAAGGTTGATGGAGAAGGACAAATGAATGAGTTTCAGGTCAGGGAGCCTCTTCCGGGAACGAGCGAGTCGAAAGTTACAAGCAAAAACCTCTCTGAACCTTTGCACTGGAAAACATTTACCAGCACTGATGTTTCTAAAACTGAAGGGAAGGCAACTTTAGAAGCGATAATATGAACCAAAACAAAACAAAAAGTTGTTGTTGTTGTAGTCTTCAGTCCTGAGACTGGCTTGATGCAGCTCTCCATGCTACTCAGTCCTTTGCAAACTTCTCCATCTCCCAGTACCTACTGCAACCTACATCCTTCTGAATCTGCTTAGTGTATTCATCTCTTGGTCTCCCTCTACGATTTTTACCCTCCACGTTGCCCTACAAATGCTAAATTTGAGATCCCTTGATGCCTCAGAACATGTCCTACCAACCGTCCCTTTTTCTTTTCAAATTGTGCCACAAACTCCTCCTCTCCCCAATTCTATTCAATACCTCCTCATTAGTTATGCGATCTACCCATCTAATCTTCTTCTGTAGCACCACATTTCGAAAGCTACTATTCTCTTCTTGTCCAAACTATTTATTGACCATGTTTCACTTCCATACATGGATACACTCCATACAAATACTTTCAGAAACGACTTCCTGACGGCGGCTGGTGTGGCCGAGCGGTTCTAGGCGCTTCAGTATGGAACCACGTGACCGCTACTGTCGCAAGTATGAATCCTGCCTCGGGCATGGATGTGTGTGATGTCCTTAGGTTAGTTAGGTTTAAGTAGTTCTAAGTTCTAGGGGACTGATGACCTCAGAAGTTAAGTCCAATAGTGCTCTGAGCCATTTGCAGCATTATTTGACTTCTGACACTTAAACCTATACTCAATGTTAACAAACATCTCTTCTTCAGAAACGCTTTCCTTGCCATTGCCAGTCTACATTTTATATCCTCTGTACTTCGACCATCATCAGTTACTTTGTTCCCCAAATAGCAAAACTCCTTTACTACTTTAGTGTGTCCCATTTCATAATCTAATTCCCTCAGCATCAGCCGACTTCATTCGACTACATTCCCTATCCTCGTTTTGCTTTCGTTGATGTTCATCTTACATCTTCCTTTCAAGACACTGTCCATTCCGATCAACTGCTCTTGCAAGTCCTTTGCTGTCTCTGATAGAATTACAATGTCATCAGCGAACCTCAAAGTTTCTATTTCTTCTCAACGAATTTTGATACCTACTCCGAATTTTTCTTTTGTTTCCTTTACTGCTTGCTCAGTTTACAGATTGAATAACATCGGGGAGAGGCTACAACCCTGTCTCACTCCCTTCCCAACGACTGCTTCCCCTTCATGCCAATCGACTCTTATAACTGCCATCTGGTTTTCGTACAAATTGTAAATAGCCTTTCGCTCCATTTATTTTACCCCTGCCACCTTTAGAATTTGAAAGAGAGTTTTCCTGTCAACATTGTCAAAAGCTTTCTCTAAGTCTATAAATGCTAGAAACGTAGTTTTGCCTTTCCTTAATCTTTCTTCTAAGATAAGTCGTAAGGTCAGTATTGCCTCACGTGTTCCAATTTTTCTACGGAATCCAAATTGATCTTCCCCGAGGTCGACTTCAACCAGTTTTCCCATTCGTCTGTAAAGAATTCGCGTTAGTATTTTGCAGCTATGAATTATTAAACTGATAGTTCGGTAATTTTCACATCTGTCAACACCTGCTTTCTTTGGGATTGGAATTATTGTATTCTTCTTGATGTCTGAGGGTATTTCACCTGTCTCATACATCTTGCTCACCAGATGGTAGAGTTTTGTCAGGACTGGCTCTCCCAAGGCCGTCAGTTGTTCTAATCGAATGTTGTCTACTCCCGGGGTCTTGTTTCGACTCAGGTCTTTCAGTGCTTTGTCAAACTCTTCACGCAGTATCGAATCTCCCATTTCATCTTCATCTACATCCTCTTCCATTTCCATAATACTGTCTTCAAGTACAGCGCCCTTATATAGTCCCTCTATATAGTCCTTCCACCTTTCTACTTTCGCTCCTTTGATTAGAACTGCGTTTCTATCTGAGCACTTGATATTCATACACGTGGTTCTCTTTTCTCCAAGGGTCTCTTTAATTTTCCTGTGGGCAGTATCTATCTTACCCCTAGTGATATGCGCATCTGCATCTTTACATTTGTCCTCTAGCCATCCGTGCTTAGCCATTTTACACTTCCTGTCGATCTCATTTTTGAGACGTTTGTATCCCTCTTTGCCTGCGTCATTTACTGCATTTTTATATTTTCTCCTTTCATCAATAAAATTCTATATTTGTTCTATTACCCAAGGATTTCTACTAGCCCTCGTCTTTTTACCTACTTGATCCTCTGCTGCCTTCAATACGTCATCCCTCAGACCTACCCATTCTTCTTCTACTGTATTTCTTTCCCCCAATCCTGTCAATTGTTCCCTTATGCTCTCCCTGAAATTCTGTACAACCTCTGGTTTAGTCAGTTTATCCAGGTCCCGTCTCCTTAAATTCCCACCTTTTTGCAGTTTCTTCAGTTTCAATCTACAATTCATAACCAATGGATTGTGATGAGAGTCCACATCTGCCCCTGGAAGTGTCCTACAGTTTAAAACCTGGTTCCTAAATCTCTGTCTTACCATTATATAATGTGTCTGATACCTTTAATATCTCCAGGATTCTTCCATGTATACAACCTTCTTTTATGATTCTTGAACCAAGTGTTAACAATGATTAAGATATGCTCGGTGCAAAATTCTATCCGACGGCATCCTCTCTCATTTCTTATCCCCAATCCATATTCATCTACAATGTTTCCTTCTCTCCCTTTTCCTACTCTCGAATTCCAGTCACCCATGACCATTAAATTTTCGTCTCCCTTCACTACCTGAATAATTTCTTTTATCTCATCATACATTTCATCAATTTCTTCATCATCTGCGGAGCTAGTTGTCATATAAACTTGTAGTACTGTAGTAGGTGTGGGCTTCGTGTCTATCTTGGCCACAATAATGCGTTCACTATGCTGTTTGTATTAGTTTACCCGCACTCCTATTTTTTTTATTCATTATTAAACCTACTCCTGCATTACCCCTATTCGATTTTGTATTTATAGCCCTGTATTCACCTGACCAAAAGTCTTGTTCCTCCTGCCACCGAACTTCCCTAATTCCCACAATATATAACTTTAAGTTATCCAGTTCCCCTTTTAAATTTTCTAACCCACCTGCCGATTAAGCGATTTGACATTCCACGCTCCGATCCGTAAAACGCCAGTTTCCTTTCTCCTGATTCCTCTTGAGTAGTCCGCACCCGTTGATCCGAATGGGGGACTATTTTACTTCAGGAATATTTTACCCAAGAGGACGCCATCATTATTTAACCATACAGTAAAGGTGCATGCCCTCGGGATAAGTAACGGCTGTAGTTCCCCTTGCTTTCAGCCGTGCGCAGTACCAGGATAGCAAGGCCGTTTTGGTTAGTGTTACAAGGCCAGATCAGTCAATCATCCAGACCGTTGCCCCTGCAACTACTGAAAAGGCTGCTTCCCCTCTTCTGGAACTACACGTTTGTCAGGCCTCTCAACAGGTACCCCTCCTTTGTGGTTGCACCTACGGTACCGCCATTTGTATCGCTGAGGCACACAAGCCTCCCCACCAACGGCAAGGTCCATGGTTCATGGGGGGGATGAAAACAAAAATACTTAGAGATAGTGGGCTCTAAAACGCGGGTGTTAAGGGTAATGGGAAGACGTTCAGCGGAAGAGATGTCATTCACAGTATAGAATATGGGAAAAAGCTCGTAACTCGTACAGTATGCATCTTACAGCCAATGTTTACTACCCATTTTTCTTTGTTCTGGGTCACACTGCCACCTCTGAAAGTTGCCTACCCAACAGTCTTAGCAACAACACTACAGGTACAAGAATTCAACTATCTAAGGTACTTGAGCGGTTTTCACTTTTAACTTTCGAACTGGTTGTTTTTGGTCCAGGGTCCCTTACCTTTACTTGATACTTTTACGATCCTCCATCGTCCGCAAACTTTTGTAACAACATTACGGAAACACAATATATACCCACACACCACCTAGCCATTCTTCGAGAAGGATTTCTAAATTGTTGCTGTTAGTTACTTTGTTCTTAGAATAGTCCGTTAGCCGTGCCAGCTGCTATAGATACTGCGAGCTGGCAGACTCTTTGTTACTAAGCAACGGCTATGCGTGTGGTGTCGCAGACGGCGTGCTTGTCGAGTTCCGTGTATTTTGCGTACGTACGGAGCTGACGAAGGTGAGTCTTAGTCTGGCAGCTGCAGCGCCATCTCCACACCTATCAGACAAGCTTAGTGGGCGTCTTAAAAGATGTGCGAGGTCTGCGTCGGTTCCTGCGTGTGCGTGCTGAAACAAGATTAAGTGATCAGCTGTACATTGGGCGAAACAGTCGCCTTGTCGCGGTTTGCGCCTGAAAGTGAGGTGCAAATGGTCTCTTCCGGCAGCCCCTGTTCAATTGTAAGAACTAGATGAGCTCATTTCAGAACATTGTGCGTTGCTGTGAGCCTGTGCCACGAAGCTTACTTTAACATATATTCCAATCAGTTTAGTAATGTTTTCCGGACTTTGTTCCCTGTTCAGGTGCTGCCGGTTTTTACTTGGTGTTTCCCATAGTTTCTCACACACGCGAAGAGAGCGAATTTCTTATGGTTTCATATTGAATGGTGTGAGTTAACTAGCAATGCGCTCTCATTTACATATATGGCAGAAAGAGTCAACCTACAGAAATTTTGAAACTAACCTTGTCCTCCAGGATCGCGTGCCACAAAGGGCGCAGATTCACCATGAGATGGGGAAATTCACAGGCGTCTATTGTCTATTGAGGCCTAATCGCTGTAGTGTGCGAGTGAGACCGACGAGAACCTATGTCATAGGGAAATCCAGTAGAAGGCTTTTGTGGGCGAGGAGACGTAGCAGTGTTAAATATGGCGGACCTATGATCGGCCAAAAATGGAAACAGTAATGAAAATTATTTAATTCTGTAGTAATGCAGGGAATCAAGCCACAGTAATTTTAATCTGCCATCATCCATAAATTTTCAATAAAACTTAAATATTGATCATATCTATAATAGTTTAGGATTTACTGTTAAAGTGAAATGAACGAGATTTATAACGAGGACCTGAATGCTAAAATCTTAACGCTTTGGTCTATCTTAACGATCCACATTTCATTTAGAACCGCATCATTAAAATGACAAATGTTGTAAATATCAACTCTGTAACTCTATTTGTTTAAAAGCTATAGTAAATTTAAATTATCGGTATTTTCAGTTAAGCATCAGGTTATCATTTCCTCCACGCAAAACACACTGAACGATGACAGCATGGCAGCTTCTTGAATCCTTATGTAATAGGATATTTGTTGTAAAGTTTAGTGCATAATAGTTACTTTTGTTCTTTATTTATTAATCAGAAATCACATTGGTGCAAGGCTACTGGCCGTGACATTCAAAGTTTAGAAGGAAATTATATTGGTTTTTTTTTGTAAGAGAATTTAACTTTTATTGTGTAATGTGTATTATTGTTACTTTGTTTAGAACGTGAAAGTGATCAGGATTTGAGTATTTAAAGATTTAAAATGTAAAATAACGTATAATAAGCTGTGAACAATCAGATGGACCTCTTCAGGAAAGGGAACTGCCCTAGTTAGTTGAGCTATATTCGGCGCGCGTGAAAAGCGCTCGGAGACGGGCGGAGGGCAGTTCTGGTCTAGACACCAAAGAGTACAGTTCGGCTGGAGGCACCGATTGGCACAGTTCGGATTGAGGCACGAAAGCGGGCAGTCGGTCTTTAGCCAGCTAGGAAGTGATACGACATTGAATATGTCGCGTTGAGTGGTATCGCGGGGCCGGCCATGGTGGCCGAGCGGTTATAGGCGCTACAGTCTGGAACCGCGCGACCGCTACGGTCGCAGGTTCGAATCCTGCCTCGGGCATGGATGTGTGTGATGTCCTTAGGTTAGTTAGGTTAAAGTAGTTCTAAGCTCTATGGGACTGATGACCTCAGAAGTTAAGTCCCATATTGCTCAGAGCCATTTGAACCATTTTTTTGGTATCGCTGGAGTTAGTCTCTGAGCGGTGAGCAGCTTTGCGCCTGGTGTGAACACAAACTTTTCGCCTCGTAGTTAACGAGGTGGAGTATCGGACTTGTATTTCGCGCTGAGATTGTGAATGGTCGAACCGTGTCAGCTGGATATGCGCCCTAGTGTAACAGTAACTCTCAATACGACCACTTGCGGTAATAGTTTGGTTTCTGAATAAACATTATTCTACCCAAATCGTAACTGTGTGGCCTACATCAACTATGGGTCGTTAATTTAGTTCCCGATATTATTATTATCGTTTTTATATGTTACATTGACTCTGTATTTCGTAAACTTGTCATCAGCCAGACTATTTAACCAAAGGGTCACAAGTGTCTAATTTAGGGCGTGTAATGCAACACACGCAGTTCAACCCTAGACGAGTGTGAGACAAGACTTTTCAATGAAGGGGAACCGCATGTGAGGTCGAAAATCTTTGGGATGTTAGCTCGCAAAGGCTTCCGCCCGTTAATTGCCTTGCGCACACAGGATGGAATTAAATGTTTTGGACTGAAGGCTTAAATTATTCATTTATTACTGTGTGTAACAGGATGGATCGGAAGAATACTGTAATTTCCTAGAATGATTGCAAATCGAGCGCGCCTACCCCTAACGATATATATTGAAAGTGCGACTCTGGTGGTGCGAGTTACGAACCTTGCTTGCAGTGTTTACTAGAGCAACGGCAAATAACGGACCTATACCAGGTTATAATTAATTACAAACGAAAGTGTTAACTTTACTTACTTTACCCGTCAGCCACGTCTTGTTCATGCGCTGTTCCTCGTGTTGGATAAGCCGCCTTCAGTAATCCTTTTTTCTCATAACCCGTGTATACTCTTACTGCGTCAGTCAGAAATATTGTGAGAGTATCAGGAGAGCTAATTTTTCCACGCAGCATCAGGCTGCGTAAATATAGGTCCTGGAAGAGGTGGAGTTCATATCTCCTGGGCGCCTTAGTTTTTATCGACGACTAACAGATTTCCACAAGCATTCGACGTTCTACACTCCTGGAAATTGAAATAAGAACACCGTGAATTCATTGTCCCAGGAAGGGGAAACTTTATTGACACATTCCTGGGGTCAGATACATCACATGATCACACTGACAGAACCACAGGCACATAGACACAGGCAACAGAGCATGCACAATGTCGGCACTAGTACAGTGTATATCCACCTTTCGCAGCAATGCAGGCTGCTATTCTCCCGTGGAGATGATCGTAGAGATGCTGGATGTAGTCCTGTGGAACGGCTTGCCATGCCATTTCCACCTGGCGCCTCAGTTGGACCAGCGTTCGTGCTGGACGTGCAGACCGCGTGAGACGACGCTTCATCCAGTCCCAAACATGCTCAATGGGGGACAGATCCGGAGATCTTGCTGGCCAGGGTAGTTGACTTACACCTTCTAAAGCACGTTGGGTGGCACGGGATACATGCGGACGTGCATTGTCCTGTTGGAACAGCAAGTTCCCTTTCCGGTCTAGGAATGGTAGAACGATGGGTTCGATGACGGTTTGGATGTACCGTGCACTGTTCAGTGCCCCCTCGACGATCACCAGTGGTGTACGGCCAGTGTAGGACATCGCTCCCCACACCATGATGCCGGGTGTAGGCCCTGTGTGCCTCGGTCGTATGCAGTCCTGATTGTGGCGCTCACCTGCACGGCGCCAAACACGCATACGACCATCATTGGCACCAAGGCAGAAGCGACTCTCATCGCTGAAGACGACACGTCTCCATTCGTCCCTCCATTCACGCCTGTCGCGACACCACTGGAGGCGGGCTGCACGATGTTGGGGCGTGAGCGGAAGACGGCCTGACGGTGTGCGGGACCGTAGCCCAGCTTCATGGAGACGGTTGCGAATGGTCCTCGCCGATACCCCAGGAGCAACAGTGTCCCTAATTTGCTGGGAAGTGGCGGTGCGGTCCCCTACGGCACTGCGTAGGATCCTACGGTCTTGGCGTGCATCCGTGCGTCGCTGCGGTCCGGTCCCAGGTCGACGGGCACGTGCACCTTCCGCCGACCACTGGCGACAACATCGATGTACTGTGGAGACCTCACGCCCCACGTGTTGAGCAATTCGGCGGTACGTCCACCCGGCCTTCCGCATGCCCACTATACGCCCTCGCTCAAAGTCCGTCAACTGCACATACGGTTCACGTCCACGCTGTCGCGGCATCCTACCAGTGTTAAAGACTGCGATGGAGCTCCGTATGCCACGGCAAACTGGCTGACACTGACGGTGGCGGTGCACAAATGCTGCGCAGCTAGCGCCATTCGACGGCCACCACCGCGGTTCCTGGTGTGTCCGCTGTGCCGTGCGTGTGATCATTGCTTGTACAGCCCTCTCGCAGTGTCCGGATCAAGTATGGTGGGTGTGACACACCGGTGTCAATGTGTTCTTTTTTCCATTTCCAGGAGTGTATATCAGTGATTCACAAATTCATGTTGAAATCCTTCTTTCTTTAAAGTCTTGTAAGACTTAAAGTAGTTTGTCATCCCTCGAACAACCTCAAATTATAAAGCACGGGGGGGGGGGGGGGGGGCGGATTCTTTTTAGTGCCGCCAAATACCCAAACGTTTTCAACTTCAAATTTCAACAGCAGCAGTCCTCTCAGGTGTTTCCTAATGGCTATAGTTTATTTGTCTATTTCGGAATCCTGGTTTCGTACACCGATTGGAACACTGTCGTTCGTGCGCTGCGACTTAACAGGTTTCTCGGCAGTAGCAGTAGTAGTCGAAGACGCTTCTCGTGGACAACAGCGTTTCAGAAGCTGTCGCTTTTGGCGTATAGCCTCTTATACAACAAGAAACTGAGCTGATACTCTTCTCTATGGATAACCTTGAACAGTCAAACCATGTGTATTTTCTTATAGGTTTTCTCTTGCAACACAGGGCACAATGCAATTGCACAGGAAAATCAGGAACGGCATCTTTCTTGCGAAGTATGACGGCGCTGAGTCCATGACATTGAACAAATTTCCCGCTATGTTCGTTCGTAAGCAATCCGTAGTTCCAACAGAATTTCAAACAACTTTCCACTCTCCATAACCAAGGCATTCGATTTCGCTTTGTGAGCCTATCGGCACTCGAAATTGCAACGCTTTAACTCACTGCTAATCACAACCGAAAACGACAAGGTATGTTCTCCTTGCAATGGAGGAGGAGGAGGAGGAGATTAGTGTTTAACGTCCCGTCGACAACGAGGTCATTAGAGACGGAGCGCAAGCTCGGGTGAGGGAATGATGAGGAAGGAAATCGGCCGTGCCATTTCAAAGGAACCATCCCGGTATTTGCCTGAAGCGATTTAGGGAAATCACGGAAAACCTAAATCAGAATGGACGGAGACGGGATTGAACCGTCGTCCTCCCGACTGCGAGTCCAGTGTCTCCCGGCAATGCTTTAAACATTTACCATAATCAGCGCCACCAGATACATATCGTCGACATCGGGTGGCACGCTCTGTATATATTATCGATAGGGACCCGCGAGTTCGATACGCAATCACTGTTGGAAATTACCGAGATTAGGGTCTGATCTTGCTTAGTTAGTTCGTCTGGTTTCTAGTATATAATGTGATTGATTGTAATTCGTCTCAGTTGACGCTTTATGTCGCTTACCCTATCTGACTCGACCTGGCTGCATTAGGCTTGTATCAGATTGGTAGTTGTTGGTTATCTATTCAAGAGTCAACAGCTATTGCCGTCAGATAAAGGCATTATCTCTTTTAACTTGTTTTGCTTCTTATTTGTGGAGATTAAATTAATTACTAGTGTCTTGACATGTTGTTTGAAATACATTTCTACATGCAGGTAATGCAATGTGTAATTTACAAAATTCGAAAGGATCACACGCTTTTGTCAGCTAGTTGCTGTTTGTGTGCGTCAAATGTGTTTCATTTATGTGTTTCAGAAGCACCATCGACAGCGTTATTTGGCCAAATCCTGTAGAACGGTTTATAAATTACTCTGAACTGGTGCCGTATTTGGGTTCAACGAGTATTAAGGTGTCTGTAAAAAAAATTATTGGAGATCTGCTGTCATTTATGACTGTTTGTAACCATTTGCCTATTTTGTATCTTGTCTTCGTGATAGCAGCGCAAGCCGATTAAAATTATTGACATTGTCTTTCTTCGACTGTAGCACCTCGTTTACTATGCAGTCCTCAGTTTCGATGTTAAGCTCTGTCGCTAAGCTCATTTCTGTTGCTCCTCAATACTTTTATCCTTGTACGGTTTACTCTTAATTAGCATTCTGCAGACAGCAACTGTTAATGCCCCAATTTCTACTTCCGGTAACGATAAATGTAATTACTACCCGATTTCGCAGATGATGACAATGCCATCAATGACATCTGCTCGCTCGCAATTGTTATAATGTTTCTTGACTCCCCGTTTCTTTCTTTCATTGTTTCATCAGCGTACAGTTTTAGCAGTAGCGGAGATCAATTATAAGGAGATCAATAATATCCCAGCTGCACATCTTGACTAATTTGAGAACGTTTATCTTGCTGTTTAATTTTTATTTTTCTCTTTTGGTTCTTGTGCATGTCGGATATTCCTCTTTTTTGCTACGAAATATACGTAATTTCCCAACAACTTCTAACATCTTGGATCTGCTTAGATTCTCGTAGCATTTTTTTTAAAAAGTAGACGGGCGGTAAAAAATTGCGACCCGAAGAAAGAGTTGTGTGTCATAAACGAAAGTCGGTAGTCGGATTTCTACATCTGAGAGATCATTTCAATTGAAATATCGCACCAGTTGCATAACAGCTGCGCTAGCAGGGCAACTGTGAGGATGCCGATCAGTTTGGTTTTAACTACACGCTATAACTGTCGTGAGCGTTAGTTACCTTTGAGATTGGGCGTGGTGAGTTGAAGTTCGCCAAGAATGCCCTTAAGGTGACAAGGACGCCATTATCGTCACCTTACTGAGTTTGAATGAGAAGCTGGATGTTCCTTCTGTGATACAGCACGAAGACTTGGTAGGATTGCTGCCACTTTAAGTGATCTCTGGGAGCGATGGTCACGAGAATCTGCGGTGGCAAGAAGACTGGGTCCCAGACGGCCATGTGGCACTACCGAGAAGGAAGACCATTGCGTTAGGCGTATGGCTCTGGTGCATCATACTGCATCTGCAGTAGCTTTTTGAGCAACAATTAAACTGTTAGACTTTGGTTATGTCAAGAAGAGCTCCGAGGCAGTCGCCTTGCAGCGTGCATTCCACTGAACCCAAACCACCATCATTTTCGACTTCAGTGGTGTCAAGCTCACCGGACGTCTGTGGTGTTTTCTCATGAAAGGTGATTCTGCCTCGGCGCCAGTGATGCCTGTGTGTTGGTTAGAAGGAGGTCAATTAAGGACCTGCACCAAACCTGTCTGTGGCCTACACACACTGGACCAACTCCTAGAGCTATGGTCTGGGATTTCATTTAGTATGACAGCAGGAGTACTCTCGTCGTTGTTCCATGCACTCTGACTGCAAATTTGTACATGGGTCTGTTGATTCGACCTGCTTTGCACCCATTCAGGAACAGTTCCAGGGGGCGTTTCCCAACACGATAACATCACTCACAAACCGCTATTGTAACCCGACAAGCTCTACGGTGTCGACATGGTGCATTGGCCTGCTAGATCACCAGACCTGTGTCCAATCGAGCACATATATGATATTATCAGACGACAACTGCAGTGTCATCAACAAACAGCATTAACAGTCCCTGTATTCACCGAACAAGTGCAACAGCCATGGAACTTCATCCCACAAACTCAAGTGCAGCACCCGTACAGCACAATGCAAGCACGTGTGTATGCATGCATTCAACATTCTGGTGATTACTCCCGTTTCTAATGTACCAGCATTCCAAATTTTGCAATGGCTAATTCGTACATACTTTCACCTGTGATCTTATAATGTTAATCACTTAAAAAGTTGCCTAGTCATATGTATTCCCGAAGTTTCATTACCCTACACTAATTATTTCTATGTTGCAACTTTTACCATCAGTGTATTATGAAGGTGTTTCGTGGTTACGATTTTGCTACATTAATTTCGTCTGTGATTGCTGGTTATCGGTTTTAGACATGTGCAAAAAAAAAAAAAAATAGTCGGTCGACGGAGTGGGTAGACGTAGCACAGCAGCATCTCAGAGAAGGTAGACTGTTTCAATAAAACGAGCACGGAATTATGGAAGTGAAAAATTACCGAATGCTGGCAGCATAACACAATTAAAATTTTAAATGCGTTTGACAGTTTTTAAACCATTCCATTGACTTTCGTGAGCTATGTTTTCAGCTAACTTTGGATGATTTAACTCTACCTGAGTAAAATGCAGTTAATCCAATTGGAGTATAATTGATTGTGTCACCTCCAGCACTGTTACTGTTCCTTATATCCTCACAATTTTCACATTTATGTTGTCATTAACCTTGTGGTAATTCGTGCAATGTTTTCTGGTATCTCTTCAAAATTAAACGTACAGTTTTTGAATTCAATTCCTTAAACTTAAACTTACTGCTTTGGTACTGGTTTTGTACATGTAGTTTACGAACACTTTTCATTACACCATCACTAACGCTTTCAAGTGTATCATAGTATACTTAATCTTTGATGGGTCTCATTGCTTGCTATGTTGCACCATACAGTGTTTTATCGAGACAATTCATTTCCCTTTAATATGGAACTGCCAGTGCGATTGTCCTGAAATTCCCTGTATGGTTGTCCCGGTGGAAGCGCCCAGCTGCAGTGCCTCCTGCGGTGTGCAGTGGCTGGCAATACTGGAACATTTTGTCCCTTCCGGCAGCAGCTCCGGGCGACCCGCATATACTATGTTCCTACGTTTCACGTTACGTACGTCAACGGGTGACTCTTAAGACGGCCTCAAGGCGACATTATTCATTTCTAGGCTTCAAGTAACAATTTTTCGAAAGAGTGGTCCCAGTATACTCGCTAAAGGCTCAGATACAGGATTGCTAATTTTCTTTACTATTTCGCAATAGTTAAACGGCCTCATTTTGCAGAAGGGTGCTAATCTGAAGCATAAAAAGTGAACTGGTCTGTGGAATATCGATAATTAAGGAATGAGGGCTCCAAACTAGAGTAATGATATGTCGATCTACACCCATCACTATAAGAACGAATTATTTCATTCATTTCTATGCGAATCATTTACTTTTTCCTGTAACGTGCATACATTTCTTCCCTTTACGTGCCTAATTAAATCTCTGGTGCCATAACGCCTTGGTATGTCCTCGAAATTCACATACGGCTCAAAATGATGACAAGAAACTTGAAAACAAGCGAAATACGGGCGTAAATAGTTAAAACTATGAGCGTAAATACACTCCTGGAAATTGAAATAAGAACAACGTGAATTCATTGTCCCAGGAAGGGGAAACTTTATTGACACATTCCTGGGGTCGGATACATCACATGATCACACTGACAGAACCACAGGCACATAGACACAGGCAACAGAGCATGCACAATGTCGGCACTAGTACAGTGTATATCCACCTTTCGCAGAAATGCAGGCTGCTATTCTCCCATGGAGACGATCGTAGAGATGCTGGATGTATTCCTGTGGAACGGCTTGCCATGCCATTTCCACCTGGCGCCTCAGTTGGACCAGCGTTCGTGTTGGACGTGCAGACCGTGTGAGACGACGCTTCATCCAGTCCCAAACATGCTCAATGGGGGACAGATCCGGAGATCTTGCTGGCCAGGGTAGTTGACGTACACCTTCTAGAGCACGTTGGGTGGCACGGGATACATGCGGACGTGCATTGTCCTGTTGGAACAGCAAGTTCCCTTTCCGGTCTAGGAATGGTAGAACGATGGGTTCGATGACGGTTTGGATGTACCGTGCACGATTCAGTGTCCCCTCGACGATCACCAGTGGTGTACGGCCAGTGTAGGAGATCGCTCCCCACACCATGATGCCGGGTGTTGGCCCTGTGTGCCTCGGTCGTATGCAGTCCTGATTGTGGCGCTCACCTGCACGGCGCCAAACACGCATACGACCATCATTGGCACCAAGGCAGAAGCGACTCTAATCGCTGAAGACGACACGTCTCCATTCGTCCCTCCATTCACGCCTGTCGCGACACCACTGGAGGCGGGCTGCACGATGTTGGGGCGTGAGCGGAAGACGGCCTAACGGTGTGCGGGACCGTAGCCCAGCTTCATGGAGTCGGTTGCGAATGGTCCTCGCCGATACCCCAGGAGCAACAGTGTCCCTAATTTGCTGGGAAGTGGCGGTGCGGTCCCCTACGGCACTGCGTAGAATCCTACGGTCTTGGCGTGCATCCGTGCGTCGCTGCGGTCCGGTCCCAGGTCGACGGGCACGTGCACCTTCCGCCGACCACTGGCGACAACATCGATGTACTGTGGAGACCTCACGCCCCACGTGTTGAGCAATTCGGCGGTACGTCCACCCGGCCTACCGCATGCCCACTATACGCCCTCTCTCAAAGTCCGTCAACTGCACATACGGTTCACGTCCACGCTGTCGCGGCATGCTACCAGTGTTTAAGACTGCGATGGAGCTCCGTATGCCACGGCAAACTGGCTGACACTGACGGCGGCGGTGCACAAATGCTGCTCAGCTAGCGCCATTCGACGGCCAACACCGCGGTTCCTGGTGTGTCCGCTGTGCCGTGCGTGTGATCATTGCTTGTACAGCCCTCTCGCAGTGTCCGGAGCAAGTATGGTGGGTCTGACACACCGGTGTCAATGTGTTCTTTTTTCCATTTCCAGGAGTGTAGTTAAAATCGGCAAAACCCGTCGTAGACAGATTTAATCAATACTAATTAGATACATATATTCGTTAGCACCTTCTTGACTTTTGAGAAATGTTACTAACTTCGATTCCCCTAGCAAGGTAATGGATGGTGTTTCCCTTTGTGCTAGAACCGAGATCTCGTATTGGTGACCAACAATGTAATCTTCCAGACCGAGACAATGGTACCCGAAATACAAACGAGTCTAACATCCCGACAACACCATCACAAATCCCTAAAACAGTGTCTATATACCGCTTAACACTCAGTCTTAACGAACAATCAGTGTTGCCCTTGTTGTTGCTGTGGTCTTCAGTCCTGAGACTGGTTTGATGCACTTCTCCATGCTACTCTATCCTGTGCAAGCTTCTTCATCTCCCAGTATTTACTGCAGCCTACATCCTTCTGAATCTGCTTAGTGTATTCATCTCTTGGTCTCCCTCTACGATTTTTACCTTCCACGCTGCCCTACAATACTAAATTGGTGATCCCTCGATGTCTCAGAACATGTCCTAACCACCGATCCCTTCTTTTAGTCAAGTTGTGCCACAAGCTCCTCTTTTCCCCAGTTCTATTCAATATCTCCTCATTAGTTATGTGATCTACCCATCTGATTTTCAGCATTCTTCTGTAGTACCACATTTCGAAAGTTTCTATTCTCTTCTTGTCTAAACTATTCATCGTCCACGTTTCACTTCCATACATGGCTACACTCCATACAAATACTTTCAGAAACGATTTCCTGACATTTAAATCTATACTCGATGTTAACAAATTTCTCTCCTTCAGAAACGCTTTCCTTGCCATTGCCAGTCTACATTTTACATCCTCTCTACTTCAACCATCATCAGTTATTTTGCTCCCCAATTAGCAAAACTCCTTTACTACTTTAAGTGTCTCATGTCCTGATCTCATTCCCTCAGCATCACCCGACTTCATTCGACCACATTCCCTATTCTCGTTTTGCCTTTGTTGATGTTCATCTTCTACCCTCCTTTCCAGACACTGTCCATTCCGTTCAACTGCTCTTCCAAGTCCTTTACTGTCTCTGACAGAATTACAATGTCATCGGCGAACCTCAAAGTTTTTATTTCTTCTCCATGGATTTCAATAACAACTCCGAACATTCTTTTGTATCCTATATTGCTTGCTCAATATACAGATTGAATGACATTGGGGATTGGCTACAACCCTATCTCACTCGCTTCCCAACCATTGCTTCCCTTTCATACCCCTCGACTCTTATAACTGCCATCTGGTTTCTGTATAAATTGTAAATAGCCTTTCGCTCCCTGTACTTTATCCCTGCCACCTTCAGAATTTGAAAGATAGTGTTCCCATCAACATTGTCAAAAGCGTTCTCTAAGTCTACAAATGCTAGAAACTTAGGGTTGCCTTTCCTTAATCGTTCTTCTAAGGTAAGTCATAGGGTCAGTATTGCCTCACGTGTTCCAACATTTCTACGAAATCCAAACTGATCTTCCCCGAGGTCGGCTTCTAACAGTTATTCCATTCGTCTGTAAAGCATACGCGTCAGTATTTTGCAGCTGTTACTTATTAAACTGATAGTTAGGTAATTTTAATATCTATCAACACCTGCTTTCTTTGGGATTGGAATTATTATATTCTTATTGATGTCTGAGGGTATTTCGCCTGTCTGATACACCTTGCTCACCAGATGGTAGAGTTTTGTCAGGACTGGCTCTCCCAGGGATTTCAGTAGTTCTAATGGAATGTTGTCTATTCCGGGGACCATGTTTCGACTCAGGTCTTTCAGTGCTCAATCAAACTCTTCATGCAGTATCATATCTCCCATTTCATCTTCATCACATCCTCTCCCATTTCCATAATATTGTCTTCAAGTAGATCGTCCTTGTATAGACCCTCTATATACTCCTTCCACCTTTCTGCTTTCCCTTCTTTGCTTAGAACTGGGTTTCCATCAAAGCTCTTGATATTCATGCGAGTGCTTCTCCTTTATCCAAAGGTCTGTTTAATTTTCCTGTACGCAGTATCTGTCTTACCTCTAGTGAGATAAGCTTCTACATCCTTACATTTGTCCTCTACCCGTCCCTGCTTAGCCATTTTGCACTTCCTGTCGATGTCATTTTTGACACCTTTGTGTTCCTTTTTGCCTGCTTCACTTACTGCATTTTTGTATTTTCTCCTCTCATCAATTAAACAAAATATTTCCACTGTTACCCAAGGGTTTCTACTAGCCCTCGTCTTTTTACTTATTTGATCCTCTGCTGCCTTCACTATTCCATCCCTCTAAGCTACCCATTCTTGTTCTACTGTATTTCATTCCCTCCTTCCTGTCAGTGGTTCTATTATGCTCTCCCTGAAACTCTGTACAACCTCTGGTTTAGTCAGTTTATCCAGGTCCCGTCTCCTTAAATTCCCACCTTTTTGCAGTTTCTTCAGTTTCAATCTACAGTTCATAACCAATGGATTGTGATGAGAGTCCACATCTGCCCCTGGAATTGTCTTACAATTTAAAACCTGGTTCCTAAATCTCTGTCTTACCATTATATAATCTATCTGATACCTTCTAGTATCTCCAGGATTCTTCCTTGTATACAACCTTCTTTTATGATTCTTGAACCAAGTGTTAACTATGATTAAGTTATGCTCGGTGCAAAATTCTACCAGACGGCTTCGTCTTTCATTTCTTACCCCCAATCCATATTCACCTACAATGTTTCCTTCTCTCCATTGTCCTACTCTCGAATTCCAGTCACCCACGACTATTAAATTTTCTTCTCCCTTCACTTCCTGAATAATTTCTTTTATCTCGTCATACATTTCATGAATGTCTTCGTCATCTTCAGAGCTAGTTGGCATATAAACTTGTACTGCTGTTGTAGGTGTGGGCTTCGTGTCTATCTTGGCCACAATAATGCGTTCACTATGCTGTTTGTTGTAGATTATCCGTACTCCAATTTTTTAATCATTATTAAACCTACTCCTGCATTTCCCCTATTTGATTTGGTATTTATAACCCTGTATTCACCTGACCAAAAGTCTTGTTCCTCCTGCCACCGAACTTCACTAATTCCCACCATATCTAACTTCAACCTATCCATTTCCCTCTTTAAAGTTTCTAACCTACCTTCCCCAATAAGGGATCTGACATTCAACGCTCTGATCTGTAGAACGCCAGTTTTCTTTCTCCTGATAAGAACGTCCTCTTGAGTAGTCCCCACCCGGAGATCCGAATGGGGGACTAGTTTACCTCCAGAATATTTTACTCAAGAGAAGGCCATCATCATTTCATCGTACAGTAAAGCTGCATGCCTTCGGGAAAAATCACGGCTGTAGTTTCCCCTTGCTTTCAGCCGATCCCAGTACCAGAACAGCGAGGCCATTTTGGTTAGTGTTACAAGGCCAGATCAGTCAATCATCCAGACTGTTGCGCCTGCAACTACTGAAAAGGCTGCTGCCCCTCTTCAGGAACCACACGTTTTCTGGCCTCTCAACAGATGCCCATCCGTTGTGGTTGCACCTACGGTACGGCTATCTGTATCGTTGAGGCACGCAAGTCTCCCCACCAACGGCTAGGTCCATGGTTCTTCTGGGGGGGGGGGGGGGGGGGTTGCCCTTAATCAGTAGCATATTTGGTGTTATGTTGTGATGAAGTAATGTTCACACAACAATTTAATCAGGGGAGCTTAACACTTGCTGCTTCGTGGTGTCACGTCTACCATTGATGGAGTGATGACTGAATTTACTTGGATGTTGTTTAAGATAGCCACTAATGCCAAGGGATATTGCTCCACGTAAGCATATGTTTGGTTTTTATTAATTTTCCCGAGTAAACAACCACCATAAAAAACCTTAATAGAATCCCCTGCAACAATTAAGTTACCAATATAAGAATCCTAAATTTGACAGCTGTCTGCTGCGTGCTCCGCTAACAAAACAATTTTTCCTATAACGTCAGTCAAGGAGTAAACATATATGAGTCAGTGCACCACTAAAAAGCTGCAAAGGAAGCTAAATTCTTGGAAGTTAACAGGGAACATTTCCACATCAGCTGATTTTGTAAAACAAACCAATAATTACTGATTTGAAAATAACCATCTGCTGATATGACATGTGTCGCCTCTCGTTCCATGGCTGTTTTCCCGCTCCTCTACCGTGTGCATGTCAGTTTCTCGAATGTTCCACTGCCCAGAAAGCATTGCTGCGAGGCGGTACAGACGTTCTTTGCTGTGTATACGCAACAGATTCTGCCCATGTTATTAGTAGAAGGAACTTTTCCCACTTGTTGCTCCCCTCCAATCACTCAGTGTACGTTTAAGGACCACTATCATCTCTTTTACATTTTAAACTAACGGTTTAGGAGGAATTTAAAAACGTATGAAACTGGATTGTTGCGGTAGTTTGCGACACGTACATATCACGCTGAACAGACTTGTGCTTGTAGTGATACCAAGTTCAGAATATCCCAAACATTCTGCAAACCATTGATTAGACTTTAGGATGGTCTGCTGAATAGCGATGGTTTGTCACTTGTGTTGTAGAGCTGAGTCATACAACGTTACATATTTATCTGTCTTCTTGCCAGTAGAAGCAAGAGTTACGTCGATACCAGCGACGGCGCGAATGGGATTACTGAGGGTGGAAGACAAATGCACAAGCGATTTAGTTCTGAAACAAAGATCTGAATAACTAATGTGAGCTGTTAACTCTTTAATTTCCTTCTGACTCAGCTTTAAAACACATCTGGCTAGCTAAATTCGTATTTAAAACAGACCAAACAAAACATTCAATCGAATCACGATTAAACTGTTTGATAAGAAATTCATTCGGCGATCGCGGTTAACTGAAGACTGCAAGCAAATGAAATTCTTCTCTCAATGATTATTACATGTCAGTGCTGATACTGTAGTTAAATTTGTTATCATACAGTTGATAACCCGGGTATGCCAATTTGCGCAAACAGAACCACTTAGTGGTACTGAGTAACACACAGATTAAATGGTAACCATAGAATAAATTAACAAACAGCATCAGTAGCAGAGTTGGTAATTAAGTAATGGAGATATTGAAAGGTTCAAAATGGTTGAAATGGCTCTGAGCCCTATGGGAATTAACATCCGAGGTCATCAGTCCCTTAGTCCGCCCCAGTAGCTGAGTGGTCAGCGTGACGGATTGCCGTCCTCTGGGCCCGGGTTCGATTCCCGGCTGGGTCGGAGATTTTCTCCGCTCAGGGACTGGGTGTTGTGTTGTTCATCATCATTTCATCCCCATCCGGCGTGCAGGTCGCCCAATGTGGCGCCGAATGTAATAAGACCTGCGATATGGCGGCCGGACCTGCCCCGCGAGGGGCCTCCCGGCCAATGACGCCAAACGCTCATTTCCATTTTCCAGTCCCTTAGAACTTAGAACTACTTAAACCTAACTATCCTAAGGACATGACACACATCCATGCCCGGGGCAGGATTCGAACCTCCGACCGTAGCAGTCGCGCGGTTCCAGACTGAAACGCCTAGAACTGCTCGGCTACTCCGGCCGGCTATTGAAAGGTACACAGTTGGCAGTAACGGGTGCTATGAATTACTAAACAAACGAGAGGCCGCTCACTACGCTACCAACATCGCTCATTTGATGTTCACCAATACTAATGATGATACAGTCACTTGCCACTAAGAAAGCAGCCGCTTGTCGTTGTACATCACTTACTCCATCGGGCAATAACCTTCTTACCCTTAGGTGGCTCTAAATATACCTCATCAGCGTTTTCGGTATACAGCAGGGAAACTTCTTTGTAAGCACACAAACCACAGCAACGCTGATTCACCGCTGGTATAATCAGAACCGTTCTAGCTATAGGCTTTTGCGTTTAACAGCTCAAAGTACCCACCGAGCAAAGTAGATCACATCCGATAATAAACATACGTTGTTATTTACAATCAATCTTTAATAGCCGGCCGCTGTGGCGGAGCGGTTCTAGGCGCTGCTGCAGTCGCACTTTCGAATCCAGCCTCGGGCATGGATGCGTGTAATGTACGTAGTTTAGTTAGGTTTAAGTAGTTCTAAGTCTAGGGGACTGATGACCTCAGATGTTAATTCCCATAGTGCTTAGAGCCATTTGAATCTTCTATACTTCACAGAAATTGAAAGGTAATGCCAAACATATAGGGTGTTTCAAAAATGACCGGTATATTTGAAACGGCAGTAAAAACTAAACGAGCAGCGTTAGAAATACACCGTTTGTTGCGATATGCTTGGGACAACAGTACATTTTTAGGCGGACAAACTTTCGAAATTACAGTAGTTACAATTTTCAACAACAGATGGCGCTGCAAGTAATGTGAAAGATATAGAAGACAACGCAGACTGTGGGTGCGCCATTCTGTACGTCGTCTTTCTGCTGTAAGCGTGTGCTGTTCACAACGTGCAAGTGTGCTGTAGACAACATGGTTTATTCCTTAGAACAGAGGATTTTTCTGGTGTTGGAATTCCACATCCTAGAACACAGTGTTGTTGCAACAAGTCGAAGTTTTCAACGGAGGTTTAATGTAACCAAAGGACCGAAAAGCGATACAATAAAAAATCTGTTTGAAACATTTCAACGGACTGGGAACGAGACGGATGAACGAGCTGGAAAGGTAGGGCGACCTTGTACGGCAACCACAGAGGGCAACGCGCAGGTAGTTCAGCAGGTGATCCAACAGCGGCCTCGGGTTTCCGTTCGCCGTGTTACAGCTGCGGTCCAAATGACGCCAACGTCCACGTATCGTCTCATGCGCCAGAGTTTACACCTCTATCCATACAAAATTCAAACGCGGCAACCCCTCAGCGCCGCTACCATTGCTGCATGAGAGACATACGCTAACGATATAGTGCGCAGGATTGATGACGGCGATATGCATGTGGGCAGAATTTGGTTTACTGACGAAGCTTACTTTTACCTGGACGGCTTCGTCAATAAACAGAACTGGCGCATATGGGGAACCAAAAAGCCCCATGTTGCAGTCCCATCGTCCCTGCATCCTCAAAAAGTACTGGTCTGGGCCGCCATTTCTTCCAAAGGAATCATTGGCCCATTTTTCAGATCCGAAACGATTACTGCATCACGCTATCTGGACATTCTTCGTGAATTTGTTGCGGTACAAACTGCCTTAGACGACACTGCGAACACCTCGTGGTTTATGCAAGATGGTGCCCCGCCACATCGCACGGCCGACGTCTTTAATTTCCTGAATGAATATTCTGATGATCGTGTGATTGCTTTGGGCTATCCGAAACATACAGGAGGCGGCGTGGATTGGCCTCCCTATTCGCCAGACATGAACCCCTGTGACTTCTTTCTGTGGGGACACTTCAAAGACCAGGTGTACCGCCAGAATCCAGAAACAATTGAACAGCTGAAGCAGTACATCTCATCTGCATGTGAAGCCATTCCGCCAGACACGTTGTCAAAGGTTTCGGGTAATTTCATTCAGAGACTACGCCATATTATTGCTACGCATGGTGGATATGTGGAAAATATCGTACTATAGAGTCTCCCAGACCGCAGCGCCATCTGTTGTTGAAAATTGTAACTACTATAATTTCGAAAGTTTGTCTGCCTGAAAATGTACTGTTGTCCCAAGCATATTGCAACAAACGGTGTATTTATATCGCTGCTCGTTTAGTTTTTATTGCCGTTTCAAATATACCAGTCATTTTTGAAACACCCTGTATAATGACAGTACTCAATCAAGTCACAGATCAAAGCCACGCAACAACGTAAGCTAGAAATGTATACATACGAACACTAAATACAGTCAACAAGATAAAAAAAAGCTCACAAAACGTAGTCAGCCCACACGCAATGCTCGCTCGGGCATAGCTTTCGTAAACCACACGTCCTTTGACGAAGCCAATTCAAACCACAGTGGTACTGTTGGTCTTAATCATGAAACCCGCATTCACTTAGTTACAGTAGCTTAACATTCTAAACAGTGCCACAAGTGAGGCTGACTTTCTCCCAAATGGTTAGCAGAACCAATTTACCACAAATAAACTGACTGGACGAATCATGCTAACGCTGTTGTGAATGAGTACAAAATTTCAGTCATAATTCACAAACATCAAGATCTCACTACACAGTTGACAATACAAAACATCAGGCAGATATACTATTGATAATTATATGTTCAGTTGGTAATGGGGATTTAGAAGCCACATACAATTAAACAGCGAATTTTAAGACGTCTGGCTGTGTTTAGTACCCATTTCTTTTCCAGTTCAATGAAAACAGTGTTCATTATTCACGTGTATAATTAAATAGATAATAATACGAAGATAGGTCATGTTCGACAATTCAGACTATCAAGTTTCCGTTCGCCGTGTTGCAGCTGCGGTCCAAATGACGCCAACGTCCACGTATCGTCTCATGCGCCAGAGTTTACACCTCTATCCATACAAAATTCAAACGCGGCAACCCCTCAGCGCCGCTACCATTGCTGCATGAGAGACATTCGCTAACGATATAGTGCACTATGTTATCAGAAGTATCCGGACACCAGACTGAGAATGATTTACAAGTTCGCGGCGGCCTCCATCGGTTATGCTGGAATTCAACATGGTGTTGGCCCACCCTTAGCCTTGATGACAGCTTCCACTCTCGCAGGCTTACGTTCAGTCAGGTGCTGGAAGGTTTCTTGGGGAATGGCAGCCCATTCTTCACGGAGTGCTGCACTCAGGAGAGGTATCGATGTCGGTCGGTGAGGCTTGGCACGAAATAGGTGTTCCAAAACATTCTAAAGGTGTTCTACGGGATTTAGGTCAGGGCTCTGTATAGGCCCAGTCCATTGCAGGGGTGTTATTGTGGTGTAACCACTCCACCACAGGCCGTGCATAATGAACAGGTGCTCGATCGTATTGAAAGATGCAGTCGCCATCCCCGAATTGCCCTTCAACAGTGGGAAGCAAGAGGGTGCTTAAAATATCAATATGGGCCTGCGCTGTGATAGTGCCACGCAGAATAACAAGGGGTGCAAGACCCCTACATGAAAAATACGAGCACGCCATAACACCACCGCCTCCTAATTTTACTGTTGGCACTACACATGCAGGCAGATGACGTGCACCTGGCATTCGCCATACCCATAGACTTCCATCGGATCGCCACATTGTGTACCGTGATTCGTCACTCGACACTATGTTTTTCCACTGTTCAATCGTCCAGTGTTTACGCTCCTTACACCAACCGAGGCGTCGTTTGGCATTTACCGGCGTGATGTGTAGCTTATGAACAGCCGATCGACCATGAGATCCAAGTTTTTTTCACCTCCAACCTGTCATAGTATCTGCAATGGATCCTGATGCAGTTTAGAATTCCTGTGTGATGGTTGGGACAGATGTCTCTCTATTACACATTACGACCCTCTTCAACTGCCGCCGGGCTCTGTCAGTCTAGAGACGATATCGACCACTCCACTATCAAATCGGAAACACTGGACTTACGGATGTTTAGCAGTGTGGAAATCTCACGTACAGACGTATGACACAAGTAACACCCAATCACCTGACCACGTTCGAAGTCCGTGAGTTCCGGGGAGCACCCGATTCTGCTCTCCCACGATGTCTACTGAATACTGATATTGCTGTTATGGAGTACCTGGCAGTAGATGGCATCACAATGCACCTGAGGTGGCTGTTATGGAGTACCTAGCAGTAGAAGGCAGCACAATGTGCCTAATAGGAAAAACGTATGTTTCTGGGGGTGTCCGGATACTTTTGATCACAGTGTAGTTATAATCACTCTGTAACTTCGTTAATGTCAGTCACTGTTTCTTTTCATTTACTTGCGTTTGTTTACCTACTCGCCTGAGAAACTTCAAACCAGAACACCAGTTAACTAATAGCACCTAAATGGCAATTTTTCCACTTAATCAATAATTGTTATTCTTACTCTAATCACGTTAATAGATGTTAGCAAACATCTTCTACTAAAAATATTATTGCCACCAGTGAAATCCTGTGCACTTTCTATTGTCACTTATACAACTCCTAATGAATGTACGTTTGCCAAACTTTATCGATGGAAGTGGTTGAGTTACGCTATACACATATGGAGATATCGCACATCGCTCTGAAATTTGTCAGAGTCAGCACTGGTTATCTGTAACTATCTTTGTTCATAATAAAAGCCAATATCTTCTCAAGAACTTTTAAACGCCTTAAAAATGAATATAGCCCAATTTAATAAGAAAAGTAGTAACTTCATAATCCCTCCAGAGAAAATCGATTCGAGTTTAAAAGATACCGGAAAATATTACAATTATTCCTACAGTGATAGGTGAAAAATCTTTCTTGGATTGATGCATAGGCTGACAATCGATCCTGAACGTAAATAAATGTAATTTATTTCTTCCAAAGAGGCGAAGAATTTCACCACCGACGACTACATATTGCTGAAAAATCACAGGAGACAGTAACTACCGCAGAATACCAACGAGTAAATGTCCCTAGCTACCTGTAGGAAAAGAAGATGCCACACTTCTATTTATAGAAAGAACCATAAGGAAATGTAATTCATAGACGAAAGAAATGACTTAAAAGTACTTTTTCGACCTAATCTTGAGTATTATCAGTCTGTTATTGTTATTAGGTTGAATTAATAAAAGATATAGAAAAGATCTAACAGACAGTAGGGTGTTTCGTCACATCATTAATGCACAAAGAGCAATGGTCATCGAACTCCAGTCACAAAGGGAATAAAAGAGGCATTGTGCATCACGGAGAGGTTTACTTTTAAATTTCCAACAGAGTGCCTTCCAAGGAGAGGGTTGGCGTTGGGTTGTTTGGGGGGAAGAGAACAAACAGCGAGGTCATGGTCTCATCGGATTAGGGAAGGATGGGGAAGGAAGTCGGCCGTGCCCTTTCAGAGGAACCATCCCTGCATTTGCCTGGAGCGATTTAGGAAAATCACGGAAAAACTAAATCAGGATGGCCGAACTTGGGATTGAACCGTCGTCCTTCCGAATGCGAGTCCAGTGTGCTAACCAAGGAAAGGTCGGGGAAACGAAATAATTTAAGGTTTGGAGCTAATTCGGAGATCTGCTGACGACCCGTCTTTTTCGAATGGAATAGGGAAATCAGGAATGACTAGTGGCGTCAACAAACCTTCGAACACACACCGCATAGCAGCTTGCGGAGAATAGGTGTAGATGTAGATGAAGATAGGTTCGAAGTCCCTGTAATTGTTTCCAGCCACTTCAGTCTCCTGATTCGCATAATGTGACTTGAATTAAGTATTCTGATTGATTTATGATAGTTATGTGCTTTAGAAAAAAGGAACTGAAGGAAACAAACCTTTTCAGAAATAAGAAACTTTGCACTAATTGGAAGGAATAACATGACTGATACAGGGCACAAGGTTTGGAGGATGCACTTGCTGGTAACGCATGCGCCGTTGCAGTTAGTAATTTCATTGTAGCCGAACTCGGTGCACGTGGTGGTGGCAGAGGAGACGGAGGGCCACAGACGCGGTGGGGCGTGGGGGGCGCAGGCGCCGCGCGGCCGCCAGCTGCCACCTGCGCGGCTGCGTCTGGACAGCAGGCAGAGCACGGCAGCGGCGCTACGCGAGCCACCAGTCGCGCTCCGACGCCCGCCGGTGGAGTACGGGGCTGCCTACATCCCAGGCGACAGGCGGGCGCCACAGCGCCGCTACCCGGCACGCGCCGCCGGACGCATCACAGGCAAGCTGTTGCACAGTTGCAGCCGCGCGGTGATTTCATTTCTTACTTTAAGTGAACAAGAGAAAACTCAGTAACCTGCAGTACTGTTAAAAACAATGTATATCACTATTCCATTTACTGTGGTTGGAAACGACTGCTCTCTTGTCGGTTGAGATTCAACTGACGACCAATAAATTCTTTGAAAGCATGATACTGATGATGACGAATATCATAAGAAGCTGAAGAAGCTAGTACGTCATGTTTACATGTTACATTAGTATGTTCTGTCTCACTTTAGTCTGAAATAGGATTTTTAATGCTGTTACTAATATCGCAAATGATAGACATAGAGTTTTCATCAGTTTATTGTTCATGTTTAGAACCCATTTGCTTTTTAGCTAGGCCGTTCTGGAATGTACATTGTTACTTTCTTCCAATTCCTTGCACTGCACAACATCTTGCAGTTAAAGATGTTGCTGTTACTCATTGCTACCACTAGTTACTCGTACAGTGTGCCTGAAACAAGACTGGTTGTACGGAATGATGCCAACTGCATGCAAGCACATTGCTCTCCATTTCGTAGAAACATTAATGACGACCAGATGAAGGGAGTAAGAAGTATGCGCTCGAGGACAACAACACTAGGATTAGTTGTTGAACTTCATTCTGTTTCAATGTCTGCTGCGTTATATTGTTTGTTACATTGGAGTCTATGTAATATTTACATACAAAGCATACCGGATATGAGACAGAGCACAATGTGTTGCTTCTTTCAGCCTGCTATATATAAATACGCTATGTGGTATGATTAGAAAATTATCTTAGCTGTACTGTAAAAAGGCTGACATTCCAAATGTACATAATGTACAAGAGCTATTAGGACACAAGAGAAAAATTTTCTTAATATTTTACGTGTGGTAATTCTTAATACAAAACTTTTGGCTTGATTACGAATGAACGCTGTCTCTAATTTATGTGAAAGCTGTATTGGTATTCGCCACTAATGCTAACATACTGAATATGTTATTCCAAAATCGAAGAAATACAAAAGTAATAGTAAAGTCTGAAAATTTGTCAAATAGAGTGAATTAGTAGTTTTCCTTGTGGTTATTTAACGGGGGAGGGAGGGTGGGACTGGGACTGAGGTTTTAGCTGTTCATGAAGTACATTTTCATAACCTGAGTTGCTTGTTTAGCAGTGTATACAGACTTGTTAGTGAAAGCAAACGCAACGAAGCTGTTTGTTGGTTCAGGTTTACACAAAGGCTCTCATCATAATCGAACTTCCGTATTTAACTACATAAAATGCTCAAAGATGAATATCATATTGAAGATATCTGACACTAGGTATTAACAAGCACGACATTAGAGAGAATTCGTTCATAAAACCGTGTAACTATCCTGACATCAGTAAAACACATAGTGTTAAATATTTGTCATATCAAGAACGTCTCTTACATTTGATGACCCTCAGGTTTCAATTCCAGAAGTCAATAGCTACATCATGGACCTTAGCATCCTATGTTAAATGAAATATGTGTTAAGTTCTGTAGGGGCCTCTTAGATACTGTAAAAACAATTTGAATTCAGTACAGTGCTAAACAAACATAAAAGGCTTTCATCTTACAGTGATTCAGTAAACCAAACTAACCATATTTGAATTTAGTTGTTGTGAACTTTTTACCATAAATCATATTTAATATGAGTAACATCAGAAATTTGTAGACTCACGGCACTAAACGTCAATCAGTTGTATTTGTAAATTCGGATTAAAGATTTATGTCTGCTAAATAGTAATCACGATGTAAGTAAATTAAACATTCTTTTCTCTCTGTATTGCACTGCAGTTATTTTGCGAGATTAGTCTCGACCGTAGTTATCAATTGTGCAAAATGAAATTATTACTATATTTTTGTATTGAAAGGTTCAAGGCCTGTTTCTCTGCATGTTGAGGTAGTCGTTATCCCTCACACACAAATCCGTGACTTTAATGATTATTTGTTTATCTCCAATTTCAAATAAAATGTGAGGATATGAAGAAAATAATTTGAGGACTGGTTGCAGGTAACATAATATATCGAAAAACCAAACGAAGTATCGACACAAAGTTGAAGTAATCCAGTCAACAAAAATCCCCCATATGGAATAGAAAGAAAGAAACACAGCTTTCTGTATATTAATTTGATTGGAAATGAACATTATGTAAATTTTATTCACTGTTTCGTGTAGGTATCTCTTCGTATCGTGCAGAAAAGTGAAACGATGCAGTTGCAATTCAAAGATTCAGTTACCCTGTTGTACACAACTGCTCAGTTCAGATTGTTGACCGTGATCTTACTATTAAATAATGCTGAATTTAACTAACTATATCTGCCACTCATGATGTATATTTAATTAATGTTCAATTTTGGAACAAAATAACCAGTTACAAAGCCAATCACAAACTGAGTTATGTGATTCATCTCCACCATCATACAAGATCTTAAATGTCCAATGATCGTTACTTGTATAATTTAAGTACTCAGTAATATTGTAACATAATCACAAAGATAATGTTGTGCCATTTTCGACATGAATAAATTTCTCTTGTATCTGGTACGTCTAATACGATCCCTATGTTTACTTTAATCTGTTATTGTTTAGGAAACTTATTAAATGAATCATCGAAAATCCACAGCAATATCTTTGTCTAACAATGCGTTGTTCGACCAAGGTTCTGCTGATGATGAAGATAAAGTTTGTCAGCCGTGATAATATTTGTGGAATGATGAAATCATGGTACTTGCAACGAAATGGATGTCGTATTACTTCATGCTAGATGATTACTCTTCCCTTGCACCTACTATAGGCATAGAATTTCATCCTGTTCATGTTTCATCGCCGATTTTCACCTGGTACGTGTACCTCAGTTCCATAATCGTAGCACTTCTTTTATTAACATACAATATCGATATGCCGGTTCTGAGAGTAATGGACCTAAACCAAAACTCTATAAAAGACCCATCTATGTGATCGCTTGTACTATCCACTGTTTAATCAGTCTGTTGAGAACTAAAGCCGGCATTTGAGGGATTGCATGTAAATCCGATAGTTAAGTTTTGATAATGATGCCATTGTTTCATAACCCCTACTTAACGAAAATTAAGTCTGAATATTCCCTACATAACATAAACCCTACAAGCAGCTTTTGTAGACACATCTTCTATGAAGAAATTTTATCTTTAACTATGTAGTGGCTTATTTTTAGAACAGTTCACATCTGCTTTACTGTTCATAGTGAAAAATTAAAAATTTGGACTTTCAAAGTGCCTTTTCCTAGACAAAAAAAAAACAAGAAGAATGTTCTTAATTACTGCAATATTTATCCATCTATATTATGATGGAAAAAAGAAAACTAACTGAAAATGACAACTGGAGATCCAACCCGCTCTAATTACTTCCTTTATCACTAAATTATACTGGCTGTGTGCAGGGAACTATAATGTTACCTCATTACTTATATCTTGTAATTAATTTTACTGTTGTATTTGCGTATGGTTCCTAGAAAATATACTGAAACTCTCACCAGTTGACGTCATAATCAGTTAATGTTCATAGCAATTCTTTAGTTGTTACTTTAAGTAGCTGATTCAAGAGTCATTTTTCCGTAATATCCACTGTGAAGAATAGAGCAGATAACTTTTATTTAAGACTTTTGAACTTCTATTAGTACCCCTGCTGAAAAAAATTTTTACTCACTGTTATATTACTGAGAGGTGGTGTGACCTATATTATATATGACTGTGAAGTAAATGTAGATGTGACAATAAAACAGAATAGTTTAAAGAGAAAGTAACAAGTACAACATCTATCTTACAACACTAATATGAAAGCTGTTGATTGGTTGTACAGCTATTCCTAGCTTGGATACTCGCATATGCTACTTTCAGATCATATAGAATTTGGAATTATAATGTCAGTGTAAATATTATCTTGCTAAACCGCCTACAATACCATTGAAAATGCAGTGAAAGATTCAGCAAAGCTCACAACACATACAAACTGTTTTGATACAGATTCTTTCACGATGGTTGTGTCCAAATTAAGATTGACACATATCGGTGAATACTAGAAACGCAGGAAGGACATTAACGAATAATGTCACAATGAAAATGTGGTTACCAGTTTGTATTCTCGTTTTCGTCATCAATTACTGCAAAAGCAAATACTTCATGAAATAATGACTCACAATGATAGAGAAGTTTATGAATGATCGTTGATCTTGTAATACGACTCCTTTCGGCTAATCGGTCGATTTCATTACACACTTTACACAGTACAATTTTAGCCAAAATCCGATGTACTAAAAATTTAAAATTTTACAATACATCAATAACAATATAGTAACCGAACAGTGAACGAGAGGATGAACTACATCAAGTGTTGTCATACCCAATCAGATAAAATGAATGTATTTTGCTGCTAGACTCAGTCGCTCAATTGTTAGGTCAATAAGGTACTGTGTATAAAGAGGGCACGTAACAGCTTACTGTAACACGCATACACTGACATAGGTAGGCCCTCACACTGTGGTATAATGAACACCCATAATAGAACAGTAATTCTTGCCATATTAAAAATATACTTTCTACGTTCCGGTCGATACTCGCCTCCAACAATCGTCATTTGATGACAACATTTCAAAAATTTGCAATTTTCATCAGTAGCCTACACCTTTCATTTACGTATCTGGTGACGAGGCGCTATGTATCTGGTGATGAACGACAATGTATTGCGCGTTATTTTATTCGATGTTCTAGATATATAGGTGTCAACAAACTTGTGTAACAGTAGTGTACTGCAGGTTTTAAGAGATCTGATATAGGCTACAGCAGAAGCTGGTCGTGGGTGAAGTGGAATTGAGCACATGTAGACTGTGATAAACTTTCAGAACCAATACGTATATGTTTATTCATATTTTCAAATCTCCACTAGAGAACTTAAGGTCATATCATTAATTCTATCCGCTGAAGCAATCATATCTTACGTGTTACTGAGTCGTCACATATAATGTTCTCAGAGCTATGACAAGGAATGGTTTTTAAAGTTTTCTCAAATTGTACTCTCACGATCCAGCTTTAGGAATCCATATTTGATTTACGTTACATGATTAATATAACATATTACTGCCCGTATTACTGCCCACATGATAAATGTTATCAACAAAACAGGGATAAATATCCCGCCATTAATTACTAAATCGGCCACCGATCGCGGAGAACCGATTACAATTCAGAAAAATATCGGTCAATGTGAATGAAAGAAGTGTTTAGAAACTGTGAATGTTATGCTATACTGGTTCCTGTAAGAGGGACATTCTCTCATGAATAAGACTACTGCGTATATGAAGATTTTTAACCGGTGATGTCTGTATCCCAAAGGCGCCTGCATCTACGACACATCAGACCAGCATGTGTAGACAAACATCATGATACCAAGGACACTGAAAGGCACATGGTGCAACACGTTGACATGATCTCCTAAATGAGGAAATAAATACAGATGACATAAAATGCTGAATATTCTTGGCCAATAACAAAAGCAGAAACTTTGTTATCATGGAATATCTTTAACTTTCTTGCCATTAAATACGAATTTAATTTTCAAATAGTTACCAAAATGTGATATTTGTTATTGGTAGGAAGATATAAAACCATAACAAGGAACGAGCTAGCAATGATTTATCAGATTTCTTACATACACTGAGGACAGCTAATACTATTATTAAAGTCTGTGGTTCTAACGCTTTTTGTGAATTCATCCATTAAATCCCGTGGAAACACAACACATTTCCGAAACACTTCCCATTGCTTCACACAATGATGTGCATCTTAACTCAGCGAACTGTCAGATGATCTACCGAACTATATGTAGAGGCAGTATGCGAATACTACCACTCTTATGCTATTATCTCATTCATAGAACTAATGTCTCATCTATAGAAGATGTATGATAATTAGCAGAGAATAATGGAATACGGGTAGATATTTAATATAAAAGTTCCAAAACATGTATACCCAAAAAAACGAGCAGTTTTCAAAGTAACTGTGAAAGTGTGGTTTATAACCACACTCACGTAGTTACTAAATCATGTCATAGTTGGCAAAAACTGAATTTTAAATGTAGAGTGACAATCCTACGGGGTCAGATTTCATATTGGTAAATTTAGCGTGAAATACAATAGTGCGTCAGCGCCATTCATGTTACAGTTTACTGTACACTTGTAGATGGCAAAGGAGATGTTCTACATGTCTTCCTCGAAATTGGAGTCAATACTACACTCGTCTCTATAGTTACTTACGATGATGATCTCGTGATTCGTGACAAGAAAACACAGTTCGCTACACCATTTCTTCAACCGTATCAAGGACAGTGTCATTCACTTGACCTTTGAAATGACATTATAAAAAACAGGCCTGAGGTCTGAGGCGAGGTTACCTTGGAGGCCGAGATTACAGGTCCTGCCTAACCTATCCATCCTGGACCACAAGTGTGTATTTGCTGTAGTCTTACATTAGCAGAGGAAGGTGCCGCTTCCCAATCATACATCTACCATGTTCGTAAACCTATGGTCGGGAAGGATATTTGAGGCCGAGTAGATTATTAATTAATCGACAAATACGCTTTTGAAAACTTGTACTCGTAATGGCATATTCGTAATTACTGGAACTTCGCTGTCGACTCATTTTTGTAACCTTCTTTACTGGAATGTTTATGAGTCTCCTATCGTATACTCTTTCATGTTTCAGTTTTCACTATAAATTATGACACAATGTGTGTTTATACTAATCAGCCAAAATATTCTGACCACCGACCTACAGTCAATATAAACCCATTTAGCCGATACTAATATCACCTGGCGAGTAATGACTGCTGGTCAGACACACGCACAGTGCATGCAGTATCAGTGACCGTGCTGTCCATGTGTAGAATGGGGAGGCCCACAATCTACCTGAGTATGACTGAGGGCAGATTGTGATGGCCAGCCGGCCTGTCACGAGCATCTCGGAAACTGCACGACTTATCGAGTGTTTGAGGAGTGCCGTGGTGTCTTCAGCATGTAGCCAAACAAACGGGAAACTACGTCCAGACGTCGTTGCGTTGGGCGGCCACCGCTCATTACAGATGTCGGATGTCGTAGGCTGGGTGGACTGTTAAAACAGGACAGATGATGAGCTGTGGCGGCACATAGTGCAATGAACGCTCTTAACGGTGGGCCTCCACAGCCGACGACTCATGCATCTGACAATATTAGAACTATGACATCGGCAGCTACGACTACAATGGGCACGTTTCCATCGGTATAGGACGTTGACACAGTGGCACAGCGTTGCATGGTCTGATTAATCTCGATACCTTCTTCATCATACTGATGGGAGGACGCGAATCAATCGTCTGCCAAGGGAACAGCTCCTTGAACTTCTACTGCGGGACGGAGACAAACTGGTGGTGTCTCCATTATGCTCTGAGGAACATTCATGTGGGTATCCATGACGGTCAAGGAGTATCGAAAACTGGTTGCAGAGCATGAATGCCACTTCACGACGATCGTCTCCCGATCCCAGTGGCACTTTTCAGCAAGATAATGCCCCAAGTCACAAAGCTAGGAGTGTGATACAGCGGTTCGAGTAACATAGTCGTGAGCTCCCATTGATGTGCTGGCCCTGATCTCGCTATATCAAACCCCAGTCGAACATATTTGGGATGTGATTGAACCTGGTGTTAGAGCCCATCGTCTCCCTCCCCGGAAATTATAGGACTTAGGTGACTTGTGTGGGCAGATGTGGGGTCAACTCCATCCAGCGTCCTACCAAGACCACACTGTTTTCATGCCACGATACGTCGCTGCTATTATCCATGCCAAATGGGGACATAACAACTATTAGATAGGTGATCACATGATCTGATTGATTAATTTCCGATACATATATCATGGTTAATTGTTAAAAATGCATTTGTAAGCTAAATTCCCAGAGTGAATATTTTATCTTCCGATACTAGATGAGTATGCTCCTGATCTTAAGTCGGTTTGTTGTCAAATCATAACAGTTGCTTCTAAGCGAATGACATATTTTATTAGTTATTGTGGCTCATTAATAAAGCGTTTGATCTGTTATCTACTTCAAAGAAATTGATATTACCTTCAGTAAAGCATATGTATAGCCACTATTCTAGCCAAGCATAGGTCGCTACGTCCTCAGTGATTTTGCGCACTGATCGGCACTGCCGTTCGCGAGAGCGGGGAGTCCCAAACCCAGATGCGCGTTGGGATTAAAACGGCGTTACGGCGGGCAACGATGCGCGGCCGAGGGCATTGAACCGTCACAACAAAGGGAGGGCGTTTTAAATTGCTTCGTTAGTTGTACGCACACAGCCACTTCGCACTCAAAATTAAATACAGGGTTTTTAAAGAGCTCCTACCCCTATAGAATTAAAGACTGTCGACGACTCCGGATAAGAACTGTATATCCTATTATGACAGTTTTGGCAAAGGCAAACTAAGAGACTGCTTCAATTTCTTTTCGAACACAATAGAGGAAACTAAACATTAATACACCAAACGTTAGAGGCATCACGAAATTTCATCCTCGGAAATGATATACAGACTTCCCAGAGGCTATATGTACTTTAGCTCAGCAAATGGTGTGTGACAAAAAGTTTCCATCGTTAGCCCATTTCGCGTTAGCTGCAACTTAAACTGTCCTTAACACAGTAAAGGAGGGAAAGGGAAATTTGATTCCATTACTAAAAGTTTATCTTTACTTCGAAACATCTCCAAGTGAAGATATCCATCAGATTGTCATAACAAGATGCCTCCTGAGACGAGCAAGGTAGTAGTAGGCAAAACGCAACAGGGAATAACAATATTAATGTGGTGATAGTAAACTGCAGGAGCGTCTATAGAAAGGTCCCAGAACTACTCTCATTAATGAACGGTCACAATGCCCACATAGTACTAGGGACAGAAAGTTGGCTGAAACCACATGTAAACAGCAATGAAATTCTAAACACAGATTGAAATGTATACCGCAAAGACAGGCTGGACAGTGAAGGGGGAGGCGTGTTTATAGCGATAAAATGTGCAATAGTATCGAAGGAAATTGACGAAGATCCGAAATGTGAAATAACTTTGTTGAAGGTCACAGTTAAATCAGGCGCAAACATTGGATGTCTCTATAGGCCCCTGGCTCAGCAGCTGTTGTGGCAGAGCAGCTGAAGGAAAATTTTGAAAATATTTCGGCTAGATTTACCCACCATGTTGTAATTATGGGTGGAGATTTTAATTTGGCGGTTATAGACTGGGAGACTCAAACGTTTTCAACGGGTGGCGGGGACAAAGAATCCACTGAAATTTTTTTCAGTGCATTATCTGAAACCTACCTTGAGCAGTTAAACAGAGAACCGACCCGTCGTAATAACATATTAGACCTTCTGGTGACAAATAGACCCGAACTATTTGAAACAGTCAACGCAGAACAGGGAATCAGCGACCATAAAGCGGTTGCTGCATCGATGATTTCAGCAATAAATAGAAATGTTAAAAAAGGTGGGAAGATTTTTCAGTTTAGCAAAAGTGACAAAAAGCAGATTTCAGAGTACTTGACGCCTCAACACGAAAGTTTTGTCTCAAGTACAGATAGTGTTGAGGAGCAGTGAACAAAGTTCAAAACCATCGTACAATATGCATAAGATAAGTATGTGCCAAGCAAGATCGTAAGAGATGGAAAAGAGCCACCGTGGTACAACAACTGAGTTAGAAAACTGCTGCGGAAGCAAAGGGAACTTCACAGCAAACATAAATATAGCCAAAGTCTTGCTGACAAACAAAAATTACGCGGAACGAAATGTAGTGTGAGGAGGAATATGCGAGAGGCGTTCAATGAATTCGAAAGTAAAGTTCTATGTACTGACTTGGCAGAAAATCCTAAGAAACTTTGTCTTATGTCAAAGCGGTAGGTGGATCAAAACAACATGTCCAGACACTCTGTGACCAAAATGGTACTAAAACAGAGGATGACAGACTAAAGGCCGAAATAGTAAATGGATTTTTCCAAAGCTGTTTCACAGAGGAAGACTGGACTGTAGTTCCTTCTCTAGATTGTCGCATGGATGACAAAATAGTAGATATCGAAATAGACGACAGAGGGATAGGGAAACAATTAAAATCACTCGAAAGAGGATAGGCCACTGGACCTATTGGGATACCAGTTCGGTTTTGCACAGAGTACGCGAAGGAACTTGCCCCCCTCCATGCAGCGGTGTACCGTAGGTCTCTAGAAGAGCGTAGAGTTCCAAAGGATTGGAAAAGGGCACAGGTCATCCCCGTTTTCAAGAAGGGACGTCGAACAGATGTGCAGAGCTATAGACCTACATCGCTAAAGTAGGTCAGTTGTAGAGATTTGGAACACGTATTATATTCGAGTATAATGACTTTTCTGGAGACTAGAAATCTACTCTGTAGGAATCAGCATGGGATTCGAAAAAGACGATCGTGTGAAACCCAGCACGCGCTATTCGTTTACGAGACTCAGAGAGCCATAGACACGGGTTGCCAGGTAGATGCAGTGTTTCTTGACTTCCGCAAGGCGTTCGATACAGTTCCCCACGGTCGTTTAACGTACAAAGTAAGATCATATGGACTATCAGACCAATTGTGTGATTGGATTGAAGAGTTCCTAGATAACAGAACGCAGCATGTCATTCTCAATAGAGAGAAGTCTTCTGAAGTAAGAGTGATTTTAGGTGTGCCGCAGGGAAGTGTCGTAGGATCGTTGCTATTCACAATATACATAAATGACCTTGTGGATAACATCGGAAGGTCACTAAGGCTTTTTGCGGATGATGCTGTGGTATATCGAGAGGTTGTAACAATGGAAAACTGTACTGAAATGCAGGAGGATCTCCAAAGAATGGCCTCATGGTGCAGGGAATGGCCATTGAATCTCAATGTAGACAAGTGTAATGTGCTGCGAATACATAGAAAGAAAGATCCCTTATCATTTAGCTACAAAATAGCAGGTTAGCAACTGGAAGCAGTTAATTCCATAAATTATCTGGGAGTAAGATTAGGAGTGATTTAAAATGGAATGATCATATAAAGTTGATCGTCAGTAAAGCAGATGCCAGACTGAGATTCATTGGAAGAATTCTAAGGAAATGCAATCCGAAAACAAAGGAAGTAGGTTACAGTACACTTGTTCGCCCACTGCTTGAATACTGCTCACCAGTGTGGGATCCGTACCAGATAGGGTTGATAGAAGAGGTTGAGAAGATCCAAGGGAGAGCAGCGCGCTTCGTTACAGGATCATTTAGTAATCGCGAAACCGTTACGGAAATGATAGATAATCTCCAGTGGAAGACTCAGTAGGAGAGACGCTCAGTAGGTCGGTACGGTCTTTGTTGAAGTTTCGAGAACATACCTTCACCGAGGAGTCAAGCAGTATATTGTTCCCTCCTACGTATATCTCGCGAAGAGGCCATGAGGATAAAATCAGAGAGATTAGAGCCCACACAGAGGCGTACCGCCAATATTTCTTTCCACGAACAATACGAGACTGGAACAGAAGGGAGAACCGATGGAGGTACTCAAGGTACTCTTCGACACACACCATAAGGTGGCTTGCGGAGTATAGATGCAGATGTAGATGTACATGTAGAAGTAACTTATTTATAATGGCAAATTACTATGATGCTCCGTCCACATATTTTTTGTCAATTTTTTCTCAGTAATATGGCCTCCCATTCAGTTACGCAAAAATCGTGAACTATAAATCACATCGTGAAGGATTATGGAGGGAGCCGTACGTTAACTGGCAGAAGGAATCTCAAAATCCCTGTGTAAATTATGCGACCATCACTACGATAAATTTGCGTATTTAGTTAAGAGATTTATTTCTGCATCTCATTCTTAACGCGTTAAAAGATACAAAATTTGGTATTTTATTAGAGTTTCGCTTGGCTTGAAAAGCCACTCTTGCGCATCATAGACTATTCACGATTATACATAACCATGCTTAAATCATATTTTAAGGAGAAAATAGCACAATTACAATATATCAGCCATTGTAATCGACCCTGCATGACAACTCTGCCATAATTCGGACATTACGCAGTTATTACTTACAGAAGGTAGAGCTTTCGAACTTTTGCGGGCACAGATTGTTTGCCGCTCAATCCGCGCCACTGCAGCCATCTAAAGCTAAAACGCTGAGTACCGTACAGAGGAGTGGGTAAGACATCTGTGAATTTCTGTTTTCACAACGCTAACATGCTTTGCTCATTTCGTTAAATTCGCTGCTTTTAACATGTAGCTGTTGCTAGAGATGCTTTGAACATTTTTATAAAGCGATAAACAAATGCATTACAGATGTATGAAACGAATCTGTTTGTCACTAAAGAAGCAGCATTGCACAATTTAATTATTACTGTAGCTCCTGTGTTCAAATTGCTCTGAGCACTATGGGACTCAACATCTGTGGTCATCAGTCCCCTAGAACTCAGAACTACTTAAACCTAACTAAACTAAGTACAGCACACAACACCCAGTCATCACGAGGCAGAGAAAATCCCTGACCGCGCCGGGAATCGAACCCGGGAACCCGAGCGTGGGAAGCGAGAACGCTACCGCACGACCACGAGCTGCGGACTGCTCCTGTGTTTTTCTCTGGATTTCGAAGGTGCGATTGTCAAATAGACGTAGAATTTTCAAATTTGCTTTTTTCTCCAACATAATCTGCACCTTTAATTTGTGATTCGAAAATCGTTAGCGTCATTTATAATTCTTCAGTTGCTCATGTTTACCCAGTCGGTTTTGTTTTCATTTGACTATCCCATATTCATTCGATATCGTTTCAGCAGTATTGTCGGATTGATATTCGGCAGATATACAACGTAATTCAGCTCCCCCTACAGGTGGGTTTTGTGCAAGGCAGAGCGCCTTCAAATGGAACAAGAAAGATTTTCATTTTTTTCGGACTATGCGCAAACTTTTTTTCAAAGAAGAAAATAAAGATTACTTTTTTGTAAGAAATTTTATGCGGTTGATGTTTGTACTGAGATACGTCTTTGCCAGAGGCTGTAGTTTTGGAACAAAAAAATTCAGTAAACTTTTCATCGTTTCAAAAGTAACCATGATACCTGTTAATACTTTTATCTCACTGTGGGACAAGACGCCCAAAGCCCTCATGGAGAAATGTTTGCGGTTTCCTACTGTACAGTGATTATGCCCGGGCGTGCACCTCTGCATCCGAAGAAAATCAACGGCCGCTTACGTCTCTCTTCAGTGCAACAAATTTATTGAAATCGCATGGAGAGAAAAAAATCGTTCAAATGTGTGTGAAATCTTATGGAACTTAACTGCTAAGGTCACCAGTCTATTAACTTACGCACTACTTAACCTAAATTATCCAAAGGACAAACACACGCACCCATGCCCGAGGGAGGACTCGAACCTCCACATGGAGAGAGATCGGAAGCGGCACACATGTTACCAGTGCTGGATCGGGCACGCTGGAGAAGTTCGCTAGGAAACCTTTACACATCCTCCTTACAGTCCAGATACCTCTCCTTGCAATTTCCTTATTTTTGGAGCGCTGAAGAACGATATTCGTGGCCATCTATTTATTTCGGACGAAGAGGTGCATGCCTAAGTGCGACCGTGTTTCCGCAGGCAACCGGAAATATTTTCATGAAGGCACTGACAATCTTTGCCCACTGTGGGATGAATATATACAATAATCAGTTTACATACATTGTTCCATCTGTCTTGTTTTCATTTGCCGGCTCCTCGTTATGAGAGCGAGGTTCCTTTATTACGTGTTCATGATATTTAATGTTTTGCATTTGGAATAACATGCCCTCGAGCAAAATTTCAGTACACATCGTGCAGATGTTCCCGTTTTCCACGTCTTCTACATCCCTAGAATAAGAAGTTCTGGTTGTTACTCCGCAGTACACTACTTCGCTCTCGGGCATTAGGCGGTAGCATTAGGGTAGGGCTACTGACAATCGGATCAGGCGAAACTTTAAATGTTGTACTTTCAATAGGTCATAACTGCGTACTATGACATTATAATCTTGATTTTAGCGCAGAGGCAGTTGCTGAGGGTGACGTCTTGCGAGTATTCTCTTTCATCCTTTAAACATGACGTCAAGTTGGGGATTTTTCTTGTTACACACTATTTTATCTACTGTTTCATATAAACTCTCTAAGTAAATTCACTTATTTCAGAGAATTTTACCCGCTGTCTATTTACATGGAATAGTGGAAACAATTAATGGTTACTTATTTCCCTGAATTCAAATGTTTTAAGGAATTGCATAGAGAGTTAGTGAACATATATACAGATTTTCTTGTACGCCTGCGTTAGTCGTTCAGTCACATGAACTTTAAAAAAATTACGGTTCGTCTAGTTCAGCGCTGTATTCTCATTCAGCAGTTCAGTTTGCTTGAAGGTTACAGATCGAAGAAATATCAGTTTTCCACTACACGACGAACAAGCCAATCAAGACGAATTATTTCAAATACGTAAACAGCTTTAAAGTTTTCAGTGGTACCTGAGAGCGCCTCCCACTGCCTGTGCTAACTTATTGATATCTGCAGTGTAATCAACCAGACAGTTATTATTACTTCTCACCAGCTACATACCCATTTCTATACATTTCGTCTTTAACCTCATGTTAATGACGGATCTCTTAGCTACTTAAAACACATCCGCCTGATGTTGTAGCCTGCATACTTCTCGGACAATGACGACGTTACTGATGCCAGTAGGCGACGCTTCAGTTAAAAGAGATATAGAAATGGAACGTTTGAGGAACTGCGCAAATCTGTGAAGCTAAAGAATATGAGTTTGGGGCCCTGCTCTTCATCATGGGTACAAAGTGGACACCGATAGGATGACGATGTTTCTTAAGGGAACCACTACTGACAGTGAAATTACTAGAACATCGGAAGTTGTTACACTTGGGACCCACTAGTGGGGAAGGGTATATTTAGTGCCTAGACCACTCTCTTATTTATTGGGGATCCGTACTACGCATTATTCTGCAAATTCCCCGTCTGAAGCTCGACTAGTAAAGCTGTTTGTGTCATCAGATCTATAATTTCAATACAGCTAATATGTTCATCGTAAGTGACCCTAGGTAAGATCGTTGTTGCTTGAAATTAGTTTTAACGAAACTTCCGTCTTATAGACGGTGAATGTGTAACTAATAGATCTTTTTGGATCTACCTGTAACTGCTGATATAAAAATGGTTGCGACTGAGCAGCCGTTATTTGAGGGTAAAACACTCTTTCATACTCGATTACAGCTTATACATCATAAATAGGTTCCCCGTCAGCTATTGATGTACTCTAAAAGGCGGAAATTCACCCATCCTCATCAGTACTGCGTTCGGTAATGGGGTAGGTGATCCTATTTTTGCTTTATTTTGAAACATTCTTTGAATGTATATTATTTTATTTCAAGGTTAGTAAAAGGGTGTCTAAGCATAATATAAACTTAAGCATATTAACCGACGGTACAAATTTAACTCACTCTAATGCTTCCCTGCAATTCCCATTAACGATTTTACTACATTTACCGCGTTTTGCTTTCTTCTTTAGCGTGTTTCAGGTGTATCGTCCACCGTAGGTTACTAGTATAATGGTGTGTCAGCACTAGTTTGGAAGTGGGAATGCCAGGCAACCGGTGCCTAGGAATTACCATTACAGTTGTGAACAATCCATATGACTCATTATATTATGAGTACATTTCACCAACGACAGATTCATTTCCTATACGCCTTTCGACAGTTTTTCACACAGTATGTAAACATACCATCAGTATTTCAAGGATTGTTCGTATTTACGTAGAAGGCGCCGAATAAACGCATAGTTATAAATTGCTATGACCGATACAGCCATGAGTTTTTCTTCGGAAGGGGAGACTGGAAGGGGGGTGCACTCAGTCTCGTGAGCCCAATTAAATAGCTACTTGAATAAGACGTGCTAGCTCCAAGTTACGATAGCTACCAACGGCTGAGAGAGCGGTGCGGCCCTCGACACTGCATCTAATAACGCCATTGGCAGAGGAAGACATGGCGGTCGGTCGGTAACGATAGGCTGGCCAGGGTCTGGGGACGGAGTTCACGTTTACGTAGTTGTAAAAGGATTCAACCCTATGCAGATCTTATGATACTTATCACAGGATCTCACAGACTGTTTTACACTTCTGGTCAACCTGAGTGACTTTGTAATGCCTACGACGTCGGCTGCAATTTTATGCATTTCCATTTCCATCACAAAGAGACGTCAGTAGATGTTAAAGTTTACATTAACTGTGTCGGTGACAGTACTAAATTATTCTCTTTGTTATTCGTTCATAACTGTCGGTCGAACGTGGCCCTGAGAACCATATTGCAGTGTTCATGACACTACCTATATTTGCATTTTATTTAAATTTTCCGGATTCGTATCACAAAGTGTAGTAGCGTTGTGGGCATATAATTGATAAAACTACGGCGGAATTTGCATATTCATCGCAGAATCGACTGATTACCTTTTTTATTCAATAACATCTATTCGAGTGTTCCATATATTATTGCAAAGACTCCTAACGAATTACATCCTAGAACTGGAACGTTAAATAACATGTGGTAACGTGGGTTGGATGTACTCCTGAAGCTGTGCTCTCACTTCACAGTGATATGCTCCGTTCTTCAATAGTAAAGAGGCCATTTGGAAAATCACTATAATCTGTATCAGTACACTTCATCGCGGATTGACTTATTCGGCTGCTAACTACTCCATAAGGAGATTGCAATGTTTCTTGGCTGTAGATATAGACTTCAACTGTTGTCTTATAAGCAGGGCAGTTTCGTTAGTTTACGTCATATGAAGGCGAAGGCACGTCCTTACGTAATGAATAATGGAAGTAAAGCCATGTTTACCTATTTATCTACTTGGTCAGTGTCTTTGTGTAGCACCTAAAAAAATTCGGTACTGTTTGCTTTGGAGGCGTCTCTGCCCCAAATTAATAATGAGTTAAAGAATGAGTGGGTTCTCTGCAGAATCGGAGAGGAAGGGAACATTTGGAAAACACTAAGAAGAAGGGACAGGATAATAAGTCATGTGTTAACATATCAGAGAATATCTTCCACGGTAGTGGAGACGGAGATACAGGGAAGCAATTGTAGAGGCAGAAAGAGATCGAACTGCATCCAACAAATAAGTGAGGATGTTCGGTGCTAGAGCTACTTTGAAATGTCGATATTGGTACACGAGACAAATTCTTGGCGGGCCTCGTCACACAACTTAAAAGATTGATGACGAATCTGAAAAAAATCTCGTTAAACAGCAAAAACAAATTATTTATTTCCTTTGATTCACGTAAATGTAGCTGATTGGACCAAGTGATACACATTTATCAAACAGTTTCATACCTTGTGCTTTGGTGAAATTCAATTCTGAACCATTTAACTCAACGTTTTTTCATCTCTTCTTGTCACTGTAACGGTTCCCTGTATCGGAACTCAGTGTGCTGATACATTTCGTTATTTTGTAATGAAACTGCTTCACTATATACAGTAATTTAACGATTGACTGTACCTTACTGTCCCCTCTGACTCTGTAATTCTGTCGTGATGAATAAATACTCTTTCAGCTATTCGCTGATACACATTATTCTTAAATTCCCTCAAATTAAGGCAGCTTTAAGTAGAGCAATGCAGTCGTCTCTCGTAGAACAGTGTCAAGTACGGATTGAGTATCATTTCCGCAACAACAAGTGGGAAGTCGGTTTATGGCTATAACAGTTAAACAATAAAAAACGTATGACACAGTGAGCAAAGTAATTAAACGCTGTCGCTCCACTTGACCAACGCACTTGCTTAATTCTACATAAAGTTACACAAAACAATATAACTACGTAAAATACAGGAGACATCTAAATTTGAATTTGATGGCCTTCTGTAGGGATATGTTTAGAATAATGTTCTACGACATAACGTAACCGACTTAATTTTTGTCGTGTGTTTCTCTTAAGACATTTTTAGTTGTCATTGGTAGCAACAAAATGAAAATTTAAATTCAGCAGATTTAATTACTTTGGGAATACGACGTGAGACACTATTTCTAAAAGAGCAAATGTTGCTGATTCTCAGAACAGTGATCAAAGGACGAATGACAATGATACAATTTACAATGGAAAACTCTGATGAGCACGGTGCTGTTTAATGTGTTAGTATGTGGTCTGATATTTATCGCTGATATTCGATGGGGACTTTGTTTCTAGCAGATAGCGTCTGTCACCACACCCATACACCTCCAAATGTATACAACTTATTAATTCGTCGACGTCACGAAACTATTTGTATAAACACTAATTGCGAACAGTTCCTGCAAAAAACTTGATGCAAGTATTTATTTCTCTAGAAATCTCTACAGTAGTTATTAACAGAAAACTTCGGACTCTATAACACATATACCAATACATCTCTTGAAACTGTAGATTTTAACTATTAATGTGGGAGGGTTGTTATAGGATTAAAACGCTGTGGCACAACAAGCATTCAGCCAGATACTGCTTTACAACAGCGAAAATATAGTGCCTCGTAACTAGGTAAATTCTTTATTCTATAGGACGGTAAAGTATTGGATATTTTAAAAATTGTGATGTTGGTTGTACGTTAAGATATAATATGGCAAATAACAAAACAAAAGTAACAGAGATGACTGACGACAGACGTGGGAACAGGTACTATGAGACTTTAGTCTCAGTTAGGTGTCAAATAGTTTCAAGAAGAAGTGGAACATATCTGAGGAACATCCGTATCTATAGGTATTACACTGAGAGTTCATTAAGGAAGCATATCATTGAACACTGCTTTCACTAGACGCTTCTTGTTTCCATTCGTTCTCAAGTTCACTAAATATGCTTATGAAAGATTAGGGTAAGGAGCTTTACATTGTACAATGAATCTGCACCAAAATTTATGGGTTTAACGTCACAACAACAGAGCACTAAAAATCTATGTATAGTGTCACAGTCATACGATTACCACACGTGGGATACATTAAGATGCAACTATATTCCACTCTTACTGCACAGAACACATTTTAGTTACATTATACAATCTAATGAGAGCAGTGGGAGCCATACTGACACGGAAGACCCATTGCAAAATACGGTAAGCCAAGTGGTTTAAGTACTGTATCCCTACCCTCAGTATATTATAGTAATCTTCTTACTGTTGAAAAAGTTACTGTGTCAGCTTCTTTTACCAAGTTATTGAGTAGACGGAATGCTGAGTTCAAAAGAAGAAAAATTTGTTGGATATAATTATTATTGTAGCTCTAAAATAAACCTGCAAGAGCTTTAGCAAAGTATAAAATATCACTTTAAATTATTCCGACATTAGTATAGCAAAGAAGGGTAACCTATTTCTTATTAGAGTAAGGAACTGAACCTTGAATGAACTTTATTTTCTAATATAGAGGTGGATGATTCAATTACTTATTTGTTTAGTTACAAGAGACTGTTGTCTCAAAATGTCTTTATTAGTGCAAGTAGCTTAAATATTCCTCAGACAAAACGAATTGTTTTACACTATGTATATTGATTTTCAAATATTATACTTGAAATGGATGAATCTTTGACGTAACTGAACTGGTAAGGTTCTATGAACTGGGATTATTAAGAAGCTGAGTGATAACAGTTATGGCCCAAAAAACACTATTTATTTACCACAGAGCTGGTTTTTAACTAACAACTTACTGGTACCCAAATTTTGGCCAAGTTTTCACAATCAACAGTCTCTGTAATACAAATCAGTTGGTTGCTGACACTAGAAATAGCACGTACGTCTGTGACAGACATAACAGATTGCAGCAATATTAAATATATACGTGACAGAATTAAGAGTTGTAATTTGGTATAATTTAGTGAATCATCCAGGGAACGAGAATGTTATCCCTCTAAAACGTACAGCAGAGTAAGAAATTATTATTCCTTTTAACAGCAATATTTGTAATATCCATTAACAGGTGCCCGAAACTTGAAATAATATACATGCCTCTGAAGCAGAGAGAGAGGACTATCAGCCGTTTGTATGAGTAACAGAATACCGGGCAACCGGAGTGCCTACAATACGTGAGTTAGGTTATTACAGCAACGGCTCAATTTAGGCCGACCTCTCAGACAGTTGCTCGGCTAATTTCGAAACATACGCAGAGGATTCAAATTAAATTTACACAAGTGAGTAGCAGACAATAGGCACACCCCCGACCACTACAGAAACATGTTGGCATACAGCTGAGTCCATTCGACCCCCTAGTACCGAAAATAACAAAATGTAGCAAAAGGCTCTTAAATATAGGTAATGGTAGAAACTGAACAATTAATTTGCAAACGCATATGACTTCTGAAACTGATACCCTCATTCTATTAAATAAATATTTAATTTCGACGGTTTATTATCTCCAGAATATTGATCCTCATAAAAGCAATACAACGAACCGAACCGATTTATCGTCAAATAATAAACGACATTCAGATGTTAAAGCACAAAACGGGAAGGGGAGGGTATTGTGAAATTTCCTCACAGATCATAACGCCAGCATACGATCGTGCTCACCGCTATTCCTGTAACAGACCAAAGCAAATCATGGACGGAGTATCACACTACACCCATCAAACAAGGCAGCTGGAAAACAGTCCGAAGTACAACTCCGGAAAATGACCTATCATCACACAGGAAGGACAGAGCTGGAACTCTCTAATAAGGGAAGACTCAGTCCAAAATGTGAGCACACACCATACAGGCTCAATGAGTGAACACCATAGCTCTTTGGTACAAGCTACAATATCACATGCTAGCTACGATACAACGCGAGACTCCATGAAATCAGTGAAACCCCAGCAAATCACGCATGCTTAATTCCTTTGCCGAATCACCAAGGCGCAACCGCTCGAGATGTCAAGCAAGCAATAGCTAAGCACCGCTTTGCAATGAATTTACGCACGCAAACACAATCGATATACCCCCTCATACACATCAATATGTCCCGCCTCCCTCCCTAAAATGGCTCTGAACACTATGGGACTTAACATCTGAGGTCATCAGTCCCCCTAGGACTCAGAACTACTTAAACCTAAATTACCTAAGGATATCACACGCATCCATGCCCGAGGCAGGAATCGAACCTGCGACAGTAGCGGTCACAGCCCGTCTCAAAAAGTCCGTTACGTGCAATTACCTTTGCAATGATCACTCGGCAAATGGTAAAGATGGATCTACATACACGACCATGACCTGTTTGTGTTGCGTTGGAAAACGATTGTCACTTACAGTGAGTGGCATTAGTATCTTGTCCCTGTTGGTTAGGCCGGCCGCGGTGGCCGTGCGGTTCTGCCGCTGCAGTCCGGAACCGCGGGACTGCTACGGTCGCAAGTTCGAATCCTGCCTCGGGAATGGGTGTGTGTGATGTCCTTAGGTTAGTTAGGTTTAAGTAGTTCTAAGTTCTAGGGGACTTGTGACCTAAGATGTTGAGTCCCATAGTGCTCAGAGCCATTTGAACCATTTTTGAACCCTGTTGGTTAGGATCTACATTTACAGCCAATGTTCTTATTCCGTGTTATATGGCTGCAAGCGGTAGAGAGTTCCCTGGAGATATGTTGCATGGACCTCTATGATATAGCAACACATTGGACAACGTCAGTTTCGACAAAACACGAGAGCCCCATTCTCCCGTACTGTCACGTCTCTACTTCGATTCACCTCTCTGCTATGCTTCCATACGAACGGCTGAATCATAAGCACTATTCCTCTCCCACAACCTACACATATATAACCTATTTAGGAGACAATGTGACTAGCACTCTTAGATTGTTTGCAAGTAATGCTGTCATTTACCATCTTGTAAATTCATCAGATGATCAAAATGAATTTTAAAATGATCTACGACTTATCTTAGAGAAAAGATTAAGGAAAGGCAAGCCTACGTTTCTAGCATTTGTAGACTTAGATAAAGCTTTTGACAATGTTGATTGGAATACACACTTTCAAATAATGAAGGTGGCAGGGGTAAAATACAGGGATCGAAAGGCTATTTACAATTTGTACAGAATCCAGATGGCAGTTTTCAGAGTCGAGTGGCATGAAAGGGAAGAAGTGGTTGGGAAGGGAGTGAGACAGGGTTGTAGCCTATCCCCGATGTTCTTCAACCTGTACACTGAGCAAGCAGTAAAGGAAACAAAAGAAAATTCTGGAGTAGGAATTAAAATCCATGGAGAAGAAATAAAAACTTTGAGGTTCGCCGATGACATTGTAATTCTGTCAGAGACAGTAAACGACCTGGAAGAGCAGCTGAACGGAATGGACAGTGTCTTGAAAGGAGGATACAAGATGAACATCAACAAAAGCAAAACGAGGATACTGGAATCTAGTGGAATTAAATCGGGTGATGCTGAGGGAATTAGATTACGAAATGAGACGCTTAAAGTAGTAGCTTTGCTATTTGGGGAGCAAAATAACTTATGTTGGTCGAAGTAGAGAGGATATAAAATGTAGACTGGCAATGGCCAAGAAAGCGTTTCTGAAGAAGAGAAATTTGTTAACATCAAGTATAGACTTAAGTGTCAGTAAGTACCCATGTATGGAAGTGAAACGTGGACGACAAATAGTTTAGACACGAAGAGAATAGAAGCTTTCGAAATGTGGTGCTGCGGAAGAATGATGAGGATTGGATGGGTAGATCACATAACTAATGAGGAGGTATTGAATAGAATTGGAGAGAAGTGAAATTTGTGGTACAACTTGACTACAAGAAGGGATCGGTTGGTAGGACATATTCTGAGGCATCAAGGGATCTACAATTTGGTACTGGAGGGCAGTGTGGAGGGTAAAAATCGTAGAGGGAGACCAAGAGATGAATTCACTAAACAGATTCAGAAGGATGTAGGTTGCAGTAGATACTGCGAGATGAAGAAGCTTGCACAGGATAGAGTAGGATGGAGAGCTGCATCAAACAAGTTTCTGGACTGAAGCACACAACAACAACATGGTATCTGCATGGCGTAAAAATGGAAATTGCAAATAGATAATGAAATGTGTAAAGTAGTCCACATGATTAAGAAAATGAATCCGCTAATTTCACTTACACTATAAATCAAACACATCCATAGACAGTAAAGTCAACTAAATACTTGGGGATTACAGTTACAAATAACTTTAACTGGAACGATCGCATAGGTAATGTTGCAGGGAAAGCAAACCCAAAACCGCGGTTTACTGGCGGAACGTTAGAAAATGTAACAGGTCTACTAAAGAGATGCTTAGACCACGCTTTTCCGTCCTCTTTTGGTCTACAGCTGGGCGCTGAGGGATCCGCATCAGATAGAATTGACACAGGACATTTTTCACCAGAGTGTCAAAATATTTAGTTAGCACTACCTACGTAGGGATATATAATCATTATAATAAAATAAAAGAAATCAGAGCTAGCACAAAAAGATTGTGTTAATTTTGCCCGCACGCTGTTATAGAGTGGAACGGTAGAAAAGTAGCTTAATGGTGGTTTCTTGAAGTCTCTGCCAGCCACATACTCGTGAGTTGCAGAGTAATCATGTAGATTTAAATGCAGATGGCAGCCTTTTATTAGTTCTACACCTACTACATCGTTCCAAAGGAGCCTTTTTAGTTGGTGAATAATATTTTATCTGCGAAGCTTGTGTGCTCGTAGAGAGGGTGACGCGGACACCAGGGACTAAAGATTGAAGGCTGCTTAGTGATATATTGCTATAAGGGACACAGTGGTCTCTGTTGACTCTTAACAGACTATTAGAATTTCTGATTTTGTTCCTAGGTGCAGTGAGCAGGTGCAGAGTATTCGAATAAGGATGAAAAGTCAATCGTCAGCTGCACAGAAAACCTTTATTTGGATCCCTTACTGGTTATCTTCGGAAGGGGAATAGGCTGAAACCATTGATAAGCCAACGTTAAAAATTAATATCGGACGGTAGTGTCCTTTGTTATAGAATGAGTAAACAGAGACATATCGTGAAATATACGTGGTATGTCCGATGAGTAGCAAATAAGAATCTGTCAAATCGCAATCGTACATGGTATAATAGGATTTGACTAGTGATTCTATGCTACGTATCGCAAACATCACTTATATTTTTCCGATGTGTCTCTGTTTATTAATTCTGTAATAAAGGACATTACGTTACGGGTTTTATTTTTGACGTTGGTTTACCAATGATTTGAGCCTATTTCGCTACTGAAGATGAGAGTTTAAACTGCTGAAACCGGTAAAATAGATCAAATAAAGTGTTTTGTATAGCTGGAAACTGTCTTTTCATCCTTGTTCGTATCAGCATATCGTTTGATGTCATATCTCATTTTATCTTTGTATCAGTTTTCCACTGAAAACATCTACGTGGCAGTGCGAACGTCGACGATATGCATTGTGTGCCTCCATTCACTCACGGTGCTTGCGTTTAACAACAGTAACGGCAACTTTACTCTTCACCGTTGGACTTGCATTCATTAGTGGTTGGGTTTGCCTTTTAGGAAATTTTATGTGTATGTTAACAACGACACAACACATTATGGATAACTTAGCAAGGATCTGCACCTCGTGTATGGGTCCTCTGAAATCAATTGAGCCGGCCGCATGGTGGCCGAGCGGTTCTAGGCGCTTCAGTCTGGAACCGCGCGACCGTTACGGTCGCCGGTTCGAATCCTGCCTCAGGCATGGATGTGTGTGATGTCCTTAGGTTAGTTCAATTGAAGTAGTTCTAAGTTCTAGTGGACTGATGACCTGAGATGTTAAGTCCCATAGTGCTAGGATTATCAGTGGCACTGCACTGGCTACTAGGTCATCTAATGGGAAGTATCGACTGTTGCCCAAATCAAGGTATTTCCCAAAAGTATGAACACTTAAATGTACTATGAAGGAATCCTGATCGAAAAGAGGAAAACGGATCTTCAACATCTCCTAAATACGACATTCCTAATTATCACAATAACCATGCAACGTTATGCGGAAACATAAGCAAGCTCTGTGTTACGAACTAGTCCCTTTACTGATGTCGAAAAAGCGAAGCCGACAGCGAGGTAGGAAGGGAGATAGGGGGAGAAGGAAGAATATTAAATGCATGTTTAAAACCATTCACTTATCATTTTTTTCTCTAGAATAGCGACAACACGCAGCGTAAGAGGCTTCTGGTAACTGGAGGAATGTTTTAATTCGAGGACAGCAAAAGAAGACAGCGACTTTTTTCCTTGCACTTCGGGGGTCATCCGAAATTTTTCGAGTTGCAGCTTAGCGCGGCGAGTTTTCCGATACGCCATCCTCTTACTACTGGTTAAAAATGACGTGTCTGTATATTTTGAGAGAGCCTCCACAATACTGCTACCTTTTTCCCGTATTACATGCTCATACGTTGAGTAATCGGGGTCCTTCAACATAATACGTTTTTCTTTAATGACTGCAGTACTTAATAATAACAAAAGGTTACTACAGTACTGACAACAATAATTACATGTAGTAGTTTATTGACTGGTGGTAATGAGCAACGGTCCCTGGGAGAGCGTAAATGTGAAGTAGCTGGCTTTCCGAAACCCTACTGAAGAGTAACTGTATTAATCTAATGCTTACTAAAGCAGTAGTCGTCATACAAATTCCATCGACTCCCCACTACCGCCATCCAACCTACCATCTAACTCATGATAGAACTCGATTACTTTTAACCAATGCCCCGAAAACCGGACGTGGGGGAAAATTGTTGAGAATGTGAATTGTATGGGAGCTGGCCACCTTTTACAGCTAGGAAAATATTAGGTTTCTGACGAGTGATTGTTCTTACTTTAATTTTGTAACAATACATGTCAGACAAAAATACTAAATTGTTATGCATGTACCACACTAAGACGCTGCGACATTGAACTCTTCACGTCTACCTATCCTCTAGGGATTTAACACTCTCAATCTAACTCATTTCTTAGAAACTGCCGATTAAAGGCATGTAACTGTTATTTTCGAGATAATCCTTTGCTGCTGTCGTAAGTTTTTGCTTCTCTAAATTAGATATTTCGCTCCAAATGAGGCACATGGGTATTCAATGGAAAGCTTTCCTTATCTCGATGAAGGCAGGCACGGCGAAGTAATACTCTGGGAATTCCTCGTCCGTTTGGCTCAATGAAGCCGTATTAAATAATATTTGGAGTGTGGCATCTATCACCGTGCGACTTACTTCAAAGTTGTGGACTATAAATTTAAGATAGTACACAGGAACTCTGAAACTGTAAATTGCAGCTATAAGGGATTTGCTTAAAGAACAAGGATATATTATGCTAAAATTTTGGACTACTGCACAAAGAGCGGTATGAACACTGTGTATTGACAATATATTGGAACCATAAAATCAGAAAATTAACAAAATGTAAAGGGCACTTCGTACTATTTCTTGTTCAATCGACTGTATCTGACGTTTGAGTGCCACCAATTTATCACTCGGGGCAATTTCTTTGTCGCATAAGCTCTATAACACACAATCCATTATTCAATGTACTCACTTTGTTTCACCCACGAAGGAGACAGTACATGTATTTTAATGACTATAAGGCTTTCTAAATACCAACAGTAATACAGTGTAGTTCTGTGCATAGGCCCTCAGACCATTCTCTCGACGCTCTTCCCTGTTTCACATATGCTACTATTTTCAAAGGAAAATACTTGGAGCTAAGTAAGAAACTGTTAGAGGCATAAAATTATTTTTCAAAATTTTACTTTTACATTCCCAGACAGGTTCACGAAAATTTTAACACATATAATGATTCAGTCATAGTAATGTGAATTGCAAATCTACATATTGTTTCCATGTATCACTGTGAAGTGCGTGGCAGAGAGCACTTCTCATTGTACCATGTATTATCGTTTCTCTCACTTCTATTCACGGAGGGAGCGCTGGAATAATAACTGTTCTAAAGCCCCTGTGGGATATGTAATTAGTCTGGCGTTGTTTTCGTGGTTTCTGTGGTGCAACACCTAGGGTGTATAGCATATTACTATATTATTCACTTATAACTGCATCTTGAATATGTGTGTGTAGCTCTTGAAAGGGTAGTAGGCGACTGACAGTTCATGTATCTCACCTGCACAATGACACTCTCCTGTGGTTCAAATAAATCTCTGACCTCTCAGTCAGCCTTTCTTTGCATTATTAAAGTATCCTTTGTTAGTCATATGTGATAGGAATCCCACGTACTTGAGTAATATTCTATTTGTGAGCCATATACTCATGTAAATTTCCTTTACTTTACGTCTATGTTCACAAATTTTTTATCGTCAGACCATTTGTCACCATAGACGTGAAGTAAAGGTAATTTATCTATTTTCGGTCAACGTCCAAGATACTCATGTTTTATAAACCACCTTCTTGGTGGATTAATTTTAACTTTCTAGTATCCTACCCATTGTTAATTAATCGACTGGAGCGGGCCGTGGCAACCGGTCATGAGGTCTGCCACTGAAGCTGTTGCAGTGGTAGGCACCGTAATACTGCTACCTGAGCACCTTGTACTGCTCAGGTTGCCTTAAGGCAGGCCGGGTTGCTCCACACCAACCTCGCATCGGTACTTCTCAGGCAAATGTGACAGCAAATGGTCCTTCTTGACAGACCCACGCCGCCCTGGAGGTACATCTGGGCCCAGACCAATCCAGCCGAAAGTCGCTTGCACTGGACCATTGTCTCTTTCCACCCGACGTTACACAAGTCCACTCTTGACGTCAGACTGGGCTTGTGCTGTGACTACCACTCGCTCCAAGCTGGGCATCAACTTCTGTCCTGGTTCTGACTCCAACCTCGGCACCAGTCAACTACAGCCGGCGGCCTCTATGGGCCGCACCCGGTGCTAGGCGCTGTCGCGAGTCTGCTAGCACGCTCTAGCCTAATGCCCTCAGGCGTCAAACTCGGCTCAGCCCCGTGGGCCGTTCAGCTCACTCTTTAGGTAAAGTATTGGTATTCGATGCATAATGAAGTTATCCCTCCATTGCTCAGCGTGACATGCTTCGTACATGATATGAAGGGCTATGGAGTGTACTACATGTTCCCTTTCAGCTTACTGTACGTTGCACATCTCTTCCCAGCTTTCAGTTTTCCGGTCAGTCCAGTAAGTTACAGGGCTTAATTAATAAAATGTAGAAAAATGGTGAATTTCATATTGCAAGTTTTCTACTTAGTCCGTTTCACTTGAGTATAATGCCAGAACATTCATACAACCAAGTGAAACTGCGAGCAAAACCAATCTTTGAGGCGTTGCTCAGCTCATGCGTCACATTCTGACAATCTTCTGCAAAGGTGAGCCATCAGGGGCCCATTCAGCATTCTGCCATTTCTTGGTAGGTTCGTACTGATAACACCAAGTCTCATCAAGCATATTACTTTTTTGTCAAAAAATAATTGATGGCACATTTTCATTTCAACCAAGTCGCACCAGTCGTCGATGTATCGATGTTTTTTCCGGAGTTAATGTGTGCGGGACGAACTTAGCACACACTTTTCTCTTCTTCAGACCATTCTACAGAATGTCTAGAATCCTTCATTTAGAAATGTTCATTTCGTTGATCCACTGTCATTTTAGACGCTACAACGTCGACGCACTACGGCCGGTGACCAGCCGCACTGGGTAGCGGCGCGGTCTCGGGCGCTTTGCCACGGTTCGTGCAACTCCCACCGTCGGAGGTTCGGGTCCTCCTTCCGACGTGGTTGTGTGTGTAGTCCTTAGGGTAAGTTAGCTTAAGTTACATTCAGTAGTGTGTAGGCCTAGCGACCGATGACCTCAGGAGTTTGGTTCCATACGAACATACCACCACCACTCGACATCCACTCCCTAAGGCGGGCTGCTCAAAACTGACCGGTCGAATGCACATCAGTTTTCAAGCTTCCACCATAGTTATGGTGTTGACGTCGTTTATACGCCAGGAATAAATTAATTTTCGGAACTTTCTGAGCGGCGGTGTATGGTATCCTCATAAAAATATTGTCAATCATTCATTCTGTGACAGTTTTGCGAGTCGTATATTCCACAAAAGAATCAACTAACCCCAGGCTAGAGCCATTTATAAGTGGCGCGATTTAGTCCTCCTTCGAACGGAAATATTATGAGAGATAGCTCTGGCCCCTTGAGATACGCAAACTTTTGTAATTGGTTAACAATTCTTACTTATAAAGTGGAGCAAAGCTTTCTATGTTGATACAGTAGTATGTTTACTGTGACAACAAGAACATCTACGATTTCGTTCGGTTTCAGTGAAAGACCACATGTAGGTAGGCGGTGCGCTCAGTGCCGAGATCTTGAAATCTGGAGAAACATTGTCATAAACGTATAATAAACTGTGGACAGTCTAGAGAAGAAGGTTTACAAGAAGAGACTGCAATAAAACAAAACAAGCGGCAATCTGTGAGTGCCGTAAAAAGTAGGGATAAAAAGTGGACGGGGAACAGGTATAAATTCACATGTATCAAAAGCTCCTAACAATACACATCTTAATAACGGACTACGGTTAAGCGTCTCGTAACACAGGAAATCTGTAGGAATCTAATGACACTATAACGTGCCATCTATGTAAAAGACATAAATCTCCTTCAAAGAGGAGAAGGTATGCAGAAATAGCGAGGGCTCCTTCAGAACCGGTGATCAGTAAGAACCATAGAATAGACCATGCTATACAGACCGAAATGGAGTTTCATGTATCCACCAAAAAGCAGGAAAGAAATTTTGGGCGAAATTCATAACTATGCTGTATGACGGATAAGCAAGATCGCGGGTGGAAGCAGAAGTGACATATGATACAGGTGACAGAAACTGGGCAGTTGTATGTGGAATGTGACATCAGACAACCTAAGATGTAAAAGAAAATTTGACAATGCAGCATATGATCTGCAACAAAAATAGCACGGGACTTAACGGCCTGTTCGTACAGGCAACAAACACCTACTACTGAGAAGTATGCACTAGAAGAAAGACCGGAATAGTTCCCCGATGTATTTATGAAAGCACATAGAACGTAACGCCGTAACTGTCTAGGCTAGAAGAGCCGATGCCGCTTAAGACAGCGTTAAGACATAGGTAACGAGTATGCAGCCGAAGGAAGAGTATGCTATTTTTCCTGCAATTTATTTCGTTGAGATAATCTATTTCAGAGTAAGCAATCTAATATCAGAGCTGGAGAAATCGGTAAGTTATTGAAACAGATCTCCGCCACAAGAAATGAATTATTTTCCTTGGATAGCTTGTACACGCACGTTGTGATAGCGCATAGTAGTACAGCGTGGCACTACAGCCAGATTTCTAGTGCATACTCTCCATAGCTAATGGAAATGCAAGCAGGGTAACTTAATGCCATGACAAGAGACAACATATATAAGGCTAGAAAACTGGAAACTGCCAACAGCCTTGCTCCAGTGGTAACACCGGTTCCCGTTAGTTCACCGAAGTTAAGCGCTGTCGGGCTGTGCTAGCACTTAGATGGGTGACCATCCGGTCTGTCGAGCGCTGTTGGCAAGCGGGGTGCACTCAGCCCTTATGAGGCCTATTGAGGAGGTACTTGATTCAGAAGTAACGGCTCCGGTCTCGTAAACTGTCTCACGGCCGGGAGAGCGGGGTGCTGCCCACATGGCCCTCCATATCAGCATCCAGAGACGCCTGGGGGCTGAGGATGACATGGCGGCCGGGCGGTACTGCTGGGCCACTACGGCCTGTACGGGCGGAGAAAACTGGAAGAAGAGTTGAAGTTGAATGTGAGGGTGGTTATAATTAAACTTTGATCCAGTCTAAACGGAGAACTATTTACCGTATTTTTATCCACCTTTGTGGGTATAGTGTTCAGACTGTACGCTGCAATATTTGCATGGTCAGTACTGTTAGTGTCACGATTTGACATCAGGCTCTGATAATGGTATTGCATCGAAGGGTTCAAACACAAGTATCAGCGTGCAATTACAGTAGCAGACTGTTGACATAGGTCTGGACAAGGTGACCAGGGCTTTACTTGTGAAGCTACCTTATCAAAACAACAGCAGTAGGGCTCCTGATCTTCACGAGTAGAGACACATTAAAGGACTACGAACGGGTCTCCTTTCCACACCGGAATTGAAGAACATGATCCGGAAGTTCGAATTAATTGACAATTTGGGAATTGCCTCACGAAGATGCCGACGATCAGTTGCGTCGCAAGTTGCTGAAGTTAGTTGCTATGGCTGTGATAAGGGACACGGAATACTACCACACCTTGGAACTTGAAGAGGAACATACCGAAGAAGGTAGACAATATCCCACCTGAGATGTTTCGTGGCAGTAGTAGAGTAAGCTCTAGTGCGGCTCCAGGCTGTCGTGAATGCAAATGGTCGTCACACTGAGCAACCTTTTGTAACGTGGAACGTAGCGTACCACGTGGGAATGTGTTTCATTCAATGGTTTCTTCGTTATTTCTTTACCGCCTTTACCGCGTATTCTTAAAAATGTTTTCAGAAAGTTTCATTGCCTTACGTTTACTCGTTTTTAATTTCGGCTGTCAAGTATCGAAAGTTTAATTACAATCACGATGTTGTGTACCAAACAACCTTGTACAGGAAAGACAGGAAAGACATCACTATGCCAGTAACTGCCCAGATAGCCACCCAGGGGAAACGTCTTGCGGCAGCAATAATATAGTTAGAAAAATGCAGTTAGAGAAATACACATTATTATCCAAAGCACATAATCTATGTGGAAACGTTAACTGGAAAACAGAGTAGGAGGCTCGTTTCCATGTATTTCTAATGTAATGATCAGATCGAGGAGTATATACTAATGCTAAAGTATATTTGTTACGTAGAACGAATTAAGCCTCATGTGTACGCCGTGCGAAATCAATATTGTGGCATAGCCGCCTGATTGATGATCTTGGAAGGCAAGTAGAAGAAGTCATTATGGAACTTAACGTACACGTACAGATTACACGTCGCAGTGCTAGGAGGGTGGCGTCAAAGTAACGAGAAATATGGACGTCACTGTAGCAAATACGACAGTGGCTCGCTGTGTAAAAGGCTGCAAGTTTGAAAGTGGAATGGCATAGTGTGATCACACCATATCATTATTGGAAGGGAAATCCAAGAAACCACAGAAAACATACCCATAAAGCTCAAATACATCATTAAGGATGCTAAATGGGATTAACTGAAAAAGATTTTTTGATGTCTGAGATGTCCAACGCTGCGTGATGATGAAGATGTTGAAGAGTTAGAACTGAAAGTGACTGTACATAGGGCAATGGAGGTGACGAGACCTGTTGACGGAGGTCCTTCTAGAGGAGTAACTTGCATCTGCACCAAGGCTCTACAGAAATGAAGAAGCGAAACAAGACAACAGATATATGGAAACAGTGAACTGCTCCCCGACGACGAAGAGGAAGCGTACGTTACAAAAACTGTTACGGGAAGCATGCAGAAACAATAAACTAGTGTACCCAATACATTTTCAGGAGGTGATGTCCCATAGCTCCTATGTATATGAAACTTCTCATATTACCGACCTGAGCTGTTATTTACCAGCAGCTCAAGGCGATAATATGACATTCTTCAAACTTTTGTATCTCTTCACTCAATACGAAAGTAGGAAAACAATTTTAACACTGGAAGACAAATGATCTGCAGCACGAGATGGGATTCCTGTAAATGCAATACAAGCCTTACGTGCCCGATAAAATATAACCTTGAGTGAACTAAAAAACGGGTGTCTCTTTCAAGGAAGGTTCCCTGCACCACGGATAAATGCGCTGCAGCAGTGAATATTAATAGACGCCAAGACAACAATCCCATACACACAAATTATACAGACCAGTTTCTTTTCTGAACATCCTCTGAAAGATGCAATGGGGTTGTAGGACCGTCGCACCGAGATACTTCGCTGCCTGGCGGTAGTGGCATGCACAGCAGATTCACGCACGTTTTGCTACACGTTGGCATGACAGACTGACATCATGGGAAAGTGATACGCCCATATACATATGGCGGTAGTATCAGGTACACAATGTACAAGAGGTCAGTGCATTGGCGGAGTTGTCATCTCACGTGAAATGGATTTTGATGTGACTGTGGTCGTACGACAAGAATTAACAGACTTTGAATGAGGAATAGTCGTTGAATCTAGATGCAAGGGACATACTGTTTCCGAAATCGTTGGGGAATTCAATATTCTGAGACCCCAGTGTCAACAGTGTGTCGAGAATACGACGATTCAGGCATTCCTTCTCACCACGGAAAGTGCAGTGGACAATGTCCTACCCCTAACGATCAAGAGAAGCGGCGTCGAGTAGAGTTGCCAGTGTATGTAATAACCACAACAATCAATGTCACACGTGCGTCGAACGTATCCATTAGGATGGTGTGTCGAAATTTGACGTTAATGGGCTGTGGCAGGCGAAGACCGACGCGATTCCCTTTGCTAACGAAAGGATATCGCCTACAGCGCCTCTCCCGGGGTCCTGGCCACATAGATTGGACCATAGACGACTGCAAAATCGTATCTTGGTAAGATGAGCCCCTATTTCAGTTCGTAAGAGCTGGTGGTAGGGTAAGAGTACGGCGCAGACCTCACGAAACCACGTACCCACGTTGTCAACAAAGGACTGTGCGAGTTGGTAGTGGCTCCATAATGATGTGAGCTGTGTGTCCATGGACTCGCTGGGTTACTGTGGTTCATCTGAACCTGTTCGAGTCCATCTGCAGCCAATTATTGACTTCATGTTCCCAAACAACCATGTAATTTTCAAGGAAAACAACGCGCCATTTCACTGGGACACAGATATTGGCGTTTGGTTTTACGTACATTCTAGACAATTCGAGAGAACTATTTCGCCACCCAGATCGTCTGATATGAATCCCATTGAACTTTTATGGGACATAAAGTCCTGAATCGGCAACAGTTTCATAAATATGGAGGGCTGTAGAAAAAGCGTGGCTCCGTAATTGTGTAGCGGACTTTCAACAAATTGTTGAGCCCATGCCACGTGGAGGTGCTGCACTACAACTGGCAAAAGAGGTACGAAATGATTTTAGGAGGTAGCCCATGCCTTTTGTAATCTCACTGTATTTGAAAAACTACTACGGAAGAGAGTACAGGATTAAAAACTGGCGCATGGGATGAGCCTCTCCAGTACACCTTAAGGTACATGATCAATAGGATTTAAAGAGCAAAATGATTCGAAGAACATGAAACTAACTAACAAGAGGCAAGTTAACTGAAAAGGAAACTAGTAAGGCTATCTTGTTAGCGACTGATATTTATTTCTACGTACGCTCTAGCGATTATATGTATTGTTGGCACTTTCGATAACCTATAGTGACCTAGTTTCTTTGGTCGACTTCGGCGGTTGGAGTGATCAGAGGTGCTGTTCAGCTACCTTAGAGACTACTGCTACTGTAGACATGCATCTTCAATATGCTCAAAAAATGAAATAACAAAGAAAATAACAAAAGATAATTGTTTTTGATTGTGGTAATATGAGGGTTGCTCCACTATCGCTGACAACCACCTACCACCCATAGGTAACTGCACCAAAATATATGAACCAAAGCAGAGCATATTCTGTAGTACTAACAGTAGTTACATAACTGGATTGGGATTGTACTGTAGTTTTCTAATGGTAGGAAGTAGTGGTAGTTTTCCCGCATCTCTTTAGTACTAATTATGTACGTATAATGGGTCAAAAACGGTCTGAAAAACTTTCAGGTGATGCTAAGAAATAAATTTAAAGAAAGGTTACGCTGTTTCCGAGTTAATTAGCACGGAAGTTATCAAGTCAGGCCTTTGCACGTGCTAATTCAAAAGGCCCACCAGAGTCGGTATTGTCATATATGTTCTTCGTTTGGTTTCCGAAACAGAACAAGAAATCGATACAAATACTGGGCATGCGACAGAGGCTCATCAGTCTTGTGCACTATGAACTACGCTATGAGAACAACCAACACCATTTGTATCTGTTGGGCCTCTTGAATTTGCACACACAGTGGCCTGATTGACCACCGTATTATTTCTCAGTACAATGTACAATACAACACCCTTATAAGGTTTTCAGACTGTTTCTGAGAATGCTATATTTATACACTCACAGTAGCCTTTGCATGTAGGACAACTGATGTGACGATACTATAAAACCCTTATTCACGGAATATGTTTAGGCTGTGATAAGGCCTAATGGCATAAAAATTGATTCAAACACATGAAAATTCGGTAATGTTGCCCTGACACATATTGTGGCAATAATCACATGATTGATAACTGGGCTGATATCCTCAATATTGCTTTGTTTGTAGGTTGTGATGTGTTGGTAGTGGGGGTGGCTAATAATGGCAGTCAGGTATCTAAAAAACAATAACATGGTAATAAGTTTGTTAACACTATGTACACTTAATAACTGAGATATGCATAATTTTACATAGCAGTTGGTGGTTCTGCAATGCCGTCTTATACACACTGAGAGTTATGTTCTTGATACATGCAAATAGTGTAGAATATTGGTACACAGCGATAGCCTCTGAATATATGTAAGTAGTGGGACAAAGCCTCCACCAACGAGTTTTGTTAGTGCTGGTGGCATACATCAGGGTTAGGTATGCACTTAGAAGTAACCATATTATTCTCCTTTGATAGATGGGTCATTAACCTATTGTTCTCCTTTGATTGCCAGGTCCTTAACCTAATGTTCTGCTAAAATAATCCTACCTTTAGAATGACATTTCCTTAACCTATTGTTCCACCAGCCCCTCCTCCCTCAGGGAACCTCCAACTGACCCCCTCCCACTCGCTGCTACAGGCATACTTTAAGGTCAGGATTATTGCTAGAGACCATCTCGCTCTCATCAGTTTGATTGACTACTTAATTAATTGATCCATTAATTAATCTCTCCCCCTCTGGTAAACCCCTTCCCCTCAACCCTCCCACCTGGAAACTGGTGGGAAAAAGACTCAGTTGATCTGTCAGTGGGAGGTAATTCGATTGCAGTGTAGGGAATATTGTTTAACACTTTAGACAATGTATAGAGTATTTTTTAATTATTTATGGCAGTGTATGTATTATAGTTTTTTATTTAGTTAAAGAATTTCTCCAAATATCTATTGTTGTATATGGAATATTGTTTAGACAATTTAGCCAATAGTTTACTTATTTGTTTAAAGAATTCTTCAGGAAATCTATCACCACCACATTTTTCCACCAGTCTTTGATATGCTAGATGCACACACCACAGTCGATGTTCTCTCAACCAAGCAAGGGCGGGAAATGTGGAGAAGCGTTAAACTGTATAATTTACATGGGGACGAATAATGGTCCAGCGCAAACACCCATCCATATTGAATCTTCTCAGATTTCACAACAGCTGTCAACACATATTAAGTATTAGTTGGCTATTTTTCCGTCTGGAGGACAACACGGTTAAGTCAGCTACATTCCTGCATCCCAACAGGCCTTTCAATTATAATGGCTCCTGCCATTAGCGGCAATCATGAATCATTCCCGCCAGAGGTCACCCCGACCGCGCGCCGCGCGCCACCCACCCTTGGAACCTGACGACGTACAGTTTTGATCACTATTCTTACAATTAAATATTACAATCGCGATCTCAATTGGACGACATTCAACAATGAGCCAAGTATCGGAAAAAGCTCCTGCTGATGGAAGTGACTCTGGAAATTGAGATATCTGTAACATTCTTATGACATGACATACTTTTTCCTTTGCAAAGACAGTATACCACGTTAAATCAGCCCCTTCCTTATGACTGGACATAGTCCTTTCCTTTGCACTTGTCGGAATACACACACACACACACACACACACACACACACACACAAACACACACATAGTTCATAAGTCCCATGCTCAAGGCGAACCTAACACACATCCCCTATTACTAGGTATAATACTTCGCTAATATCTGATTGGTGCTGATACGAAATAATACGGACGATGAATCAGCGATCGCTGGACATGTCACATAAGTTTTTCCTACGAGTGGTAACACTGTATCTTAGAAAGAGAGGCATATTCGTCTTACACACAGGCAGATGTTAGAAAAACACGAGGACAACAACCATATTACTATCAGAATAGGTCTTGGTTCTACAGATGCATAAATGTATCCATATTAAAATCTATACTGGCTCTATAAATCCAGGTATTGCTTTACCTCCCAATTATGTGGTTTATCCACACAAATACCATAACACTTAATATAGATGGTGATCGCCGGAGTGTATATTACCACACCAACGGTACTGTTACACGTTGCCAACTGTGCTAACTCGTAATAAAATTAACGAATTTAGAAAATGATACGGCTAAGGAACGTGGTATGAAGCCAGGATTTGCAACTCTCTCACGTCGCCGATGGGTATTGGGATGCAGGAATGTAGCTGACAATAAATTGATTGTGAAGGATCAGAAATAGTAGATGGTGTGCTGATTGAGCCCTTAAGAAATGTACTCTAGATTTTCGGAACTCTAGTGCTATGCTTTTCGGTAAACATGATGTCTGTGATTTGTAGTCAAGTCTTTCCAGTCAGACACATATCTGTGTTATATCCGATAAACAAGTATTACATCCTCTAGTGATTCATATTTCTGGCACTCTCATATCTCAAAACGAGTCACCTATCAGCTACAGTACAGTTTTAGAAAGTCCATAATACCTCTGGCAAATGCTGCCTTTTCTGCTGCTTTGCACATGTGATTGTTCCAATTCAAGTCGGGACTGAGCAGAAGTTCGAGAGAGCTATATCTACCACCTTCAGCAACCTGTATAGAAATAGACCTGAGGTATTGCAGCAGGAGCGTGTTTTGACTATTCAGTGGAATTGGGAACACGTTGTCATAACACCACTAACCACTTACGATGTGTAAGGTCAGCGCAAAATGAAGCCTGCTTCTGTAACACGAAGCAGTATAAAAGACAGTACGGGAACTGGGAGAAGGACGAGGATTTTGCTACTGCATTGTGGTGCATCACCAAACTACACACACGTACTGCTCTCTGTAACAGATCCGAGTCCCTCAGGGCCCATTCACATCTAACACCCCAACATGCTATCATAGTTATTCTGTACCATCCAACACATAAAAATTATGAACTATAAAAGCTCCACTAACTTCATCCAATAGAGAACTTGATAAGATTTTTACCCTAGCCCTCTCCTCCCATACGTTGGAAATAAATACCGTCTGCATGCTGGCATCGAACACATGTGATGATCCCATTAAATACACAGGTACTGATCCAGTGCACAGTCCTGTGTAAAGTTGCAGGAGCATGCTTCATTTGGCGCTGAACTTACACATTGTACATTGTTAGTGGAGCTTTCACAATGTGTTCCCATTTTCACTGAACGGTCAAAACACGCTCTTGTAGCAATAACTCAGGTCTGTTTCTACACAGTTTGCTGAAGTTGGTAGATATAGCTCTCTCCAACTTCTGCTCAGTTCCTACTTAAATTGAAACGATCACATGCACAAAGCTGCAGAATTGGCAGCATTAGTAAAAGGTATTAGGAACTATCTAAAATTTTACTGTAGCAGGTAGGTTCGAAAAAGGTGACTTGTTTTGAGACATGACAGTGCCCGAAATATGATTCACTTGTGGCTGTAATCATTGAAATCTTCTCCATCGGATACGAAACAGGTATGTGCTTGACTGGAAAGACTTGATTCCAAACCACAGACATCACTCCTACTGGAAAGTGTAGACCTAGAGATCTGAAAATCTAGTGTACATTTCTTATGGCCTCAATTAGCACACCATCTATTGTTTGTGATCCTTCTCAATCTTCCATTGCCTACAACCTAGTGGATATACTCGTATCACCGAACCTCTGATGTGGCACTGAGGAAGAATGCATTAAAAATAATGGAGAAATATCTAGCGGCACCACGAGAAAGTAGCAAATACGAGCTTCATTCCACGTTCCTTAGCCAATTCACACTCTCAATTCAGTGCTTTTATTATGAGTTATCACCTTCGGCGACATGTAACCGCACTGTTGGTATGATAATATACACTCCGGCGATCACTGTCCATATTCAGTGTCGCGGTATTTGACTGGATAAACTCTGTCATTTGGAGGTAATGCAATACCTCGATTTATAGAGGTAGTATAGCTTTTAATATGGATACTTGTGTGCACTTGTAGAACCAAGACCAATTGTGATAGTAATTTGGTCATAGCGACAGTGTTTTCTTCACATCTAGTGGTTTATAAGACAATAACGCCTCACTTTCTACGACACAGTGGTACCACTCGTAGAGAAAACTTATGAGACATGTCCACCACTCGCTGATTTTCGGTCAGTATTACTTCGTATCGCCAGCAATCAGTTGTTGGCGAAGTACTATACTTAGTAGTAGGGTATGTATGATAGGTTCGCCTTGAGCATCAGGCTTATAAAGTATGTTTCTGTGTGTGTGTTGTGTGTGTGTGTGTGTGTGTGTGTGTTGCCTGACATGTGAAAAGGAAATGACGATGTCCACTCGTAAGGAAGGTGTCAGTTTGACGTGGAATACTGTGACAGCAAAGAAAAAAGTATGTCAAGTCATGAGAATGGTACAGATATCACTATTTCCAGAGTCACTGCCATCAGCAGGGGCTTCTTCCGATACTTGGCTCATTGTTGAATGTCATCCAATCGTATTATTTAATTGTAAGTACAGTGACCAAATATGTATGTGGCCTGTTTCCCAGGACGATTGTGTCTAGGGGTGGTGGCCTGTGGCGGGAATGATTCACGATTCTCAATAACAGCAGGAGCTCTCCTAATGAAAAGGCCTGTTGGGATGTAGGAATGAAGCTGCTTTAACAGTGTCGTCCTCTAAACTGTCGAATAGTGAATTAATACTTAGTATGTGTTGACAGTTTTCGTGAAATTTTAGAAAATTCAATATGGATGGGTCTTTGCACTGGAACATTATTCCTTCCCTTGTACATTGTACGGCTGACTGCTTCTGCACATTTCCTGCCTTTATTTGGTGAGAGAACATTGACTGTGGTGTGTGCATATAGCAGGTTCTCTAGATATGAGAAACACTTAAGTTGACTTTGTAAATTATAAGGATAATTTGGAATCGACTACAGCGCCGACATCGGTATTTGTGAGCGTAAATATCAGTTTCCGCCATTATTTTCCGAGTTTTCTCAGAAAGATCTTCACAGATGGGATAAGTTTCTAGTTACTCAGTAGTTTACAGTATGCTGCAACTTGCTTATGTTTCGGATTTCTAGAGAAATAATTTCCAGTCTGCACCTCTCGAATTGTACGGTGCAAGCGATACTGCTATGCAACTGATATTACTATGTGCTTGATATCGAGAAGTATCGTGTAAATGATATAATACTCTGGCAAACCGTGTGAAAATACGTGTGTTCTTGTAATCCCTCAGTCTGGAGATGGGTGTAGAAAGCCAGCAAGCAAGCAGATGGGGCCCAGAAACAATGACGCCTTTGTGCTGAGGGGAACTGAGCAAGCCTTTGCACAACAGTCTTCATTGTATACGTACGAGTGTCTCGTGGTCGCTAGTGTGTGTCCTGTCATGAGGGAGGTATAGATTCGGCACATTGATAGCCGTGAGGGGAATTAAACATTTTTCCTATGTAATTATGTGTGCTACAGGTATTGGGATTCGTTCCAGAACCATGGCCGTCAGGAGGAGACGTTTCCAGTACATTGCTCGGTGTCAGACTTCGGCATTTTTTCCCTTTATTTTCATTTCCAAACCTTTACAGGAAAAGTTGGCCGGCAGCGGCAAAACAGACTCTGGCACCAATCCTAATTGTTTATTTTAGTTACACTGATAAATATGTGCCTGGTTCCGAATATCCTTGTGAGTCTGGAGGTGGCCGTTGAAAGCACAGCAGCAATCAATCAGGTTATAGACGTAAACAGCGCCTCAGCAATGACTTTGTTCCGAGCTGGGGCTTGCCCAACCTTTGTACACTGATTCAGAGGGTCGGAGAAAGCTTCTGTCTTATGATGTATAGGCTCGCGGCTCTCCCTGGACGGGTGAATAGTGAACTAATACCAGTTTGCATAGAGTCGATATTTCGATATTGTGTGTCGCGTGTATACTCTGCCGAAATTTGAGAAGATTTAATATGACGAGTGTTTCCGCTGGAAGTACTAACAGCGTTCGAACTCCTACAACTCAGCTCCTCATCGTATGTGGTGTCATCCGCAGCAAGCTGGCCTCTCTCAGGCTGACACGCTCTTTTGTAGCTGTGGCCATGGGCCGCGTTTACGGCGGCAGTTTCCTCAGTCGGCGCTGCACAGCGGCGCGGTTTGTACGTGGGATGTATTTCACGATTTGTAGACCAGACGGTCTTTTAACGATAGGTGAAGTATGGCGGTCTGCACAAAATTGTTTTGTGGCTGAAAGTCTCGTCTGCAGAAAAAAACTGGCGGATAGTGGTCCCACACCAGCAGCATCAGTAATTTGGGGGATAAATTCAGTAGAGCAAATCGGAATGCTCCATCCATTCACAAGACTTCCTTCACGCTGGGGCATAGGAGCCTCCACAAACATGTTGAAAAAGATGGAAGCAAGGTAGCTACATAAAGTTCTGAGAAAGCAAGTGTTCAAAGACAGGTTGAAGCAGACCATCCATCTCTGGTGGGGATGCTTTCATTCATCTGCCACTGTGACATTAGGACATCTCCAGAGCAGTAACTAAAGGACACCGATAAATTCCATTATTTTTCTGTTCTGTTGGACAGTGCTTCTAATTTTATTTCAATAATTGTTCTGATTTCCCTTGTATTTGCTTAGACAGTGCACTTTGCCCTAACAACGAGAATGCTTTTATGATAACGTGTTTTAGCGAGTCAGCACAGACATGGTGAAGGCCTTTAGCAGTGATAACGCTTACCATTTCTGAGATGTATGTTGAAAGCAGGATGTCACGATTTTCAGGAAGGGAACAGATGACGTCTCGTTAGGAAGATAGCAATCGGTGTTATTCTGGGCTGTTTTCGTAAACAGGTCCTGTTATGACAAGAATTTCCATGCAGACAAGCTGAGGCATCACGAAAGCTCCTACAAGATATTGAAAAGCGACAGTTAACTATTTCGGTGACATTAAAATTTGGTTCAAATGACTCTGAGCACTATGCGACTTAACTTCTGAGGTCATCAGTCGCCTAGAACTTAGAACTAATTAAACCTAACTAACCTAAGGGCATCACACACATCCATGCCCGAGGCAGGATTCGATCCTGCAATCGTAGCGGTCGCTCGGCTCCAGACTGTAGCGCGCAGAACAGCACGGCCACTCCGGCCGGCTGACATTAAAAGATTTCCGAGGGAAAGACTTGGCTCTTATTTACATAGACATGTGACATCAGTGTAACACTGACTACCCTTTAGTTGCGCCTGCGAGGGTGAGCCGCTATTCAAACATCTCGCTGAGGGTGATCCACTGTGCAAACAGCTCTCTCAGTGTTGGAACCGCAGCTATATGTCATGGCGCCAATAACGGTGCCCAGCCGAACAAGTATTTCGACAGGTATTTCTCAGGTGTAATGTATGAAAGAGATGCTGCCACCTTATGCTGGCGGGACCTGAACTGACACCTGCACGTGGTTAGGCAGCTGAAGGTTGTGTCGTCACTTCGTGGGGGCTGCCGGAGTATCTGGACTCCGGGGAACGTGTGCGGTGGCGACCTGTGCGGTCCAGTGGACAGGGTTGGAGGGCGGTGAGTGCTTGGTGATCGAAAGATTTTTAACTGTGTAGTTACGTGTGATGTGTGTTTCATGATGGTATTCCTTGCACAATCGGAATAAAAAAAGAAAAAGGATCGATGAAATTAGTTCTCACAAGACCTGCATCTTTCCAAACAGCTGAGGATGATGAGCAAGAGAAATCCAAGCACTGCAAACTGATTTTTTAAAATAAAAAGAACAATGTACCCTTTAATTTCCCTTTCTGAGATCTTCCTTCCCACTGCACGCCGCCAGTTTCCAGGTAGAGGACTGGTGGGTGAAAGAGGGGGGAGGGGGGCGAGGAAGGAGGGGATGTGTTTAAATGTACAATATTCCAAACATTGTCTTAATTGTTTAAACAATATTCCATACACAGAAATCGATTTCTGGACAAATTCTTTAACTAAACGAAAAACTATGTTCCATACACTGCCATAATTTACTATACGATATTCCATACTTGGTCTAAATTTTTAAACAATATTCCATACAATGCAATCGAATTCCCTCCAAATGACTGATCAACTGAGTCTTTTTCCTACCAATTTCCAGGATTGAGTGTGGGATGGAAGGGTGTTTACCAGAGAGGTTAATTAATTGATTAGTGTAATTAAGTAGTCAGTCAAACTGATAAAAGTGGTAGGGGCTATTCCAGTAACTCTGACCTGAAAGTGTACCTGTAACAGCGAAGGGGAGGGGGTTGGTTGGTGGTTTCCCGAGGTGGGCGAGGAGTGCGGCGATGTGGTGCAACGATAGGTTATGGAACTGTCAATCAAAAGGAAGGATCCTTTTAGCAGAACAACTGGCTAAAGACCTGTCAATCAAAGGAGAACAATAGGTTAATGACTTGTCAGTCAATGGAGAACAATAGGCTTACCCCTGAGTGCATACGTGCCCCTGATGTAACAGCACTAACAAAACGCACTTGTGGCGGCTTTGTCCCACTGCTTATGCATTGGCAAGAGGTGGAGCCCCTCCACGCCCACACCGGCATGATGGCCAACACAAAAGGTCTACTGCCATCTCTGCATAAGGGTTAGTATTCACTAAAGTGAGGTGTCGCAGGATGTGGGTACTGCGATGTTTGCGTACGTCTGGTTAGGATTAACCATTAATACGCGCTCATCTGGAGATAGATTGGTCGAAATCTGACGAAGGGTAGCGGTTTGAAGGGCAGAGGAAAAAAAGTGCCAAGGCAAGAGCCAAGGGAAAAAAAACCTCTGCGAAAGTTAGGTCGGGCGGCAAGAGCAGTAGCGGTTGTCTTGCTGCCTGCGATAGGTTGTGCAAGGATAGGCTTTGTTAGTAGTGGGTATGATGCATGTCGATACCTTGACGTTGTGCGTTTGTGCTGCTCGGCGGCTGGCGCTGGGTGCTGGTACAGAGTCCTCGTTCAGCGTCCTGCAACCTGCAACAGTTATGTTTGTTATCGGTCTTGTGTCCGATAGGTCATATACCGGAGGCACAGTGTGAGGGAGTGTTGGGAGATTGTTCGTGCGTCTGTGGGCGAGCTCGTCGGTGTCCCTGCTGTGGCCTGTTGGTCGGCTCTAATAGCAGCTGGTAGTTGCCAGTCAGTATTGCTGATATGCAGGGGCTTACCGACGTTTGTCGCTGTTTGCGTATGTTAGTTTACCATAGGTGGTTATGCCCTAGCTAGCAGTGTCTTTGGTCGCTTGTGTTTCCACCTGTGGTTGTGATACGCCTGTGGTTGTTTAGTAGTGTCATTGTATACCAAAGCATTGTCCTCAGAGCAGCCTTCGTACTAAAGGAGATGGAATATAAGTCTGTTGATATAATTAATCTGCCCTCAAAGCTCTGACAGAACATGCTTAAAACGTTGTGCCCACCAGTCAGTGTCATGGTCATTGAGATCATGTCAATTTAGCGTTGTGTATGTGAGGTGCCACCCAACAGAGAACAGCGAGTGTTGAAGAGTGAGTTTGTCAGACAGCATGCAGCTGCAAGGTTTAAAAGTGGTGTTTTTAATGCAGCTGTAAGCGGCGCAACAGGTGCGGTCTGCCAAGACGTTACAGATACTGCAGGTTGTCATCCCTTTCCTGCAAATTCCCGTCATCTGGCTGCACGGATCTCGTTTAGTCTCGTATATAAGTTGCCGGATCTTATATCTGACTTAATTATTTTGATGAGTTATTGACGAAGTACGAGATAAAACATTTCACAAAAGGTAGAAGTTACACGTTGTTAAATCACTAGACTGGTATGGCCAGGTGCAATATGTTATTTATCGTTAAGCAAAATGTACGATAATATATTGCCTATTCTGTCTGATAATACGTGGAGTAAAATAATGAAATTGACTTCTGCAGTCTGAAAATGAAAAAAATAAATCTTAGCCGTAATAAAAAAGATCGTACAGCGATCCAACCATGACACCACGGAGACATAAACCAAATGCGTCACATAATACAACATTACACTACTCTCGCTTCTTTGGTGTTGTGAATTCTAAAGATCATTTATGTAAATAATTCTCGTTTTCATCAATGGCTGAGGTTGGTTAAAATTGCATAGTCAAGTCAAATTATTTCATTCAATTATTGTTATTGCTTGAACATACAGTATCCTAACAGCAGTATGTATGCTTTTCTAATGAGTCACGTCAACAATACCGAACAAAATGGGATAATATATTGGCTGACAGTTCTTTTTATATTTGACTATTTCCCCCAGTAGATTGTAGACCAGCATCAGAGAGTTTTAAAAGACCCACTCAAATTGCGCCTCCAGATCCTAACGTGAACGATCAGAAACAGAGATGTCGCGAAATACGCGATCTATATAAAATAGATGATACAGGTTAAATTAGCATACCAGAATTATAGAGAACAGTTCATTTTCGAGACAGGTTTAATTAGCATAACATGAGTTATGGCGAGCAGTCCGCTTTTCAGACATAAAAGGTAATTTTTCAACATATAGTGAGCATGTGCGAGGTTTGGTTTTCTTTTTACCATCTGTTTGCAATTTGAGATAGCAAAAACTGGTCTTTAGTAATTGTTACTGCACAGCCATTCTCATTTTCGTTGAAATAAATACCAATTACGCCGCCAGTACATATGCGGCTTCATACATAAGAACTCTGAATATGCGAACACGGCTTGTGATTGATACGAGGGTTTTAGTGCCTATATGAGTTTTATTTATTTATGTACGTTTTGCGGAAGAATTTGGCTTTATCGGAGTATAACATTTTATGACAAAATGTATTACCAGTTTCATTAATATGCAGTGTCCTTGAAATAAATTGATGGTGTTGAAATAATGACACGGTGAGTCAGATATTACTCGTAAATGTATTCAGAAGGAGCTCTATCACGCTTGAATGCATAATTAAATTCTCTGTAAAACGTGAGCGTTGTACGTACATGTACACAATGGGTAACAGTTGTCCTTGATATACGAATTTTTGTTACGGCATCATACAACGGAAACATGTTCAGTTATATAGTATCATTTTGTCTACGTTTTCGTCATTCAGTCCGATGATACACGTAACGTTTGACTAGCTATACGTGTCATATGAATGAAACTTAAATTTCACGATAGTGGCTGTGAAAAATCCACGTTCTTCCATATTGAGCTCAGCCATGGTCTCTTGCAAACCATGTTCTTTTTAACTAATTTCGATCGTAGATATTTGTGACAGAAGATGTTAGCGAAAATTTACCCTTAGTCCACATGAACATCTTGCGAAGACTTACATATATAATTCAGTCCATATGAAAATGAAATACGTAGAAAGGCTGAATACAAAATTCTGACAATTTGCATACTAAAATTGCTATTGTAATTTCCGTCACAAACTGTAAGAGTAAAAATGTTGCACGGTCTACTACCAACATTTCCTAAGTGTAAGTACGGGCACGTTTCGCATAAAAGATATTCGAGATCTACGGCTCAAAATTAGAGAGTGAATATATGCCGAAACAAGCAGTGAAGACAGAGAAGAGATTCTTCTGGTATGCCATAGTAATCTTCAGTTAATAAATGAGTGGATAAACGATTATATTAATCTCTTAACGAAATTATATAACATTGCATGCTGATACAAGTTATTTGCTTGAAAATGTCAATATATTATGCAAACTACTGTGCTCTTGCAGACACCTAATGAGCGGCGAAGAAAGAGTTCAATATCCGTGGAATTTCATCGGTTGCTAAGTGTGGTACAAAAATATCACTTACTTTATGATTTCACAATGGATTAAATATTTGTAATATATGCGGAAAGTATCCAACAGCTACCTGCCCGAATGCTGTAATAGAGGTTTAGTAATACGGTCGGTATCGAATGACAGGTGCCTACTGCACGTGCACGCCGACTACCGCCCGCTCCCTGCGTCAGGACCCAGAACAAGGCATTCTCGGAGGAGCAGGTGCCAGCGGCCGAATCACGGATCCGTGCGGAGAGCTGCGCTCCAAGTCCTGCTTTGGCTGGCACGGTAGTCAGGCACGCCAACTATTCGGCCCGCGCAGCGCCACGCTGCTTCTGCGGTTATAGCAGAATTGCCTCACTCCGCCGGCTCGCATCTGCCAGCCGCATGTAGGTCAAGTCTACTGTCCACCAGCGGCGACGTCGCCGACGTATATCCTCGTCGCTTTTAAAGGAGATGTGTTGGGCTCTCACAGTAAAATTTTCTCGTATTCGTGGAATATATATTCATTTCTGCATAGCACGCTTTCGCAAATAGTTTACACGAATCTATTTAAATAATTAGCCTCTTTTTCTGGCATTAGACGCAGCGAACTAGACCAGATACAAATATATTCAAGGAAGAGGAAAATACCAGCTAAATTTAACGATAAACACACCTTGCTTGGGTTAAGCTGCTTAGCACGCTTGTAATAAAAGAAACTGGTATAATGTCAAATTTTGATGGATACTGTAACAAATGAGGACAATACCTATCCAGCATACGTTTAGCATCATGCTGTGTCCAGTTTGTGCTTAATATGCTAAAGGCACCAGATGTGTTTGGATTGTAAGCTGTTACGGTATTTCAACATTCAACACTTCGCTGCTAAAGTGAAGTTGAAACTGAAATTGTACATCGTCAATAAAATAGATAAGTAATAGCAACTACGTTAAACATTCAAGTAAAAGATGAAATTCAGGAACTGTGGAAAGGATAATGTGTTTGCTAATGGCACGTGTACGCATATGCTAGGTGTGCTCAAAAAGTAAGTGTCTTTATACTTTTATGAGAAAATATTTATTTATTCATCAATATTCATGTTGTCCCCTTCACAGTAATCACCCTCATATGCAATACACTTGTCCCAATGCTTTTTCGAATTCTCTAAGCACTTCTCATAAGCACTTTCTGGTACAGCCTTAGTACGTCCAGCGATGCAGCTTTTATTTCCTCAGTCGTTGAATATCTTCGTCCTTTCATAGGTTTCTTCAGTTATGGGAACAGGAATAAGTCTCACGAGGCAAATACGGTGAATATGGTGGCTGAGGCACGATTGTTTTGTTGTATTTGGCCGAAAAATCTCTCACAAGCAAGGATGAATGAGCATGTGCACTGTCGTAATGCAAAAGCCAGGAATCGTTTTTCAACAATTCCTCACGTTTTTTGCATATTCCTTCTCGCAAACGGCGCATAACGTCAAGGTAATACTTCTTGTTGACCGTACGACATTGAGGTAAAAGTTCATGATGCACTACGCCACGGTAATTGAAAAAACAGTGAGCAAAACTTTGACATTTTATCAAACTTGGCGTGCTTTTATTTGTCTTGGCTCTCCGGGATGCTTCCATTGGGACGATTAGGCTTTCGTTTCGACATCTCGACATCATAACAGCAAACCCGTGTTTTGCCACCAGTTAAGACCATTTTCAGCAAAACAAGATCATCATTGAAATTATTCAAGAGCTCCTGAGCGATACTCATGTGACGGTTCTTCTGATCAGAATTGAGAAGTTTTGCAACAAACTTTGCTGACACACGTTTCATGCCCAAAACATCAGAAAAAATTGCATGACACGAGCCGACCGATATGCCAACATCCTCACCAACCACTCTTACGGTAATTCGGTGGTTTTCCAAAACAAAATTATTCAGAGCTTCGACGTTATCATCTGCTGTTGTGCTGAGCGTCCAGAGCGAGTTCCGTCATTGGCATCTTCTCTGCCATCTTGGAAGAGCTTCTAACACTAGTAAACTTTTTTTTTACTTAGAGTATACTCACCGTATGCCACTACCAACATTTCAAGTGTATTAGAGCACTTGATTCCACTTTTCACACAAAAAATTTGATGCAAATTTTTTTCTCCATTTTTTATAATAACCGAAAATCGCCGAGCACATTAAAACTCGTCTAACCTGTCTATCTCTCAAAAACAAACGAAGTATGCTGTACACTTGAATCTGTGAACATGTGTCCGGGACATGTGTACCAACATAACGAAAAGAAAGATCGATAGCCGACTGTATGTTACCTGCGCAATATGAAAAGTCACCTTACCTTTTGAACAACCCTCGATAATACAGAAACACAAATATGTCTCTATCCTATTTCGGTACGTCTGTACCGTCCCTTAAGATTTAGACAACGAAGGTACTTATCTTACCAGATTTTTAAATTTCTCATGAGTTTAACATAATACCGTTAGTAACAAAATGACTCTTAAGCACGATTCCAAACCCTATTGAGGTACGTGTAGCTCAACACCCTAACCTGTGTTGTCTCAATTATTAAGTGAAGTATGCAGACACCGATTGAGGACGTAGAATTCAATTCGCCAAGAAAGGTCATAAGGAAACGTATCTTTTTTTATGTATTCATCAGAGATAATACATCCGTTGAAGTTCATTACGTGAAACGTAACAAGTGAGGTCTTATTTACCGATAATATGAAGTTGTCAACCATTGACATGTAGTAATACTAAAGAATTTAACGACAGTAACGAAAACTGTATTTTCTGTAAGTATAAAGGTCAGCATTATCAAAAAAAATAAGAGAAAGGAAGTGCTATTCATAAACGTTGTAAACGGCCATACAAGTGTCCTAAATTTCAGAGTCGTGTTACCATTTTGCTAAGGTTTGAAGCTCCTCTTGTGTTTTTAAGTGCTTGCCATTTAAAAGTTGGATTGTTCTGACATTCAGCCTTATGCAAAAATAATTAATTTATTTTCTATTTTTATATATACCCGAACTTGTTCCGACACCTTAGTGTGATCTTCGGTGAGTGAAATTTTTATTTTTGTAAAGTACAATATCAACTTTATAATATTTTGTCTTCTGTAGGCCTACGAATTACAATATGTGCATTTTACTTGGCTTTGTTTGGACGTTCACATTAAAATTACATCGCTACATGCACTGCATTACTATAAATCAGTTTCCCCTCCCACTTTCGTTGATTTCTGTGACAGCATGTCATCTGCAATCTAGCCATTAAGAAAATTATTGTGTATTTGTGAATAACTGATTCGTGCATGGAGGTTATGTGCGTTTATGTACTTACATTTCTCGTCCTGCTGCTAGCCTCTGGTTGATGTCTCGATCAACCGCTCTTCAGCTCACTGTTTCCATTCAGTTTTTAAAAAAATTTTTGCTCACTAGCTCGCGTCATATGTACTTTCACAAAATGTGGCGAAACGTGACCTCAGCGGACACGTCTGACTCCATACTCAGTGTGATATTATGCTCAGGTCTAGTGTTTGTCCTGGAGTTAATTTTGAATGTTTCGTCAGAACTAGTGTGGTGTGGCTGCTGGGAGAGGGCAGAATGCATGTACAGTGTATATGTGAGTGCGCGGAATAAGAGACAAAGAGAGAGAGAGAGAGAGTGAGAGAGAGAGAGAGAGAGAGAGAGAGAGATCCCGAAGGATGGGTAAGAAGGAAACCGAGAAAACAGAAAATTCGATATTTGAGAATATCTGATTGTATTTTGTCGTACAGTGTTGTGTTTTCATTCAGGACTCTCTTCCCTTGTATTACTGCTTTTTGTATGAGCTAGTTCCGCTCTGTTGTGAGGTTATGATGGAAACAGTTGCTATCTCTGAAGATCTTAAGATCTCTCTCCATGTGTTTTTGATGGTGGTTTTCTTGTATTAGATGATCGGCAAAGGTGGAGTGCTTATTCTCAATTCTAAGGGCTCTGAGATGTTCGGAGTATTTCGATTTGAAACTTCGGCATATTTGGACTATGCAGACCAATTGGCACGAATTAAAGGTTAACTAATACATTAATTCTTCGGAGAATTTGTCTGCTGAGGTATTCTTAGTGCTTAGATTTTTCTACACTGTGTTATTTGTGCGGAAACATATTTGTAGCCCTTGTTTCTTCAGTATGTTTCCCACAGAGTGGACGTTTCTGTTACCGTATTTTAGTATGTGCCATGCTGTACTCTTTGTACGGTGTTCCTGGTTCCCTGTGTTTCACTGGAGTTTATGTTCTTGGTTCTCAATTGCGGCTAGTGATTTGTTCATGGTTTGTTCTATTTTTATTTTTTTTTACTTTTGTTGTTTAGTTTGTTTATAATTTGTGTGTTGTACCAATTCTCTTTGGCTATCTGGTGTATTGTGGTTAGTTCCTGTGTGTAGTTGACTTTTTCGAGTGGAGTTCTGTTGCGCCTGCGTAGCATGTGTCTCGAACTTGAGAGTTTGTGTATTTGGGGGTGGTTGGAGTTGATGTGCATAGTTGTACTAGTGGCTGTGGATTTCCTGAAAATCCCAAAATTATGTTCGTTGTTGATTCTGTGTATAGTGATGTGTTACAAATAAAGTTCTGTCTCAATGGTGAATTTTATTCTTGGGTGTACTGTATTTACGTTCCTGTGTAATTGTTTTATTTGGATGTCTATTTCATCAATCAAGCAAATGATGTCGTCCATATATGAGTACCTGTATATAATCTTCCACTGTTTTAGATGTATGATTTCACTGAATGTTTTGTTTACAATGTGGTTTAAATATATGCTTGCAAGTAGACTGCTGATTGGTGAGCCCGCTGGTAGGCAGTCCTTTTGTAGTTAGAACTCCTTCTTGAAAGTGAAGAAGTTCTGTTGTATCACAGCCGGCCGGTGTGGCCGAGCGGTTCTAGGCGCTTCAGTCTGGAACCGCGCGGCCTCTACGGTCGCAGGTTCGAATCCTGCCTCGGGCATGGATGTGTGTGATGTCCTTAGGTTAGTTAGTCTTCAGTAGTTCTAAGTTCTAGGGGACTGATGACCCCAGATGTTAAGTGTCACAGTGCTCAGAGCCATTTGAACCATTTTATTGTGTTACAATCTGTAGGGTGGCTTCTGTTTCATCTATGTGTGCAATTGTTATCTCACCTCAATGCTACAGCTACTTTTTAGCAATGCTGATTGTTTCTTCTACTGGCACATTTGTGTATGAGGATGTGATGTCAAAAGATGCCAGGGTTTCTGTTGATGTTATGTTTATATCTTTTATCTTTTCTATCTGTTCACTGGTATTCTTCAGGTTTCTGTTGTTTTTGAAACTGTAAAATTTCTGTAATATTGTTTGTAAATGTCGAGCTAAGTTGTAGAATGGTGCATTCTCCAAACTGATTTCGAGTCTGATTGGTCAGTTATTTTTATATATCTTTGGTAAACTACTGAGGCTGGGTGCTTTGAGATTCTTTTGTGTCATGTATTTGGCTCGAGTTTCAGTGATGGTTCTAAAAATGTTCAAATGTGTGTGAAATCTTATGGGACTTAACTGCTAAGGTCATCAGTCCCTAAGCTTTTACTACTTAACCGAAATTATCCTATACAAAAACACATACCCATGCCCGAGAGAGGTGTCCAACCTCCCCCGGGACCAGCCGCACAGTCCATGACTGCAGCGCCCCTGACCGCTCGGCTAATCCCGCGCGGCTCAGTGATGGTGACTATGAAGGTTTTGAAGAGTATTTGTATGTTACTTTGGTACCTAATGGTAGGATCATTCATCAGTTTTATGATGTAGTTCTGTTGTATAAATTCTTCTGTTTTCTAGGTGTACTCTGCCTCATTTATAAGTTCAAGTGCATTCTCTTTGTCTGCTCTGATAACCACAGCATTGTGATTTTCAAGTTTTTCGTTTAATTTTATGTATTTATTTTGCTGTGTTATTTTTGTTTTTGAAATGGCGTGAGTCTTGTTCTCCTTGATTGTACGTTTTATCTCTTCCGCTACAAGCTCCCTTGTCAAGTTGGATTGGAATCTGTGTTGTCCAAGTTTTCTTCTTGCTTTCTTATGTATTCTATATCTGTGATCCGGTTTCCTACGATTAGTGTGACAAGTATGTGTTTATGTGATGTTTTGGCCCCATTACGAGTAATTATCTTTCTTGTTTTGTTACGGCTCTGTCAATTAAATTGACAAGTCTGTCATGGAACTTGTGTTGGTTCCCTAACCTGTCTTTTCTGTCTATTGCTGTGGCATCTCTCATGACGTGATTCAGTTTTTTGTTTAATGTTTATTTCTTCGTGTTCATTACTTCCCTCCTTCCTTCCCATCTTTCCAGCTCTCTCTTCCTTATTCTCTCTCTCTGTCTTTCTGTCTCTCCCTCTCCCTCTCTCTCTTATTCAGCACACACACACACACACACACACACACACACACACACAGTGCATACATTCTGCCCTCTCCCAGCAGCCACACAACATTGGCTTTGACTAAACATTCAAAATATGCGTCACAACAAATAGAAGACGAACGATAAACACGTGAGCTGCGACAAAAACGTAACACCTCTAATTGAGTTTGGTGTCGGAAGTGCCTGCTCACATAACGCTTCGCCACATTTTGGTAAAGTACGTGTGAGATGAGCCCGTTAGCGAAAATTTTCGGTGGGAACTGTGTGGAAACGGTGCGGTCAATAGTAATTGATCGACACATCAAGCAGAGACAGCGAACAAGACGAGAAAAGGTAAGTATAGAAACGCACATAACCTCTTCCCACGAAGCAGTCCTTTACTAACACAGTAATTTTCTTCATGTCTAGTTTGCAGACGACATGCTGTAAACAAAAAAAAAAAGAAACAACGCAAAAGGGCACAAGAGGCGATGTGTAATAATGCAGTGCATTTAGCGGTGTAATTTTAAGGTGAGCATCTCAGCAAAACAAAGCCAAATGCACAAATTGTGTTTCCTAGTTCTACAATAGATCTAATTTTATAAATTTGATACCGTACATTACAAAAATAAAAATTTGACTCGCAGAAGACGACACATAGATTTTGAAATATGTCTTGGTAAACATAAAAACAAAAAAATTAATTGTGTCGGCATAAGGCTGATTTTGAAGAAAATCCAATTTTCGTTTTACCATTTTAGGAAAGATAGCACCTACTTCCATTCTCTGTGTGACTTTAATATTTTAGATCCAAAATGCCACAGGCAAGTGATTTACAATTCTACACCACCAAGAAATGAACACACATGCACCCTGCAGCTTCGTAACTTGTAGGATCCTCATGAAATACGACTTTCCCTCATTACTAACGATTTAATGAGTTTCTCACACTAATCAAGTACTTCTATAGCACTTCTTATTGCTAATGTAGTACACAATGACAAAATATAAATTAAACATATTCAATAATAACCTTTGATAGATGTTGCTTTTTATTTTTTATTATCCTTTAGTTGTAAAAATGCAGTACTCTTTATTTTACTAGAACATGATAGCAGTGGGACAAGGTTCGTGTCAACCCACTCTCCATTGTTTGCAAATTTATTCAAGAGGGCGGCGATGACGTCATCGAAGATAGCAGCATGTAGACTTGGCAATAGCGCATGTTGTCATCCAAGATGGCGGTTTTGGCGGGAATATAGGCCAATTGTGCTACATCCACTAACCTAACCTCAAGAAAAAATGGGAGGAAGTTAAAATTTTGGTCCGAAAATAGTCCAGTTGTGCTATGTCCACTAACCTAAGCCTCCAGAAGAAAAAATGAAGGGAAGTTTGAATTCCAACAGGATAATGCATGCAAAAACCGTACTTATCTTTATTATTATTTATTACATTTATTAACATTGAGTACCATTTATTGTTATTTATTATCATTTATTATTATTTATTATTATTGACCTGCCACCACTAGAAAATTCCCTCCTAATTGAAATTCTCACACGATAATGGCTGCAAAACCTTACTTTTGTTTATTATTATTCATTATTATTCATTATCATTCATTAACATTCATTATCCTTCATTGTCATTTATTATCATTCATTATCATTTATTATTATTATTATTATTATTATTATTATTATTATTTGTTATTATGGGTTTACTTCTACTAGAAAACTGCGCCAAATTCAAATTCCAACATGACAATGCTTCGAAAACTGTACTTCTATTTATTATTATCATTTATTATTTGTTACAGATATCCGATTTTCTCAGCGAGAAAGCCATTTTCCTTACATTCATAACAAAAATCTATCACAAGTTCAAATCCCAACACCATAATTGATCACACCTACGAACTTTCTCCGTCAGTTATCTTTCTTCACTGGTAGCCTATCATAATCGCGTCAGATAATAAACTGCACTTATAGTAACGTAAGTCATGTCCTTTGATGTTGCAGGGGGGGAGGGACTGAAGACTTTATTTCAACCAGTATGGTCATCACTTGTTCTCCAACACAGTCGGCACACACATCTTTGTTATCGCAGTGCAGTCGCCACGACGTCCGTGCTCCAACTGAATTACTTCAAATCCTCGCCACCCCTTGACCTGCACGTGGAGACACTGCCGATGCCTGTCACGTGAGGCGGCCGGCCACTCGCGCTGGACTGCCGGTACGCTGGGGGCGAGCCCAGCAAGAGCTCCCACGTCGTAAACATGTTTTTGCTGGACACGTTGAAACTTGACGAGTTTGACGTCACAGCGCTCCCTTGTCCGCTCACCACGTGTATTCGCGCCTCCGCATGTTTCCCGCCAAAATTGTTTGCCTCGGAGCTGAATCGCACAACGGTCGCCCATCCCTGCCACACTTTTGGCGCCAAAGTTGTTTTCCTGGGCACGTTCAAACCTGTCGATGCCGACCACTCACCTTCCACCATGTGCCCTTGTGCGAGCGAGAGCGTGGTGCTGCAGTTTTGGCGGCAAAATTTGCTCGACAGTGGAATCCGCCATGACTATACAACAGCACGTTTGGTACGCACTAGAACGCTCGCTAATTGACTCTCTCTCGCGCGTGCATAATAACTGTACAATTGGTGCACCACCGCCCCGCTTACGTCAAACACCCTCCATACACTCTACAGACGTAGATATTATGTAATTCAATTTACAATTTCATATTCGTATGCAAAGGTGTTCAAATACCTAAATTCATCTACTTTTCGAGGACCAGGCAGCCACTTCTCCCTAGGAACCAGCGCCAAGTTTGAAATCTGCCAGTAAACAAAGCACACTTGCGCTCCCCCAACCAACCTATGAAAATTGTTGCAAACGAAGATAAGTGCATACTCATCTATGCTTAGAAAGGGAGAATGCTTTTTTATTATTAAGTGAGTTTTGGCAGGAGTGAATATGGTTTTATATATACGAGTGGAAACCGTCAGCAAAGTGTGAATGACGTCGGGTTCACTGGCTTGGGGGGACACTGTTTACATGTCCAGTTGGCGATGCAAGGGGGAGATACAGATCTGCGCTATTCAGGAATCCTTTTGTGCACTGTATGTCGTCAGACAATAGCTGGAGAGCAGGTGTAGGGAGAGCCCACTTCAGCATTCTGGTCCTGGGGCTGAGTGGACGGCTGTTTAGATGGACAACTATGTGGCTTTGACATTCCGCCGGCGACGCTCGGACACTACCTTTGTAAGGCGCTATGTGATTAGTTTGAGCATTTAGTACTGGTTTCGGTTGTTATTGGATTAAGAACTGTAATATTGCGGGTCATGTTCTCAGCGGCACCACTGTGTAATTGAGTGTGTTTAGGTATTAGAAGATATGTTTCGTGAATGGTGATGTTAAGTTGATGGTGCAGTTTAACTACCACTGTAATAAAGAAACAAAGAAATGTGTGACCTTGCCCGCAGACCTGATGGATGCATTATTAGATAAGTGGAAGTGATAGTTGAATGATGCTATGTGTTCGGATATAGGAGTCTCTAACCGGCGGGGCGAGATTTTTTTGTGTGGAAATTTATGCAATCTATAGATAGTGATATTCGACCGCTAGTAACAACAGATAAGAGCGGAAAAATAGGTACGAATCGAGAGCTGGCAGAATATTACAGCAATGGTAATAATATTTAATTCAAGGTGGAGATGGTAAATATGGACCAGGCTTTGAATATTGGTGTGAGTGTCGTATGTGCTTGATGCTCTGTATAAAAGTTAGACTCTTTAATTGCGTTTGGTATTGCTGGGTGTGTGTAAAATTAATTTTACTGTTGAAAGTGTGAGAAAGATGAGTTGATTGCTGTTTAGATAGAGGCTGCGTTTGTAATTCGAAAAGAGGGAATGAGAATGGTAAATTGATTGATGGGCATGGTTTGTGGGGTGATATATGAGTGTCAAGATAGGGTTGAGGACGTTTGCGTATGTTGATGGTGGGACATGTGTGAGGTTAGGTGCGGTGGGAGGTGTAAATTAGATCTTTTTTTTTTTTTTTTTTTTTAAATGTCGTAAAGTAAGATTAATATTGAGAAGGTTTTAGATGGTTGGTCACGCGATAAGGCGAGAGCCGGTATGTGTAGTTATGTTTAGTTAAATGTAATGTCGAGTGAGGCGCAATGCGCAGTGTGCTACAGTGTCATAGGAGGTAAAGACATGTGTAGCTATGATGTGTCTAGCGTATGGAGGCTGCACTTTGGAATTATGCTACTTTGGTATAAAGTTGACTTTCACCCTCGTTGGGTGGTCGCGGCTCGGGATTGTGACGGATCGCGGTCTTGGACGGACGTATTTGTGTGCTTTGACCGCGCCAACTCACGCTTGCGGAAGCCGAGCAGGGGCTGTAAGACGTCTGAATTCAGACGGATGGGTGACTTCACGATCCTGTGGACAGGGTGCGGAGTGGGGAGGTACCTGTGCGCTTCTGTTGAGTTGTTTTGCGAGCGGATCACAGTCTCTGCTATGCGTTTTTAGGATAGTTTACGAGTACTGAGCGTAACTACACATCTGTGTGAGGTATTATTTAGTATCAGTTTGCTATAGTGTGTACTGAAATTATGATTTGGTGCGTGTCTGTGGCCTGTGCAGCATGGCCCAGGGCGCATCTGGGATTGGTGTTTTGTGATAGCGTGATAGATATACTGCATGGTCAAATAAGTTGTTCGAAATAATAAATAGAGTTTCTTCAATGATTACACGCGCCTGCAGCGCAGATCAGAGTGACCGGTTTTCCGTCACCATCTCGGTTGCATGCGAGTACTAAATGTTTTCCCGGCCGCTTTAATCGTGTATGTCAATGGGCTATGAGCTATTCTGACAATAGACGTGAAGGCAGGTCCAGACCTGCGACGCGGGCGGAATACATGAGTAGAACAATGCAGCTTTCACATGTGTCGGCTGTCACGAGTGCTCGGAAGCTGAACTTGTCTGGAGACTCTTGAAGCCCCTTCCCCGCCGACCACACGCGCGTGCGGCCTGTCTTGGAGTGTAATCTAAGGCGCATAGGCGACATCAATTTCTCCAGTGTTAGGTGCGAATGCGACTGTGTTGAGGTCATGTTTCGGGGAGGCCGAGCAGAGACTTTTCGTCGGTTTGGCAGCTGGGGGTGTTTGGGCGCATCTGTTGCATTATTTTGCGAGCATGTCTGTGCACTGTGCGGTGCTTTATTGGGAGACTTTAAGAGTACATAGCTTGTCTGCTAATATTGTGTACTGCGTTATTTAAGAGCTGTTTGCTATGGTGCGGTGAAATTGGGAGTTGTTTACTTGTTTGTGGCCTGTGTCAGATGCCCACAGTCGGATCAGTGCGGGTATTTTGTGACAAATATACTCCACGACTAAATAAAAGGGCTCCAAATAAATAGAGTGGAGCCCTTCCTTACTTCTCCGAGCAGCACAGCGCAGTCTGAGTGGTTTTTCCGCAAAAACTGCAATCTGGTTAGACTGTGAGTGAGTCAACTAATAACTGGACAAATTTATCTGTAGAGGAGTTAGAGGTCTGGACCGGATTGAAGATATTGGTGTGTGTGGTTGTGTTGCCACGTGTAGTGCACTACTGGAGTTCAGAAACTGCGTTATGTCAGCTTTACATATCGAAAACTATGAGATGCATAAGTTTCAAAAAGATATGTCCCAAATAATTAAAGTACACTCTTTCCAGCTTCGATCAGCCCATGAACTGAAATTATTTCCGAAAATTAGGAGTGTTTAGGCTATTTGGACGTAAATGTTTTGCATTATTTACGAGCGGTTCGCTTGTCTGTAGGCTGTGCTATGAGCTATTTTTAACTGTTTACAATTAGCAAGCGTCTGACTAGAGCATTATAAATGAGTTATGTAGGAGTGTTTTGCAGGTCTGTATGGTGTGGAACATGTCGGTGTGATACATACACTCCATTCCTAAATAAAGTAAATTGGTTCCTCCATCCATGCGCCTAGCGCAGGGTGAGTCCTTTTTCCCAAAACGTGTAGGAAGAGGTTAAGTGCTGGTGATGTAGTTTAGTGGTGATGAGCTTCGTTTGCAAGAATTTTCATAGGTTGGTGGGGGGAGCGCAAGTGAGCTTTGTTTACTGGCAGATTTCAAACTTGGCACTGGTTCCTAGGGCGAGGTGGCTGTCTGGTCCTCAAAAAGTGGTTGAAATTAGGTACTTGAACACCAATGCATACGTATATGAAACTGTAAATTGAATTATTTAATATGATTAAAAACGAAATGGAATTAGGTACTTAGGTATTTACAGAAGATTATGTCCATTACGTGTATGGAGTGTATGTGACGTAAGCGGGGTGGCAGCCCAACTATTGTACAGTTATTATGCACGCGCGAAAGAGAGTCAATTAGCGAGCGTTCTAGTGCGGACCAAACGTGCTGTTATATAGTCATGGCGGAATCCACTGTCGAGCAAACTTTGCCGCCAAAAGTGTAGCACTGCGGTCTCGCTCGCACAAGGCCACGTCGTGGACGGTGAGTGGTCGGCATCAACGGGTTTGAATGTGCCCAGGAAAACAACTTTGGCGCCAAAGTGTGGCAGGGATGGGCGACCGTTGTGTGATTCAGCTCCGAGGCAAACAAATTTGGCGGGAAACGTGCGGAGGCGCGAATACACGTGGTGAGCGGACAAGGGAGCGCTGTGACATCAAACTAGGCAAGTTCCAGCGTGTGCAGCGAAAACATGTTTACGACGTGGGAGCGATCGCTGGGCTCGCCCCCAGCGTACCGGCAGTCCTGCGCTAGTGGCCAGCCACCTCACGTGACAGGCATCGGCAGTGTCTCCGCGCGCTGGCCAGGGGGTGGCGAGGATTTGAATTAATTCAGTTGGAGCTCGGACATCATGGCGACTGCACTGCGACATCGAAGATGTGTGTGCTGACTGTGTTGGAGAACAAGTGATGACCATACTGGTTGAAATAAAGTCTTCAGTCCCTTCCCCCCTGCAACATCAAAGGACATGACTTACGTTACTATAAGTTTAGTTTATTATCTGACGCGATTATGATAGGCTACCAGTGAAGAAAGGTAAGTGACGGAGAAAGTTCGTAGGTGTGATCAATTATGGTGTTGGGATTTGAACTTGTTATAGAATTTCTTATGGATCTAAGGAAAATGGCTTTCTCGCCGAGAAAATCGGACATCTTTAATAAATAATAAATGATAATAATTAACAGAAGTGCTGTTTTCGAGGCATTGTCATGTTGGAATTTGAATTTGGCGCAATTTTCTAGTGGAGGTAGGCCTATAATAATAATAATAATAATAAATGATAATGAATGGTTATTAATGATAATGAATGATAATAAATGGCAATGAATGATAAAGAATGTTAATAAATGATACTGAAAATAATGATTAATAATAAGCAAAAGTAAGGTTTTGCAGCCACTATTGCGTTGGAATTTAAATTTGGAGGGAATTTTCTAGTGGAGGCAGGTCAATAATAATAAATAATAATAAATGATAATGAATAATAATATATGATAGTGAATGTTAATAAATGATAATTAATAACAATTAAGATAAGTACAGTTTTTGCATGAATTATCCTGTTGGCTTTCAAACTTCCCACCATTTTTTCTTCTGAAGGCTTAGGTTAGTGGACATAGCACAATTGGGATATTTTCTTGCCAAAATTCATTTTTCCCACCTTTTTTTCTTGAGGTTAGGTTAGTGGATGTAGCACAATTCACCTATTTTCCCTCCAAAACCGCCATCTTGGATGACGTCATGCACTGTTGCCAAGTGTACATGCCGCCATATTGGATGACGTCATAGCCGCCATCTTGAATAAATTTGGCTACAATGGAGAGTGGGGTGACACGAACCTTGTCCCACTACTCATGATTTGGATGCAAGTTACTGAATATTCAATGAAAACGTTATTTCACACTCTGCACTCTCATTTGACTTTTTTACACACAAGGGAGCAATTTGACATATACAGTTTTAAAACAAAAGACTTGCAGAACACAGTCTGACAACAAAACGCAGCATGATGACAGACTAAATGGAAACTAAATGAGACAAACTGGTTTGGTGTGCATTCCTTTCTACATATTAATTTATGTTTTTCCAGAATGTTCTAGAAATTGAAGATTATCAGGTTACCCAAATCTTCTGTAACTGCAAGTTTTGAATAAAATAACATTATTTTGTGCTGATGAAAATCTGAGATATGAAGTAATATCGTAAATTATTTTACATATGAAGTTACAAAAATAAATTTAAGAATTTCAAAACACAATATCCCAAGATTTCTATTGATTTACATTTTATTTCAAAATAAGTTGTTCATGGAAAAGTGTGTTTTAAAATATTATTATGTTATTATGTAATTTAAAGTTGGAAAAAGCCATATCCTTGTCACATTATTTATGAATGATACATATAAAAGTCACATTAAAATAAAAATCAAATTACTGTTTATGTAGATTTATACTTTATTTTGACTGTGGTTATTCTACAATGACATCTGTTCTTGTTGTTGTTGTTACTGTTGTGGTCTTCAGTCCAGAGGCAGGTGTGATGAGCTTCCCTGTGCAAGCCTCATCACCTCTGAATAACTAATGCAACCTACTTGCATCTGAATCTGCTTAGTGTTTTCATCTCTTACTTTGCCTCTATGATTTTTACTCTCCATGCTTCCCTCTTATAGGAAATTGGTGATCCCTTGATGCCTTAGTACATGTTCTACCAACTGATCTCTTGTTCTAGTCTTGTTGTACCACAATTTCCTCTTCTCCCCAATTGTATTCAGTACCTCCTCATTAGTTACGTGATCTATCCATCTAATCTTCAGCATTCTTCTGTAGCACCACATTTTAAAGCTTCTATTCTCTTCTTGTATAGCCTGTTATCGTCCATGTTTCACTTCCATACATCGCTACACTCGTTACAAATACTTTACGAAAAGACATCCCAACACTGAAACCTATACTCGATGTCAACAAATTTGTCTTCTTCAGAAAAACTTTCCTTGCCGTAGAGAGTCTGTGTTTTATATCCTGTCTACTTCGATCATTATCAGTTACTTTGCTCCCTCAGCCTCACCTTATTTAATTCGACTACATTCTATCAACCTCGTTTTGCTTTAGTTGATGTTCATCTTATAACCTCCTTTCACTGTCCATTCCATTCAGCTCCGCTTCAGGTCCTTTGCTGTCTCTGACAGAATAACAATATCGTCAGCAAACCTCGAAGTTTTTATTTCTTCTCCATGGATTTTAATTCCTACTGCAAATTTTTCTTTTGTTTTCATTGCTCCTTACTGAATATATGGATTGTATAATGTCAGGGATAGACTACAACCCTATCTCACTCCTTTTTAAACATCTGCTTCCCTTTGATGCACCTCGACTATTATAACTGCCATGTGGTTTTTGCACAACTTGTAAACAGCCTTTCGATCCATGTGTCTTACACCTGCCAACTTCAGAATTTGAAAGAGAGTATTTCAGTAAACATTGTCAAAAGCTTTCTCTAAGTCTACAAACGCTAGAAACGTGAGTTTGCCTTTCTTAACCTGTCTTCTAAGATAAGTCGTAGGGGCACTATTGCTTCACGTATCTCTACATTTCTCCGGAATCCTAAATGATCATCATCCAGGCCGATTTCTACCAGTCTTTCCATTCATGTTAATATTTTGCAACCGTGACTTATTAAACCGACAGTTCCGTAATTTTCACACCAGTCAACAGCTGCTTTTACATCTTGCTCACCTGATGGAAGAGTTTTGTCGTGGTAGGCTCTCCCAAAGCTATCAGTAGTTCTAATGGAATGTTGTCTACTCCCAGGGCGATGTTTCGACTTACGTCTTTCAGCGCTCTGTGATGTACTTCACGCAGTATCATATCTCTCTCTCCATCTCCATCTACGTCGTTTTCTGTTTCCATAATATTGCTCCACGTATGTTGCTCTTGTATAGACCCACTATATACTCCTTCCACCTCTCTGCTTTCCCTTCTTTGCTTAGGACTGATTTCCCATCTGAGCTCTAGATATTCATGAAGGGGGTTCTCTTTTCTCCAAAGGTCTCTTTAATTTTCCTGTAGGCAGCATGTTTCTTACCGCTAGTGATATATACTTTCACATCCTTACATTTTTCTCCTGCTTCATTTACAGCATTTTCAGATTTTCTCCTTTCATCAACTAATTTCAGTATCTCTTCGGTTACCTAATGAATTCTACTAGCCCTTGTCTTTTTACCTACTTGACCCTCTCTTGCCTTCACTATTTCATCCCTTGAAGTTACCCATTCTTCTTTTACTGTATTTATTCTCCCTGTACTCGTCAAAGGTTCCCTAATGCCGTTTATGGAACTCTCTACAACGTCTGGTTCTTTCAGTCTATCCATGTCCCAGCTCCTTAAATTCCTACTTCTTTGCAGTTTGTTCAGTTTTCATACAGAGTTCATAACCAATACATAGTGGTCACAGTCCCCATCTGCCCCTGGAAATGTATTACAATTTAAAACCTGGTTCCTATGTCTCTCTCTTACCATTACACACAGAAGCACCACTGAAACTGGTATAAGCATGCGTATGCAAATACAGGGATATGTAAAAAGGCAGAATACGGCGCTGCGGTTGGCAACGTCTGTATAAAGCAACAAGTGTCTGCTGTAGTTGTTAGATCGCTTACTGCTGCTACAGTGGCACGGTATTACGATTTCAGTAAGTTTGAATGTGGTGTGCGATGGTACACAGTATCTCCGAGGCAGCGATGAAGTGAGGATTTTTCCCGTACGACTGTTTCACGAGTGTACCGTGAACATCAGGAGTCCGGTAAAACATTAGATCTCCGACATCGCTGCTGCCGGAAAAATATATATAAGACTCCCTGACAGTACTGTAATCAGCAAGTCTCCACTAAATCCAAACTAGTATGAGTACCTCCAACTGAATGCAGAAATAAGACATTAATAGCACATATTCACTTAGACACTAATCATTCGTCACCTTCTGGACTGTTTTAACTATTGTTCCTTGGTTGGTCATTGAGGCTACGATATGTTCTCATGTTCTTTACATGCAGCATTCTATAAAACTACCCAGTTGACATTTATAAAAACACAGCACCCCATGTGAACGTGTAATTCACAGAAATTTCAGTCCTGCTGAAGGAGTTAAACACACATACGGATATCAGTGTTGATTTGACGTTCCACATGGCATTATCCATTTGTGCATCCAGTAGCTAACTGGCTTTAAACATTTATTGTGGGGTACTTTCCTTCTGTCTGCTATTTTCCAAATATTTTCTTTCAATGTATTTGCTCAATCTTCTGTGTAATTTCTGTGCAACGTAAAACTTTCACCTACTCGATGCATTTTGAAGTCTTAAAATGTTGTGATTTCAATTGTTGACTGCCACTCACAAATAACAATTCTACAGCCCATAATTTTTGATGTTTACTACAGCAGGTTTGAACATTTGACCTAGCTTTATTGTATAGTTGGAGGAAAAACGTGTAGTTTCATTCGACAGTGTATCTCATACTTTTTGTAAGTATATGTGTATAAATATTTTATTTGAGTTGAGGTAGACTGCGTATCAGAAATCCTTTGTGCTTAGTAAGAATTTGGAAGTAGACTTAAGCAACTTGTTTTTCATGCGGTTGCTAAGAATCCTCTTAACAGATGCAAGTGGACGAATTTTGATAACCATTCTATTACATTTCGGAATAAAAGTTAAGTGGTACCTCGACTGACATGTCTAGCAAATACAAATTACGCTGAATGAAATTATAACAAGCGTTGAACGCGTACCCTAAAGCAAGCGCATAATCCAGATTTATATATGATGTCTGGAATTAAGGTTACAACGTGTACCTTGCTAATGATCCTGGTTGTTTAAAGTAAGTTCCAAATAGACTTCAGAATATTGCTATCATATTTATCCTGCATCCTCCCCTTACTCATTATGTCCGTAGCTAGGTGTCTCGCTTCACACACTCTGAGCTGTATTTTAATACTTTTGATAGCAGTATGAAGAGTAAAAGTAAAAGCGGACGATCTCTGAATGTGTCTCCAGACTTGAGTAATGTATACTCTCGATCTGGGCGGTGGGCGAGAAGTGTTGAGAGTGGTAATTTCCTGAGGTTCTGTGGGAGTAAATATTTGAAATTTCCGTATTGTTCATTTATAAAACAACTCTGATAATCATAGCACACCTGCTTAAATAACAAAACTATAATGGTCATTAAGCTCATCTCCAGCAAATGAAATATGAACAGTATAACTTGACAGCCTTAACGGTAAACTTGGCAGTCAAATCAAAGAAATTTTGATGGTGTGAACAGATGTTCGTTTAACAACAAAAGGAGAGAACAAAGTAATACAAGAACGCCTCAACTAATTAAATAGACAGACAGAAGCATAATAATGGCAAAACAAGTTTTGTTGGCACCAGCTCAAGAGACTGTTTCCTAAATAAAACATAAAATGAGAGACCACCGAATTAATCCAAAAGCTAAATATAATTTTCCTAATAAAAGCTAAAAGTACTTAGTATAATCAATTCAAACAGCACATAAAAAAGTTCTACACTTTGCAGGACTATATGGAAACATAGACCCGTTCAGCAAATGCAAAAAACTACGCCAAAAGAGTAATTACAAGAAAATTTAGCCACTGAAACATAGCTTAACAACAACTAACCAGTAAGACCCGGGGTCAAATTTAAATAGAACCTTCCACAACTGAAACGTATTTCAAGCAAGCACAACCTGACCTTGAAGTGAAATCACGATTAAGAACCTAGTTAACAGGAAAACATTGAACCTTAGAATTACTAGCACAGCTCAAACGTGAACCACCGCCAGACCACTGACTGCTCAACCAATGTTCCATCAAGCTCCGAAACAAGACATTCTTCTTTGGCACAGCCGTTAATGAGAACGTACCACAGGCAGAAGTCACTTGTGTTGAGCCAGCAAAGTCCTCACTGCAGCCAAGATGCCAGGTACTACTGCCCTCTCCAGTTCTGGAACTGACGACTGCGTGTTGGTAACAAATAACCAGTCAGCGCTAGGCCATGACTAACTGCCCCGCTGCTGGCCGTGCGAACCTAGATTCTCGCCAAAAATTGTAGTCTCGGTATTTCCCTGGTAGATTTCTCCCTACTGGCTCTCCAGAGACTGCTTCTTCCAGTCCTTAAAACAACCATCCGTGCCCCCGCCCTCGATACATGCAGGGCCACTATAACGCTTTGCCGGCAGCCAACCATCATCTCAGGTACAACCTACTGGACTCAGTAGCTTCGTTGCAGATCAGTCATCTGCCAACCGCGAGGCAACATTCGCTGGCCAAGGATACCTCCATTATGTTGTCAGCTTGCTAATTACGACTCGTGTCCGCAGGCGTATCCTCTGAGACCAAGAAGTGCTGTTGCTTGTCGTCCGAATCCAAGAAACAGAACCTGCTAGACCAAGACCGTACCAGATGGCAGCCCCTCCGTGGACCAAAGCCACTCTTAAAGTGTTGTACCACTACATCAGCTCCAAGTCGTGGCCACTTAATCATCCGACACCTGGCCCTTTCAAGAGTCACTTACAGACGCTCGTCGCCTCGCGTTGGCGCCTTCTGCCTCAGCCGCAACATATCTCCAGCCATGCCTCCAAGTGCCGAGTGGGGAAGAACCTTAGAGGTGTGATCTGCCACAAGGTCATGCCACAGCTACAACCTGTTTTTCTAGTTATTTATCATACTGGTCATTAAACCTGGACGCTTTTGTGTTATCACTTTGATGGAATTACACGATAAGGCTGCCCAAATCATCGTCGAAAATAAGCAGTGTTTCATTCATGGGACTGAAATGCAACCAGAAGTTGGGTACAGTGTAAAACAAATCTCACCCGACCGAATCACTTTCTTCCATTGCTCCATGTTCCAGGTCTTATGGCTTCGGTCTTGTTACAGGCATTTGTATTACTGATGACTGATTCTGGAATTCGAGGAGGAGGAGGAGATTAGTGTTTAACGTCCCATCGACAACGAGGCCATTAGAGACGGAGCACAAGCTCGAGTTAGGGAAGGATGAGGAAGGAAATCGGCCGTGCCCTTTCAAAGGAACCATCCCAGCATTTGCCTGAAGTGATATAGGGAAATCACGGAAAACCTAAATCAGGATGGCCGGAGGCGGGATTGAACCGTCGTCCTTCCGAATGCGAGTCCAGTGTGCTAACCACTGCGCCACCTCGCTCGGTCTGGAATTCGAGCTCGCCATGCAGTTCCCTGATTATGGAACTCTCTTACGGCGTTTTGATGCTGGTAAGGTTCGACGGTGCGACATTCAATTCTGCTGTGATTTTGCAGCTGTCGTCCATTCGTTATTCGGCACAATCCCGTTTACTGACTGTCTGTCACGATAAATCAAGAAACACTTCCGTCCTCGCAGTAACTTAGCGGAAGATGTTTTTCCGCTATTCCTCTATGCGGTGTAAGTGCTGGATACCGTGCCTCTTGACACACCAAGCAAATTGACTACCTCGGTTACAGAAGCACCCACCACACAAGCGTCAACTATTGACCCACGTCTGAATATACATAAATCTATCTCAATGCACTCACAACTACACAGAACACCGTTTTGGCTACGGTTGGCGATTCCGGCGAATTGAGTCTTGATCATACTCTATTTGCTAACAGGGAACCTCAGCGGGTCTTGATGCCTCATCGCGCTCAGTTCACTCCACACGAGGGTACAGACATCGAGACAACTTCATCTCCGACATTGTGAGTCGTCTTGGTGTGTTTAGCAACGGTTTCTTCGACTCGCGGATGGTTTGCTGCCTTACGTGGCGACACCGACGAGGGACCCCTAATATCACGGGATCATATACACATATCAAAAAATTTTTGCATCACCTCAGTTCCGAGAGTTCCGGAACCTGTACAGAAAGCCGCGTGGGATTAGCCGAGCGGTCTAGGGCGCTGCGGTCATGGACTGTGCGGCTCATTCCGGCGGAGGTTCGAGTCCTCCCTTGGGCATGGGTGTGTGTGTTTGTCCTTAGGATACTTTAGGTTCAGTAGTGTGTGAGCTAAGGGACCGATGACCTTAGTAGCAGTTAAGTCCTATAAGATTTCACACACGTTTTTGAACCTGTACAGAAAACTGGGATAGAGATCAACATAAACATCATTTCCGCCATTTTTTTTTGCTCTTGAAAACCACAAATTGCATGTTGTATACACCAGTACCTCTAATACCCAGCAACAACTCCTCTTGCGTTGATGCATGCCTGTATTCGTCGTGGCATACTATCCACAAGTTGGCCCAGATTGTCCCACTCATTGATTGCGATACCGCGCAGATCACTCAGAGTGGTTGGTGGGTCTCATCGTCCATAAACAGTCCTTTTAAACATTATCTCAGGCACGTTCGATACGGTTCATGTATGGAGAACGTGCTGCCTGACCAGGCTTCCTCCAAATACGTCTCCGACGATTGTCTGGTTGAAGGCATAAGCGACACTCATCGGTATACAGAACGTGATCCCAATCGTGAACGGTCCATTCGGCATGTTGTTGGGTCCATCTGTGCCGTTCTGCATGTTGTAGTGTTTGCAAAGATGGACCTCGCCATGGGCGTCTGGAGTAAAGTTGAGCACAGTCTGAGCCGTAGCACTACCCGCTGTGGCTGCACGAAAAGCATTATTCAACGTGATGGCGTTGCTGCCAAGGTTCTCCGAGCCATAATCCGTAGGTAGCGATCATCCACTGCAGTAGTAGCCCTTGGACTGCATGAGCGAGGCATGTCATCGACAGTTCCTGTCTCACTGTTTCTCCTCCATGTCCGAACAACATCGCTTTGGTTCACTCCAAGTCGCCTGGACTCTTCCCTTCTGCCACAAATTAACAATGTAGACGCGACGAACCGCGGTATTGATGGTTTAGGCACGGTTGAACTACCGACACAGGACCCGTGTACCTCCATCCTGGTGGAATGACTGGAACTGATCGGCTGCCAGAACCCCTCCGTCTAACAGGCGCTGCTCATGCATGGTTGTTTACATCTTTGAGCGGGTTTTGTGACATCTCTGAACAGCCAAAGGGACTGTGTCTGTGATACAATTTCAACAGCAAACGTCTGTCTTCAGGAGTTCTCGGAACCGGAGTGACGCAAAACATTTTGGATGCGTGTACTTTAACTGTCTTTGGTACTTGATATCCTACTGTAGGAGGCTTTCCGCTGTCACATGCGTGGTACTAACATCACGCCATGCAAACGGAATACTGGTGTCGTATGAACCCCCTGTTCTTTCTCCTAAGTTTTATTTATCTCCCGTGGTCCGCCTGTAGAAGCATTCTTTCCCTTTTCCCTCATGACAATACTAACTGCAGATCTTGTATTGTTTACATCCCATGAAATCAGATCCTTAAATAAATTATCCGCCGTCATCTTGCTCCATTTAATGACTACGTTTATTGCCGATAGCCCGTCGTTGCCGATGATATGTAACATTGAGCGACAAGTCATGACTAACAATGGAGTTCACTTAAAATTCGCTTTGCCCGTCACTTGACGACAAAAAGACTTGTGTCTCCACGTGTTTCCTTCGTTCCTCGAACGCGGGAATAAGCGAGACCCCTTTAATGAGAATCTCCGCTAACTTCCTGGCCCTCTCTACCAATTTTACCACACAATGTGGCACAAAGGTTAGAACATTGCACTCGTGTTTTTGAGGAAGGCGGTTCAAATCTACGTCCAGCCATCAAGATTTACATTTGCCATTTTTCCGAAACTTCTCTAAGAAAAGTACAGATCTGTTTTTTTAAAAGGGCACAGCTGATTTAATTCCGCATTCTTGAAATAATACGAGCTTGCGCACTGTCTCTAATGACCTCGATGTCGACGGGACGTTGAACCCTAACCTTTCTTATTTTTGTCTACCAGTTGCCGTGAAAAACACTCTCGACCCGGCCGTTACCTCCGAAGCAGAATTCAGACGAGAATGTAATTCTTCTAGGTGCATTTCGATGAGTAACACAGGTTCTGTGGTCAACAAAATATTGCTCGAAATCATCATGTGCTTGTGAACACCAGTACCACACAGCGAGTATGTGATTATCCCTCTGCATCAGGCTTCTCCTGGGAAGCATTATTCCACTTCGCCTATATTTGCATTTAACTATCGTAGCTCCACCTTAGGCAGGGTCTGAAGCGATGGGAATGGTTGATCCCTTCTTCACCTCTGGTTGCATGACTCACTGACTTGATTAGCGCGGCGTCATTGACCCGGCGCTTCATTCCAGCTCTCATCTCACGCTCGTTGGTCCCAAGGTGAATCCCAACCTAGCCTAAGCACGACATTTCTCCCGTCTCCCCTGAATTGCTTTTATATTACATCATGACACCTCAAATTTCCCACAAATTGTCTTTTGATTATAATGCACGAGTGTGGGAATGTGTGACAGCAAAAACCTTCGATAAACCCCACCCGTTAACTATCTTCCCACTAGCCCTCCAGAACCACTAAATGTCCGGCGTCTGTTTACATCGACTGCCATGGTTGTGAAACATTCTGACGCAACAAACATTCATTCTTGCAGTCGTCTATGCGGCCACTAAGCAATCAGGAAATTCGTAAACTATTTATTTGAGCTTCTTTCACTGATGGAAGGATTGTACCGGCAGACTCCTCCTGATTTAGTATCTGGTGTGCCACTAGTAGGCCATCAGACCACTGCTTTCGCACGTATACCGAAGTTTCTGTGGCACGCCTTAGTATGAATGCTCCGATTAACGCCGAACCTGTCCAGTACTATATCGTCTTCTGGTAATGTCGACGAGACCTGTGTCTCACAGCTGTTTTCCAGTCCGACTGGAAACTGAAGATTTTCAAGGGTCGATATCCCAGATTGTATGTTGCCTTGTTGTGCCTGAGTGGATGACTGTTTTTTCCTGTGTCAGTGGAGGTAGAGATTTCCGTCATTTAAAACTGAGACCCGCCTGCACTCCATTGAGCTTAGTAAAGCATCACCTTGCACATCACACTGTGTTAGACTGTTTCTGCCCGGATTTGATTAGGTTCTCACATAAAATGATGCCCCCGCACTGTGAAATGGCCTTCCCTCTCGCGATTGCACGCCTTAACGGCCTCTCTGCTTTCGAACAAGTTGCCTGGTTTCCTTTCCTCATCTCCACTAGTTGCTTTATTTGCCTGTCGCTGCTCTATATCAGTTCTGCTAATTGTTCCGCGGTGATCGTCAACACTGCAAGTGTCCGATCGAACACGCTTGGTTACTTATTTCTCCTACACGACGCCCTGTGGAGCCACCCCAACGCCTTCACTGGTCCCTAGTTGGTTGCCCGACTTCATATCGACTAATTTTCCTAAATGTCATTAGATTCGTAGAAGACACGCCACAGGTAGAGCAATGACGAAATGCCCATCACGACACTAGTTTGAATGGAACAGGCTTGCAACCGGGCAACACAGTAATGTAGAGGCAGAAATAAGAAAATAAGACAACAAATAACAACACATGCAATTTAGAATGCAGGAATATACTAGAGGGACAAAATACATACTGTGCCTGACCAGACACATCAAGCAAGCACATTCACAGTAACTACGTCATTGCCTATCACATGCAACGAATTCAACACAAATGAATTTGACAGTCTCACACAGACACGTGAACTCCATCTGTTTGCCTAAGGCCAAGCATAAAATAGTCATCGTGTCCTACTATAATCCAAATATTTACATACTTAACAATAAGACATATCCTACACGAGACGCTAAAATGTGATGAATCGGAAATTTTAGAGAAGATATTGGGAAAAATTAATGTATTTCTTGGTTTCTGTGCGCCAGGTTAGATCAACAATAATCAGAGCAAAAATTATCTGTCCACTGGATGTACGTGAAACATCGGAGTGAGTGAGAGATGAAAACAGCTATATCAAAACAATTTACTATATCTACAATAAAAAATGGAAAAAAATCACTAAATATAGCGACTCAGGGTTCTTGGACTGGGTAAACACGGCATTACAACAATTCTATGAGGACCTGGATTACCTATTAGATCTCACCGAAGTCTTCAATTGGCTGTCGGCCGTGTAGTGTATCTCTTGGGCTGCCGCCTTGTCCATCACCGCTTGCGAGTGGGCAGTACATGGAGCATGACTGAGAGCCGTCGGTGATTGAAATTCCTGTTCCCACCGTGCAAGCAGAGAGGACATATTCCACGATTCACTGGTGGAGTCTGCATATTCAGATGTTTCTTCGTTCAGTAGGATTAGTCATCTTGCTGTTGCCGAATTACAAAGGCGGCTCCAAAGGTATCGGATTTTAACCGAATGACTGTGGTCGTGAGTATGACTCGTTGCCAGCAACGTCCGTCGTTCAAAACAGGGTAAATACTGGCATCAGAATTGGAATCTGACTGCGAAAGCGGCATTAGATAAGGGACGTAAATCTTGGTTCAAAGAAGTTAACGAAGTCGAATGCTCGCGAGAATAAGCACCGGACTGGACTGAACTCCATCACAGACCAGAATTGGTATCACTACAACATGGGGTTGACGGAAGTCATTTCACAAACGGATCAGAACTGAGGTCACTGCAGGCAGTGCCCTTCATCTCCAAGTCTTAATGTGACTCTCCAACGTTAACTAGCTCAGAAGAATAATAACAAAGTTTCACTGATCACTGACTCTCTCCACTGAGGAAGTTCACCGAATGCGATCACCGAATCTCATAACCCAATAGCAAACTTCTTTACTCTTCGGCTCTCAGGTTTCTGATACACGTCTTCCCTCCACAGCACTTTCACAGCTGTGAAACTTGTTGTCACGTCTTATCACTGGCTGACGTTGTGTCATACCAAGCAACACATGATTCCTCCTGCAAAGTCACACATATTCTGGAATTCACTACAATATAAACTGAAGAGTCATTAGAAAGCTTTTAGTTGCATTTTATATACAATACTGGAAGCTTCTGAACAGCTTCATATTTAGCTGAGTGAAGTTCAGTGCATTGGTGGAGATGTTTTGTCTATTCTGTAGTGTCACCAACTATTGTATATCCACAGCCGAAATCGATCTTGTATTAAATGCTAACATGTCATCCACACACTGAATTCACCGCAAATATCTATCGTCACATGAACTTCGTCCACCTATGTAAATCCCTGCTAGTCGGTATCGGCAAAACAGGGACTAATCAATAGAGTGACTTAGTATTTAGGTACGTCGATCTCGGTGGCGGTGGCTATGTAGGCCTTCTGACCGTGAGGAAGCCGAAGACTGTAGGTGCCGCAGGTACCGTGTGGCCTTCGACCTAGCAGATCTGCATCTTGGATTTTCCGACCAGGCCCTCCTCACAGTTTATCTACGCCAGTTGTTCACTTGCAGCGGATGTGTTTACACCGTCATTCACATTATGCACTCATCAGCAACCTCGTTTCGTAGTCCTAAGTTACTTTAGTTCTGTGCCCTGAGTAATAGAAATACATGCAGCAACGAATAGGAAAGGCTGTGTTCTCAAAGATGGTCATTGCAATTGGATGTCCAAGAAACATGATGAATATGTGAATTGGTTTAGCGTGAATTTCAAACGGAGTGAACTCCAGAACCGTTAAAAATGGCTAAAAAGTAAAATTATGGGTGAAGAGCAATATTCATCCCAACTGACGAAGCACATGTGCGGGTTAAAAAACAAATACGTAATTGCCTGAAAAAGTACACGAAGAAAAGACGGCAACTATTTCCCAGTTTTTTAAAGCGGTATTTCGAGATTTCAGTGAGATAATGTCAGATTTCGTCGTAAATATGGCAAATAATGAGACCTCCAAGACTGCGTTGTGCAGATCAATAAGGGAAACTACTGGCACGACCCAAAATGCTAGCACTACTTTGGTGAATCAGGTGGGAGACGATATTTTGAAACTGGCTGACGGCAATTGTTTTTTGAAAACTGATGATTGATCTGTTCCTGAGAAAAGGATTCTGATGATCGGCATTGAAGAACGATGGAAACCCTGTGTGTAAATGAAACATTTCTTATGGACGAGACATCTGACAGTTGTACGAAACAGCTCAAACAACTGTACACCATACACGTTGACATCGGAACCGTAAAATAATTGACGTTGGTATTTCCTGTTTCATTTACCTTGCTTCCGGATGAAAGTCAAAAGAAGAACTGCAGTGCTAGACTTTGAAAAGGCTACGATTTAAGCTAGCAAAACAGTGGTCCCCGAAATATCCCTTTCTGGTTGCTGTTTTCACTTCAACCAGTGTTAACGCAGAGAAATAAAAGAACTGCGACCAGTGGAGGAGTACAGAGATTGAGGAGAAGTGCGATTGTCTTGCCATACGTATGCTGCCGTAGTATTTCTTCCACTAAACGATGTTGATGAAGCCCGCATCTCGTGGTCGTGCGGTAGCGTTCTCGCTTCCCACGCCCGGGTTCCCGGGTTCGATTCCCGGCGGGGTCAGGGATTTTCTCTGCCTCGTGATGGCTGGGTGTTGTGTGCTGTCCTTAGGTTAGTTAGGTTTAAGTAGTTCTAAGTTCTAGGGGACTGATGACCATAGATGTTAAGTCCCATAGTGCTCAGAGCCATTTGGAAATGATGTTGATGGAGCATTGATGGTAATAAACTATACGGTCAATATACAGATGGAAAATGCAAGTGTACCAATTGAAATGGGGAACGTTTTGAAGCATGGGCAAAGGACCACGAGTGCTGTCGAAATAGGACATAGGAAACTAAACTCTCCTTCCTCCAGAACAATCATCGCTAGGTCCAACGGTACCGAACGACCACGGTGTCATCCTCAGCCCAAAGGCGTCACTGGATGCGGATATGGAGACGCATGTGGTCAGCACACCGCTCTCCCGGTCTCAATAAAATAGGTCTTCAATTGGCCCCCACAATGGCTCAGAGACCCACGCTTGCCATGAACGCTCGGCATACATGGACCGTGACGCATCCGAATTTTAGCCTACTCCGAGAGCACTTACAGTGATCTGATGGGAAAACGGTGTTATAACTGCGGAAATGCCGTTCGCATAGGAAACACATCCGAATGTGTATTTCCTAATAAATAAGCTGAAGGAAGAATCAGGAATCCAATATCTGGAAAAAAATGCTCCATTGGCCTGTTCTCACAAAACAGGTATAGTGATACATAGATCTTGACAAAATGTTAAAAGACGTCACACGAATACGGAAGTACTAGGGTGATTTTAAGAATTTGTTTGATATGTCTGGATTTCCTACAAAAAACTGAGTGAGGTACTAAAATTCACAAAATGAGACAAGAAGTTTAATCATTTGCTGCAGTAATGTATTTGAAAGAAAGGAAGATAAAAATTTACAACAAAAAATTATTAACAGTACCTCGTGCATAGACAGTCCTATGACTGTACGTGTTGAAGATGGATGTTTCTATCGCAAAACGTTCGGCAGGGCCTTCTACTGTTGTGACTTCTTCCATCGATCGGAAGCCTCGCGGCTGTGGTCGGAAACATCAAGTTGACGACACGGTTCGCAAAGCCCACGATCGAAAAGCCTACAACGCCGTGGCGGCCAAACAAAATAATCTGTTACCGACCTTAACTACCTCCTGAAGGGACAACGTCACAAATATCACTAGGACGTATGATCTTTTTTTTTTTTTTTTTTTGATTTTGTATAGCATGGTGCAATCTTTTTTCTCTCGTGGCTCACAGTGTCTCTGTATTAGCACGGACTTTTCAGCCCACTTCACGAGCTTCTTCTGGTCAGATTCTTGTCCCAACAACCCATTTGTCATTATCTTGACATTTACATCATACAGTTGATAGCTGCTTCAAATACTGTCTTCTTCCCAGTAGCTTTCGCTCACCGGATGATATAACTTGCAAATGTTCTCTCTTCGTTCAGAACGTCATAAGCTAATCTACTACCAAATTACAGTTACACGTAAACTTTATTCCTATTTCTCATTCTAAATTTTAGGTATGCTCGACTAGGAAATGGTTTGAACCTCTTGTGCAAAACTCAACGACGGAACAAGTTTCGTATATCTTCCTTCCTAGGAACATGAGTCGATGAAACTTGGACCATACATATCTGAGTTGCAGAAGGTAACTGTAGGAAATACGCCCTGAGACGACGGAAATAACCCTTCTATTACACTGACGTCAACATAATTCATGCAGGTCTCTAGGAAAACACAAAAGGCGGGACGTGATTCTCAATGGGATGTGTTACCACCGCAGACGACAATGCTTGTTCTACAACGTGCTCCCTTCCTGGCGGCAAGGTTGGTACGGAGATTTAGCGGTCAGGCGTTTCATTTCTCCACCGGCGCTGTTGACGGTCCTGTTGGTGCATGTCAACGTGCTGCAGTCCCACATTTGTCTGATGGCATTTAAATTGGGGGAACAGAGAGGCCAGTTCATTTGTCGAATATCTTCTCATTACAAGAGCTTCTTCACCTATGCTGTTCGATAGGGTTGCGCATTGTTTTGCCATCCAGAAAAAAGAAGTCATAGCCTAATCCACCACTCAAGATAAACACATGGAGAAAGAGTACGACATCGCAGTAACATTGACCAGTAAGTTTACCGTGTTCATAGACTTAGAAGTAGGTAGGCTCGTGCAATATTATGCCTGCCCGCACATAATGCCTGGACCATCAAAAGGATCGTGTTCAACAACGTGTCTGGATTCATTACGCCTTCCCATCTCTAGTAACGTGAGGGTACATCCTACTTTGTCTAACAAGACCATTTTGGTGATCCAGGTCATGTGACAGGGTACGCCTTCCCCTAGTCCGTCTTCTCAGCGTTGCATTCGATACTGACTTCATTTTTACGGATGACAACGCTCGACCTCACCGATCGGCGTGGGTGGAGGAGCTCTTGGATCGAACCTTGTGCCCAGCGTGGGAGCAAGTTTCAGATCATGCAAAACCGTCCGTGGTGACCACACACGCTGTTATGAGCCAAATCCAGTCCTCTCCAGTGTCGATGGAATGATCATAAATCGCAGTGACATCAGAGTATTCTCTTGTCTGAATTAAAGTGTTATTTCTGTTTGTCTCATTGTGTATTTCTTTTTTAAGTTCTTGAATACAGTGCAGCAGATATTTCTACGTATGGTCCATGGTTCATCAAGCTATGTTACATGTCAGTGAAACACAATGCAGGAGTTACTTTCATCCTTATGGTTTGCACACCAGTGTTGTAGCAAACAAGGTCGTTGTCAGGCACTGCTAAAATTTAGACTGCAAAATAATTAATACGAGCAACGTTTACTTGTTACGCCCTTTTGTGTGTAGGTGTATTTTGATAGGTGGTTAACAAGCAGATATAGTTATCATATGCATTCCCGAACAAAACCTCTCGCCAGCATCCAAACAACAACCCTTGTGACATTGTAAGGTACACAGTGCTTGCTGCATGTGCCGTGTAAGAGCCGTTCAAAGGGTTTCTGTACGTCTCTCCTACACTTTCCTTCTCTGCTTCTTGCTATATCTTTGAAATTATATCCTTCAAACTTCTCACCTCATTCATCATTTCGCATGTATTGAAAAACATCTTCATCCGTTGACAACTAGCAAGAACATATCTGACAAACAGCACTCAACTCTCCAACTGTTGATCCCACAGCTCTCCTATTCCGTTCTCGATTATGACATGAAGCGCTGCCACAATTCGATTTCCTTTATCACTATCCTGGATATTCAGCAATCTGCCACTTCGAAAGACCTGACGTCTCTAAAACAATAAGTAACTGTACAGTTTAATCTAACCTACACTCTGCCCTCACTTATCCAAACAGCATAGTGCACATGTACGCCTTACTTCCTCGGTCTCAACCCATATGGTATTGGCGATACACAATCCCCGTTCTCACCCTTTTTCGTACTTCCTTTCTTCCTTCTCTTAGCACTCGATGCTGATATGTGTCACAATGCATCCAGAGAGCCCCAAAACGCTCGTAGGCGTCACATGTGAACCGTCTTCGCACTAGGTGACCACAGAAGGTGGACAGTTACTTGAGACATAGTTTCTGTCACTTGGTACCGCCCATGGTACCTTCTAATATTTTTTTTTGTTTAACCTTGGAAATATCTGTGAATCATAACATCACCCATTGTCCTACCTGATATTGCTTCAAATTTCCCATAAGTTTTACTGCCTCTTCCTGAAGTTCCAGGTCCTTTGTGTTTGCCCCCTGTGTGCATTTCTATAATTCCTTTAGCGTCTTTGCAGAATTGCCAATTGAATTTCCACCCTGTCCAATTATCAGTTGGATTTTGCTAAACATTGAAGAGAGCTTCCTTGCATACTCTACCTCATAAGGGGATACGAGGGCTAGTTTGATCACCGGAGTTGTATTCTTCTGTACAGTACCTCATAAGGGGATTGCCCAGTGATTGAGCGAACTTTGGAATTGTATTCTGTTATGACAAACGGCAAGCAAGTATGCCAGTCATTCAGGTGGGATTTGTTGTAGCAACTCAACGTTCTACCAATCGTTCGATATATATGATTAAATCTACCACTAGCTTCAAAACCCATAGCAACTGACTTACACTGAGGTTACAGAAGTCATGGGGTACCTCCTAATATCGTGTCGGATCTCCTTTTTCCTGGCGTAGCTCGATGCAGCACGGACTCAACAACTTGCTGGAAGTTCATTGCAGGATGACTGAGCCACGGTACCTCCAAAGGCGTCCATAGCTGCAAAAGTAGTGCTGGCACAAGATTTAGTGTTCAAACTGACATTTTGATTATGTTCCATAGATGTTCAGGGGGTGGACAAATCATTCACTCGAGCTGTCGAAAATGTACCAGAAACCATCCACGAACAATTGGCGCCAGGTGACATAGCACATGGTTATCCAAACAAATTACGTGGTTGTTTGGGAAAATGGAATCCATTAACGGCCGCAAATGATCTCCAAATAGCCAAACTAACAATTTACAGTCCATGTTAATGTCATGTAAACACAGACCACACCATTATGGAGCCACCATCAGCTAGCACAGTGCCTTGTTGGCAACTTGGATCCATAGCTTCATGGGGTCTGGGCCACACTCGAAATCTACAGTCGGTTCCACCAATTGAAATTCGGACTCACTGGACCATGTCACGGTTTTTCAAACGTCTAATTTCCTAGTGATGTGGTCTTGAGCCCAGGAGAAATGCTGCAGGTAATGTCATACTGCTATAGCTCAGTAATGCCAAATTTCGCTGCACGGTACAAACGGCTACATTTGTCATATGTTCCACATTGATTTCTGTGGTTATTTCACACAACGTTGCTTGTCATTAGCACTGAAAGATCTATGGAAATGGTACTTCTCTCATTCGCTAAGGTCCGCAGCTAGTGGTCTCGCGGTCGCGTTATCGCTTCCCGAGCACGGGGTCCCGGGTTCGATTCCCGGCAGGGTGGGAGATTTTCGCATGCCTCGAGATGACTGGGTGTTTGTGTTGTCCTCATCATTTCATCATCACTCATGAATGTGGCAAGTTTGGACTGAGCAAAGGTTGGGGATTTGTATGGACCCTGATAACTGCGCAGTTGAGCGCCCCACAAACCAAATATCATCATCATCATCATTTGCTAAATGAAAATCATCAGCCATTTCAATGTCTGATGTGAGTGGTAATACCAGCAATTTGGTGTTCTCATCATGCACTTGACACTGTGGACTTCAGAATATTGATTTTCCTAACGATTAACGAAACAGGATGTTCCATGCTTCAAGTTTCATCTACCTTTCCATGCTCAAAGTCTGTTAATTCCCAGCACATGTCCATAATCACGTCGGAAGCCTGGTTACATGAATCACCTGAGCATAAATAACATCTCTGCCAATTCACTGCCCTCTTATTCCCTGTGTAAGTGCTTCTACCACCACCTGGATATGTGCATATTTATTTACAATGACTTCTATCACCTGCTGCTTCATCAAGTCTGACATGAAATTACTACCTTGCTCTATGATCACTCTTTCAGGGACACCCAATTTCTGCAACCAGCTGTTGTCCATGGCCTGTACCTCTGTAGTTGCTTGTTGATTAGGAGTGGTGATAATTTCCATGTACCTCGAGAAACGGTCCATAATCGTCAAAACGTAAGGGTTTCTGACAGGAGCATAGTTAATAGGATAAATAATAGTCATCCCTATCATTTCAAAATATTTAGGTGCTTCCTATAGCTTTTGTGATGGCATTTGCTGGTGATACATTCCTGCTTCTTTTGGACATAGTACACATTCTTACACATTCCTGTTTTTACATATTGGTCTACATCCTCTGTCCTAGTTTTACATCAGTATTACTCCGCCGTCCTTCAATTCTTCACCCTTCATACGCCTTACTCCGTAATACAGTACTTTCTTCAACATCTCTTCTCTCAGCTTACCAGGTACTACAGTGCACTGTATCAACTTAGTTCACCTACATAACAAGCTGCAGTATGCAATGAAATGTGGCTGTGTTGCATGCAGCTTGTATTTAACATCAGCAACTTGCACCCTCTGCCAGTCGACAAGGTCAGTGCTTGTACTACCATAAGTTTCCTGCCTAGACCATTTAACATGCTTCTTCTCTGACTTTCGAATAGCTTCTTTGTCAAAGTCACATACTCTCAATGCCCATCTAGTGACTCTGCTGGATGGTTTCTAAAACCCCAACTATCTCTTCATTGCTGTATGGCCATTTACTACCTTTAACTTCTTCCTTTACAAATAACGTCAAAAGTATATGATCATGTACATTAAGCTTATCATCTCCTTCTCCACGTGGAGTAATTCCTTTCCTAGTTGTTCAGCTACTGAATAGTGTAAGCCGCAGAATGCTTTTCACTGTCTATGACTGGACTCAAAACACACCCCAGTGTGGGACTGAGAGCGTTACGTGATAGTACAAACTCCTTCCCATAGTATAGCAAAATCAACATAGATCTGAATCAAAGCTTCTTTCTACCCCTGTAGCGCAGCTTGACACTGTTCTGTCCACTCCAATTTCACAATTTTATTCCTCTCTCTAGCAACTGCATAAGTGGCTGAGTCGCTTCTGTGAACATCTTCACGAATTCTCCATAATAATTGGGTAACATCTAAAATGATTTTCAGTCCTTGCTTGTTGTAGGAGTCAGAAACTTTCCTACTGCTTGTACTATCCTCAGGTCCGTCTGTACCCCATCACAACGACCTCTATGCCCCAAAAACCTAACATCCACCGAAGCAATATGACACTTCCCTGTGCTTAAATCAGACATGTGGAATGCAACCTTTCAAAAACTTTTTGTAGCCATTGCACATGCCCCTTCATATCAGCACACTTATATCATCGAGGTTTCAGACACCTTAGAACCCCGGCCAACAACTTTTTAAATGTTGCTGGAGCATATTTTCATTCGAATGGCATCCCTCAGTTCTGGCAATGAGCCAAGCAACTGAGAATATCATCTTTGACCGGTTTTCGGAAACCACCTCCAACTACATCTACATCTACATCCACACCTTGCAAGCCACCTGACGGTGTGTGGCGGAGGGTACCTTGAGTACCTCTATCGGTTCTCGCTTCTATTCCAGTCTTGTATTGTTCGTGGAAAGAAGGATTGTCGGTATGCTTCTGTGTAAACTCTAATCTCTCTGATTTTATCCTCATGGTCTCTTCGCGAGATATACGTAGGAAGGAGCAATATACTGCTTGACTCTTCGGTGGAGGTATGTTCTCGAAACTTCTACAAAATCCCGTACCGAGCTACTGAGCGTCTCTCCTGCAGAGTCTTCCATTGGAGTTTATGTATCATCTCCGGAACGCTTTCGCGATTACTAAATGATCCTGTAACGAAGAGCGCTGCTCTCCGTTGGAACGTCTCTATCTCTTCTATCAACCCTATCTGGTACGGATCCCACACTGCTGAGCAGTATTCAAGCAGTGGGCGAACAAGCGTACTGTAACCTACTTCCTTTGTTTCCGGAATGCATTTCCTTAGGATTCTTCCAATGAATCTCAGTCTGGCATCTGCTTTACTGACGATCAACTTTATATGATCATTCCATTTTAAATCACTCCTAATGCGTACTCCCAGATAATTTATGGAATTAACTGCTTCCAGTTGCTGACCTGCTATTTTGTAGCTAAATGATAAGGGCTCTATCTTTCTATGTATTCGCAGCACATTACACGTGTCTACATTGAGATTCAATTGCCATTTCCTGCACTATGCGTCAAATCGCTGCAGATCCTCCTGCATTTCAGTACAATTTTCCATTTTTACGACCTCTCGATATACCACAGCATGATCCGCAAAAGGCCTCAGTGAACTTCCGATGTCATCCACAAGGTCGTTTAGGAATAATGTGAATAGCAACGGTCCTACGACACTCCCCTGTGGCACACCTGAAATAACTCTTACTTCAGAAGACTTCTCTCCATTGAGAATGACATGCTGCGTTCTGTTATCTAGGCACTCTTCAATCCAATCACACAACTGGTCTGATAGTCCATATGCTCAAACTCTGTTCACTAAACGACTGTGGGGAACTGTATCGAACGCATTGCGGAAGTCAAGAAACACGGCATCTACATGTGAACCCGTGTCTAGGGCACTCTGAGTCTCGTGGACGAATAGCGCAAGCTAGGTTTCACACGACCGTCTTTTCAAAACCCATGCTGATTCCTACAGAGTAGATTTCTAGTCTCCAGAAAAGACATTATACTCGAACATAATACGTGTTCCAAAATTCTACAACTGATCGACGTTAGTGATATAGGTCTATAGTTCTGCACACCTGTTCGACGTCCCTTCTTGAAAACGGGGATGACCTGTGCCCTTTTCCAATCCTTTGGAACGCTACGCTCTTCTAGAGACGTACGGTACACCGCTGCAAGAAGGGGGGGACAAATTCCTTCGCGTACTCCGTGTAAAATCGAACTGGTATCGCATCAGGTCCAGCGGCCTTCCCTGTTTTGAGCGATTTTAATTGTTTCTCTATCCCCCGGTCGTCTATTTCGATATCTACCATTTTGTCATCTGTGCGACAATCTAGAGAAGGAACTACAGTGCAGTCTTCCTCTGTGAAACATCTTTGGAAAAAGACATTTAGTATTTCGGCCTTTAATCTGTTATTCTCTGTTTCAGTACCATTTTGGTCACATGGTGTCGGGACATTTTGTTTTGATCCACCTACTGCTTTGACATAAGACCAAAATTTCTTATGATTTTCTCATAGTATCCACTCCACAAATCTAACAGTCACGGAGAATTACTGGAACTACCTAAAGTTGTCAATGGTGTCTGTGAGTTGAGTATGAATGTGTTACCATTTTACTATTTAGAAGATGACAGTTCCAAGAGAACCAATACTTTCTCCAACCATCGGCTGATTTTTTGGGTATGACCGTGACAGCTGACCCCCCCCCCCCCCCACCCCGTGGACTAGTATTCTCCTCTAATATTCCATAGCTACTTCATGATCAACGAAGTTATTTATAATTGGCTGTAAATGCCGAGGTTTATGGTATGCTTTTCGATATATTGGTGCTTTGGCAATTTTTTCGCTTTTGGGATCAATGTTGCGTCCTGGACGTTGCTGGCATTTAGACCTGAAGATTAAACTGACCCTCTAATTCCAGAAAGAACCATTTCATATCCATACTCTCTGCTCCCTTCATGTGCTCTACCTCCAGACATAAATCAGTTGCATATGAATATCGGAAACACGTAACTTGTGTTAATCACCTCTGTCTCCCACTGATATTTAACTGTCTTCTCCCATACAATTCCTACTACACTACTATCAGCCTATGCATACCTATCTGTAGGATCAAAATTTAATGTTAACGCCGCTTAGTGAACTTGGGGTTTCCATTCACATTTTACGCACGCCTATTGCCCATTTGCCTGCACTGTTCTCCGCCTCTTGTGTCCAACGCCATCACACTTTTCACATTGAGGCTGACGACACTGCTGCTGGACGTGCCCTAATCGTCCACACCTGTAATACCTTACGTCAACGAAAAATACACGTCGCTTATCGCACACTCCTATCTCTACATAAATTTCCTCTAACCCCTTAGTCAATCTGACGGCGGCGTGTAATACTTCTGGTGTACTTGTCCGAACACTCCTAGACATAACGGGTGGCAGGCTCCTCAGGATGATGTGCGGTGCCGTACGCCCACCTTGTTGGAGTACTATCCTATTTGTCTTATTACTCTCCTCCCAGCCCGTAAGTCTGCACATTAACTTTTCCTCCTCTGTAATCAAAACTTTCTACTGTCTCCTTGTGTTTCTTCGTTAGTTCACTTAACTGCTCGAGGAAAATTCTTGTGCTGTTCGACATTTATAGCAATGCTGGAGCTCCTGCTTCAAAACTACTGCCCGGTTTGTAAACCTTCTGTACATTTGATAAAATCTTGCAGTTCCCCTATGAATCTGTTATTTGCCGTTTGCATTAACTAACGGTCCACCCAATTCCCAAACTTTGCTGCTGCTTGCTGGTCATTCAATTAGGGTTAGCTCAATCTGTTAGAGGATTAGCAGGCGTGAAATACACCTCCCTTTCCTCTTAGCTCCCTAATGCCTATTCGTCTGCTTTATCTGCCGACAACTACGCTCTCTGATTAACAACTGAACTGTTTCCCATTTGGAAACACTCTGTGCCTCTGACTATGCCATTTACCACAATACACAATAATGCATGCACATTGACAGCACTGCGAAACAATAGTTTACACACTCATAACCATAGCATACTAACTCAAATCACTAATCTAATCATTAAAACCGTTTACGATTGCCATGCGATTTTATTCAGACTCAAGCTACCATCGTAGTACTTATGGTGTGTGTCGACCACGCCCCCTCCGGCACGTTCTGTGGGTGGCAGGTGGTGGACCACTGAGGCTAGCAGTCAGCCAGAGACTAGCTGAGACGCAAATGGCTATGCAGTTCCAGGGATGCGTGAGGTGGTATCTGCGCTGTCAGTACACGAAGCCGCTGCTTACTTCATTGTGTTCCAGTGACGCGGAAGTCCTCCCTAATTCATGCAGTGGACGCCAGCCATCAGAAGTGGAACTCGCCCCTGTGAGCGAGGGCACGTGGCAACAGGATGACAGCACAAGCATAGAGGGGCACGGGCTGGACTGCTAGGGAGTCGAATGGCTGCCCTCCAGGGCAGAAGTCCGCTATGAACTGAAAGGCGCTCGCAGTGGGAAGCTGCCAAGTACAAGGAGGTGGACTCAGTTTCCTTAATTTGAATGGATACGATGAAGATCCAAATTCGTCGTGGGTGCTTGCAGAAACATATCGCCCTCTTCAAGTGGATGGCGCTGCCAGACTAGAATACCTATGGGAAGAAATGGTGGGTGTCTGGTTTTTATTTACTTGGTTTTTGGTGTGATGTACCACTTCTGACCAAGTATGGTACGAGCCCGTCTTTTGAAGGTGTGGAAACCGCCCAGCTGCTGCTGCATCAGTCCCGCCCATTTGCAGTCATCAGTACTGCTGGGCACGACCTGGCTCTCTCCCAGTGTGGCAACAGACTGGTTGCAGCTTCTTAAGCTTTTATTTCCATAGTAGCAACAAAAATGTAGTCACTGCGCAACAATGATGACGAAAGCAATCTGGCAACGTCCGTTCTCCAGGAGCCTCCACACACGGATATGTCCATCATAATGGCTGCCGTCAAACAGCGAGACGCCTGAAGAGACGACGTGCAGCCACTGACAGCCACTGACGAGTCCAGTCCTGTTGGCTAGCGAACCAGAGTCCAGGTTCCTCTCTCTGCGCCGGCCGGTGTGGCCGTGCGGTTCTAGGCGCTTCAGTCTGGAACCGCGTGTTCGCTACGGTCACAGGTTTGAATCCTGCCTCGGGCATGGATGTGTGTGATGTCCTTAGGTTAGTTAGGTTTCATTAGTTCTAAGTTCTAGGCGACTTATGACTTCGCATAGTGCTCAGAGCCGTTTGAACCTCTCTCTGCTGTCGCATCAATGGAAACTGCGGCAATACTCGTAAGCTGAGTGTGCACTACGGTCCATATGTATTTGCAAGGGTGGTATATACACGTATCTTACTGTTGAAAAGCCGATGTTGTGACTCAAGGTATGGGACATCTTTTCGGGGAGGGCATACGACGTTGCTATTGGCTCCCCGTTATTCTTGCAGCAGCTAAGGCGGTCGTGGGGGTCTTTGAGCAAGTAGTAGTGGTTTCTCTATTTTTTATCCCTGCAAAATCATCTTCAACTGAGTGAAAACTATGAAATTAATGATTATTGAGATGTCCCTTAACAAACCATTTGTACTTCAATAAGATATATTTTTTAGTAACCATAAGCAGCATCTGGCCATTAAATCTCGCTACAGGTGGCTACACAAATATTTTGGTACTGTATCAGCATCGTCAGCAATATGTCGTCTGTAAATACGTAAAACGGCAACCATTCGCTTTTTTTGAATAGTTATTTGTTATTCCATGAACCTGTTTTCGAACCTTTTCAGGCTGATCTTCAGGTGACTTATTGGGAGTTACATCACTGTTTGTAACACAATGCTAAGTGCGAGCTCTGTGACAATAAGATGGAACACACTTTTGTCACAGAGCCAGCACCCAGCATTATGCTGGAAACAGTGATGTAACTTCCAGAAAACCATTTGAAGATGACTCTGAAAAGGTTAGAAAACGGGTTCATGGAATAGTAAATAACTATTCAAAAAAATTACTGGTTGCAGTTTTATGTATTTAAATTCAATTAACAGTGAAAGGGTTCTGAAATATCCGTAACAGATAAGTTACCTTCCGCTCATGAAACTGTTCTGTTCTAGTGAACATGTTTTGTCCCTCTTTGGACCTACTGAATTTTAGTGGGGATGAAATATTCAAATTTAAACACCATGAACAGACTACACTATCGGCTGTGACACACAAATACCTCTTAATGTTACTCATAACAGTTGCAGCTGAAAACTTGTGCTTTATGTGCATTGTGCAACGACGTGGAAAATACGTTTCACCGATGGAGGATACCATGGAGGATATAATACACTCTTTATACACCGTGAACCTGTGAAAGTGTCGTTCAGAAATCATATTTAATTTTTGTGATGACTTCAGTAAGAGAATATAATCACTAAACTATTCACGAAACATATAGGTTGCCAAATACACTTCACAGCAGCTTATACTAGCTATTCCCACATTTTCTGTGTGAGATGAATGTGGCTTGTGGTCAGCAATTTATTCCTTACATAGTTTAAAATCTGTAGCATTTGGAAAATGTAAATCAATAATAAAAAGTGTATGGATAAAGTGTATAGAATACTAGGCGTTGACTTTTGCAACCCCTATGTAATGAAACTCCGCAACCTTCTAGATCATTATTCGTTAACTAATTTACTAATGCCATTAAAACGTTATATTGTTTCCCTGTCATTGCTGTTCATCACGTAGAATGATACAATCTTACAATTCCTTATTATTATTAAACAAAAGCATGATTTGAATTCGACTCATGTATTCGAGACGTAATTAACGGCTGCGTTAATTTACTCAAATTTTCATGAAAAGAATTTGTAAATTACATTCCTTAATAAACACTGAAGAGAGGCGCAACTTAATTTTCTGCGAAGCGCCGTCTTGTGTAATTTATTTCTTGACTTCGTCAGCTGCTGTCGAGCACGTTATCTTTTGTGTTTAACGTATCCAGTGAAGACACCAATTTCGTTAACATGCAGTTAAGGTTAAAAAATTTGCGTACCCCATAAAACTGATTACTTCATACGCTGATTGGTGATAAGCTCAAAAGGTCTCAGTCTAACAGTCAGAACGCCACGAAACGTATATCTTCTTGTGATAACAGACTTTGCTTAAGCACTTGTTAGTAATGTATTATCATGATCAAACGTATCCGAGGGATCTGAATTGCGTTCCGCCTGAACTGGATGCAGCTCACATGACGTAATGTCTTTCGGATACTGTCACCATACGTTACGTAAGTCATTTACGTCAGTAGAGGACGTTTCTGTGCTTCACCAAATTAGCTTTGTTAAATTACGCTTGTCATATAGGTCTTCAGCACTTTACTATAATGTTAACAGATCATAAAAACCATCTGTATGAACTCTTTTATGTTTTTCTTGTATTACTTACATAGTGGATCACTTTATCACTGTGATACGAGCGAATACTCTAGAGCTTAGCTTTTGTCGACTTTCAAATTGGTGTGGAGTTATATTTTCTGAAGACAATCTTCAAATTTTTTAAATATTTTTTTGATATAATACAGCAATTCCGTATAAGACTTTCGTAGGAACCTGTTATTGATCTTTTGCATAAGATTTGGTGGATCGCATCATCGCTATTATAAGAACAAACACATTATAAACTGGCATTTCTGGATGCATTTCGAAGCTGATATGCTGGTTTACCTCCTGATTTTACTTATCAAAATAGTACTTTTTGTATGTTGGAATCAAACGTGGTCAGTTATTTTTGTGCTTATACTTCATGAGAGAAACTGAGGCTGCTGTACTTGTTGTAAACGATAACCTGTTTCCGTCCGTCTGTACACTACTGATGTCATACGGTGACATGTACTCCTGCGAGTTGGTTGTATGGTAACTCACTCAAATTGTATGCTGACTAGAGTACGTTGACACGGTGTTTTACTTATTGTTTTAAGTAAATCAGTTCTAATTCGGTAATTTTCTTGCATTTTGGAACTGAAGGTAGCTATTTGTAGCTGATATCTGAATGTGCAGGAATAACAGAAATCCAGTGGTGTTACGGCTGATTCAAGCGTTCGTATTCTTCCTTCATTTATCAACTGTCACTGAACACAACTGTTCCTTATGGAGTCAAAGTTGGTTATAAGTAGCATTGCTTATAGGTTAGAAAACGGAGCCTTAAACGGGAAAAGGTTTAACATTTGTAACATATAATTCACTTTGGATATAATAGAGGGGTGAAGGAAGGCCGGCCGTTGTGGCCGATCGGTTCTAGGCGCTTTAGTCTGGAACCGCGTGACCGCTCCGGTCGCAGATTCGAATCCTGCCTCGGGCATGAATGTGTCTGATATCCCTAGGTCAGTTAAGTTTAAGTAGTTCTAAGTTCTAGGGGACTGATGACCTCGATGTTAAGTCCCATAGTGCTCAGAGCCATTTGAACCATTTTTGGTTAAGGAAGTGGAGGAATTTGTTCTCTGTATGTAATAAGTTCAATCGGAGAAATTACGTCAGGAAATAGGTATATCGCTTCATATAGTATCATTTTGACATGAATTATTAGTCTCATTCAAGTAGCTCAACGGCCGTAGCGCTGTCATATAAAGGATAAAGCGCTGGGCTTCTCCGAGAATGGAACATAGAGACAACACGGTCTTGGATTCACAATTCAATGACGTTTCCTCAGATCTAACGAGCAACTTCGGTACTCAGTCCACTCCCATTTTCTTAGTGATGCGTAACACAGGTAAAAGTTTTGGTACATAGTTTTAGGACTAGACTGTTTTGTTATATTTTTACCAGACAGGTAATTCACTATGTAAAGACGAAAGTAGGGGGACTAAAAACATGCATATGACAGTTAGATGTCACACGATAACTTAAATTCATTCTGAGTATTTAACTGAAATAAGGTTAAAATATCAAGAGAATGTAGCAGGATAATAATTTAGCACGATACTTCTGTATTACTGTAGGTGTAACTCGCCTGTCACATGGTTGAAAGACATATCCTGCAAAGTTCTACAGTCCCAATCGCGGAAAGAAGGAATACATTTGCATCGCCGACGTGCTTCTTCAGTCAGGTAAAAATGCAGAAATAAAGCATTTGTTTCAGAGACACGTAGAAAACGACCACCAAATTGAAAGATGCCTGAAACATGACAGGTGTAGGCAAATGACAACCGAAATACCACAAATGAAGAAAAGGGTAAATTGCGTGGAGGACCCGTCTCTTCATAGCTGTCATTATTTTATTTTTGTTTTAGTTTACAGGTTAACAGAATATTGACATAACAATTATCCAGGAGTATGTGTTAGAATGCACCACCACTTTGAAAGTAAATAACAAAATAGCTTAATGCTCATTTTAATACTGAGTTCAAATACATCTAGTCCTTAAACGAAAAGAAAATAGGAGAAGCAGCCTCGAGTGACGTTTGCCACAGCTACCCATGCAACGTCTATGGATACGATTAGGATGATATACATCGGCAGACAGACCTGCAATGTGTGGGGATTACCAAGAAAGCTGATGATTCATTAAACCAAAGTACCAAAATCCATTAAGATCGCTCGTTGGCAGCCAGATTATGGCTAAAACCTAATCCCTGTCGTTGAAAGGAATGGTCAGCCATGCGTGAACAGGATCAACTTTTTTGTACCCCACACACAACACAATCTCATCACCTATAGCTAACGACAGCAGTACGCCCTAAGCTTACTCCTTCCTTAACACGATTTATTTTATTCGCAGGTCACATGTCCCTCATTTACGAGGCGCTAAACCTGCCTAACAGATTGCCACAGCTCTTGGACCACCACTACTCAGCCCCCCCCCCCCCCCCCCCCATCCCCTACGTCCCCAACTAAATTCCATAGCGGATTTCTCATGAATTATGATCCCACACACAGAAACGCAACTGAAAGTTTTGTGGTCTTACCGCACTCGAAATTATCTTGGCAGTTCCCTATGGATCTCAAACGTTTGTCTTGTGAATCTGGTGTACTACCGAAGACAACTGCCATATCCTGCGCACCTTTGGGACCTAGATGTTGTTGATGATGGTGATGATGATGGTGATGTTTGGTTTGTGGGGCGTTCAACTGTGAGATTTTCAGCGCTCGTACAAATTCCCACTCTTTACTCAATCCAGTCTCGCCACTTTCCATGAATGATGATGAAATGATGACAACACAGACACCCAGTCCCCGGACGGAGGAGACCTAGAGACTTTCTTCTACACTCGACGAGGTATGACAACCAACTCCGTAATTCTGCGCGTTGAAAAGTCCCTTGAATTTCTTTGCGATTTATACATTTTCACCTCTCAGGTCTGTGGTAAAGTTTTATTTGCATCTTGTCTCACCCAAGGACATTTACACCAAAAGCCACTTCTCTATAAATTTTACGTAGTTCCCTTGTTGTGAATGTTAGAATGGTTCGCCTGACGTCTCGGGCAATCATCGCATCAAATAGAGGACATGCGGCAAAAATAACTTTTCTTCATTAATAGCTGTGTGTAAATGGATGCATTCAGCAACCGTACCTTCTGCTTTTAGCTTGTCTAAATTACTAAAACTCTCGTAGCTCGTTCCGTTGTTCAGAGGAATTAATTTTCGTCTATGAATAGTAAAATGATCAGGAAGAATATCTCTTCTAACAGCTCGTTTGTATAGGTTGGTAGATAAACTTTTGCAAAGTAGTTCGGTATTCCTAAAGCAGTTGTAAAGACATTGCTTTCCCGGAAAGTCGATAGAATTTTTTTTCTTTTGTGCATTACCTTGTCATAGTACGTATGTATCATTTATTTCAACTATTCTTTATTTGTTAATACGTCACATTGTTTCATCATTCATTTTGCTACTGTTTTATATATTATACTGTACGAATATGAATGATATGCTTTGTAAATCTTTGGTTAGGCTAGGAGAAGTACTGTGTCAGAGAGAGAGAGAGCGAACGACTATCGATAGCGTGCGAGTTGTTGTGGTATCGTGGCCGGTTCGCGGGTGGAGAAACGTTGCAACGCTCGGCGTGAAAGACGGTGATACGCGGAGGAACAATTAATGACAGTGCGTCCGCTGTGTTAATAGGAGATCGTGCATTATTAAGTGAACAGTAAAACCTTGAAAGTATATCGAGTGTTTGCGGTGACGATTTTACATTCTGTGTGAACTTGTGACAATTAGCCGCCAAACAGACACCATTGCGTGTGGAGACACTAACTGTTAGAATTGTGTGAAAGTGGAACAAACCAAAATGTTAAGTAAAGGAACAGTGCTGTGATTTGATCAAGAAACATTAATTATATCATCCAAACTGTCTTAAAGACGACGACGTAAAGTGAACTCATGTTTAACGGACTGTTATAATGATAAACATATGTGACTGTTTTCCTGTGGGACCATGGTGAAAGAACTGTGCGAAGAATTGGCATTAACCGGCTATACATCGTAAACACTAAATACATTTCATAATTCCGACCTACCCTCACCGCGTGATTAATAAACTTTTAATAATAAAACGTTGCGCGCGTAACGACAACGCACACACTGGAACTATTATTATCGCTCCAGTGCTGCCAGCTGATTCGACCACAACGGAGACGTGGACCACCCAAGTGGTAGTACCCTTTATTGAAAGTACTCTGTTACTGCTAGGATTAATCCAGCACGACATTCGGTTTACCGATATGTTTTTGCAGGAACCACACAACACGAAGGATAATCTGTACTCCAGCAGCGACTGAGTAGAGCTGAAGGGTGACACACTAGAACATTAAGTCAATCAAGGAAGAGGTGACGGTCGAGACTTTTAGTGTGTTTTACCGTCCATGTTAATGCACATCCCATAAAATAAATAAAATGTTGTGTTTGTAGGGCCTCCCGTCCGATAGACCGTTCGCTGCGTGCAAATTTTTCGATTTGACGCCACTTCGGCGACTTGCGCATCGGTGGAGATGAAATGATGATGATTAGGACAACACAACACCCTGCCCCTGAGTGGAGAAAATCTCGGACCCAGCCGGGAATCGAACCCAGACCCTTATGATTCACGTTCCATCGCGTAGACCACTTTTTTAAAAAATCACATTCTGTTCTATATTGTTTGTGGCGGACGTCCGATGACATCCGTTGAGGTTCTTTGTCGATCCGTTCACTCAGTTTCTTATTATGGAGGGTAGCTAACCCTCTGACCGAGCACGCTGAGCTACCATACCGGCTTGAAACTATGTGCCGGCCGGAGTGGCGGTGCGGTTCTAGGCGCTACAGTCTGGAGCCGAGCGACCGCTACGGTTGCAGGTTCGAATCCTGCCTCGGGCATGGATGTGTGTGATGTCCTTAGGTTAGTTAGGCTTAATTATTTCTAAGTTGTAGGCGACTGATGACCTCAGAAGTTAAGTCGCATAGTGCTCAGAGCCGTTTGAACCATATTTGAAAATATGTGCCCCGGCCGGGAGTCGAACCCGGACCACTCAGCTACCGGGGGCGGACATGTCTGAACCTAATGTAACAGTACACTAATTTTTGACCAGTTATCGAATAGGTACGTAATATTCCGCTTTAAAAGCCATTATGTTTGTAAGAAACAAACCGACCCCTTCCGCCGACACTGAGCAGGCGTGACGAGCAGTATTTGTTTGGATCGAATGGTCTGTACTCACTGCAGAAATGAAATGAAGCATGTCTGCCGAAACACGAGAGACACTTCACCTGACGACTCTTAGAACAGACACACGTTATACAGACAACTAACTTGTTCTACAAACAACTGAGAACGCTTCGTAAATAAAGGGACGTGAAACGTGTATGCACAGAAGGAAACAGCCTTTTTGTTTACCTGTACAGGTGGACCACATCTCTAAAATGCGACGTTTTGTCTCATTGTTCACTCAGTGGCACATGGGACACATTTTCTTCACTTTCATTTTCCATCACCAAGTACACATCGCACAACGGGACTTACGGGGCTTGCGCGCCACTTTTGACCGATCTGGCAGCTATTAATGGGGTTATTATACTGCCTACTACGATACTTACTGTAACAATGCACAGCTTTCATGCAAGAGCACATGGGAGTTATTAAGAACAGAACATTCTTCCATCTACTGCAACGATGTCACCGTATCCTTATATGTTGTCTGCCATTTTCAAATATAGTTAATCATATCAGTAATCAAATTGACTCACTATGACGCAGCCAAGAATTCGAAACAGGAAATGTCGAGACGTATAGTGTTTCCTTTTCTCCATTCTATGGAATGCATTTCAGTACAAATATCCGTTTCGCATAGCAACACTGTAAGAAACATTAGTCTTGCCAAACGGTGGCACAATATTTTTAATATAAATATAAACCCTTAGAATATTATTACCACTTGCTGTGAATTGTATATAACTGTGGTCAACTGCATTTAGAATGCAGAGGAAACAATCAGAATAAGTGCGAAGGAAATACCAGGAAGGATGCACTGGAAATAACAGTCTCTTGCACTGTACTGAGAGATTGTTGTGTAACTAGCGGCCTAAACGTTGTGTTTCAGGTTTCTCGGGGACCATTTACCGACTATGAAGCGTCCGTACTTACCACTGCTATTGCTGGCGGCAACCACCACTGTTTTCGGCCCTGTTGTGTAAGTATTACTAACGAAACCAAGTATCTCTAGTAACTACCAGCTTTAGTTTCCAATCTCCATCCAGCTTAGTGGTGCAGATCGCATCATAGAATGTTGTCATGTTATATTTGTCCTTTCTGTTGAGGCTCTTTTAGTCAAGTGTTGTGATTTCCCTAGAATTAGAAACAGCAGCTGGTCACAAACGCTACGCATCCTCGCGCGCGTTGCTGTTTGCACATCTGTGACATCTGTGATCAAACAGTCTCCAATATTTGGGAGATTCGCTGTGATGAATGTGCATTGCCTACTACCGATTAATATCCAAGTTACGTTTTGCAAGTTTACGTCATCATCCCGTAAGCTACCTATCTTACCGGAAGCGTACTAGAAAGTGAACAAGGATTTCGTAATAATTTCACTTTTACTATACCTGACCACTCGGGACTTCCAGTGGCATACTTTTTAGAGGGTTTTTGGCAACTGGAAGAGATCAGTAATGAAGCAAAAGCATTAGTATTTTTGCAATATACTGACGAAAAGAAGAAAAGTTTACATTCAGGAAGTGCGGTGATAACGTAATGCCTTTACAACATGGAAGCAACTATTCGTCTTCTGAATCCACCACGTTGTCACCTAAATGTAGTACCCACAAGTAACAGGTCTCAGTAAACTGTCCCAGTTGAAGACCAACCCTAATATCGCAAACAGAATATTTATTTTGTTTGCGGTGCGGATGAAAACGGCAACGCCAAGGTTTCTCGGCAAACAGTGATCCATTTATTGTCCCGAAGGCACAAGGCTGACGACGCAGTCTACTTACAAACCGTCCTACATAGAATTACCTGGCAAAAGTCACGGGACTCCTCCTAATATCGTGTCCGACGTCTTTTTGCCCGGCGTATTGCAGCAACCCGACGTGCCATGTACACAACAAATCTTTGGAAGTCCCAGACAGAACTATTGAGCCATGCTGCCTCTATAGTAGTCCGTATTTGCGGAAGTTTTACCGGTGCAGGATTTTGAGCACTACCTGTCCACTCAATAATGTCCCATAGGTATTCGATGAGATTCGCGTTCCGAGGTCTGTGTGGCCAAATCACTCGCTCGGACTGTCCAGAATGTTCTTCAAATAAATCACGAACAGTCGTGGCCCAGTGACATGGGGCACTGTCACCCATACCAATTCCTTTGTTGTTTGTGAACATTAAGTCAGAGAATGGCACTAAATGTTCTCAATGTAGCTTAACATAACTATTTCCCGTCAGTGACCAAGTCAGTTCCATGTAAGCGAACCCCACACCATTATGGAGCCACACCAGCTTGCACATTACTTGTTGACAAGTTAAGTTCATGGTTTCGTGGCGTTTGCGCCACATTCGACCCTACCATCAGCTCTTAGTAACTGATATCGTGACTCATCTCACCAGACCACGCTTTTCGAGGTGGCTAGGAGAGGCGCTGTAGGCGATGTGGTGCTGTTAGCGGAGGCACTCGCGTCAGTCGTCTGTTGCCACAGCCCCTTAACGCCACATTTCGCCGCATTGCACTAAGGGATACGTTCGTCGTACGTCCCACATTGATTTCTGTAGATATCGTACGCTGCGCAAACGCAGCTACTCTAGTTCGTGAAGTAAAGACAATCAGCCAATGCTTTCTCCTTAGGCGCAGTCAATGCTTGAAATATGATATTCGCGGCACACTCCTGACAGTGTGAATCTTGGAATATTGAATTTCCTAACGATTTCCAAAATGGAATGTCACATGCCTCTCCTTCCAGATACTATTTCGTGGTCAAAATATTGTCGTGCGTGTGTAATCAAGGCGATAACTTTTCACGTGAGTCACCTGAGCAAAATGACGGGTTTGCCAATGCACTGCCCTTTTGTACTTCGTTTACGCGATACTACCAACATCTGCTTATGTGCTTCTCGTTATCCCATGACTATATTTACCTCGGTGTATTACGTCAATGTGTAGAAAGACCCTGGTAGCACCGCATTGCGAGAATCCGCTGTGCTTGCCACACCCGTCAGACAGTGAATTACTCGTATCTTGGGGCGACGGTCCTACAAATCGTTGCGTACCAGCAGCGTGCGTGACATTCAGCGAAGTTCGCAGTATGTACGGATATGGAGATACTGTCACTTCATTTCAGGCTGCCCCCAGGACAACGGAATGCTTCTGTAACTCCCACATCTTATAAATAATTATGTAGTCAGACAATCTTGCGGAGACTGCCTCCACCTCTGACGTATTTCTCTAGTCCCTGCCAGACCATCTAAACCACTACACCCATCTGGTTGTACACCTACGCCATTCTGACGGCCGGAAGAACGTCTACCACCCCTCCACAGGATTCATATCACGCCGAACACTACAGTTCCTACGAACAAGACAGTGCTGTCTACGAACATCGTGACGATCTCCGTTATAATCTTCTTGTTAGCAGAAATGCACCAAATAAATTTTGTATCCTTTTTTGAAAACCTTGAGTGTATCATGGATGCCCTTTTTCTGTGCTAACGTTTTTAAATTATTAATGCATCGATAACTTAGATCTGTCCTTCGTGTCACTGAAATCCATTTGTTTCCTTGATTCTGGATAAAACAACTTTATCCATTTATTAAACTACGCATCTGGGCTTAGTTCAGTTTTTTTATAGATAATTTATGTATTCCACAGCACACCAAAAACAAATTATGGGAAGCATTGCTATCTAAACATAGTAGGCCGGCTTGCCTTTTCTAGAACTCAGCAAACAATTTACCAGTCATTATTAAAATTATGTTCTTTGGAGACAAATATAACGATAAAACGATTTCCTGAATGTAACAAAACGTCCAATTACTAAACGTATAGCTTATATTGACACATAATCAAATATACATACAAAGAGCTGGCTGTTCATAACAGTTTAAAATACCAACTCATACATAAACACATTCTAATTCTATATCTAGATAGAAATTGATTTACGACATGCCCGACAGACAGACGCCAACTACACAGTATAGGGCCAGCCGCTATGGCCGAGCGGTTCTAGGCGCTTCAATCCGGAACCGCGCTGCTGCTACGGTACCAGGTTCCAATCCTGCATCGGGCATGGATGTGTGTGATATCCTTAGGTTAGTTAGGTATGAGTAGGTCTAAGTCTAGGGGACTGATGACCTCAGATGTTAAGTCCCATAGTGTTTAGAGCCATTTTTGAACACAATATAGAATACAAAGCTAGACCATTTGTCACGTGAAACATGAAAAATTCTTGCTGAGTTATTCTTTTATACAAGAAACAAATTAAAAATCAATGCTACAGTAACAGCATATTACCAGTATAATTAGTCGATAGTTCACTCAAATTTTATATTTCCTTCAAAAATGATTCAAATGGCTCTGAGCACTATGGGACTTGACTTCTGAGGTCATCAGTCGCCTAGAACTTAGAACTACTTAAACCTAACTAACCTAAGGACATCACATACAGCCATGCCCGAGGCAGGATTCGAACCTGTGGCCGTAGCTGTTGCGCGGTTCCAGAGCGTAGCGCCTAGAACCACTCGGCCACACCGTCCGGCTTATATTTCCTCTCAATGATTGTCGTGTCCTTGCGAAGCAAAATGTCCCCTAAAATCTGAGAGACCATTAACAAATATTTCAGTATTGTTATTGCGAAATGGGAAATGTTATTAATTTTATTCGTAAAGGATTCAGCTGTTGTGTGGTTGTAAGCAAATTAACCTATTTCGGTTCGATATCTCATTTCTGATTACATTACGTATTATCGTACAACAAGGCATTCAAAGTATCCCAATATTTCAGTAACTGAAATAAATATTTTTATGAATTATGTTGTCGTGTAGGATAACTGAGCAGTGTATATTCGAGCTGCGCTCTTCTTGGACACGAAGAACATATTCTTCTGTATGCTGACACAACACTTTCTCTTTCAAAATAATCTTCAAAATATGTACACCTTTTAATTTGTTGTTGTTGTTGTAGTTGTTGTTGTGGTGGTCTTCAGTGCGAAGACTGGTTTGATGCAGCTCTCCATGCTACTCTATCCTGTACGAGTCTCTTCATCTCCGAAAAACTACTGAAATCTACTTGCCTCTGAATCTGTTTAGTGTATTCATCTCTTGATCTCCCACTACAATTTCCCCCCCTCCCTCCTCTCCCAATTCTCTCCTGTACTTACTTGGTGATCCCTTGATGTCTCAGAATGTGTCCTATCAACCGTTTCCTTCTGTTGGTCAAGCTGTGGCACAAATTCCTTCTTTCCTTAGCTCTTGATGTAAGAGGATGTATAGTGTGTATATAGCAAGTAACAATTTCTTAAATGTCTCAACGGTCACCCGAGGTATTTACTTGTGACTGAGTTATCTTTTCTAAAATTGTAGTTAAATCATGTCAGTTTCGGTCTTAAATGAACGGGAAGGATAAAGAGTAATATTTTTATTCACTTCATGTATTAACAGACTCATCATTATTTTTATTCTGTTTTAGTAGTTGAGACGTTGTTATAGTACCTTGACGTGTTTGGAAAGCTAGTGCTTTATAATTTTGCCCCCATGAATTGTTCCTCATTCGTACCAAGCACTTTTATTTCATTGAACCTAGTGATATTATCAAATTATAATATGTAAAACTCATTTTTAATTTTTGTCGACACCCCCATGAACTTGCTCTTTTGTTGGGGTCCCTTGAAATCAGGATACCAGGTGCTGTTTGTTTGGTCTCCTAATCAAAATTCGACTGACGATTGGTTTAAATACAGGATATTTGAAGAAATGAGTTGACACATTGAAAGCAAGGAGACAACACTCTTTTACCCAAACTTTTTTGAGTCTTGAAGAGCTTGCTTACAAATGTAATATCTCTTCTGGTTGGCTATAGTGTAAACTAAAACACAAGCATCCTCTTTCTAGTAGATGGAAGATGGCAGTGCAGATGTTATGATGGTAGTTTTCCCAAAACACCTGGAGGCTCGCAGGGAAAGCAAAACCAGTAAAGAGTCGATATGAAAGTTTCAACATACCTCACAACATAAGGAGACAAGGAGACCGTTAGCTTGAAGAGTACTGAGTAACTAATATAATGAGACATTTTCCGAACTTGATCAATATGAAATCAGTATAATCAAAATTGAGGTAAGATGGTTGAAGATTTTCAATTGCCTAAATCACATAGTATACTGTTCTATGAAAAACTGACGGAAAATGTAAAGGAAATAACGCAGCGGTATTCACTGTTGTACGTAAGTCTTATAATGTCTGGAAATACTCAAGGAAGAAAAAGAAACGCCCGAAAGTGTTTTATCACTTGTACAGTAAAATTTCGGTCAAAATTCAGAGTTATATATATATTTGAGGCTTAGCGAAGCTAGAGCTCAAATACGGAAAAAATTTAGAATCTGCTGAACTGTAAATTCATCAGTATCTATAACAATGTTTAGTCAGAGTTACTACATGGTTGTACAGTGTTTCAGAATTAGCTTTATGCTGTTTCCATACATGAGGAATACAGACAATGACAATGACCCCTTAGGCACAGTAATGTGGGCTGTAGGAGAGACTGGATGTTTGTCATTGGACATCGTGCCATTGAGTGTGTATAACATATGGTATGTTCTTCCATGGGTTATAATTCATTACAACCAACATTCGACACAAATTTTCTGTTGTGATAGAATCCGGAAAGAAGTGTCAGAGAAATGAAGTCATAATCAAGAATTTCCCTAGAGGTTACATTTTCTTCTAGTGGACGAGCAAAAATTAGGAACAGAGGGGCTTGCCTATGAAAAAATCGTTGTTATTGTTTCTGAATGCATAGGGAGGCACTAGATATACTAAAACTTTATTGTGCTGGAGACAGCTTAAGACTTCGGGAATGAGAGTAAATAGTGACTGCCATTGATTGTGATTGTCACTGGTGATCGAATTCTGATTCAGTTCTTTGTGGCAGCAGTAGTTACACGCAATAAATAAATAAATAAATAAATAAATAAATAAATTGCTGTCGCCTAGACAATATGTGAAACTAATGCATCACTCCATGTAGTGAATCTACTGATAGCGTTTTGATTAGTTGCTGTTTTAATTCCAAGGAGAAGTAAACATGCCAGTTCCCCATTTGCCTAATAGTTAGAAATATCTAATATTGAATGAAAGAAAATAATGGACACATGATTGCCTTAAAATCAAGATTTATAGTCAGAAGACGTTAGTTCATTGGTTTCAGAATTCAAAGTAATATATGAATAATATAACCATTCTATTAAGTTTTGCTCAAAAGTATAGAATTGTTTTGAAAAAAAAGGGCCACTGGCGTTCTCAGTTATAAAAATTCTGGCAGCTGGTACACGAATAACCTTCATTATTATATATCACAAATTCTGGACAAAATATGTGACTTTAATTAATCTGTTCGACTGTAATTTTGTATATTTTGGTTTATTACTCATGATAAAGAGTATCGGTTAGGGATAGCGACATAAATGAACTACCGAAATTAGGCCCTTAGGATACTGAACATCTATTTTCCGTCGGTGATTCAGATTTCCGACCATCCCAGGAAGTGATATGGAGGAAATTTCTGAGATACTTTTGCTTCATACCAAGGTCTAGCCGCAGCCACAGATATATCACATGGAGTCGCCCGTTACGCGTGAGTGCCTGTAAAGACGCGGCTTAACACTTGTCAGTTACCTGTTGCCATTCTGTGAAGCATGCTGTACGCGTGTCATTGGTATTACGGTGATTAAACTAGTCTGTTTACGTTTTTCGATTCGGACCGCTTGAGAGAACCATTGCTACACTTTGGACATTGCTTCTGGGTAGCCGTGCTCCGCCGTCATCGACCACAGGAACTGCGTCTTTGTTCTGCCAGCTGCCGCCGTGTGAGTGATCATGAACTGTTTTCTGTCTAAGATTTGTAGGGCAGAAAAGAACATACCGCCAGAACGGCAATGAGCCATTGCTACCAGTGATTCAACGCACTTACATATTATAGGCCAGCTTGAAGGATGAGAGGCTCTCTTCCGCCTAGTTCGTCATCGACGTACCGTTTAACTACCACTGAGCGGGCCGTCTTCACTTTGCGAGTGGTCTCTTTCCTTTCACCCGTTTCGTGGGAGGCTCCGACAGGAGCAGGTGTGTCACCGAGGCGCGCTCATTTCTTTCCTTTCTCTGAGAGGAACTGGCAGTCCCCGTTTCCGTTTTATCGAACAGAACTAATACCAAAATTCTAATCAGCCATTTCGTCGAGCTTCTACTGTTGATTCACATTCTCACTTAGTAGACGAGAAACTGTGGCAGCCTTATATCCGTAGCATCTCCTCAGTATTTCAGAGATGGTTGTCGAAACAATACACAGAAGCGCTCAGAGACCGATAACCACTGTTTAATTTAATTCTTTCTATTGATCTCTTCTGATTCTTTGCATCAGTCTTCATGATTATTATTATGTCTCAACGACCTGTGGAGCTGCTCGTTCGTCAGTACAACTGACCGCTACTATATTACTCGTAGATTACTTTGACAGTGAACATATTCTCTCACATATTTGTCATAAGAAATCCAAAGCAACCTTTCAAGCCTTTTGGTATTTTTCAGAGATCAGTTTTCCACACTACATTGGCTTGGCGGATGAGTGAGTGACTCATCCTACAAGGTAAAATGATCGATTATAGCTCGGTAGTCGATTGATCTTACAGTTTGCACTACGTTAGTTCTTTCACCACTGGAAACGAATTTCTGAAATGCAAAATTTGAACTTTCAACGTGAGGTGGCGTCCGATGCTTGAACATGGTGTATAATTAAGAGATCTGAATAAACATTACAGTGAAAGTAACAGTACATAACGCATACGATTTTGAAAACTTATACGTTGTTTTAGAAGTTATATTGCAAACAAGTGACTTCAGTATAAGGAGTATTACAATGAGTCTACGAAACGCACAATGTAAAAATTAAATCTAGGTAGACTTCTTCCACGGGATAGTGACGAAGGTGTTCTACTTGATACTCTGATGGCACTCGTGTGTGAGAGACCACATATGGCAGTAAACATAACGTTCACATACTACATAAGCGTGAGGCAAATTGTTTGTGCATTTAGTTATTGTACTTCCTAATGTGAAAATAATTTATAAAGTTAAGTTACGAAAAGTGAACTGTTGTTAGGCTACAGAGCAGGAATTTTCAACCTACACATCGCACCTCCCATGTACGTCGCAGATTTACAGTACTGGCATCACGGTGGGGTCATAAAATAAAAATTGGTTTATTAGATTTCTGAGTAAAGTAATGATATCTAGTGGGCCGACATGCATGTGTTGTTGCTATGGCTGCCAGATCGTACTACGTAATACATGTTCCTCTATTCAGTAGCGATTAGTTTGAAGGTTATTTTTATGTACTGAAGACTGATTTTAACTGTTGCTTGTCTTTGGTGGTTTTCATATCTGTGTCAGCATTGAGAAATGTTCAAATATAAGTACTAAGTACTAATTGTGATACTTAAAAAGTATCATGCAGCTCTAAAGACTTCAATAGAAAAAATACGCAAGAAATATGACGACAGGTACTCGAATTTCGGTTCTATATTTGAATTGTAGAACGACCAAAATGTGCAATTTATTTCAAAGCTCTACGTACTAAAAGCTTGCGCCCAACAAAATGAAACGGCATTTGGAGTCAAATCATGAGAATATTTTCCCAAACTGAAACGAAATTACCAGAACAAAAAGAAATTTTACTATTCAGGCTAAGATTCCTGCAAAGGCTCTTCTTTATCTTACAAAGTTGTCTACCGTGTAACAAAGACCAAGAAACCTCACACCGTAGCGCAAGACCTCATTTTACCAGCTGCTCTTCACAAGATATCTACTGTAACTGGTGAGTCAGTTGCCAAGCAGCTGCATGTGTGCCTTTCTCAGGCAACACTATAGGTTGACGAATACACGATATTAACGAAAAGTGAGATAAAAATTCAAATATATATTGATTTCACTGTTCAGTTCGATGAAGGTACAAATAACCACTATGCGTGCATCTAATTTGTTACGTGCAGTTTCTACACAAAAATGGTTCAAATGGCTCTGAGCACTATGCGACTTAACTTCTGAGGTCATCAGTCGCCTAGAAGTTAGAACTAATTAAACCTAACTAACCTAAGGACATCACACACATCCATGCCCGAGGCAGGATTCGAACCTGCGACCGTAGCGGTCGCTCGGCTCCAGACTGTAGCGCCTAGAACCGCACGGCCACTCCGGCCGGCTGTTTCTACACAACTGAGTAAAAACAACTCTTGGAGCCGAAGCAAAAGACCTCTTTGAAATGCATAAATATTGCTCCATATTTCCACATTTGCGCCAGCAGAAATGTAACATGGCATCACATGATGCGCACTGAGGCCTGGCGCTTGTCGGCGTCACGTACCGGGCTCTTGTCGGCAATGTTAATAGCATCTGGCGTTGCCAGCGAGCTGGCTTGTTCGCATTTGTAATAACACCGTCATATCGGAATTCGGTTTACTAAATATACTGTGTTCAGTGTTTCTCGTATGGTGTGAAATGTATGCTAAAACGATGGTCAATCAAACGCACAGTAGCACAGAGTCGTAGAATTAAAATTAATGCACGCAATAAAATATTTGTTCCATGGATGTTGGTAAATGATAGAGCATAATATCAAATGAAAAGCAGAACTGGAATTGACTTGTTGGAATGTAACTGTCACCTCTAATTAGTTTATTACACGATGCGGCACACTACAAGTGGCCATACAGAAGTAACGTGTTTTACTTACTTTATAAAAATAATGCCATCAGTTTAACTCTGGATGCACATAAATAAATTTGGAGTTCTGCAATAACATTTGTGAATAATGTCGCATCCATACAGATATACCAGTGCCTTCTACGCTTGGAAACATTGCTAAACAATCTGCAAGTATTAGTTGTAAAACTGACATCAGCCTAGCTTATGTGCACAGGAATTCCAATGTTATACCATACTCAGTAAACGGTCGCCTAGCGAAGAAATCAGTAGCTAGTACACCCCTTTATCAGGTAATTGTGCAATACATGCATGTCGCAGAGTCTGAACTCTGGTGAGTAACCAGTTTACGGTAACACGTTCACTGCAGCGTAGCACTTCGGCTCATATCTTGCCTGCTGCTACGAGAGTGATGTTTGTTTACAACGCGTAAGTATTACACATTCGTGATCAACGATGACGTGGCACTCGACCACGAAAAGTAACCGTCATTCGTCAGCGTTGTAATAACAGACCATTCAGTCAGTTGGCGTTGTCTACACGCAGGAGATCTGAAATGGGCATTATTTAGCCCCGTCGTCTAATTCTAGATGGACTGGACAAGTGACAGTGACAAGGACGCATTCGGCTAGTGTCAGCTGCATAGAAATAGTAATATACCAATACCGCAGAGAGAAAGTGGCTGACATTGCATAGAAACCAATGAAGGCTCAGAATCCAGTCAGAAGAACGACGCAGTCGATGTCGTGCTTAGTGTCAAAATTTATTAACACAGTACGAGTTCCGTCGTGCAGTGGTGACCGCATGCAGGTCAGATACTAATGAGATTCGTGGAATCTGAATGACTGCCACGCTGAGAGAAATATTAAGTAAAGATTAGATGTAATAGCTGGAGACATCATTGGATACATTATGCGGTCTACACTACTATACGGTCCCGCCAAGTTAACCTGAGCATCGCATATGTTCGACGTCAACGTGGAATAACCACGCACATATGGCAGTTGGAAGCAATAGCGGTGGAGGGTATGTAAAGACTGTAGAGGGGACGCGGAAAACAGTGCTGTCGTTGCAACAATCGTCGGAAGGGTCCACGTTGAAGATCATTCCGTGAGTGATTCTGTAAGGCACACTGAATAAACGTAAGTATGATATGAATATATCCTTTGGGACCATGTCTGCCGCTGCACGCAGTTTGTTTCTCTTCAGCACTGTGGCATCCGTCAGCAGCACAATGCAACGTGTCACAATGTACGTACGTGTCTCAAACAGCAAAAATTGGGTTTACCGGACTCCTCTGACTTTTTGCTGTTAACACCAGCACAAACGGTTAACAAGATGCAAAGTGGAATACTTCTTCGGTTGACGGGAGTTTTTGGCACTTTGTCAGTTGAGGCGTTGCAAGTAGTGCTTGGAATGTGTCCAGTCGATCTCATACGGAAAAAAGCATCAGTTTATCTGCTGAAGAAACAACAGTATCATGAGCGTAAGGCGAGCAATGAGAGAAGCGTTCAATGATTTTGAAAGTAATATGTTGTCAACCGACCTGAGTAACAACCCTAAGAGATTTTAGTCGTATGTAAAGTCATCTATTCATTCTCTCAGCGACCAAACCGTCACCGAAACGGAAGACCACACAGAGAAGGATTAAATACTTAATTCGGTCTTCCGAAGTTGTTTCACTGCGGAATATCGCAACACTGTCCCTCCTTTTAATCGCTGTGCGAAAGTCGAAATGGCAGAAAGTGAGATAATCGATCACGGAACTGAAAAGCAGCTACAATCGCTTATTACTGGAAGGGCTTAAGGACCAGATGAGATACGTATAGGATTCTGTAGAGATGATGCGAAAGAACTTCCTCCCCTTCTAGCAGTAATTTATCGTCGATCGCTTGAGTAACGAAAGGTACCTAACGACTGGAAAAAAGTGCAGGTCATTCCCTTTTCTAAGAAAGGCCGTGAGACAAATCCACACAATTGTAGACCTATATCGTTGAGGTGAATCTGTTGTATAATTATAGAACATGTTTTACCCTCATGTATTATGACGTTATCGAAAAATGAACATCTCCTCTATAAAAATCAACATGGGTTCCGCAACAGAGATCCTGCGACGCTCAGCTCGCTCTGTTCCTCCATGAGTTCCACAGCGCAGTGGACAACGGCGCTCAGGTTGATGCCGTGTCCCTTGACTTCACTAAGGCATTTGACGCCGTCCCGCACTGCCGTTTAAAGAAAAAAAATACGAGCTTGCGGTGTATCGGAGCAGACCTGCGATTGGATTTGAAGACGTTTTTGCAAATAGAACTCAACACGTCGCTCTTAACGGAACTAAATCGACAGATGTAAAGATAATATCTGGAGTATCACAGGGAAGTGTGATAGGACCGTTGCTGTTTACAATATACATAAATGATCTAGTAGAAAGCGTCGGATGCTCTTCAAGGATATATGCAGATAATGCAGGTATCTATACCGAAGTAACAAAGCCAGAAGATAGTAAGAATTTACAGAACGACCTGCAGAGAATTGATGAATGGTGCAGACTGTGGCAGTGGACCATGAACGTAAGAAAAAGCAACATATTGCGCATGTAGAGGAAAAGAAATCCACTACTGTACAGCTACACTATTGATGACAAACAGCTGGATACATCGTCTGCCGTAAAATATCTAGGCGTAACAATCTAAAGTGACCGTTGGAATGACCATATAAAACAGATAGTGGGAAAAGCAAACAAAAGACTCAGATTCATCGGAAGAATCTTAAGGAAATGTAACTTACCCACGAAAGAAGTGGCTTATAACGTGCTTGTTCGCCCGATTCTTGAACACTGTTCTTCTATCTGGGATCTCTATCAAGTAGGACTGATAGAGGAGATAGAGAAGATCCAACGAAGAGCGACGCGTTTCGTCACGGGATCGTTTAGATGGCTCGAGAGCGTTACGGAGATGCTAAACAAACTCTACTGGCAGACGATACGAGAGAGGCGTTGTGCATCACGGAAAGATTTACTATTGAAATTTCGGGACAGCACTTTCAGGAGGGGTCAGAAAACATATTACTTCCCCCCACATTCATCTCGCGTAATGACCACGAGGAGAAATTTCGAGAAATTAGAGCCAATACGAAGGCTTACCGACAATCATTCTTCCCACGCACTATTCGCGACTGGAACAGGGTTGAAGGGATCAAATGGTGGCACCGAAAGTACCCTCTGCCACACTCCATTAGGTGGCTTGCGGAGTGTGATGTAGATGTAGATGAAGTACTGAATTTAATAGGAGCGCGAGCTACAAGCTACAGGGAGGCCACCCATGGTTTTTTGATAAATATAAAAGAGAGACAGAATGAAGCATCTGACTACCGCAAGAGGCCTGACATTCTCCTTGATTCGCCACGGACCCTACGCCGTCTACTGGTATCGGATTGGTAGAAGACAGATCTACGAGTGTTGCCTGTGATGAAGAACGTACGTCACAACATAGTATCTGGTGATGTCCTCTGTCTGACGACGTAGCTGATACTCATCGGCGACTGAATTAGAACGGAAGCTCAGTGCCAAGCAGAAACTGCATTACAAAACAGGATGGCAAATACTGTACAAAACTCTCAAAAATCTCAAGATAGACCTGGGCAGTGCGGTATCTCATCAACTAGTCCCGGCTACTGCAGTACGAGAGGCTGCGACAGAAGATCGTGAAGCGACGCAGAGAAGGCAGCTGAGGTCTGTAGCTGCTGCAGCAGAGCTGACAACGCCGTATCCGTAGCCATCATTAAAAAAGCAGAAAGAAACTCAGACGTGTGACGTGCTCGCCATTTGAGGAACCAAAGCAGGGGCGACGTTGACCCGCGTGTGGCTGCGCTCAGCACCGGAATCAACGGTGCTCCATCGGAAGTGGGGAATCCCTGGAAGAGGCAGATACAACCACAATGCCCGCCAAGCACACAACGAACCGGCAGGGCATGCCTATGGTCCCAGGAACTATGAAATGCATTGTGGAATGTCAGAGACAATAACCGAAGTTATAATAACAGTAGTAGACCTGGATTTGGTACTACAAGTAGTGCCTTTATTCATAGTAGAAGTAATTTTTTGATTATTACTATTAGTAGTAATAGTAGTAGAAATGGTTGTTTAGGATAAAATTAAGTGGTAATGTATATTCCATAATTTATTAAGAATTAGTACACCCTGTGCTTTGGAGAAAGGAGAACCACATGCATGAATATCAAGAGCTTTGATGGAAACCCAGTTCTAGGCAAAGAAGGGAAAGCAGAAAAGTGGAAGGAGTATATAGAGGGTCTATACATGGGCGATGTACTTGAGGACAATATTATGGAAATGGAAGAGGATGTAGATGTAGATGAAATGGGAGATATGATACTGCTTCAAGAGTTTGACAGAGCACTGAAAGACCTGAGTCGAAACAAGGCCCCGGGAGTAGACAACATTCTGGTGAGTAAGATGTATGAGACAGGCGAAATACCCTCAGACTTCAAGAAGAATATAATAATTCCAATCCCAAAGAAAGCAGGTGTTGAGAAATGTGAAAATTACCGAACTATCAGTTTAATAAGTCACAGCTGCAAAATACTAACGCGAATTCTTTACAGACGAATGGAAAAACTGATAGATGCCGACCTCGGAGGAGATCACTTTGGATTCCATAGAACTGTTGGAACACGTGATGCAACACTGACTCTACGACTTATCTTAGAAGAAAGATTAAGGAAAGGCAAACCTACGTTTCTAGCATTTATAGACTTATAGAAAGCTTTTGACAATGTAGATTGGAATACTCTCTTTCAAATTCTGAGGGTGGCAGGGGTAAAAAACAGGGCGCGAAAGGTTATTTACAATTTGTACAGAAAGCAGATGGCAGTCATAAGAGTCGAGGGGTATGAAAGGGAAGCAGTGGTTGGGAAGGGAGTGAGGCAGGGTTGTAACCTATCCCCGATGTTATTCAATCTGTGTATTGAGCAAGCAATAAAGGAAACAAAAGAAAAGTTTGGAGTAGGTATTAAAATCCATGGAGAAGAAATATAAACTTTAAGGTTCGCCGATGACATTGTAATTCTGTCAGAGACAGCAAAGGACTTGGAAGAGCAGTTGATTGGAATGGACAGTGTCTTGAAAGGAGGGTATAAGATGAACATCAACAAAAGCAAAACGAGGATAATGGAATGTAGTCGAATTAACTCGGGTGATGCTGAGAGAATTAAATTAGGAAATGAGACACTTAAAGCAGTAAATGAGTCGACGTAGAGAGGATATAAAATGTAGACTGGCAATGGCAAGGAAAGCGTTTCTGAAGAAGAAAAATTTGTTAACATCGAGTATAGATTTAAATGTCAGGAAGTCGTTTCTGAAAGTATTTGTATGGAGTGTAGCCATGTATGGAAGTGAAACGTGGACGATAAATAGTTTAGACAAGAAGAGAATAGAAGCTTTCGAAATGTGGTGCTACAGAAGAATGTTGAAGATTAGATGGGTAGATCACGTAACTAATGAGGAGGTACTGAATAGGATTGGGGAGAAGAGAAGTTTGTGGCACAACTTGACTAGAAGAAGGGATCGGTTGGTGGGATGTTCTGAGACATCGAGGGATCACCAATTTAGTATTGGAGGGCAACGTGGAGGTTAGACGGAGACCAAGAGATGAATACACTAAGCAGATTCAGAAGGATGTAGGCTGCAGTAGGTACTGTGAGATGAAGAAGCTTGCACAGGATAGAGTAGCATGGAGAGCTGCATCAAACCAGTCACAGGACTGAAGACCACAACAACAACAACGTGCTTAAATTACCGGTAAGAAGCTACAGTGGAATAAATAAATAAACATGTTACCGTACTCCCATGGCCACCAAACTCCCCATACTCAAAACAAATCGAGACTCTGTGGGACCGTCTCGATCGGGCTGGTCAGGCCATGGAGCCTCATTCGAGAAACCTAGCGCAGCTTGCCCACCGGACAGGAGCCGGCATGGCCCTACGTCCCTGCCGGTACCTAACATCACTGAATCTCTTCCTGTGAGTCTCGCAGCGGCCGCGTTATAAGCTTTAGTTATTCATTATTTGAACAGTTGTTCACATTAATGTGACTGGAGAGCGTATATTTTAAAAACAATAGCGATGGAAACCTCTGCGTTCAGCGAGTGTAGTTTACCTTTCAAAATAATTTCCCCTTACAATCTTAGATGTTTCGAAACACACCTAAGCTTTATTCTACCAATAAAACGTCGTCTATATCCCCTTAGTAGTACTGCATCCTTCGGCAACACATGTTTTCCTTTCTATATATGCGGATTATGATTGATCAGTATAAAGTCCGTTACATTCTCCATTAAGCACGGCTGCTGATTGTAGACTCGCAAGTATACACATGAAGTGAATTTGGCCAAGCATATGTGTGGTAAATTATATAGTTAATATTGATTCTACGTCACACGCTCCGGAATAAGGATCTTAGAAGTCATCTGCTGTACTGTAATACAATCATTTGTTAACTATTGTGGGCTTAATCCTCTGCATAATGTTCGCACTAACCGATTTATTCCTATAATACAGAAACCATTAATAAAGTATCACATAAATTTTACTGAGCATAAACTAATTTGTAAGTCCTTGGACAAGTATCGAAGAGCTCAGTGAGCTTTGTCATGGCAAAATGTCTGCCTTGCACGGCATTAAATTTAATTACAGCTTAGCGAGCAGTTACAGGAAGCGATCCCACAAATACTACTTTCATGGTAATTCAAGAACTAATTTTGCTTTTCAGAATGTGGCGAACTCTAGGAGGAGTATAATCTTGTTGCAGCTCCTTATTTGTAAGCTCTGCAGTAGCATTACGAACTACGCCCCCATAGTTGCACATGTATTACGAAACGGCACCTGAGGGAGTGCTGTCAGCTAGCCTCAGCGGTATGTTCGGTGTTTCTCGAGAGCAGCACGCCATTCTGGTCAATGAATTTCGACTTGTTGTGTATCCCTCTAAAACCTCTGCAATCAAGACCACACCCTACATCGTACGGTTTATTACGCACGTAGTATAAAGGCAACTTATTCTGCACTGATGTGTAACAGGCACGACATACGAATATCGCGAAAGATAAGTGCCAACAGTTGCAGGGAAAGAAAGACACTGCGATTACTAATCCGTTGGCCATTCTGAGCTTATAATGTCACATGATCCATTAGATTCTAATGTGTCTGGTCGTATGTCTCTACTTTCAATAATAATAGCGCCACTTACATGCACTAATCTTATTTCCTATCTCTAGCTTTCCTTATTAATTCTTTTAAGGATGAATCACATTTCTGAATTTTATTACTGCATTTCTCCACTGTGTCTTAGATCATATTATAATAGATTTATTGCTTTCAGCATATTTAGTCAGCCATTATGTAACTTTCCCAAAAACAAAGTCACGTAGAATCTCAATTCTTGTTTTTAAATTTTGACAATTCTGAATGCGTATTCGCCAGACACTGAAGTTTCTTGATTTAGTCACGCACGCGATGGTTTTCTAATAGTTTCATAACGATGAAAATAAAAAGAAATTCTTATGAGATTTAAGAGAAGTTTGTATCGCCGGACATGTAAACTTTTGCGTTTGGGGGATAAAGAATTACCCTTGGGTAGAGCTGTTTCGAAGATGATCGCCAAAACTTCCAGAAATGATCAAAAACGACAGAGTCTATGAAATACCTTCGTTTTGGAAACATCACTCATTGTTTATCAGCTGAAACAACTGCAAGTAGGCTATATTATGGTAGTAAATTCTTTCAAGAATCTTCAGTAAGAGATGGCAAACTCGAAAACAAGCAGAAACACGTAACTGAATTGGCCGACTATATAGAGACTGTAGGGTTCTCGTTAACTCATTGATGTAGGTTCCTAATTAGGTGTCAAGACATTTTGTTATTAATTAAAGGCGCTCGCTCCAACTTCCCAACTTTGCGTGAGAGTTCATTATCTGTGTACTGTACGTCGGTGTGGAACCAGCCTGTACAGCGAACCGACCTCTTGAAGCAGCGACCTTAGATACTGAGCTCGTTATCCACCACTAGCTGCAAGACGGGAGACAGTAGAGGAGTGAGCACATGGATAACGAATTTATATCGCTTTTGGTCTATTGCTTGTTTCCAGCGAAGACGTTCTGTACTTAGTAATGCAACTGCTCTGTCTGGCCAGCTTGGATCTTCCTGTTTTGAAGATAAATAACAAAATTTTCTGTGCTTTGAATGCTGGCAAGACAGTATACACTTTTAATCACTAGCCAATGTAGTGCTTTGGTGCCATGTTATACGCTAACAGATTCGGGGTGATGATGGTACCGTCTTGAATAGGGCGTCGCCATAGCTATTGTTTGTTCTGGCGTAATTTGTGCTTTTCCGTATGAGAAACACGCCATCTTACTTAAGGAGTGGACGTTGTGTGCTAGACCAAATTGTCCCTGTACAAGTGAACATCGTTGTTGCGATCTTCACTTTCAAGGAGACCGCGTCTGATCTTCATCGCCGATTTCGTCCAAATTTATGGCGTATGGAGGACTTGGCCACAAATGAAAGAGGAAGAAGTGAAGATCCAGATGACAGGTCGCTTAGGAATAAATATCGGTTTTGGCGCGGGTCAGTTGAGTCATCATCCAATTATGTTATCTTTATTTCTAGGCAACTTTTGGCACCGTGGAAAGAGTACGAAATGGTAGTCCTAGGGGAGTCGGTTCGACTCCATATACTGAAACGTCTTCTAATTTAAGTTTCTTCCGTTACTCACATTGCACATTAACCTAAACAATGTTCAGTATATTGCATTTATCAAGATTTTTCATAACAGTTGTGAAAAGGAAAGGACGAGCAAACTCTGGATTGACAAATACAAACTCAGGGTGGGGGTGGGGGGGGGTGGGGGGGGGGGGCGGAGATTATTTTCAAGGGTACGCGCAAACCTTGTGTACCAAATTAGATACTTGCGTTGTAGCTCTACTGGTGCTGGGGCGATATTTATCGTAAAAGCAGGAGACGAAGTAATTTTCTCGGCATGCTGCACTCGTTATAGATGGATTTTTTTTTAAGTTAGAGGGATGTTTCAAATTTCTATAGAAAAACAAAATAGTTTACTTACATAAAAGTTTATCTCTAATGGTGTTCTTTGTTGGCGGATAACCACATGCACCACATTCGCTAAATATTTGCGGGGATATTTGCTGGTGAACAGTATAATGTATTTTACTTATATGGACGTCTGAAGGAACAGTCACTCTTGAAGACACACAGATGTACGATATACTTCGAAATTAATTCTCTGTCTGCGAATCAGTTTCGAAGTAATGAATTTCGACGCAGTCTTCTCAGAATATGATTAGTTTCTCTCTCTAGATGAGATAATACCAGTTTTTAGCTGTTTCTTTACCTGACGATAAAAACTGACCTCGCAGCGTTCCATTAGCGGAGTGGTTTAAGGGAATGTTACCTTGTAAGTTTATTTCCAATCCAATATACTCCTTTGGCTTTTTTTTTCAAGCATCTTATAAAAATATCGGTATACACAATATACTGAGCATTATTACAGTTTATTTTCAATGTAAGTAACGTAGAAATTCGAAACAAATAATAAAATAAGGTTGTACATAGCGACTGGAACGCATGAACCTCGAATTATCGTTCTGGGCGCTTTCCATTGCACGTTGTAACGAACCAGACTTAAAGGACTCTCACCTCGCCCGATCCGCCCCAATAATGCTACTTTTTCTAAACGCTTGGTCATGTGCAACTCCTACTTCCGTCACTTTCATCTCTGACAAAGTCCTGCATACTTGATGGAGCTGTAAAATAACGGGACTTGATTCTGTCTTAAAGTAAGTAAGCATGATCCAAAGATGAATTACCAATAGCTGTAAAGACGTGAAGCCTTCCCAGCCGAATGCGTAATCAGTGTGGCCGTGGCGTTAGTTTGTGTAAGAGCTGTTATTTTATTTTGTCAGAAAAATAAATGTAATTATAGAGAAACGAATTGTCTTCAAATTCCACATGATAATTGGAAAAACTGCCAATAAATCCCATCTTTTACTGAAAGTTGTATATGGCGAAGACTGTTTATCGTGTACCCGAGTTTCTGAGTGGTTCGGCGACCGAAGTGGCCGTGCGGTTCTAGGCACTGCAGTCTGGAACCGTGAGACCGCTACGGTCGCAGGTTCGAATCCTGCCTCGGGCATGGCTGTGTGTGATGTCCTTAGGTTAGTTAGGTTTAATTAGTTCTAAGTTCTAGGGGACTAATGACCTCAGCAATTGAGCCCCATAGTGCTCAGAGCCATTTGAACCATTTTTTCTCAGTGGTTCAAGCGTTGCAAGATGGCCGAAAAATTTTGAAAGAGACTCACGCTCGGGACTGCCTTCAACGTAAAAAAACACATGAAAATATCGAAGAAGTAGGTAATCTAATGCGAGCTGACAGTAGGTTGAGTATTCGATTGATTGATGAAACTATAGGAATTGACTGAGAATGCATAAGGTATTTTACATAACCAATTTATTATCGGAAAAGTGTCTGTGGAACAGGTGCTGGAAATTCTTATTATCGAAATAAAGGAATTCGAAAAAATGTTTGAACTTACACTTCAAATACCAGTGAATGTGACCCTAACTTCTTGGAAAGAGTAATAACGTGTGATGAATCTTGGTTTTTCAATTATGATCCAGCAACTAAGTGCCAATCTATGCACTGGATGGTCCGAACTCCACCACGAGTGGAAAAAGGCTTGGAGAAGAAAATTAAGTTGTAAAAACATGACGACTGTTTTTTTAATATTCATGGAGCTGTGTATCCTCACTGGGTTCCCGAAAACTGAATTGTTGATCAGCATTACTACCTTTAGGTCCTTCCTCAGCTCCAAGGGAAAATAAGAGAGCAAACGATCCGAATTGTGGAAGTACAAGTCACGGGTTCTGCATAAAGAAAATGCACCGGCTGACACGGCAATCTCAGTGTTAGTCAAGTCGCCTTATTCGCCTGACCAAGCACCATGTGGTTAATCTATTCCCCAAGGTCATGCATGAATTACAAGCAGCAACGTTTCAGTCCTTTCAAGCAGTGAAAGAAAAAGCGGCACTCGTCATCAAGGTGCTCACAGAGGAAGTTTCCATGGAAGTAAAATTTGCATGGTGCGTTGTAGGAATAAAGGAGGGGAATATACTGACGGTGACAATAACTAATCACGTATGTCTCTGAAACACGATGTTTTACAGCTGTAGTCCCGTTATTTCCTAGCCACACCTCGTATATCAAAATTTGTACGAAATCGGCGGTGACTTATTGGTGCGGTCCCCTTGCTAGGGGCCTATTTCATGCAGCTCTCGACTCTATGGCATCTAGTTAATATATCATGTCTCCATACATACTAAATCTGCATTCATTAGTACTTGCTTAGTGAAGTCAAGCCTGGTCTCCCTCAACAATTTGTATCACTCTCCACCCCAACACACACACACGCACATACAATCTCTCTCTCTCTCTCTCTCTCTCTCTCTCTCTCTTCCACATATTACGAAATTTACTATACTATGAAGACTTTGAACATGGCTTTCAACTAATCCTTTCCTTCAGTCAAATACAAGCAGAATATTTCTCTTCTCTATGATGCTATTCAGATATTCTTCATTAGTTATTTTAACAACACATCTAAACATCAAAATTCTCCTGTAGGACCAAACTTCAAGAGGATGTATTCTACTCTTGTCTCTTGCTCTTTGTCGCCCATACTTCACATCCTTATCGGGATACTCTACAGATAAATATTTTCAGAAGACTTTTCCTTACACATTACTTTAGTTTACCTATTTTTCTTTCTCAGAATAGCTGTCCTTACTAATGCAAGAGTGCTGTCTTCATTTAATTCGCAACCAGATCGAAATAAATTCCCTTCTACTTTCAGTGTCTCATTTCCTAATCTAGTTCTTGCAGTAACCTGGATTTATTCATCTTCATTCCTTAAGTTTTGGTTGTGCTCATCGTTTAACCAATTTAAAGATAATTTCAATCAGGTTCAACTGATTCTCCGACTCTTTTGTCGTCTCAAAGAAAAAAAAAACCCTGCATACTATCGGAAAACAGAAAGTTCCAATTCTTCTCCCTGAATACTAACTCCCTAATAGAATGTTTTGTAGGTTTAGTTTATTTATTGATATACTTATAGAGTAAATAACAAGGGGATAACTGCAACACTGTCGTAAACAGTTGTGAATTACGATTTTTCTTTCGTGCTTGTTGACTTCTGTAACCGTAATATGGTTACCGTAGAGACCGAAGGCAATATTCGGCTCCCTGTATTTTATCCGCTCTACCTATAGAGCACTAGTCGGAGTCTCCAGTAGTTCGCTCTCCGAACATACAATTGCATGTACTACTTTAGCCAGATCGTGTGTTAACCGTGACCCATTTGTAAAAAAATATTGGCAAGAATTTATTTTATTTACTAGCGATTCATCAAGAACATTAACACATTTAATCACACTATGTAAGAATGGAAGTAATTGCCAGGGAGTAACTGATGAAATCACAAGCAAATTACTTGTTAAAAATGGTAATTTATTCACTTTAACGGTGCCTATAGCCTTTTTAAAAGAAACAGAATTAAAATTATAATCGGAAAGCACCCTCTAAATATCGAGTTACAATTTATTCAGAGGCAGAAAGAAACAAATTTTTGACTGGATGAGCTTTCGGGCTAAGAACCTTGCCGCTCCCCTTTGACACGGCCGTAGTTACGACCGATCACAACAACCTCTGAAAGACTACACTGGAGCAAATCTGTAACACACCAGATTACTTTATACTAAAAGTTTTAACAATTCACACAAGCACACAAACTATGCACCCCGTAGGAGGGATGGAAATGGTACAAAACACTAAAATTTAAATATTAACTTTGACACCGAAAGTGCAATTTGATTTTAACTTCTAAGAAAAGTCTTACGGTGAAAGGGTGGAAACTTTATATACTAAAATGACCATTTAAATAAATACCCATGAAATGCAATCTTATATAAAATTATACAAGGCTGGCCAAACAAGTTAACATGCTCTACAACACACAGATACCGCCTCTCAAGACGATATGCAAGATCAAAACATATTTCAAGAATTAGGCCGTTACACTCCAAGCAATAAATTCGTTAACACCAAATCCGACAAACATGACAGAGGCAGCTACTAACCTCCGGTATATTGATAGGGAGATTACCGAACAACCCGAATCGCAGGTTGCTCTAACGCATCCCTACTCCACAAAGGAAAAACGGACCACCCAATTCATAAACAACCACCTTCCCGCGGGTGAGTAAACGGAGAAGAATGGTGGGACGAGCCCAAAACAAAACGGCTGGTGACCTCACCAAGAAAACAAGTAGAATTTAACAAGTAAATGAAAGAACAAATCGAACAAATCATCAATCACTTAACATCTAATAAACTGCGACTTCTGGAGAAGACCTGGCGCAGCGCCCCCAAATCGCTCTCCCGAACCGTCCGCTGCCAGCCGCTTCAACGGACGCAGGAAGGCGCGCCGATCTCTTGTCTCACGGCGTCGCAGCTCGCACCGGCCAGACCGATGTCGTGGGTTGACTCCCGCTGCTCTCGTGTCGACCGCGAAGCCACTACCCTCTCGCCATACGGCGCGGCCTCACATGCGCCGATGCTCAAGCTGGACAAGTCATCTTGTGTCTCAGTGCGCGACCGACCGACCGATCGATCCAACCGCCTTGACCATTGCCTGAGCAAACTCGAGCAGACTGGCGGCCTAACGCGCAGAGTCAGATGCAGGAACTAAGCCCCGATCGAGCGACCACTCGCTGAGTTCTCTTACTGGCGGAGTGGAAAGACTCTCATTTTGCCGGCTTTGAAGGTTGATCCGAACGATAGACATACTAGCAGTCCGGACGACAGACACACACTAGCTGCCTCACAACTGCGGACTTGAGACAGACTAGCAAGCTGGGGACTAGAGACTGACCCAGGCTGACCCCAGACTGACTCCTGGCGAGCTCATAGCGCCCCTTAAATGCACGTGAACAGGCAACCTTTCCCCTTTCGCACCGGAGGGAGACACCAAAGCTGCGATTGCCACAGCGGCGCCACCGCCAGAAACGGACGGCGAATGCTTCACACTACGCGCTGCGGCACGCTCTTCAAAACAGTAGTTTTTACCACGGCTCAGTGTGTAAGTAGCAATGACGATGTGACACACTTCTTCCATTAATTTTCGAGGATTGCAGCCGGGTTCCATCAACTTTCTGCCACGATATTTCGGCCCAGAGACGTCAGGCCATCCTCAGGTAAGTAGACGAAGTACTGAAGGGCCCTGATGCAGTCATGGTACTTGTAGCAAACTCCACGCATGCGAATCGCACTGGCGGTTTACGGCGCATGCGTTAAGATGTGACATGCGCCAGGCAGCCAAGTTGTGTGTGCTGCCCTCAGTGGGGAAGTAAGGAGGAGGAGGAGGAGGAGATTAGTGTTTAACGTCCCGTCGACAACGAGGTCATTAGAGACGGAGCGCAAGCTCGGGTAAGGGAAGGATGAGGAAGGAAATCGGCCGTGCCCTTTCAAAGGAACCATCCCGGCATTTGCCTGAAGTGATTTAGGGAAATCACGGCAAACCTAAATCAGGATGGCCGGAGACGGGATTGAACCGTCGTCTTCCCGAATGCGAGTCCAGTGTGCTAACCACTGCGCCACCTCGCCCGGTCAGTGGGGAAGTAAGAACAGTCTAAGCGCTGAGTGTCGACTAGGCATGTTGATTCAGCTGTGACGGCATCATAGTGGAATTCGCTATAAATACCATGACAGCATCAAGGCCTCTTCAGTACTTCGTCTGCTCATCTGAGGATGGCCGGACGTCTCTGGCCTGAAATACCGTGGCAGAATGTTTATGGGATCCGACTGCAAACTTGAAAATTACTAGAAGAAGAAATACGCCAAGAAAATTTCAATGTAACACTTAATTGAGTAACTTTATTAATTGACGACAGGTAGCAAAAACAGTAGGAATAGAAAAGCTTGAAGTAAAAGCGAGCTTTCTCTAATCGCTGTACCTGTAAACATTCAAGGAATGCTGTAACATCACAGATCACATCACAAGAAACGCAGCCCCTCTGGTAAGCGGTGCGTGAAATCTTTGACAGTTCGCGCGTACACAGCAGCTGAGTCAATCTTAACTGACGGCGCTCGGCGATACCGTCGATAAATCGTCGCTTCAGCAGCCCTGTCGGTGAAAGTGGAGCGTTCTACAGAATGCGTGCCGGGAAATGCACCACTCATCTGGAAGGCGAAGTCAGCGTCGCAGGTGCTGGTGCTGGTGCTGCTAGCTGAGGCGTGGTACCACATTCGGTCGCAACTCCTAGAAACATATGCGGGCTTGGATGATTCAGTAGAGACGGTAGGGGGCGTGCCATACTGATACGTCAACAGAGCGCGCTCCTAGTTGTACGACTCTGTTTTGACCTTTGTACGGTGGTTGAAGCGACGGTTTGACGTCATCTGTACGGAGGAAGACATTCCTACATGTTTCCGCGTCCTAATGTACAAAGGTGAAATGTGCCACGTCGAGAAGCTTGGTGTGGGCCAGAACGGGAAATGTGTTCCCTGGGCTGACGAAATAAATCACTGTGTTTGTGGTCAGAGCGGTCGAAGGACAGCGTCTACAAATTCTGCCGGCAAGCAGAGCGCTTCACCATAAATTAGCTCCGCTGACGATGAATCTAACTCGGACTTGTAGATACTTCGTTGACCTAGTAGTGTCATTATTATACATGAGTGCTGCTTTTAGTGAACGGTGCCAGCGTTCTGCAATACCGTTACTGGCTGGGTAGTAGTTTGTTCTGTGGTGAACACTACCGCAGAGTTTATTTAGGTGAGCAGAGAGGTGAGATTCGAACCGACGGCTACAGCACGTTATGATGTGTAGCGTGCAATAAAGTCAAGCAACCCAGCTAGAGACAAGTGCAGAGAAAACGGTTCAAATGGATCTAAGCACTATGGGACTTAACTTCAGAGATCATCAGTCCCCTAGAACTTAGAACTACTGAAACCTAACTAACCTAAGGACACCACACACATCCATGCCCGAGGCAGGATTCGAACCTGCGACCGTAACGGTCGCGTGGTTCCAGACTGTAGGGCCAAGAACCGCTCGGCCGGCTGGCACAAGCGCAGAGACTAAGGTTTCTTTGGAGATGTTGTCTATTGGCTCTACTACTGGCCAGCAAGTAAATCGATCAACCATGCTGAGAATGTGACGTTGGCCATTAGATGGAGGCAATGGGCCTACAACGACAATTCGTACATGCACAAATCATTTAGCTGAGTCTGACAAGTCCCTCAGAGAGGCGCCCGTATGGCAGGATACTTTGCGTAGCTGGCACTTGAGTCCTCTCTCGAAAGTTTTTTCGAATTCCGGCCAAACAAATCGTTGTGGAATTACACAGATTGTTAGTCTGATCCCAGGATGAGGCAAGTTTTGCACGCTGTCAAAGGCACATCTGCACAAAGTAGATGCCAAAAATGGTCGAGGTTTTCCTGTAAATAAGTCACAATATAAATTTACATCTGCAGCAGCAACATCAACAAGTTGTAAATCTAAGTCTGATTATTTATCCTTCTGGAAATTCTTGAGACCCTGGTCTGTCTCCTATGATTTGGCGATTCGCGTGCAATTGATAGTGTCTGAAATGATAATGACATGGGAAATACCATCTGCTACTACATTGCCAGTTCCAGAGACGTGTCTGATGTCTGCGATACACTGAACGATAAATACCAGTTGATTACTTCGCGAGGCGAGCAATTGTTGTTGTTTTGTAAGCACGCATAAGAGAATGGCTTACGGCCTATATAAACCGCAAAGTTTCTAGCTTCTAGTTGTGAGCGAAAAGACTTGATGGCGTCGTAAATCACGAGTTGTTGCCTGCCACACACACCCCACTTTTGCTGTGATGGAGACAGCTTACGCGAGAAAAAAGCCAGGGGGTACCATGCACCAGCGTGGAACTGCTGTAACGCTGCACCTATAGCTGTCTGGCTCATTTCTGCAACTAGTTCGAGAGATGCATTCAAGTCAAGATGTATGAGGAATGTTACGTTCACCATGCTCTATTTGCCGCTTCGAAGACATAACTCATGATATCCGTCCACGGAATCAGTTAAGCTGCTCTTGGTTTTTGGATCAGTGAATGCTGCGGTCAACGGTCAGATGTCGAGGATATAAGTTTAGCATGCCTAGGAAGCGGTGTAGTTGCTTAGAAGCATTTGGTCGAGCAATCTACTGGATGGAAGATTTGGAAATTTGTGGTAAGACCTTTTGGGACCAAACTGCTGAGGTCATCGGTCCATAAATTTACACACTACTTTATCTAACTTAAACTAACTTACGCTAAGGACAACATACACACCAATGCCCGAGGGAGGACTCGAACCTCCGACGGGGGGAGCCGCGCGTCTGCAGGATGGCTTCGACTTTTCTGGTAATGTTAGCGAGCCAGCAGATGAAACGTAACCAGTGTTCAGAACCACACCATACTATACTAACCGCTTAAAAAATTCTATTAAATGTTGTTTCTGTTGCTCAGTGGTGGAATAAAAACCAGAATATCGAAATTAAATTTTCATTCTGCAGCGGAGTGTGCGCTGATGTAAGACATCCTGACAGATTAAAACTGTATGCAGGACCGAGACTCGAACTCGGGACCTTTGCCTTTCGCTGGAAAGTGCTCTACCAACTTTTCTTTTTTTTTCTTTTTTTCTCATTTTGTTCGTTAATAGACGTTGTATTTGTTCGGGGAGGACGTCTCTTGCCGCTTGTTGAAGTTCATCGCCGGCCGCGGTGGCCGAGCGGCTCTAGGTGGTTCAGTCCGGAACCGCACGACTGCTATGGTCGCAGGTTCGAATCCTGCCTCGGGCATGGATGTGCGTGCTGTCCTTAGGTTAGTTAGGTTTCAGTAGTTCTAAGTTGTAGGTGACTGATGACCTCATAAGTTAAGTCCCATAGTGCTCAGAGCCATTTGAACCATTTTGAAGTTCATTGTTGATCATTAACTCAGTAGCTTACTACAGAGGGCAGCTAACCCTCTCACCGAACACGATGAGCCACCGTACCGGCTGCCAACTGAGCCACCCAAGCACGACTCACGACCCGTCCTCACAGCTTTACTTCCGCCAGTACCTCGCCTCCTACCTTACATACTTCACAGATGCTCCTCTGTGAAACTTTCCGGACTAGCACTCCTGGAAGAAAGGACATTGCGGAGACGTGGTTTTGCCACAGCCTGGGAAATGTTTCCAGAATGAAATTTTCACTCTGCAGCGGAGTGTGCGCTGATGTGAAACTCCGTGGCAGATTAAAACTGGCTCAGTTGGTAGAGCACTTGCCTGAAAAAGGCAAAGGTCTCGAGTTGTACTCTCGGTCCGGCACACAGTTTTAATCTGCCATCAAGTTTCATATCAGCACACACTCCGCTGCAGACTGAAAATTTCATTCTGGAAACATCCCCCACGCTGTGGAAAAGCCATGTCTCCGCAATATCCTTCCTCTCAGGAGTGATAGTTCGGAAAGTTACACAGAAGAGCATATGTAAAGTTTGAAAGGTAGGAGACGAGGTACTGGACGAAGCAAAGCTGTGAGGACGGGTAGTGAGTCGTGCTTCGGTTCCTCAGTTAGCAGTCACCTGTCGACACGCTGCCGGCACTGACGTCTTGTTTTCGTCCTCGCTGCGCAGCTCGCTCGGGGAGTTGTTTACGTGACTTTTCCGCCGTAGCTCGCTACATTTCCTTCTAAAGAGAATGGCTTATTCCCACAGAAACTCGACACTGAAGACGAGCTTCTCATCTGAATATAACCGACCAAATGCACTTGAAATCCAACACTTTATCAGAGATGAAGTCAAGATTGTTTGCAACGATCTTGTTGGCATCCACCTGTCTATAGTGAGCACTGTGGTACACGTGAAATTGGTTAACGAAGACGTATGTGACAAAATTCTAAGTGCAACTGTAAATGGTCTTACGTTCCGGTTCTCTGATGGACACATCGGTGGGGACTTGTTTTAGAACTCCCTTTGTACGTCCCTTCAGAGGTAGTGGTATCTGAATTCCGCCCACATGGAAACCTGATTAGTTGTACAGCTGAAAATGGGTTCAATTCACTACATACCCGGTTCTCAATGGTATACAACAGATCCGCATAGTGCCAACCAAACATGTGCCGTCCTATTTATATATTGATGGCTGACATGCAATTATAATTTATGGCGGCCAGCCGAAGATATGTTCGGGATGTAGCAAAGAAGGACAATTCCGTTCAAGCTGTCTGCAACACAGAATCACACAGCTACCGCCTCGGGACCTGCACGCCACGACCGCTCCGACGACGCTACTGCTGACGTTTGTCGAAGTTGTCCATAACGACCCCCAACCGCTATCACCACTGGTTCCTACTAATGGTGGGCAATTCCTAGTGTAGGGGATGGTTCTTGACCCTATGTTCGAGCTTACCAAGGCTTTTGTGCCTGACCATCCGGATCCCCAGGCGTCTTCCGACGCTGAAAATCACGTGCGCAAGCAACGGTTACCGAAGACAGGTCGGAAAAGGCGCATCGATCCGTCTGACTGCAGGATACAGTCTCAAGAGGATGAGGATCACAACTCTCAAGATGTTCCCCCCGATGGACGATTCCGTGGTGGAAACACCGGCCTGTCCCCCGTCGGAGGTACAACCATCCTCACACGCACCATGCGCTATACCTATGGATGTTGGAGAGAAGCTGAGCCAGCCTCCGGACTCCACAGGTACTCCACTGGACGCACACCATCTATACACCTTTGCATAGACTGACGATGTAGAAGGCGAAACACCCACAGTTGTGACAGCAGCGATGGTGCTGCTCCTATCCACGACTGCTAATCGACGGGATTAGAGGATGGGGAGGTGCAGCCTGCTGGGAGAACGTTCCTGTTCGCTGCTGCTCTTCGTGCCGCAATAAGGGTCCCAGTAGTCTCCATTGCGCAACAAACTTACAGGATTGGCGCCATCAATGTCAACACCATTGGCACCACTTTCAAACTACAATTGCTCCGTGAAATGTTGAGGGCGTCGGACCTCGATGTTGCCCTTCTGCAGGAAGTTCGCCTAGCGACGTTTTCTAATATCTGTGGCTACGTTTCTTACCTCGTGCCGAGTGCTGACGGTGGCGGTGGGACGGTTACTCTTTTAACAGAAGGCTTTGACGTAGATGACGCGATGGACCTACCATCGGATAGGGATCTTGCTGTGACAATCCACGGTGTTCGAATCATCAATGTTTACGTTCCCTCGGGCACGGCCAACCTACGGGAACGTTCGCGATTCTATTCAGAACAGGTCGCTCATCTGTTTGTGGACACGACCATATTATTCTTGGCAGCGAATTCATTTGTGTGTTATCCCAGAAGAACGAACATTCCCATTTCACCACGTGCCAGGAACGCGAGTTGCTCGTGAATGCACTGAACCACACCGATACCTGGGATCGCATGCCTGGTGATCTACCTGGCTATACGTACGTCACCAGACATTCAGAAAGTCATCTTGACCGTGTCTACGTTTCCCAAGGAATCGTAACTGCCACGCTTGACGCTGAGTTACGGCCTACAGCCTTCTCCGACCATATCGGCCACATTTGTACTATTTCGATCCAGTGGCAGAGTGTCACCCATCTCAAGGATCTGGACTGGAAGCATGTCGCAACATGAAACAACTGTGTGAGACCCCTTCCAGCGTATCCTTCAACACTTCTGTGGTGACTCGACTGCACCAAGCATGCTTAACGTCGTTCGATGGTGAATTACGGTAGCGACTAAATGCTGTAGCCACGACATACCATGGAATACTATCTCACAATTCTCTGCGAACTCTCAAATCATGCCTCCTCTGTTCAACGATAGGTTGAAATTCAACGGATTAAGGCGATGATAATTTCTCTTATGCGTCGAAGCCATGAAGGCACAATAGTACGCGCATGATGTCACGATTGTGTACTAGGAGAACCCCCGCCCATGTATCATATTATACGGGAGAGGCAGCGGTGTCGGAGACAGCTGATCAGCGCCCTCTACATGCCTGTTGGTCGCCGATTGACGTCTCAGAACGATATCCTAAACGCCTTTGTGGATTACTACAAATAGTTCTATGCGGCAGACCACCGTAACATGATGTTATGGTAGGTGTCCTCTATTCCTTGACAGGGATGCTGCGGAGATTTTCACAGCGACAATTACGGCTGATGACGTCGCTTATGCCCTTCATAAGGGTGCGGTGAACAAAGCCCCAGGTCCCGAAGGGTTTCCGCTGGAGTGTTACCGCACATTGCATGACATAATGGGCTCACGCTGGATGCGGTCTATGAAGAAATTATGAATCCTATCCTTCTCCTCCCACCCGAATTCGTAGAAGGCTTCTTATCCTGTTCCTCAAGCGATCGGGAGGTCGGGGAGTTGGACATTATCTGCGGTTGACCATGTTAAGTTGTGACTTCAAGATTTTTACCCCAATTCCCGCCGTTCGGGTTCGGTGCGTCATCCCTCAAGTCATTTCTCTGGATCAAACGTGCTTTCGTGGTGACAGTAACATTCAGATGGCACTCGGCGATTACCATGACGTCATAGCCCTGGCCACGACCTGCAGCAGTGACAGTGTCCTAGTGACAGTGGGCTTCGACCACGCCTTCGATAGATGAGTCATGACTTTCTAGAGAACGTACTCCGACGGATGGCCTGTCCCCACAGATTTATATAGATCTTGCGGCTTCTCCGAGGTGCCACGTCGCAAGTGCTGGTCAGTGGCCGTGTGGCGGGCCCTATTAATGTCATGCGGTCGGTCCGTCAAGGACGTCAGCTGTCGATGCTCCTTTCCGTCATCGCCCTTGAGTCACTGTAACACGGTTTGAGGAGCCGGTTGACAGGGATAACAGTGAGGGGTCATGCTTTCATCTGCCGTAGTGTTCTTGGTACCTTCTGAGTATTAAGTGCGAGAGGTACTGGCATGGATCAGTGAGTACGGGACCGCTGCGGGCAGCCGTCTGAACCTGACGAATTCTAGTGCTATGTTCTTCGGTAGAGGTCTTCCAAAAGAGAGTGTGGCTTCATTGAAATTATTGGACAGCCTCAAATGTTTGGGGATCATCTTCACGCGTAAGATACAGTGCACGACCTCATTTAAATATAAACGCCTGCTTCAAGCTATCTGCAACAACGTTCGTGGCAAACCAGTGAGAGCACTGGACATGTTACGAAGGTAGATTTTGTTAACACTCATCTCATCTCGCGACTACCCCATTTAGCACAGATTTTACCAATGCCTAAGGCAATGGCACACAGACTGCTGGCGGCGTTCGGCTTCTTTGTAAGCGCGGGTCTTCTCTTCTAAGTCCGCTACGACACGCTGACACTTCCTGCTCGAGATGGCGGCCGCGGCCTTGTCAACGTCCAAGCGGAAGCAGCTGCCCTTTACGTAAGTACGATGGTTAAATCGTGGACCCACCGCCGAACCGGATTATTGGGAAGCCTGATAGACGAACTGGCCCCTCCCTCTCGAGTGGCACCCGTTACAGTAGCCCATATCTCTCCCTCACTCTGTCAGCCGGAGTGGCCGTGCGGTTCTAGGCGCTACAGTTTGGAACCGCGTGACCGCTACGGTCGCAGGTTCGAATCCTTCCACGGGCATGGATGTGTGTGATGTCCTTAGGTTTAAGTAGTTCTAAGTTCTAGGGGACTGATGACCACAGCAGTTAAGTCCCATAGTGATAAGAGCCATTTGAAACATCTCCCTCACTCTCACATGTCAGGACCTTTTTCATCGAATTCAGTTATGTCCATGCCGACTTCCCTAGTACCAGGAACCCTACAGCACGTGATGTTTACCACCTAATGAGAAATCATACTCGGAATGTTGTGGAAAGGCGATATCCAACCATCGCGGGACCCTAGGTTTGCCGTTCTGTATGACATGTCCAATTTGACACGAGTGCTCGTGCGACCTGATACCTGGTCGTTAATGGAAACTACATGACACACCTTCGTCTAAATGCCATAAAAATGATAGATTCGCCGCTGTGTCTTCGTTGTCACACGCTTGATACGGACGATCGTCGACTGATGGGTGGTTCTGCTACAGAGGTGTGGCAGCTGATTCTGAAGATGCTTGTCTTTCCTGTACGTACGGCTCCCCGTGCCATTACACCGAAATCACTCATGTTCCCAGATGAGACTTATTTCGACGTACGAAGACCAACGCTGTGATCAGGATGAAAGGCCTCTCGATCTCTTATTTGTTCCATGCAGGCGATAAGAGTGTTCTTGATTTTTGGACGTTCCTGCAAGATCGCTTTACTTTCCTCGTGCGCAATCCGTGATACAGTCAGTACTATGCCAACTTTTTGGGTAGTGCATTTTTCGATCCCTCGTGCAGCTGCTTTGTCCCAGGTATGAGAAGGTGATTTCAGTATGGTTGTATGATACTAGGACTCGGTCCAAAATACCGGCAAAATTGAATGTTCTTCGAGAAGACGTGCGTGGAACATGCCTGACTGCCTTTGGATTCAGATTGCGTCCACCCACTAGTTGGCGAAACGCGGATGCCATTTTGTTTGTTCTGCTAGGAGGGCGTTTCCTTTAATTTCTTTTTTGTTGTTGTTGGTTATTGATGCTAATTACACATCATTATTCTTCGCCTGGAGGGCGACCTATGTGATGTAAACAAGTAAAAAAAAACAACAAAAAACAAAGAAAGTATTTGGTATGATACACTATCTGGGAAAAAAAACCTGATGTGGAAAAAGTATACGTACTTAACTTTTTCAACAACAAAAAAAGTTGGTACAGCACTTGGCGACAAAAGGTAATGGTCCCGTGTTCGAGCCTCGTTCCGGCACACAGCTTTAATCTGCCAGGAAGTAACAAGAATATCGCCTAGGTAGGCAAAGTAGTAGGGTAGATCTGGCAGTACAGAGTCCACACATCTTTGCCATGACTGCGCAATATTCCTTAGGCTGAATGTCATAAACATGTTCTCAAAGAATTCAACTGGAGTGATAACAGCTGTCTTTGAAATATTATCCTTCACCACTGGAATTTGTGTTCAAGTCTTAGCACCGTCATGCACAATGAACGAGTTTGCTCTGGATAAAGTGGCATTAAAAAGCACTGGGTACCGATCTGACACTGTTCGGGCATTAAGTGCTCGACAGTCTTCACATGGGCGCCATGTACCACCCTTCTTAAGCACGTACCTCCTGAGGCGCCCCATTCGCGCGCGTCAAGGTTGGAAACTTTTGCGTAGCCCCGCAAACTTCCCGTCTCCGCTAGCCGCTAGCTCACTCTTGGTCTTGTGCACAGCTGTGCTACGTCAGAAAGCCAGAGCTGACACGCCTGTCATTCTGTTGTCATTTCGGGCTTTCACCCTGCTTGGTAACAGGTGGTAGATCTCCAAAATATCAGCTCCAATGATGCTCTTTCTGATATCCGCAATCTTAAAGTCCCATACGAACACGACGACGCATCCAAGGTCCTGTTCCATATGCTGTGTGCCTTACGTCGTCAGAGAGGAGCTGTTCACAGCAGACAGAGAACGAAGTTGCTAGCCGACTCCCGTGTAACAATGTACGTGGAAATACACAAAAAAAAAAAAAAAATGTTCAGATGTGTGTGAATCTTATGGGACTTAACTGCTATGGTCATCAGTACCTAAGCTTACACACTACTTAACCTAAATTGTTCTAAGGACAAACACACACACCCATGCCCGAGGGAGGACTTGAACCTCCGCCGGGACCAGCCGCACAGTCCATTATTGCAGCGCCTGAGACCGCTCGGCTAATCCCGCGAGGCAGCAAATATACACAAATCTTATCCCGTGTCTACTAAATACTTACAGCATGACTTTCTGTCGCTTATAAACAAGCGCTGCAACTGTGCTCGTCAATCGAATAATTCTTCTGGCACTTGGGAAGGCGCAAAACGTGGTGCATTAGCTCGCCGTATCTCAAAATCAGCATTGATACCAACAGAGGGAGTGTTTATCTGTCACAGAAGTCGTAGAGGTTGCGGAAGAACGGCTCCTTAACGATTTGCGGTATTGGCTCCCGTTGCAAATTCGACTCTCACCGAGATAACGACCCGCTACTCTGATGAGCAAATCAACCTTAGCCACAGGATTATAGTAGTCTGCGCGTGTTACCATTGTTAGTGTTATGTTGCTGCACGACACTGTCCCTGTACTATTCGATGGAGCATCATTGTTTCCATGATCTTGTCAACAAAGTGGGCCACTGCGTTCATGTGCATCTCTGTTTGTGATGCTGCCATTGTCTTCACATGCGGTGGCAGGCAACTGCTCCATAACGCACGTAGCAAGTTGTCAGATACTGTGCCAGTGTCGACTTTGCTTCCAAAGTTCCTGAGATACAGAGATGACTTCCGATGGGCGATTTTCTCCTCCGTTGAAATTTACCTGATCCGTTATGTTTGACATGCAGAGATTCTACGTATCAGTTTTGATTTGAACTCATTGTAGGAGTTCGTGGTAGGTGGTCCGGGTCTTCAGTCTTCAGCCTCGGCTGTGTATGGATGGCGTAAATGGCGCACAACTATTACAGAATCAGTAAAAGCTGTAGTAATTCCGTCATAATAAAAACTGGCTTCCACATACGCAGGCAACAAAGTCGTGTTATGTGGCCAGAAGGGCGGTAAACGTACGGCAAGTCCACAGACAGACTTTACTGTCGCGTCTGGGAATATTGTCACAGTTCACAAACCTTGATGCACACATATAATGAAATACTCCTTTGTCGTAGTGCTGACTAAATCACGGGTTACAAATATCGGAGCCTCTAGTTGGTAACTCTTTGAACATATAAATGCGCATTCCACTTCAGCCAGATAGTACGCAATTAGAAATGACACTTAACTGACTAACTTTATAAGCCGACGAGAGATAGGAGATACTTGAATAACAAAGCTAAAACCGTAGCAACAAGGTAACCTGAAGTAAAAACATACTTTCTATAATCTCTAGAAAAAGTCTCTGTATCTCTGTAACAACGAACGGTAAAGAGACGTTGTACCATCACTGTACACAACGCAAAAAACTGACTACCCGTGGTGGGTGGCGAGTGAAGTCTTGACAGCTCACGTGAGGACAGCAACTGACGTCAGTCACAGCAGACGCCACTCGGCGAAATCGTCGCTAAATCGTCGCTAAATACTCGTATTCGAGGTGACATTGTGAAAAGATTTCCTTAAATGAACAGACGATGTCGATGTGGAAGTGGCTTTCTTTCAACCAATCTCACAATGCAAGTGACAGGGTCAGTATTGTGTGATGCATTCATGAGTTTCTGCGGATGCAACATTGATGTCTTCTAAGTTTGCTTCTACAAATCTTCCTATTCATCCACAAATAATCTTCATTAGTATTTTGCTAAAACAACTTACGGTTCATTAATATTTGTACCTGTCAGTAAGTAACTTTCTGAAATTGGAGTTGTTCCAAACATTGTAATGTGAGAGGGACATTCACATAATTTACGATACTACAGAACCTTTGTTTGTTAAGACGAACGGTGCAGTGCTCCTACGGCAGCTACTTAAAGTGTGTACATGTATAGGCTGTGGTGTTGGGTCGACGACATATGGAAGTATGGGTTTTGCCGCGAATCGCGCACGAATAGCCAAAGCGGTTAAAGCAACCACTCGCGTAAAGCGGAAAATTCAGGTTCGTGTCGATTGTTTTTAATTTTCGCATGTGAACACTTTTCATGTGTCCCATATTCCTTGCAAAATGAATAGAATTGTTTTGTCGTGGTTGGTTCTCCTCAGGATCTTAATAATTCTAAGGAAATGTTGCCTACTTGTGGTTCCTTGCTTGCGCTTTAGGCCTTCAGTTCTCTGTGAAGTTAGTCTCTCAGTATCACGCCTCCCATCTGACTTTCATCTGTATCCTCTTCCGCTTCCATTAGTTTACCTTACAGTAGGCTTACTTGTACATAGATACTTCTCGCCACACGGAGTGGCCGCGCGGTTTGAGGCGGCATGCACGTATTGAGCGGCCTCTCTCACCGGAGGTTCGAGTCTTCCCTCGAGCATAGGTGTGTGTGTTGATCTCATCATTAGTTAGTTTAGGTGTGTGTAAGTCTAGGGACCGATGACCTCAGCAATATGATCGCCTAGGAATTTACAGACATTTGAACATATTTCTTCTGCCTTTAAGTCTAACTATCTTTTCTTAGTACTAGCTTGAAATTTGGGATACATATGTTCATACAGTTTCTTCTCGTTATCCTAAGGATTATTTACTTTCTTATAAGGGTCCTACGCTGGAAGCCTTCTGTCGTCTGGATTTTCTGAGGCGGGTGTGATGATTAGGATCTGTTTATGCTCGGGAGTGTCAAGAAATATTATCCATAATGACATACTTTTTGTTAGGGAACACAGATTTTTCTTCCCAGGGCGTTGGCATCTCAGTCGGCCAGTGTTGTGCCATCATCAGCATATGCACACGTCGCCTGGCAGTATTGGTTGGTTCAAATGGCTCTGAGCACTATGGGACTCAACTTCTGAGGTCATTAGTCCCCTAGAACTTAGAACTAGTTAAACCTAACTAGCCTAAGGACATCACACACATCCATGCCCGAAGCAGGATTCGAACCTGCGACCGTAGCGGTCTCGCGGTTCCAGACTGCAGCGCCTGGCAGTATTGCAGCATAGTGGATGGCTCGAGTGACAGCCGTTACATCACGGTCGGTCGCTAACCGCCCGGGTGTCGTAGGCGCCGCGGCCACTACTGAAGGACGATGGGAAACAACTCTGCGAGCTGATCTTATAAGAGCTCCCTTTGACATCAAAGGCGTGCCCCCCTTAGAGTCGCCCTCCAGCCCAGCCCTAAGTAGTCGTAACCATGCAGAGTTCCACCTGTGGCATCCAGTTATGAAACACAGCCTACAGCATCAGTGTTGGTTGCAGTAACAGGGCGAGCAGCAGCCTTGGTTCCCTTCATGTTCGCGGATGGCGAATAGTTTCTTCGCACTGTTGGTCAAGCTTCCAGCAGGCCGGCAGGTTGATGGCGGTCTCTCCACCCCATCAATGATAACCTGGTGAGCAGTGGCAGAATCTCTTCAGCAAGACTTGCAGGTCCTAACATGACTGCAGACGATTAGGCATACTGAGAGGTCAGTGACGTAGCCTCCCTCTTCACAGGACAGCTGCAACTGTAATCACTGGATAAATAAGGAGTAGCTTTAACTTTGGCCCTATCTGTGCGCTCTGATGCGGTGGAGGTAGCAATGAGATCATGTCCTCTGGCTTTCCCGTTGAGTCAGCTCTCCTATTGGCTTTAAACTTTCGAAACTTCATCTTTAAGCCTCGTCTTTCCTCCTGCCTTAGTGGCTAAGTGGTTTCCTCATCCAACTCTGCGGCAGACATCTCGTCAACGATAAAAGCAGATACAAATCTATCGATTTCCTAACAAGAAAATTAGTTGCCTGAAGACGACGCTATGAAGACTCCAAACTAGTTGCTGTGTTCTGGGAAGTTTTAGGAAGATTTACGTCCGCTGGTATCCTTCTACCACGAGCTACTGATCACAGTCCCACATCCACATCTGTAGGATGAGTCTACAAAAACCAAATACATCTTACTAAATAATGGAGCGAGCGTATGGACATCTCAACAAGAAATGAATTTCCAGAAGAAGAAGCGTTGAAACTGGTTGCTTAAATAAAGATCCCAATTTTAGTGTGAGTTGCCGTTGTTGGTATCCCTTTTCTACGAGATACCACATCGGCGGGCTTTCCTGAAAATGTTTAAGTAATGTTAGCTGCTATGGAGTCAACGAAAGGGTCCAGCACACTCAACATTTTGGTGTCGCTTGAATGATACTTGCCCACCACCGGCATCCTATTCCTCCACCCCTGTATGCAATGCCTAGTTGTACTATATGGTGGGCTGCAATCACCAATTATGTAGCTGTATACCCCTTCAGAGTTTGCACCCTATTTATCAGAGTTGCTGCCCATGTGTGTGGCATTTTTCTAATCTTCATCTGCCCTTATACAAAAAAAAAGCAACAGTACACAAATGAGAACAAAACTGCATTAAATCTTTGTGCCGTAACACCTAATCACCTACACATTCCACATGTAGGTAACAGCCTGAACACATGGCAATTCATTTCTGGAAAAATTGCAATATGGACGTCTGACTGGAAGCAGATAAACCTCCCTAGTATCTGCAAGGAACAAAGGAACGGTATCAACTATGGACAAATTTCAAGCCTTCAACAGCCTTACTAATGGCAGAGTTGTGAAAAACTTTTCAGTGATTTCATTTCTACCAGTACCATTTGAATGGTAAAAAAAAATCTTTTATTATCATGTAACCTTAATTAGTTTCTCTTAGAGAACGAGATTTACATGTGTAAATGCGGCCGGTTATTTTATAAAAATTTTGCGAGTCACAATTCCATAAAATCTTCAAGTCTGGCTTTGGGGACATGTATAGCGTAAATCTTGTCTCTTCTTTGAAAAGAAAAAGCAGGTCGTCAACAGTGACACAATCAGTAGGCACATAGCTATGTTCGAAGATTTGAGATAAGCATTGCAAGTATGCAAGCTATTGCAGCCGCTTTGACACTTTTCAAACGCTCAGACCTAGTATTCACTTTGTATAACCTCGTATCTCTGCTTATCAGCCAAAACCAGTTGGACAAGCTTGCACGATACAGTGCAAATGCAATTGTTTTCTACATTTCATTTGTGTGTTCGCCTTAGAGTTTCTTACGCCAGTTGTAATCAATATGATACGGTAAGCATGTAATATGTCACTTGTAAATCGCTTCCACACTTTTTATGCTGCTTCTCAGTAGATATTATAATTTCTGAATACCTGATTTGTCTCCCTGTTGATTTCACGCATTATTATGTCACACACTTCATCTGTATATTTATTCTTGAAAGTGTCTTGTATAGAAAGAATTTTTGTTGCATATGTTGGAGCAGGCCAGCCCCACAAAATATTATATTTGAACACCTTTCTTGTCCCAAAAGGTTCCTCATTTTATTCAGTTCGATCGTTACCATGTAGAATGTCTGCAGAAAATACAATCCGTTCATAGTTTTCATTAACTCTGTCATTCTCATCACTACTGTTATCACTCGTTTCACTTTCAACTTCAAGCATTAATAGCACATCGAATATCTGAAGCAGAAGCATCGTCCTTACTCCGAATCGATTCATCTATAGAATCTTCTTAACTGAGATGTGTGACTTCATCCACTTCTGACTCAACAGCAGACATTAACCTCTTAATAAATATTCTTCATAGTTTTACCTGCTGTATTTTGATCTAGAGAGTTCTCATGTATCACTCATGAGAATACTGAGGTGAGGCCCACTGTAGCAAAGCTTATACAATAATGAATGGTTCATAATGTTGTGCAACAGCAGCAAGCAATATGTTGTAATGATTTGGTGTATAACCAAAGCTAACTTTTGCCAACTGTGACTGTATGGCAATAAATTCTTTGGGCAACACCAGCTACCTGGTTAGAGAGCAGAGTACAGTTTGGTGTGTGTGGACGGAAGAGTTAACGTGCTGTGGAGGTCCCTACAGTTGAACATGGCAATTACAAATGACACAAGGGAAAGACTGACATATATCACTAGCACACTGCACTACACTGTAGCGACCTGCAATCCGTAGCTGGTGGCCTTAGAGCTGAGTGCAGAGATGATGTCCGGTGTTGCTGTCGACATGTGGGTGTGGCACCAGGTGTGAACGTCTCTACTGATTACGAGCACTTACTGACAACAGGTATTGTCTTCACAGGACGCTGGCAGCATAGTCAGGCAGGTACTGTGCAGACCCCATCAGACACCTGACCACCTGGTAGTAAAGGTGCACAGAGGATGGTTCATGTACCACCTTTTACGTTACAGCCAGTCTCAGTGTCGTAAATGGCATGGTTTCCATTGTACTGTAATGTACAAAATCTCTACGAGCTGAACTCCAAAGTGCTCTCATTGACGTCGACAATGTGCTCCTTGGACACTCGCCCTCCAGTTTAGCCTGATATGGTCATTTCGATGTAGAGTTCAAACGGCAGCCAACAGTAAGAAGATAGAGGCTGACACTATCAGTGCTGGCTGCAGGAACAGGGCGAGCAGCGTCTGTGACTCCTCGTGTCGGCAGATGGCGAAAGCTTCTTCACACCATTGGCGAAACGTCCAATAGGGAAGCAGATTGATGGCGGTCTCTTCATCCCATCAGTAATGACCCAGTTGTTGGTGGCAGCGTTCATTTACAGAGTCTCTCCTGTAAGACTTCAGGTCTCATTGATAACTGTAGACGATTAGGCGTGATGAGAGTCGACTGACATAGCCTGCCCGTTCTAGATGACAGCTGCAACTGAAATAGTTGATTAGGACGGCGTAGTATTTACAACGGCGCTTCTCGTGAACTCTTCTCTAGTGGAGGTAGCAATGACATCACACGTACGGTTTTGGTTGTCGCGTTTGCTTACCTCTCCTGGAAGTTTCAGAGTTTTGTATCGTCTTTCTTCAGACGCAGATTTCTACTGCGTCAGATGCTGAGTATTTACTTCCAGCTTCTCATTTTTCAGTTGTTGTGAATCTTTTCGCGTATCTCTTATCCTTCAGTTGCTGATATTTGTTATTTTTCCGGTTTGTATATAACACTGAATAACTAATGTGCTATCCAATAATCTATGCGGAAGCTAATCCATTTTTATTATTTGAATTTTTGTTTCTTTCACTATTTCGTCTCAAAGCCCCTTCTTTCACTGAACCTGCCCTTCGACAGGTATCAATTGGTATCCCCCATATATTTTTCTCCAGAGCACCCTTCCTCATTTTCTTGTAACTTATTCCTGTCTTCACAACGTCCTCTTCCTTTGGTCCATTTTTCTTTCAGTTTTCCCTCCTAGATTCGCTGTAGTAAAAAATTCCTACGTAATGTGGGGCCTATCCGACAAGTTTCCTTCTTCTATATTGTGTGTTCCAGTCATCTCTTAGAGGATGGTGTTCTTCGTTAACTATGTTTGACTGACTTAGGATTCTAGTTACTTTTTTATCGGTGGGTATTTGGATCTTTGATTGAGACTTTATTTTTTTCTTTTCTTCCTTCCTTTTTAACATCGAGGGGAAGTATATATTTTTTCTATGTGTTCCTTCTACAGTACATTCATTATTATAGGTTAACTTAAATATTTCAAAGTATTATCCAAATCTTTCATATTTCCATTTTTCCTAGCATCAATTAAACATTTCATTCATTTAATATCTATACTGGGTAAGTCAGTTTAAAGTTAACTACAAATTTCATTTTAGATACTAGTCACAAAAATTCACTTTATATCTGTTACGGAATAGGTCGGTTTATACTAATAACACATTCCAATTTATCTTATATCTTAAATATTTCATTAATTATCTTTTGGGACTGGATTGTAGTCTTGTCTGTTGTTTTACCTGGGGAGGTCTGCGATGTGCATTCATCTCGCCGTCCCTATGCGGCTGCAAAGTGTGATCTTTTTGGTTCTGCAGGTCATTCGTGCGGTTGTCAGAGTGGGCCATTGGGACAATGGGTAATTTACATCATCTTTTCTCTTGCCACCTCTTTAATGGCTAGGCAACACGGCTTTTTCATTATGTAGCTCATGTCGTCTCTTCTCTATAGCTTGAAACATGATTGTATGTGTTGTGCCGTCTGTTCAGCGGTTAAGCAGCACAATGTTTTCATGCTTTGATCCATATTGCCTCTTCTTAAGTTTTCAACATGCCCATCGTAACAATGGATCATCTTACCATCACATAGCATAGCTTCTCGTATGATTCCATACGACGTGTGATTTTAGAGTTTTCTTCCTCTTCAATTCCCATTCGCCGATTCTTCGTCTCTACTGTTAAGCTTCCAAATGCGTTCTTGGGATTGCCTACAGCTGGCGACCTTTTGCGGTAGGGTCTCCTTTTCCTTCAAAGTCTTCATCTCATCTATACCGATGTTGCCAGCAGACCTCCTTGTCGTTCTTCACTGAACTGACAATCAAATTTCTGGTTGACATCAACGAACAGATCGCTTCTTGTATAAGTTATTCGAGTGAATGCTTCTTGTTTGATCGTTCTCGCTCCACCCATAGGTTGCAAAGCGAGCGAACTCCCACTGTCGACGCCCACCATGTAGGTCTTGCGACGTCTCGTACCTCTTAGTTACCTTTTCTGGAAACGTGCTGCCAAATTACGACTCGCTGCGTCAGATAACAGCTGCAGTCCTTCAGGTTGTTTGGGCTGCCACCTCAGCGATGAGTAATTTGTCTCCACACATTCTGCAGAACGACGAATATACAACATACAGAGCACATATAGACATGGCATACAGACATGACATTGCAAAATAACGTCCATTAATGTTACTCATTAAATTTTGGCCGCAGTAATGATTATTTTTGTTCTCTACTTTGTGAGGAAATAAAACCTTTTGCCGCCGCAGTTATCTTATTTAGCTAACAAGTAGCTTCCCCCATGTGGAATGCGAATGATATGGTGAGGTTCGGCGTAAACATGTTGCCATTTCTTGTTTAACCTCTTGAGTGTAGATGACTTACTGTGTTTTCTTAGTAAGACCTTATCGCTTATGGTATATGTCACAGTTGAACTCAATTTACGATCGAGTTTGGCCTTCTTCAGTCACGCATCATGCTCCACTGATTCACGCACGTCGTCCAACAGCGACTTCCTATCTTTGTTTGGCTCATCCAAGATCGGTAAATGTTTAATCCACTTGTTAGATTCGGGCGTGTTGCGTATCATTTCCGCTGGAGTGTGCCTGGTGGATGAGTGCAGTATGTTAGTGTGAATCTCTTCAAAGATCGAGACGTGCTCTACCCACTTATATTGTTGCATTGCAGCGTAAGTCCGAATAAATCTGTTCTAATTATATATTCAACTGGCGACGCTTCTCCATGATATTGTGACATCAAGATATCTCTTATGATCTATTTTGACATATGCTCCTTCCAAGCCTTGCTTGCCAGCGGAATGGAGTAAGAGTTTTTACAGTAAGTTTAATGAAGGTAGACATCCACTTGATAAACATAATCTTTGATCACACCAGGCTTCTGATCGAACACTTCCAAATATTCCTTTAACAAGCTAGCTAATGCATTCTGATGTACTGCATTTAAGCCTTCATATTCGACTACTTTATTCTGAATGACGTATTCGACGTCCGATGAGTTGTCTATTGGTAAACCACTTAATCCACAATCTTCAATTACATATGATATATTAGTACCTAAATAATTAATCATTGTTCTCTGGAAGAATCTCTCATGCAATTCCATATTCCTCACCAAGTTCGAAACAACAATTCGCCCATCATTGGTTAGGGTGAATATCCATTTTAAAAGGTCAATTACTGCATTTCTGTCCCTCAGAAAATTTCCAACTCCAGATATACGGATAAGATAGAGTAGAAGCTAATAAGATGGTGCTTAATAGTATTTCCCCATGTGCAACACTCCAACCTACTCCTGAGGCTTCACAGCAACGGAATGACCACTTAACGCACCTGACAGACAGCGTACAGTTAGGAACTGGCAACACAGGAAATCTTTGCTTACCATTCAACAGCTTAAACAGACTAACGCTCATCACACTAAAAGTCGCTCCAGTATCGAGCAGGATATCCACAGGTTCGTTATTTATTTAAACTTCGACCATTTCCTGCATTACTTCAATAGATTTTATTTACGGCCACTCGGATTTTCTAGTAATTTTTCTCGAATATCCATCCTATCGTTGTGTCTTAGCAATCTTCCTTATAATGATGTTTCGAGCTCCTCTTTAGGATCAGACACTTCCGGAAGGCGTGAGGAGGCTGGCTCTGATTTGTTTATTCAGCTGTCCTGTCAGTTGTTTTTTATTTATCATCTGAGGTAGCATGTAGTGCCCTAACTTCTCCACCACGTTTGGAGACGTTGTCCATCAAATGGCCTATTGGTCACCCCATTGAACGTTTCCCACGTTATCATTCTCGGGTGGCATATTATGATCGTTACGTTTTCGCTTCTGTGTGTAACTGAATGAACCGCTATTGCTCTCGTTCGGTCTCTGCCCTTAATACTCATTATTATGATTGTGCATAGCACCATTATTATTATTGCCGTTACCCGGATGATGATCATGTGAACTAGACACTCTGTTTCCTGAATGTTCGCTATTACACTTATTATTGTTATTATGGTAATTTCGATTACTCCTGTTACTGTTACTATACTGCGATTTTGGCTGCGATGGTTTTCATTGCAACAACTACCGTGGTATACATTGTACGGATTCGCATTGTTTGCATTACACATTGAAGACGGAAAGAATCTGGTACACCTGCCTAATATAGTGTAGGGCTTCCGTGAACACGCACAATTGCCGCAGCACGACGTGCTATGAACTCGACTTACGCCTGAAGTAGTGCTAGAGGCAACTGACACCGTGAATCATGCAGATCTGTCCTTAAATCCTTAAGAGTACGACAGGGTGGAGTTCTCTTCTGAACAGCACGATGCAAAGCATCACAAATATGCTCATTAATGTTCATGTCTGGGGAGTTTGGTGGCCAGTGGAAGTGCTTAAAATCAGAATAGTGTTTCTGAGCCGTTCTGCAGCAATTCTGGACTTTTGGGGTGTCACATTATTTGGGGCGGCATTGTTGGATTGTTGGTGACTATTTGGAAGTGCCCCACTTTCTTCCACCCAGGCTCGACGGACAAAGTTATCATAATTTCGTAGAGAATGCTCTATCTGATTTGCTAGCAGATGCGCCTTTAGCTTTGGGACAAAACTTGTACTTCAAGCACGATTGAGCATCTCCTCATTTTAGTGTAAATATCTGTCGGCTTCTAAATAACAGATTTGGTGTCAGACGGATAGGTAGAGAGGGACTGATATCCAGGCCTCCACGCTTTACGGACCCAAACACACTAATTTTTTATTTGGAGGGGCATTTGAAAACTGTTGTGTATGTAACCCCAGTACAAGATGTTCAGAGACTCCGTGCCCGTATTATGGAAGGCTGCGAAATCATACGCAATACTCCAGGGACACCTTAACGCATTAGGGATTCACTACAACGACGGGTTTGAAGCATATATCAACGTCCACAAAGTTGAGTGTGGCATGCTGGGGCGTTCCGTCCGTGTTGTTTCCCGTGATTCATGAGTTCGAGAAAATGAGTTGTAACATGGAAACAAAGCGTTTCCAAATCCATGTTCATATAAAATAATTTATTCGTCTACGTGAGAGGTGTTTGTCCTGCAGTTTTTGCTGTACATTTTTGCTATACCCTGTATAGACAGGATGCTACGAAACGACACTGACGAAATTCGAGGGGTTGTAAAGGGTGTCTTGATGAACAAATTCAGGATAGGAATCCTTGTCGGGAAAAGGCATCCAATGACGCTACGGAACGTTGCATAGACAATCCTTGTCTTCTATGAGTGCGATGCTCTGGTGTCTTGATGGAAGACAGTTTATTTTTCTCCTGTATGACGAAGAAAAATGAGATTTTAAAGGGCTCCAGGAGAAAAAAAAATGTTCGAGTGGAGATTCGCTGCCGAAACCGTTATCAACAGATGCAACACAGCTTCGCATCCATAGGAGACAAGGCTTGTCTAAGCAGCAGGTAGCCGTTTAGATGACGTTTCTAGTTATGGGTTCCTATCATCGACCTGTTCCTCAAGACGCCGTCTAAAATTCCTCGAAATCTGTCGGTATCGTTTTGTAGCACCCTGTGTATATATACGAGAAGTAACTGGAAAAAACACAGGTGTTTCTATTGGCCCATGAGTATGGTGTACTGAACAACATTACATCAGTATTCATGTCATTTGAAAACTAACAATTGTAGCTGTTTCAAGCTGTATGTTTTTGTGTTGGACAGTAACTCCAACAAGAAACTACTTGTGGCAAGAGCAAGCCATTATTGATATTTTCGCCTGGACAACTCGGGTTTTTAAGTGTGAATGAGTGAACGCTATACGGCGTGTCCACTTAGTGGTGCAGTTACGATGCTGAAAAAAGCTTTAGATAGTACTTCATGTAACGTGTTTGTGGGAAAACTATTCAACGCAGAGGAAAAACAACCAGCACACTGATGTGTACGTACGAAGGTACCACATACAAAACATCTGCACGTAAAGCTGTTACAGCATATATATATGAAGGTGTTTCTATTGGCTCATGAGTACTGTACGGTGTATATAGCGTGGTGCTGATATCTTTATTGGTGACTGAATACAGTGTACAGAGCAACAAAAAGTCACTATTTACTTCATTTGCGGACGAAAAACTGAACCCATAGGGGGTTGCATGTTTTTAATTTGGTTAGTTCTTCCATACACATGAGGTAGGAGCAAGACATTAATGCCTGTTTTCCCCTGGGATCAGCTCTGGTGTCGAAGTCTGAATGCAAGGAAGCAAAGCTGTTAATCTATACTGACTTAGTGGTGCAGTTACAACCACGCAGAAAACAGGAGGTAGTAAATTAAGTGACTTTGTTGTGGGAAGACAGTTAGACAAAAGAGAAAACGCAACGAAAGGTACTAATGTACATATCTGTATCTATAATCCTAACACACACACACACACACACACACACACACACACACAATATATGAGATTTGCTGACGATATAGTGGTCCTAGCTCACAGTAAGATTGAAATGCAGTACTCTATAAAAGACTTAAGACATCGTTGTTGGACTTATAATAAATCACTCTAAAACTAAGGTTATCCATAATAAGTGGGAAGCTACAGAAGAAGTAACACTGAATGGCAATATCCTAAACAATGTTACAGAATACGTTTATCTGGAGCAATTAATTGTCACACAAGGGGATTCGAATCCTGAATTTTTTTCGTCGTATTAAACTGGGTTGGAGAGCTTACGGAAGGAATGCAACAGTTTTCAAATCTAACATGCCAGTCTACTTAACGAAGACAGTTTTAGATCAGTGTGTCCTACCGGTCTTAACATATGGGTGTGAAAGTTGCACTTCAAATGAATTTCTCAAAAAGAAACTTCGAACTCTTCAGAGAGCCATGGAAAGGTCAATGTTAGGCCTCACTAAGAAAGAACGACAGAGAAGTGAAGACATACGAGCAATAACAGGAGTAAAAGAGATAATGGAGAGGGTTAAAACTCTAAAATGGCAGTAGGCAGGACATATTGGAGGAACGAAGGATGAGAGATGGGCAAAATCAATTTTAGAGTGGAGTCACAGAGGGAAACGAAGACCACGAGAAAGACTAAATGATCGCTGGGATAAGGAACTCAGGAAAACTGCGGGATTCAACTCGCAGAAGACAGCAGCGGACACAGATACATGGAAACACCTCTTAGAAATGTAAATAGCTAAAGAATAAATAAAGCATGTACACATACCAAAAAAAGGTTTGCATCACCTCGGTTCCGAGAGTTCCGGAACTTAAGCAGAAAATTGGAATAGAGATCTACATAAACATCAGTTTCGCCCTTTTTATTGCTCATGAAAACTACATATTGCTTGTTGTACCACCATACAGACAGACCTTCAGATGTGGTGGTCTAGATTGCTACAGACACCGCTACCTGTAACACCTAGTAGAACATCCTCTTGCTGTGATGCATGCCTATATTTGTCGTGGTATACTGTCCAGAAGTTCATCAACGCAATGTTGGCCCCGATTGTCCCGCTCCTCAACGGCGATTCGGCACAAATCCCTCCATGTAGTTGAAGGCTACGTCGTCCATAAACAGCTCTTATCAGTCTATCCAAGGCATGTTCGATAGAGTTCATGTCTGGAGAACACGCTGCCCACTCTAGTCGAGCGATGTCGTTTCCCTGAAGGAAGTCATTCACAAGATGTGCACGATAGGGGCGCGAATTGTTATCCATGAAGACGAATGCCTCGCCAGTATGCCGCCTATATGGTAGCACTATCGGTCGGAGGATGGCATTCACGTATCGTACAGCCGTTACGGGGCCTTCCATGAACACCAGCGGCGTACGTCGGCTCCACATAATGCCACCCGAAAACAGCAAGGAACCTCCACCTTGCTGCAGTCGCTGGATAGTGTGTCTAAGGCGTTCAGCCTGACCGGGTTGCTTGAAAATACGTCTCCGACGATTTTCTGGTTGAAGGCATATGCGACACTCATTGGTGAAGAGAGCGTGATGCCAATCCTGAGCGGTCCAGTCGGCATGTTGTTGGGCCAATATGTTCCGCGCTGCATTGTGCCGTGGTTGCAATGATGGACCTCGCCATGGACGTCGGGAGGGAAGTTGCCCATCATTCTGCCTACCGCACACAGTTTGAGTCGAACCATGACGTCCTGGGGCAGCACGGAAAGCTTTATTCAACATGGTGGCATTACTGCCAGGGTTCCTCCGAACCATAATCGGTAGGTAGTGGTCATCCGCTGCAGTAGTAGCCCTTGAACGGCCTGAGTGAGGCATGTCATCGACAGTTCGTGTCTCTCTGTATCTCCTCCATGTCGATGCAACATCACTTTGGTTCATTCCGAGTCGCCTGGACACTTCCCTTGTCGAGAGCCCTTACTGGCACAAAGTAACAATGCGGACGCGATCGAACCGTGGTATTGATCGTCTATACATGGTTGAACTACAGACAACACGAGCAGTGTACCTCCTTCCTGGTGGAATGCCTGGAACTGATCGGCTGTCGTACCCCCTACGTCTAATAGACGCTGCTCATGCATGGTTGTTTACAGCTTTGGGCAGGTTTAGTGACATCTCTGAACAGTCAAAGGGACTGTTTCTGTGATACAATATCCACAGTCAACGTCTATCTTCAGGACTTCTGGGAACTGGGTGATGCAAAACTTTTTTTGACGTGTGTGTACAGTTAATTGCGCAATTCACAAATGTTTAGAAAACTTTCGCTCACTTTCCCATGAATTACACTATACACAGTCTGTTGGTGATCACATATTCAGTTCTGAGAAGTAACGGGGTGCCCACAGGAAGGGCATCCGGCCACCCATTAGACTGACCGTGCCAAATCCATTAGTAACGATGACGAACCCACGCAGATGCGAGATGGAGGCACAAAAGAAAGAAGAAGAAGTCGCCGAAACTTCACGCCGTCTCTTATCCACTAACGGGTAAAGTATGCAGTGGTTCTTGCAGTTCTGTTAAGAGTTTATATTGATTGAAATTGTGCCTCGCTTTTACTAGTATTCCTGCTGAAGGCAGAGAACGGATCAGAGTTTACACTTTCCAAGTTAAATGCAATTTGTGAAAAGCACGCAATACCCCATCAGTAACTTGATCTTCAGTCACTGATTCAGCAGTGGGACGGAAATGTGAATAAATCTTAGAAGTTTCGGATCAATTGGTAATTATTTTGACTCAGACCAAATTCATTGATACAAGGAAGATTAGAACAATACGCATGTGAAACATATGGCATACCCGGCCACCACAGAAGACAGAACTTAATATAAAAAATCTGTATCTGCTTTTAAGTAAGAGACAGTGCGAAGTACTCAACAAGTCTGCCGTTAGGGTGGATTGGCTCTGAGCACTATGGGACTTAACTGCTGAGGTCATCAGTCCCCTAGAACTCAGAACTACTTAATACTAACTAACCTAAGGACATCACACACATCCATGCCCGAGTCTGGATTCGAACCTGCGACCGTAGCGGTCGTGCGGTTCCAGACCGTAGCGCCTAGAACCACTCGGCCACTCCTGCGGTCTTAGGGTGGATTAATTGAAACCAGATTCTCTATCCTGTGTAGTGAAAGCTAACCGCCTGATTGTAAAACGATCGTTTAATTTGAACACAAGTATAGGTATGTTCGTGATCTGTAAATGCTGGAAACAATAGGACACTGAGCTGCACGATGAGAGCCTCGTTCTCATCATACTTCTACAATTCATTATATGAGAATGATCATCGGAAAGGAACTTCAGAACTCCCAATTACTACTCGTCAACGTAACTCTCGTCAGTCATGCCTTCTCAAATATTCAAAGACTGTGGTACTTCCAGTAAACAATCACTTGTTTCAGAACATCATGGTAACATGCTTGCAATTCGAAATGTGTGGAAGGAGGTTCTGGAAAAGAATTAAAAAATACATATAAGGAACACGTATAATGCTGGAAACATGAAAATCCAAATAGCAGATGTATTATGGACATGAACCATTTAACATGGAACACCACACGACAATTGTTATTATGAACAATCATAACAGAAAACACGGATGAGTAACGAACCTAGAACAAAACTTACATCATAGACACACACATACACACACACACACACACACACACACACACACACACACACAGACACACACACACATGCAAACAGTATTAAACCAAATCCGCGACCGCTTCGGTCGCAGGTTCGAAACCTGCTCGGGCATGGGTGTGTGTGGCGTCCTTAGGTTAGTTTGGTTTAAGTAGTTCTAAGTTCTAGGGGACCGATGACCCCAGAAGTTGAGTCCCATAGTGCTCAGAGCCATTTAAACCAATTTAAACCAAATCAAAACACGGACGAAAAACACAGAGCGATAGTTGGCAATCCAACATAAAGTAAATAAATCAGAAAAAAATACAATTATCAACGGATGTGAGGTCTTAAGTCGAAATTCACATGAAAACACAGAGAATTGTACATGTTGGATACGTAAACCATCAAAGTATGACTCCAGGACGGCAGATATGCACTAATAAGATCACATAATGTAATTACAAACAAGTATTAGTTATACAGTACATCACGAATCTTTGCTACTTAAAACTAGGTTCCTACCTAACAACGAAAGAATAAGAAAAAAACTGTAATGTAGCAGCAAATCTGTAACTATTACATAGCGCAAATGTGGAATACAAAAACAAAATGTACCGTAGGCCACTGAAGAAATTTCATCAATGAAAAGGGGGGAAACACGCGTGCCACAATAAAAAGAACTCTCAGACATAACCGAAGAGGAAGAATGGGTTGTTCAAAAAGTTGACAGTGTGACACTGAGCTACTTTGTATTATACCTGTAAGTATTCACAGTGCAATGCGCTTCCTTTATTCATCACTGTACTTGTTTATTGTAACGTCACAGTTTGTTTCCGATAACGGCCTCAGGAGGACAAGTGCAGTAATATGGTGGTGGGGTAGTGTGCGATATTATTGCACTTGGCTACGCGTCGCTGTTGATGGAAACACGAGATGACGTTACAGTAAACAAGTACTGTCGTGACTAAGAAAAGCGCATCGCACTATGAATGATTTTAAAACCATTATGCATATTCTTCAAAATGGTTCAGCTTTTCTCCATGAAATATCACAATACAAACCCTCTATGAGCCAACTGAAGCCGCCTGACTCCCTGATCTAATAATACTGTGGTCAATTAATACACTTTTACGTCAACGTCAGAGAAGTTTGCTTACATGCTGGTAACTTTATTACACTAAACGCTGTATCAAAAGGCTCTTTAGCATCAATTTATTAGTCGAAGGTTGTGTTGTCGGTTTTTCCGTGTTCTATTGCGCACTTCCGTTTGGTTTTATACCTTAGTGATTGCGTTGGAGTAGTCGATAGATCAAGTGCACTAACTTTAGATTATTAATATGCGCGACCACTCTATATCGCTATGTTAGTTCAGCTTTCTTGCGTCATTTCGCTTTCTAGCTGATGGTTTCTTCTCTTTTCTGTTGCTGTCTAAACTTTAGCAGCATTCTATTCGTTCTGACCAACGGCCTTGCCGCAGTGGTAACGGCCGTTCCGGTCGGATCATCCAAGTTAAGTGCTGTCGGGCTGGGCCAGCACTTGGATGGGTGATCATCCGGTCTGCAGAGCGCTGCTGGCAAACGGGGTGCACTCAGCCCTTGTGAGGCAAACTGAGGAGTAACTTGAATGAGAAGTAGCGGCTCCGGTCTCGTAAAGTGAAATATGGCCGGGAGAGTGGTGTGCTGACCTCATGCCCCTCCATATCCGGATCCAGTGACTGCTGTGGTCTGAGGATGACACGGCAGCCGGTCAGTACCGTTGGGCCTACCAAGAACCTGTTCGGACGCAGTTTAGTTTTTTAGTTTAGTTCTATTTGTTTCAGATTCCTTAATTACGTTTTTCGCTTGTTCTAAATATACCACATACAAACAGTCCATTGTATTGTTCTAGGGTTTTTTTTTTCATTTGGATGCAGAAGGCCGCTTACAGTTCCATACGCTGCAGCAAACGTACTGGGCATATTGTGAATATTTATTTTGCATGCTTTATTGTAGAGTTTATACAAGTTTTCTAAAGTGCTACGGATGAGTCGAAAGTACGAAGCGCATTATTCATTGCGGAGTAATTATCTCACCGATGAAATGTGTGTACCAGATTTAAACACAAAGTTGAAGAACAGTCTCTCATTAGTGTATGCTTGTGACACAGCTTTTTACGTCAGCAGCCACTTCTATCGATCTCATACCAGTCAATTAGTTTACATTGACCTATGTCCATATGCCACTGTGATGATGGAAATATACACACTGTAAGGATGAGTGAAGGATAAGTACATTCGGAATATGCGGTTATATTGATGGTAGACCAAAAGGCAAGATCTAATGATAGTTCCTATAGTCAGAATCAACGCATCCATCTAGTTATTAACTTGTAAATTCATTTAACATATAGACTGAAGGAAAGAAGGAACAGAAACTTCCATTTGTGTTTGTAGTCTGGTATGTTGCGGGCCATACACAGTCACTAATTCATAAAGAGGTGTTTAAGGAAGTGTTTTGTTAATGAACCAGTAAATGAATAACGAAGGTCTAACGAAGTTGAACGATAACTTTCATATTGATATAGTAATGAAGTTTAATTATTTCCAGACAGATATAAAGGTACTTAAATGAGCAGTAAATAAGATAAAAAGAGTAGTAACTCATATACTGGAAATCTTGAACGCATAATAATATCAGTAATCAATTTTTTTTAATACAGTGATCATAACAGTTTCAGCCCTCCCCCTTTTTTTTCATTTGAATTCTGAAGTGTTCTAAATTGATTTGACCAGCAAAAGTTAAAGTCAATATAAAAGGCAAAATTTATCAGTATTTTATCTTTATTAAAATTGACATTTTGTGTGTGTCACGAAAGTGCTATTGCTAGGGTAACCTATGCCCGATTTTAATCAGATTAATTGAGAGTATAAGGTTTTGTAGTATACATTATAGTGTAGCGTTATGTATTCATGGATTTTCCATATCAGTACAGAACGTGAAACTATCAATTCAATAGATTTTCTGGTTCTAAAATTCTACTATATAATGCAGTGTTACTACGTGTTGTTTTGCATGAATAAATACCAACTTGTACAGGGAAGAAACTCAGTTAATGCCTAATTAGGCTGGTGACCGTATTATTATCAAATTGGTAGCGTCTTCAGTGTCTATGGTCCATCCTGACGTGTAATTGCATTTCGGACTTGCTTGATGGACCATTGTTATTACAGAGTGGGTAAGTCTGATTTGCCACCACTCAGGTACATGCGGTCGGCATCTATACGAAAATCCTTTCTCATAATATGAATCCCGCTCACTTACCTTAGTACAGGCTTTAATGAGTATTGTGTGCCCCACGCGCACATTACAAGTGGCTTCCCGGTGACAGGACATCCAGTTGTTTTCGGTCACAAATTAACGTGAATACCGAACAGTGGATGTTCAGTGGCACGAATTGCAACAATATTAAGTAAAGTAAACTGCAGTGAACGTCAAGTACGGTATTGAGGTGTAATTTGCGTTCAGTATGGACAAGAACGTAGGCCACAGTAGATGTGCCGATCGTAATGGAAGAAGCGGCTGGCAATGACAGGAGTTTACGTGGCCAGATAACAGATGGCGTTAGCGGAAGACAATTGGCGTACACACAATACCACGAACATGTTAACGAACAGATTTAAATTTCGAGATCGCCTCGAACACATCAAGGAATAAAACAGGAAGTAGAAGATGACTTTGTAGATGATAGTGGGTATGTGAACGAAACCACTGACATGTTTGATTCACCACACATAAAGAAAGAACCGAAAGAAAATTTTGAAGTAAGGTCGGAACGCACCGATTCTGTAGAACAAGACCGTGTGAAAATTTTAAGTATGAACGACTTATTTGAACGATTAACCAAACAAATTGCAGGACAGAATGATCAGCTTCAAACACAAGACAGTAATCAGGTTAGTCAGCTCAAACACACGTTGACAAGCAGCTTAAAACACAAGTTCGTCCGCTTAAAGCACAGGTCGAAGAACAAGGAATTAAAATTAGTAAACAAATAGAACAGGTAGAACAAAAAGTGGGTAACTTAAGTTCTGCAGTAAATACTATGAAGTCTGAAATTGACACGATTACTAAAAATATGAATACTATGCAGGGGGAAATTGACGACTTTAACAGTAGGTTGGATGTTGAAATTCTCAACATCTAAGAGAAAGTAGAGCCTCTAGTTGAAACAAAAGTAGACGATAAAGTTTTCGGTCTTAAAACTGAGATCGTAAACGAGTGCCAACATGGAATATCACAGTTGAAAAAGGCAGTTTCAGATACCGAAAGAGATTAAGGCGAAAAAGTTACCGGATGTGTACAAAAGTGTGAACAAAATACATCGAAAATTCAAGGCAAAATTTTCGATCTCGAGAGTAAAATCAAAGATAGTCCTGGTGTTGTCTGCAATGGCACGCCACTTACGAAGCTGTTGGAAGGTGACTAGCGCTTCGATCCCGCCAAAAAACATAACGGATGGTATCCGTTGGATTTCATCAAAAATTGCGAGAGAATATTTCCTAAACACTTATCTGGTCAGGAGAAAATAAACGTAGTAATTAGCGCCTTAGCAGGTGACGCTAAGCGCTGGGGAATTAACTTGAACACCCAACCAATGACGTTCGAAGAGTTTAAACAAAAATTTACGGAAGAATACTGGTCCGAACAAAAACAGGATCATTTGTGGCGCGAGTTTATCATGGCCAAACTTCATGATAACAGGGGCAGGAATTCATTGAAAGATTTCTGCGAATATTGGTACCGAAAGTTGACGCACTTAAGAGGGAGAAGATCCGATTCTGAAATCGTATGGGAGCTATATAAAAAGCTTCCAGAAAATTCGAAGAGATATGTGGGAAGCAATCATCGCAGCTTCCAAGCATTTCTCGAAAGGGACGAAGACGAAGACCACTGGGGCGAAAGTCGTGCCAATTATCAGAATTTTAGTAACAGGAATAACAGCAATAATGACGAGAGGAATGACGGCGATGGTTTTCGCGTTAACATGATACAGATAGGTAGAGGCAGCGGAAGAGGAAGAGGGGGTTATCCAGGCCGCGGTAGAGGGTACACCGCGCAAAATAATAACGACGTGGGAAACTGATTTCCGCGAAAGTTGCGGGCCAAATGGAAGCAGACAGAACATACCAGCCCCGATTTAAAAAACATTACCGGACTGACAGTGATGTTATGAGACAGCTTAGAGTCAGGCATGGGACGACGCAGCATGTTGTTGTGAAACAAGCGTCAGGTGCGTGCGCAGATGATTAATCTTAGGCGCGCAGTTCGATACATTTTAACAGGCGAGTGGAGCATCAGAGTGTAACGGCCCAGCCTAGCAGATCAGCTGTTCAGAGAAAATCCGCTAGCAAGGCGGCAGCATTAGGTACGAACATTGCCGTAAGAGCTCGCGAATACATTAAGAGTGATAATTCAGTGGCGAAGGAAATAGTGGACGGAACAGTGGACACACAGAGAGGTGCGGTTAGCAGTGTTAGCAATGAAGTAAATGGCGAGAATGAATTAGCAGAAGTAACTGATTGGCGTGTGCAGATCGACGATCTGTACAAGGACCTGAAGCAATGTGAGTGGAAGGATTTTAAGAAGGAATATGAGGCAAGGAGGTTAATTAGTGTAAAAGGAAATACTAGGGACGTCGATAAGCTGACGTGGCCCGAATTTAAAGAGGAGAGAGAAAAAAGCGCCGCGCGAAGTACGCGTGTTGCCGATAGGACGATGGTTAAAGGTAGGAGGGAATTGGAGGATGAAATCCTAAGAATTGACGAGGATGTAACTTCTGTTAATGATCCGCCAACAGTACAAGCTGTTACCGAACGGAACCGTGGGGAAGGGGCAGGTAATTACCTACGAGTAGCTGAAGTTCACGAGGATTACACTAAATATGAAGTAACAGTGGATGTGAGTAAAGCTGATAATGAGGTCGTTTTGCCTAAAGAGGATATTGAGTTAAAATTAAAGCCTGACGAAAATGCAGAGGAAGAACTTAGTACCTGTCTCAGAAAAGCTTTTATATTAGAACCTGAAAGCGATCCAGAATGGTCGGATGCGGACTATAGTTCAGATGATGAGTGTTTCGGTACTAGTGAAAATAATGGGAATACAGCTAATTGCGATATTGTACCTACTGAAGTTTCAAAACAAAACCCAGATGTTGAGACTGAACACGGAAAGAAAGAGCCACCTGACAACTCAGTGTCTACACTCCTGGAAATTGAAATAAGAACACCGTGAATTCATTGTCCCAGGAAGGGGAAACTTTATTGACACATTCCTGGGGTCAGATACATCACATGATCACACTGACAGAACCACAGGCACATAAACACAGGCAACAGAGCATGCACAATGTCGGCACTAGTACAGTGTATATCCACCTTTCCCAGCAATGCAGGCTGCTATTCTCCCATGGAGACGATCGTAGAGATGCTGGATGTAGTCCTGTGGAACAGCTTGCCATGCCATTTCCACCTGGCGCCTCAGTTGGACCAGCGTTCGTGCTGGACGTGCAGACCGCGTGAGACGACGCTTCATCCAGTCCCAAACATGCTCAATGGGGGACAGATCCGGAGATCTTGCTGGCCAGGGTAGTTGACTTACACCTTCTAGAGCACGTTCGGTGGCACGGGATACATGCGGACGTGCATTGTCCGGTTGGAACAGCAAGTTCCCTTGCCGGTCTAGGAATGGTAGAACGATGGGTTCGATGACGGTTTGGATGTACCATGCACTATTCAGTGTCCCCTCGGCGATCACTAGTGGTGTACGGCCAGTGTAGGAGATCGCTCCCCATACCACGATGCCGGGTGTTGGCCCTGTGTGCCTCGGTCGTATGCCGTCCTGATTGTGGCGCTCACCTGCACGGCGCCAAACACGCATACGACCATCATTGGCACCAAGGCAGAAGCGACTCTCATCGCTGAAGACGACACGTCTCCATTCGTCCCTCCATTCACGCCTGTCGCGACACCACTGGAGGCGGGCTGCACGATGTTGGGGCGTGAGCGGAAGACGGCCTAACGGTGTGCGGGACCGTAGCCCAGCTTCATGGAGACGGTTGCGAATGGTCCTCGCCGATACCCCAGGAGCAACAGTGTCCCTAATTTGCTGGGAAGTGGCGGTGCGGTCTCCTACGGCACTGCGTGGGATCCTACGGTCTTGGCGTGCATTCGTGCGTCGCTGCGGTCCGGTCCCAGGTCGACGGGCACGTGCACCTTCCGCCAACCACTGGCGACAACATCGATGTACTGTGGAGACCTCACGCCCCACGTGTTGAGCAATTCGGCGGTACGTCCACCCGGCCTCCCGCATGCCCACTATACGCCCTCGCTCAAAGTCCGTCAACTGCACATACGGTTCACGTCCACGCTGTCGCGGCATGCTACCAGTGTTAAAGACTGCGATGGAGCTCCGTATGCCACGGCAAACTGGCTGACACTGACGGCGGCGGTGCACAAATGCTGCGCAGCTAGCGCCATTCGACGGCCAACACCGCGGTTCCTGGTGTGTCCGCTGTGCCGTGCGTGTGATCATTGCTTGTACAGCCCTCTCGCAGTGTCCGGAGCAAGTATGGTGGGTCTGACACACCGGTGTCAATGTGTTCTTTTTTCCATTTCCGGGAGTGTACTTTGCAAAGAGTTCAAGTAAGCAAAGACTTTGAACTCGTCAAACCGAGAAAGTCACCAGATATAAATGGTTCACAGGTCAGGGAAGTATTTTGGGACAATGTCACAGTCTACCAAGGTGTGTCGTGGAAAAAACAGGAATGGGCATGATTTAGAGCCTGGGGTAGGTTTATATCGGACTTTGAGAATGTTGTGAACACCTTACATCATGAGTCTACTGGGTTCCCATCGGAACAAATTTTGTTAGGCAGCAGAAGTAAAAGTTTAATTGAGGAAAAATTGGAGTTTCCACCTTGTACAAGTTGGGGTTGAGTCAAAAGAAAGAATTAGTCAGAAAAAAGGCAAAGCAAAAATATGAATCTAGATCTAAAAGACATGATAAAAACCTGAAAGTTTCAAAATTTAAAATTGGGGATTATGTTCTTTTAAAAACCACGAAAAATCTAGTGAACTGAACCATGAAATTTCCTAATTTAAATATATTTATAATGTACCATATATAATACAGAACATTCCACACGATAATGCTTACTACCTGATCTACCCAAAATCCAAGAGACCTTGAGGTGTAAGAAACGTTGCGGACCTGAAACTATATGTTCCTAGGAGTGAGTGACCTAAGTACACTCAGAAAGCAATCTGCAGCAAATGTGCTGTATCTTACGGTTATACTATTTTATTCTAAATGTAACAGATCTTTGTAAATGTATGTATACCAGTATCAGTGTGCTAATGTACTTATGTAAGTTTCAGATTACCAAATGTACTATAAATGTAAAGGTGTATGGAAAAAAAGGCTGAAAAGAAAAAGCAAATGCTGCACGCCAAATAAAAGATGAGACTGCCAAGAATCAAAGTGGGCAGTATGTGAGTCATGATATAAATGAATACTAAACACCAAAGAGGGCAGATAAATAATCAAAAGAGAATTGTAAGTGTGCTACAGGTGATGTGATAAAATGATGCGAAATGGACTGCCCAAATCTAAATAATAGGCAGCAAATATGTGTAGTGATTTTTCTAAATAGTATTGCGCTTTTATTAGTAAATAAGGAAATGGACTGCCATTCAATGCAAGCAGCAACAAATTGTTTTATAGTGTATATAGCTATTTCTTATGCCTTGTAGTTAAGTGTTTGTGTTCCAGATTTTGATTTTTATTTCTCTGAGAAATTTAATAATGATAAGTAATTTGCTATTTAAATCATGTTGTGATAGGAGGTTGGACTGAGCCAGAGGCACTTAAGTAAATGATAGGTAAATGTTCTCGATATATCAAATAGTGTAGACCTATATTATGTGAGTGAAGGAGGTTTTGTGATATAAAGTTTTATGATGGCACATTCACACAAAGCTTCATAACCCCTGTATTAATATAAAGTTTAGTGTTCCCATCAAATTTGCACTTAGTGAAATTTACTGGAAACAGGGGCATGTGTTACAACAACGACGCTGTACTATTGTACATGTAAGTAATTTTTTTCTTCTGATTTTTCGATAAACTTGTGTAATTGATGTTCTTATTTCATTTCTTTTTGTTTCATTCCATTGTGTTAAGAAAACTATAAACAAGTTTCAATGTAAATATTAATGTTAATGTCAAATGTCAAGTAATATTGTGATAAAAGTGAAATGTAACAAATGTTGAGACTGTTGTAACATGTTTAAAATTGTAACTGTGCGTCTGGTCCATACGTAGGCAATGTGTTAGGATACGTAGAATGCAAAACCTAAGGTGAATACCCGGCCAGTCAGGGAGCGGTAAAAGGTGGATGGCAGGCGAGCGCGGGAAAATGCACGCGCGCACTGCACGGCACAACGGACTCAGTAGTAGTTGGAGTTTGGCATTGGTTTGAACAACACCTTCTGGAGCGAGGAGGCTCTCCTGGAAGACATAGCTTCACTGATCCTCGGATATGCCGTTCCAACGCCCACACAGCATGACTAAATTCCACAGGCACTAAATGGAAAAGTATTGCGACGCTAAGAAGAATTAAAGCGCCGATACATCAAGAGCCATAGCTGTGGTTGTATGTGTGCTCTGTGCCTCGCCATCTCGCCGCCCGCCAACCGCCGCATCGATACAAGCAGGTTGAAACTATTAGTATTGTAATCGTATGGATCAGAGAGTGAACTGTGCAGTAATTACCTAAATTTCACCAGAACTTTCCCATCATTTAATTATCCCCTCCACTAACCCTGACAGGGTCCTTTCCAAATATTGTGCAATTCTAGTGTCCCGAAATGATAAATTAAATTTTGTGTTAATAGTAATTATTTGCAGTCCTAGCTATGTTAGAATGGTGTTTAAAGAAGTGTATTGTTAATGAACCAGTAAATGAATAACGAAGGTCTAGCGAAGTTGAACGATAACTTTCATATTGATATAGTAATGAAGTTTAATTATTTCGAGACAGATATAAAGGTACTTAAATGAGCAGTAAATAAGATAAAAAGAGTAGTAACTCATATACTGGAAATCTTGAACGCATAATAATTTCAGTAATCAATTTTTTTAATACAGTGATCATTACAGTTTCAGCCCTCCCCCCTTTTTTTTCATTTGAATTCTGAAGTGTTCTAAATTGGTTTGGCCAGCAAAAGTTAAAGTCAATATAAAAGTCAAAATTTATCAGTATTTTATCTTTATTAAAATTGATATTTTGTGTGTATCACGAAAGTGCTATTGCTAGGGTAACCTATGCCCGATTTTAATCAGATTAATTGAGAGTATAAAGTTTTGTAGTATACATTATAGTGTAGCGTTATGTATTCATGGTTTTTCCATATCAGTACCGAACGTGAAACTATCAATTCAATAGATTTTCTGGTTCTAAAATTCTACTATATAATGCAGTGTTACTACGTGTTGCTTTGCATGAATATATACCAACTTGTACCGGGAAGAAACTCAGTTAATGCCTAATTAGTCTGGCGACCGTGTTGTTGTTGTGGTCTTCAGTCCTGAGACTGGTTGGATGCAGCTCTCCATGCTAATCTATCCTGTGCAAGCTCCTTCATCTTCCAGTACCTACTGCAACCTACATCCTTCTGAATCTGCGTAGTGTATTCATCTCTTGGTCTCCCTCTACGAATTTTACCCTCCACGCTGCCCTCCAATGCTAAATTTGTGAACCCTTGATGCCTCAGGACATGTCCTACCAACCGATCCCTTCTTCTAGTCAAGTTGTGCCACAAACTTGTCTTCTCCCCAATCCCATTCAATACCTCCTCATTAGTTACGTGATCTACCCACCTAATCTTCAACATTCTTCTGTAGCACCACACTTCGAAAGCTTCTATTCTCTTCTTGTCCCAACTATTTATTGTCGATGTTTCCTGGCGACCATATTATGGATGGACCAAAAACAACACTGAAGATGCAACCAATTTGATAATAATACAGCCGTATTATTATGAAATTGGTAGCATCTTCAGTGTTGTTTTTGGTCCGTCCTGACGTGTAATTGCATTTCGGACTTGCCTGACGGATCATTGTTATTACACAGTGGGTGTAAGTCTGATTTGCCACCATTCAGGTACACGCGGTAGATATCTATACGAAAATTCTTTTCTCATAAGGTGAACCCCGCTCACTTACCATAGTACAGGCTTTAATGAGTATTGTGTGCCCCACGCGCACGTTACAGTACATTCGTATGTAATAGTCAGCTCCAGGTTTGCTTTCTTTAGGTTTTATTCATTATTAAGCAATAATGTATGTTCGGTTGTTCCGCATGAAGCCTGCTGCCATGCGCCGTTAGGGGCCACACGAATCTCTTGAGATCGCTTTGTGCACACCCGAATTCCATTGGCAGTTCGTTGTTTTTTCTTAATACGAGTTGATAATAGTAAGTAATAGACCATAGGGTAGAGGAATGAAATAATAATCTTAGCAAATCTCGAATGTAGGTCTGAGAGTTCACAAGTTTGTATTATAGGGACAGTCTCCCTGACAAATACAGTTTTAGAAAAGGTATGATTGATGTTCTCATGTGAAAGAATTACCTGTCCGTGCCACTTTCCGTCATTAGATACTTTCAATATTCATTTCTGAAGTCTAGGCCTATTTTTATTGATGCCTTCTGAAGGAGTTCCGCGGTTAAAAAACAAACACTGTCGCAGTATAATGGCAATTACGCCGTTGTCATTAAAGAAATTCTAATGTCTCCAGGCACGTAATTGGAAAAATTTGTTACCTGCCAGCATCAACAATTTGATGCAGTTACATGGATATGTCGTAGTTGTCTGTAAATTATAAACACAGTAGGGTGAACCGGAACTCCACCCACAAAATTTCAGTGACACTTCTGAGATATTGTCTAAGCATTAACATATGGAGGCCGTGTTGTCCCCGGTTGCTACTTAAAGAGTAATAAGTTAATTACGAATTATTCGGTATGTTAAGGTATATGAATTTATGTCACTGAAAATACCACCGCAACAGTGAAGAAGCGTGCGGGACGTAATAATCCAAACGACCACCGCCAAGAAAGAAAAAAGAAAGAGTAATACGACATCCCCAGACACAAGAAGTACACTTTCATCACTGTTTTTCAATCAGTTCTGTCACTGTACAGTGCAGCACGTAACAAATACATTTCTTTCCTTACCCTAACTGTTCAAAATGTCGATCATCATGAAAACGGTATAGTTACAACGACTCACCATCGATCGTTTTACACGCTCACGAATCGTTGAATTTGGCGCAGGTCTTACACGTCCGCGACAGTCCCAGTAACCAGATCCGTGTGAGTAACAAAAGTACTCGCAAACTAAGCTCTTCACTAGCTCTCACAAGTAAAATTTAATTACTAAGTGTACGTTTCAGGTATTTTCACTGTTGTTAAGATATTTTCAAATAAACACTATAAAATGGGGTAACATCCTGAATAAATCTTAATTAAACTATTGCTCTGTAAGAAGCTAATGAAGACCATTGGTATTTAACACCAAAATGCGCAGAGGACAGCCCTGAACCGTCTCCGAAATATTCTCAGTGGAACTCAGTTTCTCCCTAAGTACACTATCAATCGTCTCGTAAAACAGAGTGGTACACAATCGAATAAATGAATATATTTATATTTCAAGTAAAAACATACCGAAATTCTGATGACATAAAATTAGGGATGTGAGACGAATCTTTGATCAATACTTCAATTATCCTCTCACTCAGCGGACGTACTCACTAGAATGAATCCTACGTCTTGATCTTGGGTTCCAACGCTCAAATATTTTGCAGGGAATTCCGATAACGGCCACAAGGAATCGAGAAAGCATTTTGAGTTCAGTCAAGTCGAAAAAACGCGATCGCTGGAGACACCTCGCCATGTTATTGAGTTTCACTTAGCCTTGTCTACGAAGCTCCCGCCACTCGCATCTCACACGTCAAAGTGTTTACATTCTCAGAAACAGTAACTAACCAGTATATTTACAATATTCGTATGTAAATTTCCATCTCAGTTTGGAATTCACTGTTAAAGTTCAGGCAGTACATAGTTCCAAAGTATCTTATTGATAATTTCGGTGTTTCCACATAGTTATGACATGCAGCATCCTTTACTCAATTTCGACTAGAGAAAAATTTCTCTGAATTTAATAACCGTCTTTGCATAACTACGTGTACTTGTAACTTTAGATAAACCTTTTCATTTCTCTCTAGCTGAAATGTTTAGTATACTATGGAATCGTATATTAAAAGCGATGGTCTTATAGCTAATATCAGTTTAAAGTCCTTTACCTACATGTTGCCTGTTTTACGCTACGTAACGCCGAATAAGCGTAGTCATGTCTGTGAACATTTACCCTACACACTATTTCAAGAAATACATCAGCTTACTTATTTCTCGAATTTCTACAAACACGCATCTGTCTTTTACTGGCCACATTATAGGGTAATGATCATTGAAGCACTTATGAAAATGACCATTGTTTTAGTTCTGGGGTAAAGGACATTCCTGATTATCTCCATGAGGGATTGTGTAACGAATGAAAGCTCGCAGTTCTTGACAGAACTGTGTTTTAACCACTAAGCATTAACATGTTCTGACGTTGGTTTTCTCTTTTCCAGTTTAATATTAAAAGAGACTTCTTCGAATCGCCGTATGTTGTGCTGTATATAGATCGTTAGTTTACCTTCGGATCAAACGCTATAGACATGTATACGTCACAAAGAAGGGCTACACAACAAATTTCCTGTATATTTGATAATTATTTCGTGGTCCCGTCAATTATTGGGTTCATGTTGTAAATGGTTGCTATTTGTTACGTTTGTCGCTGTATCTAACCAAGCATGTGACGATATAACTTTAATGTTTTACACGGCTTCCCCAATGTATTCTATATTTACCCAACCATATCTCTCCTATTTGGTATAAAGCTCCGAGAACAGAGATAAATCGTTTGATGAAAACCATTCACTGAATCAAGTAGGAAAATGGTACTGCGTTTGAGTCATTGCCATCAGATGTGATGCACTGTTGCTGAGAGTGCTATGTCTGCCATAAAGTACATAAAATGGCGTTGCACTATTCAGCTGTAACAGTTTACAAGCAAAGAACGATGTCACATTTCGCCAGATCAGGTTTCATTTGGTATAGTTGTTCAAAACTTTAATTAGTTAGGTTAAGGCTAAGGATACCCCAGTCGTCTAAATTCAACATAAAGATATTCAGTGTGATAGTATTATCCAGTCGAATGTTGAAAATGGAGTAATTTGGCAACTGTTATATTTTTACCTCATTCACTCGGTTGTATTTGATTGCGAAACCTGTAATAAAAAATCTACCAATGTCTGCCAGTTGGGCCCTTTGAAAGCTGACCATTATTTAATTGATGGTTTAGATGAGTGAAGTATCGTTGACGGACGCTTGTATTATGCAGATATTTAAGGTTAAACGTCTCTCCAACAAAGAGATCATGGAGTCGGAAGAAACTAGTCGTTGCCTCTTGTCAAAGAGCGTGCCGTAAATTTTCGTAAGTGACTTAGAGAAACCATGGAGGATACACAGCTAGATGGACAGACAGGATTTTCAACTGCACTCCTTGACGTCCTTGGTCTTAGCCGCTGCGTGATTTGCCACCGGTGCTGTCATTACTCCAAAGTTCTTCAACAGTTGTTTTAACCCTGTTTTGAAACGAGCCCTAAAAGTACAATCAATAATAAAACTTATCTGCTAAGGAAAGATTTTAGCCCAGAGAAAACAATGGTGTAAATAATTGATATAAGGAAATTTCTTTACACCACACAGAGCGTGGGCAAAATTAAGTTGAAATTATTGCAGCGACTTCTACAACTCCAACTGCAGAACAGATGACCAACAGAGGCCCTTCTGGAAGATAGGTGAAACCGTCAGCAGTCCGAAAATGAGTAATAGGATTCAAAACAAAAAAATGATATCTGGTTGACTCAGTCAACCAACGCGACAGCTCGAGTGCACAACGATGTTACACAACACATCTATTAGAAAACAAGCAAAACAGTGGTGTGTAGATCCAGGTCAAAAAGGGAGTACATATTCATACTATCAATACTTTTGAAAATCTTTGGGAAATGAGGGTGTCCTCCTTTGGATGGAACAAAACTGAAGGAAAACACGTAACGAGATTTACCAATCGGAGGATTTAATTTTTATGATATACAAGAAATTTTTACAGATTATATGCTCTTTGAGTCTCCTGTAATTGCTATTGGATCGTCAGTGAACGACGTCGTATGACACCACTTCTGGTTCAGTCACTCTACTCGTTCAGTAGTGCCTTCGTTTTCACGTATCATCGGATGATTTCGTCTCTGCATACACTTCAGATTCAACGTCTTGAATATTCTATCATGTTGTCATCTTTATTTAGTATCCAAGACTATCTCTTTCCAGCTCCCTTCACCAAAAAATTATTATTTTTGTGTGATTGGGAAATGTTCGTTATTTTTGGAGGAATTTTTATATTTTCCTGTCAGATTATCTCGAAAAACTTCAAAATCTCAAATTCCACAATCCACTTTTGTTCCCAACTCATCCTGCTGCATTACATGATTCCATTATCTTCTGCTCTAGTTTCTATTCCGTTTCAGTTCCTTCGAACCATGTGTTCCCCAGACAAGCTACTGTAGCATCTATAAGCTCCATATTGTTTGACGTTTCATCTTCTAATATGGCCCACAGACCATTAAATGTACTCGTCCCACGACAAGAGTGAACAGCATGGACCTACCTGGAGTATGGACTGGGGAATATGGAAGGTGAATGGGACAGCTTTGCATGCCTCAGCTGGAAAATAGAGAGTATGCAGATAGGACAATCGGCTGCAATGCTGGCGTCAAATTTGTGTGCACATTCACGAAATCTACCACAAGTGAATCGAGTAAACAATTATGTTTGAAGCCAAAGGCGAAAAGATGAGATTTCTGTAGACTTTTTTTAATTGTGAAATTTTGATGCTTGGCTACCTAGAAGTTAGGAGTTGTTTGATGCAATGTCCAACAGCACACAGGAAAACAACGAGTGATTCCCACGAAGCAGCTTGTAGCAGTACTCCAGAAAAATGAATTTTCCAAGTTTTCTTGTTGTAAACAGTAAAATCTTCTTAAAATGCAAATAAGACGATAAGTAAGTGAGAAAGTACCTCACCACTTCGACTCAGTTTTTAGGTAGAAGTTCTCCATTTTGTTTAAGAATTTAAGAATGGGTTGAGCTGCATTTGCGCGTTTTCTTCACTACCGCATGTAACACCTCTCAATGGATTCTCAGGAATGTAAATGGCACACAGAATTAATTTGTTTGGATTTGATGGTTTCATAGCACAGCTCAGTGATGTAGTGTCTCTTTCTCTGATAATGGTCATTGTTATTGTGGTACTTAATTTTTCAGGTACTCTGCAGCATAAAATTTAAGGGGTTTTCTGTGAAAATGTTCTCGATGGCTGCTTTACGTTTGTCTCAACTTACGTCATAGACTTCTATGCACTAAATGTGGTTGGCACACCGAAAATGTTTCTAAAATTGGGTGGAAAGCCACATGCCACTACAGTTTAAAGAAATTAGGAGTTCAAATATTTTATTTTAGAGCACAGGCGCCGAGCGTACCGCCTAACCAAGCTCCGTGCAACTACTGTACCCTGCAGCTCAGTTGTGAACCGTGCGTGCAAGTAACAGTACGTATCGCAAATTGGTGGTCGAGTTTTATTTTTGAACTTACTGCTGGAAGAAAATGATGAAGAAGAAGACATTCTACACCAACCATTACTTAATGGAAATGCTGAGACACATCTCATATTTAGAAAAAAGCTTGACAAAAGTTTCTTTACAAAATTTGTAGCCCTTTATTTACGAAACGAATATGGTTAATATTGCATAATGTGTGAAATTTAACCCGTAGGTCTCGACCTCATTCAAAACATTTGTATCAATTAAACTTTAGAGCCACGGACCTATTTATTTAAAGTAATACCTAAGTGTCATTTCCAGGTTGAAAATATGGATGAAATTTCCAGCACTGACACAAAAACGTAAATTCCTGCAGTGCGTGGCACAATAGCTGCTTCTAATGGAAGTTGATTTATTAATTCCGAACTCCAGAAAAGAAGCATTAAGAAGTAAAGTAAAAATGATGCAAGTAAAAAACTGATATTTACGAAACAAAATAGCTTCATTGTCACCCGAAGATAAAAGCTTGTAGTTCACAATTTGCACATGTGAACCGTAATGAGTTTAAAGGCTTATCTGACAAGTTTTTATCAGATTACTTCGTTATGTAGCAAAGTCCATTTAGAACCGAATCGTTTCGCGTTAACTCGGTTCAATATGGCCTGAGCACAACTTTTCAGTTCATGCAAATTAAAGGGGCCGCCCCGTCCTTTCCTTTCGGTATACTCTGTGCTTCAACCATAGCAGCCTTTTCAGCAGTCACAAGGGTAACAGTCTTGATGATTGACTGATGTGGCATTGTTATGTTAGCCAAGATGGCCTTATTACGTACGGTCAACGCCTGAAAGAAAACAGTAGTTTGACCCGTTATTTTCCCCTGTGTTTGCAGCTCTACTGTATGGCATCCTCTTGGACAAAATATTCCGGAAGTAAAGTAACTCCACATTCGAATCTCCAGGAAAGGACTACTCAGATGGATATCTTCATCAGGAACAACAAAAGTGACAGTCTATGGAGCGGAGAGTGCAATGCTAGATTCCTCAGTTCGGCAGATAACTTAGAGAATGAAAGAGGAAAATGGATAGGTTGAAGTAAGATATAGAGAGAACTAGTGAAAAGATGGGGCAGAGAGTGAATAACACCTGGTCATGAGAGTACAAAAACAAACCGAGATAATCCAGAGGTAGATCTAATAATGAATATGGAAACAAGAATGTGGATAAGCTATATAAACAGCATAGCGTAAGCTTTGAAGTAACCTAGATATACACAAAGAAACAGAAGTACGAGGGTCGTTCAATACGTAATGCCCCAAATTTTTTTTTAAATTCATCAATATACATAGACAAACGTCCTCCTTGTTGGTGCTTCACATTTGATGTTTGTTCTGTGCGCCGGTGAAGATTCGAACCGTTCTTGCAGGTGGCAGAGCTATACAACAGTGTCAAAATGGTGTCTACATACGACTGTCGATACAAGTAGCGTGCTGTTATTGAATTCTATTGTACAGAGAAAGACTCCCTTGTGAACATCCATTGACGTCTGTGTGCAGTGGATGGTGATCCTGCAGTTGACAGGAGCCCAGTTGGTTGATGGGTAAATAAAGTTACAGCCTCAGGGACTGCAGAAACCCGGGAACACATCGCCAAATTGGGTTGGACATCACTGCGTCACCCACCATACAGACCAGACCTGGCATCCTTGGACTTCCGACTCTTTACGCGCTTTAAGACTCTCTACAGGGAACACACTTTAAAGATGACGAGAGTGTCAGTCATGCAGTGAAAATATGGCTACAACTACAAGAGAAGAGCTTTCACCAGCAGGTGTATGGCCATAAAACGTGATAGAGACTACGTAGAAACATAGGACATGGACAAGACATGTTTACGTATATTGTCACCGAATTCTGTCTCTTAACAATAAAAATTTTCTAAGAAAAAAATGTGGAGCATTACTTATTGAACGACCCTCATACAAGTTTATATGCCAATTAGTTCCGCGTCGCGCAGAGCAGCCGTGGGACCTAGGGCGTCTCGTCATGTTCGCGCGGGTCGCCCCGTCGGAGGTTCGAGACGTCCCTCGGTCATCGATGTGTGTGTTGTCCTTATCATAAGTTAGTTTAAGTTAGATTAAGTTGTGCGTAAATCTAGGGACCGATGACCTCAGCAGTTTGGTCCCATAGTCCTTACCACAATTTTCCAACTAGTTCCGCAGATGATGAAGTAATGGAAAGGACGAATTAAATAAACTATTCAGAGAGTTTAGGAGGCTCATAATTTAACTGCAAACGGTGAATGTAATTCGACAGCAGGGGAAGGAAGGGAAGGAGAAATAGCAGGGAACATCACTTTGTGGATGGGCATAAATAGAAAGCCACCTGGTAGAATTTTACATACAGCACATAGCTTTTTGAATTTCAGAGGAAGCATTAGTAAATGACTGTTAGAGAGAGGGGATTAACGTGGAAAACCGATGGGTTAGCATTCAGACATGAAATAGTGTCGGCAGCAGAGGATCATATAGGTAAAAAGGGAATGTCTTTAAGAAATCCTTGGATAACTCAGGAAACTCAGATATTGAATTTGATTGACGAAAAGAGTAAATAGAGAAGCGCATGAAATGAAGCAGGCAAAAGGGAATACAGACATCGAAAATCTCAGACAGACATTTTTATACTCACGAAATTCTGAAGACGAGCGCGGACGGATACGACACTTAGCGCCCGCTAAAAATACTGGGTTACCCTAACAGAAGAACAGGAGCACGAAAACAAACTCTAGGACAAAAGTAAACTTAGATAAACAAGGGATCTGCGCTATTACTAGCATACGAATCGCCTCGGATTCGGTGAGGTTGCACCGCTTCACTTCTCAACCGCGAAGCCAGAGTCTGGCAATGATAAGAAATCCTACCCCCCCCCCCCCCCCCCCCCCCGTCTCCACATTAAGAGGAATGCAGACCCGAAACTGCAAAACTGCTCCGGTTTGTCCTGGAGGCGGCGAGGGACAGCCAAGAGACGATAGGGAAGTCCATCAAGGTTTCTGCTTCCGTAAGGAAGTCGTTGGCGACGCTGAAGGCAGTGACAGGCCGATGCTCCGCTGGAGGCTCATAGCCGACAACCGAAGAGGAACGTGGGGAAATCTTTGCCGGCCGGCTGCTATATTGACGGAGGAGACTAGTCTACTTCATCACATCCGTCCCTGCCAAATATGTGTCTCATGTGATGGATTGCTCCTGGAGAGGACGCTCGTTATACGGTAAGAGGGGCACAGGCAACGGGAATGGCTGCAGGGACAGTTAGGTACTTGAAACAGACGTCGTCTGCTTCCCCAGTCGTAGTAGTGGCACTCGTCGCTGGTGGTGTGGTTAGTATAGCAAGTCAGGCGTTGTTGACCCACTGTAAAGATATTAGGCCGCCGCCCCGTATGTCCCGTCACAATCCCTTGCGGCCACCCAGTGTCCACCCAAACGTGCCATGCCCAGATGGTGGAACCTTGCTGGTACTGTGACATGGCCATATTGTGACTTGGCCACCAGGCCAGGAGCGTGCTATACTGGGTAGTATAGGTCAACGAGACCGTGGTCATGCAGCACCTTAGCTGGTCTGCACTTGTTGACTGGGTTTTCTTGGTAAACCACAAAAATCTGGACAGAGCATCGTCTATAGGTGCTACTGAGACAGTTTTCTTGGGTTCCACTTCGAATATCCTGACCAGTCACTCAACACCTACAATTCATGCCGGATGGAATGGCATAGCATTCAGGTGCTGAATACCATTTTACTGGCAGAATGCTCGAAGTTCCTCCGAAACAAACTGGCGACCATCGTCAGAAACAAAAGTCGCAGCACAACCACGATTTCTAAAATGGAACTAATGCGTGAGTTGCAGCGTATGATGTCAAAGAAGACAAACTAGCAACTGATGGGAAGACAGACCGGGCGTATGCCATTGACAGTAACATGGCCCCCAAGAAAGAACCCGCGAAACCCATGTGCACACCATGTCGCAGGTGCTCCAGTACTGCTCACGAAGAAAATAATTTTGATGGGGATGCCTGATTGGGAGTGCATGCTGAACAGTTCTGTACCGTATGTTCGATGGAAGAATCATTTGCTGGTCAGTAGTAGTTGGGCCAATGCTTTCATTCATGACGACACCGAATGTAACGTCTGCAAAAGCAAAAGTTCGCTTGCCCCCCTTCTAACAGCCGTGTACCGCAAGTCTCTAGAGGAACGGAGGGTTCCAAATGATTGGAAAAGAGCACAGATAGTCCCAGTCTTCAAGAAGGGTCGTCGAGCAGATGCGCAAAACTATAGACCTATATCTCTGACGTCGATCTCTTGTAAAATTTTAGAACATGTTTTTTGCTCGCGTATCATGTCATTTATGGAAACCCAGAATCTACTATGTAGGAATCAACATGGATTCCGGAAACAGCGATCGTGTGAGACCCAACTCGCCTTATTTGTTCATGAGACCCAGAAAATATTAGATACAGGCTCCCAGGTAGATGCTATTTTTCTTGACTTCCGAAAGGCGTTCGATACAGTTCCGCACTGTCGCCTGATAAACAAAGTAAGAGCCTACGGAATATCAGACCAGCTGTGTGGCTGGATTGAAGAGTTTTTAGCAAACAGAACACAGCATGTTGTTATCAATGGAGAGACGTCTACAGACGTTAAGGTAACCTCTGGCGTGCCACAGGGGAGTGTTATGGGACCATTGCTTTTCACAATATATATAAATGACTTAGTAGATAGTGTCGGAAGTTCCATGCGGCTTTTCGCGGATGATGCTGTAGTATACAGAGAAGTTGCTGCATTAGAAAATTGTAGCGAAATACAGGAAGATCTACAGCGGATAGGCACTTGGTGCAGGGAGTGGCAACTGACCCTTAACATAGACAAATGTAATGTATTGCGAATACATAGAAGGAGGGATCCTTTATTGTATGATTATATGATAGCGGAACAAACACTGGTAGCAGTTACTTCTGTAAAATATCTGGGAGTATGCGTACGGAATGATTTGAAGTGGAATGATCATATAAAACTAATTGTTGGTAAGGCGGGTACCAGGTTGAGATTCATTGGGAGAGTGCTTAGAAATTGTAGTCCATCAACAAAGGAGGTGGCTTACAAAACACTCGTTCGACCTATACTTGAGTATTGCTCATCAGTGTGGGATCCGTACCAGGTCGGGTTGACGGAGGAGATAGAGAAGATCCAAAGAAGAGCGGCGCGTTTCGTCACTGGGTTATTTGGTAACCGTGATAGAGTTACGGAGATGTTTAATAAAGTCAAGTGGCAGACTCTGCAAGAGAGGCGCTCTGCATCGCGGTGTAGCTTGCTCGCCAGGTTTCGAGAGGGTGCGTTTCTGGATGAGGTATCGAATATATTGCTTCCCCCTACTTATACTTCCCGAGGAGATCACGAATGTAAAATTAGAGAGTTTAGAGCGCGCACGGATGCTTTCAGACAGTCGTTCTTCCCGCGAACCATACGCGACTGGAACAGGAAAGGGAGGTAATGACAGTGGCACGTAAAGTGCCCTCCGCCACACACCGTTGGGTGGCTTGCGGAGTATCGATGTAGATGTAGATGTAGATCTTACGTAGCAAGTAGTAGATCAACGGTAACAACGTGGAGCTTACTGTGTGGTTGAAAGTATGTCCAGAGCACTGTCTCTGACCCCATCGTACAACGTTCTGCCTGGCCTCTCTCTCTTGTGAAGAGGACTGTACTGATGCCGTATTGGGATCTACCAGCGGCCAGGTTCAAAGCCTTACTGGTGGGGTGGATTGGAGGCGTTGATTCGATTTCTGGTACGCCGACTGCCTGCTCAAACTTCGTTTCTTTGACTAAGCAAATTCAACGGATGAGAAAATGGAGGAGCCCATAGAATGAGTTCTGTGCAGTAACTGATCTTCCCTAAATACGACAGCAACTCCCTGACATTATTAGCAACTGTTAATTTGCCGATTGATGCAGTATTGACATTGACATTGGAATTATGCCGTTCATACTTATCACATGCCCCAAGAACTGCAGCGCATGGTAAAAAATAAATGTAAATATCTAAGGCTTCCAAGGCAGCGCATTGTGTAAAAGGTGCTTAAGAACTTCCTACGAGTATTATAAATTATGATCTCTCGTGGGTCTGGTAACCCAAAACAGATCTCAACTATCTTGTAGCAGACATAAGAACCCTGAAAGATAGTAAGATGAAACAGCATGTAAACAAATGAAACCTGATGAAACTGAAAAACCAAGATAACGAGCCCTTTGCAAATATTATGGAAAAAGGCTCTGGAAGGACCAGTCTGTGTCTGGATCTATCGTAGGCATCAGTTATCATGAAACATGCAGTACTGGAAACTTGAGAGAAAGAAGTTGGAAGAGTTGAATAAAGGAAGAATAAAATGAAATCGATCACACAGAACGTATTAGATAAAATGGATGGCCGGAGAAAATGGACAAATTACTCTTCAGAAGAAGGAAAACGACAATAGGGAGAAATGAACAACGAACGGAGGTGAAGAGAAGATTGGATGAAAAAGCAATGTGAAGAAATAGAACAGTTAGAAAGGCAAGGAAAAATAGATGAAATATTCAGAGCTGCAATGAGTATAATAATAAAAGAACTGCTAAACATCTCACGAAAACAGTGCTAAAGAAGTAGGCTAAGGTAACAATGAATACTGAAGAAAACAAAGGTGTGTGGATGGCATATATGGATGATCTCTATTATTCTAATGCTGATCATCAAGAATTAGTCTTAGAGGATGAACAAGAATTCGGGGAAAATCACCAGGGACTAATAATAGAAAAATGGGGGCTGGAGTAATCGATCCAAAAAAAAAGCTGACTGCCTGAGATCAGACGCCATCAGAGGCACCGAAGGCAATAGGAAATGGTGTTATAACGAGAATTGCAATTATAATCAAGAGAGGTATGAGACAGTTATCTTGCCTGAAGAGTGGGTGCATATGGTGAACACACCGCTCACGCGGCTGTTATCGGCATTCTTGTCAGTGGAGCCGCTACTTGTCACTCAAGAATCTCTTCATTTGGCATCAAGAGGTTAAGTACACATCGTTCCACTCCTCCTAGCAGGGAAAAATTCCTGGCAGTACAGGGAATCTAATCCGGATCCTCCACGTAGCAATTACACATGCTAACCATTGAGCTTTGGAAGTAAAGTGGCTAGATTACATAAATCTAAATACCGCAGAAGCACAAGAATCCGTAATTGCTGACGTAAAACCAAGGAGTAATATACAATGACAGGTAAATAATCGCAGCACCAAACAAGAGGTTGTGCGATATGAACGAAATTTCGTATGCGTGTTTCTAAATTTGGAAGACAGTGCCTATTCAGATTGGGCGGCAGTCTCATACGAGTGGCGCTAGTAGCGCCACTACGAGGATGTAAATCACGTTTGCTTTCAGTACACGCTGTAATGGTCGTGAGCATTAGTTACCTTTGAGATTGAACGTGGTGACTTGAAGTTAGTCAAGAATGCCTTTAATGTTATAAATACGCCATTGTCGACACCTTGCTGAGTTTGAACGAAGTAATCCAATAGGGCTACGGGAAGCAGAGGGCTCCGTTTGCGATATTGCAGAAAGGCTTGGCAGCATTGTAGCCACTGCGCACGATTGCTGGCAGCGGTGGTCACGGGAATGTACGGGCATAAGAAGACTAAGCTCTAGACGGTTACGTGGTACTACTGGTACTGGAAGACTGACATGTTCCGCATATGGCTCTAGCGCATAGTAGCGCATATCAAGCAGCAATCTGAGCAGCAGTTGGTACCACACTAGAATAACGAACTGTTACAATTACGTTACTTTAAGCACAGTTTCCAGCCAGTCTCTCTGTAGCGTTCATTCCAATGATCTCAAACCACTGCCATTGGCGACATCAGTCGTGTTAAGTTCATTCGATGAAAGGGTAGAGGTCTGTTCTGTTTTCTGATGAAAATTGGTTCCGCCTCGGTGCCTGTGATAGCTGTGTGTTGGTTAGAAGGGCCTGCAACCAACGTCTGTGAGCCAGACACGCTGAACCTTCACCCGGATTTATGGTCAAGGTGCTATTTCGTATGACAGCAGGAGCACTCTTGTGGTTCTCCCACGAACCATGACTTTAAATTTGTACCTCGAACTGGTGATTTGACGTATTGTGCTGCCATTCATGAATAGCATTCCAGGGGTTTTCCAATAGGATACCACTCGTCCATATACTGCTTTTAACCCAATAAGCTCTACACAGTGTCGATATGTTGCCTTGGCCTACTCGATCCAGATCCGTTACCTATCGACCACATACAGGACATAATTGGACGACAACTTCAGCGTCATCTACGATCGCATTAACCGTCCCCGTATTGACCGACAAACTGCAACAGGCATGGTACTTCATCCTACAAACTGACTCCTGGCAACCGTACAACAAAATGTATTCGCCTTTGCACGCTTGCGTTCAACGCTCTGGCGATTACACATGTTATTAATGTACCAGCATTTCACTTTTGCAATGCCTTATCTCGAGCTTACATTAAACTTTTGATCTTAAGTTGTTAATCACTTAAATATGTTACCTCTGCATTACTTACTATTTGGAGTTGTGATTGCTTCCGTCAGAGCAGACTATTATGCCATGTACATCTGCACTCTGCGCTCCTTATACAATTGCTCTATCTTAGGATTACTTGTCCAAAAGCACAAAACTCAGCTTCACCAATGAGATAATGGCGTGCACGTACACTGTAATGAGAACTGCAAGGAAACTGCTAAATATATGTTAACTGTATAAAGCGTGTGCCACCTAACTGTAACATCTCATATATTTCCGAAATGAAAGAAAATTAAAAGAAAAGGTATTTGGCCAGGGTTGCATCTATGTCAGGGACTCACACAATGGGCAGGAATGCGTAATCCATAAAGGCCGACGAACAACCCTTTCAACATGAAGTAACGTTTATTGAAATGGGAATGAATGATTTTTCTACGGAAATAAAAACTAGAGGTACAATTTAGTGATACGACGTGGTTCTACTGTTCTATACACAATTATTCTTGGGATATATCCAACTGAAACTTAAAACTTGAGCATGACTTGCGGCACGGAATACGCATTTACTCATTATGGGTAACATCACGTTCGCTGAACCTGCGTTGCCTCAAGAGATGTTCGAAGTGCCCATCTTTACAACATAACACTTGCAGAGGCGAAGAAAAAGTGAGCCTTGCACATATTGTAGGGTTTCCTTAGGTATTGATGCACAGGTAGAGGTAATATATTATTGTATATCCCCTGGTGTCTTTGGAGGTCCGTGGTATATAACTCTTTCACTGCTCCCCCCCCCCTCTCCCCCCTCCCCACCCCTTCCCGGAGAAAGGCGTCTAACGACGTCAAGTCGGGGAGCTGGACTGGTAAGGTCAAAGGACCTTCCCGCCCTATCCGTCTATTTGGGGACACTGCGTCCACAACTGCCCTGGAAATACATGCGGAGTGCGCGGGGCATCGATCATGCTGGAACTACATTGATAGACGCGTTTCGAAACACATGTCCACCATGGCAAGGGGTAGAGTGCTTGCTTGCAGAAACGACGCATGTCACCGTCCAGTTAATGTTCCCTGATAAAAATTCGGGCATAGAATACGGGTACCAATGACGTCACACGCAACACTGACCGCCACTGTCGTTGATGAGAAACGACACGAAGCCTTTGTGGATTTTTCACGGACCTGTAGTATATGTTGCGCAGATTCACATGACAGTGATATGTGAACGAAGCATCATCCGGAAAAAAGTGTTACCTTGGAAGTCAGCATAACCTTGTAACTACTGAGGAGCAAACGACAGAGTTCAACGCAGGATTAAAAGTCATTTCCGCACAGCTGATAGTCGAGTGAGATAAGATATGGATGAAACTTTTGTCAATGCAGAATTCTCCACACAGCTACACAGAATTACGGCTTGTTGCGGAATCGTATGCAATCTGTCTTACACTCACCTCAGGATTGTGCACTACAGCAGCCAGAACAGCAATTTCGCTGTCATTGTTAAATTCTGCGTTATGCGCTGACGTTCTGCATATTCTGTTGCCTGTTTGCATGAGAGTTGCGCAGATTTTGGAAATGACGCGACGTGAATCACGGTGTCGATCTGAGTAGCGTTCAGTGTATACTGTCATAGCAGTGGTTGAATTTCTGTGAAATTAGCCGTAGATTAACATCATTTATCAGTTTTCATCATCACCGAAGACCGGTGTATCGAGGAGACGACCGCACACGGCATATTTCGCACCGAAACATCGAAAGCACGGTCCGAAACGTAAGTGAAATGTGTCACAGTGTGTTTTCCCGCTTGAAACTGACAGCAGTACAGCAGGCCAGAGCAGAGTGCGCTATAGTTCAATTCTTTTATCTTGGCGGTCGCGCATGCCTGCCCAGACGCGGGAGATTGCTGCGTTGTCAGTTGCACGCGCCAAGAGAAACAGCGCCATAGTATAGTCCGCAAACTTACGTTAAGGGGGGAGCGCGCAGTTTATGAAGTAAAACCACCACGGCCGCATGAACCCTTTCGCTGCTACAGAGACGTACTCCGTGCGTTCCGCGCTGTGCGCGATTTTGTCATCACTGCAGTGCTCCCTGTGCAGACACATGGTGTTTCGACTGCTTTGACACACTTTATCATTGGATTTCACAAAAACTATTTCCCCAAAAATTAGATTTTTACACATCTTCTTGACTGATACCTTCCCCCCATAAATGACATAATTTTGTTTCGATGTTCAACGCAGTTATTGTGCAGCATTAAATGTAGTAACCCATTGCACGAAATTTTGAAGCTTTTCCAGAGGTAAAAGTCCATAGGTCGATTTTAGTTGCCACTAGAAATTTCAAAAAATTACGTTCAAGTGAGTAAAATTCATAAAGTAAGACACTACGATATTGTTTCGAAATGAAGAAAATTTTAAGCTTCGAAGTAGGTTTGAACTGGTAACCTTCTTCTTGGCAGCCAAACGCGTGAACCATCACACTAACGCAACTCATCATTCCATTATTTTCCCAGAGCACTTTATACTGTCAGGCAAAATACCGACAAACACTGTTGGTATGACTATGAATTACTCACGTTTCGTCGAAGTACAATAGGAAATAAACAATTACCGCTGTTCTTTATTGCGAAAAAGCGGTTAGTGAGAATGATACAGACACCTTTCCTTGCTATCACCTGAATTAGGAGGCTTATTGCTTGTTTGGTTTAATTAATTAATAGAATATGAAGCAATTGGTATAAAGAATGCCTTCTCCAAACTTTCTATAAAAGATAGTGTGCTTTTGTTCAATTACTTTATCTATGACTGAACGTTTCTAAAACTGAAGACACTCCTCCATACTCTACACTGCAGTCGAGCTCTGGCAACGTTGTTCTCTGTGCATTGGCTGACAGTGTTTTGTGACGTCAGATGCGCAGAACGAACCTAAATTCGGCCGCCGTTGTAAATGACGTGCACTTCAGTAGACCGAACAGTACATGCAGAACGTCCTGTGGTCAGTTCACTCCAGGTTGCAGGACAGTGGAGGAAGCACCTGCTCTGCGCGTTGCGGGAAAGACGGCGACAGTATTGCCATCCCATTTAAGTCTAATATTTCAGAATGAATGTGGTTCAGAACAGTGACACGAAATGTAATATCACTATCTGTACCTCTAGTTCCCATTTCTGTAGTAAAATCACACATGCAGCACATAAAAAAAATAACTTTTTGTTGACAGTGATGTTCGTTGACCTTCAAGGAATAAGCATTGCTGCTCATTTGTGAGCGCCTGACTTAGGTGCATCCCTGACAATTTTTCACATTTTGTTTCTTTCAGAAAATATATGAGGTATCTGATTTAGGTTCTTTAGGTTCAACGTCTGTTCAATCAACAACACAAATCAAAACTATTTGGACAATGTTTGCTACACTCATCTTCATAAAAATACTGTGCGCAGAACACTGGGTAGAGAGATGGACATCATGTGTAACTCTTCTTTATTTCGAAAGTTTCAAGTCTTAACGGTAGCAACCGTGATATAAAATTTTACAGAAGAACATTGATTCTGAATATAAACCATATTATTCCACCAGGAATATTCGCAAATTACATGTTCTCACATTATCAGTCGATCAACACTGCCTTCCCCTGACTTAGGTGAGTGAAGGATCTTTTTAAAACATTTCCTCGTGATTACGCTGTTACAAGGCTGACAGCGCATTAAGTATTTGTCAGCAACATTCCACGAAAAACCTCAGTAATTTTATTTGCAAGTGTTAGAAATATGTAACTGGGAAATGTCTCATAGTGCTGTTTGACACTATGATAAGCGACGTGTAAAGGCTCTGCTGGAGATTTGCATATTCTGTTACATGTTATTTGTTTCTGAAACGACACATATATCCCGGAAAAGGAACTGATGATCCCCAGAAAGATAACATATCACTTGCTTTAGTATGAGAAACAGTTAATGTGTTTAATACATTAGCATAATTAGTCGACATTTTCCTGTTTTACTGACGAACTCCTGCAGCGCAGTAATGATCTAAATTGTACTCAGTGTTACCTTCACGACAAGAATCGTACTGATCATCGTCTGGCTGTCTCTGCTCTTGAGAAGATCATCTACACATGAGATCTCGACCAAGGTTCGGCATTAAAAACTAGAGACGATCGTGCGCTGAATGCACCATTTCCTTCTGGCGTCGGCTAATTTCTGATTGACCCAGTTTAAATTTCAGCAATGATCTTGCTTCTTAGGTATCTACCACAGAATGGGCTGTGTTGTTCTCTAGAGTTCCCAATTTTTCCACACATTCGGAATGTTTTCTTGCCTCGACTTTCCAGCATATATTTTCTTCTGTTCAATTTAATTGATTCCAGCCTGTGTTCCAATCACCGCGCGGGATTAGCCGAGCGGTAGAGGGCGCTGCAGTCATGGACTTAGCGGCTGGTCACGGCGGAGGTTGGAGTCCTCCCTCGGGCATGGGTGTGTGTGTTTGTCCTTAGGATAATTTAGGTTAAGTAGTGTTTAAGCTTAGGGACTGATGACCGTAGCAGTTAAGTCCCATAAGACTTCACATACACTTGGCCTTTTTTTTTTATTCCAATCCCTGTATCGCTATGCCATTTTCTGTCGCCTCCTTAATATGCATCCTCATCAACTGTAACCACACTGCTTATAGTATCTAATACCTCTTCCCGCTGCTCCTTTAGCCTCCCGAAAATCTCGTGGATCCTTATTCTCTAGTGCCCGTGCCTACTCCCTGTTTTTGACCTACTCATCTCCCATAGTATCATCTATCTTTTCTTCTCTTTCCTCTCTTTCTGTTTCTTCAAATATTGCATCACACATAGACACCAGTTCCTCCCAAATTCGTGTGCCTAAATTTTAACACTTTACACTTCCAACTAGAGCAGTTCTATTTATAGTTCTTTAATTTTTCCCCTACAATTTTTATTTAATTCTTTTACATCCCTTTGTAAACTTCGTTTTAGCACGCTAGTCATTCCCTTATTTTCTTCTTTTCTATCTTTATTGTTCGCTTTCTGTTTGAAGCTGCTGATCCAGGCCTCTGAAACAAAGGTGAATCTAAATCCTCCGTAACTACTTTTTTTTTCTTGCCGTACAGGTGTCGTGACCCGTTTTGGTACTACCACTGTAGAGTGGTGTTAAGGTAAGCTTCGGATCATCCGAACGTTGTGGATTCTATGGGCCTGCGGGTCTACAGGAATCTTCCGGAGGGGATGTTGGCCACAGCTGGGTAGATGGAATTCTTGAAAACTTCTTATTGTTAATGAAGCTAGAACAGATACAGTGCCCTCGCCTCGTGGAAGCAGCCTGAAGACGATCCACTCTGTCTTTGTATCGGCGCAGTGGAGACAGGCATCTCTGAAGGCCGCTCACAACGTTGGTAGGCACAACAGGTGAATGCGGTGCAGCATCCGTGCAGTCGAAAGCAACTGTTCTCCGTACAGCCGCCAACAATTTTGGGGAAGGATTCCCCCATTGGAGAAATTTGGCCCAGAACCTAGCCTGGTGCTACTACAATGAAGGCTGTCTATAACAGATTCTGAGACACATTTAGGAACTACAAATCTCTCTGTATATAGCTCTAGTCAGTGGCGTGTTCCAAAAAGTATGTAGGTGTGCTATGAAAAGTCACAAAGATAGCACATACATTTATACTTGAAATCTGTCACTATTGTTGTCCATTTGTTTACGCTTAGGACCACTCCTTTCATAAGGCACTAACTTTCTACGCTGTTCCATTGAGTCTGTAGGCAAAGCTAGTCCAGAAAACTCTCTGACAGTCCACACGACATTCTGCAGCTTTACTAACCAGCTCCTAGGGTTAGTGTTTTGGGACTTCTGGAGGTTTTGTATAATTACGTAATCTCTACAACATACCTGTTTTTCCTATCCGAAAATTACAGAATTGTATGGTCGCTCATATCTTCTACATATTCTCAATAAATCCATATCATTCTTGATCAACATGCTACTCATCAATAATGTATTCACCGTTTCCCATGTTATACAAGTCCTAATTCACTGATTACACTCACTGTTGTGCCTTAATATCTGATTCTTGAGGTACAGAGACAGGAATTCGTCCAGAAGTACTTAGCCTAAAATATTTATAACAAGAAATAGGTACTAGAGTCACCTTACCAATCGGAATACTTGGACTATCGTCACTACTGACATGTTTGATTAGCCACTAGTTCTCTACCAAATGGTTCAAATGGATCTGAGCACTATGGGACTGAGGTCATCAGTCCCCTAGAACTTAGAACTACTTGAACCTAACTAACCTAAGGACATCACACACATCCGTGCCCGAGGCAGGATTCGAACCTGCGACCGTAGCGGTCGCGTGGTTCCAGACTGAAGCGCTTAGAACAGCTCGGCCACACCGGCCGGCTAGCTCTCAACTAGCTTCAGCCTGTGATGGCTTATTTCGAATCATTTTACACAATTAGCGACACGCGCTCTTTCATCTTCAACCTATGTTAGCATCTTTCAACTCCTATTAAGCACCTAACACTTTCTCCTCATCGCACTTTTCCTTTCTAAGTTCTGCAATTTTAACAGCCTTGATCTTTTACCCATGATGTCCCACGTTTGTTCCAATAGTTATCTTACTAAGACTCTCTACTGTCATGCCCACTGCCAGGAGTGGTATAGCGTTGGCATCATGACCAATGACTCATTTTGCATAGGCGCTGTATCCCATAGTCTGGACTATGTTGTATATAATCGTAAGATGCATTAATAGTGTTAATACGGGCTTTTTTACTTCATGTAGTTACTGAAATTAAGGAGTGGTCCAATTTACCGGTTTTATTATAACCATGATGCAAGCAAGAACAAACGTGATTAAATGAAACCACATCCACAATTCGAAACAGTCAGAGGTATAAGACAATCACAACAAAAAGTCGGTAAAAAGACTCAGTTAGATGTGACTGCACTGCGACAAAGCGCATAAGATTCGGTAAAGGATAGGCTCAGGTACTGCGCTTCGTACTTCATCAAAAAGACGAAATCCACGATTCCGTTGAGGACATGACGATCTGCCTTCGAGTTAAATTATATTACTTGTAAATATTCAAAGTGCTTGGACTATCAGCAAGCCACCCATCACTTAGTGTAATTGTGAAATAAAATCCCATTAAATATTAGGAACATGCCTACGCATTCCTAACTTCCCTTATCTCCCCTGTGGCACTGCAGTAAGATTTTATCACGTTTCCTCTCCGCTGCAGTGTGAAATGGATTTTCCCACCGGCTTCTCACGGGAGCACGGAAGTTGGTGGACACGATACCCATCTGAATCTTGCATACTCCAAATGTGCCTCCCTCAGCTATTTCAGTACATCAAAGTCTTGTATCCACACCCCAGTCTATTGCCTAAGCAAGGGCGGCACCTTATACCAAGCGGGTGCTAATATAAAAGCCAAGCGTCCGAAAATTCTCTGCAAGGAAAAGCCATCAAATCATACCCCATCTTCCTATCATGAACGTCACACCTACTCTGTGTTTTCTCATATAGCGGCGCCTGATCACCCACTTAAGCTCCTCTTTTTAGCACTAAGTTAAGATGGAGGAAAACCACTATCTTCTGCTGGTCTCGGGTAAACAAACCCCTTTGTCTGGCGACAAACCAAGAGTGTGGTTGACATTTCAAACGTCAGCACTTTCACGAATCAAATAAGATCTCTTCTTTCGACAAGTCTCACATCATTATTTCACGACCAGTGTTCGGCCTGCGGCCAGCAAGCACCGTGTGTTATAGTTTCAGCTAAAAAGAGCAAAAAAATTAATAAACGGAATGGTCCCGCCCAGTCACAGGTTTCTCAGTATTATGCATTGGTATGGGCTCTTTGGCGTCGCCTGCCCTCCTCTCTCTCCGCAGATCCTCCGGAAACCCCGAGCGTCACGCCACATTGGCGCTGAGACACAACAGCAGTGGTTCGACGACCTCCTCCCGTCGTGATAGGCTACTTCAGAATATTGCTTTGTACCGCGGTTGGGGTCGGAAATATCAGGCTAAGTTGTCCTTTGGGAATACATACCTGACCCATGGATGGCAGGTGTACCCTAGCTGGATGGTTCGACCAAGACCAGGTAAAATTCTCCAGGCAAGTACTTTATCCACACTAAATATTCATTCATTCAGGTTTATTGTATAGAGTGATTATCTGTACCGCCTATTTTGACATGTTGTTGTTGTTGTGATCTTCAGTCCAGTCTTCATCTCCCAGTACCTACTGCGACCTACATTCTTCTGAGTCTGCTTAGTATATCCATCTCTTGGTAGTCCTCTACGATTTTTACCTTCCACGCTGCCCTCCAACACAAAATTGGCGATCCCTTGTTGCCTCAGAACATGTCCTACCAACCGATGGGTTCTTATAGTCAAGATGTGCCCCCAATTCCTCTTCTCCCCAATTCTCTTTAGTGCCTCCTCATTAGTAACGTGAACTACGCCTCTAATATTCAGCATTCTTCTTTAGCGCCACATTTCGAAAGCTTCTCATCTAAACTATTTATCGATCATGTTTCACTTCCATACATGGGTACACTCCATACAAATATTTTTAGAAAAGACTTTCAGACACTTAAATCTATACTCGATGTTTACAAATTTCTCTTCTTCAGAAATGCTTTCCTTGCCGTAGCAAGTCTACATCTTATATCCTCTCTACTTCGACCAAGATCAGTTATTTTGATTCCCTGTAGCAAAACTTATTTACTATTTTAAGTATCTCATTTCCTAATCTAATTCTCTCAGCATGACTTGATTTAATTTAACTACATTCCATTATTATAGTTTAACTTTTGTTGATGTTCATCTTATATCCTCCTTTCAAGACACTGTCCATTCCTTTCAATTGCTCTTCCAGGTCCTTTGCTGTCTCCGACAGAATTACAATTTCACCGGCATACCTCAAAATTTTTAATTCTTCTCCATGGATTTTAATTCATACAACTAATCTTTCTTTTGTTTCCTTTATTGCTTGCTCAATATACAGATAGAATAACACTGGGGATAGGCTAAAACACTATATCACTCTCTTCCCAACTCCTGCTTCCCTTTCATGCCCCTCGACTCTTCTAACTGCCACCTGTACAAATTGTAAATAGCCCTTCGTTCTCTGTATTTTACCCCTGCGACCTTCAGATCTTATAAGAGAGTATTACGGTCAACGTTGTCGAGGGCTATCCCTAAGTCTACAAATGCTAGAGACGTAGGTTTGCCTTTCCTTAATCTATCTTATAATATAAGTAACAGGGTCACTGTTACTTCACGTGTTCCAATGTCTTCACGGAATATAAACTGATCTTCCCAGAGGTAAGCTTCTACCAGTTTTTCATTCGTCTGTAAAGAATTCGTGTTAGTATTTTGCATCCGTGACTTATTGAACTGATAGTTCGTTAATTTTCACACCTGTCAACAACTGCTTTCTTTGGGATTGGAATTATTCTATACTTCTTGAAGTCTGGGGGTATTTCACCTGTCTCATACATCCTGCTCAGTAGATGGTAGAGTTTTGTCAGGGCTGGCTCTCCCAAGGCTATCAGTAGTTCTAATGGAATGTCGTGTACTCCCGGGGCCTTGTTTCGACTTAGGTATTTCAGTGCTCTGTCAAATGCCTCACGCACCATCAAATATCCCATTTCATCTTCACCTACTTTATCTCCCATTTCTAAAATATTGCCCTAAGGTACCTCGCCCTTGTATAGACCATCTACACAGGGTGTTACAAAAAGGCACGGCCAAACTTTCAGGAAACATTCCTCACACACAAATATAGAAAAGATGTTATGTGGACATGTGTCCGGAAACGCTTAATTTCCATGTTAGAGCACATTTTAGTTTCGTCAGTATGTACTGTACTTCCTCGACTCACCACCAGTTGGCCCAATTGAAAGAAGGTAATGTTGACTTCGGTGCTTGTGTTGACATGTGACTCATTGCTCTACAGTACTAGCATGAACAGGTTAGTGTTCATCACGAACGTGGTTGTGCAATCAGTGCAATGTTTACAAATGCGGAGTTGGCAGATGCCCATTTGATGTATGGATTAGCACGGGGCAATAGCCGCGGAGTGGTACGTTTGTATCGAGACAGATTTCCTGAACGAAGGTGTCCCGACAGGAAGACGTTCGAAGCAATTGATCGGCGTCTTAGGGAGCACGGAACATTCCAGCCTATGACTCGCGTCTGGGGAAGACCTAGAACGACGAGGACACCTGCAATGGACGAGGCAATTCTTCGTGCAGTTGACGATAACCCTAATGTCAGCGTCAGAGAAGTTGCTGCTGTACAAGGTAACGTTAACCACGTTACTGTATGGAGAGTGCTACTGGAAAACCAGTTGTTTCCGTACCATGTACAGCGTGTGCAGGCGCTATCAGCAGCTGATAGGCCTCCACGGGTACACTTCTGCGACTGGTTCATCCAACAATGCGTCAATCCTCATTTCAGTGCAAATGTTCTCTTTACGGATGAGGCTTCATTCCAACGTGATCAAATTGTAAATTTTCACAATTAAAATGTGTGGGCTGACGAGAATCCGCACGCAATTGTGCAATCACGTCATCAACACAAATTTTCTGTGAACGTTTGGGCAGGCATTGTTGGTGGTGTCTTGATTGGGGCCCATGTTCTTCCACCTACGCTCAATGGAGCACGTTATCATGATTTCATACGGGGTACTCTACCTGCGCTGCTAGAACATGTGCCTTTACGAGTACGACACAACATGTGGTTCATGCACGATGGAGCTGCTGCACATTTCAGTCGAAATGTTCGTACGCTTCTCAACAACAGATTCGGTGACCGATGGATTGGTAGAGGCGGACCAATTCCATGGCCTCGACGCTCTTGACTTTCATTTATGGGGGCATATGAAAGCTCTTGTCTACGCAACCCTGGTACCAAATGTAGAGACTCTTCGTGCTCGTATTGTGGACGGCTGTGATACAATACGTCATTCTGCAGGGCTGCATCAGCGCATCAGGGATTCCATGCGACGGAGGGTGGATGCATGTATCCTCGCTAACGGAGGACATTTTGAACATTTCCTGTAACAAAGTGTTGGAAGTCACGCTGGTACGTTCTGCTGCTGTGTGTTCCATTCCATGATTAATGTGATTTGAAGAGAAGTAATAAAATGAGATCTAACATGGAAAGTAAGCGTTTCCGGACACATGTCCACATAACATATTTTCTTTCTTTGTGTGTGAGGAATGTTTCCTCAAAGTTTGGCCGTACCTTTTTGTAACGCCCTGTATACTCCTTCCACTTTTCTGCTTTCCCTTTGCTTAGAACTGGTTTTCCATCAGAGCTCTTGATATTCATACAAGTGGTTCTCTTATCTCCAAAGCTCTCTTTAACTTTCCTGTAGCCAGCATCTATCTTACGGCTAGTGATGTATGCCTCTACATCCTTACATTTGTCCTGTAGCCATCCCTGCATAGCCATTTAGCGCTCCCTGCCGACCTTATTTTCTAAACGTCTGTGTTCCTTTTTGCATTTTAAATTTTCTACTTTCATGAATTAAATTCAATATCTCTTCTGTTACCCAAGGATTTCTACCAGCTCTCGTCTTTCTACCTACTTGATCCTCTGCTGCCTTCGCTATTTCATCTCTCAAACCTACCCATTCTTCTTCTTCTGTATTTCTTTCCCCCGTTCTTGTCAACCGTTCCCTAACGCTCTCTCTGAAACTTGCAAAAACATCTTTTTCTTGCAGTTTATCCAGGTCCCAGCTCCTTAAATTCCCACCTTTTTGCAGTTTCTTCAGTTTTAATTTATAGTTCATAATCAATTGATTGTGGTCAGAGTCCGCATCTGCCCCTGGAAAGTCTTACAATTTCAAACGTGATTCCTAAATCTCTGTCTTACCATTATACGATCCATCTGAAATATTCCAGTACCTCCATGCCACTTCCATGTATACAGCCTTCTTTCATTGTTCTTAAACCAAGTGTTAGCTATGATTGAGTTATTCTCCGTGCAAAATTCTACCAGGAGACTTCCTCTTTCATTCCTTACCCCCATTCCATATTCACCTACTATATTTCCTTCCATTCGTTTCCCTACTATCAAATTCCAGTCCCCCATGACTATTAAATTTTCGTCTCCCTTCAGTATCTAAATAATTTATTTTATCTTACATTTCTTCAATCTCGTCGTCATGTGTGGAGCTAGTTGGTATATCAACTTTTACTACACTGGCAGGCGTGGGCTTCGTGTCTGTTTTGGCTACAACAGTGCATTCACTATGCTGTTCGTTGTAGCTTACTGCCACTCCTACTTTTTTTTGACATACAATTTAGAATTAATCGAGGAAAAGAAGGGACATAAACTGCCAGATTGGCCTACGAGTAATTAATGATAATTAGAATAGGATATCAGTATGGCACCTTCATGACGTTTTCACAATAAATAGCTCGGAGACGAAATAAAGTACAAAATTCCCAGTAATATTCGGTAAAAAGAATGTGAAATCAATCACTACAGCACACTCAACAAATTACAAGACAAAGATAAAATTGTAATCATTGAGAAAAATTCAAACTCCACAACTCAAATAACTTAGAATCACACACTAATTCTACCTTTAATTTCTATACCACCAGAATCACACTTCGAAAATAAAAAATTCACACATCTAAATGCCTACGGTATTATTCTGTCACATTTGATACGCTGTAGCGCATACTAATTTCTTCTCTTATTCACACAACGTCAGACCATTGCAGGAATATCTCAGATCGTAGGACCACATGATCACAAATGAGACAGCAAATATATACAAAACAATCTCCGAGAGAGAGAGAGAGAAAGCGGCGGCGTGGAGGGTGGGAGGGGGGCGGAGGGTCATTGTTTTTTGGTACTGCTAACTTAAAAGTTTGTCCCAGTCATTATCTGTCATGTCTCTCATTAGTAAATTCCCTTATCCCACAGGATAAATACACATAAGTGAGAGAACACAAGAATGGGCTATAGTAATAAAAACATTTACTTGGAGACCCTAATATTAGACTTGCCTCACTACCTAGTTGCTGCACAAAATTCACCACAGTCAATGTATACTTTACAAAAAGTATCAATAACAATAAAAGCACAAAATTTTGCATTATAGAAAAACAGTGGTGTAGCATATTAAGGGATGTAGCAAATCATATGACAATTCAAAAGTTTGTACTAGTTGTACTGAATGTTGCAGTGACTTTTATGCAACATAGAAGCACACTTGACTTACACGGAATACAAAGAAAAATTTTTTTCACTTTGAGTAAAACTGAATATCGCATCTGGCTATGACTGACTGCTTAAGGTCAACGGCAAACAATTTTACCCACTAAAAGATTAATCAGTAAGGCCGACTAAATTTGCAAGAAAAATCCCTTTTCATGACTTGCAGTATGTACATTTGGTTAAATTGCATTACTATTACTTAACCAAATGTACATACTCGATAATGGTATCGCCTGCACAAAGATAATCCATTAAATCTGCACCACTGTTCTATACGTATCCACTTGTGAGACATCCTGGCAGCCTTGAGAAATTACAGGATGATTTGCCAACTATTTGTAATTCTGTTTGTAGTCTCCTTTGCTCTGCAAGAGAACGTCGAAAGAAGAGCGATTTAGTGTTACGTCTTCTAAAAAATCATTGTCAAATGAAGTTGCTTTAATATATCTCAGTCGATGTTCCTCACTGTGATTGTCTTGCTAAAAACGGTTTGCACTTAAGAGAGAACAAAAGGGAACAAACATGTGGACACAGATGGCATGTGATGGACAAAGTAGACATAGATTAACAAGACCAAATTAAGGGAAAACACGAATGCATTAATTTCACGCTCCACGTCTGGACTCAAATTACGTTTAACTAAACGGTTAGACGTTCTCACACCTCACACTGTACACTCCAGGACAACAGCGTTAGAGAACAAGAGAAATTTCGTTCTAGAAACATTTCTCGGGGTTTACATTATATATAATGAAAAACAGAGCAAATTACATGACGCACAGACAATTCTATAAAACGAGATGCCTTACGCTCCTTCGCATTGTATCCACATGAGGGATACAAAAGTTCCACTTTCCGACAGTCAGTCAAACAAAAATATCCTACAAAATATGAGAGAACATTCACCTCTCGTAAAAACCACATGGAATCCCATCTCATTAGTTACAGTTGGTAAGACAAAGAACTTCGTGATTCCTAGACATCATGTGATACGTTAAATCTCACATTTCCAAAAATAAAGTACTCTCAAACATCGTATGAACGTAAAACGTGTTTCAACATAGAAATTTCCCAATTATTTACGTAGCACGTTGCCGGAATTCGGCCACAGTAACGGCATATTAGTTCTCACAAGGCAACATAGCATGGGACTGTAGACAACCTCTGGGTATGTGAATCACAAAGCGTTACAGGTATAGAAATAAACTGTGTTTAAATAATGCACTGCAAAACATTTACATGATGAATAAGCAAGAAGGTGCCACTCAAGAAAATATTCCACATTACAGTCCATGGATCAATACACAAAAAATGACAAAACAGTTAATGTTAGAGAAGATATGTACTTACGGAAGCGAAGCAAAGGTAATCCTCTTTCTCCTAAACAAGCTTAGTATGGAATATCAAATATCACCCAAGTATTGCAGAGCCGCAACGGAGTGGCCTGTATTCCACATAAAAGTGTTAGCAGCGAGGTGTGCCTGTGTTCGCCATATACGTGAAGTCCTGCACCTGAGCAGGCCCAGATTAACGATTGCTCTGTGCCTGAGCAGGCCAAGATAAACTACCTCTCTGTGGTCACAGATCTTGCTCACTTAGACTGTCACTTGCCTTACTAACCCACCGTTAACGTCACATATTTAACCAAAATATAAGAGCGAAACATATAGCTCTTTGCGAGAACCGCAAATACCTCACCCCACTCGCCCATGCCAAATATATGAGCGACGTGATGTGCAAACGGGTATGAATACTATAACTCTGCATAAAAGGTAACCTTACGTAGTTATTGAGTTAGCCTCTCGTTTCAGGACATTTTCAACATACTACCTAATTCTATTTCCATTATGGTTAAGTAACTCAGTTTTCAGGGTCCTGTTACAGAGGATACAGCTTAACAAGATTATGTTTCGAGGATGCATTTTCAAAATTGACACAAAAGTTGTTCATTTGAAAGAGAAACGAGCTGAATATTTTTAAGAATTGTGATATTTCAGTTTGCACATTTCGCCAGAAGGTGAATTTGGTAACTATAAATGCTTAGTTGTAAGCAATCAAATGTCGTGATGTAGCTAAAGGAGTCATTTCTCTGTGCGTATCATGCCTGAATGTAACAAGTAACGAAATGAACATGACACCATGACTGGCCACAGAAAATAAAATACATAGCCGTTTTTCAGGCGTGGAGAAAACAAGGGGCACTTGCATCAAATCAATTAGCTGTGGTGTGCGGCCAGAGGCTTTGTGTAACAAAGCACGTATTTGCATGAGATTCGCTGGAAAATTGATTTCATCATTTTAGAACAAGAAAACGAATAATTTGTCATAACACTTACGTTAGAACCATGAAAACCTGAAAATGAATCCACAGCGGCAATGACTATTTACAGTTTTGTTTACTTGCGGATAATGAAAATCTGTCTGCAACTGCGCATTTCTCCTTTTGGTATTACGGAATAAACACATTTTCCTCCACTTATGACCAACTACCAGGATAGAATCATCTTAAGTTTCTTCTTTCGGCTCAAAGAAGCGTGATGAACCGCCCCCTCCATTCTCCTTTTCTTAATTTATTTTCTTAATTTATCCCCAGGAAGTAACGAAGAACAGCGTTCCTCATTTGCGTGACGCTATCTGCATATCATGAATCTGTTGTATTGTATTCCACAGTAATTTGTAACTAGCATATGAGCAAACATAATATCTTCAGAAATTGCTAACAACTCGGAAGTTACATATATCTTCATGTTTTTTAGTTATACCGCCATTTTTTTACATATTTAATCAGTTGCCATCACTAATACAGAAATAATTGTCAATGTAGAGGCTCAGTGTATGTAGTGTGGAAGAGCTAATGGAAATGAGGTTACGTAACATTTTTCTGTGTTTTTTTCGCATGCATGAGCATTTTGATATTCTCCGTGTGAGAATACGTCGATTCACCTATTACTGAAGTGTTCTGCATATTTAAATGAAAATGCTCAGTTGTATGAAGAGAACAGTACATCCGTCAGAAATTTTGCCTAGGCGTTATTCATGGGAAGATTCGAGTTTTTGTTCAACCAAAACGAATAAAATTAGTAAGGAATCACGTGTCGTTTTTTGTGCCGTATTCATTATATTTCCGCAAACAGCTTGTGTCTATGAATGAGATCGTCTTCGGAAAATAGACAGATGAATGAACAATTTCCCTACGTTTGCTGAATGCCGCTACTGGTTTTTTCCTTATATCTCAAACATCGCTGTCGCGGTGCAGTAGAATCATGGATCTCTATACCACCTGCATGTAGATATCCTATCTCCGAGCACAGAACTTCGACGTGCCGGAACATTCTTGTCATCAGCATAGTCCACCATGTTCTAGTAGTTCTCCTTGATATAAAAGTAAGTGTCCTGTCTTAGTACCTGGAGGTACACTCAATATTCTGTCGCTATCAGGAGTGTCTTAACACATGTCTTCGCTGGTCAGTGATGCTCAAGTCGAAGCAGGATTCTTCGCTGAAGACAATTATTCTACTCCATTCGGTGGGATTCCAGTTCAATGATATATATGGAGATGCCTTGGAAAGTGATGGGATACCAACCTGGCAGTCGCCCACCACAAGAGAGGACAACAAGGGGTGGTCTGGGATGCCTTTCCAGTTCATAGTGGGACTCTTTGGCTGCCATCTTGGGGCAATCGTTACAGAACAGCGGTACATCGACAGTATTCGGCGTCCCGTTTTGTTGCCCTTCATGGCAAGCCAGTCTGGGCTTACAATTCAGCAAGATAATGCTTTCCCGCACACGGCGAGGGTCTCTACTGCTTATGTTTGTGCTTGCCAAATTCTGCGTTTGCTACCAAGGTCGCTGGATCTCTCCCCCTAGAGGAAGTCATTTTCAGCATTATGGACAGGAGCTCTCTAACCAGCTCGGGATTCTGACGATCTAGCGGCTGTTGCACTGAATTTGTCGCGATAGCCTTCAGAAGGAGATCCTACAAATTAGTCACTGTCAAGCAGAATAACAGCATACATAAAAGCCAGAGGACGAACAACGCGTTTTTGATTCGCTTAGTTTGTGAATTTTATTCTCCTGAATGAATTACTCAATTTTTCTTAAAATGCAACTGCATATGTACATCAGGACACCAATCTCTCTCCCATCCGGATAATTCCTTCCTGATGCGTAGTTTTTTCCCTTAGAGTTTCGAAAATTTGATAAGCAACACTAGTGCGTATGTCTCACCCCCGCGATAAGCGATTGTTTCACGCCTATTGCATGATTCGCCTCGAGCTGTTTTCGAATGAAATTACAAACCCTTCAGTTACTGCTTTTAGTACTGCTGTGCGACATTGACTGCAGATCTTGGGTACTGATGATCGCCACAGCTCGCATTTGTCATTATGTCTGATAGGTTTCCGAACTGTTTTCGTCACCAGCATGACACATACTAAAAATCTTGCGAGAGTAGTGAGTTCTGACAGCACTCTACACATGTCAGCAGAAAAACTACCTATTCTGCAAATGAAGAGTAGTCAACAGAGATTACTCGATTCGTCACGGCGATCGGAGAATTATCAGCTGAGACACCTATCTCCCAATTTAGACACTGCTAGGCTGTCAACTGATGTGCTGACGGACGAGCAAATACACTTCTTTTGTCTAAGGAGGATTACAGTTCGGATAAAATTGTGTGCGAGGATTACAGTTATAGAGCGGATCGCGCACCCTTCTCATCACGACCGACGGTCTCAAAGGATACTCTGTGAATCGATGTCAAGTTTAAAAACGAATGATGTGGTCGCTCCATCCAACGTACTTACTACATCAGTCGAATTACCGGAATTACCGTCCCTTAACGTAGATGCCATTTCAGGAAACATGAAGAGTTTACCAAGATCTTGGGAACAATCTGAAAGCTCAGTGTGTAGCAACCTGTCTTTATCCACTCTTAATGAGTATGCCTTCCTTTCTCGAAGGTGGAACCCAACATACTTGCCGATGGTATCGCTATAACTGTGTCTACGTACGAGAATACGAAGAAAATTCTATGGCACCGTACGGCGATACTAACAAAGTCATTCAGAAGAAACAAAATTGCTTGGAAGGGATTGAGCCTATTCGTATCTCCGGAAAAGTCCCAATTTAACATTCCTAGAACGTAACCGAAGAACACGGCAATTAAAGTCATTGGAGGAAGACGTGAGTGTCTATGGAAGAGTCTTGGTTCCAATGAATTGCTCGCCTTCCCATAAGAAATCTCTTGTCGCTGGATAATCCGCTTAAAAGACAGACTTTTCCAAAGAGGAATTTTTACAATTAATGGAGGTTCTAACGAAGCAGAGGGAACTCCCATTTCTCAGGCGATCCATGGAGAAGTACAGCTGTATTCAAACACGCTACCCTCTGCTTCGGCTCGTAATACACAATCTAAATAAATTTGCCTACCTGGAATAATAAGGGGACCTCGGATCTGTACTGCGTGTTCTGCGGACAACTGGCTCATTTGATTGATGACGGCCAAACGGCACTAGAGGAACATAAGCGTCGGAAGATACTGGAGTCGTGTGACCACTGTTTCCTTAGGCTCAAACAAGGCCATACTTTTAAAAACTGCATAAATCAAGGGTTTCTGCCCCTTTGTAAAAGGAATCATCACAAATTTATTTGTGATCGCAACATCTCGTAGAGCGCGAAAGAGCTCTAGATCAGAAGACAATGTGAACGCCGGACGCCCAAACTTCACGCACCTGCAAAGAGCACGTGTTTAAGTAGCGAGATTCACAGACGAGGAGAAACTAATTTGTTTCATTATGGACGCTGGCAACCAATTAACTTTTGTTAACAGATCATTGTTAACAGGCTGACATTCCGGCCATTATAATCGACGCATCTGTGTCCCCGGCTGCCTGATCTAAATCACGCAGACTCATCAGTCTCATTTTAGGAAGTAAATGGAATATCGAGCACGTTAGTATCAACGCCTTTAGGGAGTTCATATCCCTTTAGCAGACACCAGTCTGTACCACGAGACACACCATTTATTCAGCACGGCTGTGCCCTATCGCTGCCCAGTCACATGGACAAACATATGAAAGATCACATTGATCTGCTTACAGGAGCTGATCAATAATGGTAACTTGTTCGTGACATACCGCCTATACGAATACTTCAGTCTCCAGCAGTAATGTCCTCGAAATTTGGTTAGATACGTAGCGGAAGTTGACCAGGTGTTTCGACAATACAGAGAAGAGTTAACCTTATTAACCCTACGTCACAACAGCCAATGTATGACAATATCAGGAGATCCTGGTGTTTGGAATAGATAGCTATTACCTCTGAACAGAGGCCTTCAGTGAGTGCGAGACACTCCGCAATTTTCGAAGAGTTTGGCGTATCTCATCCACCACCGAAAATGGGTAGTTCGTCTTGTACGTGACTCAACATTCTTTCTTCGTAATAACGGCTGAAACACCGCAATTCCTTTTTCTGCACTTCAAAGGCAGTTATTAAAACACGACGAGCTAAGACAAGCTTATGACACTCAGATGTTGAGTTAGCTTCATAAGCACATACAGGAACCTTTTATCTGCTACATCGGATACTCAAGAAAAAATTGAGAATCAGCTACAAAATGGTTACTTATTATTGATGTATTCGGTCATGAAGAAGGCGCCCCATCGCTTAGTCACGTTTGAGAAAACGATCCTTACCTTGTACCAGAAGTAACGATTCTGCCTACGACGTTTCGCCATAATGGCTGATATTGGTTAAGCGCACCTTCATCTTGATCTTTACTTGCTCGAATTACTAAGATCTCCCGAGGTTCCTGTGTTATAAGTTCCCCGTAAATGAAACTTTGCAATCACTTCAGACACGACTACACATTACTTTAAACGGCTTCCTTTCAGTGTTTCATGTAGGCTCTGTCCTTTACCTCAAACGCACCTTGCAAACCACATAACAATCACTCTTTCCCAAGACAGCAGCCTTAATGTGAAGAATATGTACAAGGATGACTTTGCGACGGGAACCAAAGTACAGGCCGGATTAGTGTCTATTATTAGATGAACTCTTTAATGCAGCATATATTTTTATTATCGTTAAAGTGGGCAACAAATTCACCAACCTTAACCAAATACGGAAGTCCAAAGGACAAGACATAAAAACGAAAGCTACAGTACTGGGTGTATTGTGGGACACAACATGCGGTATGCTGTTTCACCTCAAATAGATATCACTAACAAAACATTGGAGGTATTAGCAGGGAAACGAAATTCGTTGAAAGTTACTGCAGATTTCCGCAACCTCATCTACAGTAAAAGTCGTGTAGCGCCAATCAAGACAGTAAAAGTCCCTTCCCCCGAAATGGTAGCTATTTTATTGATAATGAGACTGTTGCATTATTTCTCTAAAGCTTCCATCTGTGAGAATGGACTGACTCTTCCATTCCATAGACTAACATAGGTACAAGCAGACCCCAATAGCTACAATCTGATTCAACTACGTGCGGCTTAGGGGAAGACTGTCGGGGAATAATGGTAAGTTCTCGGACAAAGCTCTCGGGACGAGTAGAGGTTCCTAACAGTTCTTGAAAGCACCGAAGCAGCACTTACCTGAAGACCTATCTTTCTAGCTGATGACGAAGTGCTCAGGCCATCACGTTTTCTGGCAGGAAAGTGTCGTAATACTTTACCTTGTGCCATCGAGGTCTCAAAGCCAACTGTTGTAGTAAAAAATTACAAACTCCCGCTGACCCTAAAAGAAAACATCTGAAATCGGTGGAGCGAAAGTTTTTTAGTGTCACTGAGGAGCTTTAATCCTGTTCAGAACGTTAACAGAAACCAGAACAACAGCGTCAACGTCCTTCTCCAAGAAGACGTTTTGCCCCAACGTATGAGACGCCAAATGACTTACGAACTGGCCGAGACGAAATATATCCTACTGTTGTCCTGATTACTCCGGAACGACGATGGTTACTAGAGCACTTCAGCTGATTACGCGGCTGGAGGTTGTCCAGTGTGTGGAGGACGTCGCGGTTCAATACAATTACGTATCATAATATTTTTGTATGACGAAGTGTGTTCCTTTCCTCTTTGGTATAAATAAATGTTCTTCTCGATGTGAAAGCAAGCGGCTCATATTACGTACTTATTCGGGGCTATACAGAATAAAAATGGTTCAAATGGCTCAGGGCACTATGGGACTTAACATCTGAGGTCATCAGTCCCCTAGAACTTAATACTAATTGAACCTAACTATCCTACGGACATCACACACATCTATGCCCGAGGCAGGATTCGAACCTGCGACTGTAGCGGTCGCGCGGTTCCAGGCTGAAACGCCTAGAACCGCTCCGCCACACCGGCCGTCTATGTCGCGTGGTTCCAGGCTCAAGCGCCTAGAACCGCTCCGCCACACCGGCCGGCTATACGGAATAATCTCTTCAAAATTATGTTTATAAACTTAATATTTCTTTCAATGACTCAGTATATTGTTGTAAATCATTGCAATTTAAGTTTCCTAAAGCCGTTTGGAACAAGCTGTAAAACCATCTGAGATATACATGCCGTGAAAGAAGGAGACACATTTGGAGTAGATTGCACATGGTACATTAAGATTATTTTCGAAATAATATTGGGAAAGAATAAGGAAGGAGATACGGTATGCAAGTGTAACATCTAATACAACCTTCTGTGTTTTTGTTAATGAAATACGGGGGAAAATGTATGTGAGGTTTCAGAGATTATTAGATCAGTTCCAAAATATATATTAAGTGTGGGGTTTGAATGATAGATTTTCTTAGTCACAATAGAATGGATCTACAAACAAGAAACAAAAAGAAAACAGTGTCTTACTCTTCCTCCCTCTTCAGTCTCCTGAGTGATCGAGGTTTTTGAATCATTCAGCATTTGATCAAATGTATCGAAACACCTGCTAGTGGATATTATAAGGACGTGTCCACCCATTGCCTTTATGAGGGCTTGGACTTTGCTGGGGACAGTTTCAGTGATGTGACTGAATGGAAGTGGGAGAATGGCAGCCAATTCTTCCTCAAAGGCCGATTCCAGAGAAAGTAGTGATGATGGACGTTGGCGTCTGCAGCGAAATCGACGTTCATCCCAAAGCTCTTCCATTGAACTCATATCTGGACGCTGGTTAGGCCAGTCCATTCCAGAAATATCGTTATCCGTAAACCATTACCTCACACATGCTGTTTCATAACCAGGTCCATTGTCATGCTGATAGAAACCATCATCGTATCCGAATCACCCCTCCACGGTGTCTACTAAGCAATGCTGTAAAATACGTTCATATTCTTCTACATCTAACGTTTTCTTAGGCACAATAAGGGAACCACACTCTCATAATGAAAAAAAAACTCGCACCATAACATCAGTGCGTCCATACTTCTCCGCTGGCAGAACACAAGACGAGAGGGCGTTCTCTAGGCGTTTGCCAGACACTAACACACCACTGGGTTGTCACAAGATACAGCATGTTGCATGTTTCAAAATCATTGGTTCCTCATCCACTGACCAGTGGCGTCGCTCTTTACACCGCCTCTTAGCATCGCTTAGCTCTGAGTACAGAAATGTGTGGCTTATGAGGAGCTGCTCGACCACTGTACTCCATTCTTTTTAATTCCATACACACAGTCGTTGTGTTTGCTGGACTCCTAGTGTCAATTTGGAACTTGCAGGTTGTCCTTCCTCTACCTTCATGCGGTGTTTTACAACCACCGTACTGCTCGGTGGTGCCTGTACGTCAGTAAAAGAGGTCTGCCTGGTCTTTGTTAAGGTGTAGTTGTTCTTGCAGGTGTTCACGTCACAATCAGATTACCAAGCGGCGACTTAGGCATCCTAAGAAGGATTCAAATTTCTGTGATGGGTTTGTTACCCAGGTGTTCCGCATTACGTAAGGGTGTCCGGGCACTTTTGATCAGAGAGGGTACTTTGTTCCCAGGACAGTCAGGGGTCGCCTTCTAGGTAAAATGTCTACTTTGGCTCCTCCATCATTGTGCGCGTGCCAATGCGTTCTATTAAGACAGTATGCACTTTTATAGCTACATCTGTCTTAACAGATGTGCGCTATGACCTGGAAACAGTATTAGAGGAGTGTATCTTACTCAGGAGCGCTGTACAATGTAACATTATTCCTATACCAGCTGTTTGAGTGATAGAGAACATTCGGTAGCACAGTATATCTGAAATATTATTTTGCCTAGATGGCCTTGGAGTTGGTATATGATCTGTGTTGGAATTCGGATTGTGACCTACAGGTTAATGAAAGCCAAGATATGAAAAGCACATTGTATTCACAAAACTCGTAATAGTGGTAACCGCTACCTGATCATCAAGCATGTTATCAACATGCCAGTCCCATTTAAACATATGGTCTGCCAACCATTGTGAAATGCATGACAGAGAGTACTTCCAACTACAGGACTTGGTGCCTCTTCCCACACGCTGCGTCAGTGTTTGCTTAAATGCCTACGAGCAAGTTGTAATTGGTCTAAAATTCATGGTTTCTGTTGGAGGCAAATTCAAGGATTTTTAGTTTAATCCTAAATAATGCTAGTTCTTAAAACGTAACTAATTTTCCGTTAAAGTTCAGATTTTTCTACAAATTCGTGGTACACCTGTGACCGATATTCTTTGTACGCGGTCAATATCCCACTGAAGTCATACTTGTTAAGGTTCCCACATACATAATCAATAGTGTATGGTGGGTCACATGGATGTTTTGTAAGCAGTCTCAATTTGAATGCATTTCCCCATAGTCTTGAAATTATCCAATGTCTCCTATCCGTTTTATAATTAGCGAGCCTATGTCACCATTCTACTTTATATCCCTACCAGATGTTGCACTTAGATATTTGTATGACTTCACGGATTCCATTTGGGACTCTCTGGCATTGTAGTCACAGTATACTACTGTATGTATCTTTCTGGTGAAGTGTATGCTATTACGTTAACGAATATTTTAAGGATGTCGGATTTCTTTGTACTTTTTGGAATTCATACGAAGACTTGACATTTTTGCAACGTTCTTCTGAGTATACTTCATTATAGACAAGTGCATAAAATACGACGAGCGTTCAATAAATAATGCAATAAATTTTTTTCTAAGCCAATTTCGCTGAGAAAAATGCAGGATTTGTTGTGGGACACCGTGGAATATTTCCTTTAAGAACCTATAGATTCATAAAGTTCTAATAGCACGCGGAGCTGTACCTATTCTTTGAAAGGGAGACAGTCAGCAGAGAGCTGTCACTGAGAAAACTAGAGCATCGTAGATGTAAACTGGCGCTTGCAGAGTGTCTTAGGAGACATGGCAGAGAACAAAAGCGAGGTAAATCGTTTTGTGAGCTGTCTGACACCATAGAACAAGGATTCACGAATCAGTCCGATCCCCCACGTGCCGCACGGCCAAACACAGCTGCGATTCCTGCAATGTTGGAACATGTGAACACTCTAATTCGAGATGACCGACGGAACACAAACACTTCAGTGCACAACTGGACGTCTCTGTTGGTAAATATCACACATACTCGTCCACTTGTTGGAAGGTGTGCGCCCACTGGGTTCGTCATCCCCTAACCGAAAACCATAAAGAGCAACATAGGACCATATAAGAGTAATTTCTTGCGCTTTGCTAGGATGATCGTGACAAATTTCTGTTGAACATCGTTACAAGCAGTGAAATATTGGTTCATTACTTCGAACCGGAAAGAAACGTCAATCTATGAAATGACGCCGCACCACCTCTCCTCCGAAGGAAAAATTACAAAATCGCATCCTCAGCCAGAAAGACTTGGCGGCGGTGACCAAGCTCATGGTGCAACAATCCTCTATGAAGTGTGTTGTGCTACTCTTTGGAAATTTAAAAAACCGTTTCACCGTGTTCGTCGCCACAAATGTGCAAACGAACTTCTCTTTCTTCTTCTCTACGACAATGCAAGGCCACGGTCATATGGACAGCCGAGAGAAGATAAGAAAATTCACTGGGGTGTTCTTTCTTATCCAACCCTACAACCCGGATCTCGCACCTTCCGACTTCCATGTGTTTGGCGTAATGAACGATGCATTTCGCAGGAATCAGTTCGTGGATGATGATGATGGGGAGGTTATTGATGCAGCAAGACTTCGGCTCTGATGTCGCCCCTCCCCCCCTTCCTGCATACCTTGAGGGAACTGTTAACATTGCCTGCCAGCTCATTAATAGAAGAAATGAACAGAAAGGGTGCACACACTCCCGTTGGAGACGCCTTAAATTACTTCTGTATCTGTCGACATTTTGAATATAGTCACAATATCTCTTTGATAACCCGTATGATTATACTTTCCTTAGCAAACTTTGGGATGATACTGAGTCAAATTCTTTTCGGAAATTTATAAATACAGCATCAATGTGGACTGCCGTGTCCAATACTTTCAGGAAGTCATAAAGGAAAAGCGCTCGTGGGATTTCACGTGATCACCTATTTTCGGAAGCTATGCTAGCTGGCGCCGAGATTGTCCTACTAGAGATATCTCATTACATTTGACCCCATAACTTTATCAAAGATTCTATGGCCGATATCTTTCCTGAAACTTACCTGATCCTGTCTTGTGCAACCAACGCTAAAGATAGTGAAATCCTAGTCTTATACTCTCCCTAGCTTGTTTTGTCAGAATTCCACCTTACCCTTTCCTGTGTGACAATGCAATTTCCCATTAAATCTTCATGGTATCACAGTCTTCAGTTACTCCAGATTGAATCTAAAGATGACATACAAAATATAAATCACAGCCGCCAAGCCATGGAACTCGACATACACTTACATCATAGCTAAGAAAAATAGTAATTAACTTTCCAATTTGTTAGAATATTATCCCACTGAAAATCTAATAACTGTTTTATTCATTAACTGAGACCAACAGTTACCTGCCTCGCAGAATACTTGCCGAAACCTAGAATTTTATTGTTCACCGCTGTCGAAATTGTTTCAAACCCCCACATCTATCCGTCATAGCACAAATGGGACACTTAGTTGACTGGAAAATTGGAGCCTGGGAGTTTCGGGAATCTCGACGTAGCGGGCGTAAGTTGGCGAGCAGGCACCAACACAGGGCTAGCCCTGATTAGCGGCTACGGCGGTCTGAGCTGCTTCCCAGCCAGCGCCGCGAGGGGGTGTGGGTGTTGGGCGAAGGGCCTGGGGTAAGGGGAGGCCCGGAGATAATGGCCAGACGACTCCCTCCCACCAGATGGTGGGCCGATGCGTGCCCCAGAGTACAGAGATCGGCGCTCTCAAATCCGCTTCGCTCTCCCGGCAATTCTCGACGAAAGCACCAGCAGCTGAGGAAATGGAAGCAAACGTAATTGCCTCAGCATCCCCAGTTGACATTTCTGTTCATCATACGGTAAAAAAATAGACTTGGATTTCACATGTGAAATCATTACTGTGAGTATAAAGAGATGTGTAGTAAAGCCATCTATAATGAAGGAGCCCATTTGATTCACGCAAAAATATAGTGGAAATGGAACTGAATGTTTGACATAAATTGCTTCTTAAGAGTAACAAAAATTTCAAACGAATAATAACAACAAAATTTTGCATTCGGTATATGGGTACAAGTTATCTAATACGATGAGTGGAATAATTTTGTTTGTGTGTGTTCACCAAATGTGTGTGAAATCTTATTGGACTTAACTGCTAAGGTCATCAGTCCCTAAGCTGGCACACCACTTAACCTAAATTATCCTAAGGACAAATACACACACACATGCCCGAGGGAGGACTCGAACCTCCACCGGGACCAGCCGCACAGTCCCTGACTGCAGCGCCTGAGGCCGCTCCGCTAATCCCGCGCGGCTGTGTGTTCATCATACAGCCGGTGTTATTAGGGCCATAGTGACAGTAATGTGACTAAAACCAGTAATACTAAACCTACATCAGAAACAAATTCACTTTAATTCATAGTCACTTATCCCCAGTTTCACTCAAATCCACCTACACAGAAATATATCATCAAGCAAATTAGCAACTTCACATAATAGTAAAATGTTCATCACACACGCATCAACGTCTCATAAACAGTGGACACATCAGCGGGCTAAATAGGCTCTTCCCTTCTGTAGAAATAATGATTTAAAATGTGGTTTGCTGGAAATCCTTATGCCTCAATCACCATTTATATGAGACTCGTGCTGCCAGAATGGAGAACCATGTTCGTTTGGACTGTGCCTTATTTGAGGATGTTTACAAGGACATCGTCGTGCCTCCACGCCTGGAAGTAGGTACGCAGTGACCCAGTATTTAGCTCCACCAGTCATAAGTTACTGCCTGCGTTTACAGCCACTTACTTTCCCACCAAAATACTTCCTTGAAATTAAGAGTATTCTGTTGGTTACTGCAAATGGATAAACAGAAATACAGGGCTGTTTTTATATTCGTTGCTTCGACATTTTATCGCGAACGGAATATATCATAATTTAATGAATGTTTACAATGATTCTGTTCCTTCACTTTGAACATTAAAGAGGTGGCTGCTGAATTCAGTATTTTCTACTGGGCTAGATCCATGGGCTCTGTGGTTGTCAATGTGGCATAATGTGGATGATCTGTCGGACGCCTCACGGCGCTAGTTAGACGTTGTTAACAGAATGCACATTTATTGTTCATGGGTACACTGTTGACTTCGTTGAGGTGGCCAGTAGCGAAGAGAGTAGATAAAGCTTTCAGAAGGCCATTATCCACTGACGCCTGCGGAGACCGCTACGTCACTGAAGACTGCTGGCAAGATGCATTGCGGATGTTGCCTGTGTAGTCCTGGTAGCTAGCAGCTAGACTAGCGGGCTACCAGGGGGCTCTCATTGACGTCGTAGATTGTGCCCCGGAAGGGCAGCGAGCAGCTCTGCACAAGGTACTCACGGGTGTCAAGAGTTACATCACGGCCTCTCAGGACGAGATAGTGGTTGGGGTTGTAGACTACTGCACTCTCCTGGAATGGTGGTAGTGTGGCGGCTCATCAGGTACCATCATCTAGGCCACAAAAGGGCCTGGTGGTAGGAGGCGTCTGTTTATCAGCCAAGTGGAAGACGAGGCTGCAGCTGCCCACTGGAGCAGATGCTGGGCTGGATATTCCGTCACAGATAAAACTCGTCTCTGCAGACAGCGGATGGTGTGGTCACTGGTCCCACCTCAGAACTGATTACCTGCCAACTGAGAACTGGGCTTTGTAAGTCAGAGTATTTGTACCAGTCAGACTATGCCAATGATCTTCCCATGTGGCAAACGTGATAGAACGTGGCCCTCTGTTCTCTGGACTGGTCGAGAGTCTAAACTGTCCCACAGTGTGACAACTATTCACTTCAGGCTTTCAAGTTGTCTACTTCTGCCTTGACTGTGAGCTGTAAAGCCACTCTTGCATACGAGTTACGAGTTGTTACTTTACTGGGGATGGTCAACTGACTGACAACATGCTCCCCTCCCCATAAGGCCACTCTGCTAGGTCGACAATTTGGTCATTCCACTCTGGTGGCGTGTGACAGTTATCTCGGCTGTGTGCCCATGCTACACGTTGTTCCTTGTTCCTACTCCAAATTAGATACTGCGTACCAGCCTGCCTTTGCTTCAGCCCTGCCACTGTCGTCGGTCAGGGAAAACATTGAAAGTCTTTCACATTTCGTTTTGCGGCGCAACAGCTCTCACTTATAAACCTACCTCAGAAAGCATATTAGGACAGTATATCGTATTATTTTTGTGAAGTGTGGCAAAACCTTGGTAGAGGTATGCCGAATTTAGGAAACAGGCAGCAAAGGAAAGGAGATGCCGAATTTCTCACCGATGCTATATCTTGTTTAAAATGAATACAACCCATTTTTATCACCTATTTTTGAGTATGGTTAATATCCAGGCAAGCTACTTCCCACAAGACAAAAGTCTGAATACACCAGTGTGTAGAGGCCGATTGTTCACAGACCTGAAACTAGAGAGGTTGATTTCCGATGAGGAAAGATTACAACCCCCACTATCTCTGATCCGAAAGGAATAGTTACTGGCGACTGCCCTTCAAACAGTGGAAACAAATACGAAGAGCAGCACGGTCCTCGCGAACAGCAGTGCGCCACCGCACTCAGTGCTGATCTTGCGGAATCACCTGGTTCAATACGTAGGAAGTGGCGAGATAGTTGAAGCAAGATAACTATGTACGTCGCTTGTAGCTTGGTTTATTTTGACTATTGGCTCTTGAGAAATATTACGTAATAATGTAACACACAATCGACTCTGCATACAGTGCTGAAAGACCTAAACAGCTACACTACTGGCCATTAAAATTGCTATACCAAGAAGAAATGCAGATGATAAACGGGTATTCATTGGACAAATATATTATACTTGAACTGACATGTAATTACATTTTCACGCAATTTGGGTGCATAGATCCTGAGAAATCAGTACCCAGAACAACCACCTCTGGCAGTAATAACGGCCTTGATACTCCTGGGCATTGAGTCAAACAGAGCTTGGTTGGGGTGTACAGGTACAGCTGCTCATGCAGCTTCAACACGCTACCACAGTTCATCAAGAGAAGTGACTGGCGTATTGTGACGAACCAGTTGCTCGGAAACCATTGACCAGACATTTTCAATCGGCAAGAGATCTGGAGAATGTGCTGGCCAGGGCAGCAGTCGAACATTTTCTGCATCCAGAAAGGCCCGTACAGGACTTGCAACATGCGATCGTACATTACCCTGATGAAATGTACGGCTTCGCAGAGATCGAATGAAGGGTAGAGCCGCGGGTCGTAACACACCTGAAAAGTAACGTCCACTGTTCAAAGTGCCGCCAAATGCGAACAAGAGGTGACCGAGACGTGTAACCAGTGGCACCTCATACCATCACACCGGGTGATACGTTGCTATGAGGATGTCGAATACACGTTTCCACTGTGTGTTCACCGCGATGTCGCCAAACACGGATGCGACCATCCTGAAGCTGTAAACAGAGCCTGCCATTCGTGCACCCAGGTTAGTCGTTGAGTACGCCATCGCAGGCGCTCCTGTCTGTGATGCAGCGTCAAGGATAACCCCAGCCATGGTCTCCGAGATGATAGTCCACGCTGCTCCAAACGTCGTCGAACTGTTCGTGCAGATGGTTGTTGTCTTGCAAACGTCCCCAACTGCTGACTCAGGGATCGAGACGTGGCTGCACGATCCGTTACAGCCATGCGGATAAGATGCCTGTCATCTCGACTGCTAGTGATACGAGGCCGTTGGGATCCAGCACGGCGTTCCGTGTTACCCTCCTGAACCCACCGATTCCATATTCTGGTAACAGTCATTGGATCTCGACCAACGCGAGCAGCAATGTCGCCACACGATAAAGCGCAATCGCGATAGGCTATAATCTGACCTTTATCAAAGTTGGAAACGTGACGGTACGCTTTTCCCCTCCTAACACGAGGCAGCACAACAACGTTTCACCAGGTAACGCCTGTCAACTGCTGTTTGTGTATGAGAAATCGCTTGGAAACTATCCTCATGTCAGCACGTTGTAGGTGTCGGCACCGGCGCCAACCTTGTGTGAATGCTCTGAAAAGCTAATCATTTACATATCACAGCATCTTCTTCCTGTCGGTTAAATTTCGCGTCCGTAGCGCGTCATCTTCGTGGTGTAGCAATTTAATGGCCAGTAGTGTATTTTCGCCATAGTTTTCTTGGACTCATCATGTGATTCACATACTCGCCGTCAAAAACTACTGAATGACAGGTCACATTTATAGATGGTAGTTCATTTCGTCTCATATGCTCACGAAAGTATCATCAGTTATCCCTGCTGCACTGTACGAGGGACGTAGTTATTCGAAAAGTTCAGTTACAGCCGTAGATTGGGGGAGTACAAAATTTCGTAGTCGTTTCCTCTGTCTCCTCTCACCGTTGCTGTGGACATCTGTAGAAGTACCGTTTTGTTGAGGAAAAATAACTGGTCAGTTCAGTCTGCAGCTCAAATATAGCTCACAATGGTGAGTTGTCGATGCAGGCGAAGGTGTGATCGTAATCGCAGCGCAAATATTTTGAGCCCATAGCTTTTGCATACACTCATCGCACATGAAACATTCGCTACTGAAAGTTAACTCCCACATTGCACAGCAGTGTGGAGGTTTTATTCGTTCCCGATCCTAACATTACGACGAATAATGTTTCTGGGTACGTGTGATACTATCAGTTCAATGAACACTAGCATCTTGCCGGCAAACACATAAGCTCATAACCGATTTCGAATTTAGATGCCAAAGTCACCAGTTACGTCTTGTCATCCGGTCTCAGTTTCAAGCAGCAGTCACAGTAACAGTACTGCTGGTGGCATTACCATTTACTATACAGGCAAAAATTAACCTTACTGGAAACAAAAATGTAATCAGTATACAGTGTGAAGAGAAATTCTCGCACTTGGAGGTCGGCATGCGATTCCTCATTCAGATTCAAGACAAAAACTTAACTAGCATCATCAGATCAAATGCATTTTGAAAACACATGCATGAAAACTAGCAGCTGGCAACTCTGATATCGTGCAGTACATCGCGATGTACGGATGAACGTACACCACATCAACCACCTTACCAACCGTCGTAGCTCATTGAGTAGACAGCGAGCACGGTAGCTCAAGGTATTCGATCAGAGGGTTAGCTGCCCTCATTATGAAAAAAATTGAGCGAATGGATCAACAACTAACCTGAATGGGCGTATGGCGCCTCCGCGAAGGAGTACAGGAACGATGAATAACTCAATACGCCTTAGGTGGTGGGTGCATCTGATAACTAAGCTGCTGCTGCTGCTGGTGCGTATGCTGCAAGGTACCTTCAAAAGCGCCATCCCGATATGGATGTTTCTCTTCGCCTGGAGCAATGCCTTCAGGGAACTGACCATCTTCGTCCACAAGTAATGGACAGAGGTCGTCAAGTTCAAGACGTACTCCACAAAAAGAGGACGTGCTTCTTCAACCGTTTTCTAATCGCCTCTGTTAAGTACCAGTGATATAGCAAGGCAATTCCATATATCTACTGAATAATCGTTGAAGCGTTGCACGATAAAGAACTGCATCCATATCATTGTACGTTAACGCAACACCAGCGGCCAGAAGACCCCACTGGGCGGGATCAGTTTTGTGAATGGCTTTTGCACCAAGTGGGAGGTAACGAAAATTCTTAAATAACGTGATATTGACTGACGAATCTAGCTTCAGTTGTGAAGGTATTTACAACCTCCATAACTACCATAATTAGTCGGAACAAAACCCACATGTCCACCGTGACTGTGGTTTTGAAGCACGCTTTGACATAAACTTGAGGGCAGGAACCACGAGAGGAGTGCTCTTGGGACATCACTTGTTCCTGTACAAGTTGAATGAGCCCCTGTAGGTTACGTTCCTTTGCAATGTTCAGCACGACACATTAGGAAACGTCCCACTTTGTGTTCGGGAACAGCTGTGGTTCGAGAACGATGGTGCACCTTCACACTTTGTAATAAATGTACATAACTATTAAAATGAAGCGTTTCCAAGGAAATGGATTGGTCGTGAAGGTACTATATTCTGGTCTCCACTGTCTTCGGAAACTAAATTTTTATTTGTGGGAACACTTGAAGTAACGGGTTTGTAGTACCCCATCTATGGATGTACTTGACGTAATAGCTCGCGTGCATGTCGCTTCGCCAATGGTGAATTGAAAGGTGCTGCGTAGGGTCGAGTAAAGTGTGACCCGTCGAGTGCTGAAATGTTTGCAGATTTAAGATGGTGACCTAGAACTTCTTCTCTAAAGTGAACGTTGCTCGTACATGTATGTACCGGCTGTGTGAAGATAACCCAGGATATCAAACGTATTGAACGGAATTATTGTGCTTAGCATAATGTGCGATCTACTGTAGCCTACCTATTCTGTTTCTTGTGACTCAGTGGATACAGGCGATGTTTCTGTTGTCTTTATTACTATCATGGACGAAACAAACTGCCCGTTTATGTCTATAAGAAATTCAAGTTAAATCACAATGTTTAAATAAATGTAACACTAACAAAAAGGAGTACACAAGATACCGCATTGTAGAGGTGTCAGTTGTATCAAGATTAATGCCTTATTTGTAAAAAAAAAAACAAAAAAAAAAAACGCTCGAACATCGGAACATCGGTGAGTCTGCATATCCGTTTCCTAAGGTATTCCCTCATCTCACTGAGCTAAAGCACAGTGCCGAGTTCATGTAAGCCCAGTGCCGATTTCATGTCACCTGTTCTTTGCGACGTTGCTCGCAGTTCCAGTCCCTGTGTTGCCAAAGTCTCTTTTTTTAAAACAAAAATCACATTTAAATTAAATCTATTGGCGGGACCAAAATTTTGTACGTAGATACAGTTTTGTCTTGAATCGGCTTGAGGAATCACATCTCAAAGACCAACCCTCTGTATATCAATTAGGATCTTGCGTATCAGTTGCTTAAACAACAATAAACTTTTACTTAACGTGTTACACTGCAATAACTTGTATTAATAAGCTTATCAGAGACATTACTAGTCACCCCATATAAGAGCACACTGGTGTATTTGGAGTGGTTAGATAGTATGAAACTGATTCCTGGGTGTCACATAGAGCTCCACTGCTGAGGTACTCTAGGGCAGTAAGGTGGTATGTTTCACATGGCTCTAAGCACTATGGGACTTAACATCGGAGGTCATCAGTCCCCTAGACTTAGAACTACTTAAACCTAACTAACACACATCCATGCTCGAGGCAGGATTCGAACCTACGACCGTAGCAGCAGCGCGGTTCCGGACTGAAGCGCGTTGAACCACTCTGTCACAGCGGCCGGCGATGGTATGTTTGTGCCAGCCGGTTGCGCAGTAAAACAGGTCGACGAAGAGCTATGATAGAACTGCAGAAACAAGCGATTTGTTTGGTATTACCCATGCTTGATTTGTTGATTATCAACGCAGATTGTCCATTTGCTCTGCAAGAAATGGCGTTAAACTGTTTGCTTAGTAGCATGATATAAGAACAGACATCGTTAAAAAGGACATTCAAAGATCCAAACAACAGACCCAGGGCAAAAATGGGAGGAGGGTAGTGTGGGACAACTACTCGCTATTATTGTCTTTTTTCAAATGTTGCAAGGCGTCGAGACTTCGACGGCCTAATTTAGGTGGCAGGGCATACTTCCTGCTCTAGGTTCTTCTCTCAGTTTTTGAGGTGTATCCAGTACGATGACTCATTATGGCTATCGTGTGCTTTAACCAGGTAGCTTATCTCATTATTCTTCGTAAAAGTGTTACTCCATTTTTATGACGATTATGTTGTGGTCTCTTCCGTCTTCCAAGATAACAACAGCCATATTTACAGTGCTGTATACGAATGTTTCTGGTTTGAAACACTCAGGAGGCTCATCGCACTTCGAACTGTACCATCATATTCCCACAGATCATCGTCTGGATGTATGTGGACCAGAGCGTCCATATACGTCCTGTTGTCTGTCCGAGATGCTATTGTCAGTGAGTGACTGTAGCTGGATATTAAATACCTGAGGGAACATGCGGATCTTCTTTATCGTTGAAGTGATGCCATTTTGAATGCTAAAGGTGGACCTTGTGTGATACATCCTCGGAATGACAAAGTTTTGGTCCAGTCACCTTATTTACTTGCACTATACAAAAACAGATATTTTCTCTGTATTTTGGTGTGTAATTTATCCTGGTCTGGAAAAGGAAGAAAATAATATCTCCACATGTGATGCATAATCAGCCACTGAAACTAATGATGGTTCCTTCCTGGTTTATTGAAACATAACAGCACATAGTAGTTTATTTTATTGGTATCACTTATAAGACTACAGCATTCTAAATTCCATATTGGAAACTTCAGTGTCAGTGAGATAATACCAGTCGTTCAAAATGTATTGACAGTCTAGAGATACATCCATCTTTAAAAGTGAATCATAGTATCGAAGTACAGTGCCCACACCAATCAATCTGTAACACTTTGGTAAATATGAAAACTGTAGTTTTAGGTGATAATACTTCTTTCTTTCGGTAGCTGATTGTTCACGTGCATTGATTAATCAACCTTTGCGCTCTGTTAATGTTTTCTTTTTCTTTCGATTAACAGAAAAATTTTCGAAGTTGTTTACGTCGAAAAATCTACTACACAGAAAACCGTTGATGTACATTACACTACATAAAATGTCCACGTTTCTAAAATCTCTACTCATTACTAGTCAGAAAGACTACCCACTAATCATTAAATATTTTAACTACACCAATTTTTCTAACAGATTCGCGAGACTGAAACGTTACTCCTGCCACAGATTATACAAATAGCGATATCCTAATGACTGGGACAACATAAACGGACTTGGTTTTAGTTGATAAGTATGCACGATGTGAACTCACTACGAACACCAATCACAGTCCTAAGAAGACTTGAATAAATTCATACAGAAAGTCCATCATGCTTTGTTATTGACTATTGAGAACACTTCGAAAGATAATTGCTGAGTGGGAGGGCAGTTGTGATTCAGGATACAATCTCACCTCGAATGGAGTAAAAGGCCTTGAAAACAGTGAATAATGTGTGGCACTAAACCTGGTCACTCAGCCTGAACACATTACATACACATTCAAGTTACACCATCAACATGATTAGGAACAGATGGTGACATCACACCCCTCCTCTATCCTAAGCCATACCCGTCCACATCCCCTCTCATGATTTCCCCTTCTCTCGTTCAGTCAAAGTCCATTATTTTTATCACCCAATAAAACCAAACATACCACACAGTCGTCATCGTCTTCTATACGTGCCACTTGGCACCACTTTTAACTCCTTTTTAAGCCACGACTCTTTCTTGGAAATAGGCCACTTACACACATACGTATTTAGAACTCCTTATCACACTCAGCATTTGACAAGCCATTAAAAAGGAAACATTCATAAATTACATCCCATCATTTTCCTGGCCATTAATATGAAAAACTCAGTCAGCAACCGATGTAAGGCAAGTTAAATATTTCATGTTAAATCAATGGAAATGCCGTGTGGCTAGGGCCTCCCGTCGGATAGACCGTTTACCTGGTGCAAGTCTTTCGAGTTGACCCCACTTCGCCGACTTAAGTGTCGATGGGGATGAAAAAAATGGTTCAAATGGCTCTGAGCACTATGCAACTTAACTTCTGAGGTCATCAGTCGTCTAGAACTTAGAACTAATTAAACCTAACTAACCTAAGGACATCACACACATCCATGCCCGAGGCTGGATTCGAACCTGCGATCGTAGCGGTCACTCGGTGCCAGACTGTAGCGCCTAGAACCGCACAGCCGCTCCGGCCTGCGATGGGTATGAAATTATGATGGTAAGGACAACACAATACCCAGTCCATGAGCGGAAAAATCTCCGACCTATCCGGGAATCGAACCAGGGCCGTTAGTTATGACAGTCCGTCGCGGTGACCACTCAGCTACCAGGGGCGGACTCAAGTTAAGTATTTCCACACATAAATTGTCTGTATTACTTATGAAAATACATGTGGGCCTCTTATTAGCAGCAATAATCGTTCTTAACGGTTAAATAGCATCTGTCGACGATATTTATATCTTTATACACCACATGGTTTTAGGAACAATGGAACAAATTTATTATTTCCGTACGAAAAATTTTCTGTTTTATTGCTCCGTAACAATATATTACATATGTGGCTCAGATAACATGCTTATCAGGCAAATCAGAAAAAGTTGTCAGTTTCTTTAGGCCTAAACTCTGCATGTACACACCTGTAAACGTTCTACAAAAGATAATTGTAACTGACTTTTTTGGGTATCTAATACAGCTCCAACTGATTATAACTTTAGGGTATTTCCATAGATCTACAAAATATAAATTTGGAGAAGGCTACAACACTTACCAGTGGCAACTGTAGTGCCTAATCTCTCATCAAAAGTTTATTGACGATCCGTCTTTTTCATTTCCATGATCAAATATTAAATAATACCAATATTGGTTACATGTTCAGCCGCCAACATTACATTTTTCGACTTTAGAACACCTAGGCATAATAAAACTGCCTCATTTTGGCGGGACATAGTGAGATGTGTCACTTAAACTGCATGTTTTCGTAATACGCAAGTAAAACTTAAAAAAGCGCCAATTACATTTAAACCAACGCGGTGGCTGCCTAGTTTGCTTCTGTCAAAGACAGCGATAGACAAGGTTCTCCAGAGAGAAAAGGTAGATCCCTGATCACAAACGAAAATCCCGTCTTTGCATCGGAGTAATATAGCACATTTGTACCAAACTAAGTTAAGAATTCTTCTACAACACAACAAAGCACACATAGTACTGGAGATGTCACCATCAGGTTAAGTGCCGTTGGCATCGACGATAATTATATCTTGATACCCCACTTGAAAGAAAATAAATAGTCTGTATTATTTTTCTGTAATAGTAAAAAACACATTGTTCACTTATTGCCACAATCGATCCAAATTAGACGCTAAGATGTACTTGCCGATATTTGTAGCACTTATTAACAAATAAAAAATTTGTCTGTACTACTTACCAAAATAAGTTAAGATTTCTTGTATAACAGTGCTAATAACACTCAGGTTGCTTATTGGCACTACCGCTCTAATTTACAAGTTTAGATACACTTGGTGATAACTGATTATCTTTTTCCGTCACACAATGTAAACTACATGACACTTCAGTAAATACCATACTGGGCAGCAGTTTTAATAACTGAATTTAGCACATATATGTAGTTGTTGTACTTTCATCTATCCAATTCAAACTACTATCCAAAGTCAGTCAAATATTATACTGACCCGTATTAGGGAAATAAATTTACCTTGCAGTACAAAATGTTTTTCGTTGTAGCTGGCAATGCTGACTTATGCAACTGCAGTGGAATGTACATAACACTGATGAAATATCACGCTGAAAAGTAGTTTTAATATATGCCTCAAATAAACATTATTGTAGGTAAGAAATGAGGGTTGGTATGCTTTCAGCTACCCATTTTCACCTACTTTTCGAAGTCAGCGAAATATTAGAGAGTGGGCCTGTCACGGTATTAACATTATCTCACAGTACAAAACGCTTGCCATTTTCTAAATTAATAACTCTCGAATTGTCTGATCACTTGCTGACTAAGTGAACCTTCACATCTTAGCACAGTCCTCCTTACATAATCATGGAGTTAATTCTGTTTATGCCTCCTATATTTTCTTCAACACTCTATTTTTCTGGAAAATCCCACATGCCTTTGTATCGTCTGGGTGAAATATGTCATGCTTGGAGATGGTGTCAGTTTTTTAAAAAATATGAATGTAAAGATGTCTTCAAGTTGCGTCTACCAAATGTAGGAGAAGTCTGAACTCATCTTGAGTTGCATGGGGTTCCTCTGGGTGTTCATCAGCGCAAAATATTTCAAAATCGTAACCTCTTGTCTTTATGAGGTGCTACTTGTGACTCCTGGTAGAGTGAAGTAGTACTTATACCTTCCCCTCCACAGTGGGTTCTAGGCGCTCAGTCTCGTCTACTCTCAATAGAATATTTCTGAGATGTTCTGCCTTCAGTCCAGTGCAAGATAATCAGCAGAGATAAATTTGATGAAGAACTTCATGAATTGTGACACTGTGTACCAACTCGGTAAAGCCTGGGATCCATCACTGGAGTTGCTAAAAACGCAAAGTTACACCAGCATCACTCTACAAAACACTTGAGAAAGCTGATATGGATAATGTGACCCAGGAAGAAAACCAGGAGCACCATACCGAGAGCAGAACACCAGACTGTTGTGAGGCGCTTCGATCCGAGCGCGGAATGACAGCTCGCGGCCAGACACACCGGAATTAAGACAGAACGTATGAGGATGACTAGTGGTAACGGGGCATACGTGGAACGCCTACAACAGGCTATGGAGGGGGAACACCATGGATATAAGTATTGGACCTGTTCCAACCGACTAGCCATCTCAAATAACACCTGATGAACCCAGTGACACGTAAGTATTGCACCACCTCCCGACGACTAGCCGTCTCAGATAACACCAGATGAAGGCAGCGAGTCACGTCGTTGAAATATTGTGCGTGGACGACACTGACATAACGCCCGACATCAACACCCGGTGATATTATCATTAGATACACAGATCACTGGGAACGCCTGACGATCTACATGTCGGGACTCGCCCAAGAGCTTGCTGACTGAGATGAAGTACACATTTCAGAAACCCCCCTCACATCACTTACGTGCAGCCTCTGTCCACAGCCTCTCCCTCCCTCCTCATCGCATGCATCCTTGTTTAGTAAGCAATGACTCAACAAGTTGAAACTTGTGGGCGTAGATGATGTCAAGTGTTTAGTACTGCAAATAAAGTAAGTTTACTACCACGAGGTAACTATAATGTTTGGCCGTGTTTGTAAAGTACGTGAAGTGGGTAGTTCACCGTCTAGAATTCCGCGTTCCTTTCCTGCACTAAATTCATATTTTAAAATAGAAAACCTTTTTTTGTTTCATCGAAGTGTCATTTCGTTTCCACGGTATGACAGAATAAGCCGCCCAGTAGTCGCCAAGTTTACATTAACCTGTAAATTAAAACAATAGTACTAACAGGAGCTAGAAAACTGCCCCTGAAAGGAGGAAGAGTAAGCAATGATCAACAGTCTGAGGCTGCAGAAAGCAATGGGGGCCACTGCGTTAAAGACAGGTAATGTGTATCCACAGGACGTGTAGCCTTTAATTAAAAAGTGTCACCCATTGGCAAAAGATTCCAGAATAGTCCCACATATTCGGTTTTCCGGAAAAGGACTGGGGGGGGGGGGGGCTGCTGAAGAAAGACTGAATAAGGATATCCTTCTACGAGTCAGGTCAAGGAATGCAAAAGTGTGAACGTGACATGGAAGCTACGAAATCTGAAAAGGGAAATGCTAAGGCTCAGTCTGCACATAGTGGAAGTCAGTGAAGTGAATTGAAAAAATGACAAGGATTTCTGGTCAGACGAATAAAAGGTAATATCAACAGCAGTGGAACATTCTGTAAACGTAGTGGGTTTCATTATGAATAGAAAGATAGGGCAGGGATTGAGTTACTGTGACCAGTTCAGTGATACAGTTGTTCTCATCAGAACTACATCATGGTCAGAAAGAGATTTAGAAATCAGACATGAAACTGTAAAGCGTACACAGGAACAGATACAGGCTCAGATCACAATTTAGTAATTATCAAGAGTAGGCTGAAGGTTTAGAGACTGGTCAAGGAATATCTTTGAGCAGAGAAGTGCTATACGCTTTCGCCTATCTGAGCCCATAGACAATACGATAATGTATAGCTCAGTTGAGGAGGAATAGACATGTCTAAAATGACCAGATGTAGAAGCTGGAGGAAAACACAGGTATAAGGAAGGTAACTGCGAAGAAATCATGAGTAACAGGAGAAACATTTAAGTTTTTCGAAAAAAGAAAGGAGTACAACAATGTCCACAGAAATTCGAGAATAGAGAAATATAAGTCATTGAGGAGAGAAATAAATATGAAATACGGGGAACCTATAGGGAAACTGCTAAATGAAAAAGTGATGAAATCGATAAAGAAATAATTGTCGAAAAGACCGACACAGCATCTGTCGAAAGTGAAGTCAACCTCCAGTGACATTAAAGGCAAGGGAGATAACATTAAGAGTGCAATGGGAAATCTGCTGTTAAATTCAAAGGAGAGAGCGTATAGGTGGAGAAAGGACGGTAGCATTAAGAGAGCCATGCAGAGGAGAGAGAGGATATGTGGTAAGAGTGAGTCGAGTGCCACTATGAGTAAGAGGACCTCCCTAATGATGTGATGGAACAAAAAACATTAGTGGATTGGGAAGAGATAGGGAATCTAACATAGGAATCAGAATTTTAAAGAACTTTGGACGAATTGAGATCAGCTGAGGAAGAAGTGGTAGATAATATTCCATCTTAATTTCAAAATCATTGGTAGATTTTAGAGCAAATAATGAATGAAAGTGTCAAAATACCATCAGACTTTCGGAATAGCATCATCCACAGAATACGGAAAACTTCAAGAGTCGACATTGAAGGAATATAACACAATCAGCTTAACAGTTCACGCATTCAATCTGCTGGCAAGAGTGACATACAAAAGAAAGGAAAACAAAATCGGGGAACTGTTAGATGATGACGTTCTTGGCTTTAGGAAAGGTAAAGGCACCATAGAGGGAGTTGAGGGAGTTCTGACGTTGCGGTTGATAATAGGTGAAGGACTGCAGGCACAGCGAGACACATACATAGGATTTATTGATCTTGAAAAAAGTGTTCCACAATTTAAAATGGTGCAACATATTCGAAACTCTGATAAAAAGAGGGATAAAATACAGGCAAAGATGGATAATAAACAAAATACACAATATCCTGGAGGGGCTATAAAACTTGAAAACTAAAGCCGAAGTGCTATGACTAAAAGGACGTAAGACAAGGATTTAAACTTTCGCCCCTATTATCCAATCCATGTATGGAACATAAATGACGGGAATAAAGGTAAGTTTCCAGAATGGGACTAAAACTCTAGGTGGAAAGACATCAATGATAAGATCCGCTGAAGACATTGCTGTCCTCAGTGAAAATGAAGAATAACTACAGGGCCTGTTAAATGGAATAAACAGTCTAAAGAATATAGAATATGGATCGAGAGTAAACCGAGAAAAGAGAGAAGTAATGAGAAGTAGCAGAAATGAGAACAGCAGGATATTTCACATCGAAATAAGCGCTGTAACCTCCCCGGAAAATTTTTGTAAAGACATTAATTAAATGTAAATGGACATCATGCTAGACGTAACCTCCCAGCAGAAATAAAAGAAAAGTCTATGAAAATGAAAACGAGCCAAACGTTTGGTCCCCGCAAAAATTATAGAATAATAATGACCCCAATGTAAACTCGACACAAAAATTGAGAAATCAACATTAATCATTAAACCCACAATAATAGAGCAGCATCGCTGACCTTAAGCCTTGTGCAATAATTAATCTGATAAATTGATTCTGAGAGGAAAAACATAGGAAATATCGTTTCAATTGGAATGATTTTTTTAAAAAGAAACGATTGCTTTGAAAACAAAATTATTATTGGGGCATTTCTTGAACAAATTAATTACAATTAACAGATGTTATTGGCTGAGCGCAATGCTGCATCATTACCTTATTTAACAATATACCTCGTCCCGTACCGTGACCAGAGACTTCCGACTGAGTCCAACTCACAACTGAACTCTCGTGCGGTCAAGCGCAGACTAGCAATGATAAACAACTCTCTGGTCAGAGATTCTGTCATGCCTCGCCATCGCTGGTACTGAATACATACGCGTTTCATAACCCTCCACTGGGGGGGCAAAAATTTGGCAGCGATGGTGAGTCATTTGGACTTGCCATAAGCAACAAATTTTTTCTTGACTAATTAACTTTACAGTCACAGAATATACAGATGTAGAACATGAAGTAAATGTGGTGCACATGCACCGAGTACAAAACATATTAGACAATAACAAAATGTGAGTACAAAACATATTAACAAATGACATAAGTGCACACGCACTGAAAAACTCTTTAGCATTTTCACAACAAATAAACGTAATGGCAAAAAATCATGTTGACAGGTGACATAAGTGCACATGCACTGCAGTACAGAATATATCAGCAAATCACAAAATGTATATACAATAAGTAGAAATCATGTTAGAAAAATGATAAAAGTGCACACGCACTGTAGTTCAGAATATATCGAAAAAAAATGTATAGGCCATGAATACAAATGATGTTAGCAAAAAGTAATTTTCACTATGTTACAAGAATTAGGATAGGAAAGGGAAGGATTGCATCGTGGTTGTAGCACTTTAGGTAGCACGCAGCTGCACTGAAAGTCCATATCTTTCCACAGAAGTACAACACCGAGTGAGACAATCTGAAGTTCTATTCCCAGAAGTCTTTATCAGCGTAGCCAAGACACTGAAATGTCGTAGTAACATTCCATGTTATCATTTTGGCAGTACATCAGGTACACCAAACAGTGGGACCACAATAACGTCTCCATCGCTCACGTTGGTGGACAGCATGTCGTGTCAACACCACGCTCTTACAAGGCACACCAACGTAGAATTAGTGCAAAGACCAAATATAGTGCTCCATGATCAAGAAGATATACAGGACAAATGGATATTGCAGTAATTCAGGGTAGTTAGGTCAGAAGGTGAAGGACATTAAGTCACATACTAGTCTTCATTGGGAATTACATTAGTAGTTTGCGGCATTCCTAGCCCAGTTATTGAACATTTCTGTACCATGTATGTAGTATTACAGAAAAATGTTCATTAATTGTTTTACAGAGAACATTGGCACTCATTCTCTAATTACAAATCATCAGAAGTCATTACTTAAAACAGGAGGTAGTCAATAACATAGTATTACAGAATAGTGTTGATAATTAATCATTGGTCATCCCAATACAGTAATCAGTAGCATTTATTTCCCAGTTACAAAGCATTATTAGTTAATCATTGGTCATCTCAATACAGTAATTAGTAGCATTCATTTCCCAGTTACAAAACATTATTAATTAGTCATTGGTCATCCCAATACAGTAATCAGTAGCATTCATTATTCAAGTGACATACTATTCAGAGCTAATCAGTATTACTCAGAACTTTCTTAAGCTGTTATCATTATTTGGGACTGGTAATACATTTTTTTGTTAGCAATGCATTGCTTTGGATAATTATAGGGGAAAGCAAGAAGAGAAAAAAAAATTACTTCTGGGTTGTTCCTGTAAATGAAAATGTGTAACGTCATTCGTCATGAGTCAGCTGTAGCAAGGTTATGGAACATGTAGAGTATATGTAATCACATTCATAAATGACATAGATTTAATGAACAACTGCTTTATAGCACATTAATTTCATAAATAATTTCTCCTGCAAAAATATATAAAAAATGGATTATTAAGCTGAAAGAAGAAACGCATTTTATGCTGAAAAGTAGTGAACTTCGAATTAACAGGTAGTGAAATGTGTATAAAAATGTGTTCCATAGCTGTCCTTTCCAAAACCTTCAGTCATTATACTATTCAATATAACACCTGCTGTCAAAGCGAACTGCAACAAATACTTAAATAACTACATAGCATGAATACATAACTTCCACATTATCCTCATCTGTAAAGAAAAAACTTCATTATCCATCATTTCATTATCTATATTATCATAACTCCATTATTATCATCACCTGTAAAGAAAAACTTCGTTATCCATAGTAGCATATTCTTCATCATTATTCATCAGCATTCATTATCATCTGCAAAAAATCACTTCATTACTCATTATACAACTATTCCTTATTTCTATCATATTTCATCACTAAAACTAAGATGTGTAGTTCTGTCTGACAGCCTGCAACAATCGCCTCGTATTCTGAAAGAAAAAATTAGTTAAGACTGCTATTCTACGATGTGTGTAGTATATTCTTGTTAATGCTTGTTAATTCTGATCCATTTACTCTTCATCACGAAGTATTGCATTCTCTTTCGTTCATTCCGAAGGTGAAATTCCCATTTTGTTTAATTTATTTCTTTCACGCATCATTTATTTCTGAAATTGATGAACAAAGATTAATATCTTGCATTTACATCATATACTCACTAAATAATGACTGGTTTATGGTAACATAATTAAGCATACAGCATAACATGACAAAAAACTAAATATGTGAAAAAACATAGATAGTGTTCAGAGGCAAAAATGTACTCAGTGGAACACAATGTAACAGTAAAGTAGTCACGATGTTGAGATATCATAAAGCAAAATGTCAAAGTCAACTGGTGTTTGCTATATCTTAACTATTTCATAGTGCATACAAACAAAACATGGAACAATCGTATATACCTAAGAAAGACAAAAAAGTGATGTTCGTTGTGTTCAGCTTGTATGTTGTGTAGTTAATAGAGGCGAGAATTAAAGACTTTAATGGAGAGAAATTTAATATAATTAATATGTCACTAGATAGGATTGCATGATTATTCATAAGATACGTAAGTTTCTCTGGAAAAAAATGTGCACAGTCTGATATGTAACGACAAGAAGAGCGACCTGCTAACCTTACCTTGCCGGGCATTTGCCAGGAAAAAATACGATAATCATCAATAAGTAGTCACATAAATATAATTGCATAAGTGGTCATAAGATGTGTAAATTCACCTGGAAAAATATGCACGGTCTCATGTGTAACGACAAGAAGAGCGACCTGCTAACCTTACCTTGCCTGGTACTTGCCAAGAAAACATACGATAATCATCAATAAGTAGTCATGTGAATATAATTGCATAAGTGATCATAAAAGTAGCAAAATGGCATTATAGCATGTTAAACCATAAAGTGTCTTCATTCAATAAAAGGTTTGATGTTTGACCAATGGTGGTTGCCTTTGAATTTTCTGGTTCTCAAAGTTTCGACGTGTACTACATTGGGGTGAGGAATGCTGCGAGTCCGATATGGACCTGCGTATAGAAGTTCAAATTTACTGCACCTACCTTTTCCTTTGTTGGATAAATAGTGTGTACGTACTAATATTGTCTGTCCAATGTGAAAGTCACGGCGTGTACAAACCTGTTTTTACTGTCTTCTCCGGCGCTCTGCGGCACGTTTGATGTTGTTCAGCGCAATGTCGATTATTTTGTGGTGTCGTAATCGACGAGTGTAGGAAAGTTTACTAATTCTGTAATTTTGTTAGGTGGTTCTACATTTTTCAGTATAACAGACGGAGATAGCATAGTGGATTCATTTGGAATGGAATTAATTACATCTTGGAATGAGAATATGTGTGTGTCCCAATCAATATGTCTTTTGTGGCTGTATATTCTACACAGTTTACCAATTTCTTTCATTAATCGTTCACAAGGGTTCGAAGAAGCATGGTACTTGGATATATAGATCGGAGAAATGCTTCTAGCTCGTAACATACGTGTCCATATAGCAGAACGAAACTGTGATCCATTGTCGGAAATTACTTTCAACACATGCCCTACATGAAATAGAAAATGCTTTACAAATGCTTTCGATACTGTTTGAGCAGTAGCTTTGCGTAACGGAGAGAAGGTAACAAATTTTGAAGTGAGTTCAACAGCGACAAAGATGTAGCAAAAACCTCTATTAGTTCTGGGAATCGGACCAAAAATATCTACAGCGGCATTGTGTCTTAATGTAACAGGTACAATGGGATATAATGGAGGAATATGTGAAGTCGTGTGTGACTTAACTTTCTGGCAGATTTTACATGACGCTAAAACTCGTCGTATACGTTTCTCCATGTTGGCAAAATAACAGTTCTGTCTCAGTATAAGAAAACATTTTCTAGCTCCGCAATGTGCGTAACTTAAATGAGTATACCAGATTAATTTGTTAACGAGTTCATCAGGAATGCATAATAACCAATTGTTGCTGTCAGGGTGAGAGCGGCGAAACAGAATGTCATTGCGTACAGTGAAAGGGTTTCTAATCGTAACATTATTCCTATCATGCCAAAGGTGTTTAATCTCTTTCCACACGTTGTCTTTACTCTGCTCTTGTGCTATGTCTTGTAAAGACGACGAAATAAAATTTTCAAATGCAACTTGTTGAATGTACAAGACGCTGAAATTTGCTTTGCAGAAGTTGGTTGCGATGTCTTGCTGATTGTTGCTGAGAGAACGGGATAGTGCGTCTGCTACAACATTTTGTGTGCCGGGAATGTGAACTATTGTAAAATTAAATTCCTGTAAATAAAGCTTCCATTTGCTTAATCTGTGGTGAGTAAATTTAGCTGAAAGTAAAAATTGTATAGCTCTATGGTCTGTGTAGACAGTGGTATGTCTTCCATAAAGAAAATGTCGAAATCTCGTAAAAGCCCAAACAACACATGACGTTTCCAGTTCTGTAACGGAATAATTTCGTTCAGCAGGTGACAGAATGCGGCTTGCAAATGCGACGTTTTTAATTATTGTACAGCCATCTTCTTCAATTTCCTGAAAAATGTGTACGCCTAAAGCGGTGTTAGAACTGTCGGTGGCAATGGAAAAATATCTGGTAAGATCTGGGTGCGATAAAAGTGGTGCATTCAACAAAGCATGTTTCAGGTTCATAAATTCAGAATGTGCTTGCTCATCCCAGGACCAAATAGTGTTTTTACCTGTCAATTGGCGTAATCTAGGTGTGTCTAAAGCAGAGTGATGAATAAATTTACGAAAAAAGTTAATTAAGCCCAAAAAACTGCGTAGTTGCTTCTTCGTTGTAGGAACAGCAATTTCACGTAAAGCTTGAAGTTTTTGCGGATCAGGCTGCAATGCCTTCTGCTGAAATTACATGTCCAAGAAATTTTATAGAAGTTTTGCCAAAGTGCGATTTGCTGAGAATTACTGTGAGTCCTTGTGCATGAAAAGTTTGCAACAGTCGTTCTAAAATCACATTGTGTCCAGACCAGTTAACTTTTGCAATAAGAATGTCATCTACGTGCGTTGTAATTCTGTCTTTAAGTTCTGTCGGAAGTATTGTGTTCAAACCGCGAATAAAAGCTGCAGAAGAAATAGTTAAACGGAATGGTAATTTGCAAAATTGATAACAGTCACCAAAACAGAGAAACGCTGTGTACTTCCTGCAGTTCGGATGGAGCTGAATTTGCCAAAATCCCGATTTTAGATCTAATGTAGAATAAATAGCAGTACCGTGAAATTTCTGTAGAAGTTCCTCTAATGTTTGTGGTCGATCTGTTTCATTAATAATTATGTCATTAATGTGACGTGAATCAAGTACGAGGCGAAGTGAGCCATCTTTTTTCTTAACAATATGTAGCGGGTTTATGTACGGACTAACTGCCGGTTCTATAATTCCTTGGTCGAGCATATCTTGCAACTCTTTTTTAACTTGTTCTCTGTGGATATATGGAATGGGATAATGCTTTGCTTTAAATGTGTCGTGCTGTTTGACTTGAAATTCATACATAAAACCGGACATAGTACCAGGAATGTTGTCGAAAACTGGAGCTTGCTGTAAAAGAATTTTGTGTAGTTGCGTGCGATCGTCGTCTGCATTTGCACTGCTTTGTTTAACTTTATCAGAAATTATCTGCATTACGTCGTGGTCAGCTTCGTCTGGAGTGTTATAGTTATGTACTTACGTATCCGTGAACAATGTGGGATTACAGTCTGTGCCACGAGATACGGAAATGACCTCTGTACAATAAATTGTTTGTTCTTCCGCAGATAAAGAGTGCTGAAATTCTAAGGCCAATTGTACATTTTCATCCTTTAACATTAAATAGGAATTTTGAAAATCAATAACTGCGTCGTGATGTACCAGAAAATTAGTACCTAAAATAACGTCTGTTGTCAATAAAGGAACAATCCAAGAATTTGAGTGAACAGAATGACCTGCAATGCAAAATGATAAATGTGCCTGTAATTTAACGTCTACTCCTTTACTCGATACTGCTCCTTTCACTTTCGTTTGCCTAATGGTAATGTAGGATAGGTATTCTCTTTGTTACACTCGTTGAAAGTTTCTTCATTTATAACTGACATAGGTGATCCAGAATTGATTACTGCTGAAAATTTCGATGAACCAATTTTAATTTCGATGACAGGATGTGAAATGGTTTTCTGAACAACTGGTCTTTCCTGCAAAAGAGTGTCTATGATATCGTCAAAAGTAATAACATTTTCGAGAACAACATTCTGCGTGTCAAAAGTAGTGCTTGTGTTATTGGAAGATGCGACCTGTACTGTATCTAGTCAGATTCTATCTGACGTATTATTATTATCAGGAGAATTCTGTGGCATTTCGACTATTTGAACTGTTCTGTTATTTCTTCCAGACGTATTACGCTCTGGATGATACCTACTGTCTGGTTCATTCATGAGAATATGTTGTTGGTGATCATTTTGCTGCTGGTAAGACCGACTGTTATTAAACCTATGTTGATAATTGTGCTCATTGTTCTTACGTCTGTCGTGATACTCATTTCTATACAGTGCATTGCGATAGGAATTGAAGTACTGTGTTTTCTGCGCATAGCTATTTCCTTGCTGGCGTGCGTTACTATTTGTTGTAGCTGGGACTATACGTCCACGTGGCGAAACATTAAAGTTTGGTTCACCTTGTGCATTACATTGTTGATTAGGTATGTTAACCGGCTGACTTCCATGCTGTTATGAAAAACCTCTATTGTTACTAATATGTGCTTCCTGCTGCTGATAATTTTGACGATACTGATAACTAAAATTTTGTCTGCTATTAAAGTTCTGGTGGTTGTCGTTCCTAAAGCGTCTGTTATCTTTCCTATTGAAATAACGTGCCTGATCATAATTGCTGTATGTTTGTTGACCTTGGTTATTACATGAAAAGTTTTTGTTTACGAAGGAATAATCTTAATGATCGTGGTAATTTAGAAATGCATAATTGTATGAGTGCAGATTCACCATATGGTTCACTTAAGTACTGGTTTTGTTGGACCATGTGCTCAAAAAATTGCGTCACACTGGGAAAATTTGAGTTCTAATAATTTGGCAAACTAATTAGTTGATCTTTAATTCCACGATGTGTCGTCTTCGACCAATACGCTGACAGAAAAACATTCTGAAACTCTTCTACCAAGTAACATTGTCTCGCGATCGGTCTCATACGAGTTGCCGGTTCGCCTTCCAAAAAACTGCAAATAAATTCAAGTTTGTGTATTACGGGCCAAGTCGGTGGAAAAGCAAAACTAAATTGTTGTATCCAATCCAGTGGGTGAATCTGTGTTCTGTCATTTTTAAATACTTTAAATTTTCTCACTGGTAGAAAATGTTTGTAATCGAAATTATCGTCTCTGTATGACGGAACAGGTTCTGTATTGTAAGATAATCTATTTGTCTGTGTCTGTTCTGAATCTACGTCCCGTACTCTCTGTAGATTACCCAACTTATACACGCTGTGTGAGTCTGACAAATGTTCACAAAGTGGCCTCTGCGGTGATGTATTAAACCCTGAAACATTTTTTATCTCTATTACCTCTTGCTGTAAACATGACAATATTCTACGTAACGTGTTATTAGATGAATCGTTCTCATTGATTGTCCGTTGTAGATTTTGAAATTCAGGTGTTTGATTAAATGAAACCGGTGAAGTATCGTCTGATTTGCTGTCATTATTACTTTCAATAACGTCAATACGACTGGCCAATTTATCATATTTTTCAGTCAGTATTTTTACCTGATCATCGGTTTTAGTGTCAGAGGCATTAATCTGTTTTTGCATTATACGTGTGGTTTCGTTCAGTTTTTTTAACGTCAGCATTGATGTCATCAGAATCCTGTGTTACTTCCAATTGTTCGAGTCTGTCGGTCGCTGTTTGAATATCTACTGTGTGTGTATCTGTTTTTGATTTAAGATCAGAAATTTCATCACGTAATTCGGTGTTCAACTGTTCGATGGTATTAATTTTGTCCGATACTGTAGCAATATTGTTGTCTACGTATGTTTTTGCTTTCGCAAACATTTTACGTTTTTCTTCTTGTCTCTGTGCGGTGATTGTTTCCATGACTTGACGTTTTACTTTATTTTGATCCTGTATAAATTTGCGGAAACGCGTATCACTGTTTTGTATGTGGTGATTAAAACGTTCGTCAATCTGAGTGTTCTGTTGGTCGAATTTCGCGTCTACCTTTGCATCCATTGCGCGTGAAAGTTCTGCTGTCATTAGTTTAAACTCGTCGCGTAATTGTGTAGCTTTTTCAGACCATTGTTTACCGACTGTACTAATTTCCTCTCTAAGTGTTTCTGTTGTAGCTGTTTGCACATCCCTTAATTCTTGAGCAACAGATCTAATTTCTTCGCTACTTTTCTTTGAACAAGCCTCAATTTCCTCGCGTAACTGTTCCTTAGTATCATGACACTGCGCGGCAACGGCTATAATCTGTTCACTAAGCTGTCTGGAATTGTTGTCTAATTTTTCACTAAGGTTGTCTTGTTTTTCATTCTGTTGTTTGATCTGTTCACTAAGTTGTTTGAGATCTTCTTTAAGTTGTTTGGAATTTTAACTCTGTTGTTTACAATTGTTCTCGTTAAGTTGTATCATTAATGCTATGATTCGATCCATGTCAAAATTCGCTGCTGTATTCTTTGTGCTGTTTAATGGCGTACCTGCAATTTTCACGTTTTCTGTAACCATTTGGCTATTTTGTGATTCTTGAAAATGTGTGCTAATCAGATGTGCATTGTTAGTCACTGCACCGGAATTAAATAAATCTGTCGTACTCTGATTACACTGTTCATTTTCATTAGACAAATTTGTCTGTTCATTACTTAAATTTTGCAAACCGGTTGCGTTAAGCTGGACAGCGCTCATTGCAACAGAACGCCCCGCGTCATCAATTGTCGTCAAATTAACAGAGGACACAGTTGAATTCGTCTGTTCATCACTAAGATCAAAATCATTATTAGTTGTCGGTACGTACTGATTGTCACCAAACGGAGGATTGTCATCATTACATTGCGTGTCACAATTACTATCGGTCAAGTTGTTTAATTCGGTTATTTCGCTCATTATACTTCGCGATGCACTATTCAGAGTCTTTCGCGGAATTTTTACTATAGTTACAATTATTCACAAATGAGACAAAGACAATGCAAAATCCAGCAAATACAAATACCACAAAGAGCAACGGATTGCCGATGATCTGAGGAAAGAAAGTCACAAAATTAGTAAAAGCGTTGGCAAATCCCAATTATATTTTAGTAAATAAAAGCAGATATCTGGCTACTTTTCAGAAGATTCTCAAAAAAATACGATCCTAATCCAGATGTCGCCAAGTGTAACCTCCCCGGAAAATTTTTGTAAAGACATTAATTAAATGTAAATGGACATCATGCTAAATGTAACCTCCCAGCAGAAATAAAAGAAAAGTCTATGATAATGAAAACGAGCCAAACGTTTGGTCCCCACAAACATTATAGAATAATAATGACCCAAATGTAAACTCGACACAAAAATTGAGAAATCAACATTAATCATTAAACCCACAATAATAGAGCAGCATCGCAGACCTTAAGCCCTGTGCAATAATTAATCTGATAAATTGATTATGAGAGGAAAAACATAGGAAATATCGTTTCAATTGGAATGATTTTTTTTTAAAAAGAAACGATTGCTTTGAAAACAAAATTATTATTGGGGCATTTCTTGAGCAAATTAATTTCAATTAACAGATGTTATTGGCTGAGCGCAATGCTGCTTCATTACCTTATTTAACAATATACCTTGTCCCGAACCGTGACCAGAGACCCATGTCGACGCCCGCCGACACCTCACACACTACTTCCGACTGAGTCCAACTCACAACTGAACTCTCGCGCGGTCAAGCGCAGACTAGCAATGATAAACAACTCTCTGGTCAGAGATTCTGTCATGCCTCGCCATCGCTGGTACTGAATACATACGCGTTTCAGCGCTCAATATTATTACAAGGGAGACAGGCAACCAAGAGTACAGGATGACGGCATTACCATCAAAGCGAATGGAAACTTGACAAGCAACAAGCTGGAAGTCGAAAACATTTTGAATAATCATTTTCTAACTGTTGTAGAGAAAATGGGATCTATATGTTCATTAGAAGAAGCAAGGCCGTTAATGGAAGAGGTCTTACCTACACAATTTGATACAATTAAAATTCCACCTAACTCTCATTCTTAAATTAGGAAGATAATAAATTATCTCAAGAATAAAAGCTCACATGAAACTGATGGCATTTCCAGCAGGATAATAAAAGCTTGTTCCCAAGTGATAAAATGGTTCAAATGGCTCTGAGCACTACGGGACTTAACATCTGTGGTCATCAGTCCCCTAGAACTTAGAACTACTTAAACCTAACTAACCTAAGGACATAACACACATCCATGTCCGAGGCAGGATTCGAACCTGCGACCGTAGCGGTCACGCGGTTCCAGACTGAAGCGCCTAGAACCTCACGGCCACACCAGCCGGCCCCAAGAGATAAGTGGGATTGTTAGCCACATGTGTAACAGCTCTTGAAGCACAGTATTTTCCCAGATAGAATGAAGTATGCCATTGTTAAACCACTGCATAAAAAAGAAGATACGTCTTATGTCAACAGCTACCGCCCAGTCTCTCTGCTGACTGCCTTATCCAAAATTCTTGAAACAGTAATGTATTGTACAGTAGCTTCACACCTTTGTAAAAATAAAGTTTTAACAAAATGTCAGTTTGTTTTCCAGAAAGTGTTTTCAACGGAAAATGCTATATATACTTTCACTAATGAAATATTAAATGCTCTGAGTAACTGGAAGTCACCCTCTGGGATTTTTTGTGATCTCTCAAAGGCTATTGTTAGTGAAAATCATGGAATACTTCTAGATACGCTCAAATACTGTGATATGAATGGGACAGCGCTCAAATTGTTTAAACCATACCTAACTGGAAGAGTGCAGAAAGTTGAAATAGGCAGATCACATAACATGCAAAAAAAATGGTGATTTCTAAAACTGGGGAACAATCAAGACTGGGCTCCCACAAGGTCCGGTCTCGGGTTCTCTGCTGTTCTTAATATATATTAATGACTTGCCATTCTATATTCACGAAGATGCAAAGCTGGTACTTTTTGCCCTCGATATAAGCATAGCTATCCCACCCAACAGACAAGAATTAACTGATGAAATTGTAAACGATGTTTTTCTGAAAATCATTAAGTGGTTCTCTACAAATGGACTCTCATAAACTTTGACAAAACACAGTATATACAGTTCCACACAGTAAATGGAATGACACCATTAATAAATATAGACTTCGATCAGAAATCGGTAGCTGAGGTAGAATATTCGAAATTTCAAGGTGTATGCATGGATGAGGGGTTGAACTTGAAAAACACACTGAAGATCTGCTGAAACATTTGAGTTCAGCTACTTATGCTATTAGGGTCTTCGCAAATTTTGGCGACGTGCATCTCAGTAAATTAGTTTCCCAAGCCTGTTTTAATTCCCTGCTTCTGTATCGCATCATATTCTGGAGTAACTCATCATTGAGTAAACGAGTGTTCATTGCACAAAAGCGTCTAATCAGAATAATTGCTGGAGCTCACCCTGCAGACACTTATTTAAAGATCTAGGGATCTTCACTGTAGCCAAACAATATATGTATATTTACTTATGAAATTTGTTATTAACAGTCCGAACGAATTCAAAAGTAAAAGCAGTGTACATGGCTACAACACTAGGAGAAAGGATGATCTTCACTACTTAAGGTTAAATCTAACTTTGGCTCAGAAGGGGATAAATTATGCTGCCACAAAAGTCTGTGGTCACTTACCTAATAGCATCAAAAGTCTGACAGATAGCCATACAGCATTTAAAAGGAAATTAAAAGAATTTCTTAACGCCAACTCCTTCTGCTCATTAGACGAATTTTTGCATATAGTAAGTGGGTAACTTCCCCACCCTCCACAAAAAATATTAAGTGTCATATAATATTTTGTGTAATGCAATATCTCGTATAGACACCTTTTATTAACCTGACACGTTCCTCATCATTACGAAGTGTCGTATTCATGATCTATGGAACAAGTACTAATGTAACCTAACCTAATCATAAAGTTAGGAAGTCTGCTACCTAACTAGCACAGTAACTCATGATGGACAGACCAAGGAAGACATAAAAAGCAGAATAGCACTGGCAAAGGGGGCATTCTTGACCAAAGGAAGTCTACTAATATTAAACACAAGCCTTAATTTGAAGATGAAATGTCTGAGAATCTACTTTCGGGGCAAATGGTATGGTAATGAGACTTGGACTGTGGGAGAACAGGATCAGAACAGAATCGAAGCATTTTGTACGTGATGATACAGAAGAATGTTGAAAATCAGGTGGACTGGCAAGAGAAAAATTGAGGAGGTTCTCTGAAGAATCGGCAAGGAAAGGAATATGTGGAAAACAGTGACAAGAAGAAGGGCAGGGTGATAGGACATCTGTTAAGACATCAGGGATTAGCTACCTTGACACTAAAGAGATGTGTAGTGGGTAAAAGCTGCTGAGGAAGACGGAGGATTTAGGTTGTAAGTGCTACCCTGAGATGAAAAGCTTAGGACAGAGGAGCGATTCGTGGTCGCCACATGAAACCAGTCAGAAGACTGATGACTCAGAAAAAAACCGAGTGCAATTAGTACTGTTATAGAAGGTATCTAATTGTGTATTGATGAACAATGTAGACAATTTTTGTTTTCTTTGAAAAGCGGCACAAAAGTCAAACAATTGCTATCAGCAAGTGTTCCTTAACCTTTAAATTAAATCAGTAGTGCCAAAAAGGGAGTAACTTGCTTTTAAATGGAGCACAGACGTTGTCGACGCCATTTACACGTTAATCTGCAAATCACAACAGTTGTGTCATGTGTGTTGTGAACGGTTCTTGATGAAATTTTTATATATTTTGGTTAATTTAAAATGTTGCTTGATAATAGAGCAAAGATCAAATTTTTATTAGTAATCAGATATAAAGTTTTTCTTTGTGTTGAATCTGTTGAGATGAAAAAGAAGGAAGATGGCGGTATGGACTTGCGCTGCACGGTGTTTTGAAGTCAAAGTGTGAGGGGTCTGCTGCCAACTGAAACTGCTCAGAACATTAGCAGACTGCTGTTTACAATTGCTTCTTGTTCACTTTTTCTTTCTTGGACACGCAACAGCTCTTCTAAATAATAAAAGTTGCAGTGTTTACATTAATAATATAGTATCACAAAGGCCATTTCGAACGTTTTTCAGTTCTTGATTGCGTATTTGCTCTAGTACTATGACATATTTGGTCTCGTTCATGTAACATGTTTTTTTTTTCTTAATATCTTTCGAATAATCAGAAAGACAAAGTTACGATGTGAAAAGGGTGCTTTCGTAATTCATGTAATTCCAATTTTACTGTATGTTTATCTATAGGAAATAAAGCTGGAACTCCGAAACCAGTGCTTGCTTGCTTACTGGTACTGCTTCATATTCGTTACATATTCAGTTCTTAGCTCGTCGGCACAACATTTTCAATGTTAACGTGTGCAAGAAATGTAGCTACGAGTTCTTTGTTGGTTCATAATGATTAAAAAAGCAAGGCGTGCTCTCTTACCATGTGTTTGTCAACAAATTGAACGTTTATTGAAGTGTTATTGCTTTGTGAAACTATTACATCTTCATGTAATCAAAACTACAAGATGTTATGTGGGATACGACTACGAAAGTCTGTAGTTGCTCCCAATGGTCGAAAACGGATATGGAAGTGTCAAAGAGGGGATTACCACGGTGAACCATGGAGGTGTAAGTGAGGCGAAAGATACGTTTTTGGGTTACATAAAATGGTGGAGGTCGGCTTCAGGTTTGAGGCGTAATGACCACTGCCCTGCTTTTTTACCTCCTTGGTGGAACTTTATGCACCATTGTCTTTGACAGAAGCAAACAAAGCAGCCTACAGGCTCAGAGACCTTAGATAACATAGACTGCACGTGTCGTATTTACACTTAAACCGACATCTACGTCACGTGATTCGGGGCATTAAGCCCATTTCCTGTTATTACGCACTGTTGGAAGTGGAGTTGACAGTTACAGTCTTTCTCTTTTGTAGCTGAAAGGAAGTATTGATTTTAACAATAAAAGAAAAATTTTAATGGGATGGTTGTTGTTTTACATGTGGCTAGGGGGAACGTACTTACAGTTCTGTTTACAAGCAACAGAATTACAGTTCAGCATTGAATACTTGTTTCTTTTAGTCCATCACTTCCACAGGTGTAGAAGAAAAAATATCAGTTAAGCATGCGGCATTACTTTTCTAACGATAGACCAACAAAACGCGTGGAATGTTTGTTGTGCTTTTATAAGAAATGAAACTATTTATATCCACAATTTCTTGGTTTTATGCGCCATAAGATTTTGTACTTTATGGCTCTTGCCACTTATAACGATAGCGGTATGTAAGAGAAAGAGTTTATATGAAAAGAATCGTCTGAGTGTACCTGACATGTTTATTCGACAGGAATCGGTTTTATAGGTATAATTAAAAGTTTATATTCACCTTTAGTTGTCTACGGCGCTGTCAATAGCAGATTGTCACCACAAAGGACTTTCGTTCAAAATGGTTGAAATGGCTCTGAGCACCATGGGACTTAACTTCTGAGGTAATCAGTCCCCTACAACTTAGAACTACTTAAACCTAACTAACCTAAGGACTTCACACATATCCATGCCCGAGGCAGGATTCGAACCTGCGCCCGTAGCTGTCGCGCGGTTCCAGACTGTAGCGCCTAGAACCGCTCGGCCACCCCGGCCGGCCAAATACTTTTGTATTAGCATATAAACATAGTCAAGACCTGCTCTAAGTGTTTTTCAGTGCCAAGTAGTTGGGTAGCTGAATATCAATCCAGCAGTCTGAAGCTTCTACCAAGAGATTTTTGATATTCATTCAGACTGGTACATCTACTACTTCTAAACTTTCAGTCGTTGCAATAAACAACGACTATGATCATATACCTCATCCAGTTGCTTACACTTCTTATTTGCCTATGAAACTCAACAAAAAACTGGAATGCCACTTCTGGCAAATTTCACTACGTTCTAAGGTTTCTAGTACGGTAGCTTGAATAGAGAATAAGAAGTGTATTGACTATTATATCCAATGATAAAGTTCATCTATCCAAATGGACGACACAGGTTTAGACAAATGTCCGTCTTTAATGTGAAAAACACTCTTAAAAAATTAGTTGTCTCAACTCTGCAGGACGCAAGCAGCCCTCTACTTGATAGTCACTTTTATCATCTGTGAAAAAGCTGTACTCATCGAGTATTGTAAAAAAGGCTACATCGTGAAGTGAGACTCCACAGCGAGAAGATACACCATGTTCCGATTGAAGTTTCCACACAAAAATAGTTTTGTTTAATAGCCAGTGATTTTGTGATTGTTTTGAAAATAGAATTACATACAAATGTGAAGGCACCTACAACTGCAGAAATCAAGTCACCTCCAGCTGAGTTGCAGTCTTTTGTTTGATTCTGTGAAATAAATTAATGAATTTGGATGCCATTCTGTAAACTTTATCAGATTTTTTTTTTCTTAACCCCTGTTGCTGACAAGTGAGAAGTTAATGCGTTATATTTGTTTCGTTGTGAAATTTAAAATATCAGTTTCCAAATTTCGATGCATTACAACTCTGTTACCATCTTAATTTTTAAGACGACTAAAATATTTTTTCTTCTTGCACTCATACAGTGTTTCCTCTGCAGTAAAAGATGGATTAAATGAAGTTGATTCTAAAAGATTTGTTATATGTGGTACAGTAATAAAGTTCCACAGTGAAGGGATATAAGTATTGCATAAACGCTGTTTTTATATGACGCGGATATTCATAAATTAAGTGTTTCTTTTTTTACCAACAGCATTTTTTCGTCTCTCTGTTGTGCTCATCGCTGTCCATTGAATCTGTTGGACTTTTAGCATCAGGCCAGGAGGAGTGAAATTTAAGTCACCAGAAACCATTCGTCCCTGACAAATTATCAGAAAAGGCAGGAATCTTCACTTTCTATCATGCCATATAGCCTATTGCAGAGCCTAATAAAGTTAATGTATTTCTATGGAACTGATAATGATCCTGTTAAAGAGAGGCTGTTTACCTAATAATGAATTATTCTCTGAGGCGGGATACTGAAAGTGAATCAAGCGTTTCTCACTAAAAATCAACAGGAAGATAATCGTGTAAAGCAGACAACCATAACCTGTGCAGGATCCTTCTTAAGACCCTGGAACTCTTCACACTCGCCAATACATGTACTCCTTCATGGTTTTTCTTGCAGCCAACAAAAAGTAGGTGAACTCTGATGTACACGGTCACAAGACAAGACATCCAAAGTAATCTGCAAGTACACTTTGGCCTTTTGCACTGTGTTCGGGATGGAGTTCACATGGGAATTTCCAAGAGTTTAAATGAAAAATCACCCTTTCTAGAAATTGTCTGAAGATCTTGATAAAAGGATTACGAAGTCCTGTCACTTACATGGTAGATAAGAGAGTTCTTTATAAACCTATGTGTTAAATAGTAATTTACAGACGGAAGAAACTATTTTGTTAAATAAAAACAGGGGTAATTAAGTAAATATCAAGCTACCAGTAGGAGATAATCAAGAACTGTTTAGTGTAACTGTGGAGCGGCATCTTCTTTCGAAGTAGAACCTCACTTTTTAATTTTCTTAGTTAAATTTAGCTAGTGTAGTCATGAATGCTACAAACCAATAAAAGGATGGTAGATTAAAGTTAATATCGGTACAGATATAGTCTAAAATATGCACGTCTTTTGAGATAATGTACATCTTGACTAATTTTAAATCCTGGATGTAGTCCTTCTTCACAGGATTTTGTCTCGGCTTACATTTTGTGCTTCGTACTAAAAACAGAAGTAATGAGCCGCATATATACTCATAGAAGCAATGTTTCGCAGCCTTCATATTACACAAAACTACGAAACTCCAACTGTAGGAGTGTTCTATTTCACAATCCTTGCAGAGATATTCCCATCAGTTAAAAGTTAAGGTCTATGTAGGACTTTTGCAATGAAACTCGATCAAAATTTACAGATTTTAAGACGTCTCAATGTTAATATCTAACTAACTAGAGCAGTTTTCTCTATAACCTACGTTTTCTACTAATTTATATAATGTTTCGGTATCTATATTGGTTTCAACAGGAGTCGTAAAATAGAGCTCCTGACATTGCATAAGAACCTGAAATTATGGATATAAGCGGATTTCATTTATTGTAGAAACGTAACAAAACATTTCGTGTTTATTGTTGAGAAATCATAGTTTTGTCTCTTCCTTCAGTGGAAGTGGTGAACTAAAGATCTCACAGTGAAACAAGCACAGGTATTCTCAGAAGAACCGTAACTGTGTTGCTTGTAAACAGAACTGTCACTACGTCTCACCTGGCCTCATGCAAAAACGACAACTATCGCATTAATATTAGGAATTCTGGAGGAATTAGGTTTGCTGTACTACTCCAAGTATAATGGCAATAAGGCACTTTGATTTGTCGTTAAAAGCAAAGTTTGACTTCAGTTTTAAATGAGAAAAACTGTAACTGTGAACTCCACCTCACATAGCTCTTTATGATCGAAACCCGGCTTCTATCCCAAATCATGTGACTTAGATTTTGGTTTTAAAGCTCAACACGGCAGAGAAAGGGGCTTGAGCAGTTTATGTTTTTATTGTTTATAAACATGGTAATTGATTGGAGCCATGTGCATCATTATTATTGACAGAAGAAAACAAAGCAGCTGTCATGCTGAGTGAAGTGTTAGCGAAGCTGACAAATCGTATTTGGATCATTTCGATGTTTTAATTGCTTATTATGAAAATATGCAGTTTAAGCGCCACGTTCCATTAGGCTTCGCCAAAACGCACCAGTTATAGTGTACTTAGTCGTGATAAAGTAGAAATATGTTACGTCGGCGGAAAGAAATACTACAGATGCTGTTCAAATGGTTCAAATGGCTCTGAGCACTATGGGACTCAACATCTTAGGTCATAAGTCCCCTAGAACTTAGAACTACTTAAACCTAACTAACCTAAGGACATCACACACGCCAGAACCGCACAGCCACCGCGGCCGGCACAGATGCTGTTATTATGTAGAGAAAGGAACTACAATCCATTACATTTTGATAGATTTGATGGCATACTTTCTATTGGTAAATAAATGTCACTGCCTTCCTATAACGTTAGTTTTCGTAGATTAGTAGTACATATCCTTAGGTGATGAACAGTGAAACCTATGTTTGGTACTCAATAATGTCATCTACATGTTTCTTGTGGAGAAAATGATGCACTGTCCTCTTCTTCTTTGAAATGGTGCTTTGTGAGGTGATGACATTCCGTTTTTGTATCTCCAGTAACATAGCCACATTTAGACCTAAGAGTAACTGTTTTTTGCTGTTTGGCTTTACTGGTTGGCCAATAATATTTGTGGCTGGTTGAGGGAAGAGTGGGGAAGGACAAGAGGAAGGGACATGATTTAGGAGAGGGATGCGGTATGATGACGTTATGCATTCAAGATCAATCACAGGCGGTTGAGAACCAGTCATTACATCACTCATTCAAGGTCAGTGGTCAAGTTCAGAGTCACTGATTATGTAATGTGTCAAGGTCAAGGACTGCATTCAGAGTCAAACTGCATCCCGCATCAGCATTGTTTTCCTACTCTACCGAACTGTGATAAATATGTTCCCACAAGTTACATATCAGCCTCGTTTGACAGGCCACCGTTTACGTCAAAGTGTGTATCCTGGAAGCAGTACTAACCACTGGAAGACGTTTGTACACATGTGAGAAAGTGTTCCTAGTTTTTGAGAAACAGGACGTAATTAATTGGTAGGAGGAATAACCATAACTTGGTCTCCAAGACGTTACCGAAGAACTAGCTCCCTTTTAGATTTCCCAGTTTACATGGGGGTATAAACAGCTATTGTATATGTTGGTAATGCCAATCTAGAATATTAACTGGCAGTTTGTTATCATGGGTATATGGTGCAAAAATTTGCGAATATCCTTGTACACAGGTTGAATAACTGCCTTTCATTCGCAGATATGCATATGAATATTTCACCTCAGTTTATTGATGTCTGAAGTGACGTAATAGTGTGCGAGCCTCTGGCTCAGCATAGAGAAACCTGCATTCAAACATCGGAGCTCACAGGTACATCCTGATTAAAAAAAAAACAATGTCCAGCTGACACTGAGTTCGAAGGTCTGCGGTCCTTACGCCCCCTAGGTCTATGTGATACTTACGCCGTTCGGCAAATATTTTGCTTAGGTAATCTTGCTATACTGTCGCAGCAGAATGCTATCTTCGCTTGCAAACCAGCTTAGAATAAACTAGTCGCTCCGCCCATTTCGATCGCACACAAATGATTCTACTGGACCGCTGGACATTGTCATTTTGTTGATGACTCTTATTCCCAGTTCGGCTTAACTCAGACGTCCCTATTAGGGACTGTTCGTCCAACTGTGTCCGTCTTGAGTACCAACAAGTTTTAATGATAAATTATTGCATCCAATGCAACAGTTTGCACTCACTAGCAGGTGTGCCAAAAGAATGTATTTCCGTTTTCACTCTTCCGTTTCAGTTATTTATTACTGTCTCATGTAACTTCTGAATAGGATTTAATTTGACTGTATCGGTCTTCACGAAAATTAGTGCACGTGCGTTTGAATATGAATATGTAAAAACACTGCTTAGAGTGCATCCATCATCGCAGTAGCAAACGAAATAAATTAATGTCCAGTTTTCCACATTATAATACACAGCTGCCTGCTACAAATTAAGGTTCATCCTACGTTTAGGTAATATTTAAATTTTTGTTTCATCATACAGACACAGTTTAGACTTAAATCCAGGGATTGTTAACCACAATGGGCGAATATTGTACATACTTTGATATAATGTGTACAAAGTTCTACATCCATCACACTGAGGTGATACAACTCATGGGATACTTCCCAATGTCGTGTCTGACGTCATTTGCCCAGCGTAGTCCAGCAATTGACGTGGCATAGACCCAACAAGTCTTTCGAAGTCGCCTACAGAAATATAGATTCATGCTGTCTTTATGGCCATCCATAATTGCGGATGTGTTGCCGGTGTCGCATTTTGTGCAGTAACTGACCTCTCGATTACGTCCTACAAATGTTCGAGGGATTCATGTCAGGCGATCTGGGTGGCCAGATTACTCCCCGAAGTCTCCAGAACGTTTTTCTAAACAATCGCGAACAATTATGGCCCTCTGAGATGGCACATTATCGTCCATAAAAATTGCATAGTTGTTTAGGAACATGACGTCCATGAATGGCTAAAAATGGTCTAATAATAGCTGAATATTCCACGTACCCAGGTCAGTACATGTAAACAAAGCCTACGCCATTATGGAGCCACCACAAGTTTGCACGGTGCCTTCATGACAGTTTGGGTCCACAGATTCGTGGGTCTGCGCCACTATCATCAGCTCGACCAACTGGAATTGGGACTCAATTGACCAGGCCACGATTTTCCAGTCTTCTAGGGTTCAGCTGATATGAACACGAGCCCTTGAGAGGCGCTGCAGGCGATATCATGCTGTTAACAAAGGCACACGAGTAGACCGTCTGTTTCCATAACCCATTAACGCCAGATTTCGCAGTACATTCCTACCGGATACATTCGCCATACGTCCCAAATTGATTTCTACGGTTGTTCACGCAGTGTTGCTTGCCTGTTAGCACTGACTGTCTACACAAATTTTACCGGTCTCGGTCGTTAAATAAAGGTCATCGGCCTCTGCGTTGTCTGTGGTGAGAGTGAATGTCTGAAATGTGGTAATCTCGGCACAGTCTTGACACTCTGGATCGCGGAATATTGAATTCCGTAAGATTTTAAGGATGGAATGTCTAATGCTTCTAGTTGCAAATACCGTTCTGCCTTCAACGTATGTTAGTTCCCCTCCTACAGCCATTTTCACACCGGAACCCTTTCATATGCATCACACGAGTACAAATGTCAGTTCCGTAGTTGCAGTACACTTTTATACCTTATGTACGACATACTTCAGCCGTCTGTATATGTGCACATCGCTGTCCCATGACATTTTGCCACCTCAGTCTGCACCTCAATCATCCTCCGCAGGACACCTAACGGCGTGTGACGGAGGATACTTCTGGTATCACCACCTGATCCCACCCACGCTGTTCCACTCATGGGTTGCGCAGTAGGAGAATGATTGTCTGTACGCCTATCTATTAGCTCTAATTTCTCCAATTTTCCCGTCGTGGTCATTGAGTGAGATTTATGACGAAGGACGTAATATGTATTCCGACTCTTCAAGGAAAGTGCTGTTTCGACATTTCAGATGTAAACTTTTCCACGATGCATATCGCTTCTCGCGTATCATCTGACACTGGAGTTTGCTGAGCATCTCTGTAACGCTCTGGTGCAGTCTGTTCCGGCCGGTGACGAAAAGTGCCGCTCTTTGTTGGACATTCTCTATGTCTTGTGTGGTAACGGGCGAATTGTGGCGAACAGAAAATACTCTTAGTTTGCGTGGCCGTACAGGCCGCTCGTCAAAGCCGTGGCCCAGCAGCAAACACATGGTGCCGAACGTTAGCTGAACAAGTGGGGTGGCCGGAGCACATGGTCCATCGGCCGCATGGCTGGGAATTCCATGATGACACTGTGACGAGAACGGCGCTTTGAGTCGAAGGAGATGTCTATGCCCGGAGTGTCAAAGATAGCGGACTTTGTCAACCATAATGGCAGACATTTCACAGTCTATATAGAAATTAATAGTAGCCATATGAATCGTGATACTTCGAAAGGAAACATGATTATTACTATTAGTTGCACGACGATTCTGATGGTGTAATCAGATTTTCAATATATTTATTAGTTTAAAATTTAGTATCTAAAGGTAAATTATACAAGTAATACCCAGCAACAAATTTCCAGAATATAAATGCTTCATTCGATCTTGTCGATCGCCGGGTCTTTAGAAAGCTATTGGTATAAACCTAAACTGGTATAAATTACAGGCATGTAACTTAAATAGCACATGATTTATTGGAGATCAAATTAGCCGATTACTATCGATCGCGTCAGGCCATAAGTACTCCACAGTTACATTAAAAAACGGTAGCAGCATGCTTATAAATATATCGATTCATCTATGTCTTTGTTTATACCCGCTATATACTATTCATGAAGAAATTGGTTAAATATTTACTGTGTGTTGGAAAGCACAGAGACATTTGGCCCCTGGCGTACCTTTTGCATCATTTCTTTTGATTTATATTCAATTGTTTATATATTTAATAATGTGCGTTGAAGCGTGTTTATGGTGCAGCCGTAGGAATATTTATTTAATTTCAAGTATTTAAATGTGAATCCAGTATTTCGTATGTGGTTAAATGTGTGTGTGGGTGGGTTCGCTTGTAGACAAGGCGTGAGCGCTCTAGCCAATTACAACGCTCGTGAATGGGGGGACTGGATGGTAGCATCGTTTCCGGAGAGGACAGGAGGTAGTTCTGGCAGTGCGGAAGTTCTGGACTGTATGGCACGGGACACGGGAAGGACTTGGACTGTGGAGCAGTTTGCGCGTGGTCGCGTCAGATAGAAATACTTGGGAGTGCCGCCGACTTGTGTACTTGTGAGATTTCCGTGGCCTCTACCGTGAAGACGTAGTGTGCGTTTAGAAGCGAATATCCCGCGAGCTGTATTGTTCACAACTAGTTACGTGCTCTAGGAATCTATTGTTTCCCTTTTATTCAACTTATATTTTATTTAATTGCTGGACCATCGACACCAATAAGTGTTTTGCAGAAATATACCACATTCTCAGGAGTACTTATACTATCGTACTCATCATTTAAAGTCATTATGATAGCACCTGCAGATTTTATTTTATTGCAATCTTTCATTTATAAATTTCTATACTAATTCGCAATTTCCGAGTGATAGGAACCTTCGACCATTCGATTCATGTGTGTATTCATATTGTATACTTTAGACTCAGCAGCATTTGGCCTGTAATGCGGAAACTACTTATCCCAGCCCCTAGACAACGAATCCAGACAAACCTTGTAATATCGCAACTCTGAGTCGGAGGGTGCGTACTTATTTGTTCGAAAGCCCACACTCTTCTATCAGTTCCACATGGTAAGGGTCCCAGACTGATAATCAGTACTGTTTCATTGCCGGTAGAGTCACATGAGAAAGAAAGATCGTGCATATGATCGCCCATATCTGCACAGATCAGTGGAACGTTACTCAAATAAGAACTGGGACGGTCATTGAGCAGCGCTATGAAAGACCTAGAATATATCTCTTTTATGGTCGTGCGACACCAACTGAGTGTGAACATCAATGAAAATGAGTTCTTTTATTTGATGGAACTACAAGGAATTTAGGTAAATGGCAGCTTGTTGGTGTGTTTGATGATGATGTGACTAAATGCAGATACATCGAAACATCAATTTGATCTGCTTTTGCTTAAATCAGAGAAGCTATCTTCAGATATATGACTCTGTAGTGAGATTGTTTGCTGAAGAGCTGTGCCAACAATTGTTTATCAGTGATGGACATGACACTGTCTTGCATACAGTTTAAGACATCCTATACCGACATATCTAATACGCTTCGCCAATGAATACACTCTCTCTACGTCACAGGCCTGTGCTAAACAAAACACAACGAGCACTGCTATCTGAATTCCAAGGCTCCCCTCAGAGTAGTCCAGTCTTAAGAACGTAGCATAAGCAGGGTCAATAAACAGTGAATCGTAGCATTAGGAAGATGTCTGGCACTTTGATGAGATGCAAATCGTTTCATAAATATGTATGAACAGTGTATCACTGTATATACACAGAAGAGCCAAACCACCGCCGAGAGACCAATTTATGCGAAATCCCCACGCTGACGTTAGTGGATATGAATACAACTGAACGTATAAATAAAAGTTGTTCCATTACGTTGTAACACGCTTCCCATGGTCACGAATAAATTATTGCAACCTAAGTCTAGGATGTGCTGCTATGAAACAAGAAAAATGTTGTCAGCCTGACTTTTTAATATAGGTAAACCCATTCGTACATTCAGTTTCCTTTACGTGTACCTAAGACTTCATTATTTGTCTGTACATTTCACTAAAACACCTTGGACGAACATTCAATTAAAAAGCAGCTTGAATTCCTCAGGAACCAATTCTCAAAAGAAACTCCACAATAGATGAAAATTACTTACTGGTCACAATAGGGACTAACAAACAAAACCGTCATCCATAAATATTTCTCATTTGCCTCAATCTGAGTCAATCAGTTGGTGCAGGCATCGAGATTTTCCCCGCATACATGTTTGGCATATACAGGGTGATTATAATTAAACTTAAACTTTCAAACCGCTCTAGAAATCACACCACTGGTCAGAATGACGTCAAATTGCAACGGAATATTATCGGAGAAGGGGTAAAACGTATGGCAGAAGAAAAATAAATCGTTCAAAGCGTAACAATAGATGGCCCTGTAAGCATCATATTTTAATGGTGGTCGACTACAAATGGCAAATGAATCATACAACAATGCCTAAGGTGCAAGTTTGACGCTGAACAAACTATACCACTCAGTGTCCAAAGGTGTACAGATGTGATACTGTTAGTTACGTATGCGCATCCATCACGGCAAGGTCATATCACATCGGATATGAAAAATCAGTTTTTCATTGTCCTGAGACCAAATACCGCATAAACAAGCATCACTCACATGAGTTTTTAGTTGTCCTGAGGCCAAAAACAGCATAACAAGCATCAAACAAAATGAAATCGGATAATTAATTTCCGTGTGACTGGTGCAAAATATGTACAATATGCTGTCCACCGTTTTCTGCAACAAGTTGAAATCGAGATACAGCATGTTCCACAACTGATCGAAGTGTTTCCATGGTCATGTTCAGAATGTGTTGCGCGTTGCGTGCCTTCAATGCAGCTAAGTTTGCTATCGGAACGCTGAACACAACATCTTTCAGACAGTGCCACAGTCAGAAGCCTCACGGATTAATATCAGATGATCCGGACGGCCAGGCCGCAGGGAAATGGCGGCTAGTAATTCTAGCATTTCCGAAATGGCGCTTCAGAAGCTGCCTAACGGTATTTGCAATGTGCGGGGGTGCGCCAGCTTACATAAAAATGATCCCATCGACACATCCACGCTGTTGGAGAGCTGGAATGACGTGGTTGCGCAAAAGACACTCGTAGCGCTTACCAGTGATGGTACAAGTAACAGGACCGGAAGCACCTGTCTCTTCGAAAAAATATGGCCCTATGATAAATGATGTCGTAAACTCGTACCACACAGTGATCTTTTCTGGATGAAGTGGTACTGATGATTTGCGTGTGGATTTTCAGTTGTCCATATTTCACAATTCTGTGTATCGACATATCCTGTCCGATGGAAGTGGGCTTCCTCTGTCCACAAAATCTTCCACGGCCAGTCATGGTCCACTTCCATGCGCCAAAGGTCTCTCTTGCTGGTAGGTCAACAGGAAGGAACTCGTGCACATGGGTAATTTTGAATGGATAGCATAGAAGGATGTTTCGTTTGATTTTACGCACCGTACTCACGGGTATGACTAATGTTCGGACAATTCACCATGCACTATACTTTTCACACCACCACTTGTCTCCACTTTCACTGCTGTGGCCACTGCTTCCACTGGCGTAGAATCAATTCAAATTCAAATGTGTGTGAATTCCTAAGGGATCAAACGGCTTAGGTCATCGGTCCCTAGACTTGCACACTTCTTAAACTAACTTACGCTAAGAACAACACAGATACCAATGCCTGAGGGAGGACTCGAACCTCCGGCGGGAGGGGCCGCGCCTCGTGACATGACGCCATAAACCGCGCGGCCACTCCGCGCTGCCGAATCAATGGGTTTCACCCCTCTACCAGGTTGTACGCCAAAAGAAACCGTCTTTTCGAGTTTCCGAATCGTTTTCTCCATACCCACGGCAGTTATCGGACCAACACAATTTTTCAAACCCTTCAGTGTCCGAAACTTCTGCAGAGCGAAGTATGCACAGTCATCATTCCTGTAATACAAGCAGAGCGCGATCCTGCATTGAGACATGCGTGGCGAACGTCGCTGACGCGAAAGGAGGAAATGCCGCGTACTCGGCGTGTTTATACCAACTTGAATGGGTCGTGCGCGTGCTAGGTGATTTCATTTGCGTGTTCTAACACATACAGTGCCATCTATTCATCAGTTTTCCCACTATTTTTTTCTTCTATCATACGTTTTCTCCCTTCTCCGATAAAATTGCGTTGCAATCTAACGTCATTCTGACCATTGGTGTTATTTATATAGCGCGTTGGAAGTTTAACTATAATTATATTCACCCTGTACTTCCACACATTTTCCACTTCAGACTGCCTCGTCACACTTGTTTTCTGTAGCAGCTCATAAAATACCACACTCACCCAAATTCATAACATGCCTTAGCTTTCCCTACGTTGCCCATAACTTCGCAGTAAATCAATATGACTGGGAACCCAGCCTGCTCCGAAACTGATATTATCGTAAATAGATAGGTAAGTAGGTATACTCCGGTACGAGGACGAAATGCTGCACGTAATACATACAGAACAATAGAAGTGGTTAACGTATGTTGAAGTTCGTGTCACTTTTGTTCTGCGCTGAGCAAGAGCCTGAAAATAGAAACATCTGCCGGCCGTGGTGGTCTCGCGGTTCTAGGCGCTCAGTCCGGATCCGCGCGACTGCTCCGGTCGCAGGTTCGAATCCTGCCTCGGGTATGGATGTGTGTGATGTCCTTAGGTTAGTTAGGTTTAGTAGTTCTAAGTTCTAGGGGACTGATGACCACAGATGTTAAGTCCCGTAGTGCTCAGAGCCATTTGAACCATTTTTTTTAGAAGCATCTAATTTTAATACAGCGTAAATTATGCTGTGTTAAAAGGCTGCACGCTATCGATGTCTATTTGGGAGCACTTTATCTCCAGCCGAGGGGAAAGACCGACTCTTCTAATAACAAATATGGCAAAACGTGTGCTACGTATTAGTTATTTATTTGTAGTCATGTGGTATGCTCCATGGAGAGAAATACAAAATTTTGAAGTTTTCCAGTGACATTGTAATTCTGTTAGAGACAGCAAAGGACATGGAAGAGCAATGAACGGAAGATTTTAATTCCTACTCTAAATTTTTCAATTGTTTCCTTTACTGTTTGCTCAGTGTACAGGTTGAATAACATCGGGGGATAAGCTACAAACCTGTCTCACTACCCTCCAAACCATGACTTCCCTTTCATGTCTCTCGACTCTTACAACTGTTATCTGATTTCTGTACAAATTGTAGGAAGACTTTCCCTGCCTGTATTTTACCCTGCCACCTTTAGAATTTGAAAGAGAGTATTATAGTCAACGTTGTCAAAAGCATTCTCTAAGTCTATAAATGCTAGAAACGTAGGTTTGCCTTTCCTTAATCTGTCTTCTAACGTAAGTCGAAAGGCCAGTATTGCCTTACGTTTTCCAACATATCCATGGAATCCAAACTGATCTTCTCAGAGGTCGGCATCTACCAGTTTTCCATTCGTCTGTAAGGAATCTGTGTTAGTATTTTGCAGCCGTGACTTATTGGACTGATAGTTCGGTAATTTTCACACCTGTCAACACCTGCTTTCTTTGGGATTGGAATTATTATATACGTCTTGAATTCTGAGGGTATTTCACCTGCCTCATACATCTTGCTCACCAGATTATAGAGTTCTGTCAGGGCTGGCTCTCCCAAGGCTATCAGTAGTACTAATGGAATGCTGTCTACTTCCGGAGCCTTGTTTCGACTTAGGTCTTTCAGTGGTCTGTCAAATTCCTCACGCAGTATCATATCTCCCATTTCACCTTCATATACGTGCTCTGCCACTTCCATAATACTGCCCTCAAGTGTATCGTCTTTTAATAGACGCTTTATATACTCCTTCCACCTTTGTGCTTTCCCATCTTGCTTGGAACTGGTTTTCCATCTGAGCTCTTGATATTCATACGAGCGGTCCTCTTTTCTCCAAAGGTCCCTTTAATTTTCCTGTAATCAGTATCTACTTTACCTATAGTGATATATGCCTCTACAGCGTTACATCTATCCTCTAGCTATCTTTGCTTAGCCATTCTGCACTTCCTGTCGATTCCATTTTTGAGAATTGTGTATTCCTTTTTGTCTGCTTCATGGTGCGCATTTTTATATTTTCTGCTTTCATCAGTTAAATTCAATATCACTTCTTTTACCCAAGGATTTTTAATAGCCCTCGTCTTTTTGCCTACTTGGTCCTCTGCTGCCTTGACTATTTCATCTATCAAAGCTACCGATTGGTCTTCTACTGTATTTCCTACCCCCGTTCTTGTCAATAATTCCCTAATGCTCTCTCTGAAACTCTCTACAACCTTTAGTTCTTTCAGTTTATCCAGGTCTCATCTCTTTAAGTTCCTATCTTTTTGCAGTTTCTTCAGTTTTAGTCTACAGTTCACAACCAATAAATTGTGGTCAGAATTCATATTTGCCCCTGGAAATGTTCTACAATTTAAGACCTGGTTCCTAAATCTCTGTTTTACCATTATATAATCTATCTGATAGCTTTCAGTATCTCCAGGCCTCTTTCACGTATACAACCCTCTTTTTTATTTCTAAATTAAGTGCTAGCTATGATTAAGTTATGCTCTATTCTAAATTCTACCAGGTTGTTTCCTCTTTCATTCTTTAACCCCATTACATAATGTTTTTTCTCCTCTTCCTTTTCCAACTATCGAATTGCAGTCCCACCTGACTATTAAATTTTCGTCACCCCTCACTATTTGAATGATTTCTTTTATCTTATCATACATTTCTTCAATCTCTTCATCATCTGTGGAGCTAGTTGGCATGTAAACTTGCACAACTGTGGTAGGCGTGGGCTTCATGTCCATTTTGGCTAAAATAGTGCTTTCACTATGCTGTTCGTAGTAGCTTACCAGCGCCCCTTTTTTTATTCCTTCTTAAACCCACTCCTACATTCACATCTATCGAAATTTGTATTAATAACCCTGGATTCACCTGACCAAAAGTCTTGTTCCTCCTGCAACCGAACTTCACCAATTTACACTGTATCTAGCTTTAACCTATTCATTTCCCTTCTTATATTTTGTAACCTGCCGGCCCGATTTTGGAATCTGACATTCCACGCTCCGATCCGTAGAACGCCAGTTTTGTTTCTCTTGATAGCGACGTCCTCCTGAATAGTCCACGCCCGGAGATCCGAATGGGGGACTATTTTACCTCCGGAATATTTTACCCAAGAGGACGCCATCATCATTTAACCACACAGTAAAGCTACAAGCCCTCGGAAAATATTACGGCTGTAATTTCCTGTTGCTTTCAGCCGTTCGTAGGACCAGGACAGCAAGGTCGTTTTGGTTAATGTTACAAGGCCACCTCAGTCAATCAACTAGACTGTTGCCCCTGTAACTATTGAAAAGGCTGCTGCCGCTCTTCAGGAACCATACGTTTGTCTGTCCTCTCAAAAGATACCCCTCCATTGTGGTGGCACCTACGGTGCGCCTATCTGTATCGCTGAGGCACACAAGCCTCCTCACCTACGGCGACGTCCATGGTTCATGGGGGGAGATCAACTGATGAATCATTATTTTATTAATAATATATTTATTTGTTCGCAGGACGGTATGCTGTGGTTCGGAGGTAATCACTTACGACTAGGTGTATATCGAAATGTAAGGCCAGACGAATAAAATCCAAAGCATAAACCATGACAACATTCGGTTCCTGTTCCTGTAATGACCACTGCGTGCCACAAAGTATTGTTTGTCTGATCAATACACTTCGTGACAGTCGTTCTCTTCATTGCCAGCACGCTACGTTTATGACATGTAAGTGTCTGGTATCACGCAAAACGTGACCAAGCATTCCGTGTCAGTGGACTGTTATTATTTAACCTCATACGTAACCTGGATCTCATCAGAGCGGTCAATGTAACTGCCTCGCGTACGACGCATATTAGATCCTATGTAGAATGAGAAACCTTCTGGTAATGCGAGGACAGAGAAAGATATTCAGTGTCGTAGGACGAACTAATTCGTAGAATGCTTATAAGCTTTGAATGCTGACACTGGTGGACTGGATGGTTGTACGCGTACAACAAAGCTCCTCTGGAAATTACTCCCTGTAACAACATATTGAGATCGAGGCACACTCGCATCTACACACAAACTCTGGAAGCCGTGCTATCGCGCATGGCTGTGGATATCTTGTACCGCCGCTAGTCTTTTCCTTCCTGTTCCACTCGCAGATAGAGGAAGGCAGAAAAGACTGTCTATATGCCTGAATATGAGCCCTAATTTCTCTTATCTCCGTGGTCCTTATACAAAGTGTACTTTGGCGGCAACGGAATCGTTATGCAGTAAACCTCAAATATTCAGTTCATTTGTCAAAGACATTATTCTCATAGCTTTGTACTATAACGTGAATTTCATTTGCACTTCAGTCTCAAGACATATCCCTAAGAACTTTCCCTTTGGTTGCTGAGTTGAGACTTTATTATTGCTTGATGCTCCACAAAAAATATTAATGTCTGCATCACGTTCGATGGCTGCTGTTGAGGCAGAAACTTCCTCTTTTCAGATAAATTTTACGCAGTATTTATTTCTTCAATCTTACAACGTAACTAGGAAAATTGTCAATGAGATTTTTTATAAATACTCAAACAAGCAATTTACTGAAGAACTTTGCAGGTTTATGCAAGTCCCTCCCAGTGATTATCATATATTGTGGTACGAAAAAAATTCACTCTATAAATAAGGTGCAGCTCCTTCAGGTTAGGATAATAATGTTCCAAAAACTCCTCACATTTAAGGCAGTACTGACTTCATAACGTATCCATGTCTAAAAACAAAATAACAATAGATTAAGAGGAGAATGCTCTACCCTACGCATTTGCAGGTCTCAATACACAAAAAAGTGCTGTTACTCTGACAATACTATTGATAAACAACATAAAATTTAGGAAATTAGGCTATAAACGTAACACAGTTACATTATGAGCTAATTACCATTGACATTGCTGTCGCGATTTCAGTCAGAAAATTGGTTTGAAGCAGTTATTCATGATGCCTTATCCTGTGTAAGCCTGTTCGTCTCCAAATAACTCAACTAACTACTCCTACGTACATTCATTTGAATCTGCATACTCTATTCTACTCTTGGTTCCCACTGCAATTTGTACTCCATATTACGCCCCATGATGTGTCCTATTAATCAACTTGTGCGACCAACTTCTTTTTCCCCAGGAGTGGGTTCAGTACTTTCAGAGGAGTTACTACATCACCCATCTAATCTGAAGCAATCTTCTGCTGAACGGCGTTTCGAAAGCTTTTAATTTTTTTTTGTCTGAACTGCTTATCGTCCAAGATTCCCTGCCGTACAAGACTACACCGCGCAACTATCCTTAGAAAAGACATCCTAACACTTTAATCTATAATTTTTAACATAGCTATTAGGAATGCTATCTGTCGTGAAATACTATTAAAATGTAACAAAAACGGTGCAAGCCACATAAAATTGTATTATTTCAATGAAACAGGCCCGCGTTTGCAGTTGCTCTTCACGATGTCCTGCATCAGTTCGTCCTCCATGCTACATTTCAAGCTGACAGCGAAGAGTAACGATCTGAAGATGATCATATACTGATCGAAACCGTTAACCAATTCTTTAAATAAAACGATTTTATACGGTTTACACTGTTTTTATTATATGTTAAGTAAGATTTATATTACGTATTAATAAACATCACTCTTTCAGGAAAGCTTCATCTGATTTCTGCAGTCTGCGTCTTAGATACTCTCTACACCGAAGAGCCAAAAAACTGGTACATCTGCCGAATATCGTGTAGGGTCCACGCGAGTACGCAAAAGTGCCTCGACGCGACGTGCTGGAGGGAACTGACACCATGAATCTTGCAGGGCTGTCCGTAAATCCGTAAGAATAGAAGCGGTTGGGATCTCTTCTGAACAGCACGTTGCAAGGCATCCCAGATGTGCTTTATACTGTTCATGCGTGGGGAGTATGGCGGCCATCGAAAATGTTTAAACTCGGGAGAGTGTTCCTGGAGTCACTATGTAGCTATTCTGGAGGTTTGGGGTGTCGCATTGTCTTGCTGGAATTGCCAAACTCCGTTGGAATGCACAATGCACACGACTGGACGCAGGTGATCAGACAGGATGCTTACTTCAGAATCGTATCTAGACGTATCAGGGGTCCCATATAACTCCAACTGCGCACGCCCCACCCATCAGAAGCCTGCACCAGCTTGAACAGTCCCCTGCTAACATGCAAGTTACATGGATTCATGAATCTGTCTCCATACCCGGACACGTCTATCCCCTCGATACAATTTGAAACGAGATTCGTCCAACGAGTCAACATTATTCCAGTCATCAACAATCCACTGTCAGTGTTGACGGGAGGCCACGCGTATAGCTTTTTGTCGTACAGTCATCAAGGGTACACGAGTGGGTCCTCGGCTCCGAAAGCCCATATCGATGATATTTCGTTGAATGGTTCGCTGGCTGACACTTATTGAAGGCCCAGCATTGAAATCTGCAGCAGTCTGCAGAAGGGTTCCGCTTTTGTTACGTAGAACGAGTCTCTTCAGCCGTCGTTGGTTCTTTTCTTACGGGATCTTTATTCGGCAGCAGCGATGTCGTAAATTTGATGCTGTACCGGATTCCTGATATTCGCGGTACACTCGTGAAAAGGTCGTACGGGAAAACCTCCACTTCATCGCTACCTCCGAGGTGCTATGTTCCATCGCTCGTGCGCCGACTATAACAAAACATCAAATTCACTTAAATCTTGATAACCTGCCATTGTAGTAGCAGTAACTGATCTAACAACTGTGCTAGACACTTTTGTCCTATATAGGCGATGCCGACGGCATGCCGTATTCTGCCAGTTTACGTATCTCTGTATATGAATACGCTTGGCGCTTCAGTATACATCGGCCATCACGACGTACTTTGCTTCCAAACACATCTACTACTTTAAGGGTTTCGTTTCATAATCTACTTCTTCAACACACCCTGTTTTTATTCGCTTTGTTGATGTTCTCTTATAACCGCTTTTCAAAACACTGTCCATTTTATTCAACTCATCTCCCGAGTCCTATGCCGTGACTGTTAGTATTACAGCGTAATCACCAAAGTTCAACGGTTTTACTTCTCCCCACTGACTTTAATTTCTTTCCCAACTTTCCTTTTTGTTCCCATTACAGTTTCTTCATTGTACATAAATGTAGAAATCCTACTGTATAACCGCAGGTTTGTCTTTCTTCTAGATGTTTTCAAAGGTACGTGGCATGGAAATTATCGTCTCTCCTGTTCCCATATATCTCCGCATACCAAACTGATCTTCCTCGAGGTTTACATATCAGTTATTGCATTCTTCTGCAAATAATTCGTGCCTATATTTTGCAGTCGTGATTAGCTAAACTGATGGTTCGGTAATATTCACACATGTCAGCACCCGCTCTTTTTGGAATTACATCTCTCTTCAATTCTATGGGTATTCCGTTTGTCTCATATATCTTGCACACCACGTGCTGTTCTAAGGCTCTCAATAACTTTGATGGAATGACGTCCACTCCAGGGCCCTTGTTTGCTGCCTTTCACTGCTCTGTCATATTCTTCTCTCAGTAACATAGCTTTATCTCATCTTCGTCGGTGTCCGCTTCCCATTCTATGTTATTGCCCGTATGTTCATTTCATCTTTATAGCCCCACGCTGTCTTGCTTCCATCTGTCAGCTTTCCCTGTCGCTGAGTTGTGCTTGTCATTTGAGGTCTTGATATTCATACAGAAAATTCTCTTTTCTCCAGAGTTCACTTTAATCTCCCTTCAGGTGGAATCCGTTATTCGTCTAGTTCTACATGCTTCTGCATCCTTGTATTTCTCTTCTAGTCATTCATGTATTGCCGTTTTGTTCTTCCTGTCAATGTTATTTCTGTATTTTCTGTATTCACTTTTGCCTGCTGAAACTGGTACATTTTTATATGTTCTCCTTTCGTCATTTCGATTCAGTGTCTCATGCGCTGTCCTAGGATTTCTACAGGACTTAACTTGTTTCCTTCTTTAATCCTGTACTGCCTCACTATTTCATATGTCAAGGTTACGTCCAACATCGACATTATGAAGACCTAATAACTGTGAGACTCTCCCTCAAAGTCCACAGCTTTGTAATAGCATCAGGTGGTCCTCTAAGAACTACACATCCCTCTCCATTGCCTGACTTAGTAGAAGTGTCAAACTTAATGAAGTCTTCGGGCGGAATGTTCATGTCATTTTTTGAAGTCTTCGGACGGGACGGAATGTTCATGTCATTTTTTTTGAGAAAAGAGAGAAAGAAAGAAACTTTGCAGAAATTTATTCGGAGGTTTTGTTGAACTCAGTGTCACTGAAATTAGTAACTAGGACTAAGTTTGGCGGATAATGAAAACACAGTTCAATTTCGACACTTAGATGGCAGTTAACACTATTTGCCATTTCCTAAGACGTTGATTTTATTCCCTCTAAAGCAAGGGTTGTGGTCATCAAGTTCGTAACTATAGTTACACTTCCCCCATATATGTCACCCCAGGGAGCCTAATCTTCTGCACTTGAGTTCACATCAACCGAGCTGGATATATAAATGGAGTCGTTCCCCAGTAACTTCAGGGCATGCTTCAACAGCCAGTTTGTGGTAATACAACTAAGTTCCTTCCTTACACCCTATTACATTACCTTTTCACTGTTAACCCTTACTTCAGTGTGAATTTGAAAGCAAAACACACAAATAAAAATTCTGATTAAAAAAATCGACACTTACAGGATTTTCATGATTTCCTGTACTTTTAATCAGTAGAATATACATATATGACACATGTTCGTGAATGACTTATTGCTGGCTACAAAAATTTTATCATTAACATCACCAGCAACAATGATACTAGCAATTTCTTAGATCATGTATTGTTACCTATTAAGTAGTGCTATATTCCCATTCCAAGGAGTAGATTGGACTATTTGCGATCGGGATTGTCACAAAGGCACAGTTCTTTTCAGCGAGTACCACCAGATGACCTGATAATGGAACAGAGTGAATACCCAAAAGGTAATAAACGGTAGGTGTTTATCAGTTCTCGAATTCACTCGAAAACCTTGGCTGTAATGGTATCGAAATTCTGACAACCCAGCCCCCAGGATGGAGACTTGAAGAATGGTCCGCACGCTCAAGACCTATTTGTGGGAAGCCTTACAGACTTTATCAACTGAAGAGACTTTGCACGAGTTTTTGTAAGAAATTGGTCTACACCGATCAACGAGGTCAATTTGGCCTAAATTCTGCATGGACGCTGGCATCACATCCTATTCGGCCTCTTGCGTTCTGTACAGCATGACCATTTTGTGTGGAGGTCTACCTAAGTCTGGGAGATCTGTCGCTCGGCATGCACGTTTTTAGACGTCCAGGGTTGACACGTAGGGTCATTATCAGGCACGGCACAGGAGTCGAAGTCTGACTGATAACATACCCAGGCATTCCACTTGTGCAGCCAGAGCAGCCAGCTCTTTCCGTGATCGCAGCAACAATCGGCACCGCTGCTCTTACCTCCGAACCGTGGACTGAACACCAGGTCTCTCACACTCCGCCTATGTCTCCTCCACTAAAGAACAACTTCTGCCTCCACGCCTCCACTCATCTGCATGTGGGTAATGGGATCAACGTTTGGAAGTCTATGAAGATGTAACCATTCCCTGTGTCACAAGTAACTCTCACTCCATTTTTACCAGAGCAGTCTAGTGCCGCGAACGTGCCACTACCTCCACCACATCCGCTTCCCTGCGCTGGGATGCCTAAGGGGTTTGGCTTCAAGCATCCACTGGTGGAGAGTTCTGCCACACAACCAGCCCCCTACCACCGACAATGGTATCGGTCGGGTTATTTTCGGCCCTGCATGCAGATTTCCGGAGGGGGGGGGGGGCTGGAGGGGATTTAATATCGCCGGAAACAAAGGATATCGACTGTGGGTCGCAGGCTTTGCAGCTCGTGGAAGAGAAGCGCCACCTGCAAAGCGGATGAGGGTCACATGGGATAAGCCACTGACAATCTTGGGCTAATCAATTCATCAGGGCTCATTCTTGTATAGCACGACACTTGAGTAAATATTTTCCATGTGTAGCTGCTTCACACATTCTGACCGTGTTATGGACTTCGACATTTTCGATGCTGTTATTGGCATTCTTCCTGTATTCCGCTCACGACGAAATTGGATTTGCTTATAGATTGCGTGTTTGTCTCTAGTGTTATTTAAAATTCAGGTACATAGACATAACAAAGTCATGCTTGGAAACTTGATGAAGAAACGTAATAATTACGAACACTATTTTGCTAAGCGCAAGTAACTGCCATCTAGCTCTTTACAGTATACAGATATATCTCTCCTACGTAGAATGACCTCTACCGTTCTTTTTCTTGTACTTATTAATTTTTTAAATTTTTTCTTTAATAATTTATTATCATGTATTATAATTGCCTTTACTGATAAAAATATTTTAACTGTCAGTGATAATATGAAACTCAAAAATAACTGCCACAAATGGAGCTCAGCCCACATTTATGTGCCACTGATCTGTCTGAATAAATATCTGTTCATAAAGGTATACCGGCTTTCTTTCCAAATTGTATGGTATTTATATAACACTTCTTCTCAATACTTTCAGTTGGTAAAAATCGAATACGAACGATCATTATCCCCACCTAAATCCGATTCCGTTTTCCGTTTGATCATTAATAAATTTCGTTAGTTAGTGATTAGCCCAGGAGACACTTCAGTGCCTTATTAATATTCTCTAAGTCTGGCTTTGTACCTGACGTATATTCGCACCTAGTTGTATCCAAACTCTTCTACTTTCACTAAGCTTTTCCTCAGTCCTTGTCGTATTTTCTTCTTGAACCTTCATCTTATACCCTTATTCAACCATTGCCTTGCTGAACTCAACTTCGTTTACTACTGACTTCGAAATATCAGCTAAATTCACTGGTCGATTCCACTATTGGTGCTGTCGACCTAAACAATACATTCAGCGTAATATCCAACTACGTAATACTAGAACAAGAACAACACGATGATTGTATTCAATGCTGAGCTGACAGAAATGGAGCAGTATATCAAAGCGCATGAAATCACAAGACGCTATAGTGGCTTGACGACGTGACATCTAAATTGCATACGTTACAACGGATCAGCTTGTGGAGCCTTCAAGGAAGACGAACGTTGCAAGCTTGCTTTCATCATTGTCGTACATGTCCATCACGTGGACGGATTTGTTGAGATATGTTGGGTCCAAAGAATGATTACCAATAGTTTGCAGTAACTCGAACAGCACTTCTTTCAGGACTCTATCTTTCAACAGGACGTTGTATATCGGATGTTGCTTCTGCTGCCAGACCACCCTCACACAGAGCGTGTTTGACTGTTGTGAGTGTACTATAAAAGTCTCTCACCCACATAGAGCATGACGTCAATTCTTGCTGAGAGACTGTTACCCTAGTAATGGACAGCCAATGCAATTGATGAACTTGGGCGTAGAGGAGAAGAAACATGGAATGAGGTATCATACCACTCATATAAGCTCAATTTGACTCGATGCTCAAGCAAGATAGAGCTATTAATGCTGTCAGAGTTACCAACTTTTCTGTATTCAATTTAGTACCCTTGTATCCAAAGACTGTCAACGCCATTCTGCAGTGGTAACACAGGTTCGCGTCATGTCACCAGAGCTAAGTGCTATCGACCTTGGATAGAATTTGGGTGGGTGACCGACTGGTTGTGCAGAACACTGTTGGTGAGCCAGTGCACTCAGCCCTTGTGAGGCCAACTGTGGAGCCAAGTGACCGAGAAGTAGCGGTTCTGGTCACGAAAACTGACAATGGTCTGCAGATCGGTGTGCAGATCCAAATGCCCTACATTTCCTCATCCAGAGAACAGAACAATTTTTGAAGGTAGTTTACGTTCGTGAATACATAATACATAGTTGTTTCTGAGGTGTCATATGAATGTGAATAATGAAGGACGCTTATAAAAAAATTTTTGTTAATTTATACCGTCATTTCAAGATCTATCACGACTGAATCAAGAGTGTCAACAGATGTCTTGTGTTTTAGTTCATACAAAATCATTAGATTCCATACTGAACGAGTGCAGTAACCAATTCTAAAACATTATTTGTAACTAATATTATATGGATTTCAAGTTCGCTGTGCATAACCGAATTCTATCAAGCGTAAGGGAGAGTAATGTATCTTCACCTGTTTCATCTGCTCCATCCTTCCAGTTGTTAAATTAATTATCTTCTACGTTATTGAAGGATTTCTGCTAGGCATCGCCATTTTACTTATTTGATTCTCTTCTGTTTCCACTATTTCACCTCTCAAATTTACCCATTAGCCTACTGCTGTCTTCCTACCAATTCTAGTCAATCGTTGCCTAATGCTTCCTCTGAAACTATCAACAACCTCTGGTTCTTTCAGGTTGTCCTGGTCCCATCCCCTTAGTTTGCTACCTTCTTGCAATTTCCTTACTTTTAATCCACAGTGAGAAACCAATAAACTGTTTGTAAGAGTCCACATCTTCCCCTTGGAGCCGACCGGGGTGGCCGAGCGGTTCTAGGCGCTACACACTGGAACCGCACGACCGGTACGGTCGCAGGTTCGAATCCTGCTTCGGGCATGGGTGTGTCTGATGTCCTTAGGTTAGTTAGGTTTAAGTAGTTCTAAGATCTAGGGGACTGATGACCTCAGAAGTTAAGTCCCATAGTGCCATTTGAACCACTTTTTCCCCTAGGAATGTCTTAAAGTTTAAAATCTATTTCCGAAATCTCTGTCTTACGATTATATAACCAATCCGAAACTTTAGGTATCTGCAGGTCCCCTCCATGTATAAAAACTTATTTCACAATTCTTAAACCAAGTGTTAATTATGAATAAATTATGTTCTGTACACAATTCTAGCAGTCGGCTGCCTCTTTCATTACTTTCCCCAAGTCCATATTGACCTGGAGCTTTTTGTTCTCATCCTTTTACAACCATTGAATTCCATTGTCCGATAAAATTTAAACTTTCGTCTTCCTGTTCTTATTTACCACATCAAACATTTCTTCAATCTCTTCATTATCTGCAGAAGTAGTTGGCACGTAAACTTGTACTGCTTTGATGGGTGTAGGTTTTGTGTCTGTCTTGGCTACGAAAATGAGTTCTCTACGCTGTTCATAGTAGCTTCAGCACATACCTACTTTCTTATTCATTATGGCACCCACTCCGGAATTACCCAAATTTGATTTTGTATTTATAACCCAGTATTCACCAAACGAAAAGTCGTCTTCCTCCAGCTACCGAACATCACTAATTCTCACTAATTTAACTCCAGCCTGTACATTCCCTTTTTTAATTTTTTAATGTACCTGCACAATTAATGTGTCTGGCACTCCAAGATCCGATGAGCAGAACGCCAGTTTCCCTTCTTCTGATGACTACATCCTCCTGAGTAGTCCCCGACTGGAGATCCGAATAAAGCACTATTTTACCTCCAGAATATTTTACCCAAGGAGATTTCATCATTATTTAACCATACAGTACAGATGCATGCCCTCGGGAAAAATTAGGTTCAAAATGGTTCAAATGGCTTTGAGCACTATGGGACTTAACTTCTGAGGTCATCAGTCCCCTAGAACTTAGAATTAGTTAAACCTAACTATCCGAAGGAAATCACACATATCCATGCCCGAGGCAGGATGCGAACCTGCCACCGTATCGATCGCGCGGTTCCGGACTGAAGCGCCTAGAACCGCTCGGCCACACTGGCCGTCAAAAATTAGGCCTGTAGTATCTCCTTGCTTCAAGCAATTCGCAGTATCAGCGCAGCAAGGCCATTTTGGTTGATTTTACAAGGCCAGATAAGTCAGTAGTCCTGGATGTTGTCCCTGCGCTACAATAAAGGGTGCTGCCCCTCTTCAGAAACCACACGTATGTCTGGCCTCTTATCAGATACCCCTCCGTTGTGACTGCACCTTCAGTACTTGTATCTGTATCGCTGAGACACGAAAGCCACCCCACTAATGGCAAAGTCCGTGGTCCATGCGGAAAGAATATGACTGAAGTTGCAGGTAATATTTGGATATACTAAACTGCATCCGAACAGGCCTCTGAAGGCCCAAATGTACCGCCCGTCCAACGTACCAGCCTCAGTTGGTCGTAAGATTAACCAAATTTTTTTTTATAAGCATCCTTCATTATTCACATTCTTATAACACCTCAGAAACAACTATGTATTATGTATTCACGAACGTAAACTACCTTCAAAAATTGCTACCAATATTGAAAGCAGGCCGGTGTGGCCGAGCGGTTCTAGGCGCTACAGTCTGGAACCACACGACCGCTACGATCGCAGGTTCGAATCCTGCCTCGGGAATGGATGTGTGTGATGTCCTTAGGTTAGTCTGGTTTAAGTAGTTCTAAGTTCTAGGGGACGGATAACCTCAGCAGTTAAGTCCCATTGTGCTCAGAGCCATTTGAAACATTTGAACCAATATTGAAAATTCATCTTAAGTTACAACAATGTTTACTCACGTAACTAAATTTCCGAGTTCCCTTGTAATTGAGGTTATATTTCGTTTCCTGTTCCTGACGTTAATCCCATACAGGAGTGCGTGTAGCAAAATTAAGCTGTATTTTATCACAGTTAAAGCTACAAAATGGATTGTTTTGTTTAAATTAGAATTCTGTGAGCTGTATATTTGATAGACTGACACCTTCTACAATCAAACAACTTTGGTTTGATAATTTATATTTATAATGGGGAAATAAACAGACGTACTTGATAACAGAGCCTAGAAAACGATGCTATTAGTTTTAAACCTGTTATTAAGACAATGTTAATGATAACCACCTACAACGTTATTGGTAAGTCATAGTAATAAGAACACAAACTGGTTATGACTCTCCTACGAACAGTTATTTAGTTCCATAATATAACCCATATAACTAAAATATCATATGGATTACATGTGTGCTGGTATTGTCACATACGTTTTTAGGTTCTTGACTGACTTGTGATTCAACGTCGTGAGTAAAGGGTAAACTGATATGGAAATAACAGGGCACAGGAAGCTGAAAAGAACGAGTTATTTATTATAACTGGAGAAATATGGATGTAATGTATATTTAACTATTACATTTATGTCTTCATAAACCTGTATATGGAGGAGATGATTGCTATAAAATAATACTGAATGATACAGCATTATGTAACGTAGATTTATAATAATTTGTGATGTAGTAAATATTATCTGCTAGTTAATTATGTACGTTTTATCAGTTTTAATTCCTTCTCTCGCGTTGTCCGATGAAAACCAATGAATAAACGGCAGTACTGTCGGAGCCGTATCTACTTTGCAACTAAGAGTTTTAATAAAAAATTGTGCAACAACAGGTAACAGTTAGTATTAATACACTCCTGGAAATGGAAAAAAGAACACATTGACACCGGTGTGTCAGACCCACCATACTTGCTCCGGACACTGCGAGAGGGCTGTACAAGCAATGATCACACGCACGGCACAGCGGACACACCAGGAACCGCGGTGTTGGCCGTCGAATGGCGCTAGCTGCGCAGCATTTGTGCACCGCCGCCGTCAGTGTCAGCCAGTTTGCCGTGGCATACGGAGCTCCATCGCAGTCTTTAACACTGGTAGCATGCCGCGACAGCGTGGACGTGAACCGTATGTGCAGTTGACGGACTTTGAGCGAGGGCGTATAGTGGGCATGCGGGAGGCCGGGTGGACGTACCGCCGAATTGCTCAACACGTGGGGCGTGAGGTCTCCACAGTACATCGATGTTGACGCCAGTGGTCGGCGGAAGGTGCACGTGCCCGTCGACCTGGGACCGGACAGCAGCGACGTACGGATGCACTCCAACACCGTAGGATCCTACGCAGTGCCGTAGGGGACCGCACCGCCACTTCCCAGCAAATTAGGGACACTGTTGCTCCTGGGGTATCGGCGAGGACCATTCCCAACCGTCTCCATGAAGCTGGGCTACGGTCCCGCACACCGTTAGGCCGTCTTCCGCTCACGCCCCAACATCGTGCAGCCCGCCTCCAGTGGTGTCGCGACAGGCGTGAATGGAGGGACGAATGGAGACGTGTCGTCTTCAGCGATGAGAGTCGCTTCTGCCTTGGTGCCAATGATGGTCGTATGCGTGTTTGGCGCCGTGCAGGTGAGCGCCACAATCAGGACTGCATACGACCGAGGCACACAGGACCAACACCCGGCATCATGGTGTGGGGAGCGATCTCCTACACTGGCCGTACACCACTGGTGATCGTCGAGGGGACACTGAATAGTGCACGGTACATCCAAACCGTCATCGAACCCATCGTTCTACCATTCCTAGACCGGCAAGGGAACGTGCTGTTCCAACAGGACAATGCACGTCCGCATGTATCCCGTGCCACCCAACGTGCTCTAGAGGGTGTAAGTCAACTACCCTGGCCAGCAAGATCTCCGGATCTGTCCCCCATTGAGCATGTTTGGTACTGGATGAAGCGTCGTCTCACGCGGTCTGCACGTCCAGCACGAACGCTGGTCCAACTGAGGCGCCAGGTGGAAATGGCATGGCAAGCCGTTCCACAGGACTACATCCAGCATCTCTACGATCGTCTCCATGGGAGAATAGCAGCCTGCATTGCTGCGAAAGGTGGATATACACTGTACTAGTGCCGACATTGTGCATGCTCTGTTGCCTGTGTCTATGTGCCTGTGGTTCTGTCAGTGTGATCATGTGATGTATCTGACCCCAGGAATGTGTCAATAAAGTTTCCCCTTCCTGGGACAATGAATTCACGGTGTTCTTATTTCAATTTCCAGGAGTGTATTTACAGCATGTACAGCTGTGTTCTCTGTAAAAATAGCTCCTAACCCATATATTACAATATTCTACCCTTTATATTGAAAAGTACGTCATGTAGGAAGATAGAAATGACGTATTAAATATTTACAAGTGAGATATAAATTTATTCGAACTTTGTACTGTGTGTTATAAAGCAAATTTTTGTGACATGTTTATAGCTTCTGTGGGGCCAAATAGGTAATTAGTTGATCTGCTTGTTAAAATTTGGCGCTATATGGGACTAGATAACCTTGGTATAACATGGATACTTATGTGAAAACTGGAACCACTAGACGTTGGGAAGTATTTTGTGTACTTGTGAATGTGTAATGTTCTTTGGTATGATTTATAGCACCAAACTGTAATCGTTCGTATTATGTTCATGCTACACAAAATACGGTAAAAATGTTGTTATAATGTCTAAAGGTGATGACCATTAAAAAACATGTTTAGTGAAGTTTGTGCTAAATGTTAATTATTAAGTTTTAAATTCCGTTAGAAAACGTTGTACTGAACTCCATAATTTTTAACTCGTAAAAGCTATATCTTATTTAATTTGTGCAACTGCAGGGAAATAAAATTGTAAAATATTTCAGTGTATCACACATTGCTACACATTTATTGAAGAAGTGACATTTATGTTAGTAGCAGCTGAGTGAGTCGGTTAGTAATTCAGTCGTGAGCCAGGTTCACAAGACAACAGTAATAATATGATGTTTAATTTTGTGACGAAACTATTGGTGGTAATTCTTCAGAGGACGTTAATAAGCGTCGCAAAATAAAAAAAGCGAGTTTTCCTCAACGCTGTTTTGATTTTTATTGTAAGTCTTACATAAGTTCTAACCCATGTCATTTAATATGAAGTTTGTGTCATTTAAAAAACCATGCTTTTCTGAATGATTCAAAGACAAGTGTTAAGGCACATCAATTTTATTTTGTAGTATTTCATCGTAACTTTGACCATACTGTACGAAATGATAGGTGAAACTTACTCGCTTACGAAATTAATTATGTGTGGCGCTGTGCCTATTACTGCAGTAAGCATTCAGAGTGCCATGATTTTAACAGGAGTAAGCCACAGGCTCCACGTGCCCAAATCAAGACTTTTGAACGTACACAGATTTCCGTGATGAACAAAGACTTTTTAAAGTATATAGAATTCCTTGGCCAAAATTGGTACTCAATGCATGGCATTTCCTTCCTGTGTCACCAGTTATTCATTGCATTTTCATCTCCATATTTGTTTGTTTGCTATCCGTGTTTCCAAAAATTAAACACTACGTTTGATAAATTTCGTAATTGCTGGACCTTTCCTGTCCTAGATAACTTTTAGCTAGATTCCACTATACGTCACATATCTTTGATAACTAAATTGTTACAATCACAAATGACATTTCAGTTAGGATAGAATGATGACTATGTGGCAACGGATTTTGGGACTGAAAGTCCACAACAGATCTTAAAGTTAGAGTGAACAGTGTATAATTACTTGTCTAATATCACGTAGTTAGTTCAACCCTGAATCTCGTCATTGAGTCTTTTCACCTGATTTGTAGCAATAGCTGCAAATATTTGCGATCATAAGCGGTCAGCGTTTCCTATACGGAATAGTATTATGTTGTTCTATAGTAGTAAGTATTTATTGTGTCAGGTACAATTAGAGTACGGCAGAATTCTAAAGAGGTTAGGGTAAAAATTACGGTTTTTCAGTATGTGCTGCTATTGTCTTCACAGCAGGTATAGAACTGCGTGCACCTCTGCTGTCATATCTTGACAGCATGTTACCTACTTTTTGTTTAACGGGCTATTGTCAGAAACGTGTGTCGGGTCGTTGTTCAGCTGGAATGAATGGAGCTTAGGTGGAAAACTGGGCGCTGCAGAGGGATTTGAACAGGGACAACAGTCAAACACACATAGAACAGAGGTTGGTTTATGTATCACAACAGCTATGTTTATGGCTACGGATACTTTATGGAGAATGAGGCAGCCTTCTAAACATGCAGCCAATCCCGACCACAGCGGGGCCACGAACGCTTCTCGGGAATACGCTCGTGTACTACATCAGGCAAATAACCTTGTGTTTCATATGCTGTTGATTATGGGAGGAATCCATTTTTATCGAAATCGTTCATGGAGACGTACACTATGTTGGTCGTTGTGCGTAACGTCTGCTCAAAATGTCCATAAACATTTGAAAACTTAGTTCTATGCACGCCACCGAGCTTCTAATTCTTCATCTATATTTATAGCTATAACTAAGCTCTGCACAACACCTTACGGATTGTTTTAGAAAATATTTAGGTTACCATTGTCATTTCTCATTTTCTACTTCAGTTACTGAATAATTTGATGAGGGGCGGGGAGGAATGATTTGGATCGATCAGCCACGGAACGATCTCAAATTCATCTGATTTTACCATTATTGCCATTTCGCAAAGTGTATGTGGGAGGAAGTAACACGGCTCTTCTCTTCAAAGAAAGAGAATTCTAGACCGATGAACAATGCAAATTAGTCGATAGTTCCAATTTAAACGACTGCGGAATCAGTCGACTAGAGGCATAACGGAACTGATATTTCCGGCGACTGTTCGCCGGTCACGTTATCAATGAATTATTTCATGCTGGTGATAGAAAGAATTCCACTCTCGGGACCAGCTGTGGGCACTGAGATTCCTGCAGTCAGTTACTGATTTCTTGTGATGGAATATCTGCATTTCCTTTGTACAACTGAGCTTCTTCATGTAGCCTTCTACATTATTAATTAATTGCTTTCTGTTCCCAATACTACTCTGCGATCATTCGAAAGATGAAATGATGTAGGTCAATCTTTCTCAGTGACACAATCCCCGTAGAGCGAATTAAGTATTTCGATCTTGTCTGAGGCATCTATCGTTTCGTTACTAATGCGATCGGTGCTGTACAGCAGAATTTTCCAGATGACTTCAGGTACGACCAAAACTACTCATGATTTTCGTCAGATTTGTATGTGCAATCTTAATTTCGAAGTCACTGAAAGCTTCTCACTTTGATCACCATATGACAAATTCAGCTTCATGAAGCCTTTATTTTCAAAGGGCTTTTGTCTTTTACCTTCTTGATGAAACTGTCTTCGACTTCCTAGCAAATTACTGCAACGGTTGTTGAATCCATGATTTTCGTCTCTGTTACTAACCGTACATGTCAAACGAACTGTACAACATTTCAGAAGTTTATCCTATCCATGCTACTGCCAACTTCTGCTAGTAAGATTATTGTTTGATGTTGACAACTCCGGTAAGTAGCGACCTGTTGCATTTTTCGCTCGTCTTGAAAATTACTTTTTCATACTCACTAGGACTCATTTGAACTTTAATTGGTTCCACTATATATTTTTGATAACCTTCCCTCTCCTGGGTAAAGTGACGTATTCGATTCCGTTCGGTACTAGAAGAAGCTATAAATTAGTTTTACTGGTCGGTTTTTAAGTAATTGCTGATGGCACTTTCACGAATCCCTGTCCCTTGGACTGTTTTAATCGCATCTGTCATCCAGTCTATAGGTGGCATACTGAAAGCTCCGTCTCATGCCAGGCATTATCTTATAACTTACGCGCAATTCTCTTTGAAACTTCGCTCCACTAATACTCATAGAGGACAGGCATCTGTGACCATCAGCTGCAGCCATAATACGTATTTATGTAGAATTATCATGCCATTTCCTCATACCACTTAAATAAGTTCATTAGCATTTGCCTGTACCAGACGTCACGCTGTAGTTCCTTTATATCTGTACTTGTATAGCATGGGTTAAAGAAAACCGCCGCGGATACCTGGATACGATTGTACGTGCATGTGTGGATATAACAACACCCAGTGACGCGCATACCACTTGTACGGCCGCCACGTGATCCACATCGTTTCAGATTGTAGTGCGGGCTGTATCAGTGTGAGTGGTAGAGTTTTGAGAGGACTATGGTACTGACAGTGGAGCAACGAGTGTTCGTTGTGGTACGTTACGTAACAACAAACTCGTGACAACAGTGTGGTCAGTTGTTTGCTGACAGGTAGTGTCAAAGTATTAGCAAAGAGTGACATGCAACGCTTAGTCCGAAAATGGCATCAGACAGGATCTGTTTTGAACAAGTGAAAAAAAATCCGAAATGTGACCGCGCACTCGAACGTGTGTCTGCAGTTCACCAGAAAACGCTTCGGAGTCCTACCAAATCAAACTGACGCCTGTCGCACGAGACCGTCGTATCACGTCGATCATCCGGACGAACACTCCACCTGGGCCTGTTCTCCGGACCACTTTTATTTGCTCCACCCTGTACAATTCTTACAGTCATGTAGATTTAATCGATGTGCACTCTTTGAGTTCTTTGAAACTATTGCTATTCATTTCACGTAATTGGAAGAAACACATTAACATTATTCTTTAACATTTTCGTTGCTTCCCTGTCCTTATTCTCATTCGTAGGCAGAAACGGGATTGCTCACTCACGGGATTGCGACAGACTCTCAGACATGCGATTCGGATCTTTGTCTTTGGAGACCTACAGCTTGTCGCAATGAGCCGGCGACGAGAAAAAGAGTTGATGGAGTACAGTTATTGGCATTAGACTGTATTTGAAATACCTATCTTAAATATCAACTTTTCCCGGATACATTCTGTGTGAGACTGCTAATTGTGAGGAAAACATCAAGTATCTCCACCCGCCTCTAGTTTCTTTTCGTACCCCGCACGTAAGGTACCTGACACGACAGCTACCGAGATGCCGACAGTAAAGCGTTGTACAAGACCACGCGGCAGATATATCAAAATTGATTGTAGTCCTTAGGATGCCACCTGTAAGGATGGAGAGGCAAGAAATTTAGGCACGTAATGTGCTTCAGCAACAATCTGTGAAGCGGGATCGTCCTGAATTTTGATATGACGCTTTCCGTGTATTCCATAACACATGTCTTTCAGAGTCTCGCTGATGTTTCTGAAGGTTGCGCGCAGTTACAGAGCGAGGTCGTCCGATGAAGAAACACTGCACTCGTATCCTGGAGTACTACGTAATATCTCCATCCAGCCATCCCGATTTTTGTTTTCTGGGACTTACGTAAATCTCTTGAGGGAAAGGTGGGGTGGTTCCTTTAAAAGGCTTCGATCGATTTCCGTCCACAGTCTGATCTTGTTCTCTATCTCTAATGTAATCGTAGCCGCGGGTGCGTTAAACCCTCACCTTCGCTTCTATGTACAGACCTCCTTGATGAAAGAAAAACAAATTAATTAGAACGGAATTTTGTATCAGAGATGATTAACTCCGCAATCAAAAATGATGGATGCACACTACAGTGAAGTGTACGTCCTTGTACAACATTTCGTATAAATATATGATATAAAATTTCCTAAAATTTACTTAACCAGTTAATATTACACTTCAAATATGATTTCCATAGCCGCTATTAGACGTTAAGGTGGTATGTCCTTGTATTTCCCTGACCTTTTGCAGCGAGAACTAAAGTTCCATGGGTACTTTGAACTATGGTACAGCTTGTCATCTTCATTTTAACAAAATATTGACAGGGGGAGAGTATTCAAGGATAAAAACTACGATCAACGTGGGATCTATTCTCAGAATTTAGAATTTGGGGTACACTGTAAGATGTATATGACTTTCCAGACTTTCTTTGACCGATTAGTAGAAGGTATTTCATTCATGCAGAAGTCAGCACATAATTTATCTTTTCAGATGATGTGTTATTTTTCACTTAGTAGTAACATCTGAGAAAAAGAGTTCTACCGTTTAAGATCTTTTAATTACGAGATTTTTCTGCATTAATAACATCCTGTTGGAACAGTCTTCTCAAGAACAATGCAGAATATTCGCGAGATAATCTCAAAACACTAAAGAAAGGTAAAAATATAGCAAAATTATCGTTGATAATATCTGAAGACCACGCAGGAAGGCAGGGTCAAGTACATTTAATAGATTTCTCCGGAGACAATTTTAAAGTTTGAAAGCTTACTGTTTCAGTGTTTATTGAAATATGATTTCGTGATATATACAGTGCATCGAATCACCATTCTGTAGTATACCGTTAACACTATTAACAATTGGAACCTACGTGTCTATTTGTTTGAATGTCTATTTTCCTGTTTCTTAGTGTATCTTTCAAATCAGATAGTGCTTGTCAGAATATAATGTGATTTTGGGACGAAATTTCACTACATAGCCTCCATGCGGCTCACACGACAAAATCCTATTTAAGTGTGAGCCTAGTCATCCATCGTAGAGGGTATTCATGGGTAACTGGGTTTTAGATTTAATCAGTTTTCTCTTTTTATTTTGAATGAAGTTGAGTGACTTGTAATTATCTATAAGTTAATACGTAACTTTCGAGTTTCAAATTTTGTATCAGAAATAATCCTGTATATGAATTACAATAATCTTTCAGTCAATGGTTACAACACTCATAACCAAAGCAGATTTAGTGGAACACAAGTTCAGTAAATAAACGTAAATCTCGGTTGTTATACACCGCAGTGTTCATGTTTTACGTTTGACTACACAGAACTCGTAATAAAAAATAAGCTTGTTATTCACCGTCGAAAATGCATGTTCGTAGAGTAATATAGTGTCACTGCGTCACAGAACATTTTCAGTTCCTGCAGATGACTACATTTCTGTTTGGCAGTGGATAGCAGTCCTGAATAATAGAGCAGGTGATCTCCTATTCGCATGGTATCTCAACAGGTTTCGTATCACAAAACTGGAAATGCTGTTTCAGTCAACGTTATGATCCAGTTTAGTTAACTGTGAGTAAATTATTTACTAACTTACCTTCGTTAAAGGATTACAAGAAAAAAAAAGATAACTCTCCTCACCTCTAACAGAAGCAGTGATAACTGAAGTGACCCGAAGTGCATTTTAAACGTCAAAGTGAGAGATAACCCATACATGATGCCATTCCATCTTCATCTACTTAATAAGTCCATATGAAGATGGGCATTTTGTCGGTATCTTCGTTGCAAGAAATAATTCCACTTACGTATCATTGAGTCGTCAACTGCAACAATGCTAAAGATAGTGGGTTGCTGTAATCATGTCCATCCTTTCCTTCGTAAGCTCAGCTTTTTCTACGTCTGATGACGCCATTCGTTTTGCTGCTTACCAGATACCAGATACAAACATCCTCTAACTAGGAATGTCACGCGAATTGATACAAAACTTTTTATAAGATAGAAAGGATAGTACTTCAACATGAAAGTAATGAAATTTTTTTACCCCTACATGATCCAGAGAGACTTTAAAATGTTTAACCTCTGGATCCAAAATCATAGTGACATAACCTTGCAGGAAAAGAATGGACTTTATTTGAAGCTTTCTTCCGTTTTGTTTCAGGATAAACATAAAATACTGAATTGCTGTCTAAGGGTGGATGTGTGTTTAATAGACATAGAGAAAGCAAGCGCTTGTAACAGGCAATATTGGTACTGATATTTGGACACGGAAGATTCCGTTGGAAATCCATTACTATCGATTCACTGTCTGTAAACTTCCCGCTTCTCTGTCGTCGTCCTTTTGAGTTGATAGACTCTATCTGTTTTTTGGTGGTGTAGTTCACATTCACTTCTTCCTCTTAATATCATGATGGAACGACTTGTCTTTCTTTAACATCTGTTGTTTGTATGAGGTGTGCCTACAGACCTTTGAAAGAAGCAGTTTACTTATTGCAAGTTATGTATGTTTCGGCATCGAGAGATACTGAACTAGATATTAGAGTTTGTATTAAATATTTCTCAATAAAGTTTGTGTGATAGTGAACAGGTAGTATTTGTCTCTTGAAAAATGTGAAACATCTTCTTGATACTTAGACCTTTCGGCAAGTAAAGTACTTTGTTTTATTTTGCTGTAATGAATGACATGATATGAGTGCCGATGCTTCTGCTGAAAGCTTATGAGAATGGTTTGTGTTCCTCCCACTTGCCAGCTGTGGAAGTGCCATCATTTTTAGGAATTCCTAACATCTTCCGATTTTTCCTTTGAAATCCCTTGCAGTGTCATGAAAGCCTTTTGACAAAGAGTCTATTCTGTCATTGTATTATCTCTCACTATTCTTACCTTATACTGAAATGTATGATCACGCAAAGTAGCAACTGTCTCACCTCTGCGAGGCCTTGGGCAATGAATATCATCATATTTTCGGACATAGTTGCCGCGAAAACTGAACATTTCTCGTAGTGTGCAATCAGTTCAAAGAAACCACTCTGTTGAAACACGGTTTCCTGCGATTCAAAGAATTGTCACAAAGCCTGCTCCGTCTCCGGATTGGTTTGGAACTGACCTCCAGTGAGTGCGGTTTTCAATGCAGGCGACAGGTGCAACTCCGATGGGTCTCGATCGGGAAGGCTGACCGGGTCATCCAATATTTCTCATTCCGAAATCACAAATGTGAGCCTGTTTGAGCCTTTCTGTGTCTGGTTTTGCTTTGTCGGCCAAGTGCACAACACCACCACTCAAGATATCTGGTCTTTTGCGTCGAATGAGGAACCTGTGTTTGGTGAAGGTGTCGCAGTAGTGTGCGGTATTTTCTGGAGAAAATCAAGGAGAACCCCAGTTTTCGCCTCCAGAATACAGTGCTCATATACTTTCCTGCGGTGTGCGACTTCAAATTTTGAAACTGCAATAAAATCCAGTTAGCTGCTTACAGGCGTTAATAAATATCAACGGGGGCAGTTGAACATATGTTCCCGCGGTCTCCAACTCACATGGCAGATGCTCTCTCCGTCTGAGCCATCGAGAACAAAGAGGACAGTGCGACTGCAGCGACTTGTCTCTATCACGCTCCCCGTGAGACCTACATTTCCTACTTACTGTCCTCACACTACATTTGTTGTGCCTCTGCCCACTACACTCATTGCTCACGGCAGTCAATATGCTGATTCCCACAAGAGTTTGAGCAATGTGAATAGATCCGCACTGAAGAAGACCGTTGACCGAGAAGCCTTATCTCCTTATCTATATGAAGATGGTATCTTTTCTTTCGGACATCCTCTTTGTCATCGATGGCTCACAGTCTGTTTCAGCCGCGCTAACGAGTGGACGTGGTCTACTGCTGCGCTGCACTATCGTGTTTACATCACTGTACTAGTGCGCTTGGCCGAGTTCTGTGCGTCCGTTAATCTCCGTCGTCGTTCGTGTTCCTTGTGATCAGATCGCTCCTTCTGGTCGTGCTGCTGCTAATTGGAATTTGGGTTGTTGGCTACAACCATCAGAAAGAATACTCTGGTATTTGCTTTTGACAAGGAATCCCGTCCTGTTCAGCCGACATCCCTGGAAGTAAATGACTGGATTACGCAGCTAACTGGTCTCAATTCCGAAACCGTCCATACCTGGCAACTGGATCAGCCAAAATACTGTGTTTTTGTCAAGTTAGTCAGTACTGCGACTGTTGGTAAAGTGTTACGAAAGTGGAGCTATGAAGTGCATTTTGTGCACAGAAGTGGTTATAAAAGTAAAGTTTCCATTTGTAGAGTTGACACTGATTACAAAACCGTTCGTGTCTTGAAGCTTCCCATTGAAACTGATAATGATAAGATTAAGGAAGCTCTTCAAACGTAGGGGACGTTAAATCAATTGCAAATGAAAGGTGATCGCCTCACCTCAAACTGCAATGTTTCAACGGGGTCCGCTGTGTAGAGATGGACGTTAAGACAAATTTTGTTCTTAAAAGTAATTTTATACAGCGTCAGAAACTTACCTTAAATGATCTGTTACCAAAGATTAGTCCGTAGCAACTGGTTTATGATGTTAACGCAGCGGGCCAAGTTGATGTCCCCCTTCACGATAATTGTCAATTTCCCATTTAACAAAAAAGGGAAACACTGTTACCACTATTCTGTAAAACTGAAATGCAACCGGGAAAACGACCTCTGGAATCAACTGATATTTGTTCAGAGGACGAGCTATCCTGTACAACTCCCTCAATTCGCAAGCAAAAACAGTGCGATGAAGAGGCGGAGGAACCGGAAGGCAGAATGCGAATGGAAACGGATGGACAGGAAGATAATAGACATATGGTACCAGAAAATGAAGGGGGTGTAGTCAGTATATTAATTTGCAAGAAACAACAGGTGAAGTGGCTGACTGAAAAGATCAGCAGCTATCTGTTAGTAAATAAAGTCAGGTAGAGGTTGTGAAACTGACGTCTCCATTTCTTTCCCTCGATTAGGAAGTAAGTTTTATTATTAAAGAACAAGGAAGTGGTGGCCAACATGAAATCACAGTCAACACCGCAGGGCAGGAACCAGCAACAGAAATTGCGAAAGCGTCTGCTGCTGCTCCATATGAGCCGCGAAGTCAAATAAAAACGCAACCAAATGTGATTGTAGATCGTAACCAAGGGAAGGGAAAATCCCGAAAAGGCGACCCAAGCCCAAAGAATGTTTGGTACGAAACTGTCCTACACGAACCACTGGAGGAAAAATCAGAAAGTTTACAAGGAAATCAGTCTGCTAGCGGTACAAGAGAAAGCCCCAGAAGTAGATAAAAACGTGACAGTAACTAATAAACTGATTAAAGTGTTATTCTATGTTCAGCCTTCCGAGAAAACTGTTAATAGTTTAACTGAACCCTGAACCACAGGAAACTAAATTTGTTCATTAAAACAACTACATAGTGACAGCGCAATGACGCACTCTTATTCTTTCACCACTATGAACATAAATAAAATTACGTCTGATTTGAAATTATCAGCACTTAAAGAAGTTTCGTACGATGATATTGCCCTGTCACAAGAAGTTATAATGTCGGATTTAGTAATTCCCGGTTATGTCAGTTACGTAAATGTGTCTCACGAAACAAATGATGGAACATTTGGTGAGGGAAGGGATACCAGAAAGTGAGGTTGAACGACTGGAATCCGGAAGGGGAATAGGACTAAATATCTATGATGTGACTATCATCAACTTGCATGCCCCTTAAGGAAGTTCTCATCCAGGCGACAGGGCACGTTTCTTCAAAGATGAACTGATGTATTTGTTAAGGAAAAATCCAAGACAGTTATTACTTGGAGGTGATTTTAATTGTGTTTTAAATCGAAAAGATCAGTTACCTAATTTTTATTTCTCAAGTGAACTAAAACAACTAGTTAGTGGTTTAGAATTAAATGATATATGGGAAACCAAATACCGCTACACTGTTGAGTTCACTTACGTCACGGCAACATCTCTTAGCAGGATTGATATATTATATATTTCTAGACATCTTGAAATTTCCACCGCGTGACCGCTACGGTCGCAGGTTCGAATCCTGCCTCGGGCATGGATGTGTGTGATGTCCTTAGGTCAGTTAGGTTTAAGTAGTTCTAAGTTCTAGGGGACTGATGACCATAGATGTTAAGTCCCATAGTGCTCAGAGCCATTTGAACGATTTTTTGCTATCGACTGGTGGTTAAAATAGAGATGCGAAAGTGGAGGAGGGTTCTTATTCAATACAGCGCCCAGAGCGCAAGAGAAATGAAATGCACTATAAAAATGGCTCTGAGCACTATGGGACTCAACTTCTGAGGTCATTAGTCCCCTAGAACTTAGAACTAGTTAAACCTAACTAACCTAAGGACATCACAAACATCCATGCCCGAGGCAGGATTCGAACCTGCGACCGTAGCGGTCTTGCGGTTCCAGACTGCAGCGCCTTTAACCGCACGGCCACTTCGGCCGGCGAAATGCACTATAGAATGCGTTTTGAGAGATCTATATAATCAGGTCTCAGAAAGTTCCTCACTTTGGATAGCATACATCAAAAAAGTCAAAGCCAAGTTACTTAATACCAAGAGAAATCAAATGGTACGGTTGAAAATAAAATCGAAGGCAAATTCGGTGTCAGAAGACGAACCTACTTTCCTTTATCAATTAGTGAAGTATACGAAAAACGGAAGAAAGACTTTTATTGATGAAATTCGAACAAAAAGCGGTACAATTCTCAGAACCCAGCAGGATATCATGGACGAGATTTATGGTTACTATTGAGAGCTATATTCTGTAAATCAAAGTAATGATGTGTCCTTGGAAGAATTCCTTGACATCCTAGCTCAACAGTTGGCAGAAGAAGACAACGAAAATTTTCTCGAGGTAGTCAGTAAAGAGGACGTGTATGAGACTCTGTGCGCCTCACCACCAAAAAAAATCCCCCGGACCGTATGGTCTGCCAACAGAGTTTTACATCCTTTACTGGTCAATAGTGGGTGTGAAAATCACGGACATCGTAAATGAGATTATACAGGGTAAAATGATTCCGGCTGAGTTTCAGGAGAGTAAAACTGTTCTTGTGCCAAAAAGTAATAGTAACAAGGATTTAAATAATTTTCGTCCAATTTGACTGCTGAATTCTGATTATAAATTAATAGCTAGAATAGTAAACAAGAGAATTTCATGCCTTACTCATAAAGTTATTAGTAAACATCAGAGCTGCACGCAAGGCAGAACCATTTTTCAAAATCTTGAAGAATTCAGGGATATCATTGCAATAACTTCTGTAACAAACATAAAGTATGCTTTATTCTTTTTTCAGATATTTATAAAGCCTTCGATGTAGTATATGATGACTATTTTCTGCAGACATTGAAGAAAATAGGTTTTAGCGATAGGGGCATACAGTTGATAAAGAACATAGCAACTGGAATAAATGCAAAAATAGCGGTGAATTGTCAACAATCCAGGCCGATACAAGTGAAACGAGGTGTTCCTCAAGGAAGTCCTCTATCCATGTCGCTCTTCGCCATTTCACTGGAATCTTTCCTCCGACATATCCATGCTAGATTAAAAGGCTTAACATTATCAGGAAATAAAACAGTTATAAGAGCCTATGCTGACGATATAGGGGTCATTAAATGGAATAATGAAGGGAATAATCACGCTGGCAACAGTGATTGATACGTACTGTAGAGCATCTGAAGCGAATGCAAACGGAAAAAAGTAAGATGTTAAATGTCAGAGGTTTTGGTAATATGAACGTCGAGTAGACAAAATTAGTTCGAAAAAATAAAACACTTGGGATCACCCCGACAGCATGCCCCATGAAAATGACGATTTTAAATTGGAAAGTTGCAGCAGATAAGGTGCAAGGAGCCATTATAGAGAATTTAACTCGATATATGAACCAAGTTCAAAGAACACAGTATATCAACTCGTGCATCCTTGCTAAAGCTTATTGCACTGCCCAGCTGTTTCCAATAATGAAAATGTTACCGAGGAGAATAATGTCCAAAATCACAAACCTTTGTGGAAATGGGAAGTGTTCAGAGTACCTGCTAAAGTAGCCACATTAGATCCTAAAAATTCTGGGCTAGGATTAACTGATGTAATGGATAAAGACTCTGCACTTTTTATCAAAATGCAAGTCAATTTAATAAGAGACTCGCGAGACAGCATAACCAGCCATCTTTTCGAGATCATTAAAACTCGAAGCCTGCTTTTCCCGATTGGCGTGCAGAATATCAAGAGTCTTTTACAGCTTGTAAGGGTTTTCTATGCTGAGTGCAGTTATGTAAGTGCCGAAATCAGACAGTCACGACACTTAACAACAAGAGCCATAATGCGGGAACGAAAGAAAAGCGAAGCAAAGAAAAAAATAGAACGACAGTTTGCAAACATTGATTGGAATGAGATTTGGATAAACATTAGTTATAATGTGCTCACTTCAATATAAAAACGTCACGGTACAAGACAGGTAACAACATAGTTAGCAACAATGAAAGACTGTACGCAGTCGGACTCTGTGAAACGAATTTATGTCAACAATGTCATCTAACTGACACAATAATTCATGGATATACTTGCAGCGGTCACAAGAAAAGTTGGAAGTGGATCTGAGAGCAAATAGCTCTCATTAGAAATACATCAACTGAAAGTATATCGCTATCATTGATACACAGGCCTGAAGCACGCTATTTCCAGGAGGCAAAAGATAACACTGTGTACTAGTTGCTGGTAAATTTTATTAATTACATCATTAACAGACTAGGATGCGACAGCACCATACACATCAGGGTACACATGCTGTGTGAATACCACAAAATTACAAGGTATTCGAATCATAAGAAAAATTTCAGTAATACGTTAAAAATTATATTTGAAAGAATGGGCATTGGTTAATATAAAAAAGAAGACGGTGTTGACAGTGGTGTATTGTATTTACATTAAGGATATTATTTAAATTTTTACTGTACATTTTTGGTGTGTGCTTTTTCTACTTCAGAATGTAGTTTTTGAAATTTTATAAGGTAATGTACAGAACTTATGTGACTGTCAGATTGTGTGTCTAATAGTGTCAAAACAAAAAACATTAAAGCTCCATTTTTTGTTTATAGTATAAATATGAAAATTGGCAGTTTTTATGGAAATGACTTTATCGGTTGGTTAAAAACATAAAATTGTATCTGATATAATGGAGTATTCAATGGTTGGCAAATTGCCCTGTTCGTTTTTTCTCAGTGATGTGAAGTCCGTTTTCAAATGAAAGATCGGTAATATAGGTCTGATCACGTCACATAATTAACTTTACATTTATGTCCAGAAACTGTAGTTGGAAGGCTGGTCAACTTTATAACATCTCTTTTCTGCCATTCTCAAGTATTTAAGAGGTTGTCTAATATGATTATTAAATTGTTTTTCTATGCGATGTGCATAAATCTTACATATACTGTATAATTTTTGGTGACGGCCATACAATTTTGTGAAATGCTCATAGCTAGTCTGACTGAGCTGAGAAGGTTAACGATCAGTTACTTCGCTTGACCTGTCTCTCACGGAGACAGTTTCCTTGTGTACACTAATATATTACAAATAATCCCCAAAACTTGCTAGTATCCTTGATAAAACGCTATTTATTCTTCTGTAAAGATTGGATCACTTGTAAGTCAAAGTACAGTTTTTTATTTATTCATGTTTGAAGAAGTTTGAATGTCCTTAAAAAAATTTTCTTGATGTTCAAATTAATTCTTTCTGGTAATTTAGTCTGTAACACAATCTCCTGTTGTATTTTTTAACATCAGCATAATTGCAATTATCAAATTATTTTTGTTTAAATAATTTCATGTACAACATTTGTGCATGATTAGTACATGTCCTTAATATGTATTTGAAATGTGTAACATTGTTCCTTAAATAAATGTTTAAAAAAAGTTGGATAGAGCGCCTGCCGTGCAAGCAGGAAATCCCGGGTTCGAGTCCCGGTCAGGGCACACAGTTTCAACTGTCCCCGGTGATATTTATCAACGCTGTAAACAGCTAATGGTCTGCTTTCATTGTAATTTCATTTTTCGAGAGCTGCAAGATCTCAAATGATATCTGTTGTTTGGACATGTCCGAAAGAAGAGATAACATCTTCGTACTTCAAATTAATCGATTACACGTCATTCAGTCTACCTTGGGTGGTGGGGTAAGTGCTGTACCCATGTCACTTCGCCTTTGATGATTCTGAACAGAATCTCATTTCCCTCTTCACCATACCGCTTGAAATGGCCTAGGCTGATTTCACTCTTATGATACGCGGTTAGGTACGTCGTACTTTTCGGTAACATAACACACCATCGAACGTGTGATGGGTATTAGCATGGTCAATGCGTATCTACATCCACATCTGAATGGATACTCTGCAAGTCACACTTTAGTGCCTGGCAGAGATTTCATCAAACCAACTTCACAGTAAGTCTCTGTTATTCCAATCTCCCACAGCCAGCGGGAAAAACGAAGCTCTACAACTTTCTCCGCGAGCTCTTATTTCCCTTATGTTATTATGATGGTCGTTTCTCCCTATGTAGGTCGGCGCCGACAGCATATTTTCGCATTCCTAAGACAAAGTTGCTGATTGAAATTTCGTGAGAAGATCCCGCCGCAACGAAAAACAACTTTGTTTTAATGATGTCCACCCAAAATCCTGTGTCATGTCAGTGCACCCTGTCCCATATTTCGGGATAATCCGAAACGTACTGTCCTTTGAATGTTCTCGATGTACTTCGTTAATCCTATCTGGTAAGGATCCCACACCACACAGCAATATTGTAAAAGAGGACGGACAAATGTAGTGTGGGCAGTCGCCTTAGAAGATCCGTAACACATTCTAAGTGTCCTGCCAATAAAACGAAGTCTTTGGATAGCTTTCCTCACGACATTTTCTATGTGTTCTTTCGAATTTAAGTTATAGTAATCGTAATGCCTAGATATTTAATTTAATTTACGGCCTTTAGATTTGCCTGATTTATTGTGTAATCGAAGTTCAACGCCTTCCGTTCAGTACTCATGTGATAACCTCACACGTTTCCTTATTTAGGGTCAATTTCCAATTTTTGTACCATACATATGTTCCTTAATCGTTTTGCGACTGATGACTTTGCTAGACGATAAACGGCAGCATCATGTGCAAACAATCTCAGACAGCTTCTCAGATTGTCTGCTAAATACTTTATGTAGATAAGGAACAGCAGAGGGCCTATAACACCACCTTTGGGAATGCAACAAATCACTTCTGTTTTACGCGATAACTTTCCGTCCTCTCTGACAGGAAATCACGAATCCAGTCACACAACTGAGACGATATTCCATAAACATGCAATTTCAGTACAAGCCGCTTGTGCGGTGTTATGAGAGAAGTGTTCTGAACATCTAGAAATATAGAATCAATTTGAAATCTTTTGTCAACAGCACTTAGTGTGTGTAAAGAGCTAGTTGTGTTTCTCAAGAACTATGTTTTCTAAATCAGTGTCGACTGTGTTTCAATAGACTGTTCTCTTCGAGATAATTCATATGTCCAAAACCATGCTGCATATCGCCGTTATCGATATGGGCCTGAAATATATTGGATTACTCCTACTACTTTTCTTGAGTATTCGTGTGACATGTGCAACTTTCCAGTCTTTGGGTACCGATCTTTCGTCAAGCGAGAGGTTGCGTATGAGAGTAGAGTAAGCACTTATTGCATCAGCATACTCTGAAAAGGACGTAATTGGTATACAGTCTGGACCGGAAGACTTGCTTTTATTACGTGAGTTATGTTTTTTTACTTCTCCGAGGATATCTGCTTCTAAGTTACTCATGTCAGCAGCTGTTCTTGACTCGAATTCTGGAATATTTACTTCGTCTTCTTTGGTGACTTCGTCTTCTTTGGTGAAGTAATTTCGGAAGGCTGTGTTTAGTAAGTCTGCTTTAGCATCACTGTCGTCGAAAGTATTTCCAGTATATCCATTGCTGTTGTGCAGAGAAGGCATTGATTGTGGTTTGTCGCTTTCATATTTTACATACGACCTTAATCTCTCTGGATTTTCTGCCATGTTTGAGACAAAGTTTCGATGTGGAAACTATTATATGCATCTGGCATAGAAGTCCGCGTTAAATTTCGAGCTTCTGTAAGAGATCGCCAGTCATGGTGATCTGGCACTCTTTCAAATTTGGCATGTTTCTCTCGTTGTTTGTGCAACAGTGTTCTGACCGGCTTTGTTAATTTATTTGCCATAAATCTCTCACTTGCTGTCGAAACTATTTCTTTGAATTCAAGCAACATCTGGTCTATGCTTACATTGTTAATGTGGAAGGAGTAGATATTGTCTCTCAGGAAGGCGTCAAATGAATTTTTATCTGATTCTTTGAAAAGGTATATTTTTCATTTATTTTTGGAGGATTTGGGTTTTACAGTGTGGAAGCCACGTGTGACACTGTTGTGTGCCTGTTCGTTAACACTATGTCCGGTGCTCTAGAAACGTTGTTTACATTCCTGAATGTGGGGGGACGTCCACTTCTACCATCTTCCTCCGCAATTCGTCTTCCTTCTCAGAACATGCAACACCAGCGATCAACCATTAGACGAGGCATGCCCTCTTAAGAAGCATACACAGTCTGTAGGCGTTAATGGATGTCGGACAAACCATTCCCACCCGCCCAGTCATACGGTATAACAGCACGAACTTCCACTGGCGACTGCGTTACTAGTACACGTCCGTCGGCCATCTTCATGTGCACTCGGAAGAACTCTGGCACCACGGTCTCCTGCTGTTCTTTCGTCATCGGCACGAAGTAAGTCTTATGGGACATTGTCTCATCGAACTTCTGCACGTTTCAATGTATTTAAGCCTAATTTCACCCCTACTTTCACCAAAGCCATACTTTGTAATATACGTATGTAGTATTGTTGATGATACGTCTGCTTGTAATAAATATATATTAAAATAAACATATATTACAAGTAAAAGTATTATTGACAGTACGTACGTTTAGTATAGAGTATAGCTTTGCCAAAAGTAGGAGTGAAATTATACTAAAACATACATAAATATACATAAGTTTGATGAGACTACTTCCCATAAAATACGTTGCGTATGCACACGCACATGTGTAACTCCTGAGAGCTCTTCATACAGCGAACACAGTGCAAGTAAGCATAGTGATATTTTCGGGAGTTTGACTTTATTGATTTATATCTTTTTATTTATTGATTTATTTAACCTGGCAAGATTAGGGCCATCAGGCCCTCTCTTACATCTTACCAGACATTCTACTTATTTTACATTCATATGTTTTAGCAGGCATGTTGAACTACATCTAGTACAAGTAAAAGTGAAATAAACAATTACAAAGGCACACGTGGAAAAATGCATACATATAGAGTTTATATTCGTAGATGATAAGTACTGTTAATTAGACATTCTTATAAGAGACAGATTTTAGATAGGAGTGCTAGCAGCAGGGAGTGTGTGGGATACTGATGGTAAAGGGAGGAGAAGAATAGAGACATGACGAAACATAATGAAGGAAATATAAAGGAAAAGAATATTGCGTGGCTAACAGAGATAGACGAAGACGAAGAAGAGAGAGGAGCAAGATGGGAGACACCAGCTTTGCTATTTGACAGAGGAGAGGATTGGCCTTTTACATTAGGTTTGTGGAAAACATTATGAGGATGATAGCAAGACATGCTTCAACTTCTTCTTAAAAGCAGCAGTGGATTGAATTATGCGCAAGGTAAGGGGCAGTTTGTCCCGGAGGCGGACAGCGGCAACTGAGAAGGAGTTTGCAAAACTTTTTGTTTTGTGAGTGGGCACAGTTAGGATACAAAATAAGACTGACCTCGTGTTACGATTATGATGGCATGAAAGGTATTTAATCTCTGAAGCAAGGTGCTGGGGTGCTTGCGCGACGATGAGTCTGTGAAGTAGACATAGAGTGTGGTAGTCACGCAATTTATCCGGCCGCAGCCACCCTAGCTGGGAGTATGAGGCACTAACATGTTCATATCGGCGAATGTTGCAAGTGTAACGCACACAGGCATTCACGGTTGGTTCTAGCCGTCTTTTGTTTTCACTACTCATGCCTTGTTGAATTACATCACAATAGTGGAGGTTCGGTAGAACGAGTATTTGCACGAGCTGGCGTTTCAAGTCCTGTGGTCATATGTTCCGAAACTTTTTGAGAGCATAGAGGCAAGCGGACGCCTTCCGGCACACTGCGACTGTATTCTCCGCCCAGGTAAGATACTCATCCAAAGTTACACCCAGGTTATTAACTGTTTTCTGATATGGTATTGGAATACCGTCGAGCAGAATAGGAGGCAGCCGTTCGCGGAAATCAGAACTTATTAATTCCTGATGGGCTTTTAAGATTACTTGTAATTTTTTGCATTTAGTTTAAGCCCCAGGTTTTTCGCCCATGTCACTACTGAACACAGATCATTATTCATCTGAGCGATTGCAGTGCATATATCTTCAGGTCTGGCGCTTAGGTAGAGCTGGAGGTCGTCGACATAGAAATGATATTTACAGGAGGACAGAACCGACGAATTATCGTTGACATAGAAAGAAAACAAAAGTGGTCCTAAGACTCATCCTTGTGGCACGCCCGAGGAGACATGTTTCCAGGAAGGTTTTTCATTTATGCAGACGACACATTGCTGTCTGTCTTTTAAAAAGCTTTCAAACCATCACACTGCACTATCTGAGAGATTAAGCTGTTGCATTTTTCTGAGCAATATGTCAAAGTTAACAGTGTCAAAAGCTTTGCTGAAGACTAGTAGCGTCAATATTGTTGCCTTCCGGCTGGCGATGGCATATTTCAGGTCATCAGTTACTTTAATTATAGTAGTGCTTGTGTTGTGATGTTTACGGAAACCGGATTGGAATTTGTCATGTAGGCTGAATTCATGCAGGTGTTCAGTGATTTGATCATGAACAATATATTCAAGTGCTTAGGAAACAGCAGGCAGTATGATAATTGGTCGGTAATCATTGGGTACTTGTGGTTTTTCGATCTTAGGGATGGGTCGAATTATGCTTCTTTTCCATGGAGTGGGGTATATTCCGTTCACGAGGGAAGAATTAAATATGTCAGTTAAGGCAGGTACTAAGATATCGGCAACATTCTTAATCATGGTTATACTGATACCGTCATTGCCTATCCCATGAAAAGATATTCTCATCATTGCTTTTCTTGCCGTATTTATTGTTACACGTTTTAGATGGAAGGTATCGTTGTTAGTTATCCAGTTAGGGGATTCTTGTGGACGGTAATTATTGGCCGTGTGGGTATTCAGAGGTGCAGAGAAGAATTCATTTAATTCGTTAGCTGAGACATGAAAAGGAGTTTCCGATTTTGCCTTTCCGATCCCCAAGATGCGTAGATTCTTCCATAGACTCATGGGCGTCATATCGCTGCATACAAGGGAGCGAGCGTGCCTGATTTTCGCATTTCGAATGTATTGTTTCACTGTGTCCCATAGCTCTCTATAATCTTCGAAACGCACGGGTTTCGGATCTGCCTTGAAACGCCTGTGGGCAGCATCCCTATTATTCATCATTTGACGAAATTCAGCTGTCAGCCATGGAGCAGGAGGTTTTATTACACAGATTGTGCGTACAGGTGCGTGTTTGTCATAGAGGGCAGTGAGTTTATCACCACGTTCATTAATTTTGCCATCGATTTCTCTGATTATTTGATGCCATGAGATTTCTGAGCAATCGGCTGTTAGAGCGTCAACGTCAATACGTTTCATGTTCTTACAAGTTATGCAACGCAATTTGATCCTTGGGGGCTGCACAGCGTAGGCCAGGAATATTACATCATGTGCTGAGAGGCCTGGGGCCGAAGTTTGACCAACATCTCTTACTTTGTCAGTCTGTTTCGTTGCGATCACGTCTATAAGAGTGTGACTGTGCACCATATGGTGTGTAGATTGTAATGGAAGCATGTTCATGCTATTGCAACTAAACAATCTTCTTGGATTTATTGCGGAGGGAGTGTCTCTTAGCATGTCTATGTTCAGGTCACCCATTACGATGACATGTTCGTACTATCACTGAAGTGTATGTAATTCCGACTGAAAGGAACTCATTGAGCTTATTTTTGGCGGCTTGTACACGACACCAGCGAAGAGCTTTCGACTTCGTGTATTTATTTCAGTGAACTTGAATTCAGCCTCTTCCTATTCGGCAGGGTTTGACATACATACGACTTTCGCTTTGAGATCTGTTCGTAAATACGCGCCGACCCTGCCACCTCGCTTTTTATATCTGTCTGACCTAAGAAGTGCGTACCCTGGGAGATGAATAGATGTAGGGGATATGTGTGGTTTTAACCACGTTTCGGATAAGAGGATTACGTGGTAGTTTAGTTGGTTGAAGAGGACGCTAAGTACTTCCTCGTGTGCAGGTAAGGACTGGATGTTGCAGTGCGGTACTAAAAGCTCTGACGCGTTCCGCTGGGCAGCCTGGAGTAGGTTGGCAGTCTGGTTTGTCCCTTTGTGAGGCGCTACCTGCCGCGAGGGGCACTGGCCGCTGCTTCCGCGAGGTGACATAACAGAGGGGTGTCCGAGATTTTGCGCGCCCTGTTTGTGACTCCCGGAGTGCCGAAAGAAAGACGACCGCAAGAGATTTCCTGAGGTAGAAAAATGGTTCAAATGGCTCTGAGCACTATGGGACTTAACTTCTGAGGTTATCAGTCCCCTAGAACTTAGAATTACTTAAACCTAACTAACCTAAGGACATCACACACATCCATGCCCGAGGTAGGATTCGAACCTGCGACCGCAGCGGTCGCGCGGTTCCAGACTGTAGCGCCTAGAACCGATCGGCCACCCCTTCCGGCCCTGAGGTTGCAGGTGTATAGAAAATGGAGTAGTGGTATTCGGTGCAAGGAGAATATGACCAAAACAGTGACGGCTGTGTGTCAGTGCGTATCCTCTGTCGTAAGAGCTGAAATGTAATTAGTGTATTTGAAACAGCTTAGGGTGGAAATAAGGAAAAGGGGAGTGATTTAAAAGGACGATGCTGTCAGCAGAGAGAAGGAAGATTATCGTGGGAAGCTAGAATTAAATTGAAATTTACTAAAGTGATACTGATAGTGATTATCGTAGGAAGCTACAATCAGATTTTAATTTACTGAAGTGATACTGATAGTGATTTTTGTTACGAACAATTTAAACCAAAGAGATGGGTGATTAATTAACTTAAGGAGAGACTAATAATTGCAATGGTACTATTACAGAATGGAAGAAAATAAACTGAGCCAATAAAAATAATATTAGCAGTAACTAAAATTAAGTAAACGTTAGAGCCACAGGTACAAAAAATAATACAAAGTTAATACAATTACAAAAACCATTAGTTGAAGGTACACATATGGGATAATTAAAAAGTTAATACAACTACAGGACAGTAAATTTGTGTATAGGGATGTTACAATTTGCAAATGGTGTTAAGTTTGCACTTTTGGTTCGAGTAGCTTCACTTAATACTATTCAGTTCTGTTATGTTTGTGACTGTCCTTTTTCCAGTTGCTGTCTTAATGATTACTCTGCCACCCTGAGTCCCCATATTCAGAAGACCGAAATGGGATATAGCACTGTTAAAAATCTTTAGCCGTTCGTGTGTCAGATATTCCCCTATTGTAAGCCCTGTTCTTGCTAACCTCTTCTTCTGGGTAAAGATCTCTGCCCTTTCTCGGTATGACACAAATTTAACTAATTGGACGAGATTTGGTGCACCTGGTAGTTTTCGTCCCACCCGATGGCTCCTGTCAATGTCTGCCTTAGTCACTTCAACGCCTAATTTTTCAGGTGCACCCTGTATAAGCAGTTTGTCTGTGTCTTCTTCCTTATTTTCTGCTACTCCAAACATCCGTAGACTATTTCGCCTTTGGTACTGTTCTAGTTCGCCTGTTGCGGCAGATAGTTTCACTTTCAACTCTCGTGCCTTTTCCTCGTATTCAGACACAGACTTTTTTAAGTGCTGTAATTTCGGCAGTATTGGCCTCAACAGTCTCATGCATTTTGGCCAATACTGCTGCCGTTAGTGTATCTGATATAGTGCCTGCAATGAGATCGAGACTGTCTTTATCACGAAGCGCAGCGTTTACCTCAGAGCGGAAGAGCTCCGCTGTACCGGGAGCCGCGGCCACACCTTCCGCCAAGAGCAGGCCCGCCGCACCTGCTGCTTCCCCGCTGCTGGACGCGCTTCTGTGGACTCTCCAGTTTACCATTTTCTTCAGCGTAGATATTGGTGGAGCACAGAAAAAATAGCACTACTGCCCAGAACACTGTTGTTTACACAATTTCCACTGGTACTAGACAACACCATTTATTGGTTGGTAGAAGGATTTAGGCAGAATTTGTAACTGAACAACACATAATTTGTAAAATAATCAGGAGTATCGTCAACAGAATTAAGAAGAAACTAGTAGAAGAATGGGTGTGCCGAAGATTTGCTTAGAGGAGGAGGGTAAAAGTAAGAAAACCATATCTTCATTTCAGTTGGTAACTAATTTTATTCAACAATAACTGCGAGGGTTGTGGCAAAATCTGTTTAAGATTTCAATTTAAATTTATTTTGTGCTTCCATAACCCTCTTTCTAAGTACATTCCACATACAGAGCCGAATAAGATATTTTTCCGTGATTGTAGAACTAACCAAGTCTTGATTCTTCCTAACGTACAGAACGATCTTTCGAGAGTACATGTTATGCATCACTGCGCAAATGAAAAATAAGCGCCTGTTTAATGGCTGGGTAAAACAGCAGTTTTTCTTTAACCAGCGTAACAAGATCCTTTACTTCATTTCGCTGTGTGCCACATATTTTTGTTCCCACATTTTGTACCACCGTTCAGTCTCACCAGAAAACCACTTGAACTGTAATAACAACAAGAAGGCTCCATTTTTCTCAAAAAGTCTTCCTACGACATTTGACTCATTACGTGAAGGTGCAATGTAATCAATAAATATGCATGTAAATTATCCTCGAAAAAACTGGAGACATCATGAAAGAACCTGCATTGGGAATCATTAAAGATCTTTTCCAAGACTCGCTGACACTCTATGCCGGAGGATTTGCACGATATGTCTGGCGATTTGTTATTTGCGGCATTCTAAAATCAGTCACAAGATCGTTGGCGATTAACTCTGCTTCGTTTATCAAATTGTCGGTTTGAACATCGACTTTATCACGATGTTTCCTCAAAGTATCAGCTATTCTTCCGATATGATATACAGGACTTAAAATCCTGTCAGAGGCCTGTGATCATTTTTACGTTAATAATTGGCAACCAATGCTGTACAATTGAAATAAGTTCATGAGATGTTCAATTGACTCTTTTATTAGATTATGTTACGCGTTTCGGGATTACACCCATCTTCAGACATCACAAACATCAACTCTGCTCTGCTTCAAGACTGCTTGTTTCGCAGCCATATGTTATTCGACACTTTCTTTGAGTTGTCAAGGCTGTACGCAAGGTTGGTTAGGAAGGAGTTGAAGTTTGTGATGTCTCAAGATGGGTGTAATCCCGAAACGCACAACAAGTTCTAACAAAAGAGTCAATTGAACATCCCATGACTTTATTGCGATTGTACAGCCTTGGTTGTCAATTATTATCTTCCTATATGGTTTGCACTTTGAAGCATATCCATACCTATGGACTGAAGAGCATTTACTTTTAGTTGCAGCGGTGCAGAGTATTTTGCAATAAGGCAAACGCTGACAATAAATTCAGAATTTATAGCGGTGCAATGCAACTGACAAACAGATTTTCTGGTTGGACTGGTACTTTCTTTTGACAGTGTGAAAAGCGTCATCACCACCTGGACATAATTCTGCTTAAAATTACTGATAGTTCTGTGTTTTTGGGGCCATCGGATTCTACAGAACAATGATATATTTGGTACGCTTTCTCGACAAAGTGCCGACTCCCGAAAGAAGTTTGGTATTTCTTTTATTGTGGTGACAGCATTTCATATTACCAGTATTTGGTGTAAGTCATCCACAAACAAGTTCAGTTTGCTGTTAGCGAAGAGAAAAAAAGCGCTTCGTTATATTTCTCTCGTGTAATTTTCTGGACACCACTATCCTTTCCTGACATAGGTGAACGTCTATCATACTCTTATCCTGCTCAATATTCGGGATCCGGATCTGTGTTCACTATAAAATTGTCGATGGCAGAGGCTATAGATTTCGCATCATTGGTAGTAAGTTCGAGAAAGCCAAGAAATTCTTCACCAACCACAATCTTCTCTTCATCAAAAAACCTAACAACAATGGGAAGTTCTCTTCTCCTGATCTATTACAGCTCTTGACTACAGGCAAGTGCGTTCTTTATGTCAGCAATGATATAGTCTCTAATAATATTTTCATACGAAATAATTATTTCATTCTGACGTTTTGGTGAAGTGTATGTGGCATGGTTCTTACAGCTTTCTGTGTGTCCTTTAATAACATGGTCATTAGATCTAATTTTAAGATCGGGAAGGTCTTCAAATCCACCCTGAAGCTGCTTTTTGCACCTTAAGGATATGTCATTTTTATTGCAGAATACCACAGTCAAAATTATTGATCGTACAATTTTCTTGTTGATTTATATTTCCTCTAGGTCGGCAGAAATCACCTGTACAACTGGAACATTTTCAGCGAAACATTTCGCAGCTATAGCTAATAATTTGTGGTTTTTAAGATGCCGCGTGAATTTTTGCAAATCATACATATCTTTACCGTGAGTGAAATGCCTAACCGTGAGAGAAGATTGCAAATTTGTTATTTTTGGTGGACACAACATTCAATGAATGCATATTGCAGTCTTCAGTTTCTGAGAACACGCCAGGCAAGAAACATATTCTGCGAACCAACTGCACTTAAAGTTCCTTTTTGATTGTACAGCTTCCTTAGCAAAGTCATTAATTCGAAGGTGGAATGCAATTTTGTTTTAAATTTCAGGTTTTAGAAATGACGCCATGTTTTGCCAACGACCTAGCCATTCACCCACGTCATTGTGACAGTTGATCTGATTCTGTGTGTGACATCGAGATAGGAGAATAAGTTCACGTGACACAGACGCAGAGGAAACAGGAACCGCTACGGTGGTGCTATTACTAACGCCATCGCTAATAGCTGCTACTATCTTCTGCTTTGTCACTTCTCCACCGCTATCCCTTTCGCCACTACAATTTGTACCTGGTTGTTTCTTCTTCTTACTCCGCTGCGCTAAAAAAATCAGTTAGGTGTAATTAATGGAAATATAGGCCAGGCTAAATGATGTTTTCACCGTTTGTTTTCGAGTTGAAATCATCAGATATATTACCAAAATAATTTAAAAAAGTAACTACACGAAATTTTTAAATATTGTAGTTAGTAGGTAATAAAAATAGGCAGGTTTATGATGGAAACATGTTATTAAAAGTGAAGCAAAGGTTTAGAAAACAACTAATTGTGAAAATAATCGGATAAGTAAAAATGGGTTAGAGAATTAACATTATATCATAATAGCATGTAGGTGTTACTAGGTTTCCAACCCGCAACTTCTCCCGCGTTATTCTATTTTTCTGTTGGAACGAGATATTTTCTCGCCATGTCTCCGCAATATGCTTTCTTTCAGGAGCGCTAGTTCTGCAAGGTTCGCAGAAGAGCTTCTGTAAAGTTTGGAGGGTAGGAGACGAGATACTCGCAGAAATAAAGCTGTGAGGAGCGGGCGTGAGTCGTGCTTCGGTAACTCAGATGGTAGAGCACTTGCCCGTGAAAGGCAAATGTCTCGAGTCCGAGTCTCGGTCGGGCTCACAATTTTTATCTGCCATGAAGTAATATTTCAGACGAATTAACAGGCGTATAATTGATGCAGTGAAGCAGTTTTAATTTGTGTCACTCTCAAGTGGAATAGTTACTGAAGGAACAAGCTGTGGCGGGAAGCAACATTGCCACAGGTTGTATACCTGTTCAACGTCACATTTTATATTCGGCGTTCTCCTTCCATTGTCACACCACTACGGTAGTTAAACCGGGTTATTAAGAAAACTTGAACTTAATTATGACACGAGTAGCAGTTTTGATGTATTTCTATGTCGCAGAATTTTCAAAGGTAGATTTAATACGCCGTCACCATATCCGTAGTCGGATCTTTACATTACATAGCAGAGACGAACTAGATGTCTACAAAACATTGTTGCGTCAATGGCGTAATCAACTATTACTTTGATGGTTATAGAATTATTGTACCTTCGGTCTATTTGCTTTCTCCTGCGTTTCCGTATGAGTAGTCTTCGTTAAAAAATTCCTGTAGTGCAAGTCACATCCAGTTGTTGGACGGTAATATGAGTGACCCTGTAGACCAATTATAATCTTCAAGAACGTCTAGTCAACTAGGAATAATAATAATAATAATAATAATAGAAACAATAAATTATGAATTAGTTTTAGGAAGTTCTTTGTGTTTTACAGAGGTGTATTGATATGTGTCTGTGATACAGGGGGTTGTAACCGAACCCATCATTCCTTTTGACTATATATCCGATCTGAAGGATCTCTGGAAGCTGTTGACGTAAAAAAAAAAAAAAAACACCAATTGTTTTGTACTTCGGAATCTAAATTTATCCACGACGTATTAAGAGTAAACGTCTTCGCGTTTATTACTATTATTTGTACACAGATCAGAATTGAAATGTGGTGTCTGAAACTCACAGGCAACTACCTCCTCCGTTTATGGTAGTAATGGCTGGCGGCTCATCGCCTTACCACAAAAAACGGCCGTTAGCCACGCATAATATCTCTGTTCGCTTCAGATTCTCATTTCGCTGTGAGGGGTATTGGTGTAATATGCTCCACTGTACAAACTTAACATTTTCAATTAAAGAAATTAACTTTCAACAATTTTTAATTAGATTTCGAAATAACTTTTAACTGGTGTGTCATAAAGGATTTAACATTTAATTAAGGCAATCAAAAACGATTTCATCTGTTAAACAAAGCACTAAGATGATTGGAGAGTCCCATTTATAATCAGAGTAGACCACTCTTTTATCAGTGCCTACCTCAATCGTAGTCTCCATGACTGGTTCCAATCTGTGTAGCAGCCGTACTGTAGACTCGAAAGTAATTGGTTGTAAGAGGATTTCGACGTTATGAGGGCCAAAAGATTGGAATTTTTTACTGAATAAAATTCTGTGAGTCTTCTCGATCCTAAAAATATATGCTTTATGTATCGTACCTCATCATTTTCTTGTTTAATTGCCTTTCTGAAACATGCATCTAGCTGTCACACTACTGTCGAACAGAAAACATTGCCTCCAGTGCCTCGTTATTTTATTTGGCCACGCTATTCCCATAGAAACTTGTTTGTGTAATATTCTTGAAGAACATACCGACTTTAATATGAGCAAGGATTTATTGAAATCGATATTTCTACAGTTACAAGTAGATTCCTTGAGCTTACTTGCATTTTGCGTGTACGTTTGTGTAGTCATATTGTTGTTAAGTCTGTGTATTTCAACAATTCTGCATCGTATAATGCCAAAAAGGAAGAACTTTAATTGCAGTCGTAAATTTTCCGATAATCAACAAAAAAATGTTTTAGAAACGATAAAAATGAAGGAAATATTACGCTGCAGCGAGATGAAGTTAGTCCAAGAAGTTCTATAGGCGTTGCTACAAACGCTAGTTGAAACATTTTTATCGAAAATGAACAAGATGTTAATGTTGTAAATTGCGAAAATAAAGGTTACATGTTAATTATTAAGTGAAAGCTTTCGGAATTGATTTTATCTCTTGCTAAATGTAAATACCGCAATAATGAAAAATACCTTAAGTCTAGAGAGGACATAAGTAGGAGAAGAGACATAAACAGCAAAATTGTTTTGGAGTGGCAAACGCGTAAAGTGAAGAAATGTACAATAACATCTCCTCTAACATGCAAAAAATACAATGAAGTGAATTTACGTCATTCTTATACAATAAGGTGTATTAGAAACCTCCTACCACCACCTGACGAATTGGAGAGGTGTTATAAACGTTTCCATAATGCCCTAACGGAAGTCAGTGAATCATTTATGCAGAGAGTAGAGAATGAAACTGTAAATGTTTGTGAATCTACCGATACTGTTGCTGGATTGGGCGATTTCTGTCAGAAGAGAGTCCATACATGTCTGAATGGAGTTGTCACAGCTACTACTCTATGTACAGGCAAGGTGATGGACTAGGGGTGTCTGACAAAACACTGCCAAGGTTATGTCGGTGAGGTACATTGACACAAATGTGTTATAAATTTTGATGGTTTCAGTGGTGGTATGGAAATCGGGAACAGTACGGATGTTAGTTGGTCAGTTGCTAGATGTGGTGCGCAATACACTCACTACCTTGGTGATGATGACTAAGAGCTTCAGTAATGTTGAGGCCACTAAATCATATGGTGAAAGTGAAACTAAAAATTGAAATTTATAGAACGTGTGGAGAAGAGAACGGGGCAAGACCTACGATACTTTGCAAGGATACGACAGGAAAAACCTCTTTGATGCAAAGCAGTTGGTGGACATAACAGACTCGCCAAATCAGGAATAGTACAACTCATAGATTATTATGATCTAGTCATTCGTGAAAACATCACAAACGTTAGTGAGATGAGAATAGCAATTTCGGTAACTCTGCTCCACATAAAATCCACTGCAAGTATAATTAGTATCAAACGAATGGACACAAACAAACACATGCCAGAAACTGCTATGTAGGAACTCAAGCCAAAATACAGAGATTTTCTCATTTTAAACTCCTGGAAAAATGGTTACTTGGCAAGAGACATATTCCGAATGAAATCTTCAATAGATGCATTTCGGAATGCTTGCCAAGTACTGTTTATGCTGGCATGTCAGCTTTTCGTACCGGTGTGATAGACGCTAAATATGCTTTAATGATGGGGTAACAAGCAGATAAAGAACTATCAGCAGACTAGGCATAAAACTTCTGGCAACACAAGAAGTGGGCTGCTACGAGTGGACATGCAACGTGTCGCTGGCGCTGAAAAAGCTGCCGAAAGCACGAGAAAGGAAGCCAGAATACCAAAGAAAGCAAAGAATACTGAAGAAGATGAAAATAACACTGGCTGAATAAGATTATGGAGCAGGAATATTTTGACATCTTACCATTGAGAAGAAAATGGCATTCAACTATTACTGTCGGTTGCCCATAAACGAAATCTATGCACACTTAAATCTCATCCAATATTAAAACTATAAAATTATTTCCTTGAATAACAATCTAATTCTTGCCTACACAGTGAATCACATTATTCAACTATGTATCAAATACACTCCTGGAAATGGAAAAAAGAACACATTGACACCGGCGTGTCAGACCCACCATACTTGCTCCGGACACTGCGAGAGGGCTGTACAAGCAATGATCACACGCACGGCACAGCGGGCACACCAGGAACCGCGGTGTTGGCCGTCGAATGGCGCTAGCTGCGCAGCATTTGTGCACCGCCGCCGTCTGTGTCAGCCGGTTTGCCGTGGCATACGGAGCTCCATCGCAGTCTTTAACACTGGTAGCATGCCGCGACAGCGTGGACGTGAACCGTATGTGCAGTTGACGGACTTTGAGCGAGGGCATTTAGTGGGCATGCGGGAGGCCGGGTGGACGTACCGCCGAATTGCTCAACACGTGAGGCGTGAGGTCTCCACAGTACATCGATGTTGTCGCCAGTGGTTGGCGGAAGGTGCACGTGCCCGTCGACCTGGAACCGGACCGCAGCGACGCACGATTGCACGCCAAGACCGTAGGATCCTACGCAGTGCCGTAGGGGACCGCACCGCCACTTCCCAGCAAATTAGGGACACTGTTGCTCCTGGGGTATCGGCGAGGACCATTCGCAACCGTCTCCATGAAGCTGGGCTACGGTCCCGCACACCGTTAGGCCGTCTTCCGCTCACGCCCCAACATCGTGCAGCCCGCCTCCAGTGGTGTCGCGACAGGCGTGAATGGAGGGACGAATGGAGACGTGTCGTCTTCAGCGATGAGAGTCGCTTCTGCCTTGGTGCCAATGATGGTCGTATGCGTGTTTGGCGCCGTGCAGGTGAGCGCCACAATCAGGACTGCATACGACCGAGGCACACAGGGCCAACACCCGGCATAATGGTGTGGGGAGCGATCTCCTACACTGGCCGTACACCACTGGTGATCGTCGAGGGGACACTGAATAGTGCACGGTACATCCAAACCGTCATCGAACCCATCGTTCTACCATTCCTAGACCGGCAAGGGAACTTGCTGTTCCAACAGGACAATGCACGTCCGCATGTATCCCGTGCCACCCAACGTGCTCTAGAAGGTGTAAGTCAACTACCCTGGCCAGCAAGATCTCCGGATCTGTCCCCCATTGAGCATGTTTGGGACGGGATGAAGCGTCGTCTCACGCGGTCTGCACGTCCAGCACGAACGCTGGTCCAACTGAGGCGCCAGGTGGAAATGGCATGGCAAGCCGTTCCACAGGACTACATCCAGCATCTCTACGATCGTCTCCATGGGAGAATAGCAGCCTGCATTGCTGCGAAAGGTGGATATACACTGTACTAGTGCCGACATTGTGCATGCTCTGTTGCCTGTGTCTATGTGCCTGTGGTTCTGTCAGTGTGATCATGTGATGTATCTGACCCCAGGAATGTGTCAATAAAGTTTCCCCTTCCTGGGACAATGAATTCACGGTGTTCTTATTTCAATTTCCAGGAGTGTATTTTAAGATGGCGCATATCATATATTCTTAAGTTAATAGAAAGAAAAAGTAGCTATTTTAAAAAATACACAGAACAACTTTGTTCATTGTATCAAAATGTTAATAATTAAAAGAATTTTATATTTTTAACTTTTATTTTAAATACCGTGGAAGCACAGTGTACCCACAGTAAAAGTTGAAACTATTCAGAACATAAGATAAAAATCAATATTCACTCTACTATGTATTCCTATGTTTTTAATGTCTTTCACGTAGGGGACACAATACACGAATTATTTGGTTAATATTTACTTCAAAACTCTATTAAAATTTCTGAGTCACTAAACTTGAAAGTACTAGTAAAAAAGCACATTCAATGACATCCAGGTCCCCTTAACTCATGATTGTCGCTCTGAAATCGGATTACATTCCTACAAAGATTCGATCTTCAGCCACGAGGGTGCGAGTGATGTTGATATTTTCTGAAGGAAAGCTGAATTTATTTTGATTTGAGTAATATCCGTTAAGTCTGAAGTACTTTCAATTACAGGCACGATGGATCAATACTACTCAATAAATTATGTAGCAAAATTTTCCGTTATTTAGAAGTTACTGATTCTACTTTGCAAATTAAGTCACTCATAGACCCACCAGCAAAGTATAACACCACTGTTGTTTGCAATTAAAATGAAGTCAGCTATTAAAACAAATACTTTATGAATAAGCATATAAAGCTGTGACTGATAATAATTGTGACAACAATTATCACTCTGTAAACTCTTACAAAGTGGTTTCAAAATTTTTATGACCACAAAGTGGATGCGACATGAATCTTGGAAATGTATCAGTTCTGTTGGAAAAGATTATAACGAACCACCGCCGCCATTATGTATGCAATTGCACCGACCAACAAATCATTCTAGATAAAGCAGGGGTAATTCTACATCCTTTGCTCATAGTTTTAAGAGATGACTTTTCCTTCCAGATGAAATAGCTGCACCAAATATTATCATCGTAGACACAACTTTAGCACACACCTCAGAGTAAACGTATGATCAGATGGCACGTACGCACCTATCACAGGCTTGTTAGCTAGTGTTCTTCCCTTTCCCTTTCCTTCCTCGCGACGCGACGCTCCAATGTCATTTCGACAATGTTTAGCTAAAGCCCATAGTAGGTCCCCGTGCTATCTCCATTTATACAAATACGTTATTCTCATAGTGTAATTGCCCTGAGATATTTACAATCAGTTGAAAAAAAATGTACAATGTAATACCCATAATATTGGTAACAGTTACTTCATTTTTCCATCCTCGTTTAAAGGGTATAAAAGAATATTAAGCAGCTGAATAATCGGCGAGTCTATATCGACTCTTTAACTTCAAATAAAAATTTTACGATTTATTCTGACTTTAGCTGTTAAGAGACGAAATAAATTTCGGAACATCTCTGGCCTGCAAACTGAATAGCACACTTTTCAATCGTGGATTTACTAATCACACTTTCCTTTATAATTATCATAGCCCCCGCTGCTTTGCTCGCATGGACTGTATGGGCTGCAGAGTTTTTTTTTGTTTTTATTTAAAAAAAATGGGTCAAAAAACGGCTCTGAGCACTTTGGGACTTAACATCTGAGGTCATCAGCCCCGTAGAACTTAGAACTATTTAAACCTAACTAACCTAAGAACATCACACACATCCATGCCCGAGGCAGGATTCGAGCCTGCGAGCGTAGCGGTCGCGCGGTTCCAGACTGAAGCGCCTAGAACCGCTTGGTCATACCAGCCGGCTCTTTTTATTTAATGCTATTTTTATGTTGTTCACGAACTGGAAAACCTTCTAAGCTATTCAATCTAATTATGGGCATTTAAGCACAATCTTTTCCGAAGAACTTCTGAGAAAAAGCGATTCTGGTAGCTGGAGTCCCAATTTTTTGTTAATAATGTCTTTTGCGTTCTTTTGGAAATATGTACATAGCAACTCTAGTCCCGTAACAGATATTTTCTTGTACTAAACTGAAAGGTGAATTACCAATTTGTATAAATTTAGCTTTAAAATTTTTTAATATAACGAAATATTTTCTTACAAATTTCCATCCCCTGTTGCTCTCACTTAAGGGTTGAATTTCCAGAAGCACTGTGTGGGGTTAAAATAACAAAGATGATCGGGCTCACATGCGGTTCCTCTTCGTAGAAATGTCTTCGCTCAAACTCGTCTAGGGGTTGAACCACAAGTGTCGCATTATACGCCCTAAGACACTTGTGACCCTTTGGTAAAATTGTTTGGCTGATGGCAAGTTTGCGAAAGTAGGCGTACTTAGAGTTACTGTTAAACTCGAGAGCATATCCACTTGACACAGTTGGATCATTCACAATCTCATCGCGAAATTCAAGATATCTAAACAAAGAGTTACGAGTTCACAACAGGCGCGCGGCTGCTCACCGCTCGGAGACTAAATACCGCGATGCCACACAACGCGAAATTTTCTAAGTCATTTCGCTTCCTAGGTGACTACAGACCGACTGTCCACTTTCGTGCCTCAATCTGAGCTGTACCGTTTGGTGTCTCCAGCCGAATTCCCTCTACCCGTCCTCGGCAGGTTTCCTGCGCATCGAATATCCTCGCTCAACTGACTAGGGCAGTTCCCTTTTCTGAAGCCGTCCATCTGATCGGTTACATTTTAACATATTTAAATAATCAAAGCTTGGCCACTTTCATGTTCTAAATAAAGTAACGATAATATGCGTTACATAATAGATGTTAAATTCTTTTACACAAACCAATACAATTTCCTTCTTAACTTTGAACTGTCACGGCCAGTAGCCTTGGACCAATGTGCTTTCTGATAAATAAATAAAGAGTAAAAGTAACTAATATGCACTAACCTTTCCAACATATATTATATTACCTAACGGTTCAATAAGGTGCCATGCTGTCTCAGTTCAATGTGTTTCGTGTGGAGGAAATAATGATCTGATGCTTAACTGAAAATACGGATAAATTACATTTACTATATCTTTTAAACAAATAAAGTTACAGAGCTGATATTTACAACATTTGTAATTTTAATGATGCGCTTCTATATGAAATGTCAGTCTTTAAAATCGACAAAAGCGTTCAGATTTTAGCAGTCAGGCCTTTGTTACAAAACTTGTTAATTTCACTTAAACAGTAAATCCTAAACTATTATGGATATGATCAGATTCAACTTTTATAGGAATCACCATGAAATTTTATGGATGATAGCAGATTAAAATTTCTGTGGCTTCTTCCCTTGCACTACTACAGAGTTATATAGTTTTCATAAATGTTTCCCTTTATTGCCTATCTTAGGTCCGTCATATTTAACACTGCTACGTCTCCTGGGTTACAAACAGCTTCTACTAGGTTTCCCCATGAGGTAGGTTCTCGTTTGTCTCACGCGCACACTATGGCGCTTAGGCCTCAATAGACAAGAGACTCCAGTGAGTTTCCCCATCTTGTGGTGAATCAGCGCCCTTTGTGGGACGCGATCCTGGACGACAGGGTTCGTTTCACAATTCCTGAAGGCTGACCCTTTCGCCCATATACTAAAATGAGAGTGAAATTCTCGTTAACTCACCACTGAAAAACTTTTTTTTTTTTTTTAATTTCTAACCGGGAAGTCAATTACCAGTTGCCACAGATGTAGCCTTAAAATACTTTAGTACTTCACTAGTAATTATTTATTTTCAAGACAACTTTCACCCACTGTTTTACCTCCTTAGTGGCCGAATTCCCGAAAATCCTGAAACACGTATTTCTTTATTGTGGACTGAGAAACAGAATACCACTTTTCATAGTTTTAGCTTCTACATTCCCTTGATAGCGCATACTTTCAAAAAGGGTTTCATTCCCTATTTCGGACAAATTAAGCGATGCCTAAAACATAAGAGCCATATTCTCTCCCAACTTCAAGTGTCTATCCTTTGTGGTTTGAACTGACCGATGATGAGTCAATGTATGAGTCTGACGCTATTTCACCTCATTAGAGGCTGAATTTCCAAAAACAGTGAACCACGTATTTTCTTATCTCTAACCAAGAAAGCAAACATGAACTTTCAAAGATATAGTTTTAAAAATCCTTTCGCAACGGAAAATTTTCGTATAATATTCCACCATTATTTTAACCCCTTTGGGGTCGAATTTCCGAAAACAGTGAAACACCTGTTTAATTATTTCTAACTGGGAAACCAAATATAAATTTTCATACATTAAGCTTTAAAAATGCTTTCATATTAAAATATTTTCTTAAAGAAACTCATCAGCAATTTCACCCCCTTAGGGGTTCAGTTTCCAGAAACACTGGCACACGTTTGTTTTTATTTGCGACTGACAACTCAAATACCAATGTTCATATACGTAGCCTTAAAAATACTTCTGTTGTTTTCTAATAGCGATTTCTATTAAAAAAAACTTTCGCACTCTACACTCTCCTCACCCTTTATTTCATCCCCATGGGGTTAAATTTATAAAAATGATGAAACGCGTATTTCTTTATTTGTGACCGAGAAACCAAATATTAATTTTTGTGGGTCTAGCTTGAAAATTGCCTTAAAAGCGACATTTTTCAAGAAATCCCTTCATTAATTTTTCATCCCCTTACGGTTGAGATTTCGAAAAATCCCTTCTTAAAAGACGTCGAAAGTGCAAGATCTTCACCTGTACCAAATTTCAAGTTTCCGTTCTTAGAGGTTTGGGGTGGCCGAAGATGAGCCAGTCAGTCAGGTCAGTCTGTCAGTCAGGACACTTCCTTTTCTACATAAAGAAGGGTGCTGTTAAAATGAGACATACAAAACTCATTAGCCAAGTATATTGATGGTAATAATGTACAGTTGTACTAGAATCTAAATTGGATATGATACATTGTAATTTCAAGCAGCTTCGATAATTAACTATGGAAATTCATGTACAACGTTGTCACTCGCCAACTCAATATATCTGGAATTTATTGGTATTTGATGGTGAATTCAAGACCAGTTTTGGAAATAATAGATATACAACACGAGGTACGATAAATGAGTACTGAAATTAATCGGCATATAGGTATGGAGACTGCGTTTTATACACATGGTTTCCTTTTAATTTACAAACTTTGAAGCACAGCCGGCCGGAATCGCCGTGCGGTTCTAGGCGCTACAGTCTGGAGCCGAGCGACCGCTACGGTCGCAGGTTCGAATCCTGCCTCGGGCATGGATGTGTGTGGTGTCCTCAGGTTAGTTAGGTTTAATGAGTTCTAAGTTCTAGGCGACTGATGATCTCAGAAGTTAAGTTGCATAGTGCTCAGAGCCATTTGAACCATTTTCTAGTACAATGTCTTAAAAATCCGTCAATGAAGACTGTACAAGATTTTGTTTCCGATTAAAAACACAATTAAATAAGCCTTTCTCGTGCTTTTCCATATTCATGCACTCGAAAATATGTGTTTATCAAATTTGTTCATCATTTGTTAGTCACAACTTTGCAGCTGTAATATTTAATGGTCCACTCCTTTTGTTGTTAGATTGTGCGCAAGAATGGACCAACTTCAGATCCTGGATGGACTTCTTACGAGTGCCTATGACCGTCGCGCCACGCCCACCAACCACCTAAGTGAGTAGTGTAAAACTTCTAGCCTTTTTTCATCTTATATTTCAAGATAAATTATGTCACTGTAATGGAACCAACTTATGACGTTATTCATCTGATCCACTAAATTTTCACGTGTAATAATCAATATGAAGCTCATTAATGTAAGTCTGTTTCTTTTGAAGTGAATCGTTGATGATGTGTAGCCATACAGACGATTGTCCCCTGACACCATTATCCGCTACAGCTAACGTAACATGTGTAAGTCAGTAACCGCTACAATAACTTTCTAAGTTACTTAGAAAAATCTTCAGCGTTTGCATTTTTCCTTTCAATAGGGTGTCAAAATTCCTCAATATTGGAAGATTACTAAAGTCTTTCGGTGTATTAACAACTATTTCTTAATATTGTAGTAAAACATATTCACATAATTCTTTCATAATTTTGAATTTTGTTCTTAGGCTACAGATGATCAGTTTTGTTAAGTTGTGCAAAAAGTTTCGGTTACGAAGCTGAATTATTTATCTTCCTTAACGTTTATGCGTTATGTAGAATTTATCTAAAAATCAAACGGTCTCTTTAGCTGTAGTTGCTGACGGCAGAGAATTTTCTGATGAGTTTGATGAAGCAGTCTCAGACGTTCATGTTGCATGACAGTTTTATTATCCTTATCTTAGGGAGGAGTTGGTGACAAGGAGTCCATGATTGTTAGGTTACGCACCGTATAATGATTTATATGTCATACCTCTCTGTCCCGGAGTATTCATTGGGGGACATGTGAGCATGTTGGTAGTGGTAATATATTTATATTACAGGAAAGTTAACTGGAGTAGCCTTCCTGGTGTTATTAAAGGCGACTTGAAGTAAGTTCCGGCTTCACCAGGCTATTGTTTTCAGTATTGTTAAGATAGCAGATCCAAGTAGGTAACGTCGAGACAAGTTGGAATTTGTGAGACCCGAGTTTCTCCCGGCGTATACAACATTTAACTAACTAACGGGAATAGCGCCGCGTAAGTTCGTCGAGAATCGCCGTTGTTTGGGCAATTGCACACCCCACAATTTTAAAGTACAACCACAGCATGCGAGGGCTGTGCAGGAGAATTTAACTCCTTGGTTTTCAGAGAAACATCATGAAGATAACACTTACATGCACTGTAAATTCTAGCGCCATTGTAAACCTAAGATGACCGATATCAGAAGTTATCGATTGTGAAATTAATAATCAACGGATGAGGTAGCAATAACTCTCTCCAATGTTTTCTGAGTAAGGAGAGAGCAGGTTTCCATGCAGAATTCCAACAAAAACCACCGTCTCTGTTTATTAGTTACTGCTTATATAATTTCAACAGCTTCCTTAATAACACTACCCCAATTACAAGAAGAGCATGTCAGAATCTCCGTGTTGATTTATTCCATAGGGCGAACGGTACCAAGAAAATGTTATGCAGTGGTGGATTTGCTCGGCTGTTGTAAGTGTATGTGACGCTTATGCTCAGTATACCGGTCCTCGACAGCCCTGATATATGACACGTCAGAAATGCAACGAATACTGTAGAAACCACCCTTACGCAAACGAAGACAGTCGTTTATGGAACCTGATCCTTTACAGAACTTGATCTTAGATGGTGGTCGAAAAGCACATTTCAACATAATTTTGCGAACTACGATCAATCCTGTTCTAAAAGCTCCCTCCTAATGGAAAAAAGGCTGTAGACTTTGGTGTTACTTGGGTACTGACACCATTCACAAGATGCAAAGTGGTCGATAGCGCAAGGTACGTCTGATCAGTCTTGCGCTGTAACCACTGTGTTGAAATATGACTTCCAGATGGGCTAACTCAGCTGACAAACTCTCAGCGTCCTAGATGGCATGAGCCCTGTCAACCTAAGTACGAAACGCGTGTAGCCGAATGATAGTAACTATCAGTCTGCTGTTACAAGTCAGTGTGAGTGGCTTGCTATAAGAGGCATGCCCCTAAGGACTATCAACCTTTCTCCTTACCAACACATACCACTTCAAGGAAGGGATAACAGTCATCCTATTGCGCCACAACCGTAAAACAAACATTCGGGTGGGTTGAATTCAGGTGTTCTAAAAAGTCGTTCAAATTCTCACTGCCATGACGCCAAACAAGAAGAGTATCGTCTACATATATGAAAAAAAGAAATAAATAACACCCATGATTCGAAGCCGCCGACTCCAAGGTAGTCCCTCGAAGTTGGTAATAACGAGTGTCAAACGGACTTCAAATTCAATTAACATTTGTCTGTTCGAAGTACTGGTTGTTGAATAAAAAGTAAGTAGAATCTAAACATGTCGAAATTTGTTCGTTAATTCTGCACCAAACCTGATCTCAATCAACTGTAACGAATCAGGCAGAGGAGCACGAGTGAACAGAGAGACTACGTCAAAACTTAAAGGTATATTAGAGTCATTCAAGCATGATCCCACTAATCGCTGTGAGAAATCGGCCGAATTCTTAATGTGGTGGTCACACCGACCTACCATACGACTGAACAGAGTAGCAGGGTGTCGGAACACCAATATTACAACTGAAAGAAGAGTGGCCCCTTCCTTATAGACCTTAGGGGTGCCACACAAACCAGAGAAACAACGCAGTAAGAATTAAGACTTTTAATAGTCTACTGAGGCAAGGAACTTTTCTTCACGAGGCTGTTAGTTTTTCTCTCAAAACTTTTTGTGTGGTCAGAATCGATTCTGCAATATGCTGAGTCAGCCTAAGATGTGATGTGAAGATCAGGATCCTTTTAAATTCCGTAAAGCATGATCTTGGTGTGCGTAAACCGGACGTCTAGCATATTCGTGGCAGTTGTGGCATGTCATATACTGGTCTGACTATTAGGACTGTGAAGGACCAGTTTACTAAGCATAAACATCTAACAGACGAGCATATACGCCTCGGCAGGACATTATCTTAGCCGCGGCCATCCTATGAAATACAACAACACGGAGATTCTAGCATGTACTTCCAGCTATGGAGATAGTGTTACTAAGGAAGCTGTAGAAATTAAATTAGTAAGTAATCTTATAAATAGATGTGGTGGATTCTGTTAAAATTCTTCATGGAATCCTGCTCTCTCTACTGGAAAAAGAAAACAGAGAGCCTGAGTTAATGCTACCCCATCCGATGATCATTAATTTCACTACTGACAACTTCTGACATCGCTCATCTTCGGTTTGTGATGGCGGTAGTGTTTACAGCGTGTGTGAGTTTTATCATCCCGGAGTTTCTCCGATAACCGACGTCTTAAATTATCATGTACAGCGTTTATTTGCTACAGTTATATCTTTAAAGTGGTAGGGTGTGCCCTGTGGAAATAATGGCGCTTGTCGACGACATACTCGACTCCATTCCCATAAGTTATTTGAACAAGTGAAGATTATCTCCTACTTAAACCTGGAGACTACACGCAATGATTTACAATAATTCCTACCCCAAAATAAATCTGCTCATACGAAAGAGTGTAATTTTTGTTAATACTGAAGATTAACTGACTTATAATGCATCCTATTGATAGGAAAAGCAACCACCTGCGGAAGAAGCACCATTATATTACCGGAGAATCAAAGCAGGCATCTAATTTCTGATCAATAAATGTCACTCGTTCTTCACAATATAAGGCACGTTTGTAAATATTATAAGCAGCTACTGTGCTATTCTATATCAGCAGTGCTAGCGTCGCCTAAGAAATTTCCATTTCTCGTCTGGGTGATAATTCCCGTGGGAAGATACTTAGTTAAGGTTGCTGTAGCCCACAAAATTATGCACTTCGGTCACAGTTATTTATTAACGACGTGCTGTAGGGAATAGTTAATCCGGAGGGCTCTACTGCTCCGGTAGGACCATACTCGCCACGTAAATACAGGTCAGTGCGCGATATCGGAAATTGCTATCGGACTCTCTCTCTCTCTCTCTCTCTCTCTCCCTCTCTCACACACATACACACACACATGCATGCACTACCTCTATGACTCGACAGTAAATCTCGATATTAAACTCTCATGCCAAACTGGCATATAAAACTATTATGTAAGACAAGTTTATGTAATATGTAATGTTTCATATCTTTATTCCATTGTTTATGCATTTTCAATAAAAGTTCCTCTAATATTCAGTGTTTCAAATAGTGAATATTACAAAGGAATTAAAATTCAGGATAATAAGATATTAATGATAAGATTTACTGATGACGTTGCTGTCCCCGTTGTATGCGAAGAAGATTTACTGTTCTTCCGGATGGAAAGAACTGTCTAATGAGTGTAGAATAAGGAATAAGAGTAAACCGGAGAAACACAAATTTAATGAGATACAGCAGAAATGAGAACAGGGAGAAACTTAATAACAATACTGGTGATCACGAAGTTGACGAAATTAAAGCACTCTGCTACCTTGGAAGCAAGGTTAGCCATGACGGGCGAAGCTCGGAAGACAGACAAAGCAGACTAGCTATGACAAAGAGGCGCTGCTGGACAAGAGAAGTCTACTGGTAGTAAACATGTCTTCATCTGAGAAGGAAATTTCTGAGAATACGCGTTTGGAGAACTACATTGTGTGGTCCTTAATCAATAATGGTTGAAAAACCAGGAGAGTAGAGTAACAAAGCATTTCAGATGTGGTGCAACAGAAGAATGTAGAAAACTGGGTGGAATAGTAAGATAAGAAATGAGGAGGATATCCGAGGAATCGGACAAGAAATGAACTTGAGGAAAATACTGAGAAGATGAAGAAACAAAATGGTAGGACATGTGTTAAGACATCGGGAAATAACCTGCATGGTACTATAAAGAACTGTAGAGGGTATAAACTGTCGGGGAACACATTGATTTTAACACACCTAAAACATCACTGACAACGTAGATTGCAAGTGCTACTCTGAGACGAAGAGGTTTGCGCAGGAGAGCAATTCGTAGCGAGTCGCACCAAATCAGTTGATTGATTGCATACAGAACAAAACTGCATTACCTGTCGAAGTAGACTATGGGACACAGGTTTATTCTGGAAGAGAATGTTATTTACAGGGTGTCTGTGGATACACCCTCTTTCCAACACTCTATATCTACTCAAAATACTCGGGGACACTATTTTCTTATTAACGCTTTACTATCGAAACCAAGAATGATTTCGAAAGTTTAGTTTTAACGTAAACTCTGCATTAATACATTTTTCATTGTTCTTCGCACCCTATTTTGTAAATAAATTAATTCATTGCGTCAGTTCGAAGAACCTTACAATCACTCGTTATCTCTACCTCTGTTTCATTAATTCACTAAGGATTCATAAAGAAACATTCACTCTTTACATAGTTTAGCGGCCTAATGATCTTGTCATATGAACATAAAATTATTTATTCACTCACACGTAATTAGCCTTCTCTTAATCTAAAATGTCAATTTCTTGAAATAACTATTTGACAGTATAGGTCCTTAGTGATCCGATTGGTTCTCCAGACGACATTATACACGAAATACTAATTTTAATGTATTTTGTTGGAGCTTTATTTAATTAATGTCTGCTTTCTATCTGTGATCCGATTTCACTGCTTGATTTCTAATACATGCCTTCTGTCTGAGGCTCTTATTATAACCTAGGACTACGCTGTTCATGTGTTCAAGCATGATGTTATCTTCGGTCTTGTATTTCCCTGTGTTAGCTGAATTTGAGATAATAGTTGGTCGTTCCAAATTTTTTTAGTGTATATATGAGATATATGTATATGTAACAAAACTCTGGTGTCTCACCTTAGTACCTCGTTGTTCTCGTGCATAATGATATTTACATCTGTGACAGATTTTTGAATTCTCACGCCACGAATGAATTTCTTCAACATTTTTCAAATTCTTCTGTTCGTTTCATGCGTCAATGCGATCTGACATTTGAAACTCATAGTACGCTCTCCATATATTTCCTTTTAAACGATCCAGTACATAATGATAGTAATACGCTAATAGCTCCCACAATTACACTGATCCTCATGAAAATAAAGTGAATGAAATATGAAGCAGAATTTTAATTCAAAGTCATGTTTACACATGTTATAATAGTACCATACTATTACTGCTTTGTGAGGAGTATCTGTAACTGCTATTTGAGGATGATTCACAAAGTACGTCCTGGTACACACCGTTCCATCACACAGATCTTGTATCTTCGTTTCCATTTCCGATTAAAGTCCAAATAGCTGCAGGGCAGCTTTGCTGGGCGGTCGAGTATTAATTATCATAATAGCCTGCAGCTATGTAATTTAACTGCAGTCTTATTCTGACAACGGCCACCTGAAGAACAAACCCATGCGAACAATAAAAAGAATCCCCATTGTTTAAAAATAAAATATTTCTTCGGTTGCCACATCGATAATGGACAAAAAAAGTAGATTAGGAAGACAGAGGTCGAGTGTATATTTAATTACATTAAAGCAAGGGAAATTGTCCACAAAGACGAATATGCTCATTAAAAATTCAATTATCGTCAGAGCCTTTAACGTCACAAAACGCCTCAGTTGCCAAAATGGAACAGTATACTACATACAAATTAAATAAGTGCATATAGTGCTTTTATGGATTAATGTACTTAAGGGGCTCCGGAACGCCCTATACTTGCAATGTTAAAATAACGCTTATAAATTACATCTTTCCTCACAAAGTGTTTGAGGTAGGAAGTTGAACTTTTTACAGATAATTTATTGGAATATGGGCTACAACTTAACACAGGGATTTTACAATATTTTAGTTCAGTTATCAAAGATGATTTTTTTTCAATTGTATTGAAAATTCACAACATTTTTTTGCAATTTTTTATTTATATATTCAAAAATATACAGTTTTTTGGAAAAAGGCTGTGTTAAATTATGCAGAAGGTACTGTGTAACATTTACTGAAAGTTTGAAACAAATATGTTTGGAAGATCCCTAGAAAACATGTAATTAGTATGAGAAAATAAAAGTTTTGGGAATCGAGCGACAAAGATTGGATTAACTTTTTAGTGCATTCCAGGTCCATAGGATGGATTATTTCAATCCCCTGCAAACTCCTCCTCCAGCTTCCTCTTGTTCCTCCTCCTGTTTACTCTTGCCTGTATTTCTAGACTCTTTACAGCCCTGTCTGCAGCCCGAAGGCGTTCCTTGTCTAAAGCAAGCATCGCTCGTACCATGTTAGAACCTATCTTCATTCCCATATTTCTAAATACCTTGCACCTTACAATGTTGCCATCATTGAAAGTCGCAACAGCATCATACACACCAAAGTGAAGTGTTTCTATTACAACAAATACAGTCTTGGGGATTCTCGACCATATAACACTATTTACACTTTCATTGGGGTTTTGAGTTTTTCCGTGAATACACTTTTTCAACAGTTCAGGTGCTGCTAAGTCTCTGAAAATAGGTTTTATCACCTCCATTATTGCATGAGGCAGACTATGCTTATGAGTGTACACTTCACCAGTTAGCAATCCTTTGTTATATTTACACCAACTGTCTTCTTCTTTGGGACACAAGCTATGGTGGGGATTTTCATCGGTTGAAGAAGTATGAAAAAAAAGAGCCCAAATAGCCTTCTTCATTTCGTCAACACTTTGTGTATTTTGCCTAATAGCCATTCCATAATAATTCTGTATTTTGTCAATTACACTGTCAGTTAACCTTCCCTTCCCATCCAACCCTTTACCATCACTGAGTTTTTGTTTTTTGTACGAAGCTTTTAGTCGCCGAAGTCTTGTTCTCATTCGCTTCTGTACGTGTCCAATACACTCAAATTTCTGCACTACAACATCATCACCATAGGGCTTCAGTCCTTGAACATGTTTGAAACTTTTAGAATCACCGTCACCAAGGTAATCAACATATCGCACTTTATCACACGCCTCAGAACGCTGGAATATACTGGCAACACCAGCCACTTCCATTCCTCCACTACTGCCACTATAGTTAGCTTTACAATTATTTTCATGTGTACCTTTATATTTTTGTGGACATCTACAATACTTTGATATTACTGCTACATCTAAAACTTTCCCTGTATACATACTGGTGGCAAATACTACACCATGAAGAGATGTGTGTCCCCGTTTATGCCAGGTACCATCGAACGCTGCAGTCAAATCTCTGTTACCATTATTTTCCATTACTGCCTCTTTCACAGCGTTCTTCATAGATTCTATACAGACATCTTCTACTTTATACCCTATTAATTTATTATAGGTCGTAAACTTGGTTGGGGGATTTGGAAGATTCATGATGCTACAGAAAATTGCACCTGCAGTAGCACCCTTACCAACTGAACGCAAGGAATAAACAAATTTAATGTTGTGTTCGTAGATTTTGCTACCATTTTCTTCAGTTGCAGTTACTGCAACACTGCTCCAAAAGGTGGTCATGTATGAACACTTATCACATTTCAGTTGTATTTCACCAGGAAGTCCTACGTGCTTTATTATGGAGAGTTCCAGACCAACTTCACTACAATGAATACATCTTACACAGTTTGAAAAAATTCCTTTGAGAACCGACATATCAAATATTTCATTCACATCCGATTCGCCCATAAAACATTCATAGTTTTCACTCATTGAACCAAGCTTCTTCTGTGAAGTATTTTCTTTCCCACTTTGACTGCTATGGGCAGGTGTACTTGAGAGGTTAGGTTCACTCACTTGGTTATTATCTTTGCTGTTTACAGTAATAAGACATACCTTTGGCTTTCCAACATTTCTCCTTTTCTTAAAAGCCTTCAGAGGATTTCTAATAACTTTACTTTTACTCATTATTACACTTCAACAAAACAGAGACTCAAGAAACAGAATTAATTACGAATATTTTCGAGATAACGACAGAGTAAATAAACATGAAACAATCGACAATCACACCAGCGATATATATTGAACCATCACAGGTTAGCCACAACACATACTTTATCTCACATCACTAAAATGCACCTGATGAACACGGACGTTAATAATATCACCATTTGACACCAGTTTAACAGCGCCACAGTGGGTCACGCCCATGTAGAACACATTTCAAAAAAAATTTAAAAATAGTTGTAGTCTTCGGAATTGAATAAATTATATATCTATTAAAAGGTAATAGTCTGCAGATTCAGAAAACGCAAAAAAGTAAAAATTGAACTTTTCATAATTTTGAGCCTTTCCGGAGCCCCTTAAAGTTGCTATCCGATTGTCAGCCTTGCAATGATGCGGCTCAATTATGAAGTAATACATGTTTATAAAGCTTGATAGTTTAAATATCTTACTTTCATGTTTGTGTTAGTTTGTTAAAAGTGAAACTTTTTAGGGAAATTTTCTGCTACTTAATGTATCCAAAAGGTATTTACTGTTTGGTTGGTCGGTTGGCTGGTTACCAGACTTTATGGAGGCGACCAAAAGCGAGGCCTTCGTTCCCATCGGATTAGGGAGAGAAGGTGAAGAATGTCGGCTGCGCCCTTTCAGAGGAACCATCCCGGCATTTGTCTGAAGCGATTCAGGGAAATCATAGAAAACGTAAATCATGTTGGCCGGACGTGGTTTTGAACCGTCGTCCTCCCGTATGCGAGTCCAATGTGCTAACCACTGTGCCAACTCACTCTGTTGCTTTTTAAAGAATGTTGATGCATACTGCAGCCAACAAAAAGTAATAGCAAACAACATTCTATCATCGTTATGATCCCTTTCTTCATACTATCCCCTTGTTTACATGGCTACACTTGTTTCGGAACACCGTGTGTACCACCAGTGGCATGTCTCCTATTTTACTAGCAACAAGGTTCTTTTCCTCTTTCTTTCCCAAGGATTTCTGGGAGGAAGCACAGCATGAGTAGACAGAAACAATATGCACACACTATGAAATCATCTGTGGAACATGCGAGGAAAGCGGTTCCTGGAGGTTTACTATGACCGTGAATTTGTAATCAGAAAATGTTTAAAGAAAAAGTGCATGAAGTAAATTAATATTGTATAAACCGTAAGAACCAGTTTTACTTGCGGAAGTTTCAAAAGCAAACCTCTATATGAAATGTTTCCCAATCCTATTAAAATTCTGATAACGAAACCCTTTGATAGTGGAAAATAATATAACACTCTGAGGCTAATTTGATGAATAATCACACAGTATAGTGTAATTTTGCTTACCAGTAACAGTTATACCCAGATAAATTTGTATCTTAACATGAATGACAGGAAATGTGACGTTGTGGCGTACTTTGACAGCTGTCAGATTCAAAGTTCCCTCCAATACGCTAACTTAAACTCATGGCGCATAAGATAGTTCTTTGTAATTGTTCGGTGTAAATAACTTCAGTGGCGGATACCTCAACTTGCATGTCTGGCCCGTTTCACTGTACAACACATAAATTCTCCTCTCTAAGCTACTGTACATAGACATCGAAGCACACCCTTCCAAAAGACACATACAACCCACGCAACGACTAGTACAAATACACTGAAAAGCAAAAACAAATAAATGATGGCAATAACTACTGTTAGTGGTGCGGTGAACAATCACTGAAGGTGAACAGCCTTTGCAATACACTACTTTTATTTACAGAGAGAAACCTTAAGAGATAGCCTATTACTAAGCAGAAAGAAATTAAAGTGGTTGAAATTGTGTTTCTCGGAGAGTGGAATGGTTTCGAGACTTATCTGTTCTGGGTCGGCGTGATGTGGCGAAGGCGGTAGAAGCAGTTTGAAGTTGCTGATATGAATCCTGCAAGTTCATCCAGTTGTACCGTGGCATTAATATATCCTCTTTTCCTTACATTCTGTTTCGGTTGGCGGTGGTAGTAACTTGCGTAGCATCCATTTTTCGTAGGCTGTAACAAAGTAACAGTTCATGCAGAACCTGAAGGTGGTTTTAGTTCATCCGCAACTTTCACACACGACGGTTTGGCACAGTCCACATGACGTGTTTAAATTAAGATTCTGTTTGCTGTAATTTGCCTATTGGGATGTTAGATAGCCCATATACAGTTAACATTCATGGTTCACGATAACACTGTTCCCGCGAAAACAGTCACTTACGTAGCATCACAATTCACAGTTTCCACACAGGCTGTCAGTGTTACAGCATGCATTATAACTGTAGTTTGGATGTGTAAGCGCTTACAACACCCATGGTTTCTCCTCTTGCAATTACGTTTAGTACTTCAGATGTTATTCTAGCTTCGGTAACTGAAGCACTTAAACACAACTACCACGTTAACAACGGCTAGTGACCTCAGATGCCGGGTATCGGATAAAGCTCGGCCAAATGTGAAGTTGTCGTATAGTCTTGTTTGTAGCTTTTCCATTCCGTCAAACTACTTCTTGCGTGTGATAATAATACTGAAAAACACTGTCGCCAACCAAAAGAACGAATCGATTGACGTTATTCTAATAATTCAGCAAATCTGGTCTTTACTATATTTTGGTTCTTATAAAACTATTTCTCTTTTAATAATTTCTATCACTGTAGGAACAGGCTAAAGCACACAGACAGCTGAATAATGACTGCTTCCGGAATACGTCACACGCACACACTTAGACAGTTTTGGACCATGAAAACAACACCGGAACGACAATAATGCCTTCTTATGCTTCTGAAGGTAAGATCAGCAACACTGCCTCTGAAAACATGAATTATACACAATAAATATTTCGCGATACTTTTGTAAGCATCGAAATGATTGGAAAAGGTTTTCTACTTGGTTTTTCTAAGATTTATTGAAATGGTTACTTTATGTAGTTTCTTGGACAGAAGGTCCCAATAACCAAGTTCACACACTAGGTAAAATTGGTATTTACTTTTCGTTCTTTCAATACAACCTACAATTCTCCACATTCACTTTAATTGCTGCACTTGAGTGATAATTTAAATTTACTTTGAAAGAAAACACTCAGTTTCGCAATAATGTTTCACACCAATTGATTCTCGGTTTCTTTCTCTTGAGTATAGGAAAGGATCCCTAATTGGAACACTTTAGTTTAAATGAGTCGTTTTGCGTTTAAAAAACCATAAAATGATTATTGAATAAAACACACAAAAACTTGTCAACATAACTCGTATACAGAACTATGGACGCTAAATTTCAGTACTGTCGTCGTGAGTACAGTTGCTGGAGATTTAGCTGCTTTGAAGGCACGTACCGTTATGCAACGACGGAGATTATTACTTGCCTTCGTGCCGTCGAATTATGCGACTTATACCAGCGCATTATGACTTTGACTTTCCTGGGGATCTGCGTCGGTCTAAGGAATGGATGCCTTAGACCTTTCCCATCCAGGAAAGTTGCAGACGTAATTCTATATCTCCTCTAAAGCATTGCAAACTTGTACTTTAGCACTTCCCCTTCACTCACGTCTATTAAATAGTTACACTTTTGCCTTTGTTTAAATGATACTGCGGGTTACAGCGTGCATCAGCTTTCGTCACCTGCCTCAACAGTGCCTTGCGCCTGTCTGCCCTCCGTCCACCTCTTCCCTCTCCTACCTGCTTCCGTTAGCAGCAAAAATTATCCAACTTTCCCGGAGTACCAGAACGTCTGGTTTTCACCTATATTTAACTTTAGCCGTGAGCTGGTGTTGACATCACTTTACAAACAATTATACATAGTTAAAGAAAAAATATTTATTGTTACTTAAATAATATTATAAACATTTGTTAATTACATATAAACATCGAACTTCACATAGTCAAAGAGTATTGTCTTCTGCAGACACTCTTATACACTACATATTGTACAAATCTCATTCTTTGCATCATTAGTGCAAAGTCTAACGACCCTCAAAAGGTCGATAGAGTTACAACGTCATATATCGTAGTCAAGAAAATGAACAGTATCAAATTTACAGTTTATGTAATGCAGCTCCATTCTAAACCGTCGACAATACTGTCCGTTCACGAGTGCATTGTCACTGCCACAACCATCATTCTATAAAAACCAACAGCGTTTATTTAATACAGTGCCCCTGTAAAATATCCATCACAAAGTCAAATTTGAAACCGGTGTAACACAAGAAAGTTCGCTATTAATATCGCCTTAAACGCACACAATTACTACACACAGCACTTGCTTCCGTACTGCCACGCCCATGCGCCATTCGCGACTGTCTGCCACACACTGTTCGACCCCATAACTATCGATACCTCTCTCGCTCCACAGTCCTTGCAAAACGTCTGCCTACTGCGTTCCGTTTCACACAATACATATAACAAAACTGTATGAAAGATCACAAAAAATTCGAAATCTTTACGTAAGGAACTCGTATAGAAAATAGCACAGCAAATATAGTCATACATACTTCATGTTCAACACTATACACCAAATGACAAATATTCTATATCATCAAAAATATATCTATGGAGTAAAATGTAGTAATGAAAGGAAAAAAACCTATATCTTATTTTTAGCCATGACATCACACACATAATTACCTTATTACAGTCCGGAGTTTCAGGCATGGGCGTTACACATAATACATCGACCTGCCATTTCAGTCATGTGTAAATATTCCTAATTCGTTTTCATATTTTAAATCATGGCTTATTATCGTCATGGTTCGATAATATACACACTTGTCAGTACTTGTTTTTCTTGGAACTGCGACTAATATTTTCCCCTACAAGTCTGAGAGTATTTCGACCGTTGTGTACATTGTTTCAATTACATGATATAGCTCTCTCATGGTTATGCTCTCCCAAATACCTCAGTAATTCTGAGGGAATATCACCTACTCCAGGAGCTTAAGTTTTTCAGTGCTCTGCCAAAATCCCCTTACTGTACTACTTCTTCATCCATTTCCTCTTCCGTTTCTATGACATTGATTTCAAGTTTCTTTTGATTACATAGCTCTTCTAAATAGTCCCCATTGTAGCCTACCCGTCTTTGATTAGTAGTAGCCGGCAGTATGAACACTCGATAGCCATAAAACTGCTTATCTTTTCTCTATAGGTTTCCTTAATTTTCATATACACAAGATACAACTTTCACAAAGGTTGAAAGCAGCCATCTGATACTATTTAGTGATTTACAGTTGATTATTATTTGCTACAGTCCGTCTGACTGAGAAACTAGGCAAAAGACATTGATAATCAACCATTTTGGAAGGCGAACTTTCTCCCTTGTTACATGAGCTGATAACTAGCTCTGACCATGAGCGTACGACGCATACCTGTCTATTCTCCCAGTGTTCTATGACTTATTACCTAGGAAAATATTGTCATAATTATGAAGAGGTGACATTATGTAAACAGATTTGCATGATACAGTTAATTTAAAAAACTTGGCCGGCCGAGGTGGCCGAGCGGTTCTAGGCGCTACAGTCTGGAACCGCACGACCTCTATGGCCCAGGTTCGAAACCTGCCTCGGGCATGGATGTTTGTGATGTCCTTAGGTTAGTTAGGTTTGAGTAGTTCTAAGTTCTAGGGGACTGATGACCTCAGAAGTTAAGTCCCATAGCGCTCAGAGCCATTTAAAAAACTGTAAGTTCTAGTGTCACGTTCCTACCTGTTGAGATCGCCCTGACACTACAACTACAGCCATTCAACCATCACTATTTTATGTGAGTTGACAACTGCCGACTCCTTACTGTGTGATCGCTTTTTAATAATATAACAACTCTCCAGATACGAGTGTGGGTGAGTCTGTGTCTATGTAAGGTCAAACAATGTATATCGTAGTTATAAATCGAGCTTAGTATTTTCTTCTCTCCACTATTATCCATTCATCATTCCATGCGTGGAATGACTGTAGCATAGCAATATGATCACTAGCCCACTACCAGCAAATGGTTCTTTTACAATGATGATGATTGTCCATACTAGTAAGCCAAAACCTCTGGAAGATTGAAGTTGTTGCCTGCCACAGCTCCGAATGGATAACTGCAATAAACGTGTATCATCATCTTATCCGGTTTTTGTTCTATTAGCAACATAGCACGACCCCAGTAAGCCTCCTGACGAACTGATTTCCATCTCCCTTATCATTCTACCAAGACTGTTGCATCTTAGAGATAATTATCTGTGGGCTGAAAAGAACTGAAGAATGACTGTCGATAAACCTACATATTACATATAATTTCCAGCATTTTCGAGTAGCGAGTTGTATACATGCGATCTGCTTCTTGCTGCAATCCACACTTGGGCTACCTAGCACAGCCACATTAACAACTAACAAATCCCATACTTCATAAGCACCCAAATTGTCCACAGTATATAAGATCACCAAACGTTCTATTTTAACTACAGATTTTTGTACAGCTCTCATCTTTCTGAAATGTAATTCGTGTACATCGAATAGCTGTAATCCAGCAGAGCAGTGGAATTTGATGTGAGTGCAACATCAATTTTCTAGACAACAAATTACAGGTCTATCAGTGTCAGTTTATTGTGGTGTGCTTTTCATTAATAATATGATGTTTAAGGACAATGAATATATCATCTACCCGTAACTGTTACAATATTTCATCACAACAATAATCTTAACACTGGTCTGTTCTTTTCACTAGCAAGAGTTTTATTTTATTTATCAATTATTGACCTCAGTACCTTGTTATTCTATGTATAAAACATCGTAATGTATAGTTATCTATCAGCTGTTCTACTTCATGGTGTTAACTGAATCTTAGTGACTTTGCGTACAGCTAAATTAGATTGTACACTGTGCCATGCAAATTTAGTTCATAGTCTTCTGAAAGTATTTGTATGGAGTGTAGCCATGTATGGAAGTGAAACATGGACGATAAATAGTTTGAACAAGAAGGGAATAGAAGCATTCGAAATGTGGTGCTACAGAAGAATACTGAAGATTAGATGGGTAGATCACATAACTAATGAGGAAGTATTGAATAGGATTGGAGAGAACAGAAGTTTGTGGCACAACTTGACTAGAAGAAGGGATCGGTTGGTAGCACATGTGTTGAGGCATCAAGGGATCACCAATTTAGTATTGGAGGGCAGCGTGGAGGGTAAAAATCGTAGAGGGAGACCAAGGGATGAATACACTAAGCACATTCAGAAGGATGTAGGTTGCAGTAGGTACTGGGAGATGAAGAAGCTGGCACAGGATAGAGTAGCATGGAGAGCTGCATCAAACCAGTCTCAGGACTGAAGACCACAACAACAACAGTCTATAAATTTAACCACATGTCATATATATATATATATATATATATATATATATATATATATATATATATATATATACGGTGAATCACCTAAAACTCGCACCGCAAATATTGCGGAAATGGACAGTGCTACTGATGTTCGGTTTTTACATAATGGGTTGGTGATCTGGAGCTCGTATTCTTAGCCAATCAACAGATTGTAATAATATTTTCAAAGTAAATTTTTGTACAAAAATACGGTTTTTCAATGAAGTAATGCACACTGACATTAACAAATACGATTATCGATGTTGTTTGTTGCAGAATGCTAATGGGAGTCGTTTACGAGATACCGTATTTTGAAAAGTTCTCACACCTAAAGAAGAACACATGTGCATACACAAGTTATTAGGAGTCTGCCCAGTAAAGAATCAACTGGCCTCCACAGTTTATGTTCAAAATGACCACAGGCAGCAGCAATACACGCTTCCAGTCTGGTATGTTACGACTGCTGCTCAAGTGCTAGCATCTCAGCGGAGACGTCTGCAGTAATACGTCATGGCATACCATCTGGCGATATTTGTAATTTCTTGTAAGCAACGTCTTTCACCTTCTCCCATAGAAAAAATTTCACAGGTGACAAATCTGGGCAAGAGGCTGGCCAAGGTACTGGTCCTCTGTGTCCACACCACCGATTTTTAAATAATTTGTGAAGACATGCTACAGCACTTCGTGCACTACGAGCTTGACAGTCATCATGTTGGGACCACAGGGTCCTTTTATTCTATAGAGAAACATCTTTAGCATCTGTGGAAGATGGTCTATTAGGAGACTGCAATATATGTGCACACTCAGTGTTCCATCTGTGAAAAGCAGGGCTACGATCTGATGGTTCACTATCTCACGTCACATGTTTACTGCATGGACGCTGAATCTCCACCTACCTAAGCCAACGTATCTATAGTGAATGTTTCGGTGGCTTACCTGGCCATCATTGGTAAATGTGCCTTCATCACTATACAATATACATGCTATATCTGAAGCATCCTCTCTGAATGCCTATGTACAGATATTAACACGATTGTTATAATTGTTTCTATGCTTCTCTTGATGAAGGGAGATGTAACAGGAATGGAACCTATGTCGATGGAGGACGCGTAGGACAGTTGCCTGATTCATGCCACCTCCTGGTACGATTGCAGGGAACCTAACAGCCGGATCAGCTGCAAACAGCAGCAAGAACATTCACTGTCTCCTGTGTCGAGGAACAGCAAACTGCATGTACGGGAGGATAGGGTTCCCAAGGATAGATGCATGTTTCTCTTGATCCATTATGCCTTCCAATATGACGAGATACCACAGGGAATGCCAAGGAAACATTTCCCAGACCATACCACTGCCTTCTCTGGACTGCAAGCTTTCGACAATTGTTGAAACGAATTTCCTTTCAGACGTTTCGCACTGTACACGCCAACGGCCATCTGTCACCTGAAAAGGCCAGATGTCGCCACTAAATGGATGCCCAATTGCGGCACTGGCATTCAAACTCCACGTTTCATCGCCCATGAACGGCAGTCAGTATGGGTGCATGGACCTGACACTTGCTCCAGAGACCCATACGCTGCACCGTTCACTGAATGGTCATTGAGGAGACACTATTGATAGCACATTGGTTCATCTGGCCGGTTAGTTGATTAACAGTAGCACGTTTATTCGCACGACCTACCGTCCTTTCCTCCCTTTCCCTTCCAGTCCCTTCCCTTTCCTTCTTCCCTTCTGTCAATCTCTTCATCGGTGTAGGAGGCGGTTAATATCGATAGGTAAACAGCTACGGCTTCTGTACCGACGAAGCAAGGCACCTGTGATGTGCCTTAAGGGCGTATGTCAGGATTCTTCCAGTGGCATATGGCCATTCACTACATCCCCTGCCTCTTGCCAGTCGTATCGGCCCTACGATCCACTGCCAACCAGAGGCAGAGGACGAGAGAGTGGATCTGCATCTGCGCAACTGCTTGTCCACTTTAAATACCTTCACGCGCAGATGACTCCGGCAAAGTTTCTATGGACTATGAGCTTTGAAAGTCCTGCGGCGATGGAGTACTGATGGTGAGGCAAGGGTTTGGTGCACCTGAACCTTAGTTGGTGCTCTGCACGTTAGGCGGTCAGATGGTGATGGTCGTTCTGGTACTCGTGAGAGACGGGAGGACTGGTTCGGCAGCTCGTCAGACGACAAAGCAGCCCTATTTAGGATCGCTTTGCTTTCCCTAATCCAGGGAAGGGCCTAGAACAGGTGGCCTAAACATAGCCCGCCTCAACCCAGCACAAGTGGCAAACTGCGGTCACTTGTTCACTAACATATGCGGTAAAAAATAAAATAAACAGTTACCTTAAATATCTAATGATTGGAGTCTGGAACGTCCGTACTTTGCAGGATAACGACCATAATCAGTGCCCAGAGAGAAAGACAGGACTTATCGCAAAGGAATTGGCTACATATAACATCGACATTACCGCCATAAGTGAAACACGTCTTAGTGACTCTGGACAGTTATGTGAACCGCTCGGAGGTTATACCTACTACTGGAGTGGAAAATCATCCACTGAAAGGGCGGTAAGTGGGGTAGGCTTTGCCACACGCAATAAATTGGCATGTTCACTAACAGAACTCCCAAAAGGTATCAGTGACAGAATAATAACACTCATACTTCACCTGGCATCCAAGAAATATCTTCACTTGATCAATGTATACGCACCTACATTGCCATCTGCGGATGAAGAGAAGAACAAGTTCTACCAAGACCTCCGACATGGCCTTAGGGATATTCCTTCTGCAGATAAACTTCTGTTACTTGGTGATTTTAATGCTCGTGTTGGGAATGATTTCAGTGCTTGGAATGGAGTCCTCGGTCGCCATGGGATTGGAAAATGCAACTCGAATGGTTTGGATCTTCTAACTCTATGTGCCGAGTTTGAACTCTGTCTGACAAATACATATTTTCGTCTGCCTGAAAAATATAAAACGACATGAATGCATCCGCGATCTAAACACTGGCACCTTCTGGATTATGTGATAGTACGGAAAAAAGATCTTGGTGACGTACTGGTCACACGGGCAATGAGAGGCGCTCAGGGATGGACAGACCATCGACTCGTGAGGTCCATATTAAAGATAACTTTGAAGGCACCACGCCGAGCTTCACACAAAATACCAACTAAATTGTCCTGCAAAATCTTGGATAATGATCAGACTATGAGAGCAAAACTGGATGAAAAATTTGGTGTCGATGGCCTTTTGATATCTGAATCTGCCCCTGCAGATGAACAGTGGAGTGCATACGCTAGCAGACTGCGTGGCTGTGCTTCAGAAGTCTTGAGAAAGCCTCAGAAGAAGCACCAGGACTGGTTTGACGACTCAGATCCAGAGATCAGATAGCTAATTAATGATTTAAGAACCTCTCTTCGCACCCTGATGATAACAAGCGTAGAGCAGCGCATTGCAATCTGAAAGTGAAGGTACTTGCTCTCAAAGACAGTTGGTGGGCAAATAAAGCAAATGAAATACAGTTATATGCCGACACACACCAAACGGGCAGATTCTTTGAGTCCCTGAAAACTATCTTTGGTACAAGAGTTGGGAAGATAGCACCAGTCTATAACAAAGATAAAAGTTGTCGGCTGCCGCTACAGAGTGACATCCTGTCTCGGTGGGCGGAACATTTTAATGACGTTCTTAATCCCGACCATCAGACAACCGATATTCCACACATAGAAGCACTTGAAGACCTGTCAGTTGAGGAACAACTTGTGGATGCCCCTTCCTACGATGAATTCATTTCAGCACTGGCTAAGCTGAAAAATGACAAAACAGCAGGATTAGATAACTTGCCATCAGAGCTATACAAATATGGGGGGCCAAACATCAAGAAACCATTGTTTTCTCTGATCTTAAGGATTTGGGAGAATGAAATGATTCCACAAGACTGGAAAGATGCTTGTATTTCCAAGATCTACACTCCTGGAAATTGAAATAAGAACACCGTGAATTCATTGTCCCAGGAAGGGGAAACTTTATTGACACATTCCTGGGGTCAGATACATCACATGATCACACTGACAGAACCACAGGCACATAGACACAGGCAACAGAGCATGCACAATGTCGGCACTAGTACAGTGTATATCCACCTTTCGCAGCAATGCAGGCTGCTATTCTCCCATGGAGACGATCGTAGAGATGCTGTATGTAGTCCTGTGGAACGGCTTGCCATGCCATTTCCACCTGGCGCCTCAGTTGGACCAGCGTTCGTGCTGGACGTGCAGACCGCGTGAGACGACGCTTCATCCACTCCCAAACATGCTCAATGGGGGACAGATCCGGAGATCTTGCTGGCCAGGGTAGTTGACTTACACCTTCTAGAGCACGTTGGGTGGCACGGGATACATGCGGACGTTCATTGTCCTGTTGGAACAGCAAGTTCCCTTGCCGGTCTAGGAATGGTAGAACGATGGGTTCGATGACGGTTTGGATGTACCGTGCACTATTCAGTGTCCCCTCGACGATCACCAGTGGTGTACGGCCAGTGTAGGAGATCGCTCCCCACACCATGATGCCGGGTGTTGGCCCTGTGTGCCTCGGTCGTATGCAGTCCTGATTGTGGCGCTCACCTGCACGGCGCCAAACACGTATACGACCATCATTGGCACCAAGGCAGAAGCGACTCTCATCGCTGAAGACGACACGTCTCCATTCGTCCCTCCATTCACGCCTGTCGCGACACCACTGGAGGTGGGCTGCACGATGTTGGGGCGTGAGCGGAAGACGGCCTAACGGTGTGCGGGACCGTAGCCCAGCTTCATGGAGACGGTTGCGAATGGTCCTCGCCGATACCCCAGGAGCAACAGTGTCCCTAATTTGCTGGGAAGTGGCGGTGCGGTCCCCTACGGCACTGCGTAGGATCCTACGGTCTTGGCGTGCATCCGTGCGTCGCTGCGGTCCGGTCCCAGGTCGACGGGCACGTGCACCTTCCGCCGACCACTGGCGACAACATCGATGTACTGTGGAGACCTCACGCCCCACGTGTTGAGCAATTCGGCGGTACGTCCACCTGGCCTCCCGCATGCCCACTATACGCCCTCGCTCAAAGTCCGTCAACTGCACATACGGTTCACGTCCACGCTGTCGCGGCATGCTACCAGTGTTAAAGACTGCGATGGAGCTCCGTATGCCACGGCAAACTGGCTGACACTGACGGCGGCGGTGCACAAATGCTGCGCAGCTAGCGCCATACGACGGCCAGCACCGCGGTTCCTGGTGTGTCCGCTGTGTCGTGCGTGTGATCATTGCTTGTACAGCCCTCTCGCAGTGTCCGGAGCAAGTATGGTGGGTCTGACACACCGATGTCAATGTGTTCTTTTTTCCATATCCAGGAGTGTATAAAGGCAAGGGTGACATATCAGGTTGCAGCTCCCACAGGGGCATTTCTCTTCTCTCAGCAGCGGGAAAAGTCCTTGCCCACATAATTAACACCCGGTTAACACACTTTGCAGAAAAACTGCTACCAGAGACCCAGTGCGGCTTTCGCCCAAACAGAGGCACAGTGGATGCCATATTTGTTGTCAAACAAATGCAAGAGAAAAGCTTAGAGCAACATCGGCCTTTGTTCATGTGCTTTGTAGACCTGGAAAAAGCTTTTTATCGTGTCCCACGGGAAGCTCTCTGGATCATACTAAAGAAAACTGGGTGCCCTGACAAAATTGTCAGTTTGATTCGGCAGTTTCATGAAAACATGATGGCAAAAATCCGCCATGGGGACAAGCTCTCAGAACAGTTTCCCGTGACATATGGTGAAAAACAAGGCTGTGTTCTGGCTCCCACACTCTTCTCACTTTACTTCGCAGTTGTTATGAGAGACGCGACCAATGCCTGTAGTAATCAAATTAGTCTCGACACAAGGACAGACAAAAGTGTCTTCAACATCTCTCACCTCAGAACAAAAAGTCGCGTAACCAAACTATCCATCTTAGAGATTCTCTACGCGGATGATGTATGCATGATGCCTAATTCTTGTGAAACTCTTCAGACTTACATAAATCTGCTAAATGCCTCCTGCAGAAGATTTCACTTAGCCATTAGCATCACTCAGACGCAAGTTCTCAAACAGCCACTTAGAGGTCTTAATGCAGATGACTCCAGTATTGAGATAAATAACAAACCCTTGCAAAATGTGTCAAATTTCAAATACCTGGGAAGCCAAATTAGAAGTGACAACAGCCTGACAACGGAAATCGCAGCGCGTATAGCCAGCGCAGCCTCAGCCTTCGGTAAGGTTAAAAACCGAGTATGGAAATCACATGATCTCAAACTACAAACAAAAATAGCAGTCTACAAAGCAGTAGTATTATCCACCCTACTCTATATCTCGGAAACCTGGTGCTGTTACAAAGGTGACATTAAGAAGCTAGATAAATTTCATCTTCGATGTCTGAGATCAATTCTGCGCATCAAATGGGAAGACCTTGTCCCAAACACGGAGATTTTGCGCAGCGTGAAACTGGCTGGTACTGAAGCTTTAATAATGAAACATCAACTGAGATGGAGTGGTCACATAGTACGCATGGATGACAGTAGGCTACCTAAAGCGGTGTTCTACTCGCAGCTCTCGTGCGGAAAGAGGAGGAAAGGTGGTCAACACCTGCGATATAAAGACACCATTAAACGCCACCTTGCAGCCTGTGGCACTCCAAGCAACCGTTGGGAGGAGCTATCATTGCGCCCATCGGAGTGGCGATCAACTGTACATAAGAGCATCGAACAATTAGAGCAAAAGCGTCTAATGAACCTGGATGCTAAAAGAGAGCTCCGAAAATCTCAGCTCAAGCCCGTCTACACGTATACTTACAACTCTGCTGGTCAACTTCACTGTGCTTCATGCAACAGGATATTCCAAGCGAATTTCGGATTCGCGAGCCACATCCGAGCCTACCACAACAAGGATAGAGAAGACTGACGGAGTCGCTGTCGCCGGACACGGCGAGGAGGACATCAATCAATATTCGCTTATACACATCTCCGCAGCCGTCGTTCACCCTGCGATCTATGGTCCGTGGTGCACCACAGCTGACTCGGCGGCAGTTTGTGATAGCGCCACTTCTCCATGCACAGCATATTTAAACACAGCTGCACCTGAACAGTTTGCAAACGTAGCCGTTTCGGAAATATTTCTACCCTTTGCCAAAAAGTAAATAATCATGTCCTTTTGGACGTCAGGTAAATCGCTGCATTTCCTTAGTAGGATAATGACTGCAGTGCTTCTCCCGTCCACCCGACTGGCTTTAAGCACTACTGGCAATTACAATTGCTACACCAGGAACAAATGCTGATAATAAAGGGGTATTCATTGCACTAATATGTTATACTAGAACTGACGTGTGATTACATTTTCAGGCAATTTGGGTGCAGAGATCCTGAGAAATCAGTATACAGAACAACCACCTCTGGCCATAATAACGACCTTGACAAGTCTGTCCATTGAGTCAAACAGAGCTTCGATGCCGTGCACAGGTACAGCTGTCCATGCAGCTTCAACACGATACCACAGTTCATCAAGAATAGTGACTGGCGTATTGTGACGAGCCAGTTGCTCGGCCACCATTGACCAGACGTTTTCAACTGGTGAGAGCTCTGGAAAATGTGCTCGCCAGAGCAGCAGTCGAACATTTTCCGTATCCAGAAAGGCCTGTACAGGACCGGCAACATACGGTCGTGCATTATCTTGCTGAAATGTAAGGTTTCGCAGAGATCGAATGAAGGGTAGAGGCACGGGTCGTAACACATCTGATATGTAACGTCCACTGTTCAAAGTTCCGTCAATGCAAACAAAAGGTGACCTAGACGTGGAACCAATGGCATCCCATACCATCACGCCGGGTGATACGCCAGTATGGCGATGACGAATACACGCTTCCAATGTGCGTTCACCGCGATGTCGCCAAACACAGATGCGACTGTCACGATGCTGTAAACAGAACCTGGATTCATCCGAAGAAATGACATTTTGCCATTCGTACACCCAGGTTCGTCGTTGAGTACACCATCGCAGGCGCTCTTGTCTGTGATGCAGCGTCAAGGGTAACCACAGCCATGGCCTCCGAGCTGATAGTCCATGCTGCTGCAAACGTCGTCGAAATCTTCGTGCAGATGGTTGTTGTCTTGCAAACGTCCCCATCTGTTGACTCAGGGATCGAGACGTGGCTGCACGATGCGTTACAGCCATGCGGATAAGATGCCTGTCATCTCGACTGCTAGTAATACGAGGCCGTTGGGATCCAGCACGGCGCTCCGTGTTACCCTCCTGAACCCACCGATTCCATTTTCTGCTAACAGTCATTGGATCTCGACCAACGCGAGAAGAAGTGTCGCGATACGATGAACCGCAATCGCGACAGGCTACAATCCGACCTTTATCAAAGTGGGAAACGTGATGGAATGCATTTCTCCTCCTTAGACGAACCATCGCAACAACGTTTCACCAGGCAACGTCGGTCAACTGCTGTTTGTGTATCAGAAATCGGTTGGAAACTTTCCTCATGTCAGCCGTTGCAGATGTCGCCACCATATAAGAACATCTTGTTCCCGTCGGTTAATTTTCGCGTCTGTAGCACGTCATCTTCGTGGTGTAGCAATTTTAATGTCCAGTAGTGTATATTACCCACTGCTAGTGCTGCCATTTTCCATCTCTGAGTCGCTATTGCAAGTTGACATCGAACGTAAGCGGAGGTCACATTGATGTGATTTGACCGTTAATATTTCAACATAAATGTTATTGTAATAACTGAATGTCTTGACACGTACTGATAAACTTATTGAATAAAACGAAGTAATAAATCGAAATAAATTTTTATGTAAGATCGCTATAGCTATATTTTTCCAATTTGGTCATCGAGAGCGTTAAAATAAAAGTCATGGTTCACACTCGTGTTCACGATTTTGCGAGCCACCCAGCTACGATTGCTAATTTCATAATCTTCGCAGAGCCATGGTAAAATCGAAGAGGGCGTTCATAAGTGGCCTAACAAAGGGTAAGGGTAGATTGATTAATACCAGAACGCTGTTTCTCATAATCTAAAAAGAAATTCATAGAGAATTCCCAATGAGTAGTCCCACTTTTTCCAGTGGCTGCTTAATACTATTACTTTTCGGTAATGGAATGGACATCTTTATCTGCATATCCACAAGCCGCATTCCGGCCTGTGGTGGAGTGCCTCTCAAACCACTATATGTCCTTCCTCCCCTGATCTATTGGTGAAAGACGCTTCAGAAGAGTGAATTTCAGTAAACAACCATGTTAGTTCCAATATCTCGAATTTGCTCGCTGTTGTCAGTTGGCGAGACGCATGTGAGAGGAGTGTTTGTTACCCGGTAACCACTCTTTCGAAATTTCAGTAGTAAACCAGTCTTTGATGCACAGCTCCTCTCTTGTAGCGTCTTCTACTGGGGTCTGTAGAATACGTCGTCCTGACTAAACGATCTCGAAACGAAACGTACAACTCTTCGTTGGATTTTAGTCGATGCTTTTTATTAAGCCAATCCGATAAGAGTCCCAGATTGATGAGCAGTACTCAACAATCGGTCGAACAAGTGTTTCTCTCGTAATATAATTACATTTCCTAAGTTTATTGCTATGAATCTCAGCCTGGTGTTTGCTTCTCTTACTATTTGTTTTATTTGGCTATTGTGCTTTAGATTGATTTGGATACTCGGGAGCGGATTTCTTCTACTTTTTCAAATCAAAATCAGTCAGGGTCAACTGTCAGTCCCTGCTGTGTAAGTATTGTGTTATCTTCATATGACTGGAATTCTGGTCATCCTAGTTGAAGCCATTTTTCCAAGTAGTATATCAGGTGTTTCCTATGGCACTGTGATTAATATGTGTACAGTTTAGAATATATTTTATGGTGTTGGTTACGGTGGGTTAAAAGTCAGGCCCATTAATCCACTACTATTACGTGGTTACTCATGTTGAATAAACAAGAAGGTATACCGAGTTTATTCCACCAACCGATGCACGGACTGCTGTTAACATTGTTGAGTCTCCTAATCCCCTAAAACACATCGTTTAAATTCACAGATTAATAAAGAAGGCCATTAAAAGATCCACGTCCGTTGCCGGCCAGATATTGTTGCAAATTTCTTTTTTAACTTATGTATTCTCGCAACCTATCTTGTTAAATCTCCTACGAATGCGTTGGCATACTTAGCTACGGATACAGAGTGTACATAGCCATGTATGACCGAGACTCACATGTGGACTCTACCCTTTTGTGGTGTTACTGTTTTCAGTTGTGTTGTCCAGGCACGGCCTATCTGTCCGAAGGTTTCAGGTAGCCAATAGCACTTTCCTACTCTCCAAAGCCAGTTCAATCACTCCTACACACCTCGCTGGGCTAGCAGTCGTAAGGGAAAGGATACAACGTTAAGGTCTTCGTACAACCAACACACATAAATTAGTGGAGTTTGGATGGTAGTGGTGAGCAGATGGCAGATTGAGTTTCTGTATTATGTTGTCACTCGCTGCTGGTCTTCTTGGATGATAAATGTAGTGTTCTGCTTCCTAACTCAACACAGAATGTTGTTGTATCACGAAATTTATAAACATCTAAGATACATGATTCATAATATCCATCTTTCCAGAAACCCAGTAGAGATGGGACACGAACGTGTGCAAGAGCGTCGGACGGGTTGAGAAAGGAACTACCATGCTGAAGCTATTAGCCAAATTTAGCTGAATGCGAGTAGCACGATCGATATTAGCAAAATCTAGAAAAGTCGCAGGTCTGTGTTCAACGGTGGTTTGTCATGTTATCTGGCAAGACTTGTGTTAGTGGCTATATTTTCATAGCACTCTTTCAGAGACGGAGCGATTCAGGAAAGCTGGATCTCCACGGAGGATGGGATTAGTTATGATCAGGTTCTTGCTCTGTAATCATTAATTTAAGCTGATTGTGTTCTTCAATATGAAATGGGAACGACAATAAAAATCGATGTTACCTCTGCGCAGATAACCTATTAAAATATTGAGGTCATACACTCAAGAACCTTGAAAAGAGCGCAGTAAGGTGGAGAATCGGATCGAAATGGAATTTATTAAACACGCTGATACAGATGAAAGATTCCCTTTATTCGAACACACAGACATGTTAACAAACTCATTCAGCACAACTAAAGAAATACAATGCAACACCAATAACGTGTCGGACCAACTTTTGCTGCAGTACGTGCCACCATTGAGTTTGTTAGACGTCTGATGTTGTCCTGAGGCATACTGTCCTGAACAGCCAGCTCCAGATCAGAGTAACACGGTGGCATCTGGCTTTTCAGTTGGCCCCAGAAGTGTTCTGTAGGTGACTAACATGGGGAGGCCGCCAATTGTGAAATTCAGATTCGATTCATACTGCGCATAACTAAAGCTCATGGCCAGAGGTGTAATGGGGCAAAGCACCAAGATGCACTTCTCAGCCGTTGTCGAGAAAATCGACAAGTAAAAGAAACCGTTGCGGTGAAATACTCTCTACGATTAGTAATTTTCTACAGCGTGGTGGTGCAGCGGTAAGGGCTCTGGTTCGTAATCCGAAGGTCGCCGGATCCAATCTCGCTCCATGCAACTTTTTCTTTAGTATTTGTTTTTTTGTAATTCATATATATAATTCCCGGCAATCAGTTGCAACAATTATGCATATAATAAGTTGTTGAAAGTCGTTTGTCGTGGAAAAACTGGCGACTTCGAACGTTTTCCGCAAACAAAGTTGTATTTCACAAATGTTATTAATTGTCTTCATAATGTTAACCACGTATAGTTAAGGGAAGACGTAGAAACGAATACGTATAGCGTAAGTCAGACGTTCGAATTGCAATAGAGACCCTACGAACAAAAAAAAAAAAAAAATGGTTCAAATGGCTCTGAGCACTATGGGACTCAACTGCTGAGGTCATTAGTCCCCTAGAACTTAGAACTAGTTAAACCTAACTAACCTAAGGACATCACAAACATCCATGCCCGAGGCAGGATTCGAACCTGCGACCGTAGCGGTCTTGCGGTTCCAGACTGCAGCGCCTTTAACCGCACAGCCACTTCGGCCGGCAGACCCCACGAACACAAACTTGCTGTGGCAGGTATGAAATATAAACTCCGTTACTCGCTCGTTACACTTGAAGGACAGATGTTGAATGGGCCGAAACAAGTCGCTCCATAACAGCGTAGTTGCCTGCTAACTTCGAAAGAAGGTAGATGCGGTCCCTAGCGCAACTTATAACATTGTCGAAAATCAGTGCGGACGGGACAGCTTTGGTACACCCTGTTAAACAAACGAAAAAATGGAGGCGGTACAATTGGAGAACGATCCGCCTTCACCAACATGCATAAGCAATTCATTAATAGTATATATATATATATATATATATATATATATATATATATATATTTGAATTGCCAAAAACTAATAATAAAAAGATATTGCATGGCGCGAGATTCGATCCAGCGACCTTCGGATTACGAACCCCAGCGCTTACCGCTGCGCTATGACGCTGTAGAAAATCATTAATCGTAGAGAGTATTTCACCGCAACGGTTTCTTGTAACTGTCGATTTTCTCGACAACGGTTGAGAAGTGCATCTTGGTGCTTTGCCACATTACACCTCTGGCCATGAGCTTTTATTATGCGCAGTATGAATCGAATCTGAATTTCACAATTGGCGGCCTCCCTTTGTAAGTGCTGGAAACAGGCCGCTCATGGCAGTGCTGGACCACGACGAAGAAAGTCTTGAGCAACTAGGGCGGTATGCAGACGAACATTATTTTGCTGGTAGAACATGTAGGAAACGTCCCACATGGGAGTGAAGAATATCATCAATATAACGCTGGCCCTTAAGGTTTCATGTACAACGGTTAGAGGGAACCCGTTATCGTAGGCTACGGCCCAGTAGAACATTACACCGGTTGTGCGGGCTGTGTGGCGCAAGAGGGCGTGTGTCGAACTGTACCGTCCAACAGGCTGCCTCCACATTCGTACGTGGTTATTATCCGTCCCCAGACCGAATCTGGGTGCATCACTAAACACCATGTTTTGCCAGTCTGTGACAGTCCACGTTAATCTGACCAGGCACCACTGTAGACGAAATCGCCGGCGTTATTGGTGTTAACTGTAGTACACGACAGGGGCGTCTGGATTGCAGAATCGCACCCGCAGGGAGACTGTAAATGGTTTTTGGAACAACTGGCACCTGTACACAATGTAAAATGTCTGATAGTGTTGCGCGCGGCCCTTCGATCTTCTCGATGATTAGAGTACTCTCAAAATGACTTAAATGTGAGATATGTCGTCAAAGACGTCTAACTGACATTCTGCGCCTACCAACGTCCTTCTCGAGCCGGAATGTGATAGCAACCTGTATTACTCGACAACTATGCGATGTTTAAATAGCGCTCCCTGCCATAGTTGAGCACCACTGCCAGATGGCACTGTATTTGGATTATTTGCATACCGGATCTCAGTGTACTTACCTGCAAAGTTTCGCAATTGTACCTTTCTTCCCTCTGGCTGCACCACTTTCAGTGCCCTGAGTGTATGTTGAGCGATATGTGGGACAACTCTTTGACAGCGAGGGAATAATTTATACAGAAATTTAATTGGCACTCTAGTGAAAATTATTCGACCAGCAAAATAATCAGTAATTACACATGCACTCATTCCACGCTGGAGACGTTCTCACTGTTATGTAAGCCGTATTCCAGTTGCGGCGAAACCCACTGGTCCACGCCGACTGCAAGGCACTGTTTAATTATTTTTTAATCTGTCGACATAATAATAGTCAAATGGCCTTAGTCGAAGCCATAAGAGTAACGAACAATATAATATTTAAATCCATGTAGGAACTGTTAATCCCGTGTGATGACTACTTCCAAATTTTCGTTGACCTCAACACACATCCTACCAGCCCTGGTTGCTTTCAGTGTGGTTCCACCTTCAGCTTTGTGCCTGATGATTTTACATAGACTGTCCTATTCCTCACTATTCATTCGAAGTAATTATCCAATGGTGAAAGAAAAGTCAGTAATAAATCACAGTATTTTAATCGTAGGTGAGAGTATCCTTTAAGGAACACACTTTATGCTCTATCACGTTTCCTACTGTAGACAGAGGACTCCTTGCCAATATAAACCGTTAAATTGTCCTATTTCTCGCATCTTGTTCGATTAATCATTCTTAGCCCAATGGACGACATAAAACCACTCATTCCATTACCGAGGAACCGTGGATCAATCAATCTCCGGAGCTCACGGATGTAAAACCTGAGGATTTTTGATAGAAAAGAAAATTAAAATCGCCTACTTCTTGACAGAGCGTAGGGGAACGATGCTGGAGACCCGCACTGCCGTACTGCGCAGTGAAGACGACACAACAACACTCAGTCATCTCGGAGCAGGTGAAAATCACTGACCTCCGGGAATCGAACCCGGGACCCTGTGCTCGGGAAGCGAGAACGCTACCGCGAGACCACGAGCTGCGGACATTAACTTAAAGGGGCTGTTAACCTTCTGATAGAATAGGTTAGTTATTTTTATACCTAAGCGTTTTATTTTCTGAAAACAATGAGAAGGAAGTTACATAAAAGCTTAGCGTGAAATCGACTGATATAAAAGCACTAATAATAGACAAGACAATTTAGTGACAGCCTATATTTTACTGAAATGTAATTGTTATTAGAACTACCTGAGACGACTTGTATATACCTTTTACTTACTTGCAAGCTGTAAATAACTCTCCTTTACAGATGTTGGGAAACAAAACGGTTATGTTTATCATTGAAACTCATGTCCCGAAACGTAACGTTTTCCCGCCAGACGCAAAATACCACAACACAAGTTCTGATCTCAAGCATTTTCACTGCCACTGTCTAAAGTGTTATGGAGATCATTCACCGATCACCTGATGTCCCATACGCACTGCTGGTTTGTTTGCATGCAACACAGGTCAGTTTGTGGGCATGCAACACAGGTCAGTTTGTGGGCTGCCCAGAAAGGCTTGTACCTGCTGTTTTGCTTGAGGTCTCTATTCATACTATGCTAATATAAAATACCCATCATTCACTTTAGTAAAGAATGCAAGCTGTACGTACATATCGTTATTAGTGTGTAGCGGTTGACCATGGTGAATTACACGTTTACGGAAAACGCCGACATGATGTTACTGTGCGGCTAATCTCGGTGCAACGGGAGGGCTGCTCGGTAGTTGTATGCGAAGCGTTTTCCGCACCTCCAGACACCCTCACACTCCCTCTTTGATGCTGTGTACCTGCGGGCCTCGGAGAAGGGTACATTCACCAACAGCAGGGTCGACTGTGTTGCTCCACGACGGCGGCGCACAAACGAGCTGCTCTCAATGCTGCTGAAGAGAAACCGACAACGAGTACCAGAAACATACCAGGCAGACTGAATGTGAAGCAGCAAACTGTCTGGTATGTTCTGCATAGCAGCAGCTACACCTGTACCACTTCCAGAATACTGGCAGTGCAGCCACGGGTTTTGCGTCACGAGCCCACTTCTGAGTCATGGTGTGGGAGAGCCCGCCCTACTTTCCAGCGGATCCTTTTTGCGGATGAAGCCAAGTTTAGCAGTGAAGGCGTTCTCAAATCCCGTACAAGTCATGCGTGTGATGGTGGAAATTTGCACGTTGCGCGCTCCCATGGGCTTCACGAAGAACTCAGTCTGAACATTTGGGCTGGTTTGTGGATGACGTGTGATTCTTCCACCACATCTCACAGGTGCCACGTACTTGCTGTTCTTTTATGGTGTACTGTTGTGTAGTGGGCTACTGGAAGGTGTACCACTGTATGTGAGACACAACATGCGGTTAGAACATGATGGCGCAACACCTTAGATTTCAAGGGCGATCTGAGGTCATTTGGACCACTGATTCGGTCAACAGTGGATAGATAGTGGTGGCCCGACTGCATGGCCTCACGTTCTTCCTACTTGAAACCGCTAGTCTACCACCAGTGCTGTCATACGATATCCTCGATTTACGAGACCGCTATAGCATCAGAAGAAAACCTGTTGGCTTGGTTGTTTCAGCGGCAGGTGCTATAGGACCAGGGTTTGGACATCGTGTGTACCGGAACATGGTATGCATTTACCGTATCTGTTCTGCTGTCACACCTGGTCCTACATGCAAGTGGACACAGATAGCAGGGAGGAGGAGTGAGGGCAACGTCTGTAATGGTGTTTTGTGTGTGGTGGGAAAACTGCATGTTTCCTAATAAGGCTACCTATACTAAACTAAACCATTTTGGTCTCCACTACAAGCCCTCAAAATCTGTGAACGGAATTTACTTACACCCTGTACACAGAGAATGAAGATACAAAGTGTGATGGGTTCAAGTGTGGATATATTGATATGTGATACCTCAATATGTACACAGATCAGTGTGATGGTTGCTTTTTTCTCTGTGTCAAACATTCTTCCCACAAACACATCACATCATTTACTACCTGATGTTTTGTTCACAGTCATAACTATACCATTAAATGGACTATGCCTACAGAGTAGACTACCGTTTCGCTCCCGTATGTCAACAGCTCCATACCGGAAATGCTTCCCAGGGGAAAATAAGCATTATTGGATTGCTCTTACCACATGTACTTGGAGGTATTAACCAACCTCACAACATACTACTCCTGAGAGCTATAATTATTAATCAGCAAGTGACCTAAATATTGATGTAATGTCGCTCAGTACACTGTCCTCAGTCAACAATAAAAATATCTGCATTTACACCTGTTACACCTCGGTAATAGAATGTGACATTCTGATATTGAGTGATATATTTCTTACTTGTGTTGCAGACAACGCGACAACGGTGCACTGTGAGCTATATATTCGCAGCTTTGGATCCATCAGTCCCGTTACTATGGTAAGTACAGCTTGGCACTCGCGCCAGGAAAATTGATAATTAAAGTCGAAGCTCACTTTTAGTATAAATTTATAATCTTCCAACAAGACCTTGTACTTAACTGTTTAAAAATTTGTGTAATGTGATAAAAGTTCCGGAGAATTCTAGTTTTCAGTGGGGAAAGTCTGTTGGTAATGAAAACTTTGGTGGTTACACAAACATTACAGGTCACTTCACGTTTTCAAAATGGCTAACGCCCACCTCGTCTGTGGCTTTACGGAAGTCATACATGCCCCCTGATTCATGACTAAGGAAAACATCTTTCTTCACTGATAATGAGCACAGGTTCGTAGGCATGGAACTACTGAACACCACCTGTCCTCTGTAACCATAAAGCCTAGGCAAGCTTTAGCGACCAACATTTGGTGCTGTGGTGGAATATAGTGTGTCGCAGTAGGCGGGGATCTGGGCCTAAGTGACTTGTGCAAGTCTTTCAATTGGACACTAATTGGGAGACTCGGATGTCAATAACCTACGCCAGTAATCGTACTGGAGTAAGTGCATCTACAGTGTGACATGGAATCCGAACAATGTGTGGTTCTTGGCGAATTTTCACGTCAATGGAAGGTGAAAGCTACATCAAAAACCAACTGTTACATCTCTGTCCCGACCAGGATTCGACACAGGAAAAAAATAAATAAGTAAATAAATAAAACTTTAAAAAATTAATAAAAAATAGTTCACAATTGCAAGATGTGCTACACGCTGTTGAGGCGAATGTTTATTGAGGCGGTACAGTCGATAGCGTCAAACGTGAAGGTTAGCCGCTACACTCGAGATACATAAAGCATACCCAGGCATGCTCAATGCCAATCGTCGATTATATTTCGTCGACCAAAACTGTAGTATTCAGTATTTATTCGGATTCCCCACCCAGCACAAGTATCTATGAACAGGGAAGGTCAGAGATATTTCGGCATTCTAGCACGGCCGCTGTTTGCTCCCGCTCCTCCATGCGACAGTGTGTAATAGTACATAAGCCACGCAGTTGTCCGGCAGAATACTCTGATGCCTTGGATACGCGCCGTTGATAGGATGGTGAGTGACCTTCGTTTTGCTTACGTTTATCGATTCGGATCGCTCCCTGGACTGTTTGCACGTGCTTGCGACGACTTTCACAGAACTCTGGACTTTGCTTTTGTGTAGCCTTTCACTTTGTGAACTCCACCATCATCGACCACAGGAACAAACTGTTACATTCCACGGGTATTTGTGTCCTGGCCAGCGTGAGGGATCATAATCTTTGTTCTGCCAATGCCGATAGAAAAGATGCCAATAATTATTCAGACGTGATAACCATTACCGGACTGAGTGGACCACTAGCTGACACTTTCGACGACACAAAGTGGACAGTTGCCTATGCAAACCCTACCGATCAAAATCCTTTGTCATTAAAGGGCAATTACTAACAGAGTATAGAGGGGAAGGAGTCATTCAACGAGATGGAACTTTTCTGTATTTAGAAAGAACCAGAATATATCACTAACGAGTTCCTCGCTTGGGCTGTGAAAGTCCAATGAACGTCTACCGACTGCCGTGACGTCCTAAGTGTTGCGGAATGATGTGGTTGAGGTTATGGAGAGGCATGTGGTAAGGTGACTCCATTCCTGGCCGTTTTGCAAAAGTAGCTCCTTAATTGCAATTTGTATTACGAGGTTGATTGCAGAGCGTACTAGACCTACCACCAAGGAAAAACACTTGTCAGTACCGGGAATCGAACCTAAGTCTTCGGCATTGCAGCCATCTACGCTGACTACTTAGCTACGGAGGCGGACAAATATACTAATCCCTAACTAAAGGTGAAGGTACTTAGAAATGCATCACAACAAATTTAATGGCAACAGGTAAAGACGCTGAGTGAATAGCTGAACACAAAAATTTATGGGACTTCTTTGTTGTGGAATTACGTAATTACCTTAACTCAACGAAAGGTACTGTCATGCTGAAGAATTATTAGCACTGATATAACGAAATAGCTGAAGTATTATTCTGATGAAGTCGTAACATGCATTAGGAATATTACGATTCGGATCGGTATCGGTCATGAAAATCCACCTGCCTTGTAACTCTTTAAATACCTTTTGCGCCGTTTAAATGTGTGACCATGGGTACTAGACAGCACGAAGTGTTGTAAGTCTCAGTAATATGAGCTAACGACGCTTTAATGTGTAGGGTAGATTTGGTATGACACCCAACAAAGTCATACGCTCACTACAACAATTCTGCATCAATTTAGATGTTAATCTAACAGAGCGGAATGAAAGCTGCACAATTTACAAACTATAAAGCTAATTTTATAGCCTCAGCTAGAAGTTATACAAATAAATGTAGCTAAGCAAATGATATCTTTCCTATCAGGATTCAAGACACTTGTCGCCAAATTTGGCACGTTCCGTGAAACGCCAACCCGGACAGTGTAAGCAAATGCTGCTCACGTTATGTGCTCAAATGGTACCAATCAACCATTGACTTTCTCACCCTGTTTATGTTAGCTGTACAAGAATCTGTTGTTGTTGTGGTCATCAGTCCTTAGATTGGTTTGATGCAGCTCTCCATACTACTCCATCCTGTGCATGCTTCTTCATCTCCCAATACCTATTGCAACCTACATCCTTCTGGATCTGCTTAGTGTATTCATCTCTTGGTCTTCTTCTACGATTTTTACCCTCCACGCTGCCCTCCAATACTAAATTGGAGATCCCTTGATGCCTCAGAACATGTCCTACCAACCCATCCCTTCTTCTAATCAAGTTGTGCCGCAAACTCCTCTTCTCCCCAATTCTATTCAATACCTTCTCATTAGTTATGTGATCTACCCATCTAATCTTCAGCATTATTCTGTAGCACCACATTTCTAAAGCTTCTATTCTCTTCTTGTCCAGACTATTTACCGTCCATGTTACATTTCCATATGTGGCTACACTCCATACAAATACTTTCTGAAACGACTTCCTGTCACTTAAATCTATACTCGATGTTAACAAATTTCTCTTCTGGAGAAACGCTTTCCTTGTCATTGCCTGTCTATATTTTATAACCTCTCTACTTCGACCATCATCAGTTATTTTGCTCCCCAAATAGGAAAACTCCTTTACGACTTTAAGTGTCTCATATCCCAATCTAATTCCCCAGCATCACACGACTTAGTTCGACGACGTTCCATTATCCTCGTTTTGCTTTTGTTGATGTTCATTATATATCCTCCTTTCAAGACAATGTCCATTCCGTTGAACTGCTCTTCCAAGTCCTTTGCTGTCTCTGACAGAATTACGGTGTCTTCGGCGAACGTCAAAGTTTTTATTTCTTCTCCATGGATCTTAATACCTACTTCGAATGTTTCTTTTGTTTCCTTTACTTTTTGCTGCAATCATTATCAGTGACATAGTATGATACTACTTAGAGGCATATTATTCTCTGATCCCTTCATGTAAGAGATTTCTGTTGTTGACAACCTGTACTAAAATTTTCCTTTCCATAATAGTATAGTAGTGGTACATACACATATCAAAAAAAGTTTAGCATCACCTCGGTTCTGAGAGTTCGTGAACCTGTACGCAAAATTGGAATAAGGATCAACATAAACATCATTTTCGCCCTTTTTATTGTTCATGATAACCACACATTGCATGTTGTACCACAATACAGCGAGACCTTCAGAGGTGGTGGTCCGGATTGCTGTACACGCACGTACCTCTAATACCCAGCAGCACGCTCTATTCCATTGATGCATGCCTGTATTCGTCGTGGCATCCTATAAACAATTTCATCAGAGCACTGTTTCCCAGATTGTCCCACTCCTCATGGGAGATTCGGCGTAGATCCCACAGAGTGGTTGGTGGGTCACATCGTCCTTAAACAGCCCTTTTCAATCCATCGCAGGCATGTTCGACAGAGTTCATCTGGAGAACATGCTGGCCACTCTAGTCGTTATGGTGGAAGAAGTCACTCACAAGGTGTGCACGACGGGGGCGCGAGCTGTCGTCAATGAAGACGAATGCCTCGCCAATATGCTGCCTATATGGTTGCACTATCGGTCGGACAATGGCATTCACGTATCCTACAGGCGTTACAGCGACTTCCATGACCACCTGCGGCGAATGTGGGCCCTACCTAATGCCACCCTAAAACAGGAGGGAGCCTCCACTATGCTGCACCCGGTGGACAGTTTATCTAAGGCATTCAGCCTGACCACGTTGCCTCCAAACGCGTCTCCGACGATTGTCTGGTTGAAGGGATATGCAACACTCATCGGTGAAGAGAACGTGATGCCAATTCTGAGCGGTCCATCCGTCATGTTGTTGGGCCCATCTGTAGCTCGCTGCATGGTGTCGTGGTTGCAAAGATGGACCTCGCCGTGGACGTCGTGTGTGAAGTTGCGCAACATGCAACCTATTGCGCACAGTTTGAGTCGTAACACGACGTACAGTGGCTGCACGAAAAGCATTATTCAACATGGTGGCTTTGCTGTCGTGGTTCCTCCCAGCTCTAATCCGTAGGTAGCTTTCATCCACTGCAGTAGTAGCCCTTGGGTGGCCTGAGAAAGGTACGTCATCGAAAGTTCGTGTCTCTTTGTATCTGTTCGATGTCCAACAACATCACTTTGGTTCACTCTGAGACGCTTCCCTTGTTGAGAGCCCTTCCTGGCTAAAAGTAACAATGCAGACTCAATCGAACCGTGGTATTGACTGTCTAGGCATGGTGGAACTACAGACAGCATGAGCCACGTACCACCTTCCTGGTGGAATGACTGGAACTGATCGGCTGTCAGACCCTCTCCGTCTAATAGGCGCTGCTCATGCGTGGTTGTTTCCATCTTTGGGAGGCTTTAGTGACATCTATAAACAATAAAAGGCATTACATTTGTGATACAAAATGTGCGGTGAACAACTATCTTCAGGAGTTCTGGGACCCGGGGTAATGGAAAACTTTTTTTGATATTTGTATTTTGTGAAGGTTTATCTGAGAGCTTTGAGCGGGAGTGTAGTGTTCCTTAAGGTGATATGTTATGTGTAACATTTTCTTTCATAACCGTAAATTAATGTGTGTGTGTGTGTGTGTGTGTGTGTGTGTGTGTGTGTGTGTGTGTTTGTGTGTGTGTGTGTATGTTGTGTATTTAGAGTTTAGGGGCACTCAACCCCGAGGTTACCAGCGTCCTTAAAAATATGTAAAAGAAACGAATGTTAAGCAACTTATATTCGTAATTATTTTCGGCCATAATGGCTACGATTGTTAACCGTGACTGTGTGGGTTAGTAATGTATTTGTGATATCTGTTTCCAGTCACCTTTCCATGTTGTATTAATCTAACATAATACAACGCGTTTCGGACATGTTCTGTTGATCTTCAGGTTTTTATACATACAAACATACATACAGAGAAATATTACTTAAATATAAACTGTCTTAAACAAGATCGACATAGAACTTTTTGTCCTTTGTTTGTTACTGTAGTTTCTGGTGTTGCATTTGCAGAGGAGGGGGGCAGTGGATGGCCAGATATCGTTGACATTATGTCTTCTGCTGGTTTTTTCTTGTGGTTGATTATGTATGATATCACAGCTTGCATAGGATGCAGATAGTTCTGCATCTGTTGTGTGTTGCGAAAATAGCGTGAAAGGCTTTTATATGACAATTGATCACTTACGATTTCATCGCCTTGCAGCTTCACTTGCGTCACTGGTGTAATGGCGGGTCTGTCGAGTAACATTACACGATTGCACTTTCTATTTTCTCACTGTTTTCCGTCGTAATTCACTGCACATTTTGTTTCGACATACATGTAAACGTTATGCACTTAACACAAGATTTCGCATATGTAACATGTCACTAAGTATCGATTATCGAGGTTTTCGAAAATTTTGGAAATTTGTGGTAAGGTCTTATGGGACGAAACTGCTGAGGTCATCGGTCCCTAAGCTTACACACTACTGAATCTAACTTAAACTAACTTACATTAAGGACGACATACAGACCCATGCCCGAGGGAGGATTCGAACCTCCGACGGGGGAAGCTGCTCGGACCGTGACAAGACGCCTCAGACCAATCGGCTACCAAGCGCGGCTATTTAGGTTTTGAATCCATATTATTGATACTGGTAGATTTGTAGGCGTTTATTTATACTGACACATCTTGAATCTATTGAGTAAGAACTGGCTTAAGACTGTCGAAGAGTTTTGAGTGTTTGAATTCGCTTATCTCGTTAAGAATGTTATCTCCATGTTTTGCATTATGTATGAAAATTTCCATTTCTTCCATGCTATCCATTCTTGTGTTTGTTCGTATTTTGTGTAAAATTTCAAGGTTGTCTTCGGTTTTCAAAGGGTGACCTGTGCATTTAATGTGAGTTGCTACTGCCGATTTGTTACATTTATCAAGTCTGTAACAGTCTCAATGTTCTTTGAATCGAGTTCTGAAATTTCTGCCTGTTTGGCCGATATAAAATTTATTATATTGGCTGCAGGTAATTTTGTAAATGCCAGACGCGTCAAAACTAAAGAGATACCTTCCCTTCACGGAAGCGACTATCATTTTAACGTTCGTATTAACTTGGTGCATAATTTCGCAGCGTCTTTGTTTTGGATGTTGGTATTCCGTTAGCTACAGGTTTATTTCTCGATTGTCATTTTTCATCTGTAGTTCAGTGTTCCTATGTAGCTTACATATTGTCATTTGGAGATAGTGAGTGGAGCTGCGGACGCTGAACAGTGGAGTTCCAAGTGAAGGAATCGCGACATTATGTTTGAATTCAGTAGGTTGGTGACAGCAGAAGACACAGCCTGAAACATTTGCATTGTGTGTGCCGATAACGCCAGTGGACAGAGCGCTATAAGAAAATGGTTTTCTCCTTCTAAGGAGCGTCGTTTTGACAGTAGTGACTCTCCACGTTGAAGAGGACCTTCGGGGTTTCATGAGGGTCGTTTAAACGCATTAATATGTAATGAATCACGTCTGTGTACTAGAGTACTGGCAAATGTGATGAACTATGATAATTTCAGCGTCGTGCGACATTTGCATGCAACGAGGAAGGTTCAAAACCGGGTGTATGGTTACCACTTTCTCAAACCCAAAATCCCAAAAATCAGCGGGCAGCCAAGTGTGAGTCTCTGGTTGCTCGTCATCAATTGGCTAGCGAACAGCATCGACTATTCGTATCCTGTATCGTCACTAGTGAGGAGAAATGGAATCTCAATGCTAACATATGGAAAAGAAAAGAAAGCCCAATTAACACAGCAGCTCCACGTATAACGACCTGCGAATACCTGGTGGAACAGCTTCGGTATGTAGTACTACGAATTGCTTCCCCGAGTTGTAACCATCCCTACTGACATTTATTGTCAATAACTGAGACGTCTTGCAGACGCAGTCAAAGGACCACAGCTAAAAAGATTGCGTAAAGTAATGCTACTCCACGATAACGCCCGCCGGAATTCTGCTGGGCTGACAAAAACACCATGCAGGAGTTGTGTTCGGAAGTCATACTGCATCTACCTTACACATGATCTTGCCCTCTCGAATTTTCCTCTTTTCGCTTTCGGTACACCATCCTTATTGGAAATTCCTTTCTGGATAAAAATGCGCTCCGAACAAGGTTCGACAAGTTCTTCAACACAAAACCACTTGATTTCTACATTCGCGGAATCGAAAAGATTTCCCAGCATTGGTAGACTGTTATAAATAGTGAAGGAGGATACCTGTATATTACTCATGACAAAACCTCTGTTATATGTATCTCCCGCATTTTTTAAACTTATGGAAAAACGCTACGAACTTTTGCATCAGTCTAATACATTTGACGGCGGCTATGGCTGAGCGGCTCTAGAAGCTTCAGTCCGGAACCGCGCTGCTACTACGGTCGCAGTATCGAATCCTGCCATGGGCATGGATGTGTGTGATGGCCTTAGGTTGGCACTGAGCACTATGGGATTTAACTTCTGAGGTCACCAGTTCCGTAGAACTTAGAACTACTTAAACCTAACTACATCACACACATACATGCCCGAGGCAGGATTCGAACCTGTGACCGTAGCGGTCGCGCTGTTCCAGACTGTAGCGCCTAGAGCCGCTCGGCCACCCCGGCCGGCGATGGCCTTAGGTTACTGAGGTTTAAGCAGTTCTAAGTCTAGGGGAATGATGACCTCAGACGTTAAGTTCCATAGTGCTTAGATCCATTCGACTAATACATTTACACCAATCAAAAATGTTTTGCACCACCTCGGTTCTGTGAGTTCCGGAATCTGGACAGAAAATTGGAATACGGATCAACATAAACATCATTTCCACCCTTTTAGTGCTCATGAAAACCTTACATTGGATGTTGTACAGCCATATAGAGAGACCTTCAGAGGTGGTGGTCCACATGTGATGCCACACCTGAGCGGACCATTCGGCATCTTGCTGGGGCCTTTTGTACCACGTTGCATTGTGTCGTGGTGGCAAAGATAGACCTCGCCATGGACGTCGGGAGTGAAGTTGCGAACCGTGCAGGCAATGCGCACAGTTTGAGTCGTAACACGACGTCCTGTGGCTGCACGAAAAGCATTATTGAACATGGTTGCTTGCGCTTGCAGCTGTGGTATTTTTATCGTTATGTCAGTGGTATGAACCATCAATGTACCTGTATTGTTTCCCTGTTCTTAGTGCCCTGTCTTCAAGACCTGATCTTCACAAATTCTGCGTAACCGTTTAGCTCTGGCTCTGAGTTAAGTGGACACCGCAGTTAATAGAATCTGCCCGGATTATTAGTTTAGATTTACAGAATTTTATAATACTCCGTTAGCTTCCTATTTAACTGTTATGCAAGTCACTACATTACAGCCGCGAGGGGTAGCCGCGCGCTCGAGGAGCCTGGCCACGGCCCGCGCGGCTTCCCCCGACGGAAGTTCGAGTCCTACCTCGGGCGAGGGTGTGTGTGTTGTCCTTAGCGTAAGTTAGTTTAAGTTAGATTAAGGAGTGCGCAAGCTTAGTGACTAATGACCTCAGCAGTTTGGTCCAACAATATAAGTTTGAATTATGACTATTTCTCTGCTGACGAAGGAGATCCCTTGCTAGTCCTAATGGAAAAAAAAAAAAAACGTTCAGTTTTTTTTTCAGTCTTCCTTAGTCAAATTAAGTGAAAACATTGTTGTTAGCTGCGGATATTCTAACAGCTTTCCAAATGAAATAAGGCTCTTGGAGCCAGTTTGATTTCTGTCGCTGAATGGCAACAGCTCAATCTGCGCTTCGTGTTCGCATGAAGAAAACGGAGAACGAATATGTACAGATGACGTGAAGATGTTGAAGCAAGAGAAACGTATGCTAAACCAGATTCAGAATCATGTGATGAGCGAGAAGAAATGGAGCACGAAAATGATACAGAGACTGATGGTGATGGTAATGAGATAAGCTCTGAAAATAATTTCTGCTTGGGAAAAGGCAAATCAGCGAAATAAATGAAGAACGCTCCTCCACGAAATGTAATCAAATGCAATTCTTTAAGTTTTCTCGGCGTACTGTATCTTTTATGAGGTTCCGGGATGCAGCCGGATGATGTTGACTTCTAGCCACAGTATTCCGGTTGGCAACCATCCAGCCATCTTCAGATGAGTGTCCGTCACTCAGTGGCAGATACTTACCGATAATGACGGAGCGGTTGACAGCTGAAATATTGTGGCAACAAGTCAACATCATCCGGCTGCAATCCCATAGAAAATGAAGTGAAATGACTTAAAAATACTATTATTTCGTGCTAGGTGTAAGACGTGGCACAAGAATTGCGAAATCGACTTTAGAGTGTTTCATATTACTTATGGATGAAGATACGAAGGCGTACTTAAAAGTAATGCCTACGAATTTTTTATTAAATAAATCGAACTATATAAACAGTCGACACATTTATTTTCCATCCCCACAAATTTATTTCTCGACATAGTTATTCTGGCGACAAATATAGTTCTCTCAACGAGAGACCAGTCGTTGATGCCGTCGCTGTAGAATGTTTGACTTTGATTATGGAGCCACAATCTCACCTCTGCTTCACCATTTCATCACTGTCAAAGTGAAATCCTCGATGGTGTCCTTTAACTTTTGGAAACAGGTGAAAATCGGATAGAGCCAAACCGGGTCTGGATCGATGATGCTCGATAACACTGAACCCAAGGCGTTCGATTGTTGCAAATGCTGCAGCGCTCGTGTGTGGTTGACATTGTAACGCTGAAGGATTGGGTGCTCAATGTTTGGACGAAGTCTTCAGATCCGTGTTCTGCGGTTAGAAACTCGACTACAGTACCATGCTTCTCTAGCACCGACGGAGTTCCGTTATACAAAATGCCGTGTTACACTCTACAATTCGGAGCCCTGTAGCGGTAAAATGTTGCAACAGGTGACATCGATGCGAGAATGTTGACCGAGTAATATGCATGACATGTAATATTTCAACTGATGTTGAGAACAGAATTAAAAAAAAGTGTAGGTATTACTTAACAGCGCGTTCTCCCATGATCAGTGAAATATGTGGACACAAGAAGATTCCGGGAACATTTTGCCAGGAATGAAAAGGCAAAGAGAAATATGTGGCTGAAATTAAAGCTTTTGTGGGGCCACTTATTTTGGACAGGTTTTATGGCTCTCAATATATGAACCTCAAGGACTGTCGAACATAAAGGATTTTGAAATTGAGATACTTCACAATACTATGAGTTTGTGTCGGTTTCTGTTCAGATGCACACGGTTTGATGACATTCAAAACGGGCAAAAGGGAAAGCAATTAGATAAAACTGCACGGACTAGGGATTTATTTGAACTGTTCCAGGTGATCAGAAACGACCACACAGTGGATAAAAGATGCGACTGTAATGCCAGGATGTAATACGCCCTTGCTGTGGAGGTATGCGTTGAGAAACAGCTAAATGGATCGTAAGATGTGGTGATTCGTTTAAGCAAGACAGTTCAGTGGACAGGCCATAATATGACAGCAAGTAACTGGTTTTCTAGTTGCATCTTGTCTAAGGATCTGTTGAAGAAGAAACCTACTTTGCTTGGAACTGTTGATTAAAATAAAACTACTTCCTCCTGAATTTGTGAATGTGAAAAAACGTGAAGAAACAGTAGCTTATTTGGATTTCAAAAATATTTCCCAGTAACGAACTGGACTAGTGAATGTAGGCCAATCCTGAAGGTCTGTTTTTCCATGAAATCAGTTTTGTGGCTCTTATGTAAGAAACATTTGGGATTCACGTTGAGGTGAATGTAGGCCAATCCTGAAGATCTGTTGTTTCATCAAACGAGTTTTGTGGCTCTTAGGTAACAAATATTTTGAATTCACGTTGAGGTCCTACCTCACTATCATTAAGCATTTGGTGTAGCAAAATGGGTGTTCTTTCTGTTGATACATATTTCGATAATTCTCCAGTAAGGCACGCAACTTCAGGACTGAATCAACTGTTAATATTCGACCGCTCGTCGTTTATTCACTGCCTGGAACCTTAGCTGACCTTAGCAAACGTTACCACTGTCCCACTACCTAGGATATTATTTCCTTTGCTGCAGTATCACAGGATTTTAATTACCTGTATATATAGGTGCTTTGAAGATATTTTCATGCACACAAAACGCAATCTAGAGAAATTCTAGAAAGAGGCCTCATTAGCACCTAATAGTCGTTCGGAGGTGAACATCTGTCATGTGCAATAAACAGATCTAACATTGAGTCTAGGAAAGTAAGGTCCAAGAAAACCTGCGATTTAGGCGTTCAAAACCGGTAGGATCGTAATGAAGTGTTTTATAGACTATTCTTTTGGGTGGGCCCCACAGCATCAGTAAATCTGTAGTCGGACGTTATTCTACCAAGGTGTACTTAAGACCTTTTGTTTGCACTACTAGTTTCGGGCACTACCCATCCTCAAGTGCATCTGCAGTAACAGATGTGGATACAACCTTTTTCCATTTCCTTTGCATGACACATGATTTTCTCACCAAACGACAAAGATATATCGACACCTGTTACCATAGACGACCTTCAGAATGGGCAGCACCCGAAACCAGAAGTGGACATAAAATATTTTAAACACAGCCTGGTGGAATAACGACATGATTTTTTAACCAAACGACAAAGATGTATCGACTCCTGTTACTATAGATGACCTTCAGAATGGGCAGCATCCGAAACCAATAGTGGAAATACAAAATGTGAAACACAGCCTGGTGGAAAATGTGCTTCTTCAAATTCTGTTATCCATGGTTGCAGGGACAAGTTTCTTTAGTACCTCCTGATTAAAGTAGGTGCCATTGACTCTTTCACCCAGTCGTAGAAATGAGCTGGAAAAACAGACGTCATGAATTTAAGTAAACATGGGCTATTATTACTGTGTCTACAAAGCTATCATATGTTTTCGACTGTTCATCACCGGTATGTGTGTAAGTTTCACAAATAATGAACAGCTCTTTGAATAGGATCTGAATGGAACGTTTAATTCCTTATTAACAGAATACTGAAAATTATTTAACAGCCATTGTTCTCCTACATAGAGGAGTCTCCAGGGAAAGTTTACCGTTCGTAGATTGCGCACACCGATGACCTATGTACGCCAGTATTTTCTCTGGTAGCACGCTTTAGCTGGGCGCTTGTAATAATCCACATCAGATGGTATGAAGGTCGGTGCCGCACCAGGTTGTCGGTTGATTGTAGTGCCGGCACTGTGTGGCGCCGCTTGCAGTATTTGCTGGTTGCCATCGACCGGGAACGATATCCGTCGCACCTCGCGTGTGACACCGTCAGTTGCGTGCAGACCCATGTAAAACGCAGTCCCGCTATTGCCACCTGCGGGCAAAAACGTCTACAAAATAGCATTTGGCTGAGTGGTGAACAATCAGCAGTGCTGTGAAAAACAACTTCGCTTTTAATATCCGCACCGCCGGCCGTGCTTCGGGTCGTCCCGGAGGATTAACGACGGGGATCGGTGTGCGGCCAAAATACTGGGTAAATAGCGGGCACGTACTCACGTACCGTCTCAGATACACCTCCGAAAACATTTAGAAAATTCTTCCGACCTTACACATAGAATTAAGCACAGAGGGGTGGGGTGCTCTTATTCCACCCTGAGAAGTGAAAAGGACACTTACGACCTTAGATGTTTCGTCTTCTTAAACACATTGTCAGCAGCAGCAACCACAGTTGTTCAAGCAGATTTTGTAAATTACATTTCATAGATCAAATATGAATAGTTAATACTATATAAGTAGAACTCAACGCACTCCATGACCTAAATTATAAATAAACTCTTAAGTTTTACCGCTACATATTGCAAGAAAAGAATGGACGGAAGGCTATTGTTTCAATCTCCGTGGAAGTCAAGATCATAAAAACAGAATAAAGATTAAAACTGCCGTCTAATGTGGAAGCGAATTGGCATTGTCTCTTAATAAGTAACCTTCCCAGAAATCATCTGCATCAATTTGGGAAACCAATGAACACCTAAATCCAGCTGGACCGTTGTGAGTTTAACCACCGTTAAAGTTGAATGCGACGACATTCTCTTCAAATTTGAGCCTCATCGTTTGGTGCCTCAGTTTCCATCGTAATAAAACTTATGATTATTTTACTATGTGCTATACACAGTTAGTTCCGACATTTCAAGAAGGGCTGAAATAGTTTTGAATTGATAAATCGGGCATTTACGCCATGATGGGTATGCGACGTCTGTAGGAGACCCATCACCCATGTAGATGGATTCTAAGGTTATTAATGGATCCAAGCTATTGATCAACTAATTGGTTAGATTAAACACCTAAATCATAACTTCAAGTCTCTAATTCGTTTATGGCGTCCACTACTACTGAAACGATTCACTGACCTCTTTCTCGAGTTATGTATCCTCTGTTGTCTTCTACCCATAACAAAATCCCAACTAACCGTACTGCCGTATATAGTCCTTATCACAAAATAATTCTTCTTTCGGGACCTGTGTCATTTACAGTCATGACAACCAATCGAAATAACTCAGTGGTTTGAACACTAGACTGGCCTTTTGGAGATCTGGCTTCAATCATCTGTTAACGTAAACTAATTTAGGTTTTACGTCGTGTCCCTAACCGCTGTAGCCACATGCTTCCATTCCGGATCTTATCATGTACACATAATCGGCACGTCGTGTCTGCACGCACAAACACGCACATTAGTACACGAAGGCGCATAATGGTTGGTTGGTTCATTGATTCGGTGGAGGGGACCAGACAGTGTGGTCATCGGTCCCAGCGGCTTAGGGAAGGATAGGGAAGGAAGTCGGCCTCGTCCTTTCAAAGGAACCATCCCGCCATTTGCCTCAGGCGGTTTAGAGATCAAGAAAAACGTAAATCAGGAATGCCGGAATCGTGTCTGAACTGTTGTCCTCTGGAATGCGAGCCCACTGTGCTAACCACTGCGTCACCTCGCTCGGTAGCGTATAATGAAAGAAACTTGAAAACTTCCAAACGACTGGCTTCACATATCGCAGAAAGTAAAACCGAACTGAGACCTGCTGCACAGCAGAAGTTCAGTACGAGCATTTGAAGGATACTAGGGATGTGGAGGGATATTTCTATGTCGTTCGCTACCGAATATGAAGAACTATCTGGGCACGATAACCTGACGATTCAAGCGCTGGCTGCTGGCAACACCGTTGCCCTCACATTAAAGCTGCAGGTGGGTGAGCAATGGTAAGGGGAAGGCAGTGCCTGCTGCTTGCATTACCCGTAGCACTGTGTACAGTACCACTTCGCGTCTACGGGCAGCTTAACGTTGGCAGCGTTCGGAGACAAATGAATATCTTTCAACTAATACCGATTTTCGCAATCTTCAACTTATCGTCACCAGTTGACGTCAGTCAGTTGTCGAATTATGGTACACGTTTTATATTCAAGAATTATGACGTTCTTGGACAACGAAAATCTTCTCTATAAAAACCAACACGAATTCCGCAAACGGAGATCTAGCGAAACTCAGCTCGCTCTGTTTCTCCATGAGTTGTAACAACGGCGCTCAGGTTGGTGTCATATTCCTTGATTTCCGGAAGACATTTGACACCGTCCGGCACTGCCTTTCAGTGAAAAAAAAAAAAAGATATTATCAAGCACCTGATCGGATTTGCGTCTATATTCAAGACCTCCTTGCAGATAGACGGCAACACATCAGTGTCAACGGAACAAATTCGACAGATGTAGAGATGATATCCGAAGCACCCCAAGGAAGTATGATAGGATCATTACTGTTAAAAATGTATATAAATAATCCAGTACAAAGGGGCAGAAGCTCTTGAAGACTGTCCAAATATGATGCGGTTGTCTGTAAGAAAGCAGAAACGCTCGTAGACAGTACCGAGTTGCTCAGTGACTTATAGGGGATTGATCAATGGTGCAGGCTTTGCCAGTTAACCCTGAACGTAAGTAAATGCAACATATTGTGCGTACACAGGAAAAGAAACCACTACCGTAGAACTACACTATTGATGACAAATTTCTGGAAATAATATGTATAGTAAAATATGTGGGAGTAACTATCCCTAGCCAGCTGAAGTGCGGTGACCACATGAAGCAACTGTAGGAAAGCAGGTTCCAGACTGAGATTATAAGGCGCTTCTTCGATCGATTCTTGAATACTCTTCATCCATTTGGGACTATTACCAGGTAGGGCAGATAGAACAGAGAGGGAAGATCGTAAGAAGAGCAGTGCGCTTCGTTATCGGGATCGTTTATTCGGCCCGAGAGCGTTACAAGGATGCTCAACAAACTCCAGTTGCAGACGTTACAAGAAAGGCGTTATACAACACGGACAGGTTTGCTATTGATGTTTAGAGAGAGAGTACTTTTCGGGAAGAGCCTGACAACATAATACTACCTCCCACATATATCTCACCAAGTGATGACGAAGAGAAAAATTTTGAGTAATTAGCACCTACTAATATAGAGGAAGCTGACAATCATGCATCGCATGCACCGTTCGCGAGTATAACAGGTTAAGGAGGATCAGTTAATGGTACCGGAAGTACCCTCCGCCACACACCGTCATGAGGCTTTGTGGAGCATTGATGCAGAAGTAGAATTGCACGAAGAACTAGGAGGTGTAAATTTCTTCGCATTAAAGATTATTTAGCATATCAGTTATATACCTCAAGTATTTTTGTCGTAAATCCTAATGATAAGTTATTTGGCTATGCTTTACAGTAAACAAAAGAGCAGTAAGGACTACTTAAAAATATTTTCATAAATTATCATAGCTAACTCATGAGCTAAATTACAATATTACCATAATACATCGACTGTTTCATTATTTAGTATAAACGGTTCTCCTCCTAAGATATTAGCCTTAATGGTAACTCGCGTTGAATATTGAACGGCCTAGGACACATTCTGAATTCTAGCCTACTCTAAACTACTACCAGTATCTTTTTCGATACTACATTTGCACCATAAATTGGTTATAAATATAGGGTTCGTATAATCTTCATCAGTGTTGCTACATAATTTATATTATATATAGATTGTGGTATCATGCATCCCAATCGAAGGTTACTCTAGCACTTGATGAAATAGCTGAACTACACTGCAACAGCAACAAACTTGTTTTAGCCAGTACACGACAGATCAGTCAATTCGTCATTCAGAAACACAAAGGAAAGCTACTTTATGGACATCAGTTAGGTGACTGGCATTTTATGGGCATTTTTGAACGGTTATACAACCCCGAATTCGGCTAAGAAGACTTTTATGTCTTTATAAGGAATCTTAACCCAAATGTATTCTATCCGAACCCACATTTTAGCTTTTATGGTTAAAAGAGCATCAAGAGCTAGTTATCGACAACTAGAATCCTCGATATTTCTGACGGTGACATCAAGAGCGAGCAAGTAATGCAGGCGAGTGATACCTCTCGTGCCGACGACGACGTGAAAACCTCATGCAGCATTTGAAAGACCACTGGTGTCTGGAACATCATCCAGCAAAAGTTAACAAGGAACATACTAACTCGACTGAAATTGTAACTATCCATAATTTACAATACTTGAAGTGCCTATTCTTCTGAAGTCGCCTTCGTCAGCTCAGTCAGACGTTGATTTTCCCAGCAGCGTTAACCCACCACTTGATCGGAGCGCAAGCCTCTGAGCGCCAACCAAAGATATTGTTAACGCCCCTTGATTACCTCTGTTATTAGATGTTGTGTTAAATAGTTTTCTGCTCACGAAAGCAACAATCACGCCAAATATCCTGAATGATGCCAGCGACATCAAAGATCGCGTCTATCGTTCTTTCTGCGGATTTAGGATACCGTGGATGTAGGACATCTGCACATTACCTAGCAATTATTAGTGCAGTTGTCCTGTTGCCATGCTATCTTCTTTGGTATTGCTGTGATAAGCGATGGGAAGAAAAGGGACGGAAACTGTGTGAGATGACAGGCTATCATGTAGTAATATTCCCTTATAGGTGACGGATTAGCAAGATCGGTATCTCTGTTCGTCTCCCATCGTTAGCCATAGTGAAAAAAAAAAAAAAAAAAAAAACAGTTGAAAGATGCAGAGCTGGGGAATAGGCTTCCAGTCTGGCAATGAGCATCCATGTACCATTATTACCTTTCTACTGCCTAACGATTAAATTGACACCAGGCAATACTATACCACCACAAACTGAACAACTAGCCTGCAAAGACACACCGCTGATTGCATTATGACCTTTAAAGCTACATCATGTTCAAGAACGATAACATGGTTTAGGAAAGATTTCGGAATAACTTTATTCCAACGTAAGTTATGCCTGGTCATAAGCCTTCCATTTGTTTGCAACTAAATACCACTGCTTGTTATATTACGATGTCTGTCCTGTGCTTCTACTGTCACCTAATGTTGAGGGGAAAGATGAGAGAAATTGTCAATAGCTGAAGAACACATGATTAAGATCTAACATGATGCACATCTGAAGCCGTACTTCCTTTTGTTCATAGTTTGAAACTCGCTTATCACCTACATTTGTCCAAATTTGTATCCATATACGGATATCTGTTTACGTAAGGTTCTTCAGTAACTAACACTTTTAGCAATCCAACTGGTCTGAAATTCAGTTTGACTGTGGGAAACCAGCATCCTTACTGAGCTTGTCAGATGTAAAGGGTTTTTCAGTGTATCTAACAACCGCACGTTTTTATTTCATTTAAAGAAAAAGCAGACGATTAGCGTTGTTCGGACGTCATTAATTTTGAAGAGGTTCGTACTTCGTGAGTAGTGCATGTATTTCTTTTTCCGGAGCGAGGATAAACATTCATCTACCTTTGTAAGTCACGGTACTGAAATGAAAAGCAGAACATTAGAAACCAACGAGTCGTGTGAAGCAGTTCTAATCTATCTTCTGAAAGTTTTTCTTTTTCTGCTTGACTATTGCAGCCAGCCTGTACTTCAATTCCCATACTGTATTCAGATCTTTGTCAACCCCTCCCCCTCCTCAATGTTCTTCTCACCATTATCAATCTAACGGTTAACCGATGCCTCAAGAAGTGATCTACCGACCTGCCCTCTGTATTTGTTATTTTGTCCCGCAAAGGTCATTCTAGTTAAATATGAGTGTCGTTAAGCGACTGATTTACGGTCATAGCTACATTTTATAGTTATGAACAATAGTATATTCCTTATTATAAGAAATTTACCATATATTATTTGTTGCAAAATATAATCGTATTTTTATCTGTAACTGGATATTGCGAAAGGTAACTGGAAGTTATGCACATCCAGCAACTAAGCAATTCATTTGTCATATTGTTGTACAAACCAGGTAATTACTGTGCGAAAGAATGGGATAGACCACAATTGTTTTTATTCGTGAAAGTAGCTTCTAATATTGTACATGTGTAACAATATTTCAGAAAAATAGCTAAACCGGAGAATAAAAGGAAGTAACTAGTAAAAAAAAAATACATATTTTGGGAATAAAAGTCAAATCAGTTACAGCCTCATAGTGTAGCGTAATGTGTATGGCGTTAATCTGCGAGACAAGCAGGTGAACCAGATGCGAATCGAATGCACGCTGCGGACTAACGGCGGTGGGTAGGTGTACTGGCCAGCCTGAGCGCTGGCTTCAGGCGGTTTCTCACGCTCGTTTAGGCAAATGCTGTGGTGGTCCCCTCTGGGAATACACACAAGGTCAAAATACGTTAACGCATGGACCAAAGTTCGCAAGATAAAGAAATGTCGAATCAAAACAATATCAGCAGTCTAGATTTCCAGTTGTTATATCATTTGAGCAACCAGTTTCAGTTCTACATTAAGCCTTCTTCAGGCCCACTGACCGACCCATAGGAAGAATTGTATCTCTGGTCCAGTCAAAATAGGGGCCAGCATTCAGTGACTGGTATCCTTAGATTTCTACTTTACGTAGCGATCCCTTCAATCATCAGTTGCCAACCAAAGTTTACGAGATTCACAGGCAGACAGATGGCGCACGCAACTTAACTTCCTTGTGTTACCCGACGATTTAGACGTCAGGAAGAGCATCCTGCTATCAGAGTCATTTATGAATAACATTTTGCAAATCCCCAGAAAGCGGGCCCTGAACTAGACGGGATACGCATTAAACACACACACACACACACACACGCACACAGAGAGAGAGAGAGAGAAAGAGAGAGAGAGAGAGAGAGAGAGAGAGAGAGAGAGAGAGAGAGAGAGAGAGGATCACGCTACTACCAAACTAACCTATCTTAATAACTGATTGAGCTAAAATTTTATGAATCTTCGTAATATCGGCTAAAAACCCACGTAGAAGGTTATGGCTACGTTGTTTTTGGAATCGTTAAATATTATGCCTTTACAACATTATTATGAGACGCCATCCGATTGAAGATAAAGAATGTGCATGTGAGGACATATTCAAAGAATTAGGTCAGTCTGAAGCTGAATTGGTCCCTGATCAGTCCGAGGGAATCAGAAAGCGACACTCCGATGTCAGATCAACAGATGGCGTCGCCCGTAGGATGCCCTCTGCCATCGGTAGTGGCGAATTTGTTCGTGGAGGATATCCAGAGAAAGCACTGAAATAAGTTGTACATACTTTTCCAAACATGTTTATGACACATTCGTGGTATGGCCACACGAGAAAGAAAGGTTTGAGTAGCGTTTTCAACATTGTAGCTTCCTCCAGTCGAGGATAAATTTCACTGTGGGGTTGGAAGTGGAAGATGCCGGCAACATATCGAACAAATTCGGCGATGTTTCTGCTCGACGTAACATGAAATGCGTTTTTCGTTCACCTCCGAAACCGGGTGCGGTATTAGGTATAGTGAAAGATGATTTGGGACTCCGTAAATCAGATGTCTACAGTATACCAGTTATATGCCGTAGAGGAGACTGCGCTGACAGTCTAACAAAGATCCCAGAAGAATAGGAGACACACCGAACTAGGGCAGCCAACATAATATGCGTTTGCGGAACACTGCATATCGACACGAGACTCAGTGAGGTATGAACAGACGAAACTCGTAAGAAAAGACCTCACTCATTAATTTAAATTATTAACAATTCCTTAGTTGATTTATCTGCACCAACAAGTATTTCACTTTGATGAAATTTTAGGTCCCTATGCATCTCTCACGGCCGAGAGCGTCTTCAGTGCCCGACATGGACGGCAGCAGAAACACTACTGGCGCCCAGCATTTGGTTATAACCTCGCCCCCGCCCCCCCCCCCTCAGCACTCCCCCACAAAACCCACCCCTCCAACCACTCCGCCCAACACAGCAAGCGGCCTAGTATTGAGGAAAGGACAGGACGCGATAATAATATAAAGAAGACGGTATACAGCGCAGCTGGGGGTATCACATAAAGATGGAGGCTAGATGCGCCTCGAAATATCGTGTTTCCTGAACTGCTGCACGCGGCTGCACGCCTTACATCAGTACGATCACGAAGAGTTACCAAATCACTGTGAAAAATATTAACTAAACATTAACTCGAAATATAGGCATAATATTTCATCAGATTTGTACTTCCTTCCTGAAACGTGATGGTTAAACTTACTAGACCACTCAGTGTCAGCTGCGTTAAATAGTTACTGCAACATGATCTCTTTCTCGTCCAATTTCGGTTGAAAACACGTGTAACTTTGATGTGGAACATCATGGAAAATCCCCGCTTCAGTCGCTATAGTTTCACAAAGTTCCGATTGGTGGCGGCGCTACACGTAGCCTTCAAAACGACGTCTGTAACGGAGGCACTTTCCAAGAAGACAGCTCTCAGTGAATTTCTTTTGGTGGAAAGCCAGAGCATCACTGATATTCATGAGGGTTTGTAGATTGTCTACGGTGATCTTACAGTGAACAAAATCACTTTGAGTCGTTTCGCGAGGCGTCTGGCACCATCGCAAAAAGTTGACGCAATCCATGGAGTGCCGCCACACCACTTCTGCTCCGAAGAAAAACTTGAAAGCCGCACCCTCAGTCGGGAAAATCATTGCAACGCTCTTCCAGGACAGTGATGGGGTTATTCTGTTTGATCTCCTCCCTCATGGTGCACTGATAAACTCGAGAGTGTACAGCGCTACCTTCAGGAAATCGAAGAAACAACTGTAGCGTGTTCGTCGCCACAAAAATCCAAATGAACTTTTCCTTCTCCATGACAACACAAGGCGTCACACGGGTCTGCGCACTCTCGAGGAGCTCATAAAACTTCACTGGACTGTTCTACCCCATCAACACTACAGCACAGATCTCGCACCTTCTGACCTTCATGTGTTTTGCACAATTAAGGATATACTCTGCGCGAAGCAGCACGGGGATGATGGAGAGGTAACTGATGCACTAAGCCAATGGCTCCGCTGTCGATCAGTTGAGTGATACCATTTGGGCATGTAGAACTACTCATTAAGGTGGGGTAAGGCCATCACATTAGAATGATATGTTGAAAAATAGGATTATGTAGCCAAAACGGTGGAGATTAAAATTGTTTGGAACCCTCAATGCAACCAATTTGCTTTGAGAAAAAATGTGTTGCATTACTTACTGAGGGCCTTCGTTCTTGTGCGAGAAAAGCGCTATATAAGCACTTTCCTCGCAGTCCGCCCCCCGGTAGCTGAGTGGTCAGCGCGACAGAATGTCAATCTTAAGGGCCCGGGTGTCCGCAGCTCGTGGTCGTGCGGTAGCGTTCTCGCTTCCCGCGTCCGGGTTCCCGGGTTCGATTCCCGGCGGCGTCAGGGATTTTCTCTGCCTCGTGATGACTGGGTGTTGTGTGATGTCCTTAGGTTAGTTAGGCTTAAGTAGTTCTAAGTTCTAGGGGACTGATGACCATAGATGTTGAGTCCCATAGTGCTCAGAGCCAAGTGCCCGGGTTCGATTCCCGGCTGGGTCGAGGATTTTCTCCACTCAGGGACTGGGTGTTGTGTTGTCCTAATTATCATCATCTCATCCTCATCGACGCGCAAGTCACCGAAGTGGCGTCAAATCGAAAGACTTGCACCCGGCGAACGGTGTACCCGACGGGAGGCTCTAGTCACACGACATTAGAATTATTTTCTTCGCGCGTGCATACACACAAACACACACACACACACACACACACACACACACACACACATATATATATATATATATATATATATATATATATATATATATATATATTTATATTTATATATAGGATGTATAGTGTTTTGTAGCTGAATTCTTTTATGGCATATTTTTGTGTTTGTCGATGACTTTAATCCTCATTAGGTCAGGAGTAACAATGGCTACTTCATGCCGAATATATTTGACACTTATTTACCTTTGTTTCCATTGTATCACGGTGGTATAATAAAGGTGGAGTTTCCCAGAGGTGCCTTATATGGATTACTTTAAGAAGAAAGACAAAATTATGCGTTCAAGACGGAACATTTAATAACTGACATGTTCGGGAGTTACGATGTGACTCTCATTTCATAATTTGTCTGTTTGTATCATAAATATATCGGATTTTGTGTTTCTTTTAAAGCGGCTCTTCTATCATAAATTAAATGACATATTCCAAACGGACTCACAGTCGACTGTTACTGGTCACTTACAGAAGAAACGCTACATCTGCGTATTAATTTCGCCGGTACATGCCTATGACACATATCAATCAGACTTCCACAATATGGTGCCATTGATGACGTCGGTTACGTCCAAGCAACACTCATTAACTGTCTCCATTAGAATCTGCAAATGTCGTGATCTTCCCAGCAGAAACATAGTCACAGCTAGTCTTTTGCGTTGTTTAATCACATGCCATTACGTTCCAACCACATTTCGTAGCAACGAATTTGACTGTCAACAGTTGCAGCAGCCTAGACATTCTGTTTCTTGGGCTAATAGCTAGAACGTGTATACTTTGAATCACCGTATGTTCTGTTCAGAATATTTCCTTCGCATATCAGTTCGGTGTATATATACAATAGAGCACCATTGGCATGTTCAGCCGCAAATTGTAGTCCATCGAATTTCCACAGTTACTTGTAGCCATAATGTTAATTATGTGCTGCAACTTTACACAATTTTAATTTAATGTCTATAGTTTACGTCAATATGCCAGAGAACTACAGTAGAAAAGGTAACCCTACAAATGAGAGATACTTAAGAAGAAGTTAGCTCCTGTTATAATGTTTTTAAAGTATTTTTTTCCATAGCTGTCACAACGTGTGTAGCAAGTGTGTAGGCAATTTTTAAATCTAATAGTGTTTGTGCTTTATCAACAGAAAATTGAAAGGGAGCGCATTGCTGAAAGCTAGAAGCTTTGGAATGCCTATAATCGGTTAATGTATATTTAATAAGGAATGTGAGATATTTATGATTTTATTCTTGAAATTACGAGTCTGCTAATTGCCCAGAAAACTTGCAGAGACTGACACAGTTGTTGTCAACTTCTAAATATTTTGTCAAAGTGTGCGCTTGGTGTAATACCCGACTGCATAAGATAGAAATCTCTTAGAAGACAGACCTCCATTAGCAGAATCCCTCTAAAGGAACGTCGCCCTATTGACGTTGCATTCCCTAGAGCCTCTTAGTGTCCGCGGAGCCAGCAAGTTTTCCCTTGAAAGCCTCTTACGCACTTTCCAGCAGACACGGCAGGGCCTCTTTTCCTTAAGTCCACATTCATCCCCATCGCACGCTCGTTTTGGTAATCGACAAACTGCTCGCATTCCAAAAGAGCTCTGAGTGGCACTGGAACTTGCATCCGACCCAATGCGGTGTAGAGTGACTCATAGTTCAAACTCAAGCACTATGTAACAACATGAGTAACTGAATGTTTAAAGTCATAGTTCCTTGCAAACATGTCTGCTCCTTCTTTAAACAGAATCCAAGGTGTTTGTACAGAAGATATCATTAGCTTTGGACTAACTTATTTGTTGTTGGTATGTCATGTGTTTATGCAACGACCTTTTTGTTTTTACTTGTGTATCGATTTTCAGTGACCATCACTGGTTGTTGTAGAACAGAAACGGCAGTCCGGTGGGCAAATGACTATGGCTAATATGTCAAATCTATTAATGTAAAGCAAAAAAGGAAAATGTAGACAAACAGATATTAATAAATTGTATATGTGGATAACAAAGGAATTAGTATGTCATTCGTCAACTCTGTAGTAACTATTTTGGTCGTTTTGAATTTTCCAGACGAAGAGGTTGACAGGTCTTTCATTACCTACATTTCGAATGGACTGCGTCATATGCACAACCGTATAGCTTACGTGTATCCTACTAAACCACAGAGTACGAAAAAATTTCATGCATGAGTGGCTCGCAACATATGGTGGTATCAATCAGTGCAGAACTGATACCGTCAAATGCTGTAACCTCGTGTGGGAATTGTCTCTCAATGGTTACACGGGGCTCTCTTGCCTTCTAATAAGAATTACATAGTGATGGAATAATGTCATGGTAGAACACCACTAGCATTCCTGCACATTCGGTTAGACAATTAGCTAACTCCACAAGAATTTTTTACATCACAATCATCAAGTGTTGGTAGATATTGCGTATATCTGCCTTCCTATCAATTCTTGTGAAGTAGCAAATTTATTACTACTCCACACATCTCGATCACGCGCACACTTCTTTGACAGAACGAGTCTTCCAGAAAGACGGTAGACCTAGGTAATGTTTGGTCTCTCTAAAAAGGCATCAACCGTTTTTTATGAATATTTTCCATGTGATTACGAATGCGAAAAATAAAACTTTGACGTGTGTTCTAGCGGACAAAATTCTCTCTGAAAGGAAGAAGGAGAGTAGCGTTGGACAATAGTTTCTTATACAAGTATGTGCACCAACCCCTAGTTTCCTAAGTTGGAAGTAATTTCCTGACCGACCTCGAACAAATCGATTTATCCGACATGAGACCCAACAACATCTGTCGTGAGGAACTGAACTCGTATTGCTTACTTACGATGTTCTCAGGGAGGTGTGTAGAGGGTACTAGGTTGATACAGTATTGCTTGACATTCAAAAGGCGCATGATCCAGTACTAAATCGACACATTCTAAAAAACAGTATGGGATATATGACGTGAATGGGGAGTCATCTGTAGACGCCGATATAATATCTGGTGTGCTCAAGGAACCTAGATTGACCTTTACTGATTATGTGCAACATTATTTCTCAACTTCCAGCAGTTGATGCAGTTACTTATCAGGAAATTATATCTCTTTAAATTTCAGTATCATCCAGCTAGATCTCGACAAAATATCAGCCAACAATGCGGACTGGTGACTAACTGTTTATGTAAAGAACTTTCAATTCTGCACTTCACGAAAACTAAGAGTATGATGCGGGTATCATTGCACTACAGGATTGCGGTGCTACAGCAGTAGTCACTGAACAATAGAGGTAACTGTGGATAACAATTTATAGAGGTATGAAGTTCAATGGCCGCGTAAACTGAGCTAAATGTAAAGCAAACAGCAAGCTATAGGTGGGATACTGTGAAACAGGTGCTGTATTTGTCTCCAAATGACACCACATACTACATATTTGTACTGTTCAACCTCGATTATTGATTAGGGGACCAAATGAGATAGCATAAAAGTTGATGTCGAGCGTATACATGATGGGCGATACGTTTAGCCGGCGGCATGTTTCATTTGCTAGAATGTAACAGACATGTTATGTAAGTGGCACTGGTACACAGAAGCTCCTTTCATACGAGAAACTGTTTAGAAAACTTTAAAGATCACCTTTCACAACACGGAAGAAAATATGTATTACTCATGTTATTATGTATCTATCTTTTCCAGGTCGAACGGATAAAATCAGAGACGTAAGAGTAGCACATATGCATGTAAGCAGTATTTCCTGTCTCACTGCACGAAACCTTAAAATATGACACAGTAAAGTGACTTTTAGTGACTCGCTGTATATTGACAGGAGAAGCCGTGACAGAACGGAACCAGGGGGCAAAACGGTACTTTAGAATCCTTTTGGCTGCAAAGTGATGCACTTTAGAATAACTTTCAGGAACTAGTATCCAATCGACGAGCATGGTAACAAGACGATGTAGAAGTGTTTGTCTTCGATTGTTCTACCAGTAACGTGGTTTCTCTTGTTTTTTTAGGTTCATATTGCGATGTTAGTAAAGTTTTATCTGCAAGGCAAGCGAAAGCGCTTTATCTACTAGTTTTCTCTATAATAAAAATCCCAAAACACATACAAACCTTTATAATGTAGCGCGATCTGAAGGCGTTTGCTTTCCAAAGTGCTTTCTGAATTTTGAGCTCTATTTAATGTCACAGGTGTTAGTAGAGAAGTTGGTCTAGAGAAAACACGCATGAGGCAGCGGTAACTGTTTTGAACAATAAAATGGGATGTAGGAGAGACAGTACTCAGTTCAACGTGTCTACAACAACTCTTCATAGGGTAATTTAGAGTGAACTTCCCAATGAGAGTTCTAAAATCGACAACCCAAACGGCCATCTTTCATATTTCCCGGAATGAACAAAAGTTAGGACTTGCCGGTTATTTAAAACACGTAACAGGCAGATTGTTTCGATTGACAATAAAGGAGTTCAGAGGTTTAGCTTTTCATTTGATAGAGGAATTCAAACTAACGCCCCGGCATAATAAAGGACTGAAAATGGCGGGTGAAGACTGGATCACTCAGTTTCCGGACTTTAGTGTCAGAAAGCAGGAGCCTACGTCTGGTGCTCTAGCTATGGACTTGAATCGTACAGATATTTCCAAGTTTTTGAGCTTTGGGTAACGATTATTGACAAACCGGCCGGGGTGGCCGAGCGGTTCTAGGCGCTTCAGTCTGGAACCGCGCTGCTGCTACGGTCGCAGGTTCGAACCCTACCTCGGGCATGGATGTGTGTGATGTCATTAGATTAGTTAGGTTTAAGTAGTTCTAAGTTCTAGGGGACTGATGTCCACAGATGTTGAGTCCAATAGTACTCAGAGCCATTTGAACCATTTTGAAGGATTATTGACAGGTACAAACTATCTACACATCGAATTTATAATTGCGACGTCCCTGGGACCTGTGTGAATCAAAAGGGAGATTCAGAAGTAACTACTCCCTGAGGGAAGGGTGAAGCAGGCGTTCTCACGTCCTCAGAGAGACATATCATAAAAGCAGCAGTATAAGCGAAAATTTTATTGTAACCACCCAGTAGATTATCTTGGAAGTTCGGAACACCTTTGTGAGAACAGTTATTTCATAAATGCACGTTTGTTTTTCAGTTAGTTTAGTGTTGCTTAAGATATAACAGTTCGGTTCACTTTATGAAAACCATTGAGCGATGAGCAATATTAGATGATCCATTTGCTTTAAATAATAGCACTTTCAACCAAGGAACGAACTTTTATCCTTGAACATGTATTCCGACAGGGTGATAAATACACATATTTAGCATAACACGCATTTGCTAAAAACGTACAAGAAACAGCTGTACATCATGAGAATCCTGTTCGTCGACTTATTAAGAAATTTCGAAAGACAGGCTTGCCGAATGAAATGGAAGACTACTTAAACTAAACGACCAGAGCCGGCCGCTGTGGCCGAGTGGTTCTAAGCGCTTCAGCCCGGAACCGCGATGCTGCTACAGTCGCAGATTCGAATCCTGCCTCGGGCATGGATGTGGATGTTGTCCTTAAGTTAGTTAGGTTTAAGTAGTTCAAAGTCTAGGGGAGTGATGACCTCAGATGTTAAATCCCATAGTGCTTAGAGCCATTTGAACCATAAATGACCAGAACTCGTAGGATACTGCTGACTCTATGCAGAAGAGACCAACAACATCATTACCCAACTTGGCACAAGAAAACGTTATTGTGTCTGCAACCGAGCATAAACGTTTTAGGCAACCGTTGATATTTTCCCCTTATAAAGTGACAGCAGTGCAAGAACTGAAAGATGCGGATCAAGAAACTCGAACCCCTGACTGCAAGTCGTTTACATCTTTTATTGAGAGAAAATCTTTATGTCACTTTCTGTATAGATGAGGCCTGATTTCGCCTCTCTGGTCATCTTAACATATAAAACACACGACTATAGGCAACGGAGAATCCTCGTATAATTTTTTTGCGATGCTGCAACCATTTCACTATCCAGGTACACGCATAACTTTTTATTGCATGGCAGTTTCATATAACAGCTGTGCTGTAGCGTCCAGATATCAAAGTCTGCAATGTATTTAGTCCATTTAGAGATGTTCTTACTTTTACTAACGACTAGATTATCTTTCCGACAATGGATTGTATTTCACCAGTCTGATATACTTTGACATATAAATAAGTATTTGTAATCGAAAGTATGGGCGGCACTCAAAAAATTTAACTGATTGTGGATCGAGGCAAAATAAATATTATCAGTCCTCGTGGTGTTCTTGAAACGCTGCTGAATGATCAGACCGTTAGAGTGTGGGTAGGAATAATCTGACGGCTCATTACTGAAACTTAGTTTTTTGAAGTGTTAAATGATATTGTTTAATGATCCACGGTTACATTGTCCAGCTAAAGGCAGACGAAATCAGCTACCCATACCTTCAATAAGATGGCGCTAATGTGCACACAGCTAACAAAGTCTTCTTGAAGAGCTTTTTGTATAACGCGTTATATTAAAGAAATCTGTGCCCCCCTTGCCCTCCGGACCTTGCTCCACCACATTTTCTTTTTATCTTGGGTTCATATTTGTGGCGCTGCTCGTGGGCGTCATATCCAAAATATTTTGTAACGGAACATCAGTTTTCCGAACAACATATAATGTCGTGAAAACTTAATAATGTTTATTCTTATACCACGAAATCGTCTCCTCAGCCCCTACCCAGTAGCCGTGGTTACATTTCCGTCACACATATAATAGCTAACGTATGATTCTCAAAATCTCGTGCACGATGTAGATTTTTTCCTTTCTAATAATTCCTGTAGCAACACGCGATTTCTATGTACGGATGCAGTCGGCAGAGCAGTCCTGTGTTCTTCTAAATAATTTCGGGTGTGCCGCAGGACCCCGTCGACATTCTGCCACGATATTTCGGCCCAGAGACATCCGGCTATTTTCAGGTGAGTAGGCAATTACCGAAGGCCCTAGATATATTCACAAAATTTATGTCGAATCTCCAGCATGCGAAATGTGCTGGCGTCTTTCGGCGCATATATCAGTAGATGACATGTGCGGTACAATCGAGTTGTCTGCGCTGCCCTCGGTGGTGCAAATAACAGACAGGATTTAATCATTGAATATCTAATGATCCTTCGATTCCACTGATACTAGATGGTTTTAATTATAGGGTTCTAATTTTTATCCAGTTTAAAGGCTTTGTCAAGATTAATCTTATAAATCTTATAAGATTATTGGAAAGACGTATTTCCACCGTTTCCTTGATTACTGACTAAATTCCAAATACTCCAAACTGGACATAAAATTTTTGTTCTGTTATATTCCATTGAGTGCCCCATAGAAATATACTGCTGATTTTAACGGTTGCCGAAGACGTGTGTGTACCTTTTTCTTTATTTGTAAGTCGTGTTTGATGAGTCTAGCCGGGGCAAGCTCTATCCTGGTGGATGGAAGATACCCTTGATTATATTTTTCCTAAGCAATCTGTCTATTTTAGAAGACACATTCCCGGCATGATAAAAGAACGCGGTTGATTTCTCGTCGTCATCAGTGTCCCCTGTGCGTTGTTTCCTGTTAATGTAGCTGTGCATGGCCTTCCGTATTTGGCGTGAAGTGTAGCTATTCTGTTTAAAAATCTTTTCCAAGTGTTCTAATTCTGCGTGGAGGTTTTCATCGGCCGATATTACGTGCGGCCCCTGTATTAAGGTATCAAGAACACTGTCCGTTAGTGCGGGGTGATTCTACATGCAGCAAAATCGAAAAGGAAGCGCAGAATATCAAGAAAAACTGCTACTCTTCTGAAAGATAGTCCTCTACCTAATCAAGTTATCAAGAGTCTGAGACCACACAATGCGGGGCCACCAAGACTATATGGTCTACCCAAGATTTACAAGGATGGTGTTCCACTACCATTAAAATTGAGTAACATTGGCGCCTCGACCTATTCTACTGCAAAACATCTGGCTTCTCTACTCAAACCGCATGTGGGTAAGTGTTGTCAACGTACACGTAATTCCGGGGAATTTGTCATTTGATTGACGACAGTTTAACTTACCAGCTCGGATTTTCTAGTTACGTTTGATGTGGTCTCACTTTTTATCAAAGTGCCTTCAATGGACTCATTGCATCTAAATATACTTTCTCCTCGACCTACTTATCATTTAATAACGAACTGTTTGAACAAACAGACGGCGTCACAATGGGTAGCCCTTTGTCCCCTGTGGTGGGTAATCTTACTATGGAGGACCTTGAGGAGAAAGCACCTACGTCTGTTGTTTTAAAGCCTAAGGTTGTCTGGCCTTACGAAGATGGTACTTTTGTTGAACGGCCTCTTGACAGAGAAGAACTGAGGAAATTCCTTTGTCACTTAAACTCATTACAAGAGAGCAACAAGTTTACGATGGAGATTGAAAAAGATGGGACTTTTCCCTTTCCAAACGAGTTAAAACGCTATAAGAATGATGGGTAATTAGGGAGTTCTGTGTACAGAAATACCACGCACAGAGATCTACAACTCCTTGAGTCTAGCTCTCATCACCCCGCACAAACCGTCGGTGTTAATACATTGTATGCACGTAATGCTGGATGATGAAAATCTCCACTCAGGATTACATCACTTGGAGAAGGTTTTTAAAGAAAATGGCTACCCTCCACGCCCAATAAGAAAGGCCATGCACAGCTATATTAACAAGAAGCAACGCGCTGAGGGCGCTGAGGGCGACTGTTTCCTTCCATTTGCCGGGTATGTGTCTTCTAAAATAGGCAGATTGCTTAGGAAAAATAAAATCAAGGTTATCTTTCACCCACCGGCGAAGAGCTGGGTCCCGGTTGGATCCGTTAAAGACGACTTACAACTGAATAATGCTGACGTTTACGAAATTCCCGGTGTATGTAGTGCGGCATATATAGGCGAGACGACACGAACTGTGGAGAAGCGTTCTACAGAACACGAAAGATACACCAGTCTTCGGCAACCGCTAAAATCAGCAGTAGCAGAACACAGTATTTCCGTGGGATACTAAAATGGATACAAAATAACAAAATTTTTAGCTCCAGTTTCCAGACTTTGGGGTTCCATAATCAAATAATCGGTGGAAATACGTCTTGCCGATAATCTTATAAATCGTGACAATGTCTTTCAACTGTATAAAAATTGGACCTAATATTTAAAATTATCCATTCTGCGTGGAATCGACGTGGCCATTCGATACTCAATGATTAGATCCTGTCCCACTTCTTCCAACCAGGGCAGATCAAATACTTCAGCTGTACCTGACACATGCACCGAAATATGTCAGCACATTTCGCATGCGCAGGATTCAGCATAAATACTGTGACTGCACCTGCGATCTTCATCAGATGTCTAGTCACCGAGGATGGCCTATGTCTTTGGCCCGATGAATCGTGGCATAATGTCGACGGGATCCGGCTGCTCACCCGAAAATCATTCGATGAAGCAATACGCCGGGAAAATTTCAGAAGTTACAGTCCTATATACCGTACATATTTAGGACGATAATCCATCAGGTCGGTTCCCTGAGCTGCCGCTACGGCCGGAGCACGCCTGTTGGTATCTCACCCGATAGGAATGCTACTGGGGTTCTCCGCTACGAACTTCGAATGGAGTCGCAACCCCATAAAACGAGTCGTAAATCGAAAGAAGGATAATATCTACACGCATAATAGGCTAAGAAAACAGACAACAGCATAACTGCAGAAGAACCTTAAGCATATCATAATGACATTTTTATGTATTATTTACAATATGTGTACTCCATGTTTAACTGACCTAATTTAATATTCTGAGGCATCATACTGCGTCCTTATAAATAATTCGCGTAACGACATTATACAACGACGGAAAAAAGTCGCAGCACCAAAAAACAATTAGTGTAGAGTAATGAAATATAGGGAAAAGATTCGTCTCGGTAACACTGCAAGATCACAGGTTAATGTAAGCACGAAATTAGCCATTGGAAATGTGAAACGGTGGTACATTAATAACAGCCGTAATCACCACAATGTTGAATCGTTACATGCAAACGTGCATGCATTGTGTTTTACAACTGCCTGCTTAGAAGTAGATACCTTAGGGGTTGCGAAGCAACTCAAATCACTTGATACGGGCAAGTCTTCAGGTCCAGATTGTATACCGATTAGGTTCCTTTCATATTACGCTGATACAATAGCTCGCTACTTAGCACTCATATACAACCGCTCGCTCACCGATAGATCTGTACCTACAGATTGGAAAATTGCGCAGGTCGCACCAGTGTTTAAGAAGGGTGGTAGGAGTAATCCATCTAACTACAGACCTATATCATTGACGTCGGTTTGCAGTAGGGTTTTGGAGCATATACTGTATTCAAACATTATGAATCACCTCGAAGCGAACGATCTATTGATACGTAATCAGCATGGTTTCAGAAAACATCGTTCTCGTGCAACGCACCTAGGTCTTTATTCGCACGAAGTAATGGCCGCTATCGACAGGGGATCTCAAGTTGATTCCGTATTTCTAGATTTCCGGAAAGCTTTTGACACCGTTCCTCACAAGCGACTTCTAATCAAGCTGCGGGCCTATGGGGTATCGTCTCAGTTGTGCGACTGGATTCGTGATTTCTTGTCAGGAAGGTCGCAGTTCGTAGTAATAGACGGCAAATCATCGAGTAAAGCTGAAGTGATATCAGGTGTTCCCCAGGGAAGCGTCCTGGTACCTCTGCTGTTCCTGATCTATGTAAATGACCTGGGTGACAATCTGAGCAGTTCTCTTAGGTTGTTCGCAGATGATGCTGTAATTTACCGTCTAGTAAGGTCATCCGAAGACCAGTATCAGTTGCAAAGCGATTTTGTAAAGATTGCTGTATTGTGTGGCAGGTGGCAGTTGACGCTAAATAACGAAAAGTGTGAGGTGATCCACATGAGTTCCAAAAGAATCCGTTGGAATTCGATTACTCGATAAATAGTACAGTTCTCAAGGCTGTCAATTCAACTAAGTACCTGGGCTTTAAAATTACGAACAACTTCAGTTGGAAAGACCACATAGATAATATTGTGGGGAAGGCGAGCCAAAGGTTGCGTTTCATTGGCAGGACACTTAGAAGATGCAACAAGTCCACTAAAGAGACAACTTACACTACACTCGTTCGTCCTCTGTTAGAATATTGCTGCGCGGTATGAGATCCTTACCAGGTGGGATTGACGGAGGACATCGAAAGGGTGCAAAATAGGGCAGATCGTTTTGTATTATCACGTAGTAGGGGAGAGAGTGTGGCAGATATGATACGCGAATTGGGATGGAAGTCATTACAGCAAAGATGTTTTTCGTCGCGGCGAGATCTATTTACGAAATTTCAGTCCCCAAGTTTCTCATCCGAATGCGAAAATATTTTGTTGAGGCCAACCTACATAGGTAGGAATGATCATTAAAAAAAAAAAAAAAAAAAAAAAAAAAAAAAAAAAAAAAAAGAGATATCAGAGCTCGAACAGAAAGGTTTAGGTGTTCGTTTTTCCCGCGCGCTGTTCGGGAGTGGAATGGTAGAGAGATAGTGTGATTGTGGTTCGATGAACCCTCTGCCAAGCCCTTAAATGTGAATTGCAGAGTAGTCTTGTAGATGTAGATGTAGATGATGTCATTTTGTGGTACAGAGTTCCATGCCTGTGGAACTTGGTCAGTCAATGCATGGACGGTTAACGCTGTTTGTGGATGACGTTGTAATTGTCGTGCGATACTCTGTACAGCGCGTTTAGCTACAAAAGTAGTATGTGGGCGAGCGTTATCCTATACCCCATTCTAGTTTATGAATGGCAGCACGACAGGTCAAATCACCAGATCAAAGTACAATTCTGAGTCCGTGTGCTTGGGATAGCCACGAGAGTGCCCTGCTGTCGTTCGAAATCGCACTCCATATTGCAACTCCAGGTGTAGATCCAGTGCGTCTAGCACGCAGACAGCTTGTCTGGAACGTCCTCAACTGGCTTACTTCTAACCAAAATACGACCACCACTTACACCAAGGCAGAAACAGACCTCCACCGTGGCCTCCAATGAGCTCTTTCTAGACACCACTGAAGTCTCAAATAGCGGTGGTTTTGGATGACTGGAACTCAAGGTACATAGCGTCTGTCTCAGAGCTGTCCTTGAAGTAACCCATTTTCAACAGTTTGCTGTGTCACTGGAGTGCCGACTGCTGCTCAAATGGCTGCTGCAGATGCAGTACGATGCGCGAGAGCCATACGCCTAAAATGGTGGTCTTCCTCCTCGATAGTGGAACGTGACCGTCCGAAGCAGACGTTTTCAGTCCTAAATCCATCAACTCATGCTATTTTGAACATTCCCGTATCACTTCACGATCCAAACCCATCTAATCGTCTTATTTCTTTACTTGCTCGTTACCACTGCTGCCAGCAATCATGTAGGGCATATTCGTGCCAATTCTTTCTGCAATACCGCAGAAGCCACATCCAGTTTCTCGTTGCCCTGTTGCACGACCACGTCCAAACTCGTAGTTAGCTATGGCACACAACCGCTACAGGGTGTAATTAAGGCAAACCTCATATCGTTCCTCATAGTGGCGCTACTAGCACCACTCTTATGGGACCGGCATGAAATATGACTAGGCATCATCTTTCAGATGCCTGCAATGGTCACAAATCGTCCATAACTTCTTCATTAATTGTAACAATATCACACAAGAACATTTAACTTTATCTCATAAGTAATATGGCAGTTATGAACTCGATGGAATAAGATATAAACCCTATACCTTACAGCGTGTCCTTCCTACACCAGTAAGCGTGACAGCAAAGAGTTCTATGGGCATTACTAATCTTTCTTTTGCTCTTGCAGGCAACTGTTATCTTACTTTTCAAGCGGATGAATTAAACAAGATGACTACGTACGTCAAGACTGTTTTTCTTTCAACAGAAGACCTAGTTTTAATGTGATTAATATGTTTCTCATGTGATTTCTGAGCTCTCCACAGAAACCGATATCTTCTGTGAAAAGTAACATGCCTAGTCTCTGACTATCTCTCGAAATATCTTATTGCGTTAAGCTTTGTCCTCCTTCATATAATGATCATTTTAGGTATGTCTTACGTAACTAAAAGACTATGAGCACCCATCCACGAATACTCTTCTCATTTTAGTCTACGATTCGTGTAGCAGAAATCTCGGTACGGCCATTTCTACTTCATAAAGGCGCCACATAAATTCTCTTATTTTATGATTTATATTCACAATTTTCATTTTCCGATATTGGGGTTTCCCTCAGATGCTATCAATAGCGTTATGAAGATCAAGAAACCCTTTGCAAATGTGATTATCACCCAATCATTTTCTCCAATACTCTTCTGCACGCAGGTATTCCTTTCCTGGTCCCCGTGCCTTTACAAATAAAAATAGATCTTTCCTGACATGCGCCTCAGTGTCATGTTCAACCCTGCCAAAAAAATTCCTATTCAGGTTTTTTGATGCAAATGAGACAAGAGTTATTCTATGCTACCGTTGACATCTGTTGACAGATGTTTTCTTGGGTCTTTTTATCAGCATGCAGTTTAAGCAGTGTGAGACTGCCACCAGTTTCATGAGCATCAGTCTGAAGCTTCTGCCGTGTATTTTTCACAGGTTTATCCACATGCATCACGTAAGATACAAGAAAGAACCATCTGACGTATAGGGAGAGGACAAAGATATGACGACACCAAAAGCTCAACACATTGCCATTCCTAACACGGGGTTGGCAACGGTTTTTCTCTCTCTCTTTTGGACTGCAGCTGCTGTTACTTTTTTAAAAATTTATACCTATTTATTTAATAAGTCTCCTTATTGTGTAGGGAATCCTTTATCATCTTGTTTACCGTTTCAGTCCGTGAACAACATACAACGAGCAAGTAGTAAAGTGGATGTATAGGTATTTTAGACCCTATGGCAGTGTAATTCGATTCAAGTTTCACTCTTATGAATCCTGCCACAACAACTCAGAAATATAGATCTCAAATGAATATACGTTACACTTTAATACATTGTAAATGAGGTTACATTTTACTCTATTCCCTCAAAAGGTTAAATGTAACGTGTCAGTCGTTTCATTATCGGCAAACGTACGTAATAACTTCCTGAAACGCAACGTAGTGAAAGGCCAATGCTCAGTTGGACCATATATTGTATACGGCAGTTCTCTGTGAACCCCGGTACGTGAAACGTGCAGCAGTCGCGAGGCATGCCGGCTCACCGCAGGGAAAGCTTAAAGTTGTACTGCCCTGGCGTAGCCGGCATGCCCTCCGCCGAATAACTCCGCCAATTTCGGAGCCGAAGTTGTTCTCTCGCCCTCCCCTTTCTCGCTGTCTGACACACGAGCACACACACACACACACACACACACACACACACACACACACACACATATCGCCTCTCACCTCTAGCCTCCTCAGTTAAACCTTTGCATCATCCTAAACCTTCTCCTTTCCAGTCCTTTTTCTGTTCTGTACCTTTCCTATTTCAATAATTAGTTAAGTCATTCGAAATATAGCTTATATTTGTGAAGCCGACGAAATGCTCGAAATATTGTGTCCCTTATCACCAATTTCAGGAAGTCTAACAGTTCAGTAAACTTTAAACGTAAACTAATAATGCTTTAACCCACAGACGTCCTACAGTGCGAAAACAGAAAATGAGACGATGTAGCATATTTCCCAAACGGTAAATGTCTCCATGGATGGAAAGATAGCTTCGTAATTCCATTAGACTAACTTTATCGATCTATAGAAGGCCTATTAATAACCGATGAATGAATTTGAAATTATAATTTCAGTTTTTCATATTTATTCACATCAGTTCAATGTTCTTCTTCCAAAGCACAGTCGTTTGGTGGCGTTCGACTCTGACATGGCCGGTTTGAGTCCCAGTGATTGAGAAACCTTCATCATCAGTATTAGACTAGCAAGAGGAAGAGATGTGGAGACGTACCGTTCCTGAACATCTGACTTTGTTCTGGATTAAAATGGAAAACTGTTAGCTGTGTCTCACAATGTGACAGCTTGTCACTCTTGATTTTCATCCTTTAGTCGAACAGGGATGTTAGACACAGAGCTAGTCGTAAGAAGCAGGTAGTGTGACGGCACCGCTTTTACAAAAATGGCTCTGAGCACTATGGGACTTAACATCTATGGTCATCAGTCCCTTAGAACTTAGAACTACTTAAACCTAACTAACCTAAGGACAGCACACAACACCCAGCCATCACGAGGCAGAGAAAATCCCTGACCCCGCCGGGAATCGAACCCGGGAACCCGGGCGTGGGAGGCGAGAACGCTACCGCACGACCACGAGATGTGGGCCCGCTTTTACAATCTTCTCTCTCTCTCTCTCTCTCTCTCTCTCTCTCTCTCTCTCTCTCTCTCTCTCTCTCTCTCTCTCTCTCTCTCTCTCTCTCTCTCTCAAATAAAACAAATATCATACAATAGGGTAGAGTTTACGGACGACGTTTTCTGGTCAGTATATTACTGTAGTGACTAATTTTAGAATAACGTGAGAAAGTGCCCATTACAAATGTAATGTATTGCGAATACATAGAAAGAAGGATCCTTTATTGTATGACTATATGATAGCGGAACAAACACTGGTAGCAGTTACTTCTGTAAAATATCTGGGAGTATGCGTGCGGAACGATTTGAAGTGGAATGATCATATAAAATTAATTGTTGGTAAGGCGGGTACCAGGTTGAGATTCATTGGGAGAGTGCTTAGAAAATGTAGTCCATCAACAAAGGAGGTGGCTTACAAAACACTCGTTCGACCTATGCTTGAGTATTGCTCATCAGTGTGGGTGCCGTACCATATCGGTCTGACGGAGGTGAGAGAGGAGATCCAAAGAAGAGCGGTGCGTTTCGTCACAGGGTTATTTGGTAACCGTGATAGCGTTACGGAGATGTTTAATAAACTCAAGTGGCAGACTTTGCAAGAGAGGCGCTCTGCATCGCGGTGTAGCTTGCTCGCCAGGTTTCGAGAGCGTGCGTTTCTGGATGAGGTATCGAATATATTGCTTCCCCCTACTTATACCTCCCGAGGAGATCACGAATGTAAAATTAGAGAGATTAGAGCGCGCACGGAGGCTTTCAGACAGTCGTTCTTCCCGCGAACCATACGCGACTGGAACAGGAAAGGGAGGTAATGACAGTGGCACGTAAAGTGCCCTCCGCCACACACCGTTGGGTGGCTTGCGGAGTATAAATGTATATGTAGATGTAGATGTAGAGACTACCGTAAGCAATTTCCTTCATTTTATACAGTTTTCGTCGTTGTATGACATGAGGTTAGATTTTATGCAATATCTGTATGTATTTCGCATTCTGCGTTTGAGTGCTATGTAATACACCAAAGAAATTTGGAAAATATATTTAATTCTTCAGTTACAGAGTTTTTATTGAGTGAAATGCTGTATATTTTCCGAAATATTTATGTACGCTGTGGGCTGTTAAGCCAGTCTTCGTGGATCGTGCACCAACTTCTATCATGAAACAGGTCTATTATTATGGTACGTTCGATACTTGCAAATGACCACAGTTTTTTTCTGTTTTAATAGTTTTATCTGTTTTCAGAATGGAAAATGTGTTGATTTCGAATAGCTTAACTTTCAAAATCTATTTAGCTTATAACTGGTTGTTCATAGTATTTTCCCTTAATGAAAGCTGATTGGTCTAAGGCGTTGCAGTCATGGACTGTGCGGCTGATCCCGGCGGAGGTTCGACTCCTCCCTCTGGCATGGATGTGTGTGTTTGTCCTTAGGATAATTTAGGTTAAGTAGTGTGTAAACTGACGGACTAATGACCTTAGCAGTTAACTACCATAAGATTTCACTCACATTTGAACATTAGAATTTTTCGATTAATGTATTTTCACTCGCAGATTTTTGGTGAGGAGAACAGTAACAATGTAACAGATAGACGATTTAACACTGTACTGATAATATTTTCTCTAGGTCAATGCTTCTAAATTTCAATAAAATATGTGTACTTAGGGACGTGATAATATTTTACCTTGGAATATATTTCCATGTTTGGAAAAACCGCGACTTGCTGGAGTAATTTTTGTAGTTTCATAATAGGACTGCAGTGCATAAAAAGTTAGTGCTATCTTTTAAACAAAGCTTGGTTCCAGTCTAACTCTGTGACACGAGTTTTACTGTTGGTTTTTCCCCTTTCTTGTAGATTTAGGTCGGGAGTCACAGAATTGACACTAAATTCTCGGCCAAACTTTAATCATCAATAGGAAATTAGAGGCACTATTTACGTTTATTTTGTCGCAGTTTTAGCAACTGCTTTCTGTACAAGTCATTTGTCTTTGTGGTGCACTGTGCTGCTCCCTTCTCCACCGTGTTTCTCCACCTACAGCAATCTAACGCACTGCGATCGTTCTGTCCACATACTGATTGAGGCACTGTTGCTCAGTCCTGTTCCACACTTCGAGGGTGGCCCTATTGAGGTAACTAAGTGTGGGAGAAGGGTTCCCAGAACAGTAAGCTGCTACTTCTAACTGGATCAAAGCAGGTAATTATTTTCGATTGATTTCCATTTTCTCGAAGAAGGTATTCATGAGATAGGTGCTTCTGTTCGCGAATTATAGTCTGAAATATGAATTCATCGCCGAAACAATTAAACAAGCTTGAACGGTAGGATGGGTGATCCTGCCCCGATACTGAACAGCTCTCAAATTATCCTCCAAAACGAAAACAAACATCCATTACTGTACATCATATCGCAAAAAATCATGACTGACGCACCTCTATGCTGAATGCATTCAGGCAAACCTGAGACGTACAATGGTGCCTCTTCTCCAACAGACTATTCTATGATCATAATCAAGATTTTGGCGAATACTTCACTCGTCGCTGAAGGGAGCCTGAGGCCGCTAGTGTAGGCTCCACTCCAGGGGACACCTTGACCACCGTCTTCGCCCATCTTTGTGGGAGGAAATCTTTGTCTTTGTTCCTCATGGGGTATAATCGAGTAGGGACAAATCTAGGTAACAATGGTGCTTTTGACTGTAAGGACTTCAAATTTATTTTAGTGAAAGAAAAACAAGGCGAGAACAACATGTATGTATCTCAGGAAAACATGCTTTTGGCTCAAATTATGTTTAATATAACGCACCACCGTGCAGTATACAATTGTACCCCATACCTTGGGGTAAAGGCTAGTTCTCTGTGGGCCGCTCCCGGGCAATGTTATGTTTCCCGGCTTATACTAGGTAAATGCTGAAACTCATGCGAGTCACTTTCTTTCCACCACGTGCAAACCTCATGGGTCACTTTAAACCCATCGCTCGACCATTTGCTTTTCTTGTTGACGAGTAGGTCTCTCTGCAAAGAAGATGTGATTCATTCTTATCTCCAGAAGAGCTGTTTGCTCCACACGATTTCCCTTTCTATTGGTCTCGATTCGGCGCCTATCAACAATTTTTTTAACCTGTCAGAAAGCCCCTTTTTCCGTTGAGTTTATTTTTGTATTGACATTCCACAGTCATCGCACTCTTTTCTCTTCGCCCGGTTGATGACTGTGTCTCATAATGAGGAATTGGCTTGACACTGTTTAAGTGATACAGTGAAAGAAGACCGTGTCTGCATGTCAGTAGACGCCACATTGCGAAGAAAAAGCATTAACTGACTTGCTGCCTTCTGGGAACCTCATATTGTTTGCGTCTTATGTAATGGCACAAATTCGTCTTCGTCAAATGTATTTGAATTAAGCGGGAAAATTTCTGTCTTCTAAAATCTAAATATGGCGCTTTTCAATGTTGTTTCTCTAGCATAAACTAGTCCAAACTAATGGGCTATTTTGGTACAAAGTAGCAGCAATTCCCTGCTGTTTGATAACTCAAGTCTTAATTTTCAGACCGTAAAAAGTGCTAAATGGTTCCATGAAACTGATCTCTAGCGGTTGTAGCTTGAGGGTGCAGTGTGGTACAAGCAAACAATCACGACATCGTGTTTTCTAGCAAGTTCGATGACCTCCAAGTTTTCCTCATATGTTGCAAGGCGGTACAGCAGCTGAAAAGCTGATTTACTCTTGGATGGTTTGCCGAGAGAAATGAAGTAATGTAACAACTGGAGGAACACATCAACAACCGATAACACGCTGCTACTGTTTTTTACAATGCGGCATCTGAAGTTCCTCATGCATACTGACTGGAGGATACACTAGAATGTAGAACAATGTAATGGCCTGTTGCAGAGAAACTAACTGCTGCTGTTAGCGACTGCCCTCGCTGAAGCCGATCTCAAGTCACACACCTGCCTCCTTCGATTTAGGGCTATGATCTTTAAATGCGACTTTGGTACAGTTGTCAGTTCCGTTTCATCAACGCTATAAATCTTGTTCGATGACAATTTCTACTTCTCGAAACATTTGGATAAGATGTCAAAAAAGTTTGCAAAGACTGTTTAATTCATACCCACAGCAAGTGAGGCCGAATTTGGCTCTGGTTTTCTAAATGTGGGGGAGTGCTGCATACAAACGTCATTTAGGTAGTTTATCCCAGCCATTATCTCTTCCGTGCTGAAACTGTGATAAACATAATTCAGTTCCGCCAGTTGAAATGTATGATGTCTTTAATTAATAGTACAAATAAATAGTATTTCATTATCATGAGCCGCGCGGAGTAGCCGCGCGGTCTCGGGCGTCGTGCCACAGTTCGCGCGGCTGCCCCCGTCCAAGGTTCGAGTCCTCCCACCGGCATGGGTGTGTGCGTTGTCCTTAGCGTAAATTAGTTTAAGTTAGATTAAGTAGTATGTAAGCCTATGGACCTATGACCTCAGCTGCTTCGTTCCTTAGAAACGTACCACAAATTTCCATTATGATGATGTTGAATACCAATTCAGCTTCCTCATTCGCTATGAACACTTTGACATAACTCAGATATTAGAAAAAGAAGAATATACAATTATTTCTCCACATTGTTTGTACTCTTTTCATGAACAAATTATAGCACTTCAACTCAGAAGATACGCCTACCTTTCTTGCTATATCTTCTGTAGATGCACCATTCCTTAAATCTATCTCGTGATTTCGACTGCAGCACACCGAAAATAGTACGTATCTTTTTGTAACCTGCCTTACCACAGTGGGTACACCGGTTCCCGTCACTTCACCGAAGTGAAGCGCTGTCTGGCATGGCCGGAACTTGGAAGGGTGAAAATCTGGGCCGCCATGCGCTGTTGCCATTTTTTGGGGTGCGCTCAGCCTCTTGATGCCAATTGAGGAGCTACTCGACCAAATAGTAGCGGCTCCGGTCAAAGAAAACCATCATCAAGATCTGGAGAGTGGTGTGCTGACCACATGCCCCTCTTATCCATATCCTTAGTTGAGGATGACACGGCAGTGGGATGGTCCCGATGGGCCACTTGTTGCCTGAAGACAGAGTGCTTTTTTTTTGTAACCTATGTTTAAAGAAATAAAAAAAACCTTCATCAATTGCCCCTACACATATTTTTCTCTTCTCTACATCTGCAGTTGCGATGACCAGTGACTGGATGGCTTAGTGGTCAGAGCATGTACCTAATAAACAGGAGATGTGGGTTCGAATCCCGGTTTGGCAGAAATTTTCATACTTCCTCATTTATTTCAACCAATGCCCACTCACAACCAGTGCCTGTATCTCCTTTGTGTCTTAATTGATTTTACGTTAGAAGGTTTTCGGCGTGTTGAAAGTAGACTATTTATACTGAATTGATGATGCTAATACTAATAATAATAATATTAATAGTAACAATAATATTAATTATTATTATTATGTAGATGAAACTGAACCTTATCCTTCATATATCCTACGTCAAATTAAAATACACCTCTGCTGTTAGGGATGAAATTATTAATGACAAAAATCGTCTACGAATTGGCGCAATATAATTGTAGTTTCTGTATGTAATTGTAAATTATATTTGTTAGAATGTGTACATGCAATTAGCATACCGTTAAAGAGTGTAAACTTAAGTCACACGTAAGGTAAATACGGGAGTTCCGGTTTTATGCCGTTGCTTCTACCCGTATTTACTCCAAATGAACTGTTTCAGTCAAATTCCTTCCGCGTAAAAAACCAAGGTGAACATACATTTATAAAGCCTTTTAAAATAGTTATGCATTGTCCTTACATCTGTCCACTTGTAACACGACGGATAAGTTTTTCCTTCAAGAAAGAAGTTACATAATCAGATATAAAACCACAAAAATCTATATTTTGCTCAACAACAATGCGTTCGACGCCGCAGACCCTCACACCGGTACTAAACCTACCGGCTGCATTCGAGGTTTAACAGCCACGAAACCACGAACCAATGTTACCAACTTGCTAAGGGAAATATGAAGTTTTCCAGTTTGAACCCGATAGCCGATTATACCCCGATTCCCTCTCTGTTGAATGAACCGATTCTGTTACTGGACAGCTCCAACATTAGTCTTCACAACGGTGAAAGCATCCAATTCCCGTGCATCATATCGCTCAAAAATATAAATGACACATACTTCCATGCGGAATGAGTGGGACTGCATATATGAGACGTGCAATGAAACCTCTTCGCCTACACGTTAATGTGCGATCAGAACAGCAGCTTGGCAAATACTTCACTCTTCGGATGTCATTCCATTGGTATAGGTTCCATTCCCGGTGAACCGAACTTCTTTGCACACCTTTGTGGGAGGAGATTTTTGTTGTTGTTCGTCATGGACGTGTATGGGCAAAACGTCGTGTGGCGATAGCCGTTTACCGTCTGGGAACTCTCAATAGCTTCGAAACATTTTCTTCTAGTTCGGCGGGAACCATGCCACAATGACAGCCATTATTTGCGTTAAGAGACGATGCGGGCACGCTCTTAGCTTTAAATGGTATTCCTAAAGTGTTCATAGAATAGTCTGTACAAGCCGCAGTGGCAAGATCGTAAGTGCAGACAAAGGGCGCTCTATCTATGTCCTTACTTTTATTAGTCAGGCGCTATACATAACGAATTCCTCTGGTCAGAAGAGCATTGACAAAACGTTTTCCGCTAAACAAAAAGGGAAAAAAGAATACTTTACCAGTCATGATGGTGGCGCAAAACCGTTTTTGAGTAGTTTGTGTGTAATCATTCAAACGGAGCACTGATCTACTGAAGGGGAGGAATATGAGGCGATGCTTTTTTTAAGATAATAGGAGACTATATAGTTTCATCCCAAGAAGAGACTAGGGAGAGCGTGGAGTTTGTTAATTTACGATGTGACGACTCTCGCTCTTCAAAAGAACTGAAACGCCTAAATTCAGCTAGCAATTGTCATTGGGATAACATGGCTATTGGATGTCATGGAAGCTACGGAGATTTCAGTGACTGATTGTGGTCAATATTCATGGACTGTCATCTTCTTTTACATTACTGTGAATACAGGGCTTTCAGTTTTTAGCACGGGTTCCGTAGCTTATAGATAAGCAACTTATTTCTCCTCAGTTGCAGCATCAACTTGATGATATTCCGTTCACGACAGACATGCTGGTGGATGGATTCAGGAAAGAACTGTTGTGGATTTCGGAAAAAAATTTCAGAATCTACATCAACATTTACATGGTTACTTTGAAATTCAACTTAACTGTTTGGTGGAGTGTCATAGAGCAACTTTCTTGACTTCTTCTCGACCATTCCACTCTCGAATCGTACTTGGGTAAAATATAGATCTTCATTTTGCAGTCCGATCTTATTTAGGCACAATAGACGCTCCTCCCTGGTTAGGTGGGAGTCGAGGAGTGAACAAAATGTCATGGCTTTCGGAGTAGATACCAGTTTCGTCGCACCGAAACATGCAAAACACCATTGCTTTCAGGATTCCCACCCAAGAGCTCCTATAATATTCGTGACTCTATGTCGTGAAAGCAGCTGCCTTCGTTAAACTTTTTCGCTGTCCATGATGGTAAGGATACCGTACCGTACCTATTCAGAAGTGATGTAGTATTTGTCAGTGTTCTTTCGAATTGGGTGATGACCTGGATGCTGAACGAACTATGCTGCTTCGCTACCTGATTTTTTTTTTTTGGTCGTCAGTCTACTGACTGGTTTGATGCGGCCCGCCACGAATTCCTTTCCTGTGCTAACCTCTTCATTTCAGAGTAGCACTTGCAACCTATGTCCTCAATTATTTGCTTGACGTATTCCAATCTCCGTCTTCCTCTACAGTTTTTGCCCTCTACCGCTCCCTCTAGTACCATGGAACTCATTCCCTCATGTCTTAGCAGATGTCCTATTATCCTGTCCCTTCTCCTTATCAGTGTTTTACACATATTCCTTTCCTCTCCAATTCTGCGTAGAACCTCCTCATTCCTTACCGTATCAGTCCACCTAATTTTCATCATTCGTCTATAGCACCACATCTCAAATGCTTCGATTCTCCTCTGTTCCGGTTTTCCCACAGTCCATGTTTCACTACCATACAATGCTGTACTCCAGACGTACATCCTCAGAAATTTCTTCCTCAAATTAAGGTCGGTATTTGATATTAGTAGACTTCTCTTGCCCAGAAATGCCTTTTTTGCCATAGCGAGTCTGATTTTGATGTCCTCCTTGCTCCGTCCGTCATTGGTTATTTTATTGCCTAGGTAGCAGGATTCCTTAACTTCATTGACTTCGTGACCATCAAGTCTGATGTTTAGTTTCTCGCTGTTCTCATTTCTACTACTTCTCATTACCTCCGTCTTTCTCCGATTTACTCTCAAATCATACTGTGTACTCATTAGACTGTTCATTCCGTTCAACAGATCATTTAATTCTTCTTCACTTTCACTCAGGATAGCAATGTCATCAGCGAAACGTATCATTGATATCCTTTCACCTTGTATTTTAATTCCAATCCTGAAGCTTTCTTTTATTTCCATCATTGCTTACTCGATGTACAGATTGAAGAGTAGGGGCGAAACGCTACAACCTTGTCTTACACCCTTCTTAATACGAGCACTTCGTTCTTGATCGTCCACTCTTATTATTCCCTCTCGGTTGTTGTACATATTGTACATGACCCGTCTCTCTCTATAGCTTACCCCTACTTTTTTCAGAATCTCGAACAGCTTGCACCATTTTATATTGTCGAACGCTTTTTCCAGGTCGACAAATCCTATGAAACTGTCTTGATTTTTCTTTAGACTTGCTTCCATTATTAGCCGTGACGTCAGAATTGCCTCTCTCGTCCCTTTACTTTTCCTAAAGCCAAACTGATCGTCACCTAGCGCATTCTCAATTTTCTTTTCCATTCTTCTGTATATTATTCTTGTAAGCAGCTTCGATGCATGAGCTGTTAAGCTGATTGTGCGATAACTCTCAAACTTGTCAGCTCTTGCCGTCTTCGGAATTGTGTGGATAGTGCTTTTCCGAAAGTCAGATGGTATGTCACCAGACTCATACATTCTACACACCAACGTGAATAGTCGTTTTGTTGCCACTTCCCCCAATGATTTTAGAAATTCTGATGGAATGTTATCTATCCCTTCTGCCTTATTTGACCGTAAGTCCTCCAAAGCTCTTTTAAATTCCGATTCTAATACTGCATCTCCTATCTCTTCTAAATCGACTCATGTTTCTTCTTCTATCACACCAGACAAATCTTCACCCTCATAGAGACTTTCAATGTATTCTTTCCAACTATCTGCTCTCTCCTCTGCATTTAACAGTGGAATTCCAGTTGCACTCTTGATGTTACCACCGTTGCTTTTAATGTCACCAAAGGTTGTTTTGACTTTCCTGTATGCTTAGTCTGTCCTTCCGACAATCATATCTTTTTCGATGTCTTCACATTTTTCCTGCAGCCATTTCGTCTTAGCTTCCCTGCACTTCCTAGTCATTTCATTCCTCAGCGACTTTTATTTCTGTATCCCTGATTTTCCCGGAACATGTTTGTACTCCCTCCTTTCATCAATCAACTGAAGTATTTCTTCTGTTACCCATGGTTTCTTCGCAGCTACCTTCTTTGGACCTATGTTTTCCTTCCCAACTTCTGTGATGGCCCTTTTTAGAGATGTCCATTCCTCTTCAACTGTACTGCCTACTGCGCTATTCCTTATTGCTGTATCTATAGCGTTAGAGAACTTCAAACGTATCTCGTCATTCCTTAGCACTTCCGTATCCCACTTCTTTGCGTATTGATTTTTCCTGACTTAAGTCTTGAATTTCAGCCTACTCTTCATCACTCCTATATTGTGATCTGAGTCTATATCTGGTCCTGGGTACGCCTTAAAATCGAGTATCTGATTTCGGAATCTCTGTCTGACCATGATGTAATCTAATTGAAATCTTCCCGTGTCTCCCGGCCTTTTCCAAGTATACCTCCCCCTCTTGTGATTCTTGAACAGGGTATTCGCTATTACTAGCTGAAACTTGTTACAGAACTCAATTAGTCTTTCTCCTCTTTCATTCCTTGTCCCAAGCCCATATTCTCCTGTAACCTTTTCTTCTACTCCTTCCCCTACAACTGCATTCCAGTCGCCCATAACTATTAGATTTTCGTCCCCCTTTACATACTGCATTACCCTTTCAATATGCTCACACACTTTCTCTATCTGTTCATCTTCAGCTTGCGACGTCGGCATGTATACCTCAACTATCGTTGTCGGTGTTGGTCTGTTGTCGATTCTGATTAGAACAACCCGCTCACTGAACTGTTCACAGTAACACACCCTCTGTCCTACCTTCCTATTCATAACGAATCCTACACCTGTTATACTATTATCTGCTGCTGTTGATATTACCCGATACTCATCTGACCAGAAATCCTTGTCTTCCTTCCACTTCACTTCACTGACCCCTACTATATCTAGATTGAGCCTTTGCATTTCACTTTTCAGATTTTCTAGTTTCCCTACCACGTTCAAGCTTCTGACATTCCACGCCCCGACTCGTAGAACGCTATCCTTTTGTTGATTATTCAACCTTTTTCTCATGGTAACCTCCCCCTTGGCAGTCCCCTCACGGAGATCCGAATGGGGGACTATTCCGGAATGTTTTGCCAATGGAGAGATCATCATGATACTTCTTCAATTACAGGCCACATGTCCTGTGAATACACGTTTAATGCAGTGGGTTCCATTGCCTTCTGCATCCTCATGTCGTTGACCATTGCTGAGTCTTCCGCCTTTAGGAGCAATTTCCCACCCCTACCTGATAATTCACCCAAATGTATAGATCTTTACATGTTGTAAGTGTTACCGAAATTCAAAAAAGAAATCACATCATGGTATCACATTTTGCCCTAGAGGAAATTTTTTTAAAATCTGTTCGTTCACAGCGATAGACGCCCAACCACATTTTCTACGAATCGTCAGTGTGAAGCATGTCGCCATGTACTTTACAGTCCTAACAAAGGGTGTCATAGTGCAAGGATCTCACTTACGACTCTTATGAGCATCTAATAGTTCGAAAATGGATAATATTTAAAAAACAGAAACGATATCAAACCTATTTAGTAGCATGTACTGAACAGCGAAGACCATTACTACACGTTTTCTTCCTCCACAGCATAGCATCCAACACACCAAATAACTCGGCTCTGAAGTCTAGGTATTGGAAGAAACTGATCAGTGGTCCATTTTTGGTGCGTTTTGTACTCGACCATAAACATTAATAATCGTTGAACTCGATGCAATATTTTACTACTCAACCACTATATTATTGCCCTTGGCTGTTGTCGGCAAAACGCGGTGACGCTACAATAAATAAGTATAGTGGTGACTAAGGAGTACGCATCGCCCTGTAATGCTTTCACATTAGTTGTGCATATGCTATCGACATCGATTATGTGGTGACTCACGATAAGGTGATCGAAGCGTTCTCACTCCCAGCTGCAATACTATTGTGATTGACTAATACTCGGAGTGCCCGATTCACTTAGACTACCAGATCACTAGATACACAGATATTTTTCCAAAATCATAAAAATATTTGCTTTTCATCTTTGAGTAAAACAATAATAAAGTATTTTTTTTTACATTCTGTTGTTGTATTCAGTCCAAAGACTGGTTTGATGAAGCTCTCCGTGCTATATCTACCCCATGCAAGCTTCTTCGTCTCCGAGTAGCTAGTACAACATACATCCTTCTGAATCTGGTTACTGTATTCATCTCTTGGTCTCCCTGTGCTATTTTTCACATCCCGCACTCCCCAGGCTTCCCTCCAGTACTAAAATGTTGGTCCCTTGACGCCTCATTCCAACGAAACTATCACTCCTTCGAGTCTGGTTGTGTCATTGTGCCATAGATTTCTTTGCTCCCAAATTCTGTTCAGTGGCTCCTCATTAGTTACGTGATCGGCCACACTAATCTTCAGTAGCACCACATTACGTAAGCTTCTATTCTGCTTTTGCCGTAATGATTTATCGTCTATATTTCTCTGCCATACATGCGTACGCTCCATACAACTACTTTCGGAAAACACATCCTGACAGTTAAATCTATACACGACGTCAACAAATTTCTGTTATTCAGAAACGTTTATCTCCCATTGCCAGTCTGCATATATCCTCTCTATTTCGCTCTTTATCCGCTACTTTTCTGCCCAAATAGCAAAACTCATCTACTACTCTCAGTGTCTCATTTTCTAATCTAATTCCCTAAGCATCACCTGGTTTAATTCGACTACATTCCATTGTCGTCGTTTTTGTTCTGTTGACGTTATCTTTTATCCTCCCTTCAAGAACCTGTCCATTGCGTTCAGCTGCTCTTCCTAGTCCTTTGCTGTCTCTGGCAGAATTACAATGTCTTCAGCATACCTCAGACATTTTTCTTCTCCCTAGACTTTAATTCCTAGGCCAGATTTTTCTTTTGTTTCCGTTACTGCTTGCTCAATATACCGGGTGATTATAATTAAACTTTCCCTATTTAACACATTATAAGTAATTACCATACGAGTACCAACCTTGGTAGCATTGATGTCCAGAGTATGGAATGCATGATTTCCATGGGTCACAGTGCCACCGTCCAGTTCCAATTATGGCCACCAGGTGCCGTGATCAGTCATCGCGATTCACAGTGTCACATACTTTACCCGTCACAGTGCACCTGACGTTTCAACATGAGCCTGGGCACATGGAGCAAGACATTATTGGTGAAGCTCTATTATCAAAACAGCGTAATGCTGCATCCGCACTTCGAGAATATCGCCGGCTGAAAGATATGGTCCTCTTTCTCCACCTGCTGTGCGGAGTATGGTGAAGAAGTTCGGGTCAACTGGAGAACTGGGCGTCACTTCGGGATGAGGCCGACGGCCGATTGCACCACAGATGGTTGATGAAATCGCTGTTGCTATGCAGACAATTCTGCGTGCAATTCCCGATCGTCAGGCAATGTGCGTGCTGCGTCACCACGGTTGAACATTCTGAGTTCCACTGAACAGAACGTGCTCCGAACCATTCTCGAACAGTATCCGTATCAGATCCATATCGTAAAACAGCTTGTAGTACAGGACGCACAACGACATGTTGACTTTGCTCTCCATTCTCTCGTAAGGATTGTAGTTGACGAGGACTGGCCCTGGACCATCCTATGGATAGACGAAGTTCATTTTTTTCTGATGGATGAGGTGAGAGTTGCCGAGTGTGGGGACCTTCACCTCCAGTCACTGGGCATGAAGTTCGTCTGTAAAGTGAACGTGTTACCGTATGGTGTGGCTTCACAGCTATGGTCATCATTGGCCCATTCTTTTTTGAATAGGCTGCCTGTCAAGGACCAAAGACGTGCCGTGTGAGCGGCCAGCATTACTGCGTCAAGCTTCACTAGCTTGTCATACCTGCCCTACAAGAGAGAGACGCATTGAACTCAACAGTTTCCATGCAAGATGGAGCCCCGCCGCACATCGCTCGTGAAGTTCATCTGCTTCTCCGAAACATTTCTTTAATTATTAACATTCACGTCACGTTACAGTCAACTTAAATGTATTTGTGCTCTCTTGCGTGAATATGTTGTGTTGACCGTCAGAATGCCCCATCTCTCCTCCTAATGATGACAGCAGTAGCCATGAAGCCATCAAGCCTGTCGTCTCACGTATTTACCATTCCTTTCTATACGTCATACTACGTCCAGCTCCATAAACAAAATAATAATAATAATAATAATAATGAAAATCTAGTGTCTTTAAGTCTGGCATTTTGGTGGCTAGTTAATAGCACTACCTCTACAAATTCAGTTATTAGGGTAAGCGCTGTTGAGATTTTCCCTCATACGTCTATTAAAATGTGTACGGTATTCGTCACTGAAGTCGGGATGGCCAAAGGAACGTCCTCTAGGTGTTTAACAAATGACTTTGCCAAAAAAATTCAAGTAATTCTGTCCCGTTGTTCACTCTTCTAAAATGACTGTACCTATCAACATGTCACCGATCATGTCAGACCAAAAAATGATCGAAAAACGAACTTGGAAATAAATATCCATTGTAGCGAATGGATTTTCCTCGGACTATCGACGATTATTACACGTGTATTTGATTCCATTTCGTGTAAACATGGCTTAGATGGTGAATAGTGTTAATGGAAGCAAGTGATGATTACCAAATTCAAGTGGTGTAGCAATGGCGCCAGTGTAAATATTGTGAACAGTCTCTAAGTGCAATGCGTACAAGGTTTCCTCATGTAATGTTCGCCGTACACTGTTTGTGGTGCACTGATACGTACAGCATGTAGCGAGTCGCGGGTAGTAGAATGTGTTTCTTTCCTTGCACAAGTTTTTGAAAAAAAATTTTAGAAGAAAAATGAGAATTTGGGAGAATATTTGCTTCAGGTAATGTGTTGAAACCTCTTGTATATCTTTGAAAGATATGCTTTTTAACAAAGGCCGTACTGAATATATCGAAACGGAAACTTGACGTCTGGGGAACATGAGGAGTGACTTAAGACACCCCATTCGAAATCCCTTAAGGTTCCCTGAATCGATCTGTGACAAGTTGTTTGGTACTGACATGAAGCAGAATGAGTGTCATGTCTCTGAGCACATTGCGGGCATTCCCTTTTCAGAGTGCTATTCAGATTCAGTGACTGTGCATCGTAGCGTTCATTGACTGTCTCTGTTGCACCAGCTCATGGTCTACCACATCGACGAGGACCCATTTTTTCACTCACCTCAAAATCATTATCTTACTGTTGTCGAAACCAATCTTTGCACGTTGTTTCCGAGAGAGCTGGTTCTCCATATGCATCATCTATAACGAACGAACGATGACCTTCCCCAGCAGATATCTTGAGATGAAAGCATAAGAGTAACAGTTCTCGCAAATTTTATTCTGTACGTACAAAACCCGACATATTCAAGCTTCTAAATATGTATGTTTCTTTCACTCCACTACAGAGCTTCACACTCACCTGAAGCCTAATGTTTCTACTGTTGAATATTTGATGTGGCGCTATAGCTATGCTGCACTTCAACAGCTACTGCTCATTGTTACTCAAGAGAGAGAAGTAACTCGGCCTCTCAATGATAAATTACGGGTTTGCCAATGACGTTGTGTTTCTCGCAGAAACGGGAAGTGAGATGAAAGCGCAATTTAACAGAATGGATAGTTCCTTGAAAAGAACTCGTAACATGAATATGAGCAAAAGTAAAATCAAGTAAATTTAAATACGTCGAATTACAGTATATAGGGCTCTTCTGAGGTAATTACGGCGGATTTTCCATAAATAATGCAACAAAATATTTTCTGGAGGCAAGTTGGTTTTATTCAGAATACGAATATTCTACACTGTTCCCCCACTCACTCGCTAAGAAACCCTATTTTTCAACATTATCTCCGTTCAACGCAACGCGATTAAGCCACTTTATTGGGAGGCCTGTAGGGCCACACGGTACCACACTACTGGTTGACGTCGGGGCATACGTCTTGCTGCTCAATGACGCCCCCATTATCCACGCACTGCATTCTGTGGAGAGCATCCTTTTTTGGGTCCAACAGATGGAAGTTGGAAGCTGCGACAGCCGAGCTGCAGGGTGGATGAAGAAGAACAGTCCAATGAAGTTTCGTGTGTTCCTCTCGGGTGCAAAGACTTGTGTGAGTCCAGTCGCACAGCGAGGTGTTCCAGTGTGATCCGTCGACTAACTAGAATGAGAGTGAGGAGTCACAGCTGTGTGTGGCCGTCTGTCACACGGGACATTGGCCAGAATTGCACGACCTTGCTGCGATGATGAAAGACACATCGCTCAGTGACTCAGCGTGCTTCTGTTCACTGCCATATCTCGGGTAGACATCGTTTAAGAGCCTTTGATTACCTACGATGCTATGGTTTTACACCAACAGAAGCTCAATGACAGCCATGTGCTTGCAAATCACCTTCGTTGCAGACGCTATTTTGAACACTACATACAGCACCAGCACTCGTCGGATTTTTATGAAACTATAGGGGCTAACGAGAAAATATTCCACGATGGCCCCACGACAAATTACGCCTTATTTCAACCGAAAACGGCCCAGGAAAAAGAGTGTTGAATTACTTATTGTAAGCCCCTCGTAGATTAGCAAACGAGACACTGAAACTATTAGATTAGTTTTTTCATTTAGGCAGATGATGGCCGAAGTAGAAAGGCTATAAAATGTGCACTGACTATAATAAGAAAAGTAGTACTGAAAAGTTACGTGTGTTAACATCTAACACAAACTGAAAGATTGGGAGATCTTTCTGAAGGTTTTCTCTGAGTGTAGCCTTATACGAATTTGAAACATAAACAATAAACACTTCAGACAAGGAAGGAATAAATAGCTTTTCAAATGTGGCGCTAAAGAATACCACAGAAAAGTGAAGTTCAGACACATATTTCCAGCAGCTAATTAGGAACGTCTGACTGTAGAAAATAAAGTGTATAGCAAAACTGGAGTTAAAAAAATGGTTCATTTGATGGGATACAAACTGAGGCATTGAGGAATTGTAAATTTGCTAATGGGGAGAAGTGTGGGATTAAGAATAGTTGGTGGAGGTCAAGGCACGAATACAGTATAGAGGTTAAAATGCATATAATGTAAAATAGTTACACAGTGACGCAGAAGATTGTGCAGTGTAGAATAGCATTGAGTGCTTCACGAAACCATCTGTGGACTAAACATCACGACAACAAATCTGTCATAGGGTGCTACACCGATGTTTCTCGACGATTCCCAGGCAGTTACATTAAGCTGAGTGGCAGTGAGTCAAAGGCATTTTTGTAAACAATACAGGTCACGTGTAAATTAGTCTTCGTGATTTTGTAGTTTCCTTGAGTCATTTATTCGTGAAAAGATAGGCTTGTAGGCCCATTTACCTGAACTTGTTAGCTTTATTGTTCTGCTGGAATCATTTTTCTTCCACTTTCATTCAGTTCATAGAAAATTCCTTCTCAAATAATTTTATGCACCCAAAAATTTTGTTGAACGCTTGTTTGGATAAGATCTGAATGTTCTGAGGTTCAGTTCTCGTCGAACATCATTTCTTAAGCCGAATTTCTGGCGGACGTCGATGGCAGTAATCCCATTCATTCTGTTACTTTTGCTGTTGTAGTGTAGGAAAGATGGTTGAACTCTTCGTTTATTGGTATTTTCATAGTTTCATTGGCAGCATTGACGACATTGACTGATGGAACTAGTTGCTTTTGGATTATTTTTATTGTTATTGTCATTGTTAATGTGGCTCAAAATCATATAAGGTTCTATGGATGCTCTGCTCTTATGAAACGTCAAAATTGGTACCTTGGTACATTAGAAGCTGTCAATTTATTGAAATGTATCTTTTGAGCAAGATGAGTGCAGTATGCATTTACATGTCATTTGCTCTGAAATGTGATGTGTAGGAACCCAGTTCCATCCATGCTGTACTTGATAAATCACTTACATTTCCAACAGCCTTGTCACAATGGTAATATTGGTTCCCGTCAGATCACCAAAATTAAGCACAATTGGGCAAGACTACACTTGGATGTGTGGATGTCCGGTCTGCCGAGCGCTGTTGGCGAGTGGGTTGCGCCCACTTGGATGTGTGGATGTCCGGTCTGCCGAGCGCTGTTTGCGAGTGGGTTGCGCTTAGCCCATGTGTGGCAAATTGAGGAGCTACTTGACTGAGAAGTAGAGGCTCCAGTCACGAAAACTGACAACGACCAGGAGTGTGGTGTGCTAATCTCATTCCCTGCATATGTGCATCCAGTGACTCCTGTAGGCTGAAGATGACCTGGCGGTCGTCCAGTACCATTGTGTCTTCCGAGTCCTGTTCGGCCTGAGTTTAGTCACTTACAATACCATTTATTCTTTCTTCCAATTAGTGTACACGGCCTCTTATTTCTTACACCTTCAGTTGCTAATCCACCAATGCAATTTTGAAAACCTTTTGAATTCCTTATACCTGTCACTGTTATTTTATGACATTCTGTTAGTCGTTCATCTTCAACACAAGTACGAAAGTCAAAAACAAATTGCGCTAAATGATCCTGAACACATATGACGAATGAGAAATTCGTTTCCGATCTGAAATAAGAACAACCAGAATAGATAAGCATTGAAAGTCATTATGAAGAAAACTTTTATCCAGGTCTGGTTGGTTGGTTGGCCGGCTGCCTGGAATTATTTTTCTGTAGAAGCAGGGCAACCTTACAAGGAACTAATTTTCACTTTTATCAGTCTCTTCTCTCCACCAACCTTTATTTTATTCATGTAAATAGGTCCGAGACTCGAATCATACTTCATGTTGTCAAAAAATAACACTAAGAATATCCTTAAAGCGGTTTTAGCCATCTCTCTCCAGTGATCCTTGCATTGTCTCCTAGTCATCATATTAGGCGCTAGAGAGGTATAGTTAGAGAAGGACGAATCTAACGGAGTGGAACTTAGATAAAGTTAACTACCGGAAGCAGTACACCATGGAATCAACCCTAATCCAAGCCAGCGCAGCCTCAACTGTAGCGTGCTGCTCCCCCGCGCTTAGCCGCTCAGCTCACGGGTCGTTGCTGTTTGCGTGGACTGTGAGCTAATTAGTGGGCAGCAAGACGCGCGTAACACTGTCTGGAGGGCCGCCCGTCCCATAATGAGGGGCTGCGGTGGCGTCAGCGGCCGACCGCGCTTTCACAACCCAATGGCGCTGGCAGGTGGCGGCGGGTGGGCAGGGGCTGCACGGCAGTCCCGCGCTACATGTCGATACATTAGTATGCAAGAGGAGAGGCAGGCAACCAGCGCAGCAGATACATGAATACTACACCACTCGTGTTTGCTGTGTGTTTGTTTGCCGACTCTCATTTTGCTGGCCTTCATCCCTTATGCATTTATTAATGCCACATGGAACCTCTAGTTACCTGTGTAGTAGCATACATTTCATCACATAGATGTTGTTGGTATACGTCAGGTAAATGTTTAGTGAAGTGTTCTGCTTCTGATACTGCATTTCTTAGCAACACCTGTACTACTTTACAAAAAAGTGAAGATATGAATCGATCATTTTATTGGTCTTTACAAAACCACAATTTCATACAATTCTGATGTAGCAGGCATACTTCTTTGCGCAACACAGTGACCAACTAGTAACCAATTTTTTATCTATGTCAGCTTCAAGTAATGCAAATGCTATTACAACTGTTTTACACTACTTAGAAATTGACTATCAAAGGAGCTGAACATTGTATACTGTAGCTCATCAAAGTACAACTGAAAATCCTGTGGGATTATTGTTTCATTGGAACATCTGGTAAATAACATTAAAGGAAATATTACTTGTTAAAGAGGGCCTAGTGTCTAAAAATTTCCTAATATTGTGTCTCATGTTTGACAACAGATTCGAATTTGCTGAAAGCTGTACATTAATTTCATGTTCAATGAGCAAATCTAATCATACATACAAATATTAGTGGGCATATTCATTACTTATTCTGGCATATCCCTCACAATACGAAGGAGGCTGGAGGGTAATTCATGTCTACCTTTTCAAAATATTGTAATCTGGGCGACACTTCGCATTTTGAAATTTAGAAAAAAATATTAATTGTTTTTAAGGAATTCTTCTATGACCTCCTCAAATGTTAAAAATTTTGAGTTGAAATTAACCCGAAAAACTAAGACTTAGCAGTAGATGTCTTTTACCCTATGAATATTTAATATTTTCACTTTCAGTACCTTACTTACACACCAATATTTATTTAAAAAGTGAGTCAAACTGAAAGTTTAACATGTTTTTGAGGCAAGCGCTATACAGTTTGTAATACACGTCATTGTGAATGCCTCGATATTTCTAAGAGGGTGCTAAAAATGTGTGTTGTTAAAATGTGTGTTGTTACTATAAGCTGGCCAGAGTGGCCGAGTGGTTCTAGGCGCTACAGTCTGGAACCGCGCGACCTCTACGATCGCAAGTTCGAATCCTGCCTCGGGCATGGGTGTATGTGCTGTCTTTAGGTTAGTTAGGTTTAAGTAGTTCTAAGTTCTAGGGACTGGTGACTTCAGAAGTTAAGCCCCATAGTACTCAGAGCCATTTGAACCATTGTGACTCAAGTGTTGATAATGTTTGATGGTCCTACAAACGTCTATTGTGAAGTATTAATACAGAGGAATAGTTTATAGTATCAGATTAACCAAATGCAGATTATTTTGCTAAAATGATGAACCATGGCAGATATGTTAATGCTGCATTATAAGAAATGGGTAGTACTCATCTTTTTCCTCTCTTAATTAAACTACTATGCAGCAGACAAAATGGAGAATGTGTACGAAAATTGTGTACCCAGAACAAAGCCGTTCAATTGGTTTATGGTTTGACTTCACATTGTTGTTACTTGAATTAACTCAATAAGAAAATTCAGAAATCGCACATTCTCTATCGGTGTAAAGACCTTAAAGCCAGAATTTTTCTCTCGTGTGTTTTGTTTTCTTTGTGATTTATTGTGGGATACGTCGTTATGCTGGCTAACAACTTATGAAAACCTAAACATGAAAATGTAGCTGATTTTATCTTGTGTACCGAAACATTTTAACGCCTAAAGTGAAACTGTAGTCAAAGGACACAAACTGGTGATATAGCTCTTTTCACGAAAATTTGGAGACATTGTTAACCCCCATGAAAACTATTTGTGCACCTATCCATGAACACTTCTGTAGGAAAATCTTCCACTCGTACCTCGTCATGACACATCATATTCTCGCAAAGTAATAAATTCATAATTCGAGCTCTCCACTTTCCTCTTTACTTCTCCGAGTTTTGTACCAGTATCTCGCTGATATTAAGTGATGCTGACAGCTTCTGTACCACGTATCACTGCAGGTTCATGAGACTATGGGAAATAGTTTCTGATGAAAATATACAATAATATAGCTGGATCGATAACAGGGTGATGAAATTATGTTAAAATATTCTTGACAGAAAAGGTCCCCAAATTAATTAAGTAAGCAAGTCAGAAGTGAAACTTTCTTTGACAGAAATTATCACCTCCTTGCGTTGCTAATAGTCATTGTTACAAACATTCAAAGATTACATTTACGCTCTGTAGGGTTATGTGGTACATCAAGTGGGAACGTTGAAAAACCGCTGAGCTTATGACCGTGGAACAAGTAACTATTAAGTGGAGTATTTAATTCCGTAACATGTGCTAATTAAAGTAATAACTAAGCAAACCAGAAATATTGAAGAGTTGATCGGTTCAAGCCATAAAAACGTGTAGTAACAAGGAAATATGCCAACTGTTGCATATATAGAGCTAAGGCCCAAATTACATTAGATTAAAATGTTAGTAGACAGAAGAAGACTAAATTTGAAAAGGGCTGAAAAAGAAAACATATCTTTGAAATAATTTATAATTCAGAAAACTTCTCTTAATCTAAATAACCAATCAATTTTATTGCGGTCCAGCGACAATGTTCGTAAAGAGAGTCCAGTAAGTGAAAGCAGGATGCCCTATAACGTAATGTTCCAGAATGAATAATAAATACCCCATGCTCATTGTGGCTGTTGTGGTCAGTTTGTATTGAGGAGGTGTTCATCTCTACTGCTTTAGGGAAACTAGTGAAATAAGAATCGTTATGGACAGATTTAAGAACAGCTGCTCAAGCCTGCGGCTGCCATTTTATACCTAACGCGCCAGTGCGCTCCACGAACATTCATTCTGTTAGCATAATTTAACTTGGCTCCTTCCATTCTTTTTAGCAGCCATAGTGCCACAACGTCGTAGATTAAAAGATAGTCGGTATTAGTCCGTAACAGACGCTGCAATTCCAGCATGTACAGCCACCATACCTTCATTCACCTTTTTAAAACTGGCGAGTATAAAAATAGATGCACCTATGCTTCATCATTTAGATAAATGTCTGGTAACATGTTGAACATAGGGTCGAATACTGTAGTCAACCTTCTCCTTATCATTGGGGAGATTGCCGATATGACGTTATCAATTATCGACAACCACGTTCGTTTTATTTACTGGAGTAGCAAAGAACGACTTTGATATTAATTGTTTCACCATTACGATTCACAGGGATCACTTTATTAACGACCACACATTTCCTCAAAATCTCAAAACCCTTCTAAGGTGTTAAGTGACCTAGTCGTATCTGCTGTTGAGGCGCTAAATATAAAGTGAGTAGTATATGTGACTAGTCCTTACCTCTTTCCTAAGTACACATTGAATACTCTCTTCATGTCTCTCTCTGTCTCTCTCTCTGTCACACACACACACACACACACACACACACACACACACACACACACACACACACAAACACACACACAAACCAACACGCAGGCACGCGTCTGCACTAGATACTTTGTGTACTGTTGCCCACTATTGCCTGGTGTTGTGGTGGCTCTCACGTTTTGCACATTCTTTGTCAAAAGTTTCATTATACTTGAAGCAAAAGTGTCACTCTCTACATAGCAGCCTGTAGTCCTATATGATAACAGTACACATTAGTTTATCTAGTACCATGTACGACGTTACTGCAACATCGGCACCCTTTGACTATTATTCATATCCATAACGAGATTCAGTTTTTGAAATAGTGTGTATTCTTCTATACATAATACTAAAAAAGCTTCACTACACCATCTAGTGAAAGCGGCCAAACATCACATCGCACATAAAATCAAATAATATATATAATTCAATTTTTTTAATTCAATATAATTTCAATTTTTTCAATAATATATATAATTCAATTATATAATTCAATATAATTCAATCTCCGGAAGACGGAGATGAAGATCATCGGTACGGCGGAACTGGCGGAAGAGGCAAGCATTATCAACAAGATAAAGCATATTGAAAAGCCCAGACACGTCTGTGTGGCAACCACCGGTACTCTGGCCAGCGTCTGTTCACCATGTGAGGTGCGGCTGAACACCAAGCTCCAGGAACTAACAATCCCTGGTTCTAACTACCCAGCATTAGCTGAAACTTAATTACAAGCAGTATGATTCGTACAAGTAAAATTAATATTACCCCAGGTGGCCAATCCACTCGCCCTGTGGCGACAACCAAGCTATCGGATTCTGGGGAGCTTGGGCTCGTACGACAGAGAAAGTCGGAGTTCTCTAGTAAACGTCCACGAAAGTCCCATACATTTATTGGCACTTTTAACATTCAGACACTAATTCAGACAGGCAAACTTCATAATCTTACAACAGAACTCAACAAACAGAAAATTCAAATCCTTGCTCTCCAAGAGACCAGATTCACTGATTCAGAAACAATAGACTACAACAATTACCGTATCTTTAAAAGTAAAACAGACAAGAAAATTGGCAAAGGAGCTGCAATATTTGGCATGGCTTTTATTGTAAATAAGGACACCCTTGACTATGTTATAGACATGAATCAAATCAGTAACAGACTAATGACCATGCGAATCAAGCACACCAACAAAATATATACATTTATTAATGTTCATGCACCTACCAACATTGCCAACAAAAAAGAACCGGAGAAGACAGAAAAATTTTGGGAAAAACTCGAAACTGAAATGTCCAAAATTCCAAAGGAGGATGTAAAAATTCTTCTAGGGGATTTCAACGCGCAAATTGGCAAAGAGAGGAAATATAAAAAAACAGTCGGTAATTACCCTGCACACAAATTCACAAACAAGAACGGCATGAGACTCATCGAGTTATGTCAGCAAAACAACCTAAAAATCGTGACAACATCACTTCGAAAAGACCCCAAGAAACAAAAAACATGGAGATCACCAAACCTTCAGCTTGGTGAATTTCAAATAGACCATGTTGCGATCTCCTATGACTTCCAGAAAGAAATACACGACGTTCAAGTCCGCAGAGGGGCAAATATAGATTCTGACCACTACCTTACCAGAGTTAAAATTAAATTCACTCCAAAAAGGAAACGCCAAAGGAAATCACCACTAATTCCCAAATTTGACTTGAAAAATATCAAGGAATCAGAAATTACAGAAGCATGGGATAAACAACCAACAAACAACTGGAAAGATTTCCGAACGAAAATTATACAGAAAGCAAGAGATTTGATTCCGTTAAAGAAAATATCCAAGCATCCATGGTGGAATTCGAATTGTGATAAGGCATTAGAAGAGAGACAACAAGCCTTTTTAAATTACAATTGTGACAAATCAGAAACCACACAACAAACATTTTTCAAAGTGAGAAAACAAACAGCTAAAATACTTAGACAAACTAAAAGAAAATACCTTAATGAACAGCTAAACACAATTGAAGAAAACTTTAAGAACCACAACACTCAAGATTTTTATAAAATATTCGCAAATCAAATCAAAGGATACACTCCACAAAATCTCTGCTTCCGGAAACAGAATGGAAAATTGGCACTAACTAACAAAGAAAATTGCCAAGAACTAGCTAAATATTTCTCACAACTCCTAAATTGCCCACAACCAAGTACAAGATTCCCCAGATTACAACCAGAACACACGAATGAGACTTCACTACCACCATCTCAAGAAGAAATTTATAGTCACATTAGAAAACTCAAAAATAATAAATCATCGGGAGAAGATGGAATTGTAGCTGAACTACTGAAAAACCTTGGTCCAAATTCGTTAAAAGAGATCACTAGCATCATCAAAGAAATTTGGCAGACAGAAAATATCCCAGAGGAGTGGAAGTGTGCACTAATTCACCCATTGCACAAAAAGGGAGAGAGATCAGACGTAAACAACTACAGAGGCATTTCACTTTTACCAGTTACCTACAAAATTCTATCTGCATGTCTCCTAAAGAGGGCACAAGAACAACTAGAACATACAATTTCAGACTACCAAGCAGGCTTTCGTCCTAATAGATCATGCCCGGAACAGATATTCAACCTTAAAACTATTTTAAAGATTAAAGCAATCAGGTCAAAACCAATAATCTGCACATTCGTTGATTTCAAAAAGGCATACGATTCCATAGACAGACAGTCTCTATGTCACATTCTCGAAGAACGAGGCCTAGACACTAAAACCCGAAAACTAATTGAACAAACACTAACAGAAACCAAATCAAAAATTAAATTCAGAGGGGAAATTTCGGAACCATTCTCAATTAAAACAGGAGTAAGACAAGGAGATGGGATCTCACCACTATTATTCAATATAGTTTTGGACAAAGTTATGAAAGAGTGGGAAGTAACACTAAGGAAACAAAGCTTTTGGAAGCCAATTGAACTAGGAAGAGGTAAAGGAAAATTGAACATCCCTTATTTAGCGTTTGCAGATGACTTGGCAATTATAACTGACAGTGAAGAAACAGCAGTAAAACAAATTGAGACACTTAAAGAATGTGCTGAGAAGGTTGGCCTGCAAATCTCCTTTGAGAAGACAGAATTCATCTGCTCAAAATTAGATATTTCGAAACTAAAAACAAAGTATGGTGAAATAACTAGAGTCAAGCACTTTAAGTATCTCGGTGAAGTTATTGAACCAACAGGACTTGAGAAAATAGCACAAAAAAACCGATTACAGAAAATCAAGAAAGTATTCGGACTTATTCAAAATATATATAACAAGAAATGTCTATCAAAAGGCACTAAAATCAGACACTACAACACAGTCATCAAACCAACAGTCACATATGCAAGTGAAACACTCTCCCTGAATAGAAAATTAGATTTACACGAAATTAAGAAAGTAGAGAGAAAAATTATTAGAAAAATCCTAGGACCACGATACACACAAGATGGATACAGGCTGCAGACTACCGAGACAACCGAAAAAATATCAAACATCGAGGCAGATATCAGGAAGAGGCGGATGAAGTTTTATGGACATATAGACAGATTACCTGGAAACAGGTTAACTAAACGTCTATTGGACTATATGACATCACTTAAGGCAACAATACCCTGGGTAACTGAAGTTAAGAAGGATTTGAAAAAGGCAAAAATTGACATAACAAACACATCAGACCGGGATACATTCAGAAGAAAAATCGACAAGTGGAAGTTTACTCCAGAGACGGAATCTAAACCTTTCCGACCAAAGTGGACCGAAGAAAGGAAGAAGGCCTTTGGGGAGGCAATGAAGAAATACTGGAGAAATAAGAAGAACATTAAGAAATGTTAATCACCTGCTTATCGTTCTCCCATGGGGACATTCGCTAATAATAATAATAATAATAATTCAATTTTTAACGATTAGAATTTATATTCTACTTAGTGGGTAATTGTTTGTTTATCACGCATTACGTAGTTCTGAGATAACAGCCAATGTGTAAGATTCTCTGAGAGCCGTACCATAGCTACCACAAGCGAATATAACGTTATGTGCTAAGAGACCACAGGATGACATCTCGAAAGACTGAAGGCGTTAGTATTATGGCGGCGAAAGATGTATGTTCGTGCTCAGATGAGTGGGACGCAAAATGAACCATCGGATTTGTCATAAATAAAATTCATAAATTAGGCTCACAAAACATAAAATATGCAAAAATTTATTTTCTTCCAAGTTATTTTGGTAAGAAAGGGATGTGTCAAGTTATGGGAGTAACACACTTTTGTGCGCTCCTGATTATTTCAAGAGGCATAAACTAGAAATGGACTGAAGTACAGCATCTATGTTCTGTGTAATAAAGTAAATAAATTCGTGAATGCTTGTTTAAAGAAAACTCGCTCTTAGTTACACAGAGTATACTGAAATAAGATTTTGCTCTTGTCAATCGAACTGATGTAACCATGTGCAAAGGGTTGTTAGTGTACGAGTAAATGATAGGTAAGCCTAAAAAAGGTGATGCTAAAATTATTAAATTATTTAAATTATAGAGTTCGGTAGTCAGAAAAGTATGCGGTGTTGAAACATCAGTGCTTTCTTACGAAAGCAAGCAACTCGTGTTCTGATGGCTAGCGTTGCTACCTCTGGATCACGGGGTCCCGATTTCGATTCCCGGCAGGGTTTGGGGGCTTTCTCTTCCCGGGGACTGAGTGTTTGTGTTGTCCTCATCATTCCATCATCATACATGAAATTGGCTAGGTTGGACTGTGTACAGAGTGGGAATGTGTACCGCCGCTGATGACCGCGCAGTTGATCGCCCCACAAACCAAGCACCATCATCATTATTTTTTACGAGAGTGTAAAGGACGGCACAAAACCTAAAAAAGGGAAAAAAGTAGTTTAAAGAGCTTAACAGAACCACGACTCGGAAGGAAGACCACGACAACATCCACTGAGTACCCACAATTACTAATAATGTGTTCAAAATATCAAAGGCAGAAAAAGACAATTTTAACGACAATTTCCATTTTACGGAAGACATGCATGGATCATCTAAAGTTAAGATAAGTGGTACTTAACATGCATCGAAAGGAAATATTTAAGGAGAACATCTGGATATGATCTTATAAACCATAAAACAATGATCAAAGGACAACTTACATTAATAACTGTAATACACATGAAGCTATCTCCCGAAATTTAGAGCGTAGCGTTCTGACAACTACAAAGTGTTGTCCACTACTTAGCCGGGAAAAGGAGTTCATAGGACTACCCATACAACAGTTACAGATTTTAACTTACAATTAGGACTGTTACTGGAAAGGCTTATGAAGATGATGAAAATATTTCATTATCGTTAGACATTCGACATTTACAAGTATACAAAGATTTTCTTTTCATTCCACTCTCTGGTGTTTCCCACATGTTACAGCCTTCAGATAGTTGTACATATCTGTGAACTTTGTCCTTGTTTCATAACAACACTGAACTTTCTTCCATTACTCTGTCGTCTAAGTCTTACATAACACTTGTAATTCGGAGCATAACTTCCATGGTCTACCTATCGAACATTCTAGTGAATACATGTTTTTCCCAACTGAATTCCCTGTACATTTGTCACAGTTACTTGTTTCATTCTAGTCATTTCGCTTATGCATTAGTTTTCTGTCCCTTCCACGCTAACAGTTCTCTACATCCACCTCCAAATTTATCGATGAAGAACATGTCTCACATTAGTAGTCCGTCTCACTACCACAAATTAAAACTGGTATCCAGATCTTCATTTGAGGACCTAAGTCTTGAAATTCTGACTTATCTTACCTAAGTTATTATTCGTTTAATATTAATGATTTAATTGCTTTTAGGTTTTGAGTTACGTGAGATATTGTCTTTGAATAAAGTAAGAAACAGTAATAACTTTAAAGGAATTCATCTTCTTATTCAAAATATCTATACACTTTGCATTTCGGTAACTTTTTACGAAGTAGCAAACCCTGAAATGCCAAAGAGTCATGTTACTGGTTTTCTATGATTACTTTTCTAATAAGGCATTAGATTATTTTGCATCATATACTTCCGAGACTCCTCCTTATCCTTTTACTAAAATGTACTTAACAGACAATTTACTGTACCTCTTATATTATTTGTTGTCTGTTCACACGGTATGCCTTACGATATAACTGCAGGTTTATCCCTTCGACAAACGAAATTCTTTTTCTATGAGTTTTCCTTGAGCATTCCTAAAAGACGCCACCTAGGGACTATTATTGTTTTTTCTGTTAGCGATTACGAATACGGAATTGAGAAAAAATCAACTCAGAAATTGATATAGCTAAACCCAATGAAGAAGGACTTCTGTAGTGTAGCACAGTTACAGACATTACAGTATTCTTTTAATTTTCAAAATGCCCGGGACAAATGGATGTTGTACAGTGGTGCTAGATACATAATTCTGTGGCGTCCAGTAACAAGTGCCTCGACCGTGCCATTAAGAGGGAACAAAGCAGGCAACGTCGGCAAATGAAGCGCCGCTTCGCGTGAGCGGGGTAGCGCGGCAGCTCCGGGAGACGAAATGAAACAACTGATGGTCCCATTTGGCGGACGTTTCTGTCCCACGGAGCGGACTAATAGGCTTAAGCAGCTTTCTTGCCGAATATTGCTCCATTCAGAGCCTGGCAGAACGCCGGCGCAAGTTTAAAGCAGGAAGCGGGAGTATTCATTATCTTTCGGGCTCAATTGGCCCGACGACGTAGACAGTAGGACATATTAGAAAGCAAAACGCCATTACTTATGCAGCATTGCGCATAATCTCCCTGTCATTGTTCATGCGTTTTAATACTTCATGGTAAGATCTATTCGGGTTTGTTAGGAATTATTAATCATATACTAGGACGCGCTAAAGGTAATACCTCCTATTTTGTAACTGAAAACTCTTAAAACAAACATTGTTACCATTCATCCGTATCATTCACGTCAACAAATATTCAGATATATACTGTTAGAGAACTCCAAATCATGGAGGTATGTAACGTAGTTGCTTCGGTGCGTGAGAAACAGCGTGCAGTAATCGTTTTTAGAATTGGAAAATTGCTTCCGTAGATGGAGCACCCGCACCTTCACCATCACAATTGATTTTACTGTCATCGGTCATCCTCCATTCAGTTCCGACTTGGCTCCAAACCATTTTAATCTGTTTCCAAAATTTAGAGAACTACTTCCTAGTCTTCGCTTTGATAATGATGAAGCGGTACAAGCAGAGGTGCGGTTGTGGCTCCGCAACCAAGCCAAACATTTTGCAGTGATGGTATCGACAAACTGAGCTCACTTTGCGAGAAATGTGTTCGACGCCAGGGTGACTATTTTGAGAAATAAGTACGTATTTATGAAGAATGAAGATGTAGAATATTAATAACTATTGTTTTATTTAAAGTGCCTTAAGATTTTTAACATAATAAATTCGGAGGCACTGTTTTAAGCAAGCCATCGTATAACTTCACTTAACTCAGGCCATTTGTTTATTGAAACTCATCGCTACTCGAAAGCAGTGCAGGGTAACGGCATGCTGCCCACACAATTTAGAAAGCACACAAGATGTTATTTCTTAATGGCTTTATAGTAAGATTAACCTCGCTTCACTTGTTTCCGGTACCCGCAATTGCCATTTTCATTCCGACATCACGGTGTTATATGTTTTCTGCACTAAATGATGCTGCACTAAATGTGCATGCATCGATTGCTGATGTTCCAATCAAGAACGCGGTCTTCATCTCATTCATCGTGAACGATTCGTGCCCAGGCGGAGTCGTCTACGAAATCGGAGACACAGGTACTCAGTACCATATTGTACTCAGCTGTGCTTTATGTAACACCTCTAGATAAGACATTCCGTATGAACCCGAAGTATACAAAGCTGTACGAATCTCAGAAAATTGCTGTATACTTAGCAATTTAGCGAATAAATTATCAGAAACTGTTAGAATATAAGGGATGTGTCACCGATGAGTTCCCAGAGTGCCGCATGTGCAGAACAGGGAATAGGATTCTACAGTGAAAGCGAGTAAAGTGCGATCGTCAGGTAATGAAAATGAAGTGTTCACAAACGACATTAGACATGACGTCGTATTCTCGTGGGCACTCATACTTACGACCTACCAAAACGACAGAAAAAAGACGTTCTATTTCCACATTAGCTTCATGTCACACACTTTGGTCAACGTAATTATTAAAAATTGATTAGCTGTATGGCATCATCAATGCAATATACAACAATAACTTTATGATTTAACATAATCGGCTATACCTCGTCAGATCTTGAGCCACACTTTTGTAACAAGTCACAACGAATCGGAAAAGAATGTAAGCGACCACCCGGAGATTCTGGACTCAACGTAGTCCTATGTTACAAGGCATCAGCCCAAGACAGCTATGAAGGGAGCTTCATCCATAGCTCTTCAAGGTTTCAAATCACTCTTTTGTCTTATTGTCTTTTAATTAAATTTTCTGAAGTTTCCGCGTAGTTTATATCTTTTACGTTCGATAGTATCAGGTTGCATTTCCGTAAATTTATATGATTTTGTTACGCTGTGGAAGCTAACTGTGTCACTAATGGGATACACAGTTTTTCAAAGCATCGAAACGGCAAATCGCAATGTTTCTGCAGTAACCAAATAAACAGTACATACTCTGCGAGAAAGTAACCCACCAAAAGTACTTGATTCGATTGGTGCTATTATATATTTCGTGGTAGTCGGGGCCAGTTGAAATATCCCTCATCCCCCTCGATATTTTTCTGACTAAAAACGACTACGTCCACCTTAGTGCTCCCGTAAGATCTGACACTGCCCCAGAAGAGTTACCGTTATACTGGTATCCCTACATGATGTTCCCGTACCGGTTGCTACATTCCGCGAAAGCGATCTGTAAACTGAACAAGAGCTCATTTGAGAAGAGCCCAATCGTCTATTCGTTCATAGTGCAATTTATACTCCACTGACTCTACTTCAAAGCGTTCGCACTGCTGGAAGTCTGCAAACAGACTTATCCCTGTGTTCGTATGGTTCGCCATTTCTCCGGATATTGCTGCTGCTGAGTAACTGCAGACTGACTTTCGGGGCCGGCCGCGGTGGTCTCGCGGTTCTAGGCGCGCAGTCCGGAGCCGCGCGACTGCTACGGTCGCAGGTTCGAATCCTGCCTCGGGCATGGATGTGTGTGATGTCCTTAGGTTAGTTAGGTTTAAGTAGTTCTAAGTTCTAGGGGACTAATGACCACAGCAGTTAAGTCCCATAGTGCTCAGAGCCATTTTTTTGACTTTCGGGTTATTGTGAACTTCGTCATGGGTTGAAGGACGGCGATCTGCGCTGTTGTTCGACCTTGAACTGATCTGTCGAATAATATATCCCAAGTCTCGGAACCACAGCAAAAGCTTCACTTTCAACACCCTGGACAATGTAGACTGTCAATTGCCGCAAACAATTTGAGGATACAACCGTGTATAAGTTGATCATAATGACTAATCTCTTACGTTCGATTTTACACTACTTGCAATGAGTTTTACAACGTAAGCACGAATTAGATTGAGACATAAATTATTTATTGGGTTCTGTACCTCAGTCGGTAATTATGGAAACATTGCAGAATCACTTCGTCGAGCATATGTCTGCCCGTCAATTAAGACTCAATTTTCTCTGGAATGGTTACTGATATTAAGCTCAAATGTATGTATATCATGTCCTTTTTCGAAGAAGTGTGTACTTGTTTGATAGTCAGCCCGCGTTTCAGCTCTTCTGAGTAACTTGTGCGGCGTGACTGTGGTAACATTGATCCTTACCTACTTCTCTACTTTCATTCCTGATCTGATGTTCTTTGTGATATTTTCCTAATTTACGAGTTGATGATCAGTTTCTTAACTGTTTTTGGAGTGTACAATGATGATGTGACAGGAAATAACACTTACATCTAAATGTTTCTAGTATATAATACAATACTGATCCATGGGATTTTCTGGTAATTCAGTAACGATGGTGAAGTGTATTACGTCCTACTGGATTGCCTTACAGATATTATATCACTAATATTTTTGTTTTACAATTCGAAGTCCTCCTGCGAACGTTTTGATATACATACTTCCCAGTTGAGTCGGAGCGATGAAGCGAATAGTGTTCTGTTGCAGGTGTACGTAGTCGGGTTATTATTTTAATTAAGTGTTATGTTTCAGGAATAACTGGGATCGAAAGCAACACAATGGCAGAGTCAGGAATGCGAGGTGTGTCAGAACCAGAAGCAGTATGGATTTTGTTGGTAAAAGTAGCACAATTGACATCAGTCAATACGCAGTTGATATATATATAAAGCGTGGTCCATTGATCGTGACCGGGTCAAATACACTCCTGGAAATTGAAATAAGAACACCGTGAATTCATTGTCCCAGGAAGGGGAAACTTTATTGACACATTCCTGGTGTCAGATACATCACATGATCACACTGACAGAACCACAGGCACATAGACACAGGCAACAGAGCATGCACAATGTCGGCACTAGTACAGAGTATATCCAACTTTCGCAGTAATGCAGGCTGCTATTCTCCCATGGAGACGATCGTAGAGATGCTGGATGTAGTCCTGTGGAACGGCTTGCCATGCCATTTCCACCTGGCGCCTCAGTTGGACCAGCGTTCGTGCTGGACGTGCAGACCGCGTGAGACGACGCTTCATCCAGTCCCAAACATGCTCAATGGGGGACAGATCCGGAGATCTTTCTGGCCAGGGTAGTTGACTTACACCTTCTAGAGCACGTTGGGTGGCATGGGATACATGCGGACGTGCATTGTCCTGTTGAAACAGCAAGTTCCCTTGCCGGTCTAGGAATGGTAGAACGATGGGTTCGATGACGGTTTGGATGTACCGTGCACTATTCAGTGTCCCATCGATGATCACCAGTGGTGTACGGCCAGTGTAGGAGATCGCTCCCCACACCATGATGCCGGGTGTTGGCCCTGTGTGCCTCGGTCGTATGCAGTCCTGATTGCGGCGCTCACCTGCACGGCGCCAAACACGCATACGACCATCATTGGCACCAAGGCAGAAGCGACTCTCATCGCTGAAGACGACACGTCTCCATTCGTCCCTCCATTCACGCCTGTCGCGACACCACTGGAGGCGGGCTGCACGATGTTGGGGCGTGAGCGGAAGACGGCCTAACGGTGTGCGGGACCGTAGCCCAGCTTCATGGAGACGGTTGCGAATGGTCCTCGCCGATACCCCACGAGCAACAGTGTCCCTAATTTGCTGGGAAGTGGCGGTGCGGTCCCCTACGGCACTGCGTAGGATCCTACGGTCTTGGCGTGCATCCGTGCGTCGCTGCGGTCCGGTCCCAGGTCGACGGGCACGTGCACCTTCCGCCGACCACTGGCGACAACATCGATGTACTGTGGAGACCTCACGCCCCACGTGTTGAGCAATTCGGCGGTACGTCCACCCGGCCTCCCGCATGCCCACTATACGCCCTCGCTCAAAGTCCGTCAACTGCACATTCGGTTCACGTCCACGCTGTCGCGGCATGCTACCAGTGTTAAAGACTGCGATGGAGCTCCGTATGCCACGGCAAACTAGCTGACACTGACGAGGGCGGTGCACAAATGCTGCGCAGCTAGCGCCATTCGACGGCCAACACCGCGGTTCCTGGTGTGTCCGCTGTGCCGTGCGTGTGATCATTGCTTGTACAGCCCTCTCGCAGTGTCCGGAGCAAGTATGGTGGGTCTGACACACCGGTGTCAATGTGTTCTTTTTTCCATTTCCAGGAGTGTATCTCACGAAATAAGCGGCAAACGAAAAAACTACAAAGTACGAAGCTTGTCTAGCTTGAAGGGGGAAACCAGATGGCTCTATGGTTAGCCCGCTAGATGGCGCTGCCATAGGTCAAACGGATATCAACTGCGTTTCTTAAAATAGGAACACCCATTTTTTATTACATATTCGTGTAGTACGTAAAGAAATATGAATGTTTTAGTTGGACCACTTTTTCCGCTTTGTGATAGATGGCGCTGTAATAGTCACAAACATATGGCTCACAATTTTAGACGAACAGTTGGAAACAGGCAGGTTTTTAAAATTAAAATGCAGAACGTAGGTACGTCTGATCATTTTATTTCGATTGTTCCAATGTGAGACATGTATCGTTGTGAACTTTCATTTCTGAGAACGCTTGCTGTTTCAGCGTGATTGCCTGTAAATACCACATTAACGCTATAAATGCTCAAAATGATGTCCGTCAACCTCAATGCATTTGGCAATACGTGTAACGACATCCCTCTCAACAGCGAGTAGTTCGCCTTCCGTAATGTTCGCACATGCATTGACAATGCGCTGACGCTTGTTGTCAGGCATTGTCGGTTGATCATGATAGCAAATATCCTTCAACTTTCCCCACAGAAAGAAATCCGGGGACGTCAGATCCGGTGAACGTGCGGGCCATGGAATGGTGCTTCGACGACCAATCCACCTGTCATGAAATATGCTATTCAATACCGCTTGATCCTCACGCGAGCTATGTGCCGGACATCCATCATGTCGGAAGTACATAGCCATTCTGTCATGCTGGGGAACATCTTGAAGTAACAACGGTAGAACATTACGTAGGAAATCAGCATACATTTTACCATTTAGATTGCCATCGATGAAATGGGGCCAATTATCCTTCCTCCCATAATGCCGCACCATACATTAACTCGCCAAGGTGGGTGATGTTCCACTTGTCGCAGCCGTGGTGGATTTTCCGTTGCCCTATAATGCATATTATGCCGGTTTACGTAACCGCTGTTGCTGAATGACGCTTCGCCGCTGAATAGTACGCGTGCCAAAAATATGCCATCGTCCCGTAATTTCTCTTGTGCCCAGTGGCAGAACTGTACACGACGTTCAAAGTCGTCGCCATGCAATTCCTGGTGCATAGAAATATGCTAAGGATGCAATCGATGTTGATGTAGCATTCTCAACACCGACTTTATTGAGATTCCCGATTCTCGCGCAATTTGTCTGCTACTGATGTGCGGATTAGTAGCGACAGCATCTAAAACACCTACTTGGGCATCGTCATATGTTGCAGATCGTGGTTGACGTTTCACATGTGGCTGAACACTTTTTGTTTCCTTAAATAACGTAACTATCCGGCGAACGGCCCGAATACTTGGATGATGTCGTCCAGGATACTGAGCAGCATACATAGCACACGCCCGTTCGGTATTTTGATCACAATAGCCATGCAGCAATACGATATCGACCTTTCCTGCAATTGGTAAACGGTCCATTTTAACACGGGTAATGTATCTCGAAGCAAATACCATCCGCACTGGCGGAATGTTATGTGATACCACGTACTTGTACTTTTGTGACAATTACAGCGCCATCTATCACATAGCGAAAAAAGTGTCCAACTAAAACATTCACATTTCTCTACGTACTACACCAATATGTAATAAAAAAGGGGGTTCCTATATTTAAAAAAACGCAGTTTATATCCGGTTGACGTATGGCAGCGCCATCTAGCGGGCCAAACATAGCGCCATCTGGCTTCCACCTTCAAGCTAGACAAGTTTCGTTTTATGTAGTTTCTTCGTTTGATGCTTATTTTGTGAGATATTTGGCCCAATCACTATCAGCTTATTATGTCAAGTTCGCCACTAAATATTAACATTTATGTTAGCAATTTTGGTATATTCATTAATATGTTTGGATAGAGATTTCAGATGTGGCCATAGCCCAAAAATAATTTCGTGGTAATCTTTAAATGAAGCATTTTATATGGTCGACTTCTTTTATTACTGTAGTGGCATCACCGTTTGGGATAGGGAAAGTTAGTTTATTGCAATATTCTGAGCACAAGTTACAGCCAGTTGTGGGCCAGACTGCAGTGAGTTACGCACACCAATAGTTGCGAAGTAGAATAGACTCCACAGGGCTGTCAAATTGCTGAAAGAGTATACGCAGCGGTTTTGTATGTCGCTAATCACAGGTATAAGGGGCCCATTGGCCAACCTAGCGTGTTATGATTACGTGATGCAGAGCAGCGCGTGTGGCAAAACCGAGGTACACAGCCGCGTATAAATAAGCGAGGGTCTCTAACGAGATTGACTAAAGTGTGGCAGCTCTTCTGAACGGCATCACGTGTCATACCACCAGCTACACACAGCAGCAGATGGGGCGCCAGCGTTCCAGTCCATGGCGGGTCACTTGTTCAACCCTTTGTAGCCGATGTGGCGTCCGTATCCAGCCAGCGGCGGGCCACTCCATGGCTTGCTACTTGCTACCATGGGCAGTCGTCCTGCTTCCAACACACGCTGGAGGAGTCCCGAGGCGAGGGCCACAGATTCTGACTCCGGATCACAGACCCATGTTGTCGTCGCAACCTTAGCCACGTTGGCGAGAAGCATTGCAGCTGGCCGCCTGTGGCTCACATTGAATGGCGCTGAGTTAGCAGGGACGCAGATGGTTGTGACAACTGCTGGCATCCTGATGATGCTGCATCTTTGTTGCCGTACAAGGCCAACACACAGCAGTGCGCACACGGGTCGCTGAGGCAGCCATTCCGGGCCAAACGGTTTCTCAGACAGCGAAGTGGTGTCCTCAGCATTGCAGGACCTAGTGATGCAGATAGAGTGGAATGGGGGCACTGTGGTTGGAACAATAAATCACTTGCAAAGTTCACCGAGTCTTAATACGGTGCTTTCTATCTCTTCCCGCTACATTTGGTCATCCTGATACATTCGGTGGCTGAAGTTGCCACTACATTGGGTTACATAATAGTTCAGTACGACGTCCGAGCCCACTTCCTGCATTACATTCATAAGATGTGGTGAGTTTTGACCAGTTTCATTTTGACTGTGGGAAGTTTTCTTGCCTCTTTGTGTTTGAGTATAGCCCATGGCAGTCCCTTTCAGATGTTTTGCGTAGGCATATTATTTGTTTCTCAGAATAAATCTTAGTGTACTTGGGGCAGTAAGATCTTTTTTCGTGGCATTTAATTACTTTTGTATTCGTTTGAGTATGATGTTACCGAGCACGATGATACTGAGTTGTACGTAGTTGGGTTATCATTTTACTTAAATGTTTTGCTTTGGGGCTGACTGGGAATGAAAGCAACACAATGGCAGAGTCAGGAATGCGAGGTGTGTCAGAACCAGAAGCGGTATGGATTTTGATGGTAAAAGTAGCACAATTCACAACAGTCAGCACGAAGTTGATAAATGAATTGACATCTAGAAGCGATCGGGAAGCCGCATCTGTTCAGTCGTTATTGCCTAGGGTGCAGGAGATTCATCGAGCTGCAGCGAGTTTGATTATTCCGTTTTTTGGCAAGGCATCTGATGATGTGCGTTCGTTTTCGGAGGACTTGGAGACTTCAGCGGTGATGAATGGATGGTAGGGTGAGGAGTTGCTACACATAGTCAATATTACATTAACAGGTGAAGCAAAAACATATGTAAGGTGTCCTGAGGCCTTAAGGAAGGTAGGACAGTTTAAGCAGTTAAAAAAATGTTCAAATGTGTGTGAAATCTTATGGGACTTAAACGCTAAGGTCATCAGTCCCTAAGCTTACACGCTACTTCACCTAAATTATCCTAAGGACAAACAGATACACCCATGCCCAAGGGAGGACTCGAACCTCTGCCGGGACCAGCCGCACAGTCTATGACTGCAGCGCCTGAGACCGCGCGGCTAATCCCACGTGGCTAAGCAGTTAAGGCAAGGACTCTTACGAAGGTACAAAAAAACAGAATAGAGCTTGTTATTTTAGGGAGGGGTTAAATACAATGACAAGGAGACAGGAGGAGACGGTGAAGAGATTTGCGGACAGGATAAGGGAAATTAAAGAGTATACTTACGAGTTCGGTCAGAGGGATGAAGCGAATAGTGTTCTTTTGCAGGAGGCCGAGCAAAGGGCACTTGATGTGTTTTTGAGAGGGCTACCGGCGCATATGTCACGGAAAGTGAGTGAAGGGACTCCGAAAGATTTGTGTTCGACCATACAGCTAGCAATTCAATGTGCGGAAATAGATGTGGCAACAGAGGTACGCGAGAGGTAAACAGTGTTTACAGCGGGTGTGAAATGTTTTAAGTGTGGTCATACGGGATATGTGCAGAGGCAATGTACCCAGTCACCAAGGAATTAAGGAAGTGGTGGAAATCGGCAGCGGGGAGGATGGTGAAGTGGAGATAGGAGAGGTGGACAAGCGTTAAACGGCAGATGGGGCCCACACCGGCATAAGGGAGCTCAGGTTTAATTTCAGTGCTACGAATACGTCTGCAGAGGTGGAATTTTCAGTTGTAGATCCACAGGTACTAAAATATTTAAGATATTGTTGAACACAAGGGAGCAAGTGTCAGTGGCTACTAGGAACACAATGGGACGAAGGAAGCTAGACCCACCACGTTATAGGCTGCGTGGAGTGGGGGATAAGGAGGCCACGCCTTTGGGGTCGCTGACGGTTGACTTTCGAATAGTGAAAGTCCGATTTAATGCATGCATGGAGGTAGTACATTTAAAATATGTGATTTCATAGATTACGCTAAGCATCTCCCTCTCTGTTGTTAAGAAATTCCTCTCTGCTGCATTCAACTGCCTTGACGCATGGGCTACACGATGTACTTTTCCATCAATTTCCTGACTAAGAACACGCCCTAATGCTTGATTCGATGCATCCCAGGCTAGTAAATGCGAGGGCTACGACATGATCCTAGGAGTAGGTTTCGTCCATCAGCATCATACCAAAACTGACCTTGGACCACGAACTGTGAAACTTGGTGGCATGTTATTTCAGCTAGGGGAAACTGTTGTCAATGCAGAGCTGTCGCGAAGGGCGTTCATCGTAATTATCAAACCAACTGAACCGCGTACATTATCATTAAGGCATAATTCGCATGAGTGTGTGTCTAGTGGCACCGGGAAGTCGCTTTAGGTAAGTATGGAGTCGAATCTACCTGTGGGTACAGTATGTGTTATTGAACCATTGGAGGATAATGAAGTTTTGAGTCCATTGGAAAGAACTTTTAGTAGCAAATTTGGATGTGCCAGATGACAAAGACTGATGTGTGAGAAGTAGGCGAGCGATCAAACTCTAATAGGCGATATAACTGCATTTGAAAGGAGGAGAAAAAGAGCATATGGAAGAGTTAATGTGGGAATTTAAGGATTTGTTTTTTCCACAAGGGTCATTACCAGCGACTCCATTAGTTCAACATAGGATACCAACCAGGAATGAAGCACCTGTTTACCGTAAACCATACAGAATACCGAGGTATTTGCAGCCGATTGTGTAGAATTTCATTGATGAGCAGCTTGCGGACGGTATTATAGAGCATAGTAATTGTTGCTGCGGCGTGGTAATCGTCGTTGTGCCTAAAAAATCTGTGGATGGAACTAAAAAATACATTTGCTGTTGTGATTAGCAAAATCTCAATAATAAGACAGTAATGGACGCATACCCCATTCCAAACATATCGGAGACTATGGATCACTTAGGACAGTGCCAGTACTTTTCTACGATGGGTATGACAAGTGGTTATCATCAATTAGAGGTGCACTATGGTACTTAACATCTGAGGTCATCAGTCCCCTAGAACTTAGAACCACTTAAACGTAACATCACACATAACCATGCCCGAGGCAGGATTCGAACCTGCGACCGTAGCGGTCGCGCGGTTCCAGACCGAAGCGCCTAGAACCGCTTTCTCTACTGCTGGAGGACATTACCAGTACATTAGAATGCCATTCGCTTTGAAACACGCCCCGTCAAAATTTCAGAAGTTGCTAGACAGTGTCTCGAGGGGTCTTGAACCACGGCAGTACCTTGTCTATTTGGATGACATTATAGTGTTTTCAATTAGTATGGAGCAACATAGATAGCGGTTAAGGTAAGTATTTATGAGGTTAGGAGTAACTCGTTTGACGTTGGGCCTGGAGAAGTGTCATTTTGCATTAGAAGAAGTAAAATATTTGCGTCTTATTATCAGTAAGGACGGAGTGCGAACAGATCTGAGGTTGGTACAAGCTGTAAGGGATTTTCGGGAACCGAAAACAGTTAAGGAAGTGCAGTCATTCATCGGAATTTTCAATTTCTATCGAAAGTTCGTGAAGGGTTTTGCAGATTTAGCACTGCCGTTGACATGATTGTTACAGAAGGGGGTGAAATTTGAGTGGACAAAAGTGTGTGAGAAAGCGTTTGACAAACTGGAAGAAGTGTTAACATCAAGTCCGGTTCTTGTGTTTCCAATTTTGAAAAGGAGTTTATACTAGCATGTGATGCATCGAATCAAGCATTAGGGTGTGTTCTTAGTCAGGAAATTGATGGGAAAGAACATCCTGTAGCCTATGCGTCTAGGCAGTTGAGTGCTACAGAGAGGAATCATTCAACAATAGAGAGGGAAATGCTTAGCGTAATCTATGGAATCACGTATTTTAAATGTTATTTATATGGGAGAAGATTTTGGGTAGTGACAGATCATGCTGCATGGAAGTGGTTGTTGGGGTTGAATGATCCGTCCACTAGACTCGCCAGATGGGCTGTGAAGCTTAGTCAATTCGACTACGAGGTGGTGCACAAGCCTGGAAAGTAGCACGGTAATGCCGATGCACTAAGTAGGGAGATGGCAAAAGTAGATGTCATAGGTTATGACCTAGCAGTATGGTAAGAATTACAGGATGCGGACAACGATTGTAAATTGTATCGGACACAGCCCCGAATTTAATATGTACGACGGTCTCCTGCGCAGGGAAACGAACAGCGCCAAGAGTAGTAGTGCCAGCGAATTTGAGGGATGAGGTCTTAAAGAAAGCATACGAGCACATGTTATCTGGTCATGGAGGGTGTAGAGCGACGAATAGGAGAGCGGCAGAGAGGTATTGTTGGAGAGGTAGGGAAGTAGATGTGGATCAGTATGTCAAGAATGGTATACCATGTGCGCAGAGAGCAGATTTGGACCGGAAACGTATACAGCTATAACGATCGCCGAAAGCGACATGTCCATTCTCTGTGCTGGGGATCGATGTCTTAGGACCTTTCAGGCGAACACCATTGAGGAACAGATTCGTTTTCACAACAAGAGGCCATTTTCGATGTATGTGGAGATGGTGGCTATGTCAAATCAACAGGCAGCAATGGTTGCGCAAGCGTTAGTAAACAACTGGATTTTGAAGTTTGGCGTAACGGAGACAATAATTACTGACCAAGGGACCAACTTCATGTCGGATTTAAAGAAGGAATGTGTAAATTGTTGAATGTAAAGAAGTTGCGGACGAACACGTTGCGTCCAGAGGCCCATGGAAGGACAGAACGGGTGCACAGAACAGTTGGGAAGATGCTGAATTTTTATGTGGATTCTCATGACTATCAGTGGAATGAGTATTTGAAGCATATTTTATGCACATACAATGCAAAAGTCCATTACCGCCACAAAATAAAGGACATCATAGCTCGCACGGAAAGATATAAGTGTTCGTTCTTTCCGCGCGCTGTATAAGATTGGAACAATAGAGAATTATGAAGGTGAGCCCTCTGCCAGGCACTTAAACTGATTTGCAGAGTATCTACGCAGATGTAGATGTTAAGGAATTCTGCTACCTTGGCAGGGAGATAACACATGATGGACAGAGCAAGGAGGATATGAAACGCAGACTAGCTCTGGTGGAAAGGGCATTCCTGCTCAAGAGAAGTCTACCAGTATCAAACGTAGGCCTTTTTTTGAAGAAAAAATTTTTGAGAATGTACATTTAAAGTACAGCATTATATGGCAGTGAGACATGAACTGTGGTAAAACCGGAAGAGAAGAGAATCGGAGCATTTGAGATTTGGTGCTAGAGAAAAAAGTTCGAAATTAGGTGGGCTGAAAAGATAAAGAATGAGGAAATTCTCCGGACAGCCGCCGAGGAAAGGAATATATGGCACGCATTGACAATAAGAAGGGACAGGATGGTAGGATGTATGTTAATACGTCACGCAACAACTTCCATGTTAATAAAGGGAGCTGTAGAAAATGAAAACTGTAGAGGTAAACAGACATTGGAATACAGTTAATGGTTCATATGACTCTAAGCACTATGCGACTTAACATCTGAGGTCATCAGTCCCCTAGACTTAGAACTACTTAAACATAATTAATCTAATGACATCACACACATCCACGCCCCATGCAGGATTCGAACCTGTGACCGTAGCAGCAGCGCGGTACCAGACTGAAGTGCCTAGAACCTCTCGGCCACAGCGGCTGGCAGTACAGCTAGTATATAACGGAAAATGAAGGTTGCAAATACCATTCTGAGATGAAGAGCTGGGTACAGGAGAGGAATTCATGGGAGGTCTAACCAAACCATTCAGAATACTGATGAGTCAAAGAAATTTTGCATAACTGCTGACAAAATACTGTTAGAATTTTAGAAGTACACAGTTAATCCCCTTATGCAGGCTTCCAATCCCATCTGTGGATAATAGAGTATATCTCTTGATGCTTCACATGTATATGTTATGTTTGCGCATCTAATTCAGAAAACTAAATCACCATTCACATCTTATAAAATATTTTATATTTGGCACTGATAGCAAGCAGTCTAGATTCAAAGCTATTTTTAAGACTTTCTCAAGGCTAGTCTGCCTTAGCCTATATTTGCATAACTACTGCAATTCAAGATTTGGACTTCATCTATATCTTATCCACATTTCTAAACCCGTCTCCCCTCTCCCTCCGCTGACATCCTACGATTACCAAAGTAAAAATCCAGTATCATGGGTGAAGGGTTTCGTTTCTATGCCAGTGACATCTCAGTTATTACTTCCTAGGTTTTGATGTTGATGAGCTCTTAAACTACAATCTGGTTTCTGTACTAGCTGTACATGGTATCGCGTGCCCTTTGCGTTTATCTCTGATAAGTCTTCCAAGAATTATACCACTTAACATTTTTAAAAGCGCTTTCAAGATCTATACTCTTTCTTCTGGAATAAATTGTACCATCAGCTTTGGTTAATGTGTTGGTCACTATGTGATCGAAACAATTCCGGAACTCCAATGTAGTTTGGAGCCCATAACTAGATGTCACGAGAGCCGGGATCGCTAATATAAAAGGAGCTGGCTCGTATTGTGTTGTCAGTACATAAAGAGCAACTGCATAATGAGGTGGTCAGGAAAGCTCAGAGACTTTAAACGTGAACTAGTCATTGGATGTAACGTGAGTAAGAAATCCATCAGAGGCCATTCACCTTTTCTAAACCACTCCAAGTCGACTCTTGCTGATATTATCGTGAATTATAAAAGCGAAGGAACTACTACAGCTAAACCAAGACCAGGCAGATCGACTGACGGAAGGAACGTGGGGCATTGTGCAGGATGGTTGTAAACATCGCATTACATCATCAGAAAGAATCACCCACGATTTCCGAGGTGCACCTAGCAGTCCAGTTAGCACAATGATAGTACATGGAGAACAAAACAGATTGGGGCAGTCATACAGCTCTACTTGAGCCACACACTTCTGTAGTGTGGTTAAGCGACCCTTTACGTGGTGTAAGCAGAGACGCCCTTTGGATAGTGGATGACAGGAAACGAGTGATCTTAGTACCGAATCAAGTTGTAACCTGTGAGAATCAGATGGAAGGTTTGAGCTTGACGAATGTCTTGAAACCGTTACCTGCCGTCATGTGCTGTGCCAACAATGAAGTAGGGAGGCGGTGTGTCTCCGTAGGAGGGTGCTTTCTGTGGTTAGGGCGTGGTCCTGTTATTGCCCTTAACGAAATAGAATTCTGTACTGCGTGCGCTAGAGGGTCTGTTCAAAGACGATGACTGTTTGCATCCACATGGAAATGCACTCGTTTAGAAATCAACATCTCTGAGACAATGTTTTGTGGGCCGAACCTAATGGAAAAACTTCGGTAGTACCTTAACTTAGCTCCAGAACTCAGCATCCCCCATCGCTAAATTCTCTGGTTTCCGGTCTTGAGAAAGATTGGGTTACTATTCCTCCATAGTTGTTCATACAACTGATTGAAAGTGCTCCCAATGTAATGTTAACCGTCATAAAGGCGAAGAGTTGCGATGTAAATATCTACCGCGGTTGTTAGAAAATTTTCAATCTCGGACGAGACCTACGTTGAAAGACGTTACTCGTACTTGCTTGGATTCGCAGTGTTACAATAATTTTTTTTTTGCTGCTGGCGAAGACAAATCGAAGAGATAGAAGTTACGTGGTGAGTTTTTCTAGTTATTTGGCTACTTTCTGATGTCTGAAAGGTCAACCTCACAACTGTCGCATCACCAAATTATCGTCGTACTGATTACACAGGCTTGTGATTATTTAAGTAACGTGCACAACTCACACGGTTTTGATCGTGAAATAAATATATTTTACTGTAGTTTTAAACTTCCTCAATTTAATAAATTACAGGAAAAATCTTTGCACAAAGAGTAGCAAAAGACATTACCAAATTAACTTTTGATGCTAAGCCTTGTTATTGCGAACTAAATGTAGGTCCTCAAATTGTGCTAAAAGTTTGTGTTTCCAGCAAACTACCTCCAAAAATATCAAATCAGAAGCGAGGAAAATTATAAATCCAGTTGTGATTAACTGAAGGTATATTGCAAAGTCAGTGGGCTACCGAATTTTGAAGTGCCTTTCAATGTTACTCATTAAAGTTAATAAGCTTAAAAATAGTGCGAGTCTGCCTGTGTTTAGTGAGAGGTATTGAGTATCATATTAAAACTTCACGAATATTATACGTTCACATAACTATAGCACGGTGTTTCCAATGTCCTTACTGTACACAGAAACGTTTTAGGTTCGTAGAGCAGTATCGTGAATATTCTTTTAGGTTCAGAGCACCCTCGTGCGGAATTATTCTAGACAGAAAACTAGACTCTGGAAAAGGTCTACACGAAGCGTCTTAATAGTCGCCCACACAGCATATAACCTACAACCACTGAAATTTGATGAGAATAACAGTAATCCAAAATGTCCGCCACCGTAGTAACGTTTTGAGCCCTGACAGATCATCAAAAACTCATTTCTCATATTACATTCATTAATCTAACGCACTTATGATTGCCGTGCCCTCCTCAAATCTACGTTGGCTGAACTAGTTCAAAAGTTATTAACAGTTTTATCTTTGTGGTACCTAAAGAAACCAAATATATCACCAAATAATGAAAAACATAATGGAGTAAACACTTGTATTGGAACATTCCTTAGCACAGTTAAGCGTACTGCCGCTACCTATTTCATGAAAATTTCAGAATTTTCTAGCACGAAATCAACACTCCAGCTCATTACCAAAGTTGTATTAAATTTATAAAAGTTATGATAGGTTTCTTTTATACAGTTCCTCAAGTACTATCCGTTGAGGCAAAGTATGTAAAAATCATCCGTGGCGTTAAAGAGATATTAACTTTTTAGTCCAATCTATGAAGAGTGTAGTGGCACATACTCGTTTGAACTTTCTCTTTTGATTAGTGTACCAGCGAAAATATGTTCGTAACGGAGCGCCTACTCATGCTCCTGTTTAAAGGACTCGACAGAAAAGGGTGGAGTACCAGCTACCTCATTCTACCTTCCCGATCATCTTTCAACATTTTCCCAAACATTTTTGTATGCGAACATATTCACACTCTTTTTAGCGAGCTACTCACCTCTCACTCTCACAACCTCCTCTAACTGTAACTCACTCGCTAACATCGCAGTAAGTTGCTCGTACCTATTCACTACAACTTGCCCATTCTCACACACTCATTCCGCCAAAGATGTTGTCATTAGTTCTTTGTGTCTCTCTGTCACCTTCTCTTGTCTCACAGCTACAGCCTTCCTTTATGTCCTACTATTGACTCCTCTCACTATCACTGTCTCCTTCTTCCTCTCTCTTACTTCTACTGTTTCATTCATTCCTTCCCAATGCTGCTGTCTCTTCTCACTGTCAGTATCTCTCTTTCTCCTTTTCATTGTCATCTTAGACTTTGTATCTCATTATCACTGGCTCTAACACACTTCCACTTTCTCATTATCTTTATTCCTCTCCTATTGGAGCCGTCTCCTTCACTGTTCCTAGCACTGTTCTGTCATTGTCAACTATCACACAATGTAAGCTTTCACGGCCGGTATTGTCTTCACTTAAAACTTCCGGGCTGATAGGCCGTGGTCGAAGTATAATACTCTCTCCTGACGTTTCGCCTCCGACTGCGGGAGACATCCACGGAGGCAAAGCGGCGAACAGTTCGCCGATTTACCACCGAGGATGTCTCCCGCAGTCGGAGACGAAACGTCAGGAGAGAGGTTTATACTTTGACCGCGGCCTATCAGCCCGGAAGTTTAAGTGAAGATTGTCAACTATGTTTCCACTGCCGCCATGTCCTCTTTCTCTCACTCTGTCTCCTTCGCTCTTTCTATACCATAACGGCTGTGTACTATCCCCTGGAATTTATTACTTTTCTGTGTCTTTCCCACTGCAACTGTCTCCCTCTTTGTCAGCATAGAGAGACAGGAATATGTTCACATGCCAAATTGTCTGAAAAATGTTTAAAGGCGCTGAGGAAGGTAGAACGGAGCAGCTGCTACCCCTCTTTTGGTACATAGATTTTAATGAACAAGAGAACATTAGCCTTTTTTGTATTCCGATAGGAGTATTTTTCCCCTGATTCACTTATTTTCTCTCTTACAGTAGCGCAGGTCACTCGTATGAAAAGAACATTATGGATGAGTAAAATTTTGATAGTTTACTTATGTGAAACTGAAGTAAGGCAAATCTGATTTTAGACCTCAGAGTGTATTTTTCGTAGACAGGAATTTTACATGTGTGTTAGTACTACAACATGTGGTATCCAGAATCCTTCTGATGATAACGGATACTTTAGAGCCTATTTCTTCGTGCTGCGTCACTTCATAAACTATGTTTTCCCCTCACACCGGGTATTATGTACGTAGTTTACGTATACACGTGAGGTATCTTTGGATATTTGTATCTAAGAAACGAGTAAAGATATGACGTATATTTTCAGGCTCTTCGTTGTCGGGATCTTAACTGTATATCGAAAAAATTACAGCCTTTTGCTGTGCACAGCCGTCTTGCAATCTGGAGCTTGGTTTTTGGGGTATTTCTTGATAACGGAAAATTAATTTTTGAAACGGGAAGAAGGCATTTCTATATAAATTCCTACAATATATACCGTTAGAATTTGAGCAATTTGGGCGATTCTTTATTTAGATATCCGCTGCTGATAGTCACGAAATGGTAAGAAGTGTTTTATTCGGATTTTCTCATGAAACACCAGTAAACTACATAAGCCTCTTAAGACGCACCGTGGGCCACACTTAATACAAAAAAGAACCAACCGATCTGATCTATTTGCCTCAGATGGAGAAAGAACGTTATTTTTAAAAATTTACCCTGTATTGTAGGACAATTACAATAAAGCGATCTATCTGTATGGAATACCAATGGTTCGTAGCCCAAGAGGTACTGAAAATACTTTGCCCTACCCTGTATCACCAAGAGAAACCAAGGTATGGAGCCCGGACGTTTTTCCGCGCAGCGTTGAGGAACGTACAGGTGGCGTTTACTGCCGACGTGCCTATTTCGTAGCTGCTGTAGTCTGTATTCATTGATTCTTGGCGTGTCTCGTGAATAACATTGTCTCTCGTTCCATCAACCCAGCATACACACCTAACTGTCGCTGGTGCGGGACTTTCGCGGAGTCAGTAAACCTGGTAGTTCCGCTTTGTCGCTACCTGGTAGCCCCCTGATAGCTTGCACTGTTACATGCTCTGGTGCCTACCAATTACCGACTCATAAACTGTCGTTTGCTGGTCCCTTGAACCAAGCTACGCAGTCCAAGGCCGAGCGGCGTCTCGGCACCGCCTAGTGCGGATGCGCCCCTGCGTCTGGCCAGCCCAGATCGTGCCCCTCCCTCTCAGCTGTCACAATACCATAGTCCAGCCCAGAGCGGGTGCACCTCCAGCACTGTCAATACAAGATGCGCGCCCAGCCGCAACCATCTTTAAAGCTCCAGCGTTTAGCCGCATCTCACTGTTACCTCAAAATGTGCACACACCAAACTAATGTCTGCCAACAGGAGTCCGGATACTTTTGGACACAGAGCTTCTGCGAAATACAAACTGATATTCCCTTGGATCTGTTTCTAACAGTCCTTCCAAATTTCTTTAGATAGTTCGTGTGCACATATTCAGCCATGGCTTATTCGATAGAAAATTCATTAATTCTCACTATTGCCAATATTTATCCTCTTTTTTATTGGAATTAATTCATTTTCCTTGATTACTAATGATATTTCGCCCTGTGCCATATACAGCGTGACTCACATAAAACTTGCGTCGTAAATATTTCAGAAATGGAAAGTGCTATTGATGTGAGGTTTTCACAGCATGGATCGGTAGCCGGGGCCACGACTGTTAAGCAATAAACAGATCGTATTAGTACTTATAAAGCGAGATTTTTGTGCAAACATACATTTTTATTCATTGGAAGAAGGCCTAATAACATTAACAAACTAAAAGTAGTGTAAATTAGTATGTCAGTGGTGGTTATTGCAGGATTCTATTGCGAGTCGCTTACGAGATACCATATTTTCAAAAGTTTCCACACCGAGACTTGTTCGTGTCATTCAGCCTGCATAGTTGCTAGGTACGATTGTGTTAAATTTTCTTACTGTGTTCTTGTCTCTTCCTTGAGTGTATTTCGACTTTCTAGTCAATTAGAGTGTCACAGTCCAAGCAGTAGGCATTGAATTGACTATGGGATTTACCTATGCTGAAAGAGCCGACATGCTCTTGGTGTAAGGAGAGTTTATGAAGAATGCAGTTCGTTCTTGTGCGGTGTGTGTGGCAAGATATCCCAATAGATGTCATCCGTATCTGTAATTGTTTATCAACCTCCCCACCCAGTTAACTGAATGTGGTAGTGCAGCACCTTGACAGAAGGAAACAAGTAACGACAGCAGAGGGGGGTAATTAATGTTCTAGTTGGTATTGTAGTTGATGCCCACGTTAGTTCCCGCGCGATCACACGAAGAAGTTGTAAGACTCAGGCAAGTGTCCTACTCAATCTCCATCGAAATAGGTTCCATTCCTAGTGCATCACTCTCCATCAAGAGCTGCATTGAAACGAACACGAGAATCGTGTTAATTTCTGCACATGAGCATTGAGGAAGAATACTTCTGATGTATCATATGTCTTGTTCAGTGATAAAGCCACATTTACCAGTCATGTCTAGGTAAACCGCCGAGACATGCTTTACTGTTCTATTAACAGTCCCCGTTGGCTTCGTTAATGGAATGTCAGCGTCAGCGTCGAAGGAGTGTAAGCCTGTGGCGTGAGATAGTGAACCTTCAGCCCATACGTCTGTTTTCGTAGGCGGAACACTAAACGCGCACAAGTATGGCAACCTCCAAACATATTATCTTCCACGGATGCAAGAAGACGTTCCTCTGCAGACTAGAAGAAATTGGCGGTACCAACAGGATGGTAGTCCACCCCATAGTGTAAGAAGTACTACATGTCTTCACGAATACTTTTCAAGTCATTGGTTTGCACGCAGAGGACCTGCACCTTGGCCGGACCGTTCCCCGGCATAGAAGTCTGTACTCTTTTTTTCTTTAGGGAAAGCTGAAAGACTCTGCCTATAACGGCGTACCAATTACACCGGATGATATGCAAGGACATGTTACCGCAGCCTGTTCGGACATCTCCGCTGAAACGATAGGACTTATGGAGCAGCAGTTCCATACCCCGTTATAGTTGTATATTGCCACTGCCGGTGGCCATCTTGAGCACAACCTGTGATGGTCAGTTGACTCGTTACTGATCAGAATCGACGTAAGTAGTATATGTACTTGTGTTGTTCTTTAGTGTGTGCTGCCAGACGTGTTGTGCAAGTGTCGGTGTGGGAACTTTTCAGAATAGTACACTGCTGACCATTAAAATTGCTACAGCACGAAGAAGACGCGCAGCAGACGCGAAATTTAAACGACAGGGAGAAGATACTGTGATATGCAAATGATTAGCTTCTCAGAGCATTCACACAAGCCTGGCGCCGGTGGCGACACCTACAACGTGCTGACATGAGGAAAGTTTCCAACAAATCTCTCATACACAAACAGCACTTGACCGGCGTTGCCTAGTGAAACGTTGTTGTGATGCCTCGTGTAAGGAGGAGATATGCGCATCATCACGTTTCCGACTTTGATAAAGATCGGGTTGTAGCCTATCGCGATTGAGGCATATCGTATCGCAACACTTCTGCTCGCGTCGGTCGAGATCCAATGACTGTTGGCAGAATATGGAATTGGTGGATTCGGGAGGGTAATACGGAACGCCGTGCTGGATCCCAACGGCCTCGTATCACTAGCAGTCGAGATGACAGACATCTTATCCGCATGGATGTAACGGATCGTGCAGCCACGTCTCTATCCCGAGTCAACAGATAGGGACGTTTGCAAGACAATAACCATCTACTCGAACAGTTCGACGACGTTTGGAGCAGCATGGACTATCATCTCGGAGACCATGGCTGGGGTTACCCCTAACGCTGCATCACAGACAGGAGGCCCTCAGTCAAAACTTTTTTTATGTTTTCTCACCGCCTCGTACACTCCCCCCCCCCCCACCCTCCCCATCACCCAGTGATTCTGCAGGTGATATAAGTTATTTATCTACTATATTAATACATAGGCTAGTATTTGACTGTTCGTTTCCCTCCTCTCCCTCAGTTGGTTTTCGTTTCCTCTCCCCTCCGTTCTCCGCGTTCCCCTTACCATCCCCACAGTTCTTCTATCCTCTTTCCCTGTTACCTTTTCTTTTTCTTTACATTCTCCTATGACTATACTGAATCTTTAAAGTTTCACTTTAGAGAAATGGTTCCATCCTCCATCCACCCCCCTCCTCACCCGGCTTTGCTTCTTTGGTTATCCTTGTTTAAATTTGATATTTTTCTAAACACTCATTTCAGTTAAATACACTTCAAACTTATTATTATAGATTTGTTACTAAACGTTTAGGTTATTTTGACTTTCCTTGTTTCTGTTTATGTTGTACGCTGAATACTACGATCTGATTCACAGACGTAAGTTGTTTATTTCCAATCAAAGAATACATTGTTCCTCTTCGGTTGCAGCTTCAGTTGCTTTCAGTCTTTAATAAGGCATTATGTTTGCCTGTTTTCCTTATACTGCTTGACCAATTTTCGTCTGCTATTTTTTAGTGACTGACGATGTGAATAAGACTTCTGGTGACAATTGCTTTGTGCAATTATTGTACTGATGACGAGTATATCGATTATAGTTAGGCTGCAACAGCAGCATGTAATCGGTTATGTCAGTGTGCAACATTCCTGACATTTACGCCTGTGGGTAACAGGTTCACAAATCTACACTAATTAGTCAAATTGTACAATCTCTAACGTCTTATATTTCCTCGTTTAGGCTCAGCTTGAAAATGGTCAGTGACCGAAAATAGCAGCACAATGCAAAATAAAAGACACCTGTACGTTTTCAACATCAATTTCAACGGTTTTTAGCTGCGGATTCTCCCCGTCCATACGCATACATAAACATCCGACTGTCGCAAATCAGAGGGAGCGTACAGGACAGCCATGGATCCACACGCTTGTCAAGACTTTTGTGGTGTGTACTGCAGCGTAGGTTGCCGCATTATCCCTCTGGTCATGGCAACTGGGTTCGCAATTTTCCCCACACAACGGCTAGATTCCAGCCCCCACTCAACAGTCAAATCAGGTTTTCTGGAGAAATGCGGGTCCCGTGAACCATTGCTTCCTGCGATTTCCAACCAAGTCGTCTGAGGATACGATGAGGCTGATCTAACCGCCACCAACAGAAGAGTCACTCATCGCTGATCACCGCAGTATACCACCCAGCACTCTTATGAATCTTTGGCTCTGGAAAATACATATGTCTGCTGTTCGTGCTATGTTATCAGGGTTGAACAAAGTGTGGAAACTAGGGGACTCAGTTTCCAGTAATCCTTTTCTTACTGTTCGTGGTGACTCTCTGCCTCTAAGGGCTGCCCGAGTTACAGTCAGAGCGTGTCGAACAACCATTCGTCACGGAATCCTCCAGGACGCACTCGTGCCTGTTCGTTCTGCCGCACAGTGACCTCATCACCACTCGTTCTACATACATTGTACTGCAGGTAGCTGTCCGTACGATATGTGTGCACTGCGCTAACATTTCCCGGATACCAATGATTCGACCCTTCTCCAATTTCGAAAGCAGACGATTAGCTTCATGTGCATTTCCTCGCAGCATGCTGTATTAGACTCTACACTTGAAAAATTTCAGTAGGTGTCACGTTCTCAGACCATTATTCATTTCCTGATTATGTTCTTCTAATACGTACTACAGACTCTCATAAGGTTGAAATGTATTGCACATATCCCACAGTGACGCAGATAGTGGTGTACTGGTTTGCTACTGTTCTGTCGAGGTGTTCATTGCGTAAAAGTTGCCATTTCCGCCAGTAAATATACGTGCTTTTGGGTATATGTACATTCTTTCTGAAAAGGTAACAGTTAGTGTACAGTATAATCCAAGAACCTTGATGATACACAAAATACTCGTAAAACTCTGTTCCCCTTCTGGCTTTGTCCCCAGTAGAGGAAATAACATGTTTAGCATCAGAACGTTGACGATTCTTCCAAACGTAAATCCTATTCTGTAAGTTTACGTTGTACAGCAGGTAGATAACGCTTACTTTCATTAATAATAAATAAAATAAAAATGTTAGAATCATTAAAGAATCAGAAATGTCACTGTCTGTTGCGTAGGTGTCTAAATATTTCAGCAAGCAAACAGTTATGGAGACAACAGATTTACTACCAATAAAGGAGTGTACGATTCCACAATACAGTGAAGTAACTGGCTGAAGTGTTCTGTACATCCTATTATTAGAGCAAACCACTTCATTTTCATTGGCGTCACATCTGTCGAGATGTAAACAATGGCTGCATTATTCGAACATTACAGGCAAATACAGCATCTATATTTTTATCTGCATTTACTTACTTGTAGGACGAGGAATCTATTGTGGACCTTTTATGTATATACATACTAGTACATCATATTATTGCTAAAAGGAATTCACTATCTAATAATAATAATAATAATAATAATAATAATAATAATGAGGGATTTTAAACGGATATGCCATATCAAAAGTGACGCCTACGACATTAACAACGTCCAAAACATGACCATGTTCAATTTATTCCACATTGATCTAAATTCTAGTTCTTGGGTCTGTGGAACTGATACAGCATGTTATATTTATTTATGTGTCTTGCTGCCAAAAGACAAGGTGACATACTCCCCGCTCGCTATTTTAGCAATTAGACGCAATGTTTTCTCAATTACCCGAAATATATCACAAGTTCAGAGGGATAAATAACACGAAATGATGTACGTTTTGTTCTTGAATAACGGAAATCCGTTGTCATTTACAGCAACAAGAAATCATAGCTTGGCTAACTGCAAAGAGCGGCAGGTAAACTGCCTTTCTTGAAGAGCTTTAAATCTTCAGACAAATAATTCAACATTAATGCATTACTTTTCGTAATAGGTGTAGACGCTTATTTTCTGCCGCCCTGTCGGTACTATCAAAAATGATTCATTTTATAGAGAGGCGATATCCACTGCTCATTCTGTAGCTACATTATTATATTGCCATTATATTTTTTTTAAAGAGCCTCAACACACAGCTATCGGTCACTCCATGTCGGGAGACCAGCTGTCTGTGGATTGGACGACGGATACTGCTCGCTGGCCGCGTCCCGGCTGAGCCCTAAGGGCGTGTGGTTTCTCGAACCTGCCGGCTATGCCGCTCAGTCAAACACAAGAGCCTTTTGATCCGCCCACCGGCACGCCGAGGTAGAGTCTGTGGCAAAAGCGTCATGACTTGAGAGCCTGCAAAAGGGGAACTGCTGACGTGTGCGGGTCAAAGTGCCGGTAGCTCCTGGATAGCTACGGAGTCGGACGCGTGTAACTGTAGATTGTGGGCAGTTCGTCGACTTGGGAATGCTTTTTCCAGGTCATTTATCTCCGTACATAAACCAACATTTTTCTGCATTATGCAATTTGATCTAAAAAATGAATACTGCCCCTGTGAAATACGTTATTTACACAGTAGTTGCGGGTCCCGGGTTGGTTTCCCGGTCGGGATGGTGATTTTCTCTACCCGGGAACTGGTTGTTTGTGTTGTCCTCATCATTTCGTCATCATTCGTGAAAGTGGCTAGATTGGACAGTGTAAAGATTGGGACTTAGTTCGGGCGCTGGTGACAGCGCAGTTGAGCGTCCCACAAACCAAATATCGTCATCATCATCATCATCATCATTTTCACAGTAGGCAGCCCATCGTCATTTATACATAAGTTCCAGAAATTTTATTTCACCTGCGAACTCCAGAAGGAATGACAGAATATTAAGTATTCTGGAGATAATATATCGAGATGTCATCAGTTAATTTATTTTGAGATTTATGACGCAACACGATAATTTATTCCTTTGTCCTCTCCTTCCTGTATCATCTATGGTAAAGTTTCTATGTTTTGGAAGAATATAGGACGAAATTCTACTATATATAATGAAGGGAATTATAGAACTAATTACCGAATCCAGCAACGATGACAAAAACTGTACGTTTTATTAGTGAAACTAAAATAGAACAGAAAGTGCGAGCCTGTAGATGTGATTTAAGGAACATGGCTTTCTCTTAAATCGGAATAGCAAAGGGATTCAGTTATTTGGTTTGTAGACAGATCGTCTCAAGGTACTTCAGTGAATTAAGAAATTGTAGAAAGAGGGATTTAGCAGAGTTGTCTTATTAATATTCTGTCCTGTATTTACAAGACTAAATGAAGAATTCGATTGAAACTATAGATAAAAGGCAAATAAATAAAATGACTTAAGTGAAAGATGAATCTCTCATTAGCAGTAAGGGCAGCGTCAACTTTGTTCTCCAGACCATAAAACGCAGGCAAAATGTTTACTTGGAAGTAGTTTACTTAGAAGTAGTAATTGTTTAGAAGTAGTGTAGAAGATGCTGCACGAACGACCACGTTTCCCTTGAATGTCGATATGATTTAGAAATAAATCTAAAGCAGTTTACTCTCCATAAAATTTTGCACTTGAAGAATTATCAATATGTTCCAAAGTAATAGGTGTAATAAATTATATAGCACTTAAATGTGTAGAACGGGAAATATTTAAAAATGTAGCAGAAAGCCTACGCTTAACACAGCAGTACAAATTATATGCCAACTAGCTCCGCAGATGACGAAGAGACTGAAGAAATGTAGGATGACACAAAAGAAATAATTCAGGTACTGAAGGGAGACGAAAATTAAATAGTCATGGGGAGCTAGATTTCAATAGTAGGAAAAGGAAGAGAAGGAAAAGTAGTGGGCGAATATAAAATGGGGGGTAAGGAATGAAAGAAAAAGTTCCCTGGTAAAATTTTGCACAGAGCATAACTTAATCATAGCTAAAACTTGGCTTAAGAATCATGAAAGAAGAGGCCTGGAGATACTGTAGGGTTTCAGATAGATTACATAATGTTAAGCTGACCCTAATCTGTTGGTTCTGAGCAGTAGTTTAAAACTGAAGAAACTGCAAAAAGGTGGAAATTTAAGGAGATGGAACCTGGATAAACTGAAAGAACAAATGGTTGAAGAGAGTTTCACATAGAGAATTAGGGAACAATTAACAAATACAGGGGAAAGAAATACAATAGAAGAAGAATGGGTAACTTTGAGACATGAAATAGTGAAATCAGCAGAGGATCAAGTAGGTAAAAAGACGAGAGCTCATAAAAATTCTTGGCTAACAGAAGAGATACTGAATGTAATTGAAGAAAGGAGAAAACATAAAAATGCTGAAAATGAAACAGGCAGAAAAGAGTACGAACGCCTCAAAATGAGATCGACAAGAAGATCGACAAGCAGGGATGTCTAGAGGACAAATGTAAGTATGTAGAGGCATATATCACTAGGTGTAAGATAGATACTGCCTAGAGGAAAATTAAAGAGACCTTTGGAGGAAAGAGAATCTCTTGTATGAATATCAAGAGCTTACATGTGATCAAGGGATCACCAATTTAGTATTGGAGGGTAGCGTGGGGGCTAAAAGTAGTAGAGGGAGACCAATAGATATATACACTAAGCAGATTCTGAAGGGTGTAGGTTGCTGTATGTCCTTGGAGATGAAGAAGCTTACACAGGATAGAGTAACATAGTGAGCTGTATCAAACCAGTCACTGGACCAAACACCACAACAACAGCCAGAGGTAGGTATACCTTCTTCCAGAACTCGTGTAAAACTGTCCGAATAGCTCCCCTGAGCACGTCACTCGCAAAAGTAAATCTGCGCTTGACTCCCGTAGTATTGCGCAACTGTATGCTTCTCCTTTGGGTGAAGGCCATCCCCACCTAAAATTGATTGTTCTGGAGGTCTAAAGACATGACTGACTCATCAAAACCACTTTTGCACACTAAACAAACACATTACAACAATATTTAAACAAAAGATATTATAAATATTCAGTCACAAAAAATGGTTCAAATGGCTCTAAGCACTGTGGGACTTAAAATCTGAGATCATCAGTCCCCTAGACGTAGAACTGATTAAACCTAACTAACCTAAGGACATTACATACATCCATGCTCGAGGCACGGTTGAAACCTGCTACCGTAGCAGCCGCGTGGTTTCCGACTGAATCGCCTAGAACCGGTAGACCACAGTGGTCGGCTTATTCAGTCACGCTCAGAACATCCACAATAAATACGATTTTAATTAATTACGAATAAATGTTTGTCCATTACAAATATGTCAGTATTCTTTCGTAAGTGGGCTCATGTCATGTGACCACAAATTGCTGTTAAATATTATTTGAGAAATTATTAATGGCTCATTGACCGAATCTTTTTTTGGTTCTCTTTTGAACTGCTGTCTCAACTAACACGCACGAGTGACCACTTGAACATTATTACAGTTTTCTGATAGCACTTGGACTCAATATTTGAACATAGTTATTTGAAAGCTAATAAACTATTATTAAATAAAAACACAAGTATGACGAAATATGAGCTAATTCTGTGCTCGTTTGTTGTGTAAATGTGGTGCATTCGGTGTTGTGACAAACATTTCCGTAATAAAAAAATGTAAAAACGTAAAAATCCAAGAAATAAATAGATAAAATACGTATCTTTGAGTGATGATAGCTGTCGTACAATTCCATCATTGGAGATAAAGTTCGTCAAAATAGTATGAGTTGATGGGAAGTTGTTAATTCAGAGGTTCACTATGCAATTTTTTATTTATTGTGAAATATTAACTTCTGTAGTTTTAAAAATATTGGAATATTGTTGTGTCTTTGTATGCACCTCATTTATCTAAGACTGTCCATGTATTCAGTTTTGCGTTGATACTTTGCTGTGAGTTATCGCCGAATTTCAGACTGCTGTAATATAGCCGTCTTGAAGATTTTCTGACATTCGACCATTTCTTGGAGCCTGTCCTACACAAGGGCCATGCGAGTAATAGCTGTCCAAATTCCCAGTTTCGACATTTTCCCTATTTCCAGCTTCGCCGCTAGTCTTTGCACCTGGACTCGTTCATGTCAGTCATCTAGCCGGAAGTCGGAATCTCTATGGCACGCCCAGAGACCTGATACTGCTAGCGTCCAGCCGTACAGGGAATTCATCGTGCCTCGTGACAACACTATGCGGTCAATTAGCTTGCCTCAGTGCACGAAACGTTACAGAGTAAGGCACGGTGAATCTTCCGTTCGCAATATTCAGTCTGCTAGAATATGGTAAAGATTTGGAGTAGCTCATCGGATAAGTTGTATCAGTCCAATATTGTTTGTGATCTGTGTAGCAACGTCCTAAGCACGACACTTCGTTGTGAAGAATGGAGACGGTGGGTAGCCAGTAAATATACGTCTGTATTTGTAGGCTATAGTAAACAGTGTGACCCAAGGTACCACACACCAACACGGCCAGGAACAGTTCACTGATTGTCTTCGTCTCCACCGTAAACTTGATGTTCGAATGGACATAATTTAGATGTTGCAGATATACATCCAGCAATCGAATGCAGTGGGGCCAAATTACAATGATGTGAACCATAATTTGTGGCGTCTCGATTTTCAGATTCTTATTTATAAGAATTTGTTATTTCCTGTATTGTTAACTATGAGCAAATATCTTTGTATTATAGTCTGTGCGTGCACGGACATGTCACGCTGGCACTGTGCAGCGAGCCAATTCTTCTCCTTGCACTTCTTTATCGTTTGAGTTTGACAGCTGCCAATCGCTACGCTGTGTCGCGTCTGTGCTTCAAAATGCCAAAGCGAAACAGAGCTGTGTTACGGCTTAAACATAAAAGAAACGTTATTGGTTCATTAAAGAAAAGCAGAAACTGGTTCCAAGTCAGCCGATCAGTATGGTGTACGTTCTTCAGCAATAACCGATATTAAGAAGAATGCCAATATAATTTTGAAGTACACCTGTAAACTTGATAGGAAAGACGGAAGCTAACATCGAAAAGTCATATATAAACCGAAAAATGAACTACTGTAAGAAACTCTGAGTTGCTGGTTTTTTACCAATACCAACAACTTTGCAACCAATATCTTGCCCTTTACTCTGTGAAAAGGCATTAAGTTAGATAATTCCTTTGTGACATGTAACGGGTAGCTGTTCAGATTACATCTCGTCGTGGACTTGGCGAACTAGTAATGGAAGGTTAAAAAATATCATCTGATGTAAATGCAGCAAATTGGAAGCTGGTGTTGTGAAAGAATCGGACAAAAATGGGTATGAGTTCATTTACAACGCTGATGAAACCACATTAAAGTGGAAATCACTACCGTCAAAATCTTTAGGTTCTAGGTGAGAGGAGTTCACCTCCAGGATATAAATATAGCAAAGAGCGAGTAGCAATATTGGTTTGCGGAAATCCTACCGTGACTCATGAGATGCCTTTGCTTCTCCTCAGAAAACCCTGAAACTTCAGATGTTTCAAAAATATCAGGGCCCCCTTAACTTATAAAAATCAAAAGACACATGGATGAACGGTGAAATATTCATTGACTGGTATTACAGCACTTCTATCACCGTAGCAAAAAAAAAAAAAAAAAAAAAAAAAAAAAAAAAAAAAAAAAAAATTATACAAAACGAAATTGGTAAGGCCATACTTTTACTGGATTATGCGCCAACTCATTCTTCGGTGGAGCTATTAGAGAGAGAAAATGGATGTTTCCATTGTATTGTATTGTATTGTATGTTAACCGGGGGCCTAGAAACGACAGAGAGGCTTCGTCCCCTCCGCACCCGCATTAGTTTACAACTCCAAGACGACTACCGCACCCCACTTCAACCCTCCGCCGCCCCACACCAAACCACTCTTTCAGGGTTATTGTGCAGTTAGGCCCCGGTGGAAGGTCATTGTGGAACTTGACCTGACCTAACATGTCCTTTTCCAGTGTCGCAGCAGTGCTTTCTGGCTGTAGTGGTGTTTTAAATGATAATGTTAAAAAATGTTATGGGCTACATTAGGAGATTATGGTTGGAATTATCAGCAGAAATTATTATAACTTGCGATTCTCTCGTTATTTACTGCCATTAATTTCAAGGAGTGTTTCTATATGTGGGTTGATGTGTCCATATCCATGCACACTGGATCATGCATTGCTGTGATTGTGTCTACATTAACACTAAAAATGACTATTCTATGGTACTAAGACTGGTTCGTTTTGTGACAACACATTTTTATTGGGTGCTATAATGTTAATAATTCATGGGTTTAATACTGTTAGCCTTTCTACTAAGACAGTTTTTCTTTCAGCTAAGTGTGAAATATTGTTTTCATATTTTTACTGTATACGCTTTATCTATTTCTATGTTTTAAGAGATTTCTTCAAATGCTTTAGTTGCCTTGTATGGACAGTTTAAAGCACCGGAAAAAATGTAAAACTACATCATCTTAACAGGCAGTGTACGTGTCGAGACTGTTGGCACAAATGGCACATGCTTATCGTAAATTGGGTGTTTTAATGAAAGTTTTATAATTTTTTCTTGCCTTGGGAGCATGTCAATCGAATTCTTATGAACTTATGTTAAGCCTGATGGTAATAAACTTGTGTAAAAACTATTATCTTCGTGAAGAACAGCACAGACCTCAGGTCAAATAACCTAATTTCTATTCTTAGGGAGTAACCTGGATTTTACTGCTAGTTTTCACACCCAACTCCTTGTTCACAACATTTCCTCTTGTAGCAGAGTTTGGTTGCATGGGTGCTGAAAAACGTAAATCCTTAAAAAATCATGATTTTTAAGTGTTTTGCCAAAACAAATTGTTAGTTTGTCTAAAGCGAGTGTTTAGTTCCGAGTTTATGTGGCAGGTCACGTTGTCACAAGCTGTGAAGCAGAGAGGGGTGGCGGGGATCCCATGTGTTAAAAATGAAGAAATTCACTATGAGCTGAAGTTTTGTAGTCAAGTGGCAGAAGGTGGTGTCGCCAAGTTCTTTGTGCAACTCTGTGGCACACTGGGCTGACCACTACCCGTCAGCAAAGCCAATGTGAGTGTAGTAGGTACCATCGTGTGTTTTTTGTCCTGTCCTGTTCGCCGAATTCTTAGAGCACAGTAACCAGTCAAAAGCTCAAATTTACCAGCAGCAATTTCAGATTAAGCATTTGTGTAATCGAGCTCAGTAGCTAATTTATGTCAGTACAGTGCTGAGATATATTCCAGTAATTGACGAACTACAGAATAAGGTAATGTGGTATGTGGTCAGACGTGATGTTTTAAAATGGCTCGGCATATCATTTTTTGGGAACTGTAAACCTTACCGAAGTCTAGTCATAAATCAAGGGTTGGCTGAAAGGTTGTTGAGTAGTAGTGGTATAGAATTACCTAAATCATTTAACAAATTACATAACCACATTTTACCCATCGTGTTCAACAGGGTTGGGAACAACAACCTTACGAATCAGCACTTTTTCTGGGTATAGCCTCAGAATAAGACAATTGTCCAATATTTGTAATTCCATGTTATATAAATGGAAGAACGGTACTGCAGATGGTCGACGACTTGCAGACAACAGATATCCAATAGCTGTAAATGTATGGAATAACTTTGTTGTACAACCAGTTTCGTTGCCTCATTGGCACCACCTTCTGGCCCCTACTCGAAACGAGATAAGCCATTCAGTCGCTTGCACTTACTAAAGGAACCACTATATCAAACTGGTTTCCTTAGATATCTTCGCAACAGACGTGGACACTTCACACATCTAATGACAACAGTCAGAGTGATCACGTTCAAGAGTCTACATTTGAAACTGATTTTGTTCATAAAGAAGAGGGATGTGAAATTCGAGAGAATAGAAATTTATTTTGCTGCAAAAACCAACACATACTGTTTATGATTGCCCCATTCGACGTGACAGATGCCAAATAACCAGAGCTACAAGATCACTGGTTTGGGAGTGGAAGGGTGGAGGAGGGTTGCCTCTGAATGGACGGAATAAACTAAGAGCTAAGAGCTGTTTCTAAGCAGCCTCTTCCATGTGGAAGGACGTTAACCAGGAACACACGTTTACCTTATTGTACTTGAGGACCAGTGTTTCCATATTCTGTTATGTGTGGTGCCTTAAGTACCGAAATACACTCCTGGAAATGGAAAAATGAACACATTGACACCGGTGTGTCAGACCCACCATACTTGCTCCGGACACTGCGAGAGGGCTGTACAAGCAATGATCACACGCACGGCACAGCGGACACACCAGGAACTGCGGTGTTGGCCGTCGAATGGCGCTAGCTGCGCAGCATTTGTGCACCGCCGCCGTCAGTGTCCGCCAGTTTGCCGTGGCATACGGAGCTCCATCGCAGTCTTTAACACTGGTAGCATGCCGCGACAGCGTGGACGTGAACCGTATGTGCAGTTGACGGACTTTGAGCGAGGGCGTATAGTGGGCATGCGGGAGGCCGGGTGGACGTACCGCCGAATTGCTCAACACGTGGGGCGTGAGGTCTCCACAGTACATCGATGTTGTCGCCAGTGGTCGGCGGAAGGTGCACGTGCCCGTCGACCTGGGACCGGACCACAGCGACGCACGGATGCACGCCAAGACCGTAGGATCCTACGCAGTGCCGTAGGGGACCGCACCGCCACTTCCCAGCAAATTAGGGACACTGTTGCTCCTGGGGTATCGGCGAGGACCATTCGCAACCGTCTCCATGAAGCTGGGCTATGGTCCCGCACACCGTTAGGCCGTCTTCCGCTCACGCCCCAACATCGTGCAGCCCGCCTCCAGTGGTGTCGCGACAGGCGTGAATGGAGGGACGAATGGAGACGTGTCGTCTTCAGCGATGAGAGTCGCTTCTGCCTTGGTGCCAATGATGGTCGTATGCGTGTTTGGCGCCGTGCAGGTGAGCGCCACAATCAGGACTGCATACGACCGAGGCACACAGGGCCAACACCCGGCATCATGGTGTGTGGAGCGATCTCCTACACTGGCCGTACACCACTGGTGATCGTCGAGGGGACACTGAATAGTGCACGGTACATCCAAACCGTCATCGAACCCATCGTTCTACCATTCCTAGACCGGCAAGGGAACTTGCTGTTCCAACAGGACAATGCACGTCCGCATGTATCCCGTGCCACCCAACGTGCTCTAGAAGGTGTAAGTCAACTATCCTGGCCAGCAAGATCTCCGGATCTGTCCCCCATTGAGCATGTTTGGGACTGGATGAAGCGTCGTCTCACGCGGTCTGCACGTCCAGCACGAACGCTGGTCCAACTGAGGCGCCAGGTGGAAATGGCATGGCAAGCCGTTCCACAGGACTACATCCAGCATCTCTACGATCGTCTCCATGGGAGAATAGCAGCCTGCATTGCTGCAAAAGGTGGATATACACTGTACTAGTGCCGACATTGTGCTTACTCTGTTGCCTGTGTCTACATGCCTGTGGTTCTGTCAGTGTGATCATGTGATGTATCTGACCCCAGGAATGTGTCAATAAAGTTTCCCCTTCCTGGGACAATGAATTCACGGTGTTCTTATTTCAATTTCCAGGAGTGTATATGTAAATTCTATGTACTGGAACTGGTTAGTCATCAGTGTCGGGACTTGATTGGAAATGTATTGCTTTTCGTCGGCCAAGCAAGCGGTAGTGTAAGCATTCAGAGTTTGCCATACCCAGCTAGTTTTGTCACAGCAAGAGATATGTCCACTAGTGTTTTGCTAGTTTGTGCCTTTAATGTGTGGCTTATATTGAGTCTTGATTATTCTGGCAAGGAGCTCTACTTTAAATTTCAGTGTGACAAGATACATAGATTATGTACTTTTGGAGAAGAAATTTAATTTCCAAGATATAAAAGACAACTTTGAGGTGTGCCTATACAACATTTAAATCTATGAGAGGAAAGAAAGGACTTGGAAGTGCAGCTGAACAGAATGCACAGTACCTTGAATGAAGGATATAAGATAAACAAAAGCAAGGCAAGGGTAATGGAATGTAGTCGATTTCAGTGAGGAGATGCTGAGGGAACTAGATTAGGAAATGAAACACTAAGAGGATAATGGAATGTAGTTGAGTTCAGTGAGGAGATGCTGAGGGAATTAGATAAGGAAATGAAACACTAAAGGCAGGAGATGACTTTGTCTGTTTAGGCAGTAAAGTAACTAATGATGGCCGAAACACAGAGAATATTAAATATACGTCGGCGATGACAAGAAAAACATTTGAAAGGAAGAGAGATTTGTTAACATCGAATAAAATTTTTGGTGTTCGGAATCTTTTTCTAAATACGTTTGTCTGGAGTGTAGTCTTGTATGGAAGTGAAATTTGGGCCATAAACAGATTAGACAAGGACAGAATAGAAGCTTTTGAAATGTGGTGCTAAAGCTAATGATGAACATTAGATGGGAGGTCGCGTAGGTAATGAGGAAGTACTGAATAAAAATGGGGAAAAAGAAAGTTGTGGGATTAATAGACTAAAATAAGGGATCGATTTGGTAGTACATATCCTGGGACATCGCGAAATCGTCAATTTTGTATGGGGGGGTGGGGGTGGGGGGGGGGTTTGGAGCGCACAAAATAGAGTTGCTTGGAGATATGCATCGAACGAGTCTTCGGATTGAAAGCTTCCGTGACAATAATATCTTAGAAAATTCTTTCTTAATTATTTCCCAGATAATCACGTCCGTCCATCAGTTGTGCCGTGAAGAGGACATTTCTCAGTTAGCCGATAGTAAGCAGACTGCCTTTGATGCACATAAATACGCACTAAATAGGGCTCCAGGTTTCTCTATTTCTAGTGCTAGCCAATGCTTCCCATTCTGGAGCTGCAGATGTACGCCCCTAGAATCCAGTCAGCGACAAAATATCCACTCGCGTTCGCTTCTAGAGCTTTGTCTACAACTGAAAAAAGTATACCGTGTAAGAGTTAGCAGCGCTAGTGGTCCTCTTCGCCTTGGAGAAATTTCAGTTTGATCTTGAAAATAAGGAATGATATTCGCTAACCGACAACCACGCCTGATGCTGGATGCTTGCAAGACCGCGTGAAACTGGTAGGGTTGGGAATTGGGCTGTCTGCATTTCCTCCTTTCGGTTTTCAATGAAGCATATAAGGGGATCAGATTATCGTACTGTGGATGTCTCGGGCCATATACTTGAGGTCGATCACAATGGTCCATGGACATTTCAGGATACCAGATGTGGCACTTTTCTCGGCCGTATTAGGCGAAATGACTTAGCTACTCGCTAATTGAAAGGAAATACGGATCAGGATCCACAAATGCATGGTGTTCAATTGAGGTAACACACAGATTAAGGAAATCAAGTTTATCAACTTAATGAAAGGTCGGCTGTTATCACATCCATGATGATGGAAAATTGAAAATTTATCTTCCCAAGGTACTTTTCCCTGTAGTTTCCGGCATTTTCATGAATCGTTGCTTGTAGGACATTTGGGGATCTATAAAACTGTCATGACAATTAATAACCAATTCAGTTGGCCTACGTTAAATACAGTTGCAACAACGCTGGTCAATATGTTCGAGACTTGTACGGTCAACAAGGCTAATTCTAATATGAGTTGTGAGCTACCCCAGTAACACATGAAGAGAACCGCATGAAGAAGTTTTTTGTGAATTATTAAGATGCCCATCCTCTCATAAAAAAATTGTAACATATATTTCATATCATTATGGATTCTCCCTTTTTGCGTGGTTTATACCCAGTAATGGGATGACAACAGCAGTAACCATTCAACATCTGACTAACGTATTTCTTTCTGTTTATTGGCTGCTAGGGTCTCAGTAAATAACCATCCGCTGTTGTGTCTAGAGAGTTGAGAAATTTCTGCTTTGGGAATGCACTATCTCAAAGTACCACCATTCCCTATTAGATGCAATCTTCCTTCTTAGAACGGATGAACAGCAGTCTTACATCCGCACTCAATATTTCCCATGCTCAGTCTCAAGCTGAGTGGGTTCAGTCCATAGATTGGATGAAATTCGCATTTCATTCTGCTGTTTATGAGACTTCAGCTAGACTAATGTTTGCTTACCTCCTAATTCACCCGTGTCAGACTTATGGTCTATAAATGATCTCCTTCTAGAACAGATCGATACACAGACCATCAAGAAAAACTGTAGGTGCGCAAATAACAAGAATGACCGCGCACACTGGATGGAGGCTGGAAGGTATAGTTGGGGAAAGCGTACTGCCGTGTTGCACTTTGCAAACGTCATCAATATTAACAGTTTTGTGACCCCACACTAGCGGGATAAGATTAACTGTGGTAAACTATCGAAAAATTTTGTTGGACCCTGCAGGATTGTTAAAATTTTCACCCAACTTTTGGTTAGATATGTATCCGTCAATAAAACCGCTGGAAAAATACATTGCGCTCGTAAGGGAGCGGGACATCACTATGAAGTCCGCCTCATCCGATGTTAGTGTAATTTGGGGGGGGGGGGATTAGTACTGAGCGATTTCTCGGCACGTGAAACTACTGTCTATAATAGTCCTTTCTATTCTTTGCACATTATAACCTAGCAACCAGAGCTACGAGGGCTATCGCGTCACGCTTTCATATCGCGCAGCGTGTAACGGCCGCTCAATTTAGGAGTGTTGCGTGCCTAGTCCCGGGTCAGGGTTTATTTCTCGCTAGTCAAACTGGCCACGCAACTTTTAGCAGCTGTGACTGAAGTGCTTCGATGAAGACATGGACATGTTTTTCTTTGTGTTGTATGTTAAGCCAGATTTTTTTTCTGCCTTCTATCAGCTTGAGGCACACGGCTCAGTGTTTCCACCTTCCAGCGTTTGGAGGAGGTACACTTGGAATACTGCTTCTGAGGGGATCTCAGCCTCAACATGCTACAGCTTGAAGGGTCGAGCTAGTTTGTACTTCAGTTACTGCAACGCAAGTGAAGCAATAAGGAAAATTTAGTCTGCTGAGAACTATTTTAAAACAAAACGCTTACAGCTTTCTTGCCTACCACATCAGTGTGACCTCTGTGTGTTTTTTGTCTGGTCAATGTAAGACTGGCATTAGCTAACATTTCCTGTTGCGGTGTCGTTACGGTGCTGTCTGCCTCTGGTTGTGATTTCCATTATAATGGTTATAACACCATAAATATTATGCGTTAAGACAGGCTTTGCTAGAATTATGTACACAACTTATTGCGGGTCTCACATTGTTTGCTGCCACTTTTTACAAGGTTTATATCGTATCTCGATTCTTGATTACTCTGGCACGGAGCTCTGTTTTAATTTTCAGCCTGTCAAGATTTATAGGTTATGTAATCATAAATGGAACCAAGAAGCTAATAATATTCAAGGTAATTTTGACGAGTTGAATTTTATGTACGTAGAGGTATGTATATGTATCCGTACACATGTAAAATAAGTTATGCTCTATTCTGATTGTGTCGGTATGAATTACTATAAGTGCGTGTACTGTGTTACTGTGTTTGTACTTTTCGTGATTAATGTTAGTTTTTAAAAATTGGGTGTCTGTAATATTAGTAATTCTTTTTATATGATATCAACTTTTTTGTTCATAAATGTCTTCTTGTATTTAAAGTCAAATATTCTGCTTTATCTATTTTCGTGTCTTATTAGAGTTCCAATGTTTCTAGTTGCCATGTGCGGACAGTTAAACGTCCACAATAGGTGGTGTCACAGCCGCTAGCTGTTTATTATAAATTGGGTTCATGGCTTAAAGAATGTTTTATAAATTTTTTCACTTCCTGTAGAATATGTGATTCTAGTTCTTATACACTTGTTTTAAGACTGACAACAGTAAACTAGTGCAACGTTATTGTTTTTGTGAAGAGTGGAACATTCATCGTGCCTAATAAAATAATTTAGCATTTTTTGAGGTCGTCAATTTTTGTTGGCAGTTTGCAGTCCCAGTTCGTCAGTTACAAAGCATCCAGTAAGTTCGTGCGTGAGCTAATATACGAAATCTTCTCAGTTGAAGATGTGGTGCTTACATTTTCCTGCCAAAGGCAGTCAGATATTTTGCCAAGCTGCATGTCGCCGTCCCGACGTTACTAACAACTGACTGAAGTGGTACGCTATCCGTATGAATTGCACGTAGTTTGTATAACCCGTGAAGAAAGGGTGTGTTACGCAGCCCCTTTGCCGCAACATCGGACATCACGCTGTTCCTGAGGAGCTCTAAAGTTCTTGGCTAACTTTTTGTAGCAGGGCTCTTGTTTCGAAAGTGACGTGCAGAGTTGCCCGATAGCTGGTCTATCTTGCTTAAGAACATCTGTCTGAGTATGACAGTGCCGTTGCCTTTATTCGCTGGTGAGATCACAGTATTAGGATCCCCCGTGGATATAGAAGCGCTGAACTCTCTGCAACTGACAGTTTCTCGGCGTTCGCGTCCGTGTCAGAGAACAGTAAGTGTCCCGCCTGATTCTTTTGGTAGCGTACCTCGACAGTTTTAGGATTCCCTGTTCAACAAATCTATCCGTGTACAGAACTGGCGGTGTACTCAGGTATGCATATGAGTTCAGCCCCATCTACATGACTGAAGCCGTCGCACCAGGCAGAGGTCTGTCAGTTACGTTGTACACGGTCCATCTGCGAAGTTTGCTCCAAAACTTTTCGTTTTGATGTGTAATGTTTCTGAAATGATGAAGTTTTGCAATTTTACGTACTACGTAGTGCGGTCGCTTCCACTCCGAGAACGCCCAAGTAGCGCTATTAGTCCACGTCCGAGTAACTCCTCATAATTTCAATAGGTGGTGTCCCAGAGCTCAAAGATTTGAAAAATGTCATACTACTGCGTTGAGCTGCTGGTAAAATACTTTCCAGGTAATTAAACGACCATATTCACTCATGTGACCATCATCAGGTTCATAAATTATATGGATTTATTTTACCTGACATATTGCTGTGAATGCTTTTATTAGCCCGATGAGGTGACTAAAACTCGTTGCATAAATAAAGTGTTTTTCCACCAGCAGAAGGTGGTAGGACGATATTTTTCAACCTACTGATAGTGGAGAAGAAATTTTCACATGAAGAACCTATAGATTTCTGGAAACGAAGTCCAATTCCTGCTGAGTGTAGTGAATCCTCTCTGTTACCCATACGCGGCCACGTCGAGTATTAATTGTGTTGACAGCGGCAAAGGTAAAACGACTTATGGAGCGCAGTTGAGTTCTCTGGTAGGAAAGTGTGAGAACCACATCCGCACCTCTTCAGTAACTTGCGACTTGCACCACGCAATTTTGACTTGGTGTAACTTTTCACTCGCGTCTCATTGCCGGAATCACTGTTCTGCATAGCTGAGAAGCTGCAAGGGAAACTTCTTGTCGTTATTCAGTGATCAACACTTTGAACAGACAGGCGTTGTGGCAACGGGTAATTCTTAGTCACCCACTGTGCCTAACGTTTTTATGGAAGATGTCGAAGAGAGAGCACTCTAGGCGGAGGAATTAAAACCTTCGCGCTTTCGTCGGTATGTGGATGACACCTTCGTAATCTATATGAATATATGAAGATGGTATCTGTTCTTTCGGATATCTTCTTATAGTTAAGTCTAACGGGCCATTGACCTCCTTCTTCGGTGCTGGATGCACACTCATTGCCTGAACTCTTACGGGACTCGGTAAGATTATCTGCCGCGAGTAATCAGTGTAAATGGGAGGGCCACTACGAATGTAGTGTGTGGACATTAAGGTGGGAATGTGGGTCTGACGGGGAGCGTGGAAGGGATAAATCCCTGCAATCTCACTATCCTCTGTGCCCTCGGTGGCTCAGATGGATAGAGCGTCTGTCATGTATGCAGGAGATCCCGGGTTCGAGTCCCGGTCAGGGCACACAATTTCAACTGTACCCGTTGATGTATATCAACGACTGTCGACAGCTTATGGTCTTTATTTAATTGTCATACGTTCGCAATCTGGGCCCAAGTCACTGCGTCAATGGATGAATTTCTACAACACACAAATTAACTTCATTCGAACATAAATTTACGATAGAAGTGTCGTCCGTCTCTGGACGCGTTGTGCGGTGAAAACAAGATAGCATTTGGTTTACACTGGCTACCATAAACCTGCCTACATGGACTTATACTTACTGGCCGCCAGCTGATCCGCAGAGCACGAGGCATATCGGATTCAGATAACGCAACCAGTGAGCTACGCAGAATCCGTTTCGTATTCTTGCAGAATGAAAACTTCGAACGGGAGATTCGCCTTGCCTTACACCCGGCTCACTTTAAGAAAAGTGAGGAGTAGGAAGGCAGTAGAATTAGGAGGATTGGTCATCTTGACATTCGTCGGAATTGTAATATCGAATGTAGGGAGATTACAGAGAAAACGTAAAGCCATATGCATCTTCTGTCGGACAACCAAACTCTCAACTGTTGTAGGCTCAGTGACGGACAATCTTGGTTTGAGAAGACCTGAAGCGATTCCAGGTAGCTATAGAACGTTATATATAGGACAAACAGATTCAACGAAACTCGACGATACTCTTTTGTGTACCTTCTAGAGAGACCTGTGATGGTCAAGAATTGTCTCAGTATGCGGCACAATATAGACTACAAGAATACTAAAATTCCCTCATCGAGGTCTTTGTAGTCGGACAACGTTATTAATGAAGCAGTGGAAATGTGCTGCTCGGGAAATCTGCTGAATAGGGGCACAAGTTACCAACTTAGCACAGAATGCGTTGCAGCGTCAGCCATGTTAAAATCACTGCGGCCACTATTTGTAAGTACTGGCCATACTCGTAGTAGGGACGACGCTGAGGCGGTGACACAGACTTTCGGATGACGACAGTGGAGTTGGTCACACGCCAAAGCGGACGCATGTGTCAAATGGCTCTGAGCACTATGGGACTTTACATCTAGGGTCATCAGTCCCCTACAGCTTAGAACTACTTAAACCAAACTAACCTAAGGACATCACACAACACCCAGTCATCACGGGACGCATGTGTCGGCGTGCGGTTTCCGAAGGAGCGCGCTGCGGCGGCAGAAGGTAGAGAGCACTACGAACGACATGCTTTGCGCGTGCGACCAAGTTCTTGTTTAATCGTCGGATACTTGTCGTAGGTGTCCTTGCAGCTCCTAATCAGGAAATCTTTGCTGTTGACCACCGAACGTCGCGCCTACACACCTACACGTTTTCTACTTAGGGTGACACAAATGAGACTTCAGCTCAGCAGTGAGTTCATTGCACCAGAAGACGCCGGGAATTTGTGGCGATTAAAGTTTATGGGAATCAAACGACTTCCGATATCTCGCCCGAGAACAATTCTACCATTTTAACACATTATGCCTTACGGAAATGATCCTCCATAGTTCGGAAGCCTCTCCCCGATGCTATTCAATCTGTATATTGAGTAAGCAGTAAAGGGAACAAAAGAAAAGTTCGTAGTAGGTATTAAAATCCATGGAGAAGAAATAAAAACTTTGAGATTGGCCGATGACATTGTAATTTTGTCAGAGACAGCAAAGGACTTGGAAGTGCAGTTGAACGGAATGGACAGTGTCCTGAAAGGAGGGTATAAGATGAACATCAACAAAATCAAAACGAGGATAATGGAATGTAGTCGAATTAAATCTGGTGATGCTGAGAGAATTAGATTAGGAAATGAGACACTTAAAGTAGTAAATGAGTTTTACTATTTGGGGAGCAAAATAAATGATGATGGTCGAAGTAGAGGGGATATAAAATGTAGACTGGCAATGGTAAGGAAAGCGCTTCTGAAGAAGAGAAATTTGTTAACATCGAGTATAGATTTAAGTGTCAGGAAGTCGTTTCTGAAAGTATTTGTATGGAGTGTAGCCATGTATGGAAGTGAAACATGGACGATAAATAGTTTAGACAAGAAGAGAATAGAAGATTTCGAAATGTGGTGCTACAGAAGAATGCTGAAGATTAGATGGGTAGATCACATAACTAATGAGGAGGTATTGAATAGAATTGGGGAGAAGAGGAGTTTGTGGCACAACGTGACTAGAAGAAGGGATCGGTTGGTAAGACATGTTCTGAGGCATCAAGGGATCACCAATTTGGCACTGGAGGGCAGCGTGGAGGGTAAAACTCGTAGAGGGAGACCAAGAGATGAATACGCTAAGCAGATTCAGAAGGATGTAGGCTGCAGTAGGTACTTCGAGATGAAGAAGCTTGCACTGAATAGAGTAGCATGGAGAGCTGCATCAAACCAGTCTCAGGACTGAAGACCACAACAACAACAACGTGCTTAAATTACCGGTAAGAAGCTACAATGTAATAAATAAATAAACATAACAAGACAGCCAATGAAAGACTATTCCTAAAGAGCGTCTTCTACAAAGTAAAATTTAAAGTACAGGGTATACATAAAGTGCGGGAACAGTTTCATTATTTATTGCATAAGAACTAAACATTGTACAGACGTCATATATATTTCATTTTCAAGAGAGACTCTGAAAGTTTTTTTTTCTTATAAACATTCGACATGCGAACCATGATTGACCCAGCAGGCGTCAAAGCGGTAATCGAATTCTTGCCATACCCGTCCCTACATGGCATCGTTGAGTGCGGCAGTCGTTCCCGTATTCTCACTCAGAATTTGTTGTGCCAGTGGTAATCGGCCTTCCTTATTGGTGGCTTCATACCGTACTTGGTTCAAAACACCCGTTGAAAGGCTGCAGCACATTTGTTTTTGTCGAACTCCAACACACAGAAAGCTCGCTCCGCACCTGAACTCGACATATTTGGGAGTAGCGAAGACTATCGGCAAATTACCAAACTACGTTGTGGCGGTATACATGAAGAAAACAAAAAACTTTCAGGGTTTTCATTCAAAATGATATATGTATGATATCTATGCAGTGTTTGGTTCCTGTGCAATAAATAAATGAAAGTGTTCCCGGACTTTATGTACACCTTGTATAATTATAGGAATGTTCGCATTTAAAAAAAAAAAAATCACCCAATTTAACTTACTGTAACGAAGCGACAACAGAATATCAGAGGAGTTGATAACGCCCACAACACCGAAGCCTAATGGTCACCCACTGTCTCATTTGAAACACTAATGAACACTCTAACATTCTTCCGCTCATCCTCTATTAACGCTTCAATTATTGAATTTCATTGGGGTAACTTATGGCATGGGAAAAAGTGAATGTGAGTAAGTTGCGTTAACAGGATGATTAGACCGTAATAATATGGGCAATAAGCTTAAGTATTACCTACTTGGTTGTAATAATATTTTTAGCATTCTCTTAAACTTACCTGCTTACGAAAGGATGCCCATTATGTATAGCAATAAACATTAATATCCAGCAATAGAACAGCGGGTTCCCAAGGAGCGTTCTGTCTTTCTTAGCAAGGCTACACATAATGTGAGACTGGTTTAACGTTTTGTACGTTGAGAGTTTGATGGAGACATCGAGGATTATTCCTACCAGAAAATGAGTAGTTTACGAGGATGTTGACGGTACTTCTCTTTCACATTTCCCTGCTTTCTCTTTTAACTTCTAAAGAAACAGTCTAATTTGAATGCGGACATGCAATGACCCTTCTTCAAAGCTAATATAGCAATGGCAACGCTTTTCTGGAACGGAAAGGACAGAGAGAAAAGTGGTGTGAGAAAGGCTAAATGGCTCTACAGTATAATTTCAGCAAGTAACTATGATTTGAGGAAAATTACATCATATTTCAAACGGGTTATGACAGTGTTTTCTGTCAGCTTTCGGGAGTGCAGACTGTAATCACGTTTTACACGTTACAGAACCCACGCTTTCATGAAATCTATTGATGAATTTCCTTTGTTCCTTCTTATACATATTTGTATATGAAATGATGAAACACGGCAATATTACAGGATGAGATTCAACACATCTAGGAGATAAGAAAAGGTCATATTAAGATTGTTCCAGAAATGGATATTCACTGTGAAATGAGACACGGAAGTCTATTACATAGCACATGAAAGACTCCTGTTTTTTTCACAATGATGCACTCGGTTCACTGCCTCATAAGATGTGTTTGAAACGGCCGTCGTCTGCTTGTCGTCGCAGTGAGGTGCCAACACGTTCAAATATTCCCAGGGTTGTACGTATTCTTTGACTACCGGCTTTAATCGTTGCAAGAAATGATGCCTCATCCTCCACTGGTGTGGCAAACTCCAAAGCCTTCAAGTAGCCCCAGAGGCAGGAGTCCAACGGGCATAAGTCAGTGGGCGTGGGAACTAAGCAATTGGTCCAGCTTTACCTACACTGCGATTAGTATAATGGCGAATCAGGTGCTGGCGGACGCGAACACTGAAATGGGCAAGTGCACAACCCTGCATGAAACACATCTGTTGCAGGAGTTATAGTTAAAAATCTCCCAACATAAAAGACAAACATATGCGAAAGAACTGTCTATTCCTCAAACCATTCAGGCAGTAGGTAAGTACATGGAAACCTCTCAAGAGATCCTCTATAATCCCGGAACAGACGTTAACGAAGAAACATTTTGATTGGCAAAACAGTTGGATGGGGATTGACGTACGCCCACTCATGCTGATTATGGAAACTTAGGATGTCGACACGCGTGGATTATATCTCGTCCGCCCATAACGCTATTGCTCGAAGAGCAAGCCTGATACAAAATTGTTGAATAAAACACCGACGGAACGTCAGTCTTGCAGGAAAATCCCCAGGGGCCAGTGCGCGAATCCACTGTAGGCGGTATAGATGCAGCTGTTATTCATGGAGGCGTCGGAAAACGGTGTTGAGAAACATCCTGCTGACGACCAAAGCCGAGTGCTGCTGTGAGGATTTTGTTCTGCAGTTCCAGCATTAGCGTCCTCAGATACAGGTGATGTACGGCGTGGCCGCCCTCTTGATCGAGGTGAAGGTTGAAACTACCATGCTCACATAAGCGGCGGTGGACCCTCGGAATGTTTTTCTGTCAGCTCACCGGTGGTCTGGTCATCGTTCACGGTACAGCCGTGTCCTTCACCAACCCACACATGAAATGCAAGGATGCGTACTCAGAATTTTAAATCACCCTTGGATGAAACAAACAGAGTTCACAGTAACTTAGGAGGAGGAGGAGGAGATTAGTGTTTAACGTCCCGTCGACAACGAGGTCATTAGAGACGGAGCGCACGCTCGGGTGAGGGAAGGATGGGGAAGGAAATCGGCCGTGCCCTTTCAAAGGAACCATCCCGGCATTTGCCTGAAGCGATTTAGGGAAATCACGGAAAACCTAAATCAGGATGGCCGGAGACGGGATTGAACCGTCGTCCTCCAGAATGCGAGTCCAGTGTGATAACCACTGCGCAGTAACTTAGAACATTACAGGAGGACAAAACTTGTACCTCGAGAAACTCACACCATACGGCAGCTGCGGTCTACATGCTAACAGGATTACACCGTGTTCTCCGTCAGAGCAAATTGCAGGTCCCGTCATGAAGTACAGCAATTCCAGTGCGGCCACAGAGCACAGCGACCACTGTCACACCACAGTGTAGCCACACAGTACTGCAGGACCGCTAGGGCAAGTTCAAAAGTAGAGTTAGTAACGTACGTGGTAACCGACGCCCATGTCCGACATCTTACTAAATATCCGTTTCCGGACCCTTGTTCATACGGCTTTTCTCATCTCTTACTTGTGCTGAGACTTACCGTTAAAAACTTACCCTGAAATGCAGCCCTATATTTTTGAAACAACCTGTGTACCTTCCGATTCCTAAGATGTTTGTGAAATTTTTGAATGTTGCATATATTAGGATGTAACTTTTGACGATTTATTTGATTTCACATTGTTTTGTGGAAGGTGTTTCAGATCTTAAGAGAAATAGGCATATACAGTTACAATAATAAATGAATGTTGTAGTTTGTAGCCTTGGATGTGTCGCTGATCTCACACTTTTATATGTCGCTGGACAGATATATCCAAGTATCCCAGAGTGGGTTCTAGAGCTATAAATCATCTATGGCGGCTACATAACCATCAGTTCAGTGCAGTTAGGCCAATAACAAGCACGAAGTAAAATTAAGAAAAAAGAGCTTCATAGGGTAACACCTACACAAGTATCCGTGCTACTTTCATTTAAATACTCCTCTTCAGTTCCATTTTTGCCATTGCAGTTAAAAGGGCAGCTCATATTCCAGAAGGTTACTCATGCAAACGAAACATTTTTTGACAGAATGAGATAAATCAGGACGTGTGCAAGAAAATTATTCTGAATAGTTCAACAGTTTTCCAGAAATTAGGTTTTCTGAATTCTGATAACTGTATCATTTACCTTCTTTGTTGATATTTATTAATTTCACCTCATACTTATCCCAGTATTGTGGCAGACTTTTTATGGAGGCCAAATATAGTCATCTCAATTAGAAAATTTAGAGATTTTTATCCAATTAATTAAGATTCCATCTGGGATTTAACCAACGGTAAGGGAAAATCAGAAAAAAGCAAATTTTTAAAAATGATCAAAACTTTTCTGGGCGATGTACTGCTTCATTGTATAAAATATAGTACTTTAGGATACACAAACTATAAAACAGGCGTTACGGCCGTTTACAGCGGCCTTCCTTAGGGGCATGGATTCTAGGTGCTCTAACGTGTAATTATTTAAAATATAAAATGTTTTGATATACATTGCTTTTATGTTTTGAAATATTTCACGTTTTATACAGTACTTCAAAATGCTTTAAATAAATTAAGATACTTAGAGATATGTAAACTATAAATACTTAAAAATATGTAAACTATAAATTTAGTTCTATACTTTAAACTGTTTTATATTTTATATAGCGGTGCATTACATCATCCAGAAGATTTTTAGTCAGTTTGATACCGGCTGTAGAAGCATACGTAGATATGTATTTTTTAATATTTTTATGAATTAAGTAGGTGATTAAATGATTGAAAGATAGCCTAATTTTTCACGACCCAAGCAAGAAAATGATTGTCATGATTATATGCTTTGTAAATCTTATCCAAAGCACGTTACTAAATTCTTTCTGCTCTAATGCCGGAAGTGAGGTAACGAACTGACTGTCTGTATAATCTGCTTGTTTACCTTCAGAATAGTTAATAACACATACTCTCTTTGCAGTAACATTACAATTTTCCCCCTGTAGTGGCATACTTTACAAGTCTTTTTTAAGAGAAAAGATTTTTTCTGGCATACCTTTATAGGATTCTTAGTCGTTAAGCATTTATTGTTCTCACAGTCATACTCTAGGTGATGTTCAGTTAGCTGTAGAAGAGTAAGTCAGAAAAATAGAACTGGAGATGGTAAATGAAGAAACACAAATAAAAGTTTTACATTTCTTGGACTGTCGGGGCTTTGTGCTTCAAGTCCCTGAAGAGTCACCTCTAAAGAGTCATTAGAGCTAAAAGCATAGTACAGTTCCTCCGTGCAGCGTGAGTTAGTCTCTAGGGTAGAGAAAAGCACTTACAGTGAAATGGGATAAGAAGCTGAAAGTTGTGTTATTAAAGCAGTCCCAGAAAAAATGAGTGCATTTCATTCCCCTATTATGCAAAGGTATAATTTTCGAGCTCACTACACTCATTTTCTCATACTTTACACCATCAGAGAGCCATTTGTGTGAGAATTTTTCAAGACAGGCTAAACTCTGATTTTCTCTTTATCTCTGCTTTATTGCTCTTTCTAGCTCAATCTTTTCCTTTACTTGTTTTGCTTTTTAAGGAGATATCGTTTACGTTTCGGCGACTCTGAAGTTCCTCTCAACTGCCCTTACCATATTTCGGAACCATAAATCGCCACTTTTTGGATAATGTGTGATATGTAGTGTTTACATATCCCTGGACCCAGATAAATATTTTACCCTCGATTATTCGAAATTGAAGTATTTGGGACTTTGTTATGCAACGCCTCTTAAGGGGGTGACTGCGTGATTGATCAAGTCAGAGAAACAAATTACGTAAAACTCAATCTAATCTTACAAGATAGCTTGTTGAATCTTCAGTGGACAAAATGATGTTCACTGGAATAGTCTGAGCTTAACTATTTAATAACAGTAATAGGTACAAAGAACATCGCCACTTTTAAAATGGTACAACGAATATTTGAAGCGAAATATGACGTAAAAGTCTCGTTTGGCTACGTTTTAGTACAAAAAACAGGAATACATAGAATCATGGATTACGTTTTAGTTGATCTTATTTTACAAAACCTCATCTTCCAATACGATTTCAAGCAAAGCTCCTTCCAGTTAACCGGTATTTCGTCGTCAGCTTCTTACATCTTAAGTTCAGCTGATTTAGAAATTCTGGTGATTTCTGTCCATGGTAGTCTGAACAGACCTTGCAACACTCCCACGTGAAAGAATAACTAGAAGTAAAATAGGACATGCCTGTTCAAAACTGCCCTGCACGACACTTTTATACTGAGGGGTTAATGTTAGCGTGTATCGAAATATCCAATCCCTCTAAATCTCTTCTAAGTTTGTCGTGCTAAATCAACACCTGTTCGATTTTATTCACAACGCATCTCTGCTTATTTAAACACATCACCCTTGGGAAAGGAGAGGTCTACAATGCTGAAGACAATTTCAAAATATTTGAGCAGAATAATTTGAAAAATTATACACATCGTTATATTTCAACGAACAGTGTTTATTATTATTAGCAGAAGTGTGTCCAGCTAGCAATACACCATTACATTCTCTAAGGGAAGGCATTTTATGGTAAATAACTTGTTCGTTTATCTACTGCAATTTTGCATGGCGCAGTAGTTCTCGTAATCCAATACACTCGGCGAGTTTCTTTGTAGATTGTTTAATGAGTAAAAACAGTAAATGTTACAATACGGCCTGAATTTAGTTATTGTATAGCAGTTTTGCCTTCATTGCACGTATCACAAGACATTATTTGCATGTTGTATTTTCTGAGGCAAGTAATGTTTTTGTAGTTATTTAATTTATTGTTACCCTGACGGATCTTCCTCTGTTCACAGTTTCATTTGCAGCTACATTTAATACCCATTTATCTGCAATGTATTCCAGCGATGGGTAGAAACTCCCCATAATTCTATTCGTAAAGAGAAAGGATCAAACCCAGCCTAACTGTAAACAGAGTTAGCTAGGATGAAGCAACTAGATCAGATACAAGAATGTGGTATGGAATTCCTGAAGAATATGAGACTCATTGACATCATGGTACTTGGACGTAGGTCGCCGGTAGCTTATGCGCATTCTAGTTAGCTCAAATAATACTCTTTGACACACTTTCAGTGATATGGTAGATATTTATTTTAGTGAACACAGCTAATGAAACAGTGGTGGTCTACAGGGGCCAGTAACATTTAGGTCAAGCTATTATCTTAGCCAGGAAAAAGTAACTTTTGTACATAATTTGGTACTGAGTCCGTAACTGAGTGCTTCTGCCTCATTACGCAGGATCGGAAAAAATCATTTTGTCAATTAGTAGGCGACTTACTTCTTATTGAAAGGCATATGTAATCCACAATAGGTTGTCGAAATAAGCGTCTTTTATCTATAATTATCGAGCCTGAACGTGTAGTAAACTAATGGCCGCCATAAGCGCTGTTTTTAATCCTCATATCACTCTGGTTCAAAACTAGTAACATTGGCACCACAGTAAATGGTCAGGTGATAAATCGTTAGGGGTAAAACATTAAAAACAATCTTCACTTCCCAACATAATGAAAACAAGAATTGTTGAGAATTGTATCTCTGTCTTCAAATTCGGAGTACGTCTTATAAGTCTTATCCTGTTGTGTCGTATAGCCGTTCATGAATAATTATGGTGGAATTGGGTAGAAGTACCATCCACTTCAAGAAAAAAATTTCTAATATAACTCAATGTTTTAATGATAGTCTTCGCGGCAATATCACCTTGTGCGCAAGGCACGCAACACCAGCCTCTTCAGGGATCTTAGAATTTGCGTCTGGCCAGTGCTAAAAACATCTGTCTGTTGGTCTACATCATCCTCGAAGTTAGCATGAATGTTTTCAGTGCTCCATATCCTAACGTTGTGGACGCTATAGTGAGTCAACTATTAGCTCACGATATGACGTTGCCTCAACACTGAACAGTAGGCAAGTTAAACCAACGTCTTGAAACGAATTATTCACTTTAGTGTTTTTGTATGTCCATCCCTGTAAACTTCCGGGTGAACATACTTTCGTATACGACACAGTAGTTTCCACAAATCTCAAACCCTCGTAACCGATTTTTTCATATGCATCTACATTTCTTTGGAATTATTCTGTACTAAATTGGAAAATAAATGACGATCTGTTTCAAGAAAGAATAATTATTTAATCACAGCCAATCGCCGCACTTTATCATTAACGTTCCTAAAGTGGGATATATGCTAAACACACCTTGTTGGAAACACTTTGAAACTCTTGCAAGCAGATTGCACAGATTGCCTCTAGGCATGAAGACCATATGTTTTATATCGCATGTATTACTTGGGATTTGGACATTGTAGCCGCTACGGATGAGACTTCCTGTGTAGGACACATTATTTTTGTGGATATATATTCTTAGCTACATTCCAGCGATATTCGTCTGGTCATTATTCAACAGTGACTTCGTTAGTAAATTTTCTTTAATTTTCCTCATAAGTATTTAATGCGACAGTTTCTCAAAACTAATTAAATGTTTCGTGAAATTTGGCTGAGGATAAGGCGCACGCAGCGTCCGCTGATATATTACTACCAAGAGAAAGTACTGCAGAAGCGACAGTTACAGGTGGCCCAGAAAATTGCTGTAATATTCGATTAAAATATCAACTTCTGCTTCACACAGCAGTTCAAACGAATTATGAAATTATTTTTCCAATACTAATATCCCAATACAGGTTTCTTGTTTTACTTTACATATATTCTAAAATACATCGTAGGCGAACTAAACTTCAGTTTGTACTAACCGCTCTTGGTTTATTTATTTATTTATTTTTGTAGTTATCTTATTTTGTATCGTCCTAGTGGAAAATTTCGGATGAGTCCATTAATATTGCTGCGCTTTACCGTAAGTCTTTTTGATGTGTTATATGCGGTTTCTCGCAGACTAAATTCAGATATCAGGTTACCCACGACGTAGCCTATGACCTTGAAGGCGGACACGTTGGAGTGGAGCAGAGGGCAGCAACCTGCGGGTAAATGTTCTCTTATCGCCCGCTATAACGCAGTGGCGGTTGCTGGCCGCGATGGTCTTAAATAAAGTCGCGTGGTTACACTCCATTCCATGTTTAAGGTTGCACATCGACATCGCCTACTTTATCAGTGTAATACCCAGCGAAAACCATACGTTGTATTGAATGGTGCAAAACGGCTAAATTATCACGATAAAACAGGCAATTATTTAATACTTCTTGTCTAAATCGGTGATTATTAAAATGTAGTGATTCATCTACTCCTATTTGAAATTATCTTCCTTCGTTGACAAGAAAAACTCTGAAAGGATTGAAGATATAAGAAACACAAAGAGCTTGAGAGAAGAGGAACTGAATAAATAAATACATTTAGCATACGGTATCAGTTGGTCACCTTGTGAAATAAGAATTTCAGAAAGCATCTCAATTAATAAATAAACAGAACAGGACGAACATAATGGCATAAGAAACTTGAAATCCCAAATACTCAGTTCCATTATTTCCAAACTGCTGACACGTAATTTCAGAAAATTCTGGGTCAAGGAAACTGCATCTTGGGTTTGCTGGAAACATTGTTGACATCAATACATTTTTGTTTCATCATCTTATTTCACTTACGATAATAACATAATAAATAGTAGTTGCATTAAGTCTGAACAGGACCACATAAAATTCCGTGATGTCATGTAATTCCTCGTGTTGGCGATTCATTACAGATGAAGTCACTACAAAGTTAGTGTGGTTTTATAAGCTATGTGCTGTTTCACCTGCACCTGTTAAGAACTGGGAAGTTAAGCTCAATCGTGCCAATGTATCTCGTGAATCGGCTCAAGGACGTCCAAAGATGTAAATAATGTGAGAACTTCAGGACGTATACCCATATGAGTCGGTGACTTGCGATATATTTTGAATAAGAAATAATAATAAGCAACGTATTATAAAATGAAGTAGTCAGTTAAGTTTAGACCATTCTAATAACCGTAATTCGTATAGTGCGGCCTACTGCAGCAGTGGAAAGAATATGGGACTCACACATCACGCCAGTTGTAAAACGAAAATCGAAAAAGTAAGCAGCACGTGGCGGCGCTGCACCTGAAACAGAGATATATGTGAGGTTAATCCTGACAAACGGTTATGGCCAGAGTTTTATGGTTCAAATGGCTCTGAGCACTATGGGACTCAACTGCTGAGGTCATTAGTCCCCTAGAACTTAGAACTAGTTAAACCTAACTAACCTAAGGACATCACAAACATCCATGCCCGAGGCAGGATTCGAACCTGCGACCGCAGCGGTCTTGCGGTTTCAGACTTAACCGCACGGCCACTTCGGCCGGCAGAGTTTTCTGGATGGATGAAGCATTTGTGTTACTTTTAAAGATGTAGAAGTCAATTCTGAAGAAGTATTGTACGGCAGTCTATTGGAGCATTTGGAAAACAATACAACTGCAGAAAAACATTTCAAAGGGAAAACGTAACGCAGAACTTGGAGTAAATGGGTGGCAGAAAATGTCTAGTAGCAGATTCAGACGCTGATAAAAATTAAGGAAATGGTGTTCAAGGCAACAAGTAACTGGAAGAATTCGTAAAACAGAGTACATTTATTTCCTTGTACCAGTGTCTGTATATTACACAGTTGTACCCGAGTTCGTTGAAGGTAGTATATTAATCAGTGAATCATACATCAGCTGCAGAAATAATAAAATTTTACTTTCCTCAGTGATATCTGAGCTCAATGAAAGCCTTATTTTCTTTCGTGTGTATCTGTAAACATCCGACGGCATGTGACCTTCTGGCAAAGGGAATAAGGACGTCAAGGCCATGGCGCACTCATCATTTCGGCGAGACGTCGCGCCCAGTGGTCCCACACTTGCCCCGCAACATGAGGTGGCGGCCCACTCCGGACGACCCTATCGAGCTAAGAGGTTCTCAGCCAAGCGTCTTTGCTGGGGTGCCTTTCTTTGTCGGCCCTCCGCCTAGCGACGTGGAAAGGGACGAACGCCGCATCGCCCCAGTTCACCAACGGCAGGAAGCCGTATGCGGCCGTCGTCAAAAGAAACCTTCCTCACTCTTTCCTGGTCACTCTTCTGAGGATTCTTGCACTTTAGTAGTGACGATGAAAAGTCACTTTAAATTGGAAAGATGCAACACTGAAGTGGCCGCGATTGCTCCTTAATGTTATAGCTAATATGTTTCGAAAAGAAAACTGTCTTCGTATCAAAATAATGATTATTTAATAGCGCGTTTCACCTTTTTGTGGCATCATAAGATTATGTTGAATTTTGCGAATAAGCATTAGTCGAAACGTGTGAGAGTGCGTGGACTTTAAACACACCAACACCAGCAAACTTAGAAGCTCAGAAAGAGGACTACGCTGATGTATTTAAGGCCCACGCTCCATCTCGCATGTTTTAACAAATGCTTTTTTGTAAAATACAAAATAATCTGATGGCACCTCAAACGGGTGAAACGCTTTGTTAAATAATCGTAATTTAGTAATCAAGACTCTTTTTCAGTTTGAAAAAAATTGTATCAGTTCCAATACCAGCCAGCCATCGGATTGCAAACGATTTTGTGCTATAGTCTTAACGAGAGATGCCTTGCATATGATGCAATGAGACGGCAGTTTTGTTGGGTCTTTACAAGTCAGTGGTTGCAGCTTTAATCTGAATGTGTGAGGCTCGTAAGCCAGTCACATCAGAGAGTTTCTCAAGGAGACAGAAAACTCTGCTGCGTCAACTGCGGGTTATTTAGCAACGAAGGGCATTGCTACGAGCAATTCCGAAGTACAAGAGACATACTGTGAACCTTACATATAGGAATTGGGAGCCACTATATGTGGTCGCTATGGCGTATGAACTTCAATGCAGTGTTAAACCGAACTTCTCTATCAACGTTTTGGAAGGTGATTCTCTCCATATATATATATATATGGGAACTACGGTTTCTTGTGGATCATTGCAGACGAATAAAGTAATTGTGTTTTGTTTGGTTTCTTCTCCAATTATCTCCGTATCTGCGAAAATATTTTCTCAACAACAACAAAATTGTTCAAATGGCTCTGAGCACTATGGGACTCAACTGCTGTGGTCATCAGTCCCCTAGAACTTAGAACTACTTAAACCTAACTAACCTAAGGACATCACACACACCCATGCCCGAGACAGGATTCGAACCTGCGACCGTAGCAGCAGCGCGGCTCCGGACTGGAGCGTCTAGAACCGCACGGCCACCGAGCCCGGCTTTCTCAACAACACAAATGGCTCCAATGTGCAATAACAATACGTATAATACGACACACGGAATAATCCAACAGCACTGAGACGAAGCGTGCAGACTGCGATGTTGCAGCCGCTGCGAGAATTGCTCACCATAACGCTGCTGCGCCACCCTTCCATTACATTCAATGAGCCCATAAACGAGGTACATATGGGACAACTCTTCAGCAGGAAACGTATCAATCATGCTGTGTATCACTGTTACACTAGAGTTAAAGTTGTTGAAAGAATATGAGAGAGAATGGAGCAGTGTTGAATGAAAGCAGAAAGAGAAGAGTACTGTGGACATTACTGTTGTCAACAACAAATACTGCGAGTGATGCGAACGAGTTGGTTTCCAGACAAGGCTCAAAGCGCACAGTGTCAACATTTACTTTGTTCTGCAATGCAAATTGAAGTGGGAGTAAATACCGAAACTGAATGCAATTGATTTCTAAAGAGCCATCGCCGAACAGTTGTTTGTTATCCTAAACTAAAAACCTTCTGTTATTTTGTTGGTGAAAGATTGAAATTTACTGTCATTTATTACATTCTGAAATTCTTTGTGGGAAACTATCTACCTCCCATCTAAATGTGAGCACGTTTTTCCATAGACCTAAAAGAGTTCCATGGAATTTCTCATGTTCATTTTTAAAACTATTCATTGTGACTGTAATTTCATCGATACTTGTAGCATTGTTTTAAACTGTATTCTTCACAATAAGAGTACAGCTGTTCTTTTTTCATGCTGTGTTTCACTTCTTTGAAGCTCTGTAATTGTTTCCCATTCAGACGGATAAGTTTCAAATTCGGCTCAAACGTTTCAACAACCCTCATCTGTAACCATACCAAATCGTGGCGCCTTCCGACGTAGCACTCGGCTTCAGCGACGTTTGAAACAGCAATGTGTCAACACATGCGGAAGCTCAGAAGTTCATGTGGGGTGTAATACGGGTTAATAATGTCACAATGGCTCCAAATTTCACCGCAAATCTACCCAACGCCAAAATTTCAACTTTTCTTTTGAGGCCTTTCAATGAAGATCAGCACAGCGATCGCCAGCGTTGAAATTACGCGGTTTTCTTATGCGTGGCCGAGTAAACCATTTGAGGTACACCATCTCTCACAATCGACACCAAGAACCCTGAGGAGGTAGCAAGAATGGACACAATGAAACTACACCCTCCCTTGTGGCGTTGATTCACACACCTTTGGCGGACTGAAACGACATTTCACACTACAATGAACAACCCCACTGAACGTGATCTGGTCCCTTTAGAGCGTATTGTGACAGCAATTTTTGCTCTGGTATACAGGGGGGAGCCACAAGGGACATTTCAAAACCATTCGACGAAATTTGAACGTGTTAACGCTTTTCCGCGCCCCCACGTGGGGGTGCGACAATAACATGCACTTGAATAAAAGAGCAAAGGGTTCCTCAATGACCTTCCAGTCCAGCAACACCATGGGTACCCCCACAAGCCATCGATGAGCTCTTCACAAATGTACCAGTCAGAGAACACGTCACTAATATACTGAGTGTTAACTCGCGACTACTCTATCTGCCGAGGGCAAGCAGTTCCCTGGACACCCTATTTAGCCAAGTGGTACCTCGCGATTGCCCTAGAACTTGAGTGCAAGCAACCCTTAGACAGTCCTTAGATGGTGTTACCATCCGAAGGGTGTCAGTAGTATCAAACATTGTCAAAAACGTCGACCTGTTGTTAATCGCAATGCGAAATGTCGTTATTGACCACAAAATGTTGGGAAATTAATTTCCCAAGGGATTCGATGCTTTCATTCACATTCTTTATGACATTTCCTGAGGGCTTTCGTGTCGATTCTGAGCGGCGTGCGTCTGCAATGCCTTTCTCGGCCTTCCATAAGAAAATCTCGTTATTAAAAGCTGGATGTCTCAGTTCTGAGCTCCACAGCAGGCACTTCAAGAAAAGGGATGAAATGTGGGTAAGGGAGGTTGTGACGACCTTTTCATCCAGCGACAGGTTGTAAGAGGTCCATGACTAAGGAATTTATTGCTAGCGCACTCGAGCAGATGTAATTTCTATGGACTGCTCACGCGCTGCCTGCGATATGTATGCTACAGTAGACTTGCAGACCAGAGAGCAGTGTCGGCAGTAGTAGTAGTAGTAGTAGTAGTAGTAGCTCACGGTCAGGTGGTTGGGGCCGGTCGTGGAGAGCGATGGTGGTGCCTGAGCGATGTAGTATAAGGTAAAACCAAAAATTACTATTTATAGCACCAAGCCTGTGTAATTTGTAACAAATGATTTTGTACTATTTACATCAAGTCCCATGTAAATGGTTTGAAAAATCTTTTAGTAATAATCTTTCTTATAAAATTAACTTTCGACAATCATTCATCTGAATTTAGAGATTTAACTACTTTCTCCTATCCCTGGTCATCCCGATTGTCGTAAAGGAAAATCAGTTGTTTCTTTTTATACATGACAAATCTAGCGGCCAGCATTGCACTGGGCTGTACCGGAAAAATTTCTTATAGGAGCAGATATATAAGCATTATCCGACGACATAATTGAGGTAAGAACTTTCAATTTATTCGGAATGATCTTTCAGGTCCATGACGCAGCACTGATGACGTCCAGATTTACCAGTTAAGGTTCACAGTCAGTTAGTTACTTAAAGGTTAGATACGAGTCACATTTTCATTGGGAGGTTACTCACATTTTATTCCGAAGTTACGGAAAGAATTTATCTGTTGGGAGGTTATAACGTCCACACGGCGCCAGGCAGAATTGTGGTAGATTTTAGTGTCCATGTGACCTCATTAAGCTCTGACGCTTTTGTCGCATGTGTCGACACCTTGATATCTCAAGTTTCGTTAAGCCCGAGGATGACGTTGCAGTGCGCCACATTTCAGCACTATAACTGAGGAAGGTTGTAAGCACCTGCGAGCCAAATTTTAAACTTATGCGTCCCACTGGGAGACAGTTAGAGGGCTTCGAAGAAGTGATTCTTTCTTGCGTAATGTACAGGGTGTTTAGAAACGGACCTGATTTCAAAACACCATATATGTTGATAAAGAAATATACTATAAAAATAGGTTTAATTGCGAAACACTGATATAATTTTAGTATTTTAGCTGTGGTGTTACAAATGCCCTGTGTGTCAACCAGCACCAATACGAACAACATCTAAATTGTAGCCAAATTCGTCATATACTTTACACAACCTATCTGCTTTTATAGAAGTTGTGGAGGCTGTTATTATGGTCTTCATTTCTTCTGTGGCAGAAGGTAAAGGAGACGCGAACATACTTTCCTTCACATATCCAGACAAAGAAAAAATCGAGTGCAGTCATGTCTAGCGACCGTGGTGGCCATGAGTGTAGGACAGTGTCTCGGGCTCTGTCCTAAGTTGAGGCGGAGTGCCACTTAAGGAACTGACGACCAGCCGGCCTAAGTGGCTGAGCGGTTCTAGCCGCTTCAGTCCGGAACCGTGTGACTGCTACGGTCACAGGTTCGATTCCTGCCTCGGGCATGGATGTGAGTGATGTCCTTAGGTTAGTTTGGTTTAAGTAGTTGTAACTTCTGGGGGACTGACGACCTCAGATGTTAAGTCCCATAGTGCTGAGGGCCATTTGAACCAGCCAAACTGACGAGCGTTGTTGTTCACATATGGTTGAGCTCCGTCCTGTTGGAAAATTAATTCATTTGAGTTCCCCTGAAATTGTGAAAAAGGCTAATTCTGCAGCATCTGAAGATAGTTGAGGGCTGGGTAGGGAGCACGCGACTCCGTGGCACTGTCCTGCGTCGTTGGCCTCAAGATGGCCAGACATGAATCTCTGTGATTTCTTCTTGTGGGGTATGAGAAGGAAAGTGTATTCTTCTCCCCTTTACCAAATGGCTTAGAAGACGTGAAGAACAGAAGAACAGCCTTGAAACATCCTGTATTCTGTGCAAATTACTCCTTCGAACATCTGAAGACTATCATGCCTGCTGCAGGGCGCCACAGATGACGCGATAGATATTATAAAATGCAGTGGTACAGGTAACCAAGTGATTAATAATAAGCATTAATTCCAGTGGAAAGAAATGTCGTTTATCAGTTTATGAAGTAAATGACAAAGTATTCGTATTGTGAGGTTCAGCGAAAGTAAGGAAACCAGATTGGAAATTTGGAACTCACTGCTCATTCTGGGTCCTCTAATAAACTTCGTGCTACCTACTTCTCTTTCTCTCTCGGTGCGTGTGTTTGTGTGTATGTGGTGGGTGGTGTTGGGGACAGGGTGGGGGGTGGCGGGGTGTATTCGGTACGACTCACCTCCTAACGTCAGCACTGTTGAGATTACGCAGCGGATTTGCTTGGGACTGGCCAACACCTCTCGATGTTTTCTGGAAAACATTTAAGTGGATTTATGAATTGCGTAATTGAAGAATTTCTTAAATAAGACGTTACAATAGTAAAAATGGAGTTAACGATGGCTGTTGTCTCGGAGAGATATTGAGGGTTGGGTAGGGATGGAGTAGTGGGGGAGGGTTATTACTACCAAGAGAAATAAAACAGTAGTGTATGCCTCGTGGCGTGTGCCTAGCGCTCAGCAGAAGGTACTGATTTAGCATCAGCACTGGACTACAGCAATCGCTCGGTGGAAGCATTATAAACGGTCGTTCGGACTGATGAGTTGCGGCACCCATTCGCTCAAGTCGATTGTAGATGTCTGGAGATCTTGGAGGCCAACGATGAAGGACAGTGCCTCGGAGTCGTGTGCTCCCTACCCAGCAGATTGGAATTCTCAGATAGATTATGAGTCACTATAAAGATCATGATCTTTATAACAGTGATTTCAGGACGACTTCCCGCATGTGAGGATCATAGAGAATGTGATCTGCAGATCTCGTTTCAGTTGTAGCAAGTGCGAGACGTAATAGGGTGAAATGTGACGCAGCTATTTGATTTGTATTGGTTAAGACTGATTTGTACTATACGTATAAGGATTTTTCTCCGACAGTGCCTGTGGATCGTGGAGTCCATGGCACGACTTGCCATTGACAGCTGATCCAAACGAATAGTCGGGCACTATTGGTAGCTATGAATGTACAGGATGTTTCACAATTCATAGATGAAATTTTGATATGAACCCATGTCAGGAAAACTGCCGTTTGGACACGAACGAAGTCTGAAAGTTGCATTTCTTTCAAATCTTCCGTGTCAAGGTACACACACTGCAAGACGATGGGTTCTACAGAGAACCCAGGCATGGGCAACGTATCGAGTTCTAGTCGTTGGGATCTCTTCTGCTTGATGAAGGACGTCCACTTCATGTCGAGAGTGCGATGCGTCCGTGGAGCGCCACAGTCAACACTCCTAGTTGCGAATGTCCCAGTTTCATGCAGACGTTGTAGCTGAATCAGAGTAATATGTGATGTCATAATTACAGCAGGGATTGACGACAGTGTCCCCTACTCAGTCTGTTGGTGTGTGTACCACGAAGAGGTAGATTTGAAAATTATCTCATAACCAAATATTATGATGTCGGTTGTCATCAATTTGCCACTTCTTGGTGCAACAAACCGTACATGATCGAAGCCAACATTTCCATAACAGTGTTTGCATTACTACGACATAATGACTTGCCTGACCTAGGGAAATTCCCTTCGTTTGCTTTTAATAACGTGCTTAACTTCCACTTTAACCAAACTTTGAGGTTACACAATGCTAAAATTTCCTGCTCGCTATTCGTTACGCTCAAAAACTGCCTCTTGTTCTGCCGATCGCCCGACTTGGCGCAGCGTGAAGTAAAATTATAGCCACTTCACAAGACGTTTACAAAACTTTGAAGCCCGGTTTCACCCAGTTGAATGGAGACACTTAACTTACACAGTTCTGAATAACATTGTCTGTAAAAAACGCAAACTAAAATTTATTGCTTTTGAGACGATCGACTATAACATTCCAAAGGGTATGGTTAAAATGGCATTCGGTCATAAGCTACAAGGCACAAGAATATTTCAGTTCACTGCCCACCTTAGTTATACTTTATAGGAAAGTAAAAACAACCTTCTGTGACATAAAACAAGGATGGTAACATTAAGAGAGCAACGGGATTTCCATTGCGAAATGCAGAGGAGATAGCGGTTGGGTGGAAACAATACATTGAAAGCCTCTATGAGAGGGAAGATTTGTCTGATGGGATAGAAGAAAAGGAGTAGATTCAGAAGACATAGAGGATCCTGTATCAGAATCAGAATTGAAGAGAGCTTTGGAGGACTTAAGATCAAGTAAGGCAGCATAGATAGATAACACTCCATCAGAATTTATAAAATCAGTGGATGAAGTGGCACCAAAACGACTATTCACGTTGGTATGCAGAATGTATGAATCCGGTGACATACCATCGGACTTTCGAAAAAATATCATCCACATAATTGCGAAGACTGTTAGAGCTGACAAATGCGAGAATTATCGCACAATAAGCTTAACAGAACCTACATCCAAGTTGCTTATATGAATAATATATATATATATAAATGGAAAAGTAAACTGAGAAAGGGTTAGAAGACGATCGGTGTGGCTTAAGAAAACGTAAACGTAGCAGAGAGGCATTTCTGACGTTGCGATTGGTAATGGAAGGAAGGCTAAAGAAAATAAACACACATTCGTAGTATTTGTCGACCTGGAAAAACGATCGTGAATGTGAAATGATGCAGTTTTTTGGATATTTTGAGAAAAAACGGGCAGAACCAAAGGGATAGACGGGTAAAAGCAAGAACCAAGGCGGCATGACAAGAGTGGACGACAAGGAACGAAGTGCTCGGTTTAAAAAGGGGAAAGACAGGTATGTAGTCTTTCGCGTCTACTGTTGAACCTGTACGTCGAAAAAGCAATAATATAAATAAAAGGCAGTATCAGGAGTATACTTAGGTGAAAGACATCAGTGACACGATTTGCTGATGACATTGCTATCCTGAGTGAAAGTGAAGAAGGCTGAATGGAATCTAATGAGTACAGAATATGGATTGAGAGTAAATCGAAGAAAGACGAAAATAAAGAGAAGAAGCAGAAGTGAGAACAGCGAGATACTTAACATCAGGACTGATGGTCACGAAGTTTTCACATCGTGCATGTTTTATTGTCATACAATGCTGTGCTCGAAATTTACATTCTCAAAAATTCATTCCTCAAATTAAGACCTATGTTTGATACCAGTAGATTTCTCTCGGCCCGGAATACAGTTTTTGTCTGTGCTAGTCTCCTTTTTATGCTGTCTTAGCACCGTTGATGGTGGGTTATTTTGCTGCCTACGTTATAGAATTGCTTAACTTAGTTTTTTTGGTGGTCCCCTACTCTGATGTTAATTTGCTGTCTATTCTCATTCCTGATCTTGTCTCTGCTTTCCCCTTTCTTCGTTTTACTGTCAGCGCATATTCTGTATTCATTAGACTGTTCATTCCTGTCAATAATTGTTATATAGTTCTTCGTGACGTTCTCTGAGCATAACAATGTCATTAGCGAAATTATCATGGATTTCCTTTCAGCCTGAATTTTAATCCTAAACATGGATATTTTCTTTATTTCCGTCATTGCTTCTTCGATGTTTGGACTCAACAGTAGGGGCAAAAGAATACATCTCTGTATTACATCCTGTGTAGTCCGAGCAATTCGTTCTTCGTCTTCCAGTCTTATTGTTGCCTCTTTGTTAGTATGATCGGAAAACTCATACAGCCAAACATAATTTTCAGAGTCGACATTTGCATAAATGTGCTCAATGGCGTCACCCCCTTATATACTGATTCGACCCACTTTTCGGCATGTCTCTTAATTCACATCCTCAGAGATGGACACAAGGTCCAATGGGCATTCAGTCCTACTGTGTCGGCGACGGTATGATCGGAAAACTCATTCAGCCAAACATAATTTTCAGAGTCGACATTTGCATAAATGTGCTCAATGTCGTCACTCCCTTATATACTGATTCGACCCACTTTTCGGCATGTCTCTTAATTCACATCTTCGGAGATGGACACAAGGTCCAATGGGCATTCAGTCCTACTGTGTCGGGGACGATGCAGTGTTATTGAAACAAGCTGGAAAGGAAAACACATTGTGTATCCCCGCCGTGCGTGATTAGATATTCGAAAATTGAGTTTCAAAAAGTACGTCCCCTGGTAATATTTCTTACAGTCATTTCGAATAGTACCACTATTCTTTGTTATCCTGTTCCAAAAACTACGTAATACATATTAATTCAGTTATGTGGTTCCAGAGATTCACAACAATGCCAGTAGGTTAATTCAAATACTTCATTACATAAATCGTTCTCCAAAAACTTAATGATTTCATAGTGTTTATGTGGTAACAACTGCTGTTACGTTACAACATGATATTCAACTTTGTTTTACATTCAGACGGTAGATTTGACAACACGGTTTTTAGTAAGTTCCCTCCACACCTTTTGGAACCCTGTAACAGGAATTATGAAAATCCCACACTTATTTATATGGGAAAGAGCGCAGCGTAAGAAATTGAAACTGCTTAAATGTTGAAGAAGTGGCAGGACAGATACGAAACGGGGTTTGAAAATAAAATTTTCTGTGCATTAGAGTGCGTCACATACTTCTTCCATGTCTTCTCGAAAGAGAAGTTGATAGGCCTAATTATTAAAAATTTAGTTTCCATGACAAAGCCAGTGTGTCTGTAAATTTATATTAGCGGAGGGTTTTTTGGTTGTTGAAAACGTGTTTTCTAAAGAAAGTACATGCTTTAGAAAATTTAATCTATTAACTACTCTGCCCTGTAGGTATCTCGGGGTTTCTGATTGCTACTTCGTCCTCTTCAAATTTACTGCAGACTGAAGGTCTGTACGTGTACAAACACGTACTTATTACTGGGTTTAACAGAAAGTAATTTAGATGGTGTTAGACCGAAAGCTGGACAGTTGCGGTCAGGTATTGATTCGTTTGTGTTGTGTTTATGTCCCAAGTTATATTTGCGTGCCCGCAGTTAGTTTGGTTAGTGATGAAGCATTTCAGTCACAGTAATGTTATTACTGTACTTCATAGTATCTGAGCGCTCACTAGTACACTGATGTCTTTATTCCTTGTACACAACATTCATGTACAGTTCCTATGTTTAAAGCTAAGAAAGCCTAACAATTTTGTGTTCGGGATACTAGAGTCTTACACAAATCATTTAAAGTTTAAGTTCTATAAAAAATTCTTGTAAGATGCCAGTATCGTGAAAATGAATATGTCACTCGCGTATTCCTCTTCTCGAAGACTATTATTGCATCCATTATTTGCACATTGTGGCCAGGCGTTCTGTTGCACGTAACTGGTTGCCAGTGTCGATTCTGTGCAAGAATATTGGATGAAAGAGCTAACAGTTGGTGATCACGCAGCAGTATTCGCATACCTTCGCGTCACTAAATCTTTGAGAATGATGTTTCGTGAAACAAACGCTCTCGTTGCTGATTGAGTAAATATATTTGCGAATTTGGAACAAACAATTGATATCTGGAATTCTGACTTTTTGGAAATACATGGCAATGGGATCTGATGAACCTTTGAAGTACGCACAGTAGATCAGCAGATGGATTGGACGCGTGCTACAACGTGTGGCCCAGCCCTAACTGTACCACTGAGATAAAGAGCAAGTGAGGAGGACTGAGGATTAACGAAGGGAGTATGTGTGTGTTTACTCGGCTTACGAAACGACCAGGCAAACAGTTCATATTAGAATCAGTGCGAATTACCAAAGAAATGTACAAGTACATACAGAATTAGTTTTGATTTTCTACACCCAGACTGTTCATAATATTTTATTACGGAAGAGGCCAGTTCGCCACACCGAAACTGTTACGATTTTATCCATTTGCGATGTTTCTTGTGGTCGTTGTTATACCTGATTTTGGAGAATCATATTGTTCGTACGTCTTGTGTCATAGACAAAGATGCTACACGAATATTTTAGTGACTCGTTTAATTTGAACTTAGGTGAGTCCACCGAGAAGTAGGGCTATTTGTTGGTTTGTAATTGTGTTATCTGTAGTAACTTCCCTAATTTACTCAAGACATTGTGTCTTAAGTTTACCACATGTAAGAAAATTTAATTTGTAGTTGCTCTACTACAAACGATACTAAATAAAAAACAAGTTGTGGAAATGGTCTGGCCTAGATCTTCACACAGTAAGTATTCCAGAAATAAAAACCTCTGAATTTGGTAAAGCCTTAACCATTAAACGGCTATATGAGACCATCCTCTCGTTACGAGGAGCGTCATACGACAGTTAAATAGAAGTGTGTCTTCATTAGAGGCCCGTCGTACCACAAACCAAAGATAACGTATACTTAGTCTGAGAAGAATCACAGATCGTATGCTATTCATTATTATCAGTGTACAGTTTTAAAATTTAAGCCACCGAATAACATTTAAACATCCTTCATACTTTCATGTTTTGAATTAAGTGATCTATACATACACCTTTATTGGAAAAGGGTATTCTAGTCCTATTTCTGTTCATGATGACTGTGAATCCATTAAGAAGGGAATCTAAATCCGTGCCAGTTGGTGAGGTCCTAGTAATACTTGTAGTGACTAATTTAAACTGCTGCCGAATTTTTTGGTAAACTGCAACAGAATGCTATTCTGTAACATCCCAGTCAGTAAGCCCTCCAAATGAAGAGCCATGTTAGCAGCATGTTTTCTTTCCTGGTAGATGCAGATATTGACGTAGGTTTTTGTTTCATGTAAACAGAAAGTAGCACATTTAATGATCCGCATGTCACATGGTTGGGCGTTGCAAAAGTAGGGCAATAGTTGATACCCCTAGCAGACAATTGAGCCCATGCTGTATTTGATTTGCACACCCGGTATCACAAGGTTGTCGCGTTTATTGGGAAGGACCATGGGGTTGCAATATTCAATAATTTTCTGAAATAGTTTGATAAAATTCTTCTAGAGTTGATCGAGGCTTTACGTACTCATGGACGCACCGCCAGAAATATAAAAGTTAGGAATTACTAAAGCTTATTTAAGAACAAGTCCTCAGATTGGAAGAGTATTCTCTGCTGATTTCAGACTAGTGGCAGAAGAACAAATGGGAAGTGGAGCCGTGTGGATATGGTGTCACTTTGGCCAGGTGACGCAGCGTCTTGTAGCACTGCATCCTGTCATTGATATCCACACAGTGAGTAACACGTCATGTAAGGAAAGCGATAGTTTTGGGTACGGTTTCATGGTTTTGTGGACTGATAGCGTAAGATCTGTTAAAAGACTTTGTTGTGACTACAAAGGGGCTCAACAACTGATGTAGTGGTTGGGGGTGTATAGCCGCTACAGCGAGTGGTGGAACTAAGATGTTAACGTCAGAAAGCCATTATTTCACCATCCTGGTTGGGGCAGCACTGGTGCAGTGCGCGAATGCCTGATAGTCGTCCGACGTGTCAATATGAAAATTTTTGAGTACATTCATTTATTACACAATAAACTATTGCAGCTCTGGATTATTCTCGGAGAAGCGAATGTACCGAGGACGTAAGACGTAGGCGGCCCTGATAGAAGTGCGAGCGTCAACAGAGACGCACGGCGGATAGAGTGATGATGACAACGACCACGCAAGGGTGCTGACCGCAGCAGCAGGCGACAAGCAGTTCGCATGCACTAAACGTTGCTTGGTTGCAGCAAACGAGGTGCGCCGTATCGCGCCGTGTCCCGTACAGTAGCATCAGTGTCTGCTCACACGAGGAGAGGCACGCGGCAAGAAATTTGCTCACGCAAGCGATGGTGGCTGAGAGGTTGAGTGGCTGTTAGGCCCCGGGCTTGAACGTTGATATCCATACAGTGAGTAACACGTCATTTAAAGAGTTTTGAAAAGGGCAAAGTCCACGGCATCGGACTTGGCGCAAGAAGCAGGTAGCAGCCAGCTGAGTCCGGAGATAGGGACTGCCACTCGTGGTTCTTGTAACAGTCACCTAGTGATGACTCGTGAAACACAGTAAGGAAGATCTTGCTGTCTTAGATCGCATCTATGTAGCTCCCTTCTCAGAATTGGTGGCTGGCACACTGTGATACCTTTAAAAAAAAGGGGACAATTAATTATATGGACTTGGTCCATTCTTCTGTTGTGGCATCAGATCTTGTCATATAAGCCACAGCAAATCATGGCTCGCCCGTGAGGCTTTACATTTATGCTATATCAATACTATTGTGTCTCTGGTGCCTTAGATTGGTTGCAGGATTTTGCAATCTACTCAAGGCCTTGGAACCAGTACTTGCCATATCAACGGACAGCCCCATCTGCAACCGCATCTCGCCAGCTTACTCGAGGCCATCGTCGTCATTATCTTTCGCATTTTAGCATTAATTCTACCAGTCAGCAGCTCTGTTTCCGCATTAGATACAGAATAGAACTAGAAAGTTGTGAGGTGCTGGACGTCACACCATGTACATGTATCGTAAAACTCCACAGAGAAAATCTGTTGGTCATCTTGAAGGATCATGTGCAGAGCTGCTCAACAGTAAACGAAGACACCGGAGACAAATCCGCCACTCGTGCAATAGCCGTTGACATCTGGCCACAATCCATTAAACAAGAGAGATTTTCTTTTCGTAATAACGACAGTGGTCGTGTGAAGTTGATATTCACCTGCTCCTAAAGGGATTCAGACATGGGCCTTTCCTAAAACGCTGTTTTCTGGCCGCTTGACTAGGGGACCTTGTGGATCAGACCCAAATAGTTCCAACTATTTTACAGTTAGGCCAATCACAGTTTAGATTATACATTGTTACTGCAAAGAAATGCCAAAAATTCTCCAAAATAATCTTAAAAAGTCTTGATTCTTCTTTTTTGAAAATGAATGAAAATTCTTCAAGGCCTCGTTAGCCGCACAGTTTCCCTTATCAGTCAACACAGGAACCTGTAGACAGCTAAGGTGGCCTTCAAGAGTATTCCATAACTTAAAGGATCCTATGGAAGATTATTGGAGAATGTTTGGAAATTTCTTTACGCTAACGAAACAATTTGCATTATGACGGTATCGAGAACTCACTACCATTCATAAAAGTGCCACTTCCGGAATAACTGGTGAAGCAAATGGAAAATTTGAGAAAAGTACTTACTTTCAATCCAGTATGTAACAAGTAATAGTTACATAATGTTGGATTTCTGTAATCATGGATGTCCACCACCATCTTAAGTGAGAAACCGTAACGCAGAGTCCTCTTAAATTGGTCTGACTTACGTTTGACGTTGTCACCGGAAATATGTTCAATGTGTGCAATATCTTTTGAACCCTATGCAACCGGTGTGGCATTTACCTGTGGAAGCCGTGATCGACCTGGATCACAGGGGCGTTGTGACGTCTGCATTGGGATACTAGATGATGGATATGCAGTACGAAGCTGAATCAGTTATAGTAGTAACTTGCAAGGTTTCAATTGTCAGTCAAATTTTTAGTGTACGAAGTGTGTGTTGTGTGACTAAAATGCGTGCAAGGGCATTTTGCAATTAATATTCGAGATTACATGAAATGAATACCGGCCAGTCGTATGAAGTGGTATCGATCGCCCAACGAGCTTCCGATGAAAAGGTAAGAGATATCAAATTAGCACAAAACATCGTAAAATATTATTGATACGAATGTACTTTCTCATGACCAGTAATCGTCGGACCTTATCTTTTGTTAGCTATCAAGATTTTCTCTTTTCTATTACAGTCAATATTTCGAGTTTTTAGTCATGTGAGGCAGTATACACAAGTAGCATAGGATAATGTGATAATGTTTTAGAGTTGCAACCATTTTGGATGACTAACACGTCAGATACATGTGCTGAGAAATGTGATCACCCGATATCAATGTTTTCCACTAGTAGTTAATCCGGTCCGTCATAGCTTCTGCCACTAACAACGTCTTATTTGAAGGCGAAGATGCTATCCACTCGGTGACGATTTACCCTTAAGACTGCATGTAGAGTACAATACCGGTCGCCGTCCGTCTCGTGCAGTCATGCCATACTGAGCATGAAGTTGAGCTGTCCAAACTTCGTCACTTATAGTGAGAGTTTGCATATGTGAAACTCAGACAGAAGGGCAGCTGGTATAATGGGAAATTGTTGACAGCCAATGTCACTTCTTTGCTTCTCAGCTCGGGCTTAACGTCTCTTCCGGCAGCAGAACTAGTTAATTATCTGTAAGTATATGGGTTATCGTAGCAACCAATTATACTTCTCCCACAGTGAAAGAGGTCAACTTAGGACTATTGTCAGTGTGCTGCGCATGCCGTCGTCGTAGTATTCCGATGTTGATACATGCGGTATGGCGGTATGGTGAACATAGTTCCCTAGACTTTGTGAAACGACACAAACTAGAGCCCATCTGTGCCTCTTCCTTTTTTTGGAAAGACAGTTAATCAATTCATTAAATAGTCAATGACTCTGTTGGAATCCATATAATGTTCATGAAAAATCAAGTATGCATTTCTAGGTGTGGAAAATTGCTTATAGCTTATTGATCATACATTTTTCTTCATGCCCAGGAAAACAAAATATGAAAAGTACCTCTCAAACTTGCAATAAAAATCAGTACAAGGATGGGTTGCGGGGGCATTTCCAACGTCCGGGAGTTTTCTTCGACGCCTTTACGTGTGAGATACAAGTCGTGAGCCATCAGTACCAGGAAAATCGGCATTATGTGTCTTCTGACTTAGTTCTTCCGATATTGACCTTTCATTACGACAAGATCTCTACAGAATACAAAACGCTTTTATAAAAATATTCTCTCCTACTTTACCGATTAGCCATATAGTGAACGACAAATGAGATTATCAAGTCTTATCAATCAGTACTGCAATTCCTTCGATAAAGATGGGATAGGTTCTGTCATTTGAATCTACATTTTCACCAGTCATTCTGTGTCTCAGACTTATCGCAAACTTTTAGGTTTTCTTATGAGCTTTTTGCAGAATCACGGATACATGTTTCCTCCCTATATACATCATTTCTTTAATATCCATCACGTACCACGAATCAGAGACAAGTCTGTAGAATCCCTAGGGCTCGTATCCGTTTGGATGCTCTGTAGTAGTATAGCTATTCCCGAAATAATCTTTGATGAGGACATACCTGTGCTTGTTGTAACTGCCCAACTAAAATGTATTTATTCGGATGAAGTAGGAGAAACAAGAATCAGTACAAATGTAATCCGTAAGGACATTCCCAAAGAGTAGAAAGTTTGTTAGAAATAGGTCCAAACAAATAATCGATTAGTAAATATGCTACACTTCATTATGATAGAATTCTTATATAGAGAACCTACTACTAAACAGTTCACGTTTGCACAGCCCACCTAACGGTCCCGACGATCGGAACTTCATTCTGTAGGTAAACAAGGGCCGGACTGTGAATGATTGAAGCTGATGACACATACATGTTACAGTTCCATTGTGTGTCTAATAATTTATGTGTCAGACTGCTGTCGTGACGGTACAACAATGATTTAAGTAATTATGGTATGATTAGTACGATTAGAATATGATCGGTCAGCATTGGCTGCACAACTAGAAGCCGTACCTGATCAGAAATCTTGACAGGAAATATCACGAACGTTGTAATAATACCTGGCGGTCCTCTTAAAGTCACTGTAATACATATCATGATGACAGAAAACACACATGGAAAGATTTTTTAAAATTGTGGTCTGACATGTAATAAAGTTTTGAGCTGCGCTTCTTTGCATAGGCGGCATGATTCACATGTAGCGCCAACTGAATATTTGGAAAAGTACCGAAGAGCCATTACGAGAAAAGCTAAACCGTTGGAAGCCGCTTATAGCTAGGAACTCACAATAAAGACAAACGTGTGCATAACAAGCATCCTCCGAGCTGCTGTCGATGTAGGCAGAACTTTCTGCTGAAGTGGATTCTGCTACATTTCGTGGTCTGGTAGGACATGACGTGACCTTTACTTGCAATTGGAAGGGATATGAGTGATTGATAGCAGCTTTATAAACTGAAAAAATCACAGGTACGCGTCAACACATCTTTATGTTGTAATTTAAAAGTTTAAGAGATATATATTTACGTGGTGTCAGAGTTGGTAAACGTCGTTATTCATGTGCTGCGACTATCGTAGATTACTGGGTACGAAGTAAACAAGAGCACCAATGATAATATACGACATATTCCTCCATACAATTCATCAGACGTAGCGGATGCAGAATGAAAAAAAATCCTGGGAACCATCGTATTTCTACGAGGGTAGATGATATGAGCGTAACATTTTATATATGGTGTTTTATTGATTACCAATTAAAACTGTGCATGTAAAAGCCTAACAACGTCCTACTGACAGCACTCTTCGTGACATCCAACTATGAATGGGAGACCAAATAATCCGTGTAGCACCGTTACCAAGGGTAAACGACATACACTATTTTACCGTCTTACCAACATGGCAGATGTATTGGTGTGAAATTATCAGGACTACGTAGTTTTAAAATGTAAGTTACGAAAAATCTTAGGTATTATTGTCAGTTTTTAGAGAGGACTTCTTTGTATATCAGATACAGAGGATACTAATTAGATTATTCGGCAAGTTAAATGATCATAATATGTAGGACTTTCTGCCCCCGCCCCCCCCCCCTCCCGTTTTATTCTTCTCATACTGTGCTCTTTGCGGACTTCGTAGTGCCCTTTCAATACGTAATTTATATAAGATGTTGGCATATTATTTGAGATATATAATACGTTAGAAACAAACATACTTTAGAGTGGGATGTTAAAGTTAAGCACACTAATTGTAGTAATGCAGCTGAGAACAGTACCTGCTACTGACATTCGCGGCATTTGCTGGGTGATTCCGTTATTCTGGAAGGCATAATGCACGTCTCGCAGCACTCTGCGCTCCAAAACGAGGTTATTCACACTTTTGATAGGTGGTCACATTAATGTGACTGGACAGTGTATGCTCACGCTGTTAATAACAAATTTAGGCCACTTTCATGACAGTCAGTTTACGACAATGAGACAGGCTAAACGTTGATTGTTGCACGTTTAATTTAATACTTTAACAAGTTTTTTAATCTGGTGACAATAAGTGTGTGGCACCAACCTGTAACCTTTGTACTGCATGTCGGCACAGGAAGCAGCGATAAGCACTGAACCAAAGGATCCCACGACAGAAGTACCACTGTCACATATAGCCATAAATGCAAAGTATCCTACAACAGCAGCTATAGTGAAACGAATCTTTCATTCTCCCTTCACATTCAACAAAACGTCAGCCCTTGTGTGTTCTTACTTCAGATGCCCGCTGAGAATAAATTCTTTGAACCGACAAATCAAATCATTCATTGATGCCACTACAACTGTGTTACTTTTTCTCTCTCTGTCACACACACACACACACACACACACACACACACACACACACACACACGCACACACTTTTCCTTGCAGCCAGCCGCGGTAGCCGAGCGGTTCTAGGTGCTTCAGTCTTGAACCACGCGACTGCTACGGATGCAGGTTCGAATCTAGCCTCGGGCATAGATGTGTGTGATGTCCTTAGGTTAGTTAGGTTTAACTAGTTCTAAGTTCTAGGGGCTGATGACCTCAGATGTTAAGTCCCATAGAGCTCAGAGACATTTGAACCATTTTTTGTTCCTAGCATACCTGTCAAATCATTGAAGTGTAATACCTAATTTCACCCATGGTCAGTGCATGCCCAATATATATAGTCACAGCAACAATATGCAACGCGTACAAGTTTATTGGCAAGACATTATCCATCACGAGTAGAAGAGAAACATACAATACCGTCTTGTTGATATCTTGTATTGCGAAGAAGAGTATTGTAAAGAAAATTACAATATCAGATGTCATGTTTCATTTCAGAGAACTTGTTTACGTATCACTTTTGTATACGAAAATTTAAGTGTATACATCGCAGCCATATAAAAATCATCTAACATTGTACATCAGTAAAAGCGTTATTCTAAGAATCATCTTTACCAATAAGTAGAAACTTTATTAGAAGGACATCTTAGATTTTTTACTTGAAACAGAAGTAGCAGTGGTACACCAAATAATAAAAACCCACCAATTTTAGAGGTGAGCATTAAATATGCATCTGTTCTTTTTTTTATTCGGCCACTACTGTTTTTTAATGAAACAGATCGGTTTATTTAATTAGGCGACTGGCTTCTCAACGAATATACCGAGATAACTGCATGTATAAGGACGAATAGAAACAAAACTGTGCACCAAAATCTGCAGCGTTCACCTGTTGCCCAACTTTTGGTGGTTCAACAGCAACTCACAAAAAACTAAAAATTTAGAAGGATCTATACTGTCTTACTAATACACACGCACAGTGCCCATTCATATAGCGTAACACCTGTTATTGAATGCAGCTGAATATACGCTGTCTGACAAAAGAAGTGTAGTACCCGGGAGTGGAAGGTGGGAGAGGAGGGGGAGGAAGCAAACTGCACGACTTTAGAGAGTATATAGTGCTATTTCATTGATTACAAAATCGATTCAAATATACAAAGAACTTGGCAGTATGAGACTACTTATCAGACGTTGCGTCGCCTCTGCTCAGAATGCATGCGCTGAAGGGAGTAATAAATCCATATTATCCTCTCCTGAGGCTAGTTCACCCACAAGTGTTGGAACTGGTGCTTCATGTCGTCTGTATCTCCGACCAATAAAGTGAGCTTGACAGGATGGTAGAGAGAGTCCATTACTTGTTTTCGGATGACGGACGCTTTTGTAAAGAGAGTAAGATTTGCTGAATGAAATACAGCATTCCTCTCTTGTGATGGTCACACTTGGTCGACAGGAACCTCGACGATGAGTACGGCTACTCCCAGATTCCAATGTAGTCCTCCATCGGGCCACCATTACATCCGAAAGCGCCACAAGTCTGGATATTGTACGATTCCTGCAGTCGACAAAATGGAGAGCCACAATGAGGTCCCTTTCAATCTCAGTCAAGTGACGATAACCCTGTCTCACAAAAATACACAGCATCTTTATGACCCACAAAGTGACCACCCAGCATCCGAAGTTGTCCGAACCGTTATACACAATGTGTTCAAAAGTATCCGGACACTCACAAAAACATACGTTTTTCATATTAGGTGCATTGTGCTTCCACCTACTGCCACGTTCTCCACATCAGCAACCTCAGTAGTCATTAGACATCCTGAGAGAGCAGAATGGTGCCGTCCGCAGAACTGACTTACAACGTGGTAGGGTGATTGGGTATCAGTTGTGTCATACGTCTGTACGGGAGATTTCCACGCTCCTAAACATCCCTAGGTCCACTGTTTCCGATTTGATAGTGAAGTGAAAACGTGAAGGGACACGTACAGCACAAAAGCGTACAGGTCGATTTCGTCTGTTGACTGACAGAGACCGCCGACCATTGAAGAATGTCGTAATGTTTTATAGGCAGACATCTATCCAGACGCCGGGCGCGGTGGTCTAGCGGTTCTAGGCACTCAGTCCGGAGCCGCGTGACTGCTACGGTCGCAGGTTCGAATCTTGCCTCGGGCATGGATGTGTGTGATATCCATAGGTTAGTTAGGTTTAAGTAGTTCTAAGTTTTAGGGGACTGATTACCATAGATGTTAAGTCCCATAGTGCTCAGAACCATTTGAACCATCTATCCAGACCATCACACAGGAATTCCAAACTGTATCAGGGTCCACTGCAAGTACTATGACAGACGAGAGGTGAGAAAACTTCGATTTCATGGTCCAGCGGCTGCTCATAAGCCACACATTACGCCGGTAAATGAAGAATGACGCCTCGCTTGGTGTAAGGAGCGGAAACATTGGCCGATTGGACAGTGGGAAAACATGTGGAGTGTTGAATCACGGTACACAATGTGGCGATCCGGTGGCTGGGTGTGGGTATGGCGAATGTCCAGTGAACGTCATCTGCCAGCGTGTGTAGTGCCAACAGTAAAATTCGGAGGCGGTGGTGTTATGGTGTGGTAGTGTTTTTCATGGAGGGAGCTTGCACCCCTTGTTGTTTTGCATGAACTATCACAGCGCAGGCATACAATGATGTTTTAAGCACCTTCTTGCTTCCCACTGTTGAAGAGCAATTCCGGGATGGCGATTCCATGTCTCAAGACGATCGAGCACCTGTTCATAATTCACGGTCTGTGGCGGAGTGGTTACACGACAGTAACATCCCTGTAATGGACTGAGCTGCACAGATTCATGACCAGAATCGTATAGAGCACCTTTAGGATGTTTCGGAACACCGACTTCGTGCCAGGCCTCACCGACCGACATCGATACCTCTCTTCAGTGCAGCACTCCGTGAATGATGGGCTGCCATTCCCCAAGAAACCTTCCAGCACCTGATTGAGCGTTTGCCTGCGAGAGTGGAAGTTGTCATCAAGGCTAAGGGCGGACCAACACCCTACTGAATTCCTGCATTACCGATGGAGGGCGACACGAACTTTTAAGTCGTTTCCAGCCACGTGTCCGGATACTTTTGATCGCATAGTTTATATCCAGCCTTGTCTGTAACAGCGCTAAGAACGAACGATGCTAATGCACTCTGGTCACCTTTGATTCTATCACAAAGGTCTGCTAGTTTAATCATTTACATACAGCCAGTTACTGTATGTGCGTGTAAGAAGTGACATTGACATCCGACCATGTCTTTTGAGTACTTCATTTTTTTCATATAGATAAGGCATTTTGGATTAGGGGCATGAGTTCTTCATTAACATACATTACGAACAGTGAAATGCTTATCTCTTTAAGAGGACCAACATTTCGAGTGAAATGAATTTGATAACCAGCCAACAAATCACTGTATCATAGTAATTCATTTGTTTCACAGATAATAATCATCAACCGTATTTGTGGACTACCATGAATTGTAGCTTAGTATGAATGTCCATGAGTTCATATGTTGTTATCATTTCAGAATTAGTGGTCGCTGTCTGCTGCCTTTGTTCAAATTTTCTTTTGTGGTATTCCCGCAGGACTACGAAGTAGACCTGTACCTGCGGCAGAAGTGGCAAGACTCGCGACTGCGGCACTCCAACATCACGGAGCCTCTCGATCTTAATGACCCCAACCTGGTGAAGGCGATCTGGAAGCCAGAGGTGTACTTCCCAAATGCCAAACATGCGGAATTCCAGTTCGTGACGGTACCCAACGTACTGGTACGCATCCATCCAGACGGCGAAATCCTTTACATGCTAAGGTGAGTTGGATAAACCATCGATGGAATGTCTCAAAATAATTTAGTAGTTTTTAAAGTATCAGTGTCAACTACATCCGTTTTTCAGCGATTTACAGCGCTTCGCCAGTATTCTATGGATAGGAACAGATCAATATGGTCTGCGAAACGCAACGTGGTGTGCATAATTGTTGCCATTGTGGGACTGCTCGATAGTGAATTCTGATGGTACCCAGCGTTACTGCAGTCGATTCGCAGCAGCAATATGGGTATACATTACGTTGATACCATTATCTCCCGTTACAATGATCTTCGTCAGAGGCTTTTAGCGCTCCTCAGTTGGAGTGGAACTCAAAAGATGACAATATAAATGGTCTTCCTGAAAATCACTTGTTTCTGTTAATCTATAAGTTTGATCAAACGTGTCCAATTTCTTTAATTTTAACGGTGTTCACCATAAATTTGAATCAGTATTATCTGCTTGGTAACACAGAAAATAAGAGGTACTAGGTCCTAATTAAAGCTGGTGCATAGGTAAGAAGCATACTACAGTTTACCGTTTCCCAGTGGACTTGAAAAAGGATAGCCTACTGAAACTAAACAGAAAAGTACGAAAAATAAGAACAGTTTTCGCAGTAGAAGGAATGCTTTCCGGTTTAGTTTCATCATACAACCAAATTCAAACGTTGGTAATTTTCGAAGACAGGAACAACCTTTTTTATCTTATGTAGATGGTACCTGGAGGTCCAAATTCATACTTAGTATTATTCGAAGATAGGAACAACCTTTTATATCTTACGTAGATGCTACCTGGAGGTATATCACCCACGTTTATAGCTCAGTTTTCGAATGGATTGTAAGTATTTTGGCCCTCCCCAGTTAAAACTACCATTTATCCTTATTTCAGTCAATAAAACATAACGAAGGTCCGATAACAAAACAAATAGCTAGGATGATAGGTTTTGTAATCTGGAAGTTCCAGGTTTTCACAGAGGCAAAAGCAATGCTGTTGTATTTCCCTGGGAAATACACTCCTGGAAATTGAAATAAGAACACCGTGAATTCATTGTCCCAGGAAGGGGAAACTTTATTGACACATTCCTGGGGTCAGATACATCACATGATCACACTGACAGAACCACAGGCACATAGACACAGGCAACAGAGCATGCACAATGTCGGCACTAGTACAGTGTATATCCACCTTTCGCAGCAATGCAGGCTGCTATTCTCCCATGGAGGCGATCGTAGAGATGCTGGATGTAGTCCTGTGGAACGGCTTGCCATGCCATTTCCACCTGGCGCCTCAGTTGGACCAGCGTTCGTGCTGGACGTGCAGACCGCGTGAGACGACGCTTCATCCAGTCCCAAACATGCTCAATGGGGGACAGATCCGGAGATCTTGCTGGACAGGGTAGTTGACTTACACCTTCTAGAGCACGTTGGGTGGCACGGGATACATGCGGACGTGCATTGTCCTGTTGGAACAGCAAGTTCCCTTGCCGGTCTAGGAATGGTAGAACGATGGGTTCGATGACGGTTTGAATGTACCGTGCACTATTCAGTGTCCCCTCGACGATCACCAGTGGTGTACGGCCAGTGTAGGAGATCGCTCCCCACACCATGATGCCGTGTGTTGGCCCTGTGTGCCTCGGTCGTATGCAGTCCTGATTGTGGCGCTCACCTGCACGGCGCCAAACACGCATACGACCATCATTGGCACCAACGCAGAAGCGACTCTCATCGCTGAAGACGACACGTCTCCATTCGTTCCTCCATTCACGCCTGTCGCGACACCACTGGAGGCGGGCTGCGCGATGTTGGGGCGTGAGCGGAAGACGGCCTAACGGTGTGCGGGACCGTAGCCCAGCTTCATGGAGACGGTTGCGAATGGTCCTCGCCGATACCCCAGGAGCAACAGTGTCCCTAATTTGCTGGGAAGTGGCGGTGCGGTCCCCTACGGCACTGCGTAGGATCCTACGGTCTTGGCGTGCATCCGTGCGTCGCTGCGGTCCGGTCCCAGGTCGACGGGCATGTGCACCTTCCGCCGACCACTGGCGACAACATCGATGCACTGTGGAGACCTCACGCCCCACGTGTTGAGCAATTCGGCGGTACGTCCACCCGGCCTCCCGCATGCCCACTATACGCCCTCGCTGAAAGTCCGTCAACTGCACATACGGTTCACGTCCACGCTGTCGCGGCATGCTACCAGTGTTAAAGACTGCGATGGAGCTCCGTATGCCACGGCAAACTGGCTGACACTGACGGCGGCGGTGCACAAATGCTGCGCAGCTAGCGCCATTCGACGGCCAACACCGCGGTTCCTGGTGTGTCCGCTGTGCCGTGCGTGTGATCATTGCTTGTACAGCCCTCTCGCAGTGTCCGGAGCAAGTATGGTGGGTCTGACACACCGGTGTCAATGTGTTCTTTTTTCCATTTCCAGGAGTGTAGATGAGCTGTTGTTTCCACGGTCTTGGATTACTTCTACTCCCATTTAAGATACAATTTTAATAATATGACTTGTATTTTCCAAATACAAAAATAGTACCACAACCAACGTAACCATCTTCAACCTGGCATGGACGCGTTGTTTCCACATCACACTCCTGGCAAGTGGTCAGCCACTAGAATTGTCATAACTGTACTGCGACTGGTTTCTCTTACTTCAGTACTGTGTCTGAATCCCAAGGGCCAGTTCCGTATCCTAGCGCCCTTCGGCATCTGTTTATCTGATTCAGCTTGTACTGACACATACATACATTATTCTGATTCTCATTGCATCTTGGATAATTGTAGAGCTCTCCCATATCGCCCCTTATTCACATACTGACTTCATCCTCTCCTTCTCGTAAACTGTGCCAGTTATTCAACAGTCATATTGCACGAAGACGTTCCGACAGAGCTATACACCAGGCTGTTTGCACATGATTAAATTTGTAAATAAGCAAACGTATAAGAAAACTCGTTCATTCCATAATCACAACAACATTATTTCGTGTTAACAGTTGCATACACATATTTTCATAGTACTTTGCGGAATACCGGTAATGGTAAGTAAATTCTATACAGATTCTTTTCCCAATACTTCAGATGGATACCTCCCACTCAGTCTCAGCGGGAATCACTGACTGTTTTTTTGTGTAGAAATTTGAGCTCACACGACATGTAGCTGAAAGATGAATCACAGAGGGTTGGGTTTGGGGTTGTTTTGGGGGAGGAGACCAGACAGTGAGGTCATCGGTCTCATCGGATTAGGGAAGGATGGGGAAGGAAGTCTGCCGTGCCCTTTGAAAGGAACCATCCCGGCATTTGCCTGGAGCGATTTAGGGAAATCACGTGAAGCACAGAAATTCATTGTAAATATGTTACAGAAAACGCAGGTGATACACTTACACCACAGTCAAAACATTTGAAACTTGTAGCGGAATTTGCTGGAGGTCATTGGATTAGAACACCCTATGTAATAAATCACAGGGCAGATCGATGTAAAATGCAAGTTCGCAATTACTGAGTCCGATGTAATCATGGCTGTAAACTTTTGGACGTTCTCAGAATGGCAAGCACGAGATATCAGAACAAATGTTGCTTTGGGGCCGAGTATGAGTTATAAGAGAGGCTGCAAGTTTCAAGTCATACATCATATCCCACCACCGAAGCGTGTCGCCTGGGTTCGGAGGGCAACCTTGGCTGCTTTCGGCTACTGGCTGAATTTATGAAGACCATTAACTTCGTTCGTGGTCTGAAAGCACAGTTCACGATTTGTAGCATATCCACCGGCATCGAAGCGTCGAGTGAGACGCTTTAGTTAGAAACTGCCGTACAAGCATAAAACAGAAGTTTCGTCCATTCAGTGATGATCGCGGATGATTTTTTGAATATATATTTTGATTTGAGAACTTTAGAGCCTCCTTGTTAAATCTCAAATGTACTACATTCCGGAAGCAGCTTCTCAGATAGCAGAGTACGTATGGCGTGCAGAAGAGAGCGTTTCTTACTCTTTTTTTTTAAAAAAAAGGAGAGAGATCCTGTCTACATTAGTGAGGTGGAATACTCCAGAAAGTCACCTGGAGTTTTTATGGAGCAGAATAAACAACACTGCAAGTTAGAAACAGAAAAATTTTAATTGATACCACGAGCATATAACTCCTGGGGTATTCAGGATAATATCCCAGAATTAACTCATCCATTAATGGTAATGACGCACGTGAAGTACTTCGAACTGATCGGTAACTGTGACCAAAAGTCAACAGCAGCCAAAACACAAATATTCTCAATGGAACCTCTCTATTTCGTAGCGTCTGTCCAGGGTCCATTGATTTCGTAATATCATGATTTTAGTTTAAATTAAATTTGGCTCTGCGTTATCGTGTTTAAACGCCCTGCTTATCATACTTTATGAAATAGAGATTGGGAAACAGACCAGCATTTGCCGAAACGAGTGTCGGAACAATATAAAACCATACTCAGGCTGGGCGCTGTATCTGAATATTGAAGATCCCGTAGTACCATTTAGCACGGTAAAATACATGGGAAAAGGCCTACATTTGTACGCACTATACAACGGAAACGTAGTAATACGCTTCAACGTCATATTTATTACACCAAAAAGTTCTACGTATGTCTCTAATGGCAGTAAATCTTTTATTGTGAGTAATGTTTCATTTAAATTGTCCTGTGTGAAATGCTGTTGTGAGGAAAATTTTCTTTTTCCTTCATTGTCAGTGTATGTTTATTTTTCTTCTTTCTTTTTCGGTGATTCATATGGGTAGATCTCGATTAGGTTCAGCACAGTTGTCTGCTCAACTTTTATGCGGTTTGAGTGCAACGAATGTAATATCGCTGGGGAACTCTTTTTCACAGAACTCTTATCAAAACCACTTTCAGTTCCAAGACGATCGACAGGCAAATATAAAGCTTTGTCAGCATGCCATTATGGACTATCAGTGATAATTGACACCAACTCTTCTCATTTAAATGGCTTGAATTCTTGAACGCTACGAACCATCCGATAAGTAATTAAGAATGTTTTGCGTTAAGTTACGTTTAAAATATTTAATAAAGTAATTCTGATATTACCCCCCACTTTGGTGGAATATGGTACAGGGTTCGGAGCCTTATCTCCATGCCTGCAATGACTTTCAGCCTAGGAACAGTATCTCGTTTTAGTACGTTCCTTAGAAGGAGACGTAGCTGCTCGTTTTTCAGAATCCTCACTTACCCACCTCCCGGAAAAACACGTACAGATTAGTTCTTCACATTACATAGATTCATTTTACCAGTTATAATTGCATCTCAAAACAATGTTTTCTAGAAGTGAAGGTAAATAATTTACTTACGTTTTATACACTACTCTTTGCTAGTTTCATTAGAAATTCAATATTTCCCAGAAATAAAACAAGCAAAACAGCGAATAAACTACGGTGCATTCACGAGGCTGAAACTACTACTACTACCAGATATATTGGCCACCATCAGACACATTTGCAGAAAGATCCAACCTCTCGCTGTCTGCCAAATGTCGTCACACCACATGGTGACGAGTGACCTAATCATCCATGGGAAAGCAGAGCTCACGGAATAACACTTTTGAAAGTCACAGCACGGTAAATTACGTCCACTGAGGCTGACTCGCAAGTTGTTAGCGTATTATATTACTTTACAATGGGACATTATGTAAATGACTCGTAGTATAGTGCACCTTAGTTACGAAACCATCGACACGATGGTTGATTGGATCACTGTCATCTCTCCTTTGGGAAAAACAATAGCACGTAAATTGTCCTTGCCACTCTCCGACCAATTAAACAGAAAATTAAATCAGTAATCGGTAATTGCGGAAAGTGATAAACAAACTACTCAGAACCGACATATTCAAACGGCGAAAAGCTGCTATAACAACATATTTTTTTAATTTATCACTAGTTACAAAGTCGACGCGGTATCCCTTGTTACATTCGTACCATGTGAATTGACTGAATCTGTTCAAAAATAAGAGAAAAGAATTGATATACTTCTATTATGGTTTGAGAATGTCATTCCTCATCCAATGACAGGTAATCAATAGCTTAAATAATAAGGGTAACCACGCTGCCACTTTGCTAATCAGCTCTGAATATTAACGTAGAAAAAACCAAAATAATTCAGTCTAAAATCATTGGTACCGTGTGTGCTCTATGACAGTTTTTAAACTTTCTAGCATATTAACATCGTATGACGATTACGAACATCAAATGCCCTAAAAAGTTTATAGCGAAACAGAATAATCTGTATGCTGACTCATTAACTGATTAAAACTGATTTCGTTCTTTCCTCTTTGTTTTCATTGTACTATATCACGACTTTATTTATTAAACAATCTCATTTTTATGAATCGTTTCAAATTTCTCCCCATTTTATTCATGAGTAATTGAGAAAAACGCCCGAAACGCATCACGGTTGTGTTGCGAAGATTTCTTCAAAATAATGTGAAATTAATGGCCTAGTTCGGCAATTTCACAGCTAATGAATTATGTTTTACTTATTTGGCTGTTCTGTTTACTATTTTTTACGTTAGGTGTTCTTAATCTCTCACGGAAACGTTAGAGGTCCAAAATGTAGATTGTAATTTGACGATCAGTGAGTTACGTATTTCAGTTTTGAGTGAAATTTTGAGGATTCTGACAACAAAGTTTTTTGGGGACACGACTTCGGATCTTGGATCACTAATGTGGTTAATACAAGTAAAATAGTTACAAATTGTAGATTAAAAGGTTAAAGTGTTTCATAAGACTTCCGTTATTAAACACACATAAACACGTAAACGAACGTGCTATAAAAGATGGTTATGTGTCATGAGGTCATCACAGACGAAGAAGAAGGATGGGGAAGGAAATGCCGCTTGCCCTTTCAAGAGAACCATATGGGCACTTGGCTTTAACGATTTGCGGAGATCACTGGAAAGCTAAATGTGGATCACCGGACACGTATTTGCGGCGCCGTTCTCCCTTATGCGACTCTAGTGTCTATCTGCTGCGCCACCTCGCTCTGTGTTGTCCTGGAAAGATGGAAAATAGAATAGACACAGCTTCATAAAAAGATTTAACAAGAACGCGACTGTTACATGTGGCTAGCTGAACGTTAGCTTAAAAATGATACTTCAGCAAATGGCACTACGAGGGTTATTTGGAAAGTAAGGAACGCTCTGTCGCGAAATGGAAACCACAGTGAATATCCGATAGAGTTTTGCAAAGGTGTGTTGGGCAGTGCCTCTAGATGCCCGTCGATTGCATTACGTCGTTCTCTTTAGTTCTGAGCACACACGGAGCACATAAAGATACCTAGAACAGTAGTGTCTCCCGCCAAGTACGAAGGCCTGATGAAAAATTTCGCCTAAAGCTATGCAGCCAACTTTACATAACTGCCGTGCGTTTTCTTCAAGACAACTCTCAACCGCATACTGCAAGGGCAATGAAGATGCTCCTGCATCGTTTTCAGTTGGAAATGTTTGACTAACCACAATACAGCCAGTAATTGTCCCCCTCTGAGTTTCATCTCTGCTCATATGAACTGTTGGCTATAAAGACAACATTTTGAGCCGGCCGAAGTGGCCGTGCGGTTAAAGGCGGTGCAGTCTGGAACCGCAAGACCGCTACGGTCGCAGGTTCGAATCCTGCCTCGGGCATGGATGTTTGTGATGTCCTTAGGTTAGTTAGGTTTAACTAGTTCTAAGTTCTAGGGGACTAATGACCTCAGCAGTTGAGTCCCATAGTGCTCAGAGCCATTTTTTGAACAACATTTTGGCACAGACAGCGAGCTGTAGGCCAGCGTAGAGAATTGTACTGGGAAGTTGGTAGAACACTACGACAAACGTCTAAGTCGGATAAGTGACTATGGGGATAAGTAGCTGGAAGTTGTAGCTAATTGTTGCAAATAAAACTGTTTTCATTTTCACTGTGGTTTCCATTTCGCGACCTATCGTTCCTTACTTTCTGACTAGCCCTCGTATATGGTTCCAGAAACATTTCAAGTCTCAAACAACTATCACGTATGTTTTTTTGTTTTGTTTTCTTGAGGCGTCAGTCTTCTGACTGGTTTCATGCGGCCCGCCATGAATCCGTCTCTTGTGCCAAACTCGTCTTCTCAGAGTAGCGTTTGCAACCTGCGTCCTCTTCTATTTGCGGCATGTATTATATATTCCAGTCACTGCTTCCTCTGCAGCTAGCTTTAGTACCATGGAAGTCATGCGCTCATGTCTTAACAGACGCACTATCATCCTCTCTCTTCTCCTTGTCAGTGTTTTCCATATATTCCTTCCCTCTCCGATTCTGCGTAGAACCTTCTCACTCCTTACTTTATCAGTCCTCCTTAGTTTCAGTATTCGTCTGTAGCACCACGTCTCAAATGCTTCGCTCCTCTTCTGTATCGGTTTACCCACAGTCCATGTTTCACTATCTTACAATGATGTGCTCCAAACGTTTACCTTCAGAAATTTCTACTTCAAATTCAAGGCTATGTTTAATACTTTGCCAGAAATGCCCTTTTTGCAAGTGCTATTCTGCTTTTGATGTCCTCCTTGGCCCGTCCGCTATTCGTTATTTTGCTGCCCAGGTAGCGGAATTCCGTAACTTCACCAACTTCGTGACAATCAATACTGATGATAAGTTACTCGTTGCTCTCATTTCTGCTACTCCTCATTACTGTCGTATTTCTTGGATTTACTCTCAGTCCCAATTCTGTACTCGTTAGACAGTTCACTCCCTTCAGTATATCATATAATTCTTCTTCACTTCCACTCAGGATGGCAAGGTCATCAGAGAATCGTATCATTGATACCTTTCACTTTGGATTTTAATTCCACTCTTCAATCCTTCTTTTATATCCATCACTGCTTCTTCGATGTACAGACTGAACAGTAAGGGGAAAGCCTAAAACCCTGTATTACACAAATTTTAATCCAAACACTTTTTTCTTGGTCGAGCGCTCTTATTATCCCTCCTGGCTCTTGTACAAGTTGTATATTACACGTCTCTCCCTACAGCTTACCGCTATGTTTCTGAGAATTTCGAACATATTGCACCATTTTACATTGTCGAACGCTTTTTCCAGGTCGACAAATGTTACGGACGCCTTTTTATTTTCTTTAGCCTTGCTTCGATTATCAATCGCTTAGTCAGAACTTCCTCTCTGGTACTTATACGATTCCTTAAGCCATACCGACCGTCATCTAACACATTCTGAGTATTCTTTTCCATTCTTCCCTATACTATTCTTGTAAGCAACTTGCATGTGTGTGCTGTTGAGCTGAATGTGCAGTAATTCTCTCACTTGTCAACTCTAGCAGTCTTCACAAATATGTGGATAATATTTTTCCGAAAGTCAGATGGTACGCCACCGGATTCATACATTCTGCACACCAATGTGAATAGTCGTTTTGGTACCACTTCCCCCAGTGATTTTAGAAGTTCTGATGGAATGTTATCTGCCTCTCCAGCCTTATTCGATCTTAAGGTCTCCAAAGTTCTATTAAATTCTGATTCTAGTACTGGATCCACTATCCCTTCTAAATCGAATCCTGTTTCTTCTTCTACCACATCGGACAAATGTTCCTATATCGTAGGGGCCTTCACTGTACTTTCTCCACCGGTCCGCTCTCTCCTCTGCATTGAGCAGTGGAATTCCCGTTGCATTCTTAACGTTACCACCCTTGGTTTTTATATCAGCGAAGGCTGTTTTCAATTCCCTGAATGCAGCTTTTGTCCTTCCGACAATCGTTGCTTTCTCTGTTTCTTTACATTTTTCGTGCAGCCATTTCGTCTTAGCTCCCCTGCACATCCTATCTATTTCATTGCTGAGCGACTTGTATTTCTGTATTCCTGAACTTCCTTGTAAACATTTCTACTTCCTTCTTTCATCGATTAACCGAGGTATTTCTTCTGTTGCCCATGGTTTATTTGCTGCTATCTTCCGCCGGCCGCGGTGGTCTCGCGGTTAAGGCGCTCAGTCCGGAACCGCGCGACTGCTACGTTCGCAGGTTCGAATCCTGCCTCGGGCATGGATGTGTGTGATGTCCTTAGGTTAGTTAGGTTTAAGTAGTTCTAAGTTCTAGGGGACTGATGACCACAGAAGTTAAGTCCCATAGTGCTCAGAGCCATTTGAACCATTTGCTATCTTCCTTTCAATTCTGTGACTGCCCTTTTTACAGATGTCCATTCCTCTTCCACAGTACTACCTATTGTGCTACTCCTCCTTGCTGTGACCATAGTTTTAGAGAGCTTCAAGCGTAACTCATCATTCCTTAGTGCTTCCGCATCCAACTTCTTTGCATATACGTGCTTCCTGACTAATCTCTTGAACTTCAGCGTACTCTTCATCACTACTATATTGTGATCTGAGTCTGTATGTGCTCCTGGGTCTGCCTTAGAGTCCAGTATCATATTTTGGAATCTCTGTCTGACCATGACGTAATCGAACTGAAATCTTTGTGTATCATCCTGCCTTTTCCAAGTATTACTAGCTGAAATTTATTACAGAACTCAATTAGTTTTTCTCTTCTCTCATGCCTTGTCCTGTAACCTTTCCTTCTGCTCCTTCCCCTACAACTTCATTCCAGTCCCCATGACAATTAGATTTTTATCTCCCTATTACCCTTGCAGTATCTTCATATACTTTCTCTGTCTCATCATCTCCAGCTTGCGATTTCGGCATTTTTACCTGAACTATCATTGTCGATGTTGGTTTGCTGTCGAATCTGTGAAGAACAAACTTATCACGTGACTGGTCACAGTAACGCACTCGCTGCCCTGCCTTCCAGTTCACAATGATTCCTACTCCCGTTGTACCATTTTCTGCTGCTGTTGATACTACTCTGACCAAAAATCTTTGTTCTCTTTCCATTTCGCTTCACCGACCGCTAGTATATGTAGCTGGATCCTTTGCATTTCCATTTATGAGATTTTTTGTTTCCCTACCAAGCTCAAGCTTCTGGCATTCCTCGCCCCGACTCGTAGAATGTTATTCTGTCATTGGTTATTTATGCTTTTCCCCATGGTCACTTCCACCCTGGCACTCCGCTGCAGGAGTCCGCCTATACATATACTGTAGAAGAAGGATACGCCCCCTACTCTGAACCGCACAGAATGACCAACCTAATAGTTTAGGTTAACGACTGGACAATTCACAGAATTTTACAATGTGTAACACACTTGGTTCGTCAGCGAGTAAAGTAGAGAACAGGTCCCCACTGAAATTTATTGCTGCTCTCTCGTTTGAATGTAAAACACGTTTTGTAAAATGTGATGTACCATTATTAGCTATCTAAAAGATATTGCTCTGATAACGCCATCATGACGGATACCTTTTCTTGGATAAAATGATAAGTCGTTACCGACTCTGTATTCAAAATGCCAAAAATGGAAGACTACTCGGAAACCGAAAACCTGGAGTTGTTCGGGACTATTTCTTCTCCAAGTAGTACCGTACGCCTTCTGAAGGTTGTAAAAGATAACAATTAAGTGGCGTATGCGAAGGAATGCCTGTTGCATAACTTCCTCCAGCAGAGACAAGTTATCGCTGAAGGCAATTGAGGGCTGCCAGTATCGTGAGATCCACATAAGACAGTGGGTGATCATCCGCCCCACGAAGCTGGTGAGAGTAATACTACCGATACAATAGTTCCCTGGTTTGTGGAAAGAGATTAGAAAACTTCTCTCTGCGAATCGGTGGACTGTTTAGTTTCCAAAATGGAATTAAAAATACCGAGGAGGATTTATTTAAATTTTCACTGATACGTCACAAAAAGTTGTAACAAATGCTGTCGTGACTTCGTTTCGTATCACGACCCACAGAGAGAGAGCGGAAGCAAACTCCCATAATTAGAAATGGCCATTTTTAAACGATGGTTGTAGCACGGAGGTCAACAACAGGTGCTTATTGGTCGATCGACATTGACAGAAAGTAGGGTCACTCATGGCGGTTATTTTAGTTGCTACAAAGCAGAGCTGTCTTGTGGGCATATGTAGAATTTTGCCAAAGTTCTTTCCAGTCTGAACCAAGTCATGGAAAGCCTTGCCTATGCACCGTGTCGCAATGAAGACGAGAAATTCTCGTCGTCAGTTATTATGATGACAGGTGGCCAGCGGTAAATAGAAACACATATCGAAGGTTTGGCAGTGAAGTCGGTAAGGAGCTGGCTGCACAGTCTGTATCTGCAACGACTGAAATAATTAGTAGTCGTTGGTAAAAAATAATATATATTGTACTTAACTTGTGTTGCAGGCTTCTTCATATGCTGCATACATATAATTACAAACAGATATCTAGAGAGGCATTACTTATGTCATACTTGACTAAGCGCCTTGTTAGAGGTTGCTTCGTATCAGCTGAAGGCTATGCTACAATCCTACTTGACTTCCAGAGGAAGAGTGGACGAGAGCTCGCTAGATGCTTGTCACAAGCCGCGGAGGGGCGCTAGCAGCGCTAGTCGAGACTCGCGGCCCAGAGAGATCTATTACGGACCTTGGTCGATATCTGCAACGACAAACAAGTGTGGTATCGAACGCAAATCTGCGAACGGCCGGTGAATATGGCTTACGACTGCCGGTTGAAGGACCCCATGCTGACGCAGTTCAGGAGGTGGGAAGCCTGACTTCAGGCGAGGAATGCTCACGCGTACCCTGCCATTCGGACCGAGGGGAGACAGGAAACGCCTGGAAACCTGCTCCAGGGTGCATGTCAAATGAGTTGTGTGTGCTTCAACAACAATGGGAGGAGCCGAATGGTCGACCTCGATCGGCAACAATGACTGGAAACCATGAAGTGCTGACTGTTCTACGGCGGTGGACGGCGTTGTGACCGTAACGTCACTGTGCCCTATCACAGTTGAAGGCACTGGTCCATATGGTCCATATGGTCATTCGGTCGCCGCAGCGATGCTGGCACTGCGGACGACTCCGGCGCGAGACATGGCGTCCGCGTGGCAAAGGCGAAGTTACAGACGCTGACACCCAGGGGCGAGGGAAGCAAGGAAGAGGTCCCCGCGGGGACAGCCCAGTCGGCGCCGACACTGGAAACATAGGGCAAGCGGCAGAGACCCACAAGTAAAGAGGCGCATCTGATTCTGATGCCTGCGCATCTCACCAGATGGACCTGATATGACAAACACAGCGCGGCCAAGATGGCGAAGAATGCACTCTTTCAACCACCGGCGATCGCAGCGGAAATGACGAAAATAGACAATATCATCTGGCAAGAGTTTGTGAGTTTGCCGTGGCAAAGAAACGCAGTGCGGTGGGTGCAACAAATTCATCAGAGTTCCCTGAGGACGACCATGCAACAGTTGAGCCGGCGAAGCACCGTTGCGGGGCTGAGATAGGTACGAAGATAACAACAACAAAAGAGCGTCCTCGCGAGAATGAGAGTCGCGCAATTTAGACATTTGCGACTTAAACGTCCGAACGAATCTTTCAGCTGCTCCTTCGATTGAGGAGAGAACGGTGCTGAAGTTAAACGCTGAATACCATTACGTTCACAAAAGGTTTCGAACTTTGGAGACACAAATTGAGGCCCAATGTCGGTGACAATGACTGGTGGCAATCCATCTATGCAAAATATAGAAGACGAGGCTTTCATTATATCAGACGATGTCGTTGATGACATGCGAACAGCAAATGGAAAACCGCTAAAAGAATGAAGAAGAATTAACCATTGTGCGTCCCAAAAAGGACCAGCGAAATCTAAATGCAAGCGATTACATGGCAAAGTTGCCTTAGGCCAAGAGGAAAATTTCTGCGGTGGTGTGGACTGGTTTTCGGCACACACAGAACAAGAAGAACAAATCTTGGTTATGTCAGCATCAATTCCAAACCAGGTACAGTGACGGCGAGCAAACTGTTTTGTCCGTACTATACCCCAATGACCTGGGTGAAGAAGTCGAAGCACAACTGACTGCAATGAACGTGGAACAATAACACGAGACTGATCGTTCTCAGTGCGGAGAAAGAGTACACCGCGTTGTACAAAAGTCGTTGTCGGTGCACAAGGTAATTACGAACCAACGGACCTTCAATAATAATATAGACAGAGGCCACTGGGTAGTGACATAACGCAAAACAACACTTAACACTGGGTCGTTAACTGTTGCTGTGGCTATAGGACGAAAGTCAACAGGAAAACTCTCTACATCATCATCATTTTGCACATCGATGAAAATAAAAGCCTGCTCGGAAGAGTCGAACAGCGTGTCTTTAGCTATTGGCAATCAGGATAACGCGTCTGCGTTACCGTACTGGGCACCAGGCCGATACAACATGTCGTAACGGTACTGCGACAAAAATAGTGACCAAAAAATAAATCTTTGAGCCGTACGCTGAGGCACGGGCTTTGATGGGTGAAACAAAGACGCCAAAGGCTTTTGGTGGGTGATAACTGTTAACTTTCCATCACATAAGAAGTCGTGGAATTTTGTAGCTCCAGAAATCAAGGCGAGAGCTTCCTCCTTGATATGCGAGTAGTTACGCTGCGCAGAGGAGGTTAGCTTCGATGCAGATGCGATCGGGTGATCGAGCAAACCAAATTTGTGAGCAAGAATAGCTCCGATACCGAAATCAGAAGCGTCAACCACGAGGACAAGAGATTTTGCAGGATCGAATGGCGTAAGACATTTGCTAGATAACAATGCAGATTTAAGCTGCTGAAAGGCACGTTCGCATTCAAACGACCAAATGAACGGAACGTTCTTTCGACACAGTCGATGTAATGGCTCTGCAAGAGATGATGCGTTAGGCAAAAACTCGTGATAATAATTGAGCTTGCCTGGAACTGATTGCAATTCTTTAACCGTCTTGGGTGCTGGTAGCTCTGATATTGCTCTTAAATGATCCAGGCTTGTATGGATGCCTTGAGAGTTTATTACATGTCCCAAGTAGGATAACTGTTCTGAAAAAGGTACACTTGTCCTTATTGAGTCTAAGTCCAGTTTCACGGAGCACTTCAAACAGCTGTCTCAAATTTTGCTAATGTTCTATCTGCGTAGAACCAGAAACTACGATGTCATCTAGGTAATTACACACTGAAGGAATCGACGCACAAAGAGTCTGTAAGTACTGATGAAATAGTGCCGGTGCAAAGGCACATCCGAATGGTAGCCTTTTAAATTTGTAGAGACCTAAATGCATATTCACGACGACAGTCTTCTGGGATTCTTCATACACAGGAATCTGAAGATAGTCATCTTGCAAATCTAACTTAGAAAAATAGTTGCCTGGGCACAATTTGTCAAACAGGTCTTCTGGATGTGGCAATGGAAATGTTGTAACAGCAAGTTGAGAATGAATAGTGTCTTTAAAATGCACTCACAGTCGCAATTTGCCTGATGGTTTCGTTAAGATAACAAACGGTGATGCCCATAGTGATGCTGTCACCGGTTCAATCACTCCTTGATCCTGAAGTTCATGCAATGTTTTAGCAACTTCGCTTCGAAGCGCGTGAGGCACTGTGCGAGCGCGGAAAAATTTAAGCTGTGCATTGTCCATCAATTCAATATGCGCCTGAAAATTGTTCGCGCAACCTAAACATGGCGAAAAACTGTCATCAATCTCTTGACATAGTTCAGAAGCACTGTTTATGGGAACACTTTTAGTGACGGCTAGTACGTCATCGGGCACTGTTAAGGAGAATACATCCAATAAATCAAGACCAAAAACATTTACAGAGGATGGTGAACGCAGTACATGAAAAGGAACAACCTGAGTTTGCCCACGGTTTGTCGTTGGCAAACTACTCAGTCCTAATACCGGGATACTTTGACCACTGTAGGTAGCTAATGTAACATTTGCGTTACGCAATGGAGGTGAATCTAGCAATTTTTAAGTTTTACGATCCATTAGTGAAACAGACGCTCCAGTGTCCAACTGGAAAGGAATCGTATGATTCTGAATGTGCAAGTCGACGAAAAGTTTGATCTGCTGTTGGCGACAAATGTCATTCTGAGAAGCTATGTTCACTGACAAATGTTGACGAGCAGATCGGGCGTAGCGGGACTTCTTTCGTTGGCGTGTACGGGCATCACAAGCAAAATTGTCACCATCGGGGAAAGTCACAGGTAGTGGGGGCGAATTTACAACATTTATTTGCACTGCAGCCACGCGGGATTAGCCGAGCAGTCTCAGGCGCTGCAGTCAAGGACTGTGCCGCTGATCCTGGCGGAGGATCGAGTCCTCCCTCGGGCATGGGTGTGTGTGTTTGTCCTTAGGATAATTTAGGTTAAGTAGTGTGTAAGCTTAGGGACTCATGACCTTAGCAGTTAAGTACCATAAGATTTCACACACTTTGGAACATTCTTTAATTTGCACTGCATGTGGCTAGTTGTGATAGAAAGTCTTATTGCGGTAACCGTTCTGGCGGAAGCTGCTTTGTCCGGAAACGTGATACTGTTTTTCAGAGGTCTGTCTATATATGCACACTGCCTGGACTTGTTCCGCTTTGTTACAAAAATGACACACGGCCATGCGCGATGGGCAATTCTGGCGCGAGTGCTTGGAATTACACTGTGGGCATGATCGCAACGCGGGCGGCTGCGGCTGGCGCTTAACGGGTGTCCGTTTCCTGGAAGTGAATTGGGCCGGTGTGCGCCGAGCCGGCACAGCGGCACGTTCAAATAGTTCAAATGGCTCTGAGCACAATGGGACTAAACATCTGAGGTCATCAGTCTCCGAGAACTTAGAACTACTTAAACCTAACTAACCTAAGGACATCACCCACATCCATGCCCGAGACAGGATTCGAACCTGCGACCGTAGCAGTTGCGCAGTTCCGGACTGAAGCGCTTAGAACCGCTCGGCCACCGCGGCCGGCACAGCGGCATGTATATGTGATGAGCGGACAGCTGGCTTGCTAACCTGACAGACAGCGGGAGGCGATTCGAAAGAATTTGCAGCAAACTCCAAAGTGTCCTGTTTGTCCAAAATTTCCAGCACTTGTACTAAAGTGGGTTTGGATAATTTAAGAATTGGCAATCTAAAGCGTGTGTCTGATACGTTTTGTGCAATAGCATCCCGTACCATGATGTCAGTATATGATATTCCACAAGAACATGAAAATTCACAGTCCCAAGTGAGGCCGTGCAAAATTGCTACCCACTCACGGAATTCTGCTTAGGTGGACGTTTAGTGCAGAAAGAGGTGTTGCTTTTTACCCCAATGTTCATATTCTCCTTGCAATAATCGGTCAATGTTTCAACATAAGTGTGATGTTCTGGCGAACTTGTCGGGCTATGTTTGAGTAGAATGGGGTACGAAGCCACGCCCACACAAGATAAAAGCGCATGCAGCCTCGTTTTACCTTGAATCTTGTATGCAGCCAGATGCTCTTAAAACTGCTCCTGCCACTGCTGCCAGCTCTCTACGCGAAACGGTGGTGCTCTGGCCCGCTGAACGGTCAGCTCCTGTGCAGGCGGTACGTGTCGCACAGCTTGTTGTTGTCCCTGGACGAGCTTCCCAAGGTGTGCAGTAGTGCTTTGGACTGCTGATTCTACATTTGTAACAGTTCTGCCAGTACATTTTATTCCTCCAGATTTCCCATCACAAATAAATCAAAGAATCACAATCGGGAGTAGGAAAAAATTTCGTGCACACGTCATTCACACAAATCAGAGAGGACGGGTGGCGCAGTCGGGTACATAGTCTGGAAATACCGCAAACACAAATGAAATAAACGTCTTCTCCGATGTATCGATGAATCGCTCTGCCGTCCCTGCTCAGCTTTCCTTAAAAAACTGGATCACACCCTCGTCGCCATTTAATATGATTCTCGTCGTCATTTGTTATGATGGCAAGTGGCCAATGCTAAATAGAAACATGTATTGCAGGTCTGGCAGTGAAGTCGATAAGGAGCCGGCTGCATAGTCTGTATCTACAACTACTGAAATAATTAGTAGTCGTTGGTAAAAAATAATATATATTGTACTAAGTTTGTGTTGAAGGCTCCTTCATACGCTGCATACGTATAATTACAGACAGATGTCTAGAGAGGCATTACTAATGCCCTACTTGACTAAGCGCCTTGTTAGACGTTGCTTCGTATCAGCTGAAGGCTATGCTACATTCGTAGTTGACGTCCCGTGCAAGAGTGGACGAGAGCTCGCTAGATGCCTGTCACAAGCCGCGGAGGGGCGCCAGCGGCGCTAGTCACCAGTCGCGAGTACAGCGATATCTATTACCGACCGCGATCGATATCTGCAACCCCTAACAAGTGTGGTATCGAACGTTGATACCACAAGAAACAAGGAGAAATCCAAAGACACCAGGAAGATATTGACTCACGTCACGTGAGTCAGCTCTGTGGGACGAAGATATTACGTCATTACAACCGTAGAACTTAATTTCGTTTTAGACAGTAAAAGCTTCACATCAACACCTTTAAGTCTACAGATAATGCGGAAAAGAAGGAAACGAAAGCACTGAAAACCCCTCTTGCGAAATATAGCGCAGGTGAAGACCGCTGAAGAGCCTGGCAAAGTGGGCCACCTCTGGCCATCACTGGAGTGACAGCGTCATTGCATCAGATAAACAGTAATAACCTCTAAACCTCTACGTTACGCCGAATCAGTGATATACTTCGTTCCAGAGACGGACAAACATGCTATTATGTATGTCTCATAATTTTTAGCTCTTCAGTGAAGTTTTGATTTCAAACATGGTACTCTCCTCCTGTCTTTGACTGTCATAATCTTCATTCATCCAGAAATAGTTGAAAATTACGGCTCCAAACAGCGTAGTTGACTTTGCAGTTCACGGAAGACACAGAAGCTGCACAGGTGTTTACATCTTTATGCGCAGACTGGCCACATTTATCACAATTCACCGATCCGTTGCTTACTATAGAGGATAAGGAATGAGGAGAGTTTCCAGAGAACCGTCGGGAAAAGGTTCATATGTAAAAGACCGACACGAAGAAGGGATGGGATGGCAGAGCATGTGTCAAGGCATCGGTGAGTATCCTCTATGGTGGTTCAAAATGGTTCAAATGGCTCTGAGCACTATGGGACTTTATCTGAGGTCATCAGTCCCATAGAACTTAGAACTATTTAAACTTAACTAACCCAAGGACATCACTCACATCCATGCCTGCGAGCGTAGCGGTCTCGCGGTTCCAGACTGAAGGGTCTAGAACTGCTCGGCCACACCGGCCGGCATCCATGGTGCTAGAAGGAACTGTGGAGAACATAAAATGTTAAGCGATACTGAGATTTGAAAACCGTAATCAGTAATTGAGGAAGTAGGGTGCTAGTACTACTCTGAGATGGAAAGATTAACGAAGGAGAGGTGGGGCGCATCGAGCCAGGCAGCAGACTGATGTTAGAAAAAAAGACCAGTCGATATAACCAGCAGCGTCATCAGCGTTACAACAGGTCAAGATATTTCCATTCCATGTTAGCGATCTGAAGCTGTTTCGTAAACGCGGTCGCTTGTTAGATAACCTCCAGCTACATCAGACAAGCAAAAGTGTTGCCATGCGCCTAGCACTAGTAGCTCACATTTGCTGCCAACCGATATATTAAAAATAAGGAAAGAGAGCTGCACTAATAACATGCGCACAAAAGGGTCACAAGTTTCATATTGACTAGGGTGCACCACTCGTGAAGTCAAAGGTTATTTTGCCTGCAGCCTCCTCGCCGGATACTCCTGCAGCCTTTGTGGCGGTTCCCGCTCGCCGGTCACTTGATACTGGTAGAGCCCGCAGCTACTCCACTCCACCCCACGGCGGCGGTCCCAGCGGGCGCCACGCCGCAGGCCGCTCTGCACGCGTGCCGTGCCTCGGCCGGGCTCGGCCCGGCGCGCCGCAGCCCGGCGTGTGCTTATTGCACGGCGCTGCGAGTATTTCTGGCGCCCATTGTTCTCAGGCGGCGCTCCAGGGCGGCCGCGTCATTCATTTCCTTTCGTCTCGGTTTCGCTGACAAGAGCATTCTCGAGGGCGTCGATATTTCCTCTGTTCTTGTACGACTCTCTTTCGGCATTATGTGGACGCCACCAGCCGTCACGAAAACTGCTTTCCCACCACCAAATTGCCTCTGGTGCTACTCGACTGGAGCTACGGAGTGGAACACTTCCTTTGTCAGGGAGTCGGTGACGTAATTAGCTGTTCTTTCATGAATGTAGGTGCAGCAATATCTGTTACGAAGTGGCTTAGTTTGACCAGTTAACCACTAGACGGGACATTATCCGCTACTCGCTGTAGTAGTAAAAATCTACTGATAGCATGAAATCAAACTTAATGAAGGGAAGAAATTTCTGGATTCCAGACAACCCTCAAAATAGAACGACAGTCCTTAAACATGTGACTGAATTGTAACAGTCATATAACACTAATGTCCAATGCCTGAATTTTCCAACTGTCAAAGTACTGTTGCGACGCACTTATCTCTACATACTGGATTCAGACTTTTTGTGACACAATTACCACTTAAGTAGCGATCTCAGTCCTTATTGTAGTCCTCCTCTCGAAAACCGTAACTTGACTATGTTTTCTGAAAAGTGGTTAAACAGGTGTGTGCTAAATAAAGTTTGTACTTACAAGATCGGTCAAGTACTTATTCTAATGTATCCCTCGAACAAAATAAACACAATAAAGTGAATTTTTTGAGTATTAATTGTTATAAAGGTGGAACACATCACATTGATGAAGAGAGGAGTGTAATAATGTCTTGGAATAAAAGATTCATTGTCCTAATGTTAAAGCTGAAAACCTGCCGCGACGGATAAAAACTTTCACCAGAAATTTAATATTATGATGAAAGTCAGGCGCATAAGTCGTCATTAGAGAGCGGAAAGGACCGAGATTTTATTAAATCATGATGTACTGAACCTTCCACGAACCATGGACACCACGGTCGGTGGGGTGGCTTGCGTGCCTCAGCGATACGGATAGCCGCACTGTAGGTGCAACCACAACGGAGGTGTAACTGTTGAGAAGCCAGACAAAAGCCTGGTTCCTGAAAAGGGGCAGCAGCCTTTCCAGTAGTTTCAGGGACAACAGCGTGGATGACTGACTGATATGGCCTTGTAACATTAACCAAAATGGCCTTGCTGTGGTAGTAGTGCAAACGGCTGAAACCGAGGGGAAGTACAGCCATAAATCCTCCCGAGGTCATGCAATTCTACTGTACGGTTAAATGATGATGGCATCCTCTTGAGTAAGACATTCCGTAGGTAAAATAGTCCCCTATTCAGAACTCCGGTAAGGGACTACTCAGGAGCATGTCGTCATCAGGAGAAACAAAACTGGTGTTTCACAGATCGGAGCGTGGAATGTTAGATCCCTTGATCGGACAGATAGGTTAGAAAATTTAAAAAGGGAGATGGACAGAGTGAAGTTACACATTGTGGGAATTACTGAAGTTCGGTGCCAGGAGGAGCAGGACTTCTGGCCAGGTGAATACATGGTTATATATACAAAGTCAACTGTCGGTAATGGAGGACTAGGTTTAATAATGAATAAGAAAATAGGAATGGGGGTAAGCTACGACGAACAGTATAGTGAACGCATTATCGTAGCCAAGATAGACACGAAGCCCACATTTACCACAGCAGACCAAGTATACGTGCCAACTAGCTCCGCAGATGATGAAAACATTGAAGAAATGTATGATATAAAAGAAATTATTTAGATAGTTGAGACGAAAATTTAATTCTGATGTGGGACTGGAATTCAATAGCAGGAAAACGAAGAGAAGGAAAAATAGTAGGTGACTATGGAATGGGCTAAACGAACTTCAGAAGAAACCATCAGGCAGAATTTTGCACAGAGTGTAATTTATTCATCGCTAACACATAAGAGAAGGCTGCATATTTGGAAGATACCTGAAGACACCGGAATGTTTCAGAATGATTGTATAATAGTGAGTCAGAGATTTAGGAACGAGATTTTGAATTGTAAGTCATTTGTAGACTCAGATGTTGGCTCTGACCACAATTTACTGGTACTGAGCTGTATATTTAAACTTAAGAAACCGGAGAAGAGTAGAGAATGAGCAGATGGGAGCTGAATAAGTTAAAAGAACCAGATGTTGCTGAAGGTTTCAGAGAGAGGATTAGGACACGGTTGACTGGAATAGCCGAAATGAATACTGAAGGAGACGAATGGGTAGCGTTAAGAGATGGAATAGTAAAGGAACAAGAGGATCACATATGGAAAAAAAATCATAATGAATTTAATTGATGAAAAGGGAATATATAAAATACAGCAAACGAAGGGCATACAAACGTTGCAAAATCGTATGAAAGGAAATGCAAAAATTGCTAAGCAGGAACGACTAGAAGTCAGATCCAAGGATTTAGAAGCATTTTTTACTAGGGGGTAAGGAAAATTACAAAGGCTTTTGGGGAAAAGAGAAGCAGCTGTATGAATATCGAGAGCTCAGATGGAAAAGCGGTCTTAAGCAAAGAGGGGAAAGCTGAAACGTGGAAGGACTTTATTAGGGGTCTGTGCAAGGGAAATGAACGTGAAGGCAGTGATACAGAAATGGAAGTGGACGTAGATGAAGATGAGATGGAAGATATGATACTGCGAGAAGAATTTGACAGAGCTCTGGTGTGCAAGATTATGAGATAGGTGAAATACCTTGTAATGCAGCAATTCCAATTTCAAAGAAAGCAGTTGGTGGCTGGTGTGAAAATGACTCAACCATCAGTTAAATAAGTCATTGTTCCAAAATACTAAAACGAATTCTTTATGCAAGAAGGAAAAAACTGGTAGTATCCGACCTCGGAAAACATCGGTTTTGATTCCAGAGAAATGTAGAAACACGCGAGACATTACTGAATCTACGACTTATCTTAGAATTTGTAGGCTTAGAGAATGCTCTTGACAGCGTTTTCTGGAATATTCTGAAACTGTGAAAGTAGCCGGGTAAAATACAGGGATCGGAGGGCTATTTACATCTTGAAATAAATAATAGTATAATGGGGTGAGGTGGGTGATGTGGAAGGCCATTTAATGATTCTGTCACAGTCAATCCACCGTTGAAGAAATGTATTATTCAGATATTGGGAAACTTGCTTGGTACGGTGAATCAGTGATCCATCATGTTGCAGGCACATTTTTCATCGTTGCTCTATTGTCAAGTCTTCCAAAAATGTATGCAATACTTCTATCATGAAATTTGCATATGCCGATGCTGTCATGATATTTGACAGGAACACAGGCTCTAACATCGTATCATCAGTCATACCACGCCATACGTTCTCTGGGAACCTAACTTAGAACCTTCTTTCCTAGTCGCATATGCGTTCTCCATCGCCCAATTATAAGAGTTGCTGGTGCCCACGATACTATTGCGTGTACAAATAGCGTCATGTGATTATAAACTGTATTGCACAACGTCTCTGTGTACAGCCAACGATTCCCAAATTTGTCTCCTTACTGAGTGATCTGGATGTAGATGTTGTACGAGCTCTACATGGAATGGGTTCAAGCGGCAGGGGTGGCCGAGCGGTTCTAGGCGCTACAGTACGGAACCGCGTGACTACTACGATCGCAGGTTCGAATCCTGCCTCGGGCATGGATGTGTGTGATGTCCTTAGGTTAGTTAGGTTTAAGTAGTTCTAAGCAAGGGGACAGATGACCTCATACGCTAAGTTCAAAAATGGTTCAAATGGCTCTGAGCACTATGGGACTTAACATCTGTGGTCATCAGTCCCCTAGAACTTAGAACTACTTAAACCTAACTAACCTAAGGACATCACACACATCCATGCCCGAGGCAGGGTTCGAACCTGCGACCGTAGCAGTCCCGCGGTTCCGGACTGAGCGCCTAGAACCGCTAGACCACCGCGGCCGGCAGACGTTAAGTCCCATAGTGCTCAGAGCCATGGGTACAAGCTCTCGGAATGTAACATACGCCACACTCGCTTTTGTGGAATATCGAGCTGACGGCTACTGTCCGTGTACTGGTGGTGGGACTCCGTTGTTCCATTGCAATAATGTCTCCCCTTTCTTTAGCTCACTGGACGGCCTCATGTTCTGATATTACATGTACATTGGATAGTGCTACAGATTCACACAATGTTTGGAAACCCTGCGAAACTCCCTATCACACCGGGTTCATCGATCAGGGAAATATCTCTGATATTCTGTCACAGCCACACAGGCACGCCATTACAGTGCCCATACACAAACGACAAGTTTGCGTATTCTGCGCGGATGAACGTATGTGGCATATTGTTATTCATGTATACAATGGACTTGCTCAATGAAATAACACTCAAGTACGACCCGCGCACGGCATCACGAATGCTCACTGATCCAAACCACGGTTGCACACTGGGTATGCTTGCAGCTGTAGCCTCGATGCGCTGTCACAGTGCTGACGTTTGTTGGGGAGCCCCGAACACCTCTTGCAGGATGAATCAGCCATCTATCCTGTCCCACCAGTATTCTGTCCACCACAGAGGACATATGTTCAATGGAATCCGCGGTTTATTTTCGCATATGGAATCTTTTCACAAATTATGTGATACATTTCCTGAATCGCCTTGTATCTGCTGCTAAAGAAAAATAAACATACAACCCACTTACTGTCTGTTGTCTAATTTTATATGGGTTCACGTAAATTCGGAAAAGTACTCTCGTAAAACTAACATGAAGTGGCGTTACAGACAGCAAACAAGGACTTGAAAAGATGTCTTGTCTCAAGCTTGAACATGCTTCAGTATACCGTCTGTTCATTCAGTTGTGAGATAGTATCATTGCACAATTTTTCCAATCATTTACACGTGTCGCAGTTCTCATATTCCGCCTCCCTCCCTCTCTCCATAAACACACACACACACACACACACACACACACACACACACACACACACACACACACATCTATAGTTCGTGTTTCACATATCCTCATTACAAATGGTTCAAATGTCTCTGAGCACTATGGGACTCAACTGCTGAGGTCATTAGTCCCCTAGAACTTAGAACTAGTTAAACATAACTAACCTAAGGACATCACACACATCCATGCCCGAGGCAGGATTCGAACCCGCGACCGTAGCGGTCTCGCGGTTCCAGACGGCAGCGCCAGAACCGCGCGGCCACTTCGGCCGGCTATCCTCATTACATTCTGCACTCTTTACTATGCAACTGCGTTGCATATATAGTGAACCAGATGCTGAAAACAGATGACATGTTAAACACGAAAATGTAATCAGATTGAAAAAACTGTTGAATAAACTCCACCCTGCGTAAAAGTACGAATGAGATGTGACTGAATAAAAATGAAAGCGACACATACGATGAAACGTTTGTAGCATTGTGAAATTTCCATAGACTATTACTTAAACCTATTCCCAGTTCAGAAATTAATTTTGGATGACCGGAAGTTCTGTAGATAAACGTTGTGTATTTAATGCTGTGGTTTCCATTACCCCCTGCGTAGTCATTTTGCTTATTATTGTTGGTTCTTCGGCCTTTGCAAAGTGTTGCTCGTATAGGAATGACTCCTGTATAGCTGCTTCTAAAAGCGTCTAGCGATAGTCTATGATACTAATATCGCAACCGATGACATTTGACCACATACCGCAAGATCTTTGTGATGAGGCCAGTGAGAACAACAATAAAACTTCTGGTTGCGTGTTTATAGTCTTTTCGAGGCATTAAAAAAGAAAATTACATCCTTTCGCGATTAGTTAAAACATTCTCTTGCTACTTTGTGCTAATACGAGGAAGGTTTCCTTAACATATCTTACTAGATGACGCAGTATGATGTAACTGGATTCGTTTTCACAAATTGCCTTGTAAGACGAAGCAGAACATGCCCATCTCAGTCAAAAATGGTTCAAATGGCTCTGAGCACTATGGGACTTAACAGCTATGGTCGTCAGTCCCCTAGAACTTAGAACTACTTAAACCTAACTAACCTAAGGACAGCGCACAACACCCAGCCATCACGAGGCAGAGAAAATCCCTGACCCCGCCGGGAATCGAACCCGGGAACCCGGGAGTGGGAGGCGAGAACGCTACCGCACGACCACGAGATGCGGGCCCCATCTCAGTTCCCACGTAGTAGAGGGACTATTTATTGTTCGTGCCTGATGGAAATCTAATCGCAAACAGCCTCCTCTTTAATCACTTGCCAGTCTGCGAAGCCGTCCCTCGTACTGCGGTACTGGTGTTTACATCGATGTCCTCCACCGTGATATGTGCAGTTTCTGTCGTATTAATCAGAAGACTTCCATTCTTCGTCGCAGCGTTCGTACGCCAGGTTCCAGCTCACACTCAAATTCTCCAATTACACTACTGGCCATTAAAATTGCTACACTACGAAGATGTTCTACAGACGCGAAAATTACCGACAGGAAGAAGATGCTGTGATATGCAAATGATTTGTTTTTCAGAACGTTCACACAAGGTTGGCCCTGGTGGCGACACATACAACGTGCTGATACATGGAAAGTTTCCAACCGATTTCTCATACAAAAACAGCAGTTGACCGGCGTTGCCTGGTGAAACGTTGTTGTGATGCCACATATAGGGAGGAGAAATGCGTACCTTCACGTTTCCGACTTTGATAAGGGTCGTATTGTAGCCTATCGCGATTGAAGTTTATCGTATCACGACGTTGCTGCTCGTGTTGGTCGAGATCCAATGACTGTTAGCGTAATATGGAATCGGTGGGTTCAGGAGGGTAATACGGAACGCCGTGTTGGATCCCAACGGCCTCGTATCACTAGCAGTCGAGATGACAGCCATCTTATCCGCATGGCTGTAACGGATCGTGCAGCCTTGCCTCGATCCCTGAGTCAACAGATGGAGACGTTTGCAAGACAACAACCATCTGCACTAACAGTTCGACGACGTTTGCAGCTGCATGGACTATCAGCTCGGAGACCATGGCTGCGGTTACCCTTGACGCTGCATCACGGACAGGAGCGCCGGCGATGGTGTACTCAACGACGAACCTGGTTGCACGAATGGCAAAACGTCATTGTTTTTGGATGAATCCAGGTTCTGTTTACAGCATCATGATGGTCGCATCCGTGTTTGGCGACATCAATGTGAACGCAAATTGGAAGCGTGTATTCGTCATCGCCATATTGGCGTATCACCCGGCGTGATCGTATGAGACGGCATTGGTTACACGTCTCGGTCAGCTCCTGTTCGCATTGACGGCACTTTGAACAGTGGACGTTACATTTGAGATGTGTTACGACCCGTGGCTCTACCCTTCATTCGATCCCTGTGAAACCCTACATTTCAGCAGGATTATGCACGACCGCATGTTGCAGGTCCTGTAGGATCCTTTCTGGATACAGAAAATGTTCGACTGCTGCCCTGGCCAGCACATTCTCCAGATCTCTCACCAATTGAAAACGTCTGGTCAATGGTGGCCGAGCAACTGGCCCGTCACAATACGCAGTCGCTACTCTTGATGAACTGTGGTATCGTGTTGAAGTTGCATGGGCAGCTGTACCTGTACACGCCATCCAAGCTCTGTTTGACTCAATGCCCAAGCGTATCCAGGCCGTTATTACGGCCAGAGGTGGTTGTTCTGGGTACTAATTTCTCAGGATCTATGCATCCAAATTGCGTGAAAATGTGATCACATGTCAGTTCTAGTATAATATATTTGTCCAATGAATAGCCGTTCATCATCTGCATTTCTTCTTGGTGTAGCAATTTTAATGGCCAGTAGTATAGCTTCAATTACATGGATTGTTTTGTTGAAAGGTAAGTGGAATTAGAGACTGGTGCCACAGTGTCTTTTTACTGTCTTTCAAAGTACAACGGCACTTTAGACTCAGCGAAGCAAGTGTTGCGAGGTTCGTAGGAAAGGAAAGAAAATCAGATGTTAACGTCCAAGTTACGACGAGACTGTCAAAATCGAAACACAGGCTTTGACAATGGAGGTCCAGGAAAGGAAATACACTGTATCATTCAAGATCCCGACGTTGCCGCGAGGGGTAGCCACTGTGTCTAGGGCGTCTTGCCACGGTTCGCACGGCTGACCCCGTCGGAGGTTCGAGTCCTCCCTCGGACTTTGGTGCGTGTGTTATTCTTAGCGTAAGTTAGTTTAAGTTAGATTAATTAGTATGTGAGCCTAGGAAATTATCACAAATTGTCAATTTCCACCCCGCCATTCGACTATATGCCAGTCCAGTGTCTTACGTTCGGTTGAAAGTTATGACCAGGCGATCTATACCTCAGCCTACACAAAGGCATATTCTCATTACTAATTGCAGAACGGCGCTTATTCTTCAAACAAGAGAGAATTTGTCTTCTCAGCTTTCCTGGAGACCATGAAGTGGATATACTGGCAGCGATGGCGAATGCACTAAGAAAGTCTCAATGCATCCTGAAAGGTATTCCCACATTCAGCCAAAATCAGGTGGTGTACGGTGTCCAGTTTCCCTTTCTGATTGCGTATCTGAACATTCTTCCTTCGCATAGAGGTCTTTCTGGTAGTTGAGTCCATGTTTGTAATGTATGACTCGGTTGCCGATCATCAACCACTGCCTGTTACACCACTTTCTTCACGAGATGCACCATAGTACCAACAACTCGTAATTTGTTGTTGAAGCAGACAGATGATCTGTTGTGTATTTCGTTTATGAAGATGACGATGCCACTTTTGCGTCTGCATCTACGTTACGGTGCGTGGTTGAGATTGTTACTGGGCACTGTAATTTCCCACATCCCTGTTCCGCTCCTCGTTCCATTTTCTCTACCTCTTTCTTCTACTAATCTTAACTGATGTCTAAAACTCAAGAATCTGACAGACTAGTGTTTAGTAAAGCACGTCTTGTGTGTATGAATTAAATTTCTTTTAGATTCAGCTAACAGATCTCAGCCTGAAACCCATTTTCCCTAAAATTAGCTTTGTGATGGTTTCACTTTCGGTCGCTGCAGAAGGTTATTCACGGTTGTTGCTGCTGCCGTTGATTATTAGCAATAGCAAAATCGAACAGAAATGGAAGATTTCGACTATTTAGAAGCAACCTAATATCCCACTGCCAATCCCTGCGTCAACTGTCAAACCTCTTTAGGTTTTCCTGCATTTCACTACAGTCTTCTTGCATAGAAACCTCCTTGTATATAGCACCATTGCCCGTGAATAGCCTCACGTAGCTTTGGATGTTATTCACTTTATCATTAAGATGCGTTGTAAATAATGACGGTTCTACAATAATACTTTCGGGTACTCCAGAAAAAAAATTTTACGTAAGTTAGCTTTGTCCAATCTAGAAACCAGGTTTTGTATTCTGTAAGAAAGTATTAAATCCAGTAAGATATGTAGTACGAAAATTTGCAATCTCTTAGTTTGTTTTATTAAACGGCAGTGCGGAATAAACAGAATGCATCCCGAAAAAGAGGAACAAGATATTAAGTAGGTCTGCGACCATATTGATCTCATGGAAGAACAAGTCGAATTTCGCAAGGTTGATTTTTATAGAAGAAGATTTCTGACTACATAAAAGTCATAATACGTGACAATAAAATATAATCCACAAATCTGCAGCTGTCTGACATCAAGGATAAAGGCCGATAATTACGTACAGGGTCTCCTTAATTAAAGTTTCAGTTTCAAAAAGGAAAACGCTTTAGAAAGGGAACCACTGCAGAATATCAAATTTGAGCCTCATATTATTGACACAGGGGCAAACGTCATAAAACCAAGAAAAAAGATAAAAAAATTACCAATAGTGAGCATCTTAACGTAAATAAGGTCGGGTGCAAATGACACAATAAAATCAATACGACGGCTTTGGTTTGAGTAACACATTACTCCACCTATATTGTACAATGTGGATGACAGCACAAGTTGGGCAGCTAACAGTTGTTTCACTGTTAGTTACGTAAGCTCATTCACCACGGTAAAGTTGTGCCCCATCGGATGCGAAAAATCGGTTTTTAATTGTCCCGAGGTGGAAAACAGCATAAAAAGCTAACTGAGATGGGTTTTTAATTGTCATGAGGCAAACACAGCAGGAAAACCGAAATGACATCGGTTTCTAATTGTCGTGAGGCTGGCACAAAACGTAAGTGAATAATATTCTGTTCACATTTGACGTCATTCTGAACAGTGGTTCTCTTTCTACAGCGTTTTGAAACTGGAATTTTGATTATAAACAACTTGTGCAACAGTCCTAGGACCCTTTCTGAAAACTCGAATAACCTTTTTTGCGGTCGATTGGTATCAACGTTGAGCTACAAGAAAGAAGGTTTCCTTCTAATATTCTTTACAGAAACTCACTAAAGATTTTTCCGAGAATGGCGTTGCAGATCATTCTCTGTTTAAAGCAGATAACTTGCTATTAGCCATTTGTCCTCAGAAAAAGAATGTAAAAGAGTTTGTGTACGATGAAAAATTCCAGATTACTGCGTGTAGAGAAATCCTGACCTCCAAATGTATGATCTTGATTATCAGGGCTTGAAGAATCGGCACCCGAGGTCAACACAGAATAGTCTGTGTTTAAACACTATACTCAGCTCTAAACCAGAGAGCGACGATCGACTCTCAGTGCGATGTTGATAATAGTTAGCCATGTTCACACTATCCGTGTGAGACGACCTGTCTTCTCTATTTCATCTAAACATCTGAATCGGACTGTTCCAACGCTACCCTACAGGACTAAGTCTTCAAATGGCAGCACACTGGTACCTCACAGGCCGTGGCAGCTAGTGCGTTGTGCCTACGAGGCCATCCTACTGCACTCTATTGCACATGTGTGGGTCATTGATAGCCCCCACCCGCGTGCACTCGGCCAGTCAGTACGCTCGTGTACGCTCAGGCCTCCTGTCTCGCTTCTGTTGTTTTCCGACCCCTTCCTCCTGTGCCTGTGAGTGCCCGGTTGCCTATGGGGGCTACTGCACTCATTTATTTCGAAACACTCTGGCAGAGCCGCATCCACATCTCGGTGCAGTGAGTGCATGCTGGCCATATAAGTGTCTCCAATAACCGCTTAATATTGGAGCTACCAGTTGTTCTTCAAATGGCTCTGAGCACTATGGGAGTTAACATCTATGGTCATCAGTCCCCTAGAACTTAGAACTACTTAAACCTAACTAACCTAAGGACAGCACATAACACCCAATCGTCACGAGACAGAGAAAATCCCTTACCCCGCCGGGAATCGAACCCGGGAACCCGGGTGTGGGAAGCGAGAACGCTACCGCACGACCAGAGCTGGGGACGGGGTTGTTCTTCTCCTTAAGCTTTTTCCCGCAGGGAAATCCGAAAATACCTCTACAAAGGAGACATCCCGTGGTGACAAAGATGTACTATCAGCATTGTGGACAAATTCGTGCCTGTCGCTGAAGCGTAAAGGAACAGCTAGGCTGACAGTTTCCACATCTACGTCTTTCCCAGAGATATGTGAACTCACTCCTGTGTGGGCAAAAACCATGCAGATGTTTCCCATTGAAACATATGATGAGATAGAATTTACCAGAGATTTCAGCAGCACGATATTTGTCACAGATTTCGCTGCTGGTGTCCCAACGCCAATGCGGCTTATGGCAACAGTATGAAGCCTGTCACTGGAAACTAATGCATCGTTAACTGGTTCAGAACATTGATTAACCCCCTAAGTGTCCTGTGTCGTCAGAGAACAGCCACGGCCCCCCTTCCTTCACCGTTTTCTGTTGCTTAAAACAACAGTTAATTACGAGGCAGCTACCTAACCGAACCAGAAAAAGAACAGAAAATATATGATAAACTCGACTTGATATTCATATAAGGAAACTATTATACTAACCGTTGTATAGGTAACATGTAAATACTGCTGGAGGTTGTTCTTTCCTCTGTTACTGTGGTGAATCTTCCCCTGACTTCAGTAAGGTGATCGTTTCTGTAGACGCTAAAATCTATTTGAGTAGGCTTACCAGTCCAGTCAGAGCGGCTTTCATGGAATTAGCGTGCATCTGTCTCTTTTGCACCAAGTGTCATTACTCCTCCGCATGAAGATTAAATCCATGAACGTTACACTACATTAAGTGAAGCATTTTAGGGTTGAGACTTCCCTATGTCTTTTGCTTTCTGCCACCAGCGTTCGGCAGTTTGTATGAGGATCTTCTTGTTTTACTTACTCTGACCTCTATAGTATCTCCTAACAAAGGATCCTCCTAAGTGTCAGACTCATGTTAGGTCCAATTGTCTCAGTCTAGCATTTCTGGGCCTGCGAGTTTGCTATATTAAACTGATAACTTGTTCCGGATACGTAGGCTTATTTCCAATTTTTCGCCTATGTGGAAGACGTGGCACTATTTTGGTTATTCATATGTGTTTCCTTAAGACCTGGTAGACGCAATCGAATAAAGTGGTGTCAACAAATGCTGTGTTCCAAGCCGATGTGCCATTCTCCTATCCTTAATACAAGTTCTCTGTCCTTTGCATTTTATGCTACAATTTTGACATTTAAAACACTTTACCCTATTCGACCCACAGGGTCACATCACGAGGAAGACATCACCGTTAACGTACGTGTTTTGGGAACAGGAACTGTTGAAGGTGACTATATATGCGGCTGTTTCTGCTGGTCCACATGTAATGACTGTAGTGTGCCTCTAATGTTTATAACACCTTCTTCTTCCCTTTCATCTCTTATCTTTCCTGTGTACAACCTTACTAAATTCCTGCAACAGGCAACGTCCTTTGCTGACGTTGGGGCGTTGTGAAGCTTTGTAAATATTGTTTGAAAAATATTTTCTCCTTTTGACAATGGCTTGCTTGCAGAGGTGTAGAGGCTTCTACAAGATTCGTTCGGTTTATAAACCACTTTCACGATGAAGGATTCAAATGGTTCAAATGTCTCTGAGCACTATGGGACTTAACATCTGAGGTCATCAGTCCCCTAGAAATTAGAACTACTTAAACCTAACTAACGTAAGGACATCACACACATCCATGCCCGAGGCAGGATTAGAACCTGCGACCGTAGTGGTCGCGCGGTTCCAGACTGAAGCGCCTAGAACCCCTCGGCCACGACGGCCGGCCACGATGAAGGAGATCCTGGGGTGTATCGGGAAGCTCTTTTCACAGTAATAATTTGAATCCTTAAATGATCCGTCAACAAGTTTCAGTAGAATGAACACATGAAGTAAGACAATATATCTTCTGTAACAGCTCGATTATTTATTCAACACTGTCGTTCTTGGAAGACTATTTTCCAAACTGAATATTATCAGCTGTCTGGTGGTACACACGTTTCGCTTCAGGTGTAGTTAATTTGTGATGGCAACAAGAGTTATGTCCCAAGCAGATAGATACATGTATAGGTAGAGGTACACAGAGCTTCCCGTAGTCGCCAAAGTCTTCTACAATAGACTCGCAGCTAATGCCTCAGACGTTACTGCTATTGACTGCGTCATGTGAGGCACCTTGAGGTAGCCACGTTGTGTAATATCTCCAATGAAGTGTGAACTGTCGGCGCTCACCAGCCCTCACCTCAGTGATCACATGGGAGCCAAACAAGTGGCAAGTGTTGATTACTCAACGCCACAGATGCAGCCAGCGTTAACCACCTCATTTGTTGTATCTATTCTGGTCTAACAACATGCGCCACAGTTCAACATTAATATCTAAGTGAATCAGCCATTTTAGAAACAATGTACCTCCACATTTCATGCAAAATGAGATATTTATGTCCTGTCCTTCTTTAAGGATAGCCGTAGCGTTCTGTACTTTCCGTCTACCTGTGTTTGTGTTAGTTATAGACCGAACGTAGCTGCTGGAGTTCTGGTGTTACTAATCTTAACGCGGGAGCATTATTGATTCTGTTCGCAGTGCTGTGTGATCTGGGGTTTGTCGCTGCTGAAGAGGTGATTGTCTTTTAGACATAACTGAAAATTCTTGGTCTTGGTTATCTTATGCGACTCCTAGATGACGGTTGACAGCAGCTTTATTTTAAAGATATGTGAAAGCTCAATAGAAGAGTGAGGTAACTTACAGACCGCGTGTTCAAGGAAGATAATATATATACTATGCAGGGAAAAGAATTCCGGAAAGAAAAACGTGTGAGAAATGCAATTGTAAGAAAACATGTTTTGCTAATGTTGACATATTTTGTTAGATGAATGTAATAATTTCAAGAGCAAGGAAGAACAGGATATATATGCTTGCAAGGTCTCATCGCCTGTAGCAAAGTACAAAAACCTTTTCAGTCTAAAAATGTGTCGCCCATTAAGCGTAGTCACAGTCTTAAGTAATTCATAATACTCAATGATGAAACGAAAGACGTCTGCCAGAGTGTTTTTATCGCTTCCCATGGTCTTAAGGGTGACAGTAGGCTTCGTCGTCTAAGAGAACTGTTGATAGCCGATAAGTATCCAGCTGATTTCAGAGGAAAAAAATCCACACGAAATCCAAAGCCTTCCGAAATTGAGATGCTCATTCATCAACGTATTGAGTTTTTTTTTTTTTTTTTTTTTTTTTTTTTTGCAAGAAAACGGCCTCACTATTTGTCCAAGGTAAAAAATAACCTTGATGCAAAGTTAAATGTGATAATCATGTGTTAAATGTTTAAAGGGAAACAACCTGACATAGACATTACATATCCGTACTATGCTAATTACATCAAAGGCAATTTTCACCTCAGCTGTAAGAGACCTCAGGTTGATTTCTGCTGTAAATACGAAGTTCTGGAATAGAAACTGAAGCCTCCATTCCTTGACGAGAGGCAAAGAAAGTGGTGAAGCATAATTAATGATCCACAAAAGAAGGGCTGAAAAGTTTTACAACACACTTCTAGCTTCAACAAATCTGGGCAAAGAAAGTGATGATCCGGCTGTTATAACATTTGACTACATGCAGAATATTTCACTGCGTAATATGCAGGTGTAAGAGTTGTTTGGTCTTCGACTGTTGTTCCCCAACGAGTTTGAAATTCGTAATGGAAAACCAGCAGAAAGTCATTTTCACCACAATGATAAAACCCAGAGTAACAAAGGACCAAATGAAGTAACTTCTTGTCATCTGCATTACATAGATAATTCCATTCCGAAGGATGCGAAGGAACAACACCTCTTTAGTGAGAACTGTGCTTGTCATAACAGAAATCACATTTTAGTAAGGTTTCCAGTGGCTCTTGTAGAAACAGATGTTTAATAAAATACAGCATTTCGTTCTCCTGGGAGAACATTCTTTTCTCCCCAATGATGTGATTTTGATGTTCTTAGAGGCTTTTGTCAAAAGAAGTATGTGATATAATAGACTCACTAGGAAGCTTGTGGTTAGTATGGTAGGCGTGGAAGTTGTAACTTATTTCAAGGATTGGTGACCTCCTCTACATAAGAAATTAGCAAATTCACTCGAACGCGAAATCTTTTAAGAGACAAACGTACTGCATTTCGGATGTCAGCACTGAGGCACTTCAAGTCTCATCTCAGCATCCAGCGGCAGTAGTTGCACCACCGTCCATCAACACAGCAGGGGACATACATTCATCCTTAGCATTACTGGGAAGCGAAATGTCTATTTACCGCAGACTAGGGCATACAACAGATAGCTGTCAATCACTGAAGCTACGTATGCTGACCTGAAGATGATCTTGCAGTGTATTCCTGAAGTGACTGTTTTGCATTTACATTGCCAAGCCAAAACATTATAAAGTTATTTTTGTTTCGCGTCCGCTCCCGGTAAGCTGAGTGGTCAGCGCGAAAGAATGTCAATCCTAAGGGCCCGGATTCGATTCCCAACTTGGTCGGAGATTTTCTCCGCTCAGGGACTGGGTGTTGTGTTGTCCTAATCATCATCACTTCATCCCCATCGACGTGCAAGTCTCCGAAGTGGCGTAAAATCGGAAGACTTGCACCCGGCGAACGGTCTACCCGACGGGAGGCCCTATTCACACGACATTTACATTTTACATTTTTGTTTCATAGTTTAAAAAAATATAAAATGGCTCAAATTACTGTTAATGTTAAAATAAATACATTTCTAATGTCATACGTTTGTGTAAGTTCGCTGTATAAATCAGTTTTGATATGTTTCTTAGCTTCTCAAAATAAAATTATTATTAAGCCGATTACAGTAGCAAGTTTCGGTGACAAATTTTCACAAGTTTTTAAGTTAATTTAAAAAAAAACAACGTAACTGAAATCACTTTGATCTCTTTTGCCTGAGCCTACTAGGGGCTGGAGATTATATTGCATATTAAATTACTCACCTAACTATACTTTTTAAAAAGGACGAACCAACTTTTGATATTTGTTCAACTTCCTTTAAAAATAGTTAATTTTTTTGTTTCCCGAAAAATATTGCTTTACGGAGTTACGCTGTTTCTAAAATGACTGATTCACGTATTGTTTTTTTATTATTAGCCGCAACAATGGAAACAATACAATCCCAACGGGTCACCCATCACATGCCGGTTTTGGTGGCCATTTGAAACAGATGAGAATCTGAAATCTGTGTTTACGGTGCTATTGGAAACGTTCTCCACAATCTCATCAGAGTAGATCAGGTGTGATAATGGGTTAAGGGATAAAAGGGTTATTACAACAATACTTAAATAAGAATCGACTACACCATGAATCAAATTTTGATAAGAGAAACTAATATCTTAATAATGAAAGTCACACGACTGAAAAAGTTGAAAAGGCACTGAAGAAGTTGGAAAGAGTAGCTAGATACGAGAGAAAACGCACCGTCAGTGAAGAATAGTCACATGTATATGTAATCAGTAGGGTTTAATGGTCCAAAACATAAGAAATAAAATATAAATTTATAAAAGTGTATGTAAAACATTCTTGTAAATATTTTTTGTACAACATGCAATACAAAACTTCTGTCTAAATCTATTGTAAATATAGTATGCACTTTCTGGCGTGTTTGACACTAACTAGCACTTGTTTTGAAAAAGCTGCATGTGTCGGAAAGAAACACTAAGTACAGTGAAAACAATAATACCTTTCCACACAAGAGAACCATGTTTTAGCTGCTGCGCACCATCTCTTTAAAGTAATCCAAATTAGTCAACATGTTCTGTCAAACTTCAACTTCTACAGAGCTGCACTGGATCACTATACTTTCTTGTTTTACACTTCCAAAGATCCACGGTTGTCGCTGAGAATAGTTTGTAACTTCAAAAGCTCCTGTCAGCACAATAGTACGCCACAGGAGATTATTTGAAGGCGGCTAGGTCACTGCAAGCAAGCTTTGGTTACTTGTCTTCATCGTTATGGCATTCCCAGAAAGACTATCAGTAATTTCACACAATGTAGAATACCCAAGATTCCGCTGGATAACACTTGGCTATTTGTTGTTTACTTTGTCAGCCACCTGACCACAAAGTCGATTCCATTTACTCTACACATGTTGCACAATATCCTGTTGAGTACGAGACGCTTTTAGTCATGTGACGGCTTTTGATGGCGCTGAAAAGTTGGCGTTGATGCATGACACGTGTCCTGGCAAGGTATCTGTAAAGATCTGTTTCTCATATTTGATAGCACTTAATTCATCACTTTGAAGCTCGCAAAAAATTGTCTTGCCACAGGAAACTAATTTGTCCCCATCAGGGTAATTTCATCGCACATAATCTGGAACTCTGTGTAACGCATGTGCAATGCAGGTCATGTATGCCATACTGAGGTAGAGAATCTGAAGCCCCTTGATTGCTCTGACGTTGTATGAAGGACCAAAAGCAGCAAAACGTTTTCTATGCTCACACCAGCCAGCGACAATGCCTTCATATACTTGTCAAACAAAATGGCTATTGTCAAGTTGTACACGTTCTCAAGAGGTTCACACATTAGGAGGAAAATTTTGCAAGTCGCGTCAACATTTTGAACTCCAAAAAAATTCGCAATGACGGTAGTTCCATCTGTAGACCTCTCCGATTGAAACTCTAATTCGTGTATTGTCGATCACCTCCTCGTAGCGCACGGATGAATAATTCTGTTTCAAAGTAGATTCATCTGGAAGTGGATGTGTTGTTTACTTCTCCAAGAACTGTCTCAAGCGTGGATTCTTCAACTTCTCCAATACGATGTTGCAAGGCACCATCTTCTCACACGAACCCTTGAGAATGATTTCACAATTGAACATTGACCTGCTGCTCAAATAACCGTGTTTGTCTACTGTCATTTTCAGCACTCCTCTTCACACAGCATCTTTGTATGGTATCACTGTGTTGTTGCACACTAAAGAGCTTTCCTGCACTAACTTCAAGTAATTTACAAAATAATACTGCCCCGTTGGTGCGTAAAATCACTAACAAACCCTCAAAACTTCATGCTGTTGGTACACTTTACTTTTGGAAAGTTGAACCACACTGAGTTTGTCTTCAAACTTAATAGTGTTTCCTTTTTTTTCGTCATCAGCCTACTGACTGGTTTGATGCGGCCCGCCACGAATTCCTTTCCTGTGCTAACCTCTTCATTTCAGAGTAGCACTTGCAACCTACGTCCTCAATTATTTGCTTGACATATTCCAATCTCTGTCTTCCTCTACAGTTTTTGCCCTCTACATCTCTCTCTAGTACCATGGAAGTCATCCCCTCATGTCTTAGCAGATGTCCTATTATCCTGTCCCTTCTCCTTATCAGTGTTTTCCACATATTCCTTTTCTCTCCGATTCTGCGCAGAACCTCCTCATTCCTTATCTTATCAGTCCACCTAATTTTCATCATTCGTCTATAGCACCACATCTCAAATGCTTCGATTCTCTTCTGTTCCGGTTTTCCCACAGTCCATGTTTCACTGCCATACAATGCTCTACTCCAGACGTACATCCTCAGAAATTTCTTCCTCAAATTAAGGCCGGTATTTGATATTAGTAGACTTCTCTTGGCCAGAAATGCCTTTTTTGCCATAGCAAGTCTGCTTTTGATGTCCTCCTTGCTCCGTCCGTCATTGGTTATTTTACTGCCTAGGTAGCAGAATTCCTTAACTTCATTGACTTCGTGACCATCAATCCTGATGTCAAGTTTCTCGCTGTTCTCATTTCTACTACTTCTCATTACCTTCGTCTTTCTCCGATTTACTCTCAAACCATACTTTGTACTCATTAGACTATTCATTCCGTTCAGTAGATCATTTAATTCTTCTTCACTTTCACTCAGGATAGCAATGTCATCAGCGAATCGTATCATTGATATCCTTTCACCTTGTATTTTAATTCCACTCCTGAACCTTTCATTTATTTCCGTCATTGCTTCCTCCATGTACAGACTGAAGAGTAGGGGCGAAAGGCTACAGCCTTGTCTTACACCCTTCTTAATACGAGCACTTCGTTCTTGATCGTCCACTCTTATTATTCCCTCTTGGTTGTTGTACATATTGTATATGACCCGTCTCTCCCTATAGCTTACCCCTACTTTTTTCAGAATCTAGAACAGCTTGCACCATTTTATACTGTCGAACGCTTTTTCCAGGTCGACAAATCCCATGAAAGTGTCTTGATTTTTCTTTAGCCTTGCTTCCATTGTTAGCCGTAACGTCAGAATTGCCTCTCTCGTCCCTTTACTTTTCCTAAAGCCAAACTGATCGTCACCTAGCGCATTCTCAATTTTCTTTTCCATTCTTCTGTATATTATTCTTGTAAGCAGCTTCGATGCATGAGCTGTTAAGCTGACTGTGCGATAACTCTCACACTTGTCAGCTCTTGCCGTCTTCGGAATTGTGTGGATAATGCTTTTCCGAAAGTCAGATGGTATGTCACCAGACTCATACATTCTACACACCAACGTGAATAGTCGATTTGTTGCCACTTCCCCCAATGATTTTAGAAATTCTGATGTAATGTTATGTATCCCTTCTGCCTTATTTGACCGTAAGTCCTCCAAAGCTATTTTAAATTCCGATTCTAATACTGGATCCCCCATCTCTTCTAAATCGACTCCTGTTTCTTCTTCTATCACATCAGACAAATCTTCATCCTCATATCTGCTCTCTCCTCTGCATTTAACAGTGGAATTTCAGTTGCACTCTTAATTTTACCACCGTTGCTTTTAATGTCACCAAAGGTTGTTTTGACTTTGCTGCATGCTGAGGCTGTCCTTCCGACAATCATATCTTTTTCGATGTCTTCACATTTTTCCTGCAGCCATTTCGTCTTAGCTTCCCTGCACTTCCTATTTATTTCATTCCTCAGCGACTTGTATTTCTGTATTCCTGATTTTCCCGAAACATGTTTGTTCTTCCTCCTTTCATCAATCAACTGAAGTATTTTTTCTGTTACCCATGGTTTCTTCGCAACTACCTTCGTTGTACCTATGTTTTCCTTCCCAACATCTGTGATGGCCTTTTTTAGAGATGTCCATTCCTCTTCAACTGTACTGCCTACTGCGCTATTCTTTATTGCTGTATCTATAGCGTTAGAGAACTTCAAACGTATCTCGTCATTCCTTAGTACTTCCGTATCCCACTTCTTTGCGTATTGATACTTCCTGACTAATGTCTTGAACTTAAGCCTACTCTTCATCACTACTATAGTGTGATCTGAGTCTATATCTGCTCCTGGGTACGCCTTACAATCCAGTATCTGATTTCGGAATCTTTGTCTGACCATGATGTAATCTAATTGAAATCTTCCCGTATGTCCCGGCCTTTTCCAAGTATACCTCCCCCTCTTGTGATTCTTGAACAGGGTATTCGCTATTACTAGCTGAAACTTGTTACAGAATTCAATTAGTCTTTCTCCTCTTTCATTCCTTGTCCCAAGCCCATATTCTCCTGTAACCTTTTCTTCTACTCCTTCCTCTACAACTGCATTCCAGTCGCCCATGACTATTAGATTTTCGTCCCCCTTTACATACTGCATTACCCTTTCAATATCCTCATACACTTTCTCTATCTGTTCATCTTCAGCTTGCGACGTCGACATGTATACCTGAACTATCGTTGTCGGTGTTGGTCTGCTTCCGATTCTGATTAGAACAACTCGGTCACGGAACTGTTCACAGTAACACACCCTCTGCCCTACCTTCCTATTCATAACGAATCCTACACCTGTTACACTATTTTCTGCTGCTGTTGATATTACCCGATACTCAACTGAGCAGAAATCCTTGTCTTCCATCCACTTCACTTCACTTCACTGACCCCTACTATATCTAGGTTGAGGCATTGCATTTCCCTTTTCAGATTTTCCAGTTTCCCTACCACGTTCAAGCTTCTGACATTCCACGCCCTGACTCTTAGAACGTTATCCTTTCGTTGATTATTCAATCTTTTCTCATGGTAACCTCCCCCTTGGCAGTCCCCTCCCGGAGATCCGAATGGGGGACTATTCCGGAATCTTTTGCCAATGGAGAGATCATCGTGATACTTCTTCAATTACAGGCCACATGTCCTGTGGATACACGTTACGTGCCTTTAATGCAGTGGTTTCCATTGCCTTCTGCATTCTCATGTCGTTGATCATTGCTGATTCTTTTTTTCCCCACCCGTAGGACAAGAGAGTGCCCTGAACCTCTATCCGCTCCTCCGCCCTCTTTGACAAGGCCGTTGGCAGAATGAGGCTGACTTCTTATGCCGGAAGTCTTCGGCCGCCAATGCTTATTATTTATCAAAACTTAGGTAATGGCGGGGATCGAACCCGGGACCGAAGACGTTTTGATTATCAATCAAAGACGCTACCCCTAGACCACGGGTAATGCCGTAATCTCTATCTGAAGAACTGGGACATTTATCTTAAACTGACTAAAAATTGACGTAATATCGGAAGTAGAAAGCGGGCCATTTATCTTAAGCTTCAAGATAGTGAAAGACTCGAGCAAACTTTCCATTTAGTTGGGAGACTGCGAACCGCCGCAGCGATCTACTCACGCTTGGAGAGAAGTGGCTCGCACGAGCAGGACCTCGGCCCAGGCATCTCAAGCAACAGCCGTCCTACATTCACTGAGTCACACTATGTTCGAGGGGGAAGAAGTAGCCGCTGTTGTGGCTGTGGCCATATTAAAAAAAAAATGACAGAGCGAGGAAAGGAAGTTGTGGGGCCACTTCATTACTGCCACAAAACTATACAGGATGTTTCTATATAAAAGATTCAGTGCTAAGGTACATCTGCTCATTCATTTATTTGCCGACCAATTCCAATAGCAAGTACTCAAATTCAAGATGCACGTACTTCAAATTTATTTTGTGGATCAGTAGGCCTATGGGTATTTTTCCAGTCCTTTTCCAACAACCAATAGACATCTAATCAGACTGACAAAACCGTACAAATCCCACTGTGGCTGTCTAAGAACGGTGCAGTTTCCTGTTATTGAAGTAGAACGGAATTAAAAACTGGCACTATTCCTTTATTGTCATATTTGTTGCGCTTCCATTCTTGCTCGTTCATGTCCCTGGGCCCGCCCACACGGTAGATGGTCAGCGTCGCAGCTTGCGATCAGTCGATTACATATGAGTTCGTCGTGTGTAATGCTAGCAGCAGGGGATTCGCTTTACAGCTGGTAACGCAGCTGCAGAGCCGAAGAACTGCCCGCCACGAGATCGTCTGAACGTTCTTATTTGACTCAGTGTATTCAAAATCATATAGGCTAACTGCAGGCAGCCCCCATTTTTTCCGCGTCAAGGACCCAAAGCTACTTTCAACTGATATTTTAAAATACATTTATCACAGACAATATTACATATAATTCATATAATATAACCACAGGAAAAATATTATAATAGCAATACTAGTGACAACATAAGAAATCACCCAGCTACTTTAACATCTTTGTATTATGAGACATAAAATTAAATAGTTAATTATGATTAAAAGCAGAGTTTTCGTTGTATGTAACTAAGAAAATCACACGCTGAATTTTGTGTTTTTTTCTACACATTATATTTATCGAATTTGTGAGCGTTAGGGAAAAGATTCTGCCGGTCAATGACGTAGAAATAAAAGTCAGATAAGCTCATTTCATAATTAAAAACCGGTGTTAGTATTGTCTCAAATGTTGGTACTTGTAATTTGTTTCGTTTCTCAGTTCACTGAACATTCACAAGATAGAATACTCTTCCCACGTCAGCATTGTGCCCTAGAACACTAAAGATGAATTCGCACAAATTTAGTGATTGTGCATGATGCTTTAAGCGTCCACACTGTTCGAAGACATTTATCCATTTCTCGTGACACGATTTATTAGACCAGTTACCACTATTCTTGCTGACTTCTGATACAGTGAACTTCTTGAGGAAGTAAAACTGGTTTAAGAGTGTACTCTCGTCTACTGATATCCCTTTATCCTGCAGAAGTTACTGTCCTTGTTACTTCCTTGCAAACATCTATTTCAAAATGGAAAGTTCCTTCAAGTTTGTTGATCATATTTTTAGAATAATCCGGACATGTTTCGTAAATCGTTTTAATATCAGGGTGAGAGTTCTGAACATCCCTATCTGATGCCTACCCTATTTTCTGTAAGGTACATCCCACTTTCAGGGGTAAAAATTGTTTCTGTTTACGCCGTCCGATCGCTCTGACAACATTTTCGACAATCGCAGCTACTTCTATAATAATGCTGTCTGCCTTTAGACTTTAAGTTTTTGTCTTTAAAACACAGCCTCCTGATGGTGCAAAAATATGGGTTAGTGAGCACATTCTGGAACAGAGTTGTCAGAAATGTAGGAACTTTTTTTTTCTTCTGAGAGGATAGATTGCAATAATAGAATACCTGGATCTAAAAGGAGACAGTCATAAAGCTTGGAGACTTCTGAAACATCTAAGTAATGATCCCTCTACGACCTCGGTGCATCGTAACATTGCAGGCAATAACATAGCACATCAGTTACTGCTGAACGGGAAGGCAAGCCACAAATCCAAAAAGGAAAATTTTCAACATCATTCAAAATGAAAGAATTAAATGATGCTATAAATCAAAGTAAGATTGCAAAAGCAGTTGACTTAGATGATATATGAACAGAAAAACTTAAGCACTTTGGCATAACAACAAAGAAATAAATTCTGCAACTCTTTAATAATTGTGTGAGCAGATGTCAAATACCGAAGATATTGCGGAAGAACCGAGTGATTGCTTTACCGAGACCTGATAAACAATCTAAAAAATTTTAGACCAGTTTCATTACTCTGTCATCTACACAAACTGCTGGAAAGAATTATCTTAAACCGCCTCCTACGTAGTTGACTCACTGTTAATGCCTCAACAAGCTGGATTTCGCCCTGGTAAAAGCTGCACTAGACAACTGCAGAATCTTATGCAGTTGATAGAAGATGGGTTTGAAAGTTGTAAGGTCAAGGGGTGGTATTTGTCGACTTATCAGCAGCCTATGACACTGTCAACTACAAGCTACTGGTATTCAAGACATACAATATGACCCACAATTTTAGCCCAATTAGGTTAATCACAGCAATTCTGCAACACTGCAGGCTCTTCGTTGCCTTTCAAGGGTAACGCAGTCGATGGAGACTACAGAAAACCGATCTTGCACAAGGAAGCATGTTGGCTACAATTATATTCGACATGTATACAAACTTGTAGCTCCCAATACCAGGAGTTCTTTGCATACTAATGACCTTGCTCCTGCCACTCAGAGCTCAGATTTTGAATCAGTGCTGAATAACTTTACCAATGCACTTGAAGATCTCTCAAGATAATATAGCCCAAATCAGCTTACACCAAACCCCTAAAGACTCAAGTCTGGGCTTTCCATTTGAGAAATGGGAGAGCTGCTCGAAGGTCGATGATAGCGTGGAGTTGAGCTACAATACTGCTGCACTCCAGAATACCTACAAGTGACGCTGATTTCTTACTTTCAACAGACACAGCATGAATTGTAAGTAGAAAGTTTCCACAAGGAACAATCTGTTAAGAAATTTTCCGGATTACAGGGTGGCTGTCAAACTGAAATCATCCCAACCTCTACTCTTGCATCAGCCTATTCTGAAGCAGAGTACACTTGTCGTGTTTGATATAATTCATCACATGACAAATAAGTAGAAGTAGCCCTCTACGATACCTGCAAAACTATAACAGGTTGTTTGAAATTTGCTCCTGTCGAATAGATTTACCACCTTGCAGGAACATCACCACCTCAAATACGAATAGAAATTTCGGCGAATAAGGAACGAAAGAAAGTGGAACAACAATAAACTCATCTCCTGTATGTGCATAAACTGCATTCACAGCGATTAAAGTTACGGAAGAGGTTCCTCAGAACATAAAAGTTACTTACTACAACCGCTGAAAATCCCAGGGTCCTACTTTGGAGGGATAAGACATCCCTTCCCTCTGGTTGTAAAACAGTTTCTGAAACTCTGCCTCCGCGACATGACGAAGAAAAGGCGGAGATCAGGAGTGGGTGGATCAAGTTTTAATCAGGAAAGATGGGGCTGCAATACAGAAAAGAATATTAAGTGTGATTTTGGAGAAGTTCAGACTGTGCAGCACATGCTTCAGTGTCGACTGTGTCCAGCATCCTGTACTGCAGAGACCTTCATCGAGCGACCGAAAATGGACTAAACTAAATTCCACTCGAAGAATCCATTAAGACTGAACGGTACCGACCAGCAGCCGAGTCATCCTCAGCCCGCAGGCGTCACTGGATGTGGATATGTAGCGTCATGTGGTAAGAACAGTGCTCTCCCGGCTCTTTGCAACTTTACGTGACGGGAGCCGCTGCCTCTCGATCAAGTAGCTCCTTAGTTTGCCTCACAAGGACTGCGTGCATCCCGCTTGCCTACAGCGCTCGGCCGACCATATGGACACCCATCCAAGCGACAGCCCAGCCCGATAGCTTCAATGATCTGATGGGAACCGGTGTTACTAATTCCGCAAGGCCGTTGGAGACATAGAATGGCCTGGAAGTGGTGACTGAATGACATGTTAACTGTACATCTACGTATGTTTCTGACACGAGAATAAATAAAATAAATCATATGGTTCCAGTACTGTATCTGCTGCAACAAACAAAGGTTTTTGTGCCTGACAACAATGCGTGATACTCGATTTCAAGAAACTCATAAAATTTTTAGATGCTCCGTTCGTAGCGTATATTTGGAAAAGTAATTGAAAAGTTTAATTACTAATGCTGCCATAACAGCATTCATCACGTCAGTGGCTGCCTTTGCAGCGTTGTGTAATACGCGTGTGCGGCATCCAAATTCTACAACATTTTCGTTTTCTCCATTTTTCGGCTTCGTGAACACAGTGGTTGTACCAGCACATCGTACTCCTCCAACACAAAACGTTATGCACCTACTTTCATCAACTTTTTTTCGTCTAAGGCAGTGACGCCAAACGTACTTATTGCACAGGAAGTTTCATTTGTAAAAGGATTTAGTATAAGTAATTAAACTCAACCGTAATTTGCAGTGTAAAATAGGGACCAATTAATGGAAATGTTTTCTCGGCTTTGTGATTACTAGCGGTTGTGGATATACCATAATTATTGACCTTTGAAAGATCATAGCATAATTTCTTGAAAGCGTCGGGCACTGACAGATTTTCACAGTTGCTGTTAATTTTCTTCTATCCGATGTCACACTTTTTGCTGCTTCGGAATCGTAAAAAGCCTGGAGCTTAGCCTAGTAGTACAGTCGACCGGTTTCAAAGACGTATGATGTTTAACAGTATGGTAGCACATTACTAATTACTCTGTTGTTAGTAATTTCACTGTTCAAATGAATTATAAATAAAAAGTGGAGTACACTTTTTATTTATGCTTTTCAATAGCAAAATTATGCTTAATATCTGCTTTTCCACTAAGTGTAATGAAAAATTAACGCAAGCTACAGAGTCGACTCCATTGTCACTTCTGACTGGCTTTATGAGGAAAAATTTTTCTTAATATTTTTCTTAGAAGAAACCCTTCTTCATTGGTATTTTAAGTTCACTTGAAACAACCAAAAACTTTAGTCACAAATTAAGTACAATGCGACTAAGAAACAGAAACGGAGAATCAGGTTGCTGCATAGCTTGAACTGGGCTGAAATAAGGGAAAATAATGGAAACCACAAAGCGACATTGCACAATAATACTCCTTAAGCAACTAAATCAGCTGTGATGATAAGACTGCTATACCTTAACAGTTGACTTTTAAATATGGATCCACCCAAGAATTTCGACAAAAATAGACAGTATGAGACTATTTATCTGAAATACAAAATCCTGGACAAAGCACCGTCCCGAAAGCATATTTTCCATACACGGATTTCTGTAATAGGAGAGCACCAACTTATTTTAGGTTACATGGAGCACCAACCAACGATAAAATCTGCTCGTGTTACAATAGGCCATAAGTCTAGTCATATGTGATTATGGCTCTGAGTACTATGGGACTAAACATCTGAGGTCATTAGTCCGCTAGAACTTAGAACTACTTCAACCTAACTAACCTAAGGACAGCACACACATCCATGCCCGAGGCAGGATTCGAACCTGCGACCGTAGCGGTCGCGCGGTTCCAGATTGAAGCACCTAGAACCGCTCGGTCACAACGGCCGGCATATGTGTTTATTTCGAGTGACTGTATTATTAATGTATGATCAGTTTAAAGGTGCTTAATGACGTTATAACTAAAAAAACGTATAATATGAAACATGTATGAAGTGATCTACTATTTTTTCTCTGGGAAAACGTGCAAGAAGCAACATTTATCGAAACTTGTACAATGAAACATGAAGTCTCAACTTGAATATACCTGCTGTCCAAAATTTTTATTTACTCTCTGCTCTAATAACTGAATAATGTATATTTGTCATTGACGAAATATTTTAAAAATAGAAAGAAAAACTATGAGATCTTCACGGGTTATCAGTCGAGTGGCGTGGTCTTCTAGTCGCAACATTTCAATGGATTGCGTATTCATCATCTGCAGGATAACCCGTCAAGATTTCATAGCAGAAATACGCCGAGAAAGCCTGCAATCGCATATAACACATGTCTACGGGGAGGATATATAGCGCAGCTACAACACGCTGCAGAAATTACGACCTGAAGGTGATGGATACGCAATAGCTGAAGTACACCGAGAAAGCCTGCAGTCGCACAGAAAGAAAAACACTTGGGTAAGTGTTGGGTATGGTATAATATGGAAAACTTCCCAGATGCACTCTTCAGTTGGAGAGCATGTTGTTACTTACAGACGACATTTACCCCCTCACACAAAATGGTTGATTCTGAATGACTCTTACACAATTCGGACTGCGCACCCCGAGGAGTCTGTGAATATGGGTAAACAAACTAAGACAGTACACAGAATTAGTAAGGAAACTGCTATAAATTTAATTGAAGAGACAATGGTTATCCTGAGCAGTTACTGAAACAAGAATTTAGATACAAATTGATTTACGGTCAAAGAGCAAAGTATGCCCTTAAGCGTGGAACTTGTACCATTTATTTGCAATTTCTAAAACGTAATTCATATAAATTTACAGTACAGCACTTAGTAAGGAGACAGACAAATAGGAAAATGCCTGTAGAAGAATGCTTGTTACGATTATTTAACAAAAGAAAAAATCTACTGGCAATTTTTGCCCATGCTTCTTGGTAGCAGGGTTAATTTGAAACCGGGACTGTCCAGGAAAACCGAGACATCTCGCAATCCTAGTGCGATCACGCGTGCGATGATCAGAAGCCGCCTTCGTTGGCTTCGAGAGTGTTTTGGCGGACCCCCACGAGAACGCTTACGCTGGTGTACTGTGTTACGGTGACTGTCGGCTGCAGTCCTCGTAAAAAACACGGTGTCGTAAATGTTGTCTTTATTTGTGACACTACCGCATGAAAAATTGTTATGTCAACAAAATTTTCAGCCTTTCATTCCTACCTCCATAAAGATACGACAAATGTACTCTTTTTTTTGAAAAACATCGGTCAAAATACGACCTTTTATGGAAAAGGTGCCCGATATATGACCTATTACTAATATAGGGTATAAATATTACTTTATACGCACAATAAAGAGACATTAGTTTGTTGTAAAATTCACCCTAAAGCACAGGAAAAAAATTGACTTGTCATTAAAAACGGGGCCCAGCAAATTAGAGGACGCAAGCTAATGGGAGAAATAGCATAATTGAGGACGAGCTAGAGAGGTACTGTGTGGCGGATGGAAATCGTCAGTGTTTTGTATGAAAGGGTAATGAAAACTTTCCATTCAGATAATGGATGATCTGACTGCTACTGCTAGCGAGTAACTAGATCATTAGATATGTCTAAGACTAGCCAGCTATCGAATGTCGACTTCCTGGTGCCTACAGTGCTCAAACTGTCTCCATATGGTGCCTGATAAGTAAAGTCACACAGTTTGGTAAGTTACTTTGCCATCGGGAACGCGCCTTCAGGACGGAAGAGTCTGGGTCCAAGGGAGACAGAGCTCTTGCTGTTGTGGTTATTTAAAACATAGGATATCGAAGAAAACAGCTGACAGCACTGATGACTTTTAACAGCCAATTTAACTGTTCTCATCTGACAGTTTTAGGCATTCTGCTCAGACGTGTTAGTTTTCCATACGCAGGCCTCTTCTAGCTGCCAGAACCGCTTCTGTAACACCTATCTGATGTATTCATGTGCAAAGGATTGTTTTGATACCATAAAGGTCTGATTCCCTTTCGACGGAAAACGACATCCCAAAGACTTGAAATTAGTTGCAATTACAGCTATCAAGAATTATGGACAAACCTCGATACTGAGGCATTATTACTATCTATGTGGTCTCTCTTTTGTGTGTCCTCACAACTACTAATCAAATTACGGTCAAAAGCTGTTACTCCACACAGGAATTTCATTGCTAGCCTCAGTGGCTCGTTAATGGCTCAAATGGCTCTGAGCACTATGGGACTTAACTTCTGCGGTCATCAGTCCCCTAGAACTTAGAACTACTTAAACCTAACTAACCTAAGGACATCACACACATCCATGCCCGAGGAAGGATTCGAACCTGCGACCGTAGCGGTCACGCGGTTCCAGACTGGAGCGCCTAGAACCGCACGGCCACACCGGCCGGTGGGTCGTTAATCTCTGATTAATCTGATGTGTTGATAATATTTGCCCCACCCCCTCAACCCTCCTGGAGAACATGTGTAGCTTACCCCACGTAGCCTATGTAAATGAAATGCAAAAATATTTGGAAATTCCTTCGGCAATACTACGAGAGAAAAACCTATATACCCTAACTTTGAAAAATACTGATATTGTCATTCTGCATGATCTTTGCCTTGCTGAATAATGGAAGTGAAAATAACTCATTGTCATTAGTAAATCAGGATAGTAAGAGTTTTATTTGAATAGGTCTCTGCTATTCCTTTGAATTGTATTCAGCTTGTACTGTGTCACCCTTATAAAACGTCTGGCTTCGTATATTGCTGATGAGTTGAGCAGGTTCTTGTTTTCAGCTACCGAAACTGCGATCGGTCGAGAAAGCGGACCATTCGTCCATACTTGCACTCAAGCGTCAACTGTTACAATTACTGAGTACTACACTATTTACAAAAACATCTTCAGTTTAAAAATGAACAACTCATGTGACTCTGCATGCCTGAATGACATTCAGGACTTATTTTCTACTGGTATTATTAAGATAAACAGCTCAGACATCAAGATGCGACATCAGGCAGAGATAGAATACAGAATAGGATATAGAATAATTAATCATTGTCTAATATACATTATATTACAAACAACATAGGCATGAATATGAACATAACGTAGTAGTGTCTTAGGCTTATTGTTATTGTTTAATAAGTTACAATGTTATCTTCGGCACTTTAGCAACACTTTATACACTTTACAACTTTTTTTGTATGCGTAACTTTAAAGAAAACAGTTTAAAATACCGAAAGAGTGAACGACGTTGAAAGTAGCGCTAGACGTATACTTTCGAGATTCTAGAAACCACTAGCCGTCGTGTGAAAATCGCCTGTACTAAAGCCAATAGAGTCGGTCATGACCACTAGATTCCCTCATGTTCATGCTGAAGAGAACCTTCTTCATGCCGGTCCATTATAACCTAAACGCCTATGGAAGGCCAAGAGTGATATTTGACGTATCATACACTGTGGGCTTCAACATATTATTGCAAGATCCGTTGAGTTGTAGTTCTTGTGATTGTGGTGGTATTCGAGAGCTGTTATCTCTTACAGATAGTGTCCTCTACAACCAAAAACTTCCCTTCCTGAAGAAACCTGAAATATCTTCCTGTGGATACAAGAAATCCATCGCTCATTCTGATCAGAGTACAGCACAAACGTTTCGGTTATACACTCCTGGAAATGGAAAAAGAACACATTGACACCGGTGTGTCAGACCCACCATACTTGCTCCGGACACTGCGAGAGGGCTGTACAAGCAATGACACGCACGGCACAGCGGACACACCAGGAACCGCGGTGTTGGCCGTCGAATGGCGCTAGCTGCGCAGCATTTGTGCACCGCCGCCGTCAGTGTCAGCCAGTTTGCCGTGGCATACGGAGCTCCATCGCAGTCTTTAACACTGGTAGCATGCCGCGACAGCGTGGACGTGAACCGTATGTGCAGTTGACGGACTTTGAGCGAGGGCGTATAGTGGGCATGCGGGAGGCCGGGTGGACGTACCGCCCAATTGCTCAACACGTGGGGCGTGAGGTCTCCACAGTACATCGATGTTGTCGCCAGTGGTCGGCGGAAGGTGCACGTGCCCATCGACCTGTGACCGGACCGCAGCGACGCACGGATGCACGCCAAGACCGTAGGATCCTACGCAGTGCCGTAGGGGACCGCACCGCCACTTCCCAGCAAATTAGGGACACTGTTGCTCCTGGGGTATCGCCGAGGACCATTCGCAACCGTCTCCATGAAGCTGGGCTACGGTCCCGCACACCGTTAGGCCGTCTTCCCCACACGCCCCAACATCGGGCAGCCCGCCTCCAGTGGTGTCGCGACAGGCGTGAATGGAGGGACGAATGGAGACGTGTCGTCTTCAGCGATGGGAGTCGCTTCTGCCTTGGTGCCAATGATGGTCGTATGCGTGTTTGGCGCCGTGCAGGTGAGCGCCACAATCAGGACTGCATACGACCGAGGCACACAGGGCCAACACCTGGCATCATGGTGTGGGGAGCGATCTCCTACACTGGCCGTACACCACTGGTGATCGTCGAGGGGACACTGAATAGTGCACGGTACATCCAAACCGTCATCGAACCCATCGTTCTACCATTCCTAGACTGGCAAGGGAACTTGCTGTTCCAACAGGACAATGCACGTCCGCATGTATCCCGTGCCACCCAAGTGTAAGTCAACTACCCTGACCAGCAAGATCTCCGGATCTGTCCCCCATTGAGCATGTTTGGGACTGGATGAAGCGTCGTCTCACGCGGTCTGCACGTCCAGCACGAACGCTGGTCCAACTGAGACGTCATGTGGAAATGGCATGGCAACCTGTTCCACAGGACTACATCCAGCATCTCTACGATCGTCTCCATGGGAGAATAGCAGCCTGCATTGCTGCGAAAGGTGGATATACACTGTACTAGTGCCGACATTGTGCATGCTCTGTTTCTTGTGTCTATGTGCCGTGGTTCTGTCAGTGTGATCATGTGATGTATCTGACCCTAGGAATGTGTCAATAAAGTTCCCCTTCCTGGGACAATGAATTCACGGTGTTCTTATTTCAATTTCCAGGAGTGTATTATTCTCTTCTTCGCGGTCGCACGTATCACGGCTGAAATACTGCCTCCTGTGATTCTGAAAATGCAATACCGTAGGAAACGCTGCAAGAGATCCAACAAGTCGCTCACGATCCCGGCTTATGTTCGGCTGTGAATAGCGGTCCGTGGTAGCCGGCGTACGATAAGAGCGCCGAGCGCCGTATCTGATCCGCAGCGCAGGCCGCGACACGGGGTAACACAGCGCGGATTTTGGCTTCTCTGACGTCACGCTAAAAACACGTGCCACGCCAGAAAAGTGCGCTAGGGTCCGCACTCTGACCTTCTCCTTAGTGATAATATCCCTGCGTGATCCAAAATAGTTATTAAAGCGTACTCATTACGTGAAAGTAACCACAGAGTATTACTTTCTGTGATTAGCTGAAACGTTTTATTAAGTTTCATAAACTGTACTATCAAAGCACCCGTCTCTGGGTCACAAAGCTGAAAATGTGGTAGAAATATTAAATTCTCAGCCAATAATTAAAATTCGCGTAATACACGCACATAACGAGGCAACATGGTTCGGAAGTGGATGAAGAGTGACCGACGGTGTGGGGGATGTGGAGGGTGCGGGTGTCGATGAAAGCCGGTTCAGCTTGTATTTGGACAGTATGTGTTAAATAAAGTAGGCAAAACAGAGAGTATTCATAATATATCCAGTCCAAAAATTATAAGGCACTGTTTTTCAGTAGCTTCGGTGACTTCATTGGAGTTTACAGTGACGATAAAGCATCGGTTAATCGATGCATCAACTAATACTTGTAATAATACTTAATAGCCTAGACAAGTACTCTTTCGTCAGAAGGCAATGGCCGGTGAAATTATCATTTTGGAACTATCTGCATCTCGATACGTACTCTGCAAACAACCGTGCGCTGTAGTCATTTCTGTTCCTGTTCCACTCACAAAGAGAGCAAGCGAGAAATAACTATCTGTATGGCTCTATCTCTGTTATCTTCATGATACTTACGCGAAATGTACGTTGGCGGCTGTAGAACCTTCTACAGTCTGCTTCAAAGGCCAGTCCTCTCGTTTTTTCTCTTTTCGTGAAAAGGAAGTTGCTTTCTAGCCAGGGGAATACTCGCGTGCTGATACAATTTACCGGTAAGAAAATAGCAGTACACCTGTGAATTGCTTTGTCGTCTTACTTTTATTTGATTTGGAATAGAGGTTGGGAGTCCCTAACTAACGAGTAGTATCGAAGAATGGATCGCACTAGTGGGCCATATGCAGTCTCCCTACAGATGAACTGCACCCTCCCAATTTCCCCCCCCCCCCCCCCCCCCCCACAATAAATCGAAGTAGAGAGGATATAAAATGTAGACTGGCGATGGCAAGGAAAGCGATTCTGAATAAGAGAAATTTGTTAACATCGAGTATAGATTTTTTGTGTCAGGAAGTCGTTTCTGAAAGTATTTATGTTGAGTGCAGCCATGCATGTAAGTGAAACGTGGACGATAAATTGTTTAGTCAAGAAGAGAATAGAAGCTTTGGAAATGTGGTGCTACAGAAGAATGCTGAAAATTAGATGGGTAGATCACATAACTAATGAGGAAGTATTGAGTAGGATTGGGGAGAAGAGAAGTTTGTGGCACAACTTGACTAGAAGAATATATCGGTTGGTAGGGCATATTCTGGGGCGTCAATGGATCACCAATTTAGTGTTGGAGGTCAGCGTGGAGGGTAAAAATCGTAGAGGGAGACCAAGAGATGAATACGCTAAACAGATTCAGAAGGGTGTAGGTTGCAGTAGGTACTGGAAGATGAAGAAGCTTGCACAGGATAGAGTAGCATGGAGAGCTGCATCAAACCAGTCTATGGACTGAAGACCACAACAACAACAACAAACCGAAATCGACCAGTAGCTGTCCCTACTATGATCTTTCCATGGTCATACCATTTCACATGGCTTTTACAACGTTACGCTTAGATATTTAATCGACGTGACTTTGTCAAGCAGGACATTGTTAATGCTGTATTCAAACATTACGGAATTGTTTTTCCTATTAATCTGCACAACTTACATTTTTTCTACATCCAGAGGAAACTGACATTCATCAAATCAAATAGAAATTTTCTGAAATCATCATGTATCCTTCTACAGTCATTCAAAGCCACCTACCTAAGGATTATAAGGGGACAAATGTCCGGTCTCTGAACATGTAAATATAAAATAAAGTACGTTACGCGTTTTTGTTCGGCGGCAGAGTTATTGTAGAGTCGCACAGACAATATCTCCGAACGTAAAGGAGTGGGCATCCGAGTATATGGATCTCTGGGACTGTAAGGGTTGGTCGGATGGTAAAGATCGGTGTCGGTTGCATAAAAACCTCAAACGTCGTTGTGAGGTAGATTACATGAAAAAGTCAGGCGGTAATTAATTAATGAGCGTGGTAAATAAAAGTAAGAGGAGGCAATGCTACCGTGTTCTTTCTATTTTGAGCAGAAGTGAAGTAAGTGATTAGAATTTATATGAATTATGTATCGATAGGAGAATACTAAAATTTGAAAATGTTACCGGTGAAACAATCACGATCAATACAAAATTATCGCTCAGGATTACAGAAATGTATGCGTTGCAGACCGAAATAAGAGCACTCGTTGTTTACAACAAATAGACTAAATCTATATACATCGTGTTGTCATTTGTAACAGATCCTAATCATGTGTAATTTAGTAATCATTAACTCCAGATACGTTGCGAACCATAAGCAGGCGTTGTAGTTCTGTGTCGAGCATAACCGGTTGTAAGTCGTCTCCTACAAAAGTTCGGTAATTGAACACGTAATTAAAAAATAAAATACTTGAAATTCAAGAAGCAGAGCATACACAAGCTCTGATCAGCAGTGATTTGACCGAATCTTAACCCATGCTGTGCAATACAAGATTACCATTCATACTGTGGGAAAATCTTAACCCATGCTGTGCAATACAAGATTTCCTTGGGAAAAAGAAAATTTTCAATCAGATTCTTAGTTTGTGAACAAGCATAGACAGAGTCTCTACTTAAATGTGAATCCTATATTCTGTGAAACAGCTGATTATGAACGAAGTTCTCGATTTTACATTTAAGAAAACAGGAATATTGTTTCATACATCTGTTATTCGAAGCTTTTCCAACAGCATGAATTTTTCTCATTTAATATAGACCAGATGTAATATTGTAATTTCATGGTTTCCACCCTTTTTGTTTTCTTTGAGATTCATATTATTTCACTTAAATAATTATCATAGTGTTTGTGCTTAGAATAGGCATATTGCAATTTACAGACAACGTGGCACACGAAAAATAGTTGAAAATGTCAAAAAGGGGTTCTGAAAGTTTGGAAAGTATACCTCTCTTCTATGAAATTTAACTTATTCAAGAGCAGAGGTCCTACATTTAACTACACGAATATGACTAGCTGAAGAGATTCGGACATAATATTTGAGTGTTTTCTACACACAGCTACTTAAAATGCTACAACAGCATACATCTAAACCGTCTTTTAGTAATGCTGTAATTACGCAAGGAATTAAATTCTTTGATAACATATTACAACTACCTTACGTAAGGATACAACAGTTCTTTATCAACGTAATCAACTTTATCGCTGTCGCAAATGCATAGAAGGATAGGCCAACCGTTTCTGTCAAATTAATCACCTTCATTTGAGAATTTCAGAGGTGCGAGGATGGCTCAGCAGCCAGACATATTAAAGCATTTCTTTCTAGATACTCGAAGACACATTTCAAATGTTTAACAAAATTAATGGGCTCTTCGTAAGTGCTTGGTACTGCATATTTGTTTCCATTTGACTCATAGTTTGTACTTTTTTAGAACTTTTCCTCGAAATTAAGTCAGCAAAACAACCTAAGTGGAGAAATTCGATGAAAATGGAACATACTTATAATGTAATCTACGGAAAAACTTTTGTAGCTGTTTACCAGATATTAAAGAGTAGATGATTTATTAAAAGTTTTACGTTGAAGACTCCGTTTTGTCGCTTAGAGGACCGAAAATTGTAATAGTAGAATCAACGGAAATTTCAGACAGGCAGCAGTCGCAAATACGATCAAGTTAGAATACGTAAAGAATTGGCCAATCAACATTTTAACTTTCGCCGTCAAAAGGAAGGAAAGGAGGCACATCTTCAGCGCCTTCAGTATAAAGAACTTACTTAGACAATATTATAGGTGAGGAATGGCGCCACACAATCGAATATGAGAGAGCATACTTTTATGCTATGTACAAAAGAGCCCTCAAGGGAGACAAATTTTTTGGCGAATTAGGTGCTAGAAAACAATGAAATTACAATTACATCAATACAATGAAATGAATACCCTTAGCCGCATACAGGCGTTGATGCAAGTCAACGGGGAGAGTTGAAAATGTGTGCCCCGACTAGGACTTGAACCCGGGATCTCCTGCTTACGTGGCAAACGTTCTATCCATTTTTTAAATAGAATTCGCAGCCGGGAATTGAACCCGGGCCCTTAGGATTGACATTCTGTCGCGCTGACCACTTTTTTTTAAATTTTTTTTTGGAGTAGTGGGCCGGTGGTGGCTCGGGGGCAAAGTGGGAATGGGTCGAAACCCGCGGCCTGGCCACAGTGTCCCCGTCACCACCACCGAGCCTGTGGGGCACAGGGAAGTGAGGGACACAGGAATCAACAGAAGTGGAAGGCGTTGTTGTTGCTTATTTATTTGCATTGTGTTTTTATAATATTCACTATTTTCCTGAAATTATGTGGAACACATCGGTGACAGAGAAAAAAATTTATAAATGCTGGGTAAAGAAAAATAAAAGAAAAAAGGAAAATAAAAAAGAAAGAAAATCCGCCCAATTTACGGCGCGCTCTCCCATCCGCGGAGGTCAGATGTAGACTCGATCATAGTGGGCTTAAGCTCAGACACCTCCAGCCCCCCCCCCCCCCCCCCCCTTGCAACTTAGTCGAGGTCTATCAAAGATCCCTCGAAGATAGTTAGCAAATAATGTTCGGTAACGTGGCGTGTTTTCGAGAGCAGCATGGGTTGTTCGTAAATAGGTCCAGAAGTCGAGGCGGGATCTAGATCCCTCATAAAAGAGATAAGCAACCGCCCACCCTTTGACCCACGTAATAGCATGATATTTGGCGGCGGGAAAATGTTTGGCCTCCGAGTATAGAAACATTCGAGGTTCGATTGTGTCTGGTGGCACTCAGAGATAGCAGGCAATGATTTGCTGCAGGAAGTGCCAGACATCTTGCGAAGAGGTGCATGTGAGACGGTGGTCATCAGTGTCCAGTTGCTGGCAAAGGAGACAAAGAGAGGAATCTGACAAGCCAGTGTTATGCAGTCTCTGTGTCGTAGTAAATTTCCTGTTGATGGGGTGATACCACAGTGCCCGGACGTTCGTAGGGAGGAAGGGCAGGCGGACGGTAGTCTACACTATGGGCCACTGGATGGAGGGGTGTTTGGTCTCCACCACATTCTGGGGAACACGGCGCAGTAGCAGGCTGTAAAAATCCTTAGTTCTGGGTGGGCGCGTGTCCGGGAGACTGGTATGTATGTAACTGTAGTCGACGAAAAAGGTCGATATATGAGACAAATGAGGCATGATATGGCCGACAGACACCGGAGGTGAGGTGGAAGCAGGCAGGAGGACCTTAAGCAAGCTGCGTGTTACAGATGTGCCCCGCCCGGTCCACTGTCTTCTCATGGTATTCATATACAATGCTGCAGCTCGCATACGGACATTGACGAGTCCAAGACCAACATACCGTGGGGGCAGTGTAAGTGTCTCATAACGGACTTTAAACATGAACTAGCAGTCAGATAATAGCCAAAAACCGCCTTAGGTTACGCCCAATTGCAGTCGGCAGAGGGAGAACTTGCCCGATGTGGATCAATTTTGATGCCACATTAAGATTAACTAACTCACAGCATTGAAGTGTGTCCTGGTGGCGCCAGAGGTTCTAGCGGACGTCGTTGCGGATAACATGTAACAGGCGACAGAAATTCGTTGCCACTGTGCGTGAGACCGTGGGGGTAAAGGTAATGCCCAGGTACCGGAAGGTCCACTCAAACGGCAGGGGTGTCACTTCACCCTCCTGGAGGACTCGTCCAATGTGCATTGCAGAAGATTTGGCTTCATTCATGGCACTGCCAGCGTCAGCCTCATAACGGGTATTCAATTCGAGGTCTGCTCGAATCTCAGAGCCGGAGCGAATGAGGAGGAGGAGGTCACCAGCATACGCCCGATAGCGAAAAGTGTGTTGGCGTAGGGTGAGGCCAGAGAGATTGGTCTTCAAGCCCCCAATGAGGGCCTCAAGGGCAATGGCATACAGGAGGGTAGAGAGGGGCACCCTTGCAGTATGGAACGACAGATGTGCACCGGCCCTGCTAAACGTCCATTGACTTGGACACGTGAACTGATACTGTTGTAAAGACGCCGGATGACGTCGAGGAACGGAGGAGGCATGCACATTCGGGCCGCCAACGAAATAAGGAACTGATGGAGCTCTATATCGAAGGCGTTGTCGAGGTCTATAGCGACGACCGCTGCACGGAGTTTGCATCCCTCCGCCATCGCAATTAAGTCGCGGCATTCCCCTGTGGCAGCCTGTGTGTTAACCTGTCCCTCATGCGTCATTTGCTCTGGCGAGAGGATATGAGAGAGTATTGTTCGGAGTCCCATTGCCAGTAAGCGAGCGAAAATCTTGTAATCGCCATTGAGTAGGGTGAGTGGTCTGTAACTCATGACCATCGAACAACGGGCTGATATGTGGACCGGAACGATGATGCCCCCAGCCCGTCCACTGCGGTGCCATGAGGTCCCGGAAGGTACGGTGAAACTCAATCGGTAAGCCGCCAATGCCGGGCGATCTGTTGACTGTATCCTTCTCGACTGCATTGTCGACTTCGTCCCGCGTGACCATCATTGTCAAAGCATCCGCCTCCGTGTGGGGGAGGGTGCACGTGAAGTAATGCAAAATGGAGTCGTCTGCTTCAGTATCAGCATCTTCTTCACTATAAGTACAACGGTAGTGTTCGACGAATTCGTGGACGATGTCATTCTGATTGGTCACCTGCGTGCCATGAGGCGTAGTCCGAGTGTTGATGATCTGCCGACGACGCCGTCGTTCGCCGGACACTATATGACGCATGGATGGAATTTATAAACCCGTGTGATTGTGGCGCCGCGTCCGTATCACCACCCCTTGCAATTCCCGGCGTGCCAGCGCAATTATCCTCGATTTCGTTCTTTGCCGTTCCAGCTGGTTGTTTGGGGTTGGCGGCTGAGTGACCAAATCTCAGAGAATCGCATAACAGAAGTCAACAGTGTTGCGATGCCAGTCGGCCATGTCCTTCCCGTATCTCATCAGTGTCCTGTGGATCGCTGGTTTGGCACAGTCCATCCACCATGTCAGTGTCGAGCGGTAGCGGTGGAGGCGTCGTTCTCAGGCTGTCCACGTCTCAGTGACTTGTTGGCGACGTGACAGGTCATGCAGATCAGAAATATTTAGTTTATATGGCGCAGTTTGGATTCCGTAGAGATATCGGTACACGTGAGACAATACTGACCCTACAACTTATCTTACAAGCTAGATTAAGGAAAGGCAAACCGACGTGTCTAGCATTTGTAGACTTAGAGATAGCTTTTGACATTGTTGACTGGAATACTCTCTTTCAAATTCTGAAGGTAGTAGGGGTAAAATACAGGGAACGAAAAGCTATTTGCAATTTGTACAGAAACCAGATGGCAGTTATAAGAGTTGAGGGGTATGAAAGGGAAGCAGTGGTTGGGAAGGGAGTGAGACAGGGTTGTAGCCTCTCCCCGATGTTATTCAATCTCTATATTGAGCAAGCAGTGAAGGAATCAAAAGAAAAATTCTGAGTAGGTATTGAAATCCATGGAGAAGAAATAGAACTCTGAGGTTCTCCGACGACATTGTAATTCTGTCAGAGACAGCGAAGGACTTGGAAGAGCAGTTGAACGGAATGGATAGAGTTTTGAAAGGAGGCTATAAGATGGACATCAACAAAAGCAAAACGAGGAAAATGGAATGTATTCGAATTAAGTCGGGTGATGCTGAGGGAATTAGATTAGGAAATGAGACACTTAAAGTAGTAAAGCAGTTTTGCTATTTGGGGAGCAAAATAACTGATGATGGTCGAAGTAGAGAGGATATAAAATGTAGACTGGCAATGGCAAGGAAAGCATTTCTGAAGAAGAGAAATTTGTTAACATCGAGTATAGATTTACGTGTCAGGAAATCGTTTCTGAAAGTATTTGTATGGAGCGTAGCTATGTATGGAAGTGAAACATGGACGATAAATATTTTGGAGAAGAAGAGAATAGAAGTTTTCGAAATGTGGTGCTACAGAAGAATGCTGAACATTAGATGGGTAGATCACATAACTAATGAGGAAGTATTGAGTAGGACTGGGCAGAAGAGAAGTTTGTGGCACAACTTGACTCGAAGAAGGGATCGGTGGGTAGGACATGTTCTGAGGCATCAAGGGATCACCAGTTTAGTATTGGAGGGCAGCGTGGAGGGTGAAAATCGTAGAGGGAGACCAAGAGATGATTACACTAAGCAGATTCAGCAGGATGTAGGTTGCAGTAGGTACTGGGAGATGAAGAAGCTTGCACAGAATAGAGTAGCTTAGAGAGCTGCATCAAACCAGTCTCTGGACTGAAGACCACAACAACAACAATGGCGCACGGTTGCGCCATGCAGATTGCGGCGGTAGGAGGACTTACAGATGTATGAACAATGGTCGGACAAGGCCAGTGGCCAGCGTTCAGCGCCTCGTATCACAGATCTAAGAGTTCTTGGGGCATGTATCCTGTCTAGTCGGCTTGCGGAATGACTGGTAAGACAGGTATAGCCATAACGGTCGCGAGGTTGATATTCCCAGGTATCATGAATCAGGAGGTCCCGCACCACTATACGTAGTTTCTGGTATGTAGGATAGTGGAGATTCTGATCTTTGGGGTGCAGAACGTAGTAAAAATCGCCTCCTAGCAGACAGTGGCCATATCTCCCTAAAAGCAGGTGGTCGATTTCCTCGGAATAAAACTGGGCCCTTTCATGTCGTCGGTCTGTGCCTGAGGGAGCGTAGACATTAATGATGCGTGTCCCCATGGCAGTGAGTACTATGCCTCGAGCTGATGGAAGGAAGGCGACGGCGGTCACAGAAATACCGTGGCGGACATAGATGGCCACTTCGCGGCCAATAGAATCACTCACGCTAGCCATTGATATCCGGGAGACTAGATAAGTGAACTTCCTGCAGAAGCCCAGAACATCTCCTGCATAAGCGGATTTTCACTCTGGAACGGATGTTGTTGGTGTTTATTGTTGTTATCCGGTAGTCCTGGTGGCGGACTGTTGGAGGCTGGTCCACTCTGCCGTCAGCGCTAGGGCGTGGGCGTTGCAGTAGAACGTTATCCCGCGCGCCCGCAGGGGATGCTGGCGAGGGTATAATTGGTGTTTCGGCCCCGGCGGCGCAAGGTCCCGTATCGTGTCCTGCTCCTCGACCTTCTCCTTGTGCCACGCCGTGGAAGCGGGCACAGGTGTATCGTCCATTTTGTCTGCAGAAGATTATGTAATGGTGCATGGTGTAGTGTCGCCTATCATATGTCCATGAATTAGTTCAACGTCCACATGGGGCGTCGTGGAGACTGGCGCAGGCACACCTGTGGATGCCTACCCGGTCATAACGTCTTCGTCAGCAGTAGCGGGTTCTGGGGCGTCGTGCTGTTCGACAGTTGCGTCATACTCGACTTGCAACGTCTCCTTTTGGCCGGAAACGGTGCGGCGCCTTCTCTTGCCACGTTTCTGGAAACGTTGTTTCCTTGTGCGACCCTCCGTGTCCAACAACGGAAAGGAGTCGCGTCGCTCTGGCTGAAAGGCCGCCGTAGGGACGATGAGCGAATCGATTTCCATCGTGTTACTGAGAGTAGTATCAGCGTCCGATTCCGTCGGCGTCGTCGGAGCGGCGTCGATGGCCGGCTGAGGCGGACTGCCGTCTGATGCGCTCTCCGTCGGTGTCTGGACAGGTTCGTTGGTGGCGTCATTTGTAGCGCCAGGGCGGCGTTGCGAAGCGTTAGGAGAAGCTAGAGCAGCGGCGTAGGTCACCGCTAGCACTGTAGGTGGCGACGTAGGTGGTCCTTCGACAGTTGGAAGTTTTGTAATACGCCGTTGTAGGCATTTGGATCTAAGGTGGCCTTCTTTGCCACACCCGGAACAGGTCCGAGGCTGGCCGTCGTATATAATTATTACACGGCATCCGCCGATCTGTAAGTAGGACGGGACGTGGCTTCGGAGATCAGTGGTGACATGTCTGACTCCGTTTAGGACAGGATATGTCCGAAGCTGTGTCCACTTCTCTGCAGTGTGGCCATGGACTGTGGCGTATGGTCGGAGTGCTGCGACGACTTCCTCAGCAGGAAGGTCGAATGGCAATTCCAAAATGCGTATCATGCGCATACCTAAGCCGGCATGGTCGACGGTTGCCGCCCCTACATTGCCATCAGCATGACAGCAGCGGAGTCCCTGTTTGGTCTCACGTAGGATGCGTTCGCACGCCGCGTCGTTAATGATTTTAACATAGACCGTGCTGCTCACTATCGACAAATGTCTACCGACACTATCGGCCGCCGGTATCTTCACCTCCTATCGCAGAAAACGCTCCAACTCGAGTGCTTTGGGTAGGGCATAAGCGTTGCAGAAAGTAAATTGTAGTGCAGATTTACGGTAACGGTTGGCCATGGCTGGTATACGGTAAGCCGGCACTTAAGCAACGGCCGTCAGAATGTAAAAAAGGTGAGCTTGCGCTCCTCACGCTGTAAACACGGACGTGTCAGCTCTGTTTCCCTGCCAAAGGCACACTGTTGCTTAGACAGTATTATAGGTGAGAGACGGCGCCACAAAATCCAATATAAGCGAGCATATTTTTATGCAATGTACAAAAGAGCCCTCAAGGGAGACAAATTTTATCGCGACTTAGGGGCTAGAAAACAATCCTGGTTTTAAATCAATAGAATGAAATGAATACCCTTTGATGCATATAAACGTTGATATACGTCAACGGGGACAGTTGAAAATGTGTGCCCCGACTGGGACTAGAATCCGGGATCTCCTGCTTACATGGCAGACGCTCTACCCATTTTTTAAAAATAATCTCATATTGTTCGTTTTCGTTCGTTGCATCTGCTCGGGCAGGATGTCGCAAGACACCCGTTTCAGTTCGTCGTTGATCCATTAACTCAGGTTTTTTATTTATTACAGAGGGCAGCTACCCCTCTGATCGAACAAGCTGAGCTACAGTGGCGGCTGACACAACACCCAGTCCCTGAGCGGAGAAAACCTTCGACCCAGTCGGGAATCGATCCCGGGCCGTTAGGATTGACATTCTGTCACGCTGACCACTCAGCTACTGGGGGCGGACATCTGAGCCACCGGGGACACTGAGGATAGTGCGATTGCAGGGATTTATATGTGGCACGCATCCCGTGAGACCCACATTCCGAACTTATTGTCCCGCACTACATTCGTAGTGCCACTGTCATTACACTCATTACTCGCGGCTTTACGGAACCCCGTAAGAGTTCGGGCAATGTGTGTGCATCCCCAAAGAAGATGGTCAAATGGCCTGTGGGTCTTAACTATATATATGAAGATGGAATATGTTCTTTCGGACATGTCCGAAAGAACAGATACCATCTTCGTATATATAGCTGGAAAACAAGTAGTATCAGTGAATCTATGTAGGACACAGAAACGTCACGCGGATACTAAAACAAAATTACTAAAGCAAACGATGAACTTGAGAAGGTAAAATTTAAGATTAAGCATGTCACTTTCAGATACAAAGGCATGGGTCAGAAATAACCGTTAATTTTTTTCTGGATAATGAACACGTAAAATGTCAGAATGACGATCAAAATGTAGGCAGCTTAAAGCACAAACATGACATAGCAAAAATGGAGCCTGATACTAATTCTAGGGTGTATAAAAGCTAATGTGTAGAGAGTAATAAATATTACATATGCCAAACTGGCTGAAACTAAAATAACTAGTGTAAACAAACGTGGGCACAATAGTAGGACGGCGTTTGATGTGCACATAAAAAGCAGTAACAATGCATTCCGTGAAATAGGAGAACGCGTGGAGTTACTACACAGAGCTACAAAACCTTTTTATATGAATGTGCTAGAAGAACTTGAGAATTACTCTCACTGGCTAACAATCCCAAGAGGACTGTTATATTAAAAATTGATTTTGCACATAATTTTGTTATACGATTTTTAGGATGCATTGTAGCTTTCCAAGAGTATGCTGCGCTTCACACGACGTACAAAACCTCAGCGTGGCGCTAATTTCAGAACATAAAAGTTTCTTGACTGTTTCCCTTTAAAAGATATTGTTTTGTTGAATATAGGAGCTCTAATACAATGGTTTATGTTTAACGCAGTGTATTGTTGGAAACAAATAATTTCAAGACTATGATTTTAAAACTGTTATCACATGTAACTTGTACTCATTAATACTGTAGACATTTTAAGACATTTTACATCAATCAGGTTTTCTCTAAATTGTAATATAAAGTTGCTACAAGCAATTGTGTACTAGACGACGTTTGTATTGTTATTACACTGAAAAGCTTTTCTTTATTGAAAGTAAAATCTTGTAGGCTGTTAGACGGCGTCATGTTCTACTTCAGTTTCTTCTACACGGTCGACGATTTGTTCACTGTCTTCTTAGAGCTCTTCTGATGTTCACCGTTCAGCTAGCCGTGGGCACCAGAAGAAGGCATGGAGACTGAGTAAATAACGACTGATGCTTTTCGCGATTTAGACTTTACAGACGTTTCGAATTGCAAGGTGAAAAAGAGTTAGCCAATATCAGGCACGCCTGAATAACATGTTACTGTCAAAACGTTACAAAACATACGACATATATCTATATCCGTCCTTTCATTGTAAGACCTGAAAGCGGATTAAAAAACGAGGCTTACAGCTAACATTACACACGGAAGATACCTTAAAAGTACTGCCATGTGATACTGCTGGCTTACACAGTGATGTGGTAAGCACAAACCACGTCAAAACATGACATAGCATTGATGTTTGTATCTCAAGTGCCTTTTTGACTCTGAACATACATAAATTTAACTTATTACGCATAAACAGACGAAGACATCCGCCTCCGCTCGACTACGGTAATGGTGAAGTATCCCTGGAAACAGTAACTACAGTAAGAGACCTAGGACTATCATTCCAAGGTTTGTAACATGATATACCAATATCAAAGAACACGCAGAGGAAGCGGAGTACAGATTGAGATTAACTAGATGAATGTCAAGCAGATGTAATTCACCGCCGAAGAAAGTGCCTTATAAAACACATGTTTGGACTGTTCTTGCATTCTGTGTTAGTAGAAGAGACAGAGACGATCCAGCAATGAGCGGGACTCTCCACGAGGTCGTCACATTCGTGCGTGAGTGATGCAGAAATGAACAACAATCTCCAGTGGCAAGTTAACTAGAGAGACGTTGTGCATGACAGAGAGATTTTTATTGATGTTCCGAGACAGTGCGTTCCACGAAGAGTTGGACAAAATATTTGCTCCTCTCACACAAATCTTGCAAAACCATAGGGACAAGAAAATCAGAAAAATCAGAGGTAACACTGAGGTTCTTCGACAGTCATTCGAGAAGATCTTTAAGATTTTGAGCAAATGAAAGTAGTATGGGGCCAAGTAACATTGGTTTGTAGGAGGATCTATGACAGTGAACCCGAGACAATGGATTGCTGCACATGACGCACCAGCGTTCGATTGTGGTTCGGCACTGTCTTGCTGAAGGACGAGCTCTTCAAATTGATGCATTCACTTTTTCCTTTTTTGAGTCATCAGTCATCTGACTGGCTTGATACGGCCTGAAACATACTCCTGTGCCAATCTCTTCTTCTTTCATCTCAGAGTAGCACTTGCAACCAACATCCACAATTATTTGCCGCATGTATTCCAATCTCTGCTTTCTTCTATAGCTCACTTTAGTACCACGTAGATATTCTGTGAGGTCTTAGCAGATGTCCTACTATCCTGCCTCTTCCTCTTGCCAGTATATTACCTTCCTACCGACCGGGGTAGCGCAGTGGCTAGCACACTGGATTTGCTTTCGGGAGGACGGCGTCTCAAACCAGCGTCCAGCCATCCTGATTAAACTTTCCCCAAATCCCTTAAAGCAAATCCTTCCCTACTCGAGCTCATTCTCCGTCTATAATGACCTTGTTGTCGACGGAAAATTAAACATCAGTCTCCTTCTATTCCTTTCCTCCCCAATTCCGCAGAGTACCTCCTCACTCCTTTCATTATCACACTACCTAATTTTCAACGTTCTTCTGTTGCAGCACATCGCAAAAGACTCGATTCTCCTTATTCCGGTTGTCCCACATTTCATGTTTCGCTACCATAACATTCTGTGCGCCAAATGCACAATCTCAGAACTTTCATTCTCAAATGAAGGGTTATGTTTCATACGAGTAGACTTGTCTTGACAAGGAATGCATTTTTTCCCAGTGCTAGTCTGCTTTGTGTGTCCTCTTTTCTCCATCCGTCATTGGTTATTACGCTGCCTAGGTATCATACTTTCTTAACTTAATCTACTTCGTAGTCACTAACCCTGATGTTAAGTTTTTCACTGTTCTCATTTCTCCTACTTCTCATTAATTTCGTCTTTCTGCGATATATATCAGTGCATAGTCTGTATTCACTAGACTGTTCATTGCATTCAGCAAATGCTGTAATTCTCCTTCGCTTTTTCTGAGGATACCAGTGTCATTAGCGAATGTCATCATTTATATCCGTTCACCCTGATTTTTTAATTCCACTCTTGATCCTTTCTTTTATTTCCGTCATTGCTTCTTCGATGTACAGATGTAACCCAAGAACTTCCTTCATGGTCTTCCATTCTTAATTGTTTAAACTAACTCGCCTCTTGTACGTAATGTATATTACTTTTCTCTCTCTATAACTAACCCTATTTTGCACAGAATTTTGAACGTATTACAATTTGACATTGTTGAACGCTTATTTCAGGTTCACAAATCCTATGAAGGTTCCTTGATTTTCCTTAGGACTTGCATCCACTATCAACCTTGGTTTTCTTTTCCATTCTTCTGTATATTATTCCTGTCGGGAACTTGGACGCATAGGCTGATAAGCCGATCGTGTGATAATACTCACACTGGTCGGCTCTTACAACATGCGAAATTGTGTGAATGATATTTTTCCGAATCTCTGATATTCAATTCCCCCAACGATTTTCTAAAATCCAATTGCGTATTGTCTATCCCTTCCGACTTATTCGATCGTAATTCTTCCAAATGTCTTTCAAATTCCAATTCCAATGCTGGATCCCCTATCTCTTCTGCATCGATTCCTGTTTCTTCTTCCCCCTCATAGAGGCCATCAATGCGCTCATTCCACCTAACTGCTCTCTCCTCTGCATTTAGCAGTGGAATTCCCATGGCACTCTTAATGGTACCACCGTTGTTTACAATTTCACCGAAATTTGCTTTTACTTTTCTGTATGCTACGTCAGTCCTTCCGACTATAATTTCTTTTTCGATTTCTTCACACTTTTCATGCAGCTATTTCGCCTTAGCATCTCTGCACTTTCTATTTCTTCCATTCCTTTTTCTTTCTTTCGTAAATCAACTGAATTATTTCTTCTTTTACCCATGGTTTCTTTGCAGTTGCCTTATTTGTACCTATGGTTCTCTTCCCAACTTCTGTGAAGGCCGTTTCTAAGGATGTCCATACCTCATCAACAGAACTGGCTTCTGAGCTATTCCTTATCGCAGTATCTATAGCATTCGAGAACTTGGCCGGCCACAGTGGCCAAGCGGTTCTAGGCGCTACAGTCTGGAACCGTGCGACCGCTACGGTCGCCGGTTCGAATCCTGCCTCGGGCATGGATGTGTGTGTTGTCCTTAGGTTAGTTAGGTTTAAGTAGTTCTAAGTTCTAGGGGCCGATGACCTCAGAAGTTAAGTCCCATAGTGCCCAGAGCCATTTTAACAAAAGTTTTCAGTCCACTGCATTTCAAAGTGTAGCTTTTCAGTGCTCATAGCCTTACTTAGCACTTGACTTGGCCTCAGAAATACGTTAACTGATGACACTAAACGTGTGGGCCGGCATGTAACAATCATATGATCCTTACTTCGCTAAGCCGCCGTGGAAAGAATCTTCCATTGTCTGTTCATGTTTTCCACCTGCTTTTTGCATTTACAAGAGCGTGAAAACTATTTTTGCATTCAGGCTGAAAGTGGGGAAGAACATACTGACCATAAATTGCGGTCTGCTACTTCACGTTACTCTTTATGGTCACTGAAAGAAAATGTTCCAACTTGCTGTTTACTCAGCGGGATCAGGAAATATAGCTATAAATAAAAGTTTTCAGTTTTAACTGATTGACATTCTGTCAAAGGGCACATGCACAAAATATGTCTCATAAATTGTTACTAATATCCCTAGCAGAAACAGCACTATTAACAGTTCAGAGGACACATATATAAGAAGTAGCAAGTATAATGGTCTATTGCCCTGACTTTTAATCACCAAAAGTTAACTGCTCACCTTCAAAACGGAAAATAATCTCGCTATTTGCCACGCCGTTTTGTCAGCATTGCGAGCTACAAACAGACAGTTACATCCCTGAAATAAGTTATCCATGGCGGTGTACAGTCCTCGCGGATTTATTCCTACTTTTACCGTAAACGCATTCACCTCAGGCATCATCCGAGGTACAAAGCAAAGTCGCTGTTTGACTGACGCGGCCAGTTTGATATCTCGGTGCAAAGTGTGTCATACCACTGCCTCTCTGGCTGTATTTAAATAGGGGCGCTGCATACTGCCAAACGAACATTCAGTATCAATTGCAGACATATGTATCAGTACCGAAATGACTCCTTTCTGGGACATGTATTAACTAATTGTCGGTTAACAATTTGCATTTTTCTTAATTTTTGTATAAATAGAGTTACGTTTGCTTTACTTACTGAAAAAGTTTTAGCTTGACTGCATTTAAGCTTTGCCCTTTACAATTTTAAGAACAGAACCGAAAGGAGGACATGACCTCTGAACCACATCTATAAGGTTTCTTGTAATCATTGTTATTTACGATACAGTCTTCCAAACCTGGGACAGCTGATTATGCCTTGAACGTCACTGAGGGTTGTAATTAGTACCTTCTATTACCAATGCAGATGATACTTAATCTACCATGAGTAAGTGCATTTTCATCCCAGATGTGGTTTTTCGTAAACAACTTGAAAACTGGTAGAGGTAGCTAATTGGTGTCACATATTTGACGTTTTTGCACGATAGTCAGGCTACATACGAATTTTCAGCTTTATGAGTCTAATGTTTAGCCCTTTTCAATTTTTCATGAAAACGTCGATTGTAACTAAAATCTAATGCAGCTGAGGCTTGTAACTTTTAATTGTGACATGCATTTCGGTATTCTCACCAACGGTTAGCTTTCTACTTTTATTATTCAGTGCCACCTCTTCTTTAAGATCGCGTGTTTTGCCCAAAATATTCATTTGATCGTTCTGAGACCTTACAATGTCATCATTAATATACTTAAGCATACACTGACGAAGTTAGGAAAAGTTATTTTAGCTTTTAATTTCACTCTTAAATTGCAGTTTATGTTAAGCACAAGAGCGTTATTATGACGTGATGCTCGCAGTAGTGAACTGTGGTAAGCCCCGGCACACTCGCTCGCCTCTGTACCTCTTACAACGATACGATTTTTTCGCCTCATACCACATGCCTCTAGAGCAGATAAGAATGAACACCAGGCAAGTTTGAAGTAGATTTGAAAATAGAAGGATTTATCATAAATAAAATGAGAATGGTGTTATAGAACCAGCTGGTAGGTCTTCATATTTAGGTCAAATGATGGTAATGACCATACGTAACGGAAAAGAAATATCCAGATGAGTGAAAACGGCTCGGAGCGTTTTTTTTTTTTTTCACATTCAGCGCTTTCGATGTGTTCGTAAACAAAGGCTTAAAATCAGTGTATGATACTCAGTTATACTTAATTCAAACTTTCTGTGAAAGTTTAATGTTGAAATAATTGTAAAACTAACGATTTTCTAGCGAGCATTGCAGAGATATGCACTGAGACTTATTAGGAAAGATAGAGAAAGGTGGAAAACGAGTGAAACGACAGACTGGAGTACACGTCGTAAATATGGCTGCCTCGATATTAGAGAATAAGCAAGAGGGCCTGATTTCATAAAAACAATTTGGAGGAAGCCATTATGCTGCGTTGGACATCGAATGTTGATGGTAATGGTCATTGATGTCGATAGAGCAGGTAAATGTTGTGAATGTGTCTATAGAAGACAACTTCAATCTGAAGCATACCATATAGATTATGAGAGTAACAAGTGATATACCAGAACATCTCAGACAACAAAGCTGAAACAGCAATCTGACTGTAAGTTTATGTGCGATGGGTACTGCTGTTTTAAGTGGCAAACTTGTACTTGGTTGGGACACAACATACAGAAAATGTAACGATCTCACTTCACACCACAGAAGAAGCACGTCCGCATTTTACGACGCTGCTGCTTTGTGTCACGACGCCAAGGATCGGAGCTGGAGCCATTACCTAGGAAGCATTACGGCCTTCCTTTCCGTCATCCTATCTCTTGGCCGTTATGGATGCGTTTTCTCAGGTAGAGCTTCCTCTTACCCCTCCTGAGCCTTGCATGCGTGACTTAGGAAGTGACCACTGGTCGTTAGGGGAGATTATACCTTTATATCTTTGTATTAAATGTATCGACGTGGAAAAATAGTGCGGTGTTACGGCACATTAAGGTCACATAGAAAATCTAAAGTGTTACAGATATGGTCTCGTACTTACGGCGTTATCGATCTCTTGGGTGGTGCAGTTCTGAAAGGTAATTTGTACAGAACCCAGGGTACAACTATTTTTCGTTGTTATACATAGCAGGTTAGGGGAAGAGAATTCGTACTGTCCAGCTTTTGGCATCGGACTGTGTTATAGTATAGCATTCTAATAATCACTGGATTCATATGACATTACAGATGGTTAGAACTTGTGATGCTTACAGTCAACGTTATTAGCACCATTGCTCTTTTGACAGCGATCAGTCAGTCGGGTATGAACTTTAAGCTTCACAACAGATTCTTTCATTTCATTACAAAGACAGGCACCAGCCCCATGTGAAACTACTGGTTGCTTGGGAATATCAAATAAGTGATGTTTCTTTCCATGCTAGCTGGAAAACTGGTTGACAGGGGAAAGAATATAATGCTAGCGGTTGATCCTGATTCAGATGCGAAACACAAATTTCTACACCGACAATCTTTCGTTTGTCGAAGATATAAACCGTAAAATACAGGATATTTTTATACAACTGCTTTCAAATTCATATCATTACTTGATAAGCTCCTTTTTGTTAAATTCTTCAACCAGATCAGACAGATAAACGTCGTAAAAAAAACGATTCACGACGAATGTATTATGCGAATGGGATGGAATTCGGTAGGTTCGATGTACATGTATAGACAAAACCTGATTGCAATTACTGAAAAATGGGATGATTTATTGGAGAGAAAGAGATTCAGAAAATGAGCAAGTCAAAAACTCGTTGGCCGCCTCTGGCCGTTATTTAAGCAATTATTTAGCTTAGCACTGATTGATAGCGTTGTTGGATGCCTTCCACAGGGGTATCGTGCCAAATGCGCTCCAATTCGAAAGTTAGATCGCCGAATTCCCAAGGGGGTTGGAGGGTCCTGCCCATTATGCTACAAACGTTCTCGGTTGGCCAGGACAGGATTTGAGAGACACGAAGACATGCAGTAAAAACTCTCCATGTGTGGGCGGGCATTATCTTCCTGAAATGTAAGCCCAGAATCGACTGCTATGAAGGGAAACAAAAAGGGGCGGAGAACATCGTCGACGTACCGCTTTGCTGTAAGAGTGCCGCAAATGACAACCAAATCAAAGGTTTCCTGTCATGAAAACCAATGGTACCCCAGACGATCACTGCTGCACGGTGGGCGACAATCAGGGTGATATCCCATCTTGTCCAGAGCATCTCCAGACACGTCAGACACATGTGTGCTCCCTGCCGCCGTTGGATAAGCAGCTGCAGCAGCAAGTTGTATACTCCTAGCTCACTCATTTGCTACATAGTTTAATTCTTAATTTCTTTGCGTGTTTTTGGTACTTGCATTGTTTAATTCATAAATTTTGGGCGTATTACAGTATTTGAGAGTTGTAGCATCGCGTTTTAGTACCTGAATAGTGTAAATTCGCGTAGTCGTTTGTCTACTGTTTTTGTTTTGAACGGCCAGTGTCGGTTGGTCGCAGTCAGTGTGCTCCCTGCCGCCGTTGGATAAGCAGCTGCAGCAGCAAGTCGTATACTCCTAGCTCACTCATTTGCTACATAGTTTAATTCTTAATTTCTTTGCGTGTTTTTGGTACTTGCATTGTTTAATTCATAAATTTCGGGCGTATTATAGTATTTGAGAGTGTAGCATCGTGTTTTAGTAGCTGAATAGTGTAATTTCGCGTAGTCGTTTGTCTACTGTTTTTGTTTTGAACGGCCAGTGTCGGTTGGTCGCAGTCAGTGTGCTCCCTGCCGCCGTTGGATACGCAGCTGAGCAGCAAGTCGTATACTCCTAGCTCACTCATTTGTTACATATTTTAATTCTTAATTTCTTTGCGTGTTTTTGGTACTTGCATTGTTTAATTCATAAATTTCGGGCGTATTGTAGTATTTGAGAGTTGTAGCATCGCGTTTTAGTACCTGAATAGTGTAAATTCGCGTAGTCGTTTGTCTACTGTTTTTGTTTTGAACGGCCAGTGTCGGTTGGTCGCAGTCAGTGTGCTCCCTGCCGCCGTTGGATAAGCAGCTGCAGCAGCAAGTCGTATACTCCTAGCTCACTCATTTGCTACATAGTTTAATTCTTAATTTCTTTGCGTGTTTTTGGTACTTGCATTGTTTAATTCATAAATTTCGGGCGTATTATAGTATTTGAGAGTGTAGCATCGTGTTTAAGTACCTGAATAGTGTAATTTCGCTTAGTCTCCTTCCGCCGCCGAGCAGTGTCAGCAGTGCGCAAGTAGCAGCATTACTGCATTTACTAGGCAATCTTGTATTTTAATAACCGTTTAAATTTTGTCGATTTGTTTGCGCTCTCTGTAGATTACTTCAGACGTTCTTTGCAAAACAGTTTTTAGCATGGATAGGGACTGCAACTGCTGTGTTCGGATGCAGGCTGAGTTGGCATCCCTTCGCTCCCAGCTTCAGGCAGTGTTGGCTTCAGTCACACAGCTTGAGGCTGTTGCCAATGGGCATCACTGTGGGGGTCCGGATGGGGGTTTGTCGGGGACGGCCAGCTCGTCCCACGCATCCCCTGATCGGACTAAGACTGTGGTTGCCCGGGATACTGCCCGCATTGAGGCTGATCCCTCACCTGTGGTAGAGTGGGAGGTCGTTTCAAGGTGTGGCAGGGGGCGAAAGACATTCCGGAGGGCTGAACGGAAAGCCTCTCCAGTTTGTCTGACGAACCGGTTTCAGGCTCTGTCTCAGGCTGATACTGATCTTCGGCCTGACATGGCTGCTTGTCCTGTTCCAGAGGTTGCCCCTCAGTCTGCAAGATCCGGGCAGTCGCAGAGGGTGGGCTTACTGGTAGTTGGGAGCTCCAACGTCAGGCGCGTGATGGGGCCCCTTAGGGAAATGGCAGCAAGAGAGGGGAAGAAAACCAATGTGCACTCGGTGTGCATACCTGGGGGAGTCATTCCAGATGTGGAAAGGGTCCTTCCGGATGCCATGGAGGGTACAGGGTGCACCCATCTGCAGGTGGTCGCTCATGTCGGCACCAATGATGTGTGTCGCTATGGATCGGAGGAAATCCTCTCTGGCTTCCGGCGGCTATCTGATTTGCTGAAGACTGCCAGTCTCGCTAGCGGGATGAAAGCAGAGCTCACCATTTGCAGCATCGTCGACAGGACTGACTGCGGACCTTTGGTACAGAGCCGAGTGGAGGGTCTGAATCAGAGGCTGAGACGGTTCTGCGACCGTGTGGGTTGCAGATTCCTCGACTTGCGCCATAGGGTGGTGGGGTTTCGGGTTCCGCTGGATAGGTCAGGAGTCCACTACACGCAACAAGCGGCTACACGGGTAGCAGGGGTTGTGTGGCGTGGGCTGGGCGGTTTTTTAGGTTAGATGGCCTTGGGCAAGTACAGAAAGGGCAACAGCCTCAACGGGTGTGGGGCAAAGTCAGGACATGCGGGGACCAAGCAGCAATCGGTATTGTAATTGTCAACTGTCGAAGCTGCGTTGGTAAAGTACCGGAACTTCAAGCGCTGATAGAAAGCACCGAAGCTGAAATCGTTATAGGTACAGAAAGCTGGCTTAAGCCAGAGATAAATTCTGCCGAAATTTTTACAAAGGTACAGACGGTGTTTAGAAAGGATAGATTGCATCCAACCGGTGGTGGAGTGTTCGTCGCTGTTAGTAGTAGTTTATCCTGTAGTGAAGTAGAAGTGGATAGTTCCTGTGAATTATTATGGGTGGAGGTTACATTAAACAACCGAACTAGGTTAATAATTGGCTCCTTTTACCGACCTCCCGACTCAGCAGCATTAGTGGCAGAACAACTGAGAGAAAATTTGGAATACATTTCACATAAATTTTCTCAGCATGTTATAGTCTTAGGTGGAGATTTCAATTTACCAGATATAGACTGGGACACTCAGATGTTTAGGACGGGTGGTAGGGACAGAGCATCGAGTGACATTATACTGAGTGCACTATCCGAAAATTACCTCGAGCAATTAAACAGAGAACCGGCTCGTGGAGATAACATCTTGGACCTACTGATAACAAACAGACCCGAACTTTTCGACTCTGTATGTACAGAACAGGGAATCAGTGATCATAAGGCCGTTGCAGCATCCCTGAATATGGAAGTTAATAGGAATATAAAAAAAGGGAGGAAGGTTTATCTGTTTAGCAAGAGTAATAGAAGGCAGATTTCAGACTACCTAACAGATCAAAACGAAAATTTCTGTTCCGACACTGACAATGTTGAGTGTTCATGGAAAAAGTTCAAGGCAATCGTAAAATGCGTTTTAGACAGGTACGTGCCGAGTAAAACTGTGAGGGACGGGAAAAACCCACCGTGGTACAACAACAAAGTTAGGAAACTACTGCGAAAGCAAAGAGAGCTCCACTCCAAGTTTAAACGCAGCCAAAACCTCTCAGACAAACAGAAGCTAAACGATGTCAAAGTTAGCGTAAGGAGGGCTATGCGTGAAGCGTTCATTGAATTCGAAAGTAAAATTCTATGTACCGACTTGACAGAAAATCCTAGGAAGTTCTGGTCTTACGTTAAATCAGTAAGTGGCTCGAAACAGCATATCCAGACACTACGGGATGATGATGGCATTGAAACAGAGGATGACACGCGTAAAGCTGAAATACTAAACACCTTTTTCCAAAGCTGTTTCACAGAGGAAGACCGCACTGCAGTTCCTTCTCTAAATCCTCGCACAAACGAAAAAATGGCTGACATCGAAATAAGTGTCCAAGGAATAGAAAAGCAACTGGAATCACTCAATAGAGGAAAGTCCACTGGACCTGACGGGATACCAATTCGATTCTACACAGAGTACGCGAAAGAACTTGCCCCCCTTCTAACAGCCGTGTACCGCAAGTCTCTAGAGGAACGGAGGGTTCCAAATGATTGGAAAAGAGCACAGATAGTCCCAGTCTTCAAGAAGGGTCGTCGAGCAGATGCGCAAAACTATAGACCTATATCTCTGACGTCGATCTGTTGTAGACTTTTAGAACATGTTTTTTGCTCGCGTATCATGTCATTTCTGGAAACCCAGAATCTACTATGTAGGAATCAACATGGATTCCGGAAACAGCGATCGTGTGAGACCCAACTCGCCTTATTTGTTCATGAGACCCAGAAAATATTAGATACAGGCTCCCAGGTAGATGCTATTTTTCTTGACTTCCGGAAGGCGTTCGATACAGTTCCGCACTGTCGCCTGATAAACAAAGTAAGAGCCTACGGAATATCAGACCAGCTGTGTGGCTGGATTGAAGAGTTTTTAGCAAACAGAACACAGCATGTTGTTATCAATGGAGAGACGTCTACAGACGTTAAAGTAACCTCTGGCGTGCCACAGGGGAGTGTTGTGGGACCATTGCTTTTCACAATATATATAAATGACTTAGTAGATAGTGTCGGAAGTTCCATGCGGCTTTTCGCGGATGATGCTGTAGTATACAGAGAAGTTGCTGCATTAGAAAATTGTAGCGAAATACAGGAAGATCTGCAGCGGATAGGCACTTGGTGCAGGGAGTGGCAACTGACCCTTAACATAGACAAATGTAATGTATTGCTAATACATAGAAAGAAGGATTCTTTATTGTATGATTATATGATAGCGGAACAAACACTGGTAGCAGTTACTTCTGTAAAATATCTGGGAGTATGCGTACGGAACGATTTGAAGTGGAATGATCATATAAAATTAATTGTTGGTAAGGCGGGTACCAGGTTGAGATTCATTGGGAGAGTGCTTAGAAAATGTAGTCCATCAACAAAGGAGGTGGCTTACAAAACACTCGTTCGACCTATACTTGAGTATTGCTCATCAGTGTGGGATCCGTACCAGGTCGGGTTGACGGAGGAGATAGAAAAGATCCAAAGAAGAGCGGCGCGTTTCGTCACCGGGTTATTTGGTAACCGTGATAGCGTTACGGAGATGTTTAATAAACTCAAGTGGCAGACTCTGCAAGAGAGGCGCTCTGCATCACGGTATAGCTTGCTGTCCAGGTTTCGAGAGGGTGCGTTTCTGGATGAGGTATCGAATATATTGCTTCCACCTACTTATACCTCCCGAGGAGATCACGAATGTAAAATTAGAGAGATTAGAGCGCGCACGGAGGCTTTCAGACAGTCGTTCTTCCCGCGAACCATACGCGACTGGAACAGGAAAGGGAGGTAATGACAGTGGCACGTAAAGTGCCCTCCGCCACACACCGTTGGGTGGCTTGCGGAGTATCAATGTAGATGTAGATGTAGATGTCTTCGGCCCGTAATCTCATTCACTGGAGTGAAATTGTCTTCAGTGATGAGTCGAACTGAGCACCGGTGATGAATGAAGACATGTCTCGAGACGCCCCGACAGCGGTGGTATACCAACCGGAGTGTTGCCCATCGTACGGTCCGACAACCACTAGTGATGGTCTGGGTGACATTTCTTTTCATAGCAGGAACTCTTTGGTTGTCATCCGAAACATCCTTACAGCACGGCGGTAAGTTGATGGATTCTACGGCCCGATTTGTTGCCCTTCATAGCAAAACCACCTTGCGCTACAGTTCAGTGACATAACGCCCGTCCCCATACGGTAAGAGTCCCTACTGCTTGGCTTCGTATTTGCCAAATCCTAACTTAGGCAGCGAGACCGGCGGATCTCTCCCCAGCTGAGAACGCTTGGGGCATTAAGGGTAGGGACCTTAAGGCAAATCGATGTTTGGACTATCTAACTCGCCAACTGATCAGAATGTGACACGCTACTTCTCAGGAATTATAACGACATTGTCAATAAATGCCATGCCGAAAAATTACTTGAATAAGAGCCAGAGGTGGATCAACCGCTCGCTCGACAATAGATCCGTACCCAAGACTGGAAAGTTGCTCAGATCACACAATATTCAAGAAGAGCAATAGGGGTAATTGACTAAATTACAGGTCCTTATCATTAACTTCGATATGCATCAGGATCCTGGGACATTTACTGTGTTCGAACATTATGAATTACCTCAAGGTAAACTGTCTACTGTCAGCAGCTCGTGGTCGTGCGGTAGCGTTCTCGCTTCCCACGCCTGTGCTCTCGGGTTCGATTCCCGGCGGGGTCAGGGATATTCTCTGCCTCGTGATGACTGGGTGTTGTGTGATGTCCATAGGTTAGTTAGGTTTAAGTAGTTCTGAGTTCTAGGGGACTGATGACCATAGATGTTAAGTCCCATAGTGCTCAGAGCCATTTGAACCAAACTGTCTACTGACTAAAGCAGAAGTGATTTCTGGCTTTCCCCAATGCAGTGTTATACGTTTTCTGCTATTTATTATCTATATAAATGATTTCGGAGACAAACTCAGCTGGTGTCTCAGGTTGCTTGCAGATGATTCTGTCGTTTATCGTCTAGTAAAATAGTCATAAGATCAAAACCAACTGCTAAACGATTACGATGACACATCTGCAAGTTGCGAAAATTACTAAATGACTTTAAAAAATGAAAAGTGCTGTCTCATCCTCGTGAGTGCTAAAAGGAATCCGTTAAGCTTAGGTTACATCATAAGTCAATCAAATCTTAAGGCCGTAAATTCAAGTAAATACCTAGGAATTTCAATGGCGGACAACATAAATTGGAAAGAGCACATAGGAAATGTTGTGGGGCAGGTGAACCAAAGACTGCGTTTATTGGCAGAACACTTAGAATATGGAACAGATTTACTAAAGAGAATGCCTGCACTAAACTTGTTTCTCCTCTTTTGCAGTACAGCTCAGCGGTGTGGTATCGTTACCAGGTAGGCTTAACGGAGTACTCTGATAAACTGCAAAGAAGAGCAGCACGTTTTATATTATCGAGAAAGTTGAGAGAAGTGTCACGGACACAATACAGGATATGGAGTGGCCATCATTAAAACAAAGCCGTTTATCGTTAAACTGGGTCTCCTAATGAATTTTCAATCAACAACTTTCTCCTCTGAATGGGAAAATACTTTGTTGACGCTGAGTTAAATAGGGAAAAACTGTCATGGCAATAAAATAAAGGAAATCGGAGCTCGCATGCAAAGATAACGCTTAGGCCTGATCAGCCTGGCCTCATTCGGCACAATAGACGCCTGGGAATCTCCCCATCTCGTGGGGAATCTGCGCTGTTTGTGACACACGGTCATGGACGACAGGATATGTTTCACAATTCCTGGAAGGCTTTCCCTTTCGGCCAGATACTTAAATGAGAGCAAAATTCTCGTTAACTCACAACTTGCCCAACTGGATGCTCTTTTTCTTGAACTAATCATCCAATTATTCTGAAACCCTAATGATCAGCTTGTCTGTACATATACATGGTTTTACCAATATGCGTCACTTTCGGATATTTCACACTTCATGCACCCTTTTCTTGCCTTCGAGTGTATACGCAAAAGGGTACCTCCAGCTTTGTCAAAATACATTATCTGCTCTTGCTCTTCGACAAAAGGCGTTCCTGCATCTATCCATTGTAATCGCTGCATCCGTCCTTGGATTCATAGTCAACATCAACATTCAGTCCTCATAATTATTTATCCCTCCCCCATGAACCATGGATCTTCCCGTTGGTGGGGAGGATTGCATGCCTCAGCGATACAGATAGCCGTACCATAGGTGCAACCACAATGGAAGGGTATCTGTTAAGAGGCCAGACAAACGTGTGGTTCCTGAAGAGTGGCAGCAGCATTTTCAGTAGTTGCAGGGGCAACAGTCTGGATGATTGACTGATCTGGCCTGGTAACACTAACCGAAACGGCCTTGCTGTGCTGGTACTGCGAACGGTTGAAAGCAAGGGGAAACTACATCCGTCATTTTTCCCGAGGGCATGCAGCATTACTGTATGATCAAATGATGATGGCGTCCTCTTGTGTAAAATATTCCGGGGGTAAAATGGTCCCCCATTCGGATCTCCGGGCTGGGACTACTCAGGAGGACGTTGTTATCAGGAGAAAGAAAACTGGCATTCTACGAGTCGGAGCGTGGAATGTCAGATCCCTTAATCGCGCAGGTAAGTTAAAAAATTTAAAACGGAAATGGATAGGTTAAAGTTAGATATAGTGGGAATTACTGAAGTTCGTTGGCAGGAGGAACAAAATTTCTGGTCAGGTGAGTACAGGGTTATAAATACAAAATCAAATAGGGGTAATGCAGGAGTAGGTTTATTAATGAATAAAAAGATAGGAATGCGGGTAAGCTACTACAAACAGCATAGTGAACTCATTATTGTGGCCAAGATAGATATGAAACCCACGCCTACAGCAGTAGTACTAGTACATATGCCAAGTAGCTCCGCAGATGACGAAGAGATTGATGAAATGTATGATGAGATAAAAGAAATTATTCAGATAGTGAAGGGAGACGAAACTTTAATAGTCATGGGTGACTGGAATTCGACAGTATGAAAAGGAAGAGAAGGAAACTTAGTAGGTGAACATGGAATTGGTGTAAGGAATGATAGTTGAAGCCGCCTGGTAGATTTTTGCACAGAGCATAATTTAATCGTAGCTAACACTAGGTTCAATAATCATGAAACAAGGTTGTATACATGGAAGAAGTCTTTACTGGAAGGTATCAGATAGATTATGTAATGGTAAAACTGAGATTTTGAAACCAGGTTTAAAATTGTAAGACTTCTCCAGGGGCAGATGTGGACTCTAGCCACAATCTATTGGTTATGCATTGCAGATTAAAACTGAAGAAACTGCAAAAAGGTGGGAATTTAAGGGGATGAGACCTGGATAAATTAACCGAACCAGAGGTTGTAGAGAGTTTCAGGGAGAGCATTAGGGAACGATTGACACGAATGGGGGAAAGAGATACTGTAGAAGAAGAATGGGTAGCTTTGAGGGATGAAATAATGAATGCAGTGGACGATGTAGTCGGTAAAAAGACGAGGGCTAATAAAAATCTTTGGGTAACAGAAGAGATATACAAAAGTGCAGTAAATAAAGCAGGCGAAAAGGAATTCAAACGTCTCAAAAATGAGATCAGCGGGAAGTGCAAAACGGCTAAGCAGGGTTGGCTAGAGAACAAATGTAAGCATGTAGAAGCTTATATCGCTAGGGTTCAAATGGCTCTGAGCACTATAAGACTTAACAGCTATGGTAATCAGTCCCCTAGAACTTAGAACTACTTAAACCTAACCAACCTAAGGACGTCACACAAGACCCAATCATCACGAGGCAGAGAAAATCTCTGACCCCGCTGGGAATCGAACCCTGGAACCCGAGCGTGGGAAGCGAGAACGCTTCCGCACGACCACGAGCTGCGGACTACATCACTAGGGGTAAGATAGATACTGCCTACAGGAAAATTAAAGAGACCTTTGCAGAAAAGGGAACCACTTGCATAAATATCAAATGCTCAGATGGAAACACAGTTCTAAGCAAAGAAGGGAAAGCGGAAAGGTGGAAGGAGGACAATATTATGGAAATGGAAGAGGGTGTAGATGAAGATGATATGGGGGATATGATACTGCGTGAAGAGTTTGACAGAGCACTGGAAGACCCAAGTCGAAACAAGGCCCGGGGAGTAGATAATATTCCATTAGAACTACTGATAGTCTTGGGAGAGAAAGTCCTGAATAAACTTTACCATCTGGTGAGCAAGATGTATGAAACAGGCAAAATACCCTCAGACTTCAAGAAGAATATAATAATTCCAATCCCAAAGAAAGTAGGTGATGACAAATGTGAAAATTACCGAACTATCGGTTTAATAAGCCACGACTGCAGAATACTAACACAAATTCTTTGCAGACGAAAGGAAAAACTGGTAGAAGCCGACGTCGGGGAATATCAGTTTGGATCCCGTAGAAATGTTGGAAAATTTGAGGCAATACTGACCCTACGACGTATCTTAGAAGAAAGATTAAGGAAAGGCAAACCTACGTTTCTAGCATTTGTAGACTTAGAGAAAGCTTTTGACAATGTTGACTGGAATACTCTCTTTCAAATTCTGAAGGTGTCATGGGTAAAATTTACAGTTTGTACATAACCAGATGGCAGTAATAAGAGTCGAGGGGCATGAAAGGGAGGCAGTGGTTGGGAAGGGAGTGCGACAGGGTTGTATCCTATTCCCGATGTTATTCAATCTATATAATGAGCAAGCAGTAAAGGAAATAGAAGAAAAATTCGGAGTAGGAATTAAAATCCAAGGAGAAGAAATAAAAACTTTGAGGTTCGCAGATACGATTGTAATTTTGTCAGAGACAGCAGAGGATCTGGAAGAGCAGCTGAACGGAACGGACAGTGTCTTCAAAGGAGGATATAAGGTGAACATCAATAAAAGCAAAACGAGGATAATGGAATGTAGTGGAAATAAATCGGGTGATGCTGAGGGAGTTAGATTAGGAAATGAGACGCTTAAAGAAGTAAAAGAGTTTTCATATTTGGGGAGCAAAATAACTGATGATGGTCGAAGTAGAAAGGATATAAAATATAGACTGGGAATGGCAAGGAAAGCGTTTCTGCAGAAGAAGAATTTGTTAACATCGAGTACAGATTTAAGTGTCAGGATGTCGTTTCTGAAAGTTTTTGTAGGGGGTGTAGCCATGTATGGATGTGAAACGTGGACGATAAATTGTTTGGACAAAGAGAGAATAGAAGCATTCCAAGTGTGGTGCTACAGCAGAATGCTGAAGATTAGATGGGTAGATCACATACGTAATGATGAGGTTTTGAGTAGAATTGGAGAGAAGAGGAGTTTGTAACAGAACTTGACCAGAAGAAGGGATACATTGGTAAGACATATTCTGAGGCATCAAGGAATCACCAATTTAGTATTGGAGGGCAACGTGGAGGGTAAAATCGTAGAGGGAGACCAAGCGATGAATACACTATACAGATTCAGAAGGATGAGAGGGGATTGCCCACGTGGCATGGAACTGGTTCGCTACAGGATGGTAGCGTGAAAGTCACAGCTATACCTGCGTTAAAGTTTATTGTAGAAATAGCTTCAATTTCCTCTTCAATGCATCTTCATTTTGGATCTGATGAAGGTTACTTGGCAGTTTGTGACAGAGGCGAGTAGCTGAAATGGAGATGGTTGTGGAGAAAAACTTTCCGTTAAGTAGAGGGATAGCCAAGGTACTGAAGGCATCGTCATATCTTCTACTATTGTTAATGATACATGGAAAATAGTTCATAAAGGCAAATATCCGCTACCTAGAAATCCATGAAGAATGTAGATCATACGAAAACGACGTATTTTATCAAGTCGAGTACACTACAACTCTTCTGAGGAAACTGAATATTGCACACATATCTTACGCAAGTATTTTTGGATAGTTCTTGGCGTGGCTTCCTGTAGATAACAGCAGTATGATTTCATTATTCTAATGACTAGACAAATTTTTATGTACTAGTTATTAGGCAAATAAAACATTCCAGCATTATGTGAGCTATTATGTTCACCCTACATGTCCATCCATCACTTTATTTATTTATTTATTATTTATTTATTTAACTTTATCAGATTAGGATCTTCAGTCCCCTTTTTTACATTGGACCAGGATTTCAGACGCACAGTACCTGTTTCACATCTTGGTTAAGTATAAAACACAAATAATTTTAATATGACAAATGGCAATAAAATGACTTGAATGTTTGGAGAGCCGATGTGAAAAGTAGTGATGACTAAGAGCTAATATGGTTAATACAGATCGTACCTATGCTGCTTCCAATAACACAAATAAAAATAATAATAATAACTACAGTTATATCAATATTGGTACTGGCAGATATAAAAAAATTATGGATGTAAAAAACCTATTTTCTAAGTAACGAGTTCTGGGGAATACTGCACACATTGCAGCTAAGAATATGAGGAAATGAGGAAATGGTGGTTGGAAAGAAGAATGTTAACGGATAACGAGTGAGTACAGGGACAGTGGTACCCCATTTTGTTTCTTCAGTAGGTATGTCATTAACTCCATTTGAAACTAGAAATGTTATTCAGTTCTCTAATGCAATGTTGGAGATTATTCCCAGTACAGATTCCTGCTACTGGTACTGAAGTGGTTCAGCGATAAAGTGGGACACAAACGGTTTAACACTGTTGGACACAGGTGTTTCCACCATGCTGTTCAAACAAGAGCGTTAAGGTCGAGGTCAAATATGAGGCACAGTGCACGTTAATAAGACAGACGGTATGGAAATTTTTGGCCCTGGCCTCACGTAACCAGGATAGCTGCGCATATGATGGTCAAATATGATTAGATTCGAACATCACCGATATATCATAGACAGGCGTTCATAAGCAGTTGCAGGAGCTGTGAGATTTTCTGAGAAAGTCCTTCCATAATTGAAAGTGCTTGTACACATTCCTTTTTCAGGTCAAGAGGGTGGATCTTTTATGATTTGTGTTGGGCATGGAGAGATTCTGATGTCCTCTTTCACACTGCAGTTTCGTCCTTAAGACACTTTGGATTTTCATCTATTATTACTTCTCACCTCTTTGTTGGTGCAGAGAAGATGATATTTGGCCCATTTAGGATTAAAGACGATAGGTTTTCGCGATAATTCGAGTTTATGAGTGTAGAATGATCAGCCAGTACCGCCTGACTTTTGGGTGTCGTGAGCTTTAACTCTACATTGTGTACCTATTTTGATAGTGCACAAACGTCTGTATTAAAATTCCCTATAGTTTTCCTTAGGTTTATTGGTTTTGCACTTAGATATAACTGGATATCATCAGCACACATGTGGTATTTCCCTTGGACACCATTGATAACGTATTATTGGCACAAAGTGAAAAAAGTATAGTACGTACTACTAAACTGTCATGTACGTCTGATTCTTCCTGTCTCCATTGTGACTTTGTGGTGCCGGACACGATGCATCGCTGGCGAGATTTAAAAAAAAATGGTTCTGAGCACTATGGGACTTAACATCTATGGTCATCAGTCCCCTAGAACATAGAACTACTTAAGCCTAACCAACCTAAGGACATCACGCAACACCCAGTCATCACGAGGCAGAGAAAATCCCTGACCCGCCGGGAATCGAACCCGGGCGCGGGAAGCGAGAACGCTACCGCACGACCACGAGCTGCGGACCTAGATTTTAATATAAGCGTCAAAGGCTCTGCTGAGGTCTAAGAACACATGAAAGTCGTGTCTTGTCGAAACATGGCGTGCTTAAGGTCATCTGTTATCTTTATTAAAGCATTATGGTGACGCCTTAACCAATTGTATATCGTGATAGTGTAATTTGGTATCATCAGTGCATATGTCTCTAAGTGCTTCTTGGAAATGACTGTTGATCTACTTTCGGAACACAGGTGACTTCTTATGACTGACCTCGCATCCAGGTTTTGAGACCATCGCAATACTAAACAAAGTCGATTATTCTTGAAGAGTGTTAGATATGACGCTCAGATATAGACAAATGTCGTCAAACTATGTGTAACTGCTCCAACAGTGGACCACAGTGGCACTACGAACTGAATCTCAAGGCAGAATTAAGAGCATATTTCACTCAGCGCTCTGCCGGAACGAGAAGCCCTCTCTAGAAACCCAGCTCACCAGATTTCCACTCTCTTGTGCCTCTCTAACTTTTTATCTCATCTTATTACTTGCTGACGATTCATCAGTGTCTATGAATAGACGATCCCTCCTGGGTAGTTCTTTTGGTCTTGGTTCCATGTTCCAGACAGCTAATTTTCTGCTGTTGCAGACAGACTTTCATGTAGAAGCGACCAGCAAGCGTTTTCACCATCTTGTCCCACAGGATGATCGCTCGCAGCGGTTTCCAAACAATCTCAGCCGCTGATACAACTTTCAGGTGGCTTCTGTATAGTCACACATATGCTTGAAGTGGTTATCTCCTTCGTCATGTTCCTCACGGAGACACATGTTTCACGATATAATGTGTTTCCTTAGTGTAAAAAACAGACTGACGACGAGTTACCTTTGCCAGTCATTGGTCTTTCACAGCAAGGTCTCTTTAGTGTGACTGCTCTTCTCTGGTCCGCACTGCACATCATTCACGTGGCGAGGAAGGATTTCCACTGACCGTCAATAAGTGATTTTTTGTTTCTTTTGTGTGTGAAGCGGGTGGATTGCAGTCATTATACTTTGGCATTGGCAACATTGCTCCTTGGCATCACCCCTTAGTTTACGGCACAGAAAGTGCCTAACTCATCCCAATGTCGTCCTCTTATTGCACACCAAGCCAGTTACGCTCAATTTGTACAAGAAGACATTTTTGTCATTATACTGACACTCGAATCTGCAAAATATTTGCACATTTATGTAGTTCGCAAGCTCTTGTAATAAGATGGACGCATTGTCACGGGTCTGGTCATTGTCGCTAACATGGACATGAAACTGTCTTCAGAAACGGAAGAAAGCATTTTTATAGAATGTACTGCACTTGCTAACATATGGAAAACTTTATTCCGTACTGTATTTATGTGCACAAAAAAAGAAATAATGTCAAGATATTTGTTACTACATCGCTGAGTAACTTCAGTAACATCACAAAACTGAACCTCATTGTTTTACTAGATCTGGCTGTTTTTTTTTCTCTTTTTAACTTACTCGCACAACTAAGAACAACTGGGAGTTAGATCAGGCTACAGACATAGATTAAACATTATTAAATGTAGAGTGCAATAGTTTGTTTTTATTGAAGGATTTTCATCATACACACAGATGTATTTTCAAGTTCGTGGTACATCATTCAGAACTCGTCTTGTACCTAAATAGTTAGCACCTGCAGGTACTATTTTCTAAGGTGTGGAAAGTGAATGGTTGCAGCATGTGTATCATGGGAAAACGAGCCATTAATACAAAAAGTTCTGCTCTTGTTTGGACATTAGTACGCGTAGAAATGCACCACACATGTATTCATAGTGAGCCATGTATGGGTATAGGCAATGTGGTCAAACATCGTAATAGAAACAGCACCAATGTATCAATAATGTACGGGAGGCATTTATATAACGACCATGACAGGATAACAAATTGGAAAAACATTTCGACAGGTATAGAATAAATTAAACATTCTATAAACCCTGACAGCCAATCGATTATCACATTAATGACATCTAAATTACGTCTTGAAAATGAAGAAGAACTAGTACAGCGTCTAGAACTGACACCCATGCATTAAGGGAGATTCTATCAATATCAGTTGTCAAACGGAATCATGAGAACAAAGCAGAATGATCACCCATTAATTAAATGAGTTTCAAAATGAACACAATTACAATCACCAATGAAAATATGGATCAAGGAAAAGCAGAGGAGGAAACCACAGAGAACATGGTAGCCACCACTCTGGATGCCACAATCATGACAAAAAATTACATCAAACGGAGACTACTACGTGGAAGAGCGGCTGGAGAGTCGGTTTGGACCACAAATAGATCGGATTTATATGGGAAACAATTAAAAGTTCCGGATACAGCCCAATGAGGGAAATCGGCTATCGAGTAACCAACTAATCACTTTCAAATATAGGCTGCAAACAAGACAAAAATAGCGAATTAGGGCTACAATTTTTACCTTCTACAGACATTGTTGCCTATTGAAACAATATCGATGCTTTGACAGATAAAGGTAACTGTCAGTGCTGTTTCACAGCACTTATATCGGAATGGCTCAAAATGGGAGAGAATATTTCATGTCTTACAGGGACATGTTGCAGTGCCAGTACCCAACTAAACAGTGAAACAAAAAAATCCTTACAGATATAGAATAAGACGATAAACAGTTAATTCTCAGTTCTAGTGGTACCAGAGCATAGCATTTGAAAGTTACTGTAGAGTTTCCAAAGCGTTTATGCTGAGAACGGAAAGTCTTATTACTACGTACCTTATAAAGTAGATTTGTAGAACATCACTCATTAAATGACCCACAGCTGACAAACTCATTAAAAATTATAGCTTTTTTGAATTCGACGCAAGTATATACAGATGCCTTTGGAGCCATTAAAAGGTGATGGTGTTGTCTGGAAGAATAAGCACATACAGAGCTCTCAAATGGTTCAAATGGCTCTGAGCACTATGGGACTTAACATCTGAGGTCATCAGTCCCCTAGAACTTAGAACTACTTAAACCTAGCTAATCTAAGAACATCACACACATCCATGCCCCAGGCAGGATTCGAACCTGCGACCGTAACGGTCGCGTGGTTCCAGACTGAAACGCCTAGAACCGCTCGGCCACACCGGCCGGCACAGAGCTCTCAAAAACTCCTGAATGGCCAGTGATAGTTTGCACTACGCCACTGGAGTACATTTTTAACACGAGGATGACAATAGTGTTATTACATTCGTCATCAGATTGCTGAATAAATGAGAACGATAGAAGACCTCCACACGACGATGGACTCAGCTGTCTGGCAGGGTAGTGGAAAATTTCGATACTATTTAGCTAGAAGGCATGTTGTTGTTGTTGTAGTCTTCAGTCCTGAGACTGGTTTGATGCAGCTCTCCATGCTACTCTATTCTGTGCAAGCCCCTTCATCTCCCAGTGCCTACCGCAACCTACATCATTCTAAATCTGCTTAGTGTATTCATCTCTTGGTCTCCCTCTACGATTTTTACCCTCCACGCTGCCCTCCAATACTAAATTGGTGATCCCTCGATGCCTCAGAACATGTCCTACCAACCGATCCCTTCTTCTAGTCAAGTTGTGCCACAAACTTCTCTTTTCCCCAATCCTATTCAATACTTCCACATTAGTTATGTGATCTACCCATCTAATCTTCAGCATTCTTCTGTAGCACCACATTTCCAAAGCTTCTATTCTGTTCGTGTCCAAAATATTTATCGTCCACGTTTCACTTCCATACATGGCTACACTCCATTCAAATACTTTCAGAAATGACTTCCTGACACTTAAATCTATACTCTATGTTAACAAATTTCTCTTCTTGAGAAACGCTTTCCTTGCCATTGCCAGTCTACATTTTATATCCTCTCCACTTCGACCATCATCAGTTATTTTGCTCCCCAAATAGCAAAACTCCTTTACTACTTTAAGTGTCTCATTTCGTAATCTAATTTCCTGAGCATCACCCGACTTCATTCGACTACATTCCATTATCCTCGTTTTGTTTTTGTTGATGTTCATCTTATATCCTCCTCTCAAGACACTATCCATTCCGTTCAATTGCTCTTCCAAGTCCTTTGCTATCTCTGACAGAAATGCAGTGTCATCGGAGAACCTCGAAGTTTTTATTTCTTCTCCATGGATTTTAATACCTACTCCGAATTTTTCTTTTGTTTCCTTTACTGCTTGCTCAATATACAGATTGAATAACATCGTGGAGAGACTACAACCGTGTCTCACTCGCTTCCCAACCACTGCCTCCCTTTCATGCCCCACGACTCTTATAACTGCCATCTGGTTTCTGTACAAATTGTAAATAGCCTTTCGCTCCCTGTATTTTACCCCTGCCACCTTCATAATTTCAAAGAGAGTATTCCAGTCAACATTGTCAAAAGCTATCTCTAAGTCTACAAATGCTAGAAACGTAGGTTTGCCCTTCCTTAATCTAGCTTCTAAGATAAGTCGTAGGGTCAGTATTGCCTCACGTGTTCCAACATTTCTACGGAATCCAAACTGATCTTCCCCTAGGTCGGCTTCTAAGAGTTTTTCCATCCGCCTGTAAAGAATTCGCGTTAGTATTTTGCAGGTGTGACCTATTAAACTGATAGTTCGATAATTTTCACATCAGTCAACACCTACTTTCTTTGCGTTTGGAATTATTATATTCTTCTTGAAGTCTGATGGTACTTCGCCTGTTTCATACATCTTGCTCACCAGATGGTAGAGTTTAGTCAGGACTGGCTCACCCAAGGCTGTCAGTAGTTCCAATGGATGTTGTCTACTCTGGGGGCCTTCTTTCGACTCAGGTCTTTCAGTGCTCTGTCAAACTCTTCACGCAGTATCGTATCTCCCATTTCATCTTCATCTACATCCTCTTACATTTCCATAATATTGTCCTCAAGAACATCGCCCCTGTATAGACCCTCTATATACACCTTCCACCTTTCTGCTTTCCCTTCTTTGCTTAGAACTGGGTTTCCATCTGAGCACTTGACGTTCATGCAAGTGGTTCTCTTATCTCCGAAGTTCTCTTTAATTTTCCTGTAGGAAGTATCTATCTTACACCTAGTGAGATAAGCCTCTACATCCTAACATTTGTCCTCTAGCCATCCCTGCTTAGTCATTTTGCACTTCCTGTCGATCTCATTTTTGAGACGCTTGTATTCCTCGTTGCCTGCTTCATTTACTGCATTTTTATATTTTCTCCTTTCATCAATTAATTTCAGTATTTCTACTGTTACCCAAGGATTTCTACTAGCCCTAGCCTTTTTACCCACGTGATTCTCTGCTGCCTTCACTACTTCATCCCTCAAAGCTACCCATTCTGCTTCTACTGTATTTCTTTCCCCCATTTCTGTCAATTGATCCCTTATGCTCTCCCTGAAACTCTGTACAACCTCTGGTTTAGTCAGTTCATCCAGGTCCCATCTCCTTAAATTCCCACCTTTTTGCAGTTTCTTCATTTTTAATCTACAGTTCATAACCAATAGTTTGTGGTCAGAGTCCACATCTGACCCTGGAAATGTCTTACAATTTAAAACCTGGTTCCTAACTCTCTGTCATACCATTATATAATCTATCTGAAACCTGTCAGTATCTCGAGGATTCTTACATGTATACAGCCTTCTTTTATGATTCTTGAACCAAGTGTTAGCTATGATTAAGTTGTGCTCTGTGCTAAATTCTACCAGATGGCTTCCTCTTTCATTTCTTAGCCCCAATCCGTATTCACCTACTATATTTCCTTCTCTCCCTTTTCCTACTACCGAATTCCAGTCACCCATGACTATTAAATTTTCGTCACCCTTCACTATCTGAATAATTTCCTTTATTTCATCAGACATTTCTTCAATTTCTTCGTCATCTGCAGAGCTAGTTGGCATATAAACTTGTACTACTGTAGTAGGCGTGGGCTTCGTATCTATCTTGGCCACAATAATGCGTTCACTATGCTGTTTGTAGTAGCTTACCCGCATTCCTATTTTCCTATTCATCATTAAACCTACTTCTGCATTACCGCTATTTGATTTTGTATTTATAACCCTGTATTCACCTGACCAGAAGTCTTGTTCCTCCTGCCACCGAACTTCACTAATTCCCACTATATCTAACATTAACCTACCCATTTCCCTTTTTAAATTTTCTAACCTACCTGCCCGATTAAGAGATCTGACATTCCACGCTCCGATCCGTAGAACGCCAGTTTTCTTTCTCCTGATAACGACATCCTCTCGATTAGTCCCCGATGGGGGACTGTTTTACCTCCGGAATATTTTACCCAAGAGGACGCCATCATCATTTAACCATACCGTAAAGCTGCATGCCCTCGGGAAAAATTACGGCTGTAGTTTCCCCTTGCTTTCAGCCGTTCGCAGTACCAGCACAGCAAGGCCGTTTTGGTTAATGTTGCAAGGCCAAGTCAGTCAATCATCCAGACTGTTGCCCCTGCAACTACCGAAAAGGCTGCTTCCCCTCTTCAGGAACCATACGTTTGTCTGGCCTCTCAACAGATACCCCTCCGTTGTGGTTGCCCCTACGGCACGGCTATCTGTATCGCTGAGGCATGCAAGCCTCCCCACCAACGGCATGGCCATGGTTCATGGGGGAGGGGGGGGGGGCTGGAAGGCATATGAAAGTAATAATTGGTCAAATACCAAATTCTTTCTGTCGAACAGCAAACTGTACCACATTTGGTTGACCAGATGCACATTAGCTTCTAAAGACTACGATGGAAAGCGAAATGCTCTTTCTCATGCGTTGTCTCTCTTATCTACAGAATTTCACGATATTACAGCAGTGAACCATCAAGAGAAAGAAATTTTTATTGCAACAAGAAGACCTGCACAGTATGAAGGGGAAGTTTATCACCTAGTAAGAAGATTAGACGTGATGAGGATGAAGGCCAGGAAATAAATAGTATGAAAATATGTTTTGGATGTACAATTGACGGAAAGTAGCCGAAGCATTAATTGGTCCACAACGATATATCGTAGCATAGATAGCAGTTGCTTCTAATGATCCAGTATTGCAAAATTCATATCACACAACATAAAGATAGAGACTTATTCAGGCAACACAATAGAACAACGAACAATTCAGAGCCGGCAAATATGTAGTTCCTTTTCTATTTTTTTGTAATAAAAAGCAAACGTGCAAACTGTTATGTTGCTGCGAAGTATGTAAAAAATTCAAATCTTCAACAGAAATAGGTAAGTTCCAGTGTATCCGATCATGTAGAAAATGCAATAGAGATTGTAGCCATCGACATACAGGGAAAACTAATAACAAATTTTGTCTGTATACAGTACATTCTGTCAACTTAGTAGTGACAACCGCAAAGCATCTGCATTGAGAAATGATTATCAAAGTCCAATCTGCCATCCCAAACATATCAGCCAAAGAAACAGGTACATCTGCCTAATATCGTGTAGGGCCCCCACGATCACGCAGAAGTGTCACAAAACTACAAGGCATGGACTTGACCAATGTCTGAAGTAGTGCTGGAGAGAACTGACACCATAAATTCTGCAGGGCTGTCCATAAATCCGTAAGAGTAGAAGGGGGTGGATACATCTTCTGAAAAACACGTTGCAAGTCATCCTTGACATGCCCAATCATATTCATTTCTGGGGAGTCTGGTGGCTAGTGGAAGTGTTTAAACTCATAAGAGTTTTCCTGGAGTTGCTCTGTAGCAATTCTGGACGTGTGGGGAGTCGCGTTGTCCTGCTGTAATTGCCCAAGTCCGTCGGAATGCACAATGGACATGAATGGATGGAAGTTATCAGACAGGATGCTTACGTACGTGTCAACTGTCACAGTCGTTTGTATACATATATGGGGTCCCATATCACTCCAACTGCCCACATCCTACTCCATTACAGACTCCATCAGCTCGAACAGTCAACGGCTGACATGCAGGGTCCATGGATTCATGAGGTTGTGTCCATACCCGTACACGTCCATCCGCTCGATACAATTCGAAACGACTACGCAACATGTTTCCAGCCATCAACAGCCGAATGTCGGTGTTGACGGACCCAGGAGAGGCGTAGAACTTCGTGGCGTGCAGTCATCTAGTGTACACGAGTGGGTCTTCGGCTCCGAAAGCCCTTATCGACGATGTTCCTTTGAATAGTTCGCACGCTGATACTTGATGGCCAACCATTGAAATCTCCAGCAATTTTCTGAAGGGATGCACTTCTGTTATTTTGAACGATTCCTTCAGCCGTCGTTGGTCCCGTTCTTGTAGGATCTTTTTCCGGCCGCAGCGATGTAAGAGATCTGATGTTTTAACGGATTCCTGATTTTCACGGGACACTTGTGAAATGGTCGTATGGGAAAATCACCACTTCATCGCTCTCTCGGAGATGCTGTGTCACATCGCTGGTGTGCCGACTGTAACACCACGTTCAAACTCACTTAAATCTTGAAAACCTGCCTTCGCAGCAGCGGCAAACGGTGTAACGACCGCAATAGACACTTGTCTTATGTGGGCGTTGCCGACTGCAGCGCAGTACTCTGCCAGTTTAGATATCTCTGTATTTGAGTAAGCATGCCTATACCAGTTTCTTTGCAACTTCAGTGTCAAAGAAATTATGATAGCCGAGTACAGACGTAAATCTAATCCAGCTTGAAAGATAATAAAGGAGATCAATCAGATGTGTCGTGCCTACTGCCAAAAACAACAGAAAAGTGGAGAGACTTATAATGAGTTCATGACTGTTGTAATTAAGGTACCTAGTGCAGCAGCAGGACTCGTGACAAGTGAAATAATTTACGACCTACAGTCCGGCAGAAATATACGAGGAATCATTAAACACACTGCTCGACAAGAAATGGATTGGGGCATCAAAATACAGAAGGCCAAGTAACATTAGAAGCAAATGTTACAGAGTCACAAGAGCTATGACAAATCAGTAAGACTGATATATTACAATGCTGGTAAGTTTATGTTGATCACAACGCTTACACTGTCATCAGGGAAAGAGGACAGATCAAGAAATTCCATTCTAAATACGATCATACATTCCGTATCATTGCCCGGAAAAGCCCAAGGAGAGGCAGCCTACAAAATATTTACACGACACAGTAATAACGCAGACACCATGTCGGAGACATCAGTTCTTTTTGCGGACCTGACAATGTGAATGCATATGGAGAAAAGGAAGCTACTCGGCATTTGTCTCGTTCCAGCAACGATAAGTATTGTTGTGCAGTGAAAGTAGAGGGAGGAGTGGAATGCAACCTTGGAGAATACTTCTGGTTACTCAAAGAAATTTTCAATAATAAGTACACAAGTTTGGAGGTCCTGGACCAACATTTCAAACTTTTTGTGGAGAACAATCAGTTCCTCCCACACAAACGTATAATCGTAGATGGAGAGTGAAAGATGAATGTCACTAGAGGTCCTGAGTGACCAAGCTACAAATATCTTGATAATAATTCGTGTTTTATGTACATAAAAGTTCCGAGTAACAATACTTTTTCTTTGTTAGCAAATATTCGTCTGTTTATGGCGATTGTCTTGTGCTTATTATCGCGACAACGACCGGCACCTGTGAAAATGACTCAAATCCTATTATAAGTGCCAATGCACTACTTAAATATACTGAAATATTGTGAATGGTGGGATGGTAGTATACTGAAAAAATGCCTTGTAAGTCATCGTAACTGACCTGACGTACAATAAGTGGGCGACAGTGGTATAAGTCATTTAATTTCTCTGGCATAAACTAAAGAGAGATCCTTAGCAATAATGTCGTGAAAACCAAAGTATTAGTACAATGACAAGCATTCACCAGCTTCACACAAAAGAAACCACTAATCAGCTATTGGTGTTCTATGGAAACCCCTCCTCAAAATGAGAGCAACGCACAAGGCACACATCTCAACAAGAGTACTGTTTTTCACTAGATACTCCTTGCTGTGAAGGCTCATGACTGACAGAGGTATCTCCCTTCCAGCTGACTTTCTGAGACAGGAAAACACATTGTATCATGAAAGCTGCACCTCCATGCGAAACTTAACTGCGTACTCATGTTTTTCCTTGTTACTGTAACTAACTATGAATTTGTTAAACATCGTCGGTCAAAATAATGTAGGTAATGTCAGAAACTGCACGCATATTACATTATGGATATTCCCCAGATAACTGCTACGTGATGTCACTGCAAATGGTACAGACAGCAGAGAGCTCAATCAGGCACTTGAATGTAATTCGAAAACAGTAAACATACACATCAAAACTAATTGCGATGTCATAAAAAATTTGATTCTGTAACCAGACCGCTAATGATTACATAAAGAATCCGTATATATTTAAATGAATTTTGGTGTGTGAAATAGCGCTTACTACTTCTACAGTAAAGGTGTAATAAAATTTTACATATAGGCGAGCTTTGTGATGGTCAAACGAGACATTGTTAAAGCAAAAACAGAAGTAAAAATACAATCATAATTAATAAAAAGATATTCAGCGAATATGGAATAAAAGACGTTCAGATGGAATAAATACTCCCCGATGATCTGCATCGGTACTGAAATGTAATTCAAATTTGACTGGTTTCACCAATGGAACAATTAACTTGTTCTGGGTGCTACAATAACCTATAATGGCTAGAAACCAATGACAAAATACAGTAGGAAAAGCCTTGTTAGGGACCTTTTAGAAATTCAAATTCCAGATCAACCACGTAGAATACAACAACGAACAGTACGCTTTTGATACGCGTGACGTGTCTCGGACAGAATAGCTATGGTGACCTAATAATGTTACTCAAATGACAGACTCGTCCACAGCAGTTCGTGCTCTACCCAAGATATCGGCCGCTCAGGCAGGAATGTCAGGGTCTCAATGCAAATCCTATCTTTCACGTTTCGCTGACGTCAGTATGTGGGTCTGTGTTCCGGAAGCTGCTTTCGAATAATCCGCTTCCGACTCTCTATGAAACCCAGGCCCGCTCCACAAATGAGCCACGAAGACAGTCAGCTTATCACACAGCCTATGGCCAGCAAAATTCATTTTCTGCACAAAAGATAGTGTCATGTATTGCAGTAATGTTTTTACGTGATTGTGCTGACAATGTGAAAACTGTATGTCCTGTAATTGCTTGACTGTTACTAAGTCTAACGTCAAATTTACATTAAAGAATAAGATATTTAGCCTGCAAAAATATATCAGCCCCGCAACTATATGAAATGTTCGCAAAGACTCACTCAGCAGTTAGTAAAGGTACTGCTTAATCGATACTAACATTAGAAGATTTTTGTTAAAAGGTGTAAGACATTTTCGAAAGTAGCTAGAAAAGTGAGGGTTACAGCTTTACATAAATACGAAATAATTGGCCATGATTCCTCTATTGCGCTAAGTATTATAAGCTTTTCTTGTCCATTTCTCCTTAAAATGAGCACAGACAATGGTATGCAGTCGCACTTAACTTGTTTTGTAGCTATAACGTCTCTCGATGCCACATGTTTTTGCTGACAGAGGTAATAGCTTTGTTAATTACGGACTTACAATCACCGTAGTGTTTGACAACTGTCTGTAACCAGTCATTATTACAGATTCAGATAAACAAAATGTGCGAGAGTGAAATTTAAAAATAAAAAAGGCTAAGAAATCTTACTCATTTCCCAACTAGATCTACATATCTGGCTGTGCTTACTGCCAGATTTTCAATTTTATTGTTACTGTAACGGATAAATACGTTGTCATACATTTTAATGAATGAAAATGTCCTGGGATTTCACATTCCTTGTGTTTACTCAACATATAACACAGAATAATTAACCAGGTACCTCCTGCACTTTTTTCTGGTTATTTAAATTTAACATTTGTTGCTTTTATCTTTTTGTTACATTGAAAAACGGGCATTTAAGAAGGAAAGACAATTTTTACCTTTCTAATTTTAATATAATATAGTATGCTACACAGGGAACGTTAAGTACTGTTTAGAGCAAATCATACATGTAAATGAAATGGCTACACATTTTTGTGCTGAAATAAACCAATTGAAGAAACTCCTAAAGAAACAGACACAACTGCGTCATTGGTGTAGTATAAATTAGTGGGCTGCAGATAGAGATCTGATGCATGTATTGCGTTTGGCTGTCAAGAGAGCAGATCGTGACGCTTTAAGTGATTACCGTAGAAAAAAATTGTAAAAAAATCTATCACAAGACCCAAAGAAATTCTGCCTCCGTGTAACAACTGTTAGTGGCCACATAATTTGCGTTCTGTCACCCACAGAAGAGGCAGGAACTGAAATTGAAGATAGGAAATGCTTGATTCCAATTTTAAATGTTCCTTTGATAAGAAAATCCAGAAGTATTGTCCCCATTAGTTCTCGTACCACTCAAAAGATGAGCGAAATAGATTTCAGTGTCAGTGCAGAGACGTCGAGAAACAGCTGATATCGTCAAAATTAAACAAAGCTCCGGCTCTATCAAATGGCACAATGAGTATGCGGATGAGTTACACCCTCTTTTACGTATAATCTACCGTAGATCTCTCAAACAAATAACCATTCCTAGTATTTGAAAGAAAGCATAGGTCCCACTCGTCTACAAGAAATGTTACAGAAGTGATCAACAAAACTGCCTTCCAGCATCCTTGACATTCATTTGTTGTAGAATCTTAGAACTCACTGTGAGCTCAAATGAAATGTATTTCGAGCAGAATGACCTCCTCCATGAGTACTAATTTGGTTTCCGAATACATGTATCAAGTGAAACACAATTCTCACTTTTCACACATTACAGCCTGAAAGTCATGCACCAGGTTAGATATGTGTTTGCAGTATTCCACGAGTTTTCAAAAGTATTTTACTGAGCACCATGTCTATGCTTAATTTGAAAACTGCCATCTTACAGCCTATCAAGCGTAATTTTTGATTCGATCGACGAATTTTTTGGTAGGTAGGACGTAGCAAGTTATGTTGGATTGAGAGTCGTTGATAGATGCAGAAGTAAAGTTGAGTGTGCCTCCGGAAAGTGTTAGGTCCCTTGGTGTTAGTGCTCTATACTATTAACCTTGTGCACTATGTTAACAGTAACCTCTGACTTCTTGCAGCCGAAGCAGTTGTCGATAATGAAGTAATTTCTGAAGGAAACTGTGTAAATATTCAGTCAGATTTTGATAAGGTCTCAAGGTTGTAAACAGATTGGCAACTTGCTTCAAATGTTCAGAAATGAAAAGTAGTGAACTTCTCGAAATGAGAAAAAGAAGTAGTATCCTATCGGTAGTACCCTGTAACTGAGTCACATTTGGAATAGGTTAACTGATGCGTACACCTGGCCGTTTTGTTATGAAATGGTTCAAAAATGTTTCAGATGGCTCTATGCACTATGGGACTTAACATCTTGGTCGTCAGTCCCCTAGACGTAGAACTACCTAAACCTAACTAATAATCTAAAGACATCACACATATCCATGGCCCAAGGGAGGATTCGAACCTGCGACCGTAGCAGCAGCGTGGTTCCGGACTGAAGCGCCTAGAGCCGCTAGGCCACAGCGGCCTGCATGTGTTATGAAATGGAATGTTTATACAGTCTCGGTAATAGGTAAAGCAGGTGGCATATTGCGATTCATTCTTAGATTACTAGGGAAATGCAGTCCGTTTACAAATTACTCGCACGATCCTTCCTAGAAAATTGCCCAAGAGTGGGATGCTTATCGAATTGCACTAACAGGGGACAATGAAATATGAAGAGAAGGGTAGGGCGGTCTTCTTCGACCCGTGATAGGGTGTAGCGAAAATGCTAAACAAAACAGGGCTGGCTTTTTGTTAAAGACAGATGTGACATATCAAGTCAAAACCTACTTAGGAAGTTCCTGGATTCAGTTTTAATGATGACTCTAGAAACATATTACAGCTATCGTTTCCATAGGGGTCACGAAGACTGGAGACTCAGTACAGACGGCATAGAGGCATTTAAGCAATCAATCTTGCCACCATACACGCGTGAAGGAAACGGGAGAAAGCCCTGAATACCAGTGAAACTGGACACCCCCTCTGCCATGTACTTGGTTTGCAGCGGTAGGTGTAGATACACACTAAAATATCATTTTCATCATTCTATGAAAGACAGAGTATTAGAAAACTAGCTTACTTTAAAGTTAACTGAGTCCCAGCAGGCACTATATGCACTTAATATGGAACGCAGCCATGAACTATCACATTAAGGCCATGAGAATTGAATCATTACATTTGTAATATCTGGCAGGAACACTGATTAAGTCAAATGTCTAAGTTATAATTTCATGAACTCTCTTTACTTTCCGTATAACACAAAGAAGATGATTTACTGAATTATTCAGCAGTATTGGTCGCTCGCTGGACTATTACACCGGCATAAAATTAATGCCATCCAAACTAAAGAAAATAGCTCTCAACTTGGTATATGTGCATTCATCTGCCATTATTTTACCTGTAATCGCAGCCACAGAAAAACGGATCAATACGCTTTCGAAGTACCGCACCTATCGTCGCTCAAGGGTCCCCCAAGACTCTTGACCCTCTGCACGCAGTGCAGTTCGTACTAATTCGAGGGCTCGTAACTTTTTTTTATTCGACACCAGCCAAAATGGTGTTTCACATCTGTGACTCCTTGATGTGCTTCAATATATTTGTATTGAGGGATTAGTGGATACTCATAGTGTTTTGGGGTTGTATGATTTTCTGCTTGTATCTCTGGTTCCTTTTGCATACATCACTGTAAATACTGTACCTTTCCTCGTGATGTACACGAAATATAAAGTAAAATATTCTCGCATGTTTGCATACAACCCTCACATCATTCTTAATTTATTGAGTGTACTGTTGCAGAAAAGAAAGTTTAATTTCTTATTTAATAGTATTTTTATGACTAAATGCCTTCAACAGGAATAATGGTATGTACTTAAATGTGACATTTCATAATTTAAATGCATGACTTCATTGAACAGTTGGTATTAGCTTATCATATTGTTTCAGACTGAAGTTAACGTTTTCCTGCATGATGGATCTCTCAAAGTTTCCACTAGACAGCCAAGTGTGCACGATGGAGGTTGCTAGCTGTAAGTACTATTCATGAGAGGAAATACTGACGTAAGGGCATTAAGCTTGTTCCATAATCGTAATAATATTATTAGTAGTATTGACGTACAAGAGACTCTGGTTGTCACAAGCAACTCTGCCAAAAATTAAACAAAAACTTATCATTACTCTACATCAGTATAATCTAATTGTAGGTATATGTTGTTATCAACGTACAGCACCTAACGAAAACATACGATCCTTCAGTTTCTCCCGGCATAATCACTGACCGGTCACTCGATGGGTATACTGGCGGTTCATAGTATCAAGAAGGCACAATAATTATCTGAGTCCAATTCAAGCACAAATGTAGAAATACTGGAAAAGCGCCGTTAGTGATACCATCGAAATAAGCCCCTTCTACAGTCTTATTAACCTTTTCATTGTTAATATTACTTGCATGCATATGAAAAGTAAAACGTCAAAAATTGCCGTCCTTCGTGATAGATATTAAACTTTCACTACCAAAAAAATTGTAAGTTGATCTATTTGGCAAAAAGGAAATGTTGCAGGAACCTAACTACATTCATGTATGTGCGCCTAGGATTTTCAGAGATCATTTTTTAATTGTAGGATGAGTTTATCACAACGGAAATTAAGGAGAAAAGTATAACCAATCAGTACCAAAATAGATTTATTCTCCTGGCATGAAAAACTTGAAATATTGCACAAAAGGTTACAATGTAGTATTTGAATATGACTTTGACGTATAACATACCAATGTTTTTAACATTCTGCTAAGTTTTATGGGGTATATAAATAGCACTACAAACAAATTATGTACAAAGCAGCATAATCACTTAGGTGTGTAGGGATGTTTCAAAAGAATGTCAGAGATGTTTAAGGAGAAACAGTTACTTCTGATATTGTTGGAATACTGAAGATAGTGATTTGGTATGATACTCGTGAAACAAATACACTATACATCCTATAGACACACACCACCCAGTTTGATAACAGTCTACTATATATCCATCCAGTGGAATGTACTATTTTTCTTCAAGTTCCGAAAGGATGTCGCTAGATGCTATCACTAGACAGATGAGATATAGAAGTCTCAATGCTCAAAACGGAGCGTTATTTAGTGGACGTACGTATCCCATCAACTACGAAAGCGTTAACTGGGACTGCGGCTATATTCTCAGCATGTCTTGAGAATAAGCACTAGGTGTACTTACCAGAAAGATAGTGCTGATGGCGAGGTCGGACGTAGTGCCTGCTTCCACGCAGTCACAGCCAGGTTACTACGCCAGGCGTCGCCGGCCACAATCTCTGACACGGTCAGTGCTTTGGCTGCTAACAGGTGCCCTCGGGTGCAGACCACGTACGGTGCGGCCAACAGGCGCAAGCGTTGTAAGTCGGCCGTACGCTCTCAGGACGTCAGTGTGTCAGCGTACCTATCTCGACAAGTCTGTTTGCCGAACGCTATGCACCAGCAGTACACTCCTGGATCGTTCCATTAACAAACACATAGTTTCAGTTTATTCAATTACTTTTAACAACTGTGGGATCGTATTTATATGAAATGCACACAGTTACTTATATTTCTTTACTCCATTTCGATAAGTTAAATATATATAAAAACAAATCATCTGCCACTGTTACCGGCATTAAAAAATAATTTTACTTTACAGTTTCCAAAACCATAGAGGAGCTGAGCCTTGAATGGAAAACCTTAAATCCAGTAATCATGGGGAAAGGATTACGTATGCCACAGTTCGAGATTGTCAAGATTGCAGCTTCTGATTGTCAGGAATCCTTTCAAATAGGTAAGTCGGGGTAGAACGAAAAATAAGTTACTTTGTACTCTAATATAGCTTAGAACGTTACTTATAGTCCATAACCGACATTAAGATGTCGCTGAAACTTTTCCAACGTTTGGATAATAAAAATGACAACTCCCTTTCGCACTTTTCATTTGCGAACTGATTTACTCTTTCAGAAATCATTCATATTGACACATTCTGTTCATTAAATTATCTCAAGTTTTCTTTCAGTCTTTCATGAGGTAGCCATATAACACACGTAGAGATAATGAATTAGCATTGACTGTAGAAACATCACCATAACCAGTTCACGTTATAAAAGAAACCTCTGCGGGTAATTGCACGTTCACCGAGACAAATATGCAGTGAATTGATAACAGAACAGTAAAGACATATTTTCGACAAATGCTGCCTTGCCCCTTACAACTGTCCCACATGTACCTGTTTATTCACCAGCAAATAATTTTTTTAATATACAGTGATCTCCAGCAATATAAACATGTACATGAATGTATAAACATCTAAGGATGGGCGCAATCCCGAGACCAGTCGCGTGAAAAATAAATAACCTTTGATCGTGACTGGTAGCGGAAATTTTTCTACAACCTATAAAGCAACAATCACGGAGTTCAACAGCATCCACTTTGGATAAAATTCATATCACAGAACAGAAAAAGATAGACTTTGGCTCACGAATCAAACCACACAGGGAGACTACATGTCCATAAATTTCATCGGAATGCACAACGGGTTTAGACTCTGTAAAAAAATGTTTACCTATCATTTCTCTTTATTGACTGAAGACTGGTTTTATGCAGCTCTCGCCTCTAGTATATCCTGTGCAAGCCTCTTCACCTCTGTACAACTCTTGCAACAAACATCCACTTGCTCTTGGTTGCTGTAGACATGTGTTGCCGTCATTCTACAACTACTACCATTCACACTGTTCTCCATAACTAAATTGACTATCCCTTGTTGCCTCAGATGTGTGTTCAGTTAGCCGATTCCTACTTTTTCTCAGGTGGTTTAATATATTTCCTTTCTCCTCAGTGTGACTCAGTACCTCTGCATTAGTTATAAGATCTACCCAACTAATGATCTGCACTCAAGTGCACAATCACCTTTGTAAAACTTACGTTATCTTCCAGAATATGTTGGGTATAGCTCTAGTATCACTTGGTACAAGGCTACCCTCCAGACAAATACTTTCAGAAAGCAGACCTACACTTTTATATTACATGATCAAATATTTACTTCTTCAGAAAAGCCTGCTTTCACTATGTTTTCTATCTCGACTGTTGTTCGTTATTATTCTGCAAGAAGAGAAAGCTCATTTTCTACTTTTAGTACCTAGTTTTCTAATCTTATTCATTCGGCATCGTGTGATATAACTGCAGTTCGGTGCATTGCCCTTCTTTTACTTTTGCTGATGTTCATCTTATACCATCCTTCCAAGAACCTACCTATTTCTACTGATCTTCGAGTCCTTCGCCCACTCTTGCAGAATTACTGTCATCAGAAAACTTTCATTTATATCACTGAACTATAATCTCTTTTCCAAATACGTCTTTGCTTTATTTTACTGCTTCTTCGATTTACATATTGAAAGTTCTTCCATCTTTTCACGTCTTTTTACTCTCATAACTGCATTCTGTTTCCTGTATCAGTTTTATAGAACCTTCCCCTCGATATATTTTATGGATCCTGTCACTGAATTTTATAAAAAAATTTACTTCAGTCGAACCTGATGAAAGCTAACTATAAGTATACTGTTTCTTTTAATTTAGGTTTGGCTTTCTTCAGTGTTTATTCAAAGTGGTTGTGTAACTATTCCTTCCTTTGTGTTCGATTTCTCCAGAACCCAAACTGATCTCCTCCTATCTTCCACTAGTCATTCCACTCCTCCGTATTATCCCAGTGCACTCAAGAAATATAATCATTTGTTTGTAATGTGGCGTTATACTGCAATGCATAAAGTTTGTACTGAAATGCAGCGGTTTGCAACCAGCTTGTTTGATGGCTGCTTCCTTTCATATTTCTTTTTTCTTGACCTTTAGTCCGTATCTTCAAAGGATCGGCTCGGCATATTAATTTATGGATTTGCCAATGTTATGGTAGCGTGTGGCTGCATGATATCCCTGCAACCCCTTTCATCTCCCCTGCTGAATCGTAACAGAAACTCATACATGTAACGAAATAATACGGTTGTGATTTGTAATAGCAAATGTAGATCTCAGGAAACGGATCATAGCGTTAAAAACCAGTGAATAACAGTTAAATGTAAAATAATCCATCAATGAAAAGAATACAGATCTGAACATTTTGCTTCAACCGTGACACGAGAATATTGGCATCCACGCACAAAGAACTAGTTAACATGTACGAACAGACAAATTAAAAGTTAGAACTCATTAAAAATTTCTTACATGAACAGATGTAAGGGTAGTATGTAGCGTGTATTTCACGACAAGGGTCCTTTTTTAAGAATCTCAAAACCAAAACATGATAAATACATCTAGAAAAGCAGTACATAACAAGAAACATAGGTCGCATGTTATATGTAGTGAATATGATATGCTAACAAAGTGACTGTGCACAGGAAACCTAATAACATTTCGTCATATACTGTGTAGGAGCTAGAGTGAACAAAGGTATCACACAGAAGAGGCAAAAAGAATGTACAGTATCAGAAAATTCGTAGGCGCATGAATAAATACGGCAATGCAGTTTAATAAAGCTCTGTCAAAAATACGTAGTAGACCTAGCTATTAGGTAGGTAATTTTAAAAATTTCAGAAGAATACAGGAATATTCTGGTACTTATATAACATGATTCTATTTAGAGAGAAAGATTTATTAAGACAGATACTTGACAATTTTGATCGATTCTACAATCATATGGTATTGTGCCTACATTCTAGCACTGTGTGTGACAAAATTTATACAATGGACAATAAATACTACTAAATTCATAAAAGGTGATTCATGTACCAATATGTATTAACTAATAACTATGAGACTAAAGGAGAGGGGTGGGGGAGGTGCGATAAAATTAAGAAGGAGGACGATGAGGTGAAAAGAAAACTTACAGACAAGAAAATATCTTGCAATGTATAAAACCCTAAATATGAGTGCACAAACAACAGAGGATTTCGGTTCACAACTTAAAACTGTTATATCTGATGGAAGATAGACTGAAAATAAGCCTAAAACTTGCCACGTAAATGGAGGTTATAAAATTCTGGAAAGTATAAATATACAATGAGTAAATTAAATTACATGTAAAAATCTAGTTCACCTATTTACAAAAAGCTTGTAAAGGATGTACATGAGGGAATTACTATACAATAAAATTAATAAAATGTACAAATGTAATGAAACAAGGTACAACAAGAAACGTGTTGTGCTCCTGAAGTGTATAAGCCAAGGGTACTACTACCTTTACATGTTTAGATAAATGGTGCATCACATGAGAACTTAATGATAAATTAATGTAAAGTAGCCACAATAGGTTAGATTACAAGTGGGGATGGGGCGTGACAATTAAGTGAATAAATATAACACATCAAAGAAGTTTTCTAAGCAATTATTTTTCTTCTTCTTCTTCTTCTTCATTGTATTATTATTATTGTTAACAGAAAAGCCGGTGACAGGAAATGAGTTCAAATCGAAACTTGCTTTTGGCCATTTTTTCCTGCAGACAGTCGTCGATGCAGAACGGCAGTACACTCGTATATTTTAACCAGGATCTTGAGTAGTTTCCTCCTTGTAAACAGATATAGTGTTTTATATTTTGATCGATGGAAATCGTAACGGGACTCATCATTTCTGTTGTGCTGTTAGTATCCTATCTATACGATTTCTCTTATTCTCTGTTGATGCATCAGGTGGGCCGAGTGAGCTCCGGGAATTCTAAACTATTTTTAGCTGTCCACTGCTCATGAAACGTTCGACTTCCACTAATCCTTTGTGATGTCCTATCCGTTCTCCGATATACATGAGGTTATAATATTCATTTTACTTACGTTCACAAAACCGCTCTGACATCCGTAATATCTATAATGTGGTAAAGAGCGATAGCATTATTGGGGAGCTCAACCAGGTCGTGAATCTAGCGGACACTGCGAAATATTGGCTGTAGGGATTTAGGGTGACATACTTTGCCGACACAATTCCTGACACCGAAAAATGAGGTGCTTTTAAGTAAATTTTATAGATATTGTTTCAGTTACATTTCGCTACACCTCTTTGTACAACAGGCTGCCTGAAGATAGTGCAGTTCATATTAAAAATTGTTAATTTCGCTAATCTGTTGACACCTCGGTAGGTGTCGGTGGTGCTGAACATCATCGTCTGTAGTAGACAGTTCCCTACAACCTGATGACTGTGCGAACCCTCAAGCACTCTTTGTAAAGTTCTTATTGAAAGTAGACAGAAAGAATTGCGGTTAGTATGGAAGCAATATCTCCTAATCACACAGGGTGCTGAGTAGAGGTAAAAAGCTTGAAGAACACAGTGGACCAAATTGAGCGCTGAAGTTTTATATGCAATAATGACTAAGGTTAGCTATAGGTAGAGAAAGAACACTGTAAATCCGAAATTTTTCATCATGTGCAAATCTATGAACCTCAGCTTTCAGGACATAGCTAAGCAAGTAGTAGGTTGCCATTTGTATACATCCTAAGGTTCTCTTAGAGATTTCTCAGGAGGTAAAAGAATGAAACCATTAATTTCCCCATGGTCAGGAACTATTTTTGAGACAATGACTTAAGCAACACAGCTGCTGCTGTACTTTTGGGCAAATGCGTAATGAGAAAGCCAAATTAGAAAAGGAGTGTCATTTAAGTGACATGTTGGTCGAATGGTTACTAGAAGATATCAGCAGCTGACAGCTTCAGCGCGACTAACACAGAGAGAGAGAGAGAGAGAGAGAGAGGAAGGTAGAGGGAAGATGTGTCTGTAAATGAGGGAGAGTCAAGGAGATGGATGGAATTGAAACGAAGCCCGTTCTCAACCCATCTGTCTATTTGTTACTATTATCCCGTAGACGGGAATACTATTACAACAGATACGACTGAGCCACATGGAACTTCATTTTCTCCCGACGTGTAAAATGGTCAAATAAATTACGGGAATGCAGCCGGATGACGTCCTCGACAACACCGATATTACTACAGGTGCGCACCCCGTCATTTTCAATGTAGGAGCCGGCCGGTGTGGCCGTGCGGTTAAAGGCGCTTCAGTCTGGAACCGCGTGACCGCTACGGTCGCAGGTTCGAATCCTGCCTCGGGCATGGATGTGTGTGATGTCCTTAGGTTAGTTAGGTTTAAGTAGTTCTAAGTTCTAGGGGACTTATGACCACAGATGTTGAGTCCCATAGTGCTCAGAGCCATTTGAACCATTTTTTCAATGTAGGAATGCTACGAGGGAGCGCCGAGCAAAGCTATTTAAAGCATCAGGACGCAGGGGATATGCAGAGAGAGAACATACAAACCGAAACAGCTGGCGCCACCACACAACTAAAGATGACCAACATCAGAAGTTATTTACAGTGAACATTAATTACCAGTGGGTGAGCAAGCAGGGTGAACTCTGTCCTTCTGTTGTTTCACCAGGGAGAAGGCAGGCTTCCAAACGGAATTTTGGCAAAGACCTCCGTCTTTATTGATAAGGTCATTGCTAATTCTATCTCAACTACATATTTAATAACCATATGATAACAGCAGCATTTCGTTTGAATGTCTCATTTTTTTTATCTTTTTCTTCACTCGCGTTACTCTGACTGATTCGTTACATCCACGTGTTGATTTAACGAATCTACAGTGGGTGGACGAATATAGAAAAACACCAAAACGCAACAGCTCACCACGCCTGATACACCAAGAGTTCTGATTATGGGACAGTCGAAAGTGTATACGTCCATTTTGTAAAATGAAGAAACCACCACAGTTGTTTAACATAAAGTCCTTTATTGTGTGCACCACCGGTTTCGGAAGACTTTAAAGCTTCATCATTTGGTGTAAAACATAAAATCACTTAACCATTTGAAATCATCCTCACCCCATGTGACAACTGGCCAAAGATGCTGTCAGTCTATCAGATCCGACGATAAAACGTCGAGTTATGAAAGTTATGAGGCTCGTACATGAACATGTCTGAAGATGGCAATCTAGCCGAAATGTATCGTTCACAAAAAATTCTAAACTCTTATAGCAGCAATCTGTACTTTATTACATAATGTTTCTAAGAGTATCTTCAACGCTGTGGATTTATTGGATAGTAAACGTTCTTGACTAAAATTCTAACCTATTTACTGCACTTTCTTTGGTGAATTAATTTCGGTTGTCAAAGTTCTTCGTACCAATTAGACGCTATAGTCAACAACTAAGTAGCTGTCTTTACCCTTTTAGTCCATGTTTTATATTGTGAGCGTCGCTTATATACAGCGTACAAGGAGTCAGCCAGTACATAACTGAGTTCTTCGGCACGGGATGATACTGAAATTCCGCTTCACCAATACCTGTCTTTGTGCGTTTGCTTTCGGTACACTTTGCGTTCTAGTGCTTCAGTCGATGTCCCGTATGATGCGGCGTCTATGAATAGAATTCTTCTGCACTTTGATCCTGAAGTGAATCCTCTTGCGCAGATTGTTCAAGCTTTAGATAAACATGTGTAGCTGTGGCACTTTGTGGGACCTGTAATCCACGTGTCATCCACTATCTGAACCGGCAGCACGGCCGTCACACTGTCGACTGGTGCCTCAAAAACAAGGCTTCCACTTGCCTTTAGTTAAGGTAATCCCATTTGTTATTTGCCTTAAGAGATGATTTTCGTTGTATATTTTCGGTACTCCACAAATTGTGTGTGAAACTGGCGTTCTGCGCATGAGTCACGTGGCAGTGTACCTGCGTTTTTTAAACTATCTCGGCTTTACGTTCGTCCTTATGTCTTCGTACTTGAGTTCAGTTAATGTTTTTCATTTTGTGCCCTTGTTGTAGGGTGAGCGGGATAGATGTAGCATTCTACATCTACATCTACATCTATACTCCGCAAGCCACCCAAAGGTGTGTCCTTTTACATTATCATAATTCCTTTCCTCTTCTATAATAGCTGCAATTACTAATTCTATGGTTTTAGTTCGGTGGAGTAGAAAGTAGTAAAATTTGAACTGTATCCCAACTAATCGTCTCACGTCATGCGTTCTGATACAGCGAAAAACAGACGTCGCATAACGTCGCTGGGACCGGCTAGTCACCTATATGATTTTCGAGATGCATATCCTTATTACTGATTTCCGGACATGCGCACTTTATTAACTGAATGTATATCATATAATTACATCTCAAATTTCGATTCGGGTTTATAAGTTATCGACTTGTGCACCAGTCCATTGTCAACGTCCCAGAACTGCAAGGAACGACGAAGTCCATCGACCATCTCGGTGTGTGACGGTGAAGTTGAGAGTTGAGTTATCGTGGCAGACTCGTTTGTAGGCGTAATCATAGTGAGCAACCGGAGAGACAGCAGTCCACGGACTAGTTACAGGGCAGTGCTCAGCTTTGTTTACTTCGTGCTCGCAGACAGCGTGGCGACTGACGTGCGGCAGAGCCACCCAGTTGCTGCCCACTGCAAAACGAAAGCGCACTGCTATTGTAGCTGCGGCCGACAGGAGTGTCGTGCGATATATCAGTCAATGGTCGTCTCTATGCTCTAAATAAGATGCTATGTCCGAACATTTTAAATCGACAGATACAACTTATTTCCCTTTGGTATACGAAAGTTTGTGATACATTTTCTATCTCTCAGTAAAGAAACATACCTGAAGCTTGGACAGCGCATGTACAATGTTTCTGTGTGGAAGGCTCAACCAACGCCTTCAGAAATGTTTTGAGTGTGTGATGGAGGGAGCTATTCAGATCCACTCAGTGACGGAATTCAATAATCCAATAACCCAGCAGATGTAACTTTTTCGGAGGTAATTTGTCGTGTTTATATTGAATTCTAAGTAGCCAGATGCTCACATTTATATTAAACTGCACAGTCTCTTGTCCTCTACTCTGTAACTAAGAACGATGATTTCGTCTCAAGTATGGTAGGGTATGGCACCATTTCTGTATTGGTTGGCACTGTTGTATCAAAGCTAGTCTACACGTCAGTGACAGATTCGTTTCGGGAGTACAAAATTGAGCGACTATCGTCTTGTAGCAGGTTCTTCTGAGTTTTATAAAACGAAAGTGTATAATTCGTGTAGAATTTGTTTATGAGTTGGCGGTTCTCTCGTCGTGTACGCTTGATTTTTTTATGTAACAGGAAACTGGTAAGGGTATTTGTATCCAGTAACAGGTTTCGAGCCTATGTTATGAGTAAGAGCATTAAAATAAATGTGAAGATGTTGAAAATACATACATTACCAAAAATATCCTGAAAAGAAAAACTTACTTATAGGTAACGTTGGTGTTTACAAAATTAGTATGACTCATCATCCTATGAGGGATAAAGAAACCCCTTTTAATATCCAAAGTAGAATTACTAGTTTATTTTATCAACAAGTCACAACAAGTAATCATTATGCTATACTTCAGATTTAGTAATGTCCATTATCGCTCATCGTATTGAAAAATACGGAAACGCTTCACTCTTTTCGAACTGTTCCATTGGAGCAGTACTGTGATTGGCAAAAAGACGTGTTGCTGTTTTATGAACTTCTTCTTCTAGATTTTCGCATACATAGCGCCTGCTGTAAACGAATAACGTAATGATGTTTATAAGGAAAGCAACTACTCGTAGACTGAAGAAAAATGTTGAAAGAAATAAAACAATAATTGTTATCACACTGTTTCAACTCCGACCCATCTGAGGAAAATGGTGTTACTATTTCTGGAATAATTAGGAAGTGGACACCAATTAGCTTTTGGGGTAGCTTCCTATGTGTAAAGCTTCTGAGTATTGTTGTTCTCATACCGATATAGAGTGTGTGTGTGCCTGTGTGTGTGTTTGTGTGTGTGTATGTGTGTGTGTGTGAGAGAGAGAGAGAGAGAGAGAGAGAGAGAGAGAGAGGGAGACTATTTTATTTGGGAACCCACGGATTCGGTTGTGACTTTATAATTTTCTGTAATACCTGCAGACTGGAGAAACACAGAAACACTTGTGGCTGTAATGTTGTTACGTTGTGAGTTGGGTGTCCGCTCTGCGCAGGCAACTACAGCTGCCTGGTGGCGGAGTTCCACCTGTCGCGGTCGGTGGGCTACCACCTGGTGCAGAGCTACCTGCCCACCATGCTCATCGTCGTCATCTCGTGGGTCTCCTTCTGGATGGACGTGGACTCTGTGCCGGGCCGCACCACGCTTGGCGTCACGACGCTGCTCGCCGTCTCCTCGCAGTCCTCGGGTAACTACACGGGGCTCACTTTCTCCTCACATGGTGCTAACTCTACTGTGCATTTTAATAGAGCGCTTGCAGTATCTTGCACCTCACTAATTTAATTAAGTTTCGACTCCTTAAGCATTTTTTACCGATCGCTAAGCGTTTTCAGTCGCAACGCGGAATCTCTTAAGTTAATAATTTTAGTCTCTTTTTATCTTTATATGATTATGCATTCTATATCAAGTTGTTATACCCATATACATGTGATAATATATTAATTCAGAACTCATGTACCAATATCCAAGGGGAGTACGGAACATGTACGTAAACCCATAGCAAAACACTCTTTTAACAACGATTGAGAAGTCTTCAGAGAGAAAGCACGCTACTGCCTTCCGTGTCTGCCTGCAGAGAGACTGTTCTGAATTACGCTCTCTGGTACTTAAGATCTTCTCCAGGTAGACGTCGTCGTCTAGGCCTGTCTCTCTAGTTCGTTAGTTCATGCTCCTAAGCAGACATTCTTTCGCTGTCTGCTGCAGGCTGTCTTGTAACTAGCGTCTTACCTCTGCTTCTCTCTATTCTTGTTCGTTCGTCCTGAAATATCGTTGTTCCTTTCGAAAATCTTTTAATATTTGCCACTCACCCTGTTGTCGCCTATCATATGGTATAAGTACATCCATCTGCAAGGGTCCTATTGTAAACTCTAATCTGAAGTAATAACAAACATAATTTCCGTTTCTTTATGGCTTTCAGTAGCCCCTGTCAGCAGTCTTTTGTATCCGCACACTGCATCATATGTCCTTCGACGTAAATATTCTTACGTTTTTCCATCCCCAAAATTCTTCTCAATTTTACTTCCATTTCTTATGCAGATATTCCTGGACGTCTTATTACATGTATTAGTATCCATTCCCTTCTTCGGTATACGGTGAATTTTTCCATAGAAATGAATTACGGCACATGTACGAACACAAGTTATAAATTTTTGTGTCGGACTGCAGTACTGTGAATATCATAGTTATCGCAGTTACAAACATCAACGAGACGTTTAGAATTATTTCGTTTCCTAAGAAAACGTAGGAGATGAGGTGGGTAGATGACCATATTAAATTACATCGTGATAAGATGCCAGCAAACACCCTGAGGCAGACATTTCTACCAATACTGAAGATGGAATAGCAGAATTACAAAAATATTCAGTTACCTATATTTTCAGAGTTGGGAGCTATAGTAACAAAACAGAAGAATACTAAATCAGCAAGGCCAGAGTTCATAAATAGAGAACTCTTGACAAACTGGGGACGTTCCCACAAATTACATTTTCTTCACTTATAAAACACCTGCTGCCTTACAATTAGGATACGCGACTACATGATTAACGGCAGCTGTTTCTTCTATACTAAAGAAAGACGAAAGAAGTAAAACTATATATAACAGAGTTGTTAGCATTCAACGTACAAACTGTACCCCGGTGTATTAAACACCCGGTTAAAGTCAACACCAGAGCCACTCTTGCAGGAAGAAGAGAATGATTTTCGAAACGGGAGAGTTTCCATTGACAATGTTTTTACCATCAAACAGTTAATACAGAAAACAAATCAAAATGTGGACGTAGAGAAGGCTTCCTATGAGGTAGACAGGCATGAACTTAGGAATACAGTGGCTAAGCAGTGCTTCCCTCAACACATAATAGCGTGTACTAAAAGCTTATACAAGGACACCTACTTAGTCTCGTTTATCTGATTACAGTGGCACTAATATAGTTATTAATGAGAAAGTAAGACAAGGGTGTGTATAATTACCCAAGCTTTTTAACATTTTTTGGACGATGTCTTACAGAGAGGGAAAGAGTAGGTACCACCTGGTATTATGTTACAAAGGACCACTCCAAATATGCTAGCACACGCTGAAGACGTAGCCGTTATGCGAAACACAGAACGAAATTATCAAAGAGCTATTTATTTAATACTTAAGGTTAGTGAAGGATTTACCTTCAAAACATCTGCCTCAAAATCAGTAACCATTTCATCCCAGGGCAAATAACGAATGGCTTGGATGACAGAATCTTAAAAGATGCTGAACTTTTTAGTTGCCGGCCGGAGTGGTCGTGCGGTTCTGGGCGCTACAGTCTGGAGCCGAGCGACCGCTGCGGTCACAGGTTCGAATCCTGCCTCGGGCTTGGATGTGTTTCATGTCCTTAGGTTAGTTAGGTTTAATTAGTTCTAAGTTCTAGGCGACTGATGACCTCAGCAGTTGAGTCGCATAGTGCTCAGAGCCATTTTTTTTTAACTTTTTAGTTACTTAGTCTGTAATACCTCGTACGCTTACGATGGAGATATAAAGAATGTCGAAGATGCCAACAATGTGCGGAACTATTAGAACAACACTGAAAACATCGCCGATGGAAACACGACAGAAGCTGTGGAAGATGATAGCAGTGCCGGCTATTTTATATGGCAATGAAACGTGGATATTAAGACAGAAAGACGGTAACCATAAACAAGCCATAAAAATGAAATGCCTTAGAACACAATTGAAGCACACACGCCTAGATAAATTGAGACAGCAGAATATAAAATCGGTTACAAATATGTTCAATACGGGGAAAGGTACAGGTTTATAGCAGGAAATGAGAAGAGCATTTAGAACAATGGACAATGTAGGGATTCAGAAGGAATCGCTGAAACGATGACGATGATTATCATGGTAATGTTTATTGATGATGGATTATGTTTCAAATGGCTCTGATCACTATGGGACTTAACATCTGAGGTCATCAGGCCCCTAGACTTAGAACTACTTAAACCTAACTAACCTCAGGACATCACACACATCCATGCCCGAGGAAGGATTCTTACCTGCTACCGCAGCAGCAGCGCGGCTCCGGACTGAAGCGCCTAGAACCGCTCGGCCACAAGGCCGTCATAATCGATTATGATGACCTTGTCGGGCTGCTAGCACTATATGTGGGTGCATGAGAAAATACACCGGTCAGGAATATGTGTGTTATAGAGAATTAATAGATAACTCTCTTCGTGCAGTTTTATCACTGCTTGCTCCGTGTTGGATTACGTCACAGCCCTGAAGGTTTAGTGAAACCCACAACACTGAGAGTGGAGTGTGTTTCTACCTATTTACCCTGAGGGCCCAAAGAAACTGCTATAGGCATGTGTATCCAAATACAGAGATATGTAAACAGGCAGCATACGACGCTGCGGTCGGCAACGCCTATATAACACAGCAAGTGTCTGACGCAGTTGTCAGATCGGGTACTGCTGTTACACTGGCAGGTTATCAAGATGGTGTTATAGTCGGCGCATGAGGGACGGAACACAGCATCTCCGAGGTAGTGATAAAGCGGGGAATTTCCCATACGATCATTTCACGAGTGTCCGGTGAAAATCAGGAATCCGGTAGAACATCAAATCTCCAACATCGCTGTGGCCGGAAAAGGATCCTACAAGAACGGGACCAACGACGACTGAAGGGAATCGTCCAACGTGACACAAGTGCAACCCTTCCCGCTAATTACTGCAGATTTAAATGCTGGGCAATCAAATAGTGTCAGCGTGCGAACCATTCAGCGAACCATCATCCATATGGAATTTCGGAGACGAAGGCGCACTCTTATACCCGTGGTGACTGCACAACGCAAAGCTTTACGCCTCGCCTCGGCCCGTCAACATTGGACTGTTGATGACTGGTAACATGTTGCCTGATCGGACGAGTCTCGTTTCAAATTGTATCGAGCGGATGTACGTGTACGGGCACGGAGAAAACCTCATCAACCCATGGACCCTGCATGTCAATATGGGACGGTTAAAGCTGGTGTAGGCTCTGTAATGGTGTGGGGCGTGGGCAGCTAGAGTGATACGGGACCTTCGATACGTATAGAAACGCCTCTGACAGCTGAAACGTATGTAAGCATCCTGTACGATCAACTTCATCCATTCATGTCCATTGTGCATTCCGACAGTGTTGGGCAATTCCAGCAGGACCATGCGACACCCCATACATCCAGAATTGCTACAGAGCTACTTCCGGAACACTCTTCTTAGTTTAAACGCTTCTGCTGGCCACTAGACTACCCAGACATTATTGAGCATATCTGGGATACCTTGCAGCGTGCTTTTCAGAAGAGATATCCACTCCTCCCCCCCCCCCCCCCCATCCCCCCGACTCTTACGGATATATGGACAGCCTTGCTGGATTCATGGAGTCAGTTCCCTCCAGCAATTCTTCAGACATTAGTCGAGTCCATGCTACGTAGTGTTTCGCCAGTTCTGCATGCTCGCGCGGGCCCTATACGATATTAGGCAGGTGTTTCAGTTTCTTTGGCTCTTCAGTATATCTTCAGTAGCAAATGATGGCATGATTCTGATTAAATACTGATATCTTGCTCCTCAGATTCATAGTTATTTAAAAATCAATGCTACCACACGGGAAATTAATTTTCCCGATCTTCTAGCCCAGTCAAGACGTTAAATATTTACGAGTTTTCAGAAGAGCGCTCTTTAGTCATTATCAAACGATGACTCCCATTTGCTTGCTGCTTCTGTCTTTATATAGCGGTGTTAACATGCAGAAGCATTGAAAATATTACCATATTTGGCAATGGACAAGGCTCCTGTGACATCACAGCCCTGCGATCACATGTGACAATAGCACTGCGTTATAAGAGAAGAATCTGCAAGCTTAAGGCAGTCATCTCTTACCAATGTCACAGAACAACGCTTCAAAATGTGAATATCTGATCACTCGACGCAGCTGGAAGTTCGAGAATATGTTAGTGATTTATATCGCCAGTATACCATGTATTCGTACACAAGTCGATAAAGTCTACATTTTTTGAGGGGGACACTCCTGCTGTTTGCTGATATGATCCATTGTGACGGAGAATGTACCATTCTTTCTATTCGATCCTGTGATTACAGAAATTTGACCCTCTGCATATTTGTTGAGAGGCTTTAAGTGTGGTTCAGTCTCCTGTTGAGTAGTGCTTGGGTACACTGATGTTTTGCAGCCGGCGGTCGGGTGTGTGGTCCAGCTCCGCTAGAGCAGTGCTCTCGGCATGTTGTAGGCATCCAGAGCGGGCTGCCGCAGGTCAGCTACGTGAAGGCCATCGACGTCTGGATGGGCACCTGCACCGGTGAGTGGCCGAGGCAGCGCTGCCGCGCCCCCGTGGCGCTCTTCTGCACGCCTCCTCATGCTTGCACGAGCCAACACCAGTACCACTACGGGACGCCAGAGTCAAGGTCGTAGTTGCACATGCCATGCACTGCACAGCTCAGCCTCGCGTCGGGCAGGCTGATGAGATATAGCGGTATTTCTCCTACATTCTGGTCAATGATGTTACTGTGTAGAGGTAAAAGGTATTGGCTGCCTTGGGTAACTTGTACGTTTATTTTTATAAATTTAAAGTTTTCGACAAACAAGTAAAAGCAATTCCTTAAGGAAAACATGCCTCTGAAAAAATCTTGCGGTATTTGTAACACTGTCTTATTAAAACAAAGTTTCCACGGATTTTCAACACATTTCACATTTCAACACGTTTCACACAGATCCTACTGGAAAATATCTTATGCACTCGGGGGATTATCTGAAATGGAAGGTGAAATGCAACGTGTGCAATTGTCTCAGCTTAATATGACGCCACAGATAAGAAAGCGCTGTGTCAGTACATTCACCACCCGTTCCCCCCTTCCACACTGCTGGTGGTACTACAGTGCTATAGCTGTTACAATTAGCATGATGACTACGGTCGCAGGTTCGAATCCTGCCTCGGGCATGGATGTGTGTGATGTCGTTAGGTTAGTTAGGTTTAAGTAGTTCTAAGTTCTAGGGGACTGATGACCACAGATGTTAAGTCCCATAGTGCTCAGAGTCATTTGATTTAGCATGATGGTGTGACGATTATGCGCTGTACCTCTAATCAGAAAGAGCGATGTTAATATTCCTAACCGATGTAACTCATTTTAAAATAATTCTCATTTATTGTTCCATCTCATTTGTACGTTTGTAATTAGATTACATCCTTCGATCACTCAGGATCATCTTGAGTTCCAAAATAAAGTAAATGTGAATATTTACAAACGAATATTTTTTAGAATAAGTAGAAAAGAAAAAAATTGTAAATATATGTAGAATTTACCTAAGAAGTGGCACCCGAACCCGTTTTATTTACTCAATACCACATATCAGATACTGTGTTTCACAGTTGCTCAAATGGCTCTAAGCTCTATGGAACTTAACATCTGAGGTCATCAGTCCCCTAGACTTAGAACTACTTAAACCTAACTAACCTAAGGATATCACACACATCCATGCGCGAGGCAGGATTCAAACCTGCGACCGTAGCAGCAGCGCGGTTCCGGACTGAAGCGCCTAGAACCGCTCGCCCACAGCGGCCGGCTTTCACAGTTGCAGTCCATATTTTAAATTGATAGATGTTGGAGTTAAAAACATATAATCTAAACGGCATAGGATAGTAAAATTATTAAATGTGGCGAGGGGAGTTGCAAACGTGCAAAGAAGGCAATCCGGGGGGAGAGGAACAGATAATAGCTGGGATGCTATGGCTTTAAAAACAGAGGGTCATCTACTAAAATTGCAAAAAGTCTATTATGTAACAAACCTACACAATGCCACATGGACATGCTGTCGATCAACTCCCATATACAGTGCGAGTTACCCAAGACACACAGATCGCCATTTGGTATTGACGTGCTCTAAAGTAAATGACTGCCTACCATTGTTCTGTTGCACTTGTTATTACCACGATTGTCATAATACCTAGGAACACAGGCTTTCTGGGTAAATTTTCGATAGTGAAGTCTTCCCGGGTTATCAGCTGAATCAAGGCGACATTCTACGCCAACGTTTCGACATGTTTACCACTCGTCATCTTCAGGCATGTCTTGCTCTTGTCCAGTTCATATCTGTTCAGTCTCTGGACTGTAAGCTTCTCTTTCTCGTCTGCAGCGGCTGGACCAATCGCACAGTTCTGGAAGGGGTGTCGCGGATGTTGGTAGGGCAACGCGGCTGGTGGTGTGGGTGGGGGCGTGTTGGAGGGTGCTGGGGTCACGTCCTGGTGCTGTCCGTCTATTCTACCCTCTGTCTATTCTACATGCTGCCTCAGCCGCCAGCGCGACGCCAGGACCCTGAAAAGACAGGACCATCCAAAACATCGGATCTGCCCCCCCCCCCCCCCCTCCCTCCAGAGCCACGACAAACCACCGTCCGCGATTGGCTCTAGCACCATTCACGACACCCCATGTGGAATCACGCGATTGGCCTAACCGTTGCAGAGTAGGCAGATGAGCCTACAGTCCAGCGTCTATAAAGACAAGAACCGGGTATGAAACTGGCACTTCGCATGAAGATGGCAATTAGGAAACTTTTAGAAATTCTGCAGAACGACGCCTTGACTCGGCTGACAACCTGAAACGACTTCGTCATTGAAATATGCCGAGAAAGCCTGCATTCCCACATAGCTTACCTATATGGAATGTTACAGGAACTTCGAATGAAGAAGGCCAGTTTGCGTAGGCCACTAGTTTTCTGACAGAGTTCTTCGAACGAAGACATGATACCTCTGTTTTCTCACACAACACGTATTTTACAGGGTGCTATTTCGACACTGGTGCTGGAGCACATAAACATCACAAGGTTTTAACTAGATAAAATCGGAAGAACTCTCCGCGACTGCCAATCAGTATCTTGCCCTGCACGTGGGATTGGGGTATGTGGTAACACTCCGCTTCCAATTAAATCTGCAAGTGCAAAGCTACCTTGAAACAACGCATTAAGTTTCACCGACTTCTGATGACACGCATGCAAAGTATCGACACCAAGGGTTCGAGGACCATGACCATTTCGACTGGAAAAGAGCTGGACGAGCCGACAAAGTCCGTGATGTGAAAAGGATTAAATTTTTCACCTAAACGGGAGGTCACTAGCAGCGTCGAGCATGTCATTCAGTGGCTTCCCTCCGAGACCAATGAAGAGGCGAGTAGGGTGACCTGCGGGGTTCTTGACAATCCAAAAATGCTGAAAACAGACATCTCCATGGCAGAACGCAGGTCGATACACGACCTCCACGTAGGCGAAGATACAGTCGTCCTAGCAGCTAACAAAGGCAATGTGACGGTGCAGTTACGATGGGTTGACTACTGGTAGAAGATTGAGATGCTGTTACAAGACCCAACTTACAAGCCAGTAGAAAAGATCCTACACCTGCTGTGGCTAAGAAGAGCATCTCACTCCTAAACAACTCAAGAATTGATAAGGATGTCGTTAGAGGGACAGAGCACTTATATCACCATGGCTGTATGGCCTCCCAGGGATACAGAAGAAGGTAGTTTCACCACGTCCAACAGTGGACACGATAAATTCACCAACATATGAAATAGCGAAACACGTGACGCGGTTACTAAAGCCTCTCGTGGGTCGTTGCAAACACCATGTCAGAAACTCAACTTAATTTGTGAAGGTGCTTTGGGGGGATACAACTGGATAATGGTGATCTCCTAGTGAGTTTCGATGTCTCGTCTCTTTTCACACGGGTACCGTTAGAGGACTCCTTTGCACTGCTAGGCAGCCACTTTCACGAGGACATTGTGGACCTGTTCCGCCACGCGCTCACAGCCATCTGCTCCAGTTTGCTGAATAGTTCTACCAGCAGTTTGACGGAGTCGTTACGGGATCCTCTCCTGCTCCAGGCACTGCAAATCTATGTATGGAACATTTTGAAAAACAACTCTCAGAACCACGCGTCTGAAATTAAAGGCCTCCTACCGACACGTGGAAGACACACATGTGGTGTGGCCACATGGCATCGAAAACTTGCATGAATTTTTTGAGCACCTTAACAGCGTACACGACAATACAAAGCTCACCATGGAGGTAAAAGAAAACACATGCCTGCCATTCCTCTGTATCATGGTAAGGAAGAAAACTGATGGCACGCTGGGACATTCTGTCTATAGAAAAAAAGACACACATGGACCTGTATCTAAATAGCCAATAATTGCCACCATCCAGCAAATCTTTCCTCACCATCCTGTCGCACAGAGCATGAGAAATATGCTACAAGGGGAGTCTACCCACCGAGTTTCAGCATCGCAGAGAAAACTTTCGCAAGAACTGCTACTCGGAGACACAAATAAGACGCTCTCCAGCCGAGAACGAAGTAGACAGAAGACGATGCAGAGGAAGACATAAGGCTACTGGAATTCGTTTCCGCTCATCGGATAAAATCAAAAATATGCTTGGCTAGATGGAAGACAAACTACAGCTACGGACATCTGGAGTCTTCAAAGTTGCGCATGTAGCAAGCAATATGTCGGTCAGACGCAACGATGTATTTCACAGCTCCACTCAGAACACGTGAGGAGCTTTAGTCTCGGCCAGACGGAGAAATTTGTAGTGGCAGACCACAGCCTCAACGGGCCCATTCCTTCTGAATAAGATAATTTTATAAATATCGAAACCTAGGACAAGGGCTAAATAAACATTTCTTTTAACTGGTTGGCTAACTTTTTTAATCTCTTTAGGCATTTTCTTCTTTGTTTGGGTGTTTTGAATGATAGCTTGTAATAGTGTAGCAAGTATTTTTCCTGAATATCTCAAAACTATGTTTTCCATTGTCTTTCCTGATATTTGAATCTATAAAATTAGTAGTACCATTGATTTCCACTTCACATGTAAACCTGATTTTACCGTGTATGTCACTGAACTTAGAGATCATTAACAACATAATCGTTAAATCTGACCAACAAAAGTGTATCGTTATCATATCTATAGCAAGCTACTCCATCTTTTCTGTTAAACTGCGATTTTCAATTAAAAACTTGTTTTCATCTACATCTACATCCACATTTATACTCCGCAAGTCACCCAACGGTAGTTGATAAAATATCAGCCAGCAGACCAGAATTGGAGATCCCCATGCCTGAAGTTAGTGGTCTAGACATCGTTGCTCGCCTCATACGACGTAAGCTGCAGTTGGTTGTACTGCTCTGTAAACAGGAGGCTCACTTGACGAGTCCATATTATTCCGTTTATATGGTATGTTACATAATTTTGTCACTTTTGTTGTACAAATTGGGTTATTTATTCATTTTGTAATTAGTGATTCTTGCATATTTTCTTTTATTTTCTTAACGCTGAACGGTATCTGAAAACTATACTTTAAGAACAAATATATATTTTAATTACGACTGATTGCTGATCTCTTTCCCTTTTCTGAAATGTACTACAGTTTCCATGCTTATCTGTACCGATGGAATCAAAGTGTTAGACCCACTAGCGACTACTTACATCATGAAGGAAGAGTAGGTGACTGTCCTAGCTAAGCTAGTACCATGGTTTCGACACAACAACCTCTTGTTTTAGCTGATTATATTCGTGACATCCTTATGTTGACAATATATTTCCGCTGTTAATATGCAGTTATTATTTTCCCGCAGTTAAGTATGATTCAGTAGGTAGAATTTATATTAATTTCAATCAGCTGATATGCAGGAAAATTTACGGTAGCCACGTCGATTTCGATAATGACGTGTCGGTTATTTTTGGAAATAAAAGCAAACGAATACAATGCTCTACTCTGTTATAGTCTGGGAAGTATTCTTAGTTGTTATTGGATGTATTAAACATTAAGGTGAGGGCTATTCCTGTGAGATATTTGATTTCCTATACCATTAAATAATTCTAGGAACCTTGATTCAGTACTAGACTGAGTTGACAAAGATCACTGTTTTCAGAACATAGACCTAAATCACTTCAGAAAATTTAGAAAGATTCCAAAGCAGCATCAGCGATAAGAAGCTAAACTGTATCTATCAATTCTGAGTCGGGCAGAGGAGAAAAACTACGGATCAATCAACATTATCATTTCTATGTGATGTATTTGGTAGTAGAATACGTTGAAAATCCACAGTAACAGTGTATTCATGTCCGCAATTTTGTTTCACCATTAGCGTATATGGTTCCTATTTTTTATCGATAATACCACGCTTAACCGATTAATGTGTGATGTAAAATAATGTTATTAATTTATATGAAGTGTATGTATTGTTCGACGAAAATATCGTTCCAGGTACATAACCCAGACTTTTGTGGTCGTTATAAAATGCCAATCGTTAATGAGGCAAAACCGCAAGAGATTGAAGTCTGTTTCATGGTAAAATGTTTATAATACTTTATCGCTATTTTAAACGTTCATAAGAGACGGGTTGCGGTTACTTCTAGTCTAAGCTAATAACTATAACTGTACAAACCTCACACCCATCGCACGAGATAGCTTCCAATACAGACAGAGCTGGCTAAAATATGGCTTCTCTAGTCAGCTTAAGGTTTCTATGAATCTTTCCACGACGCTGTGTGAACATTCCTATTGAAAGTGTTTCGTACACTTCTAACGATCTGTAGACGTTCCTCGAGCAAAGAAAAACATGTTTGTGCACGCCAAAAACGGTACCGGAGGAGGTCGCTGATTTTGAAAACGTACAATAACCAAGATTAATTAACGGCCATTTCCAAATCCATTGACCTGTTTGATAACGCCGTCCACTACCTTTTCTGCGTTAATTTTGTGCCCCTTTCTTTTACGACGTGAAAAATTATTTCTTCATTCTTAATGTATGAGTATATACACTCCTGGAAATTGAAATAAGAACACCGTGAATTCATTGTCCCAGGAAGGGGAAACTTTATTGACACATTCCTGGGGTCAGATACATCACATGATCACACTGACAGAACCACAGGCACATAGACACAGGCTACAGAGCATGCACAATGTTGGCACTAGTACAGTGTATATCCACCTTTCGCAGCAATGCAGGCTGCTATTCTCCCATGGAGACGATCGTAGAGATGCTGGATGTAGTCCTGTGGAACGGCTTGCCATGCCATTTCCACCTGGCGCCTCAGTTGGACCAGCGTTCGTGCTGGACGTGCAGACCGCGTGAGACGACGCTTCATCCAGTCCCAAACATGCTCAATAGGGGACAGATCCGGAGATCTTGCTGGCCAGGGTAGTTGACTTACACCTTCTAGAGCACGTTGGGTGGCACGGGATACATGCGGACGTGGATTGTCCTGTTGGAACAGCAAGTTCCCTTGCCGGTCTAGGAATGGTAGAACGATGGGTTCGATGACGGTTTGGATGTACCGTGCACTATTCAGTGTCCCCTCGACGATCACCAGTGGTGTACGGCCACTGTAGGAGATCGCTCCCCACACCATGATGCCAGGTGTTGGCCCTGTGTGCCTCGGTCGTATGCAGTCCTGATTGTGGCGCTCACCTGCACGGCGCCAAACACGCATACGACCATCATTGGCACCAAGGCAGAAGCGACTCTCATCGCTGAAGACGACACGTCTCCATTCGTCCCTCCATTCACGCTTGTCGCGACTTCACTGGAGGCGGACTGCACGATGTTGGGGCGTGAGCGGAAGACGGCCTAACGGTGTGCGGGACCGTAGCCCAGCTTCATGGAGACGGTTGCGAATGGTCCTCGCCGATACCCCAGGAGCAACAGTGTCCCTAATTTGCTGGGAAGTGGCGGTGCGGTCCCCTACGGCACTGCGTAGGATCCTACGGTCTTGGCGTGCATCCGTGCGTCGCTGCGGTCCGGTCCCAGGTCGACGGGCACGTGCACCTTCCGCCGACTACTGGCGACAACATCGATGTACTGTGGAGACCTCACGCCCCACGTGTTGAGCAATTCGGCGGTACGTCCACCCGGCCTCCCGCATGCCCACTATACGCCCTCGCTCAAAGTCCGTCAACTGCACATACGGTTCACGTCCACGCTGTCGCGGCATGCTACCAGTGTTAAAGACTGCGATGGAGCTCCGTATGCCACGGCAAACTGGCTGACACTGACGGCGGCGGTGCACAAATGCTGCGCAGCTAGCGCCATTCGACGGCCAACACCGCGGTTCCTGGTGTGTCCGCTGTGCCGTGCGTGTGATCATTGCTTGTACAGCCCTCTCGCAGTGTCCGGAGCAAGTATGGTGGGTCTGACACACCGGTGTCAATGTGTTCTTTTTTCCATTTCCAGGAGTGTATATGTATGTCTCGTGAAACTGAATAAAATTTATAATCCAGTCATTATGGTTCATTGGAATAACCCTTTTGTGTTTTTTGAAAGGGATCACTGTAATTTGTCAGGAGCATGTCTAACCCATGCAGTCTAATCTGCAGTTACCAGTGCTAGGTACATTTGTCCAAAGTACTTCATACAGTGGTAAGTGTTGACTCCCTTATAATTAGGTACGCCGCTCAAGCTTCAGATAGGGCCCATTTTCGCCATTATCTTTATGTTATGGATATTAGCTCAATAAATTGAAAATACACAATCCACAATAAACATTAATATGATATTTTCCCTATTTCCCACTACTAGTTGTTTAATTTTAAGGATTCTCTTGCTACAAGGTTTACATCGTACGATTTGCCATGTAGGGTGACTCTATAGATCAGGCTCAACCAAACTGTGCCCCTGGGCGCTAGCGCCCGTGATCGCCCATGGCCAGCACCCCGGGCGAATTCGTATGTTGCTGCAGTGGCCGAGCCGTGCCGCTTAGCTGGCCGTGCGGACCGCCCGAACGCCAGCCGATAGATACATTTGTTCCCCCGTTTTCCCTTCGGGCAGAGGACGTCTCTCATGTGCTTCAACTAGAACTCATTGACCTACAGTGCCATATCCGCCTGAAACACCGCTTTCTTATGCGTAAAAATTTGGATGACTTTAACAGCTGTCTTCCACGAGAGAAATATCCTCTTTTGCACAAGCACGCGGCCAAAGTTCGCTCAATGTTTGGTTCCACGTATATTTGTGAGCGCTTTTTCTCTCTTTTAAAGCTTGCTACAACCAAGAACCGTTTATTCCTTGGCGATAAAAATTTGACCAATTCTTTGAGGTTATCAGTCTCACGGAATATTGTACCAAGCCTAGACAAAATCGTTTCCTCCAAAAAGAAAAACGTGTAAAATGTAAAAAAAAAATGGCTCGGAGCACTATGCGACTTAACTTCTGAGGTCATCAGTCGCCTAGAACTTAGAACTAATTAAACCTAACTAACCTAAGGACATCACACATATCCATGCCCGAGGCAGGATTCGAACCTGTGACCGTAGCGGTCGCTCGGCTCCAGTGACCGCTACATCACGGATTATAGCTCGGAGGAACCCTGACAGCAACTCCACCATGTTGAACAAAGCTTTTCGTGAAGCCACAGGACGTCGTGTTACGACTCAAACGGGTGGCAATTGGCTGTGTGATGGGCAAGTTTACTCCCGACCTCCACAGCGAGGTCCATCTTTGCAACCAAGACACCATGCAGCGAGGTACAAATGGGCTAACTACATGCCGAATGGACCGCTCAGGATTGGCATCACGTTCTCTTCGCCGATGAGTGTCGCATATGCCTTCAACCTGACAATCGTCGGAGACGTGTTTGGAGGCAAGCTTGTCAGGCTGAACGCCTTAGACGCACTGTCCAGCGAATGCAGCAAGGTGGAGATTCCCTGCTGTTTTGTGGTGGCATTATGTGGGGCTGACGTACGCCGCTGGTGCTCAAGGAAGGCGCCATAACTACTGTGCGATACACCATTGCCATCCTCCGACCGATAGTGCAACCATGTCGGCAGCATATTGGCGAGGCATTCGTCTCCATGGACGACAATTCACGTCCTCATCGATCACATCTTGCGAATGACTCCTTCAGGATAACGACATCGTTCGACTAGAGTGGTCAGCACGTCCTACAGACATTAACCCTATCGAATATACCTGGGATGGATTCCGAAGGGTTGCTTATGGACGACGTGACCCACCAACCACTCTGAGGGACCTACGCCGAATCACGGTTGAGGAGTAGGTCAATCTGGACCAACTGTTCCTTGATGAACTTGTGGATAATAGGCCACGTCGAATACAAGCATGCATCAGTGCAATAGAACGTGCTACAGGGTATTAGAGGTACCGGTGTGTACAGCAATCAGGACCACCACCTCTGAATGTCTCGCTTTATGTAGCGGTCGCACGGTTCCAGACTGTAGCGCCTAGAACCGGCCGGCTACGTGAATTTACTCTCCAATATTTAAAATTTACAAAACTGTATAATAATAATGTATGAAAATCGTATCAAGAAATACACAATACTAAATAATATTTTTAAAAATTGCAAACGTTTTAGACCAACTTAAATATTTCCTGTGAGACTTAATAGTAAATTTGTTGGAGAGGGGGACTTACCAGTTTATACATGCCTTAATGCATACACTGGACACCAAGTTACAATATAAATTCAAGAGGACACCACTTATAGATAAATTAACACATTCAATAATAAAAGACTGTCTCTCTCTATACTGACTTCCTCTGTACCAAATATCAAGATGCTGAATAAAGCAAATAAAAACTTTTTTTTTAATTGTGCATTGATGATAGGGAGTCACATAGAAAAAAATTATATATTTACTGACAATAGCAAGTCAAGCATGTACATGGTGTCCCACCTAAACTTTTCACTGCCAATATCTCTGGAACCACAATAGATATTGACAAGCGCTTTTCACGGCTATGAATGTGCGGCCGAGGTTCTCGGAAGTTAATGCTATGAGCCATACTAAACCGTGTGCAAAATCTGGTTTTAATTGACACGCGATATAACTCCATACTCAGTCAATAACATGAGAAATTACAATAATAATAGCTTTGGTTACATCGAAATAGGTCAATTACATCCAGAGATGCCAGAACGCGAAGTTGATGCATGAAATAACCGAAACGTGCAGCTGTTGCACTTCCCTCGATGCTAGCGTGATCCGCAAGTTGCTCGTAACCGCGATGTGATTGATGTACTGCTATGTGACAAACGCTGTACTTACATATTGTTATGTACACTGTTAATACGTGGTCTGGGAAACATACGGATGTTAATTCACCCATAATAGAAACAAGGAACGGTGTAATCGTACGTGATATATTGAACTTTTCGACAGTACTACAATGGAGTGGACATGTGGCCGCTCCTTTGGCAAGGTCCGAGCAGGCACACAGGGGGAGGAGTTTATTAGTTATTGGGAGCTCCAACGTTAGGCGGGTGATGGAGCCCCATAGGGAAATAGCGGAAAGGTCGGGGAAGAAGGCTAGTGTTCACTCTGTCTGCTTGCCGGGGGGTCTCATCCGAGATGTGGAGGAGGCACTGCCGGCGGCGATAGAGAGCACTGGGTGCACCCGACTGCAAATTGTTGCTCATGTCGGCACCAATGACTCCTGCCGTCTGGGTTCAGAGGTCATCCTCTGTTCGTACAGGCGGTTGGCGGAATTGGTGAAGGCGGAAAGCCTCACTCGCGGTATGGAATCTGAGCTAACTATTTGTAGTATCGTTCCCAGAACCGATCGCGGTCCTCTGGTTTGGAGCCGAGTAGAAGAATTAAACCAGAGGCTCAGACGATTCTGCGGAGATCTGGGGTACAAATTTCTCGACCTCCGCTATCGGGTGGAGAAATGCTGGGTCCCCCTGAATAGGTCAGGAGTGCACTACACGCCGGAAGCGGCTACAAGGGTAGCTGAGTACGTGTGGAGTGCACATGTGGGATTTTTAGGTTAGAGAATTCCCTCCCTAGGCCCGACAAGACTCCTTCTGAGACGCGGCGAGGTAGGAGTAGGCAAAATGCAACAGGGAATAACAGTATTAATGTGCTAATACTAAAATGCAGGAGCGTCTATAGAAAGGTCCCAGAACTGCTCTCATTAATAAACGGTCACAATGCCAATATATTACTAGGGACAGAAAGTTGGCTGAAACCAGACGTAAACAGTAATGAAATCCTAAACTCAGATTGGAATGTATACCGCAGAGACAGGCTGGACAGCGAAGGGGGAGGCGTATTTATAGCGATAAGAAGTGCAATAGTATCGAAGGAAATTGACTGACATCCGAAATGTGAAATAATTTGGGTGAAGGTCACGGTTAAAGCAGGATCAGACATGGTAATTTGATGTCTCTATAGGCCCCATGGCTCAGCAGCTGTTGTGGCTGAGCAACTGAAGGATAATTTGGAAAATATTTCGAGTAGATTTTCCCACCATATTATAGTTCTGGGTGGAGATTTTAATTTGCCGGATGTAGACTGGGAGACTCAAACGTTCATAACGGGTGGCAGGGACAAAGAATCCAGTGAAAAATTTATAGGTGCTTTATCTGAAAACTACCTTGAGCAGTCAAACAGAGAACTGACTCGTGGCGATAACATATTAGACCTTCTGGTGACAAACAGACCCGAACTATTTGAAACAGTTAACGCAGAACAGGGAATCAGCGATCATAAAGCGGTTACAGCATCGATGATTTCAGCCGTAAATAGAAATATTATAAAAGGTAGGAAGATTTTTGTGTTTAGCAAAAGTGACAAAAACCAGATTACAGAGTACCTGACGGCTCAACACAAAAGTTTTATCTCAAGCACAGAGAGTGTTGAGGGTCAGTGGACAAAGTTCAAAGCCATCGTACAATATGCGTTAGATGAGTATGTGCCAAGCAAGATCGTAAGAGATGGAAATGAGCCATCGTGGTACAACAACCGAGTTAGAAAACTGCTGCGGAAGCAAAGGAACTTCACAGCAAACATAAACACAGCCAAAGCATTGCAGTCAAACAAAAATTACGCGAAGCGAATTGTAGTGTGACGAGGGCTATGCGAGAGGCGTTCAATGAATTCGAACGTAAAGTTCTATGTACTGACTTGGCAGAAAATCCTAAGAAATTTTGGTCTTATGTCAAAGCGGTAGGTGGATCGAAACAAAATGTCCAGACACTCTGTGACCAAATTGGTACTGAAACAGAGGATGACAGACTAAAGGCCAATATACTAAATGTCTTTTTCCAAAGCTGTTTCACAGAGGAAGACTGCACTGTAGTTCCTTCTCTAGATTGTCGCAGAGATGAAAAAATGGTAAGTATCGAAATAGACGACAGAGGGATAGACAAACAATTAAAATCGCTCAAAAGAGGAAAGGCCGCTGGACCTGATGGGATACCAGTTCGATTTTACACAGAGTACGCGAAGGAACTTGCCCCCCTTCTTGCAGCGGTGTATCGTAGGTCTCTAGAAGAATGTAGCGTCCCAAAGGATTGGAAAAGGGCACAGGTCATCTCCATTTTCAAGTAGGGACGTTGAACAGATGTTTAGAACTATAGACCTATATCTCTAACGTCTTGTAGAATTCTGGAACACGTATTATGTTCGAGTATAATGACTTTTCTGGAGACTAGAAATTTACTCTGTAGGAATCAGCATGGGTTTCGAAAAATACGATCGTATGAAACCCAGCTCGCGTTATTCGTCCACAAGACTCAGAGGGCTATAGGCACGGGTTCCCAGGTAGATGCCGTGTTTCTTGACATCCGCAAGGCGTTCGACACAGTTCCCCACAGTCGTTTAATGAACAATGTAAGAGCATATTGACTATCAGACCAATTGTGCGATTGGATTGAAGAGTTCCTAGATAACAGAACGCAGCATGTCATTCTCAATGGAGAGAAGTCTTCCGAAGTAAGAGTGATTTCAGGTGTGCCGCAGAGGAGTGTCATAGGACCGTTGCTATTCACAATATACATAAATGACCTTGTGGATGAAATCGAATATTCACTGAGGCTTTTTGCAGATGATGCTGTGGTGTATCGATAGGTTGTAACAATGGACAACTGTACTGAAATGCAATAGGATCTGCAGCGAATTGACGTATGGTGCAGGGAATGGCAATTGGATCGCAATGTAGACAAGTGTAATGTGTTACGAATACATAGAAAGAAAGATCCCTTATCATTTAGCTACAAAATAGCAGGTCAGCAACTGGAAGCAGTTAATTCCCTAAATTATCTGGGAGTACGCATTAGGAGTGATTTAAAATGGAATCATCATAGAAAGTTGATCGTCGGTGAAGCACATGCCAGACTGAGATTCATAGGAAGAATCCGAAGGAAATGCAATCCGAAAACAAAGGAAGTAGGTTGCAGTACGCTTGTTCAACCACAGCTTGAATACTGCTCAGCAGTGCGGAATCCGTACCAGATAAGGTTGATGGAAGAGATAGAGAAGATCCAACGGAGAGCAGCGCGCTTCGTTACAGGATCATTTAGTAATCGCGAAAGCGTTACGGAGATGATAGATAAACTCCAGTGGAAGACTCTGCAGGAGAGACGCTCAGTAGCTCGGTACGGGCTTTTGTTAAAGTTTCGAGAACATACCTTCACCGAAGAGTCAAGCAGTATATTGCTCCCTCCTACGTATATCTCGCGAAGAGACCATGAGGATAAAATCAGAGGGATTAGAGCCCACACAGAAGCATACCGACAATCCTTCTTTCCACGAACAATACGAGACTGGAACAGAAGGGAGAACCGATAGAGGTACTCAAGGTACCCTCCGCCACACACCGTCAGGTGGCTTGCGGAGTATGGATGTAGATGTAGATGTAGATGAATGGAAATACCGATAACCACCGGCCAGAGTAAACGAAATTGATGGTTGTCAGAGGGTCAGACAGAGGGATACATGCTAATTGTGAGAATTTGTACATCAGTTACACAATTGTCCATGCCACCTACAGGACATGTCACTGAACATCTTTAATGACTGCGACACAATTCAACTGTTGTAGGTGGTGCTAACCATACTTAAATGTGCAGTAGTACCAACAAAAAACAAATATACATCTTCTCCGTAATACACATGTATCATACGCCGGTGTGGAGACAGATTTATCACAGCCGTCACGCTACTACATTTGTTCGAAGAGATCGCCATTTGCTTGGCAACATCGCTGTGCATATTCCATCAAAGATCCACTCACGGCTTTCAGTGTTTGTGGAGTTATTGTACCACATGCAACATTAATACAGGCTTTCATGTTGGCCATTGTTCTTGAGACCTTCTGGTACACCACATCCTTCATGTGTCCCCAGAGAAAAAAGTCCATGGGATTAGGTCCGGCGACCTAGTTGTAAATCCCTGCACCGGACTGCCCGGTCCAATCCATCGATGGTTGAACTGTTGGTTTATCGCCTGTTTTGCCGCCATGGCATTAAGCACATGGCATACAGCTTGTTGATAAAACATTATTTGACGCAAATGAATAGGTCGGTCTTCCGGCAGTCCAGGTAATATACATCTCACTGTGATAGACTACATCTCACTTTCACCTGTTCAGAGTGCCATCAGTGAAATACGGCCCACTGATGTGATGTCCTACAACACCAAGCCATACACTGACACTACACTGACATTGATGTTCAACCGGGTGAATGCAGTGTGTGTTTTCTGGAGACCAGTAATTAATATCGTGTAAGTTGACGTTCATATGGTTTGTAAACGTGGCCTCATCGGGAAACTGTACCCTATGCATGTAGTAAGGGCCTTGCCACAGAACCCCTGACAGTAGTCCAGGCGAAAAAATTTGAAGTTTGTGGTAAGTTCCGGTGGTACCAAACTGCTGAGGTCATTAGTCCCTAGAATTACACACTACTTAATCTAACTGAAACTAACATACGCTAAGGACTACACACACACACACACACACACACACACACACACACACACACACACATGCCCAAAGGAGGACTCGAACATCCAACGGGGTGAGCCTCACGAACCGTGGCAAGGCACCCGAGACACCGCAGCTACCCCGTGCGGCATTTCCAGGCGATTGTGAATGCCGTTGCCATAGAGGCCGTGGTGTAGAGCTTCATGATACGGATGGCATCTATGCTTGTGCAGAATATGCACCACGCTTATTATAGGGACTCCCATCTGTCTCTGCACTTCACAAATACTTACATGACGGACGTCAGAACAGATACTTCTGCTGCTTCATGCGTTCCGCATCTGCTCCGGATCTCCGTTCGTGGTGACAATCGTCCTGTCGCGTGAAGCCTTCTAACAATATACATGAAGGTAGGGCCGGTCGGATGACTTCTATGGTCCCGCTGGGCATACACGTGTACCGCACGTGTGTCATTTTGAGTACATTCGGCATACAGTAATATGATGTCAATCAATTCCTCATTTTTGTATACCATGTCCAATGCATAGAACAGATGGACAGGTACATTAATACCACGATTACAACAGTGACCGTATTAAAGTGTACAGAACTCAGGTGCCATGTACGTGTACGTACTTCAGCACAGAAGAACCTGCTTCGCAGTGAGCCGTTCCCACACATAGTGCCGACCGTGGTGGCTACGCGGTTCTAGGCGCTGCAATCCGGAACCGCGCGACTGCTACGGCAGCAGGTTCGAATCCTGCCTCGGGCATGGATGTGTGTGATGTCCTTAGGTTAGTTTAGGTTTAAGTAGTTCTAAGTTATAGGGGACTGATGACCTCATATGTTAAGTCCCATAGTGCTCAGAGCCATTTGAACCCAAACCCACACATAGTGCTGATTGCGGCTCCTTCCTGTAGGCAACTGGAGATGCGAAGGGTAGACCTGGCCGCTGTAACGGGGAGGCGTACTCCGACCGGTGCAGTTCTGTGATCTGTAAGTAGATACACACAACACGCACTAGGGACGTAGTTATGTAGTTTGTGGTAGGAATCCCTATTATTTCTTTCAGCCCTTTTGATAACAGTGCAATTAAGAATACATAGTGTATCACATCGCCATTAGGAGCATCGTATGGATCACGCTTCCATCGCGGGAAGTGCAATAGCGGCGCGTTTTGTTCATTTCTAGCGTCAATTTAGCGTCCTACTTCCTAGAGATGTAAGTGACGTATAGCGATGCAATCAATGCCTTTATTATTGTAATTTCTGATGTTATTGATTGCTTATGGAATAATATGGAGTATCCATTAAAAAAGAATGAACACTAATTTCTATTGAAAGCAATATTTACACACGGTTTAAAAAGTCCCATAGTATTTCCTTTCGTGAGCCCTTGCCATACATCCATGTGTGTGTGTGTGTGTGTGTGTTTGTGTGTGTGTGTGTGTGTGTGTGTGTGTGTGTGTGTGTGTGTGTTTCTTGTATAAGTTAAACTTCTATTCAATAGAGGAAGCTGCGAAGATATTTCAACTTTCACTCACTAGATGGTAGAACACTTCACACTTTTTGTTCTCATACAATGAGGAACTAGTCTTTTTCGTCTGCGACACGGTCCAAAGCCACAGTAAAATGTTACTTGCAAATAAGAGGTTATTTCCATGCATAACCGATAAAGAACATTCCGAGACAGAAATGGCTAGTTCTGAAGAAGATTATTAGTCCAGTGGCAGCAGTTATTGTCCCTCTGATGAATATTCATCCGAAAAATGACATGGTAAGTCGAAAATACTTACTTTTTTTAAGAATTTAAAATATTGAGACTTAGGATGTATGAGAGTCAAATATTATTGCGTTATTATTACTATTATACGCTCACTAATTAAAATACGTAAGTGTAATTCATGAACAAATTACACTTCTCCTATTCATTACTGCGTTATTGGTACCAATTTTAATACTATAAGCCTATTTGTATAATATATTAGTGTATGTTATATGTGTTAAAGTGGCTTTCGTCTTTCTCATTCTGAATACTTTGTTTGGTTTAGGATGCTGACGAATGTAAAAGGTCTCTCGAAGTATCACCTGCTTGATAAGGGCACGGCATAAGAAATACAAGAAATATGTGCAATTGGAAAAGGAAAAATGTAAACATCGTATAAAACAGGCAGAGAGTACATATCTGATAAAACAGGACAACCTGTCGATGCTAAAATTTGTCGTCCTGGATGTAAATCAAAGAACAAGTGTTAGAGCAAAATTCATGAATGTGTAGAGCAGATGTTCCATTATTTTTGGGATAAGGGTGATTTCAGTTGGCAAAATAATTACCTTCTGAACAACATTAAGATGAAACACTATAATTAATGAAAATCTGAAATTAATTTTATATCCTGTATTTATTATAAACAAAATATCATAGTTTTTATTAAGATATTTTACTTTTTTAGTTAACCAAAGGAAAGGAAAAGTGTAGTTTCGCAGCGAATGGTTAATCTTTTGTAACAGGTAAGGTTAACAGCTGTAATATTTCGGTATGCAGAGATGAGTTTTTAAGTGTGCCGTGGCTTCAGAACAATCAAGGACGTCTTAAGAACTTACGAAAAAACTTGCGTGATGGACACTCAACTTTTCCAAAAGACAGGAGAGGTGTTCAAGGATTAAATTAATATTGCTTCGAAGACAACCGGTTGCGAAGGCAATCATACAATATGTCGGGAACACATCGGCAGAGGTCGGCCGAATACTCCGAAAATACAATTTCATATGCGTGTTTCGCCCTAAATCAAAAACAAAGACGTTATCAGGATCAGTTAAGGACGACTTAGGTCAACGCAAATCGGGAGTTTACCGCATCCCTTGCCAGTGCTGGAAAATGTATGTACACCAGACCATCCGGACAGTACAGGATAGATGCACTGAACATAAACGCCATACAGACAACGCACAGCCTACCTAGTCCGCTGTGGCGGAGCATTGCATCTCACATGGACATGACAAAGGTGTTGCAGCAATCGAGCACCTGTATCCTCGAAGAGGCAGTGGAGATCCGGCTGCATGACGAGCTAAAACATAAAGGCAGCGGTTTCCAGTCAAACAAGGCCTGTCATCCAGTTAAGCAAGGACACCTGAAGCAGAAGGCGCCTTGTCACCATGGCTGCAGAATTCCGCACGAGGCTGAGGCCGCGGTAGGACTGCGGTCCATGATCTATCGCTGGACGTCGTGCTTCCCCCTCCACCCAGCACCGCGCTTTCCCCACCACCGGCCGCGGACCGCAAGGGAGCGCCAAGATGGAGGCTACGGGAGGGAGTAAAGGTTATATAAAGTCCGCATCAATCAGAGATCAATGAGACTCCAGGAATGCCTGAAGATGGCAAGAAGTCGGGTTGCCGAAATATCGCGCCTGTTGGGCGACGCCACGCGGTGGAATACCCGAGAACTTTTCAAGATTTCCATACGCCGGGGAAACCTCAGGTCACACAATATTGAAATACATATTAGAATGCACGCAGCTTGTGTGTACTAGCAAGTATGTATCACAGCACTCAGATGTATGTGCGAATGATATTATTGAAAGAGATGGAGAAGCACTCAGCATTAACCGTACTCTATACAGGGTAATTGCGTGATGATGTAAGAAACTTGTAGAGAGGATAGGAAAGGGTGAATGTATCATTTTGAAATAAGTAATACTGGTCTAGGAACGACCTAGTTAAAATTTATATGCGAAAATTTTTCTGCTACCTACGGCAGTGGACTACATGTACTTGTATTGTTGTGAAGGTTATAGTTCTCGCGTCCGTCGGCCGTCGTAATTTAATATATATATATTATTATTGTTATTATTATTTTTTAATTGTTGCCGACTTACGTGGTGGGCCTTAATAAAAATGATATTTCATTTAATTTTGATTTTACGATTAAATGCTTTCCTGAAGTTCTCCTTTTTAACAATATTAATTTCAAATTATTTGTTACGTTAATGAATGTTAGACTCGCTGAAACTTAAAACATGAGCATATAAGTGGTACAATGTAATAAACTTTTCATATTAATTTCCTCGGCTAGTCAGTTCACTTTAAAGCGTAAGATCTTTAGTTATTTATTAAATTTGCGGCCCACACACGCGCGAGAGTATTTTTCTTACCTCCGTTAACCATTGTATTGTAGTCTCGGCTATGGTGCTGAAAATAAGAATCTTAAAGCTAAGTATTTTCTGCAACGTCGGGCGGCTGTGGAGAAAAATTAATATTAAGTTAATAGCGGGCGAGTTTTCCGCTTCCGCTAATTTTTCATAAGTTAATATCGCCACGTAATGGCGTCGTTGGCTGCATCGGCCGCTGCGATTGTTGAACTGTAAATTACTTGAATGCAGGTTAATTCAAGGAAGGCGGACATGAAATCCGGATCACCTCTTACAAATTAAAAGTGCACAATAATATTAAATCAGTATATTATATGCTTAACTCATACAAATATGCTTACATTTGCCAGCACTCGCAAGATATCCCTCTATACACATTCAAGACAAAAGAGGAAGTCAAGACGACTAAAAAAATTAACAAAAGAGCGTATCTTGTCGTCTCTTTAGATCATTTTGTCATAAATTATTTCTTTGCATTTGAAACTTGGACAGAGAGATTATTATTTTACGGCTACATGATAAAAATATATTATTCAATTTATAAATACCGTTTTGTAAGTCTTTTCGTAATATAGCACTGGGGACGCTATATTGCCCCCGAAATGTTTATGTCATAAAAAATGTTCGTGTATTTTGACATAAATATTTCCTCTTTCATGTCCACAGTGTCCACACGCAGATTTTTCTTTCACAGTTTACATATGTCACTTCGTATGTTGTAATTACTGAGGTGTGTTGGACACAAAGTGTAATACAGATGTAGTTCAAGGTATACAATCACGAGTTAGTCCGGAATATTTGAAGTCCCAGGGGTGTCAACTGTTCGCTCCCCATTTGGCGCGGCCGTAGGGAAACCTGGGGAAAACCTCGGCGGAGCGACAGACTAACTGCTTGGGTCACTTTCACTTAAACGTTTCTGGGATGTCATTGGAGTACAGGATGTGCATACATTACAAATAATGTTTTGTTGCACTACGCAAAGAAATGAGGTCATTATAACAATTGACTGCGGTGTCGTTGATGATCTACGCCGCGGCGTTTAGCTCGCGACGGCGTCGGTTGGTGTGTTCGGTGCTCGGCGGTCGCGGCGGCCGCGGAGATGTCAACGCCCGCTCGACGCCAGCGTGTCTCTCGCCGTCGCGGAACGTCAGAATCAGCTGATCGGCTGCACCGTTGGCGATGCGCTTCTGTCTCGCCCGGGCGTGGCAGAGTGGGATGATATTCGCCCCTCGCTCTTGTTGGCAGGAGTCAGCTCTGCTACGTATCACCGACGTAGTACATGAAACATACACACAACCAACGTAATATTTGTTTCCCGCTGCAGATGGTTACGCTAGTGGGAAAGAAGCAATTATTAGTGCTGCAGTTGTTGTTAAGCTTTCGCCAGTTTCCGAGTGTCAAGCCAGCACTGTCTTGCAGAATACATGACATGGACCTTCTCCCGTGAATGCAGTTTTGATGCAATACTGTTTCCATTACACGTCAGTTTTTGTATTGACAAAATTATTTGTTTTCGCCGCACTCGCAAGCACTGGTGAGTGTCCCAATACGAGCTTAGCACAAACATTCGCCGTTTCTGCGGTCGCCGTTTTGCAACAGTCCACGCATCGCATTCCAATCTCGCATTGTTGTACTCACTGAAATTACAGTCTGTCCCAAAAATATTTACTGTGGGTTCACTTCACGTTAACAGTTCACATGTATAAGCAAATTCACAGTTTTCCGTGCGTAATATTGGCGTTTGGCGTCCTTACCGCTGTTGAACGTTCAATACTAGCACTTCACTGTCCATATCACAGTTTCACCTTCACAGTTTTTCACACTGCTCAAAGTAACTGTTTCGATTAGTTCACAAACACTAATGTATTTCATTCAGTCTGAACTGGATTTTGGCTCGTGCTGGATTTTACCAGTCTCTCGCACTAATTTTCTCTCTTCATTTTCCACTTAGAGTCGTACTTGCCTTCAGATTTTTTGACTATACAATTGTATTTCCGTCTCATCTGAGGTAAATCCCCATGTCATGTCTGCCCACTCATTGCGTACTTGCCCTCCAGAGCCAGGCTCGACCTTACAAAACTTTGCCTCTCGCATTATTGTACACATTTTATAATCTAGGCCTAGCGTGCAAGTTCCTAGATTAATGTTAGATTTGTGACTTTTGTTTACACTACAAATTTGTGCAAATCTCTGCCTTAGCAGATGGCAATATATTTTATCAGTGCTTAGCGGTAGTCGCGTTTACTGATTTGCTTTGTACCTTGTCCACAACACATGAGGTACCTTGGGTGATGTACACCCTGCACAGATATTGTTATGTAAATTATGATTCAGCATATTCCAAGATAGGTATAGACATAAATACATGAAACGACATATACACTATAATATTGAATTTCATAAGTTGCATTACTACTACAGTTCAAAAATATTCATGACACAGTAATGAAAAATTCTTTCATCGTTACATGCTGTTGAATTTTTTTTTAAACATATTTTAAAGCATTTTTAAACATGACATTTGTAAAATATTCTTAAACCTACGTTCATTTTTTTCTTTCAAAATGCAATTGCTTAAAAATACTATTATTCCTTAACATCTACAAAATTGGTATCGCACTAATCTTGTGTGCATCATTGTTTTTAAATGTTACACTAAAATCTGTACATTTACACACAGAAAAAAATACACTATGAACTTAACCTACCACACATATGTAAACGTTGCTCTACTGAGCGAACTTCTTTAAGTCTTTGTAAGTATTTTCTCTTATTTCCTTCGTAACTGCCTCCTTCTTTGACCACAGGATGGTGTAGTTTGCGTGACAGAAAGTAATGTGAGGTACCATTTCGATGTTATAGGTGTAGCCCTCGATAACACCGGGTTTTTCCGAAATCACATTCTCATAATCTGTAAGTAGCTGAGTCAATTCGTTTTGTTGTGCTTCAGTCAAATGCTCTGACTCCCTAACTTTCATGGCTATCAGTTTCCTTTTTTCCCCTTTATCTTCAGTAATAAATTCTTTATAATATGCTTGTCTTGTACTGAAGTCAGAATATAAATTCATTACCTGTATTCCTTCGAATCTCGACTGAAGGCTCCGGCAATATTTACCGTGCACTTCCTGTGTCCTCAACAACGGCAAAATTACACGTCTATCCTCATTCATAAGGCTTACTTCCCCGCACAAGAGGCCGATTTTTGTGTCCCTCTGGCGTAAAAATTCTATCCCCAGGATGCAATCAACACCTAATCCCTTAACTACTAGGAACGAGCTTTTCATTGCTTCATTTCCTACCATAAACTCGACTTGCACCTGGTGCCTTATGATATGAGAGTGTGCACCTATTGCACCTTTACACGACAATTCTTCACTGGCAATACTGGTATTCTATTATTTTGACTCAAGTACTTGTAAAAATTTGCACTCATGACATTGGTTGACGCACCGGTATCGACTAATATGTGTATTGGTGCTCCATACATATCTGCTTGCAATATAGCCTGCACAACACTTTTGTCGGTTCGGTTACATTTCTGCGGTATGTCTACAAGTTCCTTTTCTATTTTTATTCCCTCATTGTATCTCAACATACAAAGTTTATGGCTGTCATCTGTGAATGTGCCCTCACTACACCATCCTGCAGCCAACAACGGAGAGCGTATTGTGGCTGTCTTTAGTTTAACGGATGAGCATTAGTGGGTTGACAGTTGTCTGTCACTTCCACTAACCTCACATTGTGGTTCTGGTTGTTGTTGTTGCTACTGTTGGGTTGGCCGCCCTGCCTCCCCGATGGTGTATTTTGATATTGTGTATGGCTCTGATTTTGCGGTGGTCGCTTGTATCTTCCTAACATGTTCTGTGACGGACCAGGGTTGGCGTTCCATGGTGGCGCTGTGTTTTGTTGCCACTGTGGTGTCGGTTCATTACAACCACGCCACTGGTTTCGGTTGTTCCGCCATTGCCGATTGCCGTTACCATTGTATCCATTACTCATGCGTCCATCATGATGTCTCTTTCGATTTTGACGATTATAACCGTTGCCGTTATAACCATTGCCATTGTTTGTGCCTCGATTCTGTTGCCGGTGCTCTTGCCTATTCCCGTTACCATTTGGTACTAAGTTACTACCGTTACTGTGGCTGCTATTGGAATCGGCTTTTTGTTGATTACAGCCTGCATGGTTCCACTTGTTTTCGGTTTTCATATCTTCGATCAATAAGTTAACAGAATCCACTATTTCCATGAATTGTTCTATATCGTATTCCGGCACATTGATGAAATATCTTTTAATTTCACTGGACAACTTCATTTTCATTAATCTGATTATGTCACGATCGGACATTGGCTCGTCCCAGTACCTGGTTTTGTTTATATACTTTTCGAAATATTTGCGTAACGTTCCCATCTTAGGATTGTACATTTCTGGACTGTACAACTCCTTTCGTAGTCTTTCTTGGACGCTATCGGACCAGAATTTTTGCAAGAATGCACCTTCAAACTGTTGCATCGTTAGACATTTTTGGGACACGTCGGTGGCCCACAGTGCCGCGTCACCTTGAATAAAGGAGACCACGAACTGTATTCTTTGTCTTTCCGTCCATGTCCTCGGAAACACATTCCTGAAGCTCTTAATAAATACAACAGGGTGGACATTTCGTTTTTCGCTACTGAAGGGTTGGAATGTCCTGTGTTTTATGACATTGTCCTCTTTTTTGCACATCTGATTGCTACATTCTGGGACATTCATCACTTCGTTATGTGCGCTGCACGGTATCGCATGTTGTTCGTGCTCATAATTCGCATTAGGTTACGGTTGCGCACTCGCACCCTGCCTACCGTCAGCGTTATTACAGTAATCAGTACGCGGAGTCGGATTCATGATCTGTCCGCCACTGTTTACATTGCTTTCCAACGCAGACAGTCTCCGCGCGACCTCCTGTTGCCAATTTGGCAACTCCGCTGTCACACGGGATTTGATCTGTGTTAATTCGGCATATAGTGCAGCAGCGCTAGCGTCAATATTTACACTCGCGGCCGCAGTCGCTTGTTCTACAGCTGTTTTTACGTCGCTTTCAATCTTTGCAGATATCTCGCGATCCTTTACTCTAGCCATTCATTTAATTCTTTTTCTACTTTTTGAGCTTGCACTTCCAAATATGCGTCAATACTTTTCCGTGCATCTATCTCCACATTATCCACGCGGTTGGTTAAAGTCTGGACATTGTCTTCAAGCCTAGCCTGCGATATCTGTAATTTCTGCATCTCGCCGGCTAAGCTTTGCACAAGATCGGGGATTTCTTTGCAAGCGTCCCGCATCTCGGCAAGTTCGCTTTGGATCCTATCTAGTTTCGCTTCATTGCGCTGCTCTTGCTCACGTAGCATCTGAGCCAGTTTTTCCTGTCTTTGTTTTTCCCTCTGTTCTGACATTCTTTCTTTTTCCCTTTCTTTCTGTTCTCTTTGTTGCTCTTGCTCATAGAGCATCTGAGCCAGTTTCTGATCTCTTTCCCTATCTCTTTCTTCTAACCTGCGCAGAAATTCTGAAAATAGGTCTGCAATGGGTAAGCATACTGGTGCCCCGCTTAATCTAGCACTCGATTGGCCCCCCTGCCCAGGCAGTGGAGTTGTTACTCTATTCCCATTCTGCTGTGGAGCGTCATTCATCGTCCAGAGATCCTCGCCCCCCGCTCCGGATATTATGTTATCCGAGGCGGTGGCTTGGGATTCGTTTACGTATTGCAAATGATCCTCACTTTCCATATTAACAGAATTTTGTTCTCTGGCACGGATGCTTTAGGTTGTCCTATCTTACCCATACTAAATTCACTTTAAGCCACTGACGAATCTTTAACACTGATACACACACGATTAATTATCCCCTCTAAAAGTAAACATATAAATAAACAAAACGAATAATTATCCCCTCCAACAATAAACACATAAATACACAAAACACCGAAAGTATCTCATGTGCACATGGGTTCGATATTCCGCACAGAGCTACACAGGATGCTTGCACAATAGGCCTTACCTTACTTATTTTTCTTTCTCGCAATCCTTTTTCTTTTCTACACTTTTTCCTCTCCGCATCTCCTCAGGGTGTGGTTTTGTTGCTGTACATGTAAAAGAATTCATACAAGCATTAATATTTTACAACTATTAGACACATACATAATTACATTCATTACAATAGAGTCGGATTTCGTAAATTTCGTATTTTCTTTAATCGGGCCCCAAAGTTGCGGCGCCACTCTCGCGTCCGTCGGCCGTCGTAATTTAATATATATATGTTATTACTGTTGTTATTATTTTTTAATTGTTGCCGACTTACGTGGTGGGCCTTAATAAAAATGATATTTCATTTAATTTTGATTTTACGATTAAATGCTTTCCTGAAGTTCTCCTTTTTAACAATATTAATTTCAAATTATTTGTTACGTTAATGAATGTTAGACTCGCTGAAACTTAAAACATGAGCATATAAGTGGTACAATGTAATAAACTTTTCATATTAATTTCCTCGGCTAGTCAGTTCACTTTAAAGCGTAAGATCTTTAGTTATTAATTAAATTTGCGGCCCACACACGCGCGAGAGTATTTTTCTTACCTCCGTTAACCATTGTATTGTAGTCTGAGTCCTGGCTCTGGGTCTCGGCTGTGGTACTGAAAATAAGAATCTTAAAGCTAAGTATTTTCTGCAACGTCGGGCGGCTGTGGAGAAAAATTAATATTAAGTTAATAGCGGGCGAGTTTTCCGCTTCCGCTAATTTTTCATAAGTTAATATCGCCACGTAATGGCGTCGTTGGCTGCATCGGCCGCTGCGATTGTTGAACTGTAAATTACTTGAATGCAGGTTAATTCAAGGAAGGCGGACATGAAATCCGGATCACCTCTTACAAATTAAAAGTGCACAATAATATTAAATCAGTATATTATATGCTTAACTCATACAAATATGCTTACATTTTCCAGCACTCGCAAGATGTCCCTCTATACACATTCAAGACAAAAGAGGAAGTCAAGACGACTAAAAAAATTAACAAAAGAGCGTATCTTGTCGTCTCTTTAGATCATTTTGTCATAAATTATTTCTTTGCATTTGAAACTTGGACAGAGAGATTATTATTTTACGGCTACATGATAAAAATATATTATTCGATTTATAAATACCGCTTTTTAAGTCTTTTCGTAATATAGCACTGGTACGCTATATAGTATAGAAAAATTTCAGAGCTGCGAGTATGGACCAGTGCAAGGATAAAATATGTAATAAACAAGGACTCTAACACGCATACCGCAAGAGCTAATAGTATTTGTTCATTTTCGGTTCTGTCAAACACGTCACTTGTGATGTAAGCTGTTTGGTTTTCATATTTTTGGAGAAGGTCGCATGAACCAAAGAAAAAGTCTCCAGTAAACATGGGCTCTAAAACGCATACGCTAATAGCTAAGAGCACTTAGTCGTCTTTACTATTGTGAAACACACCCCTTCTGCTCAACATGTATGCATTTTAGAGCCCATATTTTCTGAACTTTTTTCCTCAACTTGGTCAACACTACGTCGACCAAAATTATGCGAACCAAAGAGGTTGTAGTAGATGAGATACACTGATGAGCTAAAGAAACTGGTACACCTGCCTAATATCGTGTAGGGTCCCACAACCACGCAGAAGTGCCGCAACATGACGTGGCATTGACTCGAATAACGTTTGAAGTAGTGCTGGAGGGAACTGATACGGCAGGTCTGTCCATAAACCCGTAAGAGTAAGAGGAAGTGGAGATCTATTCTGAATGGTACGTTGCAAGGAATCCTAGACATTGTCAATAATGTTCATGTCTTGAGAGTTTGGTGGCCAGCGGAAGAGTTTTAACTCAGAAGAGTGTTCCTGGAACCACTCTGTGGCAATTCTGGACGTGTGGGGTGTCGTATAGTCCTGCTGGAATTTCCCACGTCCGTCGGAATGCACAACGGATATGAATGGATGCAGGTAATCAGACAGGATGCTTACATGTATGTCATCTGCCAGAGTCGTATCTGGTCGGATCAGGGGTCCCATATGACTCCAACTGCACACGTCTCACACCATTACATAGCCCCCACAAGCTTTAACAGTCCCCTGATGACATGGAGAGTCAGGTTGTCTCCTGACCCGTGCACGTCCATCTGCTCGATACCATTTTAAACGAGACTCGTCCCACCAGGCAACATGTTTTCAGTCATCAATAGTCCAATGTCGATATAGACGAGCCTATGCGAGGCGCAAAGGTTTGTGCCGTGCAGTCATCAAGGATACACGAATGGGCCTTCGGCTCCAAAGCCCATATCTACGATGTTTTGTTGAATGGTCGCGCGCCGACACTTGATGGCCAAACATTGAAATCTGCAGCAGTGTTCTGAATTCTGTCATTTTGAAAGATTCTCTTAAGCCGTCGTTGGACCAGTTGTAGCAAGATCTTTTTCCGGCCGCAGCGATGTCGGAGATAGAATGCTTCACCCGATTCCTGATATTCAGAGTACACTCGCGAAATGGTCTTAGGGGAAAATCACAACTTCATGACTACCTCGTAGATATACGCCGAGTATAGCACCACATTCAGACTCACTTAAATCTTGATAACCTGTCATTGTTGTAGCAGCCGTAACCGATCTAACAACTGCGCCAGACACTTGTTGTCTTATATAGGCGCTGCAGACAGCTCTGCCAAATTCAGCATTTATTTGTATTTGAATACGTATGCCAATACCAGTTTCTTTGGCACTTCTGGTGTATGTTTCAACAGTATTGTGGATGAACATGGGCTCATAACTCTTAAGGTATGCATTTAAGGGTCCTTCTTTATCAGATTTATTTCCTTGTTTTGGTCTATACTACAGCCTCTGGCAGTTACCTACCCTAAAATATTAACAAAAATAGCACTAGTACATGAATTCCACTGTCTGGCTAAGGCCTATCAGAACGGCTTTCCTTATGAATTTCGACTTGGTTGTTTCCGGACCAGAGTTGCTTACCTCGAAAGATACATATTCCCCCTCCATAATTCCCGAAAGTTTGTAACATAATAACGAAATCATCATGTCTATTAGAGAGGGTATGCAGCAACACAACATCCACTTCTTAGAATGAGAGGCAGAATGTGTGTCTTCAGCACAATAGCTGTAGCGTATGTTGTTGCTGTTGCGGTCTTCTGTCTGAAGACTGGTTTGATACAGCCCTCCCTGTTAGTATGTCCCGTGCGAGCCTATAATCTCCAAGACTGCAGCCCTTCTGAAACTGCTTACTGCCTTTACTTCCTAGACTCCATGTACGATTTTCATCCCCCAAACTTCCCTCCGATACGAAATTGGTGATCCCTTGATGCTTCTGAATGTGTCCTACCAAATCGATCCCTTCTTCCTATCAGGCGTTACCTTTCTCTTCATTTACGTGATCTACCAACCTAATATTCAGCATTCTTCTGTACCACAACATTACAAAAGCTCCTTTTTGTCCAAACTGTTTATCATCCATGTTTCACTTTGTAAATGGTTACAATCCTTACAAAAACTTTCAGCAAAGACTACCTAACACTTAAACCAATATTCGATGTGAAGAAATTACTTTTCTTCAGAAACACTTTTCTTACCATTGTCAGTTTAGATTCCTTACCCTCTTTACTTCGACCATCATCAGTTATTCTGCTGCCCTACCAACAGAACTCGTCTACTACTGTGTCTCATTTCATAATCGAATAACCTCAACATCACCTGATTTAAGTCGACTACATTACGTTATCTTTGTTTTCCCTTTCTTGATGTTCATCTCAAATTCTCCTTTCGAGACACTGTCCATTCCATTCAAATGCTCTTCCAAGTCCATTGTTGTAACGTGACAGAATAATAATGTCATCAACAAACATCGAAGCTCTCATATTTTTCTCTCTCGACTTTAATTAATACTCCCAACTTTCCTTTTATTTCATTAAATTTGGTGATCGGCTACAACATTCCCTCACTCCCTACTGCTTCCCTTTCAGACACTTTGAGCCTTACAACTGTCGTCTGGTTGCATTAAAAGTTATAAATTGCCTTTAGCTACGTGGATTTTACCACTGCTACCTTCAGAATTCCAAAGAAAGCCTTCCATTCAATATAGTAATAAGCTTTTTCTAAGTCCGCAAATGTAATAAAGGTAGTTTTGCCTTTTGTTAACCTATCTTCTGAGGTAGGTCACTGGGTCAGTATTGCCTCGGGTGTTCCTACATATCTCTGGAAACACAAAAGACTTTCTACGAGATTGGCTTCTACCATTTCTCCCATTTTTCTATAAACAATTCGTGGCAATATTTTGCAGCCATGACTTATTAAACTAATAGTTCGCTAATATTCACACCTGTAGTCACTTGATTTTCTTGTTAATAGAAGTACGACATTCTTCTTGATCTCTCAGGGTTTTCCGACTGTCTCTTGCATCTTGTACATCAGATTGATGACTTTGTCATTGCTGGCTCAGCCAAGGTTGTCGACAGAACTGGCTAAAAGTCGTCTACTCCTGGTGCCTTGTTTCGGCTTAAGTCTTTCCGTGCTCTGTCAAATTCTTCTCGCAGTATCGTATCTTCCGTCTCACCTTCATTTCCGTCTTCTTATATTTCTAAAATACTGACTTTAATTTCATTTTCCTTCTATAGATGCTTTAGATACTCAGTCCATATTTCAGATTTCCCTTCTTTGCTTAAGACTTATTTTCCATCTTCTGGGCTCTTGATATTCATACATCTGCCACTCGTTTCTCCAAACGCCTCTGCAGTTTTCCTGTAGATGGTATCTGTCTTTCCCCTAGTGAAATATGCTTCTACATCTTTACATTTGTCCTTCAGCCCTACTTACTTAGCCATTTCGCACTTACTGCCAATCTCAGTTTTTAGATGTTTGTTATCCTTTCGTCTGCTTCATTTTCTGCGTTTTTATATTTTCTCCTTTCATCAATCACATTTAATATCTCCTCGTTAGCCAAGGATTTCTATTAGGCATTGTTTTCTTACCCATTTGATCCTCTGCTTCCTTCACTATTTCATCTCTCAACGCTACCCATTCGTCCTCTACTGTATTTTAAACCCTGTTCTAGTCGATTGTTTCCCAAGACTCCCCTGAAATTCTCAACAACCTCTGGTTGTTTCAGTCTACCTAGGTCCCGTTTCCTGAAGTCCATAACTTTTTTAAATTTCTTTATTTTTAATCTACATTTCGTAAGGAATAATGTGAAGGCAGGGTCCACATCTGACCCTGGAAATTGAAATAAGAACACCGTGAATTCATTGTCCCAGGAAGGGGAAACTTTATTGACACATTCCTGGGGTCAGATACATCACATGATCACACTGACAGAACCACAGGCACATAGACACAGGCAACAGAGCATTCACAATGTCGGCACTAGTACAGTGTATATCCACCTTTCGCAGCAATGCAGACTGCTATTCTCCCATGGAGACGATCGTAGAGATGCTGGATGTAGTCCTGTGGAACGGCTTGCCATGCCATTTCCACCTGGCGCCTCAGTTGGACCAGCGTTCGTGCTGGACGTGCAGACCGCGTGAGACGACGCTTCATCCAGTCCCAAACATGCTCAATGGGGGACAGATCCGGAGATCTTGCTGGCCAGGGTAGTTGACGTACACCTTCAAGAGCACGTTGGGTGGCACGGGATACATGCGGACGTGCATTGTCCTGTTGGAACAGCAAGTTCCCTTGCCGGTCTAGGAATGGTAGAACGATGGGTTCGATGACGGTTTGGATGTACCGTGCACTATTCAGTGTCCCCTCGACGATCACCAGTGGTGTACGGCCAGTGTAGGAGATCGCTCCCCACACCATGATGCCGGGTGTTGGCCCTGTGTGCCTCGGTCGTATGCAGTCCTGATTGTGGCGCTCACCTGCACGGCGCCAAACACGCGTACGACCATCATTGGCACCAAGACAGAAGCGACTCTCATCGCTGAAGACGACACGTCTCCATTCGTCCCTCCATTCACGCCTGTCGCGACACCACTGGAGGCGGGCTGCACGATGTTGGGGCGTGAGCGGAAGACGGCCTAACGGTGTGCGGGACCGTAGCCCAGCTTCATGGAGACGGTTGCGAATGGTCCTCGCCGATACGGTTCACGTCCACGCTGTCGCGGCATGCTACCAGTGTTAAAGACTGCGATGGAACTCCGTATGCCAAGGCAAACTGGCTGACACTGACGGCGGCGGTGCACAAATGTTGCGCAGCTAGCGCCATTCGACGGCCAACACCGCGGTTCCTGGTGTGTCCGCTGTGCCGTGCGTGTGATCATTGCTTGTACAGCCCTCTCGCCGTGTCCGGAGCAAGTATGGTGGGTCTGACACACCGGTGTCAATGTGTTCTTTTTTCCATTTCCAGGAGTGTAATTCTGTGACCTCTGTCTTATTATGATATACTCAATCTGAAACCTTATGGTATTTTCCACCTATTAGTAAACCAGGTATTAGCTGTGATAAATTATCCTCTGTGCATAGTTCTTCCAGTCTGGTACCAAAAATGGCTCTGAGCACTATGGGACTCAACAGCTGAGGTCATTAGTCCCCTAGAACTTAGACCTAGTTAAACCTAACTAACCTAAGGACATCACAGACATCCATGCCCGAGGCAGGATTCGAACCTGCGACCGTAGCGGTCTTGCGGTTCCAGACTGCAGCGCCTGTAACCGCAGGGCCACTTCGGCCGGCCCAGTGTGGTACCTCTTTCATTTATTTTCTCCTCTTCCTTTTCCTACTGTCAAATTCCAATCCCCCATCAAAATTGAACTTTCGTTTTCTTTACCTACCTGGAAAATTTCTTTTATGTTATCAAACATTTCTTCAGACTCTTCATCATCTGCGGAGCGAGTTGGCCTATAAACTTTTACTATTGAGGTAGGTATTGGCTTCATCTCTATCTTGGCTATGCTAAGCTTTTCATAGTAATTTACCCGCAATCCTGTTTTCTTATTCTATATTAAACTCTCTCTTGCATTACCCCTATGTTACTTCGTATTTATATCTCTGTATTCACCTGGCCAGAAGAGCTGTTCCTCCTGCTACGAAACCTCACTAATTCCCATTACATCTAACTTCAACCTATCGATTCCCTTTTGAAATGTTCTAAATTTTGGTTGTTGTTACTAGGCCTCCAGTCAGTCATAAGGATTGTTGCCCCTGCAGCTACTGAAAAGGCTGCTGTCCCTCTTCAGGAAACACACGTTTTCCTGGCCTCTCATATCACTCCCCCCTCTCTCTCTCTCTCTCTCTCTCTCTCTCTCTCTCTCTCTCTTTGTCATAGAACCTGTACGCTTATCCGTATCGTTCAGACACTCAACCCACCACACCTACCGCAATGTCCATGCTTCCAGAACGCGGACATTTAGCCTATAGAGAATGCAAATACATCTGCAGTCACCTTAGAACCAACAGCCTTGCTGAGTCTAACGCAATATGTGAAAGACGTTTTCACCTACTTTGTGCTTGCTCAGCCTAAATAGGACACATAAAATGCGGAGCTAGAATCCTTTGATGGCTGGTCGTTAGATATTAAGCAGCGCCAAGACAAACACAGTGATGCTGGATGTCTTTATACTGGTGTCGACTGCAGCGGAAACGTGAAAGTTTGGGAAGAAATGCATGATCCATGGGTCGACAATGCGCTTTGGTTTTCCACGTATTTGCATTGATTCTTGTGAAGGGTAAATATTTTGTAGGCAATATACGTCAGAACAAAGACACATTATTTATGGTAAAGATATAACTAACATCAAACCACCATCAAATATTCAGAAACCGGGCACAGTATTTGTCCGTAAAACAGCAGCAGAATAGCATGTGACTGTAAAGATTCTGGACAATGACTGTCTGGGCAAAATTTGCCTTCAGGAAGAGATAACAAAAAATGGCTCTGAGCACAATGCGACTTAACTTCTGAGGTCATCAGTCGCGTAGAACTTAGAACTAATTAAACCTAACTAACCTAAGGACGTCACACACATCCATGCCAGAGGCAGGATTTGAACCTGCGACAGTAACGGTCGCTCGGCTCCAGACTGTAGCGCCTAGAACCGCACGGCCACTCCGGCCGATGAAGAGATAACAGTACTAGTCCTTACACGAAAACACTTCGCTGCTTGCGATAAATGTTCACCTCCCCTTCTCACGTGTGCTGCTTGTTAGAAAAAATTTCAGCCACGACAAAGGCATTTTTAGTGAAATAAATTCAATATTAGCTAGTATTTGTGAGATACAAAACGTTTAGTTGCATTATTATCATTTGTAGCGAGCAATACTTCGGTAGATAAATAAATTTTGGAGTTAACTGCTTATAATACAGCAATTTGTTGCTTTACATAAACTGACTGGAAATCGATAGCAGCAAAAGGAAGAGAAGGAAAAGTACTCGAGAGGATATTGACTGGGGGAAAGGAACTGAGCCGTACTGCAGCTAACGTTGGTGCTGTTGTAGGTTTCCGTCCTCTGTTGGAGCCCAGACCGTATCGTTTAGTTGACATGGTTGCGGTTGTTTGTCTTCTTCAAAAATGGTTCAAATGGCTCTGAGCACTATGGGACTCAACATCTGTGGTCATAAGTCCCCTAGAACTTAGAACTACTTAAACCTAACTACATCACACACATCCATGCCCGAGGCAGGATTCGAACCTGCGACCGTAGCGGTCACGCGGTTCCAGACTGAAGCGCCTTTAACCGCACGGCCTCACCGGCCGGCCGTTTGTCCTCTTCTTGTGTTGACTCCCGCCATTTGATAACTCAAGCATTGCCTGTCCGTTAGTGGCAGCACCATCGTCATCGATATGTAGTATCTGTGGCCCTATCTTTGGAGTGACGTCGTTGTTCTTCTGTAACGTGTGAGTCAGTAGTTCGGTTGGGGATTCCGAAGGAGCCAGATCCGCGCAGAGCGAGAACCCGCCGGGAACACTGGTGGCGCGCATGGACTGCCGGATCGAAGGGCTGTGGTCTTGAGAGTGCACGACCTCGTCGAAACCGGATCCTACAAGTTTTAAGTTGAGTACATTTCAGTTCGAGCAGACAAACCTCCACCATTGTGAATCTCGCCATTCTCCAGTGACTTGGATTCGTGTTCCTGCTCGTAGTGTCGTCGAGGCGAAGAACAGCGAGTGGGCTGCTCTGGGAAGGCGGATCCGATTAGCCGTCCTGGGCTCCGAATTACTATTTACCACCTTCAGCTTGTTACAATTGTGAAGTTCAACCAGCGGTATTTTCCTGCCTTGTGGCCGCATACACCCCAGTTACCTGCCCTGGGGGTTAGTGTAGTAACGGCAGTGCACGTCCTCGCCTTACCGCTGCTGTCTGGTGAGCAGCGTTAAGTTTGACAGCTTTCTTGATTGTAGGCTGGTTGGCGATTCTTCTACCTTGGTGGTAGTGATTCCTTTCTTATTCCGGGCGCCCTAAGCATAATATTCTGAGGGTGGAGACCACCAGTTCTGGCTTTGGCGTATTTTTAAAAATGGTTCAAATGGCTCTGAGCACTATGGGACTTAACTTCTGAGGTCATCAGTCCCCTAGAACTTAGAAATATTTATACCTGACTAACCTAAGGACATCACATACATCCATGCCCGAGGCAGGAATCGAACCTGCGACCGTAGCGGTCGCGTGATTCCAGACTGTAGCGCCCAGAACCGCTCGGCCACCACGGCAGGCGTATTTTTACATCTTAGCGTTTGGTTTATTGGACAAGAGATAGCCTCTCCAAGTCTGTGTTACCACGTCGTGAAGTGAATGCAGCTCTTGGCTGAATCTCTCATTGCTTGCGAAGTTTTGAGAGACTTTCCCAGGTCGATTCTTGTAGCAACGTCTGCCCCCCCCCCTTTTCTACCTTGGTACTAGTTCTCAGGAATGGTAGAGGAAACCATCTGGTAGAATTCTGCACAGAGTGTAATTTAATCATAGTTAGCACCTGGTTTAAGAAACGTAGAAGAAGGTTGTATACGTGGAAGAGACCAGAAGGTTTCAGAATGATTGCATAATAGTTAAACAGCGCTTTTGGAACCAGATGTTAAATGGTAAGACATTTTCAGGTGCATATGTGGACTCTGACACAATTTATTGGTTATGAACTGTCGAAACTGCAAAAAGGCAGGAATTTAATAGGATGGGACCTGGATAAACTTAACGAACCAGAGGTCGTAGAGGGTTTGAGAGATAGCATTACGGAACGATAGACAAGAACAGGGTGAAAGAATACAACAGAAGGAGCATGGGTCGGTGTGAGAGATGAAATAGTAAAGGCAACAGAGGATGAAGTAAGTAAAATGACGACGGCTAGTAGAAATCCTGGGTGACAAAAGAGATATTGAATTAAATCGAGGAAAAGGGGAAACATAGAAATGCGGTAAATGAAACAGACGAAATGGGATACAAAAGTCTCAAACCATGAGATCGACAGGAAATCCAAATGACGAAGCCGGAATGGCTAGAGGACAAATGTAAGGATTTAGAAGCATATATGATTAGAGGTAAGATAAATGCTGCCTACAGGAAAATTAAAGAGGCCTTTGGAGAAAAGAGAACTACCTGTATGACTGTGAGGAGCTCAGATGGAGAACCAGTCCTAAACGAAGAAGAAAAAGCAAAAAGTCGGAAACAGTATACAGAGGGGCTATACAAGGGTGAGGACGTAGCGAAAGATGATAACAGAGATATAACACTGTGTGAAGAAGCTGATAAAACACGGAAGACTTAAGTCGAAATAAGGCTCCGGAGTAGACGACATTCCATTAGAGCTACAGATAACCTTGCGACAGACAGCCATGACAAAATTCTCCCATCTGATGAGCAAGATGTATGAGATAAGCGAAATACTCTCACACTTCAAGAAGAATATAATAACGCGAATTCCAAAGAAAGTAAGTGCTGACAGGTGTGAAAATTCCCAAATTATCGGTTTAATCAGTTACGGCTGAAGAATACTAACACGAATCCTTTAGCCGGCCAGTGTGGCCGAGCGGTTCTAGGCGTTTCAGTCTGGAACCGCGCGACCGCTACGGTCGCAGGTTCGAATCCTGCCTCGGGCAAGGATGTGTGTGATGTCCTTAGGTTAGTTAGGTTTAAGTAGTTCTAAGTTCTAGGGGACTGATGACCTCAGATGTTAAGTCCCGTAGTGCTCAGAGCCATTTGAACCATTTGAACGAATCCTTTACAGAAGAATGGAATAACTGGTACAAACCGACCTTGGGGAAGATCAGTCTGGATTATGGAGAAACGCAGGAAGACGCGAGGCAATACTGTTGATACGTTTCTCGTAGCTGATAGGTTACGGAAAGGCTTACCTATGTTTACAGCATTTGCTGACGTAGAGATACTTTTTGACAATGTTGACTCAATTGCTCTCTTTAAAATTCTAATGCAAATAAAATAAGATACAGGGCAAAATTTAGGGAGCGAAAGGCTATTTACAATTTGTACAGAAACGAGATGGCAGCTATTACTATAGTTGAGCGGCACGAAAGATAAGCAATGGTTGAGAAGGGAGTGAGACAGGATTGTAGCCTATCTCTGGCATTATCCAATCTGTGTACTGAGCTAACAGTAAAGGAAACAAAAGATACATTTGGAGTAATAATTGAAATCCATGGAGAATAAATGAAATCTTTAAGGTTTGGCGATGACATTGTAATTGTATCAGAGACATCAAAGGATTTGGAAGAGCAGTTCAACGGAATGGACAGTGTCTCAGAGGAGAAAATAAGATGAACATGAACAAAAGAAAACCGAGGAGAATGGTATGTGGTCGAATTAAATCGGGTGACGCTGAGGGGATTAGATTAGGAAATGAGACACTTAAAGTAGTAAATGAGTTTTGCTATTTGGGAAGGAAAATGACTGATGATGGTAGAAGTATGGAGTATATAAAATGCAGACTGGCAGTGTCAAGAAAGCATTTCTGTAGAAAAGAAATTGGTTAACATCGAGTAGATTCAAGTGTCAGAAGTCCTTTGTGAAATTATTTGTATGATGTATAGCCATTTATGGAAGTGAAACATGGCCGATAAGTAGTTTAGACAAGAAGAGAATAGAAGCTTTTGAAATGTGGTGCTAGAGAAGAATACTGAACATTAGATGAGTAGATTACGTAATTAATGAAGAGAAGTTTGTGGTAGAACCTGACTAAAGGAAAGAATCGGTTGGTTGGACACATTGTGAGACATCAAGGGATCAACAATTTAGTGCTAGAAGAAAGGGTGTACATGTCTGGCGGAGGACGAAGCTGGTCAAACTCTGTCATCTGTCACTCTATGTATTTCATCATTCTATTTAGGTGGTTCCACTTCATCGCAGTAAACAGCACTTCAGTACTACGTGGAACATTCTCGATTTTGTATTACTACCATACAGTCACTGACTAGTGGTATGCCAACATTTACACATTTAGACACACTGGCGGTCAGTTGGCAAGTAGTGGGGATAAACAGCATTCCGAAGCGACTTACATGAAGCTTTACATGTTGTGCACACAGTGGTGACAATGGAAACTCAATGTCTGGAGACAGTTCTGCACGCTGACTTGATGGCTGCCTTAACGTATTAAGTACCCAACCATGGTCTAGGGGTAGCGCCTGTAATTCATAACCAAAACGCTCTCGGTTCCGCGGGCCCGAATACCGACATCGCTTAAGTTTTCGACGTAAATGATCAGGGGAGAATCAGCAATTATCAACGGCATAAAGATTGCATTAAAGACATAAATATGTATCCACAGGACATGTGACACGTAACTGAAGTACTGTCATGTTAATCTTTCCATTGGTAAAAAATTCCAGAATAGTCCTCCATTCGGATATCCTGGAGGGGACGGCCAAGTAGGAGATGACCAAGAGAAAAAGGATAAATAACCAACGAAATGATAATGTCGTAGTAGGGGATCTAAAAAATCTGAAAAGGGAAATGCTAAGGCTCAAATTATATATAAGGTTTGGAACATTAATAGTGACATCTGTTTATTTAGAGCTCCTACAAAATAGATACGTGTTTCAAAGTTTTGCTGACATTCAGAGTAGTCAGCAGCATTGTATATAACCCATTACCAGCGATGTGAAAGTCGTAGAATTCTCTTAGCAGCGCCAGTTGCGCTAACAGTTCGAGCAGCGCGGTCTATTGCCCGACGAATTTGTAGCAGCTCTGAAGCGAATGCAGTGAAGTGTTTCCTTCCGTTTAAAAAACGAGTTGAACTCACGAGGGCTTGAGTCAGGGAAGTGCAGTAGGTGGTCGTAGGTTGTGTTCCAAAAATGAACAGCATAGAGACGGAAGTGCTGACACTTTCTGTAGGACCTGACCACCATTTAGCAGGACAATGCTCAGGCACGTACAGTGCAAGCTGTTAATGATTTTTTTGGTTGATGGGGCTGCTAAGTGATATATCACCTACTGCACTCCCCTGACATAAGCCCTCGTTAGTTCAGCTCGAACTCTAAACTGAAGGAAACACTTCACGGCATTCACTTCAGAACTGCTACAAATTCTTCGGGCATTAGACCGCACCGCTCGAACTGTCAACACAACTGGCCCTGCTAAGAGTATCCTACGACTTCCATATCGCTGGCAACGGGTTATACTCAATGCTGGTGTATACTTTGAAGGTCAGTAGTACTTGGAAACTCGTACCTATTTTGTACGAGCTGTAAATAAATAGTTCCCACTATTAAAGTTCCAACGGTCGTATTGTAGGGTCATTGAAGTGAAATGGAAATAAGACAAGAATCTCTGGTTAGATGTCACGAACAGAAGATGAAGAGGTAGAGAAAGCATATATGGATATTGATCAGGTAATTCCATAGGAAAACGGGTGAAGAAATTACATTCGTCATCAGGATTCGATTGCGGTTGTGGGGGAATTTACCTTTGAGATTCTGCTAAGAGAATTTATCTTAGCCAAGAATGGTTGTAAGTCGAAAAGACCCTATCACGGACTCCTACTTGCTTTCACGAAACCTCTTCGTAATACTTGCGTTTGAACGAGATAGGGCTACGTGAATCCGGATATTCCTCCTGCGATATTGCAGAAGAACTTCGCAAGAATGTAGCCGCTGTAAGTGACAGCTGGCAGCGGTGGTCAAGAGAATGTACGGTCGCATAATGACCGGGCTTCAGAAGGCCACGTGGCACTTCCGAGAGGGAAGACCATCTTAATTGGCGTATGGCCCTGTCGCGTACTATATCTGTCGCTGCAGTTTAAGCAGCAGTTGGCACCCCAGTGACACAACGACCTGTTACAAATCGGTTACTTGAAAAAGAGCTCAGAGACCGTCGCCCTGTAACGTGCATTCCACTGATCCCTCACCATCGCCATTTCCGACTTCGGTGGTGTCAAGCGAGAGTTCATTGGAATGTAGGTTGGAGGTCCGTTGTGTTTACGGATGACAGTTGGTTCTGCCTCGCTGCCAGTGATGGCAACGTGTTGGTTTGAAGGAAGCCAGCTTCTGTACAACCAACCTGTCTGCATCGTAGACACAATGGACCTACACCTGGAGCCATTGTCTGGGGGGGGGGGGGGGGGGCAATTTCGTATAGCAGCAGGAGTATTCTCGAGGCTATCCCAAGCACCCTGACTGCATGTCTGTACGTTAGTATGCTGTCTACTGCCATTCATGAATAGTATTCCAGGAGGTGTTTTCCAACGGGATATCGATAACCCAAATTCAGATGTTGTAACACAACATACTTTACAGAATGTTGTCATGTTGCCTTGGCCCGCTCGATCACCAGAAAAATGGTTCCAATGGCTCTCAGCACAATGGAACTTAGCATCTGAGGTCATCAGTCCCCTAGAACGTAGAACTACTTAAACCTAACTAACCTAAGGACATCACACACATCCATGCCCGAGGCAGGATTCGAACCTGCGATAGTAGCAGTCGCGCGGTTCCAGACTGTAGCGCCTAGAACCGCTCGGCCACTCCGGCCGGCTGATCACCAGAACTCTCTCCAGTCGAGCGCATGTGGGACGTCATCGGACGAGAACTCCAAAGTCATCCACAAAAAGCATTAATCGTCCCCGTAATGACCGACCAAATGCAACAGGCACGGAACTCCATCCCACAAACTGACATCTGGCCCCTGTACAATAGAATGCATGCCAGTTTGCATGCTTGCAATCAACATTCTGCCGTTACACCAGTTATTAAAGTACCAGCATTTCATATCTGCATTGGCTTATCTCGCGCATAGATTAACCTCTGGTCTTGCAATGTTAAATATGTGAACTAGACAAATGTAATACCAACATTTCGTTTCTATACATTAATTACTTTTTGGTTTTGCGATTTATTTCCTTTTAGCGTACACTGATCAGTCAAAACATTAATACCACTGACGTACTATCGAGGTATACCTGTCCAGACTAGAGCTGCGACTCCTAGCAAGGAATTACTGTCAGTCAGACTTTTTTTTAAATTTTGAGCTTTTCCTCATTACAAAGGCATATCTCCAACATAATACTTTACTTGAAAAGTAAAATACAAAGAATAAACTTTCTTAAACTATATTTTCAAAATATTCATCCAGGTGTTTCGATCTTGCGTGTCCTCTTCCACTATGCCCATTCTCCTCATTGTGTGCTGTAAATTTTGGAGCCAGGTGGTAATAGGTCGTCCTCTTCTTCTTCTCCCCTCCGGTTCCCACTCTAGTATCAATTTTGGTAGTCTGGCTTTCTCCATTCGTCGTACATGCCGTTAGTCTGATATAAGCACGTTGTATGCAGTATCAGTGAGCGTGCTGTCCGTGTGTAAAATGTGGAAGACGCTGGATTTGAGTTTGACCGAGAGAAGACTGTGATGTATCGGAGGCTCGGCAAGAGCATTTCTGAAACTGCTCTACTTGTCGAGTGTCCGAGGAGTGGCGTGGTGTCTCCAACACGTTGCGAATCCAAGATGGACCTGGTTACAAACTTCGAGGGTTTGGGGTATACCCCTCATTACAGATGTCGGACGTAGGAAGCTGGGACGACTGGTACAATAGAACAGGCAGCGAACTATGGCGGAACTAACATCAGACTGAAATACTGGGTAGATTACAAGTGTGTATGAACACATAGTGCACCGAACACTCCTCACGATGGTCCTCTGCAGCCGACGACCCATCATGCGCCAATGTCAGCACCAATACGAGTGGGATGGGCACATGACCATGGGCACTGGACGTTGCCGCAGTGGTAGACCATTTCATGGTCTGCTCAAGCCCGATACCTTTTTCATTACGCCGACGAGAGGGCGTGAATCCGTCATCATCCACGGGAACAGCACCTTGAGTCCTGTACTACAGGACAGAGACAAGCTGATGGGGGCTCAATAATGCTCTAGTGGAGTTCGTGTAAGGCACCGTGAAGGCCAAGGAGTTGTAGACTATGTACACCTCTTCATAACGATCATATTTCCGGCGGCAGGGCAATTTTCAAAAAGACTCGCATTCGTGGTCTAGAGGGATAGTGTCATTGATTAGTAATAAAAAACGTCTTCTGTCTCGGGTTCGAAAGCCGTCAGTCTAGGCATAGTAGGGGTCAGTGAAGCGAAATGGAAAAAAAGACAAGGGTTTCAGGTCAGATGAGTACAGGGTTGTTGTGTACATCGTTCCGCGTAGTCATCGGGTACACAACTTTCCCACTACAGCGCGCCCCACTAAGCACAACAGCGCAGGCGTAGCGCTCGTCCATCTCCGCACTACGAGATGGCGCTGCCATAGAGATGGACCAAATTCTGCTTCCGCCGATCCGCGTATAAATATGTAACGCAGCCAATGAGATTGCTGCTTACGTAGAAACTCTTCTCCTCGCGGATCACACTCGTGCAGTGATACATGAACGCACGAGGTATTATAACGAGTGTACAGACCTCCGATTAGTCAGTCTGCATTAGTCTGTACCAGTCTGTACGAGTTCTACATTTGTCTGTACCAGTCTATAGTCAAGTTTCAGTCTGTGCCTATTAAGATTACCATATTCCTGTACATAGCCATGAAGATAAATGTATAGACACTTTTTTCAAGTGTCAGAGATACATGTGAGAATAAGATTAACGTACCAATATCAAAGGAACTTCAGATTGTCAGTTGTAAATATCATCCAGAACCAAGTTAGGCAATTTTTATGCTTGTTATTATTTAAATAAATGCGTGTCAAAATTAATCAAGCTCTGTTTAAAGTTGGTCACCATCAATCTGCTACTCTAAGTGTGCAAGTGGCATTTATGTTGTCTGACCTAACGGCAGAAGATAAACACGCCACGAGAAGACCACGAGACATATTGCTGACACTCGCCTACTTCGTTAGAGCGACAAGTCAAATAATCTGATGGTGTGTGTACCGAAGGTCTTACAGTACGCACACCACAAGGGTAATACCAACATCAATAGAAAACGGTATAATAGGAGAAGGATTCGTTATAAATAGGAAGATAGGGCAGATAGTATGTTACTGTGAACAGTTCTGTGATAGCGTTGTTCTTATCAGAATCGACAGCAAACGAACATCGACTACGACAGCTGAAAAACAAATGTCGAGAAGGCAAACTGAAGATGAAGAAATAGAGAACGTGCATGACGATATTGGAAGAGTAATACAGTACATAAAGAGAGATGAAATTCTAGTAGTCATTCGAACTGCAATGCAGTTGTATGGAAAGGAGTAGGAAAAAGTTTACAGGGGAATATGAACTTTGGACAAGGAATGAGAGAGGAGAATGACTAATTGAGTTCCGCAATAAATTTCAGCTAGTAATAGCAAAAGCTCTGTTCAAGAACAGGAGGAGGAGCTGTATTTGGCAAAGGCCGGGTGATACATGAATATTTCAGTAGATTACATCATGGTCTGGCAGAGGTTCAGAAATCAGATACTGGATTGTAAGGAGTACCCAAGAGCAGATGCAGCCTGAGATCACAATGCAGTGGTGATGACGAGTAGGCTGAAGTTTAAGAGATTAGTCAGGAAGAATCAATATGAAAAGAACTGGGACACAGAAGTTCTAAGGATTGATGAGATACACTTGAAGTTCTCTAAGGCTAGAGATACAGCAATAATGAATAACTCAGTAGGCAGATCAATTTAAGAGGAATGGACATCTCTAAAGAGGGTGATCGCATTTGGAATGGAAAACGTAGCTACAAAGAAGGCAATTGCGAAGATATCATGGGTATCAGAAGAAATACTTCGGTTGTTCGATGAGAAAAGGAAGTCCAAAAATGAACAGGGAAACTCAGGAATACAGAAAACATTTCACTTAGGAATGAAATGAACAAGAAGTGTAGGGAAGCTAAGGTGAAATGGCTACATGAAAGATGTGAAGGAAATGAAAAAGAAATTACTGTCGTAAGGACTGACTCAGAATATAAGAAATTCAAAACAATATTCTGAGAAATTAATAGCATGGGGGATAACATTAAAGAGAGCAATGGGAATACCACTGTTGAATGCAGAGGAGAGAGCAAATAGGTGAAAGCCTCTATGAAAGGGAATACTTGTGCTGATGTGACAAAAGAAGAAATAGGAGTCGATTTAGAAGAGATAAGGCTGCAATTTTAGAATCAGAATCTAAGAGAACTTTGGAGGCCTTAAGATCAAATAAGGCAGAAGGGATTGATAACATTCCAACAGAATTTCTAAAATCGTTGGGGGTAGTTGCAACAAAACGACTATTCGTGTTGGTGTGTAAAATGTATGAGTCTGGCGACATACCGTCTGACTTTCGGAAAAACATGGTAGACGAAATTCCGCAGACTGCAAAAGCTGAAAATGCGAGAGTTATCACACAATCAGCTAAACAGCGCCTGCATCCAAGTTGCTTACAAGAATAAACAGAGGAATGGAAGAAAAATGAGGATGTGTTGGATGTTGATCAGTTTATCTTTAGGAAAGGTAAAGGCACCAGAGAGGCAATTTTGATGTAGTGATTAATAATGGAAGCAAGACTGAAGAAAAATCAAGACACGTTCGTAGGATCTGTCGACCTGGAGAAGGGGACTGACTTTGTAAAATGGTTGAAGATATCAGAAATTCTAGGAAAAAATAGGGGTAAGCTATAGGCAGAGACCGGTAATATATGACATGGACAAGAGCCAAGGTACAGAAATAAGTGTGGACGACCAAGAACGAAGTGTTCGGATTAAAAAGACTGTAAGACTGGGATGTAGTCTTTCGCCCATACTGTTCAATCTGTACATCGAACAAATAATAATGGAAATAAAAGGAAGGTTCAGTAGTGGAATTAAAATTCAAGGTGAGAGGATATTGGCGATACGATTCGCTGATGACATTACTGTACTGAGTGAAAGTGATGAATAACTACTGAATGGAATGTAAAGTCTAATGAATAAAGAATATCGGTTGAGAGTAAATCGAAGAAAGACGAAAGTAATGAGAAGTAGCAGAAATGAGAACAGTGAGAAACTCAGGGTTGATGGTCACAAAGTAGATGAAGTTAAGGAGTTCTGCTACCTAAGCAGCAAAATAGCTAATGACAGACGGAGCAAGGCAGATTTCAAAAGCAGACTAGGACTGGGATAAAGGGCATTCCTGCCAAGAGAAATCTCCTAATATCAAACTAGGACTGAATGTGAAGAAGAAATTTCTGAGAACCTATGTTTGGATCACAGCATTTTCTGTTAGTGAAACAAGAACTGTGGGGAAAACCGCAACAGAAAGGAATCGAAGGGTCTGAGATGTGGTGCTACAGACAAATGTTGAAAATGAGGGGGACTGATAAGGTAAGGAAAGAGGATGTAAACGTAGGCTTCCGCGGCCGTTGTCACAGTCAATAAAATTCTTCTAGGTTTGAGGCCGCATTGTCATCTGTAAAATTCCGACGTTTCGGCGACTGTTGCAAGGCGCCTTCCTCAGTGTGTATTGCTAACTTCTGAATGAGCACTAGTCTGGATACTTATATACTGTAGAGGAGGAAGGGTATTAGGTGTTCATTTTATAGGTCTTTGCATTGCGTATTGCCATTGGCAGAAATGGGCGTTTTCCATTGCAGTTTCCGTTACTGCTTGCCATTGGTGGAATTCGGCGAACAGGAGACTGAGCGGCGACTACACGTAGCGTTGTTTACTAAATACCTAGTATCGGCTAGGTCGCGTCACCGCTGTGACCTGCCGCGCGCCTGTTGCTCTGCGAGAGCTGACCTTCCGGAAAGCTCTCACAGCTGGCAGCCAAGACGCTGGGAGACGGTACCAGCCTCCTCTACTCATATTGTAGGGTCGCTTGACTTTTTCTATAGCCTCTCTAATCTTCCTCCTCAAACTAAACGGCTGTTTCGCCAGTACGCGGGCCTCTCGGAATTCGATCTTTATCCTTCACTATTCCTGATGTTCTGCCACCGCTGATTTGTTGTATTGTTTGAGGCGGTTATACCTCAGTTAACCTTGTGATTATTGGACGCCCAGTATCACCTACATACACATACCTGTACACATTCGCACCCGATTTCGTAAACTACGGCGGCATGAACCTGGTCAATTGTGTCTTTCGTCGAGCCCAGAATGTCTTTTATTTTGTTGTTGCTACGAAAAATCGGCTTAATGCCTGCCCGACGGAGATTTCTCCCCAGACCATCAGTAACCCCTTGTACATATTGTAGCACGACGGTGTTCTCAACTTCGTTCTGCATTTCCATGTGGCCCTTCTCCTTCGGCGCCATGGTTTAGTGGTGTATGATCCTCGTGTCGTAGCCATTAGCTCCAAAAATGGACCTGAGGTTCTGTAGCTCAGCTTACAGGTTGTGTTCATCACTGATCCTGTAGGCTCTCTTAGTTAAAGTTGGCAGGGCCGAATTCTTTTGCGTGGGATGGTGGTGGGAGGATGCCTGCAGGTACCTGTCCGTGTTGGTGAACTTTCTATAAACTGTGTGTCCAAGCTTCCCCTCTGGCTTACGGTAAACTTCCACGTCGAGAAAATACAATACCGTTCTTTTCTATCTCCATGGTAAAGTGACTTTTGCTGTGCTGCTGGTTGAGATGTTCGTGAAAGCTCTGAAGCTCTTCTCCGTGTGGCCAGATAACAAACGTGTCATCAGCATATCGTAGCCAGCATTCTGGGCGTAACGGTGCGAACTTGAGTGCTGTTTCTTCAAACGCTTGCATAAAAAGTCTGCTGCGGCCGGCGAAAGGGGGTCACCCATAGCTGCACCGTCCGTTTGCTCATAAAGGGAATTGGCTCCGAAGATTGGACGTTTAGTGAGCCATACAGATTCATACATCAAGGACTCCACTCATTTTACAGCACTTTTGATAGAAAAGCGTGTATCGGATTCGGTTCTGATTGTCAGTTTTGACGTGAAGTCTTTGTTCGTGAATGTACCCGTGACGGACTCCATGAACATCTTAGAGGAACGCATGGCACCTGATGTCTGCGAAGTAGTGCGCCACTGTTTGGCGACCACCTATTTCAGATGGAAAGGGGATTTTTATGAGCAGACGGATGGTGTAGGTATGGGTTTCCCTCTTTTGCCGGCCGCAGCAGATCTTCTTATGCAAGCGTTTGAAGAAAGAGCACTCTAGTCCGCACCGTTGCGCCCAGAATGCTAGCTACGATATGTAGTGACACCTTTGTTATCTGGCCACACGGAGGAGAAGAGCTCCAGGCCAATAAAATGAACTAATACCGTTCCCCCTCACCGTCAAATCCAATGACAGTACTCCTCCATAGTACTATATAAGTACTAACTAGTGCTCATTCAGGAGTTTGTAATACACCCTGAGGAACGCGCCTTGCAACAGTCGCCGAGACGTCGGAATTTTACAGATGTCAATGCGGCCTCAATCCCAGAAGAATTTTATTGACTAAGGATGGAGGATGCTCTGCGTAGGATCGGAGAGGAATGGAATATGACAAAGAAGGGACAGAATGATAGGACATCTGTCAAGACATCAGGGAATGAAACTCATTTGACTAGAGGGAGCTGAAGAGGCAAAAACTGTAGAGGATGTCAGAGATTATAATACATTCAGCAAATAATTCAGGACGTAGTTTGTAAGAACTACTATGAGTTGAAGGGTTTGAAGCAGAAGAGGAATTAGTGGTAGGCCGCATCAAACCAGTGATAAGACTGATGTCACACAGCCAATAGTGTGATGGAGTGGTTCTAGGAACACAGTGGCGGGTTACAATTGATGTGGTGCGCCCCCCCCCCCCCCCTCCCTCCACCTGCTACTCGACAACTCTGAACCCGTTCGAACGCGATCGGAATGCTATTGAAAGTGTCGTTGGACCCCATCGCCCCTGTCCCTGGAATTAACGGAACTACGTAACTCGTGTGTGTACATGTGATGTCTTCCCTTTAGCGACCTACCAAAGCCTCAGTGCTTCCACGTCACGATAGGCGATCGGTGTTATCCGTGCCAAAAATGGACATCGCCGCATTAGGTAGGTGCTCAGATTGTTCTGGCTAATCAGTGTCTGTGGAGATAAAAGACCATCGAAGAAGACTGGCTTGAAATACCTTTGGGTTGCCCTATTGATTTGCTAACGTATGACAATGGTTAATAAGTTTCAACGGAGTTGTTAAAGTTATCATACGTTTAAAAACAAAACAAATAAAAAAATCATCACACATTCCAAGATAAAGCGTGTTATTTAAGATGTGAATATTTGCTCAGCCTGCGGTAATTTTGTGAAGCTCATGTTTAGTTTTCGTAGCTTTTTCGTTACAAATAAATGTCGTATGACTTTTTTTTGTTTTTCTATTTTTTTATCCGTAGTTTTTCTTTATTTTTTGTTTTTTGTTTTTTAACAACTTTTTTAAATTTCTGCACCCGAAGCAGGAGGGTAGCTAACAAAAACAAATAAAACAAAATCATAGCCATCCCTACGGGGCACCGTCACTTGTGTCCCTGCCAAACAAAAATGAACTCTTACCTCTTCACGCGTTGGTTCAAAATGGTTCAAATGGCTCTGAGCACTATGGGACTTCTGAGGTCATCAGTCCCATAGAACGTAGAACTACTTAAACCTAACTAACCTAAGGACATCACACACATCCATGCCCGAGGCAGGATTCGAACCTGCCACCGTAGCGGTAGCGCGGTTCCAGACTGTAGCACCTAGAACCGCTCGGCCACTCCAGCCGGCTTTCAGATGTTGCCTTCCCTAACTATACGTAACCACATCCCATCGGTCGCACGGTTCCAGACTGTAGCACCTAGAACCGCTCGGCCACACCGGCCGGCTTTCAGATGTTGCCTTCCTAACTATACGTAACCGCACCCCATCTAAAATGTGAAGAAACGATGCTATACGAGACTAACGGGTGTGCGCCAACCCACAAAAACACAATGAAAGGAATGTGGGCAAGGGTATTTCTAGCAGGGGGCTGAAGATGTTTGCATTTTTCTTTTTTCTTTTTTAGTTTGTTAATATAGATATCAATGTGCGAACAGACATAGATAGTCGAGACTGGAAAACTAAAACAGAATGAAAACATCATCGGAGACAGTAAACATAAATAACATGAAAATAAAGCTACCACTTCGTAGTCAGGCTTCCCAGCGACTGTGCCCACTGATAAAAATAGTTCAATGTATGATCGTTTGCACTTCGTTCTGACCTCATCTACCACTGCCTGGAATATTCCAACTACAATGCGGGCTGTGAAAGGCACTCCATAGGTAGTTTGCGAAGCATCGTCGATATTTAGTATGCCCGGCAATAGCATGATGTCTTTCCTGCAAATAGAGCCAAAAATCAAGTAAATTCTTATGTCTGTCACGATAGAGGTAATGGACCGTATGTCCACGTATCCAGGTGACAGAGTTGGTTCGGCGTTTGGGGTGAAATGTCTCATCCGGAAACTATAACGTGCATGCAGGTAGATGGTCCGGCGTAACTCGCGAGAGATAAGCCAGCATCTGTCACACTATGTGCGAAACCAACTCCGCCTCTCCGAAGCTGAGGCGGTGCTCGTCTGGATCTACTGTATTACAACTCACACAATTGGGAGATTCTGTCATGTGGATATTGTAGAGACGTTCTTGCGTCACCAGCTTCCCATTAACGACTACGTAACAACGCCGGAACAACGAAACAACATCGGAATCAAGCATGGCATCGTGTACAGTCTTCCAAACCACACGCCACCGTGCATAAGTATATTTTAGTTCGATCACATTTAGGGGGCGGCGTTGCAGCATGCGATATAGGCGTCGATGTGTGGCCATTCGTGATGTCGTAAGCGCTACACTGGAATAACTTCGTTCCAAATAGAAACGTCCTATATAAAAGAGGGGCGCTGGGATGTCCTGTAGCGGCACCGGCGATCTTAGTGAAGCAAGTCGTAGCGCCGAAGCAAACTCGTGAGGCTTGTAGGACAACGGCGCAAGTGACATAAATGTGAGCTACATAGAGGGCAATGCCCCTGTCGTGGACGTTAACTAGGCCGAGACCACCTTTTTCCTTGGGGAGGGTAAGAGATACGTATCTCATCTTCAGTAACAGACCAGCGCTGACGAAGTACCCCAGCGCTGACGAAGTACCCCAGCGCTGACGAAGTATCCCAGCGCTGCCATAATGCTACGTGCCAAGGGGTTCGGAATGGGTAGCATTTGGTCGAGATGCGGTATGCGGGACGCAAGGTATACATAGGCCTGCTGAACGATGTTGAGGGACCACAAGCGCTGATTTGCAATTCCGGCCCGACTTTGCTTAAGAAGGCGCCATATCGGCAGCTCCACGTATGACGATCATCAAGTCATCCGCATAAGCAGTGCAGCGATAGATGGAGCCGCGAAACTGTATTCCAGTGAGCCTGTCTCGGAGACCACACAGGAAAGGTGCTAAGGCCAGTGCAAACAACAATGTAGATAATGGACATGCCTGTCGTACTGATCGGCAGATCGGCATGGGTGCTGTCGTTCTTCCATTAACAAGAACTCGAGAAGTGACTAGGGCCTCCCGTCGGGTTGACCGTTCGCCGGGTGCAAGTCTTTCGATTTGACGCCACTTTGTCGGCTTGCGCGTCGATGGGGATGAAATGATGATGATTAGGACAACACAACAACCAGTCCCTTGGCGGAGAAAATATCCGGTAATCGAACTCGGGCACTTAGAATTGACATTCTGTCGCGCTGACCACTCGACTACCGGGGGCGAACAGCTTTTTCGTTGAATTATACTTTGTACCATTTTCTTGGAAATAATGTTCAGAAATTTAGGTAACCTGTTAAAAATACATACCGGTCGCTTCAGAGAGCTGTAGACGGTGTACAATTGGTATCAGCCTCTTACGTAAGACTTAAAAGCTGACATATGTCAGGGCAGCGAGGTTGTGAGTTTGTGACAGCCTTTTTAGTGTATCAAAGTGACAGGGTCAGTTGTTTCAACGAGGAGACGAGACAGAATAGCAGAAATCAGTTCTTGTATCTGCACGTATTCGTGATCATATTTTGAATAAAGTTGCCCGAATTGTTAGTTTATGAATGCGGACTGTCTAGCGTGGAGGAATGATGTACCACTCTCAGCCTGCTCCATGGCTTAGAAACAGTAGTAGTAAGACTGTCCTAACTGACTGGGGTCAGAGGAAGGCATCATGCCTTGTCATTAAAAATCGATTTCAACCTGAAAAGAGTTGCCACTGTCTACGAATACCGACCTATCCCAATAAATTTATCAGCTAACAATGGAATGGGAACTCTGTGATATACATATTTCATACCTCGCGGAAGTTATTCATCACATCGACAAATAAACCTGTACGTCTACATTGGGCCTTCCGCGCGGGATAGCTGCGCGGTCAAGTGCGTCTTGCCATGGTTCGTGCGGCTCGCCCCGTTGGAGGTTCGAGTCCTCCTTCTGGCGTGGCTGTGTGTTTTGTCCTTAGCGTAAACTAGTTTCAGTTAGTAGTTTGTAAACCTAGGGACCAATGACCTCCGCAGTTTGGTCCCATAGGAGTTTATCACAACTTTCCAACTGACATTGGGCCTAACAATACAGAATCTATGTGTTTTGAGCGGTCCGACGGTTCGTAATTTCGTCCTACAGCCCAGAGAGAGAGTTATACACCACCACAGTGTGAGGCATGATTATATTTTTCTGTTTCTCAAACATAAAGTAACATGATGAGAGTTATCACTCCTTGTGCAGTTTTTATGAAGTGCTCTTAAATCAGAATTTCCATGTTCATAATGTTAATGTGTAATTGTTGTAATCACTGAGATATGTAAGGCGAAGAGAGTTTTAAACATTAGGACTGGTACGTCTTCCGAACAGTTACTTTTAACTCTGAAAACCGAACACGCATGGGTAAGCGCTCTAGACGATGGGAGGAGTTCAGCCACTGAACGTGTCCTTAACAGCGAGTTTGGGCAGCAAGGAGGACTCTTAAGAGAAGCTCGGGTGAGTAAGCGAGGCCTGTGCTAACAGCGTGCGACTTCTCGCAATCGTGACACTCTTGAGTTTCAGTGGGCAGAGAAGAAAACTGTAACAAGAGGTTATCCCGTTGCACTATATCAATGAGTTTTGTCAGAACTTCGGAGGTGGAGCAATGCCGCGCCATTTCCAACGCCATCCAAACTCTTCACAAGATTACGATGTCCGACGACGCCAGCGCATATAACTATGAGAGGATGCTTATAGTTCCCACTAATTTAAATCATAAATATGAGCGGCTCTTTGGAACACACTGGTTTTTTCCAGCATGTAGTGTTTTGTTTCAGCGTAGGTATAGTGTGGTACACTGCATTAGTGTCTTATGTTATTTCTGGGGGAGGTTCGATATTCCTAGTTTACAATTGGCGTGATCGAGTCTCATAAACATGCAGCAGAATTTAGTGACATGAAATTTTCTTTCGTCGAAAAAAATCATAAGTAGACCTAAATTTAATAACAACCAGCTTCCTGTAAAAAGTCACCAGCATAGTATTGTATTTCAAAGTCATTATCTTATATTACTTGAATACTCAAAGAAATTTCCTTATTTATTTTTCATTGTGTGTTATTTGCTCGGCGAGCAGTATTTCAGCATTGTTTCGACTACTGATATTTCATTATGACTTTCTTTCGTTTGAAAGTATCAGTGTTCTAATCTGAGTAATTAATTTTAAACTAAATTTGTGAAGATAACTGTTAGTGCACATGTACTTCTCACTGTACGTCTCTAGTGCTCAAGATCTTTTGATGTTACTGTAATTACAGTTTTATCTTATTAAGAATTTCTGTCAAGATATTTGAGCAAAGTGATTGACACATTTTAAAGTCAATATTCCAACCTGCAGTTTGCTGAGGGTGTAATTAAGGCCTTAGGTGACTGTGTTATTTTGTGACATATTTGGAGACCATAACTTGATGGCACTCACTAAGTTACCATGAACGCGAACGAGACTGTTTATTGCATCGTTTTCGGTGACCAAGTGTTGCCATTTGTCCAAAAACTGCATGGTGCGTATGCTATGGACACTCCCATATACCAATATGAGCAATAGATAAATTGCAGTACCGCGTCAATATTGAATCAGAGACGAAATCGTTGTTGTAATATGCCACTGGACAATCCTAATTTAAAGGATTGGAAATAGCTGACGCAATAGTCACATCAGAATAAAGACGGCAATAAAATTGACGAAAAGCATTGCTATAAAAGAATTGTGGCACAGGGATGAGGAAATTGTTGAACACTGTGCATAACTTCACAAATATGTGGTCATTTGCGGTTTTTGAACAGTTAAGACTACGACTGATGTAGTACTTCGATTTTTTTCCTGAGAAAGGGTCATGTGGCCACCAACCCGAAACCGGGAGTAAATAGGCGTCGTGGCAGCGGCTGAAATTTGGTAGCTTTGCACCAAGCAAACCGAAACTGGTTTCGTTTCTCGTAATTTATACGGCCAGAGTGCACTTTGAAGATAAGAAAATTTATCTTAGTGTCAACCTTACGAAAAGAATGATTATGAAAATAAAGTGCGACGATAATCGAGTAGGCTAGGAGAACATCGATTTATAAGGTCTGAATTACTAAAGAAAGAAAACTCTATGTATCCATTCAACGTACTTGCCCACAAAAGTATGTTATCTACGAATCGATAGAGCACAAGCCATATTCACTACAAATTGTAATGGAAGTGTGAAGAAATTCGTAGCCATCACATTTTCGGTCAATTGAAGAGCATCATTCTTGCACACTTTCCTGTGTCGAACTTCTGATATGGAGAAAAACTAGAGAATTACACAGAAATTTAAATAAATTTCTTACTATAAAATCTCATCCGCTGCCATACAAAATTTTTTGTTGTTACATTTCAAATATGGTACACTCAAAAACTCTATGATCTTATTCTATTCAAGCAGCTTAGTATATTTCTTATATATGTTCGCCGGACAAGGTTCGTACAAGCATTTATTGACCTTGTAGCAGATCACAAGGACGTTGCAGGATCATTAACATGCCGTTGAGTATGCAAGACCGGATGGTCGATCGTTGTGCAGTCAGGAGGAGGTAAGGGAACAGGATCATGTTTATGTATCAGAAATCATACACAGACTGCCGAAGTTGTCTCGCTGAAGTCAGCATCCCAGATGCGTACGCCATTTCTGGGCTGTTGCGTCGCGGTCGCTACTTCAAGTAGTAGTTTAGGCTGCATGACCCATAACAGGTCGATGACTGACGGGGAGTACTTCTCACTGCTGGCTGCGGGCTATGGCGGATACTGCATAGCTGAGCGAGCGGTATTTGTAGCCACTCGACCTGGCTCTTTTATGAAAGGACATTAGCTTTGATCACTTAAACAACAGAAACATTACGGCACCAGGCCCCGAAACTGCGTAATCCATGTCACCACTGTGACGGTCTGCCTCCAGTGCTATGTTCTGTCGACGATGTTACAGTCCCGGAACATCTGTCACGTGGCAGCGTAGCTCATTTCAGTGCCAGAGTGAAACTTTCACCACGTCAGGTCAGCTCCTTTACAGCCTGTGGTAGAGGAATAAGGCGACAGCCTTCTTTTGTCTTAGCCGCAGGTTACGGACACCAATTTCGGAAATAGTGAAGCAACGATGTGGAGGTAGTGTCCGTATCCTAAACACTAACATTAGCTGTAAATTTTTGCGTATTTCGCGAGATACACATTATTTATAATCATAAATAGTGGTCATCATACAAAATGGGAAAATTACCTGCAAATGTTATTGTACGTATTACCATACGTGAATGTCATATCTAGGCACGCCTGAAGCTGAAATGGTTCAAATGGCTCTGAGCACTATGGGACTTAACATCAATGGCCATCAGTCCCATAGAACTTAGAACTACTTAAACCTAACTAACCTAAGGACATCACACAACACCCAGTACTCCTGAAGCCATAGCCAAAATTCGAACCTACTCAAAGATTATTCAACGTACAGTACTGGTCTAGTATTCGTAAGACGAAAGAGAGATTCTGTTAAGTATAAAGGTTCCAGAAGATAGGATCTATCATAGGAAAAGTGAAAAATTGCCTGTTGCTGTATTGTCAATACGGAACATAACAGGATAAAACATTTTTCTTGTGTCAGGTACAGTCATAATGAAACAGAACTAAGAAGATAAACATATTGTCACTTGATAATAACAGACAGGAAACAAACCCTTGCTAAAGAATCCACTGGAGACACAGCATTTTCTTTTCATTGTCATGTTGAAATAGTACACTGTTTATAAACCAACTGTCCCTTCTCGAAACTGGAAAGAATTTTGAATGCGGTTAGGCATACTCCCTAGCAAACTGATGAGATGAGAACGTGGGATATGCTCCCATTTCGTCACAGCTGTCTCTATGGCCCCCTGTAAGGTCACTGGTGGGACGGGACAACTGCAAACCGTTCGTATTAGCAATGCCCATGCATCCTCAGTGCAGATGAAATCTGGAGAATATGGAATGCATTAAAGCTCAATGATTATATGTACGACTATGAAGGTGTTCGCAAGACTATGATGGTGTAAGCGTGGGTTGTCGCCCATCAGCGTGAACGCAGATACACACGTTCACCAACTGGAGAAAGGATGTTGTCCCTATAGTGCACACCCGTCATCCTCCCACGTGGGAGCACAGGGGGTCATGCGGTCGTTCATGATTCCACTCCAAAACATGAATGAACCGTCTAGATAATGGAGGCAGTCTGCGATACAGAGTAGGGCGTAAACGTTGTCTTCGTTGCCTGCGAATATTACTATTGGCAGCGTGAAGGCTGATACGGGTGTCGGCAGAAAAGAGTGAACTAGTCCACAAAAAGTGATTTCTAGCGCCTGCGACACGAATCCCTCTACGAATCCGATTTGGAGCAGGAGCCTTGGGGGGGGGGGGGGCTTGCAGTAACCCCTGCTCATGTGTTGACACCTGCATTCCTGCAGCTGTTTAGAAATGCTACCGTAAACGTGTGGCATTATGCTGAGTATCTCTGCTTGCAGTTTTAGGCAGATATCGGCCTTGCACTAAAGTTGCTTTTCTTCCGAGGCCAGTTCTTTGATGACCCTTGACTGTTCCTTCCGCTATAAACTAGCTCCCGATTTAGACACATCGGTTTGGCTCTTAGCAATATTCACTGCGACGTCCACCAGTTTGATGCACTGCTCCATTAGCCCGTCTATACGGAGCGTCTACTGTAAGTTCTTCCTGTCCGAGCGCTTCAGTCCAGGACCGCGCCGCTGTTACGGTCGCCGGTTCGAATCGTGCCTCGGACATGGATGTGTGTGCAGTCCTTAGGTTAGTTAGGTTTAAGCAGCTGTAAGTCCAGGGGACTGATGACCTCATATGCTAAGTCCCAGAGTGCTTAGAGCCATCTTCTTGTCCGAACCATCCTGAGCAACACAACTCTCGCAAGCAAACACAGTATAAGTACTGCAATGTTTAATGCTGACTGGGACCTGAATCATGAATGTTTCTTCATTCAACTGGTAGTTGTGTTTGCACACACAACGTCACTTTTACAGTATTTTACGGAAGCCGGTTCATAGATAATGGGCACTGATGGGAACGCATCTACGACTGTTCATCCCCTGAGCTTCAGGTGTTTAGTGTTATTACATATCCATCAAAGTTACACCTTAATGAATGTAAAATGATCTCACTGATACTAATCTGGAGAATGAAAACTAAGTCCACAGCCAGAAGTCATAATGGTAAACACGCTATAGGGTGCCTGTGAATGTTTTCAGCGTTCGTGTTCTGCGCGCTGCTGGAGTTCACCATCGTCAACTACATGTGGCGCAAGTCGTCAGACCCGCTGCTGGCGGCCGTCGGGATGTCTGCGGACGCCGTGACGACCAATGGCAAGGCGGCCGCTGCTGGGGCTGCGGCGACGGCGACCACGCCCCCCGAGGCAGCCGCCGGCGCTGCCGCCGACGCCGCTGTCGTGAGGACGCCCACCCAGTCCGCGGTTAGTGGCCCCTCTCTCCTGCGCGTTGTTCTCTTGTTATGATCATGTGTAACACTTTTCAGTTAACTCTACGTCACAAATAATCCTCGTTATAGTGAACATGCAGGTGGGCTGGAAGTGAGTATATATTTAGCAGATATCGGCAACCTTACTGACACCAGACTTTCAGTGTTAAAGAATGCATGTAATATAATATAAAAAATGCAAATTATTTTCAGCGGTGTCCCAAAGATGCTTATACGTATTTTGAAACCGGGGAGCGATGGAGAGAACAAACAATTCTCAATAGATCAAGGCAATTACCACCACACACATTGAGTTGACAGAAGACATGGGATACGACTTAATACCGTGTCGAACCTCCTTTTACTCAGAGCAGTCCAGTAGCTAGACGTGTCATGCAGTCAGCAGGTTTTTGAAAGCTCCCCACAGAAATATTGATGCGTGCTGCCCTGTAGCCGTGCATAATAGCCAGAATGTTACCAATGCAGGTATTTGCGCACAAACTGACCTCTCGATTAAATCTCATCAATTCTCGGTTGAGTTCATGTCGGGAGATGTACACGGTGAAATCAGTCGCTCAAATTGTCTAGGATGACATTCAATCACGTCTCGAACAGTTGTGGCACGGTGACATAGCGCATTGTCATCCATAAGAGTTCCATCCTTGATTCACTGCAAATGGTCTCCAAGCAGCCGAACATAACCATTTCCCGTCAGTAATCGAGTCAGTTAGACCAGTGGACCCATTTCCATGTAAACACAGCAGACAACTTAAACTGGAAAGAACACATATAAAATGTTGTGGGGGAAGACTAACCAAAGACTGCGTTTTAATGGCAGGACACTTGGAAAATGTAACATATCCACTGAGGAGACCGCCTACATTACGCTTTTCCGTCCTCTTTTAGAATACTGGTGCGCAATGTTGGATCCTTACCTGACAGGACTGATGGAGTACAAAGAAAAAATTCAAAGAAGGGCAACATGTTTTCTATTATCGCGAAATATGAGAGAGAGTATCACTGAAATGATTCACGATTTTGGCTGGACGTCATTACAAGAAAGGCGTTTTCCATTGAGACAGAATCTTCTCACTAAATTCTAATCACCAACTTTATCCTCTGAATGCGAAAATATTTTGTTGACACCCACTTACATAGGGAGAAATGATGACTACGATAAAATAAGGAAAATCAGAGCTCGTACGGAAAGGTATACGTGTTCGTTCTTTCTGTGTGCTGTACGAGACTGGAGTATTAGAGCATTGTGAAGGTGGTTCGATGAACCCTCTGCCAGCCACTTAAATGTGATTTGCAGAGTATCCATGTAGATGTAGCTGGAGCCACCATCAGCTTGCACAGTGGGGTCTGTGATATACATACACTCCCACCAGCCCTTTACAGCTGAAATCGTGTTTTCCAGTCGTCTAGGGTTTAACTGGTGTAGTTACGGGCCCAGGAGAGGAGCTGCAGACGACGTCGTTCTGTTAGCAAAAGCACTCACATCCGCCGTCTGCTGCCACAGAGCATTAACGCCAGATCTCGCTCCACTGTCATAAAAAATACTGAGCTATGCGTGGCTCGTGTTACCGCCATCATCTATTTTACACCCTGTTTTTAACGTACTTGTACCTCATTAATTTAATTAAAATTGCTACTATCACTCAGTCGATCCTTCGCCTGACCATGAGCGGCGGTAGCAGCGCGTATCTATATATATCCCCTCTGGTGATATCTTTGCTCTAATGCTTTTATTTCCCAGTTGTCTGTCAGAGGCTGTTCAGTTCCCACAGCGAGATCGGGCCGCCAGTTCGTGTCGGCCAGTCAGTTGGATCGCGTCTGGAGTGGAGTCCGGACCTGCCAGTCGGGAGTTGCAATGCGGCACTAGTGCAGTCGGGTTGGAGCAGCAGTGAGGTCTGCGTCGACATGGCTCGCCCGACCATTGCCGCCACGCATCACTTAAGCCGGGCCGCGGTCTTGGTGGATCGTCGGTAAGCCGTCCTACAGGACTAGGCGTTTTGGCTCGCCAATCGTTCATGAGTCGGCTGTGTGTGTGTGTGTGTGTGTGTGTGTGTGTGTGTGTGTGTGTGTGTGTGTGTGTGTGTGTGTGTGTCTGGAAGTGAGTCGGAGACGCACCGGCAGTGCAGTCGCAACGGAGGAGCAGTCGCGGACGGACCAGTAGTCGGTTGGTCGGTTGTTGGGGACGGGGAAAGTTGTCTCCGCGCTGTGCAGTCGACTGGGGCCGCTGGCAGCCCCTGTGCAGTCACGGGGCGTGTGTCTGTGGAGCTGTCCGATCGCTACGAGTTTAGTGGTTCACCGACCCAGGACGTCGAGGTTGAGTATTGGTTTCAACTACCCAAGCCCCGTCTATTCATGTTGTGATGGTTGGCTTTGGTGGTTTGCTGTTGGGGAGGTTTTCCGGTGAGCAACACCGACTGGTTCTACTGCTGAGATTTAGCCACTATGCCGTGCAATTAACTATTAGGGTCGACTATGGTTTGAGTGCACCAGTGGAATTTTCTGTCTTGCGGCCGTCAGTGTTCTGGTCACCTGCCCAGGGCACTGATGTAAATTCAGGCAGCGTCCTTTCCTCACCTGTTGTCGCTGTCCAACATAGTTTGTACTTTTGACAGCTAATACATACTCTATTGTGGATTATCAAGTTTATAACACTGCCGGTTTGATTTCTCACGTACCGATTGATGGGAAACAAATCGTTGTTTCGGTCAGTCAGTGGTGGTTAGACACTGGACTAGCATTCGTCAGGACGACGGTTCAATCCCACGTCCGGCCATCCTGATTTAAGTTTTCCGTGATTTCCCTAAATCGCTCCAGGCAAATGCCGGGATGGTTCCTTTCAAAGGGCACAGCCGACTTCCTTCCCCGTCCTTCGCTAATCCGATGAGACCGATGACCTTGCTGTCTGGTCTCCTTCCCCAAAACAACCCAACCCCTCAGTCAGTGGCTGTCCCCTGGTTGGTTCCAGTGGATCAAGTATAGTTGGGCTCACCGCCTGTCTCACCTAAAAGAACGATGGGAAACCGACCTCCTTGGAGGCCTTCTTAGTGCCACCGGTATTTAATTATCTGTTGTCAGATATTTTAAATTTTAGGCTTATGGTTATTTGTTTGTTTTCTTAAAATTTTGCAAAATTAATAATTCAATTTATCTTTCAAGCAAAATACTGCGGCCTTATTCCTTTAAAGATTATGTAATATATTTTAAAATTTTGAAGTTTAAATGTGCCCTTCAGTCATTTGTATTGCACCTTGCATATGTTTTTTTTAATTATTTTATTGCTATCTTAATTCGATTTTAATCTTGTTAAGGTTTCTTTTTAAAGGCCTTCAGACGTAAAAGGTTGCATTCGGTAGAGATTCGGCTATATGCCGTTTTGGTTGTAAAGGTTATTAAATTACAGTAAATGACAATTAGGAGCATAAACTGACCTCAACCCATGGCTATTTCCATAATCATTACCTGTTCTGTCCAGCGGGTTTAGCGGGTGTCTCACTGATAGCACTGCATAGCGGCTAAATCTCAGCAGTACAGCCACAAAGTGTTGCTCACCGGAAAACCTCCCCATCAGCAAACCACCTAAGCGAACAACCCCAACGTGAATGGACGAGGCTTTAGTAGTTGAAACCAGACTTCCTGGTTCGGTGAGCCGTGAAGCTCGTAGCGATCGGACAGCTCCACACACACACACCCCGACACTGCACAGGAGCTGCCAGCGGCCCGAGCCGACTGCACCGCGCGGAAATAACTTCCCCGTCCGCAACAACCGACCGACCGACTACTGGTCCGTCCCCGACTGCTCCTCCGTGGCGACTGCACTGCCAGTGTGTCTCATACTCACTTACAGACACACACACACACACACACACACACACACACACACACACACACACACAGCCGACTCATGAACGATTGGCGTCCGGTAGGACGAGCGACCGACGCTCCACCAAGACCGGGACCAGGCTCAAGTGATGCATGGCGGCAATGGCCAGCCGAGCCATGTCGACCCAGACCTCACTGCCGCTCCAACCCAACTGCACTAGTGCCGCGTTGCAACTCCCCGAGTGACAGGACAGGACTGCGCTCCAGACGCGTTCTAACTGACTGGTCGACCCGAACTGGCGGCCAGAAGTCGCTATCCGAACTGAACTGCCTCTGACAGACAACCGGGAAGTAATAGCAGTAGAGCAAAGATATCACCAGAGGGTGTACATATCGATACGCTCTGCTAACGCCGCTCATGGTCAGACAAAGCAGCAACTGAGGGACAATAGTACATTAAATTAACGTAGTGAGCCGGCCGGTGTGGCCATTCTGTTCTAGGCGCTTCAGTCTGTGACCGCTACGGTCACAGGTTCGAATCCTGCCTCTGGCTTGGATGTGTGTGATGTCCCTAGGTTAGTTAGGTTTAATTATTTCCAAGTGCTAGGCAACTGATGACCTCAGAAGTTAAGTCGAATACCGCTCATAACCATTTGAACCATATTTTACTTTTCTTGATGTTCATTTTATATCCTCCTTTCAGGACACTATGCATTCCGTTCAGCTGCTCTTCCAATTTCTTTGCTGTATCTGACAATTACAATGTCATCGTCAAATGCACAAGTTTTTGTTTCTTCTCGATTGACTTTAATTCCTACAGCAAATATTTCTTTGGTTTCCTTTGCTACTTGTTCCTGTACAGATTGAATAACGTTGCAGGTAGGCTACAACGTTGTCTCACTCCTTTCTTAACCACTGCTTCCTTTTCATCCCCCTTGACTCTTGTAACTAGCGTCTGGTATCTGTACAAATTATAAACAGCCCTTCGCTCCCTGTATTCTACCTCTACTATCTTCAAAATTTCAAAAAAAAAAAAAATAATGGCTCTGAGCACTATGGGACTCAACATCTTAGATCATCAGTCCCCTAGTACTTAGAACTACTTAAACCTAACTAACCTAAGGATATCACACACACCCATGCCCGAGGCAGGATTCGAACCTGTGACCGTAGCAGTCCCGCGGTTCCGGACTGCAGCGCCAGAACCGCACGGCCACCGCGGCCGGCATCAGAATTTCAATGAGTATATTCCACTGACTATAGCCAAAAGTTTTCTCTAAGTCTACAAATACTATAAACGGAGGTTTTCTGTTCTGTAACCTATATTCCAAGATACATACGTCTTAGGTTGAGTATTCGCCTCGCGTGTTCCTACATTTCTCCGGAATCCAAACTGATGTTCCCCGAGGTCAGGTTCTACCAGTTTTTTCATTATTCTGTAAAGAATTCGTATTAGTAATTTGCAACCATCACTTATCAAACTGATGGTTCGATAATTTTCACACCTGTCAGCAACTGCTTTCTTGCGATTGTAGTTATTAAGTTCTTCTTGTAGTGTGAGGGTATTTTGTCTGTTTCCTACATCTAGTACGCCAGATGGAAGAGTTTTTTCAAGGCTGGCTCTCCCAAGGCTATCAATAGTGCGGACAGTAATCATATTACAGTTCCTGTCAATATGAGACTTTAAACGTTTGTATATCCTTTCACCTGCTTGTTTTACACCATTTATATATATTCTCTTTTCGTCAGTTAAACCCAATAGGGGCTGTGTTATCTACGGATTTCTTCTGGGCCTTGTCTTTTTTACCTATTTTATCCTCTGCTGCCTTTAATACTTCGTCTCTCAAATCTGTCCATTCGTCTTCTGCTATGTTCCTTTCCACTGTTCTAGTCAACCGTTGCCTAATGTACCTCTCGTACTTTCAACTTATTCCGGTCCCATCTCCTTAACTTCCTAACTTTTTCAAATTTCTTCATTTTTAATCTGCTGTTCATAATCAAAGTTTGGTAAGAATGCGCAGCTTGCCCCTGAAAATGTCTTGCAATTTAAAATCTGGTACCTAAATCTGTGTCTTACCATTAGATAGCCAAACTGAAACTGAGCTATCTGCAGGTCCCTTCCGCATCAACAATCTACATTCATGATTCTTAAACCAAGTGCCAGCGATTACTTTTGTTATAGTCTCTGCAAAATTCTAAAAGGCAGCTTCTCTCATTTCTTTCACTGAGTTAATATTCAGCTGTACTGTAAAATTATTACTGGTTCACCAAAGGTTATTAATCAGAATTAATACATAAAATGTAAAGTGGAAGTAGGTGCCAAGGAAAAAGAGGTGAAATTAGACGCAATTTTCAGTAACACTCTTTATTCAAATTTGGTGCAAGACTTTACGATATTTAAAAAGAAAACCCTACAATCATTTAACGAATAAGTCAATTTACGATAGAAAAGGACTTTTAAATTATTAAATTATTATAAAAAAAATTCACGCGAGTAAAAGGCAATTACAGGCAATCAATTTAAAGTATACAACGCTACGCTGTATAATATTTCAAGCACTGCTAAATTACAGGTGAATTTCACTCCATTAATAAATGAATACAATTTGAATATATGACTTCACTTTTGGGCAGACAAATTTTCCATTTCGTTACAACAGCCGTAGCTACGGCCACCCATAACAGCCTCACTCAGGCTCATTAAATGGTGCAGAACCTAATTTGTCTGCAACATATAAAGACAATCCTGTTTACAAATGTTCTCAAAATAGAAAAACCAAAACGCATGAGTCATGCACACGGTGAGGGGGGGGGGGGCACTCACAGTTAATAACATTAACATTTCCAAAATATATAGAAAAACAAACATTACCAATTTCTGCCAGTTAAATTACGGCAAACACACAAGCTCGCAAGGTAGGAATTGCGAACTTTTACAACATTCTCCTTTCAAGGCAACAATTCATACCCGTAATCTAACGGCAAACTTTTGCATGGCAAGAAAACACACTAATAACCAACTACCTGTACAAAACACATTAGAACTCTGAGTAAAAGGTATTGCTGTAGGGCAATGCCAGGTTTCGCGGCCCGACACAAATGACAACCGGCTACTAATTTCTTAATGTCACGCCCAAGGTGACTGCTAAATTTTCTGAATCGTTTTATATGCGCCTACGTGACCTCCCACCTCTACATCTACATCTACATCTACATCTACATCCATACTCCGCAAACCACCTGAAGGTGTGTGGCGGAGAGCAATGATGATACTGGAATATTGGCTGCATTAATATTTGTGGCAGACAAATTCGGATGTGGCGCTGTTGACCCACTGCCTTACACAGAATACCTTTCCTCAAGCTGTAACCTCCGACTACCTCACAAGACCTATCCGTTGTTTGATTGAACCCAATCCAACACCCTGTTCCTGGTTTTCTTCGAGATTACTAAACAGTTTGGGTACTTCCCCCAAAACCAAAAGCTGACCCTGAAGTGGACCCGGGTGGTCCTCCTCCGAACAATCCGATGGTGGGTAAGACATCCGGCTGAGGGCATCGGCGACCACATTCTCGGAACCCTTGATATGCCTACCCTTAAACTTAAAGGCTGAGATTCTCATGGCCCAACGGGCGATTCGACTGGTCTTGTGTGGCCTAGCAAAGACCCAACTCACGGCTTGGTTATTAGTCTCCTACAAAACAGGTTTATGTTCAAGGTAAAATCGGAATTTATCTAATGCAAAGAGAACCAGCAAGGCCTTACATTCGTAAACTGAGTATTTCGCCTCAGCGTCAGTCAAACGGCGCGAGGCATAGGCCAACGGTTGCCTCTGGCCTTGCTATTCTTTTAACAAAACGGCTGACACCCCTCACCTGACGCGTCCGTCTGAACCACAGCGGGCTTATCAAAATCTGGCACCCCAAGAACCGGTGGATTAGCAGTCGCCGTTTTGATCTGTTTGAAAGCCGCCTGCTGAGTGGGACCCCAAGTAAATTTCACCCCCTTTTTACGGAGTTCATTCAAGGGAGCAGCTAAGGCGGCAAAATTCGGAACAAACCGCCTAAAATAATTCACCATTCCAATGAAATTAGCGACTGCCCGCTTATCAGTCGGGGGTGGAAGCACGCGCAAGGCTTTAGTACGATCTTTATTGATCGGAACCGCATCTCCTGTGACAATATGGCCTAAGAAGGAAATCTGGTGGCTCGCAAGTGTGACCATGGAGAGTTTAACGTTAAACCAGCCTGCTGAAGTTTAGTGAACACTTGGCGCAAATGACTCAAATGCTCTTCAAACTATTTACTGTATACCATATCGTCATCCAGATAATTACAGACAAGGCGTAGTTCAAATTCACCCAGTATACTATCTAAAAAACGAGTCAAAACAGCAGCTCCGGGTGCCAGGCCAAAGGGCACCCGGTTGAAATCAAATAGATTCCAATCGATGCAAAACGCTGTGACATGTTTACAGTCCTCTGTCAACGGAATCAGGTAATAAGCCTGATTTAAGTCATGAACCGTGAACCAAGACGCGCCTGAAAACCAAGTAAAGGAATTGTGTAGATCAGGCAATGGGACTGATTCCAAAATCACCTTTTCATTTAAACGACTGTAATCTACAACCGTCCTGAAATCGCTAGCTTGATCCTTCGGTGCCAGGAATATCGGAGAGGCATACGGAGAAGTCGAGGGACGGATAACCTCTTGATCTAACGTCTTCTGTACCTTTCGCCACAATATTTTCGTCTTAGTTGGTGAGAGACGACATGGGGACTGTCTAACAGGAATATTGTCAATCAAACGAATATCATATTCTAATTTATTCCTTACCCCAAGTTTATCACAAAATAAGTCAGGAAACGCATCCAACAACTCGTAGACCTGTTGGCCCTGCCGCCGAGAAAGATGGGAGATCAATACCATTAATAGGAGCGACTGACAAGGAAGAAGCGTAGATGTTAACGCCGCTCGATATTCACAAAATCCAAACTTCTGATTTGGAGCAAACTTACAAGAAAACTGACCCCCGGAATAATCCAAAACGATTTGAGTTATAGAAATGAAATCAGAACCCAGCACCATATTTACCGGTAAGCTAGCAACGAGGGCAAAGGTCATTGGCCACGAAAACTGTCCTACCGAAACACAACCCTTAACCCATCCCGCCAGACCATTGGCCACTCGACATCTCCGAGGCGGGATTTTTTTTTTTTTTTTTTTAGGTCTCAGTTTGATAAGATTGAGAAATTCCAGAAACCAAGCCTCATTAAGGAAGGAATACGTGTTACCCGTATGTAACAAAGCGCACAGAGGTTCCTGTTTCAAGTGAAGACAAATATAAGATAGGCGTAATCGGCAATCGGCAGCTACAGCACGCCCTTCACTAAACAATAAGTTACTACCGGAAACGTGCCGTCTGCCCTTATGTCATTTAGTATTTCTTGCCCCACGTGATACCGGACAACCCCTAACTAAAAGCGTAATATCACCACATCGAAAACGTTTCCTAGCTATGCCATGATAACTTCTCCTAGGATTGTGTCTTTCCACTTCTAAATTTTCCTTCTCTCGCCCCAACACATTAACACTCTAAGTCCTCACTCAACTTTAATGCAGAAGCAGAAGTAACAGTAACAGTTCTTTCCATGTCTTCGGGGGTGATTTAAAAATAAAATTTATTTTATCAGCAGCCGTCATCCCTTCAAGGAATACTAGAGTTAATTGCTCTTCTGTCAAATTTTTAGCATGGCCTGCGAAGCTACCTTTACCCTTTACACATACGCCAATGAATCTTCACTTGCGGCCTGTACCTTCCAAATATGCTGACATTCGAGATATTTCCTAAAACCCGCTGTAGGTCTTTCAGTGATTACTAGTTGTCTAAGTTGAGGCAAGGAGAACCTCACCGAAAGAGCTCTACAAATTGATTCGTTAATCTCCCCTCTGCTAACGGGTAAAGCAGAGCTAACAGGATGGAATGTGGTATTCCAAAAGCCAAGGAATGCGGCTCAAAATAAACCAGTAACCAAACAATTTCCTTTATCTTCACTAACGATTCTACTGTTAATTCTGCTACATACATTAACAGCAGTGCAATCTGGTTGGGTAACTGTGCGAAAAACTCCGAGTTATGTTCGATTCTGCAGTTTTGCTTACTTGGTTCAATTCCCGGATCCAATTGGACCTGCCCACTAGATTCTTCTGAGCTAGATTCTAACCCAGTTAACCTAATCTGTAACGTAGCCACCTTCCGCTCCAATTCAATTTACTTCCTTATGATCGGCCTCATTTACAATAACTTGTTCTAAGACCCGGTTTGCGACTCGGTTGGTCAGCAATAAACCAGTCTAAATATAGTTGTAACTCACCTACTTCTGCCACCGCTGCCATGGCTGCTGGAAAGTGACCAATAACTTCTGATGTAATTTGTACCGGCTTCAGTAAAGCATCCTTTAAATATGGTAGCAACTAGTGAACAGTACCTTTCTTATATATGTTACGAATGCGCAGTTGGTACAGTATCTGGTCTTTGCGCTGCAGCACTAGTCGTGGGCATTCTGTCGCACCCGTCACGACCTGGAATATACAAGTAAACAGTAACTTGCCCAAAACAAAATACCGCATGACTGTTAATAAGTACAACCAAAATTTCACGAGTTACTCAGGGGATAGTAACGAGAACGTAATCACGCTCTGTTACCAGTAATGACCGTATAATTGCTACTGCTTCGCCAAAGGCTATTAATTACAATTAATACACAAAATGCGAAGTGGAAGTAGGTGCCAAGGAATAATTGGTGAAATTCCACACAATTTTCAGTAACACTCTTTATTCAAATTTGGTACAAGACTCTACGATATTTAAAAAATCTACAATCATTTAACGAATAAGTCACAATTTACGATAGGAATAGACTTTTAACTTGTCAAATTATTATAAAAAATTTCACGCCAGTAAAAGTTAATTACAGGCAATCAATTTAACGTATACAACGCGACGCTGTATAATATTTCAAGCACTGCTAAATTACAGGTGAAATTCACTCCATTAATAAATGAATACAATTTGAATATATGACTTTACTTTTGGGCAGACAAATTTTCCATTTGGTTACAACAGCCGTACCTACGGCCACCCACAACAGCCTCACTCAGGCTCATTAAATGGCGCAGAATCTAATTTGTCTGCAACATATAAAGACAATCATGTTTACAAATGCTCTCAAAACAGAAAAACCAAAACGCATGAGTCATGCACACGGGGGGGGGGGGGGGGGGACACTCAGAGTTAATAACATTAACATTTTCAAAATATATAAAAATACAAACATTACAAATTTCTGCCAGTTAAATTACGGCAAACACACACGCTTGCAAGGTAGGAATTGCGAAATTTTACAACATTCTCCTTTCAAGGCAACAATTTCTATCCGTAATGAAATGGCAAACTTTTGCATGGCAGGAAAACACACTAATAATCAACTACCTGTATAAAACACATAAGAACGTTGCCAAAATCCTTAAAAGGTATGGGAAAAAACAACAGTTTTTGCTGACTAGAAACAATATAAAAAAATCCACTACGGCGTACATTAACATCTTTGCTTGATACGTAAACAAAAATTTAAGTAAGTTACAGCTTCCAGATGAGCACGCGTTCGTTATGCAATTGACTAGTTCTTACCACTAGGTAAAAGGAATTTTTCTTCTTTCTTAGAGTACATTTTTCGAGTGAGTCTAGTAATACTAGTTATGGCAGACGAGAGAATGGATCAGGTCTTAGTGCCTTGCATTTTAAACAGTACAGCTACTGTTGCCTTATACCTTTACAATCATGGCAGAGGCTAACAGTGAACAACACGTACGTAAGCTGGCAGGGGAAAGAAGCAATTCGAACCACAGATTTTCTCTGACTCTCCCCCTCCCTTCCCACCCTTTCGTCCTCAAAAAAGGGACAAACGGACCACCCTTTCTAATATTACCACCCTCCCGCGGGTGGGCAGACGAGAATGAATGGCGGGGAACCCCCCAAAATATACGGCTAGTATAATTAACAAGAATACGTAAACCGAATTCAGTTAAACTCCATAAAATCTGTTAACAATCAATACTCAACTTCTGGTGCGTTACGACTCCCAGGACTGATCCAACGCAGCACCTCCTAATGGTCTGCCGAGCCGAACGCTACTTGTCGTTTCAACGGGCGCAGGAAGGCGCGCCGTTTTTCAGAACCTCCTCGCCGGTCGACAGCATACGGCCGAACTGCAAATTAGGCCCCTTGCGGGTCCACGCTCAGGAAGATTCCTATCGCGACGAGCAGTTAACACCCTATACCACGAAGCCGATGCTCGCGTCGCTAACGCTGATGCCGCGGTCTGCATGCTGTCCCTCTAGCACCGGCAGAGAAGTCGCTTCTTGATGCCCCGACTACCAACTCTCTAAGACAGCCCATACAGCCACTTCTTAAACCCACGCGAACAGCCCACTTTTCCCCTTTCCCGCTAGAGGGAGACACCGAAGCCTTCAATTGCGATAACGGTGCCACCACCAGAAAACGGAGGGCGACTGCTTCAAACTACGCGCCGCGGCGCGCTTTTCAAAACTAACTTTACTACGGCTCATCAGCTAGTTGTTTTCCTTCTCTTCCTTTTCCAACTATCGAATTACATTCCCATATCACAATTAAATTTTTGTGTCCTTAAATTATCTGAATAATCTCTTTTATCTCATCATACATTTCTTCTTCACCGGTGGAGCAAGTTGTCACACAAAGTTGCACTAGTGTGGTAGGGGTGGGACTCGTGTCAGCCTTGGTTACGATAATGAGTTCACTATGCTGCTCACAGTAGCTTACTCGCATTCCGATTTTCATTTTCATTATAAAACCCACTCCTGCATTATCTCTATGTGTCATCGTATTTATATCTCTGTATTCACATGACCAGAAATGTTGTTTCTCCTGCTACCGAACCTCACTAATTCCCAATTTATCTAACTTCAAAATATCCATTTTCCTCTTCATATTTTCTAACCTACTTGCCCGATTAAGTGACATAACATTACACGCTACGATCGGAAATATCCCATTTATTGTTTTCCTGATGACGATATCCACCTGATCAGTCCCCGAGCGGAGATCCAGACGATGAACTATTTGAACTCCAGAATATTTTACATTTCACGCTACGATCGGAAATATCCCATTTATTGTTTTCCAGACGACGATATACACCTGATTAGCCCCGAGCGGAGATCCGGACGATGAACTATTTGAACTCCGGAATATTTTACCCAAGGGGAAGCCATCATCATTTAGATAAAAAACTGAGCTGCACGCCCTCGGAAAAAATTACGGCTGTGGCTTCCCCTTGCTTTCCGTCATTCGCAGTACCAGTACAGCAAGGCCGTCTTGATTGATGTTACAAGGCTTGATTTAGTCAACCACACAGACTGTTGTTCCTGAAACTTCTGAAAATCTCCTGGCCTCTTCAGGAGCAGCAAGTTTCTCTGGCGTGGTACGGCTATCTGTATCGCTGAGGCACGCAACCGAGGGCCATATCCGTGGTTCATCACTGTTCTACAAAAGACTTGATATTTATTTACAAAATCAGAATGGTTAATGTCAGTATCACAATTCTACTAAAGATAAACATGAACAGTAGGGAATTCGAAAATCAAGAATCCGGAAGGGTTTATAAGATGATGGATGTCAAAATTTGTGTGGACAGACGAAGTACGGAGTAGTGAGGTACTAGAAGAAATGAGATAGAAACGAAGTCGCTGGAAAATATTTAATAATACAAGTTGGAGGCTGTCGGTTTATTGTAAATCATCCAGAAATAATAAACCTGGAATCAAAAGCAGCAATAAATGACAAATCTGTGCACATTGACGGATATTAGAGCCTGCAAGATAGCTGCTGATTTATTTTATTTTTTATTTTATTTATTTATTTCTTTATTTTTTTTTTTTTTTGTACGACACAGTCACAAGAGCATTTCACAAATTCGTTTCAAGCAGCTTCTGTTTATATCCAAAGATTCAACCCGATTCAAAACTGAAGGCACAAAGTCTGTAGATGAGTCAGCCATCATGTTACGGCACTTTATTCGTGCAGGTCCTTTTTCATCACGTAAGTTATTCAATTCAAACTTACCGGTTCCGGGCATTGTCATCTGTTACAAATAGAAAAACAGTGGTGTAACCAAGTAAGTTCAGTTAACCGAAGCGAAATCTACAACAAGCCAAGTGATGGGTAAGAAAAATAAAAATTATTTACATGATTAACAGCCGTCGATATCTGCCACACATACCATAAAAATATTCTAACGTAGGTATGAACATCAAAACCTATGTATATAGGTACATAGTAAGTGCTGTTGATAGACTGAATACATCCAATATTTTCACAAATAACTAAGTCCAGCAGAGGACACTAATGACAGAGTACACAGGTAAACAATATCGTAAATTCGTTAGTTAAAATGCAGTATGCTTAGTCATTAATTGATGACTATTGATTATGGCTATATACGTATTTGACAATAAAACATCAACTGTCATGAAAAGCTTGAAAATGAAGACCTGAAAGTTTTCGATTTAGGAATGTTTTGTTTCTTTTAACCTTTTTCTTCTGACTCTTACGGAACAGTGTGTTAATTACTTTGCCAGTATAGAAGCGTCCTTTTATTACTTTTTACACCTTTTATGTGGATTTTAAGTACGGATTTTATTTCCACAAATATTATGAGAGGTGATGCTTTATTGTCAGATAATTATTTTGGCAACTGAAGTAATTTTAATCAACGACAACGAATACTTTGTCTTAACTACCGTTTTCACGACACTGATTGCCCACGTGCCTTAGCATCGGTACCCTTTACTGGCCTCAGTCATTTTTATTCCTGCACATATTCAGGACAGTAATAATATTTACTATGTACCTAGATACATAGATTTTGATGTCGATAACTTCGTCAGAATACTCTTATGGTAAGTATGGCAGCTACGCATGGCGGTTAATCATGTTAATAATTTATATTTTTCTTATTATGACTAGGCACGTTGCAGTTTTCGCTTCTGCTAACTCAAGTTAGTTGGTTATACCACTGTTTTTCTATTTGTAACGGATCTCAAGGTAACAACTAGCAGAAACAGGTAATTGTGAAATGTACAGTTTATGTGATCAAGATGGGTCTCTAAAAATATACTGGTTACGACATTGTAGGATGTTCATGAAATAATATGCCTACTGAAAGTAACGAAATAACTTTACTGTTAAATTAAACCAAAATTACTGTGAAATAAAAATATAACATTAAGTAATACTCAATGGCGATTTCCTCACCCCCAACCGTCCTCCCTGTCGCGCTGTCCACCGACAAGAGCAGCTAGCCGTTGCTTTCCTAGCCTGCTGCTGGGTGGAGTTCATCAGTCACACGCACTGGCACACCCCACGCATTGTAAACTGACACTTCTTTGGCGTGCTGCCTGCAGTCGTGGTAACGCTATTGGTGAAGCCTTTACAACTATTCGAAGACAGATCTGAGCGTCTTTCATGTGCGTGAAGCATTTCTTGGTCGTCACACTGAAAGACTCAACTGGCTTCCATCCTCCTCAACCGAGTACTTGACGACAAATATCGTTGTGGTTTCGATTGGATTGATACCTGGAATAATGTGTACCTTGATACCGCTGCATAGCTCTCAGGCTGTCCTGGTCAGTGATGGGTGCCGTCTGAAATAGCCACATTACACTGGCCCAAAATGTAAGTAACCTATCTGCTTTCTGAACAATGTGCCTCCATGTCTGAGCAGCGCATTGGTATATGACTACATTTTCGCCCTTTTACCACGTTATTAGGTGTGAAACAAATGTTGACTTCGTCGATGAAGAGGTCCTTAAAGTTCCATTCGAAAGTTCCCTTGCCCGCCTCCTCGTCCCACCCACTGTACTGTACATATTGGACCACTCCTGTCACATCGTTAGTATAGGCGTAATTTCGTATCATGGGTGTTGACACAAATTTTACAAGTGTCTTCATGACGCAACCTGCAGATTGGTTGTATTTTTCTCGCAAGGCGTACGGGTCACAATTTCTGGACACCAGCGGTCAGGTAGTGTTTCTGACTGCGGGTGGCCACCACTAGTCACATTTTCAATGTTTTTTGTCTCACAACAACTGGTAAATGTTCGGATGAAATGGCTCTGGTGTATAACAACGCGACGGGAAACTGGCATTTCTGATAACTCTTCTTACCCCTGTAGTAGTAAAGTACAGATTTTCCAAATTTCAAATGACACATTGAGGCTTACTGACAAACCTGATTGGTGTTGAGAAACTGTAGTTTGCACATAACGACCCGAGCTTAGATGCAGTCGATTGAACTAGATGGTATCGAATTTACTTCCACATATACTAAAAAGTTGCTCCTACGGCGCTGTACCCTGTGGTAAAAACAGCATTGGCTAAAGGGTTTCTATTGGAATACACTTAAAATCGGCAAGGTTTGATCATGATACAAAAATTATTTTTTAGCCGATGGTGCTGAGTGTAGTAGATATGTACTGGCGATACGAATAGGACACTGGAAGAGAGACGACGGATCGATGTAATGAAAAAATGAATGAGCTTAAGAATGTCAGCAGTCAGTAGATTTGTTTCCTCTAAGGGATTACAGAACGATGACAATTATACTGGATGACAGTTATTGAACTACATGAAGTAAAATCTTCATAACGTCTGTGTTAGAGCGTTCGAACTGCACTGTTGGCCGCGGGGCCTGGTGGAAGTATTATGAGCATGAGCACGCGCCTTGTTTTTGTCGGCCTCTTTCGTTTGGATGGGGCCATCAATAAGTAAAATTCACGCTTTTGGAGCACTGACAATCCGCATTTCGCTGTCAATAAGTCTCTTCACCCTCGTCGAATCATCTGAACATGAGCAAGTTCGTTTGAAATCTCTAACTTTTGCCCAAGATAGAATTTGTAAAATGAAATAGCTCATTATTTACATGACAAACCACTTCCTTCCTCTACGCCCTGGAAACCCCATGTTGTCGGCCTTCTCTGTAGGTTTCTTCTAAACTGCACAAAGTTTTTTGAGTCTGGAGACAATCTAGAAGGCTGCATACATTTCCCTCCACGTCCGAGTTTTCATCAAGCGACCAATTCTAATACAGGAAGACGACTACTTGGAGCTGGCAACGGTCGGCGGCAGACTGGGACATTTCCACGAGACCTCGCCGCTGCGGGCTGGGGACGACCGGGATGAGGTCTCCTATGTCTTCAGCGACGACACTGCCGGCCGAGCGCGAGTGTACTGCGTGAGGTTTAAAGCTGATATCACTCTTCACTTGAAACACAGCCATCAGCACGTTCTTGCACGGTACACGAGCACAACATTGGCACTCCTAGCCTACAACTACCACAGTATGTACAATTTATTGGATGCACAGACTTAAAATTTATTTATCACGATGAATTCACGGTACTGAACAATCAAGTATAAAATTTTCTTTAGGGAACAATAAATTTTCTGTGAAAGTGTAAAACACAAAAGTTATGTTACAGAGTTATATTCAAGTGTCTGCAAATTGTGTTACCCCACAACAAGTGACTACTGAAGTAAACATTACGTAGAGTTCTCATGGATTAACTTTGGTGCAGTTTTCTGAAACAGTGTAATTAGGAACTGATACTGTCCACTTTGGTGTACAGTAATTGTTTTATCAGTTACTAAAAGGCAATATAGTTGTCCATATTTGAACTCTGCATAAAATGAATGTAGCTGTGACAAAAGAAAAAGCGAAAATTCCTATCAATTACTAATTTCCCACCATCTAAGTGTTAATGTTGAGGGGAGAAAATAAAACCTTCATGACTTCAATACTTTTAACATAAAACGCCTCAAAAATCTTTCTCGAGCTGCTGACTACCACATAGCTTTAATATGCAGGAACCATATGAATAAGAATGTCTGTGACCTAGAAACACTCTCGCGGTTAGCCGGCCGCTGTGGCCGAGCAGTTCTAGGCTCTTCAGTCCGGAACCGCGCTGCTGCTACGGTCGCAGGTTCGAATCCTGCCTCGGGCATGGATGCGTGTAATGTCCTTAGGTTTGTTAGGTTCAAGTAGTTCTAAGTCTAGGGGATTTATGTCTTTAGATGTTAAGTCCCATAGTGCTTAGAGCAATTTGATTTTGTACTCCCGTGGTTAGCTTGTTCGTCGAATAAGTTCTTTAAATTTATTGGACTATGTAGGTAACGAGAAAATAAGAAAGCCTGCATTGTTTCCACTGTCAGATGCTGAAGAAACGTTTTTCTCTTTAAAGATACAGCACAGATGTGACAAGCCTTTCAATTTCCTGAGAAAAAATCTTACCTGGGAGATTCTTTGACATTTGTGAATTGCTTCTGCACACAGAGTGAACACGTTTCTATGAGACTGCTGATGATTGCATTCGTAGATGATTTTAATAGCCAAGTAGGTATTATCTAAATACTTGAAGTTGTGATGATTAACATCTCAGACAGCAGCCCCATTTATCAGTAGTGAATCAGTTTCTCCGATAACAAAGATTACCTCTCTTCGCTTTATCCAGTTTTTGAGCGAAAGGTACATGTGAATGCATGCATGTTACCAACTTATGAGAAAAAATGTACGATCAAGTGCTGCTGGTAGTCGTTCTTAATTGTATCGTGTGCGCCTAATCTTACAGCAGATATTCTGATAGCTGCCGCATCACGTATCACATGTAATACTGCAGCACTCCAGTTACAATTATCGAATGTTCTTAATTGCATCGTGTGCGCCTAATCTTACAGCAGATATTCTGATAGCTGCTGCATCACGTATCACATGTAATGCTGCAGCGCTCCAGTTGCAATTATCGAATGTTTTTAATTGCATCGTGTGCGCCTAATCTTACAGCAGGTAGTCTGATAGCTGCTGCATCACGTATCACATGTACCTGCAATGCAAACTTGTGCCTGCATCTCAGACATAAAGATAACTAACAGTAATGACAACTCATTGTTCCTAACTTTTCTAACTGAACTAAAGGTCACTTCTTCTCGGGCAGTGTCACATACTTATTAAGGCAATGAAGTAGTACTGGGGGATGAGTGGAATTCTAAGGCCTATTCAGCCATTAATATTTAGTTCCTAGAAAATTCTGAGAATAATTTCTTTCCTTCTCAATACTTTTTTCTGATGAAGCTTGTGCTCCGTCTGTGCCAAACACGATGTGGACCAAGCCAAATATGTTTGTGTTTCTTTCTTCATCACAGATAATCAAAAAAAAAAACCATAGCTGTAACTGGTTTAATCAGGTACTGATTCAAATGCCTCTCATGATTAAGATCACTGTATCGTCTGCCATAACAAATAAAACTGTTGGTATAATAATCCCCTTCTAAGTGCGAGTATTAAATAAGGAAACAATCTGTCTTGTGCTCTCTGTACACCACATGTTAATTTGCACAGATCTAGAAACGTTTAAGGCTGCACATCTAGTTTTTTATTAATTTATCACTGGTTTGTTTTCAAGTTCGGTCCATATCCCTGAAAAGTGATGTAGAAATGTACAGGCCGAATTAATTCAACCAGGAAACTTTTGTAATAGTTACAGTTTGTGGAAAGCGGACAAACCTGTTATTGCATTATTGCACTTTACATTAATCCATATCCCGAACTGTGCGGAATTTTTATTTTTCTTCTATTAATTATACCTGGTAAGCATCTCAGACTGAGGAGTAACGGTCGATCGAACAAAGGTTTGGAACACACTTCATTTGACCATGAATTCCATTTCATTACGGTTCTCCCAATTAATCTCGACATGACATCTGCCATCCCTAAAGGACATTTCCATTTTTGGAAGCAAGCAACCGCAAACCTCTGACTTAGAATTGAGTTTCACAACATTGCCGATAGCGCAAACTATGGTAATTTGTACGTAATATCGAACCAGCATGAAACTTCTTCCATATTTCTATAATAAGATTATATTCATGTGCATCTGTGAGAGTAACTTCCTTGAAAACAGGGATAATCTACGTGTGTTTCCAGGCGTTTGTAAAACGTCGTTTCTCCATCGGCCTACGATGAACTACTGCATGAAGGGAGAAAGTAATTTTGCGTAACCCATATGACCAAGACATCAGCAATGGCTCAGTAATACTGCAGCACTCCAGTTACAATTATCGAATGTACTTTTACACCTGGTAGATTGTAAACCTTCGAGAACTTACATATCACTAGGTACTGTTAGTTGCTGAATTGTTAAGTTCCATTAGAAATATCTAAAGTATGTGTACATTTAGGCCACTTAATTCAATTATTTTAGTACATTTTCCAATAATGTTATAGTATTCAGTATCGATAACAACAGTTTTACTGTCCAATACCGTGGAAATATACACTGAGCGAAAAAAAATCATGAAAACATAGTGCTACTGCAGATACGGATAAGTTTCCTATTACACCTTTTACACTTTCAGCACTGTTTGCAGCTCGTAAGTGACAGCTTACCTTAGTGAAGACTTTCTCAGCAGCAGAGCCTTAACAGATGTTTGTATTGTAACGGTATGCATTGGGTTCTTCCTCTTCTCTGTAATCCTTTGAGGTGCCTAAAGCTATTTCCTACGTTGTTACCGGACCACATCACTGTAACGTTGCCTACTAAGCAATATATTCGTACAGTTTATTAGCACTGAGTTAAGCGAACAATCCAACATTCGGCAGAGTACATGTGGATTTTGATATCACCCACAATGTGGAATTTCTACAAACCGTGACGTTGGTTACGACTACAGAACAAAGAAACTTCTTTCTGCACAGGAAGTGAGTGTTGGAGAGAGATCCTGATATTTGAGAACATTGTATTTCCACAAACATGAGGAATTAAAACATTATGGGTGGGAATTTAACATTTGGAACCCGTATTCCACAAAGCGCTCCAGATATCCAAGAGTTAAACAGCGGTTCACCACTGTATACAGGGTGTTAAGCGGGTAAGTCCAGGTATTTTTATTGCTGACTGAGGACAGTGTACATAACAATACTACATTAGTATTTACTTCACTTGGAGACTAATAATTACAGCCATTAGGATAATACATTTTAAGTTATTTAGTGCCGCCAAGTACATGACGCAAGAGCAAGCCGTTAATGCGTATTTTCAATTGCGCAGCAGATCCGGTGTTGAAACTTGGATTCATGGATGCAAAACGGGGGATCTACATGACGCAAGAGCAATCCGTTAATGCGTATTTTCAATTGCGCAGCATATCCGGTGTTGAAACTTGGATTCATGGCTGCAAAACGGGGGGTCTTTATTGACAGGCGTACGCTACTTAGTAGTGCCGTTAGGGCCGTGTAGAAAACATCAGGTAGTAAATTACGTGAAGCGTTTGCGGGAAGATTATAAAACTCAGAGAAAAAACAGATAACACCCTGAAGCGGATACATATTAAGGTACCAATGATCACAATATCTGCACTGATACCTCTTAACACCCTGTATACACCGACTACAAGAGGTCCATTTTCTGCAACAGACCCGAGTCATCGCCTTGTACAGACGACTCCAACACACTGTGCGGCCTCTCCAACAAGGATTAAGAAGCCATGACTCCTAATGTTATCAGAGTCTTATTGTGTAGTCTGTCATATAGAGACGTTCACTGTAACGAGCACATCTGTTTCTGTAAACTTCGAAATTTTCAGACGTTCCTGGCCTGGCTTCCTGGATTCTTGTATGTCATCCGCAATACATTTGGGAGCAGTGACATATATTCTACACGTAAACTACAAGTCGAAGTTTTAAAGCTATCAATCGTAGCCTTTTTAACTTATGTCTCTACACGGAGGCAGGTGGCACAGTAATTAACTCATTGAGCTCTTTTCCGGAGACTGCAAGTTTCACATCTGCGTCAGGTCGTCCAAATTTAGATTGCCCAACCGAGTTGTTTGTAAAGGGCAAAGCCGAATTCTTTTTCCATCCATGTCCCGTCTGAGCATATTCTCCATCTGTAAGAGCTCATTGATGAGAAACACAATTTTAAACGTCTTTTCCCGGTCCTGTAATATAGGTCTGTGCTCTGCTAAAACCAGCTTTCTGTTTCTCCTCCCTTTCTGACACGGTTACATAACTGGTTCACGAGTGTTCGAGTGAGTCCCTTCTTGTCATCTACTGTCATTTAACAGTATAGGGCTCTTTTTTTAGAGCAAATTAGTAGCTATTTTCATACCAATTGATGATACCAGCCTTACCTATGCTTGCTTCATTGCTGTTTGTTTTTCTTTTATCACTAAGAAACTGATGTTTATGGCAACGTCATTAATTTTACTCGTCACTACATATAGTTTCCAACTGCCTCGTCATAAGCATCATTTTAAACGGCGATTAAATGACACTTCTGTGTCGGATAGGCACTAAAATTATACTACCAATTGCTAAGCATTATTGCAACTGAATATAACATTTATGCTACCGTTGATACCAGAAGTTTTTATTTTTGTGGAAATTCCCGTTGCTCAGCGGAATGTTTTGAAGTGATATAACTATTGTACTGAAGTCTATTAAGACCATACGCACTATATGAGTAAAACACGTTGTTATTCATTAACACCCCTGATGCTCAAAACGTACGAAATACACGTCCTTATTTAGTATGCGGGACATTTTCTAGTCTGTATGCAGTATGTTGTTAGAAAATTTGGCTTTCCAAATGTTCGCCAGTTTTATGTCTCAGTAAGTGAATTGACATAGAACACACTCCGTCATCGGATAGTTCTTATCTTTCAGCCAACAGGTCTAGGGCTGGGTCGTTTCAGATCCTTCCATATGCCATTATTTTTGTGTCCTGCCTTTTACAACGTGTTCTTAATGCTGGTGGCGCTTTCAGATTCAAACTGGTTTATGGTATACAATACATAACATAATTCTAGCTTTACATTAACAGAATAAAGTATTTTTATGCTTGTTTATGTACACATAGGTAGTGAAATTCCTCTTTGTTGCTATTTTTGAAAGATGATGATGATGATGAGGTCCCATACTCCGAGGAGCGTAGCGGATGATGCGGGAGACCCGCACCGCTGTACCAGGCAAGGTCCTAGTGGAGGTGGTTTGCCATTGCCTTCCTCCGACCGTAATGGGGATTTTGAAAGATTTGAATTTAAATTTAAAATTCCTGCTATCACACGTACTTCTTGCCTTTATTTCTCTTAATTAGCTGTCATCACACTCACAAAAGCTAAAACTAAACTCCGCCAGAACAGGCCATAAAGGTCCAACGGTACGGACCGGTCGCCGTGTCATCCTCAGCCCACAGGCGCCACTAGATGCGCATATGGAGGGGCATGTGATCAGCACACCGCTCTCCCGGCCGTATGTCAGTTTAGGAGACCGGAGCCGCTACTTCTCAGTCAAGTAGCTCCTCAGTTTGCCAAACAAGGGCTGAGTGCACCCGCTTGCCGACAGCGCTCAGCAGCCGGATGGTATCCCATCCAAGTGCTAGCCCAGCCCGATAGTACTTAAATTCGGCGATCTGACGGGAACATGTGTTAGCACTGCAACGAGACCGTCAGCACCACACCCTCAAGGCTATGAAAAATTATAAGCATAGGAAGTGATAGACACAGAGAGCTGTTTGGCTGTGCAACCAAAAAACGTTAGATGATCTGCTTCCGACAGTAATTCGGAGGATATTTTTATATTTTATCAGAAAATAAAATGAGCCATTGTCAACGAGAAATCATTCTATAACAACTTCTATGTCGTCCAGGTTGTTTATTTTTATTCTGTTACTTCTTTTAATTCAAACAGTTGTAATAGAAAACTGCTAAAATACATATTGCTTGTGTCTCTCAGTGCACATATGTGCATCGCCTGACGAGGGCAATTGTTTGTGTGTGGGTGTAGGTGTTTCAGTATATCTAATATACAAGTAGCAGATTCAACCGAACATTGAACACACATGCTTTATCAGTTGATGTACTCTCGCTGGCCGGAGTGACCGAGCGGTTAAAGGCGCTACAGTCTGGAACTGCACGACCGCTACGGTCGCAGGTTCGAATCCTGCCTCGGGCATGGATGTGTGTGATATCCTTAGGTTAGTTAGGTTTAAGTAGTTCTAAGTTCTAGGGGACTTATGACCACAGCAGTTGAGTCCCATAGTGCTCAGAGCCATTTGAACCATTTGATGTACTCTCGGGAAAAGACACTATTTCGGCCCGTAGGGGCTGGTGTGAATAAGACACTAAAGAATCACGGAAAATAATCAACCAAAATTATACTCGTAAGTTATTTTTGGAAGTTGGAGACTGGTTTTGTGGGGAGTGAGTACCAGGTCACCAGCATTGTGAAGCCTAATGCAGGATTGGCTCAGGTGACTTTTAACATAGGGGGGTTATGTAGGGATTTTACTAAAGAGGATCAAGTAGTGATTGTGGGTGGGGCTGGTAATAGTATTGATAGGGATGGGGAGTATGACATAGATGGTGACCTGGTAAAGATAGCCACTCAGACTGGCAACACGAATGTGCATTTCGTGGAACTGTTTCAGCGTCACGATCGGCCTCATCTTAATACAGCCGTCAGGCGTAATAACATGAGACTTGGGGGTGCGCTGATGACAGAAGGCATGAGTCACATTTCAGTGGTGTCGGTGGGGTCTATCAGTAGGACGGGTTTCACTAGACATGGCCTGCACCTCAACAGGTATGGGAAGGGGAGGTTGGCAAAACTTACAGGTGACAGCATAGGTGGGGGTGGTGGGACCACTCATGGGAAAATTCCGGTAGTTGTGGGTGTTAGAGCTGTACCTTTTTTAGATTGAAGTCAGCTTATAGGTATTCCTGCTTAAGGGAAGTCTCTCTAACAAAGAAACCACTTTCTACAAAGCTTGGGTATCCGATTAATGAGGAAATTAGTATATTTCATCAAAATATACAAGGTATTAGAGATAAAGTTAGTGAACTGCTTATAGATGTTGACTCTGAAATTATTGGTATATCTGAACACTTCTTAAATAAGGAGATAATTCAGAGGCTTCCTTTACCAGGATACAGGTTGGCTGGCAGCTTTTCTAGGAGCTCTTTGCGGTGTGGGGGAGTAGCCATGTATGTGAAAAACGGTATCCCATTTGAGTCAGTTGATGTTTCAAAGTACTGCACTGAAAACGTGTTTGAATGTTGTGCAGGTGTGGTTAAATTTAGTGGAGCTAAACTTCTTACTGTTGTTATTTATAGATCCCCAGACTCCGATTTCACAACATTTTTGCTAAAGCTAGAGGAGGTTCTTGGTTCACTTTATAGGAAATACAAAAAGTTAGTTATATGTGGTGACTTCAATATTAATTGTATAAGTGATTGTGCAAGGAAAAGGATGCTGGTAGACCTCCTTAATTCATATAATCTAAGGCTAACCGTATTCTTTCCAACGAGAGTGCAAGGGAACAGTAGAACAACCATAGACAATATTTTTGTTCATTCGTCATTATTAGAAGGGCATTCTGTTAGCAAAAAGGTGAATGGCCTTTCAGATCATGATGCACAAATTTTAAGTCTAAAAGATTTTTGTGCTGCAACACATGTTAAATATAGTTACCAACTTTTTAGGAAAGCTGATCCAGTTGCTGTACAGACTTTTGTAAACCTTATCAAGGAACAAGAGTGGCAAGATGTGTATAGTGCTGATACAGTAGACGATAAATATAATGCTTTCCTCAAGACTTTTCTCGTGCTCTTTGAAAGTTGCTTTCCGTTAGAACGTTCAAAACAGGGTACTAGCACAAACAGGCAGCCTGGGTGGCTGACTAAAGGGATAAGAATATCTTGTAGAACAAAGTGGCAATTATATCAAAACGTTAGAAACAGTCAAAATCTAAATGCAGCAGCCCATTACAAACAGTACTGTAAGTTATTAGGAAGGCAAAAAGTATGTGGTATGCAGATAGAATAGCTAAGTCTCAGGATAAAATTAAAACCATATGGTCAGTCGTAAAGGAAGTGGCTGGTCTGCAGAGACAGGTCGAGAATATAGAATCAGTGCGTAGTGGGGATGTCCGTGTTACTGATAAGTCGCATATATGTACAGTACTTAATAATCACTTTCTGAATATAGCAGGTGAACTAAATAGAAACCTAGTCCCAACAGGGAATCATATAGCGCTCTTAGAAAAAAGTGTTCCGAGACTGTTACCTGAAATGCTCCTCCATGATACTGACAAGAGGGAGATTGAGTTAATAATTAAATCACTAAAGACCAAGAACTCTCATGGATATGACGGGGTATCTAGCAGAATACTGAAGTACCGAGCGAGGTGGCGCAGTGGTTAGACACTGGACTCGCATTCGGGAGGACGACGGTTCAATCCCGCGTCCGGCCATCCTGATTTAGGTTTTCCGTGATTTCCCTAAATCGCTCCAGGCAAATGCCGGGATGGTTCCTTTCAAAGGGCACGGCCGACTTCCTTCCCCGTCCTTCCCTAATCCGATGAGACCGATGACCTCGCCGTCTGGTCTCCTTCCCCGAAACAACCAACCAACTGAAGTATTGTTCCACGTATGTTAGCTCAGTACTTAGCCATATCTGTAACTTTTCCTTTAGGAGTGGTCGGTTTCCTGACCGATTAAAGTACTCGGTAGTGAAGCCACTTTATAACAAGGGAGACAGGGATAATGTTGACAATTATAGACCTATTTCTATGCCATCGGTGTTTGCTAAAGTTATCGAGAGGGTTGTATATACAAGGTTACTGCAGCATTTAAATTCACATAATTTGCTGTCAAATGTACAGTTTGGTTTTAGAAATGGCTTAACAACTGAAAATGCTATAGTCTCTTTTCTCTGTGAGGTTTTGGACGGATTAAATAAAAGGTTGCGAACGTTAGGTGTTTTCTTTGATTTAACGAAGGCTTTTGACTGTGTTGACCACAAAATATTACTGCAGAAGTTGGAACATTATGGAGTAAGGGAAGTAGCTTACAATTGGTTCGCCTCCTACTTTAAGAACAGAAAGCAGAAGGTAATCCTCCGCAATATTGAGAGTGGTAATGATGTTCAGTCCCAATGGGGCACTGTTAAATGGGGCGTTCCCCAAGGGTCGGTGCTGGGGCCACTGCTGTTTCTTATTTATGTAAATGATATGCCTTCTAGTATTACAGGTGATTCAAAAATATTTCTGTTTGCTGATGACACCACCTTGGTAGTGAAGGATCTTGTGTGTAATATTGAAACATTATCAAATAATGTAGTTCATGATATAAGTTTGTGGCTTGTGGAAAATAATTTGATGCTAAATCACAGTAAGACTCAGTTTTTACAGTTTCTAACCCACAATTCAACAAGAACTGACATTTTAATCAGACAGAATGGGCATGTTATAAGCGAGACGGAACAGTTCAAGTTCCTAGGCGTACAGATAGATAGTAAGCTGTTGTGGAAAGCCCATGTTCAGGATCTTGTTCAGAAACTAAATGCCGCTATTTACCATTAGAACAGTATCTGAAATAAGTGACATTTCAACACGAAAAGTAGTATACTTCGCATATTTTCATACGCTTATGTCATATGGTATTATTTTTTGGGGTAATTCTTCTGATTCAAAAAGGGTATTTTTCGCTCAAAAACGGGCTGTTCGAGCTATGTATGGTGTATGTTCGAAAACCTCTTGTCGACCCCTATTCAATAGTCTGGGAATTTTGACATTGCCCTCACAGTATGTATTTTCTTTAATGTCGTTTGTTGTTAGCAATATTAGCTTATTCCCAAGAGTTAGCAGCTTTCACTCAGTTAATACTAGGCAGAAATCAAATCTGCATGTAGAATGCACTTCCTTGACTCTTGTGCAGAAAGGAGTGCAGTATTCTGCTGCATCCATTTTCAATAAGCTACCACAAGAACTCAAAAATCTTAGCAGTAGTCCAAACACTTTTAAGTCTAAACTGAAGAGTTTCCTCATGGCTCATTCCTTCTATTCTGTCGAGGAGCTCCTGGAAGAGCTAAAAAATTAAGCAAATTCCAGTGTTACATTCTTGATTTTCTTTATTTAAACTAACGACTTGTCGCCTGAATATGTTTCTTATATTTCATTTTATCTGTTTCTACAATCGTGTTATAATTTCATGTATTGACTCGTTCCATGACCATGGAGACTTCTCCTAAATGTGGTCCCACGGAACAATAAATAAATACATAAAAAAATAAATAAAATAGAACCCAGAGACTACAGGTAAAAGTATTTCTGTTAAATCTTTACTTTACAGGGTCGCTGAATTATTAATAACAGTCCCCAAATGTATATTCGATTTCAGTCTAAATGAGGGACTCTAACTCTGTAGAAACATCTTTAAATATCTAGGTGGGACAGAAATAGCTTTTCCTCATTTATATATTTTCAGAGATTGCTGTCAACAGCTGTGTACAACCCAGTAGATAACCGTTAAACATTTCTTACTGGCTAATGACACATTCGTCGTGAACTCTAAAGGTACTATCCACATCCACTAAGTTTCCATAACTTTCAAAAGTATCATCTTCCTACAGTTTCACAACGTTCGGAACTAGTAGTGACACCATGTCAGTGGGGGTACTTTAAAAGTGAAGAGAGATTATTTCTCTCACAATGTTACCCAGCTGGAGCCCGGATAATGTTTAATGCGATTGATGAATGCTAGTCTACTCTGTTGCCTGTAGGGACGCAGTGACAGCAAAATGTGTCGGTCAGGAGATGACACTGATTTCTAAACGTGGATATCACTCGAGTGTTTAATCCACCAGGGAAATTTCTAACCTTCTAAACCTTCAAATTAGGAGAACCGAGCATTGTGGATGGAGATTATGATAAATCGTATGAAATCAGGGGAAGGAAATACTCGTGCATTTTACAAAAGCCCAACCAGCACCATGATTCCCGTACAGAGTAAAAAAAAATGAGGTACAATGATCGAAAAGCTCCATAAAGCACATGTTTCCACAGTCAGTGTTAAGCGACGCTTGCAGTGATATAAAGAGCGATGCAACTGGACATTCACTTAAAGTGAGTAATAATGTTTTACCCTGTGCCAATCTCTTGGGAAGGTTTGGTTGCGGTGGAAGCGTGGAGAACATTACCTGCCTTCACGTATAGCTTCAACAGTTGAATACAAACGAGGTGCTGTTAGGGTATGGCTGCGGTTTTCGATGATAGAATGTGGTCCCTTAATTGCTCTTAAGATAACGCTAAATGCGTAAAAATATGAACATACTTTGCAGCATTGCATACTTCGTATCACAGAGGAACATTTCGCAGCCTGTGACTTCATCAGTATGACAAAGTACCCTGTCGTGGAGCAGCATCCGTGCGCCCATGATCCGTGGACAATAACATTCGTGAAAGGAACTTGCCTGCCCCAAGGATCGGTCTGAACGGAATGGAAAACCCTAGGAAGCGAAAGACCGTCAACTTCGCTCCTGGCGCGGTCTCCATCACTACTGCCTAGTCGGGTGTCTGCTCTTAAAGAAGAATGGCGTTCCATTCCTCCACAAAAGCCCAGATACCGCATTTAAAGTCTCGCCAACAGTATTCAAGCCATCAATAGATATTACTGTCTAGTAATACTTTTGATTTTATAGTGTATGTATTTGGCGAAAAAGTGTTGCTCTATGAAACTTTGGTACTCTTATGGCCACATGGATGTTTCTGGAGGTTTTCAAGGCGGTTTTCGTGCAGTTGCCACTCTGTTGCGGCCGACATCCCAACATGTAAACTAAGAGAAACCTGGTGTGTCCGCAGAAGGGTGGCTGCCCTCCGGCGATAGCCGCCTTCCCGCGACACAAGCTGCGGGCCCGTCGCATCGACGAAATGTCGCGGCTCTGCTTCCCACTGGCCTTCGCCTGCTTCAATCTGCTGTACTGGGCCTACTACCTAGTGTGGTGAGCATCATGCTCTACTGGGCCTACCGTCTCATTCGGTGAGCCGCCTGCTGCACTGGCCTGTTACCTAGTCTGGCGAGCAACGTGCTCTGCCGGGCCGAACACGTGGTCGGGTCAGCAGCCTGCCCCACTGAGAGTATTACCTGACCTGGTAAGTGTGACGGCTGCAGGCTGCCGACAACCACGAGAGAATACCGTGAGACAGTCCAGAGGGACACCAAGATCTTCACCTGTTACTCTTTCATCGCTGTGAAGAGAACGAGAACATGGATCGTTTTACAGTTATTACTGTGTTACATAAGAACTTCGTTTGCGTTGAATCTCATTCATGAGAATGAACTATAAATCTCAATAACAGCCGCAGAATTTTGTTTTGCAATGTGGAACTTGATGTACCCTTTGTGTAGCGTCCATAGAGTTGATAAAATAGTGACATCTCCATGACTTTTAAGAATGTGACAAAGAGAAACTTGAAATGTTGTTGTTGATCCATGTAACCCCGATAAATGATAAGAAATCACTTATCTTCCTGTAGGAACAGGTAGCAGCTTGGCTTAGATGCAGTTATTTCAGAGTAAATTTTTCATTCCTGAGCAAAGTGTAAGTGGTCATGAAACTTACTGACATACCCAAACAATAAGATATATCGGAGTTCGAGCAATAGCCCATATTTTTCTCGGGAAACATTTGTAGAGATTGTAATGTACGAGAACCGTACTAGCGTATGGGATGTTTCACTTCTGTCATGGATTATGCCTCGATAGCTCAGTTTTTCAGACCGGTATTCAAAGCTGACGAGCACTTTCCTAGTTCGGCATGGTATGCTTCAGAGGTCACATGCCTCTGAGGTGCCTACTGCCCGTCACATCAAAAGAGAAATACCATACGTCGAAACACTGTACCAATGAATCTATGCGATGAAACTTGACCAACTTTCGAATAGCTGTACCTGTATAACGTAAATCTTTAACAAAGAAATTTAATAGAATACCTAATGTAGGTCATTATCAGTCAGTTCGTTTCTTCCACATCAATGTTACTGCAATGTTCAGTACAAATGTTTGGACATGGCGAAGATTTTATTTTAATTTCATGCAATAAAAAACTGAACGAATGTCTGTTAACACATTCACAACACTTAAATAAATGTAAAGTTTATCTCTGTAGCTGTCATGATATCCTAATTTACTACGCTTCCAATTCAGAAAACGAATGTTTACTATTTCAGTTGCCAGCGCCGACACGTAATTAGTCATCGCCTGACATACATTAATATTTCATAGACTATAACTTGTAGTAAGCAAATGTTTCACCAAAACAGAAATCAATATTTTTATTGTGTACATATTTGTCCGCTATCATACATCTCGCTGACGCAAAGAATAATAGTCCCTGCTCTCACTTCTGGCTGAGTATTTGTCATCTGTCTTACCATCGATTCTATTTTTGTGTGTACACTTTTAAGTCCCGAAAAAATACTATTTTTAACAGACATAAGGAACGAATATATTTTCATTTCGTAAATATTTATAGCACAAGTTACAGTGAAATCACTACGAGACGTCTCCTTTGTCAAATAATGTAACTACTACCATATTTAAAGAATTTTTTTTGATTAACGTAAATGATTGGCTATGGTTTCTAAACACAGACTACTTTACTTAACAGACTGTATATTTTGCTGATAAAATCTTCCCCATTTTCCATAGGAATGTACCCACCTGCGTTTTGCCTTACTGAGACAAACATCAGTAATATAGTGTGCTACGTTTGAGCGCCGAACCCGTCACGATTTGAATTTTACTTCGTTTGCAAAATTTGTATGACCCCATCCAATTTGTTTTTAAGGAGGTCGAAAATGGATCTTACAGTGGCAGTGTTAACACAATTTTTGCCAATCATTAAATGACAGAAATAATAGTCAAGTAAACATAATACATCTATCTGCATTGTATCATCTGGATTCCAAGTACAGCCCTTTAATAAGTCAGAATAAATAAGAATTTATATACCAGCCCTTCATAGGAAATAGTAAATATGACTTTTCTAATAGAGGCAAAATATTGGTTTTTCCTTTCAACACAGTAACTCTCCTATCAATATGTATATATATATATATATTGTCCTCATCCATTGTCTACAAACCTTTTCTACAGATGTAGCGTTTACCATTTGTATTTTGGGAGATATCACTATGTTTTCTTAAAAATGCGCAGATATTCTTGATGTCATCTCTATCAAAATAATGTTCTCCTTTTCTACTCATTTCGATAATATGTGAATTCTAAACATATTTCACCAAGATCTCTTTGTCTATGAATTCTATGACTAATGCAACTTCAATTTTTGATGCAATATCTGTACCATTGTAAAATGAATAATAAATTAAACTATCGCGTTAGGTAGAGATTATTTATTTAGACGTAAATAAACTTCCTTTCTGACGTATTCCATTGTGTCACTGCACTCACACTGTAGCTTTTGATGTGGATTGATTGTTTAGGCTCATATACAGATATATATGATTTTATGCTGCTCATGTGCTCAGGGAAGACAACAAAGGTGACAGCGTCAGTTTAAAAGTTAATAATTCCTGCCTTTGTGAAGTTAAATTTTCCTGAATATCACTGACTTGCAGATTTTAAAGTGATATGTTTTACTTGTGTAACTCAAGAATTTCTCACATCTCTTTTCAACAGCTTTCAAAAGTCACTGACCAGCTACAGCTATTGAATGTAAGACGGCTCCTACAGTGTAAACAGCAAGTATGACTGACTTGGATATTTTAGGTTATTTAGCACACATTTTCCTGCAGTAGAAAGTGGAAAGCGACCCATCAGCCTTCTCAGGGCAAGTAAAAATCTGCTTGAATAATTCAACAACACAGACACCACATGAGACTTTGAACCCAGGTCTAACTCAAAAGATTTCACTGTGATGATAGATCACATTAGCAGTAGTGAGAATTAAAATATCAGTAACTGTATCATACAAAATATATGTTTATAGCTGCAACTGTGATAGCGATTCATCTACAAATTATGGATGTTTGACGCATCCTTTATTAAATTTCCTTACCTTAAATTCATTTTTAATCCTTACATACTATAAATAATAAATTCTTCATGAAATAGCTTCTTACACACTGCATATAGTTACTGTGCACAGCTGCCTAATTATAAACCTGATATACAGGCTCAAAATTCGGTGAGGCCTACCAGTGGATAGGTGGCTATAGGCACTTGCAACATCGTACATTACTTGAATATCTGTTCTACCCTGGCTGCTCTGTATTTATGACACCCATTTTCTTAAATAAATTTTCAATACAAGTGTATGTTAATTTTTGAAGTTACATTTCTCCAAAACGAATATTAATAACAGAAGAATTTGAGAGGATAATGTGTTTGGGTGATTTTTTCAAAAATACAAATGACATTCCTATATACTGCGACTGAAACAAAAGAATAGCTAGCACTGATGCCTTGTTATGATTTCTAAGTCTGTGCTGAACAGGCAGCCACCAGATATGTCTCAATTCAGCACAAAGTAAATTACATGAGCAAATTCTAATCAATGGAAATGAAATTACACAGGAAATTACCAGCGTTTTAGAATTAACTTTTTAATTTCGATTAGTAATCCTATGTTGTTTAGAATCCTGTACGCCAGAGACCTATCATGTTCAATTTGTGGCAGTGTTGCAACAGACAAACGTTTCTGCGCCATGTCAAAAGTGGTAAGGCTTTGACAACCGACAGTCTGAAACGCAAAATTGTTAGAGTCCAACAGTAAGTTTAACTTTCTCCCTTTACTCTTTAATAACGTTCCACAAGTTCGAAGCATCTGTAAGTTAGATATTTGCAGACAATGGAAATATTTAGATACTACTGGAATGTCACACATCCACAACACGTAAGGTAGACCCAATTAATCAGAGAATAATATAGCTACACTTCCATTCCAATGTATGTTGTGGTCTACATAAGCATGAGCAGATTGTTGGATGAGGAACGAAAGCCTTGTTGGTGCCTTTAATCACAGGACAAGCGCAAAGTTTACTCGAAACAATAATGAATTATCAGCATCTGTTAAAAATATTTTATTTTCCTTTGTACCAGCTTTAAAGAATTTGATTTTGCAAAGTATGAAAAATCAGTGAACCACTTGTGTAACACAGATTTATTGGATAAGGCTTATTACACAATAATAAAATTATCTTCTTCAGGAGGAGAATTTGACGCATATTGTGTTGGAATGGTACGCTAGAATGAAGCCGTAATTCACCCCAAATAAACGACGAATTTTACAAGTGAAGTTTACACTCACTTATATCATGGCCATGACCTGTTATTACTTTACTCGTCAAGAGCCAAATTGCTCCATTATAACATTAGTTTTCCACACAAAATGTAACAAGTGTCACAAACTCCTTTGGAGATAATAATTTTCTAACCAGAAACCCAGGTAAAGGGTTTTCATTAACCTATGTTACGCAACTGGTTGGGCAATTTTTCATCCTTTCTAAAATCATCACATTGCAGTTGCTGTTTAAGTCCATAGTCAGTATCTTATCAAATTAGAATTCAACAAAAACAAGGAAAATTAATGATTACAAAAAGTGAATGGTAATGTTCGACGTGTGCGAGTAAACGTAGTTGTTGACTAATACTATCAGACAGTCCATAAATATTGGTGAAGTCTTACAAGCTCAGCAATTAGCTCTTCATACTGCAGTCCAAAGTCTAGTCCAGTAGGGAGAAGCCGTGTTCCAGTAGAGCGCGCGAGGATGATGGGAAGGTCTTCTCTCGACAAACAATGTGTCGGTGGAGCCACCGGTCGCCACTGTCAAGTATAAAGGTAATGTGAACTCTAGGTGATGAAACCAGGTGCGTTACCAAACTTGCCACCTATCTTCACACGATAACTTCGATATCTTCTATGGGACAGTTTACGTTGTTATCTTGAATTTCAACTTACATTACCTGATAAAGTTAAGAAATTGCCATAACCTGAGGTGTGTTGACTGATAGTAAACAGTTTGCTGGACCGTTAACACTAGTTATGAACTGCAAACAGCCACAGTCACATATGCATAATTCAACTCACATTACGTGGTAAAGTTAAGAAATTGCCATAATCTGAGGTATGTTGACTGATAGTAAACAGTTTCCTGAACCGTTAACGCTAGTTATGAACTGCAAACAGCCACAGTCACATATGCATAATTCGTTTTGGAGATTAGCTGCACCATCTCGATAGCCATTGAAAACATTGAATATCTTAGAACTAACATGTATCTGTCTCACAGCGATTAATCTTGTGATAGAATTGTACACGTATCCACATTCCGTCTGTTCTAAACACCCTCGCTTGTTACACGAACAGAGGTGATTATCAGCCGTAGGTATCACATTGCGTGTTCGAACCAATTTGTAGGTTAGAACAGTAGTCCTTTCAAGAAGATTTCTCCGATTCCACAATTTTTACCCGCCAAGCTTCCCTCCAATATCAATTGGTAATTCTTGATGCCTCAGAACGTGTACTACAAACGATCCCTTATTCTAGTCAAGTTGCACCACAATTCCTCTACACCCCAATTCTATTCAGTACCTCCTCATTAGTTACGTGATCTACCCACCTATTCCTAAACATTCTTCTGCATCACCACATTTCGAAAGCTTCTATTCTCTTCTTGTCTAAACTGTCTATCGTCTGTGTTTCACTACCGTAAATGGCAAAACTTCATACAAACACTTTCACAAAGGATTTCCTGACCCTTAAATCTGTCGTCGATACTAACAAGTATTTCTTCTTCAGTAACACTTTTCTTGCTTTTGCCATTCTACATTTTATATCCTCCCTACTTCGACGATCATCAGTTATTTTGCTTCCCAAATAGTAGAACTCATTTACTACTTTAAGTCTCTCATTTCCTAACCTAATCCCCTCAGCATCACATTTATTTCTACTACATTCCATTATCCTCGTTTATCCTTTGATGTCTCTGACAGAATTAGAATGTCATCGGCTAACCTTAAGGTTCTTATTTCTTCCCCCTAGACTTTTATTCCTGCTGTAAATTTTTCTTTTGTTTCCTCTACTGCTTCCTCTATATATAGATTGAATAACGTCAGGGAAAGGCTACAGCACTGACTCACTCCCTTCTCTTCCACTGCTTCCCTTTCATGTCCTCGAGTACTATAACTGCCATCTGGTTTCTGTACAAATTGCAAATAGCTTTTGGTTGGCTAAACTTCACCCCTGCCACCTTCAGAATTGAAAGAGAGTAGTTCAGTCAACATTGTCAAAAGCTTTCTCTAAGTCCAAAAATGGGAGAAATATAGGTTTGCCTTTCCTTAACTTATATGAGAAGTTTTACATTCAATTTTGCCTCGTGAGTTCCTACATCTCTCCGAAATCCAAACTGATCTTTCCCAAGACCGGTTTCTACCGGTTTTCCCATTCTTCTGTAGAGGATTCGTGTCAGTATTTTGCAGCCATTACTTATTAAACTGATAGTTCGGCGATTTTCACACCTGTCAGCTCCTGCTTTCTTTGGAATTAGGATTATCACATTCTTCTTGAAGTCTGAAGATATTTCGCCCATCTCATACATCTTCCTCACCAGATGGAAGAGTTTTGACATGGCTGGCTCTCCAAAGGCTATCAGTAGCTCTAACAGAATGGTGTCTACACCCAGGGCCTTATTTCGACTTAAGTCTTTCAGTGCGTTATTAAACTCTTTACGCGGTGTCATATCTCCCTTATCATCTTCCTCTACGTCCTCTTCCATTTCCGTAATATTTCCCGCAAGTACGTCTCCTCTGCATAGTCCCTCTGTATACTCCTTCCACCTTTCTGAATTCCCTCCTTTTCTTAGGACTTGTTTTCCATCTGGGCAGTTCATATTCATACATGTGGTCCTCGTTTCTCCAAAAGTCTCCTCATTTTCCTGTAGGCGTTACCTGTCTTACCCCTAGTGATATACGTTTATACAGCACTGCACTTGTCCTCTAGCCATTCCTGCTCACCTTTTTGCACCTCCTGTCAATCTCGTTTTCTGCTTTTCGCTTGCTTCATTAGCTGTAGTTTTATATTTCTTTCCTTTCATCAATTAAATTCAATATCTCTTGTATTACCGAAGGTTTTCTACTAGCCCTGATATTTTTACCTACTTGGTCCTCTGCTGCCTTCACTGTTTCATCTCTCAGAGCTACCCATTCTTTTTCTACATTATTCCTTTCCCCTGTTCCTGTCAGTTGTTCTCTAATTCTCCGTCTCAAACTCTCTACAACCTCTGGTTGTTTCAGATTATCCAGGTCCCATCTCCTTATTTATAAGTATTTGCAATTTCTTCATTTTAATCAACAGTTCATAACCAACAAGATGCGTCCAGAGTTCACATTTGCCACTGTAAACGTCTTACAATTTAAAACCTGTTTTCTAAATCTCCATCTTACCATTATATAATCAACCTGAAATCTTCCCGTTGCTCCAGGTCTCTTCCAAGTATACAAAATTCTTTCATGATTCTTAAACTAAGCATTAGCTTTGATAAAGTTATGCCTGGTGAAACATTTTACCAGGAAGCATTAGTACTGTATCATTTGGATATAAAAAATGAATAATTTTCCTTGTGAAATGCAAATAGTTACATTATCGACAGCGTTTCCTATCTCCCAAGAAAAAATGCCAACCCATACTTTGTTTATGTATTTACTCCTCTGTTTTCACACAATCAATGTAAGATGTTACATTTCTTAGAAAAGTAATCAGGCAATGATTACATATAAGGAAAGAGATATATAATTAAAGACTTTACACATTTGTGTGGTGTGCCATTAGGTACTTTCTTCTTTATGAAAGAAAATTGATGTACTCAAACAAATTCAATGCATCTAACACATGACACACAATTATTACTTGACAGCTCATGACAAAATATAATTGCTAAAACACGTCTATGACTTCATTTGTTCCCTCTTAAAGTTTACCGGTGCATAGCAGATGCGTTACAACTGAATGTGTACGTACTGGGTAAGTCGTTAGATGAGAGCCGTATGAAGATTTAAAATATCGTGTGATATCATTACTAGAAAGTTTCGGTAGTCAATAGTTTTTCTTCCAGTTTGAACGATTATAAGAAAACTGGCCATCGTCATGAAATAAACATAAGTAGGTATTTAAGTTCTATATTACGCCGCTAATTAATGGTTCATCACGCAACCCACATTCTTACTACTAGTGGGTCATTCACTTTGAGTATAGGGCGATGTGAAATTGGAGTACCGTTTGCAAGTCAGGTGACAACGTTTACTGGCAGAGGTGTAGAACGGCTCTGAGATTGCCGAGGTCCCTAGCAAGCAGATTAGAATATCGGACCGCTTGGCCAGTCCTTTGATGGTGAAGCGCATTGCATCTGCACTCGCATACTAACTGGATATTCCCTAGGTACGCTGCGCAACACTTTGATGTAGTACTCGGGCGACGTGAAAGGCTACGCATGAGCCAAGTAGAGATCGCCACGGGTCAGTATAGGAGACAGTATTTTGCTTGACTGCCTTTGCGTGAAAGTCCCTAGTAAGTTTTTTGTCAATACTCTAGTAAATGGGATGACTTCAGGGGAATTACCGAAATGAGGGTAGCTGTAGCTGTTAGAAGACACATGGAGTAAACAACAAGAAATGCCTTTTTGAAATCAAGTATGAGCTGTCCTCTTACTTCAAAATTATTTTCCACCCATCAAGACAAAATACAATCTCATCACAACAATGTTTACTACCGATTAAAATGAATGTGAAATGCTTGTTGATAAATACCAGCTCTCTCATTTACTTGATAATATACTCAGTAAACCACACTCAAGTACATCTTTATTGGGTACAAATGGACAGCAGCGCACAGCACACCTTATCGCCCGAAAACGGCACAAACGCAACTTGGAACAAATTTCACGAAACACAAGAAACGTTGGGGAGGTCAACCTAATCCTCGACCTCAAAAACTGCCCACCCCCACAATGGCATGGACAATAGTTGGTGCTGGGTTAAGGTTAACGTCAGGTGCCCTGTGACGGAAGAGAATGGGGAAGGTACAAGAACGAGAATGAGTATTCTGCAAACCATTAAGAGAGAATAAGGGAGCTATTGTGTTGCACAGTATTTAGCTGAGGACGCTGCAGTGTTGTGGCTGAACCATCGTTCTAATCGTCTGTCCTTGCACGCGAGTTTCACCCTACCGAAGGAACATGCAGTAAAGTAGTTAGTATGTTGCGAAATGTGTATCACATGTAATTTATTGTAACAGTCTGCATCGGTATCTCTCATCAAGACACTGTTGCTAAGGGTAGGTGCTTCTGGTGTCCTATATGACTTGAAAAGTCCAGTGTGTTCCTATATGACTTGAAAAGTCCAGTATGTCTTCCAATTCAGCGACGAGTTAGCTTATGGATTATCAAACGAGGAAGTGTACTCATCACACGTCTATCCCATCTCGCGCACCGCTTCTACGCAGGTAGACAGCAGGAAGACAGGACATACACCAGTCATATGATACGCCGCAATAATTCGTCGATCAAAGTTACAGAAGGGCTCTCCAACGTAAACGCAACCTCTAATCTATGATATTTCTATGAATGGATATTGCGTTTTTGTGTACTAGGTTCAAATTTCTTAGAACTGCATCTGTGAACTGAGGGCAGTGTCATACTATTTTCAAAACAATGAAACGTAACCGTGTGGGACATAGCGTGGATGAGTTTCACTCAAATTTTGCCAACATATCGGTAGGTTCAATAATACATCTCAAAAAAGAATTAGGGGAATAGGCATCCTGACAGATTACATGGCCATATGAAGTGTGGGTTATTTACCCGAACAATACAAGATACTCTACTTACTGGAGCCCCAGACGACGTAACTCCTCAGTTCGTTATTATAAGTAGTAGGTGCCTACATGGTTGACCAGTGAATCTGCTAGTAGAGTTTATGTTGAGCAGCCAGGACCAACGTACACTATTAGAGATATTAATTTCGTAACACATTTTCTCATATGTTGTATGTTTGCGCTCTACTTAACATAAATAATGGCGAAGGAAATAAAAACATCCACCTAACACATATCCAACACACTTAATTTTTTACAAATATCACAAATAGTAAGAGGAAACTGAGTAATTACGGCCAGATAACATCTATAAAAGTCCGTATAAACAAATTTTAGAGCTGTACATATCAGGAAAAATTGTAATTGAAGGTGTACATATCGTGAAAAATGACAGTTTATTCGGCATATCTGACAGTGTGTTTGAAGCTTGTACCACGATGATCATCTCCACATGTCAAGATACGTGAGTGACACGTATTCTTTGGTTACCAGACATTGTAGTAGTATTGACTAGAGCTCAGGCGAGCCAACGAGTCTGAAGCAGTTATCGGCCAGAGGGGGAAAGAGAGTGTTGTGTCATGGTAAAGTGACGAGCTTAAGTGGTGGACGTGCCATAGAGAGAATTTAGAAATTTCCTGATATGTGACTGTGGATGGAGGACGATGTGAGATTATTTTATAGATGGATGGCTAATACGGAAAAACAGATAATCTGCATTAAGTTTATTTTTCTGCAAGCGCCAGCCGAGTAGTTGTTTTACTATAACGATGTCATTGCGTTTAATAATAATAATATCTTTGTGTTGGTATCCCAGTTGAATTGTCAGTCATGTGTTCAATATTCCAACTCGTTTCTTCCTACCATCATTAGTTAAATGTATTACATTTAAAAGAGCAAACCGTGACATTACGTAAGTTAGTTTCTCTGTCTAAAAGTGAGAAAAGGTTATTGTTCATGATAGTACGGAATATTTCTATTCTATTAAAGGTATTCAGTATAATTTCGTAATACTGTATTATTCATTTTTAAGTACTTGACGTGCTCTTCCTACTACCATTTGAAAGATTTGGCAAGACCTGCATTGTTACACCTTGCAGTAATGCGTGGACAGTGAATCACATTTTTGGAAAGTGGACAGAAGTTTAATTTGCTGATCAATAAAATGAAGCAGTTTGCCCCGCTGTGATTTATTCTAGGTACACACAGTTTACTAGTTCAGATTCCGCTGCGTGAAGACAGAGTAGAGCCGACTTATCCTTTGCCAAGGTAAAAAAACAATTGTAGAGCTCAAACGAGCTTTTCGAGAGAAAATTAGGAACAGTACTCATTAGCAAATCTCAATTTTAATTCAGTAAATGCGTTTCTCTAACGAATATTTTTGTTATTTAACAGTTGGCCATTCCATGTGACTGTTTTATGAAAAAATTATTCAGTCTCATTTATAGATAGTAACATGCAGTTTAGATTCATATATGCACGCTGAAAGAATTTTGCACAGTTATTTTCGTGTTTAAAAGTGTTTATAGCTCAGACACTAAATGTAATTTTGAAGTAGTGGCTTTCACGTTACTAGGGAGAGGTTTTGTCACACATGCTTTCCACTAAACAAGTTTTAGTTTTTTGCTTTCCAATTAAAGGGTCATCCTGGTAACCCAGTACCCATAAATACACTCACGAGCCAGATGATTATGACTACTGAGTGCCGAGTGGTAGAACTGTGGATTTGTGGGCACCTTAGCGGATAAGGAATGTGTAGGGTCTATAAGCGAAGCAGAGATGAATGAAGCATCATTCTAGTGATGATGCACTCCTCATACACGGAAGTCAACGGTCGAAAGTGAATCTGACAAACGGCAGACTGTTGCCCAAAGACATCTGGGAACGAGCATCTCTGAAGCGGCGATGCTTCTCGGATGTCCCCTGTAGCAAATATTTGTCTAAAGTAGTTGGAAGATGGTGAAACCAAGTTTAGGTGGCAAGGTGTTGATAGTCCATAACTCATCGCAAAATATAGAGGTCTGAGGCTTGCCCGCTTTTTAAAGCAGGCAGGCAGCTATCGGTGGCAGGTATAGCGACAGAATGCAATCCTGGTTTAGGCACAAAATCTTCGAAGCACATCATTTGAGACCACAGTGTTGCACATGCGGCATTGCAGCAGACGACACATGCATTCGGTGAAGCTCCAAATTAAACAAGTAAGAGTCCCTGCTCACTTTCACAACAACAAGAACATTTGTTTGTATCAAAGAGAAAATAGTCATACAAAGATATTGTAATACAAAAATCTCTGGCGCCGCAACATCTTCCCCATCCCGGACAATTGCCAACGCTATAACCAGTTCGATTGGTCTGGTAATCTCTCATCGTTCTACAGCAGTGAGAATAATTGTAAGATAAACCTATTCCGATTGTAGTGGTTGTCAGAAGATTCAGCCGACGAAGATAAGATGGATCCGAAGACAGGATGTAGGCCACGTTTGTCGTCTGCACAAGGACCCATCGTGATAGACAGGTTCCACACAGAGAGTTTAATAACCAGAACAGCAGGTAAGATGCCACAGTGCAGTTTGGTTATATCTCAAAGGTGCAAGCAGGTAGTCCATCGTAATCGGGTTTATGTAACATATGTGTAAAGTAACCAGAAAGACAAAATACACGAGTTCATAAGTTCCACTGCAAGGAAAAATTTCGTCAAAAGACAAGTATTCTTATACGTAAGTAAGAATGACAGGGAATAACTTAAATACATCAAATAGATTCGCGTTTAGATTACTTCTTTAGAGCATAGTTTAGCGTCCATTGCACTACAACGTAAATTATCATTTATTATTTAGTGAGCGCTATTGCACATAAAATATTCTCTCCACATTCAGAGAAGAGTCTAATGCTCCACTCAGCACGACAAACGAGAAAACTGTTTTACGAATTCGATTCAGGTAAGTGGAAAATACTTTACAATGCTTTTGTTCGTGTAATAGTCCGATTAAAATTATCTATGGAGCGAAGGATTTAGTTTTGTATGGAAACGTGTCTACGTCTTTTTTCCTTTTGAAGATCCAAGTATAGTCATTTCAAGTCAGATAACACCATAGTAACCGGCCGGTGTTACCGTGCGGTTCTAGGCGCGTCAGTCTGGAGCTGCGTGACCGCTACGGTCGCAGGTTCGAATCCTGCCTCGGGCATGGCTGTGTGTGATGTCCTTAGGTTAGTTAGGTTTAAGTAGTTCTAATTTCTAGGGGACTGATGACCACAGATGTTGAGTCCCATAGTGCTCAGAGCCATTTGAACCATTTGAACACCAAAGTAATTCTACCAAACCACCGAAGGCAGTGGAAAATTGGAAATTCCTTGTTCAAGGCATGACTCTGTATATTCACCATGTGGAATACTACACAACGCAGTATTCATGCCTTAGCTTACATTGCATACAACATACACACTGACATTCAGAATGTCTTCTTCCCTTGTGTCTCTTCTAGCTACTATTTACATATATAAATTCCAGTCAGTTACTGTGAGACACAGATATGGTAGTGCTCATTACTCATTTCATCAGATGTGTGGAAATATTGCGGAAAACGCTGCTTATTTAGTGCACTAGAGTTCTAAGTTACTCATATGCAACAAACGTTAAAGTACAAATTGTACTGCTGATAGAAACTTCTCCCATTCCATGTGTTTAAATATGGTTCCAAAGTTTTCTCCCAGTTTCACAACTACTCTTATACAGGCCAATTACAATTAAAGATAAACTTTCAAAACGCTGTAGAAATAACACCACTGATCAAAATGATGTCAAATTGTAACGGAATATTATCGGAGAAGAAGGAAAACGTACGGCAGAAGAAAAAAAATTGTGTGAAAATTGATTAAGAGATGGGACTGTACGTGTCAGAATACGTAAATGGAAACATGACCCATTGAAGTTAGTATAAACACGCCGTGTACAGGGCTGTTTCCTCCTTTCGCGTCTGAGCCGTTCGCCAGACTGTTTCAATGCAGGATCGCGTTCTGCTTGTAAAGCTGTTTTACAAGAATAATGACTGTGCACACGTCGCTCTGCACAAGCTCCGGACACTGAAGAGTTTGAAAAAAATGAGTTGGTACGATGACTGCCGTGGGCCTGGAAAAAATGATTCGGAAATTCGAAAAGACGGGTTCTTTTGGTGTGCAACCTGGTAGAGGGAGGAAACGAATTTATTCGATCTCAGTGGATGCAGTGGCCACAGCAGTGCAGGAGGAGACGAGTGATGGTGTGCAAACGTGTAGTGCACGGAGCATTGCCCGAACATTGGACATACCCGTGAACACGGTGGGTAAAATCCTACGAAACATTCTTCTTTGCTGTCCATTCAAAATGACCCATCTGCACCAGTTGATTCCTTTTAACCTGCCAGCAAGACTGACCTTTGCTTTAGAATATCTTGCTCGCATGAAAGTGGACAATGATTGGCCGTGGAAGATTTTGTGGACAGACAAAGCCCACTTCCATCTGACACGATATCAATACACAGAATTGTCGAATATGGGCAACGGAAAATACACACGCAAATCAACCGGCACCCCTTCATTCCGAAAAAGTCACTTTGTGATGCGGGTTTACGGCACCATTAGTCATAGGACCATACCTTTTCGAAGAGACAAGTGCTTCCGGTCCTGTTGACTGTACTGTCACTGGTAAGCGCTATGAGTGTCTTTTGCGCAGCCACGTCATTCCAGCACTCCAACAGCGTGGATGTGTGGATGGGAACATTTTTATGCAGGATGGCGCACCTCCACACATTGCAAATCCAGTTAAGAAGCTGCTGAAGCTAAAATTATCAGCCGCCATTTCCCTACAGCCTGGCCGTTCCGATCACCTGACCTTAATCCGTGTGCCTTCTGGCTGTGGGGCTACCTGAAAGACGTTATGTTCAGCGTTCCGACTGCAAACTGAGCAGCATTGAAAGCACGCATTGCCCAACACATTCTGAACGTGACCCCGGAAACACTTCGATCAGTTGTGGAACATGCTGTTTCTCCATTTCAACTTCTTGCAGAAAACGGTGGACAGCATATTGAATATGTTTTGCGCCATTCACACGGAAATTAATAATCCGATTCGATTTTGAGTGATGTTATTTATGTGGTTTTTGGCCTCAGGACAATTGAAAACCGATGTGATTGATGCTTTTTTATGCGGCTTTTGGCTTCAGGACAATTAAAAATCGATTTTTTTCCATCCGATGTGGTATGACCTTGACGTGGTGTGTGGGCTTTCGTAACTAACAGTATCACACATTTACATCCGTGCACACTGAGTAGTACAGTTTTGTTCAGCGTCAAACGTACACCTTATTCATTGTTGAATGATTCTTTCGTCATGTTTAGTCGACCACTATTAAATTATGAAGCTTACAGTGCCATCTATTGCTACATTTTGTAACTATTTGTTGTTGTTCTGCCACACGTTTTCCCCCTTCTCCGATAACAATCCGTTGCAATTTGACGTCATTCTGACCAGTGGTGTTATTTCTACAGCGATTTGACGGTTTAACTTTAATTATAATCTCCCTTTACATTTAACTGTCATTAATTTACAAACAGTAGTGAAGTGCAAATAAAAATAATCATTTGCGTAAATATTTATTAAGATCACAATATGAATATATCTTCTTTATTTTGTTGGTTCTAGCGTAGGCTAACAAGTAGCCTACTTCATGACGAATTATGATTATTTTGTAAGGATGAGTATAAAGCAATTAGAGATTTACGGCTCTTATAATGAAGAAGCGAATATTTTGCGTAAGTTCTCAAAAGTACTCTTTCCTACCTGTTACTTTTGCATGTAGCCTAACTTCTTACCATAGCAAACCTTTCTCAAGCGTGCATGTTCTGTAATAGTGACTAAAGCTGACCTTATTTTATATTCCAAATAGCATTTCTCGATTGGAAGCGATTGAAGAGGAAGTATCCATTCATTTCTTTTCTTTACTCCTTGTAAGCTCAGCTGGTGTATGTTGTGTGAATAGAGTGGCACACTATATACTATTTACTCGAATAGTGCATGATATTCTACCGACGTGTTTGTTGAATAAGGCAAATGAATCTCTTAAACTCAACAAAAATTCAATTCATCTAGTTTATTTTGGATGAAATTTGGATATTAAAATTCGCTTAATTTGATGTTCTCCATTTCCGTCTAGCGAAATTTGATGTACTGACAGAAAGTAGTGCAGCAATCAATCAAAATTCTCTTGATAACCGTAGTTTGGATGGTAAATTTTGAGACATATAATCTGAAATATTAGGGAAAAAATATCAGACTGCTAGAAGAAACATGACCCCACATCTCGTTGTAGGGGTTGAGTTGATAGTTTAGAGTGCTGTTCTGTGTGACAATACGTGTTGTAAGAGTTTATTTTCTGATATATTGTACAGGATTTAACGTCATTAGCACAGTAACGCTGGGTTTCGTACTGTGGTACCAAAATAAATAGGAAATCATTTAAATTTTGTTATTATGTAACATAAAGTACAAGTTATTGAAATGACACAATTGTTTAGCAGCAGGGCTCGAATAAGAAGGGACTGTCAGTTCAATTGGTTTGACAAAAAATATTCAAAATGTCTTTCATAGATAGTGAGTATATGAAGCTGAAAGAAAGTCACTCGAAGATATTATAATACGTAGTTCCACAGCACCGCGTAATCCCAACTGTTCATAGGTTGACACGACTACAACTATACGCTGTTACTGGACATGTAATCAGTGAGCTTGGACAGTGGATTAATGGAAACTAGTCGTATGGTCGGATGAATCACGTTCCTCGCTACGTCAGGTCGGTGTTCGTGTCCAGAGACGCCATTATCCAAGCGAACTACTGATGAAACATGCAACATGCCTATGACGGTCGCCGACAGGAGCAGTATTATGCTGCAAGTGACACTCTTCTGCGCAGCCACGGGACCTGTGGGAGTAATCGAAGACCCAACAGGTGTAGACTGTGTCTACATTATTGCAGACCACCTGCAGCCCTTCAATCTTGACTCCTTCTCCAACGCAGATAATATCTTCCATTTGTACTGCTGTCCATGTCACTTAGCTCAAATCATCGTGCTACAGTGCTTTGAAGGGTACGGCAGTGAACTCAGTCTGAAGTCTTGGCCAGAAAATTCGCCTTATATTAATCTGATGGAATACATTTGAGATACTTACTATGGCCAGCTCTGCGGTCACAAACTTCCGGCCCATAGTTTACAGAAGCTGCATCACTATAACTCGTGCCACATACCTCAGGAAACCTACCTAGGACCTGTGAAACAATGCCACGCCGAATCACTGACTATTTGCTTTATAATGGTAGACCAGCATCCTATTATGCATGTGATTTCGATATTTTGGTCCATAAAAGTACTTTCACACTTAACTGTCAGCGTCTTGGCTAATGGTTTTTATCAGAAAAGCCGCTGCATATGTACATCTTTACCTATAACGTCTTCAGCTGAACTGGGCTGTTTAGCCGAAGATTAAGTTTCTCAACAAAATACTACCTGGTACTTCTCAGTGAATACGTTTGTCTGAATTAAACCTGTAACATCCAGGTAATGGCTAAATAAAATCCTAATCTCACGAATGTACGAACCCATTTACAAGGATACACAGCGTTCGTTCTGATGGGTGCATCGAAGTATCTGTATTTTAATAGGACTCGATCTTATGTGAACAGAGTTAACTGGAGGGTTTACCACGCTGTTCTTAAGGCACACACTCCAAAAATTAATATAGCAAATACTTCTAATTCATCTAACGCATATGAGGTGAGCACAATTATCAGTTTCTTTATACATACAGGAAGTTAAACAAATGGCATGTTATCACGAACCCATGGTCTGGTGGTAGCGCCTTTAACTATTAATTAAAACGTTCTGTGTTCGAGTTACAACGTAGCCAGTGTTTAAATTTGAAAAAAAAGTCGTCAGCAATGGCCGCAGAAACTTCCAACATAAGAATCCAACTTCGCTCTGCCGGAAGGCCCCCTCGTTCTGCCAATTGCCTTGTCAATGAGGGTGGTGGAGTGGACAAAGATTTATGACATACTCTGGCCCCTGGGACGGGAACGTGTCCTTGAAACTCTCAAGAATCAGCATGATGATGCAGCAGGCAATGGAAACCATTGCATTTAAGTGACTTAAGATGTATCAACAGGATATGTGGCCAGTAACTGAAGAAGTGTCATGATGATATTTCCATCGGCAAAGGACTCTGAATTAGTCACCCAGTCAGAACTCTGGGGAGGGAATCCCAAAGAGGAATCCATAATGTAAAAAACATTGAATAACCGACGAAAGCGAAACATTCTAGGAATTGAACCGTTTTATACCAGAAGCAGGAACATGGTAGGAAATCTGAAAAGGGAAATGTCGACACTCAGTCCAGATATAGCAGGGGTCAGTGAAGTGAAATGGACAGAAGGTAAGGATTATGGGTCAGATGAACATAGCGTCATATCAGCAGCAGCTGCTGCAGCAGTAGATAACGGTGCATCGTTAGTAGGATTCGTTATGAACTGGCACATAGGTCACAGAGTGAGTTCAGTAATAGGATGTTTCTCATCTGAACTGATACCAAACAGACGCCAACAACAGTAGTACAGGTATACCACGGAGAATTATGATGTGCTTGTAGGGAAGCAGCGGAAGAGAGTTATACAGAAGATAGGCTTCGTATTAGAAATGGGAAAGAAGAAAGACTAATTGGGTTCTGCAGTATACGACAGCTAGTAATAGCGAGTATTATGTTCTCGAATCACAAGAGGAGGAACTATATTTGGGAAACATCTAGATGAATGATAACATTCCAGGTGAATCATATCTTGATCAGACAGAGATTTCGAAATCAGATATGATTTGTAAGGCATAAGTCTACACAAAAGCAGAAATAGACTCATATAACACTATAGTAATGATGGAGAGCAGACTGAAGTGAAAGAGAGTGGTCCAGAAGGATATGTGAGGTACTGAAGTACTGAAGAATGACGAGACGACTTTCAAGTTTTCTACGGAGAAGGATATTGCGATAAGGGCTACCACTGTAGGTAGATCAGGCGAAGAGCACTGGACAACTATAAAAGGAGCAGTCAGATATGATGGACAGGCAATATAACACAAAAAATTTAGCTACGAAGAAACCATGGCTAACAAAAGAAACCCATCAACTGGTTGACAAAACGAGGAAGCACAAAAAAGTTAACGGAAAGAACAGGAATAAGGAAAAACAATTAGGAAATAAATTAATATTAAGTGCAGGAAAGCCAAGAGGAATTTCTGCAGGAAAAACGTGAAGAAATCGAAACAGAAAAGATCGTCAGAAGAACTGGCTCAACATATGGAAACGCCAAAACAAATTTTGGTGAAATTTAAAGTAAAGCTGGCAACATTGTGAGTGCAGTGAGAATTCGATTCGTGAATGCAGAGGTGACAGTGGATAGGCGGAAATAAATGTACAGTGAAGGCCTCTATGAGGCCAAGTCATCTGATGAAGTAATAGAAAAACTAATTGGAGTCGATATGGAGAAGAATGAGAGTCATAATTTGAAATAACTTTCGAAGTTTTGAGATCATATAAGGCAAGAGGGACGGATAACATTCTATCGAAATTTGTAAAATCACTAGCGGAATTAACAACCAAATTACTATTCAGATTTGTCTGTGAGATACATGGGACTGGCGACATACCATCAGACTTCCGGGAAATTTTCATTCACACAATTTCGAAGCTAACAGGAGGGCGACCACTATCGCACAATCATCTTAGCAGCTCATGCATCCTAATTGCTGAGAAGAATAATGTACCGAAGAATGGAAAAATTATGAATCTTTTAGATGACGATCAGTTTGGCTTTAGGTAAGGTAAGGATAACAGACAGACATTCCTGATGTTGCCTTGGATAATGGGAGCAAGATTGAAGAAACTTCAAAGGACCTTCATAGGATTTTTCGACCTGCAAAATGCGTTCGACAGTGTAAAATTCAGCAACCAGTTAGAAATTCTGAGCAAAATGGGACAAGCTAGAGGGGAAGACGGGTAATTTCTTATAACCACAAAACCCAAGAGGGAACAACAAGATCAAAAGACGAACATCGAAGTGCTCGGCTTAAATAGTGTGTGAAACTGGTACGCAACCTTCCGGCCCCAATGTTTGACTTTTTGATCTGTAGGTGAAAAAGCATTGTTGAGAATAAAAATAAGCAGCAACAATTGATTTAAATATCTGGGTAAAAGGATACCAGTCATAATATTAGCTGATAATGTTGCCATCGTCTGCGAAAATGAACAATTAAAGGCTCTGTTGAAAGGAATGAGTTGTCTAACGAATACAGAATACGGACTGAGACTAAACTGAAGAAATACGAATCGGATCAAAGTAGCAGAAACCGGAATAGCAAGGAACTTAACATCAAAACTGGTGATTAGGGACAAGGAGAGCATTCCTAGCGAAAAAGAGTTTACTAATATCAAACATAGGCCCTATTTTGAGGAAGACATTTCTGAGAATGTATACGTTTGAAACACAGAACTGTATCAGCTAATAATGGGCAGCGTGAAAGGCGAAACAGAAGAAAATCGAAGCGTTTGAGGTGTCCTGCTATAGAAGAATGTCGAGATTATGTGGTCTGATAACGTAATAAATGTGACTGTTCTTCGCAGAATGGTCGGCGATTGATTGATTGATTGATTGATTGATTGATTGATTGATTGAGAGGGGTTATGGGACGAAATGGCGAGGTGTGATTCACGCGATTCAAAAGTTACGGGCTTGAGACAGAGGCATCTGCTAAAAATGGGCGGATCCAGTCAGAGAGGACAAACTATAAAGGAAGGAAGTTAAAAACACACAGAGTAGAAGGCATAAACGGAAAGGCCAAATCTAAAAACTGGAAAAACTGAGGGATAAAGGAGCGATCTTTGCACGGGACAGTGGTCGTGGGTCCCAAACACAGAGAATCAGCCGAGACAGCAACGTATGGGAAACACTGACATCAGGGAGTAGCTTCCATAATACTAGAGGAAGCCGTAGAGGCTGAAAATTGCACAGGAAGATAGAGACTGGGATACATGCGACAAATAACTGAGGGTATAGAGTGGTAGCGCTACTCTAAGATAAAGTTGCCACAGGAGAGGAATTTGTGGTGGGCTGCATTATGCAAGTCAGAAATTTGACAGAAAGGAAAAGAACGTGGTTGTTGAGCTGGGATTAAGTTTTCAAGAAGGGGTCAAACACGACAATTTTGTGAAGTCTCTTTCGTATCGAAACTGCCGTTTCGCAGCATCGTAACAACGAATTTGAGCCTCCTGTAATCGATTCTGTATGGTAGTTCTACTGCATATCTCTACACAAAAATGCTCATAATACATTGCCAAGTAAAAGGTGTCAAACTTGAAGCACCCATAAAAGGAACTGCTAAAGTATAGTGCAGAAAGTAGCTCAAAGAAATACACAGCAGACGAACAGAAACGACTCTTTTATTCAAAGACAATAATTACACTCGAAAGTATATAAAAAATTGTTTGCATAGTTCTTAATGGGTGTGGGATCACCACGGACGGTACTGCATGTTCCCAACGTGATCCCATTGTGGCCACAAAGTTGGTAAGCAGTTCTTGTGGTAGTGGGTTCAATTCCTCCAACAGTGCTGCTCACAACAGCTAGATGGTTGCTTGTGCATGTGAATCTGCTGCATCACTTCTCCCCAACCCATCGCACACATGGTCAATGTGACGTCGGGAGAACTGGCAGGTGAGTCCATCCGCCGAATATTCACTCTTTTTATGAGCTCCTCCAATTGCGAATTTCGAAGAGGTCACGCATTCTCATCCACAAAAATGACGTCAGAGCCGAGTACATCACGTACCCTCATATGACTAGAGGTGGGGACACGTAATGCATCCTGGGATATTGTTGAAAATGATTGTTTAATGGCCTGGGTGTTATATTGTGGGGAGAAATAATGCTCTATTGGCATACTGACTTCTAGATTTTGATTACAGTACACTCATCCTCAACGTTATTGTGACACTTTACTACTGCCACATGTCCGTCCTTTCTTATGTACAAACAGCATGGACTTCATTTCTATGGATGACAATGCGCGACAGCATCGATTGGCGCATGAAGAGGAGCTCTTGGAACGAGAATGATATTCGGTAAATGGACTGTCCTGCACTTCATCAGACTCCATCTCATTACGTACTTGTGGGATGCGTTCGGAAGAGCTACTGCAGCACGTACACATACACAAACGACCATCCAGCAGCTGACAGCCACGCTGGTGGAGGGATGGAACGCTCTGACACATGAACTCCTTCTCAACATTGTTAGCAGCATGGGAGAAATTTGCAGACCGTGCATTGCCATCTGCGGTGGTCGCATACATTATTCATAACCATGTGCTACCTTTTGTAATGACCTGGTAATTAGGAGAAATCGCGTGAGTTCAGTGGAATTATTTTGTGGATGGAACTCTTCATGAATTTAGTAGAAGAGGATTCAGATGGTAAGATTGATGGCCCAGTAACACGATGATAAATTAACAGCAGTGTGAATAATCTGATCTCAAACAATTCAACAGGGAACGATGATGTACAGTCATGCTCAAAAGTATCAGAACGACCTGAATTGCATTTCGCCTGATTCGCATGCAACCCACATAACGCAGCTGTCTAGCAGGACCTCTAATCGATCGTTGGTACAATCGTTTGACTATTGAAAATGGTTTCAACAAGTCACCACTAGAAAACACTGTCTTGTATCGCAATAACTCAAGATGTAAATTAATACCACGATACTAGAAGTATCAGGGAACACCTTATCACAGATAAGACTGTCCTTAAGGCTTGTAAGCTCACATTTATTGCAATAAATGACATACCTGAAATGTTACCACTCTCATTATCACGTCAGATAGGTAATGCACGTAGTAAGTTCGTCGTATTCATGATTTCCTCTTCAATGTAATTTACCGTACTAGTTATTTAACAAAAAATGACATTTAAAATTTTATTCACGACAGCTAGTTGAGAATATGTATGAACTTCAAATGACACTATGAACCGTCTCGTTCTGCATATGGATTCAAACTCAGGACATGCAGACTAAGATTTCGTTACTGACGGAAACTAAGTCATTCCTGACTAGACATACAGAGAGTGATATAGCTCGATTTTAGACAGTATCAGTTAGCAAATATCAACTTTAAATTACATAACACAAACATTTTTAACGGGCTCGAATACCTACACAGCATATATTGTCCCTGTTAACGAACTAGGAGAGATATTAAATATTGCTTCTTCGCATGTAACTTACTTGTTGGACAGGGATTCGAACCCAGAACCTAATCGGATTCGAATCGAAGCACACATAACTGTGACATATCGGATTTACTCGGCAGTAGCTAGATGTTTTAACTTATATGACGAGACGAATCACTAATTTTTTCCTTGACAGGACTCCAACCTATCGCTGTTATATTCTAGAGAAAACGAACGTTAAATGTGGGTTGGCTACACCAACAGTGACATGTGAGCATGTTTGAACTAGGAATAATATGACAAAGGTTTAAGTGCTGACTGGGAATCGAACCCCACACATATCGTTGTTGACTACACACAAACAGACGTTAGGTACCGAATTTTTCTCCACCAGCAACGCGGAGTAACATGCTTGAACTTACAGTGATCTCGCAATAGTCTCACTGGGAATCAAAAACGTCAGATATAGTTAGTGTTGACCACGAATGAAAATGCATTAAAAATCAAAATTATTATCCACTAGCAGATAGGTGTTCTCATGCTAGAGCTTGATAATTCATAATGAAAACCTTAGTTCCAGCCCAGGATTCGAACCCATTCACGCACAATATGTGGAGATGTTGAGGAATCTGCAGCTTTGAGCAAACAACAATTTGTAGTCGAGCTGTATTGCCACGAAGGGATCAAATTCAGCGTTAAGGGCGGACTGAGTTGCATTCCCAGGTCAGAACCAATTTTATCGGCATTCAAAAGCTCAAATAAAAGATGGAATAAGTGTCCTGTGACCATACATAGCGTTTCTTTCGTCACTGGAAATAAATAACTAGTGTAAGATAAGATACTGGTGAAAGAGTTTCTACATGTCGCCACTCCTAGCTTAATTGTGGTTCAACCTAACGTCTACTTGGTAGAGAAGGAATATCATATTTAATGTGAATTTCAGACCACAAAGCCATTATATCTTCTTAACTTTGCGTAGCCAGAAAGGAGTAGAATCCATCACGCCCTATCAAAAAACATCGGCAGAAATTCGAATCGAACCTAGACAGATAATATTTGAACCAATTATCAGTCCAACAGACGACCATATTCTCTTTTCTGTGACTCATTTTTCTGTCATAACACCGATGCAGCACACTCGATGAGAATTCTTACATACAGGCTCCCTGTAGTGGTTTGTAGCATGTTCAGTACATTCATTCACTTGGTTGACCGAATCGCCATTAACTAACTGCCTCGGCTACCCAGTGCATACCTTCGATAGTATTTTGTAATCGCCGAAATAAAATCACGTAACTGCCACCTACACAGAACTGCCAACAGTGTAGGATACAGAAATTTAAATAGGAAGTGTTCCTTGCTATTTAAGCTAGTCTATTGGGCTATCTGTTTGTTGAAATCGTCGTGCAGTGCAAAAGAAAAGCTGTAACTGTCTGTCTCTCAGAAGTCTGCCGGCCAGAGTGGCTGAACGGTTCTAGGCGCTACAGTCTGTAACCGCACGACCGCTACGGTCGCAGGCTCGAATCCTGCCTCGGGCATCGTTGTGTGTGATGTCCTTAGGTTAGTTAGGTTTAAGTAGTTCTAAGTTCTAGGGGACTGATGACCTCAGAAGTTAAGTCCCATAGTGCTCAGAACCATTTGAACCATCTCAGAAGTCTAGATCCAGCCATATGCATTATCTCACAGCACTGTGGAATGCGGAAGTTCTGGAGGAACTGTTGTAGACTTCTGCAGCAACTGTACTTACGTGACAGCTAGTAGCATAATGGTAAGCACTGCGCACGTCGCGAGTTCTACTGCATTTGCTGCTACCTTTTTTATAACGCAATTCTGCCATCTTCTGAAGTTATCAATTTCATCGAACTTTGAACATTATTCCCTTCACATCTCAACTCAAAGTAGTCCATTTGGAAAAGGGGCTAACTTCTTCGACATTTTGTTCTTTTCAGGTTAATAGACGTCCAGGCAGCAGATGTATCTCGAAGCTTTTGTGTTATGATGGGAAGAGCGCATCGTGCCAAAATAGAAAAGTGTTTTCTACCTTAGCTGTCGTCTGGTACAGGCATTTTTTTGTTCTTCAAACCTTGTTTGACAGCTTTAACTCAGAGCAAGTTATCGGCGTATATGTAATCAATAAACAGCATGTGCATTGTCAAACTGTTGTAGATAACATCAGAGAATTCGCATATATCGTTGATTATTAATTTCTCTCTCATGTTTAGTATTGTTTTAACAACACTAAAAGGAACCTTACGAAAATTATGCACTGTATTATAAGAAATGAAATAAAACTACCCAGATAACCTTACGACGAAAGTCTGTTTTAATAAGACTGAGTATCTGTACACAGGCGTGCCTCTACCGGCACGAATTAGTAAAATCCCACTCCCTTAAGTTTCGATTAGGTTTATGGTTAATTGGTATGTTGTGTCATACTCAAAAGGCATACAAATGAAGCATTTCATAAATAAAATTATGTGTTCCTAGAAGCCCAAAATTTGCTTGTCAGCAGCGGAAAGAGGCGTTACCTGTTGCGCAGCATTGTAAGTTTTTCACCATTTCACTAGGAGCTGAAAGTATTTTCTTGCGATTTGCTCATCGATGTTTGATCTGACTGCTTGCAGCTCTTTCACAGAAGGCATAAAAACGCTACAGTCAGCAATACTGGAACCGCAAACGTTAACAGACATTTTCTCAAAGGTTAGCATGTTTCCACAGAGCTAGGGAAGAAGAATGCGTCTACATTTCCTTTTACGGAACCAATAGTGGCTAGAACTCGTAAACCGCTATTTAAAGGACGAAATTAGATGCGATTTTCGCGTGCAACGACTTTCCTGGGCTGAATACCGTAAATTTAAAATCTTCTGTTGCACCTTAAGCTATAATAACTCAGATTATTTAATGGAAATGACAGGAAAAGTCAAGTGAACTTTGAGGCTAAATTCCGTGCACACCAGGAAGTAACTCGTTGCGAAACATACGTTGCCTTGTTGCCAAATCTCAATTACAGTACGAGCAGGAAGAAGACGAACCGATGTGATCCTACAGTGGGCTGGGAAGTGACCATAGCTGGCGTCCCAGAGACGCGGCTGCTACGGCCTGGAATACGTAACGCGTCTGATTCGCATTTCTGTAACTAGGTTTAGGAACTGGAGCGTAGTTACTAATAATACTCAGAACTTACTGCTAACTAAACATCATAAATCAATAACTCTGATAGCTGTTTTTATACTTCTTTCGTAACTGTAGCCGGCCGCGGTGGCCGAGTGGTTCTAGGCTTGGAGGCCGGAGCCGCGCGACTGCTACGGTCGCAGGTTCGAATCCTGCCTCGGGCATGGATGTGTGTGCTGTCCTTAGGGTAGTTAGGTTTAAGTAGTTCTAAGTTCTAGGGGACTGATGACCTCAGATGTTAAGTCCCATAGTGCTCAGAGCCATTTGAACCACTTTTTCGTAACTGTACTCAAAACTAAGAAACTCATTCACGGACGTTTTCGTGGCTCTCCGATAGCCGAGTACAACAAACAAAGAAAAATAAAAAGAGAATATGTGTGTGTGTGTGTGAGAGAGAGAGAGAGAGAGAGAGAGAGAGAGAGAGAGAGAGAGAGAGAGGGAGAGAGAGAGAAATAAAAAAGAATGAGAGAAAGGGTAAAAATTGTTGTAAAGAAATTGAATACTGCCATGTAAAGAAATCTTTCATTAAAATGACACGTTCCACATCATTACGAAATGTCGTATTCATGATCTGTGGAACTAGTATTAATATAATCTAATCTAATCATATTATATTACTGACTAGCCATGAAGAGTCATGAATTACCGAAATTTTCACCGATATCAGTACCCAAATCTAAACTTGAAGACAAAAGGCGACACTTTTTGTAACAAACCATGTCTCCTATCAAGACTCTTTCATCCCTGTTAACTAACCACGAAAGATGTCTGATATACTTCAATTCAGAAGTTACAAAGTGTGTATCCATTTGAAGATGAAGCGGATGATGTGGAGTTCTGTGATGGACATACGAACCCAACATGTGATCGGATTGTTAAATAAGTAAAATCAAATGTTACGTATCGGTTTTTCTTACCGGCTGCTAGGTGTTTGAATCTAAAATAAGGATACAAATTTTTGTGTCTGAGCGACAATCGAACCACACTCTCATCGTTCTTTTCTATCGTCCACGAATATAGCTTAAGTATCAATTGCTTACTCACCAACAGTGTGTGTTTGACCAGCAATTGTTCGCAACACATGAACAGACCTTAAAAATGCACGTTAATTTTCACTAGCAGGCCGGTGTGCACGTGATAGGGCATGAAATGAAATTATGAATATTTTGTATCCGCTCAGGACTCGGACCTACATACTTACCTTTGGAGGAGACCTAGAGAAGACTGCAGTCTTGGGGAAAGGAACGAAATGATTGAACTATACCGTTCCGAGAGATTCAGACCCTCGAAAGAGGAGATACGAATCCGAATGACAGTCCAGCACCAAATTTTTCATCGTCTGTAGTTCAATCAAGTACAAGTAAAATAAGAGCCCTGATCCTTTAAATGGCTATTGGGTCATCAAATATAATAAAATTTTCTAGTGTAAGTAAATTTACTGGCGACAGTATTTCTGTTTACCGTGACCTCCACCTATGTCATTTCCCAACGTAAATCGGCTCTGCTCAGTTGGGAAAAAAGGAACGTGATAGAATGAAATTTTCACTCTACAGCGGAGTGTGCGCTGATGTGAACCTTACTGGCAGATTAAAACTGTGTGCCGATCCGGCACACAGTTCTAATCTGTCTGGAAGTTTCAAGGAACGTGATGTTTAATGCAGATTCTGGATTATAACATCTTTCTCTTGAGGTTACCAGAGGTAAAGTAAATCTGTTTGTGCCTCTTAAAAGTAAATGCCTGCACCCACGCATTGCACCTGTGATAGTTCGTTCCACCAGACCACTGTGGCGACAGTTCCCAGCAACAGGACTGTGCTGTAACGGATGACGTGCTTAGCTTACAAAATTAGTCACGGTGGAAAAATGCGAGTCTATTAAATGGTTAAGTAGAAGCAAGCTTCTGACGTGTAGATTATGCTATTCTCATGTCAGCAGGAGGTAAAGACTCTTCTAGGCATAATAGCCTCGATGTGAAGCCAGTTTGAAATTTTCATTAATTCAGGAAATTTCATAGTTCGAGAAAATCCACTGTGAATTGTGGAGTTACCTGATAATTCGATTATTACCGTCATGATTACTATCATTTTCTTCATACCGCTGCTGGAACACATGCGATTGAGGATCATTTAAGACCTTTTGGTCATTATAGAAGTAGTTGCCCAAGACCAGGTTCTTTCCCTGTCTACGAAATCCTTTTCATGTTAATATCAAACATCAGCAATTACTCGTAGATCACATTAAAGCTAAAGTAATTGATGAAGACGTTACTTGATAACAAAAACGCGCTGCCTTTCTTCATTTACTTGCGCCTTGAAATGCTGTCGAATACTGCCAAACCAAAGGCCAAGGGATCTTACTGCCTTCCGATATACGTCACTGTCAGTTCTTCCATATGATTTGGTCGACGTGACCTGTTTCAAGTTGCGTACGACAGAGAATGTTTTAGAAAATCAATTGTTTTCCTTTGCAATAAACAGAAAGATTTTCATTCTAAGCTATCGAAGTTCAAAATTTTCGCAATATTAGTTCAAATTTAATATTCGCTTCTATAATGTAGGAAAGTATTTCACAGTTGCAAAACTCGCTTCCGACTCATTGTCCTTACCCTTAGTCGCTGAGCATAAATTCTAGCTCAGAGTGACACCAGTTTAACTAACCTATTGTAGCGAAGACTATTGGCCAGTGCTTTTTCTCACCGGAGAATATGCAATTCATTCACTGAGCTCCATACGTACACTGTAACAGTAATTTCTGTGTGTATGCAATGCATACCGATTGTAGAATTTGGTGGTGCTCTCTCGTCCACTTCTGTATACAATATGCCTGACCTAAACGGGCCCTTTATCATTACAGGCCCTGTGCGGTGCAACTTCATATTGACAACAGTAATGTGCTTATGCTGACAACCTCACTGTTCGTTTTACCTGATTTTCTAATCATTTAAATTAAACAACATGACCCTGAAGTGTGAGACATTTCTTCCCCCTTTTGATTCTGTGAAATTTGACAGCAAGCTTTTTGCCTTCCAACCAGCGAAATGCGGGAGAGTACGGCCGGGAAACGATTCACAAATTACGATTTAGTGCCGTTAAGTCGATTTCTTTAAACACTGACGAAGCTGAAGGAATTTAGTTTCTTCTTAAATCATCTTATGCAGCAACGTTCACAGATATCTCAAATAGGATAAGCTCTTTATCCAGGTGCGAAGGTTGTAAAACAAACTGCCCAAAGTTTGTGTCAAGTTGATCTTTCCGTCTGATAGCATTGTGTAAGTATTTTGTCTAAGAGGTATCACAAGTAGTGTTCCTGTAGCTGTGGGAATCATTGGTTGAAAACGAGTTTGCCGGCCGCGGTGGTCTAGCGGTTCTGGCGCTGCAGTCCGGAACCGCGGGACTGCTACGGTCGCAGGTTCGAACCCTGCCTCGAGCGTGGGTGTGTGTGATGTCCTTAGGTTATTTAGGTTTCAGTAGTTCTAAGTTCTAGGGGACTTATGACCTAAGATGTTGAGTCCCATAGTGCTCAGAGCCATTTGAGAACGAGTTTAACACCAATGGGTACAGTACTGCTAAATATTCAAAATTATTATCAACCTAAGTCTGCGTTCATCCACAAATTGAGGCGTATTTATAATATTGGAGCTAGACTGTGTATTCTTGTCTTCCTTGAGTGATCATTGGAACGCGTTTACACACACGTATACGAGGATAATCCCAAAGGTAAGGTGGCCTCAGGGGCACGCAAATACCAGAGCGGGCTCAAACGAGAGATCCCAATTTCAATGCCAGGCAGCAACCCCAGTGTTGGGTGGGTGGTGGCAAGGTGATAAAGAGCAAGAATACGGACACGAAGGTCGTCAGTCTGCGTTCGGCCAGTGAGCGGCGAGGACGTCTTGTTTACGTCCCGTGCGCAAAGTCGCGAGCGCGCGTAGTTTGTTTACTTCCTCGCCGCAGCTAATACTCGCGTGCGTTAACACTGAGTCGCCATGGCCCATTCGTACAGAAAAGCTACCATCAAGATCAGCTTCCAGCCCGACTACGCCCGACCACGATCCTTTGAAGTAGAACGATTCATCCGTCGTAGTTCAAATACCGACACAGCACATCATCGGTACCCACCTATCCATCACAAGTAGCGTCGTTTACGTCAAGATGGTCGATGACGAGTTATGCCACGCAGTTGTGAATAGATGCGCGACCACTTTCAAGTTCAAACACTCCGATGGTCACATCGGAGAGGTTACTGTTGACCATTCTGGACCAGGTTACGCACACTAAGACGCTTCGAACTCCCTTTCGAAGTGCCGCCGGACGTCGTTACCTCAGCTTTCCACCTTTTGGGACGCTAATTAGCCACGTGACCGAAAAATCGAACACCTTCGAGACGTACCAGGTCCTCAACGGCGTCCGACAAGTGAAAATTGAATTAAAGAAACATGTGCCATCCTACTTAGTCATAGGTGCCTGTCGAGCAGTAGTAATGTACGACGGACAACCTCTTACTTGTTCTGATGGCGGCCAGGAGGGTCATGTGCACTCGGCGTGTATTCAACGTCGGATTACACAAATTCCATTACATGAAACGACACCACCTCCTACGCTCACGGCCCTCCCCCTCAATTACGCTGAGGTGACACGATCGACCGTCATGACAGATGACAAACCCCTTGGAAGACAGGAAGCGTTAGAATGCACACCTGTCGCCAGTCCTGGATTGACCAACAACATTACGGTGTCTGCAAAGATTGAAGAACGCCGCCCATCGACTCCACATGAAGATTCGGACGAGAGAATGGAACCCGACGCTGGGGTTGTACCGACCTCTGCCTTTCTACCTGAGAGGGATGCGATACGGGAACGACACACTCTTTCGGACACAGAAACCCACGTCCGCAAACAAAGTTCACCGAGAAAACATAGAAAGCGACGTCGCACACCCTCAGACGATTGCCTCCAGCGCACGACTTCTCCAGTTGACGACCGGACGGCCGGCGAAACGACGAGGAAAATGGATGACACAGGATTGCCCTCACCTGTCACTTTGTCTGATTTTGACAAACCCGATTCCGCTCTCTCCGGCTAACAGATGGCCAGCACAGCGCCCGCCGTTGGTACACAACCAGAAACCACTGCGAATTCACCCTTAGTCCCTCAGCCCACACGTGTTCTAGTGCAGCAACCGTCAACTTACGGACCTTGGGCGGATGGCATTGAAGACGATTCTACGCCCGCTGTGGTGGATGAGGAGAGGGGTCTCACCGCGCACACCTCGGCCCCTCCCGAGTAACAACAGATGACGTCGCGGACGCGGCCAGCAGTTCACAGGCCCCACCTTTTACGGCGACACTGACGGCGGCCCCCACCGCAGGAGACGATCTACAGACCTATCCCTTAACGACCATCAACATTAACACCATTCGGACACGTACTAAGTTGTCGCTGCTCCAAGCCATGCTCAATGCAGCGGACGCTGACATTGTCTTTCTCCAAGAAGTCTTCGTCGCCGATTTCCCAGGTGTGTATGGTTATACGGCTCATGTGTCGCACGCCTCGCCAACTAACAGTGGAGTCGCAGTTCTCCTCAGAGAGGGTCTCGAGGCGGACGACGTCCGATATCTCTCCGCCGCTAGAGGAATAGCCGTAACGGTGCAAGGCGTCCGGTTTATCAGTGTTTGCGCCCCTTCCGGAACGAATCGCCGTCGTGACCGATCGCTCTTCTTCACAGAAGGAATAGCACCGCTTTTTCAGGGCAGGCACGATGACTTGATATTATGGGGCGATTTCAATTGCACCCAAGCACCTAACGATCAGCTGCCATGCCATTCACCGTGCCCCGAACCTGGGACACTCATCGGCGATCTCCAACTGATAGATACATGAGATCATGTCCGAGGAAATAGACGGGGATACACCCATTTCACGAGTCGCTCGTCTTGTTGCATCGATAGGATTTACGTCTCCGGTTCTCTCGCGGCAACGGTGAGTGACGCGGAGGTGTGGCCAGTAGCCTGTTCTGATCACGAGGCCTATATATGTGCCGTCACCCTTCGTCGCCAACGGGTGTAGCCCAGCCGACATCCCTGGAAATTAAACCTTGCTCATCTCGCTTCTCCGAATTGTCGACGCGCCATCGAAGACACGTGGAGTTTGTGCGTCCACCGACTCCCGGCGTATCCTACGTGGACTAGTTGGTGGCTAAACTGCGCCAAGCTGGCCCTACGGAGAACCTTTATTACGTATGTTCGTGAGACTGCTGCTTGGAGGCGGTAGACCCTCGATTTTTATTTCACCGTCCTTCGCGAATGCACCTCGTTGCCACACACACCGGAACGACAGTTGACAGTTCAGCGTACGAGTGCACAGATCGTAGCCCATATGCGCCGACGATCGTCCGAGCGCGAACACAAGAGAGACTCGCAACGGAACGACCCACCATGCACCACGTCATCCGAGAACGTACACTGCGAAGACGGGAGCTGATACGTGCCATCACCACTGAGAACAGCCGTCATCACACCACACAACGCGATATTGCTGGAGCCTTCTTCGACCATTACGTACGACTTTAGTCTGCTCGATGTTCCGACCCGACGACGCTGACAGCAGTCTCACAACTGGTTAACGGCATTGTCCCACAGGATTTACAAAATGAATTATTGAACGACATTACGGAAGACGAAGTTATCGACCTCATAGGTAAAGGAGCGGCGAATAAGTCTCCTGGCCCCGACGGGCTCCCTGTGGAGTTTTATAGAACTTTCCAGTATTTACTGGCTTCCAAGTTGACAGACATCTGTCGGGAGCTTATGTCCCCCGCGGTGCAGCTCCCTGTGACCTTCGTAGAAGGAATAATTATACCGGTTCACAAACCTAAAGATGGGACTCGAAAACAAGATTACAGCCCGCTAACGCTCGTCAACTGCGACATGAAGATATTCACCAGACTATTAGCAAACCGTCTACGACCGACCCTACCTTACGCCATCTCACCAGATCAGACTTCCCTAGGGGGTATCAACAACATCCACACAGCACTGTGTCGATACCGTGACTTAATAGACCTAACCAGGGCACGCCACATCCCGGGAGCGCTGGCATCACTAGATTTTAGATAAGCATTTTATCGAGTGGATCACGTATACCTAACGTCCGTTCTCCAGCACATGCAGTACCCACAGCAATTCACAGACGACGTGATGCGCCTCCTCCGAGGGGCGACTTCCAAAATGCTCGTTAACGGGCGTCTCTCGCAGTCCCTCCCGATTTTCCGCACCGTGCGTAAAGACTGCTCCTTGTCGACGTTACTATATGCTCTGGCACTAGAACCGCTCCTCTGTGGCCTCCGTCAACGCCTTACCGGTCTTACCTTACGTGACGTCACATTTCGCTGTACGGCATACGCAGACGACCTGGTTCTCGTGTTTCGCAATCGCGACGATGTCATCAGAGCACTAGAATGGATTACCTCGTACGGTGTGGCTTCCGGCAGCTGTCTCAACGTCGCCCAATCGGTCGCCATGGCCATAGGAGACGGGGTGACCCCAGCGTGTGTCGAACCCCTACAGCTTCATGGCACTATCAAATGTCTCGGAATACAGTTTCACGACGACATACGGTGCACTGCGGTCTTAATTACCGCCGCTTATTACAACAAATTCGGGTCCAGATCTTTAACCTTCGTCTACGGACCCTCGACATTCTCCAAAGGACACACTTTATCATTGTTTACCTCGCATCTTGCCTTCCATACATAGCGCGTGTTCTTCCAATACCGTTGCTGATGGCTAGACGTCTATTAGCGGCATTCGGAGCCTACGTCAGTACAGGCATGCACTTCAAAGTCAGTTATGAGTCGCTGATCCTTCCCCCAGGAAGGGGAGGTCTTGGTCTAGTCCATGTCCACGACAGAGCTGTGGCCCTGTATGTCCGCTCACACATCAAGCTTTGGCACCACCACCCGGAAGGTTTGACAGGTTTGCTGTTGGAGTCCTTAGCTCCGCCCTACCTTATGCCCCCACTGACGACGGAAGACATACCCCCATCCTTCCACTACTTCGGGAACTTTTACATTGAACACAGCTATGTTCGTATCGCAGTACCACCGACGAAACAGGCGTCGGCGCGGGATATACACTCCTGGAAATGGAAGAAAGAACACATTGACACCGGTGTGTCAGACCCACCATACTTGCTCCGGACACTGCGAGAGGGCTGTACAAGCAATGATCACACGCACGGCACAGCGGACACACCAGGAACCGCGGTGTTGGCCGTCGAATGGCGCTAGCTGCGCAGCATTTGTGCACCGCCGCCGTCAGTGTCAGCCAGTTTGCCGTGGCATACGGAGCTCCATCGCAGTCTTTAACACTGGTAGCATGCCGCGACAGCGTGGACGTGAACCGTATGTGCAGTTGACGGACTTTGAGCGAGGGCGTATAGTGGGCATGCGGGAGGCCGGGTGGACGTACCGCCGAATTGCTCAACACGTGGGGCGTGAGGTCTCCACAGTACATCGATGTTGTCGGCAGTGGTCGGCGGAAGGTGCACGTGCCCGTCGACCTGGGACCGGACCGCAGCGACGCACGGATGCACGCCAAGACCGTAGGATCCTACGCAGTGCCGTAGGGGACCGCACCGCCACTTCCCAGCAAATTAGGGACACTGTTGCTCCTGGGGTATCGGCGAGGACCATTCGCAACCGTCTCCATGAAGCTGGGCTACGGTCCCGCACACCGTTAGGCCGTCTTCCGCTCACGCCCCAACATCGTGCAGCCCGCCTCCAGTGGTGTCGCGACAGGCGTGAATGGAGGGACGAATGGAGACGTGTCGTCTTCAGCGATGAGAGTCGCTTCTGCCTTGGTGCCAATGATGGTCGTATGCGTGTTTGGCGCCGTGCAGGTGAGCGCCACAATCAGGACTGCATACGACCGAGGCACACAGGGCCAACACCCGGCATCATGGTGTGGGGAGCGATCTCCTACACTGGCCGTACACCACTGGTGATCGTCGAGGGGACACTGAATAGTGCACGATACATCCAAACCGTCATCGAACCCATCGTTCTACCATTCCTAGACCGGCAAGGGAACTTGCTGTTCCAACAGGACAATGAACGTCCGCATGTATCCCGTGCCACCCAACGTGCTCTAGAAGGTGTAAGTCAACTACCCTGGCCAGCAAGATCTCCGGGTCTGTCTCCCATTGAGCATGTTTGGGACTGGATGAAGCGTCGTCTCACGCGGTCTGCACGTCCAGCAGGAACGCTGGTCCAACTGAGGCGCCAGGTGGAAATGGCATGGCAAGCCGTTCCACAGGACTACATCCAGCATCTTTACGATCGTCTCCATGGGAGAATAGCAGCCTGCATTGCTGCGAACGGTGGATATACACTGTACTAGTGCCGACATTGTGCATGCTCTGTTGCCTGTGTCTATGTGCCTGTGGGTCTGTCAGTGTGATCATGTGATGTATCTGACCCCAGGAATGTCTCAATAAAGTTTCCCCTTCCTGGGACAATGAATTCACGGTGTTCTTATTTCAATTTCCAGGAGTGTATATCACGTCCTACAGCAGAGGCGCCCACCAAACGTAGTGGAGACCAAAAGCCCTCAGGTTAACTGTAAGGTGGTGTGGAAGACGATTCACGCGGTTACACTGGACACAGAAGTCCGATCCACATGGTACATCACAGTCAATGGTAAACAGATCACCCTATCACGCCTCCACAAGATAAACATGGCGGAATCGCCTCTATGTGTAGACTGCGGGATGCCAGACACGGACGAACCCCGTCTCACATGTGGCGCGGCAGAAGACGTATGGCGCGTGGTGCGCCAAATTTTGTAGTATTTTCTACAAGTGACTCCGGAACACATTACACCTCGTTTTCTACTATTTCCGGATCAGCAGTATTTCCCGCACACCAAGACCACCGCTGTCACGTGGATCCGTGCGCATGCGGTACACTATTTATTTCAGGATGGACCTAATGACGTATTCGACTTTTGGAACTACCTATAATAACGTCATTGCAAGATCGTACAGTATTTTTCTAATTACTTAGGGAGTGCCCTACGCGACCCTCCACTCAACTGGATCATCAACAAGTAGGAGAAGACACCCATTGAGTGGGCTGACAAAACTAAGTTCGATTCTCGGTGGAATAACATACGCCATACGTGAAGACGTACCTGGATGATGAAGCGTACGGAGAGTAGCGACACACCCTTCTGCATCATGTACGCAGCACTTTTTTTTCGTTTTCCCCATATACATTACCTCGGTGTAGGAACGTGCCGAGATATTGTTTTCTTTACTCAGAGCACGATGCGGTGCTAGGTAGATTTATTTTTGTTATGGTATAAAGTAAAACCTAATTATGAATATATTAAACACAGTAAATAAAAAAAAGTGTCAGGTCCCATCCCTCATCAGTCCCACTGTTTTTATTTGCCATTTTATTCTTATTCCCCTTCGGGCAGTGTTTGTTGATGTGAAAAATGCCGAGTTACACTGTGGTTCGAAAGCGACGTTTAACTGTAGGTTCCCCTATTAACTGGCTAAGTAAGTCAACTCAAGGGTCAGAGGAAAGCAACGGCATACCACCCCCAACAAGACCCCTATTTAAGCACTGTGGAGTTAAAACCACTCTTCCGACTGATGACTGCTTTACATCCTATGGGTTCCAAAATTAATGATCTTCGGGTTATTAAGATTTTTGTGTTTACATGCTGTAGCTTTGACACCAGTAAACGTAAGTAACCCGCCGAGCACTGTCACTCTTCGAGTTGTCAAGGTGGTAGACGACGATGCTGTCGACCCCAGTTACAATCTTGGTCATGGCTATGTTTCAGTCGAATACCTCTATGTGCGGCCGGCCGGTGTGGCCGTGCGGTTCTTGGCGCGTCAGTCTGGAACCGCGAGACCGCTACGGTCGCAGTTTCGAATCCTGCCTCGGGCATGGATGTGTGTGATGTTCTTAGGTTCGTTAGGTTTAAGTAGTTCTAAGTTCTAGGGGACTGATGACCTCAGCTGTTAAGTCCCATAGTGCTCAGAGCCATTTTTGAACCTCTATTTGCCTTTCGGCGCATTTGAAGACATACTTTTATAAACTTGCTACGTATCCAAATTGATATCTGATAGAGCTGTGTTTAAAAAATATGAATCAGATATGTTTTCCGTGCAATATATCGAACAATACGTCAGTGCAACGAGATTTCGTTTGTGTTGCGCATGTTGCATGAAATATCCGTGTTTTGCTTGCTTCTATGATAGGTTTCACGCCATTGGGTGCGAGCAGGCTCACGCATAGACTGTCAGTAACTGAAATTGCGCAATAATACACTTAAAAGTTGTATTTTTGCATTATGTATCCCAATGAAAATAACTGTAAACAGGTTATATGCCTACTTGCTTATTATTCGCGACTCTCGATGCTTTCCTCAATAAATAAAAAGAGAGAGAGACAGAGAGAGAAAACAGAAATGTATTTCAAATATGAACTCAGTGACGCAATGTTCGTCTCGTGATGTAAGGCAAGTATAGTTGATAGGTAATATCTCGTTCTACTACCGATATGTATCTTTCATTTCTCTCTGCAAACAACCAGAACAGAATTCAGTAACAATGTGGTAAGAGCACCTACGCAGTGCACCAATTAAACACTCAGCCTTTCTTGGTTATCTTGTTCAACGTCTGTAATGCAGTAAACATCCTTGATTATTGATTTGTTATTACTGCCATAGTTACTGTTATTCGTCACCTCACAACAGCTTTCCTATCACTCATTGCCGACAATGCACGTAACGAATGGATAAGGATGAATGGAATGTGGGATGTTTCGTCACGGAGAATATACCCATTTATCTCGGCGTCTCGTGTTCAGAGTAATATGAAAATCTCAGTAAGAGAAGACGACAACGGGATGCCGGTGTTGCAGGCAATAAAACCCAACTATTTCTGTCGACTTAACACCATGACGACAGACAAATTGGCGTCTCACTGTATTTTGATTATAATTCGTTGGCCTTTTTGCGACCTCGTTTTAACACCTCGTGCGAGGAGGCATGGTATTTTGCTTTTTGAACACCGAATAATAACGCACAAAGATAGTAGATGGAAGCATACAAAGAAATAACCAGACTCATCGGTGTGTATGCAGTTCGTCATTAGAAGACTAAACAAGAGGGAAACATTACGAAAGCAATGAATACGCTGGTTAGTATACATTATTTGTACAGATCTGAAGATGAAAAAGCGCATATCTGCACACTACCCGCATCTGCACTTTAGTTGCTGCCTTAATGGGCATAATTTTTAGTGTCTTCTCTTCCGAATTTTCAAATTAATTGATTATTGTGTGGTACAGAATAATTAGTTAACTGTGTTTCTTACATCTTCCACTCGCACCAACATTTTTCTTCATTCTCGTGCAAGAAATGAAATTCTACGTGTATGATCATAAGACTGCGCATTGATGCAATCGATTTCGAGGTGCAAACTGTTTGTTCTCTTACTTTTCGTGGCAGGTGGGCAAAGTTCATTTCTAGACTTTTGTTGTACTGAAATAATCTTTTGTCACAACGTAACAAGGTAAGTGTTTTATTCTTATATATTTTGTGGAAAACTGTAATTGTGATGGAAGATCATACAGCTGAATGCTTGAGACAACTGGTAGGAGAAAACGCTGGATATTAACCAAACCCCGCGCCTCCTCTCCGTATCCTCCTATGACAAGAGCACGGGATTCTTCTCCTATAACGCTACAGAGCTGTTACTAGTACAGCTGAGATTTGGCAACATCGTCACAAACATTTGGCAACACCGTGACAGCGCAATCGCTTCTGCGTATGGTATTGAATTAACTCGCTAAATTCACTTGATATTCCCTTTTCATTTGATTGATTCGTACTATATAATCCTCATGTAAACTAAGACACTGAGACATAGAATTCAATATTTTGGCTAAAGAAACGCTGTTGTTCGCATAAGAGACAACTTTTATTATCTTTCACGATGCGTCATGAGGCTGAGCGACCAATACCAGGATGAGAGTGGCATGCTAGCAGCAGTGTGTCCGTAGCCACTTGGTACCGCCTATGTCTCGTTCTGCAACGGTTCAAGGTGTCGTCAGTTTTAACCGTGGTAGGGGCCAGCGTGTGTGATTTTTTTTTTCTTTGTGTTTTATTTTATGGAGCTGCGAATTTCCAGAAAAAATTCTGTAACGAAATCAGAAGAAAACCTTCATAAATGAAATCCTCTTGGCAGCACGACTCAGTAAGTCGTGTTAATGGTCATAGATCTCGGCTTTCTGACTGCCAAGCTGCTTCAGAATACAAGCCTCTCTGACGAAATTCGAATTGACCGCCAACGATACGAAATTCAATATTGTTCTTCACTTGAGACTCAAATGCCAGGGTGATAAGTATGAAGGAAATGAACTGATAAGCAAATCGCAGGAAAATACTTTCAGCTCATAGTGCAATGGTGGAAAACTTATAATGCTGCACAACAGGTAACGCCTCTTTCCGCTGCTGACAAGCAAATTTTAGGTTTCTAGGAATATGCAACTTTATTTATGAAATGCCACAATTTCATACCTCTTGAGTATGGCACAACATACCAATTAAACACAGACCCAATCGAAATCTAAGTGAATAGTGTTTTACTAATTCGCGCCGATAGAGGCACGCTTGTGTACAGATACTCAGTCTTATTAAAACAGACTTTCGTCGTTAGGTTACCTGGGTAGTTTTATTTCATTTTTTAAAATACAGTGCACAATATTCGTAAGGTTTCTATTAGTGTTGTTCAAACAATACTAAACATGGAAGAGAAATTAATCATCAACGATATATGCGAATTCTCTGATATTATCTAAAATAGTCTGACAATGCACATGCAGTTTACTGATTACATGCATGTAGAAATCTTGTTCTAAGTTAAAGCTGCCAAACAAGGTTTTAATAAGAATAAAATGCCACAACTACGCTAATGTAGAAAATACTTTTCTATTTTGCCACGATGCGCTCTCCCCATCATAATACAAAAGCTTCGAGATGCATCTGCTGCCTGGCCATCTATTAAACTTGAAAAGAACAAAATGTCGCAGACGTTAGCCCCTTTTCAAAATGGACTATTTTGAGATGAGAAGTGAAGGGAATTATGTTCAAAGTTCGATTAAATTGATAACTTCAGCAGACAGCAGAATTGTGTTTTAAAAAAATGTAGCAGCAAATGTAGTAGATGTCGTGACGTCTAAACTACAGTGTGCAATGCTTACCATTACGCTACTAGCTGTCACGAAGGTAGAGCAGCTGCAGAAGTCTACAACAGTTCCTCCAGATCTTCCGCATTCCATAGTGCTGTGAGATAATTCATATGGCTGGATCTAGACTACTGAGAGACAAACAGTTACAGCTTTTCTTTTGCACTGCACGACTGTTTCAACAAACAAATAGCGCAGCAAAGTAATTCAGAAAGGAACACTTCCTATTTAAATTTCTGTATTCTACACTGTTGGCAGTTCTGTGTAGGTGTCAATTACGTGATTTGATTTCGGTGATTACAAAACAGAGTCGAATGTATGCACCGGATAGCCGAGGCAGCTAGTTCATGGCGATTCGGTCAACCAAGTGAATGAATGTACTGAACATGCTACAAACCACTACAGGGAGCCTGTATGTAAGAATTCTCATCGAGTGTGCCGCATCGGTGTTGTGATAGAAAAATGAGTCACAGAGAAGATAATTTGGTGGTCTGTTGCACTGATAATAGGTTCAAATATTGTAGTTAATAGTAACTATTGCTACACACAACTTAGATCGTCCTGTATTCGTGTGTATCGAATGCACTATTCAAAGGGAGTGTTAATGAAAGTTACTTTAGCTGTTCATGTTCAATTTTCTGGAACGTAATGTTCCACGTTATGCCTAATTAGGCTGGCGACCCTTTGTTATTTCCTTTTCTACTTTCATTACCTACAAATTAGAGCATGTTAAGTTTTCTAGTACTTCCAGTTATACGGAATTACTGACAGACACCCTCTATTCATAAGGAAAACACACAGTGAAAATACCAAAATTCCTCTTAGAGGGTAACGCTAGCTTTCAAGAGTGCGTTATATTTTGCGCCAAGCTAGCAATATAGTCTGAGCCCAGTCTACAGTTTTAAAAGAAAGTGAGACCCGGAAGTAATGGACTGATTCAGATTTGAAGAATGTGGTATAAAAAAGTCTGCAGACAGCTGCACTAAACGTTGTTAGGACCATTAGCATAGCCGGCCGGAGTGGCCGTGCGGTTCTAGGCGCTACAGTCTAGAGCCGAGCGACCGCTACGGTCGCCGGTTCGAATCCTGCCCCGGGCATGGATGTGTGTGACGTCCTTAGGTTAGTTAGGTTTAATTAGTTCTAAGTTCTAGGCGACTGTTGACCTCAGAAGTTAAGTCGCATAGTGCTCAGAGCCATTTGAACCACCATCAGCATGCAGCACATAGACATTCAAGGGTCTCTTTTGAACATGGACACCTTAAATCAGGATATGCTGAGGGGGTGTGACCACTCACCGTTCCAAATACGAGACAATTACGATTCTGTTAACAACAGCGTAACCTCGTTCGGTTTATTCCTCATCACGGCCAGTGGTGGAGCGTGGGGGAAGGGGGGGGGGGGGGGGGGCAAGCAAGCCTTTAAGACGTCGATTTTTGACATCAATGAGTTGGTCAATTTAGAGACGTAGTATCATATGATAAGAATTATACTTCATACGTGGATTACAAAACTTATAATATGCCAGAGAATTGATGGTTATCTACTCAATATATGATGAAAAAATCTGTAATACGGTTTGCAGGGCAAAGGGGCGGGACAAAGTGCCCCCTCTTGCCTCCCCTATGGATTCATATGTTCCTTGTGTACACCGCTGGCCTGTTTAAACACTTCTACGGAGAAGTTACAGCATAATGTCATAAAGAGATTTAGCTGTTATTATCTAAGGAAAAGCATTGTCGTTAGTTTTAAAATGCGAAGAAAATTCTAAACTCTTTCACACGTAACTTTTTTTACTGATCGAGTACATTGTAAATGATAGTTCACTATAGAACGTGTTGGTCAAAAGGTACATTTTACAGGTACTTTTAAATAGATTCGTTTTACTGATTTCTTTCAGTTTCCTAAACAGTTTATAGCGCAATTTAAACTCCTGGAGGAAATGCTGTTTCATCTTTTTCATTTATATAAACGGGATTTCACTCTGAGTCTCGTTGCAGAGTCATGGATTTAACTATCGAGATTTTTGTACCTGCAGGAATAAATTCTAAACGAAAATTTAGTCAATAAAGCGACAGGAAATAGCGAAAAGTCAAAGCAAGTCCTGTGTTATAAAAGATCGCATTTTCAGCACGTGGTACAGTGGCCAATGGTTGGTCATTGTTTGTTACATATCGCTTCTTACAGGATATCACGCCACAGTTACAATTGGGAAACGAGACGATAGAAAACTGATGTAAGCATTTATGAGTGGGTGTCGGGAAACGTAATTAGAAAACAACATCGGATATAAGGCGTCACGTCCAAATTTGAACATTGCGTTGATTCTTCGCCAGAACACTCCTAGATATATGAACCTCACGGTGTCGGCAGTTGGAGCTTATCTGCTAGGAAATGGACAGACGTCACCGCTTATGTTTCCGAGTACTAAAAGGTAGAAACGTCTCAGACTACAATGAGAACTTAAAGAGCACTGAAGCCGTGCAGATTTACTGAATGCAGCGTTTTTCGACTACTTCCGCTTTAGCTTTCCAACAACAATGGTAATACTAACATGGGACCTATGAAGTACGTTGCGCTGGTGGCTGAATGGGCGGAGGAGGGTGGGGGTGCGGATTCGGGGAGGGGGGGGGGGGGGGGGGAGGTCTGCGGCATTGCAAACGTTAAGTTTGGAGCCCTCCACTGGACACTACAACTGATCTTGACTGGCAGCCTGACAACAATATAAACAACTGCTACAGTACGATTCTAGAGCGCAAGGTTTGAATATTTTCTTGGGTTCTTCTACGTTCTGTATTTCATATAGCAAATAGAAAACTAAATAAGGCGTAAAATACACAATACATGCAATGTGGGACGGATACTGCCGCGTCCCTAACCAAAACGGTCGAATGACATGTTGCTCCTAAAAATTGCAAAGAACATGCTTGGTTGGTAGCTCATTCACCAATGTTTCTAACAGACTTCAAAAACTTATCACAGTACGATATGCAAGTCAGACTACAAGTTAAAACTTTTAAAGGTAAGCTGACCACGTACAGTTCTGTAGCCCAAATCAATGCGGTATCGTAATGTATCGTACATGCTGCAAAAATTCCTTTCAGACAGACGTCTCTGTCACAACCTCAGAATTTGTGGGTCGTGCATTTCTGTGTTTGGTGCATGCTGGAAACATAACGGAAGCTTTTGTATATTTTTGAAAAGAATGTTGTTTATTGATCTACATCATTGCTATTCCGTCAGTGTAACACCCACCTAATATCGGACACATTGCCAGTGTTTTCTTGTAACTCTGAAACATTTTCGGAGCTCTATGTTTGAGATAGTTTCCTGCTATCTCAGCATTTAAATTTCATCTATGCTTGTTTACCGACAGGCATCATTACAGTGCCATTTTTGGCTAAATATGCACAAAGAGACAACGAAGTGTGTGCAAAAGCCAGTAGTTGTTTCGCTTCGAACCTGAGAATTTTTTCGGATTGTTTCACGAAAATGGCGTTGAACCTGTAAGTAATATTCCCAATTATCTATCGACGTCGTGGCAGCCACTCATGGTGCACTATACTGTTAAAACTGCAGAACACATTGAGTATAACATTCATATTACTACACTTGCCTAGCTTTACTTGCTGTGGTGTTACAGACTGTCTACACTGGGACGATTAAGTCTTAGTTTCGATGTTACGTACGTCAACCAATGTGTCGTCGTCTGTTATGACACGGTTCAGGACTTCTGCATCGTTTTTGCCTTCATCCAGAAAAACACGAGCGAGTCCGCTGCATGTGAGTGTGATTCAAAGATTATAGCAAACAGAAAGGAAAAAGTTCTCATTCATTTTTATACAAAATATAAATGGTCGCTGACACTACAAAAAACGCATGTAACCTTTTACAGCAGACACCAGGTTAAACATCTGATATGCTTGGAACTGTACCGATACTTTCCGTACGCGTTTACAAGCACAACAACGAAAAACCTGCTAGACCTGGAGTAAAACGCGAAAAATTACAGCATTTCCTATGTTGGTGTACATTTCGGAGGTGTAAGCAACACTAAATTTAGTCTACATAGGCAGCAGGCCGAAGACTACCGGTGTAAGTAGCCGCACTCGTTATGCTAACGGTGTTGTCCAAGAGTTTGGAGGAGCAAAGAGAGTTTCAGGACAACTTCTTCCCCTTTAAATGTGAAACTATCCGTAAGAGTGGAAGAATCAGCAATGATCAAAGGTATGAGGATGCATAACACAATGATAATGCAATGAAAACCACGGCATGAAGGACGCACAATTAGACTCCATATGATGCTTAGGGTGTAACTGTAGAAAATCATGGTAATCTCTCCTTTTACAACAGATTTCTGGATTAATGTGCATTTACCTCTCTGGGAAGTGGCTGCCATGAGGTGGTAATTAGGAGAAAAAGATTGAATATCCAACGAATCAGTAAAATTCTTTTAGTCACAACTTCGACTGTCGAAAGTTTGAACGCTGTAGGGAGGCTATAATGTCTAAAAAGAGAAATGAAAGAGCACAGTCCAGATGAATTAGAAGTCAGTGAAGTGAAATGGAAAAACAGGTACGATTTATGGTCATACTGATGTCGGTGAATATCAATAGCAGGAGGAAATGGTATGACGGCAATAATGTTCATCTACACTTACACCTATATGATTAGCCAGCAATTCACAATTACGTGCCGGGCAAAGGGTTCGTCGAACCACCTTCAAGCTATTTATCTAACATTCCGCTCTCCAACTTTAATCTTCCCGTGCTAGTTCTGGTTTCTCTTATTTTGTTATGAAGACCATTTCTCATTATGTACGCGGGCTTCACAAAAATATTTTCACACTGTGAGGATGGCGTTGACTGAAATTTTATGAAAAGGTCCTGCCGCAATGAAAAACGTCTCTCTTTTAATGATTGTCACCGCTATTCACCTATCATACCCGTGTCACTCTCGTCCATATTTCCCGATAGTACAATATTCACTATGAATGTAAGAAAGAAAGCCAGAGAGTGAGTTGCTAGAAACAGTACAATGGAGCATCATTCTAATTAGACTCTATAGAAAACACATGCGAGTAACAACAGTTCATTCGTACATGCCGACGTCGTAGGCACAAGATGATGAGATTGAAGAAGTGGATGGAGGATACTGAACGGCTAATTCAACATGATAGATAAGATTATAAGCTGACAATCATTGTGTTTCGAACGTGATATTAAGGGAAGGAATAAAAGGCAGAGTTACGGGAGGATATGCGCTTCCTAATAGAAATGCTAGAAATACTAACACAGTTCCACAAAAATTTCACTTGGTTACAGCGAACACATTGCTAAAAAGTCACAACTGGAGAAAGTATACTAGGGAAAGTCCTAGATGCTGGGTGAGGTACCTCCTGAAATACTTCATGGTCAGACGAATATTCCGAAATTAGATATAGACTAGGATCATGACTGAGTAGTGATAAAGAGTAGACGGAGAAACGATCGGAAGTATCAGTGCGAAAAAAGTATGATACTGAAGTTATGATAAATGTACTCTAAGCTTGTTGATACCGAGACAAAGCACACCATAGTAAGCAATTTAGTACAAGAGGAATGGGCACCTTTAAAAACGACTCTCACGAACATTGGATAGACAAACATTGCTACAAGTATTGTATCGGCAAAGAAACCTTGGATAACAGAAGAATTACTTCAGTCGATAAACGAAAGGAGTACAAATATATTCAAGGAAAGTGCAGAATACAACAGTTTATGTCTCTTATAAACGAAATACATAAAAGGGGACTTCGTAACATCAGTTATTTATTACTATTGCAGGCCAAGTAAGTGTTATTGAATGCTGGATTGCACTGCAAAGTAATACAGCTGAGTGTCAATGTTTTTCAACACACCATCTGTATACAATAGTCGGGACGTTGTAGTAGTCGTTCAGTTCCTCGATGACACAAATCCGCTTCTAGCTCACGGAGCCAACCGAGAACCACTGCGTGAACGTATTCATCGTTGGGAGTCTTTCAGCTCGCCGAAAGATGGAAATCGCTTGGCGCAAGATCTTTCATCTTTCCCGATCAGCGACACCCATATCTGAGTGGTCTTAAATGCCTGACATAGATTCACTGCTGCTGGACGCGACACTGCCTCTGGTCCATACACTTTCAAAACTATACAGTGAATCTGTGTTGAGTTGAGACATTTGGCCCACTAGAATCGTGCTGTTCGCTGAATGTCAACATTGGAGATCGTTTCGAATTGTCACGCCATTTCACTCGCACACTGAGATGCATCAGTTATCAACAGAGCTGTCTCCACACGAGAGCTGGAACATATAATCTCTTTTGACAATGCGCCACTGCTGTTGAACAATGATCTTAGCGTGAGATAAGATGTGGAAATTGATTAATGAGGTCCCTACGTAGGAACTGCAAGGAAACCAAGGTGCAATAACTACAGGAAAAATGTGAAGAGATCGGTAAAACAATCTTCTGAAGCATTAAGTCGGCATGTAGAAGTAAAAACATTCGGTTTAATTAAATGCAAGAGCTTCAACATTATGAGTACAACGGTAATTCCAGTGTGAAACGCAGAAGAGGGAGCAGATTGGTGGAAAGAGTACACTGAAAGCGTCTACGAACGTGAGTTGTCTGATGACGTGATACAAGAGGAAATACTTTAGGTATTCAGTATTAGATTCAGAGTTTAACAGTGCTTTGGAAGGCCTGTGAACTAATAAGCAGGGAAGCATTGATAACATTCCTTTGGGGTTTCTAAAATCATGGAAGGAAGTAGGAGACTGGTAGACAATTCACATCCAGCGAGACTTTCGGAAAAATATCGTCCACACAATTCTGAAGATCGTGAAGACAGATAAAGGCGAAGAATATCAGACAGCTTAACACACATGCATCCGATTTACTGACAAGAGTGATATACGTGAGACTTGAAAAGAAAGTTTGGGAACTATTAGATGACGTTCAATTTAGCGTTCAGGATGGTAAAGAACCCCAGAGGTTCTTCTGACTCAGCGATTGATAACGGAAGAAAGACTTAAGAGAAACAAAGATTCATTCTTAGGGTATCTCGACCCAGAAATATTATTCGGCAGTGTAAAATGGTCCAACATATTCGAAATAATGACAAAACTAAGAATAAGCCGTAGAGAAAGAAAAGTACTACGCAACATGTACAAGAGCCAAGAGGGATCAAGACGAATGGAAGACAAAAGGCAAATTGTTTGAATTAAAAAGGGTTCAAGACGAGGATGTAGTCTTTCGCCCCGACGGTTCAATATATACATCGAAGGAGTAATAACGTACATAAAAGAAAGGTTAAAGGCTGGTATTAAAATTCAGGGTGAAAGGATATCGACGATTCGCTGGTGATATTGCTATTTTCAGAGAAAGTGAAGAAGGAATGGTATCGTGAGTACAGAATATGGATTGAGAGTAAACCGGAGAAAAACGAAAGTAATTATAAATGGCAGAAAAGAGAACGCCGAGAAACTTACCATCAAAATTGGTGATCACAAAGTAGACAATGTCAAAGAATTCTTCTGTCTTCAAAGTCAAGGAACCCATAATGGCCGAAGCAAGGAGAAAACAAAAAGTGGAGTAGCACAGGTAAAGAAGACTTTCTAGGGCAAAAGAAGTCTACTACTAACAAACATTGACCCTAATTTGGTGAAGAAATGTCTATAAATGTACGTTTGCGGCACACCGTTGTATGGCAGCGAATCATGGGCCTTGAGGAAACACGAAAAGGGGAGAATCGAAGCGTTTTAGATTTGGTGCTACAGAAGGACGTTAAAAATTTTGTGGAATGAGAAGATAAGATACGAGGAAGCTCTTTGCAGAGTAGGAGAAGAAAGGAACACGCGGAAAACACTGACACAAAGATGGGACCGGATCATAGGACACATGGTACAATAGATTGGGAAATAGCTTCTATGATTGTGGAGGTAGCTATAAAGGCTAAAAGGTAGGGGTGTGAGGGGGCGGGGGGGGGGGGGGCGTTAGGATGAGACGGGAGAGGTTGGAATACACCCAACAAATATTTAGAACCTGCGTTGCAAGTGCTACTGTTAAATGAAGTTCTTATTTGTACACCATGTGTTTGCGGAGGTGCCAAGCGATGCGTTAAGTCTCTAACCTGTTAATACCAGCACCATGAATATCTGAGGTATCCCGCGATTAATCATTCAAACTACCAAATAAATCAAATTTTTTGCTACCTGTGGCAGTTTAAGTGCCCGTGCAAAAGCACTCATGCATTCACCCATACACCAGTATTCGCCATGTATTCACACGGTTTAATTGTATCTGTTGCAAGCTACACTGCGGGATGTATACTTCTAGATCAAGGATTACTCTGTTTCTGAGACTTACGTATAGGTCCCTGAAAATTAATTGTAAAAATTCGAAAGGATGACGTACATTAATTGAGGAAAATGAATTGGTTGAGACATTTAACACCTAATTAAAGATTCGGAAATGTGTTCCTCCCAGCGACACACAAGTTTGCTCTATGGAATGGGGAAGAGTGAGTTGAGCCAATGCACATTAGTTAATGTACACAGCAGGTGCTCGGAGGCAGATGTGACACGTCAATTAGTCGTCTAACTGGAAGAGTTAAGCCATGCAATCCCTTCCGTTCCTACGGGAGATCCGTTGCCATTCTTTGTCCCAATAAATCGACCGGGAAGTTGAAGCGTTAAATGTATTGAGTCTTTTAGGTAGACTGATGCTGCTACCTCTTCTCGTCACATCAGATCCCCTCCGACGCTCTGGAAATTAACTGTGTTAAGAACCGAGACACGCTACGCCGTTAGACGCACGTATAAATTTTAACGTGGTTCACTGCAGCAGCTCAATGAAAGATGGATAGTATACGTGCCACATGCACTGTTATCACAATTTTTCTGAAGCATGCGGCAGTACAGAACGTACTGAATACTAAATATCGATGCGTTGGCCCATTCGCGCCATGTCCTCTATACAACAAGTATGCGTGCGATCTTTGTAGTTGCTTTTTATCCATTTAGTACACGTATTTGAATATCGCAGCGCCCTCTTCTATGGCACTTATATACGAGGGCTGGAAGTTAAATAGCGGCAACTATTTATTCACAACCGATACAAAAGAGTTAGATACACTCCTGGAAATGGAAAAAAGAACACATTGACACCGGTGTGTCAGACCCACCATACTTGCTCCGGACACTGCGAGAGGGCTGTACAAGCAATGATCACACGCACGGCACAGCGGACACACCAGGAACCGCGGTGTTGGCCGTCGAATGGCGCTAGCTGCGCAGCATTTGTGCACCGCCGCCGTCAGTGTCAGCCAGTTTGCCGTGGCATACGGAGCTCCATCGCAGTCTTTAACACTGGTAGCATGCCGCGACAGCGTGGACGTGAACCGTATGTGCAGTTGACGGACTTTGAGCGAGGGCGTATAGTGGGCATGCGGGAGGCCGGGTGGACGTACCGCCGAATTGCTCAACACGTGGGGCGTGAGGTCTCCACAGTACATCGATGTTGTCGCCAGTGGTCGGCGGAAGGTGCACGTGCCCGTCGACCTGGGACCGGACCGCAGCGACGCACGGATGCACGCCAAGACCGTAGGATCCTACGCAGTGCCGTAGGGGACCGCACCGCCACTTCCCAGCAAATTAGGGACACTGTTGCTCCTGGGGTATCGGCGAGGACCATTCGCAACCGTCTCCATGAAGCTGGGCTACGGTCCCGCACACCGTTAGGCCGTCTTCCGCTCACGCCCCAAGATCGTGCAGCCCGCCTCCAGTGGTGTCGCGACAGGCGTGAATGGAGGGACGAATGGAGACGTGTCGTCTTCAGCGATGAGAGTCGCTTCTGCCTTGCTGCCAATGGTGGTCGTATGCGTGTTTGGCGCCGTGCAGGTGAGCGCCACAATCAGGACTGCATACGACCGAGGCACACAGGGCCAACACCCGGCATCATGGTGTGGGGAGCGATCTCCTACACTGGCCGTACACCACTGGTGATCGTCGAGGGGACACTGAATAGTGCACGGTACATCCAAACCGTCATCGAACCCATCGTTCTACCATTCCTAGACCGGCAAGGGAACTTGCTGTTCCAACAGGACAATGCACGTCCGCATGTATCCCGTGCCACCCAAGGTGCTCTAGAAGGTGTAAGTCAACTACCCTGGCCAGCAAGATCTCCGGATCTGTCCCCCATTGAGCATGTTTGGGACTGGATGAAGCGTCGTCTCACGCAGTCTGCACGTCCAGCACGAACGCTGGTCCAACTGAGGCGCCAGGTGGAAATGGCATGGCAAGCCGTTCCACAGGACTACATCCAGCATCTCTACGATCGTCTCCATGGGAGAATAGCAGCCTGCATTGCTGCGAAAGGTGGATATACATTGTACTAGTGCCGACACTGTGCATGCTCTGTTGCCTGTGTCTATGTGCCTGTGGTTCTGTCAGTGTGATCATGTGATGTATCTGACCCCAGGAATGTGTCAATAAAGTTTCCCCTTCCTGGGTCAATGAATTCACGGTGTTCTTATTTCAATTTCCAGGAGTGTATTTCTACATGTTACTGTCCTTCAAAGTAGTCACCAGCGTTGTGTAGAACCCGTTGCCAGCGATGTGGATTGCGTAGTATACCGTTAGCAGAGCCTGTTCTGTTGATAGTGCGAATGGAGCGGTCTACTGTCTGTCGAGTCTCTGGAACAGTTCTGAAGCGAATGCCACGAAGTGGTTCCTTTATCTTTGGATAAAATCAAAGTCACAAGATCTTAAGTCCGCGGAGTATGATGGATGGTGCAGTACTTTCCAGTCCCATCGACCGAACAGAGCAGCCACAGCTTGCGCTGTATGCGCCCGCGCATTGTCATGCAAAATGATGGGTGGGTTGCGCAGAAAGCGTCGCAGGTGATGCTCCAAAAACGACCAGCTTTGCGAAAGAAGCGGCGACACTTACTGTGCAACCCACCCATCATTTTGCACGACAATGCGCGGGATAGTAACACGTGCAAACAAGTAACCTTTTGTATCGGTGTTAATAAATAGTTACCACTATTTAAGATCCAACCTACGTATTAATTTTTTTGAAAATCATCATTTAGTTTAGTGACGAATGACGTTGTAGGTATAACCTATCCCTATATTAGTTACTTATTATCCGATTCAGTGTCAAAATAATTCCGTTTCCACCAGACAGAATAAATATTGGCCTATTACAGCTGATTCGCTGTATTCCCCCAACAGTCATTTAGCCATTAAATAATTCATATCAGGCTCTTGTTGGATAATTAACTACTCGATTTTTTTTTTACAGCTGCTATCGGTGCTGCTGAAGGACTGGCATTCTCTTCTGTGGTTCTGTCCTGGAGCTGAGCCATTAACTTCCTCCATCACCGAATGTAGACGATGAAGAACCCGATATGGTTTCCTATATAGTAGCAATTCACTCCCAACTGTAATCCTACGCCCCACTCGTTGGATAGCCGGCAATGGTCGGGTAGTGATAAACGAATCTGCATATTCATCTAATGATCTCGCCCTCTTCTCCCTATCACGTCCTTTTTCCGCAATGTGACCAAGTCGACAGACCACCCGGCTCCCAGTATTCTTTCCTGGACGCCCTAACTCAATGTCACTCACCCAAAATTGGTACTCTAGTGAACAGAAAGTTCCCAAGCTACTAAACACTGCCCGGCTTCCATCAACGGCTGTACAAACAATAAACTAGGGCGAATAAAACACTGTGCCTCATTCAGTTCTTCAGTTTCCATCAGGGCGCTCAAGTATACAAAGTATTGACTGGAGTGTCTGATCCCATGTCCATGATATTTCTTGCAGCTCTTGGTATCACAACCCACAAGTGGAGTCTAAGGCTCCTGTAACGCAGTCTAGGTGGCCTGGCGTGTGCCTGGCATTCATTCAGTTCTTTCAGCAGTAGGACCGAGATGGAAAATCTCACAATCCAGCTCCATTATGCTTTGCGTGATGTTCAGTCAGAAAATGTAGTCCAAGTGTGACATCCTTACTTAAGCCTACGCTTGGGAGGAATGCTATAAAAGTGTGCCAGACTTCAACCCCACTCAGATTCCAAACACTGTAGCGAAAAAGTGAATAATACCTCAGTCCACATCACTCAACCTGCTCTGAGGCGGTTTCAGATTCATTACATTAAGTACATCCTGACTATATACGGATACCGTCGATCCTTTATCCAGCAAAAATTGGCTCATTCTTTCTCCTAGAAAGATTGTTAAACATTAGTCTGCCACAGCTTCCACATAGAGAAGTCTCGAGATAAAATGCACTGACAGTACTGCGTAGTGGCTTCAACATCCCCTCTTTCGTTTGGGTATCAGATCAAGTCTGGGAACCTCACCCACTTGTTCGAGCACCGCTGGGCTAGCATTTCGGAGTGTCCATTCTGTTTGCACCGCTTATATTGCGACTTATTGCAATGAAGTTGAATATGGGCCATTTGGCAACACCTGCAACACACGGCCTCAGTATTTAAATCCAGTTTTCCTAGGCCTTGTGTCTCGAATTATCTTGCAAATGTGGCTTTGGCTGTAACAAACTCATTTTCTTTTGAGAAGTTTCCGTATGAACTTGACGGACATCTCAGTAGGCTAATCTCCCAGATCGTATCTAATGTCCTTGGCGCTGTCTCCTCCTGAATAGACTGTGTTTTGTTCTTGTTATCTATCAGTCTTTATGTTTTAATGTTTATCTTCCTTAGCAGCGCGGGATTAGCCGAGCGGTCTTGGGCGCTGCAGTCATGGACTGTGCGGATGGTCCGGGCGGAGGTTCGAGTCCTCCCTCGGGCATGGGTGTGTGTGTTTGTCCTTAGGATAATTTAGGTTAAGTAGTGTGTAAGCTTAGGGACTGATGACAGCAGTTAACTCCCATAAGATTTCACACGCATTTCAACTTTTTTTCTTTATCTTCCTTATGTAGTCCACGAAACTCTCCACGAAGTGTCAATGTCTCTGAGTTACCCATTAAGTCCTTCTCGATGGCATCTAGATGCCTTCTTTCTTCTTTAATGTTCGACTAGTCCTTGCTGTAAACCCTGGGATGGTTGACCATTTAGCAACTTTTCGTGACACATCACGTATCATCTATCAATACGGGCCAGTTTCAGTTGAGCCATAGTTGACAACTCCTCGTCATTCGAACCCCATAATATTGTAGCCGTATAAAGCCAGACTTTTCTGAGTATAGAGTCACTAATGAGGCGGTGCTTGCATCCAGCCCAGGTGCGGATATGTTAGGAATCGACTGTTCCCTTCCTTCCTCTCTTAGTTTGTGTACATTCCTACTTAAATCCCTACAATCAGTCTGCATCTGAGCTCACTGAAAATAAAAGTGGTGATTTGTTTCCTTAGTTGACATCTGGTCACTTACCGACATTTTGCTTATCTTTTACTACCAAAAGCGTGATATGTATCCCAAAAAAGAAAAACGAGAATAGATAGGTAATTATTATACAGATCCATCCGGGAAAAAGAAAATTACTTGCACATATACTTACAATGCCACTGCTCTATTACTACTGCCATCCTCATTATTATAACCTCCCAATATAACTTATTACAGAACTGTAAACGTGTGGGCGAGTAGTTCTTCGGTGGATGCGTAGTGTTGGTAGAGAAGTGCCAGAGGCGACGAGTAGTTTATTGACTTCTAGGTTGGACAGGCGTAAGACAGAGTATCTGCAGCAGGCGGTCAGTATGAGAGGTCAGCGACCCAGACCTCGATGGTGGATGAGGTGGCGCCGATGTCACCACCTTCGATAATGCAGTACGGCAGCTACCGTACTAGCCGTGTATCGGTGGGTCCCGTGCAAGTCAGAAGGCACGCTTTTTCTCTCGCACTTGCGGTCGGTACGGCCCGGTGTGCAACTCCAGCGACTGCCAGCGATGCCATAGGGTCAGGCCCGGGAGAGATGACTTGGTAACAACTGCAGAACTAACACACCTCGATGGCTCAGAGCCGAGAGGATGTTAACTTGAAACCAGCCCATCTAGGCAGTGGCCGGACGCCACCAGAAGCTGCTGACGAGGTGGCAAATAGACTCTGGTGTCCTCAGAGTGAAAATACAACACCGCGGATACCGATTTGAACCCCGACTGTGTCGACATGCCCAGCCTGGCCGGACAGCCAGTTTCTACACAAAGCAGCTCTTGTTTAGTTTGAGGTTACATACGCTGCCTGCCAAGTACTGTCGAAATGTCTGGGAAGATCAAAAGTTTCTGTTCAAAGGCCGAACAGTCGAGAATCGATATACCAATCACGAAAAATCGCCGTTAGTATCGAGGCAACCATCCAACTGATGCACCATGTTCGAGATACCCATTTAGTAAGACACCGTGCCCTGCCACGTGAAGAAGTCCGTAAGTACCTGCTGCACCCCCCCCCCCCCCCGCCCAACCCCAACCCCCCACCCCCACCGAAAAAAATTGTCAACTCTTCACTGAGTTTTCACGGGATTGTAGGCATGATAATTGCATGGGGGGAGATCAAAACTAATGGCAGCTGCTAGAATGTGTCACACTTGAGTTGGATGTGGCTAACCTTCCAGATCCACTAGCGTCTTGTGCCGAACCTGAACCGACACATTATTTTACACACCATTCCATAACAGTGATTATTGACAGACATGCTGCCCCACACACATTCTTCATTTACCAGTGGATGTCTACCAGTGTTCGTCCTCCAACAACCAAGAAAAGAATAACAGCATGTCCGTCCTGTTTGGACTCTTTTGGTAACAACGTCGCCATAATTCCCATTTGCACATTCAACACACACAGATCGGAGGGCACGTAAGCAACACTAATGCCTTGGCTAGATGTCCTTACTTATATACACACATCAGAGTCGCGCTGTGTTGCATATATGCATCAGCAACGTTCTCCGTTTGATCGCCTCTTATAAAAGAATCTGACTTCATAGGGTAACATTACAAGTATTGGGATTCGCTCTGTGCTATGAAGTATTATCTTTACATCCTGCTGGATCACTATGCATCGATACAATTTATAAAAGTCGATGTACTGTCACATCCAAAAGAATCCGAACGATCCGAATTGCGTTTCGCCTGATTTCTATGCAGCTCATTTAATGCATCTCTCTGGCAGGTCCTCTGATCTCTTTGCAGTACAGTCGTTTGACTGAAAAGAATGGATACCGCAACAGATCACCACAGTACACTGTTAGTCCAGATGTAAGTAAACTCCACGATGCTGTGAATAGGAAACACGTTATTAGAGATGATACAATCCTTAACGCTTGTAGACTCAGTTTTATTACGTGAGATGACATTTCAAAATCCCTACAACACACCTAAGAATTTGAGTTAACTCCGTCCCGTAAGTCATTCCGGTAATCTTTCCGTAAAATTAATTACTTTTATGAACAAGAGATTTTGAGACAATATTGGGCCTAATGCAGTACTATGCTAAATGGAATTATTTTTGCTCTTTAAGAGTTTTCCCAACACCTCATACCATTGATTTTCATAAACTTGATGTTGAACCTACCAGTTAAAAGCAACGTGATTAACAGTGGCAGTGGAAACCTCAAAATTAATATTGTGTCACCAGTAATTTCCATACTTAGTCATGAGTATACTTGTTTGTGCATATGCCTGAACTGTAAACGATGCCACGAACTTTCTTGTTCAAGATATTGATTGAAATCAAGCACCTGCAGCTGTTGTAACTAAGCAAACCTTACTTACCTGACCGAGACTCGATCACAGCAACGTTCGTTATTGGTGACTAGGCGTAAAGAGTCATCAAAAATCGAAGTTTTCACCAATTATCAGTAGCAAATATGAACCTGAAAATTTTTGTGCACTGTCGAGACCTTTATCTCGCTGTTAGAACCATGGATAACTTTTAATATAATTTCAAGTAATAAAGTTTGCACGTATTTAAAACGAAGTACCAGGACGGAAAATTGTGTGACAGATACTCAAACTCAGCACGTAGTCAGATTTTTATCTAAGTACAATCAGACGTTAGATATTGAACTTTTTTCATCAGCAGCGAGATATTCCAATCTGAAATGAGGCCACATGTTTTCTTCCCTGATTGATAATCACAGCCGGCTCCTACACCGCTATTTTCTACCCATGAATTGTTTGCTCACCAGCATTGAGATGTGACCGGATTTGAATAGAAATAACGGCAGCCATAGTTACTGTTGACAGCACATGAAGAGGCATTAAAATGAAAATTATTTATCACTAGTAATTCGGTATGCGCATGCTAGGGCTTGAAATGAGACCATGAAAACTTTTGTGATGCACCAGAATTTGAACTCACATAGTTGTCTTTCGGGGAGACCTAAAGGAGTTTGCAATCTTGGGGTAAACTACGATATGATCGAACTACGAAAGACGAGATCCGAATTCGAATCGAGGTTCAGCACCAAATTTTTCAACGTCTCAAATTCCAATAAACTACGAGCCCTATGACTTGATGTGACCATTGGCACATTAAATAAAATGATGTTTTTGGTGTAAGGACGCTTACTGGCGACACCGTTTCTGTTTGTCGAGACTTCCTCCTCTGCTATGATCGAACCAAATCCGGCTTTTCCTCAGTTGGTAACGAAATGATATAATGTTTATAATGCGGATTCTGAACTACGAGGCAACCTGATATTCTTCACTTGGCATTATTAGACGAGAAGAAGATAGTGTTTATATAAAATACATGACGGAAGTGGGACTCGAAAAAACACTTCGTAACTAAGAAACTACGATCAGTGAAAGGGACCATTAAAGCCCACATTTGCTACATCCATTGTTGTATAGTACGATGCGCTTAGCTTAGAAATAGACACGGTGAAAAAGTTCAGTTCTCGATTAACTGTTTAATTATCAGCAGCCTTCGTAAGCGGAAATTACTTTTGTTTCATGTTAGTGGGATATAAAGACGCCTTTAGCTATCATAACGTCGATTCGAAGTCTTTCTGAAATTTTCGTTAATTCAAGAAATTTTTTAGATCGGGAAATACCGTCTCAGAGTGTAAATTTACCAAGGCACTTCACTTAAAACTGCCATTACAGATATTAACTGTCACGTTCCGCAGCTGGCGCACACTTGCTTGATGGAAGCATTTAATGCTTTTGGACATTTCTAGAAGCAGATCCCAAAAACAGGTAAATCTTTGGTTCGCAACAAATGGTTGTGGCGTTCTGTGGGAAGGGGACCGTAGCAAGTAGTTATTTACTTCCATGTCTAGAGAATACTTTCCAAATTAATATCGAACTTCTCCAACTCTTTGTAGATTACATTAAAACAAAATTAACTGATGAAGACGTCACTTTATAACTGAAATTGCGTTGTATTACTTCATTTAATTGCTCCTATCAATGACGCTTTTAAATGCTAAAACAGGCGGTAAACACTTTCAGAGCCAGAGGATGTTAGTGTCTTCTGTTAAATGTAACGATCATTCTCTCCAGATGACACCGCCAACATGCCTATTTCAAATAGTGCAAGGAAGAAAATATTGCCGTAGATCAAGTTTTCCGTTGTAATAAACTCATTCTGCGTAGTCCAACTTCACATTTTCGTGAAATTACTCTAACTGCAGTATCCTATTCAATAACTTTGAGAAATATCTCAACGCTTCAAATCCCACATCCGACTCATAGGCCTTACGCTTAGTCATCAACCAGAAACTCTAACACCAGTTTCATTAAACAAATGTAGCTAAGACTGTTCACCACTGCTCTTCCTCAGCGAGAAATACGCAGCTGACTTATTGTGCTCTATAACTATACTGCAAGAGTAATTTCGTGTGCAAACAATACAAATCAACTCCAGATTTTGATAGCTCCGAGACTTCCAGTTCTGAATGGTCCTGACCTAAACTGGCTCTATGTCATTTGAAATACAAGGTCCATGACGTCGGAACAAGAGAGGTATCATTTCTTTTACCCTTTCCTTCTGGGAGATTAGTTTTGTATTCAAGTATCTTTCTCCCTTCTAACCAGAAATCTCTTCAAAAGCTGCTATTTAGTGCTGTTAATATTTCTTTTAAGGTACTCGTGGGTGAAGGAATTTAGTTCAAGCTTAAAACATCTTCACCAGCAACGTTCACAAATTTACTGAATAAGAAAATATTGCCGGCCGCGGTGGCCGTGCGGTTCTAGGCGCCTCAGTCCGGAACCGCGAGACTGCTACGGTCGCAGGTTCGAATCCTGCCTCGGGCATGGATGTGTGAGATGTCCTTAGGTTAGTTAGGTTTAAGTAGTTCTAAATTCTAGGGGACTGATGACCTCAGATGTTAAGTCCCATAGTGCTCAGAGCCATTTGCACCAATAAGAAAATCTTCTTACCCTGGTAGGAGGAGGTTTAAAAACAATCTGCACAGCACAGGCTAGGACGATCTTACAGTCTAATATCACTATATTATAGTTTGCCGAAGAGATACCACACGTTGTGTTTCTGTAGCTGTGGAAATCATTTGTTGAAACGGAGATTAACGTCTAGGGTATGATTTAGCAGCAACGTTCACAGATTTACCGGCGATGAAAAGGTTGTCATCCTAGTAGGAAACAGTTTTAAAAACAGTATGCACTGCTTGAGCCAAGTCATTCTTGTCAGAAATCACTTAATTGTTGATATTTTGAAGAATCAACCTCAACTGCGCAAATTTTCTGGTCTTTACCAGGTTTACATTAATCTAGCCTTCTTCAGAAGCATAAAATTACTATAACATGCCAGAGTAAGGCACAGTCAACATTAAAATTAACATCTATAGTTCCGTAGTACAATGTCGAATTAATTATTGTTATCACACGTTGTGGTCTTGTAGTTGTGGAAATCATTAGATGAAAACGACTTTAACATATAATGATATGGTACTACTGAAAATACAAACTGATTAACAACCGAAAGCTCAGTTCATTCTGAAACTGAGATGTGTTTATTATAGGGAAACCTGGGGAGACGGTTTCTCCTCAAATTCTTAGAGTGAGATCTCCAAAGCATGTGCACATATGTTCACAACATTACGAGTAACTCGAACGTTACAAGTGACGTATCCTCCTAAACTAATACTATTCTTTCTTTGCAACGAATTAAAACTCTTTGAAGGGGCAGAATTCCGACCTGATAACAAGAGATTAAAACCTCACCGTTTTTCCTTACTGCGCTCTTGTCCACATGTATGAAGCGCTGTTACAGCCATCTGTGGTGTAATATGTCAGGTAACACAGTTTACTAATATACGATAGCTGGAAAAGCATATCAAGCATCACAATGTAAGTGTAAATTTTACATTTAATCTCTGAAAACGTTGTCATTTTTACTACTACGTGTGACGTCTAGAGAGAGCGAATATATTTATTCTATACTTTAAACAATATTCGAAAATAACTACTTTATAAAATCTTTTTCAAATCCTGCAACCGGGAATGAATTTGACTACTGAGACGAAGGAAGTGCTCTACACCTTGGATCTCATTTCGTTTGCTCCTGCCTTGTCAGTAGGCCCCTACCTGAGAAATGTCACAGCTCAAGCAATTCTATGAAGGTCGAAATCTCGCACTTACTGAAGATGGAAAATGTATCAGCGCCACTTCCCGTATCCTAGCATACAGAAAATCTACGATACATCACTAGGCGAAGATGATGGCGGACGAAAGCCACGTCAACCGTCGTCATGGACCTGGAAGTTCACGGACAAGCGTGGAGGTTCAATACAATAGTATAATCCACTGCAGTGATGAAGAACCTTCAGGGGTACACAGAAATCAGGAACATACTCCAGATAAATGTGAGCAGGTCCACCATTCGTCGTCGTTGTCATCGTCGTCTCAACGAGAAAGGAGCGTACAGACGAAAATCAACGGTTAAGGAAGTGTTGAAGTAGCAATATAAGGCTGGATGATTAAACTTAGCAGTGGTGAATTGAAGGAGACCGTTTCGTGCTGGTGTGGACTGAGGTAAGTTCCTCTGTCTCGCGCAGCGAGTGTCGGTCTTACTCCCTCTCAGGACACGATATTGGGAACAAATTTGTTTACAGTCGAGAAGGTGTATTATACTGCACCAAATACTTCAGTTCATGTATATAGTCCAAGAGGAGCGACATTGGACAGCAAATATTTCCGTCAGAGGCAAAGGTATGGCCGAACTGCTGTCACAGTTTATGGAGAAAAGTCAGTAAATGGTTGCGGCGTTCTGTGGTCTGCACTGTCCGTTTGGTAGTCATTACTACTGCGAAAAACTGGAGAACGTAATGCTTCCCTCTGTTAGTCAGAGAGTTTCGAGAAGTGGAATAATCTTCCAACATGACTGTTCTCCTGTCCTCAAAGCGAACTGTCTAAAACACTGGTTTCACATGAATAGAGATATCGATCTGCAATGCTGCCCTCCCAAAGGTGTTGACAGCAGCCCCAAGTTTGGGCAGAAAAGGAGAAAATTAACATCTTCAACTTTTGTTGTCCTGATTTCCTCAGCTGCGTGTAATATTACGGTATATTCATAATGTTTCCTTTTTGGACCGTCTGACTACAACTGAATGAAACACAATTTTCGTGCCATACGCGTTTCGCCTTATTCACTGCAAGGCATCTTCAGTGGCCTGGAATATGTACATATTTTTAATATTTAGTTTACGTTTTGGAGCAATATACCTACAGGTTATAAACAGTTCTGGAGGCTTGTTTTTGCTATGATGTAGTAATATTTTAAATTCTGCTTACAGGTTGTATGATCGATTTTCTGTATATTATGTTTCTGTTCCATTTTTAGTGCCGTTTCTCTTCTCATAATTACATTCCACAGCACTGAGAACTAAACACTTTGCTTTGATGCAGTATTTTGGTTCTTGTTGCCGACTGTCGGATGTTATTGCCAAAGATCGAATGTTACTGTCAAATTTCGAAAGCAATTTTTGAAGTATCTGTGACCTTTTTGTGTGTGCATTGGAAATTTGTGGTAAGGTTCTATGCGACCAAGTTGCTGAGATTATCGGTCCCTAAGCTTACGCACTACTTTATCTAACTTAAAGTAACTAATGCTAAGGACAACACACACGCCCATGCCCGAGGGAGGACTCGATCCTCCGACGTGGGGAACCACGCGGACCGTGAGAAGACGCCTAAGACCGTGCGGTTGTGTGTGTGTGTGTGTGTGTGTGTGTGTGTGTGTGTGTGTGTGTGTGTGTGTCTGTGTGTGTGAAGCATGCAGCACTAAGACATATGTTACATAGATTAAACAGGATCCCGCTCAACAAGAGAAACTATGAAACAGAAATGAGCGCAATAATACAAATAGCTAGGAACAATGGGTATGACACACATGTAGTACACAGGCTCAAGCAATTTATAAAAAACGCAAATACAAAATCAACACAACAATTCCAGAATACAATACGACTTACAAGCTTCAAACTCACAAACTCATTCAACGAACAGACACGATGACAACATCACACAGAAAGGAACCAGATGATACACTATGACTCGCACACATAAATTAACACACAGAGTTGTCAACATACTACAGAGACAGGGCTTCCACATAGCATATAAGACTGAGAAACCCCCCCCCCTCCCCTAACCAGTGACACCTAAGCAAACCAGAAACCAAGAGGGATAAATTCTGGGCATCAGGAATATATCAATTTGAATGTGAAAGTTGTGATGCAGTATGCATAGGCATCACATGCAGGAATTTTAAAACACGGTACAAAAAATTTATCAGGTGCTGGAAGTACGAAAGAAACGATTCCAAATTGCAGAAAGTATAAGACACCATGACCACCATCCTACATACCATGGAACAAGAAATGAACTAATTTCTTTGTCACATTGCGGTTGACAATGCTAATGGAAGCATTGAAGAGAAAGTATTTATTTTTGTTAATTTATTTTTCTTCTGTGCTATCCAGATTTCAGCTTTTATTCCATCACCAAATACAATGGTAAAAGCTACAACATGCAAATTATAAGACACATTATAAAGAAGTTGAAAGTTTTTACAAAATATTAGATTCACGGAGACACAGAATTACGTGATATTCACTTACTTGATGGACCAATATTAAGTCATATCTGTTAAAGTAGCCCAAAGCAGGTAATCAAGGGTAGCACTAAGGTGTTTTTGAGAGGTAATTGTCTAAGAATATAGACTCTAGAATCATTGGTAAATTTGGAAGTATTACAGATATACGCTTACAAGTGTTAGGTATCATGTGCCCGCATGTGCTTCCCTTTCGAGGCAGCATTTTCAATCATCATTATTGCTTTTATGTATACACCAGATCGTTAATAACCTGAAGTGAAGATACTTTATGCAGCATGAAATAACCGAAGTCTGTAAGGAGGAGACGAAATAAAGTACAGAAGCCAATGAATCTCATTCAACGGTACAGTAAGTGCCAGTAGTAATGCAAAAAGTGCTAAATATAACGATATGAGTGAAAAAACAGTGGGGCAGGGGGGAAGGGGGGGGGAAGGTAGGACGTAGAAATAGAGGGAGAAAAATAAAGTCAGATATTATTATGTAAAGGCTTTTGTCATTGGCATGGTATATACTTAGGTTACGCAAATATTTTATCCTTTGACACCTGTTACAATTCCATGTTGACAAGAGCCTTTACCAGTGGGCGTATCCATATGTGCATGTATTCTGACGTACGCTGAATGTAATCTGGCTGCTGTCTTAAGCCATGGCTTGCGATGTTACCGGTTTTCATTTCAGTTTTATGTATAAAAAGAGTCGCTCAACTTCAGCTAATGTAATTCACCACCATGTCGCGTAACATAGCCGTTCCTTCTGAAGAATATATTTATAGAAATATCGAAAGCTAGGTTAAGGGATAAATAAATCTTTGGTTTGCAACTGGTTGGCTGATTGTTTCCACCTCTTCAGATCGATATAGTTGCTGATTCGCAGCCATGTTTAAGATTTTTAAATAGAGACCGTTCGTAAGTCTAGAATGTGTAATATCTTACTAATTCGTGCTGATATAGCTACCGTCTTGTTACAGACACGTTATGTTTTATTAAATCCGACTTTCATCATAAGGATATCACGATAATTTTCATTCCATTTGAATTAGGACAGTGCACATTTCCATAGCGTTGCCCATTCTTTGCTTGAAATGGTTCAAAATGGCTCTGAGCACTGTGGGACTTAACATCTGTGGTCATCAGTCCCCTAGAACTGAGAACTACTTAAACCAAACTAAACTAACGACATCACTCACATCCACGCCCGAGGCAGGATTCGAACTTGCGACCGTAGCGGTCACGCGGTTCCAGACTGAAGCGCCTAGAACCGTACGGCCACACCGGCCGGCTTTGCTTGAAGATAACAGTAAACGTAGAGAAAAATTATGGTGAACAGTATATTTTCTCTCATTATCAAAAATGGTCTGATAACGCTCAGGTGGTGTACCGATTCCACACCTGTAGAAACCTACTGGATCCCAGTTAAAGATATCGTCAAACCAGGTTTCATGTGAATTTTCGTCCAGAGAGGAATATTCTTTACTGATTTCCGATAACGACCGTGGGAGGTAAATGTTTTTGGGTATATGATCAGAAGAATAAGTATCTGAAGGACGACTTTTCAAACTCTTGGACAGCTTTGTTCGTGAAATGGGCGGAGTGCTATAAAATAAATAAAATAAATAAAAAAAATGTTATTTTAAATCTGTTAATTATTCTATCTGTATGATGGTGATTGTGATTGCAATTGTATTTGCTTATCTGGAACGTGGACGTTTATTTATTCGGTATCAGACGCTTGACAATGGCTTTTTCGTAAAGGCAATGTTACTCGTAGTTGACCGTGAAATAAAACTGAATAATCGGACTTCGTAATTAAATCGTTTCCAAAGACTGCTGCGGTAGGTGCGGACTCATAATCTAAATCTCAATATTACAATAATTTACCAGCCATGCCAATACGTCGTACAGAGGTGATTGTCTACTAAACATAAAAAAGTTACACAGTTAGTTAAATCAGATATATTCAATGAATATGCCTACAGTTCATAATCCTACTTACTTTTATAAATATAAATTCTTTACAGAATCGAGTGCCTAGTGTGGTTGCAACTCGCAGTATTCTTCTATAACATGAAATATGGCGGTGTGCCAGACAATAAAATAAAATACGTGCTTCTCGCACCACTTCAACCAGAGCTCTCCATTTCTTAATCAAACATAAGAGTAACGTAATTGTGCTTTTGTTTTATCAGCGACACAGCGCTGCAGTTGTGTGCGATAGGCTTTATTTATTTGTCACTGATTATTTATCTAATTAATATTTCGCGTTTCCGAGGAAACTCACGCTCGGCATGCAAATGTGCCTTTATAGTGCGTTATTGCGTATTATCAACACGTGATGTAGTGCAGAGGTTTTCGTAAAGCACAACACTCTTTTTGAGCCACGAGAGGCATAATCTGTTCACACTACCTTTTTCCCGAGTATATGTCTTTTGTTACGGCTCAGCCCTTCATTCTTCTTAAGAAGTTAAGTTAAAGACATCATAACTAGTCACCAGTAGGAATACTACATTGAATTTCTCAATGAGCCAACTGAAGACGATCAATCAAACATGCATTAGTAGTCACCCATTTGATTATCGTTGTTTTAAATTGGAGCATGCAGTACTACTGCTCCTGACTTCTGAATCTTGTATACAAAATGAAAATGTCTCACAACGCTTAAATGGTCGCACTTCATCACATGGGTCTGTCATAGAGGCTCCTAGAATGTACAACTCCATTCATGCCACAACGCTCCTTCTTGAAGCCAAAAATCTTTTTCTGACGTGTTTTGCCCAAATTCGCTCACACCACACATAGCACAAAGGATAAGATCTGCCTCTGCTGTTTTCACGCCTTTAATGAAGCCAAAGCGAACAACATACCGCAAATGTTACAACTTTCTTCACTTCCAACTATCTCGTGTGACACTTTAGCAACGTTAGTAAGTTACAGGCATGCAAAATCGAAATCGTAACTGGGAGATATATACGAGAACCTTAAATAAGAAAATGACCGCTGATAAATACACGTTCAAATGGTGAGAGTCGTGTGACAATGGGGGACAGGTCTCTGGTGGCTTGTAGCTACTGTGGGTCTCGGAAACCCTCGAACATGAACGGTCCTGACCCTTGACACAGCCTCAAGCTGTTAACCAGAAGTATTTGTGGAACCTTCTACTATTATAAGTGGAGTAGAAAATGAATCGACTTATGTTTGACGTTCTATCAGGCTTACAATATTAGTAGATAAATGAAATGCAATTTAAGAAACTAGGGGATGGAATAAGACTCTAACATGCAACTACATGTTCACGAGCACAATGCTTACCACTCAACCACCAGAGAGCCATTTTCGTAACAGCTCAGGAAGACTGGGAGACTTTCTTACACTTCCACATCCTACGGTGTTGCCAGATCGTGCATGTGGCCTGACTTAGAATTCTGATGGATGCACACAAATACTGGCCTTCTTAAGCGCGTGCACCAGTGGTCCAGGGATCGTGTCTTTGCCTTGTCAGCAAAACATTCTACGTCCCTGGTTCGAAACCCGCCAACGCTTGGATTTTGATTATAATAAGCGTTGGTGGCCGAAGACTTCTGGCATAAGAAGTCACCCTCATTCTGCCAACAGTATTGTGAAAGAGGCAGGAGGAGCGAATGGAGAGTCAGGACACTATCTTGTCCCTGGGGAGGGAAACTGCGCCTGAAAGCGGAAGAACCAGCAACAGTCAGCAGCATGAGGATGCGGAAGGATATCGAAACGAGCATTAAAGGTACATAACGTGCATCCATAGGACATGTTGCCTGCAACTGGAAAAGTGTCATGATGATCTCTCAATTGGCAAAAGTTTCTGAAATGGTGCCCATTTGGATCTCTAGCTGTGGAGTGCCAAGGGGGAGGTGACCATGAGAAAAAGACTGAATAACCAACAAAGGGATAATGTCCTACAAGCCGGGGCGTGGAATGTCAGAAGCTTGAACCTGCTAAGGAAACTAAAATTCGGATAAGCGAAATGCTAAGGCCCAAACTGGATATAGTAGGTGTCAGTGAAGTGAAATGGAAAGAAGACAAGAATTTCTGTTCAGATCAATATAGGGTACTATCAACAGCAGCAGAAAGTAGTATAATGGAAGTAGGATTAATTATGAATAGGAAGGTAGGACAGAGAGAGCTGTCGGTTCTTGTCAGCATCGACAGCAATACAACACGGACAACAACAGCTCAATTATACATGCCAATGTAACAAGTTGACAATGAAGAGATAGAGGAAGCATATGAGGAGTCAGAAAGAATAATGCAAGCAGATGAAAATCTAATAGTCATAAGGACTGGAATGTAGTTGTAGGGGAAGGATTAGAAGGAAAGGTTACAGGTGAATATGAGCTTGGGACGAGGAATGAGAGTGGTGAAATAATAATTGAGTTCTGTGATAAATTTCAGATGGCAATAGCGAATACTCTGTTCACGAATCATAGGAAGAGGATGTATACTTGGAAAAGGCCGCGTGATACAGAAAGATTTCAGTTAAATTACGTCATGGACAGGCAGAGAATCGGAAATAAAATATTGGATTGTACAGTGTACCCATGATCAGATATAGACTCAGATCACAGTTTAGTAGTGACGAAGCGAGACTAGCCAGGACGAATCAATACGCAAAGAAGTGGGATACAGAAGTAATATGGAATGACGAGGTACGCCTGAAGTTCACGAAGTTCCTTAAGCCTATAGATAGAGCAATCAGGAATAGCTCAGTAGGCAGTACAGTTGAAGTGGAGTGAACATCTCTAAAAAGGGTAATAACAGAAGATGTAAATATAAAAATAGTTACAAAGGGAGTAACTGTGAAGAAACCATGGGTAACAGAAGAAATACCTCAGCTGATCAATGAAAGAAGGAAGTACAAAATTGTTCAGGGAATTTCATAAACACAGAAATATAAGTCGCTTAGGAATGAAATAAACAGGAATTGCAGGGAAGCAAAGACGAAATGGCCGCAGAAGAAATGATTGTCAGGTAGACTGACTCAGCATATAGGAAGGTCAAAAAAACCTTTGGTGAAATTAAAAGCAAGGGTGGTAACATTAAGAGTGCAACAGGAATTAAACTGTTAAATGCACTGGAGAGAGCGAATAGCTGGAAAGAGTACATTAAAGGCCTCTATCATAGGGAATGCCTTTCTGAATTGATAGAAGAAACCCACGGAGTCGATTTAGAAGACATACGGGGTTCCAGTTTTAGAATCAGAATTTAAGAGAGTTTTGCAGGGCTTAATATCAAATAAGGCCGAAAGAATAGACAATATTCCAGCAGAAATCGTTGGTGGAAGTGGAAGCAAAACGATTATTGACGTTGACATGTAGAGTGTATGAATCTGACTTTCGGAAAAAATATCATCCGCACAATTCCGAAGAGAGCAAGAGCTAACAAGTGCGATAATTATCGCACAAGCAGCTTAACAGCCAATGCATCCAGGTTGCTGACAAGAATAATGTACAGAAGAACAGAAATGCAAATCGGGGATGTGTTAGATGTCGATCAGTTTGGCTTTAGGAAAGGTAAAAGGCACCAGATATGTATTTCCGACGTTGTGGTTGATAATGGAAGCAAGAGTAATGAAAAATAAAGACCCGTAAATGGGATTTGTCGACGTGGAAAAAGTGATCGACAACTTGCGCAAGACGTTCGAAATTCTGAGAAAAATAGGGGTAAGCTATACGGGGAGACGGGTAACATACAATACGTACAAGACCCTAGAGGGAATAATAAGAATGGACGACCAAGACCTAAGTACTCCCATAAAAAGGGGTATAAAACAGGGATGTACTCCTTCGCCCTTACTAGTCAATCTGTACATCGAAGGAGCAATGATGGGAATAAAAGAAAGGTTCAAGAGTGGAATTAAAAATCAAGGTGAAAGGATATCAATAATAAAATTCGCTAATGACGTTGCTATCCTCAGTGAAAATGAGGAAGAATTACGTCACCTGCTGAATGGAATGAACAATCCAATTAGTACAGATTATGGACTGAGAGTAAACCGAAGGAAAGTCATGAGAACTAGCAGAAACGAGAACAGCGAGAAACTTAACATCAGGATTAATGGTCACTTAGTAGACGAGGTTAAGGAATTCTGCTACCTAGGCAGCCAAATAACTAACGACGCACAGAGCAAGGAGGACATCGAAAGCAGACGAACACTCTCAAAAAGTGGATTCCTGTCAGACAAGTCCACCAGTAACAAACATAGGCCTTAATTTGAGGAAGAAATTTCTGAGAACTACGTTTGGAGCCCAGCCTTGTAGGGTAGTGAAACATGGAGTGTGGGAAAAATGGAAGAGGAGAGATCGAAAACTTTGAGATGTGTTGCTACGAGTTTTGAAAATTAGGTGGTCTGGTAAGGGAGTGAATGAGGAGGTTCTGCGTTGAATTGGAGAGGAAAGGAATATGTGGAAAACACTGGCAAGCAGAAGGGATGGGATGATAGGACACCTGTTAAGACATCGGGGAATGAATTCCACGGTACTAGCTGGATTGCCGGCCGGTGTGGCCGAGCGGTTCTAGGCGCTTCAGTCTGGAATCGCGCGACCGCTACGGTCGCAGGTTTAAATCCTGCCTCCGGCATGGATGTGTATGATGTCCTTAGGTTAGTTAGGTTTAAGTAGTTCTAAGTTCTGGGGGAGTGATGACCTCAGATGTTAAGTCCCATAATGCTCAGAGCCATTTGAACCATAATAGCGGGAGACTTAGAGGGAAAAAACTGTAGAGGAAGACAGACGTTGGAATACATCCTGCAAATAATTGTGAACGTAGCTTTCAAGTGCTACTCTGGGATGAAGAGGTTGGCACAGGAGAGGAATTCGTGACTGGCCGCGTCAAACCAGTCAGACGTTTCGTATTCTGGAATAGTATTTTTCGATTTAAGAAACTTTTTCGAGATAATGGAAGTTTCTAAATGGATTCGATTCGATGCTATGATGGCGTACAGCTATTCCCTATTCCGCTGAAATGAGACAATGATAATTATTTGATTATTGCTGATACTGAACCAGTTAACAGAGAACTGAGCTTTTTCACCGTGTAATTCGCAAGCACCACACGTTAGAGCACCATCACGAATATTGCATATGTGGGTTTCAGTGACACTAATTTATTAGTTGGCAGGTGTGAGTTTGATTCATATTTCTGTCATATATTTAAAACAAACAGCGAAGAGATCTCATTCTCGTCTAGTAAAGACAAGTGAAGCCCGTCAGGTTGTACTGTAATAAAAAATCCGCTTTATAAACATCATACCCCTTCGTTATAAACTGGGTCAGGGCCGGCTTAATTTGCTCCAAAGCAGAGGCGGATGTCGCGGCAAACAGAAACTGTGTCGCCAGTGAGTTTCATTAAACTAGAAAATTTTATTTAATGAACCAGTGTTTCCTTTAGTTCGCAGGAGATTTAGCAACTGGCGAAAAATAAATAAGTAAATAGATAAATAAATAAATAAATCAGTATCCAACGTCTGATTTTACTTAGTTAACAGTCTGGTTATGTGCTGGGTTTGAGGCTCCACGACAAAAATTTACATCCTGCCACCTCGTTTTAAACTCGTTCATACTTTGTTACGGAATCATATTAAATGTTTTTTTGTGATTCATTAACACGGAGATGAGGTTCTAGACAGGGCTCCAGGCAGAGCACAAAAATTTTCAAGTTCAGATTTATAACTGATACTGATGAAGACTTCGATGTTTCACAACTCTTTATACATCGTCACCAGTGACGAACACAGCTGTGATCCAGCCTGGGTAGGGCACGAAAGTTTTGCACAGTTACAGTGGCTGTAAGTGCTTCGTTTCAGTCGAGATCCAGAAAGAAGAGGATCGTCCTGTTTTAAAATTCACACTTGTAGACTAATAACTGCTCAGTCATGAGCACAGAGAAATTAGTGGTGGTGCGATGTTAATTCTGACGTTCCCGTAAAGGGCTTGCCACTGTTAATCGCCTTGCTTTTAATTAGTTAGTTTAATATCCAGTGTACGACAAACAACTTCTATCAGAAACGACGGTTTACAGGCATGGGAAAACCTTTCAAAGAGGCTAAATACTTAGAAGTATCAGAGAGCTGTACCAGTCCAGATAGTCTCTAAATATCTTGCTCATAGAAGCCGGCCGGTGTGGCCGAGCGGTTGTAGGCGCTTCAGTCTGGCACCGCGCGACCGCTACGGTCGCAGGTTCGAATCCTACCTCGGGCACGGATGTGTGTGATGTCCTTAGGTTTAACTAGTATGTTCTAGGGGACTGATGACTTCAGATGTTAAGTCCCATAGTGCTCAGAGCCATTTGAACGATTTTAGTACATAAAAGTATTTGATTTTGTCTAAAGATTACTGGAACGACTTATGCCACGGAATTAACTCAGATTCTAATGAGTATGGTGGGGATTTCAAAATGTCACTTACTGTAATAATACTGAGTTATCAAGCGTTAAGAACTGTTTCATCTCCAATGGTGCGTTTCCTAGTACGGTATTTGAAACATTGTGATGCTGACTTACATCTGGACTGATTACCCGAAGGAATACATATTCTCAAGCAGTCTCCTGTGGTATCTATTTTTTTATAGTCGAACGACTGTACCGCAAAGAGACGATCGTCAAGGCAGCAAGGCAATTACTTTAAGTGGGCTACATGCAAATCAGGCGTAACGCGACTCAGGTCGGTCGGACACTTTTGGATACGATAGTATGTATGTATGAACGTACGTATGTGTGTATGTATGTGTGTATTTATTTCTCCTAAACCACTGGTGTGATTTATTTCAACGAAACGTTGTTCGCTTGCCATTTACTGTCTAAAAATAACCACCGAAGGAAACCGAGAGGGGTGGGGGGGGGGGGGGGGGGGGGCGGGAAGAACCACCCACCTATGAAAATGGAGGGGTTTGGAGTGAAATAGCAGTACAACATACGACGCAAGATTATCCATATTTTAGTTAGCCATTATTTGAGAACGCAAGCACTTAGAGTCACAACAAACTTTACATAAAATTTCAGTTCTCTCCAAAACTTTTTCTCGCCGACGACAGAGACAAATTGATGAACGTTTGTCGCTTACTGCATTTTCACACTTGATGTAGTGAAACTGCCACATGAAGCTAGTAGTACGTCTGTACTACTAGCAGTATTCGTGTACTTTTCAGGGAATATTCTCATATATCACTAAATGTTCCAAAAAGGTTGTATGACACTTAGGTCTGGAGGAACGACGTCGTAAACACTGAATACATGAAGTACTATCGCATCATGCAAGATGTTTAAAGCTGTCTCTTCATTGCTATTAATTATAACTGCTACAATTTTCACACACAGTTTCCATATTTGCCGCTGAGTGTACCTACAAAAATATTTATCGTTGTACGAAGTAAACTTCATGGAGATATGAAGAAAAATTCTGATATTCCTGATAAGCTGCCACATCATGAAAAACATTCTGTTTTATCACTACTTTGCTTCGAATCCTATTCGCAAAACATTTATCAGGCGGTATCCACACATGCCGCTGACTGTACTTAGAAATACATAATTTTTCAGCACACGGTTAAGAAGATATGACCTACCAAACACTGACATGCCTTAGATACTGCCGCATCAGGCGTGACGTTTTTATTCATTACAACCTTACTACTACCAACTGTACTCAGAACATGTTTCGCAGACAGAAGGTGCATGTACCACTACTGTACGCACGCGTAAAATTACATCATTGTACAGAACGTAGTTCAGGAGATATGACGGCACAACATTAAACAGCGTGAAAATCAAACTGCAGCGCGAAATCTGCTAGAAATGCAGGTGAAACATGCAGATAAACGAGCAAAACACGTTAAATACGAGGGTCATTCAATAATTAGACATATTGATCCGGGAAAAAATTGGAAGTAGGCCAATTTCGTATTTTTATGGCTTTAAGTTGGCATCATTGGGAGGAGCCCTGATCAGCTGATGTATCAACATTGTTTTGTTTATAACCTCACAAATACATTTCAAGATGCCAGTTCCGCTTGAAACATCCACATTAGTTGAACAACGTTCCATTATTCGTTTTTTACTTGCTGAAGGTGAGAAACCAGTGAATATTAACTGTATAATGTCTAAAGGTTATGGTGAAGGTTGTATGAATCGTGAAATTTTTACAAGTGGGTAGAGCAGTTCAAAAATGGTCGGGACTCAGCGATTGACGAACACCATTCTGGCCGAGCATTTGCATTTTCAATTCCCTCACTTGAAAGTCGAATTGATGACGTTATTCGTACCGACTGCAGTGTGACTGTGGAAATGATAGTTGATAAGGTTCAACTTAGTACTGGTACTGTTCATAACATTGTCTGTAACAAGCTGAAATACCGCAAAACATGTGCAAGGTGAGTCCCAAAGGAGTTGACACGGCTACACAAGGATACAAGTTTGAGAATGTGCACAGAGCTAAAGGAACGTTATGAAAGAGAAGGTGAGCACTTTCTCAACAAAATTTTAACTTTTCGTGAAACTTGATTTTATTATGAACCTGAATCAAAAAGAAAATGCATAGAGTGGAAGCACACCAACTCAACTGTCAAGAAAAAATTCAAAACCCAAGCATCAGCAGAGGAAGTCACTTTGACGATGTTTTTTGTGATTATCTCGAAGAGCATCGTACAATCAACAGCCAATAGTATTCGGATTTACTTTTAAATAAGGCGAAACCAGCCGTGAGAGAGAGATGTCGTGGATCTCAGAGGAGAAGTGTAAAGACAACACACTTCCTCATATTGCTCAACTAACCCGTGAAACCATCGACAAAATAGGCTAGGAAGTACCGCCTCATTGCTCTTACAGTCATTTATAACCGAGTGATTTCCATTTGTTTGGTGCATTGCGTAGGAAGTGGTTCCATAACAACGAGGACGTGAAATTGTGGAAAATTGGTTTAAACATCAGGGTAAAGAGTTCTTTGCAGCCAGAATAAAAAAAAGCTTGTAGCCAGTTGGAACAAGTGCATAAATGTTCAGTAGAAAAATTATTATTTTGTAAAAATTAACGCTTTCTTCTTCAGCCCAATTTGTCTCTTTAATTACTGAATGACCCTCGTCTATGAGAAATGCGGGAGGAAAGAGATGGCAGACAGAATGGGGAGGAGGTAATGGAAAGGAAAGGAAAGAGAGGGAGATGGCCAATAAAAGGGGAAAGGGGACACAGACAGAAAGAGGGGAAGCAGAGGGTGGGTAGACAGAGGGGCAAAAGAGGGCAGACATGAAGTCATTAACATATATTGCTGAAATAATGCAGAACTTCTTGAGAGTGTTACTTGGCTTTTATTGTTTGACTGCATCCACAAAACACAATCAAATGAGCAATCACACAAAAAAACATAAATTAATTCCAGAAAACAACACTAAGTAGTCAAATACAAAAACTAAAAATAATCAAGGAACCAAAGGAGTTCCGTGAGCAGTCATACTCCGCTGCGTTGGAACGTCTCGGCTTTTAGCGCGACCACTCGAAGTCGCTGTCGTTCGCCACACAGCCTCCCTGCTGAATGTGCGGAGCACCCGGGATGTATGGGTACTTGAAGCATACCAGTCGACCTGCTCGTGTGTCTATGCGGTGCTTGCTCGGGCTATGTCTGCTGACTGGACGGTGGAGGCACAAGAGAAACTGTTTCCTCCGATATCCTCGCTGCAGAACTATAGACCTATATCTCTAACGTCGATCAGTTGTAGAATTTTGGAACACGTATTGTGTTCGAGTATAATGACTTTCCTGGAGACTATAAATCTACTCTGTAGGAATCAAATGGTTCAAATGGCTCTGAGCACTATGGGACTCAACTGCTGTGGTCATAAGTCCCCTAGAACTTAGAACTACTTAAACCTAACTAACCTAAGGACATCACAAACATCCATGCCCGAGGCAGGATTCGAACCTGCGACCGTAGCGGTCGCGCGGTTCCAGACTGTAGCGCCTTTAACCGCTCGGCCACTCCGGCCGGCCTCTGTAGGAATCAGCATGGGTTTCGAAAAAGACGGTCATGTGAAACCCAGCTCGCGCTATTCGTCCACGAGACTCATAGGGCCACAGATACGGGTTCACAGGTAGATGCCGTGTTTCTTGACTTCCGCAAGGCGTTCGATACAGTTCCCCACAGTCATTTAATGAACAAAGTAAGAGCATATGGACTATCAGGCCAATTGTGTGATTGGATTGAGGAGTTCCTAGATAACAGGACGCAGCATGTCATTCTCAATGGAGAGAAGTCTTCCGAAGTAAGAGTGATTTCAGGTGTGCCGCAGGGAGTGTCATAGGACCGTTGCTATTCACAATATACATAAATGACCTTGTGGATGACATCGGAAGTTCACTGAGGCTTTTTGCGGATGATGCTGTGGTGTATCGAGAGGTTGTAACAATGGAAAATTGTACTGAAATGCAGGAGAATATACAGCGAATTGACGCATGGTGCAGGGAATGGCAATTGAATCTCAATGTAGACAAGTGTAATGTGCTGCGAATACACAGAAAGATAGATCCTTTATCATTTAGCTACAAAATAGCAGGTCAGCAACTGGAAGCAGTTAATACCATTAATTATCTGGGAGTACGCATTAGGAGTGATTTAAATGGAATGATCATATAATGTTGATCGTCGGTAAAGCAGATGCCAGACTGAGATTCATTGGAAGAATCCTAAGGAAATGCAATCCGAAAACAAAGGAAGTAGGTTACAGTACGGTTGTTCGCCCACTGCTTGAATACTGCTCAGCAGTGTGGAATCCGTACCAGATAGGGTTGATAGAAGATATAGAGAAGATCCAACGGAGAGCAGCGCGCTTCATTACAGGATCATTTAGTATTCGCGAAAGCGTTACGGAGATGATAGATAAACTCCAGTGGAAGACTCTGCAGGAGAGACGCTCAGTAGCTAAGTACGGGCTTTTGTCAAAGTTTCGAGAACATACCTTCACCGAAGAGTCAAGCAGTATATTGCTCCCTCCTACGTATATGTCGCGAAGAGACCATGAGGATAAAATCAGAGAGATTAGAGCCCACACAGAGGCATACCGACAATCCTTCTTTCCACGAAGAATACGAGAAGGGAATAGAAGGGAGAACCGATAGAGGTACTCAAGGTACCCTCCGCCACACACCGTCAGGTGGCTTGCGGAGTATGGATATAGATGTAGATGTAGATGCCTCGTTTGCTGGGTGAGGTTCTTCGCTACAGTCAGCGGGCATGTAAGCTGGCTTGGCTCTTTCCATTGACACCACGGTTGGCTTCCCATTGTAGGAGATTTCCATCGTATGTGTGTTTCGGCGCTAAACTTCGTAAGGCCCCGAATACGGTTGTTGCAATGGTGGTTTGATGATGTCTGATCTCAACATAATGTGCGTACAACTGCTCAAGTCTTTGTGCATGAAAGTTGGTTGATGTACATGCCTAGTGCCTAGAATTGTGCCCAGACGCGACACTTGTTGTAACTGCTCTATGAACGTAGGTGGTGTATCAAATTCTCCTGTTGTAGGACTCCTGTCTTCAATGAAGTCCGCTGAGACGTGGATATTCTGGCCATACACAATTCCTGCGGTAGACGTGCCTAAGTCAGGCTTGTAAGCAGTGCGCAAACCAAGTAATACCAAGGCAGAGCCTGTGTCCATTTATCCTCATGAGAAAAAAAATGGTTCAAATGGCTCTGAGCACTATGGGACTTAACTTCTGAGGTTATCAGTCCCCTAGAACTTACAACTACTTAAACCTAACTAACCTAAGGACATCACACACATCCATGCCAGAGGCAGGATTCTAACCTACGACCGTAGCGGTCGCGCGGTTCCAGATTGTAGCGCCTAGAACCGCTGAGCCACTCCGGCCGGCCTCCTCATGACACATAAGAGTAGTTTTTAAAGCTCGATGCCATCTTTCAACCATACCGTTACTCCTAGGATGATAACTGGTAGTTTTGTTGTGGTTAATTCCTCACAGCTTGGCTGAATGTTGAAATAAAGTTTACTCAGACTGTCTCCCTCTTTCCGTGGTTACATATACGGGACATCCAAAACGCGCTATCCACACGCCAATGAACGTGTTTGCTGTCGTTTCTGCTGAAATGTCCGCTATCAGAACGGCTTATGCCCAACGGGTATACCGATCAATTACCTTAAAAAGGTAGCGAAAACCATCTGAAGGCTGTAATGGTCCCAGCAAGTCAATATGGACATGAGCGAATCTTTCGCAACTGTCAGGAAAAATCGCTAACGGAGGATGGGCGTGACGACCTACTTTGCTTCTTTGGCAGGCCAAACATTCTTACGCCCATCTCCTGCATTCTTTGCTTACCTCGGGCCAGACGAAACGTTCTGTCACCTGATGCCATAATGGACCAGATCGTGAACACTATGAAATACTCATTGCGGTAGTCCGTTGGCACAAACGGGCGCTTTCTACCTATAGAGACGTCGCACCAAACTTTGAGGCTCGAGTTCGGTAATCTGATTTGGACTAGATGGAGACACGTGTTCTCGTTCGAGAGGACATGTTGCAACTCTGCATCCTTCTCTTATGCCTCTGTCAACTCGTGAAAATCAATGGTTTGGGATATGCCATTTATTCGGGAAAGATAATCTGCTGCAAAATTGTCTGCCCCTGCTATATGCCGTATGTCGTATGTATAAATTCAACCTGCCTGTGTTGTCTTGGAGAACTGTGTTTGCCTAGCTGTTTGAAAACAAACGTTAAGGGTTTATAGTCCGTGAAAACGATGAAGTCTTTGGCATCTACTGACGTTCTGAAATATGTGTTTGCCTCACAAATCGCCAGCCACTCACGACCATATGCACTCCAGTTTCTTTTCTGCATATTTCATTTTTTGGAAAAAAATTCCAAAGGCTGCCACGCAAAAGTAACATATTGTTGCAGGACTGCGCCTATGATGACTGACTTGCATCGAAAATAACTGTCAAAGGTGCGGTCGGATCAGGGTGTGCTAGAAGCGTTTCGTCAACTACACTTTGTTTCACTGTCTCGAGCGAGTGTTGCATTTCCATAGAATACTGAATTCTGCGTTTACCTTGAGCGTTGGTACCTGCGAGTGCTGCTGTCAACGGCTCCTGTTTCTCCGGCGTCCCTGGTAATTGCCGCCTGTTGAAATTTACCATTCCTAGAAATCTTCGTAATTCTTGGTATGTGGCCGGGGGTGATACTTGCTGTAACTCTTGCACCTTCTTCGGCTTTGTAGTAATTCCAGCTGCGGAAACTAAATACCCTAAAAAAGTCACTTGGTGATGTCCTAGGACAAACTTCTTGCAATTAATGCTCGCGCCATAATCACTGAGACGTTTAAAAACCTATGTCAGATGATCCTTATGCTCGGCTGTAGTTTTAGAAAATACTAGAATGTAGTCAATATAAGCGAAACAAAAATGCAGGCCACGCAAAACTTCATCGATAAACCTTTGCCATTTCTGGGCTGCATTTTTAAGTCCAAAAGGCATATACATGTGTTCGAAAAGGCCAAACTGGGTAGTTATAGCTGTCTTTGGGACGTCTTCTGCCGCCACTAGAATATGCATATAAGCTCTCGCACAATTCACTACACTGAACACAAGTGATCCCGCTAGCAAATTGTTAAACTCCTGTAAATCCGGAACCGGATGCTTGTCTCGCACTGTCCTTGCGTTTAGAGCCCGGAAATCGCCACAAGGTCTCCCTGTTTTATCTTTCTTGGAAACTGATGCAACGGCGAAGCCCGAGGGATGTTAGACGGATGGATCATGTTTTCCTTCAACAATTTCTCAAATTCCTGTTTTGCTATTACTAGGCGGTCAGGTGGTAATTTCCGTGACCGTGCAGACACTGGAGGACCTGGTGTGGTTTTGATGAAATGTTGCCTATTATGTTTCACATATTTCTTCTCGTATTGTGTTGTAACAATTGCGGAAAAGTGTTGAAACAGCTGCTCATTTGTGACGAATGCTTCTCGCACCTGTTTCGTGGGATAAGGTGCCTGGGTGCCTCTTTTATAGCAACGGGAAGTATTGTCGATTAGACAGCCCCTCCTGACATCAGACAGCAAGGTGAAATTCGCAATGAAGTCTGCTCCTATTATTAGTTCTGCTACATCAGCTATAATAAACTGCCACTGATATCTCTTCCCCTGTCCGAAATCTAAGGGCAGAGTTATTTCACCATATGTCTTAATCACCGAGTCGTTTGCTGCAGAAAACTGTAAGGGCATGGGCTTCACACGAACACGTAAGGTCTTGTGCGGGTATAAGGAAGCATCCGACCCTGTGTCTATGAGAAACTTGCATCGCGAAAGTTTGTGTGCCACAAAGAGTCTGTGCGAGAATGTATTGCTTTGTTGGCGCTGTAAATAATTCCCGGAGCCGGTCGCGCCTATTGCCGGCCGCTCGCGAAGTTTGGGTAATTGCACGGTGGTGAGTATCGTGTTGCACGTTCACCAAAACGCTCGTGATAACAACAAAATTGACGACGATGTGGGCTCGGGCTGTTGCTCCTAGCTGGTGATTGAGAATACGTTTTCCGTCGTCTCTGAATTTCTTCTCCTTGTGGTCTACTTCCGTTTGCTCATGCTGCACTGTTAACGTCTCTACTTGGCATGACAGCTGCTGTACTGCATTTGAAAACTGTTGCAACTCGTCCTGTACATCTGTATGGTTCTTCCACTGTGTTGCTGTGTCCACCTCTGTTGACGCTGTTGTATAATGTCGTGGAAGCTTTGTGATTGGAGGTAGCGGAAGCGAAATTGTTTCCTGTTCTCGGTCAGCCATCTCTGCCAGCTTATCTAAATTCGATTCCATGCGTAAATGTACCATGGTTTGCACTGATACCGGTAGGCGACTTTCCCACAGCACTCGCAGCATTGAGTCTGGCATTCCCGTGTCCACTGCGAGGCTTCTCAGGCGTCGGAGATATTGCGAAGGCGTCTTGTCTCCTATCTCTTCACGATGCAATACATACAGGATTTGTTCCTCAATCAACTTGGAAACCCGTTGTATTAACGCTGACTTCAGGTGTAGGTAACACTTTTCAGATGGTGGCCATAGATGTGTAGTTTTGGTACAACTGGCTTACCGCATAGTCGAATTTTGTTTTCACGTTTGCTAATCCACTATACAGGAAATTTGCTTCTGCCTGTGTAAACCAAATTTTCGGGTTCTGTGGTCAAAACGGCGGTAAACGTAGAGCCACCCGCGAGATTAAATCTGTTTCTGATTCGCCGCTGTTACGAAACGGCACGGATGAATTTTCATTTATAGTTGCTTGAATTCCGCTGCTTTCATCTTCCTGCCGTGCAATTACTGTTCGTGATCGAGTCCCTTCGATTCTTGTGGTCACTTTTTCTTGTGAGCTAATTTTCGTGTTCGTAATATCGGAGTCACCACTGAAGTTACTAAAATATATTGCTGAAATAACGCAGAACTTCGTGAGAGTGTTACTTGGCTTTTATTGTTTGACTGCATCCACAAAACACAATCAAATTAGCAATCACACAAAAAATCACAAAACAATTCCAGATAGCAAAACTAAGTAGCCAAATACAAAAACTAAGAATAATCAAGGAACCAAAGGAGCTCCGTGAGCAGTCATAGTCCGCTGCGTTGGAACGTGTTTGCTTTTAGCGTGACCACTCGAAGTCACTGTCGTTCGCCACAGACAGACGTAGACACATGGGGGTGGAGATACAGTGGGGCTGGCGGGTGGACAGGCAGGGGACAGAGGGGTGGACAGACGGAGGAGTAGGAGAGGGTGGACACACAGTGAGGCAGAAGGGGGTGGAAAGATGAGGGGCAGGACGGGGTTGACAGACAAAGAGGTAGGAGGGATGGACAGATAGAGGGGTGCAAATGGGATGGACAGAGAGAGGTGCAGGAGGGGATGGAATGAGATAAGCAGAAGTACAGAGAGGGGCAGCAGGAGATGGACAGAGAGTGGGGGAGGAAGAGGTGGACAGTGAGAGGGTTTATGGAGGTGGGCAAATGGAAGTAGGTATGGAGGTGATTGACAGGGTCAGAGGGGATAGATAGAGAGAGAGGGAAGGAGAGTAGGATGAAAAGAGATGGAATAAATGAAAAGATCAGAATGAGGAAGTGGATCGAGGTAGGGAGAAGTAGAACAAAGTCATTGATAGGGTTCACGAGGAGTTTCACAGAGAATGGGTGGAAGAGGTGATGGCCTGAGAGAGGACAGAGGAAGAGGTAGACTAATAGAAACCTAGAACAAATAAACTCTTGTGCTAAATCGACGGTCCCAGCTAGTAGTTAATAAATGGAAACCTTGTAGGCAATATCACTTGTAGTATGTTTTGAAGACGCTACAGCTACTGTTAAGAAATGTAATTCTACAGTTTTGGTTTACATTTTTCATTTCGTATGTCTACAACAGGTTGCTGTTAAGCAGTCAGTCATGATCCTTTACCCAGTGGAAATATTTTCAACTCCGAGTAACTACAGCAGCCCTCGTTGATTCGATCTTTTGTCTCACTCTACCATTTTTCCTGCTACACTTCCCTCCATTACTAAGTTAGCGGTTCCTTGATGTGTCAGAATGTGTCAATTCAACGGATTTATTTATTCAGGTTAAATCGCATTTTTTTGTCATGAACTCTACTCAGTACATCCCTATTAGTCACGCCACCTATCCACCAGATATCTAACCCCACCGTTCAAAAGCACCTATTCTCTTCTTTCCGTTCATCTATCACTTCAGTACAAGCTATGCCTCAGATAATTGCCTTCAGAAATAATTTCCTACCGTAACACTTCAATTTATAATAGATGTTTACAGATGCCTCATTTTCATAAAAGCTTTCCTTGCTATTGCCACTCTACCTTCTGTAACTTCTCAACTGTATTCGCCATCGCCAGATTTTTTGCTGTCCAAATGGCAAAACTCTTATACTGCGTTTAAATTCTCATTTCCTTGCCTGATTCTCGCAGCATCACCTGATTTAACTGCAATATCCTTGTTTTGTTTTTTGGACACGTTCATGTTTTTCCTTTCTAGACTGTTCATTCCATTAAACTGCTTTTGAAAGTCCTTTGCTTTTTCTGACGTGATTACGTCATCGGAAAGCCTCCGAGCTTTTATTTTTTCTCCCTGACCTTTAATTCCTTCATCAAATTTTTCTTTCGATTTTCAATAAATTTGTCATGATTCCTAAGTAACAAGCGATGTTCAATAAGTTTCCCAGCCCTTCCTCTAGGCTCTGACTGTTGGTGTCATTTACATCAGTATACATCTTTCTTAACCATATCAAAGACTTGTAATTATAAGTAAACACTGTAATCTGCTTTATGTTGGTAATCCGTCAGAAGTAAGTTACATTGATAACGGTTGATGAGCATGTCAGTGTCGCCAAAAGGTGTAATAATGCAGGAGGACCATTACGGATTGCTTCTCAACAAGAAAGTTCTATGTTTTTCCCATTAGAAAAAAGTGATTGGCGGCACAATTTGCAGCATCTTAAAAATAAGGAAATTTACTCTGTTAAAAGCCGCTGTAACACTAGGACATTGGTCGCCTACAAAACACTACTACGTAGTTCTTATGAACGCAGGTTATTACGTTATAGCATCCCTTCGTCTTTTTTAAAGATTCTGTTTTTTATGGAAGAGATTCCTGAACGGATCAGAATCGTAACCCTAACCTTTCCTTAGGCTATGGTTGAGTCTTCAACTAAAGACATTGGCACATATTCATCGAAAACGTATCTCGTTAAATTGGGAGGAAATTACAAAAACCTTCATTAGCTGCAGATTACTTTTTAATTCCGGATCGGGTATACTCTTTGCATACCGTAAGGCTTTTAGAGCCCTCGAGAACTAATTTTAAGAGAATTTCCGTGCAAACATGTACTGGTTTTGAAAACGACTTTGGTGTGCAGTCTAAGTGAGTTCCACAGTCGTACAAAATTTATTCAGCATTCCCGCCAAAGGCAAGAGATCGTTCCCACGCCCATCCACGCTTTCCCTGGTGCTGGAAGCCAGCCTTCAGCCCAGCGTTTGGGGTGGTGTGGGCGGGGGAGGGGGCCGGGAAGGGCGGGGGGTTGGAGGAGGGAGCATAGTGCCAGCGTGCGGTCGCATGGCGTGCTGCTGCGCCGCTCAGAATTATCGTTAAGTTTTTTTCGCCTTTCGTTTTCGCTCTCCTGAGTCCTGTGGGTGATGCAGAGGCGTTAAAGATGAAAGGAGCACGCGATCGTCTTTAATTAACTTCTGGAAAGTAAAGTGCGTCTGGGGCCCAACCGGCTCCATTGGCGCAACGTCATAGCGCACTGGTCCTCTTGGAGTCTCGAAAACTTTTTTCTTTCCTCTTTTTTTCCCTCACGTTTGTATCCAGTAGCAGTTGTTCACGGTAGCCACACATTCATGTGATGCATATGTTTTGAAATAAAAACATATTCTCAACAGAATGACAAGTATCAGCCGATCTCTGCTATAAAAGGAGGTGTGCCTTTCTTTTTATATACTAAGATAGTATCTGTTCTTTCGGAAATGTGTGCCCCGACCGGGACCCGAAACCGGGATCTCCTGCTTACATGGCAGACGCTCTATCCATCTGAGCTACAGAGGATAGCGCGACTGCAGGGATTTATCTCTTGCACGCCTCCCGCGAAACTCACATTCTCAACGTATTGTCCCGCACTACATTCGTAGTGCCCCGCCCATTATACTCATTACTCGCTGCGCGTTGCCCATTCTCGTAAGAGTTCGGGCGCTGTTTGTGCATGTCCGAAAGAACAGATACCTACTTAATATATATACAGTTAAGGCTCACCGGCCTCTTGACCAGCTTCTTCTTCTGTGCGAATGCACAAACAGTGCCTGAACTATTACGAGAATCGACAACGGAATGCGAGTATTGAGTATAATGGGCGGGGGCACTACGAATGTAGTGCGCGACAATACTTTGAGAATGTGGGTTTCGCTGGAGGCGTGCCAGAGATAAATCCCTGCAGTCGCGCTATTCTCTGTGCCCTCGGTGGCTCAGATGGATAGAGCGTATACCATGTAAGCAGGAGATCCCTGGTTCGAGTCCCGGTCGGGGCACACGTTTTCATCTGTCCCCGTTGACGCATGTCAACGCCTCTAAGCCGCTAAGGGTGTTCATTTCATTGTAATTTCATGCCTTTCTTTAACACGTTTCTTTGGTTATTTATATACATGAAACATAAATAAACTACAATTAGTCGGGTGACATCGGGTCGAGGAGAAAGCCTGCAAACGACACAATAGCCCAGATGTAGACCCCATCCCCGTATTCCTAGGTCTGTTTCTATTGTGGTTGGGTGGTGATTTATGGCTACAAGGTGGTCAGCAAATGTGCTATGGGAACTGTTGCGTATTAAAGCTCTGACATATTCTGAATATATTGCTTTGAAGTTTCTGCATGTTTCTCCTATGTTCACTCACTGACAAGTTTGGATACTAAAATCCAGCCACAGCCTATACAGCAAACTGACCATTGAGTAAAACGTCCATATACACAAGGAAATGGCAGAAGGAAAACAGGTCTTAAACGAATAGACTACACTCTGCAAGGGCACACTATTTAACACATTAAAGGAACTTTACAAATATAAACAACACAATCGAACAAAGTCTACACACACACATACAAAGATAAAATGCAAACAAAATTCAAATTTGGTGCCGAACTCTCTGGTGAACAAATGAACAGTGACTGGGCAGGGACACATAACAAACCACAATCCAACTGTGTTCTGCTGAAGTGAAAATTGTTTTACTGTGATATTTGTGAACAATACTTGTTATAGTTACATGTGCATAAGAACACCTCAGCATTATGCGGAGAATGGAAGTATTCGCCGCACGAAGACGTAAGTAAAAACGAATATAGGCACGAAAACATAGCGAGAAACTGAATTACATTCTAGAAGATAGGTTACTCCCAGCAGAAAAATTTTCTCACCAACATCGTTTGGTTGCAGACGACAATCTACCTGTTGTAATTAACACACAAGCGATCCAGAAAATTCATGTGCATCAAATATAAAGGTATTTACAAAAGGAAACGATGTGTTGTTTGAACTAAAAATTCACGTAATTTTATAATCATTCAGCAATAATGTTCACATTGCAGAATAAATGGAAAAGAAAACCCACTGATGATGGCACAGTGGTGACGAAACATGTTTATGTACTGAGGAAAACGGTGTTTTGCATAACTGGCGGACCTCACATCCAACAATAAGATCGCAGTTATAACACAGCATAGTTCGCTAGGACTCCAAATGAAAACGCAAGTCACTGCCATTAGATGTTAACTTAAAACAGGGCGCCCACAGTTTTCTTAAGGATAACAAACTCTAATAGGCAAATCAATTGCTGTACGGGACATAACTAAGCATGTGTTGGATGTTCGTTTATCAAAATGGCTCTGAGCACTATGGGACTTAACATCTGTGGTCATCAGTCACCTAGAACTCAGAACTACAAACATAACTAACCTAAGGACATCACACACATCCATGCCCGAAGCAGATTCGAACCTGCGACCATAGCGGTAGCGCGGTTCCAGACTTAAGTGCCTAGAACCGCTCGGCAACACCGGCCGTCTGTTCGTTTGGCAAAGAGCCAATCGATTACCGTACGGCCGTATGAATACTAACTTAAAACAGGCGGGGAAGCAGACACCAAGCTACTCCGACACAACAAGCTGCCGACGACAGCGACGTTCTTTTTTTCTTTTTTTTTTTTTTTTTTTGATTCTCACAAATGTTACTCACCATGGGGGTGGGGTGGTGGGTGTAATGGCGGCAGGGACCTCAATAAAGATGTGGGTATGATGCAGTCCGCAACAACACTAGTTTCACCAAACACGCCGCGACAACAGACACACCACTATGTCCCGCAAGGCTGGCTCTTAGCGCACCATTGGAAAAACGCCTGCGCAGGAAATATTGGCCACGCCTGCCGAGGAAATAAGTACATTGGACGTTGCACGTCTGCTTACGTCGACCACTCACCTTCGACTTCCGTCACCCACGGGAACCTATCGCTCCTGTCCAAGGGTTCGCCAGACAGTGATCCTCTCATGAGAAAAGACAGTGTACAACTTATCGGGCTCGAGGTATCGACTACGCCACACAGCTCAGTCCTTATCCTGAAGCGAGAGACTGACGTTAACGTCTATCTTACGGACATCAGTTAACACACAATAAAATCCAGTGCCGTAGCACGCTCTGTATTCCATATGGAGAACTTCATGCCACTGTATGTCAGTCGCAGACAGAGGACTTTCTAAATTCTGAGGCAAGACAACCCCTCCAGTATCAGCTAAAATTTGCCGGTACATTGTGCTAACCTCTGCGTAACTCCGCTCAATAAGCTGCAAGTGAGGGCTTCTGAATCACAACGTGATTTACTGTTAAAAATTCAGACAACGTATGTTCCTACATGAGTACCAAAATATTGCTTCCTTCTAATATATTGCGGCAAAACGCCATGGGCGCAAAACTGGAAAGTTCGGAGTGAAGACGGAGGATAATAACAATCGTTCTTCCCGAGAACCGCTCGAGACTGCAACACAGCGTAAGGTGGCTTGCGAAGTGCTGATATAGATGTTAAGTTACTGTGTGGTATGGTCTTACTACTCCAAACCACAAACAGTACAACACAGTACAATACTATTGCTTCTCGAAATTGTTTTTCACATACATCCATACGGAGATTAACTTCATCATTATTCCATTTTAGTACTACTTTATTAATGGAGGCGTTACCCTAATACCAACCATTGGAACCACGCCACACCTTATGAACTGTTTCTGAGATTAAAGCCTAATGTCTTACCTAGAAATATCGCTTAATAACTATTCTGAATTTTAAAGCTGATGAACAAAATAATACTGCATGTGCAAGCATTAGGCAAGAAGTGGATACAAAGATCACAGGAGATATTCTCACAAAATTATGTCGCAATAATTTTTTTGTTTGGCCATTATTGTCGATTTTATTATGTGATAACAATCATCGGGTCAATAAAAGCTTATTAATTTCCCATGGATTCGTAATCCTCTATTTAGTACTGTTAGGAATTGTGTAATCTATGTTCTGCTGAGGCCATGACACTAATGAAACGAAATTGTATTTAAACGGCAGTAATTCTAAATGATTACTATAATGCGTTCACTGATATCGTTGTATGTAACAGTGCAAAGCCTTGTTTTTCGCTGGCTGATTTGTAGCTACCGGTTAATGAATTTGTTGCTTGTCATATTAAATCATTTAACGAATGCGACATAACATAGGACACTTTCTCCAACGTTACCGTCCGTCTGTGTTAATCTGTTATGCGTACAGAGCGCAGCTCTTTACGAAGAATGAACCCTTGAGCGTTTGAGTGGCTTCGGTGCGTTAGTGGCATAAGACTGGAGGGTGGCTGTGGCGATGCCAGTAATATTTAGTTTTTCACTCCTCTCACATATCAATCCATATCAATCTCACATGGTTCACGCGTTTTCTTATATAGAAGCGATACTTGGCACTAAATGCATGTCGACATCCGCACCGATTGGGTGCAGGTGGTGTTAATTACTATATGTATTGTTTTTCAGAGATTATAATTTTTTAAATTTAATTTTGAATTAATATATTCGCTTTAAAGACGACTTTTCAGCATATACATCTTGATTATAAATTGCATATGACTGACGCCTTTTTTGTCTAAAAGAAAATCGTGATACTCTTTACAATGGTGTTGTTGCTTAACGGATTACATCAGAGTTTATCTGGGTTTCTTGTTCTTTTAAATCTTTATTTTAATTAACTGAGAATATTAAAAGGTACTGTTAATGTATCATGGTAAACGAAAAATAGTAATTTTCCTAATACACTAAGGCAAGAGCAGAATTTTTTAAAATTATGAAAAATCGTTGGAGTCTTGATTGTGTGTCTGTTCTTTTTCCTAATTATCCACTGCCAGTAGCGTTTGGTCCCAATATCAACACTATCTGCAGCCAATATTAGTAAGGTATCATGTGAGAAACGAATCCAATTTGGTTCCACGTGAATTTATATTTCATGAGTACTGCTGATTTGTTTAGAGAAAATTCTTTTCCTGTTGAACTTTTATATCCGTTCTGAGTTCGAATATGCTCTATTATTAAGAATTACATACTCACAGAGGATAATAGAATAGAATTCTTGGCAGGCATTTGCTGTCCATCACTGTAAAGCGTGACAGGCTGAATATAAGTGTCTTATGACGATATCGAGCAAAGCACGTTAACACATCGATGATGCGAAAGTGGCGGTATTGTATTAAAACATGTTATTTTTTTTCATATTCCTTTTCCCACTTATATGTCGCGCTCGGTAACCTCATTGACTTTTTCCGATTCAGTCAACAGTTTTCAGAAATTCACGTCCTTGTCTAATTATTGTAGACAGTTGACAGTTCAGAAGTGTTACTCGTTTCTCCATCCTCGGATTCGGTCTCTCTGTCTGTCGCTGTTTGTATCGTGTACTTTCTGTCCTCTTATGTATTTTTTAAATTCAACATTGTATTAAAGATTTGCGATCACACCATAATTAGGAGAAACTGCACTATTTCGAGACTTTGGGTGGTGTACAGCTTCCCAAAGAAAAGATTTGCGATCACACCATAATTAGGAGAAACTGCACTATTTCGAGACTTTGGGTGGTGTACAGCTTCCCAAAGGGCGTCTTCAGAGAGAGGGAGAGGGGGATATTAATGTTTAACGTCCCGTCGACAACTAGGTCATTAGAGACGAAGCACAAGCTCCAATTGCGGAAGGCTGGGGAAGGAAATCTACCGTGCCCTTTAAAAGTGACCATCCTGGTATTTGCCTGAAGCGACTTAGGATATCACTTGAAATCTAAATGGGGATGGCTGATCCGGGTTTGAACCGTCGTCCTTCTGAATGCGAGTTCAGTGTTCTAACAAATGCGCCACTTCACCCTGTCCTGACGGAGTGATTACGCAGTATTTACCTCCGTACCTCTATGCCTCCTACGACTACACGTCTTTCTAGTTATAAATCTATGAGTAGGGATTGGGGGAACTTACATCTTGTTGGTCCAGAGGAGGTGCGGACTGATCAGGGAGCGTCCCCAGTGAGAGGGTGTTGGAAGGTGACCTTTCATTAACTTCGCCTTTTGCTTGAGCTGTAACCAGATATCACAGATGTCTTACCAATTCTTGGAATTACCCCATTTGTCTTATGAGTGACCATTAGCTAAGATACGAGGGTTGCCCAGAAATTAATGCACCGCACTTTTGTTTCTGACCAGAAAAACAATGCTACGTATGAGAAACGATACGTGTGTGTTATTTGAAGCCTGCTGAGTGAGTGAGTGCGCTAAGTTTCCGTCACTTCCGACAGACAGCGTAGTTGCAGGAAAGTCTGTAGGTGATGTACGTTACAAACAACGTGCCGTCATTAAGTTTCTCATTGCGGAGAAAGAAACTGCGGGGAATATTCATAAAAGCTTGTGCAAACTCTGTGAAACCTCTGCTGTCGATAGAAGTACAGTTAGTTACTGCGCAAGGAGGGTGGTCATCAGAAGGCGATTCGACGATTTGCAGCGGTCGGGAGACCATCCACAGCTGACCTAGCCCCTCCGACTTCCATCTGTTTGAGCCATTAAGGGATGCTATTCGTGGAAGACATTTTGAGGACTATGAGGGGGTGACTGACAAAGTGAACCACTGGCTTCGTCACCAGGACAAGGATTGGTACCGACAGGGCGTACATGCCTTTTCTCTTGCGATGTGGCAAGGTCATAGAACGAGATGGAGATTACGTAAACATAGGGTGTGTAGATAAAATACCATTCTTTCGACTGTGTAATTCTCATTATGTTCAACAAAGAATTTTTGAGGAAAAAAATCCGGTGTATTACTTTGTGAGGAACCCTCGTAGTTATAAAAGCTCATTCTCTTCCTGAGTGACGACTGACGACATCCTCGAAATATTACGACTTTCTGAACAAAGTTGAGTTCAATTTAATTTTTTTTACTGTCGAAGTTAAGTGTTCATCTCAGTATGTTCCCCTGTCCATTTCTTCATCTTATCAAGTCTAGTAATGCTCTCAAAATTCGTAGCCTGGAAGTCCTCTGACTTTTTGGATACTATAGCACAGAAGAGTTCCAGTAGAGCAATCGTGGTTGCCGCAGCGCGGTCGCGAAGTTGGGCTTCAGATAAGTTTTTGCAGTCTGACGATAATTTATGGATTTGTAGTTTTAGCTTGACGATGTTCACTATGGACAAACGGTAGTTAGTTTTATTCTGAACAAGGTTGGGTTTTCCCGACTGAAACATAGGTAAATCTACGTAAACTTTATAACTGAGGCTGTTAGTTTTTAAAATTAAAAATTAATATTTATACAGTTGCTGACAGGGCCGCGAAATGTTGAAGATATTTAAATACTATAGCACTTTGATATATTATACACATAATATGTCTGTAAATTTGTAAGTTAAATACATTGTGTATTATACTGTATTTGTATTTCTGAAGTGATGTGTAATTGCTATACGATTAATGGAATAATAACAAATTAAATTGATTGTTATTCCAGTTACGTGACTTTCATTATTCGAAATTTGTATGCTACAGTGAGGGGAGCGGCAGCACCAGAGCTATGCTACTTAAAAAATGGCCTTAAATAGTACCATAATTTATGACTTTAGTTATTTTCATATGATAGTGCGTGTATAAATTAATGACGCCATGTGTAATCTGCACAATGATTCTTCACTTTAACATAACTAATGACGTAAAATACTCGACAATGCGGTGTGTTGTTGCATGCACTATAATTTTACCAAATATGCGTCAACCTGACATTACTAGAATGTGTGTGACGTCATTTTGTGCGTGTTAGAACAAGCTTGTTGTCCCATTGACAGGAGTACTCTACTTCAATGACGCCACAGCGTATTCTGTTCAATCCCCGTAAATATTGGGTGTAACAGCAATAAGTACAGATATTTTTATGTGGTACTTTAATATGTACACACATCTCTGTGTTAGCTGTTCTTTGCCTGCATCGAAAAGTCTTCCCACAAACATGTCACAAACTATACGACCTGATGTTTTTTGCATGGCTGTACCTAGGCCGTGAAATGGAGTGTGCCTGTCAGTACAGATCGACTGTTTTTCGTCCACGAGTCCACCTATACCCACTTGACCGGCTGCCCAGGAGAAAACGATCTTTAATGGCTTGTTCTTGTCACATGCGTGTTGAACCTAAAAACTTGAAAATTCTAATAGCTACTGTTATTGTTCTGCAAATGAAGTAAATACTGATATAATGTTGTTCAGTACACTACCCTCAGTCACCAATAAAAATATCTGCACTTACACCCGCTACACGCTGTATCAACAGAAATTCTTTTGTAAGGCACATTGACAATGCAGTGTTTGTCTGTGGCACGGCTTCGTTACTATTATGTGATGACGTTATTGCGTATTCGGCAGAGTACCACAAATTCTTGAAAAAATTGTCATGTAAGGTGGAAGTCTCCAATATACTCATTACTTTTTTCGAATTTGGTTCTTGCGAGTTATTAGATGTTTTGCGTTTCAAATTATGCAGTTTCGTTCAAACGAGGGCAGGAGAGGGGCAATGCACTTGACGCTCCTTTTTTCGACGAACATGTCTAGCACCAGCTGCAGTTCGCACAGTGAGTTTAAACCAGGAGTGCAAGATCTGTCTGTGACCAGCAACAGCTACAATGCACGAAAATGTCCGGACAACCTGAATTGCGTTCGGTTTTGATTTGTATGCAACCCACCTAACGCAACTATTTTTCAAGTTCTGTGTCTCTTTTCGGTATAATCGTTCGACTACACAAAAGGGTGACTACAAGACACAACTTGAGAAAACTGCTCTGTATGGCTACCAATCCAAATGCTAATTAATACTATGATAACAAAAATATCAGAAAATACGTTATTAGAGACAACACAGTCTTTAATGCTTTCAAACTCAAATTTATTACAATAAACGGTATTTAAAGAAGCAAGAGTCAGCTTCAAATTAAATGGTGAAAATATTTTGACTGTACTGGGATATGGAACCCCAATGAAGCAAATATGAACAGTGTCACCGTTGACTCATCACGAGAGATCTTAAATAAAATTTGAATCACCAGTGACAAAATGTGCACACGTTTAAATTTGAAGTGACATGGCGTAAAGTTTTATGTTGGGCAGCTATTCGAGGCCAGCACCTAATCGGATTGTTAACTACGCACGTTAAAATATTAGATGTCGAGATGTTTCACTAGCAGCAAGACGCTTGAAACTGAAATGACTAGAAGAAAATATTATGCATTCCCAGAATTCGAAACCAGAACAAATCCTCTTTTATTTTCTAGCCATGAACAGACGTAACATATGAGTTCATTTCACCAGTAGAGACATTTGAACAGGTCTGAATTTGAAATAACGTGACGAAAACTTATTAGCTGACTGGTAGTCGAATCCTGCACATATCATCGCTGTTGACTAAACACGAACAAATGTTTAGCCGTGCGGGATAGCCGCGCGAGGTAGCCGCACGGTCTAGGGCATAATGTCACGGTTAGCGCGGCTGCCCCCGCCGGAGGTTCAAATCCTTCTTCAGGCATGGGTGTGTGTGTTGTCCTTAGCGTAAGTCAGTTTTAGTTAGATTAAATAGTGGGTAAGCTTAGGGACCGATGACCTCAGCAGTTTAGTCCCATAAGACCTTACCACAAATTTAAAAAGAACTGATGTTTTCTATCATACTTTCTTTCAGCAGTAACTAGAAGTGGCATGTTTCAACATTGAATGATACAATGACAAGATCTATATATGACTAATTTCGAAACTGCCACCAATAGTTATTGTTTTTAAGGCACGAAGGAACGTCAAAAGTCCTATTTAATTTCCAGCAAGAGTTCTGTGTACACGCTCCACAACTTGAAGTGCCACGATGAAAATTTTTGTGCCAAAACAGGACAGTAATGCAGAAGCATGCCTTTCTTGGAGAGCTTGAGGTCAATGTTTCATTAAATAGCACTTCTGAGAACAAAAAAAATTTAATGTTCATTTGATATCAGTATGACATCGTTATGGTCCTGTATTTATGTCGTTTCCTCTTCCACATGTTTTGATAGCGAGTGTAGTTTTAGTCACAGAATGTAAGGTTCACTTACACCAGATCAAGGGCTCAATGGATCCATTGCGAAGAAATGAATCCCAGACCAGGACCTGAACGTGAATCTCTGCTGTGAAAATGAAACTTCTTAGCACCAAAACGATCCGAAAACGGCAGATAATTCAACTCAAATCCACATTATAACAGTACACTTCTTCCATGTTATAGGGTGATCGTGTCATTTGGTTTTTGTATGTCATCGACATGCACACCAGAGAGAGAGCACGTTACGTTACTGTTAAACAATCTTTGGTCCTCTCCTGGCACAGACTTTACCTCTGCGTAATCTGACACATTCTTAGCTGAGGCGTGGTAACTGATGGACTTATTCAGTAGCGCTGTGCCGACTTGTGGTTATACATGTTACATGAAGAATATTGTAAAGAACATGAAGGACGAATAATGTTAGAAAGTGAAGAGAATATAAATTCTGAACAATGTTATGTTTTGAAGAGAAAAGTCTTTGAGGTAAGACTGCAGCATTTCACAGCTAGGAATGATTATTGTTGGCTAGTGTCCTTGCTCAGAGAAGAGAGAATGACCACCTCACTTCCCTGAGTCATTCATTAATATTTTAATTGATTAAGGTGTTTGATTTTTATGCAGATTCTCTGTTAACATTATAACCTCTTTAAATCATTGTTCACTGTGTTAAACATAGTATTGTTCAGACCTATGTTATGTGGGAAGATCACCAAAAGTATTACTCTGTCATTTTAAATATATACTTCGTTCTAAAATCGTTGTCTTGGAATATCATTTCGTAGGAATTACCATTCGCCCCACTCGACTGTTTATTGTTAGGCATTACCACTTCAGCAGTTTGAATATGTGTTTAGAAAGAGAAATCTAGCTTAGCGGCTGCCTGCTTCCTGTTTGTTGTGATTTTGAGAAATCTACAACAATGTTGTCAAGAAGCGAGGTAAGTAGAAAGATTGATAAGGGCCAGATAATTCTTTCATTTCAGTTACGCACTTAATATAAGACAAGTTGCATTCAGATCAGTTACTGTTCAGTTCTAATTAGGCTCTGTTTAGTCAAAGACTAGCATATGAATCTGCAGTTGTGCAGATACAGTTTTCGTAGTACGAAGACTTTTGTGGAGTGGGAGAATAAGTTTGGCCAAATTTCAGACTGGTATTAATATAGTGGGGAGATTACATATGTCGATCTTTCTGCCAGCTTCGCTGTCGATTCTTTTGGCATTACGTAGTCAGATAGTGCTGGATTTCTCGAAAGCAAACCTATAACTGTGCTAATTTTGTTAATGTTGTACTTCCATTTCAGGCAGTTAATTTAAAATTCTGTGTTCTATTTGTGAATTTTTGTGACGCGTGGCAATTATCGATTACTTTGTTGCTTCTGTGTGGATTTATTTCATTGTTGAGTATCTGCATTCACTAAGGTACAGTTTCGTTTGTTCGGTCATTGTAGCAATTTTTTTCTTCAAGAAATAGTGTTTCACCATGTCTGGCACAACAGAAAACAATATGAAAGTTCGACGCAGCACAAGCCAAAGTACGGCGTTGCAAAATAACGAATCGATACAGGATGAAGTAAACCACCTTGAGCGAATAGCAAATACCAACAGTTTCCATGAGACTGCAGAAAATTATGGATCCATAATTATTAACCTGAAACAGAAGTATAACAAACGATGGGTAATAAAGACGTGAATTCTAAAGTTGAGTCGGTAGGCGACAAGTCGCCACAGTCTAGAGAATGTGCACTAAAATCGCCACAGTCGTGTGAATCTTTACAACTGGTAACTGACACATCAGAATTAGGTTTTGGTCAATGTCTTTTGAAAAAACACAAGACACATCAACTTCAGAACAACACCGCGCGAGTCCGACAAATTTCCTAGAATGAATTTGCCAGATGCTTAAGACGAAATGAGTAAGAAATGAGTAAGAAAATCGACGAAACACGAGATGAAATGAGAAAGAAAATCGACGAACCACCGGAAGAGAACAGCAAACCACAAGATGAGAATAGGAAATCACAGGAAGAGAGCAGAAAATCACAGGAAGAAATGAAATTGAAAATACGAAATTTGTATGTTGGGATTAGGGTAGAAATTATATATTATTTCCAACCTGTAATCAGCAGTTTTGCAACTAGATTACGTGATCTTGAAACAGAATACGAAAACTTGAAAACAAGTCCGCGTAATGACAAGGACGGATTGTAAGCTAAAATCAACACTGTAGTTCTGAGTGCGATTGTTACAGAGATGAAAGAACAGAACGAACATCTTAACACAACGGTAAGGTAAATTAGCGAGCAGGTAGAAACTTTGACATTAAATTCTGGAGAACATAAAGAACAATTAAAGAGAAAGTTGATGACCAACAACGAAAATGGCAAACTTGTAAACGAGTGCGGATAAAGATTCAAATAATACAATGACAGTACAGTTTTCAGACAAAGAAGACTACCAGCCACTAATAAATTTTAAAGACAACCGAGACAAAATAAATCGGGAAAATAAGCGTCACAGGAATACTATGAATGGAGAGGTCGAGCATATTGAAAGAACGCTTAACCACGACGACGAAAAGGACGAATTTGACAGTAAATATTCGTATTCAGAAAACTTTTGTAACTATACAGGTTTATGGCGTTTAGATGATTTGCCGCGAGAACAGTAGCACACATCCAGATACGGCGATGAATCGTCTTTGTGGGACAATAGAGAGCAATGTGGTTTCTATTGCAAACACTTTTCGACACTACGTAAATTCAAAGTTTTCAGGAAATACAGTAGTGAAATTCATCCCCAAGCTTGGATTGATCAGTTGCTATATTCTTTACCTCAAAATTGGTCATTTGAACACAAATTAGTATTTCTCTGCGATTATTTGGAAAATGAATTTTTGGCAAGAAGGCGCTCAATAGTGAAAGATTGCTAAAGTGTAAATGATTTCTGTAGAGTATTTTTGTCCGCCAGTTGGTCGCAGACCACCAACATCGAGTAAAACATTACATTATAATATTACGAAGCCCAGCAGAATACTGTGAAGATATAGTACGCAGAAATCAGTACTTATCAAACCCATACAGTCAGTCAGAGCTAGTATGCATTAGTTTAATAAAGTTACCTACACATTTTAGACACATAATTGTGGCAGGCTGATGTAAAGATGACTTACACGCGTTTCAAACATTACTCCAGGAGTTGGGATTGGACAGTGACAAGGGTTTAACAAAATGACACAGTAACAATGACAACAGTAAGTATGACACGCATGACGCTTTTGTACCGCGTGAAACCAAAAACTATGGGAACTCCAATAACAAACACAGCATGAGGATCAGTTACAGGCGGGATAACCGACATCTTCCATATGACGAAAGATTCACGAAGTTGAATAATGATTAGTTTGATAGAAGTAATGTCCAGAGCTCTGACAATGAACATAATAACAGGCATCTCAGGAATTTCGGTAATAGAAATAGGCGTAATCACAATTACCATAACAATCAATATAATCAAAGGCAATACGCGAACTCAAACGGTAATCATACAAATTCTCATGGGCATCTTCAGGTAGATCGAAACCGAAAAATACAGGGCACAACAGTTATGCAAATAGCAACTAACACAGTCAGAACCAACAAAGTCACAGTAAACTGTATCATAAGTCACAGTGGCAAAATTCTGCAGGGGTAAGCCTAGCGCGGCAGATAGAAATACTTGAAGTTAGATCACTAAATACACGATGAGGAAGCAATAACAGACAATGAATCGCGACTCCGGCAGCAACCAATTTTGTGGGTCACTCAAAACACACCGCTGCCGAAATTTTAAAGTTTATCCTTTTCTGAAGACAGTAGGGATATTTTACCGGAAGAGACTGACGACAAAGGAAACTCTGTAGCACGACCAACAACAAACATTTCAGTAGGCAACGCAACTCTTTCCACTGTCCCTGACTCTGGTTTATTTCTGTGCTCAGTGACAATACATACCACAAACGTATGACAACACCAGATTGTCCCTTTTTACCTTTACATAAGATTAAAGTACAAGGAGCGATTTCTGGAAAAGTGTTGACATCAAGCATCAAATGTGTAAATGCTAGAAATTTTCGATGATTTTCTTGATTGTTTCTCTCTTGTCCACTGAAATATGTTAAGAGCAGATTTTCTAAACAATTATAAAGCTTTTCTGAATTTCAGTGACGCCGAAGTAGGAATGAAAGTGGAAGATAAGTCAATTTCATTAACATTTCAAGACTGGATCTCGAAACACTAAGAAGAAATAAATTGTTTATGTTTTTTGATACAGAATGTATCGCAAATTCCATCCGAGAACTTTGGTAATGACACAAGTAGTGCTTACACCTTTTACGATGAAATATACACAGTCTCATTCAGGAAGAGGTGGACAGAAAAGGCCAATGAACAGAAACTAACAGTAAGGATCTTTTTGCCATTCTGGGCACACATTCCATAATTTATACAATCGTGCAGGGTTATCAGCATAAATTCCAGGTCAAAGGGCACAATAATTTTGCGTTAAACCACACATCAATCCAGCTTGATTCACAGAAAAAAGCGAAGGCACAAATTAAGTCCCTGCTAGCAGAGTCAGTTTATATAACAGCCCATTACGTACTGTGAAGAACAAAGATTGCTCGATTAGACCCATTTTAGACTCTGAATAGATTAACACTGTTATTTCAACGGAAACAAATAGAGCACAAACTTTACTGCAGTAGACCTGTTCGGAAATTTTGTTACACCACTCAATTGATTCTCATACCTTTTTGTTGCAAATCAATTTACTTTAAAATTCCATTCCTTCACTCCTTTACGAAAAGCTACTGCCAAAACAGTATCGAAAGCCTTCTGATAGAAGCTGATCACATTCAACAATTAATTTAAGACCACGACCCACAATTTCGCTCAAATATTTTGGTTACGCACTTTACGAAGTCACAAAATTAAACGTGTTTTCATTTCACTCCCTTGGCCTCAGTCCTGTCCTTCAGAATACATTATGCGAGAAATTAACAAGCTGCACAGAATATATTGTCATCGTCATCACCAAACTTTGGACAAACACATTAACTTATTCCAAGAGATTCTCAATGACTTACCACACGATTCTACATTGTTCCCAGCTTCAAAAAAATTACGAAGTAAGGAAGTAGGAGATATAGTGCCAAAAAACACAAAAAAGGCTGTGAAAGAAGAAAGAAATCTCAGCAGGGACAAGTAAACAACAAAATGCTGTGAGTTAGACAGAAAATTCTGGTTAAATCTCAACCTTTATCTTGTAATAGTAAGCATCTTAGTCACAAATTCTTTCTTGCTTATAATGGACTTTTTAGGATTCGTAGAAATGCTCATAACAATAGGGTGGAAACTAAAGCAATTTGACTCAGAAGAGCATAGGATCTCATCATATTTCGCTTATCAATCTATATATAGAATAATTGTATCTACTAAAGTGATACTCAGATGATAAAACTACTTGTCACCTGTCTCTAAAATATTGCTTGGTTAGAGAGCACAGCAACAGTTAGCGATAAACAATCCTATTGCACTGCATACCAGAGCAACTCCCGTCGCACAGCAGGTAACTTTTGATAAGAATCGGGCGACTATCGCCAAGCAATGAACTTCATTTCTTGTATGACAACTCGAGCGGTTTTCTGCCAGATCGCGTACGCTAAATAAACTGCTATGAACTTCGAAATTTCATTCAGAAACCTAATAACAATAAATAATTTTAATGAAATGAACATTGACAGTATTTCTGAAATCAGTTCTGATAGGTTACACTGATTATCAGCAATGTGTTGTTCACTTGAGAAATATTTTTGGCTGTGCACAGTGATGTTAATACACTTTCTACCACTTTTGCTGAGTTATATAGACTGTCGGGATGGTAGTTATGTTGTGTGGTAGGTGTTATGGTGTAAGAAGTTTTTCAGCATCTTTCGTGAGGTAGTGATGCTGTGTTTACTGAACAGTAACATTTACGATTATACCTATGAAGTTTGTTCACGTGGAAAGAAGTGGACGAAAACAGAGGAAGAAATTGTTATTTGAAGTGTATATTGAGACGAAGACAGCTGAGATTTATGTTGTTGTGGTACATGAGATGACAATATTAGGAGATTTATAATGAAAATTGTAATAAAATGAGACAATGATTATGGTGATTAATGAAGAGAAAGAGTGAGTGAGTAATGGTCATGGCACAGGAACCCAGTTTCTTGTTATAGTCAGTTATTATACCATGTGGATGCATTTCGTGTTTGTAATTTTGAAGGGTAAGTTTTTGAAAATATGTGACTGGATGACAAAAGTGAATGAAGGTAAAGGTACTTGAGACAACTCAGTAATTTTTTTGATGTGGGATTCATAATTATCTGATGTAAATTATTCAGCCTTTTCCTAAAGATACAGTCCCATTTTTTTTTATTAGGGTAACACAACATGTAACAGCTATACTTTATAATAACTCGAGAAGTGTTTATTTTTGTCCCCATTTCTGAACGAAAATTGTTTTTCGAAAATGTGGCCCTAGCAATGACTGCTACTCCATACTGGGACAAACTCTTTTAGCATATGGTAACTCATTAAACATTTTGTGACATTAATTTTTTATAGTGTCTGTTTTCTTGTATATATTCATGAATGATATAATTTTTTTAAAATTTGTGTATAGCTGCATGCGCACGAAAATTTAATTTCTACTGACTTCTGAACAACTAATCTGCCTTTTCTTTGTATAACAGATGAACTGTTATGATATGTATGAAGGGTGTATGTATGAAACAATGTGATAACAGTTTATAGGTTTGGGATATTTTAAATTTTTGGTAAGTGAAGATAAAATTCATCCTTCGTGTGGGCAGGCAATGTCCAAGAGGTGTAAGTATAAGCAATGATTTTTCTTTTGCATATCAGCTTTACTCCTGTTTGCATGGAATAAAATAAGATTCTTTTGTATACATATTTTACTACCAACATATGCGACTGCTGAGTGTCTTGTATTTAGATATCATACAATATAATAACATGCATTGCTTTAACTTAACGGATTTTCAGGTTGTATTTGCCTTTTACACTGATGTCATTTATTGAATTTCCTCATAATGCATGTTGTCTGTATAAATAGTTACTACAGGATGTGGCGCCATTAGTTATAGTAATTATGTTGAGTGTAGCACTGTATGGAGTTCTCATAAGTAACTTAAGATGTGTAAGAAATCAGGAAAGATGTGTAAGGTTGCGACAAAGAGGAAAACCAAACAAAGAGGAAAGAAATAGCTACAAAGATGAATGTGAAAAATGATTAAGTAGGGACAATATGAGAAATGGTTCAGTAGGGCAAATATGTGAAAAGATTAAATAGGGAAAAGGTGAGAATAGTTTAGGTAGGGTAATAGACCAAAATAATATGAAGCTATGAGAATATGTGAAAATGTGACAGAAAGATGCAAAATGTACGAAAAACAGTGGTATTTGTTGAAAGTGTGGTTAAATTGTAGGCAAAATAATTAAAAAGTGCATGAACTAAATGACGAAATATAACTAGAAAACATGCTGATTACTCGCCATATGATGTATAATTATAGACTGATTTTTGACTAACTCCATAAAGAATTCTTTCATGTAAACCTTCGTTACTACCTAATCCATGTTTTCCTAATTATCTATCTGTGTTCTCTTAATCTGTGTGTGCATGAGAGACAGATGGAGGGAGAGACCACCATCTTTATATATTTATTTCCTGTATGTGATCCCTAACCCTATGTACCTGTTCCTACCTTACTCTCTATACTTTTGTTTATTTCACTAATGTTTCCACACAAACATATTCATTTGAATTGATTTAGAATCTTCTGTAGGGTCATTCTGTACAGAAATTACGATAGTTTATTATCATGCCTATTACCGTACACAATTTCGTATGATTTACTTGCCTGTTGTTTCTGTAATCCATCAATGTAAAACAATGATGATATTTTTATCTTCGTTATCTATAGACACAGAAATCTGTTGTTACCATTACACTACATGTGCATCACATATAACAATTGTCTAAAATCCAATTATTCCTGTTTTAATATAATATGTAATTTTATACTGTGAATGTAAAAATTGTAACTGACTGATCATGCACCACAAATGGTTGAGACTTGCAAGGAAAGTAGAAATATGTCTACTGATTAACCACAGAAACAGTCTCTGCTAAATACAACAATACAAGCTGCAAATGACTTTCAAAAGGGGCTCCTGGGTACTACAAGATGGCTTTGGAGTTATCAGTGTATCTTTCCACGTCTCCTTCAAGCAGATACTACGACATTTCACTGTTTGTGCTTGTTTGGAGTTGTCAGTTGAGAACTGTGCTTAGTCTCACTGAGTCTGCTTCCACATAACTTCCCTCAACATTGACATTATTCGAATGAGTTAAAGAAAGTTTGGTCATTTATGACAAAGACACTTTAACCCACTACCTGTGGGATACGAAAACAGTGTAGATAACCAATACCAAATCAATACAAAATATGAGACACAAACTTCCAGAATACTCATGTGCAGAGCGCTCTCATAGACAACACAAAGAAAAATAACCTACTAGAGGTGAATTCTATTGATTGATCACTCACATGTTTTGTATAATTTTTTTTACTTCCAGTTCCCTAACTCATATTCCTCTAAAACTAATTCTCTCTTTGTATTTGTAACATGTTTCGTATGTTCCTATCCATAGTGATTGGAATTTTGTCCTCATCCCTTTCCTATTTGAAATGACCCTCGTACAAATTTCTACTGGCGAAGGTGGAGGATAAGTAGGAGGTCATGTTGTTGTTGTTGTGGTCTTCAGTCGTGAGACTGGTTTGATGCAGCTCTCCGTGCTACTCTATCCTGTGCAAGCTTTTTCATCTCCCAGTACCTACTGCAACCAACATCCTTCTGAATCTGCTTAGTGTATTCATCTCTTGGTCTCCCTCTACGATTTTTACCCTCCACGCTGCCCTCCAATACTAAATTGGTGATCCCTTGATGCCTCAGAACATGTCCTACCAACCGATCCCTTCTTCTAGTCAAGTTGTGCCACAAACTTCTCTTCTCCCCAATCTTATTCAATACTTCCACATTAGTTATGTGATCTACCCATCTAATCTTCAGCATTCTTCTGTAGCACCACATTTCGAAAGCTTCTATTCTCTTCTTGTCCAAACTATTTATCGTCCATGTTTCACTTCCATACATGGCTACACTCCATACGAATACTTTCAGAAATGACTTCCTGACTCTTAAATCAATACTGGATGTTAACAAATTTCTCTTCTTCAGAAACGCTTTCCTTGCCATTGCCAGCCTACATTTTATATCCTCTCTACTTCGACCATCATCAGTTATTTTGCTCCCCAAATAGCAAAACTCCTTTACTACTTTAAGTGCCTCATTTCCTAATCTAATTCCCACAGCATCACCCGACTTAATTAGACTACATTCCATTATCCTTGTTTTGCTTTTGTTGATGTTCATCTTATATCCTCCTTTCAAGACACTGTCCATTCCATTCAACTGCTCTTCCAAGTCCTTTGCTGTCTCTGACAGAATTACAATGTCATCAGCGAACCTCAAAGTTTTTACTTCTTCTCCATGAATTTTAATAGCTACTCCGAATTTTTCTTTTGCTTCCTTTACTGCTTGCTCAATATACAGATTGAACAACATCGGGGAGAGGCTACAACCCTGTCTTACTCCCTTCCCAACCACTGCATCCCTTTCTTGCCCCTCGACTCTTATAACTGCCATCTGGTTTCTGTACAAATTGTAAATAGCCTTTCGCTCCGTGTATTTTACCCCTGCCACCTTTAGAATTTGAAAGAGAGTATTCCAGTCAACATTGTCAAAAGCTTTCTCTAAGTCTACAAATGCTAGAAACGTAGGTTTGCCTTTCCTTAATCTTTCTTCTAAGATAAGTCGTAAGGTCAATATTGCCTCACGTGTTCCAGTGTTTCTACGGAATCCAAACTGATCTTCCCCGAAGTTGGCTTCTACTAGTTTTTCCATTCGTCTGTGAAGAATTCGTGTTAGTATTTTGCAGCTGTGACTTATTAAGCTGATAGTTCGGTAATTTTCACATCTGTCAACACCTGCTTTCTTTGGGATTGGAATTATTATATTCTTCTTGAAGTCTGAGGGTATTTCGTCTGTTTCATACATCTTGCTCACCAGATGGTAGAGTTTTGTCAGGACTGGCTCTCCCACGGCCGTCAGCAGTTCCAATGGAATATTGTCTACTCCGGGGGCCTTGTTTCGACTGAGGTCTTTCAGTGCTCTGTCAAACTCTTCACGCAGTATCATATCTCCCATTTCATCTTCATCTACATCCTCTTCCATTTCCATAATATTGTCCTCAAGTACATCGCCCATGTATAGACCCTCTATATACTCCTTCCACCTTTCTGCTTTCCCTTCTTTGCTTAGAACTGGGTTTCCATCTGACCTCTTGATATTCATACAAGTCGTTCTCCTATCTCCAAAGGTCTCTCTAATTTTCTTGTAGGCGGTATCTATCTTACCCCAAGTGAGATAGGCCTCTACATCCTTACATTTGTCCTCTAGCCATCCCTGCTTAGCCATTTTGCACTTCCTGTCGATCTCATTTTTGAGACATTTGTATTCCTTTTTGCCTGTTTCACTTACTGCATTTTTATATTTTCTCCTTTCATCAATTAAATTCAATATTTCTTCTGTTACCCAAGGATTTCTACTAGCCCTCGTCTTTTTACCTACTTGATCCTCTGCTGCTTTCACTACTTCATCCCTCAAAGCTACCCATTCTTCTTCTACTGTATTTATTTCCCCCATTCCTGTCAATTGCTCCCTTATGCTCTCCCTGAATCTCTGTACAACCTCTGGTTCTTTTAGTTTATCCAGGTCCCATCTCCTTAAATTCCTACCTTTTTGTAGTTTCTTCAGTTTTAATCTACAGGTCATAACCAATAGATTGTGGTCAGAGTCCACATCTGCTCCTAGAAATGTCTTACAATTACAAACCTGGTTCCTAAATCTCTGTCTTACCATTATATAATCTATCTGATACCTTTTAGTATCTCCAGGGTTCTTCCATGTATACAACCTTCTTTCATGATTCTTAACCCTGCTGTTCTGTTCACTTTTACTTGACATATATACTGTTCGGGTCAATATGACCCGACATATCAAAATGCTTTAGAAACATAAATTTTGGTACAGTTTTAGCTATCGACATTGTTGTTCTATTCCAGTACCTTGTTAGTAATAATAATAATAATAATAATAATAATAATAATGGTAATAATAATAATAATAACAATGCATACAACTTTATTGAGGGATATTTTTCATTTAAATATGCACATAAATTTGAAACAACAGACAGTTTCCATTACAGGCATTCAACTTAGAAAGCACTACAGTTTTTCCATACTTCTATTCTTATTGTTGACAGTTTAGACGTAAGTATTGACATTTTCTAACAACAGACAGTTGTCATTACAGATATTCATCTTAGAGCACACTACAGTACAGAACACACTACAGTTTTTTTATTACATTCCAACATAGAAAGCACTACAACTTTAGAATCCTCTCTTCTTACTGATTGTAGTTTAGGCACAAGTATTCACATAAATTTGAAACAACAGAATTTTCAATACAATCATCTTATAAAATACTACAGTTCTTTTCTTACTGCTTGCACTGTGGACACAAGTAGGTTACATGTTTCTTGCAAATATGTTTACTACATTTTCCACACACCATGTTTGTTTTATTGTCATTACTTGATGGACAGAACTTACAGCGTGCACGTTTTGTAGATTTTCTTGTTGTTACCGATTCTGACACACCACCCACATCATTCGGGTTTTGGATGCTTGTGACCATTCTCAAAGAATCTTCTGTTCTTGGGAAATGCGTTCTTGATGCAATATGTTCTTTTATCAGTGACTTTCCAAGTTCCTCCAAGAATATTCTCCTTCTAGTCAATTTGCTTGCATTCCAATTAGGGTCAACCGAAATCCACAAAACGTATGCATTATAAGCAGAAACATCAAGAATATTGTAGAAAACTATCATTGGCCACCTATTACTTTTTCGTTTGCATGTATATGTACCTAATAACTGATCAAGCGTGTCTACAGCACCTTTGGTTGAATTATAGTCCAAAATCATTTTTGGCTTCTTATCAGCCCTGTCACTGATTTCCGCATCATGGTGGAGAGTGCTCATAAGTACAACATTCTTGTGTCTCTTAGGAATATAATTAACCACAGTAGTGTCATTTGTGAAGTAAAATGAAGAGCTGTGTACCTCCTTGTTGGTCATTTTGTGTGGAAGCTCCGGCTTATTTTTCCGTATAGTTCCCAACATAGTCAATTTCCTTTTCAGAAGCAGCTGCCCCAAATTGTACGACGTAAAAAAGTTGTCACACGTGATATTCTGACCACGTAACTCAGAAGTGAGATCAGATACCACCCTCATTCCCTGATTTCTTTCTGGTGCCGCTCCACTCACCTTTCCTGTATAAATTTGGGCTTTCAGTACGTATGAAGTTTTGCTGTCACACATGGTCCATATTTTGATCCCATATTTTGCCGGTTTACTTGGGATATACTGCTTGAATGGACAGCGACCTCTAAATGCTACTAACTGCTCGTCAACAGTAACATTTTCTCCTGGATTATACAGTTTAGGAAGGACCTCTACCCACTTCTCCCAAATACTACGAATTGCGGCAAGTTTGTCAGTACGTCGTCTTTCCTCTCTAGTAGATTTCTTGTCAAATCGCAGGACACGTGATATCTTACAGAATGTTTCATGAGACATGGTTGCTCGAAATATGTTTCGCCCAGTATCTTTATCCCACAAACTTTTTGTAGACTCCCCATGAGATCGATATACACCCGCTAGGAGTAAGAGTCCTAAGTATGCATGGAAAACAGAACCATCAATATCTGTCCACTGTTCACCATAAACTCGCTGCCCTTCAATATTTGTCATCTCTATTATTTCATTTTGAAGCGCTGTGTGAAATACTGCTTCAAATGAACATTTTACATCAGATATTCTGCTGACTGCATACCTGGTAACTCCTGGGGTACTCTTGATGATGTTCGAAGCTGGTAGGCGACCATGTTGTGCTGGTGGATGCAACTGCCATTCTATATTCCCATTTTTAGAAAGAAAAGTCTCTACACTATTTTGTATGGGCTGTGGACTGTCGTAACTGTCATCGGAACACTCGCTTTCAGATGCATTGCTGATGTGATCTTCAAACTCAGAAAGTGATCCTTCATCTGGTGAGGCATTTACTATTTCTTCCAACTCACGATCATTCAATGGTCTCATCGCCATGGTGTCACAAGTCAAACTGGGCAGAAACAAAGCATTCCAATTATTGAGAACTGCCAATTATTATTTCCTGGGGAAAGCAACAAACAAGCCCATTGTTGTGAACGCATGGAGCTTTAGGTGATTGTTGAGAGTAAGTTGGAATGATGCAGTCACTATTCCCACACAACACAACAAAAATAATTTTCGCCATTTCCAGATTTTAGAAATAAATACGAGTTACACTAAACATATTTGTGTCGGGTCATTATGACCCGAACATTACATATGCAACTATTACAGTTGAAGCCCAAACTTCTTAAACTTTTTTAAAACCTTTTAAAACACATGCTGCTCATCCATTTTCAGACAAAGTCACAAAGTTTCATAAATATATATTGGTATTTACATAATGTAAAATAACGTTCATATTCGTTTCGGGTCATATAGACCCGAACAGAACAGCAGGGTTAAACCAAGTGTTAGTTATGATTACGTTGTGCTCTGTGCAAAATTCTACCAGGCGGCTTCCTCTTTTATTTCTGTCCCCCAATCCATATTCACCTACTATGTTTCCTTCTCTCCCTTTTCCTACACTCGAATTCCAGTCACCCATGACTATTAAATTTTCGTCTCCCTTCACAATCTGAATAATTTCTTTTATTTCATCATACATTTCTTCAATTTCTTCGTCATCTGCAGAGCTAGTTGGCATATAAACTTGTACTACTGTAGTAGGTGTGGGCTTCGTATCTATCTTGGCCACAATAATGCGTTCACTATGCTGTTTGTAGTAGCTTACCCGCATTCCTATTTTCCTATTCATTATTAAACCTACTCCTGCATTACCCCTATTTGATTTTGTGTTTATAACCCTGTAGTCACCTGACCAGAAGTCTTGTTCCTCCTGCCACCGAACTTCACTAATTCCCACTATATCTAACTTCAACCTATCCATTTCCCTTTTTAAATTTTCTAACCTACCTGCCCGATTAAGGGATCTGACATTCCACGCTCCGATCCGTAGAACGCCAGTTTTCTTTCTCCTGATAACGACATCTTCTTGAGTAGTCCCCGCCCGGAGATCCGAATGGGGGACTATTTTACCTCCGGAATATTTTACCCAAGAGGACGCCATCATCATGTAATCATACAGTAAAGCTGCATGCCCTCGGGAAAAATTACGGCTGTAGTTTCCCCTTGCTTTCAGCCGTTCGCAATACCAGCACAGCAAGGCCGTTTTGGTTATTGTTACAAGGCCAGATCAGTCAATCATCCAGACTGTTGCCCTTGCAACTACTGAAAAGGCTGCTGCCCCTCTTCAGGAACCACACGTTTGTCTGGCCTCTCAACAGATACCCCTCCGTTGTGGTTGCACCTACGGTACGGCTACCTGTATCGCTGAGGCACGCAAGCCTCCCCACCAACGGCAAGTACTGACGGGTCCCATATACCAATAAATTAAAAAAGACCTCAGAAAAAAGTTACTTCCACGTCTGTCGCTCGTTCTCCATCACATATAATATAATGCGACCGCCCTACATGCAATCACGAAATCTGTCACCACTTTCCATTGACACCCCATGTGATGGAATTTTTTCTAGGCGTGCTGTTGAGATTTTATGTAACGTTGGGAAATTCTGTGACATAGTGAAGTACTTATAGAGGGAAGGGAGCTCCTTGCTCTTCATTTTGCGGAACTATGAAAGCAGGAAGTGCATGTCCGTAATCCGGCGACGTTCACTCGCACTTCTTCCCTCCAATCTTTTACACCCCCAGAACACAATTTATCCTTGAATACGGCTCTACTGCACTGATATGTGGAACACATATTTAATATTTGCTCTTAACTCACTTCATTTAACAGTAAGTATTAATTTTTAGCGTAAAAAGACTCTCCTTTTAGAGTCTGTGGTTTATGCATCCCTGGAACGCGGAAACTGTTAGTCCCAGAGAAAAAATGAGTAGGAACTTTTCCGTAGGAAATTTAACATAGTTTAATCATCCACTGCGAACTATTTTCTCTAGAAGCAACAGTTTTTGATTTATTCAAGAAAAAGAGAAAGTTGTGACTTTCAAACGCCCTTATCACCCCCACCACCTCACCCTACCCTGGACCGGTGTGGATTTTAAGTATGTTGTTCGTGCTGTTGCACCCTACCATGTGATTACCCGAATTCCCTATACGACCTTATTTTCCTCTTTGTTGAGTGGGCTAACGCGAGAAAAGCGCGAGTTTGGTTTTACATGATTGTAGTTTTCGGTATACATGGTTGTATTAGGAATGGTAAGTCTGTACACAAGGATATATTTTACCACTCCCACTATTTTCATCCATTACAAGTTATTTACTTCCACTTTACAGTGGACTGTGAGCTAAAATAAATATTAACGTTGATTTAAACAAAGCACAACGGTGAATCTTCTCAGTAGGTTTTCAACTGTGAGACTATATTTGTCAAAGCGAAATCCATTTGAAGAAGGAAGTGAGGGTTTAAATTGTCGCCAAAGACATAATTACGGATAGACAATAAGCCAGGACAGCACAAGGACGGTGAAAGAAATCCATTACGCCGTTTCCAATGGAGTCGTTCGAGCACTCACATTGAATAATTTTGAGGAAATTGAAAAGAAACATTTCAATCAACTAACACTACAATTTACTGTAACCGATCATAAGTTATTTTTTAATTACTTCCACTTTGCACTACCAAGCGTTCAATATCCATCGTCAGGTAGGTTTATATCAATTAATAACGCATGTACGTTTTGCATGTTCACTTTTTGGGTTGTATGTACCATCGTCTGGTATCAAATGACAAACATTCAATCAAAAACCACCCCTTAAAATTAACGCTTATTCTAAAATAAAGTTCAGTCGTTGTCGTTTGTTACCAGACAGTGCCGCAGATTACCCAAAAGGTTTAAGTAAAATTCTCAAATGTCTTACTCATCCAGACAAGTCGACTCACGATATGGGTTCAATCCGCCGACAATCTTGGTGGAATCAAGAAAAAATTATGAGATCTTACAGAAACCTATCTTCATAACTGATGAGCTGGACGTCTTGAGAGGAATTTGCACGCTGATTGAAAGTTCAGTGTTCAAGCACTGGGCAGTGCCGGTCGGGTAAAACTGGAGTAGCCTAATCTGGGACTGACTTCCTTAACCACCCCGGCGCTCGATGTAAAATCATTTTTGTAGCTGCAGACTTTGTGTGTGGGTGGTTGTGGCCATTATTTGACTAGCCATTGTTGATTACGAAAGGATCTAACACAGCGTACGTGTGTATAACTAATTAAAATGTGGAAAAATATTGAGTCCGAAAAGGAAACATGAGGTTTGCTTAAAACTTGAATGCTTCGATTATTTAGCCGTTTGGAATGAGAAGGGTTATTCCTCTTGCTTGTCTTACTGCGAGTCACAAATATGTGTTTACGAAGCAGTTCAGAAAATCCATTCCAGTTAATGTGTAGAACAACCTAGTGGCTCCACAGGCACTGAGTACTCAGTTTAGAGCTGCAAACAAAATGGCATGAAGTAGTTTCAAACCGACGGAGTAAACACCACATCTAAGTTTACCCTTCTCGTTGAGATACATTACGTGAACAGCGGTATGTTGGGAATACTGAAGTGGATCCTCTAACTGCAGAGATAATCTTAGCTGGAATGTGGCGGCTTACTTGAAACAGTAAAGTTATGTGGCCGTGAGAATGTGTCTGTGTTATACGCTCAGGGAAATGATGAGAGGGACTGCTGAAGTAGAAGGTGATGATTAAATACGAATTATCGTTGAAGTACTATCTCGGGTGAATTTTATTCCTCAAACAGTCTCTGTATGTAGACGCGAGGAAGCGGACTTCTTCTCGTAGCAGCAGCACCACTGCGTGGCTCTGCACTTTCCACCAGCAAAGAAAATCTACGTACTGAGCTCTTTACAGAGCATTAATTGGTCCCTTTCGTATCCGGTGTGTCTCCTAATATATCTGTTCTTTTTGGAGAGGTTGCAGTTTTTTCTGTCAAATTTTTCCTACATGTTTTCCGCGCAAGTGCCTTACTCTACAATAGGAAACGGAATGTCTCACGGAAGAGATAACGTTGTTTATTAAGACTGCACACTTAGTCATTTTCATGAAAGAATTAAACCTGACGTGCACACTGACATTCTGTACTGTGTATAATGGACAGGCAAACGATGTATAATACTCTCTTGCCATAAGCAATTTAGAGATGATTCTGAGATGGAAAGATGGGTTTCATTCATCGAAACCTGAAACTATCCTGCTATGAAACAGTTGTTTTAGTTATTGTTTTGTCATAATCCGAATATTGTTTCAATGAGAGATGGGAGTTGTGTGTTGTTATACTCCGATAAGTCATCACATTGTGGTCACTACCCACGGCGAGACTGAATGACGTCTGGTGCAGTTGAGGGCACGTCACTAGACGAGGAAAACGGATAAGCGCGGTAGAGTTCAATGACTAATCATGCTGAGACACTTGGGGAGCCATGTCTGGATAAAGGAGCAAGAAATAAGTTTGGGATATGAGTTGGGAACGACAGAGGTGCGGAAACTATAGTGTGATCACATAACTCAGGTAAGAGGAAATGTAGAAATGAACTGGGGAGCAATAATTGGTAATTCAATAACAATTTTTTGCTATATATATTCCGAGCCATACCGAGTGAGAAGAATTGTACACGACAATGTTATAGAATTAGAAACCATTAAAATCCAGATATCAATAGAGAATCATCACTTGCCAACGTAAAGATTCAGGATTGAGGAAATGTAACATCGAGTTTGTGTTCAGTCGTCAACGAAAGATAATTTGCAACTGAAGCCGCTCCAAGAGAAATTGCATCGGATGAATGGAGCGTATCACAAGATTTCAAAGAGATGGTAATGGCGACACAAAGAGTAGGAAACTTGCACGATTGTTGGCAATAAGTGTGCAAGCAGAGAAATGCGTATTGAGGATTAATAGTTTTAAAAGATAATATTAATGAGATTTTGAGGACGCAAGGGACGCTGCTGAGTTATGAGAAGTTGCATATTACGTTTATGAGGATTAACGACCGCAAATGACGATTCGGTTAGGAGAAATACCTTGTTTTAATTTAGTAATTTATGTGCAACTGAAAAGAAAACGTGAAGATTTTACTTATCTCCGGACACTATTAAGATGATGTGAGCTTTATAAATAACCACCCATGTGACAAGGCAGGCACCAGAAAGACTAACAAAAGGCGAAACCTTGGATGGATACATTTATAGACAGATGAAAGAAACGATGGAACACACTGAGAGGTGAAAGAGGAACAATAGAGAGGTTACTTAAGCAGAAAAGGTAAAATGAAAAGAGATTTACATGTAACAAGGTAGTGATACAGTATAATTTTTGTGTATGTTCTGAAGAAATTATGTGTGTACTTCTTGTTATAGAACTAAGTTTCCACTGTTGATACATCCGCAATGAACTAAGATTAAGGAGGACTCTGACTTTCCTATGTAAATAAATGGACAAGAGCAATTAAAAATGAGTAGGAGGGATAAGGATAGGTATTATAGGTGGCAATGGCAACAGTAGACTACTAATATTATAACTGTAACTCGCGTAAGTAACAGGGTAAGAGAACTACCCAGTATTGGTGGATTTATCAGCTACAACGTTGTAAAAGCAACTACAAAAAAACTGATGAAACATGACGTCAACTTAAGTAAATTTAGGAATGTAAAACAGAGAAATGAACGTGAGATCTTTAAGTACGAACTTTAAGTGATTTAGCAAGCTTACCAACAATAATTTTGAATTGATGAGACAGAAGCACTTTTGTTTATTCAGAGGATAGTTTTAAACGACAAACGTAAATGTAATACATTTACTTTGTTACCGAATTTAAAAGCAAGAAACATGTTTTATTTCAATAAATTTTATTAATATGTTTAGTTTCAATTTTTGTCAAACAGTAATTTATAAGGAAAAAATCAATGAGATAATTTTAAGTCCTGTAATTAATTTGCGTCAAAGCCACAGAAGGTCAGAGAGAGCAGCTGAGACAAGCGTGCGTTGCGCGGTGGCCAAGTCATTCACTGACCTAGGATTCACTTTAACAGCCTAGCTTGCTCATTACGTTCGAAGGACTACTTGCTACATGTTGGGAGATTGTTTTACACTGGATTCACTGCCGTGAACTACAGGACTTAACTTATAGCTGCGTGTTCTGCATATCAATCACGTGTCATTTCAACACTGATCATTCATTCTCCACGAACATCGAACATCTAAGGAAACTAAACAATCATCAGTTAAAAGACGTGTCGACCACTTGCCAACGCCAATATTATACACCGAGTCATGACATGAATCGGTACACGGTAGAACAGTTAAGGTCACTTGTGTATCTGAGAATATGAACTATGAATAGTGAGTGTGTCCAAGATATACTTTAAGACTGATGCACTAGGAACGATGCCACGTCGATAGTATGCTACATTGAACCAAAAAAAAAAAAAAAAATCCCATCCGCAATGTTACGATGGTCAGACTGTGAATGGTCAGTGATCAGCTATCTAGTGCAAGCCGCTAGTAGTGGAATAGTGTGATGATTTAGTGTGCCTCGAAACAACGTAACATTTTGTTTATGCATTAATCGATGTAATTTCATGGAATAATCTTAATAATAGTGTTTTAAATGTATTACGCTTATAAGAAAGGGCGTTATTTCTGGTTGAACGCCACTGGACATTGAACGAACTGTGAGAGTAGTTAAGTTCGTGGATTTAATGGAATGGTAGGAATACCTTACAATTAAAAATTAATGAGTTTGACGATTAGCTGCATTGATAAGTATTTTATAATTATAGGTTAGTATCAATTATCCTGTCTTGGAATATATGTGTTTTATGGCCTATATTAAAGTACTGTAATTTATTTCTTGTATAAACGTTAGATTTTGTTTGTATTTTCTAATGATGATCTAAATGGTAGTATTTTTAGTGTTTTATGATTATGACTTAAGATATGATATTGTTTTGCATATGTTTGGTAAAGTCATATTTTGAGATTACTAATTTGTAGCTCTGCTAGTGTTTCATAGTTAAAAAGGTCACACGTTGTGAGTGAATGAGCGAGGTAATTCACAAATTATTTGGGAATTACTGTAGAGAAGTATTGCATTATTCCGGGAATTGAATGTGTGAGTGTATGATGCTAACCTTTGGTACGAAAGGAAATAACTGAACAAATAATAATTGATATTTAAATGAGTGTGGATGAGTGTGAGCTGAGGAAATTAAGAATTGCAAAGGTGTAATGCACCAGCAACACTAATGAATGAGTTGTTGTTAGTTTGCTAGGAAAGAATAAAGACTAAATTTTCACCCCCCTTGGCCACTTCCGTATGTCAAATTGTGCCTTTCATAAACACGCAAACCTAATGCCACATAGGACTCAAACTTTTTCCACACACTTGTGCTTTGAGCACAACTGCCTCGGCAAAACATTTAAGTTTAAGGAAGTAATGTTGTTACGGGACACTTCTGTGGAATGGACCCGCAACATCGCAAATTCCCGAGATTCGAATCAGAGATCGACCTTCGACTTCTGCAGTTAAATTTATCTTAAATGTACAAGTGATCATATCTCACAGTACTGTAAAACCGGACTTGTATGCTATTGCAAACTAGGAATATATTTTGGAAACGAAATGAACGACACGGCCAATGAACTGACCACTGGGGCGGCCAGCCACAACACCATCTTACTTCTGAGAACGTACCACGAGCGGACGCGGTCACACAGTGGCCAAGGGCACTGCCGTCGGAGTACTGCTACAGGGAGAACTTCCAGTAGCCACCAGTCACGAGAACGTTTCATGAGACTGAGTGAGAAGGAACTTTAGCAGGAGGTGCTGTTATTTGCCAAATGGAGACACGACTTTTGGGACAGACACCGGAGGTCGCTATACGGAAGTAGAAAAGAAAGCTCCAAGTCTTTGGGGACCATGCTGGACTAGTACATAAAATTTTGTGTAAAAACATAAGAAAGGCAGACGTTAGTCGTTCTGGAACTTTTCCCAGAGTGACTAAGAGCACAGTAATGCCGAAACGAAGTTCCTTCACTTGCTGCGAAAAGAGACAGAAAGAGCGAGGAGCGACTTTTTTCCGAGGAAACAGTTGGGAATAAATTCATTGGTTAACCGAATCAAACACGATCCAGAGAAGGGGACCAGTACTCTCAGGGACGCATTTCGAGCGGTCAAAGATCTCAAGAAATAGAATCCAGCCAGTCAGGTCTAAGACGTAACGAAAAACGCGCTAAAGCGTAGCTTCCTTGATGGATGACGTCACACAGTAAAAACATAGTTCATCATAGTCTTCCCACCTATTGATCGTCTCCTAGAGGTTCTCCAAAAGACTACTTAAATCTTTATCACAGACATTCAGCTCACGATGCTAACGTAGAAGAAAGGACGTCAGCGTTACCTCAGAGTGAGGTCGCAATATCTCTGCCTCAGCAGCTAAAATAGGATGAGACCCGGTCATTTCTTCATGAGATATATAGAGAGTCATATGAGTTTATGCTTTTCCGTCCGAATAAGACACAGTCAGGGCAAAAGCACCACAGGCGCCAAGATGCGAGCTGGTGTCAGTGCCATAGCTACTCTCCACATTCGCGAGTTCCGCTAGCGCCACGGGCGGCGCTGAGAATGAAGATATCGACTTCGCCGGCCGAGTACAATCCACCAATGACCCGACGACAACGGACAGAAGCCTACTCGGAAGAGAGAAGAGTAGGTATCACCCATTTGGTTATAGATCATCGTCCAGGGCTGACTTAGACAGGGAACGTCGTTCAGTGAACTCTTAGAAAAGAACAGACCGTTGTTGTAAATGCTATGTACTGAGACGTTTACCCAGGATTATGCACTTAGATACTAAGGGCCTTTTTGTGTTGTTTTGCAAGCAGTGTTGCGGACTTCATTGTTCAGCTAGTCGCAAAGATAAAACTTTCAACTCATTTGTATATCTTTGTTACTAATTTGTTGGATATTTGTAGAACTGTCGTTCTCCTATCATGTTAACTGACCCTGGGGCATATCTGTTTAACGGTGGCAGGAACAAACTGTCTTAGCAGCGTACTGTATCAGAAGCCGTTTCATGAACCCAGAAACTCGGCCTACCATAACAATAGTGGCAACTCAGCCTCCACAGAAGTAGCGATGAGGCCTTTACAAAACTGGCGGGGAGGGTTTACAAAAGTTTACAATTGTTACATGTTAGATCCTGACTGTAACTATTTATCTTGCAAGTCGTGACATATTTGCTTCCAAATTAGACAACCTGTGCGAGATGCTATCTTCCCTTACCGTACATGTTACTTTCACCAGTTCTTTCCTTTACTCATTTCATGACGATCACGCTTTACGTATGCGATTTATTTTCAATTTTCCCCTCCGCCTCTACGTCAAATTAATAGGTCTGCGTTCGCAAAGGTTGCCTTAAGTAACTGTTTGTCAAGATAATGGCCACAGCATGCCTTTACAAAATTTTATTGACAGTTAAGCATTTTTATCTTAACTGTGAATTGTCGGGATGATATATAAACCAAATGATTAATATCTCCAGTTTCATTCAGTTCAACATTCTCAATAAAAGGAAACCACCTGCACTCTCGGAATATGTTATTGAATTTTACGCCAGATGTGGAAATTTAAATTTGGTAAGTGTTGAACAGCACACTCTTGTATTATTACCAGTTCAGGCATTTATCAAAAGCTGTGAAATCTAGAAATTTTATATATCTTCAATTACAGTTAATTAATATTGGCATTATAGAAACATATTTAATTTTAAGAGAATTCCACGCTGTATTGATAGTTCATTAGTTTTCCATGCTGCGGTTGTAAGTCCCACTTTGTACGTGGCCACACAAAATTGTTTTCTTTTTTTAACTTACATTCTTAAAACCTAAGAGTGGAGGTCGATGTTTTGTTTTGTAAAGAGGAAAACTTAAATGTTCAAATTTGTGGTTTTGAATAGAGCCTTTCATCATTCTATGCAAATATTAAAAGCTATCTTCTTATTATTTTTCACAATAAATTTTGAAACCTAGGCTGATAAAATCTTTGTAAAACTGACCCTCTAATTTCGGCGAAGCACCTTACCATTCCCTACATACTCCCTACCACAACCCTCTTCTACCTTCGGTTCTTCAGAGTAGCTGCAGTCCCTATTCCAAACAGGCTAATATTCAAAGCGATTCACATAATTTATAGGAAATGAACAAATGACTCCTTACCACATTTCAACAGGTAGCTTCTCCCTTACATCATAAGGTGGCATGCCAAAATCTCCTGCATTTGAAGTAGTGCACTAGTTTGGGGACATACGACCGCATGTTTAAATAAAGAATGCCCGCGTTTACGTGCAGTAGGAGTTTAGTGCTATTGAAAGTAAGGATGAAAGAGTCAAATTACAACACATCACGATCCATCCTTTTCATGGTATTTTGCACGTCGACGATAACTTCTTAACACCACTCGTCTTCAGTTCCTCTTTGGGAATGTTCGCCAGATCCCTGCAAGTCACAACACCTTTGTTGTAGATCAACGTGACGAATCTTTTCACTTTCTGCAGGTTTATTGCTTGTTGGAAATTAGAGGTTTCGACCAACACTGTCCAACTGCCCAACCGCTTCAAAGATATTAATGTGTCTGATACGTCCTCTAAACCCTGTGAACGCAAAGAAGAAAAACTTTCTCAAATTTCCCCTTGTTTCGTTTAACATTAGAAAACACATTGCGCTGTGCACAATACGTTCTGTTAGTAAAGACTGAACTGCGCTGAACAAATCCAGAACCTGGAGACCTCGTCACACCAACCATCTTGATCGACTACCTACCAGCGGCCCACACATTCCGCTGGGAGGAGGAGAAGAAAATTTGAACGGTGCCATCTTTGTCCCACTAGTAACTAAGGAAATAACGGTCCATTCAGAAGGAGCGTGACGTTACTAGGCATATCTCATGTAACTGAGGTGTGGCAGTTTCCCCAAAGGTTGCCTGCTAACGACTGTTACACCTCAACAGCCATGCATCTCATCTGTGTGCAGGACGCCTTCAGACCGAGGGGATCTTTTCTTAAACTTTGCATTCTCGGCGGTCAAGTCAAGTTCTCCAGTCACTATGGCTTACAACATTCCATAGCAGCGACTTAGTGTGGTCGCTGAAGTGTGTGCATAACTTACGGTGATAGAGGACCGGCGGCGCTTACTAGAGCCCTGCACCCGCGTGGCCTATCGGCATGGCCCGCATACGCCTATAGAAAGCGAGTGAGAGTGAGAATACGCTTCAGGAACATTGGCCGAAGTCGCCGAAGATTACCGATGTTGATGACAGGCACTTGAGCCCGTGAACAACGCCCACGCGACTGGCACAGTCGCGTGAGGGCTTGTCCACAGTCACGTGTATTTCACGCGCCTGCACTGACTTGCACGTAAGTTGCGAATTTGCGGTATGCACATGTGCAATACGCTTTGCTTAGCACCAGTCTCGGGCAATATTTATACGAATGGCGAATAACGAATACAGGTATGAATTACTATTCATTATTTGTGACTAACAAAATTTATACAAAACATTATTCATTTATATGAACAAAACACTCATTCGTCATCTATGAATAAAGCGTATTAACAATAATAGATGAATCTGAAATGTAACTGCTCTTACAGCTCCAACCCTTCGTCATTTATTAAAAGAATGTACTTTTCATTTCTTTTACATTAGTTTTCGACCGCGTGGTCCGAGGCGCCTTGCCATGGTACGCGCAGCTCTCACCGTCGGAGGTTCGAGTCCTCCCTCGGGTATGGGTGTGTGTATTGTCCTTAGCGTTAAGTTAGTTTAAGTTAGATTAACTAGTGTGTAAGTCTAGGGACCGATAACCTCAGCAGGTGGGTCCCATAGGAGCTCACCTTAAAAAAAGGATTGTTTTTTTCGAACAGCTCTTTTTTTCTTTTCTTTCTTTTCTTTTTTTTTTTTAACGTCTCGTCAGAAACTTTAAATGGTTTGCGGTGATGTAACATTGTGACCCTAAAGAAAATACGTCATACATATGCAAAGCCCTCCTGAATTCCTCTTTAATCACGGCTTTGATATGACCTTCAGCTCACACGCTTCTTTAACAAAAATTGAGAAATCATCAATTCTGCTGTAGTTTTTGGCGAATAATTCGTTCTGATTCCACTTCACTGATCAAATCATATTTCATTTAAAATCTTCTTGTTACTCCGTAATATGATTCGACATTCATGTAGTAATTTGTCTGACATTTCATTTGCTATTACGTGTCTGAATTTGTTATCATCCTCGTTTGGTAACAGACAGTAACAGAGATGAACTACTTCTTTTTAAATCTTGAGTAAGACTTTGCTGCAGCAGTTACTGTTGATATATAAAGGCAGAAAACGTCTTCCAATCGTATCTTGACATTTACACGGTACACAAGTTGTAAGTTTGCTGCAATATTATGAACTCCATTTATATACTCGAACATAGTGTCTCGTTCAAAATTTTTGAACCTTAAAACTCTATGCAAATGAATAGATGGATGTTGGATGGAAAAACTATTCCATATTCCAACGGCAAACGCTGTTAGAGTTTATGATAAAACAGTTTGTATGACTTTGGATGTCAAGCGACATTTCATAAACGTTTTTTGGAGATCTCAGGTCAAACGTCTGGTGATGGTAAGCGTTAGGATCCACTGAGATGCTACCTTATTTACTCATTTTGCAGCACTACAATCACGAATTACGTAATTACATCTACCAGATATGTATATCCGATAGTGTTAGCAATCTAAGAATGGTGCTGAAGACTGAGCGGTTTTGTTGGCTGCATTCTCATCATTGGCTGCTTACGGAGAGTTCTTGTGCCATGTTTCTAGTGGGAGAGGGAGACGTATTGTCAGGTGCAGAAACAGTTGACTATCATATGATTGACTAAATTCGCTGCTTAACATTGTGACTGACTACTGTGTTTAGCCCAAACTGCTGAAGCCACGAATCTATAAGCATTTTCATATTTCATTTGTTGTGCTAAACCCGAGTAAAGCTATGCCTAACTTGAAGGATGGTCGCAGCACTGCAGTGCTTTCCTAGGCTTGGTGATGTCTGCTTGACTTCCTCCCACCTCTTAACAGACATATACAGGGGAATCTACATTTGAACATGTACTCAGAAATACGCTGCAGCTTAGCTTGGCCTTATTTTCATTGTGCAGGTGAAAGAAGCGATAAGAAAAGAGGAAATTGTAGGAACAACCGAGCATCGAACTCTAAGCCCTTAGTTTTTTAGTCTGGAACTTTCGCCAGTGAGTCACAAAAGCACATTTCCGAGCAAACCAAAAAAAGTTATTTATCAAATAGAAACTGCACTGAGGCGAGCGAACAGTTACTAGTCCGTTACAATTAGTAAACAAAGAAAGTAAAAGGGCATCATATATTATTCGCTATTTAACTTAAAGATAAGTTATTGGCCAATAAATTTGTTTGAATGATCTACTTATTCGAATAATTACCGTGGCAGACATCTATTTCAATAATACCCATGTATTTTCACCATTACACGTTATGCTTCGTTTCTCTTTCTGTTCATATTATCAATTGTTGATGGGTACTACAAGTTTGTTTTCTCAATTTACTCATGAAAACATTTGGTGTAACTGGATGGTAGTTTTTCTGTTAATAATATACAAAGTTGAGAATTACAGTCTATTTTCACACATCTCAGCGGTAAACTTTATAACTTCTGTTCAAAATATGTCTGAATGTAAGAGCGATTTTAGCAGCAGACTGAAAGCGTGCATTGATTCACCTGCTATTATTTCATGGAAATATACAGTTCCACAACCGAAACAATGACTTTTAATAACATTTAATATTCGGATACCGCTTTAGTTTTCGTTATACTGCGGTGACGCTTGGTGTATTTCAGGTAGACAGTACACAACTTCTCCACAGGAAACATATGAAATCGATGGCTTAAACAAATTCGAACTCTAAATGCATTTGAAAGCTTGTAGGGCCCAGTAGTGAAGCCATGTTGTGTAGAAGCTGTATAGCAAGCTGTGGCAAGGGTACACAGCTGCTGCCCATCGTTCAGTGAGTGAGTGTTGCATGATACTGGGTGAATGGACTGCCAGCCGTGTGTTTCCAAGTGCTGATGCATGGTGACAGATACAGAAGAGCGCTTCTCGGGCAGGTGTAGTGCTCTACCAGTTTACCAGTATACAGCTCAGGAAACCCTGAGGTCACCAAGCGTGTAGCCTTAAAACGAATGCTGAGTCTCTGAGAGCTACTGGCTGCTGTATGACAATGACAGGAATAGTGCTTCCGAAATAAAGAAATTTCTTAACAGCTACTAGAATTATAGTTCAGAGATCTTTTCTCAAGGTATTTACCTGGAGTGTAGCTCTATAAGAAAGAGAAATGTCGGCGAAAATTGCCAGCAAGTCGACAACAGAAGCTTTTGTAATGTGGTGTTACAGAAAGTGTTAAAAATCAAATCCAAGATTAACTGCGTAGACTAACTAATGATATATAGAGTAAATATTGATATTCCTGCAGGTTGGCATGTATCAGTTGTTTCACACATCTGTAAATAGCTTGTGTTAGCAATGTGGAACCAATAATAATCGTATCGATGGTTATGTAATATTCACATCTGTCTTTGGTATTGGGACTCATATATTCATTTTGAAGTAAGTGTCGGTCGACTGGTATGCAAAAAAATTGGAGAGTAACAAAACGCTAGAAATAAATTTCTGAAGCTAGTACAACTGAAGTAAGTACTTTCAAACATTATTCATTTTGCATCTATTGACTGTAATACTTCTCTAGACTTAGAAAAAGTAGTAAAAATTGGAAAACATACAAATTTACTTACGCTAACATCCCTCAAAAAAGATTACTTATTTCTCTGATATATGTCATACTCCCGCGTTGAGATGCTGTAAAAATTCTCTATTTATACAGCCAGTTTCTGCTGACTGCGCATCATCAGTATCAAAAAAGAGATCTCCACCTCATGTTACGAAAAATATAAAATCATTATCGTCAGGTGATAAAACTTTGAATTATAGATTGGTATAGTTGCAACGTCAGTCTATAAAAGAATTGTGCTAGTGAATCTTTGAAAAGATTCGTACCACACAGAGCGGCTCTATGTCGTATGAATTTGTTCACATCAATCCCCTAGAACAGTTTTTATAGTTTGACGATGTTATTTGTATTGTGACGTGATGGAAGTGCATAATACACGGTTTTATCACCTCACAATATTGATTTTATACTTTGTCTAATGTGAAATCCCTTACGAACCTGATGATTGAGAGGTGACTGAAACCTGTTGTGTAAATAAAGAGTTTTACCATCAGTTCAAGGTAGTATTACGACATTTTTTAAATGTATAAGAGCAATAGTCGCCCAAGACTCCTGGCTTAAGAAATCACCCTCGTTCTGCCAACGGCATTATCAAACAGGGCGGAGGAGTATAATGAGGTTCACAGCACTCTGTTACCCTTTGGGTGGGAAACCGCCCCTAAAAGGCGGAAGAATAAAAAACAATCACGTTATGAGGATGCAGAAGGCAGTGGAAACCACTGCACTAAAGACACATAATGTGTATCCACGTAACTAATGAGACCCTAATACTTAAGTGATAAGCTGAAGTCATAAAACGAAATTGTCTCTGCAATGGGGTGTGATGTCTCAAGGTAACGAATCTTCGCTCTACTAAACTGAGGGCGCACATTAAGGTCCATAAGGAATTGAAACTTGTGAGGCCAACTGTTGATGGTAAGAAAGGCAGATTGCGTAAAGTAGATAAAAAGTACCTACGATTTCTCAATAATATATTACAAATTGAATCAGCGATTTTCAATAGACAACAGTGTCGAGTCAACAAGTTTAATTAAAGATGTCCCTGTAACCCGTGATATGACTTTCGTTTCACTTGACATTATGAATTTACATTCTAATGCAGCTGTATATCAAACTTCAGATGTTGTCACCAAGTATCTAAGAAGACTGTGCACTTTGTCTAAAACTGAAACCACAGAATTAATATATTTGGTTTCCTCACGGTGTCTGGAACTGAAATGACTGAACTCAGAGATTTGTGATTTCTCTCTTTAAAACACAGTTAACCTATTTTTAATGATAAAATATATGTTCAAAACGATAGCCCAAGTATGGACAGTGTCATATCTGGTTTTTTGGTAGAGATTTTTACTAATTACCTTTAAGAGAGATTTACACATGAAACTCCTGATTTAGATAGTATAATTATTTGTTACTACAGATGTGTAAATGACACAATCTTGCTAATTAAACGAAGTAGAACCGATGGTGATAAAATTGTACCAAAATTTAACGGCCTGCATCTGAAAATTGTTTTTGCAGTTGAAGTGGGTACATGCCACCCACTAATTTCTTTGCCGAAGTATGGATAGTGTCATATCTGGCTTTTGGCAGACATTTTTATTAATTACCTTTAAGAGAGATCCTTACATGAAACTCCTGATTTAGATAGTATAATTATTTGTTACTACAGATGTGTTAATGACACATTCTTGCTAATTAAAGGAAGTAGAGCCGGCGCCGATAAAATAGCACTCAAATTTAATGGCCTGCGTCCGAAAATTGTTTTAGCAGTTGAAGTGGGTACATGCCACCCACTAACTTCTTTGCCATAGTCATAAAAATGAAAATGGTGAACACGCTTTTGGAACTTTTAATACTTGCACAAGTTTTATTTTGGAATATAGCTCCAAACATCCTAATAAATATAAGAAAGTCTTTTTCAGTTTTATCATTAAAAGAATATTTAAACTTCCACCATCACAATCTGACCACAAAATTTAGATTTAAACCGTACAGTTTATATCTAAATCTAATAATTATTCTAATGGCTACGAAATGAATATTTACATTAAAGTAGCTAAGACTTGTAAACAGGGAAGAGTGAATCTAGGGATAATGAAGGGCAGTGTACAAATCTCTTGCCATGGTAGTTTCGATTTCCAGGAAACTTAATTTGGTGTCTCATTTTCCACTGAAAATAGACCAGGCCATTTACTAGCCAATACTATACTTAAGTTTATTTTTCTTAACAAATTTGGTTTATATAGGTTACAATGTTCTGAGTGGAATGCTATTTATGTGGAACAGACGGAGGACGATAATAATGAGATTTCATGAGCATGTGGTATTAGACAGAAGATATACAGCTGATTAGTCCTTTTAGATACTTTGCTTAATAGGCACGTAGCTTTAAGGAACACCAATTTTTTGGGAATATTTCGGAAGCTGTCTGACTGCACTGACAAAAAAGATAAAAATACTTCCATTAATAGGAGGATTAATATCTTTAAGTGATCTCCTATATGGTGCCACACTAATACCCACCACACGAGTACACATGTTACAATTGATGTGTTAAGCTTCTCCTCTAATTTTCTCTGCCTGTTGTTTTACATGTTTCACAACATCAAACTAGGTGATTATTCGTCCCCCTGAAGATTTTACTATGTAGAATTATGGACATAAATGGCGTTCATTCTATGAAGAGTACTGAAGTTACTCATTGCATTCGATGGTGTAGGATTGGTCATTTGAAGGTGAAGCAAAAATAAATATTAGTTAAAATGGTGGTGTAAAGTTACTAATTGTTGGATTTCTTCAGTTATTAATTGAACTACAGTCTTTTAATCTTTGTTAGTGGCTGTTGATGGTTTTGTGAATAATACGTTAGAGGGTGCTATTTTTCTTATGGCTGTGTTTATATATTACCTACATTCCACATTTCTCGTGTTACAAAGACTATGTTTAAATTTTTAATTGGTTTCTACTGTTCTTTGTATAAAATCTTGGTTCAAGTTTTTTAATAAAAATATATCCCATGTAATATGTTCTTTGAATGAAGAGCGCACTGTGACGCCCACGTCATGTACCGTGCTTCTTTGCTGCGTATGATTGCAAGCTGCAAGCTCGCTCAAAACATTTGTTCGTTAACTATATTCTCCTGAAATGAAGCCGTGTTGAATTTGTAATATTTTCTTACATGTGTAATCATAAGTTTAATATTTCGTATGTACTATACACCATATTTGTAATCTACTCAATGTGACTTGCGCCCGTGTTTTATAACACGGTCTTCATGTCTGACTTTATGTCTTATACTTTTCTAGCACTGAAGATGATCATTCAGTGGCTGATATCGCTTTGCTGCAATAATTTCAAACGTTATACGAATGGTGGTAACTATTTTATGTTTCCCATTCTTGTTTACAAATGAAAAAGTGCCATCACGATCTCTCCATCGGCAACAGATTCTGGACTAGTCCCCCATTCGAATCAGTGAGAGGGGTCTGCCAAGGAGGAGACGAACTCGAGGAAAAGAGGGATAACGTTCTACGAACCGGTGCGAGTAATTTCAGAAATTTGAACGTGTTAGGGAAGCTAGAAAATCTGAAAGGGGAACTGCTAAGACGCACTCTAAATTTAAGTGGAGGTTCAGTGAAGTGAAATGGAAGACAAGGATTTCTAGTCAGACAAGTATAGGGAAGTATCACAGAAAACAGTGTAAATGGCAAAAGATTCTTTATGAATAGGGAAGTAGGGCAGGGATCCAGTTACTGTGAACAGTTCGGCGAAAAGGTTGTTCTCATCAGAATTGACAGAAAACGAGCACTGACAACAATAGCTCAGGTATACACGCCGACCTCACAAGCGTAAGATAAAGAGGTAGAAAAAGTATATGAGGGTACTGAATGGTGTATTCAGTACGTTAAATGGAGATGAAAATCTAGTAGTCTTTTGGGATTCGAATGCGGTTGTAGAGAAAGGAGTAGAAGGAAAGCTTACTGGGAAATATGCGCTTGGTAGAAGGAATAAGAGACAAGAATGAGTAATAGAGTTCTGAAAAAAATTTCAGATGGTAATAGCGAATACTCTGTTCAAAAATAGAAAAAGTAGGAGGTATACTTGGAAAAGTCAAAGATTCCCAAATCAGACTGTGGATTGTAAGACGTACCAGGAGCAGAGATAGACTCCGAATACAATTTAGTGATAATGAAGAGTAGGTTCTAGTTTAAGAGAATATCCAGGAAAACTCACTGCCCAAATAAGTGGGATACGCAAGGGCCAAGAATGAAAACATGCACTTGTAGTTCTCTGAGGCAATAGATACTGCGACAAGGAATACCTCAGTGGGTAGTTCAATTGAACGGGAATGGACATCTCTAAAAATGGGAATCACAGATACTGAAAAAAACATAGGTACCAGAACGTAGATATGAATAAATCTTGAGCAACAAAAGGAGTACTTCTATTGTTTGACGAAAGAAGGATACAAAAATGTTCAGGGAAATACAGGAGTCTGGAAATACACATTTACGAACAAAACGAATAAGAAGCGAGGGGAGGTAAGGTGACATGGTTGCGTGAAACATGTGAAGAAATCGAAAAAGAAGTGATTATCAGAACGAATCACTCAGCATACAGAAAAGTCAAAATAATCTCAACTGTTAAATGCAGAGGAGAGAGCGGATGGGTGGAAAGAGTCCACCGAAAGCCTCTGAAAGGGGATGGGCTGGTTTGGTGACGTGATAGAACAAGAAACAGGAGACGACAGGGAAGGGATCTGTGATACAGTATTACAATCAGAATTTAAAAGTGCTTTGTGCGATTTAAAATCAAATATGACAGAAGGGACAGATAATATCCCACCGAAATGTCTAAATTCACTGGGGTAAGTGGCAATCAAACGACTGTTAATATTGGGTGTTGAATATATAGGACTGGGGAGACACTTCCAAACTTTGTGAAAAACATCATCCACGCAACTCTGAAGATAACAAGAACCGACACGAGCGTGAATTGTCGCGAAATCATATTAACAGCTCATGTATCCAAACGTCTGACAAGAGTAATATAGGGAAGAATGGTAAAGAAAACTGAAAATTTGTTAGATAACCATCAGTTTGACTTAAGGGAAGGTAAAATCACCAGAGAGGCAGTTCTGACGGTGCGGTTTATAATGGAAGCAGAACTTCACAAAATGAAGACGCGATCTTAGGATTTGTCCCCGGGAAAGAGAAATCTACTAGTATCAAACATAGAGCTTAATTTGAAGAAGCCGTATCTGAGATTGTCAAGGAAATCAACGTATGGTAGTGAAACATGGTCATGTCCATAAACCGGAACAGAAGAGATTCAAAGCACTTGAAATGTGTTGCTACAGACCTATGTTGAAAATTAGATGGACTGATGAGGTAAGGGTGAAGAGTTCTTCGCAGAATGAGCGAGCGCAGAAGTACTGTGTATGGTAAACACTGACAACAAGAAGAGTCAGGATGAATGGACATCTGTGAAAACATCAGGGAATAACTTCCATGGTACTAGAGGGAGTTGTAGAGGATAAAATGTGCAGAGAAATAGATTGAAGTACATGCACCAAATAACTGTGGACGAAGGTTGCACTTGCTACTCTGAGGTGGGACCCATCAAACCACTGAGAAGACTGATGACTAGTATCATCATAAAAGCTGTAGCACACGAGTTACTGAACATTATTACTTTTCCCTATGATTACTTGCCAAAGTATCTCCTTTGCTTTTACGGCAAAAAACTGAAAATGATCACAGTAGAAGACATTTTCTAATTATTTTTAGATGTATAGATCGTTATTATCTAATACTTTGGATTTAGGTGTAACAGAAATACAGTCCACCGGATCAGTAGGATAGTAGAGCATATTTCTAGCATGGGGAAGAACGCCACAGCATAGAAGCCGTACTTATGAAGATGGAAAATTTGTTTCAGTCTGACGCAAACAGATTATTTAAAACTGCAATCGCTGAGTGTCGACAAGAAGCTACCGATGAAGTAACACCGTTCCTAAAAAAAAAGCAACGCCGTTCCTAAGAAACGCCACATTATGAAGGTACTAACCTAGTATGACAGCGAAACGAAATCAACGAAAACTGTCGTGCTTCATATCTTCATCATAAATTATGTAACTGACATGCCAGTGTGTGCTTCTTATGATGCACGTAGCTCCATTCTGACTGATATACAAAACAAGATATAAAGACATTGACGATTATTAAGGCAGATGGGTATCTTTTGAAAAATAACTTATTTGATGTACAGTCTTCATATTGACTCAACAAACAGCCAGTTATAATTTTTACATGCGATATAGTAACAAAAAAATTTGATTATTGTTACACACTTTTAAAACTAACTATGTCAGTGAGCTATTGATTTGATGTGACATTTTGTCTTTCATGAGCACAGCAAGATTAAACAAATAATTTGAGATGCTTTCGTCAGAAATCTGATGCGTATTATGTTTTGTATTACAAAAAGCCGGCCAGCGTTGGGATGGGATGAATCTGTTAGACCTACAGGTAACCGGGAAAATACGAGCACGACGGTTAAGCCTTTCAAAGATATTACATTTTCGTGGGGTGGGGGATTTCATCGTTGCCCCCAACGTCATTTTTTCTTTTGATTCTACCTCAGACAAGAGTTTAATCTTGGTAACATTCAAATCGGAGTGATTGCTTACTGCTGTGTTCGCTTCTTCTGGAATTGACGTCTTTTCTACTGCACTTAGACAAGTTCCTCAGATTTACTGTTACAAGAGATCACTTTTCATACAGGGAAATTTCAATTTAATTGAATGCTCCACAATTTGTTGCATATTTCTATATCTTTCCTTCACAGATAACGTGTGAAAGAGTAAACAATTCATTTCGTAGCGTATGTCAGCCAGTCCAATGTTTTTAATATCTTACACGTATGTGCATATTGTTATTACATATCAAATAAAAAAAACTTTTTCTAAATATGAAAAGACTAGTGAAAACTGGCTTGCTTTTTTGGACTATTTCTATGTTTAGGTATTTTAGAAGTTCCTGTTTTGTTACATTTTTATGCTCTACATCGTTGGCAAGTATAGCTGGATAATTCCAAATTGCTAAATACCGTAATAGAATACGTATTGTGAGGTCACTACATACTCGAATCAATACAATGGGGATTTCGCACTTCATCTGTAATGTGCTCTGCTCTTATTACACATCTTGAGCGTTCCATCATTTACTTTAACGACATTATCGTCCCTAATGAAGTTACAAGGAAGCCTCCAAAGCATCTTTCCTCTGTCCGAATCTTTGTTTGCTGAGAAATGTTTTGCAGCACTCACTACTTTTAACCATAATGTACGTGTTCATGCAATATCATTAGCTCTGCTATGGGTGATTCACGTATCCAAACGACTGCAATATAAGCGGGTAACATGTACGTTTACACTGTTTAGTCGAATGTATCGGGGTAGCCATATGTATTACGATTTAGCGACAGGCTGTCCATAGAAACAAGGTGACACCAGAACGGGCCGGTCAGAAGAGCTGAGTGACTTCGAACGTGGACTAACCACTGCATATTACTTGAGTAGCAAATACATCAGGATCATTATAACCCCTCTAAAGCTGCTCTTGTCTGCTGCAGAGCAATAGGAAACTCGGAGAACAAACCACGTATATATCTAGAATAGGCAGGCCACATGTACTGCCTGACAGGGTTTGTTTTGCAGGCGACGGATCGTTGTAACAATAGCATGAAATCAGTGGAAAGAATCACTCGTAAGGTCTATAGTGCTACCAGCTGTCCAGCTAGCTCAATGACTGTGCGTACGGAGTGCTGTTCCTCAAAAGGCCACAGATTTCTGGAGTCAATGCTATGTAATGATTGACGTGGTGTAAAGAGCGATTCCACTGGAGAGAGGATGACTGGAAAAGAATGATTTGGAGTGATGACTCATGCAATACCCAGTGGCAATCAGACTGAAGGGTTTGGGTTTAGCGAGTACCTGGAGACCGTTAACTGCCCTCAATGACACGTAGTGCTACTAACGAGGTAAGGTGGTGGTGCTGTTACGCTATGGGGCGGTGGTGGCTGGTTGGGGAGGAGGTCAAGGTTATGTTGTGGTTTCCTTGTTGTGCTTAAGAAAACGGTAAACGTGGAAGGATATAAAAGTATTTTTCAGCGTTGTGTACTGCCTACAGTAGAGGAACTTTTAAGAGACGAGGACTGTATCACCATAAGAATGCAGATCGTCGAAAACGACCACAAGTCAGACATTGGTTTGTGTCCAATAACGTTTCTGAAATGGACTGACCTGCACAGAGTCCCTACCTGAATCCAATGCAACACGACTGTGATGAGTCAGAACGCCAGCTTTGCTCCACATCCCAGCGTCAATCATTACTGCCTCCTTTTGTTTCGGCTCTCGTGAAAGATCTGGTTACCGTTCCTTCTCTGACATTCGGACACTTCATTGAATGTGTCCTCAGCGGAGTAAAAGCCATAATAATGTCAAAATACCAACACATCTCATACTAATGTCCGCTTATAGGTATGCGGATGCTTTTCATCAGCTTTGTTGAGAGATAGGAACCTACCTCCGAACCATAGCTCGATAAAAAAAATGTACGCTCTGCCTGTGCTTACATGAGACACTTAGCTTCCATGGCCACAGTTTCTTATTAAATATACATAATGATTAAAAAACTCTTACAAACTGACGTGGCACATCTGGCATACAACAAGGATCAGTGACCGCATAGGAACCGGGAGTCGCAAAGGCCATTCGCCACTACTAAACGGTGTTGCAGTTATTTAGTCACATACTGCAAATGGACTCCTACTATTGAAGACGCTAAAAGATTTGTCCAGATGCACTGAGACTAGCCTGACATCCTGCTGCATCCACAATCTGGCCCGGTAGGTCTTCCACGATGTAACATGAGTTTCTACGCATGGCCCTTCACTGACCCAACAGGAAAAATTCGATTGGGAACAGATCACGTTATCTTGGTGGCCATGGTACAGACCCATCGCAACCAATCCAGCGGCTGGGGAAGGTTGCCTGCAGATGTGCCATCACCTACCTGGGGTAATGTCTAGGGCCTCGTCGTGCTGAAATGGAATGCAGCGATGAACCGGCATGGGAACATAATTCAGCATGTCTAACAGAACCACTCGCATGACTACGAAATAAGAGCGACTATGAAGTCGGTCCGGGAGAATGTACAGCCCAATGAAACAGTCTCCGACGATGCCAGCTCACAGGTTAAGGGTAAATTTGCGCTGTGAGGCATGCGTACGTGTAGCACGTGGGTTGACATTCGCCCACGTATGAAGGTTGTGAACTTCATCACACCGTCGAGTGAGAACGCAGCATCATCGGTTAAGAGGACACTCGATGTGAAGCTTCGGTCTCATGACCGTAGCGTCCTCTCTTGGCGTTTTCAGCGCCGTTACTGATTCTTGCTCTATGCCCAATGTGCTAAGTAAGTCTGTAAACTTTTCTTTTCCTGAAACACCCTTTACTATGCGACGAAAACCCCACTCACTTTAATGAAAATTAACTACTTAAATTATGTTAGAATGGGCCTCACATTTGAAATTTCAAACATGGAATGGGATAGAACTGATAAATATTTAAATTCAGGGTTCAGTGAAATTAGATTTACCTTTTCTGTCCGAACTCAGATCGGCAAGATACAGTAACTTGACGTCACAAAGTCAGCAGGGAAAATGATATCATACCACACGTAAACGTTGATACAGTTAAATAGTACAATACAAAGGTGAGAAGACCGTATTGGTAATGAGTGAGCAAATGGGTAATAACATACTGCATTTAAAAGACAGTCACGTAATTTATCATTCGCAGCTAGTTGCATGAGTGGTTCCACAAATCTGATACTCCAGGTGCAAGACGCACGTAGCCGCAGTGGATGAGCCCCAAACATCAGTTGTGAGGCGGCAAGATGTCTCCCAGTTCTGATGCCCTTCTGCTTCCGCAACTCATCAGCACGAAACTTTCTAAGACTGGGGCGAGCGCCAAAAGTGCTTAATGATACCCAAGACCTGAGACAACTTCACTACAAGAGAGACTACCTCGTAATCCTCTGAGACTCATCCGCTTCTCAGTTACAGAGTTCCTTACTGTGCTTCCGTGCTCACTTCCCCGCCAATTGGAGAGCAAGCTTCAAAGCTCTTGCGCAGTGGCTAGTTAAATAACAAGTTAAATCCCCGCCCACGGATATTTTCTAAATGAACCAGTGCGCTGAGTTCCCACATACAGCGAAACAAAAGTTAATCTTAGGGTCGGTGCCAGACCGGTGATTTCTGCCCCACAAAACAGAAAACAAAGCATAGCCCAAAATGGCGACAGCCCCTCATGTAGTATAGAAAGATACTATCTGGGTAAAAATATTTTATGCCATCACTTCAGGAAGGCACCCTTTTAGCTAATAACTGCATTTTTGTTTTCTGCGGCGGGGGGGAGTCCTCTGAAGAAAATGGATGGTGTGACCAAAGCGCAAGCAATTTCCGTCTCTACGTTTCTTGAGGGACTCCTACATCCACAAGCACTACAACTGGGCCATCCCACTGATACTGTCATCAGGAAACCTGCAATGGCAGCGCTCGGCCACAGTGTTGATTCTAGGCCGGCGAACCCATTCTGGGCTAGGAATCTCTTCTTTGGGACATCCTCCGAGTAAACTGTGACAAACTTTCCCCTTTTTCCTATGTTTCACGCAGAATCACAAACCTAGCCTGCAGTCGGTGGTGCTAAAAATTTATGCAGTCTAAGCACTTGAATCTAATAGAAATTAGAAGGAAGAGAGGGAAACGCCAAATGAATCATGTAACAACTCTCGATTCCTGCGAATCAGATTAATATCATAAGCAGAGTAGTGAATTTATAAAATTAACATATCAACATGAAGAAATTTATGAAAAGGACAGGAAGCATCCCAGTCTCTAGCTGTGCCGCTAAATGTGTGTGGGTATTCGACCCTTACTTCCAATGCTGCCAACTGTTTTACAACGTATCATAAACATATCTGTCGCTCTTCAGTTAATCGCGGATTCATGAAATGTCATTGTGAAAAACCGTTTATGACCGCTAAATTATATCTCCAAGCAAAGCAACAGTTGATTAGCACTTGATTATGAATGTCCAACAATGAAATAACTGAGTCTGTGTTCTGAATGGTAAATAACTGATTCGGTGCTTTTTTTTAATTATCACTCTTCTCACTGGCTTAATGAGGTCTGATATGAATTCTCCTCCTGCGTCCACGTATTATCGTGTCCCTTCTTCTTGACAGCATTTTTTGTATGTTACTTTCTTCGCCGATTTTGTAGAGGGTATCTCCTCCTTCCCTATGTTGTCAGTCAACCTGATTTTTAACGTTCTTTTGTAGCAACACATCTCAAACGTTTCGATTCGCTTTTGGTCTGACTTTCCTACTGTCCATGGTTCACTACCACATAATGTTGTGCTCCGAAAGCACGTTCTCAGTAGTTCCTATGTAAGTTACAACGCGTTACAATTAGCGCGTGTAATGACTTCTTTAAGGCGTAAATGGAACCGAGAAATATGTTATCTTTTCTCCCAAAATCATCAACGACAGAATCTTTCTCATCGTACCTTGGTCCTCTAGAGACAATTTGGTGCTCATTTACGATGCTACCTTCCTTCATGGTGATATTTATTTCTGTTACTTTTATCCTCCGCCCTTAAAAACCAAAATCTTGCACATTAAGAGCCGGCAACTTTTGGGAACAAGAAATGGAGACAGTGTGATCGGTCCATTGGTCATGGTGTGCTTATTCATAGTGATTTCGTACGTGATCTATAGATGCTACAGGGCGTTTATTATGCTTGATGAATATGCCAAGTGACTAAACTGTACGAAGTGAGGCAAAACATTGAACGGGAAATGAATCCTAAGACATTTTTGTAAGATAACAGACTTAATTGGTATATTGTCGATCACACTGTAACAAATATGCAGTTGCGAAACTGTGTTATACTGTGTTGTTTTAGTCGAATCAGCCATGTGAGTCCTATTTGGAAGTAGTTTCATCGGTTAGATACTATTTGCTAGTTTTTTAGTCTGGAGAGGATGGTGTGCTGCATCATGATGAAAATGTTACGTTCTAACTACAATTAACTCCAAACATAGTCACCCACGACGCTATTTTTAAAATACATTTCGACATGAAACACCGATAGAAGCCTAAAGTCTTGGTTTGGCTATCGGCTTACATTCATTTTACGTAAGAATGAGCTCTCTTCCCAATGATATTTTTATTTCAAGAAATTTCGACATGGTCGTGTTACCTCGATTCTGTAAATATATAATCAATTCGTTTTATTATCTGTCACTGGCACAGCTACGACCTTAAGACTGGTAAATGCTCTCCTTTAACCAACATGTAAACAAATCAGTTTTATCAAAAGTGATGAGAAATGGATGTTAGTAAACGTCAGCCTTCTGCTGAAAATTATACTAAACAAGATAGTGATAATTTTCTAAGACATATATATTAGATTCGTTAATACGTTTCAATTAAGAGAATGCTCGAAATGAGTAACATTATCAGTGGGAAATTGCGACTTTACGAAAAGACTGAGATAAGGTACAAACATTGATTATATGAAAACTGATACAGCTAAAAGGAGAACGAACTAGTGATGCCACGTCATCTGTTCTGTGATACCATTTTTTTAAATAGTTTGACGAACTAAGTACAACCAACTTCAACTAATTTAATGTGGACGTCGTGGATGAATCTAATTGGAGTTAGTTGTAGTTGGTTACTCAAACTACTTTAAAAATGATATTACGGAAAACCTCCACATGAACCATGGACCTTGCCGTTGGTGGGGAGGCTTGCGTGCCTCAGCGATACAGATAGCCGTACCGTAGGTGCAACCACAACGGAGGGGTATCTGTTGAGAGGCCAGACAAACGTGTGGTTCCTGAAGAGGGGCAGCAGCCTTTTCAGTAGTTGCAGGGGCAACAGTCTGGATGATTGACTGATCTGGCCTTGTAACAGTAACCAAAACGGCCTTGCTGAGCTGGTACTGCGAACGGCTGAAAGGAAGTGGAAACTACAGCCGTAATTTTTCCCGAAGGCATGCAGCTTTACTGTATGGTTAAATGATGATGGTGTCCTCTTGGGTAAAATATTCGGAAGGTAAAATGGTCCCCCATTCGGATCTCCGGGGGGGATTACTCAAGAGGACGTCGTTATTAGGAGAAAGAAAACTGGCATTCTGCGGATCGGAGCGTGGAATGTCAGATCCCTTAATCGGGCAGGTAGGTTAGAAAATTTTAAAAGGGAAATGGATAGGTTAAAGTTAGATATAGTGGGAATTAGTGAAGTTCGGTGGCAGGAGGAACAAGACTTCTGGTCAGGTGAATACAAGGTTATAAACACAAAATCAAATAGGTGTAATGCAGGAGTAGGTTTAATAACGAGTAGGAAAGCAGGAATGCGGGTAAGCTACTACAAACGGCATAGTGAACGCATTATTGTGGCCAAGATAGATACGAAGCCTACGCCTACCACAGTAGTACAAGTTTATATGCCAAGTAGCTCTGAAGATGACGCATATATTGAAGAAATGAATTATGAAATAAAAGACATTATATTTAATAGTCATGGGTGACTGGAATTCGAGAGTAGGAAAAGGGAGAGAAGGAAACATAGTAGGTGAATATGGAGTGGGGGAAAGAAATGAAAGAGGAAGCCGTCTGGTAGAATTTTGCACAGAGCATAACTTAATCATAGCTAACACTTGGTTCAAGAATCATGAAAGAAGGTTGTATACATGGAAGAACCCTGGAGATACTAGAAGGTATCAGATAGATTATATAATGGTTAGACAGAGATTTAGGAACAAGGTATTAAATTGTAAGACATTTCCAGTGGCAGATGTGGATTCTGACCACAGATTAAAACTGAAGAAACTGCAAAAAGGTGGGAATTCAAGGAGATGGGACCTGAACAAATTGATTAAACCAGAGGTTGTACAGAGTTTCAGGGAGATCATAAGGGAACAATTTTCACAAATGGGGGAAAGAAGTACAGTAGAAGAAGAATGGGTAGCTCTGAGGGATGAAGTAGTGAAGGCAGCAGAGGATCAAGTAGGTAAAAAGACGAGGGCTAGTAAAAATCCGTGGGTAACAGAAGAAATATTGAATTTAATTGGTGAAAGGAGAAAATATAAAAATGCACTAAATGAAGCAGGCAAAAAGGAATACAAGTGTCTCAATATTGAGTTCAACAGGAAGTGCAAAATGGCTAAGCAGGGATGGCTAGAGGACAAATGTAAGGATGTAGAGGCTTATCTCACTAGGGGTAAGGTAGATACTGCCTACAGGAAAATTAAAGAGATCTTTGGAGAAAAGAGAACCACTTGCATGAATATCAAGAGCTCAGATGGAAACCCAGTTCTAAGCAAAGAAGGGAAAGCAGAAAGGTGGAAGGAGTATATAGAGGGTCTATACAAGGGCGACGTACTTGCGGACAATATTTTGGAGATGGAAGAGAATGTAGATGAAGACGAAATGGGAGATACAATACTGCGAGAAGAGTTTGACAGAGCACTGAAACACCTGAGTCGATACAAGGCCCTGGGAGTAGACAACATGCCATTAGAACTACTGGCGGCCTTGGGACAGCCAGTCCTCACAAAACTCTACCATATGGTGATCAAGATGTATGAGACAGGTGAAATACCCTCAGACTTCAAGAAGAATATAATAATTCCAATCCCAAAGGAAGCAGGTGTTGACAGATATGAAAATTACCGCACAATCAGTTTGATAAGCCACAGCTGCAAAATACTACAGCGAATTCTTTACAGGCGAATGGGAAAACTAGTAGAAGCTGACCTTGGGGAAGATCAGTTTGGATTCCGTAGAAAAATTTTGACAAGTGAGGCAATACTGACTTTACGACTTATCTTAGAAGAAAGATTAAGGAAAGGCAAACCTACGTTTCTAGCATTTGTAGACTTAGAGAAAGCTTTTGACAATGTTGACTGGAATACTCTCTTTCAAATTCTAAAGGTGTCAGGGGTAAAATACAGGGAGCGAAAGGCTATTTACAATTTGTACAGAAACCAGATGGCAGTTATAAGAGTCGAGGGACGTGCAAGGGAAGCAGGGAATGGAGTGAGACAGGCTTGTAGCCTCTCCCCGATGTTATTGAATCTGTATATTGAGCAAGCAGTAAAGGAAACAAAAGAAAAATTCGGAGTAGGAATTAAAATCCACGGAGAAGAAATAAAAACTTTGAGGTTCGCCGATGACATGGTAATTCTGTCAGAGACAGCAAAGGACTTGGAAGAGCAGTTGAACGGAATGGACAGTGTCTTGAAAGGTGGATATAAGATGAACATCAACAAAAGCAAAACGAGGATAATGGAATGTAGTCGAATTAAGTCTGGTCATGCTGAGGGAATTAGATTAGGAAATGAGACACTTAAAGTAGTAAAGGAGTTTTGCTATTTGGGGAGCAAAATAACTGATGATCGTCGAAGTAGAGAGGATATAAAATGTAGACTGGCTATGGGAAAGAAAGCGTTTCTGAAGAAGAGACATTTGTTAACATCGAGTATAGATTTAAGTTTCAGGAAGTTGTTTCTGAAAGATTTTGTATGGAGTGTAGCCATGTATGGAAGTGAAACATGGACGATAAATAGTTTGGACAAGAAGAGAATAGAAGCTTTCGAAATGTGGTGCTACAGAAGAATGCTGAAGATTAGATGGGTAGATCACATAACTAATGAGGTGGTATTGAATAGAAGAGGAGTTTGTGGCACAACGTGACAAGAAGAAGGCACCGGTTGGTAGGACATGTTCTGAGGCATCAAGGGATCACAAATTTAGCATTGGAGGGCAGCGTGGAGGGTAAAAATCGTAGAGGGAGACCAAGAGATAAATACACTAAGCAGATTCAGATGGATGTAGGTTGCAGTAAGTACAGGGAGATGAAGAAGCCCGTACAGGATAGAGTAGCATGGAGAGCTTCATCAAACTAGTCTCAGGACTGAAGACCACAACAACAAACAACAATATTACGGAAAAGATAACGTGCCATCATATATATATATATTCTATGTAGTGAATATGTTCATTCATTTTAGAAGCTATAAACATGACAATTGAATTTATTCAGCACAAACTTGTGAGTCGATTCTTTTAATATATATATATATATACATTTCCGCTCCAAGTTAATTTTGAAGTCACTGCTTTGGCCAGTAAGCTATAAATGATTATATACCTTTATCAAATGAGTAGAACGATACTTCTTCCCCTGATAGTGGGGACATCGAAATAACTGTCCAAGGAATAGAAAAGCAACTGGAATCACTCAATAGAGGAAAGTCCACTGGACCTGACGGGATACCAATTCGATTCTACACAGAGTACGCGAAAGAACTTGCCCCCCTTCTAACAGCCGTGTACCGCAAGTCTCTAGAGGAACGGAGGGTTCCAAATGATTGGAAAAGAGCACAGATAGTCCCAGTCTTCAAGAAGGGTCGTCGAGCAGATGCGCAAAACTATAGACCTATATCTCTTACGTCGATCTCTTGTAGAATTTTAGAACATGTTTTTTGCTCGCGTATCATGTCATTTCTGGAAACCCAGAATCTACTATGTAGGAATCAACATGGATTCCGGAAACAGCGATCGTGTGAGACCCAACTCGCCTTATTTGTTCATGAGACCCAGAAAATATTAGATACAGGCTCCCAGGTAGATGCTATTTTTCTTGACTTCCGGAAGGCGTTCGATACAGTTCCGCACTGTCGCCTGATAAACAAAGTAAGAGCCTACGGAATATCAGACCAGCTGTGTGGCTGGATTGAAGAGTTTTTAGCAAACAGAACACAGCATGTTGTTGTCAATGGAGAGACATCTACAGACGTTAAAGTAACCTCTGGCGTGCCACAGGGGAGTGTTATGGGACCATTGCTTTTCACAATATATATAAATGACTTAGTAGATAGTGTCGGAAGTTCCATGCGGCTTTTCGTGGATGATGCTGTAGTATACAGAGAAGTTGCTGCATTAGAAAATTGTAGCGAAATACAGGAAGATCTGCAGCGGATAGGCACTTGGTGCAGGGAGTGGCAACTGACCCTTAACATAGACAAATGTAATGTATTGCGAATACATAGAAAGAAGGATCCTTTATTGTGTGATTATATGATAGCGGAACAAACACTGGTAGCAGTTACTTCTGTAAAATATCTGGGAGTATGCGTACGGAACGATTTGAAGTGGAATGATCATATAAAACTAATTGTTGGTAAGGCGGGTACCAGGTTGAGATTCATTGGGAGAGTGCTTAGAAAATGTAGTCCATCAACAAAGGAGGTGGCTTACAAAACACTCGTTCGACCTATACTTGAGTATTGCTCATCAGTGTGGGATCCGTACCAGGTCGGGTTGACGGAGGAGATAGAGAAGATCCAAAGAAGAGCGGCGCGTTTCGTCACTGGGTTATTTGGTAACCGTGATAGCGTTACGGAGATGTTTAATAAACTCAAGTGGCAGACTCTGCAAGAGAGGCGCTCTGCATCGCGGTGTAGCTTGCTCGCCAGGTTTCGAGAGGGTGCGTTTCTGGATGAGGTATCGAATATATTGCTTCCCCCTACTTATACTTCCCGAGGAGATCACGAATGTAAAATTAGAGAGATTAGAGCGCGCACGGAGGCTTTCAGACAGTCGTTCTTCCCGCGAACCATACGCGACTGGAACAGGAAAGGGAGGTAATGACAGTGGCACGTAAAGTGCCCTCCGCCACACACCGTTGGGTGGCTTGCGGAGTATCAATGTAGATGTAGATGTAGATAGTGGGAGTAGCGAACAAGGAAACCAAAAAGCAAATTCATACTTCGTGGATAGCTAAAAGAGCCAAAAATATTTTAATGTTAGATCAGTTAAAGAAGCAAAGTCGCCTACTAACTTCTGTCTCTCGAAATCGCTTCATGGAAACAAATCGCAAAGCTGTTTCTGAATGTAACATTCATAAAGAGATGAAACCGGCATGGAAAAATCTTTCAACATGGAATTGAGAAATATCGTCAAGTGAAAAAGGGAGAAAATACCAGAAGACTTGGTGTGCTGGTCTTTGGATGCTGTATTCGGCACGCATATGAAGTGAGAGAGCATCACAGAGGTGCTGAACGACCTTCACTTGTAGACGCTACTGGCTGGATCACGAGGAGCCCACTGCGCAGATTTAATCAAGGAATATACAGCTCGCTTCCTAATATATTTCAAGTAATAACCTGGAGCTAGTATTAGATCGTTTCGGGTATTCGTAGGGATAGTGACAATATTTCTTGACGCTTACCATTTGCAAATGAAACAGGGAGAGGAAGAAACTGATACAATGAAAAATGTGCCCCAAGTGGCTCAGAGGTAAGGCTCAGAACGCACATTCGGGAGACAACGGCTTCAGTCTCCGTCCAGGCAGCCACACTGAGCCTTTCCGTGCTTTCTCTAAATCGCTTGAGCTAAATCCAATGTTGCTCCCTCTATGTAGGTCACGGTTGATTCCCTACCCATCCGTCTCTAAGCCTGCCTGAGCTTTGGCTGTAATGACCTCATCGTAGGCCGGGTGTTAGGTCCTAACCTGCCTTTTTACCATCCGCCATACACACCGAACACTGGCTTGCGGAGTACTGACGAACATGTCGATTTGCAGTGTCATACATTATGTTAATTACTACAAATTTCGTGCATGATTGTGGAATTTTTAATGCAAGTTCAGTTCTCGCTTAAGGCTATTGTCCCGCTTTATGGTTTGGTATATAAATATAGAGTGAAATCATTTTAACTCCTCTGCCACAACAGAGTGTTAGTTGAGTTAGTATGATGGGATTCGAAGCTCACACACAAATCTCACAGTCAAACAGAACAAAGTTATATTATTTACGGAGGAAACATTTATCTGGAAAAACTTCAAAGAAATGCTATGTTACTCAGGTACATATCTAATTACTTGAGCTCTTTTAGTGCTTTACAGATGAACTGACGAATTATTGTCCAAATTGTCACCTAAAGGTGGGTCTAAGTACCAGAAATTCATCAATGCGAAATATGTTCATTGTTGTGACAGGTTGCAGAATGATTTCGTTGCTTTTATAGGTTAATTAACAGTATCTCACATAGTGTCACAAAATGTGGCTATGTCGAAATTTATTATAAGGTTTCATACTTTCCTCCACTTCTTAACATCTACGTCTACATACATACTTCAAATGCGCCGTATGATGCGTGGCGAAAGCTACCCTGTGTCACTATAAGTCATTTGCTTTCATCTTCCACTAGCCAATAGCCCCTGTACGAGCCGTAATTTCTCGTATTTTATTTTCGTGGTCCGTAACAATAACCAAAACGGCCTTGCTGTGCTGGTACTGCGAACGGCTGAAAGCAAGGGGAAACTACAGCCGTAATTTTTCCCGAGGGCATGCAGCTTTACTGTATGATTAAATGATGATGGCGTCCTCTTGGGTAAAATATTCCGGAGGTAAAATAGTCCCACATTCGGATCACAAGGGGCTGGGACTACTCAAGAGGATGTCGTTATCAGGAGAAAGAAAACTGGCGTTCTACGGATCGGAGCGTGGAATGTCAGATCCCTTAATCGGGCAAGGTAGGTTAGAAAATTTAAAAAGGGAAATGGATAGGTTGAAGTTAGATACAGTGGGAATTAGTGAAGTTCGGTCGCAGGAGGAACAAGACTTCTGGTCGGGTGATTACAGGGTTATAAACACAAAATCAAATAGGGGTAATGCAGGAGTAGGTTTAATAATGAATAGCAAAATAGGAATGCGGGTAAGCTACTACAAACAGCATAGTGAACGCATTATTGTGGCCAAGATAGATACGAAGCCCACACCTACTGCAGTAGTACAAGTTTATATGCCAACTGGCTCTGCAGATGACGAAGAAATTGAAGAAATGAATGATGAAATAAAAGAAATTATTCAGATTGTGAAGAGAGACGAAAATTTAATAGTCATGGGTGACTGGAATTTGAGTGTAGGATAAGGGAGAGAAGGAAACATAGTAGGTGAATATGGATTGGGGCTAAGAAATGAAAGAGGAAACGCCTGGTAGAATTTTGCACAGAGCACAACATAATCATAACTAACACTTGGTTTAAGAAACATGAAAGAAGGTTGTATACATGGAAGAACCCTGGAGATACTAGAAGGTATCAGATAGATTACATAATGGTAAGACAGAGATTTAGGAACCAGGTTTTAAATTGTAAGACATTTCCAGGGGCAGATGTGGACTCTGACCACAATCTATTGGTTATGAACTGTAGATTAAAACTGAAGAATCTACAAAAAGTTGGGAATTTAAGGAGATGGGACCTGGATAAACTAAAAGAACCAGAGGTTGTACAGAGATTCAGGGAGAGCACAAGGGAGCAATTGACAGGAATGGGGGAAATAAATACAGTAGAAGAAGAATGGGTAGCTTTGAGGGATGAAGTAGTGAAGGCAGCAGAGGATCAAGTAGGTAAAAAGACGAGGGCTAGAAGAAATCCTTGGGTAACAGAAGAAATATTGAATTTAATTGATGAAAGGAGAAAATACAAAAATGCAGTAAGTGAAGCAGGCAAAAAGGAATACAAGTGTCTCAAAAATGAGATCGACAGGAAGTGCAAAAATGGCTAAGCAGGGATGGCTAGAGGACAAATGTAAGGATGTAGAGGCTTATCTTACTAGGGGTAAGATAGATACCGCCTACAGAAAATTAAAGAGACCTTTGGAGATAGGAGAACGACTTGTATGAATATCAAGAGCTCAGATGGAAACCCAGTTCTAAGCAAAGAAGGGAAAGCAGAAAGGTGGAAGGAGTATATATAGAGTCTATACAAGGGCGATGTACTTGAGGACAATATTATAGAAATGGAAGAGGATGTAGATGAAGATGAAATGGGAGATATGATACTGCGTGAAGAGTTTGACAGAGCACTGAAAGACCTGGGTCGAAACAAGGCCCCCGGAGTAGACAATATTCCATTGGAACTACTGACGGCCGTGGGAGAGCCAGTCCTGACAAAACTTTACCATCTGGTGAGCAAGATGTATGAAACATGCGAAATACCCTCAGACTTCAAGAAGAATATAATAATTCCAATCCCAAAGAAAGCAGGTGTTGACAGATATGAAACAATCAGTTTAATAAGTCACAGCTGCAAAATGCTAACACGAATTCTTTACAGACCAATGGAAAAACTAGTAGAAGCCAACCTCGGGGAAGATCAGTTTGGATTCCGTAGAAACACTGGAACACGTGAGGCAATACTGACCTTACGACTTATCTTAGAAGAAAGATTAAGGAAAGGCAAACCTACGTTTCTAGCAATTGTAGACTTAGAGAAAGCTTTTGACAATGTTGACTGGAATACTCTCTTTCAAATTCTAAAGGTGGCAGGGGTAAAATACAGGGAGCGAAAGGCTATTTACAATTTGTACAGAAACCAGATGGCAGTTATAAGAGTCGAGGGACATGAAAGGGAAACAGTGGTTGGGAAGGGAGTAAGACAGGGTTGTAGCCTCTCTCCGATGTTGTTCAATCTGTATATTGAGCAAGCAGTAAAGGAAACAAAAGAAAAATTCGGAGTAGGTATTAAAATTCATGGAGAAGAAATAAAAACTTTGAGGTTCGCCGATGACATTGTAATTCTGTCAGAGACAGCAAAGGACTTGGAAGAGCAGTTGAATGGAATGGTCAGTGTCTTGAAAGGAGGATATAAGATTAACATCAACAAAAGCAAAACACGGATAATGGAATGTAGTCTAATTAAGTCGGGTGACGCTGAGGGAATTAGATTAGGAAATGAGACACTTAAAGTAGTAAAGGAGATTTGCTACTTGGGGAGCAAAATAACTGACGATGGTCGAAGTAGAGAGGATATAAAATGTAGGCTGGCAATGGCAAGGAAAGCGTTTCTGAAGAAGAGAAATTTGTTAACATCCAGTATTGATTTAAGTGACAGGAATTCATTTCTGAAAGTATTCTTATGGATTGTAGCCATGTATGGAAGTGAAACATGGACGATAAATAGTTTGGACAAGAAGAGAATAGAAGCTTTCGAAATGTGGTGCTACAGAAGAATGCCGAAGATTAGATGGGTTGATCACATAACTAATGTGGAATATTGAATAGGATTGGGCAGAAGAGAAGTTTGTGGCACAACTTGACCAGAAGAAGGGATCGGTTGGTAGGACGTGTTCTGAGGCATCAAGGGATCACCAATTTAGTATTGGAGGGCAAGCGTGGAGGGTAGAAATCGTAGACGGAGACCAAGAGATGAATACACTAATCAGATTCAGAAGGATGTAGGTTGCAGTAGGTACTGGGAGATGAAAAAGCTTGCACAGGATAGAGTAGCATGGAGAGCTGCATCAAACCAGTCTCAGGACTGAAGACCACAACAACAACAACATGATGGCGACAGTAGAATCGTTCTGCAGTCAGCTTCAAATGTCGGTACCTTAAATTATCTCAATTGCGTTCCTCGTAAAGAATGTCGCCTTCCCTCCGATGATTACCATTTGACTTCCTGAAGCATGTCCGTTATATCTGAGCCCTGTTCCAAACTGCCGGTAACAAATGCAACAGTCCGCCTCTGAATTGCTTCGATGTCTTTCTGCAACAAAATCAGGCAGTACTGAGATATTGGTCGTATTAGTGTCCTAGTGGTGGTATCCTCTACAGATGACCGACACTTTCGTAGAATTCTCTCAATAAACCGAAGTCTATCATTCACCTCCCGCACTCCAATCCTTGTATGCTCGCTACATTTAGTATCTCTTTGCAAAGTTACGCCTGTATATTTAACTGTTGTGACTGTGTCAAGTGCCACACTACCAATTCTGTATTCAAACATTCCCGATCATCTGCTAACTTAAATTTTTACACATTTACAGGTAGCTGCTATTCATCACACCAATTAGAAACTATGCTTAAACTATCTTGCATCCTCCAAACGTTGCTCAACAGCGCCCATCTTCCGTTACACCAACATTACCATCAGCAAACAACCGCATATTGCTGCTCATCCTGTTCGTCAGATAGTTTACGTGTGGAGAAAACAGCAGTCGTCCAACTGCACTTCAACCACATTTCTTCTTCCTTACACCGTAACTCTTGGTCTTAAATTTTATACGTATTTGATTCGTAAATTTTAGCTCACTACTAGATCGTGCAATTGACCCTCAAAGTCTTTCATGTACACACAGATGTAAGGAGTGGCTGAGACAGGGCAGCGTGCCGCGCGTGGGCGCGCAGCTCGGCGTGCCCTTTGTGTGGGGACTCGGGCGGCGCTGGTTGCGGCGGCGGCTAATGTTATCTCTCCCCGCCAGGGCAGCGCCCACACCGGCCGATACGCCTGACGAAATGTGTTTCAACAACTCCCTCCGATAACGCAACAAAAATATGTAAACGTGATTGCGGTGCTGTTGTGGAGCTCACATTTCAGAACCCAAAGGAAAGAATGTGTAGCGAAACCACCGAAAGAGGAGGCGCTCTTCTCCTTTGTTGGAAAAGGACAATTCAGCATACCATCATCAGTACGTGGAAAACATTTGAATTTAATGCGAGTATCCACACACTGCTTTTGTGGGGTGGTGGTACGCCAGTGCCAGCCTACTAAATGTGTAAGGATCACAGGAATGGGGTTACCTGATCCAGAGATGAGCAATCTTAAATGCAAGTTCCCTACCAGGAGAAGTGACTACCAGATTAATCTAGTTGTTTATTAATAATTAAGAAAGCACCAAAACAGTCATTGCAACTGCATCAAAGAATTCTTTTAAAAGTTCACCAACCACGCAAAGCCCATTTAAAGAACTTTCTAAAAATAGTAAAACATTATTGCCCCAAATAATCTTATTAAAAATATTTAACCTCTAAGTGGAACTCAACCTGGAGAATATTAGTTGGAGAAAACAGCCGAGCAAGAAATGAAATCAGGAACCAATGTGCCATAACAACCGATGATATTCGAAACTAAGTACTAAGTATCAGATACTGACACCAGCCTCACTAGCTGGATTATAAAATGTTCTAACTCAACCTACTCATAAATCGCAGAACATGGAGAGTAATACATTCATATTATGATTCAACACAATACCTGTAAGTCAGTATGATACATTGAAACTTCATCCAGACCATTCAAAATCTACTTCAACTTTATTCTGATGCACAATATAGTAGCTTCTCAATAAGTACTGCCCTGTTCACAGAATCCACCGGCCTACTCGCCATCGGAACCTGAAAGATAGCCAAGTGTGTCCTCGACTGAATGACGCCGCCAAGTTGATCCGCCGACCGGAAATATTCTTCTGCCGCTGGGGGTGCAGCGGTGGTCGTCCAGTCCTGGAAGCGTCCTCCTAGCACTTGTGCGGCGCTGCACTCGTTGGGCGGGAATATAAATCCGTGAGTACTGGTGACGTAAATGAACCGTCACAATGTTGCCTCCCTTAGACAAAAAAAGCCCCTTGATAAAGGGAAGGAACGCTGAAACGTGCACGAAATATATCAGTCTTTGGGTTACAGCACAGTATCATCCTATTAACACTATCACAAACTGCCTCTACATGCAATCTTTCTTACTCACTCGCATGCTGATTACATGGATAGTGACAAGTTACAAAGCACTTTGCACAGTAGCACGCTAATCTTTACACGAAACACTTCATAAATAAGTACTTACTCAACAGATTTGGGCAATCTATGGTCACTGGTGTGTACTCCACATCTGAAAGGCTTAGTTTCTCAAATGTGGATTCCTGACGAGCAATGTGACCAGTGTCAGGAAATGTAGAATCTGAACCAGGCCTACAAATATAGGTCAGAGTCTCCCTATTACTTATCCTACTTCTGGTTTACTGATGTATAATTTTGAACCCAAACACTGTCACCTGGCTTCAAAGAGTTCAGCTTCTTCCCAGCACGGTAGTGGCGTTCTGATTTCTCGTGAGCGAGTGCATGATTGCTCTGAACGTGGTTCCAGTTATCCTGAATTTGCACAGCGTCAACTTTCTTGGGAAGCAACTCATTCAGTGTTCATACATTGCAGAATGGAGAATTTTGTTCTAAAGACAAACCACGAAGCTGCTGGTGTCTCTCTATGGACGCCACGCATGGCGGTACTACATGCAGATCCCGGCAGGGGCAGGGAGGTATCGCAACACTTCTGGTTCACACTATGGAAGTCAGTGAGCGCCACAGGCCGGTTACAGTTGATACATTCGGCGAAAGACTGATTAAGATAATATGCCATAGACATGCTATGGCTAATACCTCCATTGAAAGAGAAGATAGAGAAGAATGTTGAAGGGAAGTTTGTTCCATTATTCTTCCAAAAGTCGCTCAACGGCGCCCATCTTCCGTTATACCCACATTACCATCAGCAAACAACCGCATATTGCTGCTCATCCTGTCCGTCAGAAGGTTTATGTGTGGAGAAAACAGCAGTCGTCCAGCTGCACTTTAACCACACCCTACAGTGACAAAACATGCCAAATTTTACTGTACATATCTGATGGTAATACTTGAGGTAGTACCTCGCCTTGCGGTTAACCAACAAAAACATGTAAATACATCCACGCCCACAAGTGTGTACCGGTTCTCCTCTCATAAATGTGGTAACCAACATAGTTTCTACTGTTGGCAGATTAACTACCTCAGATGACAAAAATTTACACCAAATTTTAATCACTGGTTTGCTTATAGCATACATCTTACAGCTGAGAAATAATCCCTTAGTTTCCTTATCCATTCCCTGCTATATCTCGTGTTCCTTGACCTTCATCGTGACCCTAAAGGCCCCAGCGGCCATCTATGGGAGTTCCGTGATAATAGTTAAAGAACAGAGGTACTAGATCATTCGGTAAAACTATTTCATCCCTGCAACTACCTTGTGTGGTACAACACAGGATGAAACCTTTTAGAAAATATGGCTCAACGAATTCCCCTCTTGATTCACTCCTTCAGGTGACCTAACTCCAGATCAGCATCCTGTTTCACCCCAGTATCTTTAAAAAGAAGCGTACAACAACTCAGAGTAGGACAAGCCATATGACCCTGCATTTACAGCTCCTTAGCTTCGTACACCAATTCACTTAATCCATCAATCTCAAGTCTGTCACTGTCCCGAAATTTGCTTAACCTTAAACTGCGGTTAGGCGTGTAGTCAAACGCACGGCTTTCCGGAGTTGGAAGGAGCTCCGGTCCCCGGCACGAATCTGTCCGGCGGACTTGTGTCGAGGTCCAGTTAGCCGGCCAGTCTGTGGATGGTTTTTAGGCGGTTTTCCATCTGCCTCGGCGAATGCAAGCTGGTTCCCCTTATTCCGCCTCAGCAACACGATGTCGGCGTTCGCTGCGCAAACAAGTTCTCCACGTACGCGTACACCAGCATTACTCTACCACGCAAGCGGAGGTTACACTCGTTTGGTGTGTGACGTTGCTGGGTGGGAATTTCACCGGGGGTCGAACCGCACAATAACCCTGAAAGAGTGGTTCGGTATGGGGCGGCGGAGGGGTGAAACTGACTGCGGTAGTCGTTGAGGGTTTGTGGACCACGACGGCTGCGGCGGGGACGGAGCCTCTCCGCCGTTTCTAGGCCCTCGATTCACATACAATACAATATTATACAATAAAACCTTAAACTAAAAGGCTGAGATACTAACTTCACACCTACACACCTGCAATGTATCTAGTATGCCTTGACCTAGCCAAAATCCAGCTAAGAGCTTGGTTGTCGAACACAATAGCACGATGTTACAAATAGATATAGAATTTTTCAATGGCAAATAACACAGCCAGGGTCTCTACCTCATATACAGAGCAATTCACTTCGAGGGGCGACGTGCTTCATGATATGAAAACAACAGGACGTGTTACACCATTATCCTCCTTAAAAGCATCCTCACATGCCCTGACACTGATACATCTGTTTTAATTATGAACTCCTTATTGAAGTCAGTCACTGCCAGCACTGGCTCCAAGCCCAAAGCAGTTTTCAAACTTTGGAATGCTGCTTCTTGCGAAGTATCACCAGCTGGGAAAAATTACAAATAAATTTTCCGAAAACATTGACCATGCCTACCAATCATGCTACCGTTCTCATATTCTTTGCAGGTGGGACTGACCGAACACCTTTTGTATAATTCAGATCTAGCCTGACACCATTAGCTGAAAAGAAGTGCCCCGAAACTGACATTCCGGATTGCGCAAACTTCACCTTTGATGGTTAGACAGTGAACCCAGCCATGTGAAGACGCTCTAGTACTTCTCGAACATGTTTCACATGTTCACTGGAACTTCAGCAGAAGATTACCAGGTTGTCCACGTAGTAATAAACACAATGAAACTTAAGATCAGAAAAAAACTTCTTTATTAAAGCAGACATAAATTATGCTAAACAAGTTATTGATTGAATACCGTAAACAGCTAACATGTGGTTAAAGACTACAATGGACAAGGATCCTGGGTGGTAGAAGTGTGTCAAATACTCTGGCCCTGAGAATGCAATCTGAATCGACCTGACGCTGAGCAGACTTTGACTAATCAAATCTAGTGTAGTTACACTACATTAGGTGCAGCTCAGAGCAAGTGGCGATTGAGATCTGTACACTCTGACAATGCTGGAGCGACAGTACGTTATCGGCCGACCGGTGTGGCCCAGCAGCTCTATGTGTTTCAGTCTGGAACCGTGAGACCGCTTCGGTCGCAGGTTCGAATCATTCCTCAGGCATGGATGTGTGTGATGTCCTTAGGTTAGTTAGGTTTAAGTAGTTCTACATTCTAGGGGACTAATGACCTCAGACGTTAAGTCCCATAGTGCTCGGAGCCAGTACGTTACCCTGTTTACTTCATGAGGCGCTGTAACTGCCAGCTTGCGAGATGTGAGCGGTGGAGATGAGACATGAAGCGGCACCATTGAATCGATCGCGGCAGCTAAGGAAATGCGAAAATCTCGCGGTCTAGCGATCAGGCAGATGGATCGCAATTTATTCTCTACCAGAGCACTGAAATCACGGTAGATTCCAGTTCGTGACACACCCGTTCGTTGGTCGTACGAAGGACCAATTTGGCTCACTTATATGACAGAGTGCACAAGGACACCAAACGCGAAGACTGATAAAGCCAAAACGAATAAGTGTGAACTCGACAAATGCGTAGTCCGAGAAGTTTGAAGTCACAGTGTCGATACAGTAAGAACTTCACTACAGGCTCCCTAGTCCAAACTACTCACAAGTGAAGTCAGTCTCAGGACAGGTCCGAAGCACCAAAGACACATGCCAGAGATTCGACCAGAAGTGCTGTTACCAGACCAAAGTCCAGCACCTGAGTGCTTCGCACCTCCTCCAAAAAAACTCCCTTTTCCCACAAAGTGCACGAATGACATCGCCTTCACGCCATCTTGAGCCAATCACCGAGCTCTAGACGCGCTAAATTTCCCCTTCCCTTACAACAGCACAAACTCATGTCGAACCAGGGCAAGAGTTACGAAACCTGCATCTCTGGAAAAAAAGGAAACCGCCAATTACTGGCTTTCTTAAAATTTCACCGAGTGGGAAGATGATTTTCTACGAAGTCGTGTCGCTTCCCACGGCAACAAGCAAATAGATACAATCTTAAAGATCATTATCTGAATCAACTGTGTCTTAGAGCTTGTTAGTCCTAGCTATGAGGCGTAATAAAGATTCTATGTCTAAATGTTTTTCAGATGCCTGAGTTTCGTATTCAACCAAGGCAGCTGATGGAATTGGTTGACAGGTCTACTTGCAATATTGCCAAACATGAAAACTTGTGAAATTTAACTACTCATGGCTCTCCACGCAGTGCCCAGTTTATGACTCCAATGTGTAGACGCATTCGTTCAGACGGTCTCCCCCAGCGCATACTTCGGCTAGTGCCACGGAAGATAGCTCGGCATTGTTCTGCTGGAGACCTGTCCCGATGACGGCTGCCTTGTCCTTCCTGTATGGCTGTGGGCATGTTTGGCAATACTTCCTGAGGGATGGGCTCGCCGCCAATTGCTTTCAACTCCCAACAGCCAACATTAATTGAGAACATCGCTCGTGCACAGGCACAAGTGCTCAGTGCGCACGTGGACTGTGATGCCACGTGACTCACTTGTCCCTCGATTAGCCGCCTGGCGAGATGTTGGCCGCTAGCGGGTTGCTGTCGGCACGTGGTGGCGTCCTCGTGTCTATGCTGGCTTGAGGCATACCGCCTGCACTGGTAGACAACTGCACTGCGTGACGTAGAAGTGTCAGCTGACAGTGGCGGGTCGCAGTGGGCGGTGCGTTCCCCTGCTGCCCACTCCCTTCACCCCTCGCTGGCTGGTGTGGACCATGACGTCCAGCCTGTCATGTTGGTTCCGGACTCTGCACAATCCTCAAGTGTGGTCAAGTGCCATATTGTCTCACAAATGTCATTACATCGATATAATAAATTTACAGAAAACCGAAATAATGATGAATACAATTTGTTTTGTTTTACTTAATATATTTACACTCCTGGAAATGGAAAAAAGAACACATTGACACCGGTGTGTCAGACCCACCATACTTGCTCCGGACACTGCGAGAGGGCTGTACAAGCAATGATCACACGCACGGCACAGCGGACACACCAGGAACCGCGGTGTTGGCCGTCGAATGGCGCTAGCTGCGCAGCATTTGTGCACCGCCGCCGTCAGTGTCAGCCAGTTTGCCGTGGCATACGGAGCTCCATCGCAGTCTTTAACACTGGTAGCATGCCGTCACAGCGTGGACGTGAACCGTATGTGCAGTTGACGGACTTTGAGCTAGGGCGTATAGTGGGCATGCGGGAGGCCGGGTGGACGTACCGCCGAATTGCTCAACACGTGGGGCGTGAGGTCTCCACAGTACATCGATGTTGTCGCCAGTGGTCGGCGGAAGGTGCACGTGCCCGTCGACCTGGGACCGGATCGCAGCGAAGCACGGATGCACGCCAAGACCGTAGGATCCTATGCAGTGCCGTAGGGGACAGCACCGCCACTTCCCAGCAAATTAGGGACACTGTTGCTCCTGGGGTATCGGCGAGGACCATTCGCAACCGTCTCCATGAAGCTGGGCTACGGTCCCGCACACCGTTAGGCCGTCTTCCACTCACGCCCCAACACCGTGCAGCCCGCCTCCAGTGGTGTCGCGACAGGCGTGAATGGAGGGACGAATGGAGACGTGTCGTCTTCAGCGATGAGAGTCGCTTCTGCCTTGGTGCCAATGATGGTCGTATGCGTGTTTGGCGCCGTGCAGGTGAGCGCCACAATCAGGACTGCATACGACCGAGGCACACAGGGCCAACACCCGGCATCATGGTGTGGGGAGCGATCTCCTACACTGGCCGTACACCACTGGTGATCGTCGAGGGGACACTGAATAGTGCACGGTACATCCAAACCGTCATCGAACCCATCGTTCTACCATTCCTAGACCGGCAAGGGAACTTGCTGTTCCAACAGGACAATGCACGTCCGCATGTATCCCGTGCCACCCAACGTGCTCTAGAAGGTGTAAGTCAACTACCCTGGCCAGCAAGATCTCCGGATCTGTCCCCCATTGAGCATGTTTGGGACTGGATGAAGCGTCGTCTCACGCGGTCTGCACGTCCAGCACGAACGCTGGTCCAACTGAGGCGCCAGGTGGAAATGGCATGGCTAGCCGTTCCACAGGACTACATCCAGCATCTCTACGATCGTCTCCATGGGAGAATAGCAGCCTGCATTGCTGCGAAAGGTGGATATACACTGTACTAGTGCCGACATTGTGCATGCTCTGTTGCCTGTGTCTATGTGCCTGTGGTTCTGTCAGTGTGATCATGTGATGTATCTCACCCCAGGAATGTGTCAATAAAGTTTCCCCTTCCTGGGACAATGAATTCACGGTGTTCTTATTTCAATTTCCAGGAGTGTATTTATATTTTATTACTAAGGACGCAAACCCAAAAATAAATTTAATGACTGCAAGGCCCTGTTAACGCTGTATGGGCGTAAATTATGTTGGGTTATGTGTCTTTGTTTGTGTGTGCACGTGTCTTTGCTAGTTTGTGGTTAGTTCTACTCCTGTCATGCACCCACATTTTACGCTGGCGCTACCACTATACCTCCACCAAACGTGCACACTTCTCCCAATACTAAATACTAACTTATTGTACTACCCTGTGCCTCTGCTAATACTACCGAAGCGAAATTTCGTGCATTATACACCTTGTATACTCATCTTTTATTTCTCGATGTCTGGCGTTGCTGTCTGCTGACGCTGAAGTGGTCAGGAAGTGTGTCTACTCACTCAGGTGCTGATGATTTGCCTGAAATTTTTGAAGTGGCATTTTATAACTGTGTACACATAATTTTTCATAGCACAACGGTGCCTCCAGTCTCCTCTGTCAGGATAGCTGCTGCTGAAATGAAACAAAAGCATCAGCATTACAGATATGCATATACAGGGTTATTACAAATGATTGAAGCGATTTCACAGCCCTACAATAACTTTATTATGTGAGATATTTTCACAATGCTTTGCACACACATACAAAAACTCAAAAAGTTTTTTCAGGCATTCACAAATGTTCGATATGTGCCCCTTTAGTGATTAAGCAGACATCAAGCCGATAATCAAGTTCCTCCCACACTCGGCGCAGCATGTCCCCATCAATGAGTTCGAAAGCATCGTTGATGCGAGCTCGCAGTTCTGGCATGTTTCTTGGTAGAGGAGGTTTAAACACTGAATCTTTCACATAACCCCACAGAAAGAAATCGCCTGGGGTTAAGTCGGGAGAGCGTGGAGACCATGACATGAATTGCTGATCATGATCTCCACCACGACCGATCCATCGGTTTTCCAATCTCCTGTTTAAGGAATGCCGAACATTATGATGGAAGTGCGGTGGAGCACCATCCTGTTGAAAGATTAAGTCGGCGCTGTCGGTCTCCAGTTGTGGCATGAGCCAATTTTCCAGCATGTCCAGATACACGGGTCCTGTAACGTTTTTTTCGCAGAAGAAGAAAGGGCCGTAAACTTTAAACCGTGAGATTGCACAAAACACGTTAACTTTTGGTGAATTGCGAATTTGCTGCACGAATGCGTGAGGATTCTCTACCGCCCAGATTCGCACATTGTGTCTGTTCACTTCACCATTAAGAAAAAATGTTGCTTCATCACTGAAAACAAGTTTCGCACTGAACGCAACCTCTTCCATGAGCTGTTGCAACCGCGCCGAAAATTCAGAGCGTTTGACTTTGCCATCGGTTGTCAGGGCTTGTAGCAATTGCAAACGGTAAGGCTTCTGCTTTAGCCTTTTCCGTAAGATTTTCCAAACCGTCGGCTGTGGTACGTTCAGCTCCCTGCTTGCTTTATTCGTCGACTTACGCTGGCTACACGTGAAACTTGCCCGCACGCGTTCAACCATTTCTTCGCTCACTGCAGGCCGACCCGTTGATTAACCCTTACAGAGGCATCCAGAAGCTGTAAACTGCGCCTACCATCGCCGAATGGAGTTAGCAGTTGGTGGATCTTTGTTGAACTTCGTCCTGAAGTGTCGTTGCACTGTTATGACTGACTGATGTGAGTGCATTTCAAGCACGACATACGCTTTCTCGGGTCCTGTCGCCATTTTGTCTCACTGCGCTCTCGAGCGCTCTGGCGGCAGAAACCTGAAGTGCGGCTTCAGCCGAACAAAACTTTATGAGTTTTTCTATGTATCTGTAGTGTGTCGTGACCATATGTCAATGAATGGAGCTACAGTGAATTTATGAAATCGCTTCAATCATTTGTAATAGCCCTGTATTTTCTCTTCATATAAGCCGTGGTTCATCATTTCGTTTCTGCTTTTTATTTCCGGGTCTGGGGTTAGCCACTCTAACGTGACTTGCACTTGTCCTTGCTACTACTCTACGACGGAGCTCACATGGCGCTGGCAACATTCCAACACAAGACAGGCTACATCGTGTGACAGGCGATGGCTCCTAACACCCAGAGTCTTAGCGTCAACACGTGCCCAAAGCATGGACTGCTAACACCATACGAAACACATCTGAAGATCGTGACTTACATGCTCATAGCACACTCTTAATATCGACAACCGCCCAAAGCGTGGACCGCTAACGCCACACGAAACACATCCAAAAATCGAGACTCACACGCTCATAACACACTGAGTCCTAGTGTCGACTCCCGCCCCAAGCGTGGACTGCTAATACCATACAAAACACATCCGAAAGTCGAGACGCATATGCTCTACAGCACGATTTACCGTCTTGACACCACGAAAAACATAAAGTGTTGTACATCCGTCCCTTGGGCAGTGCATAAGAAAACACGGAAAGTAAACAGAACAATTTCATGGAGCATGCTGATGATTGTGAAAGATCTTCTACGGGAATGCTATGACATAACACGATGCACAGTTGCGGAAATCGGACAATAGTTGGGTCCAAAGAAATAATAGCCGTACTCAGTTGGTCTGAGTACTCAGTGTTGCAACGTGCCTGGTTAGGATACCACCAAAAGTGAGAATTGGTGTTGGCACGTAATTGGCACCGGAATTTTAATTCAATCTTCCACCTGCCAGTGAATGTTGGAGTGAAGATGTCACAAATACTTAATTCATTTGAAGACGTTCTAAAAGGACTTATGCTGAAAACTAATGGAAATGACAAAAATTCAAAATAACACCTAAATTGAACAAATGGAAAATTTTGCTAAGCAACACAATATCAGTATTAAATTATGTTAAACAGTTCCCCCATGGAGACTATTTACATACTGCACCTTCTCCACTCGTTGCAGTTCTCTTGTATATTACTACTCTAACAGGTTAATATCGCTCGTTCCGACAGTTTCTTCGACATTGTTTTGAGCTGCGACCTCAGCGGCTGTGTATCAATTCCTGTTCGAATTTTCTCTGCGTGATCCCTGCGATGGGTTAGGTGGCCTCAATTCCACATATTCGCTATCTTGGTCTTTCCATTGACCTTAACCTTTGTGTGTCCTGCTATTGCTTTGATGTTGGCCCCTAGAATCATGTTGGTCCTGGTTCGAGTTCCGTTGCTCTCTCCAGTTTCCGTTTCGTCTGTACTAGTAGTTGTTGTTATGATTATAATTTCCTCGTCTTCTTCTATTTTCCCATGATGGCTAGTTATTCCCAGTGTAGTTTGAATTTAGGTTTCGATTCGATCGATATTTTCTCCCATTTCGTCCATCGTCATTTCTCTCTGGCAAATCTGACCAGTTACGGTCATTATTTCTACTTCTTTTACGCGAGTTGTGAATTTTATTCACATACTCGAGTTCGCACAGCGCCGTGTTGAAAGTTTCGATTGAATCACTGCATCTACCGATGAGCAGTTGCTGGTAACGTAAAGGTAACTTAATGTAGCAGTGCCTTATAGTTTCCTTGGGACTGTACGTTGATCCAAGAATCGGTTCTTCTAGCCCAGGGATTCGCAGAATTTTAAGGTCTGCGAAATCCTGACGCTTTTAAGTCCTTTCCTAACATGATGTCCTGTTTTTTTCCTCTCCTGTTTATCTTGCGACCAATATGTGTTAATGAATGCGTCCTTAAATTCTTGGTAGGAGCGACAACTCTCCGCGACTCCACGGATATGTTCTGCAATCGTCAAATACCAGAAACCACAGATAAACCGGAGCTTGTACTTCAGTGGCGAAGATTCTCATAGATGATTGTACTGTGTCATCCAAGTCTCTGGATGGAATGCGTTGTTTTCCTCCTTTTAGACTTGAAAATTATGGATCTCCAAGAAACGTTTTTTGTCGAAAGTTTCGACGTACCCGCCGTACCGATTTTCCTTCTCGTCTGCAGCGCATGATTCCATGTGTCCGTGTCCCAACGATCCTCGTGCACTGTTATGATATTCCCTCGTGTTGTCGCATTATGTAATAACGCTTCTGAAGTCCGTAGACGTGTACAACTGTTTTCGGGCTCGACGGAGCATTTCTATTACACGATGCATATTCCAGCTGCATTCGCCCACGTGCAGGCGGAGTGTCCTCATATAGCCGTTCAGAGACCCGCAAAACATTTACTTCACTACTGTGATGCTCTAGATGGCGCTGTACCGGACGAGATTGAGTTTGCAATTGTGCGGCGCGTTCATATGCCTGCCGATCGTTCTTTGCCAACTCGTTTTGCTGCTCGGGGACTCGGGTCTGCAGAACTTTAACTTAGGAGATATCTGTCAGTTTTATTTCTATTTGTTGGAATGGCTTCGCCGTCTCACTCATTTTTCCACTTTGGCTTATTCTTGGGCCACTGATGCGTCCTTTCGTGCTACCTACGCTACCAATCGAGAGCTGTTTTGGCATCGCGCGACGCCTGGTCCGCGACCTCAAGCGTACCTGCTGTCGTTAATTTGATGCTCTCTAGCTCTTCCTGGATTTCTGAGAATCTCTTCCTTCATTCTATCTAAACAAATTTGTGTCTTTCCTCCTCTTCCTCCTCTCTACTTTTCTCTGCCTCTTGTCTCTTCCTTTCTGTCTCTTGCATGAATTGCATCAGAGCCTCAAACGAGATTCTATCATTCTGCAACTGTTCGTGATTCTGGTCTGCCAGTCTCAGTGATGGTGCTTCTCGTACCAGCAGCGCCTACATCTGCTGTGGTCTCCCGTTCACTTTCGTCACTTGACTGAGACATGTCGTCATACTCTTTAGGTTCTACGATCGAAATTTCTGCCTGTCTGCAACTGCTTTACCTGAGAATCCCGTGTAATATTTGCCTGGTCACCGCTAATAATCTGACGAGGACAAACGGTTAACAAAACTCAATTACTTCCGCTACTCTATAGCACACATGCCTTGCTTCTTGTAAGCATGACTCTAATTCTGACCCAAATGAATTTAAAGACTACACATTCCGGTGCCACACAGATTCTACTCTAAATTACGCCCCCGTGAGCTACTGATTCCTAGTTCGTGACAACGAATTCAAATAACAGCACGCTTATCTACGCTCACAAACGAAAATCTCAATCTATCCTAACAAATCAGCGCAACGCCGATCGCTGTCAGAAACAAACAATCAAGTGACACAGAAGCTACAACCAAAACATGAAAATACCACATTCTGTACTTATATATTAGTACTATATCTAGGTGCCAGGATCGCGAATATGTCCTACCAAGTGCACCATATTAAACACGGGGAACAGAAACTTAATTATGCAACAGCATCTACGATCTAAGGGTCACAGAAGGTGCCATCAATTAAAAATTCTGTTCGAGAGACGTCAGATTGAATGACTATGCTAGGCAATGAGATCTGACGGTCACAGAAGGTGCTATCAATGCGAGATTCTGGCAAGGTCCCCACACTGAAAGATAACCATGTGGAGAATATATACATGATTGAGAATAAAGTAAAATTGTATAACAACATTTATTTTATCAAACCAGACATAATTATGCTAAACAAATTATTGATTAAATACCGATAACAATGGTTCAAATGGCTCTGAGCACTATGGGACTCAACTGCTGTGATCATTAGTCCCCTAGAGCTTAGAACTACTTAAACCTAACTACTTAAACCTAAGGACATCACACACATCCATGCCCGAGGCAGGATTCGAACCTGCGACCGTAGTGGTCGTGCGGTTCCAGACTGTAGCGCCTTTAACCGCTCGGCCACTCCGGCCGGCGACCGATAACAACTAAGGTGGTTTAAGACTACAATTGACAAGGATCCTTGATGGCAGAAGTGTGTCAAGTGCTCTGGCCCTAAAAATGTGGATAACGCAATCTGAATTGATCTGACGCTGACGATGAGCAGACTCTGGTAGATCAAATCTACTGTAGTTTCACTACACAGGTGCAGCTGAGAACGAGTAGCGATTGAGATCTGTATTCCCTGAAAATTCCGGAGTGACAGTACGTTACTCTGCTTCATGAGGCGCTCTAACTGCCAGCTTGCGAGATGTGAGCGGTGAAGGTGAGACACGAAGCGGCCCCTGTCAATCGATTGCAGCCACGAAAGAAATGCAAAAATCTCACGTTCTAGCGATCAGACAGATGGATCGCAATTTACTCTCTATAAGAAGCCTGAAATCATCGTAGATTTCTGTGGTGTCACCGCCAGACACCACACTTGCTAGGTGGTAGCTTAAATCGGCTGCGGTCCATTTAGTACATGTCGGACCCGCGTGTCGCCACTGTGTGATCGCAGACCGAGCGCCACCACAAGGCAGGTCTCGAGATACGGACTAGCACTCGCCCCAGTTGTACGACGACTTTGCTACCGACTACATTGACGAAGCCTTTCTGTCATTTGCCGAGAGACAGTTAGAATAGCCTTCAGCTAAGTCCATGACTACGACCTAGCAAGGCGCCATTAACCGTATCTGAAGATAGTCTTATTTGTATTATCAAGAGCGATGTACCACAAGGATCGAATAAAGTTAAGTATTCGAGGAGCTGCATACTTTTCTTATTAGAATTCACTACTTATCCTGTTCCAGAATTCACGCCCGTCTGCGTTTGATTTCGGCCTCCTCTATCTACAAGGTGTTGGCACATTTACCAACACATCATTGGCGACGATTTAACGGAAAGGGTCTTGTTCTTTCTAATTGCTTACATTTACTTGTGTCATGGCTTCGCCACAATCTCCAGATGTACTGTCCGAATTTTATCGCTTGCAGAATCAGCAGACGCAGGCGTTATTGGATGCCCTTGGACAGCTCATCCAGGGTCAACGTGCACTGCAACACGATGCAGCAGCCGCCGCTTCACCGCTACCGCAGCCACAACTCGCAGTTGCACCACCTTTTAGGCACTACGACCCGGCGCACGAATCCTGGACCGAGTGGTCCCGCCAGTTTGGATTTCATCTCGCCGCCTACAGAATTCCAGGTAACGAGCGGCAGCCTCATTTATTGTCGTGTGTAGGGGTGCAAACGGACCGTGTGATAGTGAAATTGTTTCCCCGACGCGACGTAGCAACTCTGTCCTACGAAGAAGTTTTGTCGGCATTGGACGGCTATTTCAAAGAAACAGTTAATGTAGTTGCAAAAAGGTGTACGTTCTTTCGTACAAAACATACGGCCGGTCAAACTAATAGGGAGCGGGTTGAAACTTTGCAAGGCCTTACTAGGGATTGTGCATTTGAATGTGACTGTGGCCTTCCTTATTCAGATACTATGGTGCGTGATGCAATAGCACAGAACGTTTCTGATGTTCGTATATGGGAGCAAATTTTGAAACTAGTTAATCCCCCCCTTCAGCAAGTGATAAACATATTGGATAGGCAAGACACACTTGACTGTGCTCAGGAATCTTTTGAAACTTCGCCAGCCGTGTGTCACGTTAACCGGCCGGCCGGGCGCGCTGCGCGGCCCGGTCAACTGCCCTCGCGCACGTCAGCACAGCTGCCACCACGCTCTAAACCAGGTGTGCCGCGCCAGCACACCAATGCAGTGAAATCATGCCCGCGGTGTGCTACTAGACATTCGCGTGAACATTGCCCATCACACCAAGCTATTTGCTTTTTCTGTAATAAGAAAGGACATGTTCAAAGTGTTTGCCAGAAAAAGCTCAGATCAGACAATCACAACCATTCCAGGCCTTTTGTTTCGCGCCGGAATCGAACCAAGGACGCTCAGACTCGTGAACCTCCGCCCATGGACATTCATGTAGTTAATTCCACTCCACCCAGTGCCACTTTCTCTAACAGTGACTGTGTTCGTCCCACAAAAAGTGTGCGCCGACGTCGCTGGAAATCACGTCAATTAGCAAGTGATTCTGTACCAGTGTCTGTTCAAATTGCACGAGTCAGTCGCTCTTGTCGTCAGCAGGACAACAAACTTTTTGTAGATTTGGACTTTAATGGCAAGGTCATACCATTCCAGCTCAATACCGGAGCTGCTGTTTCATTGCTCAATCACGACACGTACAAACAACTGCGCAAACCTCCGTTGCGTGCCGCAAATGTTCAGCTCAGTACATATTCAGGACAAAAAATTCCTGTGTTAGGACAGTGCACTCTTCTTGCAACATACAAGGGACAAACAAAACTTGTGTCATTTTACGTTCTTCGTTCTTCTTCTGCAGTGAACTTGTTTGGCTTAGATTTATTTCAGTTGTTTAGCATGTCTATTGTAAATCAGGTCCTATCAGTGAATCAGACTGTGCCTTCATACAGTGTTTCTCGTCTGTGTGAAGAATTTGCAGCCATTTTTGCACCGGGCCTTGGTTGCGCTAAGAACTATGAAGCACATTTGGAACTGAAAGTCAACGCGCAACCGAAATTTTTCAGGGCGCGCAATGTTCCCCACGCATTGCGTGATAAGGTCGCAAGAACTTTAAACGATTTCGCATCACAAGGTGTGAGTGAATGTGCGCAATGCCTTTTTCGTTTCAGCTCCGCTTCATCGCTTACGCCGTACAGGTGTTCCGTTTCTCTGGACGACGGAATGCGAACGCGCCTTTCGCCAGTTGAAATCGGCGTTGCTTTCTAATACTTGCCTTACGCCATTCGATCCCCAGAAACCCCTTTTGTTGATGGTAGATGCATCGGATTTCGGGATCGGTGCTGTGCTTGCGCACAAAGTTGGCTCGCATGATCGCCCTATTGCCTTTGCGTCCAAATTGCTCTCGTCTGCGCAACGAAATTATTCCCAGATAGAGAAAGACGCTTTGGCTCTCGTGTTTGGTGTTACTACGTTCCATGATTTCTTGTATGGTCGTCACTTTACCGTCATCACAGGCCACAAGCCTTTGACATCGCTTTTTCATCCGAACAAGCCTGTACCTCCGCGTACAGCGCAGAAATTCATTCGCTGGGCTATTTTCCTCTCGCAGTACCGCTACGATATCTTGTATCGGTCCACTGCTAAGCACGGAAAGGCCGATGCGTTGTCCCGTTTGCCTGTTGCTGAGGATGAAGCATTCGATTCTTCCGAACTTGCTTGCATGTTCATTGATGCGGAAACCGATGAAGTGGTCGAATCGTTTCCGATTGATTTTCGTCGTGTAGCTACAGCCACAGCTGCTGACCCTGTCCTTGCTACCGTTTTGCGTTTTGTTGCTACGCAATGGCCTTTGTCAAAGTCTCGGATCGAGGATCCGTTGGTTCACCGATTTTTTGCTCACAAGGAGAGACTTTTTGTTCGACGTGGTGTTTTGTTGTTGCGTTCTGATAATGATCAGTCCAGAGTCGTGGTCCCACGTTCGTTACAGTCCTCTGTTTTAAGGCTTCTTCACCAAGGACATTGGGGTATAGTGTGAACGAAACAACTTGCTCGTCAGCACTGTACTTGGTTCAGAATCGATGCTGCGATTACGAATATGTGCTCTTCTTGCATGGCGTGTGCCGAACAACAATCCGCACCGCTGCGGAAAGTCTTTGCATGGCCAAAAGCCACTTCCCCTTGGCATTGCTTGCACATCGATTTTGCTGGTCCATTCTGGAATGCTCGATGGTTGGTTCTGGTAGATGCTTTCAGTAATTTTCCTTTTGCTGTCTGGATGTCTTCCACGACGCCCTCTGCCACCATCCAAGCGTTGCCTGCTATCTTTTGCATTGAAGGTCTTCCGCAGACTATTGTTTCCGACAATAGCCCACAATTCATGTCTGCAGAATTTCAGTCATTTTGCCAGGCCAATGGTATTCAACATCTGACATCCGCGCCGTTTTCGCCTCAGTCAAACGGTGCCGCTGAACGATTGGTCCGGACTTTCAAGTCACAGATGTTGAAGTTGAAAGAGTCGTATTCTCGGGAGAACGCCTTCTTGCTCTTTTCGTATCGCTCTCTGCCCCGAGATGGTCGCTCGCCGGCTGAGTTGCTCCACGGTCGTCCTCATCGAACCTTGATGTCTTTGCTGCATCCACCGCATCAGGTTCCTGTGCAGCGGCAGACTCCTGCTTTTGCTCCAGGCGACGTTGTATTCTATCGCAACTATCGCGGTTCACGGCGTTGGCTCGCAGGGCGCATTCTCCACTGCCTCGGCCGCGCGATGTATTTGGTTTTGGGGGCCTCTGGTGAGGTGCGTCGGCATCTCAATCAGCTGCGCCTCTGTCGTCACACGGGTTCTGCCGCTCCCCGTCTGCTTTCAGCGACGGTGCCGTCCGGTCAGCGCCCTGGGGACCCATCTACTGGCTCGCCTCATCCCCAGGTGTTACCGACGATGCCTTCCATTTTGCCCCATGGCGACGCGCCGCCGCAGCCGCCGCCGCCGCCGCCTGTTCTCCCGCCGGCGCCGCCCGCATTCGACGCTTCGCTGCAGCCGCCAAGCGCCTCCCTGGGTCACGCGCCGCCGATCGCTTCCCGTGACCAGCTGTCCTCCGCCATGGAACTCTTGCCCGCTCCGGACCACGTGGCGTCTTCGCGCGTCGGGTACCCCGACGCAATGGAGGTCGACCCTTCGGCCCCTCCTGTCTCTTTACGGGCGCATACACCGGACCGAATGGCCGGGTGCGGGTGGCATAGCCTCGCCTGTTGTTAGGCTCCCCACCTCATCGCATACGTCAACATGGGGTCCTCCCCACGGCGGGCGGAAGCCTTATAACACGACCGTTCGCCGATTTGCGGGGGAGGAATGTGGTGTCACCGCCAGACACTACACTTGCTAGGTGGTAGCTTAAATCGGCCGCGGTCCATTTAGTACATGTCGGACCCGCGTGTCGCCACTGTGTGATCGCAGACCGAGCGCCACCACAAGGCAGGTCTCGAGATACGGACTAGCACTCGCCCCAGTTGTACGACGACTTTGCTACCGACTACATTGACGAAGCCTTTCTCTCATTTGCCGAGAGACAGTTAGAATAGCCTTCAGCTAAGTCCATGACTACGACCTAGCAAGGCGCCATTAACCGTATCTGAAGATAGTCTTATTTGTATTATCAAGAGCGATGTACTACAAGGATCGAATAAAGTTAAGTATTCGAGGAGCTGCATACTTTTCTTATTAGAATTCACTACTTATCCTGTTCCAGAATTCACGCCCGTCTGCGTTAGATTTCGGCCTCCTCTATCTACAAGGTGTTGGCACATTTGCCAACACATCAATTTCAGTTTGTGACACAACCATTTGCTGGTCGTAACAAGGACCAATTTGGCTTATTTATACGACAGAGTGCACTTCAAAATTGCTAAACCAAAAACGAATAAGTGTGCCCTCGGCAAATGAGCACTCTGAGACATTTAAAGTCACACTGTCAGTGCAGTAAGACCTTCACCACAGGCTCGCGATTTCAAACTCTTCACAAGTGAAGTTAGTCTCAGGACAGGTGCGAAGCACCAACCACACATGCCAGAGCTTCGACCAGAAGTGCTCTTACCAAACCAAAGTCCAGCACCTGAGTGCTTCGCACCTCTTCCGAAATAAAATCCGCTTTCACGCAAAGTGCACGAACAACACCGCCTTCACGCCGTCTTGAGCCAATCACAGGGCTCTAGAGGCGCTAAATCTCCCCTTCCCATACAACAGCACAAACTCATGTCGAACCAGGGCAAGAGTTACGATTCCACGTCTCTGGAAAGAAAGGAAACCGCAAATTACTGGTTTTCTTAAGTTTTCATGGAAGGGAAGATCATTTTCTCCAAGGTAATGTCACCTCCCATTCAACAAGCATATAGATACAACCTTAAAGATCTTTATCTACATCACCTGTGACTAGGAGCTTGTTAGTCCTAGCTTTGAGATGTAATAATGATTCTACCTCTAAACATTTCTCAGACACCAGGGTTTCTTATACAATCAAGGCAGCCAATGGAAGTGGTTCACAGGTCTATTTGCAGTATAGTTTTATTGCGTGTGGCTCTGCACACAATGCTCAGTTTACGACTCCACTGAGAAGACACGTTCCTTCAGACCGTCGCCCCAAGCCCAGGCTTCGGCTGGCGCCACAGCAGGTGTCTTGGCATTGTTCTGCTGGAGACCTGTCTCGATGATGGCTGCCCTCTCCACCCTGTATGGCAGTGGGCATGTTTGGCCAGATTTCCTGAGGGATAGGCTCGCCGCCAATTGCTTTCAAATCCAAACAGTCGGCTGCTATGGCCGAGCAGTTCTAGGTGCTTCATTCTGGATCCATGCGACTGCTATGGTCGCAGGTTCGAATCATGCCTCAGGCATAGATGTGTGTGATGTCCTTAGGTCTGTTAGGTTTAAATAGTTCTAAGTTCTAGGGGACTGATGACCTCAGATGCTAAGTCCCATAGTGTTCAGAGCCATTTGAACCATTTGAATTCCCAACATGCCGTTTCTACTAGATAAGAACCATAATAATACCTCATGTTTTTAACACATTACCAGGCTCCATCAACATCTGGTCAGACCGTTAACTTTCTAGAGTCTCGCTCAAGGTGCGTCAGGTTTTAATAAAATGTTTAATAGTTTTAAAATATGCGGAAAAAAGGTGAGAGAGTAACTTGTCTTCTGTCAGTGCTTAAAATTTTAAAACTGCCCCTAAGTACTAATAAATCTTCTAGTTTCACACCTCGTAATTCCCAAAAACCACATCAAGTATACTAAGTATTCACCAGTGCACTCCGAACAAGCTGTGTGGTAACTGTTCCGTAAAATTAAAGTGCAACATATCTCAGAGAGCCAGGCATAGCAGGAACAGAGTGAGCAGATAGGTAAATAATACTGACCGATGCTCAAGAAGTCCGAACACTTAATATTTCACTCAACAAACGGACAGCCAAATCCGCACTTATGGTAACACAATTGAATCTGAGACGACTATCAATACCAACAACGACGGTGATTCGTCCAAGTCACACACTGGTTCCCTCGGCGCTCAGGGCCTGTTTTCCAAAGAGATGGGCGCTGCCAAGTTGTATCGTACTCCAGGGCTCGGCTCTAACTAACTCCCGGCTGGCGTGCAGGACTTTTTCTTCACGTTTCTATAGGTAACGATAAGTCCAGAGACACTACACTACACTCACGACACATATTTAAACCGTAAATGCCCCTTTAACCTCTCAGTCATGAAACTGAACACAATACGGCTAAGAGCGTAAACATAAATCCATATACCAATAGTGGTAATAGCCGAAAAAGAGTAGGGCCTTATTACTGAACTCACATAAAAACCTCAACAAGTAGATAAGAAGATTTGCCCGCCAACCGCCAGTTTAAAATCAACGCCAGAAGACGTAATGGTAGCAAGAGGCCGCCTCACGGGACAGCCTGTGGCTGCTCAAAAAGCATTATTCAACGCGGTGGCATACTTGTCAGGGCTCCTCTGAGCCATAATCCGTAGGTAGCAGTCATCCACTGCAGTAGTAGCCAGTGGGCGGCCTGAGCGAGGCATGTCACCGACAGTTTGTGTCTCTCTGTATCTCCTCCATGTCCAAACAACATCGCTTGGGTTCACTCTGAGACGCCTGGACCCATCCCTTGTTGAGATCTCTCCGTGGCACAAATTAACAATACGAACACGATCGAACCGCGGTGTTGACTGTCTAGGCATGACTGAACTACAGACAATACGAGCAGTGTACCTCCTTACTGGCGGAATGACTGGAACTGATCGGCTGCCGGTACCCTTCCGTCTAATAGGCGCCGCTAATGCATGGCTTTTTACATTTTTGGATGGATTTAGTGACATATCTTAACAGTCAACCGGACTGTGTCTGTGGCTCAGTACCCATAGTCAACGTCTATCTTCAGAACTGGGGTGATGCAAAACTTTTTTGATGTGTGTATAATAGGAATAGCCACACACAATGGATACAAAGAGAACTTAGTAACAAAGCTCAACAAGAAAATCAAGAAACGGAAAAGAACAAACACCCATCTGTCAGCAATACAAAGAGAAAATCACGTACAAAGAAATACACAAAATACAAGAATAGAAACAACACCAAGTGTGAAAGAAACAGAAAATAATGGATGTTACACAATGATGTACAACCAAAAATGTACACAGATAATATTCAATATGGCACACTAAAACAACAATTAAATTCAGAAATACTTCCAAAAACAATAGGAGAAACTTATCAGTGTCAGAAATCAGGAATATACCAGCTGAAATGCAATACATGTGATGGAAGATACATAGGTCAAACTAGGAGGACGTTTGACACCAGATGCAAGGAACATGTAAGCGTATGGAAGTATAGGACAAATCACTAAACTTTTGCAGAACACTTTCACCAACACTAACACAAAATTACTGCCACAGACACAGACATGGTAATCATAGGGATAAACAACAACAGAAAACGCCTCCTGACCTTACAAGAGAAGTACCACTGCCTTCCCGGCACAAAGTAACAATGCGGAGGTGATTGAAACGCGGTAATGACCGTGTAGGCGTGGTTGAACTATAGACAACACGAGCCGTGTGCTTGCTTCCTGGTGGAATGTCGAATAGCCTGTCGCTGCAGTCATGGACTGTGCTGGTCGTCCCGGCGGAGGTTCGAGTCCTCCCTCGGGCATGGGTGTGTGTGTGTGTTTGTCCTTAGGATAGTTTAGGTTAAGTAGTGTGTAACCTTAGGGACTGATGACCTTAGCAGCTAAGTCCCACAAGCTTTCACACGCATTTGAACATTTCTTTTTGATAGCCTGTCATACCCACTCCGTCTAATAGACGCTGCTCATGCATGGTTGTTTATATTTTTGGGCGGGTTTAGTGGCATCTCTGAACGGTCAAAGGGACTGTGTCTGTGGTACATTATCCTCAGTCAACGTCTATCTTCAGGAGTTCTGAGAACCGGAATGATGCAAAACGTATTTTTATGTGTGTATGTACGTAAAAACTGAAAGATGCTTCTGCTTAGAGATGATGAAATAAAGAACGAAAGAACTCGTAATGTGTGCGACCGTTATACCACCGAACACTTCACCCTGAATCTTTTCTTAAGACTTCTAAAAAATAGGAAAATTACATAAAAATATCTTTATCAAAATGGGACTCAGACAGATCAAATATCACGAAATAAATACAATAGACATAGGTATTACAATATCTTTTATTGAAGCCCTGTATCAAAAATCTGCTTACGGTAGAAGAGCAGGTCGAGAAGTTAAAAAAAAAAAAAAGGTACTCGGAGTCCTTGGCCTGAAAGCAGGAGAGCGAGAGTCTTTGGGCATGAAACTTTACTTTAACTTAATAACACGAAGCATATCACTTATAAATCAGACAACAAATTCACCTATCGTTATAGTAATCATACATTCATTTTAAGGGGAGCCGGAGGTACCTATGCTGCCAATGTTAAAATCACTAAGTTTGAGGAACATTTATGAATAAACTACCAAATAGAAACATTTGAATTTTTTTTTTACATATAGAGTGGTTTAGTATTGCAGTTATGACAGAGGGATTTTGGAGTATCTTTTCTAGTTTCCTTCCAATTATATTTTTATTAATGACCCCAATTTTTTTACAAATAATTGCTTTATAATTAAACTGAAATGAAACTACTGAACATATTGCCAAATGGCTGTGTCGCAATGTACGTTTGACCACTAGGAGTGCTGTATAAAAATTTCATCTGTCTAGCTTTAGTGGATTTTGAGAAAATGTTCCTTATATTCGAAAAATTCTAATTTATGGGAAATGGCTATCAAAGTTTCTCAATACATTCCTGCACTATATGATGGATTATCAGGGTCTTCTTCTTCATCCTCCAAACGCTTCCTCTTCTGTCTTCTTTTCTGGCCTGTTGTTCCATCATACTTCATATGCCTTTCTCTTCTTTCTGCTCCTCTTATCCTTTCTCTGTCAATATTTCTTAGTGCTCATACAGTGTCCATCCCAGCTGTAAATCCTAATGCCTTCAGAACTTCACACTTCACACTGTTCCCTTGGTTGTAGGTTGCTATTGCATCATAAATGCCAAAGTGCAGTATTTTTGTGCTTACTAACACCCTTTTAGGAATCATTTTCCAAATCAGTTTACGCTCTCATTAGGATTCTGCGTCTTTCCGTGTAGACGTTTGTGTAACAATTCTGGCTGTGCTAAGTCATGAAAAAATGGTTTTATTGCATTTATCAAAGCTGCTGGCAAACCATGTTTGTGATCATAGTCCTTTTTTGCATTATATTTGCACCAGGAACCTTTTGGGCACAGGCTGTGTTGAGGGTATTCATCGGAAGAGGCAGTATGAAGGAACAATGCCCACACTGTTTTTCGCATGTCACTAACATTACCAGTATTTTGCCTTATAGCATACCCATAGTATCTCTGTAGACATTCAATCACATCAGTAAGCCTGCCTCTCCCTCCTATTGTCTTTCCATCACTGAGCTTACTTGAACCCAAAGTTTGTTTGAGCCTTCAAAACCGTGCACCCACACAATTTTGCACATGCCCAATGCTTTCCAACTTTTCAACTACAAATTCATTTCCATATGGTTTCAGTTCCTCTATAGTCTTGAAACCTTCGGAGTCACCACCCCCAAGGTACTATTTGCTAGAAGATGTCACAGGGCTATGGCCGGCTATGTGTTGCTTAGCAGAAGAACACACTGTTTCAGTAATTGTAGTATCGCAACTTGGTAATAGTGTTAATTTTCTTTTCCCTACGTTCTTCCTCTTCTTATATACACGGTTACTAAAACGTGGCATTGTAACCAGAACAACACTTTACACAAGAAGTATAGTACTACCAACAACAGGCGCAACACTGAACTAATACGAAACGGTAAACAGCAAAGAGGCGATGTTTCGCGCTCTTTGCGCTTCATTTGTCACAGAAAACAATGTAGCCAACCCTTGCACACTCGGTGTATGCGTAACATAAGGCGCTGTATGCGTAACAGGCCGAGAAAATCCCAAGCAGTTCGCCAGGAAGTCACGAGAGGATGTTAGATGCATTCAGCGGCCGCCTATTTCCTCTGCATGCGTGGGGGAAATTGGTAATATCTCCACTTCTAGGGCGAGTAGAACAATAATTTAAAGTTTACATTAAAGAGGAAGGTTCCAATTAATTTTCGGTAGCAAAAAAAAAAAAAATCGTACGTTTTTGGATTTGACCACCTCCGGCTCCCCTTAATAGTTATACACGATTTTTTATTTATATGTCTTTATAATTTCGTGTATGATGCTTAAATATTTCTCGTGGGTGATATTGGGAACTTTATAATAACAAAAGAAAATTTCCAGTGTTATTGTACAGAAGATGCAGTATGCGGCAGGCGGAGGAAAGAAGTTTATGTAAACAACCGTCGTAACCCTCATGTCTTCTGAGTTATGGTCTATTACCATTACTGTCATGAATGATCACAATGTTTCCGCAATAGTCTTGACAACATGAGTGCGATGAGACCACCGTTAATTGTGATGCAGTCTTCAATCCTACGTCTCACGGAACCACACATTCATTGAATCACCACTGGTTGTTGCCGGATTGCGCCTCAGGCACAGAACAAACTTTCTCGTAGTGTATCCACATCATTCATGGGGACCAAATTCACCAAGGTCTTTACATATCGCCAAAGCCAGAATTCAACAGAGTTAGGATCAGGACAACGGGTAGATCAGGATACTTGCCCTCCCGACCAATACATCGCTCCTGAAAGATTCGCAATAGGTTTCGCCGCACCCGACGTTGCAGATGAGGCGATTCCCCGTTTAGCACACACCACATTTTCAGTCGATTATGTAATGGCACATTCTGCAGCAACACAGGCAATTGGTGCCTAAGGAAATGACGATACCTAGCTTCATTCAGTATGTTGTGTACTACAGAAGGACCTCGCCGTCTGTCCCCGTGGACCCCTGCCCAAGTTTTCATACTAAACGTATGCTGGTAACGTCCCTCTTCAAGTGTATGCGACGCGAAATTTGTTCGTGCGTGCATATTGTGGTATTTACAATACCGTATCTCGTGAGGCCTGCCTCATTGGTAAACAGTAGGTTCGCCGCGATCTGCAGATCATGTGTACACGTTTGGAGGAATCACTGGCTGAACTGCAATCTGGCGGGCCGATCTTGTGGCAGGAGAGCTTCGACCAGAAAAAACTTGCCGCTACAGCTATTCTTTGCCCATTCGTTCCAGGGCTTTCCTCCACATGTTCCAATACCCGTTGCTCCACATCAGGTGGGCGAGATGTTTGAGGTTAGCCGCGATCCCGTGTTTTGTTTCTGAAAGTTGAGGTAACAGGGTACTAAACAGCTTTACATATCAGATGGTATACAGCAACGTGGAAGTTTGACAATATACATACTGCACGCCTGTGTGTTACTTCTGTCTGTCATAGCGGAAGATCATCTCCTGTGTTGAATACTAGGCCTCCATTGATAGGTGCACGTCCTGTAATGGATACGGAAACAAATAACTATAATATACTGCTATTCATAACAAACGACGTACCATATGAACACTACCGGTACACCAGATGCAAATAATGTACCTGACCGATACACTACGTACTGTAGTACCCTTGGAATTCTGCACGTACTCTTGTGTTGGCTTTGTGCTTAATACTGCCGTTAACACATTGTGCTGCGTAAACACCTAGTACGTTTGCTGTTTCCTCATTTGTCTCGTGGCACAATGCTCGTTGTACATGATAGGCTCCTCGTCAGAACGCAAGCCATAACTCAGAAAATATGATGTTTATTGGCAATTTATAGGAACATTTTTTCCTCCCTTGACTCGTACTACATTCTCTGTAAATACTGGAACCTGTTTATCAGACACCCTGTATGTACTCACAGCACCTGAAGAATTTTGCAGAAAATGGAAACTCTGCAGAACACTCCAGAGCATATTATTAGTCAATCGCGCAGAGATAACCTCAGAAATCACAAAAGAAATATGATTTCTGCGGTTGCTCACCCGAAATTTAATGGAGGGCCCTTTCGTTATTAGTTGCCGAACTTGACTCGCGGAGTTCTGATTTTCGGTAAGGTTTCCGAGGAGGCTTAGTATCTTCAATTTGCCCGTCGTAGTCATTTCACGAGACTAACGTAGCAGGAGGTAATATATCGCCATACGCCCTTTAAATGTGAATAGTAACCTTCCCCGTGAAGTACAACGCCTCTCTTCTAGTGTCTACCATGGGATATTAATGACCATCTCCGTTACAGTCTCATTCTTACCGAGAAAGCGAACGCCAAAAGCGTTCCCACAAAGACTAAAAATTTGAGGGTTTACTGTTGATGAAGCCATTGTTACGAATTATTTGTAAGCTGGTATTGTATCGCCATGTGACAAAGCAAGTGAATTATCATCATAGATCTAAAAAGCAGATAATTTGTTGCAAGCAACACAATTTAATGCCAAACTTATTCAGTTTTAGTTCACTTGGATACCTTGTTCCATGAAAAGATCGTTACATATAACCGTTTATAATAAATTTGTAAATATTCCTAGATCACTTTCCGGTCGTATTATGCTCCATATGTGGAGTACTTTTCAATTATTTGCTTAAAAACATCTGCCATTGTCGTAACCTCAGTCAGATTAAATATTACTCGAAGGCTTAGCAGGCGCCTCGCCTAGCTCTCTCTCTTACTCTTCCGTGAGTTTCATTTCGTGCTTTATTTCTCTAAGTGTTTCTTTCCTACCCCATGTAATATAACTTTCCAACAATGAGGGTACTTAAAAAAGAAAAATCCAGTTCTGCACTAAGCCGTGACTGTTTCCACTTCAACAGTTTCCCGAAAAAGACTTCGCACTTTACATCCATGATAGCTAACCAATACTTCAGCGAAAATGTTCGTACTTTCTTTGTGATATTCGCCGAGGAAGTCATGGCGCTAGACTTTTTATTAAATTGAACCAATTTGTATAATCTTAAAATACTCGTTCACATTACTTTCACTTCAGAAAACACCTAATATGTTGACTGGTTTGCTTTTCTACTGACTACCATTACCGTTTAAACAGATTTCTGGTGCATCTTTGTATACCACTAGCACTGCTTTCAGTTCGAAAACTTTGATGTCAGAAAACGTATTCGAGACGTTTTTGTGCGAATAACACCGTAAAACTACAGGGCACATTTTAATTTACTCATCGTAGGGCATAATAAAGGAATGCTCTGTAAATTTAATCACTGGACAGTTCAGTGTCTCAGTACCGCTTTAAGTGAGATGAGAATACATTTTCATTTCATCTCCTCCGCCATCTGTCCATTATTCCACAATTCGAATAAATATTGAGAAGTATTCTAACAGGAGTATCGCGTTAATCTCTTAGATATGCAGTTCACGAGAGAGGGTAGAGTAGGGAGGTGAGGAGTATTTTAGGGGAGGAGCCGAGTGCGAATAAATCTGACTGTACACGTCGCAGTGTTCGCTACGACCTGAAACAATCACTTTTGTTAATATAATGAAGCACACTTGCCGGCCGGAGTGGCCGTGCGGTTCTAGGCGCTACAATCTGGAGCCGAGCGAACGCTACGGTCGCAGGTTCGAATCCTGCCTCGGGCATGGATGTGTGTGATGTCCTTAGGTTAGTTAGGTTTAATTAGTTCTAAGTTCTAGGCGACTGATGACCTCAGAAGTTAAGTCGCATAGAGCTCAGAGCCATTTTTTGAAGCACACTACACTTCATCCGTGATTCGATTTTTGGTAGCAGCATTGCTAACAAATTGAAATAACTGGATTGGTTTCTGGGTTGTTCCTTACACTTTCTGACGTTCATTGGATCGAATACTGCCTTTGTTTCATTGTTACCTGGAGTAACGTTTTCATTTTATCCATCGGCTTGGCCAGAAAATAACAAAGAACTGGCAAACTAAACCTAAATATTTACTGAGAAAATTATGGTTTTAAATTTTACTAAAAATCATACCTTCAAATCCCATTTATCATCTGAGGAGAATTAAATAAGAGAGTTGATATTGATCAGTTTGAATTCTAATCATAGACAATCAGTCTGTATCTTCAAGCAGGATAGAAGTATCAATTATTCCAACATATCGCCTAGCAGCAGAGGTAACGCACCTGAAATCACTTCTCTGTCAAAACATTTCAAAGCCCTGACGACACAGTACTTACCGACAGATCGAGTATTCAGCCTCACAGGGGCTCCTTGTCGTGTAATCTTTACTGTTCTCAAACAGTATTTAGAGAATAATGATTGAATGCTTTTATAATATTAAATTCTAGTTTATTATTATAATGAAATTTAACTTATCCGGAAATTTCTACGAAATTCTATTGCAAAGTTTAACTAATGATAAACAAAATCTCCTTCTATGTTAGTAGTGCTATTGCTGTACAGCAACAGCCCACGTTGAGATCGTAGAAAGCCAGTATTATGTCCATATACTGTTAGACCTCCTCGGGAGGCATACGAACGGATACCATTCCACAGTTAAAGATGAAAATATGCTGAATACACGCTGTTTTTTTTTTCTTTTTATTAAAATGGTTCAAATGGCTCTGAGCACTATGGGACTTAATATCTATGGTCATCAGGCCCCTAGAACTTAGAACTACTTAAACCTAACTAACCTAAGGACAGCACACAACACCCAGCCATCACGAGACAGAGAAAATCCCTGACCCCGCCGGGAATCGAACCCGGGAACCCGGGCGTGGGAAGCGAGAACGCTACCGCACCACCACGAGATGCGGGCCTACACGCTGATACCGAATGATACGATTAGAAGCGATCGGTTATAAGAAATCACTTTACCATTCTCAATATTTAAAGTTATATGTTTAAAAATCAGATCGGCTCCAAAAGTCTCACTCTGTTCAAACTCATTCATCTGCCTCTGTCGATTCCTTTTGACAGAAACAACCGTAAAAAGCGTTATCAGACAGTAGCTGGAGGGCTTTCAGTTTCACAGTGAAACTTTCGTCCACGTAGGTTTTACCGACGTAAAGCGTTCTGATTGTGCTGTATGTTTGAGCCCAAGAGTCACAAAATATTCGGCTCATCAATGAAACACTATTTGCACTTACCTATTCCTGACTTAGTGTACATACTAATACGTAAATACTAATCTATGGCATAGTAGAAATGCGAAAATAGAATAAAACAAATTTGGGCTCCTGTTCTAATACTTCAGTTCGCTTACATAAGCAAGAGCGTTTGATAAATTAAAAGAAGTAACCGTAAAATGTTTTTATCCTCAAACAAATTTCACTTGCAAACAATATAAAAGATACTTTTTATGTCTATTTGGGACAAAAAAACGCACTATGCACAAGCGGTTGGAAATACAGGTTTCCAGAAATTACTGCCACCAATCGCCTTTTTTGATTCTTCAACTTTTATTTACCATGGCCGATTTTCAATCGCCTAGCGATTTGTCATCAGATGGTGCGCATTTATTGAATGTTTGGAGGATTTTAGGGGTCGTGTAGCTCTGGAAAGATAAAAAAGACACATGTAAGAATCGAATTATTTTCATCAAGAGATCGACTTAAACGAATTTCTTCCCATTATTAGTATCCTTTGGTTTACACGTGATGCGCACATTATCAGGAAAAAATATATGTTTTCCAGTAACGTTCCGAAGGTGAAGGAACCACTTCGTGGCATTCGCTTCAGAACTGTTCCAGATATTCGACAGTCAGCAGAGCTATCCATTCGCACCTTCAACAGAACAGGCTTTGCTAACGGTATACTACGCCTTCCACGTCGCTGGCAACGGCTTTTACACAACGCTGGTGACTACTTTGAAGGACAGCAACAGGTGCAAACATGTAACGCTTTTGTATCGGTTGTGAATAAATAGTTGCCAGTATTTAAGTTCCAACCCTCGTACTTGCACCATGAATTGCAACCCGCCTCATAGCCATTTCTCTATGACTGCATCTTATTGTCCTATCTTATTTTTACAACATAAAATAATATTTTCTGAGATTCTTAAACTTTACTACCTCCTTATACGGACAAACGCTGCAGGTGGAGAAGTCCGGTGAAACTGTATTGAGTTTTCCTCATTCATTCTTCCATTAAAAATAGTAGTGTCACAGGTGCTTCTTCCGGGTCTTTACCTTTCCTAAGGCCAATGTGACCGTCAGCTAACAATTCCTCAATTTTATTTTCCATTCTTCTCTACTTCATATTAACCATGTATGTTTAAAAACCGAATCTGACTTATTGAGCGTACACCGTAAAGTAGGGAGAAAACATGATTAAACTTACAGGTGATCTGAAGTTTCAACGCATGCCCCCAACGGATGGAAAAACAATGGCTCAGACCCAGATTACATGACAGATTCGGGTACATCAGTCCACGTTGTTTCAGTTACGCTTTATGCCAGAGTATACTGCCTGGTGCATGGTTGTAGTGTCCTACGGTAAGCAGGAAAGAATTAATAGTCAACTAGAACACACTTCATTATAATTAAAGGAAAACGCCTTCTTGGCATACACTAAGTTTAAATCGCAAGAAGGACAAGAAAACCCCACAACTCTTGTGATGGGAAACCAGATAAGCGGGAAATAACACACTGGAAGAAAATACTGACCAAAATCTATTCTAGCCTTTACAAAATACAACGTGCTACTACAATACTACAGCGAGTGTATGCAATGCTAGGGCCGGCATAAGTACTAGCCGGAGCTGTTCCTAGTGGTAAGTAAACACTGCCGTTCTGACTGTCCGGACGTACTTATAAAGCCGGGTCGGCGGAGTGCCACATGAGTCATATGAGTTCCGATTGGTGGAACACTGTTACAGGTTGTCTGGCGACTTAGTTCAATGTTTATTTGGACAAACTGTTATTGTTTATATCCGCTGGCCATGTTTTTCCCCGCACTCCTGCAAGGAGGTCGGCAACCCTGGGAAAAAAATGCACAGCGCCACAAACGTCCATGGGAGTAAGGGCGTCGTGGTCGATGTCCATGGGGTTCGTGGCCGGTAGGGGCGGGAGGGGGCGACGGACGTGGACAGCTGGCGGCGGAGGCAGCGGCTGATGCGGAGGAGCTTCCGCCACAGGGCGGCTCGTCATAGGTACTGACAAATCTCCTGGGGCGTCGTGGTCCACCATACGGGGGCAGAGCTGGTTGAAGTGCCACCTGGCGGCGGAACCGTCGGCCCACCGGAGAGACGCCATCATTTGGTCGCCCTGGGCGCCCATGAATGAGAGAAGATCCCGGCCCAGACCTCCTGTCCAACGCGAAAGGAGTGAGCTAGCGTATGGGCGGCAACCATGGCAGTTAAGAGAGAGCCGAATGGTCGACCGTGAAGTATCTCCACTGGACATTTACCTCTATAGTGGGCGGCGAGGTACGTAGCCAGAAAAAGAATTATGGCCTCTTCCAGCATGTGATGGCTGAGCCGCTCATCGAGCTGGTTCTTGCACGTCAGCACCAAACGTTCTGCCTGGCCGTTTGACGCAGGGTGAAAAGGGGACAATCTGGAGGAGGGAAATTCCATTGGCAGTACAGAACTGCTTAAACTCCGTCAAGATATAATGTAGACCGTTATCCATAACAATCGTTTTGGGGAGTCCCTCGACAGCAAAAATGCACTGGAGAATTTTGATAGATTTTTGGATGCAAAAGTGGTGTTCATCATGTGGGAGACATAAGGGTATTCCGACACGGAGTCGATCAGTATCAGACACTGGTAACCATGAAATGGCTGTACAAAATCCAAATGGAGACATTCACATGGAGCAGCTGCATCCGGCCACGAAAAATACATTTTCAGGAGTGCTGCCTGACGTGTTTAGCACGTGGTGCAGGCTGACACAAGGGAGGGAATGTCTTTATCCAAACCGCACCAATGAAGTTGTTGGCAGGGCAGATGTGTGGTGAGGACGATGCCCCAATGGCCAGCGTGGAACAGATCGAGGATACGGTGGCCTAACGCATACGGTATTACCGCCCAGGGAACGTCGTAATCATTATGCAAAAGGATGACGCCACTGTGAAAAAGGAGACAAAAGGAGACTGTGCCGATTATCCCAGAATTATTGGATCTCTCCATCATGGACGCTACGATGGTTGGTAGGCCAACTCCAAGCGATTTGGAGGCGGAGAGCTTGAAGCGTCTGATCCTGAGTGGTGACCCGCTGGGCCACGTGGGCAGCCAATAGAAGCGGGTCCGGAGCTGTGTCCACGTCCTGTTCCAAATGAAACAAACCAAATGGGTGGCGTCAAACTCACGGTTCGCGCCGGCAGGCAGCCTGGACAGAAAATCGGTGTTTGCGTGCCGTTCAGAGGTGCAATAGACAACATCAGAGTCGAACGTCACGAGGAAGAGCGCCCAATGCTGGAGGTGACGTGCTGTCTGGGTGGGAACTGCAGCTCCCTGATGAAACAAAGATAGCAAAGGTTTTGTGGTCGGTCAGCAGAGCGAAATGACGACCATACACCAAATAGTAGGTTTTCTTAAGTGAGAAAACCAGCTTCAAAGCTTTCTTTTCAATTTGACCATTTTTGGTTTACATGTCGGTCAATTTTTTGGAAGCAAAAGCCACCGGCCTCCACAACGCCGCCCACCGCTTGCGAGAAGACCGCACCCAGGTCATAGCCCGAGTCATCGGCAGCGATCATGAGGGGCTGGGAAAGATTGTAAACGGCCAGACAAGGAGGACGGAAAAGGGCTAATTTGAGACGTGTGAAAGCCTTCTCACGTGACATCTCCCAAAACCTACGCGCATCCTTGCGCAATAACTCGGTAAGGAGCACCGAAGTCTCCGCGGCATTAGGTATAAAACGCCGATAATAGTTGATTTGACCTAGGACATACAGCAGTTGTTTCACGTTGGTGGGAGAAGGCACATTTTGAATCACCTCGACATGCTCCTTACAGACGTGGAGGCCGCGGGCATCAATCGTGAACCTTAGATGCCCGACCTCTCGCGCAAAAAGTAATATTTTTCCTTCCAGCAACGCAGGTTAGCCTCAGAATAAACCTGCAACAGCCAATCCAGCTTGTGCGCGAGGTACACTGTGGACGAGCCACCGACGATGACATCATCCACATAATTGGCCCCACCGGGCACCTGGCTTGTGAGGCGTCCCAAATAACACTGGAAAATGGCGGACGAGGTGGCAAAGCCAAACAGGAGGTGTTAGTACTTGAAAAGGCCATGCAGGGGTATTCATAACCAGGATCTGCTGCGATTCCTTGTCCAACTGCAGATGCAAATAACCAGCGCACGAATCAATTTGGCGAAAACGGTTGAGCCCGCAAGACGTGTGAGTAAGTCATCCACCGATGGGACAGGATATGCATCGAACACGGAGAGAAAATTGACCATGACTTTAAAATCGTCACAAATGTGTAAAGCACCGTTCAGATTCTCGACTATCACTATAGGCGTCGTCCAGCGACACTGTGCGTCGGAAGAAAGGATGCCTTCGTCTTGTAAGCGGTGACGTTCCACCTCGAGCCTGTCTCGGAGAGCAAAGCGGAATGGGCGAGCCTTAAAAAATATATAAAAAAAATTAAAAAACGAGGAACAGCAAAGGGAAAAAGCTGAACATTCGCGATGAAACCCTTCATCCCTGGTGTGAAGGATGAGAACAACGTCTCGTATTTGCTGAGCAACGGGGCGAGGAGGGTATCCGATCAGGGAATTGACACTGCCTATACCGAGTCCTGCACTGCTAAGCCCAGAAGACCAAAAATGTCCACACCCAGGAGGTTAGTGGTGTCGGAAGATCCGACCATCAGAAAGTGAGCGGTGAAGGAATGACCGTTGTAAGAAATTTGTGCAGAAAAAACACCATCGACTGATATAGAGTGATTACTGAGACTGCCTATGGTGTGATGTACGGGGATAAAGCCAGCGAGCTCAAGCGTGTCGGTGTCACGTTCACCATACAGAGGAACTTAAAGCACAGTGACTGGAATTGAAGATCCACACACTTGGAAATTCCGTGTGTTCACGTCACCCAGCAGAGAGTAATGAGGCTCGGCTGTCCGTAGGATTGTCCAGGGCCAGCCCTCGTCAACTTCAGTCCTTGTGAGAAAGTGGAGAGCAAAGTCAACACGTCGTTGTGCGTCCATGTCATACAAGCTGCTGTACGATATGAAACTTGTACGGATACCATACATGGTTCGAAGCACCTTCTGTACAGTGGACCACGGGATGTTCAACTATCGTGACACAGCACGCGCACTGCCTGACGAACGGTAACTGCTTTCAGTGTTGTCTGCCATAGCAACAGCGATTTCATCAACCACCGGTGGTGCAACCGGTTCGTCGCCCTCTTCCCAGAGCGACGCTCCGTTCTCCAGTTGATTCGAACGTCTTAATCATGTTCCGCACAGCAGGTGGACAAAGAGTATCCTTCCGTCATCCTTTCAGCAGGTGATATTCTGGATGTGCAGCTGCAGCATTACTATTGTTTTGATAAGAGAGCTTCACCACAAATATCCTGCTCCTTTTGTCCAAGCTCATGTTGACACGTCAACAAGTGCACGGCGACTAGTCAGGTGGGTGTGACTACGAATCATAATGCCTGATCACAGCACCTGGTGACCATAGTTGGAACTGGACGGTAGAGCTGTGTCGCATGGAAATCATGCATCCCATACTCTGGACATTGATGCTAACAAGTTTACTCTCGTACGGTAATTACTTTTGCTGTTACAACGTGTTAAACGGGCAAAGTTTAATTACAACCACCCAGTACTATTGTTATGTTTACTCAGTTCTTACACACGGAATTATTTTCTGCGGAACTAAGTTAGAAAATGTGGGCACAGAAGTAAAACAACTGAAACGTGCCATAAAAATTACAATCAAATTTAGTAATTGGAGTCCTTGTAAACAACTTTTCAAAACATTATGGATATCAATTATAGACCTATTATATGAAAAAATTAACTGTCGTTATGTACATAAAAACCAAACTTGAAAATTACTGTACAGACAGCTCTGTCCACGACCACTGAGCGAACTTTCATTTACCAGGAACAAATGGAAATAAAATTCATAACAAAATTGTCTACAAAACAAACTCAGTTGAAAGATAAATAAGCTAATTAAAGGACGTGTTAAGCAAATACAACACAATCTTGGGAGTGCTAAAAAATGTAACCCTCGTTTAGAATAATAAAATATCTCTGTCATTTCACCACACGGTATCGCATTATAATGCGTTATATTTCTCTTTTAGGAAACGTTATACCATAGTCCCGCAATGAATAATTCTATCATTTCAAACAATTTTTAAACTCAACGTTACACGTAATATAGAGAGATGTTATCTCAGCTTTTGAGGCAAGCAATAGGAAATTAGTGGTACATAAAACGAAAACCAAATACATTCTTCATTGTTCTAATGTCGGCGTGTGGTGTGTGAATATCGTCTAGTGGGTGCAGTAATTGATACTGAGAAACAGATGAACAGTGTAGCACCAGCTTTTTACATTATGAAATAATGTGCACAGTGAATTATGGTGAGAGGCGAATGGAGAGTGTAGCATTACATTTTTGAATTATGAAATAATTTCTTTGTAACAATACGGTCGTATAAGTAAAACGTTAGAACACAGTAGGGATAAACCGAATGAGGTTTCGCTGTTTTATGCTGACTTGCGACATATTCTGACATATATGTCGAAAACTTAATTTCCGGGCACAAAATATAAAAAGAGGAAAACCATGTGTTTATGATACAATAACTACTCTTTGCATACATTTCTCATTTATACTCAGAGTTTTACAATATTTGCTTTTTAGGCCTACTATCGCCCTTTATCACTTTCGTTCTTATGATGGCTTAATAATCTAACAACATTCACTCATTACCTGCACAATTCATAGCAGTTTATGTTCTCTAGCTAACTGAACAATTTACCATCCTTACGAACACTCACACATCACTGTTGTACGAGACAATATAAGTCAACCGATTACTATTCAAACACTGAACTCTAAAGTTTCGATTAACAGTAAACAATAACTAATATGTATAATTTTTGTGAAAGTGAGTAAGTATTATTGAGCCTCAATTGCTCTACAGAAACAGATAACATACAATAAAAATGGATATGAAGAAGATCTATAAAAATATGATAAAATACCGTCAAATGGAAACAGAAATCTATAAACATAAGGTAATCAAATAACGTGCGGAAGGGTCAGTTCAAAGTACTTAACAATGTATTTTTAGCGTACGCAGAAATATACCTGTACATTGATGTAATTAAGTCAGAATGGTAAACACTGATGTCGGAGTAATAAATCAAAACAGCCTACACTCATGAAAAATGCGCATCCTCTTCATAAGGAGGCCAAAATTACAAAAGTTACACTAAAAAGTTAAGAACTGTTCACATATTTCACAAATTACATAAGAATAAAAAAGCATCTATCTAAATTCACACCCGTTAAGGTGTTGGAAAAAAATATATCTCTCAAAAACTGTTCCACAAATTTCCACCCAAGGGATAATCAATTAATATTTACAGTTCTCGCAACCTTAAAGTCAATCCTTGAAAAGAAACGCAACATCATACGCTACAAATCACCTATTCGAAATTTTTAGTTAGTCGCAGACGATTTCTTGTAACTTTTCATCCAGATTCTGCTAGAAAGTGAGATACAGTACGCTTCACTCGGAAAAGCGAGAATTTCACGTACCATCGAATGAAGGACATAGTGGAATAGACATAATTTTAACAAGATTTAGTCCAGTTGAAAGATTTTCAACCTGAGTGGGACGGGCACCCCATCGTCCTATCCCGAGGCCTTGACGTGGCCCTGGAGCTTAGTAGCCCCTTGGATGCGGTGAAGCTGACACGGGAAGGGCCGTCCACGCATGACGTTAAAAGACTAGTCCTTAACTGGGTGCAATCCCTACTGGTCCGCACTGGCCCACAGTGAATTATGAAAAGCGGTGGGTGAGACATGGTCGGTTATGATCCCACAGTACGTGTGGAGTCCCTCCGGGGAACGTAACTCGGGTTTGAGTGTTACACCGTCCCGCTGATGTCAAACTAAACAACGTAAGACCATGGCCGACATCCATAACATCTCCGGGCTGCGTTAAACAGTGAGGGTTGTCGTTGTGTCAATGAAGGACGTAAAACTCTGTTCATGGCAGGACGTTAAACGCCCCCAACCCGAGGCGAATGCAAAGGGTGTGTGGCGCAGGGGGAGCTGCGTTATGAGAGACACGCAATGTGTCTCTCTTGAGTTGAGCGCGGCGGTCGGGCGAGGGGATGAGGGTAAGTCTTACGACGATCCTGGACTCCTGCGGCCCGGCTGCTGCAGTTCCTCACGTCCTGGACGACGTTAAAAGTCTCTCAATCCAAAGCGAAAGCAAAGGATGCATGGCGCAGGGGGAGCTGCGCAAAAGGGACAAAACATTTGTCCCTCCTGGGTCGGTGGGTCGAACGGCGGCTGTAGGGCAGGTGTGGCGTGTTCCTGGCCACGCTTGCTACGTGCTACGCCTGCCTGTCGCCGTTGCTCCCCAGAATGCAGGGACACGCCTCAGTCTGTGTATCTGCTGCCAGTGGCCCGGTTTGTCGTCATGGCATCTTGTCCGAAGTCTGCAAGTGTGCCTCGCCGCGCATCTGGTCTTCTGAGACGTGTTCCGCCAGGCCCGGGAGGTGGTAACACAGTCCAGGTTAGGTTAGATGGGTCCAGATCCCTGAAAGGCTGGGTGAACGGCCCACCACCTGAATGGGAGTGGATCCCTGGCCGTTAGGTGGAAGCTCGGACTAGTAGGGGGCGAAGGGCGAGAGGTGCATCTGCTTCTCCGGAGTGAGGTACACTTGCCGATGCGGGACGAGTGAAATCGGCTGTGACCAGGTACTGAAAGGGACCAGTGCGCTGGAAACGGCGTGTTGAATCCGGCCGCTCTGAGGGGCCCTTGGTCTAGGGACGAAACCGGTGGGCGAGCTGCAGTTATTCCCCCACCCATGCCACTTGTCAAATACATTATGGCTACAGAAGAGACACGCCATTCCAGTGCGCCCATAACAGCTTCGATGCTAGCCGATCCCTCGCCACAAGATGGCCTGGGTCAGGCCATGAAGGATAACATTATGAACAGGCATACAAGAATCACTCAGATCCTTGATCAAAGCATCAAAAATGGGAAAATTAGACAGGCCGCAGTCCAGGCCATCACAAATGACCAGGCGGCACGGGCAGTTGCCAACACCAAGCTAGAATATCGAATTGAGGAATTGGAGAAGGAAAATGTTAGGTTAAGAAAGCAACCTGTCAAAACATGGGCTGCCGTGGTTGCACAAGCAGCACACCATAGGCCCAGTCAACAAGGGACACAATAGCCAAGGTCTCAAAACGGCCAGACACTGCGGTCTTTCTAAGACTCATGCCCAGGCCAGACGTAAAGAAAGTACAATAAAGCCAGCTAGAGAAAAAATTAAAATAAATAGAGTTAAAGCAACCAAAAACGTCGTTATAGTTGATGTTGCCACAGAGGAATATAAGAACAAATTATTAGACCATCAAAATTTGTGCAAGTCCGTGAAATGTGAACCTCCCGAGAAACGTAACCCATTGGTTATCCTGTATGATGTCTGCACGTCCTTAAAAGAAGAGGACTTATGTGAAACACTGTTATCATCAAAATCTAGACGACATGGACATTAACACCTTTATGAAAGACTTCAAGTTTTCAGGATAGAACATAGGGACTGAGATGTAGTCCATCACGTCGCGGTGGTCTCGGGGGCCTGTGGAAGAAATTGACAACTATGGCAAGGTTTACATAGATTTGCATGCAATAAATGTTAAAGATTACCTCGTGGTAGCTCGTTGCCACATCTGCTGGGACGTAGATCATGACACAAATGCTGCAGCAATAGACTGGCATGCTCCAAGTGCCGAGCTGAGGACCACATAAGGAAAGATTGTAAAAACCGAAGCGTAGCGGCAAAAGACCTGCGGTGCCAATCGTAGAAATTGCCCAACATACAATATGTTGGAACAACGTCTGATATCTCGAATAGACTATGGCTCAAGCGGTCATTGAGACCGGGATAGTCAAGAGAAGGAAGTCCCCGAGTAAGAGGAGGAGGGATGCGGAGAGGGCATACAAATTCAAAGACTTTCTAAAGTCTTTATCAGAGATGAGAGAGCGAAGAACAACGATGGTTTATGTACGCATTCAGACTGAGCCAGTGGCTGAGGCTCCTCTCGGTGTCTCCTCATCCCTCAACCGGGGGCACTGTCAAACAGAGCAAGCGGGAAAACATGTGGAGCGACCAGTGTTAGTGGGCCAGCCAGTTATAATTCAAGGCGGCGAAGTATCAGATAACCAATCGCGTGCCTGTATGATTAATAGCACTACACCCGTGCAAGAAGGACAGTCACAATAATACAGGTCAGTACAGTTACCAGCACGATGCACCTACAGGCAGCGCAAAGAGCTACGGGTGCAGACCCAAGAACGGTGTACCCTAACTTAGAACATGCTATCGAGTTGTAGCGCATGGAGCAGCCGGCTGTCTTCACAACTACACTCAGATACGTCATTCACGTAGGACATAAATATCGCAGAAAGGTCACCTTGTCCACAATGGAGGTTGTGGACAGAATACAGCTGAAGTCGATGAATCTCCCCACTGACTTCGGAGCCCTATGTAACCTCATCAAAAACGTTTTTGAAAGAAGAGATGGAAAATTTGACCTGGAGGAAATCTACATACAGTCCGATGTGTTATTCCTTTCGAGACATCGAAATTAAACACATAACCAGTTTGTAGTTGCAATACACTTCTTTATTACAAACGCATGTTCTTAATGAATTTAACAGTAACAACGATTATAATAAAAGGAACCTGCCCTACAGAACCACCAGCAGGACTCAGATTAAAGCATTAATGCAGTTCAGTCCGATAGACACAGATATTTCAAAATTTACTCAACCAATTTTCACTAATCAAAACAATGTTCATAAAACCACCATTCATCCGATTTAACTGACATAACTGAATCACACAAACCATTTAAACAAACTTCATGACTTACATGGAAACTGGCTCTTACACCACTCATATCAAATTCTAAAACTACTTCCAACAACTAAGGAAACTTCCATGAAGTGATCTTAAGCAGTTCTAACAAATTGAAAGTATTATGAGATTAATAAACTCAACTAGGTTTCTCTTTACTATTAATTACAGTTACGAGGTTCAGATACATTTCATCCCCAGAATATAATAATAGCATAATGAACAGTCTTAAAATGGCGACGTCCCAATTTTGCGTTGAAAATTAGTGAATGACGCGAGCAGACTGAAAGTTTCTAAAAGATGCAGGAGATTCACGGATCAGAAGGTGACGTATTACTATACTCAACTTTGAGCTACAATTAAGTTTCGGGAAAACCACAATGCTCCACCGGATATGTGGAATTGACACAATGCTCCACCGGATATATGGAATTGCAGTAAACTAACAACGTAACCACAGACACCGACCCAGGTACTTAAATTTCCCTCTTCCTCCGTGATACGCCGATCGGAGTTTGCTCACGTCGACCACCGCCATTTATCTGAATCATAAACACATCAGTGGCCGACTACATTCTGGCGCATCAGATACACAAAACATATCTACCCAACAGGTTATAAATAAACCTTTAATTATAAACGGCACAAAATGAACCGAAGCAGAACTAACTCACATGACCACTCGCTCAGTAACGGCTCTTAAAATTTGATTAGCCAGTTCTCTAGAACAAACAAATAAAATACTTACATAGAAAAAGGAAATAGGGAAAATTATTTGGGGCCGCTCTCGAACGCCATGCACAGACTTACGCACTACTTGGTATGACCTCCAGCTACACATTAAACACGGCTTCATGTCTGTTTGTTGTGCGTAGCTGGCACTGCCTTAAATGCCGTCAACTTGTCAGGCGGCCAGACCAAATACAGTGACAAGTAACTGAAACAATCAAGATAGTTTTCAGCGCAATCGGGTCTTCAGTTAACATGAACAGAACCCACCAAAGAACAATTCTACGACGCCAGTTCATTCAATTTGAGTGACATGTAACAACGCGAAGGAAATCTGTTCTTCAGATTTCAAGGAAATCCCAATCACCGTCGGCAGCGGATCTGCATCCCAACGGCTAAACAAGCTGCTGCAGCTGCCCACGCTCCTCCGTCGTACCCACTAGGCCACTCGCCATTCTGCATACATCCACAGCCCCACACGTCACTGTTCCTCAGATAGCTGATCTCCGAACTCAAGCCCCAGCAGTGCGCGCGCGCCGCAGTTAAATACCCATCCGCCAAAGATGCGAAGAAGACAAGCAGGCATCTAAAATCGACTCACAACGATCGGGATGACAATCGATGGAGACGCGTCAGCAGTGCACCAGCTCACAGTCTGTCTTAGCAAATGGGCGCATTGCGCTGGAATGGAAAAAGACCTGGCCTGATTGAAATGTACATAATTATTTTCCATAATGACACGTGGAATAAACATTGGAGATAAACACACACAATAGTCATTTGGTCATACAGGAATTGTCAAAGGTACTTGAGGAGTGGAGACTGGATGTAATCTGCTTGCAAGAGCCATACTCCCAAGCTGGGCAAATTTCCTTTATCGCTGCCACTTGGCACTTGGAGAAGAGCCAAAAGCAGCTCTAATTGTAGCTAACACAACTATTAAATAGCCATTGCAACGTCATGGAACTACAGTCACGTGCAGGGCTCGTATACATCCAGTACGGAGGTAATTTCGAAGATTTTTCGTACCATTTCACTCGAGTCACCACGGCGTTGCGAGGGCAAAAGATTATCATAACCTCTGATATAAATGCCAAATCCCCCCTACGGTACAGCGGTACTGGAGATGCAAATGGGGAGAGGGCTGAAGAGGTAATCATGGCCTCCCAACTAGTTGTGGCAAATAGACCAGGGAATCCCCCGACCTATAGAAGTGGAGGCGGCTTTGGAACGAACATAGATGTCACCTTATCAACACCAGTGCCATCAGCAACAGTAACAACTGGAGAGTCTCAGGTCAAGTCACAACAAATGACCACAGTCTGTTTTCACCCGAAGTGACGAGGACTGCCGCTGGAACATGGGGTGGGAGATTCAATATAACTTCAATAAGACAGATTGGGAATGCCTAGCTCGGGAGTGTGATGTTCTTACATTGCCTGAAGGTGACGTAGGCATGGATAGGTATGCTGAAGAACTAGTGGGATCAATAGTTAGAGCGGTGAAAGCTGCTGTACCAGCAAGGAGGAGAGCCGTTGCGGCCTCCCCATCTCCATGGACTGCTGACCTTGAATGTATGCATCAGTCTGTACGACGGGCGAGGAGGTACTACCAGCGAAGTGTCGTCTGGCAGGAAAAACAGTTATGGCTGCAGCGACGCCCAGAAGCCACAGACGTCTTCCAGAAAGAGCTAAAGGTGGTTAGGGTAAAAATTTGCGAAAGATATGTGCTGCACCACATAGCCACTAACCCTTGCGGAGACCCCTATAAGATGGTCAGGGAAAAAATATGATCTTCTACGGTTCTTTCGGCCATCAGGGATGGCGGCCGAATGACTGAGTCCTGGCATGAGACTCCGAGGTTCTCCTTCGGACTCTGCTGCCAGATAATAAGGAAAATGAGGACAACAAAGTCCAACATCAGATGCACAGGGAATATCTTGAAGAGTACACCAACAACACCTTGGTGTACCCCTTATTGGAGGAAGAAGTGGCGGCACATATTAAATCTCTTAAAAGAGGAAAGGCTCCAGGGCCATATGGCATTGTAGCGGGGGTTCTGCAATTCCTCGCCCCTGAGCTAATTGCGCCTCTCACACGCTTCTTCAAGGAGTGCTAATTTCCAAAATTTTGGAAAAGGGCAAATGTCGTAATTGTAAAGAATGTGAAAGACAAGGACCCTTTGGAAGCCAAGTCCTAGGGGCCAATATGTCTCCTGGATATCTTGGGGAAAATACTGGAAAGGCTATTGGCTGACAGACTGACGGCACACAGGATACTGCGCGGGATAAGGCCGGTATTACACTATCAAATTTCTTTGTCAAAGATTTGATCAAAGATGTGATCCAATATTCCGTCCAATATATTTGACAAAGATCTTTGACGTAGCGCTAGAAGGGGTATTACACTGTCATCAAACTTTTCGTCAAAATTCAAGATGGCTGACAACAACTTGTTATTTAACCGCAGCAGAAAAGAAGTGGGGGGAAAAATGGAACCATACATACGAGGTTGACAGCCTTAAAAGTCCTGGGATTACAACTTGATAATAAATTCAGTTGGGAGGAGCACACCACAGAACTGCAGAAAGGCCTTAACAAATCTGTATTTGCAATTCGAGTGTTAGCAGACATAGGCAACATAAAAGTGAAAAAGCTTGCATACTTTCATTCCATAATGTCATATGGGATAATATTTTGGGGGTAAATCTTGAAGTCAAACAAAAGTTTTCAAGGTCTAAAAGCGTGTAATACGTATTATTAGTGGAGTAAATTCACGAACCTCCTGCAGAAACTTCTTCAAAGAACTGGGTATACTAACTACTGCCTCTCAGTATATTTACTTCTTAATGAAATTTGTCGTAAATAATATATCTCTTTTTCCAACAAACAACTCAGTTCATACATACAATACCAGGAACAAAAATGATCTGCACAAGGACTTAAAAGCACTTACTTTAGTTCAGCAAGGGGTCCACTACTCAGGAACACTCATCGTCAATAATTTACCAGCAAACATAAAAAATTTAGTTAGAAATAAAGATCAGTTTAAAAGGAGCCTGAAAGACTTACTACTGGCCAACTCCTTCTACTCCATTGGCGAAATTTTTAATAGAAACAAATGATGTGTTGTATTTATTCATACTATTAGTATTGTTATTTCAGCTTAAAAAATCGACATGTTCCACATCCACGAGGATCTCCTCAGCACGGATCTATGGAACGAAAAACTAATCTAATCTGGGTGAAGCCGTGGGTTTTACGACGACACGATAAAAGCATTCAACAAAACTTGTTACGTGAGCTTACAGTGGAAGACATCAAGTCGTACATCAATTACTTAAGAATGGATGAGCATACATTTCTGTGTGTGCTCAATGAAGTGTATCCTCATATCACAAAGCACAATATTCACTTAAGAACTGCTACATCTTCAGAAGACAGGCTCACTATAACACTCCGATTCCTTGCTACAGGAGAGGGTTATGTTAGGTTGGGTTAGGTTAGGTCAGGTTGGGTCTCCAATCTTCTTAATCTATTTTTGTATTCAGGGTGCCTCACGTTGTAAAGCGCCTCATCAGCTTCAGACATCTCTATTAATTTTGTAGTTGTCGGCACACACCAATTGTATTTACCGGCAATGGTTATAAAAACACTAGAGACGACAGAACGCTGCAGCGATGCTAGCGCTCCATGTGGTAACATGTCACATTGCAGTGAACAGAAGACAAGCGGTTTCTTTGATCAAATATACAACGAGGCCCTAGATTTGATCAAATATTGGACGACATTTGACAAAGTCCCTATTACACTATCAAATATCTTTGACAAAGATATTGGACAAAGATATTGGACAAAGAAATTTGATAGTGTAATACCGGCCTAAGCGACAGGAAGTTTGGCTTTCTGCCAGGGCGATCAGCGTCTGACGCAATTTCCCTGACGGCCGAGATCTGCAGCTCAGCCCTGCACATGTATGTGGTTGGCATCATGGTCGATATCAGTGACGCCTTCGACAACGTATGGTGTCCCTCGCTCTTCTTGCACTTGCGTGGGAAGGAGTGCCCAGGGCCCATCTACGTCTAAGAACTTTCAGCATTGCAGCGCGTGAGCAATCGTAAGTATTGAAATAATTATAAAAAATCCGCCTTGATAGCACAAACTACCTGGTGTTTACCTAGGCTTCAGCGTGGGTAACCACGCCTTCTTCGAAACAAATATAAAACAGCTTGCCTAAATAGGCATAGTCAAAGGCTAAAGTCCACACCTACAGCGGCAAGGCCCCATAAAATATTTTACAAGTACACGGTACATTAGTAACAGGTCAATATCACTTATCTCAACCCTGTGTGTGCTGCCTCGTCCCCGCCAACATACGATGGTCACAGGCTCTCCACGGAACTCAGGTGGAGAGCCTGTGACAATCGTACGTTGGCTGGGGCAAGGCAGCACACATATCATATTAGTACAGCGAGCTTACATCATATTCACTTTAGGCATTCTCGACCGTTAGGTTAAATACTACTTTTCTTCCAGATGGCCATTTTACATCCGGAATTTAAAGCTAACTATGATAAATGAGTCCAAAAGCTTATTCTATTTTGAGTCATCAGCCTCAGTCTTCTGACTGGTTTGACGCGGCCCAAGGCCCAACATGAATTTCTGCCCTGTGCCAGCCTTTTCATCTCAGAGAAACACTTGCAACTTGCAACCTATGGCCTCAACTATTTGATAGATGTAATCCAATCTCTTCCTTCCCCTACAGCTTTAACAATCTACAGCTTCTTCAGGTACGATGGAAGTTATTCCCTGATATCTTAAAAGGTGTCATGTCATCCTGCCCCTTCTTTATATCCGTGTTTTTGATATATTCCTTCGATTCTGCAGAGAACCTCCTCATTACTCACCTTATCTGTCTACCTAATATTAAAAGATCATCTGTAGCACCACATCTCAAATGCTTCAATTCTCTTTTGTTCTAGCTTTCCCAGAGTCGATGTTTCACTACCAAGGAATATCATGCTAAAAACATACATTCTCAGAAATTTCTTCCCAAGTTCAAGACCTATGTTTGATACTAAATGACTCTGTCAGCGCTAGTCTGCTATTTACGTCCTCCTTGCTGCATCTGTCACGGGTTATTTTGCTTCTTAGGTAGCAGAATTCCTTGAGTTCGTCCACTCTATAATCCCCAGTTTTGGTATTAAGTTTCTCACTCTTCTGGTTTGTACCATTTCTTATTACCTTCGTCTTTCTTCGATTTACTCTCAAAACATATTCCGAAGCCGTTACAATGTTCATTCCATTCAACAGATGCTGATGTTATTCTTCGCTTCTACTGACGATAGCAATGTCATCAGCGAATCTCATAATTGATATATTTCACCCCGAATTTTAATCCCGCACCTGTATCTTTCTTTTATTTCCGTCATTGTTTCTTCGGCGTAGAGACTGAACACCAGGGGCGTAAATCTATATCCCTGTCTTACAACCTTTCCAATCCAAACACTTAGATCTGGGTCTATCACCCATATTTTTCCGTCTTACAAAACTGAAGAGCCAAAGAAATTGGTACACTTGCCTAATTTCGTCTATGGCCCCCCGCGAGCACGCAGAAGTGCCGCAACACGACGTGGTACGAACTCGACTAAGGTCTGATGTAGTGCTGGAGGGAACTGACGCAATGAATCCTGCAGGGCTGCCCATAAATCCTTAATAATACAACGGGGTGGAAATACCATCTGAACAGCATCCCAGATATACTCAATAATGTTCGTGTCTGGGGCGTTTGGTGGCGAATGGAAGTGTTTAAACTCAGAAGAGTGTTCCTGGAGCCACACAGTTGCAATTCTGGATGTGTGGGGTGTCGCATTGTCCTGCTGGAATTGCCCAAGCCCGTTGATATGCACAATGGACATGGATGGATACCGGTGATCAGGATGTTGTAACGTGTCACCCGTCAGAGATATATCCAGACGTAACACGGTTCCCATGTCATTCCAACTGAACACGCCCCACACCATTATAGAGCCTTCACCAGCTTGAACGGTCCCCTGCTGACATGTAGGGCTCATGGAATCATGATATTGTCTCCATACCCGTACACATCCGCTCGATACAATCTGAAACGAGACTCGTACGACAGTCAACATGTTTACAGCCATCAACAGTCCAATATCAGTGTTGACGGGCCCAGGTGAGGCGTAAAGCTTTGTGTCGTACAGTCATCAAGGGTACGCGAGTGGGTCTTTGGCTCCGAAAGCCCGTATAAATGATGTTTTGTTGATTGGTTCCCACGCTACACTTGTTCATGGTCCAGCATTGATATCTGGAGCAATTTGTAGAAGGTTTCTATCACGTTTAACGATTCTCTTCACTGGTCGTTGGTCGCGTTTTCGCAGGATCTTCTTCCGGCCGCTGCGAAGTCGGAAATTTGATGTTTAACCAGATTCTTGATATTCACGGTATGCTCGTGAAATGGTTGTTCGGAAAAATCCCCACTTCATCAGTACCTCGGAGATGCTGTGTCCCATGGCTCGTCCACCGAGTATAACACCACGGTCAGACTCACTTAAATCTTGATAACCTACCATTGTAGCAGTGGTAGCAGATGTAGCAACTGTGCCACACTTTTGTTGTCATATATAGGCATTGCCGATGGCAGCGCCGCAATCTGACTGTTTACATGTTTCTGTATTTGAATACGCATGCCTATGGCATTTTCTTTGGCGCTTCAGTGTATATACTACTGCTCTTTCCTTATAGCTTAAGCCTACTTTTCACAGAATTTCAAACGTCTTGCGTCACTTTACATTTAGAACGTACAGTGTCTGTATTCGGTTCAACTTATTATATCCTAATTATGGTGTAGTAATTGTTTTGTTAACCATGAATTTCGAGAGACAGTCGTGTGCAGCCGATGCTGATCATCTTCTTTTGTATGTGAGAATTCTCAATTTACCACACGAATTATTTTAAATGTCAGTGAACAGATGTTAACAGCAAATGATCTTAGAACAGACGTTGTAATTTTAATGTTAACCACCTCTGAGGTGACAGTCATACAGGATGTTCAGCATGGGGTACTTAAATTCGCAGGAGTGCTAAATATTAGTATGTCCATATTTACACATATGTAATTACTTTAAATAGCACAGAACTTTAAAACAAAATTAACGCAATAAACTTTAATTGAGTGACCTGATAAGCAATGAAGAAACTCATCTCCTTTAGAGGCAAAATATTTAACGTTAATATTATAAAAATATTTCATATATAGTATCAGAAGGTTTAAGTCACGTACCAACACGTAATCAGAAATTCCGTAATGGGTCTCAGTTACTACCTGTACCTATCTGTAACTAATATCTGCTCAGATTTCGTCACATGCCGCTGGTTTCGATTTGAAAGGCGCACAAGCCACCACAGTTTGCTGAATAAAAAAAGTAGAACTTCCAATTTTCCTTGTGGCGTCTTACTCTCAACAGTAACTGACAAACAACACCCATACAAAATGTGGCTGATCTATAATTTACATAGCCAAGCTCATTGTAATTCAGCGAACTACTCTGTTTTTCAATAAATAGCATCTTTAATCACTGTAAAAATCTTTGGTTTAAAACATTGGCATTATAAGTATGTTGATTTTTAAATACATAAGTAAACACACAAGATAAACATTTGCTTTATAAATAACCAGTATACTATTACTCAACTTTCGTTTCCACTTATGTCACGGCTTTTATACAGTTTGCTAATATGGCTTCCTTACTGGAAGTCCACTTTACGTTGTAGCACAGGCAAAGTAAGTCTGTTACATGTTGCGGCACAGACTAAATAAAACTTTTGCATTTCACATGATGACCAGCTATATCTAAGCCTCTTTAACTAATGCTATCGAAATCTGAAATGACAGCTCACTGTTAACGACTCTGAACGCTATTGTATCTTTAGTTGTAAATATAGCCAGCAATATGCCTCTTGCACTTGCAGAGCCCCATGATTCACAATAAAACTGGCTTTTTGCTCCACAACAAGTCAGAGCAAGCCTCTTCTTCCGTAACACAGTTTAGCTACACTTTTTTATATTCGAGGCTAATTTAGCCAGTGATCGATTTTCAACATGTGAATACCATACACGTACACAGCGCCTCTTTCAGTGCCAGCAGACAACTGCTTTAGTGGAACCATTTATTAATTTTCAAAGTTATGGTGTATACGGACGAATAATTTACCTGATCGAAATTTAGTAACTCTGGTAACAAAAATATTCCAACCACTCCTGCTGGGTTTGTGTTGTATACATGTATTGTTACACAAGGCCCTCCAACTCATCATGGAGTTTCAGAAACAAACACCAGATACAATTCTATAGAGCTGTGTCCATATGTTGCATAAGTACTGGCATAAATCTTTTTGCAGTGTGCTAAATCTATTCTCAGCTTAACGATAAATTGCAGAACATTAATTACATACAGCATCACACATTTTACATCTTCAACACATTTTAATACACCAGAAATTGTCATATAGGATTTTACTTTTCATATTACTTCTTTCAAGTTTCTTTTCTATAAAGTTATTCAATATCAATGTACATTCATTATGTCACGAAAATCATTTTCTTTTACACAAAATATTAGATAAGATTTTGAATAACATTAAGATTTTCTCATTGGCCCCAATTTCAATTTTTTTCTACAAATGATTTCGTCCACCCATATACTTATATGCCACATGTGTTATGCACAATCAACATTTTGTCAATGAATTCTGGGTTTCATTATCAACAATAATTCATCATAATTTAACTAATTTTAAGAACCTGTAACACAAACATTGTTATGTTTGTTATTTTCGTTATATTTTAAGCAACTTTAATAAAGTCTCTTCCAACTTACCAAAGATCAAATCTCTGTTTTTCGAATAATCAACTGTTGCTCTTTACCAGTGATGCCACAACAGCTTAGAAAACTAAATCAAACTTCACACAGTTAATATTTGTGCATTGTGGCACAGACTGTCCATATGTCTTCCTAATTTTAATGCAATATTAAATTTCAATTCACTAATCACCAAATATGACTCAGCCCTTGAGTTATAACACTTCATTTTCCACATGACTGTGCTCATCATTTAATTCATTACATAATACTTTATATTTGTCTAATTTAAATTTACTTGATCCAGTTACAGAAATATTCTGCTCTTATAGAGCTTTAAGTCAACTGCATTTTGGACCCCATATTTTTCATGGATTTAGGACAGATTAGGTAACATGCATTGCAATGGAGTATATAGCCATCTCAATGGGATCTTTATATAAAGGGAAACATTTAGAAATTCCAGCTGTGATTTCTTTAGAATTCTTACATGATCTGACTAAAAGATGGTCCCTTGTCTGAATTTTACTTACTTTTCATCTTTCATCATGTCTTCGCCACGATTTATCATCTAATTTTATATGCATACCCTAACTAATTTCCTTTTGTCTAACAATGTAACATCTCTCCAAGATTAACACTCTCTTCTATAATATTTGGGTCTTCCTTCTTCCAACAACTTTAGTAGGTGCGAATCCTGTAATTTCATGTCCTAATTACTTTAAGATATTCCAAATACCTGATGTATATTTTTCCTTTTACTATGTCTGTCACGCCAAAATGTCAGACAAAGTCTACTAATCTCCCTCATGCACTGTTCTGTGAGATTACTCGCTGCATGATATACTGCTACATACTTTAATTCTATGCCTTATTCCTGTATACTACTTTTCCATTTCTTGGAAAAAAAACAACTGGGAAACATTATCTGATGAAATGGTCTTAGGTTTGCATATTTTTTGAAGTAACCCTTGTAATTTTATCACATATTACTTTGCCAATGGCTTTTCTCATGGGATACAGCTAGATATAACAAATTTGAAAAACAAATCCATTGGTACTAAAATGTAACATAAGCTTCCTGTTGTTTTTGTAAAGGGCCAAAGAAACCCAAAGTTACGAATTCTGAGATGTCATTGGGTAATATAGATTCCATGTGGCATCTATTCCTTTGATTATATACCTTAGCTCTTGGAAACAAGTCACAGGTGTTTATTTGCTTTCGTATGCTCTTTAAAATGCTGTTAAATTAGACTGATTGCATTAATTTATCTATTCACTTTTTACTTCCACAGCGATTGTAACTTAAATGGATACAATCAATTAAAATAGCTACATGTTCATCTGCCCAACAAACTCTTCATATATCAGTTGGCCGGCCGAAGTGGCCGTGCGGTTAAAGGCGCTGCAGTCTGGAACCGCAAGACCGCTACGGTCGCAGGTTCGAATCCTGCCTCGGGCATGGATGTTTGTGATGTCCTTAGGTTAGTTAGGTTTAACTAGTTCTAAGTTCTAGGGGACTAATGACCTCAGCAGTTGAGTCCCATAGTGCTCAGAGCCATATATCAGTTGTTTCTTGTTTCCTTTGCAAATATATCATTGAAAATACAGTAATACTTTTGAAATGCCTGAGCTAGCTGGACAGAGTGGGTTATGTTGTGGAAAGGGGCCAAAATGAGGTTGCTGTCAGTTGCACTCAACATACAAACTTGATTTGTCCGCAAACAATATTACACAACAATGCAAAACACTCAAAGTTGTAATGGATCTCCTTTGATTAATTTTAGAATGGCTGAAGGCCACACTCAAAATCCAAGACGCAAGGCCTAAGTAAGAAATTGACACAGAAGGCTCTTCAGGAAGTGTCATCCAAAAATATTTTCTAAATCTTCAATCTAAATGGGCTGAAGGCCTTAGTATTTTACGTTTAATGGAACTCGGCTGGAGGGGGCATATTAAGCAATAAGAAGTGTTTCAATCCAATGGCAGAAGGCCTTATCTTAAAACAGTTGAAGAAAATTCGGCTGAAGGCCCCATACCAAAAGATCACAATGGTATGCCTTAAGGGCAAGACTAGAACATTAATTGAAGAGGTATTAAAGCTCGGCTGAAGGCCACACATCAACCAAATAACTAAAACTCAAACAGGGGAACGGCGCTCAGACGTTTCCAAGGGTCGGCCTGGAATTTTAACACTAACGCCCGTTTAGGCGAGACAGGCAGCCTGACCAACAATCTCTAAATCGGAAGGCAACCCAACCGACAGACAGCCGACATACCAACCAGACCAAAAACACTACAACCAAAATGCCAGCTAGGCGAAGAGACCAGTGACACTCGTCTTCAGATATTGGTTTGTTACTAAGCCAAGGCACAGTAACTACTAACATACATGAACATCGCCACGGCTGTGGAACTACACGACGTGACGGACGGCATCAACATGGTAAGAAAACACTCACTCGCTGCTCTGTCGCAGCCGACCAACTGGCTACTACAGTACGCAGACAGCATTACAGCTTTTAAAGCATTGCTCAGTCGAACTGACACAGGGTACACAGTGTTCCACGAAACACTGCCACAAGAAACTCGAACACTTGTAAAACGAATCACTCATGAACAACTAGAACAAATCTCAGGTGGACACACACACAAAACCGAAAGACGGTCGGTGACGAAACACACGTCGTATGACCAGACGACCGACCAGCAACCAACCAAGATCGTTGCCACTCAGGCCATGTGTGTCAGCAACTTAACTATGCGGAGCTCACTGCAGCTCCAAGACGACTCAACCCGATGTTTGCCAGGAACTGGGAGAAACGGCGATCTGAGCATACTAGCTTAGACCAAATCGTGTGTCGCGAGCGGTCGGTGAGTACTGGCTGTCCGCGCCTCCCTAGCGCTCCCTCCCCAACTGCTGGTACGTCCCGACTGCACTTCAGCCACGTTCCAACCCAATTACTCCAGGTCCTATCTCCAGCTCACTTCCTTCGGGCGGACGACGTCCCGGAGACACTGGCTCCGACCCAACCATGCAGAGGGAACACAACCGACATCTGTGCACAGGAAGGAGCCGACCCAACAATACGTCGTCGATGAGACGACCGCCCGAACGACCAACCAACGGTCGTCCCCGCTGGCACTGGCTGTGCAGACCTGACTGGGGCTCTGTCCGCGACTGCACTGCTGCTGCGTCCCGGGAGCCCTCCTGGTCCGTCTCCAACTCAACAACTGCCAGGTACGATCTCTCGCTGACTGCCAGATACACAACGACCCGGAAATACTACTGGTCGCCCAGATATAGTACGACAGTGCACTTATCGATACGCGCTGCTGCTGCCGCTCAAGGGTGGGCAAGACAACAATTCAGTGACACCAGAAATTGAAATTAAAATGTCGATGCGGCCGTACGGTAAAAACAAGAGGCTAAACAAAGATGGCACGAACATGAGCCACGCACGGCTCAGCTTTGATACCTTATTGTTACCCTTGTTACTAAGTTGAGATTTTACTGGCTTTGAAAATAGATCGTTATTCTGTTCCCTTCTTAAACTGTTACAGATAATTTTCATTTGTTATTGTAGATCATCTGTCTTTAGCAGACTGCAATCTAATTAAAAAGAATTACGCCCGACGCTTTTCGCTTTTATTTACAAAGGATCTTCTGTGCTCATTCTGTAAATTGGATACGCACATTGGTACATTTTTAATTGTTATAGGTTATAAACAGCATTTTCTATATAAAGTTGGTCTGCAAGCTACTAAAGGTGTTCATTTACGTAATTAGCGTCTTTCCCTCTTGCTTGCAGTGGTGGGAATCGACAGGCTTCGTTTCACATCTGCACTAGGCAGTATTTGGCGTTCTGCGTTATTTCCTGTGCTGCATTACTTGCAATTGACTTTCTTAACTGTTTTTATTCATCACTGTCACATTTTTTATGCCTATTCCTTCGTTTTCGTTCATATTGTGAGTTTTTGCCAACCTATGAAACGATTTTGTGTGTGAGTGTGTATATGAGAGAGAGAGAGGAATAGAGAGACAGAGGCAGAGAGAGAAAGAGAGCTACTGAAATTGTCTTACATGAAAGTAGAGAGGTCTGGGGAGTGGTTATTTTGCAGGGGGGTGGGCGGAAGGTGAGGGAGGAAAGACAGGGATGGCCTGGACACTGATTATAGGACAAAATCTGGGAGGATATGGTAGAGGTAATTGGAGCCTGTGGTTATGTACTTTTAATGTTGTATGGAGTGGTCAATCAGTTTAAAGAATGTGTGGATTGCAAAGTTCATTTAATCATTTATTAGTTGTTTCTATTCTTTTATGGTATTTTGGATGTGGTACTTCTCTTGTAAGGTCAGGAGGCGTTTTCTGTTGTTGTTTATCCCTATGATTTCAATGTCTGTGTCTGTGGTAGTGATTTTGTGTTAGTGTTGGTGTAAGTGTTCTGCAAAAGTTTAATGATTTGTCCTATACTTCAATACTCTTATATGTTCCTTGTATCTGGTGTCAAATGTCCTCCTAGTTTGACCTATGTATCTTCCATCAAATGTACTGCATTTCAGCTGGTATATTCCTGATTTCTGATACTGATAAGTTTCTCCTCTTGTTTTTGGAAGTATTTCTGCATTTAATTGTTGATTTGGTGTGGCATATTGGATATTCTCTGTGTGTATTTGTGGTTGTACATCATTGGGTAACATCCATTATTTTCTGTTTCTTTCCCACTTGATGTTGTTTCCATTTCTGTGTTTTGTGCATTTGTTTGTATGTGTTTTTTCTCTTTGTGTTGCTGACAGTTGGGTGTTTGTTCTTTTCCGTTTCTTGATTTTCTTGTTGAGCTTTGTTACTAAGTTCTCTTTGTATCCATTGTTTGTGGCTAATTCTATTATACACACATCAAGAAAGTTTTGCATCAGCCGGTTCTGAAGATAGACGTTGACTATGGGTACTGGGTCACAGACACAGTCCGGTTGACTAACCCCACCCAAAAATGTAAAAGCCATGCATTAGCGACGCCTATTACACGGAAGGGTTCCGACAGCCGATCAGTTCCAGTCATTCCGCCAGGAAGGAGGTACACGGCTCGTATTGTCTGTAGTTCAATCATGCCTTGACAGTCAACACCGCGGTTCGATCGTGTCCGTATTGTTACTTTGTGCCAGAGAGAGCTCTCAATAAGGGATGGGTCCAGGCGTCTCGGAGTGAACCCAAGCGATGTTATTTGGACATGGAGGAGATACAGGGTGTTTCAAAAATGACAGGTATATTTGAAACGGCAATAAAAACTAAACGAGCAGCGATAGAATTACACCGTTTGTTGCAATATGCTTGGGACAACAGTACATTTTCAGGCGGACAAACTTTCGAAATTACAGTAGTTACAATTTTCAACAACAGATGGCGCTGCAAGTGATGTGAAAGATATGGAAGACAACGCAGTCTGTGGGTGCGCCATTCTGTACGTCGTCTTTCTGCTGTAAGCGTGTGCTGTTCGCAACGTGCAAGTGTGCTGCAGACAACATGGTTTATTCCTTAGAACAGAGGATTTTTCTGGTGTCGGAATTCCACCGCCTAGAACACAGTGTTGTTGCAACAAGACGAAGTTTTCAACGGAGGTTTGATGTAACCAAAGGACCGAAAAGCGATACAATAAAGGATCTGTTTGAAAAATTTCAACGGACTGGGAACGTGACGGATGAACGTGCTGGAAAGGTAGGGCGACCGTGTACGGCAACCACAGAGGGCAACGCGCAGCTAGTGCAGCAGGTGATCCAACAGCGGCCTCGGGTTTCCGTTCGCCGTGTTGCAGCTGCAGTCCAAATGACGCCAACGTCCACGTATCGTCTCATGCGCCAGAGTTTACACCTCTATCCATACAAAATTCAAACGCAGCAACCCCTCAGCGCCGCTACCATTGCTGCACGAGAGACATTCGCTAACGATATAGTGCACAGGATTGATGACAGCGATATGCATGTGGGCAGCATTTGGTTTACTGACGAAGCTTATTTTTACCTGGACACCTTCGTCAATAAACAGAACTGGCGCATACGGGGAACCGAAAAGCCCCATGTTGCAGTCCCATCATCCCTGCATCCTCAAAAAGTACTGGTCTGGGCCGCCATTTCTTCCAAAGGAATCATTGGCCCATTTTTCAGATCCGAAACGATTACTGCATCACGCTATCTGGACATTCTTTGTGGATTTGTGGCGGTACAAACTGCCTTAGACGACACTGCGAACACCTCGTGGTTTATGCAAGATGGTGCCCGGCCACATCGCATGGCCGACGTCTTTAATTTCCTGAATGAATATTTCGATGATCGTGTGATTGCTTTGGGCTATCCGAAACATACAGGAGACGGCGTGGATTGGCCTCCCTATTCGCCAGACATGAACCCCTGTGACTTCTTTCTGTGGGGACACTTGAAAGACCAGGTGTACCGCCAGAATCCAGAAACAATTGAACAGCTGAAGCAGTACATCTCATCTGCATGTGAAGCCATTCCGCCAGACACGTTGTCAAAGGTTTCGGGTAATTTCATTCAGAGACTACGCCATATTATTGCTACGCATGGTGGATATGTGGAAAATATCGTACTATAGAGTTTCCCAGACCGCAGCGCCATCTGTTGTTGAAAATTGTAACTACTGTAATTTCGAAAGTTTGTCTGCCTGAAAATGTACTGTTGTCCCAAGCATATTGCAACAAACCGTGTATTTCTATCGCTGCTCGTTTAGTTTTTATTGCCGTTTCAAATATACCGGTCATTTTTGAAACACCCTGTTGAAAGAGACAGAAACTGTCGGTGACATGCCTCACCCAGGCCGCCAAAGGGCTACTACTGCAGTGGATGACAGCTACCTACGGATTATGGCTCCGAGGAACCCCGACAGCTACGCCACCATGTTGAATAATACTTTTCGTGCAGCCTTAGGACGTCGTGTTACGACTCAAGCTGTGCACAATAGGCTGCATGACGCGCAACTTTACTCCCCACGTCCATGGCGAGGTCCATCCTTGCAACCATGACACTATGCAGTGCAGTACAGATGGGAAAACAACATGCCGAATGGACAGCTCAGGATTGGCGTCACGTTCTTTTCACCGATGAGTGTCACATACCCCTTCCAACAGACAATCGTCAGAGACGTGTTTGGAGGCAACCCGATCAAGCTGAACGCCATAGACACACTGTCCATCGAGTGCAGCAAGGTGGTGGTTCCCTGATATTTTGGGGTGGCATTATGTGGGGCCGACGTACGCCACTGGTGATCACAGAAGGCGCTGTACCGGCTGTACGATACGTGAATGCCACCCTCTGAGCGATAGTGTAACCATGTCGGCAGCGTAAAGGCGAGGTATTCGTTTTAACGGACGGCAATTCACGCCCCCATCGTGCACATCTTGTGAATGATTTCCTCCAGGAAGATGACAACACTCAACTAGAGTGGCCAGGATGTTCTCCAGGCATGAACCCTATCGAAGATGCATGGGATAGATTGAAAAGGGCTATTTATGGACGACATGATCCACCAACCACTCTGAGGGATCAACGCAGAATCGCCGTTGAAGACTGGGACAATCTGGATCAACAGCGCCTTGGTGAACTTGTGAATGGTATGCCACGACGAATGCAGGCATCCGTTAAAGCTAAAGGACGTGCTACTGGGTATTAGAGATACCGGTGTGTACAGCAATCAGGACCACCACCTCTGAAGGTCTCGCTGTGTGATGGTAAAACATGCAATGTGTGGTCTTAATGAGCAATAGAAAGGGTGGAAATGATGTTTATGTTGATCTTTATTCCAATTTCCTCTACAGGTTCCGGAACCCTCGGAACCGAGGTGATGCAAAACTTTTCGACGTGTGTATAATGGTGACGGCACTTAGCAGCAGCTGAAGTAAACACAACAAATGACACATTCCTTGCTAGTGCAGGACTGGAACGTAACCACTCCATATCACTGCCAGCAGCATACTGTTAGACCATGTGTGTATGACCGTGTTTCCAGTCCTTCTGGAGGCTTCTAAACAATCAAGGGCAACAAAGAAATCTCTTCAACTAGAAATGCCTCAATCATTTGTCTAGCACTGCAAACAGACAGAAAGAGAAATCAGACAAAGGATTTGCCACAGCAAACCAACCAATGCCAAAGTTCATGGAAAATCACAGTCTTTTTCATATGATAATTTACAGCTTCTCTGGATGGATAACAGTGTTGGTCTACTGTAGAATATGTATGCAAGATTTCGTTCTTCTTACTGTGAGGGGTATGAATTCGGATAAATGCTCAGTCCTAGGAAGTTCCCTGAATTAGAGTTGATTGTGATTACTGATTACTCCAAGTAAAATGAAGTTATTAAAAGTGAATCTATAAACATGTTTACTGAATTTGTATGATCGCAAAATTTCCCTAAATGCACTGAAGCATATAAGTTACTGCCACACGACAGTGTCGTAAATTACTCACCTCTTAAAGGAATCATATAACGTGTGGCAGAAATGTAAAGGTATTCCACCACATGCATCATTATCTCAAAATGATGTCTCAGAGTACAAATATCGCTGCATTGAAAGGTACTAATGAAATATTCTAAATTCGTTGCCTCACCAAAACCATCTAGTGCAGTACAGCATGCTAAGGACTGTCGGACAATTGCATGGCTTACTCGCTGTCTTTACAGAAAATCGTCAGACAAGCAAGAGCGTCGTATGCAAATATGGTAGCATGTTTCGAAACTATGACCATAAAGAAAGTACAGTTTAAGTCAAAGGCCATCAAAAAGTATTGTGGCTATATGATATCTTCAAGGGTGCAGAGGTATGTGATCTCGAGGACTCAAGCATATATGTGGTGGCAGCAAATGTATTGTAACAGCAAAAACAGCAGTTGCATGTTCCTCAGAAATGTATAATTACACGGGCTCAAATGGCTCTGAGCACTACGGGACTCAACATCTGAGGTCATCAGTCCCCTAGACTTAGAACTACTTAAACCTAAGGACATCACACACATCCATGCCCGAGGCAGGATTCGAACCTGCGACCGTAGCAGCATCGCGGTTCCGGACTGGAGCGCCTAGAACCGCTCAGCCACCGCGGCCGGCTAATTACACGTAAGCCGAATTATCAAGAAACATATTTTTAGAAATAGAGCTTTGTATTTACGTATTCACATCAAATTTTTCTCTCACCTGCTCACTTTCAGGCTAGAAACAGGTATATAACATATGAAACCTATGCTGCTCTTGAGGGACTGTGGAAATAACTTTAGAGTATCTACACGAGGCTGAAATCTGTGGCCGTCCTCGGGAGTGTGCTGGCGTTTTCTGCACACACCTCATGTGGGAAATGAGCTCTCTTCTCCACGTTCTGTGCCGAGTGGTCGGAGCACAAGTGTATGCTACGTGTGTTCGATGGAAGCATCGATGGTGAACTCCATTGGGGGCTGCCTCAAGGTGATAAATCGCTTTCGCCGGCGCACCCGATGCCTGCCTAGCGTGAGCCCTGATAGGTAACTTAAGTGTCGGCTGCCTCGCCGCGATAAAATGCTATCGCTGTGCGATTCCACGTACAGGAGCAGCGCCCAAGTCAACTTGTTTAAATCACACGCGAGCGCACAACTATAAATTGTGCATGGAATATCCGCAAGCCAACTGAAGAAAAACAGTGGTGGTGTGATTTAAGTGCTTGAAATTATGCATTTGCAGGTTAGCTGCTTTTGCACTGCAAAAATATGGCGCAGTCGCATTTTTTTTTACCTTTGTGAAACGTATCGATAAGATGAAGTATGCAGTACGCTACACAGCTACTCCTCTGCTTCCTCGTTTAACACATCGTGCAGAACATTTCCTGCGTAAGAGCTCTGTTGAAACCACTCGACAGCTACAGACAGGTAGATGATAACGTTAATACACTGATTCTTTTTTTCTTTCAAACCTCCGAAATAGCATTGCTTGGCAGTATCGCGGAGAAACAAATGCTTCTCCTGCTGCTTTGTCCTTATCGTATGTCCGTTAATGCAGTAAGATGCCTAGATTCCGGAAGTTTTCGATCAGTACTCCAGCATATGGCTATTTGCCGTTAACATGGCTGGCAGAAGCATTGTCTTCCCAGCGGTTTTCTTTGCTGGTGATAACAATAAGGACAGAATGTACCAAGAGTAATGATGGTACTGTGGTGCAAAATATCTTTCTCCTGCCGCTTTTATGTAACGCATTGTGACAAAGGATTGTTTTACACACACACAACATCCTATTCGAAAAGAAGACGGAATGTTGGTACTGACGAAATTGGACCCGAGGCTTAGATATGGAATTCACGTCTGTGACAATGCATTTGATCACAGCTTAGCACACTGTTGTCGCATTTAGATGGATGATGCTTTAAACTCCGTCTCTGTAACAGTCTTCTTTAGAGTGCCGAATTCATTCTATGCCTCTTAACTCCTATGTTAAAACACGAAAGGCAATATAAGCAGCGTATAAACTGTGTAATGTGAGGTTTTCGTCGTCACACAAGATAAAAGATCTTAATGTTTAGAAGCAGCTCTCGAAAACCAATTATTACTACAATTAGCTATCTTCAAGGTACTTCATTATCTTCGAACATGGTGTATGTTAAGAACATTTGCTGTGAAATTACATTCAGCGATACTTTTGTGTGTACTGAACTATTCTCCTGTCTTCTAGAGGTCCCATGTTGGGTAACTGGCTGTATATAATAAATACAAACATATTTTGTGCAAGGTGCTGGCGACAATCGTCTGACGCGAGTGTAACGCCATCACGATGTCATTGTGATGCCAACACAATTCCAACAAGATACTAAAGTGACTCCATTAGATCTTTTGCGTATCTCAGAGGGCAAAAACATTGTTTGTTATAAAAAAACACCTATGCACTGAGCTAGAACGGAAAACATATGGCTCAAAAGCAGTGGGAGCCTTGTATCCTTGTTATTCATAATGTATCCTGATTTTTAACTTTTTTAGCATGCTGTTGAAGTATCTTACAGCAGTAATGATTTCTCATATGTGCATCTAAATATCAGCCACAAAATAGTATTTACAATACGCTCATTGTACTCCTTATCAGTCACCTCCATGTTGTGCTATACATCATATTGCAGTCTCCACCAAAGACGAATAGGAGTACCGTCAGCGGTCATATGAGCACCTCAATAGTAGCAGCCTAGAACTAAACATTGCATATGTTTAAGGAAAGTGGCATAATAGATTACAAGGTAATGTCTCGCTACTAGCAACTCATAAGAGCTGGATATGACATGAGGGAGAAATAACAACAATTTTCTTAATTATTTAGATATATATATTTAAAATCATTATGATGTAGCAGAGTATTTTGTAAGAAGTTTTCTTCTGTAAGCCTTAAATTCAACCTGTAGTGCACTTAGTCCAATAAACTCGTGTGCATACATTGGAATACCATTGGTGAACATATCCTCTATGGGCCCAACAGGTTCCACACTTACACACTTCGGTTAAGGTGGGATACAGGGAGGGGTGTATTGCTGCACCTGGCCCATATTTACGTGGCTTTTGGGAAATAACCAACAGATTCATAGTATGGTGCTCCTAATAAACGTTGCCAGTGATATAATCTACCTGCTATAATGCCTGATTGTTGTGCATATATGTTTGTATCCTATGAATTTAATTCTGGCATTGTCTTGCCATACGTTTCTGCTGTAGACACCTCATGGCCAAGGATGTGAACATCAACCATGATCTCCATATATTCTGTCATACCACAAATACGGTCCCAATTGGACCATGACTGCTCAGCATTAGCATCACCACATTTTGCGTTTCCATTTCTATTATCATATCAGAGTCACAGGCCAGTGATAGACCCACATTCCTATGATTAGATCCACTTGCTGCCACCTTGTAAGTGTTGGTGAAAAGGAGTACCCTTGAGGAGCCTGCCTGTAACTTGACTCCCAGCTGTGGTTGTGATGGTGAATAGTCGAATGACGCGAAGTCAGGAAGACATCTTTGAAGTTGCTGTGGTTCAGGAGCTCTACGCTCCGAATCGTATTCTTTTTCTCATGGTAACCTCCCCCATGGCGGTCCCCTCCTGGAGATACGAATGGCTGACTGTTCCAAAATATTTTTCCAATGGAGATATCATCATGACACTTCTTCAGATACGGGCCACATATTCTATGGATATACTTAACGTGTCTTTAATGCAGTGGTTTCCATTGCCTTCTATATCCACATGCCGTTGATCACTGCTGATTCTTCGGCTTTTAGGGGCAGTTTCTCATCCCTGGGACAGGAGAGTGCCCTTAACCTCTATCCCCTCCTCTGCCCTCTTTGACAAGGCCGTTGGCAGATGGAGGGGTAACTACTTATACCCGATGTTTTCGGCCGCTAATGATGATTAATAATAAAAATGTAAGCAGGGGCGGGATTCGAGCCCGGGGTCAATGAAGTTTTGACTAGGAATCGAAGACTATAGTCATCTCACATGCTTTCTGCTACCTGCATTATATGTAGAGATAATTGTTGTTAGTTCATTATATTCGATGGCTTTTCTCTACCTACATTTTCAAGTCAGTCTCCTTATCTCAGTGGTCAGTGCAGCAAAAGCCTTTATCATCATTTCATCCTCATTGACACACAAGCGGCCGAAATGGTGTCAACAAAAATTACTTGCACCAGGCGACAGATCTACTCAATGTGAGGCACCAGCCAATCACACGTTTCACATTTACTTTATCGAAAGCATTTACATAGTCTATGTATAGTAGATGTGTCTGTCTCCAGAAATCTGTGATTTATCTAACAACCAATGTATTGTCTATACACAATCTAGCTTTCTTAAAGGATGATTGCTTTTCTGGCAGAATGTACTCAACAATTACTGTTAGTCTCTGTGTTGCAAGTTTGGTATATATTTTATACTCTGTAGTTAGCAAACAGATGCCTCCATAGTTTTTGTAATTACTTCTGTCTCTTTTATTGTAAATAGGTACTATTGTTCCTAATTTCCAGTCCATTTTCTTATTTGTTAATATAGTATAGAATATAGTTTAGAAATCTGGATTTCAGTGTGGGAGATTTTTATTTAATCAGCTCTGTGTTAATTCCATCACAGCCGAGTGTTGTCTTATTTTCAATTTACACATTGCGTCTTGTAATTCCTTTATTTAAATTCAATTTAACGTTGTCTCTTCCTCTTATTTCTGGGTATAATTTCCTTTCAGATATTTACTTACTTCTCTTCCTGTTGTCTAAAGTCTTCCATTGTGTATTACTTATCACTTCTATTCCTGCATCATCTTTTGTGTCTTTATCCAGGTTCTTCATTTTAGCAGGAAATTCCTTTCGTTCACAGATATCGTTTTCTACTTCCGAAGTGAATTTGTCCTATCATTCTTGATTAAATTTCGGACGTAATTCTTTAGTTTATTTTGATAGGGTTAAAAATTTATCTTTACTTTCAGTTGATTTGTTCTGTAACCATTTCAAATACGACGTATTTGTCCTCTTTGTCAATCTTTCGTTATTATTGTTCCAGTACTTCAGTTATTTATTGATCTTCTTTTAACTCTGATCTCCTAGAGCCTCTGCAACTACCTTCACTATTACAGTTCGTATACATTTCCATTCCCTCTTGGCTTTCTCCCGTTTAATGATACTGGATACTCACTCGCTCCTCATCAAGGAACTTTATGAAATTTATGTCATTCTCGTTGTTTCCGGAAGCTTTTTTCTTTGTTCAACGTTCTTTAAGAGGCTGTGAAAGGTTCAGAATCATGGCATGTTCAGTTTATAGTTCCTTGCATTTTAAATTTCTACAGACTTTCCATTTTCAATTGATATACAATTTATTTAGTTCAGAAGACTACAACTATTTTTAAAATATGTTCTCGGTAGGAGTGAGCCACTATGGCATTATTAACCTGTTGTCAAATGTTGTACTCATGAATATAATGCTCGTCATGTACATTTTAGTTATGCGAGAGAAAGCAAGTGTTACAAAATAAGTGTTGTGGCTAACCTGTGATAGTTTGACATATATCGTTCGCTCTTTTGTCGTGTGTTTCGTGTTTATTTACTTTCTTGTAATCCTGAAAATATTCGAAGTGAATTCTCTTCATTAAAGTTTCTGTATTATTGAAGGATAATCATGGGTAAACGTATAAAGTGATTAGATATCCTCCGAGGGCTTTTAAGAAAAGGAGAAATGTTGGCAAGCTAAAGGTACGTGTTACTACTGTAAATAATAAAGACGATAGTGGCAGTAGTGAAGGAATGGAAGTCGCATGCGTTGCTAGTTCATTTTAATTTCTGTTGCGTGTGATAAAGTGCGATACGTAAATTGCCTTGGTGACAGTGATCCTAAAATTTTCAAACATGACATAGAACTGCATTCCTATGGTGATGATGTTGTGGTGCAGAAATTTGAGTGTACTGGACGCGGTGACTGAAAGCTTCATTCAGAAAACAAAAACTCAGAGATAATAAAGGGTTGGATGGGAAGGGAACATTAACTGGCAGTTTAATTGACAAAATACAAAACTTTTATGGAATGGCTATTAGGCAGAGCGAACAGTGTCGGTGAAATGAAGAAAGCTGCTTAGTCTCTTTGTTTTTCATACTTTTTGAACCGATAAAGGTCCCCTCATTACTTATGTCACAAAGGAGAAAACGGTGAAGTACAACACGGATAACTGGTGAAGGGCAAACTCATAGTCTGCCTGATGCGGTAATGGAGACGATGAAACCTATTTTCAAAGACTTACCATCACCAGAACCGTGCCGTGTGGGGTTAGCCGAGCGGTCTGAAGCGCTGCAGTCATGCACTGTGCGGCTGGTCCCGGCGGAGTTTCGAGTCCTCCCTCGGGCATGGTTGTGTGTGTTTGTCCTTAGGACAATTTAGGTTAAGTAGTGTGTAAGTTTGGGGACTGATAACCTTACCAGTTAAGTCCCACAAGATTTCACACAGATTTGAACATTTTGAACCTGAACCGTTGAAACAGTGTGTTCATGGAAAAACTGAAAACCCCAATGAAAATGTAAATAGTGTTATATGGTCAAGAATCCCCAAGACAGTCTTTTTGGAATAGGAATACTTCTCTTTGGTATGTATGATGCTGTTTCTACTTTCAATGGTGGCAACGTTGTAAGGTGTAAAGCTTTTCGAAATGTGGGAATGATAGATTTCAACATGGTATGAACGACCCTTGCTTTAGACAAGGAACGTCTTTGGGCTGCTGTCAGAGCTGCAAATAGGCTAGAAATACAAGCTAGAGTAAACAAGAGGGGGACAAAGAGGAAGTTGGAGGACAAGTTGGTAGAAGATGAAAGTAGTCCATCCTATGGACCTGGAACGTACTAAAAAGCTAATCCAAACTTTTGCTTCACATTTTCAGGAAATGTTACACACTTCCTTCTGCGTAACTTATCACAGACTTTTTCCGAAAACCCAAATTTTGTTGAATTTATCAAAAAATGGCATAGAAGGTAGTAAATTTTCATCACAATACAAAAAATTAATCTGTAACAACTGAATTCAAATTTTTATAAATCCACTAAGTAACCTGTAAAAATTGCAGCTTCCTAGATCAAATACTTTCTGAGAAAACATGTAATTTGTAAGTGCTATTGTAACATCGCAAAGATATGTCTTTCCAGAGCCCCTTGAAAATTAATACGAGCATTAATAAATAATGGTCTGCATTCAATTCAGCTCCCCGGTATAATATCACATCTGCAAATCTTGCAGGAGTTTTCTGACTTAAAAACATAATCTGTTATCGAGCGCCGTCCTTACATCGGAAAAATACATTCATTCTTCGGAAGTAATTAAAACGTCAGAAGTCTCGGGCGGCTAACATACAAGTTTCTGAGTATATTACCGCGTCATAAGGTAAAAAACTCCTACTGGAGAAGCCAACGTTCCCGTCACAGTTACAGTGGCCTTCTTCTGGGTGTGCTGGTGTGTTTTAGCTGTGCAGATTCACTTATATTTTGTAATTGCAACTGAGTGAGCATAGCATTATACCATAGTTTTCAAGAATCATTTTTGTAATTGGTGTCTTAAGGCGATAGGAGTGGGAGCTTTATTGTAATAGATTATTACGGTTGACGGAGTGGGATTTGCTGTTATACTGGGCGATATTTTCCACCGTGTACAGAATCTTGCGATTAATCGATGAGAGGATACGGAAGAAAGAAAGTCTCCTGAACTTACGTCCGGAAATGCATGATTTCGGTGCTATAGACCATTTATTCAATCATACATTGTTACAGAGATAGCAGTCTATACCATGCAGCCGCAGATACAGTATGTGGTGAAAATAGGTTCCACCTGCTTCGACACGTGTATGTACGTGCAGTACCCTGCTCCTGCCTCATACGTTCACATTGGGCAGGCTGCATTCGAATAGTGCCAAAGGCAGAATGAATACGCTGCTCCATTGTCTCCACATCCGGAATGTGCTATGCATACGAGAGACTTTTGAGATGGCCCCATAACTAGAAATCTCAAAGGTTGAGGTCCGGTTAGCGAGCAGGTCATGCAACTAAACTCCTAAGTCCGATCCATCGACCAGGGAGGACATGAGTTACATGCGTCCGGATGGTGACGGAGAAGTGGGCTGCAGTACCATCATGTAGCAACCACATAACCTTTCGAATAATCAATGGCATTTCTTAAAGTAGGAAAGGCAAAGTCATCAACAACAAACGCCGATAATTCCGGCCTGTTAGGCGACATGGAATTAAGAATGGTCACAAAATACGATGTCCAGTGTCCCGGGCCACATATTCCGGTTGCACCGATACCGATGATTCGCTGTCACCATAACATGTGTGACCTGCGTACTATCCCACAGATGACCGTTAGGAAAGTTCAAGTTACGACTCCTCGTAAAGGTGGCTTCATGTGTGAATAGGATGGATGACGCAAATCGCAGAATCGTGATTACCTGTTGAAGAAACTTTTGACAAAACTGCTCCACATGTGGAAATCTGTCGCTAGTAAGCTCTCTAAATGATGTAAATAATAAGGGTAGTAACAGTTGTCTGGAGAATGTTCCACATGGTTGTCTGACTTACCCTGTACTGGTGGGCCAACTGGCTGGTACCGACACGGCGGTCGCCCTCCACAGTCTGCTCTGCGAACATTTCGGGTACGTCGTTCATGATTTCCTGCTTCCTGAAACGACCCTGTCTCAGGTGACCGGTGAAAAACTGTTGCAAACATTGAATGTTGTGGTTGTTGTCGGCGGGGATAGGTCTCCTGATATAGCAATGCTGCCCGCCGCCGTTTGCCATTTGTCTTTCCGTAAGTAAACACCATGTCGGCAAGCTCTCGATTCCAATACGGAACCAATGTGTACAACACTGAATCACATCCACTACAAGGTGAGTAAGCTGGAGGAGTGTTTAGGACACAACATTAACAATTACTATGGCAGACGAGGGCGGTAGGGCATGTCGTATGAGGAACAGTAACATCCTCTAGGAGGAAACCATTCATAGTAAAACTGTGGCTGCGTAGCACAGCGAGTATTAGACTTTGTCCCGTATCCTCTCATGGATTAATCCCTTCCGTTTGAACACGGTGGAAAGAAATCATCCTGTATGCTGCTTCTTGCATCGTATGCCATTACAGGTAATCACAGGTGACTGATGAATGGGCTGTTGTTTTTTCCTGCCGCTGGATGCGTGTCGCGCGACAGCAGTTACTCACTGGTAGCTATCGTTCCTCGTGTTGTTGGTGCGGCCTGTTGGACTCTGAGATTCCGTTCATGTCCACTAAGCTGATCCATATACGTGGACGATACGACCGTTATATGGCCTATTGGTAAAATGGAGCTACACAGGTTTCACGAATATTTGAACAGAAAGCATGAAAAGATACAGTTCACACTGGAGGCACAGAAGAAAGACACAATTCCATTCCTGGACGTAAAAGTATATAGGACAACGGAGGGCACACTGGGACACAGAGTATATCGGAAGCCTGTTCGTACAGAATGAGATTTGCAAGCCCAATCCTGTCACCACTACATGCTGAACAACTCAGTTATCTATTCTTTGCCTATCCACGTGCAGCGCCTATATGATGCTCGCAACATATCACATGACTTCAAAACGTGTGTACGTCGGTCCTCTCCAGTAATTACAGACGTAAAATCGATCCACACAGCCATGGAATGCAACATAAGAAAGCAAGAGAGGCAAGACAAGAACAGACTGCAGCCAGCAGTCACTGACTGGGTAGCCTGTCTTCGAAGCTGCCGCGGGATTCAGGGCGAACTAGGGTCTACCAACGACAAAGCAGATGCATTCTTTAGGTGTATACTAGGTGGAATGTCAGTGTGGAGAAATACACATCGGTGAGACCAGGCGGCCAATAGCCACGCGCATACAGGAACATGAGCACTACATTCGCTTAGGACAACACAGCAAGTCGGCGGGCGAAACACCGACAGGGCTGCGGCAAGGAAGTAAAAGTAAACGAAACCCGCATATTTGCCAAGCATGCTCGGCTTGATAAAACGCGACGTGAGAGAAGCCACCGAAACACGAAAACACTGTAAGAACATGGAAAGAGATGACGGACTCAGGCTTGCACCATCGTGTCTGGCAGCCTTCAGAGTCAAAAGGGCTTCACCAATGACGAGTAGCGAGCGCTTCCGCATTAAGTATCGCCACGTTCAGCAGAAGTCCTGAAGCCCACATCTAAATCCCCGATGATCAGCAATTGTCGCAATTGTCGTAACGAATCTTCGTCCCATTATACCGTTTTCTGCTGATGTTGGTATTACCCTATACTTACCTGACCAGAAATCCTTGACTATCTTTCCATTTCACTTCCCTGGCGCCTACTATATCTAGACTGAGCATTTGCAGATGTTCTAGCTTTCCTACGCTGTTGAAACTTCTGACTTTCCATACGCCGAAAAACAGAAAGTTCTCCATTCGTTGGTTATTCAGTCTTTTCTTCATGGTAATCTCCCCCTTGGTAATCCCCTCCATGAGATACGAATGGTTGACTGTTCCGGAATATTTTACCAATGGAGAGATCATCACGACACTTTCTCAATTACAGGCCCATGTTCTGTGTATACATGGTATGTGTCTTTATTGTAGTGGTTTCCATTCTTCCGCCTTTACAGGCAATTCCCCACCTTGTGGACGAGAAAGTGCCCTGAACCTCTGTCCCCTACTCCACCCACTTTAAAAAGGACGCTGGCAGAACCAGAGTGATCTCTTATGCCACAAGTCCTCGGCGGCCAATGCTGATTATTGTGCATATTATAAGCAACGGCGGGTTTCGAACCGAGGCCGAGAACTTTTTGATTACTGACCAAAGGCGCTAAGCCTTTTCTTCATTTTTCTCGGCATTGCTCGTTGCATTTGGTCGTGTCGGACGTCACCTGACACCCGCTGCAGTTCATTTTTGTTCCCTTCGCTCGAGATTCTTATTGCAGACAGCACCCAGGTCTCTCTCTGACCAAACACGCTGAGTTACCGTGCTGGCAAGCCCTTAATTCACGGTTGCACATGGAATACACAATGAAGTGAGATACGGAAGTCATAAGGATTGACGAGATGCGCTTTAAGTTCTCTAAGGCTGTAGGTACCACAATAAGGAATAACTCACTAGGCAGTACAGTTGAAGAGAAAAGGACATCTGTAAAAAGGGCTATTACAGAAATGGGAAGAAAACCATAGGTACAAAGAAGATAAATGGGAAGAAGCCGTGAGTGACAGAAGAAATACTTCAGTTGATCGATGAAAAGAATGTTCAGGAAAATTCAGGAATACAGATATACAAGTTGCTGAGGAATGAAATATGTAGAGGAAGTGCGGGAAGGCTAAGACGAAACGAGTGCATCAAAATGTGAAGAAATTGAGATGGAGATGATTGTCAGAAGGACTGACTCAGCATATAGGAAAGCCAAAATAACCTTTGGTGAAATTAAAAGCATGGGTGGTAACAATGAGAATGAAACGTAAATTCCATTGCTAAATGCACAGAGAGAGAGCCGACTGGTTGGAAGGTCTGTCTGATGTGACAGAAGAAGGCACCCGAGTTGATTTATCAGAGATAGGGGATTCAGTATTACAATCAGTATTTAAAAGAGCTTTGGAGGACTTAAGATCAAATAATGCAGAAGGGATGGATAACATTCGATCAGAATTTCTAAAAACATTGGGGGACGTGGCAACAAAATGACTATTCTCATTGGTGTGCAGAACGTATGAGTCTGGTGACGCACGATCTAACTTTCGGAAAAATATCATCACCAGAACTTTGAAGACCGTAAGAGCTGACAAGTGCGAGAATTATAGAAGAATCAGCTCATGCATCCAACTTTCTGACAATAATGCTATAGAATAGAATCGAAAAGAAAATTGCCGGCCGGTGTGGCCGTGCGGTTAAAGGCGCTTCAGTCTGGAACCGCGTGACCGCTGGGGTCGCGGGTTCGAATCCTGCCTCGGGCATGGATGTGTGTGATGTCCTTAGGTTAGTTAGGTTTAATTAGTTCTAAGCTCTAGGCGACTGATGACCTCAGAAGTTAAGTCGCATAGTGCTCAGAGCCATTTGAACCATTTTGAAAAGAAAATTGAGGATGTGGTATATGACGATCAGATTGGCTTTAGGAAGCGAAAGGCACAAGAGAGGCAATTTTGACATTGTAGTAGATAATGGAAGAAAAGCTAAAGAAAAATCAAGACAATTTCTTAGGATTTGTCGACCTGGAAAAACCCTTCGAATATGTAAAATGGTGCAAAGTGTTCGAAATTCTTAGAAAAATAGGGGTAAGAGACGGCTAATATACAATATATACAAGAGCTAAGAGGGAATAATAAGAGTGGACGACCGAGAACTAAGGGTTCTCATTAAGAAGGGTTAAGACAGGGATTTAGTCTTTCAGCCCTACTGTTCAACCTATACGTCGAAGAACCAATGACGGAAACAAAAGGAAGGTTCAGGAGTGGGGTTAGCATTGAAAGTGAAAGGACGTAAGTTTCGGCGAAGTAATTGCTGTCCTGAGTGAAAGAGAAGAAGAATTTCATGATCCTCTAAATGGACTGAACAATCTAATGAGTTCAGAATATGGACTGAGAGTAAATCTAACAAACAAGATAGTAATGAATAGTACCAGAAACGAGAACAGCGAGAAACTTAACATCAGGTTTGATGGTCATTTAGTGGATCAAGTTAAGGTATTCTACCACGCAGGTAGCCAAATATCCAATGACGGACGGAGCAAGGAGGGCATCAAGAACAGACTAGCGTTCACAAAAAGTGAATTCCAGGCCAAGGGAAGTGTTACAGCCGCGAGCGACCGACGAGCAGTGCACGGCGGAGAATTGGAGATGCGAAGCCGCCAGGACGGGGAGCCGCTGGAGGTATCGCTAACAACGAAGAAACGGGACAGACGAACAAGTATGGGACGACAGACACTACGACCGACCAGGGGCCACACGAGGCAAGCAAGCAAGAACTGGGGAAAAACACGGCGAGACAGTAATAACGCACGGACACTCCACCCAATGACAGAATGTACACGGAACTGGAACGCAGTACGGCCGATATGCCAATCGAACTACGACGAATACCAGACTGCCGTGGTAGCGCCGCGCGGCTGCCAGAATACATGACCGCGGGAAACGCGATTGGCCGTGGACTTCACGTGACAGAGGGGCTGGGTGACGCACTCGCACGGCGAGGCTCGCGGCGCAGTCACGCCGAAGCACAGAGACCACTAGTGGGAATCCTGGTCCATGCTCTCGGTGCGCATTCAACATCCGCGCCTTCCGACACCAAAATAAGTTTACTAGTATCAAACACAGGCCTTAATTTGAGGAAAAACTTTCTGAGAATGTACGTTTTGAGCACACTATTGCACGGTAGTGAAACGTGGACTGCCGGAAAACCGGAACAAAAGATAATCGAAGTATCTGAGCTGTGGTGCTACAGACGAATGTTGAAAATTAGGGGGACTGATCAGTTGTGGAATGAGGAGGTTCTGCGCAGAAATCGGAGAGGAAATGCATATGTGATGAACACTGACAAGCAGAAGGGACAGGATGACAGGAAATGAATTCCATAGTACTAGAGGAACCTGTAAATGGCAAAAACTGTAGACGAACACAGATATTGGAACACACCCAGCAAATATTTGAGGATTTAGATTGAAAGTGCTACTCTGAGATGAAGTGTTTAATTTTGCTCCATACTGTTTGCATTTTGTGACGTTTCTGCTGTGTAACCTTTACATTGTTTTAGTTCTATTTTTGAATTGTCGCTAATCAATTGTGCCCATTGGCGAAGGCGAGCAATAAACTGGCTTCCCTGCTGCTACGATGAAACTGAATTGTTGTTAAATTCAAAAGAAGACAACAATTCAAGCTGACGTCTTTACTGTTATACGTATTTATTTCAAGTTTTTCATTCAGCTAGGTGAAGCTGGTTCAATTTGTGTTAATGATTAAAGCGTCTTAGCACTGCTGTTACTTCTGAGGCGTCATAAACTACAAATTCAGATAATGGTTTGGCAACTTTTTTTTATTGCCTCTTATCTTATGCTTGACTAGATCCTCGCTACTAGTTTCAAATATTATCACGATTCAATTTTCCCTCCTGGAAAGCACCACAACAGATGTTTTTGAAATGAATTGTTACGAAGATACTTATATTTCTTCGTATGCCTCTGTGACTGTATAAATTCCTTTTCCCTGACCGCTAATGCAATCATTTGGGTCGATTCACACAAACATAAGTTGTTACTTTATATCATTGTTTTATTATTTATACTCATTTCAGTACTTAGTTTTGTTTTCTATTCAAACTATCACTAACAATTTCTCGGTTTACGTAAACTCCATAAACTACGGTTTATCTTCAAATAGATATCCCCAAGGGTGTTCTTTTCATCCCCCTCCCACTGTTCTCTTCGTCATTAAGAGACACCATTTCTTTTCTTTACATCCATAAACAGAAGAGCTGAAAATTCAGTATTAATTCTGGTAGAAAACCTAAAAAACTTCCTCAAGGTTAATATATCAAACGTCGGACATCTGTGTACAATAGGTCTACTAATGACCCCACGTATTCACTTTATGCTGAGTCCGACTCACTGGCACTGTATCTTTCCAGTCTTCAAGGGTCCCAGTTTTGGCAGCCACAGGGAGCTGTAGTTCGTCACCTATACGAGTCCCATCCTCTTCATGTTCCTCTCCACTATTGCTCTTATTTCTCCAACCTCTGTTTTCATTACTTTTTGTGTCCAAGAGCCAAAATGGCACTTCCTCAATCTCTCAAATATTTGTTAGAAACACATCTTCGTGATCTAACGCATTTGGATCTTCATTTATGATCAAGATCCCGCATACATCGAACCTCTTTTCACCTTTTATCGAAACAGTCTCCGAGATTTAACGTAACTTCTTGATCATCACGCCAAACATTTCCCTAGAGTGCAAAATATTTTTTTTTATCGTGTTAAGAAATAAAGTCGTAAAATGGCTTCCACTGTGAGACCTTGTTCGTGCTGAACATGTGTGATCGACATGCAGTATTCACTCCCATTCACTCTTTTACTTCTGCAATTATCTCACTCACTGCTCTGTGCACTCTCACTGTCTGCATTCTAAATTCCGGCAATGCTTTTCCCTGTTTCACATTTACATTTATAATCGGATAGGCAATGATTACTTTCTACTTCACTCTACTAAAAATACCACCGAGGTTCACAAAGCCTGTCAGGGAGGCTCCGATTAGGCTTTGTTCTCACTGGCCACGTCTGGAGCCGATGTTGCTGATCAGATTCGTGGCGCCTCAGTCTGATCATCGTGCCGATCGTTATGTTGATTAGTAAGATTACTTATCTCTGCAATATCCACTAGTTCCCGAAATTCAGCTATGTTTCTTCTTTCAGGGTACCAACACTCGTCCTGCCTGTCATGCTGAACAACTACCTCGTTACTGCTGTCTATTCAAGCAGGCAACCTTTCACCTCAGAGGACGCCTGTCTTTCCAGCTTTATAGGATACTCGCCTTTCTCGTTGAAAGTGAGTTTACAGAATGTGCGCTGGTTCCTGTGCCTTTGCGTCGCGATCTTAATGCAATTGTAGCTGCAAATGCTATCACATCATGCATGCTTCTTCCTGTTGTAGCAATCACCAACTAAGTCGATACGGTAACTGTATATAGCAAATGCATACATATTCCAGTTGATCGTATGGCACGTCCAAGAATTAATTATGATGGATAATCTCCTTAAAATATTGTAAAGCGTTCTGACACAAGAATTTGAATTATGTTTCCGTCGTAACTGTCACTAATTTCACTTGATTTTGGCTCACTTTGACCAGTACTTGACCAGAAAAGCACCCATGAATTCCTCGTAGGCCTGGCATACTCCTGCAGTTAAATGTTTCTACACAGTTCGTCTCCGCAAATGTGTCCATACACAGAAATAATCGTTATGTTATCCAACCATGATATCGGCAATGTATCTTGATATTTTCGAACCAGATATTTAGTGGGTCTGGGTGGTTCGACTAGTTTTGTACTGGCACAGAGTGCCTGAGATTCTGTTCTTCATCGTAATCATCATAATTTATGTTTGCATTATCAGACAGCTGAAACGATGTGGCCTTGCTGTGGCATAGCCTATCAGTCAGGTCACGTAGTTTCCTCTTCTTCTTCCTCTTCTCTTCCTCTATTCGTCTTTTCGTCTTTTCCTCTCTTCCTTCTCTTTCTCTCTTCCTTCTCTTTCTCTCTTCCTCTTCTTTCTCCTCTTTCTCTCTTCTCCTCTTTCTCTCTTGTCCTCTTCTCTTCCTCAACTCCACTACTATTCTTATCACACTGAAGCTGGAGCATAATCATCTGATTAACGTTTGCATGAACTTCTTAGAACTGGAGTAATTGTTTTATTTATTCGTTTTCTCTTTGTCGGAACCATTTCATCAGACTTCGTATCACAACGTAATGAGAGCTGTTTCACGGCTGTAGTTAACATCCCTATTTGCTTTGTCACTTTATTAACCTCATCCCAATGGACTGTAGCCCCCTCTCCTAGAATGGGTAGTCAGTTTTGTCACTGACGGTGACTTGTTCATCGTTAATCGTTTTGATTTGTTCTGCAAGTCTGTCCTGTCACATACTCTCAAGATTTGTCCGTAAATTTGTGATATCTTTTCTTATATGATTTGACGTCCCTCTCCTCTCTTGGAAATAAGTTTTTAATTTCTGATTAAACTCGTTGGCCTGCTCTTCAGTTTTCTTTGCCAAATTCTCCTCTATCAGTTTGCTTTGCTTCTCATCACCGTTACCTTCTACCTCAAATTTCATATGGATGTTTGTTAACTGCTCATTATTCCATTTACTTAGGCTATTGGACTACTCCTCACCCTCTTTGTTCATGTGTACTAAAACTGCTTGGAGGGCAGAAAAATCAAATGCGGCTGGCTGCAGAGGAAGGCATTCCGTGACCATCTAGGCTGCAATCTGTTTCCTCATGTACAATCCGTGTCGGAATGTGTTTTGATTAGATGGCATAGTTTTTAGATTTTGTGCAATCCCAGGTGCTCCTCACTGGATGTCTTATGATTTTCTAGGATAGAAAAAACTGACGGGAGGTGACTTCCAGGCGCCCTTGCAAAACAGTGCTTGTACCTACTGTGAGTACACGCCTGTCTATCCCCTCGCTTTCGCTTCACTGTTCCACAAGAGCTTCACTGGATTCCGAGTCACTGCCTTGTGGCGCTTTCTTCTGAAGCTCATCATTCCCATGCTGAACTATAGAAAATATCACACGCAAAAATGCCAACAGAAAGGATAAGGAATTAAAATAGTAGACAGCATAGTCCATGCAGTTAGTGAGTTTACTTATTACCACGGCCAAAAATTTATTAACTGACAGATCATCAAGATATTGTGTGTGTGCGTGTGTGTGTGTGTGTGAAATCTTATGGGACTTAACTGCTAAGGTCATCAGTCCCTAAGCTTACACACTACTTAACCTAATTTATCCTAAGGACAAATACGCACACCCATGCCCGAGGGAGGACTCGAACCTCCGCCGGGACCAGCCACACAGTCCTTGACTGCAGCGCCCTAGACCGCTAGGCTAATCCCGCGCGGCTCATCAAGGTATTAAATCAGTTTTAAATCAAATATGACACTTGCCATTCCCACAATGGACTGATCTGTTGGCGTGCACTTTTAATTATAATTTTGTGATAATATATTTCATTGCAGTGCTTTAAGAATATAAGGATGTGAAACAAGTATTCGTTTGCAGATATATGCTCTTAGTCAATTCCATAATATTGAAGCAGAGACAATTCTGTAGCCCTGTGCTTGAAACAGCAATTCCAAAATTTAATTTGAAGCAAATAGTAATATAGTTTGATGAAGGTAGCTCCACGACGGAATGTAGCATCTGTCTCGCAGGAATTTCGGTCAGAGCGTGATACGACGGGTAACATAGAAAAACAGTCTCGATGTAGCAAGGCAGCCTCTGCTCAGTGGTTGTGATCTCTAGAACATATTGAACACTAAGTGGCGAAATGATGCGGTTTTCAGATGTGATCTGCTGTCAACCTTCGTATAAAACGATATGCGTAGAAGATGGGAGTTAATACGAAACAACTCTTGATTATTCGTGCTGCGGTATGTAACTCCAATATCATCTACTATAACGCCCGTAGACCGAAAATAAAAACATATAGCGGTATGCAGGAAAAATTAACTCCTTTTAGGAAGAGTCCAGTTTCGTTTCCCACGTCAGTGATGACCACATTGTGCTAAATACTATAGAAACCCCAATTCACATTTAGTTCGTGTTCTGAAGTATTATGTCTGGCGATGATAATATTTCTACTAATTACAACCAAACCACATATCTTATTTTATGGATCCTTATAGGCTCCACAGTGAAATTCCCATATTCGCTGCAAGTAGTGCTCTCATTTTGCATTTAGATGCTGCTAGTTTGCATATGGCCTTAGAATACACGTCGCCAGCTTTGCATCTAACTAGGAAACAGAATTCTGCAATCCGATTGTCAGCAATGCAAAACTCGTAAGCCGGATCACGACTCTGTTTTCGGGGTTAGGCTCCAGGAGAAGTTGAGCCTCCGTACGCTCCTCAAGTCTGTAATCCTATACTGAAATCAGTCTCTCCAACTGCACCTAGAACTGAAAATATTTAGGTATATAGTGTTATAGGGAACGCGTCCAATACTTTGCGTTCCACACTTCCTTCATTCATTCAAATGTTCGGAATGAATATTCCTTTTTATTCAGCATTTATATACAGCAGCGAAGGACATTACGTGCCTCGTCTTATTAGAAGCCACGTAAATTCATCATACTTTACGTAGAACTTCAAAATGTTGATTCATTAAAGTATGCTAAATGCATTTTCCTATTTCTTCACCAGTAGTATTGTAACGGACGTTTTCCCCATTTGTAAACTTCAGATGTATTTTCAACACTTTAAAGTCTCTATTCTTACATATTTTTGTTGTTCGTTGTTGTTTTCATCCCGATAATTATTATGATGCAACTCACTACGCGACGCCATTTTGTGCAAATATCCTTTACTACAATCTGCACCAATTTGAACTTGTTTATTGTAGTAAAACCTTGGTCTCACTGTGTATTTTTACCCCTACATTTGTAAATGGTTCAAGACGAGTCAGGCTCGTTCTTCTAATAAAGATCTAGCACATACCTGCATATATCTATTTTCTCTTCTGTTCAAGTCATTAACTCTTCATTATTCATCTGGTCTTATCAAATAACATTCTCCATTCTTCTGTAACATTATATCTCAGCAGGCTATATTCTCCTATTGTTTGTATTACTGATCACTCTCATATAACTTTCATAATGCCTACAATCCTGACAAATGCTTTCAGGAAAGACTTCGCGAGATGTAAACCTATATTGGCTATTGATGTATGCTTATTTTTCATTGTCATTTTGCTTTTATATCACCTTTAGTTCTGCTACCGCCTATGACTTTGCTGCCCAAATAGCAAAACAACTCCGTCTTAGATTCTAGTCTTTTCTTGGCGTGCACTTATTAACTTGAGATACTAGCTTGCAAGTCTTTGTTAGTTATTTAGAGGGTTTTTCTATTTAATGCTAATGATTTCACGGTTTCGATGAGTGACTGACTTTCTGTCGAATCGTAAACGTTTCGACAATAGACAAATATTTGGACTATCCATTTTTATTTCCATGTACCTATATATTTATGTAAGGTTTAAAATTTCCTCTGGACTGGACCTGCTGCTCCTTAATCAAGATTGGTACTATCAAGTTGCTTTATGTAAATCAGGCTTTTATATGGCCAGAAGAACTTTCGGTACAATTTTGTATTCTAAAGCTAGTAATGAAAATTCTCTGCAACTACTTACATTTGTTTCGTCTCCTTTCTTAATGAACTGGATGAATCAGAGCAGCCTTACAGTCATCTGGAATAGTTTCAGTTCCAGAATTTATCTAGTTTTCCTTTTGTAATTTTGAGACTTAGACCTCGACTAGTTGTGAAGCTATTTCCGGACTGGACGTTGATGTCTTTTAACCAATGTATCGTTTAATAATACCGATGTTTAATGCTTGTAAATAATTATTATGGAATTTAAGTGCTCTGGTCGATTTGTTATAGTTCATTAGCTTTTCAAATATGCTGCAAGCAATTTAAAGTGTTCTACAGTGTTAAGTACAAGTTCTTCATTTTCTTTCTTGTGCCTTAGCGATTGCAAAATTGACTGTTTCGTAGTGGTCTCTTCTAGCGCGTTTATTAAAGTGATCTATTGTTTTAAGCTGCTCATTCACAAAGCATCTCTTCAGTGCACAAAATATTTTATCGGCGCTATTCTTATCAGACTGACTATTACTGCTTGTTTTCCTGGTGCACGTGTTATTTCAAGCTTCCTTCTTTTCTTCTAAATGTTGGAACTATTTTAACCACCGTAGGCTTTCAGATTTGTTCTTTTTATGCACCATCTAAGTAAATTACATTACAGTTCTGTTTCGGCCTTAGGCTATTATCAAATCATGTTTTTGGTGACATGTGTGTCACATTTAAAAATATTTCTTAATGGTGTAAGTACCAAACTGGGCAGTAAAGTAACTTACTTGCAGGTTCTAATGAAACTGACAGCTAAGGTGGTTAAAATGGGTTTTTGACGAATCATTGGGACTGTGGCCCCATAAATGAAGAAGTTACTTCTTTTTCTTGTCTAAGTGATTCTTCACTTTTATTATTCAACCATAGTCGTATGTCTTGTCTTTATCTGTACTCTGGAGCTGTTACCAATACTATACAATGAATCGTTTCTAAAGAGTTGTTCGCATCAGTACTCATTTTCTTCACCGTCTTCTGAAAATCCCATTCAGATGCTTTCAAAGCCTTGTTACTAATGAACTTAGTAGTACTTTTCTCTCAGTTTGAAGTTTCTGAAAATATGTCATGCGGATCTAAATTTTGTGATGATCTGAATCGACTTCCATTCCTCCCTTGACTATAACGTCCTTGATTTGTTGATAACGAAATTTGAACTTTACCACAGAATTGTTGACACTGAGAGAGGCCAGTCAACCTGTTATCAAACTACAGATATTACATACCAGTGAAATAAATAGTGTTATTTAGTACATTGTAACCATATTGTATCAAAGACATCTTCGACCATCTCTGTCTAGATCGAAAGATGATTTTCTTGAGGCGATAGAAGATAATACAAGGCAGTATGACAGGTTGGTGGTCACTTAGCACACGCAAAGGAGACACTCAAATATTAAATCCGGAGAAGCACTTATATTAATCAGATATGTGTAGTGAATAAGAAAGGCGTAAAACTCGCAGATCACAAACACTGTTTAGTGCTCTATTGGCGACCGACGACTCGCAGCTTAATAAGTCGCCCTCTTTAAGAGGAGACTGCAATGGCGCTGGTGAGCTTAAGGAACAGTTTGAATAGGCAGTGCAACACAACGTCCTACGAGATAGATCGTGATATGGGATATGGGAACTTGAAAATCTGGGGAAGAAAACTGTAAAAGATCAGCTAGACAAAATAGGATGCATGAAGTGGAATGGTTTTAAGGATTTCACGTCAGATCAATTTTCAGGTAATATTAAAAACATAAGATGATGACATAACAGGCGTAGGATTGCTTAGCAGCTCGAATGTAAAGCAAACAGGAAACAAAGAACATGGGCATGATAATAGGAATGAGAGAGGAGGAAGTTTCGCTTAGTCCTACATTACATTTCAACTTCTAATGCAAATATTCCGTTCGAATATCGCAAGAAGACGTGGTGTATCTCGAAAAGGCCAAGGGGAACAGGAAGATACCAGCTGCATTATAATGTGGTCGGAAAGAGAATCTAAACTCAGATACTGGATTAGACGTACACTGAGAGCACAACCTAATAAGGATGAAAAACAGACACAAGAAACTCATTTGAAACAACCAACACACTAGGAGGGACTGATGACCTCAGATGTTAAGTCCCATAGTGCTCAGAGCCATTTGAACATTTGAACACACTAGGAATTGAGATACTGTAGTACTGAACAACTATCATCTAAATTACAAGTTTAGTGAGGCTATAGTCAATTCGATACTACATATCAAGATAGGTAATTCAATTGAGAAGGGATGGACAGTTCAAAAGAGCGTAACCACATATGCTGAATAAGCTGATACAGTAAAAGGATGGTAACTGCGAAAAAATTCTTAAAGACGTAGGACATACTTCAATTGATCCTCGAGAAAAGGACGAAACATGAAAATCTAAAGAAAAATAAAGGATTACAGCATTATGAGCAAATCTGGAAGCGCAAGGACGCTAGAACTAAATGGCTGCTGGAAACACATGAAGTCAGCGGAAACTAAATTGTTCACCGTAATACAGATACACCTGGAACATAAATCAAAATCACTTTCCGAGGAACTAAAATCATAGTTCGCCTATTGAGCGCAGTGCAGGGGGCAGGTATATAGCGTTCATTAAGGGTCTCTACGACGCCGACAAACTGTTCGTAATCATCATCGAGCCTGAAAAGCATGTCAATTTTAAAATTTTAAAGATGTCCAAGATAATCTGCTAGAGGCAGCTTCTCGCTGAGATTCTGAAGACTTATAATTCAACACGGATGTGGGGTTCAATAACGTTTCCTCGAAATTTCTAAAATAATTTTTACTGGTGGCAAGCAACGACTATCTGGTTCATTTACAGAATTTATGAGACATCCCTCTGAACTTCCAAAGTAATAATCCACACAGTCTGGAAGATAGCAGTGCCAGACAAATGGCATAACTGTGAAAAAAAATTTAACATGTTATGCAATCACGTTACGACAAGAATTGTACCATATACAGTATTACGAAAAAGATAATTTAGCACCTTTTAGATAATGTTCGGTTTGTCTTTAGAAAACGTAGGGCTACAAGACGGACGGTTCTGTCATTACTCTTGATAACATTGTGCAGCATTGAAAATTTAAATCGAGTGAAAATTCCTGTCAATTATAATGCGCTGATCTCGAATATCACAAAGACAATCCAAAATTAGCTCTAGTATTCATTTTACACAGTTTTATTACCGAGAGATAATTACATAAGGATTTTTATGTTATGTTTAAAATCAAATATTGTAATGGTTTGTCAAAGTCATAATAAGTAGTAACAATGGATTATATTATTTTCCCTGGTCTTACTTGTGAACAATATTTTGGATATAAAGATTCTGATACGAATTTTAGTGATCTTTCTGTCTCCCTCCGCATCAAATTCAGTGACTTTAGTAATGCATGTAATAATTTCTACACATTTGCTTCCAGATTAACTAGCAGTTTTTCAAGTTGACTGCTTTTGAAGTGTGCAAAAATGCCATGAGTTTGTGTTAACAGTGCTGACACATTTTGCTATGTGTGTGTGTGGAGAAGTGACATTTGCTTCACAAAAACAGGAAATAACTCCAGTACAGTTGTTATTTTGGTGATCAGAATAAACCCTGGGCTCCACATGTGATCTGCAACACTTGTGCCAGCAACCTCAGGAATTGGATGCATGGGAAAGGACGTTCAATGCCCTTTGCAGTGCCCACGATCTGGCGTGAGCCAACTAACCATGTCAGTAAGTGGTACTTTTGTATGGTTCCTCCTATCAGGAAGCGAATATCTAAGAAGAAGAAGCGGACAGTGATCTATCCTAACATTCCATCTGCCATACGTCCAGTTCTACATCGGGAAGGATTTCCAATACCTGAACCACCAACATATTACGAGATTACTTCTGATGTGGATTCCGAATGTCCTGAACCATGTACATCATAACATTCAGAGTTTCTTCCAGATATATCGTCAACTTGTTGAGCCGTACACGGATCGTGTTCATGCCATTTATTGTCTGTCATCTTCTATTACTGTACTGCCGCCGCGTTTTCTTATTCCATGTACTGGCGTCACTAACTTCCTGCCTTACTTCCTCGTGAGAGGCAGCAGCAGCGCGTTTCGATAATCACACTGTCGTACCATCTCTAGAGCGACAGATAGTATTTCCGGGTCGTCGTGTGTCTGACTGTCGAGTTGGAGGCGGACCAGCAGTGAGTCGGGGTGCAGCAGGAGTGAAGTCGGGGACGGAGCACCGGTGAGGTGCCGAAAGGCAGTGCACGCCGACCGCTGGCGACACACATAAAACTGTCCGACGGAGCGGGATTGGAGCAGGACGACCGCTGGTTGGTCGGGCGGTTGGTCGTCTCATCGGCCGACGTATATTTGGTTCTTTCACCATTTCCGGGCCTGTAGTCGGTCGGTTGGCGTGGAGCAGCGAGGAATTCTCGGCGGGGCGTGCTTTGCCCAGGACCACTGGCGGTCTCTACGCGGTGTCGGAGTGTGTGGCACTGTACCCATGGTTACGAGCTCCGTGGGTCACCGACCATCGACACGAAAGTTGAGTTTTTATTTAACCTACCAGCAAGTCAAGACTGTTCATATTGTGTCGTTTGGAGTTCCTTGTCGGCTGTCGGGATATTCCCGCGAACAACAATGTGGTTTTCTAGTTGGAAAATTCTAGTCACCCTCAGGTGGAGTTTCACTGTATTTGGTTATTTGAATTGAAGTGCACCAGCGGAATCTTCTGCCTTGTGGCCGTTAACGTTCCGGTTACCTGCCCTTACCATTGGCGTACATTTCAGGCAGTGTAGTTTCCTCATCATGTTGTTGCTGTCCAGCACAATGTGTAGTTTGACAGCTCCATGTATGATTGGTTGTGGGTGACAATATCTTCTACATTGTTCCGTTGAACTTCATGTTGTGCCCTGGTCAGGTGAAGTGGAAGTTATCTTGTTGGTGGGTCCCTTCACAGTTGGTCAGTTGGGTTGTCGTCAGATCGTCAACGGTTGGCCCAACTGCCTGTCTCACCTAAGCGAGCGTTATTGTTTGAATTAGAGGCCGAACTTCAAACATCTGAGCTCCTTTGGGTGTGCTGCACTGTTTTTCTTTAATTTGTTGTCTTTGTTTGTACTTTTATGGCTTCTAGCCGATTTTTTTAATTAGTGTGGTTTTGCTCTTAAGGCCTTCAGCCTAAATTAAAGAACTGTTTCACGTAAGGCGTTTGGTATTTAGAAATACTTAATATTATGGAGTTTTAAGTGTTAGGCTTTCAGCCGATTTGAATTTAATTTCTTTGCTTCACTTTATTTCAGCCTAACTAAAGAACTATTTTATGATAAGGCTTGCCTGTTAAATTTCTCAATATGCTTGCTTTTTAAGTTATTGGTGTTCAGCCGTTTTTAAATTAAAGTGGCTTTCAGCTGGTAATTACGTCCCAAAGATTAAAGCTGTGGTTTTTTTTTCTTTTTTTTTTTTTTTTTTTTTTTTTAGAAAAAGATTTGAGATCTTGTAATGTTTGATAAAATAATAAAGCTGTATGTTCGAGTGTAACTGACATCCCTTATTTTGGCCCCTTTCCATAATTTATACTATCTGTCCTGTCCTGCAGGATTAGCAGGTCGATATCACTTTTGATCCTCAAAAACTGTGTGAAAATTAGTTAAGTGATCTCATTAGAAATTTGGAGCTCTCTGAAGCTTAGGCTGAGATCTTAGCATCGAGATTACAGCAGCGCAATCTTCTGAAAATCAATGTAAATGTTTCGTTCTACTGCAGAAAAGAACAACAGTTCACCTTTTTTTAACATGCAAGATATTCTTGTGGCATATGTAGACATAAATGGTCTAATAAAGGCTCTCAGAATTAATTACAACCCTGATGAGTGGAGACTCTTCATTGATTCGTCAAAGCTGAGCTTAAAAGCAGTGCTTTTACTTAATGGTAATGAACTTCCTTCTATTCCAGTCGGGCATAGTGTGCATATGAAAGAGTCATACTAAAACATGACAATTTTGCTAGAAGCCATCAAGGGTAATGACTCATAGTGGCAGATTTGTGGTGACCTCAGAGTGATTCCCTGCTAGTAGGTATTCAGTTAGGGTATACTAAATATTGCAGCTTTCTGTGTGAATGGTATAGCTGAGTTCGTGCATCTCATTACAGTAAACATGAATGGCCCACCAGAAAATCTCTTCAACCAAGTATGAAGAACATTAAGAGTGAACCTCTAGTAGACCCTAAAGGGATTCTGCTCCCGCCCTGGCACATCAGGTTGGGTCTCATGAAAAGATTTGTTAAGGGAGTGAACAAAGATAGTGATGCCTTTAAGTACTTCAGGCAAAAATTCCCTTACCTAAGTGATGCCAAAGGAAAGGAGGTCATCTTTGTAGGCCCACAGATTCGAGAGCTTTTTGGAGACCATACTTTTGATGGAATTTTATTACAAGGAGATTGTAGATAATATGTTGTCATCTTATGAAAAACTTGGTTGCAATGTGTCATTGAAAATTCATTTCTTACATAGTCATCTTGACTTCTTCTCCAAGGATTGTGGTGCAGTAAGTGATGAACATGGGGAGAGATTTCTTCAACATGTTGCCACATTTGAGAAGAGGTATGCCGGAAAGTGGAACCCTACTATTTTATCAGATAACTACTGGACTGTCATGGGGGATGTGCCCGAGTATGTGTATAAACGTCAAGCGAAGCGAAAACTGTCATTTTCTGAATTTGTCTCTGAACAAAATATGTAAGTGTATGTGCTGTAAATATGGACATTTAACATTTGTACTCCTTTGTATACATTTGTGACCAGTTAGTTTGTAAGTCTACTTTGTACCAGAACTATGTAAAGCACAAAAGAAAATATATAAAGTATTTTCATTCATGTAATATTATCTTCACATTTTCTTAATATTTTACTTTTTTCCTGCCAGAATGACACTGAAATTTATCAATGCATAACACATAAAATAATTCATATAATTATACACTTAAAATTTGTTATGCTGAATCTTGGAACATGAATGCATACTTAGTGAGTTATTTATTCAAAAATTTTGATTACTTTTTTTAAAAAACTACAGCTAAATATTCATGAAGATGATGATTTTGTATCATTTTATACTGAAATAAACATAACTAACTCAAAATCATGCAGTTTACACTCTCTCACTTCAAATTTGTGGTTCAGTGAAATGGGAACCAGGCTTGAGAAAAATTATTATACTTTCATAGGAGCTGCCAACTTACAAAAGTCGTTTCACAAAATAAAATTTTTCGAAATGTGAAATTAAGAAATCAGCAGTAGAACAGGGAGTTGATTATCTCCATCGTCAATGCATTGGGTGAATTGATTTACCATAATGAAAGCTTCTTTGCGATGACAGACTAGAAAACCACGAAGATTCCGATTTAAATTTGGCAGGAACAAACGTGTAACATGGTGAAAAAGTCTTTAAATTTCTCTTTACTGGTATTTGTCCATTATTCAGTCACTATGAATCACATTAATTGATTTAATTAAAATCTTAACCACTTTAAGTTAGTGTCATTAAGTTCCCTACACTTAAAACTAATTTTTCTCGGTACAATCATCAGGTGCAGTTCCACCTGAAGACAGGATTTTACCTCTCCAAATCTGTCAAATTATCCGGGATATTGAGTACTGGCATAGTAAATTAAATTTTGCGAAGAAATATACCTGCTGTGTACTGCGATTATTCCCTGCCTGCTTGCCCTGTAGCCACTTCGATCCTTTTGTGTTCGTTCAGTTGTTTTCCAATCTGTGAAATACGTGTGGATTGTGTTTTAAATTGTGGCCACTGTGGTTCATGTTTTTCTAAGAATAGTTACCATGAATCTGACGTCACCATGAATCTGACAATGGAGGTTGAGTTGCGATTAACGATTTTTTTCACTTTCCTTTGTCTTTTGGCACACCAGTAGTTGTCAGTTGGAAATTTGAATATTTGTGGTGCGATGTTATGGGACCAAATTGCTGAGGTCATCGGTTCCGAAGCTTACACACTACTTAATCTAACTGAAACTAACTTACGCTAAGTACAACTCACACACCCATACCCATGGAAGGACTCGAACCGCCGACGGGGGGAGCTGCAAGGATGGTGACAAGGCGCCTTAGATCGTGCGCATACCCCTCGCGGCCAGTGGCCAGTTGAATCTCCCAACTGTTTAAAATAGGAGCCTTACGAAACGAGTAAATAGTGAGCGAAAATGGACGGCATCTATTATCCTGAGTTCTGCAGCATGCTGTATCAGTATTAATGTGAAGTCCTACATATGTAATCCAGTGTGTTGATTCAAATACCAACACTCTGGTCATATCCCCAGGGGATTGAAAGTCAGGCTACACGCGGATGTGACGATTCAGTAAAGCACGAATCCGGCAGGTGTCAAAAACATTCAGGTTGAGGTAAAGAATGCTCTGTATTCCACAAACAGAGATTACACGACGCATCTCGTATTTTGAGGAGAAAAAGGCGTTTAAGACGATACAGCAATGTACGTTAGCGAAACCATTGGCTGGTTCAAATGGTTCAAATGGCTCTGAGGACTATGCCACTTAACTTCTGAGGTCATCAGTCGCCTAGAACTTAGAACTAATTAAACCTGACTAACCTAGGGACATCACACACATCCATACCCGAAGCAGGATTCGAACCTGCGACGGTAGCGGTCGCTCGGTTCCAGACTGTAGCGCCTAGAACCGCACGGCCACTCCGGCCGGCTGAAACCATTGGCCTCAGTTCTGAAGGTGCAGTGATTACCTGCTGTTCTAATGGATCACAGCCTTTTCTGTGTTATAGTATTTATTACTTCCTGTATACGCACAGTTGTGAAGAATTTATGGGCCGAAGGTGTTTTTCCATGTCAGAAATTGTGATGACATGTGAATAATATTAGACTTTTTCATACCCAGAAAATGGTATATAACCGAATGCAGATCTGTGTAATGCATTTTTAAATGTACTAACACCGTTAGAAGACGCCTTCTAAAAATGGTCGAAATCACGTTGGCAGCAGAACATTCCATCAGAAGGAATGGTACAACTGAGCCGTGACAGAACTTGCGTAGGTGCTCTTGGTAGGTTTCCGCCCTCTGTTGCAAGCCAGAAGTATAGTTTAGTTAGCATGGTTGCGGTTGTTTGTCTTCTTCTCATGTTGACTGACGGCACTTGGTTTCGCAAGTGTTGCCTGTCCATTAGGGGCAGCAGCGGTGGTTATCGATATGTAGTAACTGTTGTCCTATCTTTGGGGTAATGTTGTAGCTTTTCTCGGTCGTGTGAGTGTGGCAGTTCGGTAGGCGAGTCAGGAGTATTCAGGTCCGCACAGTGCGATAACACGCTGGGACCGCTGGCGGCGCGCATGGATTTCCGGATGGAAGGGATGTGGTCACAAGGAGGCACGACCTCGTCGTAAACCAGTTATTACAGGCTTTATGATGAGTGCATATCAATTCAAGTAGAGAAACCTCCACCATTTTGACGTCTTTCGATCTTCCAGTGACTGGGTTCGTGTTGCTGCTCTTAGTGTCGCGAAGGCGGAGAGCAGCGAGTGGAGTGCTTGGGGAAAGCAGATCTGATTAGCTTTCGTCGACTTTTTATTGCTATTCATTGCATTCAGCTTGTTACAATTTGTTACTTTCAACCAGCGGTATTTTTCCTGCCTGGTGGCCGCTAACGAAAAATGGTTCAAATGGCTCTGAGCACTATGGGACTCAACTGCCGAGGTCATTAGTCCCCTAGAACTTAGAACTAGTTAAACCTAACTAACCTAAGGACATCACAAACATCCATGCCCGAGGCAGGATTCGAACCTGCGACCATAACGGTCTTGCGGTTCCAGACTGCAGCGCCTTTAACCGCACGGCCACTTCGGCCGGCTGGCAGCTAACGCCCCAGTTACCTGCCCTGGGGGTTAGTGTATGTAACGACAGTGCGCGTTTCCTTGCCTTGCCACTGCTGTCCGATGAGGAGTGTAGTTTTGACAGCTTTCTTGATTGTAGGCTGTCTGTGATTCTTCTACTCTGGTGGTAGTGATTCCTTTCTCGTTCTGGCCGCTCTAAGCACAGTATTCTGGGGGAATAGTGCAGTCCACCGGTTCCAGCTGTGGCGTATTGTTCCATCGTTGTATGTGGTTTATCGGACATCAGGTAGCTTCAGCAAGATTGTCATTAGTCATTCATTACACTGCCACTAGTATGAGTTGCCATCTTGTGAAGTGAATGCAACTCTTGGCTGCCTATCTCATCGCTCACGAAAGTGTTTGTTACTGGACTTTCTCAGAGGTCGATTCCTGGAGCACCATCTGTGACTGGTCCTTGTGTTTTCTTATTGTATTGTTTGTTACCATAATGCCTACATTAAAGGTTATGTATGTCTAGTTAATAGCTCTGGCCACCTTCTGGAATAAATCTAGCAGTGTAAGGGTTGTGTTACAAGGTTACCATCATCTTATTTCACCCATTCGGTGGTCAGTTGCTTGATTCTTTTAATTAACCATTGCTTGTATCTGCTGTTTTATAGCCGGTTTCTAAATTTTTTATATGGTTGTCGTTTCTGGCGTGTAAGGCCTTCAGCTGTGATTGTGGTCATTTGCTTGGAAAAAATCATTTGATGTTTTTATTTTAGCAGTAAGCCGTAAAATCTTATTTCCAGCCATTCTTGGAGTCTGATCCTTCTGCTGTGTTTGCGCCGACTTACCTTCTAATGTTTCAGCACCTGTGAGTTGTAAATTGCAGCGAGTTCTTAAGCATTCTTAATTTATTGCTATTCTTGGCGTGTAAAGCCTTCAGCCGTGATCACAGTGGCTTGTTTTTTTGGTTTAAAAAAAAACATTATATGTTTATGTATTTTATGGTGATTTGCTAAATTGTAACGCACTGAAAACACTATGATTTACACAGTTGTTTATTCATTCATTAGTAACGTGTGGTTTTTTAATTTATTGTTGAGTCTGGAATTACTATTTTAAAAATAAATGTCTGTAACTGTAAAAGGCAATCAATAGTAACTGATTACGGCCCCGTCCACAATCGTAGCCGAACCCTGCCTGCCCTTCACTATCTGGTCTCATCATCCTCGACGGAAATAAGAAACGTCCCAACCTTGAAGGAGCTGCAAGTGAAAAGCCAGAGACAAACCTCACCGCTAATAAGGAAGTTATCCTACAGTGGAATGCCAGTGGACTGAGTAGATATCTAGAAGAACAACTATTAACGTTAGGGAAGAGTAACGTCAATCTGTCTCTAGGAGACGCGTTTAAAGAGATAAGAAACCTATAAGCAACGTATCTACTACTTTCACAGTACGATCCTAATGGAGGGGATAATATTTTCGCGAGAAACGCAGATCATTCTTCTGCTCTTGCGTTAAGCACCATCTTGTAAGCAGTAGCTTCGTCAGGGGATGGGCGTCATAGGTAGGCAGTATGCACCCAGTGCCCTCCCCTACGTGAGGTTCAAATGAAGAGACTCTTACCGAACTCATAACGCCGGTCCCCCGTCCTTTCGGCCTCTGTGCAATTTTTAACGAATATAAGGTGCTTTTCAGCTCCGAAACCACCTGCATCAGGGGTAGAGCAATTGAGAACTTCCTAATGTCTACACACACGTGTCTGATGGACGAGGAGAGATTATACACTTCAGCACTGAAACAGGATTGTTCAGTGTTATCGCTCTCCCTGTATGCCCTCCAGCCCTCGCACACACTTCTCAACGAGAAGTTACCGATGACTGAAACTCAGGTTATCACTTCCCCTCTGGGTTCACCAGCCAGACAAAGCGGCGCCGGATGAATTGAAAACTGGTCGCTGTACAGCATACTTACTGTCTGTGAACACCTGGCAGCTCCTAGGAATAGGTGGATCATTTTGCCACAACGATCCACCATGCCGAAGAAGCATCCATCCCACAGTTACCATGGCAAGTAATAGGGCAGCGTGTCTCTTGGTGGAGTGACGAGTTTCGATCCTCAGGCAGAGGCAGGAGGGCGGCTCTTTATTGGCTAAGGGTCGGCAAACTGCAGAGAACCACCAAGCTTTTCGCCAAATTATCAGAGAAAGGGGAAGAAGAGACCGTGGCTACAGTTCCTGAACGTAGTAATGCTTTCCATTTAAAGTATATTCGCGCAGAATACCATCATAAGAATTTCCTTGAGCGAACGGAATTCTCCAGACGAATGTGTGAGACAATGACGGAATGTTTCGCCACAGCAGTTACAACCAGTGGCATAAAGGATTCAACGTTCCGACACTAGCGACTGGCTCATGAGAGGAGCAATGGGGACTTCCACTACAGATGAATATAACTGCCCCTTTTCTACACTTGAAACTTTGCCTGTCCACGATAGATTCCAACACAGAATTTTAAGGCACTTCCCAAGGAGAAGGAATTCAATTCTTCCACCTTTTCTTAATTTCATTTTGCCCTAATGTAATTTTCCCATCCCATTAAGAAAAGTATTTTTAATTCTACTTTTAAATCGTCTGCAGGATCATGCATGTCCGAGAAAGTAATGTGTTGTAGCCCTCACTAGCTGTGTGGGCAAGACATTGGAGGGGACGGTCTGTCTCCGCCTTGTCTAGTTCTTAGAATATTGACAGGTACCTAGTAACATTCAACATATGTTCAAAAGGTATCACTCCACTTTTGATTATTCAGCCCACCCGTAAGCGAATAAACATTCGAAAACGCTCGTCACACTACTTCGATGCACAATACGATGCTTGGACAAGTCCATAAAGGAGAAAATATGGTAATGCAACCCGGTGACGTCGTCGACAACCGCTGATCTTTCAACAGGAGCACATCCTGCCATTTTTAAGCATAACAGCAAGTGAGCACTGTGCAACTGAATTTAAGACTTTGAATTTCACATACCTGTAAACAGTAGCGTAACTTAATAAAATTTTCTCAGCCTTCCAGCCGCGTCAGGTGGTTAAAATCCCACGAGCTTTCGACGGAGATCTCCTCAGTCATTGTCCAGTGGTAAGGATGACTGCTCTGTCGCCGTGGCCGCGTTGTTATATAGCCGCACTGCTGGCTGTGACGTCACTAGTGCTCTCTTCCTCGCCATATATGGTCATGTTTTCGCCCCGCGTCCGTCGGGCACGTTTTAGCCTCGCGATGGCCGGGTCCCAGGCTGTGCTGAGCTGCAAGCCGCCGTCATTGTTGATGGTGTTTTCTGAGGTTTTTATTTCAATAGCTTCTTTTATGACGCTATCACAAAATCCCTTCGTCCTCATAACGACAGATGTTTCGTCGAATAGAATTCGGTGTCCATTGTCTAAGGCTTGTTCTGCCACGGCTGATTTTTCCGGATAGCGTAGGCGTAAGTAAGTCTCGTGTTCCGTCCGGCGTTGCTCCACAGTGCGTATTGTTTGGCCGACGTAGTAACAGCCACACTGACATGGTATCTTGTACACTCCAGGCGTTCTTAGCCCTAGATCGTCCTTCACAGGCCTCATGAGCTGTCGAAGTTTTGCTGGGGGCCTGAACACCGATGAAATGATATATCTCTTCAGGAACCGGCTAATCTTTCCGGACACTGTACCACAGAAAGGCAGAAACACAAGTTTCTTGCTTTCTTCTTCGGTGGTGTTCTCTACTCTGTTGGTGTGTTTCTTGCATCTCACACCAGATATAGCCTGTGACACCTGTCTGTGGCTGTACCCGTTTTCCCGGAAGACTCTTCGGAGGTGGCTCAGTTATAGCGGCAGACTTTCAGCACCTGAGACGACTTTAGCACCATGCACGAGGGTATTCAGAACGACACGTGGATGAGAGCTTGCACATATCAATCTGTGTGTGTGTCGATTTCCTGTAGACACTGTGGCTGAGGTGCCCACTGGTTCTCCGTCGAACAAGGACGTCAAGGAAGGGCAATGCACCATCTGTCTCGACTTCCATCGTAAACCTGATATGGCTGTGAATTCTGTTCAGGTGTTCTAAGAATTCTCCCAGTTTTTCAGCCAGATGCTAAAAGTGTCGTCGACGTAATGATAAAAGCAACTTAGCTTAGCTGGAGCCATGTTCAAGGCAATGTCTTCAAATTTTTCCATAAAAAGGTTGGCTATGGATGGAGCTAATGGGCTTCCCATAGCCACGCCGTCCAACTGGTCGAAATACTGGTCGCCATGTAGGAAATACGAAGTTGTCAAGGTCTGCTTAAACAGACCCACAATTGTGCTGCCAAATAACTGGGAGAGAAGGTCATATAATCTTTGACCGGAACACGTGTAAATAGGGAGACGAACTCAAAACTAACCATTATATCTCCCTGATTAAGACACAGTTGTTTAGTTCTGTTGATAAAGTCGTCGGTGTTCTTAATGTGATGCAATCAACGACCCACATGCGATGCAAGGAGACTGGCCAGGTGTTTTGCCAATCTGTAAATGAGTGACCCAATGGTGTTCACAATGGGACGAAGAGGAGAATCCGATTTGTGGATTTTTGGTAGTCCATAGAGTGTAGGTGGTTTTGGCGCCTGAGGGAGGAGATTCCTAGTAACGCCCTCTTCCAGTGTTGACTTTTTTAGAAGCTCTGATGTCTTCCTCATTATTCTTGTCGTCGGGTCCCGTGGCAGTTTCCGGTGCGTATCCTATTCAAGAATCAACTGAATGGCATCGTAGTCATATGGTCGAAATACTGGTGCATTGCTTTTGTCAGCTGGCAGAACCACGATGAGGGGGTCGTTGCGTGAAGACCATTGCGCTCAGCCCTAGCCAAGTTAGACCTCGGTGGTTTAGATTTTGAAATGATACAACACGTTTCGTGACGCACTTCGTCTGCACCCTCACTAGGCATCTTGCGGATTGCTTGCTCAACCCCAATTATAATATCACAGATAGGGATGCTGCGAGGCGCTGGTGCGAAGTTAAGACCTTTCTTAAGCGCCGAAATGACAACTGTGTCGATCTCTTTCTCCGTCATGTTGATGACAGTTCGTTCTGTTTATTTTCGTTCTGCGCCGTGTTGTTGTTGAGACAGCCGCGTGAACTTCCCTTTCTGTTTTACTGTGGTCTTCTTCTGCGATGACACCTGTTGTGCTGTGGTGGACGCGTCGATCCACTCCCAATCTACTTGGGAGAGTACCTCTGTCAATTGCAGATGGATAGTCAGCAGCTCGCGATCGTTTAAATCCAGCTGTCTCCTAGTGAAGTGTAACACCATCAACAAGGACGGCGGTTTGCAACTCAGCACAGCCTGGGACCCGCCCATCGCGAGGCTAAGAGGGGCAAGACGGACGTGGGACGAAAACACTACCATATATGGCGAGCACGAGAGCACTAGTGACGTCACAGCAAGCAGTGTGGCTATATAACGACGCGGCCACGACGACATAACAGTCATTCTTACCACTTGACAATGACTGAGGAGAGCTCGGTCGAAAGCTCGTGGGATTTTAACCATATGTCGCGGCAGGAAGCCAGAGAAAATTTTATTAATTCATATCCCCGCGATACCATGCATTCATACAGTAGCGTCATTGCAAATCAAGGATTCCCAACGTCATAAGTTATCGATAGTGGAATTAATAATCAACGGATGAGTTAGCATAAACATTTACTGTTTTCTGACAAGGGGAGAGCAGGATTCCATGCAGAATTTAAACAAAGACCACCATCTCTCTTGTAGGGGTAGTTGTTAAATTAATTTTCACTGTTTTCTTAGTAACACTATCCCAATATCTGGAAGCACATGCCAGAATCTTTGTGTTGTTATATTCCAAAGGATTATCGGTGCCAAGACAATGTTCTGCTGTGGCGGATTTGCTTGGCTGCTGTTAGCGCGTGTCCCGCTTATTCTAAGTACATCGGTCCTCCATAGACGTGATAGTCTGACCAACATGTGACACGCCACAGCTGCAAGGAATACGGTACACAGCCGCCTTACGCAAACGAGGACCATGTTTTATGCAAAATGGTCGAAAAACGCACTTCACATCGTATTTCCGCAAAATTCGACCAATATTGTTCGAAATGATCCATGTGTAAGGCAAAAATGCCGTAGATCTTGGTGCCACATCGGCATTGTCATCACTCACGTGGTGCATAACCTGTCGACAGCGCAACGCACATCTGATCTGTCGTTCATTATAACCAGTCTGCCGAAAGGTGACTTCGAGACCCGCTGCCTCAGCTGACTGTCTCTTAGGGTCCGAGATGACATGGAGCCTGTGAAGGTACTTAGTACCCTTTCACGTGGAGCCGGTTGGTGACAACTACCAGGCTGCACATATAAGTCAGTGTGAGGAGACTTCCTATGAACGGCATATCCCAAAGTACCATCCACCATCCTCCTGACCAAAACATCAAGCAAGGGAAGACAGCCATCCTTTTCACATCCATCGTGGAGTCAATATTCGTATGGATTGAATTCAGGTGTTCTAAAACGCAGTTGAGATTCTCTCTACCATGAGGCCAAACAACGGAAGTATCGTCCACATATTTGAAACCACTCGCAGGTTTCAAAGCCCCCGACTTGAAGACACGTTCCTCGAAATCTTCAGTGGACATATTGGCAATAATAAATGAAAAAAAACTTTCCATCGCAACTCCACTTGTCTGCTCACGGTACAGGTCATCAAATAAAAAGCAAATGGAAATCAACTCACGTCGAAATAGGGTAGTTAATTAAGCACAAAATTTTAACGGTAACGAATCAGACAGAGGAACAATAGTGAATAGAGAGACCACATCAAAACTTACTACAATATCGGAGTCATTCTAACAGACCACATCAAAACTTACTAGAATATTGGTGTCATTCACACGGACTCCCTCCAATCGACGTAATAAATCGGCCGAGTTCTTTGTGTGCTTCTCACATCGACCTACTGTAGGGTTCAACAGAGTAGCAAGATGCTTCGTTATACGATTTGTCGGAGCAGCAGTGTTGCTCACAATCGGACCAAGAGGAACCCCTTGTGGGCTTAGGGAGACAATATAACCTATGGGGAGCAACACAGTAAGAATTGAGACTCTTGATTGTCTCCCGCAATAAGGAACTTTTCTTGAGGAGGCTGCTGATCTTCCAACCGACAGTTTTTGTGGGGTAGGCACAGATCCTGCGATTCGCTGACCATACTGTAAACACTGTACCTTTCGAAAGTAATCCTCTTTGTCGAAAACAGTGGGAGCATAACCCTAGTCGTCAGCTAAAATAACAATATCCAGATCAGCATTAAGTGAATTTAAGGCAGTCATCTTAGCTACCATTATTATTACTTTTGGGTGGACGAGCCACAGTCAACACACGACATGCCCGACATGCCTCCTCTTCAACATCAGAAGGTGATTTGAGAACAACCTGACAAACGGCTGGGAGCCGGTGAAAATTTAAACCATTCCTTAGCACCGATAAAGTTGCGTCGTCAAAGCTTTCCTCTGTTACAATTATCACAGGACATCGAGATACAGTGTTAGACTCCGAGCCGCGGAAACATTCAAACTTCGCCAAATTCCCGGCAGTTACGGTTTGAAATTCCCATTCAGGCTGCGAGCATGAAGCATCGTCCAGCCCAAGGCAATAAAAAGCCAAAATTTTCGTTTCAGTCAACAAATAAAGCCAAAACAATTTCTGGGAAATAAAATCCAACTGTCGACGAGTGTAATGGATCCTTTCACGAACAAGAGTTTGGATCCACAGCCCTTTCTGAGTGACGCATCCGTCTTCTCTTTTTTCCTTGATTCTCTGTAGGCTGTGCAGCACGTGGAGACAGTCTCATTGCGTCTCTTTGAAAAATTTGCAATTTTTGACCGTAAATTACTATACGTTTATTTAGGATAGTAATTTAAAACCCAATACTGGAAATTTGTTTCAAAAAGTTTTACGTGACTATGGTCCCCCTGGAAGGAAAAGCCGCTAAAGCTCGTATCTAACAAATGGAGGAACTGTTCCGGTTTCCCACGCACCAAAGCTATAGGAAGAGGGGGAATGAAGCTTGCTGCCACCCATAGCAGACTGCATTACCACATACCAACTACCCGGGCACTACCATTCCTGCTAATAAGAACTCTTTAGTGTAATCATCAACATCCTGTCAGTCGTTCCGCGCTGGTCACAACTGCGACCTTCGTGTTTGTTAGGTTATTATCGAGAGTACACTGGCCCGGGCCTCAGCGACAGAGAGGGTCGGTGACGGGTTTTCGGCACTCGCTGCGACAGGTCGCCACATTCGGCCGTGCCGTAAATTTTGCGCTCGGCCGCCCATCAATTTTTCCGCCACAGTCCTCTGGCCAGCCGGAGTGCGCCTGCCGCTACGCGCTTGCTCGCTCGTTCAGTGCCCTGCTCTATTTATCATCAGCACAGAGAGCCATAAAGTGCACCATAGTCCAATTATTATACTTTGTTCTATTTACTACAGACGTTCGTAAATTTCTTTATGTCAAAGGTGAAGAGGCCAATGTTACTTAATCAAGGATATGTAGTAAGTATGTTAGGTATTTTTAATCTACGCGTAGACTATTGCGCCAAAGAAAGCATCAAGATAACATATAGTATCAATACGGCGAAAAATTTCGTAATGGTTACTTTCTTGTCATGGTATTCTAGTGTATCTTTTTGGCTCTTGTCTTTACGCCACTTTTTAAATGTTTATATGACATAGACCTTGCGGGCAGCTTTTGGAAAGAACTACCAGTTCTGTATCATTCACCTGAGTGAGCTGAGTGTGCTTTCATATAACAATATGTATTACAGTACGTATTTATTTCAAAATTCAGTTATGCCACTCTACCATTAATAATGACATGTTTCCGCGGCATCCTACAGCCGAAGCCTCAATGTCGCCCTTCTTCCTTATCCTCTTATATTCTTCTTTTTTCCATGCTCCTTTGATACTCTTAACTACCATTGCCGCATTGCCGTTGTCTTCCTCACCTTTTTCTTCCAGGAGGTTGCACGAAAGGGTTCTCCTTGCGATCTTCTTCCATTCTGTGACATGCCATAGCAATCCAAACTGTCATTCTTCTCTTGTATCTGTAGTACTATAAAGGGACTGAGCCCTTCCACTTCTTTCATTTGCTACGCGGTTAAGTCTCGAAGCTCTACGCGTTCTTCTTAACTAGTCCAACCATTTTTTTTTTAAAATTTATTTCTGCTATTTCCCAACACCCACTCCCGTAATTGCAGAAATACGCTGCTGAAAGAATGAAATACGTGCATCAAGTTCTGTTACGTTTAGGCTATTTTGATACAGACGGAACCTGTAACCTTATTGCAGAGCTTGAGATCTCCGCTTTTAGTATATGCAACAACTACAGTCTTTCCCCATCTGTCGGTTGTGTTATGCACTGCAGTATCAGGTGATCGCTCGGACGGAAGTGTTGCTGTCGATTCCAGTCTGTCACCTGTAGTTTGTTAATATGCTATAGGGAGGCCAGCGAGTTCAAAACGTGAGTTGGACAAGGTCACCGATGCAGTACATGAAAACCGATTTCTGGCTATCTCTGCGTTGCAGCTTCATACCAGCACCGCCAGAGCACTGAAAGACGATATCAGAAGGTCCACTGGAGCCCCTGTGTCCGATTTGATTGCAAGAAACAGGTTACCAAAAACGACCTTATGACCCAGACGTCTTGTTCGAGTACCCCGCTTGACACGGCATCTCGCAGTTCGCCTTCAGTTCGGCCGCTCCCATTTCAACGGGCAACATCTTCACTGGCCAATCATGTTATTCACAGAAAAGCTCAGATTTCCTCTGACGCAAGTGGTGAGCGGTACCTGCCAAATGTTGTCCAGGAAATCAAAACATTCAGCATGGGTTCTGTGATGGTGTAGGGAAGCATCATTGTTGACATCTTTACAGCCAGGTAGTGGATGTTGCGTACATTTCTTCACATGCGTGATAGTGCCAAGGCCCATGTGGCGTGCATGACAAATGGTATACTGCGGAGCCTAGACCAGTGTCGAGTCCCGACATAAACCTCAGGCTTCAAAGAGATGACCATGATCGTCTTGTTCCACCATGGACTCTCCAAGAACCCTCAAGGGCTCTCGTTGAAGAATGGGATAGGATACCACAGGGCGACCTTCGTAGATCTATACGGAGCATGCAAGGTATGGAAAACATTTTATTGAAGCTCTCAAAGTCCAATGAAAATCACACAGGACGACTTTGATTTTGATGCTTGTCAACAATTCAGATGTTGTTATGTAAATGAACGAGGATGTAATGATGTTTAATTGTGTACGTAATTTCTGGAAGATGAAGATGTAATCCGCTAATATACTCAGCCCTCAGTTATTGCTCAATGGTGTAAGGTAGACGTCGAAAGTCATGTACCCATAAATCTTTTGAGCAGTGTATGATGAGAAGCAGGTACCTGACTTTTTGAAGCGTATTCACTTCTTGAAGATCGCACTCCATAATTCTTGGGTCATACAGGGGTTACACACACCTAATATGCTATTACCATTAATAACAACATTCATAGTTCCTCAGACAAGCTCGACGACACTGACATCAAACGTTACTTATAGCACAAGTACCTGATACTAAGGAATACTGTCATTTCTGCCTATGAAGATTGATGTCGACTTTGATGCGCTATGACATATTGCTGCATGTAAGGCAAAGGCATAAAGGGCCTCTGTTGAGCACAATCTGATACCTCCACCGCAACCTCAAAACGTCTCGGCAGAGTGTAAGGAAACTTATATTGGCCGGGAGATAAGCAGTTATTGTAAGCATAGTATTGTATCGTTGACTATGGACAGTCCCCTCTCTGCCGAGCGCTGAGCAACAGTGGGGAGTCGTGGCGTAATTTTCGTCGAACGTGGGTGAAATGTTGTGTTGATCCAGTGACTGCAGCGTATATCTTACAAGTTACGGTGAAGTCATTGAAAATGTTTGCCACACATGTTTTGTGTTTGATTTGAGTGTTCATGACGCAGTATCTATGTTTCTCCAAATGGTGATGTTTCTCGGTTTCGTGCGTCGTGTTGGGAGAACAACAATCAAGCACGTAGCGACGGTCACGGAAGAATAATGTGAACTTGTATGATCCTCATTGCAAATTCTAAGGTAAAGAAACACATATTTTTGTGTCTGATTGAATATCACGAACTCAGGTGCTTTCTAGTTCGTATATCGTACCCGAATTTTTTATGGAGCACCTGCGTCGCGATTTGGTCACGCGCACTCTCATGTTATAAGCTATTTAATTGTTTAGTACCGTTGGAAGAACTGTGCCAATCGTCGACTGATGAAACATCAGTTGAACAGTTATTAATTTTGTGTTCTATGCACCGTGTTTTTGCATTGGATGTCATCATTTAGACAGCAAGCTTATACGTCACAACGGCCACGTACATGGAGTACAAATACTGATCAAATGGTTCAAATGGCTCTGAGCTCTATGGGACATAACATCTAAGGTCATCAGTCTTCTAGAACTTAGAACTACTTAAACCTAACTAACCCAAGGACATCACACACATCTATGCCCGAGGCAGGATTCGAACCGGCGACCGTAGCGGGTCGCGCGGTTCCAGACTGAAGCGCCTAGAACCGCTCGGCCACCCCGGCCAGCAAGTACTGATCACGTCCATTGTGGAATAATCTTAATTGTGAAGAGTACAGCCCCACCCTGTGCGAGTGTTGAACAGAATACTGTGAATTCTACCTGATCAACTTGGTATTGTTGGTGTGAGTAGAACCTCTCCCTGTTAGGCAATGGTTACAGCAATTCTACTTGTCTGTTAACAGAGTGCAGTGCAGACATCCTGTTAGGAGGGTAATTCTACTATTGCATGCTACATCATTGGCAACGCGGGCGGCACCTATGAGTAACGCGAACAACTACAACTGTACCGTTGTTGCATTCCGCCGCCGTCCAGCGTGTGGCAGTGCTGATCGACACAGCGACACCTGGAGCTGGTGTGAATTCAGGGCCGCGCACGCCGATGGACAGTTAACAACGTTAAGTCTTAGGCAGCGCTGCGGTTCCTCGTGCATTTAAAGAATGCCGTAGCGAAACTGACTGGCAGTGCAGACTTTGTCTAGATTATTTCAAGCAAATAGTGTTAAATGATTACAGTGGAAGAAATTTGTAAAACTTACTCGATAATCTGTTAATGGGTACTAGATCACAATGCAGACTTATTTAGATAATCACAGAGAGTTCTGCCAGTGTTGCTATAATACAGTGGAGGGAACTGCCATATTGGCACTACACTTTGACGCTGGTTAATTACGCCAGCGAAGATAAATGTCACTGCCCAGTTATGCTGTAGTAACCCATGAAATATGCTAATGTAATGTTATAGCTGTAGTGAATCTTTTGCGTAAATACTTACCCCCAAGCTATGCGCATCGCAATACTAACACCTCCTCCTCTTTCTGAGCTCAACATCTCATTCATTATGGAGTGATGCTGACTCAGTTTTTCAGGATAGCAGATGGGAAGTTGCAGTACAGAAAATGGCCCAGAGTTCACTAATCACCAGTGTGTGTGTGTGTGTGTGTGTGTGTGTGTGTGTGTGTATGTGTGTGTGTGTGTAGTGAGTGAAGTGTTATGAAAAAATATGTGTATAGTGTGTGCAGTGACTTATAGTGAGATGTAAGTGAACAGTGTGGCATTACGTTATTTAATAAGTTATTTGCAAAAAACTATTGTATACCAGAACTAAATCTAATGATTGTCGCTCACTAGAAGTCGGTAAATATATGTGTAAACGAATTAGCTTCTTTTAAATTGATCTAAATTTGTAAATACTTTGACATGTCCTGTACCCTTGTAAAAAAAGATCTACATATGAATAAAGCTGCTGCTACTACTACCACTAAATACAAACATAATTTGTGACAGTGATTCTATGTGTATCTGGTGTGCTCCTAAGCATAAAACACGGCGTTGAAGAGATTCAACGTTGCAATTGACTTAATTTTTTTGTTTTTGTACTGTGCAGGAGGGTTACTGTGGTTTAGTTTGTATATATTTTTTTTTCTTTTCCCTTCTGTTCTATCGTCTTGCTTTTGTGATGTAAGTAATTCATCATGTCACCTAATGAAATCAAAGCAGCAGCGATGGTCAGGAATGCAGATGGAAATTCGTCAGGTGAAAGTAGTCCGATAGAGAGGAAGGTTCAGGACAGTAGTACTGGAATATGAAGAGATTCTGGTATGGGAGACTGTAGTTTGACAGTTGCAATGGGATGCCCTGGTGCTTTGTTGTGACCAATCGTGGCTACACCCAGACGAGAGGAGCGTAGGCCCGACTCCGACATATTCACAACATTAATGAGTGCGCTGAAGTAGGGATTCGAGGCAACCAATTGGCAGGTTGACCAAAATAATAGGCAGCTTGACTAAACCAATGGGCAGATAGAAGAAACTAGTAAGGAAATTAAGGATGATAACGATCGACTGCGGGCAGCCATAAAGAAAGTGGGAGACGAGTGTAATAAAAATGTAGACACACTTACATCTTGATTAGATCAACACGTCTTAAAGCAGGTGTAATATTTTGACAAGGCTGAAGCTGAAGTCATTGGGGTAACAGAAGAACTTGGCAAAATGGTTGAGGTCTATTGTAAAGAATTTGCAGGACTGGATGGGGAGATGCAGGAGTGTCAACACAAGGTGCAAGCTGTTGTGCTGAATCAAGATGCTTACGTACGCCATGTAGAGCAGGTGTGCAATGAAGCATTGAAGACCCAGTCACTTGTGGGTCAACGGGTTAAACATGAAGTGAAATCCTTACTGTGCAATGGAGATGTAATCGCTGGCAGTATACTTGGCATACAAAATGGCGAGGCCTTTCTTAGTGTTGGCAATTTTAGGAATTTTGATCCAAATGGAAAATGTTATCCGAGGGACTACTTAGAACAAATTAATAGTGTGCTACCTGAACTACTGGATGAACAGTGAAAGATACACTTTGTTGCATCGAGAATGGAAGGCGAAGCTGGTACTTGGGGAATGAGAACAGGACAAAAATGCGAGACTTATGTGGGGTTTGAGAGGGAGTTTTTAAAACGATGTTGGTCTTTGCAAAAGAGAATAATATGCGAAACAGCTAATACTAAGGTATAAAAGGTTCGATAGAGGTCGCGACCGGAACCTAAAGAAGTTTTCCCAAAATTAATATGAAAGAAACCTGTATTTAGATGAGCCAACCAAGAATATCCTTGACCATATGTAAACGACCAGTAGCAGTTCAAAAGAAGTTGACGGCGATTCCTAAGAACGACATAGAGTCGATTAAGTCAGCTTTGGGACAGCTAGATACACTGTATGAACAACGAGGAACTGAAGAAGGTGGACATAATGGAAGTGTGTCAGGGGACAATGAGAGGAATGATGGTAAGCGATCGCGTAATGAGAGAGGAAATAGTGGTCAGCTTTTGAATAAAGAGGATGGCGGAAGATTTGAACGTAGTTTTTGAGGTCGTGGAGGTTACCGAGGACAGCGGTAATGAAACAAACACAACGCAGAGCACGTGTCAATTCAAGAAGTTGAATCATGCGGCAGGAGGCGGGATGTGGACAATGACCATGACACGTTACGGCGAGAGAGGAGCGTGGAAAACTAGATGAAGTTCCTGCGGGGACCAGTCAGGGACAAATGACACAGGGCCAGCAATTATGTCGATGTGCAAGATAAGAGTTGCAACTGATGTGATCAATGACTTGATGGGGGAAAATGGCAAAGAAACTTATGAGATAGTACAACCTATAGTAGAAGCGGATATTTTTGGAACACGAATAGATGTTTTAGTTGACTCAGGTAGCCAAGTTATTGCTTTGTGCCAAAACCTATGTACAAAGTGGTTAGAGCAGGGAAGAGACATACTAAACTTTCCAGCGCATGATATAAGTATCACGTGTACTGTGGGTGTGGAAAGCAAAGTAATTAAGGAGCCAATCTTAATCACGATGAGGCTTAATGGTACGGATTATGATGTAGCAGCACTTGTGGTGCCGGGTTTAGCATTACCCGTAATTTGGGGTGTTGACTGATTAACGGAGCAGAAGGTTCGACTGTATTTTTGGAGAGGTTGTGTTGAAATGCAAAGGAAAGGTAAGGAAAGGAAGTTGTCATTGACGTTAAAGGGAGAATCAATGTTAGGGAAGTGGTAGGAATGACAGAGTCATGCTGTTTTACTGATTTGCAATTAGCACCACGGAGTAATACAAGGAGAGGCTCAGCAGCATTATGCAAGAAGCAGTGGAGATGGAAAGGCAAGGCAGACACAGATCTTGAATGTTTTTTTGAGCAGAAACTCCTGTCTCGAGAACGACAAAACCAGATGGAAATGGAAGGTCTGATAAAGACCCTGAAGGTGCAAACACGAGTTTTACGAGTGGGGCAGGAGTGATAAAGACGGAAGAATGTAAATTGCAGGTGAGGGCAAACATCATGTGGAAAACATTAAACCATATTGTGAGCAGTATTGAGAAATATTATGTTTAAAGTCGCTAAACAAAATGTGTGGTAAAATAATTCTGCTGTATAGGTGATTATATAATTGCTTATGTAAACAGACAACTTTGGAACAGTATGAATATGTGTTTATTCCTCATGGGAGCATTTAGTGAGATTTTCGTGTGAGCTTAAAGCTGAGAGGTGGCACTCAGTGAAAGTAACATTTTTGGGCAGTACTGATAAGCGTTAACATGGTGCCGGCCGATGTGATCTGGAGGTTCTAGGGGCTTCAGTCTGGAACCGCGCGACCGCTACGGTCGCAGGTTCGAATCCTGCTTAGGGCATGGATGTGTGTGATGTCCTTAGGTTAGTTAGTTTTAAGTAGTTCTAAGTTCTAGGGGACGATGACCTCAGATGTTAAGTCCCATAGTGCTCAGAGCCATTCGAACCATTCGTTAACATGCTAAGTTGCCTGTCGTTGTGTTCATGTTCTGAGTATTTTATAGTGCTTGTTCCATATGTGTACTTTTTATGAAAAAGCTAGATGGATGTGTCAATATGATTCTTAATATGTGGGTAACTTGCAGAATTTCGATTTCTCGCTCCAACATGGAGACTAGCTCCTATAGTGCTTAGACACGACAATGTACACTCCTGGAAATTGAAATAAGAACACCGTGAATTCATTGTCCCAGGAAGGGGAAACTTTATTGACACATTCCTGGGGTCAGATACATCACATGATCACACTGACAGAACCACAGGCACATAGACACAGGCAACAGAGCATGCACAATGTCGGCACTAGTACAGTGTATATCCACCTTTCGCAGCAATGCAGGCTGCTATTCTCCCATGGAGACGATCGTAGAGATGCTGGATGTAGTCCTGTGGAACGGCTTGCCATGCCATTTCCACCTGGCGCCTCAGTTGGACCAGCGTTCGTGCTGGACGTGCAGACCGCGTGAGACGACGCTTCATCCAGTCCCAAACATGCTCAATGGGGGACAGATCCGGAGATCTTGCTGGCCAGGGTAGTTGACGTACACCTTCTAGAGCACGTTGGGTGGCACGGGATACATGCGGACGTGCATTGTCCTGTTGGAACAGCAAGTTCCCTTGCCAGTCTAGGGATGGTAGAACGATGGGTTCGATGACGGTTTGGATGTACCGTGCACTATTCAGTGTCCCCTCGACGATCACCAGTGGTGTACGGCCAGTGTAGGAGATCGCTCCCCACACCATGATGCCGGGTGTTGGCCCTGTGTGCCTCGGTCGTATGCAGTCCTGAATGTGGCGCCCACATGCACGGCGCCAAACACGCATACGACCATCAGTGGCACCAAGGCAGAAGCGACTCTCATCGCTGAAGACGACACGTCTCCATTCGTCCCTCCATTCACGCCTGTCGCGACACCACTGGAGGCGGGCTGCACGATGTTGGGGCGTGAGCGGAAGACGGCCTAACGGTGTGCGGGACCGTAGCCCAGCTTCATGGAGTCGGTTGCGAATGGTCCTCGCCGATACCCCAGGAGCAACAGTGTCCCTAATTTGCTGGGAAGTGGTGGTGCGGTCCCCTACGGCACTGCGTAGGATCCTACGGTCATGGCGTGCATCCGTGCGTCGCTGCGGTCCGGTCCCAGGTCGACGGGCACGTGCACCTTCCGCCGACCACTGGCGACAACATCGATGTACTGTGGAGACCTCGCGCCCCACGTGTTGAGCAATTCGGCGGTACGTCCACGCGGCCTCCCGCATGCCCACTATACGCCCTCGCTCAAAGTCCGTCAACTGCACATACGGTTCACGTCCACGCTGTCGCGGCATGCTACCAGTGTTAAAGACTGCGATGGAGCTCCGTATGCCACGGCAAACTGGCTGACACTGACGGCGGCGGTGCACAAATGCTGCGCAGCTAGCTCCATTCGTCGGCCAACACCGCGGTTCCTGGTGTGTCCGCTGTGCCGTGCGTGTGATCATTGCTTGTACAGCCCTCTCGCAGTGTCCGGAGCAAGTATGGTGGGTCTGACACACCGGTGTCAATGTGTTCTTTTTTCCATTTCCAGGAGTGTATATTTTCGGTGGGCACACTATCTGCAGTGTGCGCAAGCTTATTTAAAGTTTTGTAGATATTACTTTCATTCATATATTCCTGTTAAAGCTAGTTCAGCGACCTGTAAGCTGAAGATATGATGTGTACGTTAAGAGTAGATCAATAATGAAAAGAGACTGTTACATCTGTTTCATGTGCGCCACGGACGGATTACCGCAAGACGAGGTTGGGATCTGATGTCTGGTTGTTTGAGCACAGTATTGCTGTGTCTGCGGTCATGTAATCTGTGGCAGCGCTGTAACAGACCAACCCTCTATCTCCACTTTTCTCAGGGGTGTAGTGCTGTGAGTATTGATTTTGTGTGTGTGTGTGTGTGTGTGTGTGTGTGTGTGTGTGTGTGTGTGTGTGTGGACGACCAAGTGCTGACATGTAAGTGCAAAATTTTTTTTCTCTTCTTCTGAAGGTGTCAGTGGTGTTTTTAAGATCTCTGTGTTTACGTAGCGTTTGTGCATATATACCTTTCTTTTCAGAAACTTAAATGATATTGTATTTTCCTTTTGCATTTTTCTTTATCTGACATTTGTAATTATGCGTTTCTGTAGCGGGTTGCACTGTAGGTATCTTTGTAAGTGTTTACAATCTCCTTCTATTTAGTATACTTTTCTTGACATTTGTTTGCATGTCATGGTATGAGATTGCGTTCTCCCGCCCCCCCCCCCCCCCCTCTCCAAGTCACCACCTCTGGAAGAGTTTCATATTTTCTTGTTTTTTTGCAATTCTCTACTAGAATTCGAAACCTTTTCTGTGCGGGAATGTAAGCATTGTTTTGTATCGTTGACTATCGATAGTCGCCTCTCTGTCGAGCACAGAGCAAGAGTGGGGAGTCGTGGCGTAGATTCCGTGGAGCGTGGGTGGAGTGTTTGTGTTGATGCCGTGGCTGCAGCATATATCTTACAAGTTACGGTTTACTAATTGAAAATGTTTGCCACACGATTTTTGCGTTTAATTTCAGTGTTCACGACGCAGTATCTATGTTTACTTAAAAGGTAATAATGTTTCTCGGCTTCGTGTGTCGTGTCGCGGGACCAACAATCAACTGCGTCGCGACGGTTACGGAAAAATAATGTGGACTAGTGTAATCCTCATTGCAATCTCTAAATGAAAGACACACACATCGTTTTGACTGACTGAATATCATGAGCGCAGTTACTTTCTGGTTCGTATATCGTACCCGAATTTTTTATGGAGCACCCGCGTAGTGATTCGGTCACGCGCATGCTTGTGTTATAAGGTATTGAACTGTTTAGTACCGTTGGAAGAACTGTGTCAATCGTCGGCGGATAAAACATCCGTTGGCCAATTATTAATTATATGTTCTATGCACCGTGATTTTGCATTGGATGTCATCATTTAGACAGGAAGCTTATACGTCACAACGAAAACGTGCTTGGAGTACAAATACTGTCCATTGGGGAATAATGTTAATTGTGAAGAGTGCAGCCCCACTATGTGCGAGTGTTAAATAGAATACAGTGAATTCTACCAGATCAACTTGGTATTGTTGGTGTGAATGGCTCCTCTCCCTGCTTCACAATAGTTATTACAGGACACATCATACCAGACAGTGCAGAGAGCAGCAGATCAATCGCCGTGGAAGGTTCAAGTAAGTGAGTTTAGGTTCAAAATGGTTCTGAGCATTATGGGACTTAACATCTGAGGTCATCAGTCCCCTAGAACTTAGAATTACTTAAACCTAACTAACCTAAGGACATCACATACATCCATGCCCGAGGCAGGATTCGAACCTGCGACCGTAGCTGTCACGCGGTTCCAGACTGTAGCGCCGGCGTCGGTTTAGGCACCTGGTCGATAAATATCTAGCTCCGTTCCTGTGTCCATGGCGTGTTGTACAGTCTCGAGTGCTGAAGGGTAGCAATTATTAGTGCTGCATATCTACCACCCTTTCCTCCCGGGCATGTTACATTATGGAACTTCACACCTACTTCAGTCGCGTGGGTTCAAATACTTTTAGTGCTTCAGTCCCGCAGGAAAGAGTTGAAGTTTTCGTCACTGCCATGGCAGCTGCAGTTATGAGCTCGGTGTGAAAGATGTGTGTTATTCTCTCAATTACCCTATTTTGCGTCAATTTCAATATCGACCTCCTACTTGCGTGATTATGGGTGCACATGGAGTGCAGTATGAGTGACTATAGACCTCAAATGGAAGTGCTCGTATCTTTTAGAGTCAATGACTGTGGGGTTCCCGATAAATGCACTTTATGTGTTCCACTTCGCTCCAATGTGCTCGGAATGACATAGACTATATGGCTACAGTTAGGTGAACGGTTAGGAATGTTATTTAGCAGCAAGAGTGATCTATGTTCCTGTAATCTTCCCCGACCGTTAGTCCGATGCCGAAGGAAGCGATAGGAGAGGTATTAGAAGAGGTAGTACTTCGTTACCTATGGAGATAACAACAGTAGCAGATGATGCACACTAACCTCTGTACTGGCCCGGCGTAACCGCTCACAGCAGCTATGAGTACATGATCAACTTCATCGCCCAAATTATCAGGTTTAATGCGAATATCTGGAAACCAGCAATCTGATAACGCGCACGTTGTCCAGCCACCTGCGATACTCTAGGTGAGTATAGGGTGGCCTAGTGGGTTCTCGCTGCCTATATTCGGTCTGTGCATTCGTAAAAGCCGCGAGCGAAACTGTTATTCTTCTGGGGGTCATACCTTGAGCTGTATTCATCAAAGCAGTCAAGTGTTTTGGACAGTCCTTAGTCTAATATTCAATAGTACAGAACAAGGATACTCTAGCCATCCTATAGCAGAGAGTCAAAACTTAGACGTTACACACTTCCTCCAGCCCAGGCAAGCTGAGCAAACCCGATGGTTCTTTTGTGTTACCATATGTGGTCTACGGTGGACCTTAGGTAGCTTGTGAAAGCACAACTTTTTCATTTGTAGTTACTGAGAAACCCTGAAGAATCATAATTTTTGAGTATGGAAAGTACCAGTTGGAGGGGGAGGGGAGTATGGCCACTTCTATAATTTCTATTCAAGACAGATCGTCAAAATTTTTACCATATGTTTATAAGATGATATTCCAGCGAAAATTCGAAATCTGTAGTACTTACGCAGAACCCGCAAAACCCGGTTTATAGCCATTTATGGACGGTGGACTGCAATTATCTAAATAGCTAACCATAGCACATGACTCAAATTTTAAATGTAAATTCTTTAGACACTCCTCTAGAAACACCATTTTCCCGTTTTGAAAACCTGTATCCGTTATCAAGATGTTAGTATACCAAAAGTACCCGTTGTGGGGTTTTTCGCATGTATCATTTATATTCATGGAAAACTGTAGAAATTTTTACCGTATCTTCTTAAGGTGGTTCGAAGTTACCGTACTTGTGTATAGAAAATACGCACGTAATATCTGGTCTCAGGCGTAAAGTTAGTTTTAACTGAAGCGGTAAGGGTTCTGAGACTGTATGCTTCACACCTATGCAAATATACGAAACATGGTATTGTTGGAAAAAAAAATTTGCTGAAAGTTATCTTAACATTTTTAAAGAAAACTTAAAATGATTCTAAAACTGTATGTAAAAATGGGAAGACTGCAGATTCAGTAAAATATTTCTAATAACATATTTCCTGTTTCAAGAAACAAATCACAAGCGGGACATTTGCGATAAAGTGCGATCAGTGGGCAAAGTATGTAGAAGAAATTGAAAGCAAACCATTTTGGTTTAATTTGGTTTAACTTTACATTATGTACGCTTATTTGTTGTTGATACGTGTCGAAATATGTAGATTTACCGACGTACATAAATAAAGTGTCAAAACTTTACTGACCTACAGAATTCATTTTATATAAGCAACGCACTTTGCTGTAATGGGGTTAATAAATGTAACCAGTTGAAAAATATTCCTGTCGGAGCACTAAAAGCCGAATAGACTCCACTTTAAAAGACTCTTACGGGAAGGTGGAGAACCAGCTGCCTCAATCGTCATTGAGGCTTCCTAATCAAAACTTTTGTCAAGGGGAGAGGTTCTTGCTGAAAGAGAGTAGCAGAGAGACAGTAACGGTGGGAGACAGATCAGTTAGTGCAAATGGGAGAAAAGAAGAATGAGGACAGCGTTGGTGAGAAAGAGAGGTGGATGAAGACAGTAGCGATAGGAGACTAAGAGAGAGGAGTTGGTCAGTGAGATACAGTTGCAGTAAAATAGGTAGAGACGTGGGTGGAGTTAGGAGCAGTGGGAGCAAAGGAGCGAAGAGAGAGTGGAGATGAAAAATACAGATGAGTAAAGACCACAGATAGGCTTGGGGGTCTGGATCTTCCCAGAGCGGTGAACTTTAGCACGTAGATATAGGGTACAGAGAATTTTCGACCGTAAGTTGAAATACTTTGGTACAGGGGATAACATAAGTGGGACCCCTCAGAATTTCTAACCTGACGAGGTATAGTGGAGACAGTGGCAATGGGAAAGAAAAGGAAAAGGAGACAATGTAACTGAGAGCGGAGACAGTGGCAAGTGGATATACTGTAAATCAAAGCAAAAGCAAAAAAAAAAAAGAAACCGTGGGATATATATATATATATATAGACAATGACAATAAGAAAATGCTGAGTAAGAAGGCTTCACCACGAAAACAACTTAAAATTTTATGTGTAAAAAGGAAGCAAATATGTTCGCATGCCACAATTTTTAATGAGGAAGGAGGATTTAGGACTGATGCGGGTGTTTTTCCACTTTCCTGTGACAATCTTTTATTGAGGAACATAGTCTCCTTTCTGGTGTTCCAACAAAAGCTTTTCTCTCTGGTAGAGGAACATACAGCCTGGCAGATTAGTATGGCTATTCTCCATCGACGTCAGCAACTATCAGGGTCTCACGCAAGAGCAAGTCCTATGTCAAAACCAGTGGTATTGTGGACGTATTCGTTAAAGTTTCTGGCTGAGAAGCAACGAATACGATACATAGCTGCAAAGGAATGCAGTTAGCTGACAGGTTTCATCACTCCTGAGAACGTAGAACAGCTTAGTCACCTCAATATCAGAAAGACTCCATAACATGGCCGTCTGATAAATCTGTATCTACAGCAGCTCCTCTCAAAAGTAAGTCATCGTAAAGTAAATGACATACTCCACAAAGTAACGACATACATCAGACTGGGCACTATCCTGAGGCAGCTAAACGTTCCGGGGTGCCGAGGAACAGGCTATACGAAAGGTAGAGTTCTTATTCAATGCTTCGACAGCTCGCACAAAACGTTCCGGGGTGCCGAGGAACAGGCTATACGAAAGGTAGAGATCTTATTCAATGCTTCGACAGCTCGCACAAAACGTTCCGGGGTGCCGAGGAACAGGCTATACGAAAGGTAGAGTTCTTATTCAATGCTTCGACAGCTCGCACAGGGGTCAGACCATCTATTACGGGTGATAGTAATTGAACCTTACAACCCAGCCATCAAAGGACCTAGTGCTCAGTAAGTCCATTCCCGAGTGAACTTGAAACTATTTGACAAATTATGCCGGCTCACACTGCCGTTGCATCTCCTTTTTTTTTGGTCATCAGTCTACTGACTGGTTTGATGCGGCCCGCCACAAATTCCTTTCCTGTGCTAACCTCTTCATCTCAGAGTAGCACTTGCAACCTACGTCTTCAATTATTTGCTTGACGTATTCCAATCTCTGTCTTCCTCTACAGCTTTGTCCTCTACAGCTCCCTCTAGTACCATGGAAGTCATTCCCTCATGTCTTAGCAGATGTCCTATCATCCTGTCCCTTCTCCTTATCAGTGTTTTCCACATATTACTTTCCTCTCCGATTCTTCGTAGAACCTCCTCATTCCTTACCTTATCAGTCCACCTAATTTTCAACATTCGTCTATAGCACCACATCTCAAATGCTTCGCTTCTCTTCTGTTCCGGTTTTCCCACAGTCCATGTTTCACTACCATACAATCCTGTACTCCAGACGTACATCCTCAGAAATTTCTTCCTCAAATTAAGGCCGCTATTTGATATTAGTAGACTTCTCTGGGCCAGAATGCCTTTTTTGCCATAGCGAGTCTGCTTTTGATGTCCTCCTTGCTCCGTCCGTCACTGGTTATATTACTGTCTAGGTAGCAGAATTCCTTAACTTCATTGACTTCGTGACCATCAATCCTGATGTTAAGTTTCTCGCTGTTCTCATTTCTACTACTTCTCATTACCTTCGTCTTTCTCCGATTTACTCTCAAACCCTACTGTGTACTCATTAGACTGTTCATTCCGTTCAGCAGATCATTTAATTCTTCTTCACTTTCACTCAGGATAGCAATGTCATCAGCGAATCGTATCATTGATATCCTTTCACCTTGTATTTTAATTCCACTCCTGAACCTTTCTTTTATTTCCATCATTGCTTCCTCGATGTACAGATTGAAGAGTAGGGGCGCAAGGCTACAGCCTTGTCTTACACCCTTCTTAATACGAGCACTTCGTTCTTGATCGTCCACTCTTATTATTCCTTCTTGTTTGTTGTACGTATTGTATACGACCCGTCTCTCCCTATAGCTTACCCCAACATTTTTCAGAATCTCGAACAGCTTGCACCATTTTATATTGTCGAACGCTTTTTCCAGGTCGACAAATCCTGTGAAAGTGTCTTGATTTTTCTTTAGCCTTGCTTCCATTATTAGCCGTAACGTCAGAGTTGCCTCTCTCGTCCCTTTACTTTTCCTAAAGCCAAACTGATCGTCACCTAGCGCATTCTCAATTTTCTTTTCCATTCTTCTGTATATTATTCTTGTAAGCAGCATCGATGCATGAGCTGTTAAGCTGATTGTGCGATAATTTTCGCACTTGTCACCTATTGCCGACTTCGGAATTGTGTGGGTGATGCTTTTCCGAAAGTCAGATGGTATATCGCCAGACTCATATATTCTACACAGCAACGTGAATAGTTGTTTTGTTGCCACTTCCCCCAATGATTTTAGAAACTCTGATGGAATGTTATCTATCCCTTCTGCTTATTTGACCGCAAGTCCTCCAAAGCTCTTTTAAATTCCGATTCTAATACTGCATCCCCTATCTCTTCTAAATCGACTCCTGTTTCTTCTCCTATCACATCAGACAAATCTTCACCCTCATAGAGGGTTTCAATGTATTCTTTCCACCTATCTGCTCTCTCCTCTGCATGTAACAGTGGAATTCCCGTTGCACTCTTAATGTTACCACCGTTGCTTTTAATGTCACCAAAGGTTGTTTTGACATTCCTGTATGCTGAGACTGTTCTTCCGACAATCATGTCTTTTTCGATGTCTTCACATTTTTCCTGCAGCCATTTCGTCTTAGCTTCCCTGCACTTCCTATTTATTTCATTCCTCAGCGACTTTTATTTCTGTATTCCTGATTTTCCCGAAACATGTTTGTACTTCCTCCTTTCATCAATCAACTGAAGTATTTCTTCTGTTACCCATGGTTTCTTCGCAGCTACCTTCTTTGTAGCTATCTTTTCCTTCCCAACTTCTGTGATGGCACTTTTTAGAGATGTCCATTCCTCTTCAACTGTACTGTCTACTGCGCTATTCCTTATTGCTGTATCTATAGCGTTAGAGAACTTCAAACGTATCTCGTGATTCCTTAGTACTTCTGTATCCCACTTCTTTGCGTATTGATTCTTCCTGACTAATGTCTTGAACTTCAGCCTACTCTTCATCACTACTATATTGCGATCTGAGTCTATATCTGGTCCTGGGTACGCCTTACAATCCAGTATCTGATTTCGGAATCTCTGTCTGACCATGATGTAATCTAATTGAAATCTTCCCGTATCTCCCGGCCTTTTCCAAGTATACCTCCTCCTCTTGTAATTCTTGAACAGGGTATTCGCTATTACTAGCTAAAACTTGTTACAGAACTCAATTAGTCTTTCTCATCCTTCATTCCTTGCCCCAAGCCCATATTCTCCTGTAACCTTTTCTTCTACTCCTTCCCCTACAACTGCATTCCAGTCGCCCATGACTATTAGATTTTCGTCCCCCTTTACATACTGCATTACCCTTTCAATATCCTCATACACTTTCTCTGTCTGTTCATCTTCAGCTTGCGACGTCGGCATGTATACCTGAACTATCGTTGTCGGTGTTGGTCTGCTGTCGATTCTGATTAGAACAACCCGGTCACTTAACTGTTCACAGTAACACACCCTCTGCCCTACCTTCCTATTCATAACGAATCCTACACCTGTTATACCATTTTCTGCTGCTGTTGATATTACCCGATACTCATCTGACCAGAAATCCTTGTCTCCCTTCCACTTCACTTCACTGACCCCTACTATATCTAGATTGAGCCTTTGCATTTCCCTTTTCAGATTTTCTAGTTTCCCTACCACGTTCAAGCTTCAGACATTCCACGCCCCGACTCGTAGAACGTTATCCTTTCGTTGATTATTCAATCTTTTTCTCATGGTAACCTCCCCCTTGGCAGTCCCCTCCCGGAGATCCGAATGGGGGACTATTCCGGAATCTTTTGCCAATGGAGAGATCATCATGACACTTCTTCAATTACATGCCACATGTCCTGTGGATACACGTTACGTGCCTTTAATGCAGTGGTTTCCATTGCCTTCTGCATCCTCATGTCGTTGATCATTGTTGATTCTTCCGCCTTTAGGGGCAATTTCCCACCCCTAGAACAAGAGAGTGCCCTGAACCTCTATCCGCTCCTCCGCCCTCTTTGACAGGGCCGTTGGCCGAATGAGGCTGACTTCTTATGCCGGGGAGATGTTCGGGTATAGTACAGCCGATGTACGACTCATCAGTTTCTTTAGCTGGAGTTTTGCGCTATGTAAGTAACGTAGTAATTCCAGTTCTTAGGATAAGTCTTCCTGGTTATTTACTTTCCTGTCGACAGAATATGGACTGATGACACTCTACTCAGTCTTTCTATCAAGGGACGCCTTTGTTACGTGTTTGTCCCGTCCAGGTATATCGTCAGTAATTAATCCATTGTGGATTGCAGAATGACCAGATCACCCACGGAATGCCACGAAAACATTCCCGAGGCCATAACGCTCCCTCCTCCGGCCTGGCACGTTCCGACGACTGTTGCTGCGTGTTTCCTTTCAGGTGTTCCACGCCTATGGAGCATTAAACGTGATCCATATCAAAATGCCACCAGGAACCACTCAATGAACGTATAGATGCGATATTCACATGTAATTTGCCAGCCGGCCGGAGTGGCCGTGCGGTTCTAGGCGCTACAGTCTGGAGCCGAACGACCGCTACGGTCGCAGTTTCGAATCCTGCCTCAGGCATGGATGTGTTTGATGTCCTTAGGTTAGTTACGCTTAATTAGTTCTAAGTTCTAGGCGACTGATGACCTCAGAAGTTAAGTCGCATAGTGCTCAGAGCCATTTGAACAATTTTTTTTGGAATTTGCCACCTTCCTCGCTGATAAATAACAGTCAGTATGGGTGCTTCAACGAAGTGCCTCCTGCTTAGGCCCACACGCAGCAACGTTCGCTGAACGGCCGTTGAGGAAACACTATTGGTAGCCCCTTGGTTCTCCTGGGTGGTCAGTTGCTCCACAATTACACATCGTACACATATCCCTAGCCGTCGTTCGACCCTGTCATCTTTGGCCCGTGCCACACCACCGTTACCTCGGCGCCGATTTTGGATAGCACCACTTTAGTATGGAAGGTAAACTTTAACGACGGCGGCACACAAACAGTTTACAGACTTAGCCGCTTTTGATATGCTTCTGCCCTTGGACCGAAAACCAATGACCATGCCCTTTTACACATAAGAAAAATCGCTCCGTTTCCGCATTACGACGATGACTGCATTGTTTTCTGCGTCCTCTAACACGATTTATATACCCTTCACTACAAGTGCTGCCACTTATCCTACGTGTGTGTTTATTGTTTGATGACGTAGAACAAAGACGGTGGTCATATTAATGTGATTTATTCGTGTAGAAACTGAAACGTCACGGAGTTTACCAGTTTTATTTGCATTCGGAAGGACCGTTCACTTGCCGGGGACTACGGTGTAGAGTCTAATAGGGACGACAGTGGATGCCAGAGCTTTACTTGTCTTTTCGTACGCCTTACGTGTCATAATGACAGACACGAACACAGGTCGACAATGCTGCAACTTTGACATCAAAGCAGTTAACTCACCTGCACACTGATACATCCTTATTGAATAAGATATGTCACTGCCAGAAAATGCAGAAGCTCTGAAATTTCCTACCAGTAATACAGAAATTTCGTACAAGCAACACACCAATTTCAGCGTACAGCTTTTGCGTGGTTCCCTGCGCCTCTTGAATAAACATCGGCGCGTCTTGGCCCGCCTTGTGCATTATTCATGGTTAGTTCGAATTTGCGTGAGGGACGGTCTGGACGTGCAAGCCGCGCGGTGGTTTTGTCGCCTCCTGTTGCGCCGCCCCACAGAAATTCCGTATTCTGTTTTCGACGTTTTACATAAGGAGTAAATCAGTTTTCGCTCAGCAGCACACGATCTGCGGGAAACTGAGACTGGAGGGAGAAGTGGAATAGCTAGTACAAGCCCGGATTCACCTATGAAACTTTCTGCTGACAGCGAGGCGGCAGTTATCACACCCCAGTATTGTTTTGAATCCATGACGTTACACCGTCTTCAGAAGGTCTAAGTAGAAATTTACGCTAAATTAACACAAGAAGAAAGAGTTTACGAGAAAAATCGACCATCCGAAGGAATTATGATCCACAAAGGAGGTTTCTAATGGGAAAACATTGGCTTCAAGGTGGAGATTTTGAAACCGCACGTTCTATAAATTTGATGATAAGAAAGTAGAAAACTCGAAGACGAAATAAAAAGGAGAGATTTAATTGGTGCTGCAAATTTAGTGAATATTTCACAGCTGTCCGTCTAGCAGCCTTAATCCGCCAGGGAGTATCCAAACGGTGCACAGATTGTTGTAAGGGTTTATTCTGAATAGAGAGGTGTTACATTAATCAAGAAAGTATATAGGAAGTTTTACTGGAAGACAGAGGCTGCCTGTGAATAGGAAGAGAAACTAAAAAATTCAGAAATAAACTGGCCATTGACAAGGAACCCGCTGAGAGAGCTACAGACCAAAATTTTCGTTAAAACCATTACTGACTGGAACAAAAAAATTAAAAAAAATAGAACGCCAGTGTGCCCAAGCATTGAGCTAAGTATCAGAGCACGGTGTAAGAACGTGAAACGAGATGATGTGACCATTTCTTTTTAATGTTTCAAACTAAAATAACTAAAAACTACGGCGTACTTGTGCGTATGCATCCCAAACCCTCGGCACCCGTCGACAAAATGAACATTACACCATTCTCGCTTCCTGCACTGACGGACGTATCAGTTCAGTATCACTCTGAAGAAAGATGAATCATGTGACTGTTATCGACTAGTAGCAACACACGCACACAAACACACACACACACACACACACACACACACACACACACACACACACACTGTTGTCTTGTACACATACACATACAAAGGAACGCACACACACACACACACACACACACAAATTCACTCTTACACAAAACACATGCTTGGAAGGAAATGATATAAATGAGAATACTGGGGTATCTTAAGGAATGTCGTTAAGGAATTCCATCCATGAGTTTACGAACTGAATGCACAAATTCTAGTAGTACATTTTGATAGCCAGGAAACGTCCAGTCAAAGTTAGCTCCTCATATCAATGCGGAATGAGAAATGTGCAATTTTCTGGCTAAAAACTTGCTACAGAAAATACTGCCCTGCCAATAAGAAGCAAATAATAATATGGTGGGTGTTACACAGAGGGCTCACCATTCCAGATACCAGCGTTAGCAACTCGAGCAGCTCACTACATCGGTTGCTGCTGGTACGTGAGACCAGGGAAGCGAATAAGAGCCGAACGTCCTGTCGACGTTGAAGGTATTAAAGACAGCGCCAAACATCGGACTGAGTAAGGACGTCGAATAAAATGGGCCATGTTCTTTCCAGAGGAACCATCCCTACATCAGGAGATATCAAATTGAATCAGGTCTTAATACAGTTTCTCACAAACGACTTCTAATCAAACTGGACTGGACTGGATTCGTGATTTTCTGTCAGAAAGGTCACAGTTCGTAATAACTGACGGATGGTCATCGAGTACAAAAGAAGTGGCTTCCCCCAAAGGAGTATTCTAGGCTCTCTGCTGCTTCAAATCTACATAAATTATTTAGGAATCAATCTGAGTGGCATTCTTAGATTGTTGATAGGTGATGCTGTCCAAATGCGTACAAAAAAGGATCTGCTAAATTTCGATTACAGGATAAAACACACAAATTTAAAGATAGAAAATTCAACTAAATGCTTATGGATTACAGCTACGAATAACTTAAATTGGAACGATCACATAGATAATCTTGTGGTGAAAGCAGACCGAAAATGTTGGTCACTTTGAAAATGCAACAGATCTACTGGAGAGACTCCAGAATGAGATTTTCACTTTGCAGCGGAGTGAGCGCTGATATGAAACTTCCTGGCAGATGAAAACTGTGTGCCAGGCCGAGACTCGAACTCGGAACCTTTGCCTTTCGCGGGCAAGTGCTCTACTTACTGAGCTACCCAAGTACGACTCACGCCCCGTCCTCACAGCTTTAATTCTGTTAGTACTGGAGAGACTACTTACACTACTCTGTCCACCCTGTACCGAAATATTGTTAAGCTGCATGGAATACACTCAGAAAGGATCAATGGAGGACATTGAAAATGTTCAAAGACGGGTAGCGCGGTTTTTATTATCGCAATATAGTGGCGAGAGGGCCACGGATATGTTACGCGTATTGGGTCGCAATCATTAAAGCAAAGGGAATTTTCGTTGTGGCAGAATCTTGTCATGAAATTTCCAAGAGCATCTTTGTCCTCAGCGTGTCAAAATATTTTGATGATGATGATGATCATAATAAAATAAGAGAAGTTAGATTGGCACGGAAAGATTTAAGTGTCTATTTTTCCGCACGCTGTTCGACAGTGGAACGATATAGAAATGGCTTGACGATGGTTCGATGATCTCTCTGCCAGGCACTTAGTTGTGAATTGCAGAATAATCTTGTAGATGTAGAAAAACGTAAATCTGGATGGCTGGGCAGTGGTTTGAACCGTCATCATCCTGAATTCGGGACCGGTGTCTCACCACTTCATCACGTCACTTGCCCCAATCTGTTAATATCACAGTTGTTATAGAGTGAGCAGAAAGTTATCTGTACAAGAGTCGGTGGCAGAAACTTCCCAACTTCTGTAAGGCTGTATTTTCGGAAATTTAAACCTTATAATCGCAGCGGGTATTGAAATAAATCTGCCTTGTTTCTTAAATCCTACCCCAAATGCACCAACGTTGGGCCATTACACCTCAAGTACTGAGAAAAGCTTTTACCGCCTGTTTGCTATGTAACAGAACGAAATTCTAGGCCACCCCAGTGGCCTTCAGTTTAGGTTGGGATCTTTGCGGTTCGATCCGTCAATTTGACCTAATTTAAATCGATACATTCCGCTCTGTATAACAAAACGAAATTCTTAGACCCAGACACGAAAGACAAATTCAGACTCGTACAACATATCCAGTTAATTTCATTGTCGTGTGAACGCCCTTTATCAGCCGCGTGTTAAGTCATCAGAAGCCCATCTGATACCTAAATCGTATTCCATCACATGAATAAACTTCTTACTGCACCACACATCAACTCGAGCACGAATGTTCGAAAACCACTTAGAGTTACAGGCATCACAAGTTTTACACACTCCTGAAGGACAAAATTACTTTATCATTGCTTATTTTATAATGTTACACTAGTCCTGAAATCTACTATCAAGATGACGGATTTACTGATGAGCAGGGTTTCGCTATATTTGTTTCGCAGCCGAATTATGATATCTACATTGTTCAAAACAGCAAATGTTAATAAATTTCATTTTTCGACGTCAGTTCATACTCTGTAGTTAAACAAAAGTAATTCACTAATGGCACTTCAAATTACAATCGCATTTTCCACTGGACACGTTAAGAGAAACTTCGAATTCGAACCAGTACAGCCGCGCTGTTTGGAAGCCCTAGATCTGGTAGACAACCAGAAGAAAGGACACGGCTGTAAGATATTTGTAAATGTCGTGCGGTCGAATATTCTGATGCATGTTCTACATTATGTGGGCGCTGCTAATGGTGAACTAGGTGTTAGTCTCAGAGGACAAGGCTATGTCCGATCCTCATCTTTCTTCCACATGAAGTCATAATATTAGTTTACAACCGTTCATTTTTAATCATTTGCATTAAGTGTAGCTTTGAAGTAGACTGATGGTATTTTGTGAAGTGAAGTGTCAACAAGTGTAGTTAGAGTCAAGTTATTCAGTTCGGTTGCTTCAACAAGTCTGCCAGGAACGTTGCAAACATCCTATACGCCTGTACGCCCGTCTAACTGCCGCGGAATTCAGAAATGCGTGACAACTCCTGTTTATTGCAAACAACCACTTCACTTCACAGTTTGGAGTTGACACTGGTTGTAGAAAATAAACGTAAACCGGACTGGAATTCTTGAAATCATGTGCAAATAGTTCAATCATTCACTGTGTGTGCCACAAACGCTCTGTTGATGCCTAAGACGATTTACACCACTACAGTAAAATGTAACTGATAAATCACATGGTTGTATTTCACTTGCGCCCTATCTGTGAACATAAGCCTTGGACATAAGCCTTGAACATCTGTAAATGACGATCTATTTGGCTCTAGGAAATAAGACGCCAGCAGGGACGCAATTCTGACGTTGTGCTCGATAATGGAAAGGAAGGTTGAAGAAAAATCAAGACATGTTCCTATGATTTTTCGACCTGAAAAAAGCGTTCCAGATTATAAAATAGTGCAAGATTTTAAATATGTACGAAAATTGGGGTAAGCTACGTGAAAAGGACGGGTAACATAAAATATGTACAAGAACCAATTGGGAGCAATAAGAGTTGAAAACCAAGAATGAAGTGCACAGATAAAAAAGGGTATGAGACAGTGATTTAGTTTTTCCCACTTCTGTTCAGTCTCTATGTCGAGTTAGCAACAACGGAAATAAAAGAAAGTGTGGGATTAAAAGTAAAAGGGAAATAATATGAATGTTAAGTCATCCTCAGTGAAAGTGAAGAAGAATTACAAGATGTACTGAGGGGAAAGAAGACACTAATGAGTACACGATATGGACTGAGAATAAGTAGAAGGAATACGAAAGTAATGATAAGTAGCACAAATGAGAACAGTGAGAAGCTGAAAATTATGTTTCGTGATCATGAAGTAGACGAGTTAAGGAATTATGCTACCTTGTTAATAAATAATCCATGACGGACGGAGCAAGGGGGACATAAAAATCAAACTAGCACCGGCAAACAGGGATTTCCTGGCCGAAAGAAGTCTACTGGTATCAAATATAGGTCTCAATTTGAAAAATAAGTTTCTGAGAAAGTACGTTTGTTGAACCACAGCTTTGTATGGCACTGGGACATGGCTGCGAGTGAACCGTAGCGGCTTGCGTGAGACCGCGCGCGTCATCTACTGGTGCCAATTGTGCGCGCTTTCCATCGATTCTGATCCTCGTCGTATCACCTTTGCTGGGTTGTGTGTTTCCTCTGGAGTTATGTGATGGTGAGTGGTGTTTCAGACAGAGCTAGACGGATATGCCTGAGTACCCGGCTCTCTGGCGACTGCAGCGAGTTGGGCTAGGAGAGCCCTCGTTTTCCTGCAGCGTTGACCGTTGCTACCGGCGAGTTTAGCGGGCAAGCAGTGGCTCTCGTCGTGTGAAACTTGATTGCGACGTGCATCAGTCAGTATACGCCAAGTTGTATTGAACAACTTGTTAGCAGCCACCAGTAGCAGGGCAATATTATCCGACGCCTACCTGGAGTCATGAAGCTATTGGCTTCCTCGGTATTTGTTTGAAATTATCTTTGAAGATTGTTTACTAAGTACTGTTAATTCTGACCGGTGTGAGCTGGCCAGGAATCCAGTTTCTGTATGCCTTTCGGTGACCCCTTTGGGGCTGTGTGCCTCAATCTGGAGGTTTGTGTATGCACAAAACTAGTATTTTGTAGTGTTCATCTCGTACTTGAAATCATGGTTTGTTATTATTGAGATATTTCTGTTTGTTGTAGACCTCAAAGCTTCATAAATCGTTTGAAATTGATGCCAGCACCAAATTTAAGTTTGGCGCGGATTGCTTCATCAACTATGTATTGTGACAACTGGATGATATATTCTTATTCACATGTATGCTGAATTTCCTACTTTCTGAGCCATGAGACTGTTACTTATGTCCTCTGAAGCAACTGTTTATAATTTAATTTTGGGACTCACTCACAAAGCGTAATCTATAGTGCTTAAAATATCGACTTTCTTCTTGAACAAAGGCTCCGGACAGTCAGCTTAGTACCTAATGCGCACGAATACATATGGTGTAGCGCGTATTGCCACATTCACCTGCAACTCACGCAAGAAGCGCATCGTCACTCACAGATGGAGCACAAAGCTTTTGGCTTGTCGCAACCTTTCAGAAGTAAATTTCATAGGTGTAAAAGGATTTTTGAGTTGCCATCATCCGCAGCAAGCACATAAACATTCGTTTTGTAAATGAAAACTGCCTTAACCTGCTGCAATTTCTTCCATACTCGTCTCGCCTTTTTCTTTAAGGCATTTTCAGTGGAATCTATAATGATAAAGTTTTGTTTTTATATGTGATATTTGTAGATTATAAAAGAGTTCAAGTCTTTTTTTTTCATGTAAATAAGTGATCACTTACAGTTCTTCAGGTTTTTGGCTGGCATAAGCGTTTCCTGTCATCTGCTCACATGCTGGGAGTCGCAGTTCCCTTACGAAACATAAGCACGTCTTCATGTTACGATTTTACTTCTTCACAATTTTCATATTGTTTGAGCTAACTGCTGTGGAACACTACTAGTCTTCAGTCGTTATTTGTAGATAATTTACCGAAAAACTGCCATTTAAAGTCGTAACTACTGTGTGTTCTCTTTACACTGATGAGCTAAAACATTATGACCACCTACTTAAAAGCGTGTTGGTCCAACTCTGGAAAGCAGTTCAGCAGTGATTTAACGTACCATAGATTCTACGAGTACTTGATAAGTAGTCAGAGGTTTGTGGCCCCAGATGCCTAGGCACAGACCACACACTTCCCGTAATTTACGGTCGGTTGGTTTGTGGTGCGGGGCTGGTGCCCTATAGCGTCTCTGCTGGGTTTCGTCGGATTCAGGTAAGCCGAATTTGATGACTAAGACATCAAACTGAGTTCACTGTCGTACTCCTTAAACCATTTCAGCGCGATTCCGGCCTTGTAACAGGGACAGTTACCCCGATGAAGATGCCACCGCTCATGGGGAAGACATCAAGCTTAAGGGGTTACAGATTGTCTCTAATGATGTTCACGTAATCCACTGCTGTTATGCTGCCTTAGATTACTACCGCTAATCCCATGTAAGCCCAGGTGAATGTCCCCCAGGTGAATGTCCCTCACAATACTGCTTTGCTACAGTGGGGTGGTGCATGTTTCGAGCAGCCGTTTGCCTGGTTACGGCGTATCTGGACACGATCAACGACTTTATGTAACAATAAACGTGATTCATCCGACCAGGTGGTACGATTCCTTTGAGCCGCAGTCCAGTTTCGATGATCCCCCGCCCTCGGTAATCTTAACAATGTTGTTGGGTCATCATGTGAACACGTAGGGGCCTTCTGTTCAAAAATGGTTCAAATGGCTCTGAGCACTATGGGACTTAACATCTGAGGTCATCAGTCCCCTAGAACTTAGAACTACTTAAACCTAACTCAACTAAGGACATCACACACATACATTCCCGAGGCAGGATTCGAACCTGCGACCGTAGCTGTCTCGCGGTCCCAGACTGAAGCGCCTAGAACCGGCCTTCGGTTGCGGAACACCATGTTCAGCACTGTGCGCTGAACAGTGTGCTCCAGAACATTTGTGCCTGCGCCAGGACTGTACTCTGCCGTCAGATCTGGCACACATCGCCGCCTATCCTCCTTTAGAGAGCGGGCAAGCCTCAGATCCGAGGTCAAACTTCCTATAGCCTACTCATGTTTTAAGCATTGTTCATCTCCTTTCCATAGACGCTCAAGGAAGTAGCACGCGAACAGCGTCTATTCTCTTACACAGAGAGATTGTTAGTGTGTGTGTGAGAGAGACTGTGCGTACGTATAGGTTGTCATTTCTGTGTGTGTGTGTGTGTGTGTGTGTGTGTGTGCATTTTTGTATCTAAGACGGAGAGAGAGAGAGAGAGAGAGTGTGTATGTACTTTTGTGTGCGTGCGTGTATCTCGGTTGTTATTCAGGGCGAGTTACAAGAAGTTGAGTATGAACATAAGAGCTTCAGAGTGGTTGAAAGTTTTTGTGTTGAGCTGATTTGAGTTTTGGTTTAAATATTTTGTAAAGGGGTTCATGGACGTGTGAAAGTAAAGAGGTTGGGTAGTACGTATTTTTCATGATAGTAATCCTTTCTTCTAGTGTCACTCTATTATTTTATCTATTAACGTAAACAGTGAGTTGTTTGTCATGTGTACGTGATAATCCAACAGTGTTTTCTTCTCTGCTTTGGTTTGTTGTATTTGGTAATTTTCTTGCTAGAAAACAGAGTTGAGTAGTCTCTCGTTGTTAGCATATACCTCTTTAGATTGGCAACATGTACGTAACAAATCAAGCAGGTACAAAATAGAAGTGAACATTCAGTAGTTATGATTTTAAACCACAGTTTTCGGTAAAATACCTACAACTAATGACAGAAGACTAGTAGTGCTGTGGCCGAGTGTCTCTAGGTGTCTCTAGGTGGCTCAGTCCGCTGCTGCTGCGGTCGCAGGTTCGAATCCTGCCTCGGGCATGGATGTGTGTGATGTCCTTTGGTTAGTTAGGATTAAGTAGTTCTTAGTGTAGGGGACTGATGACCTCAGATGTTGAGTCCCATAGTGCTCAGATCCATTTGAACTAATAGTGCTTCACAGCAATTAGTGCAAACATATGAAAACTGTGAAGAAAAAAGTTCGTAACATAAAAAAGTGCGACATCAAGCATGTGACAAGATCAGAGAAAATGCAGATGCCAGCAAAAAACGCTAAGAACGTTAAATAATTGCTTACTTACGTAAGAAACAAGACGCGAACTGTTTTATAGTCTACAAATATCGCATATCAAAACAAAACTGTATCGTTATAGATTCCACAGAAGATGCCTAAAAGGAAAAGGTGAAACATGTCTAGAAGAAATAAAATAAGCTCCAGCAAGAAAAGGCGGTTTTTTATTTACAGAACGAATATTCCATAAGTGTACTTCAGATGAGTGTTAAGATCAACGATTGAATATATCGTCAGACTGATGTCAAGTGATATACAGTTCTCATACAGAGACATTAAACTAGCTTATTGTTTCACAACTGGCAAACGAATAGTTTTGTGTGTGTATGTGTGTGTGTCTGTGTGTATGTGTGTCTAAGTGTGTGCACGCGCGCGCTCATTGGTGGTAGGGTGGCTGTGTGGGTAAGTCTTTCTCTGATTTATACATAAATGGAAAGAGAGCTTCGTTGTCACCACTGTACCTGATAAACTTTGTACCGTCACATTACAGTGCTGTCAAATATGTTCTCACGTCGCAGAATTAATTGTCTCTCAGTGATGTACGTTCCCCAGCAGTGCGACAGCACGTGCCCCAGTCAAGAGATCCGCCTCGGCCCACACGTGCCGCAGCCTTTTTTGGGCGCGCCTCTCATATCCGTTTCGGCCTGAGCTGCCGCTCGTTTCCTGCAGCAATCGGTCCGAATCAATTCAGAACAACGGCGCCAGTCTTTCTGAGCCGCCACGCCCACCAAAATGGCTCTGTGCAAAATCGAGCGCACGCAGCCACGCTTCTGGTAATTGCTTCATTTTTCAGCGAAATTCCACATGATTCAGTAATCGACCACGAATTTCTGAATACAGGAACGAAGAAAATAGCCAACACGGTCAACGGGCTACGGCCAGTTCCACGAGATTGGGTTTCCGCGGCATGCGCGTATTTCAGGCGTGAAATGCTGAGTAGTAATCAAAACAGAATCTAATGAACGTGCGGGTAAAACAGTGCTGCACTAGCCCTGTCAGTACAGGCGGCTGCACAGGAATCCTTTTAATAACGTGAGCCAATGCGAATCCCTAAAGAGTGGTCCCAAAAACGAATAGCTACCACGCCGCAACAAATTGCACCCATTTCCGCATTTGTGTCTGACACAACGCATTTCAATGCATTGCAGTGTGTAAGTGAATGAAGTGTCGTACTTGTAGGTGCGACTGTTACCCGTGGTTTACGGAACCATTTAGTGAGCAAAAATAGCACAGTTGTTGTGGGACTATAGATTAAATTTTCAGTAGTACATTCCTTCAAAAGGGGACGGTCAGTAACGCCACTAACGGCGAATCTTTACAGAGTTGTATCGTAGCTCCCAACGCTTTTTTAGTAGGCTGTGTTTCTGGATTGGAATCGCTCTCATCTAAATTTATATTCCAAAACCTGTCTTACACTGTGGCAAAGAATATTTCCGGTGAAACTATGATTTCCCCCTCTCTGCTCCATGTGTCAGTGATATTTGGGAAGAACCGCTTTTGGTAAGCCTTGTGAGAACTCTGATTTGCTCGTTGTTACCATTTTCAAAGATATATGTTCGAGAAGAAAACGTTTCTTGGAACTTGTGCTGTCAGCAACAAATCTCTCTGTGACAGTCAACTCTTCTCCTGTATCGTATACCACGGGAGTCTGCTACACATCTGTGTAATGCTCTTGTGCTTACTAAATTATCCTGTGACTTAACGTCCCTTTCCTTTGGATTTTCACTGTCTCTTAAATTAATGAGTCTTAGACTGATGACAGTACTAAAAAACCAGTCAAACAAGTGTTTTGCTACCCGATTCTTCCGCTGATGAATTACATTACCTTAACATTCTTCCAGTGCATCCGAGTCTGACATGTAAACGATTTTGGTATTATTACAGTTAAAGTTGATGCGTACTGTTACACCTGGGTGTTTTACGGTTGTTATTGTTTCCAGTGACTTTTTCCTCTATGATATAATTCAACTGTCATCAGTATTTCCGTGGTTTTGGATCAGTACTTTCCTCTTATGAATGCAGAGGATCAACTTGTAACTTCTACATTTACCGCTGATCCGCCGTAGGTCTTCCTATACTTCACTCTAGAGCAGGCTCATCCAAGAATTGCGCCCGGCGGGCGCGCCCGCGCCCCGCGGGCTCAAGACAGTGTAGTTCAGTGCCCCGTCCGCGACCGTGTGTCGCTACCTGCAGAGCGAGTGAGACCGCACAGCACTGCTCTGCGTTCGACTGTCCCGCGGTCAGATCTAACGTAAACAAAATATTCTATTTTAGAATTAATTTTATGTAAGGGATATACAGTCTCATTCTTACTGTTAGTAGGTACAAGTAATTATTTTTGTTATACTTCCTCTTACAATTTTTTGTATCCCTTTTCAGAGTTTAGAAATGGGATCCTTAGTTTGCTGGTTTGTACGTAATAATTTTAACTGACCAAGGTTGAAAACTTATTAAAATAGAATTAAGGTTATAAAGCTCTTTAATTCTTACAGTCAACATTGTTAAAGAAGACAATTAACATTTTACACGTTTTTCTTTTTCGAGGAAACGATATTGTCTAGGCCTGGTACAGTATTCCGTGAGACTGCTAACCTCAAAGAATTGGTCAAACTTTTATCACCAAGGAATGAACGGTTCTTAGTTTTAACAAGCTTTAAAAGAGAGAAAAAGCACTCACAAATATACGTGGAATCAAACATTGAGAGAACTTTGGCCGCGTGCTTGTGCAAAAGAGGATATTTCTCTCGTGGAAGACAGCTGTAAAAGTCATCCAAAGTCTTGCACATAAAAAAGCGGTCCTTCAGGCGGATATGGCACTGTAGGACAATCAGCTCTAGTAGAAGCACTTGTGAGACGTCCTCTGCCCGAAGGGAAAACGGGCGAACAAATATATCTATCGGCTGGCGTTCGGGCGGTCCGCACGGCCAGCTAAGCGGCACCGCTCGGCCACTGCAGCAACATACGAATTCGACCGGGGCGCTGGCCGCGGGCAATCGCGGGCGCTAGCGCCCCAAGGGCACAGTTAGGACGAGCCTGCTCTAGAGTGCTGCAGTAGCAACCTTCCAGTATACAACGAGCAGCGAGCAGGGTCGTGGAGTTCCGTAAGTTGTTCACTAGATCGTTTACACCTATTGTAAGCAGCAGCGACCTGTGATAGGTCCTTGAGAAATTCCCGACATAATCTCGACGTTAGTCGAATTTGCCCCTTTAAGAAAGGCGTGTTGAATTCTACATGCAAGGAAGTTCTGGATCCAGTCACCAACAAATCTGGTCCCACATTCGATAGTCTCGTATCTTTTACATCAAACGACAGTGCAGTGTTGTATCGGAAGCTTTCTCCAAATGTAGGTACTACAGTCCTCTAGGTCTCTGCAGAATCGACGATGATTTTATAGACGACATTTTCGCTCTCTGAAAGGTAGTAGTGTTCAGTATAAAACATAGTCCAAAATTTTCACCAGCTTCAGTGAAACATGAATGACCAATTCTTATTTCCATCTACTTGGTCCCTTCGTTGCTCCGATGACCTACTATAAACTGAAACTAGAAAGGGAGGAAGTTCTGTTGTGCAATATGTGTACAATCTCACACGTGTCTCGTACAACGTCTGAAGGACAAGAAAGCTATATTAATCCCTTACGTAGATGTCGGTGTTTATACAAGAACTACATCTAATATCTGCAGCCACGCCCTCAAAAGGAATCCTCTTGATTTCACCTAGTATTTTCCGTTCTCTATTTAGGATTTCACTGCAGTTCACTTTCGGTTTCAGCCAGCCTTCTGATCGTAATATTTCTGACTAGCAAAGACGAAAGTCCTTTTCCGAGACTAATGAGACTGACGTTTCTCTGATTACAGCAAATTATTCATGTTTGACCCTGTGGAGGGGTTCATTAGTCCTACAAAAACACGTGCACGCCACAGCTACTCATATTTTTACCGGCTTCCTTTGTATAATGCGCACCCGACCTGTTGCTGGATAACCTACAATTAGGCTTACCACACGTCCGGAATTGGCTGGAGAGTCCTTTTATTACTGTCCGGAGTAATGTTCAGGGTTGTAAAAATGTCCTGGGTTTAACAATTCTGTAATACGCGAGGTTTTAAATATTCTCTTACGAAAGTGCTACTCATAGCCGACCTTGGAGCAAACGCTGACGTCGATGAAGAGGGGTGGCTTCCGCCTTAGTAACTTGGCAACACAACAAGACCAATGTGTTTATGTTGTTCTCGTGTGAAGTGAATCGCCTACACCCAATTGGTCACTTTCTATTCGTAATTTGTCTCATGTTCTAATAATATCCAAAGACAGTGTTTAAAGTTAACCTACAACACGAGCAAAAATTTCTGAATTTTTGGAATGAAAGTAGCAATGAACATGTTTATTGCTCACTACGTACTGAAAAAATTTCTGTTACACATAAAGACATCTGGTCCAGCTGAGAGAGTGATTTTTTTTTAATCATGGAGAACATTTGGTCTGTAGAAAGGAGCAGACGTTTAGTGTCTACTGTTAACCATCTGTTAAATGTTAATACTAATCAGATTTTCTTGTCTTGAATTTTGTGATGTAATTAAAACAAACTTTCTGAAAAAAGTCATGTCTAGCAAAAAATAAGAGTAAATGAATAAATTTTAATGTTTTAGATGAGTGCTGAGACTTTTAAGTAATTCCAAAGCTATGCGTTTGCTTAGACCCAAAAGGAGTATAACCTGGGTTGGATCCAAAAGAATGTGGTAACCCTACCCACAGTTCTCCATGTGGTCGAGAAAGTCAACTAGAGATCATCACAGATTCGGCCGAGCCACATTTGCGGACCTTGTACTCGGCTCCAAACCAGACATCGCTGATCAGCTCTTAGTACCAGTTGAGCCAACAGTCTAAGACGTCCTCAGAAACCACATGATAAACATCATTCGTGCATACGTGAAAAACTTTGTTCAACCGATTGCACGCACTGTGTTCGATTGCTTCTCGCAGAGCCTCCACATCTCTGACGGGACCTTCTGCCTAACATAACGCTTGCACACACCGACGTTTTTTCCCCCAACGGTCTGTTGTCGCCGTAAGTTGAACCTCCCAATGTTCAACAATCCTGCCTTTCGTATTTACCCGCATTTGTCAAGAAAATGAACTATTTTCCTGAAGACCAAGCACCTCGTGATGGCCCAAATATGTTACCAACACTGGATAGTACTTCATATGCGTACCTTTTGCTACGATGTTACAGGAAAGTTCACACCTGTTTCTGTCAATTTCGTTCCACGTAGACTTATGTAATATCTGGACGTAACTGCACTAATCAAAGCGAATTATGATGTTGTGAAAGTGAGCTCACGGTGCTTGCGCCGGTAACACTTGGCTACTGGGGGAAAATCATCGGCGAGTGCTGGTACTTGTTTTCAGCGTACGCTTGAAATACACAAAACATGTAACGTGGGTTGTTTAATATCAATCAGTAGAGGGTCAGTTGCTGAGTCCGATCCGGAATGAAACCCTGCACTGTTTAGTGACAGAAGCCCGGGGACACCGGCCAGACTGACTGTGGGTTCTAACCTGTATTCAGCCCTCATTTACGCAAATTGGGCTCTCGATCTCAGTCTCCTCCTGAGATAATACGATACTCAAGCATTTAAAATACCGTATCACGCGGAACAAAGTTCACACGGTTCACTCACTCATGACGCACTCGACGTCCCTCCCCTAGGTAACTGAAAACTATGGCGGCAGAAAGGGTATCCAGCCACAGAGCTGAAAAAAATTAACGTTCTACACAAGCGAGTAGAAAATAGAGCATCGTAGCTGAACAAGATAAACGCTATAAAGGAAAGAGGGAGGACAGCAGTACCTCCAGATATTTTACGAATTTCTGCCTTCTTTTCGAGTGTATCTTCTGTGGCAAACGGTAGTGCACGGAAAGATTCAAGCTTTGCGACCATAGTCTTTGGCATCCGTGTTTAACATACACTACTCCAGTGCGCACAGTGCCTATAGCTGTACGGTTTCGAAAATAATATTTCATATTCTTTTGCCTAACGCAAATTGATTCATTAAAAAGTAACAAGTTTAGCGACAGTTGCAGTTATTAGTTTTAAATCATTAATCCTTTGACCGCTTTGATATAGTCCTCTGTCACTTTCGTTCTAGTGTTAGGTTACCTTTTCTTGGTATCTATCACATACAGAAACCTCCAAAGTCAGAGGTGTGTAACCTAACTATATATATATATTCTCCCTCAAGTTCTTGCTAGTTGCAAGGTAATAATTCATCAATTCCCCAGGAAGTTTCCAATAGACTATTACCTTCTTTTGGTCACGATTTTCCGTACCTCATTCGCTTGTATTTCCTGTCTGATAATATCTCATTTGTATTTCATTAAGCAACTTAGTTTTAGATGTGCTCCAGTAGCACCACATATGCATTACTTCCAGTTTCTAACTCTACCGACTTCATTAGTATACTTTTCATGTCCAGTCAATGCTATACGACAGACATGTGCTCCAGACGCACTTTCGGCAACTTCATCGACTCCATAACAGCGTTTGGCACCTGTTTTCCGACATACATCTACTTGTGATGTTTTACTTACTTAATCGTACTGTGCAATATACCCTTCTGGGTTGCATACAAAATTTTCAACAGTAATTCTCAACTTTTAGAGCTCCTTTCTACTATTTTTCATGACCTTCGTCTCAGTTAAGAATAAACTGATCGACGTATTCTGTCGAATCTAGTGAACAGATCTGCAGCGTCTTCCTTAATTTATGGAGCAGAGCTATTTCACTCCGAATTCGATTGAATTGCCATGGTAGTTTTTATTCCACAACCGAATCCCTTGTTTGCTTTTATCATTTGTGCGATAAACAGTTATAGACAGAGTTTTATCATGCATCGAGAGATAACCATAGCCTTGTCAGCGAATAAAGCTTGAGAGAAGATGAAACGACTGTAAGTACACTGAAGAAATTGGTATACGCATGCGTATTCAAATATAGAGAAACTTACGTAAACAGGCAGAATACGGCGCTGCGGTAAGCAACGCTTATATAAGACAACAAGTGTCTGCCCCAGTTGTTAGATCGGTTACTGCTGCTACAATGGCAGGTTATCAAGATTCAAGTGAGTTTGAATGTGGCGTTATAGTCGGCGCACGAGCGATGGGACACAGCATGGCTCTGAGCACTATGGGACTCAACTGCGGAGGTCATTAGTCCCCTAGAACTTAGAACTAGTTAAACCTAACTAACCTAAGGACATCACAAACATCCATGCCCGAGGCAGGATTCGAACCTGCGACCGTAGCGGTCCTGCGGTTCCAGACTGCAGCGCCTTTAACCGCACGGCCACTTCGGCCGGCGGACACAGCATCTACGACGTAATAACGAAGTGGAGATTTTTCCGTACGACAATTTCATAAGCGTACCTTGAATACAGGAATCCGCCAAACATCAAATCTCCGATATCTCTGCGGCCTGAAAAATATCCAGCAAGAACGGGACCAATGACGACTGAAGAGGATCGTTCAGCGTGACAGAAGTGCAACCATTCCGCGGATTGCTGCAGATTTCAATGCTGGGGCACCAGCAAGTGTCAGCATACTAAGCATTCAATGAAACATCACTGATATGGACTTTCGGAGCAAAGGGCCCATCGTGTACCCTTGATAACTGCATGACAAAAAGGTATACTCCTCGCCTGGGCCTGTCAACATCGACATTGGACTGTTGATGACTGGAAATATGTTGCCTCATTGAAAGAGTCTGCCGGCCGTGGTGGCCGGGCGGTTCTAGGCGCTACAGTCTGGAACCGCGCGATCGCTACGGTCGCAGGTTCGAATCCTGCCTCGGGCGTGGATGTGTGTGACATCCTTAGGTTAGTTAGGTTTAAGTAATTCTAAGGTCTTGGGGACTGATGACCTCAGAAGTTAAGTCCCAAAGTGCTCAGAACCATTTGAACCATTGCAAGAGTCTCATTTCAAATTGTATCGAGCGGATGGACGTATATGGGTATGGAGACAACCGCATGAACCGCGTGGACCCTTCATGTCAGCAGGGGACTGTTCAAGCTGGCGGCAGCTCTGTGATGATGTGGGGCTTGTGCATTGGAGTGATATGGGACCCCTCATACATCTAGATACGACTCTGACAGGTAACACGTACGTAAGTATCCTGTCTGATCATCTGCGTCCATTCATGTCCATTATGCATTCCGACGGAATTGGGCAGTTACAGCAGGACACTAAGACGCTCCAAACGGTCAGAATTGCTACAGAGTCGCTCCAGGAACACTCTTCTAAGTTTAAACGCCTCAGCTGGACACCAGACTCCCCATACATGTGCATTGTTGAGCATATATGAGATGCTTTGCAACGTACTGTTCAAAGAGGTCTCCACCCCGTCGCACTCTTACGGAATTATGGACATCCCTGCAGGATTCATGGTGTCAATTCTCTCCAGCACTAGACGTTAGTCGAGTCTATGTCACGTCGTGTTGCGGCACTTCTGCGTGCTCGCGGATTCCGTACACGATATTCCGCGAAGATACCAGTTTCTTTGGCTCTTCAGTGTGTATGTACAGTGACGGAAACAAAAATCTCACCACCAACCATTAATTAATATAGAATAATGAAATTTCTGCAATACATTTGTCTACGCAACATATTTAAGTCATTAACATTGCAATGGCACAGGTTAATGGAAGTGCGATGTATGTTATTGCAAATGTGAAATATTGTTTCATTAATGACTGGTGTAACAGCCAGAATGTTGAATGCATCATACAGATGTGTTTGCATTGTGCTGTATAGATGCCGGATGTCATTTTGAGAGATGGAATGCCAAGTCTGTTGCACCTGGTCGGTCAATGTAGGGTCGGTTTGTGCTGTTTGTGGATGACGCTGGACTCGTCGGCCGATGATGTCCTATATGTGTTCGTCTGTAGACAAATCTGGCGATCGATCTGGTCAAGGCAAAACGCTTTGAAATTCAGTAGAGCACGTTGGATTACAAAGCGGTATGTTGTTCATGAATGGCAGCTCAACAGGTTGAAATATTGGATCAACCTAAAAAATTTCAGTGAGGTTGCATAACATAACTACAATAGTTCTCCTGCTGTCATACGAAATTGCACCAAAGACCATAATTCCAGGTGTTTGTCTAGTGTCTCTAGCACTCAGAGTAGCTCGTTTCAGGCCCTCAGCTTGCCTCGTTCCAACCAACACACGGCCGTCACTGGCAGCGGGGCAGAGCCAACTTTCATGAAAAAACACAGTGGACCTCCACACTGTCCTCCAATGAGCTATCGCCTGACACGATTGAAGTCACAAACGGCGATGGTTTTGGATTAGTGGAGTGCACGCTACAGGGCATCTGGTTCTCAGCTGTCCGTGAAGTAACAGATCTGTAACAGTTCACTGAGTCACTGTGATGCTAAAGGATGCACAAGTTCCTGATATAGATTCAGTACGAATTGTTTAGAACCATACGCTGAACACTATTGTCTTCCCTCATTATATTATGTGTACATCGTCAGGCTTACACATCTCTCAGTTTGGAGGTTTTTGGATGTGATAGATACCAAGATGACGTCAACTAAGAAAAGAACAAAAATGACGAAGATCTATATCAAAGCGGTCTAAGGACTAATGATTTAATTCCAATAATTGTAACCCTCACTTCATATGTTTCTTTCTAAGAATAGATAAATTTACATTAGGCAACAAATATTACGTTCGAAATCGTAAAGCTATAGGCACTGTGCACATTGGAATAGTGTATATTAAGCACGAACGGAAAACACTATTATCGCAAGCCTTGAATCTTTCTCTGTGTTACTGTCTGCTGCAGAAGATACATTCAAAAAGAAGGCAGTAATTTGTAAAGTACCTGGAGATAATGCTGTGCTCCCCCTCTCCGTCATAGCGTTTATATTGTTCTACGGAGGTGCGTTTTTTTTCATGTTTCAACACTCTCGATAGTGCCACGTGTCCTTCCGGACTCCAGTTTTGTTGCGACCATTCCCATGACCACCGCTGCCGGCAATGGTGAATGGTGACTCTATTCCTGCCAAGCCTTCCTGCAATATCGCATAAAAAACAACCAACTTCTCGTAGCCCTATTATACAACGCCGTTCAAACTCAGTGAGGTGTCGATAATGACGTCTTTGTTGCCTTAAAGTCATTCTCAACTAACATCGACTCGCCACGTCCAGTTTCGAAGGTGACTAACGCTCACGACCGTTACAGCATGTATTTGAAGCAAATCTGATCTGCATTCCCATAGTGGCCCTACCTGCGCCATTCTTATGCGACTGATGGGAAATGTGAACAGACATCAGCTTTCCGCCGTTGAAAAACGCCAACCAACTTTCGTTCATGTCGCACAACCCCTTCTTGACGTTGTGTTTTCTTTTCCTGTCAGCGTATACAAGAAGTTTTTAGTGAATTACAGAACCGACTGTTATTCATCGTACTGAATGACAATACACCCGAAGAAGTTTAAATATTATGTAAAAGTCAGTCAACGGACCAATGCCTTCTATACTACCCATTGTTCATACAGACAGATAAATAAACGGCGGATAAAAGCATGACCTAAACCGAATTTACTTTTCCAGAATACTTTTATTTGATGAAGATAGTACTGCACTCTCAAATTCCGATCAACGCACGAAGGTTCCATTTTTATAAAGATACCTGAGTGAAGATAGTAAAAATCAACAAAAGTAGCTTACCTCTCAAATAAATGGGTACCAGTTAGTTTCTATATAGATTATGCGAAACAACTTGCTCCCGTCTTATCAGAGTTATTACTTAACGTGTTCCACCCATCTGGAAGAGGGAGCACATCATTGTACGTATTGAAGATGGGTCTTTTCACTCAGCACATGTCACGGATTACTGGAGCTTGTTCTATTTTAGCATTTTACGAATGGCGTTTTGGTCCTTCATCTCTGCGAATAAATGAGATCTCCTCAAGTAGCGGGTCATTACTTTTCGATATAAATACTGTAGTGTCTAGGAAGCGTGCATACTCGGTTCGCTACACAAACAACCAAACAAGTAGTATTAATGTGCTCTATTACAATAAGATAATTACAAATCTTAACTTTGGAAATTACACAGGTGTGTCGCAAGCAAAGGGCAACATACAAAATAATCAATCTTCTTCAGTATAGACAATCCCAAGACTATGCTACATAGAAAGTACAAGTGAAGTAACTTGCGTTGACCGTGCTACTGAAGTCGCCAATCTTGAAGCTGGTATTGAATTGGACCGTCACCACTCGGTCGCGGCGCTTATGTCCTCTTCACACAGGGGCCACTGTTGTCACGTTGTAGTCCTGGAGGCAGATCCGGCCAGCGTGCCATTGGCTGATCTCTTCTCAAAGGCGTCTCTTCTCTTTCGTTCCCGACTGGCGTGCCGGCGCTTGACTTTAGGCCGTAATATTCCTCCGCCCCCCCCCTCCCCACACAAATCCAAAGCGACCGACCGTCGTCGTACAAGAAGCACGACAACGACAGGGGGGGCAAGAGCGTGGACACTCTGAGGGGCCGGAAGCTGTGGCTGCAGGGGACGTCAGACTTCCGATCGTACCCCGCCATCCGGCCTTCGCTCTGGCGCATTCGTAGTGTAGCGGTAGCGTCACCATCTACCACGCAGGGGGCCCGGGTTCTATTCCCTGCTGGGGACTGGTTGTTGTGCGTCAGTCATCATTTTCGTCATCACTGATTCGCAAGTGCCGATGTGGCGTCACCTAAAAAGTACTTGCAGTACGGCAGCCGAACTCCCCCCCATGGGGCCTTCCGGCAAACAATACCATACGATCAATTCCATTTACCATTTCCTGGTGGATACGTCCCACGGAAAACGCTCTGACGGGTACGCGTCCACATCCTGAGGCCCCTAAAATGTAGAAAACATCGGCTGCAGCGGCGTGGGCTGGACCAGCTCCACCGGTAGGACGAGAGGAGGCTGAGAAGGCGAAGGCTCTGTCTTCATGGGGTCGTCCCGCAGTGTCATGATGACACCCTCTGGCGGCTGCTGTGGCCGCGTTGTCCTCGGGATCCGTGAATTTGGGAAGATATACAGAAGGATCACAGTGCACATGATAGTGGCGAATTTGATTGTGATGTCGGCGCTGCAACCCGACTGGGCCTGAAATGACATGCCAGCGCGAAGTCGACGAAGGATCTCGCCTCGCGGGCACCGTCTGCTGCCGCTAAAAACACTGAAAAACACAATATCATGCGGCGCGAAGTGATACTTGCGGCCTTTTTGTGGCGCCGGATGCTGAGGAGGGTGGACCAGGTGGAACAGCGTCCGATGGCGGCAGGCGTGAAGCAATTCCGCCGGAGGTGGTCCATCTCGTGGATGTGAACTATAAGGGGCGAGAAACAGTTGCAAAGCATGATCCCTGGTTTGTGCGGTGAAACGTTTGGCCATATGCTGCTTGAAGGTTCTGACAAAACGTTCCGCTTCGCCGTTTGACTGTGGATGGACCGGTGCGCTAGTTAGATGAGGTATCCCATTGCGTTCGCACGCTGTTTCAAATTCATGTGACGTGAACTGAGGGCAGTTGTCCGACACCACGACTTCGGGCAAACCTTCGAGGCAAGAAAATGAGGACAACGCCTGAACTGTGCTGCATGACGTTGTCGAGATCATTGCCACAGCAAAAGGAAACTTGCTATGAGTCTACCACAATCAACCAGAGAGAGTGCCGAAAAGTTCCCGCAAAGTCTATGTACAATCCTTGCCATGGTGATTGCAACTTAAGCCAGGCAGAGAAGTTTTATGGTGGTGCGGACTGATTTTCCTTACATGCGTGACACCGTGACGTCATCTGTTCTGTTTGGATGTCCATAGCCTGCCAAGTACAGTGTCGACGCGTTAACTGTTTCGTACAAACAATCCCCCAGTGTCCTTGGTGAAATAACAGCAACATATCTTTTGGTAAAGCTTTGTGGATCAACACGCGTGGCTGCCCACTGTCATGTTGAACAAGAGTCACATCTTGCTGTTTGGCGAGGCTATGGCGACGTGCAAAGTATCGGCGCACTACAGCGTTGCATATGCTATGGAATGAGAGAGGCCAAGATGTGCGAATGTATTTCAGCCAAATGTTCAAATCGGAATCAGCTTTCGTGGCCTGCGCAATTTTCCTGCAGTTCGAAGTAAAGGATTGAAGCAATTCACTGTCCTCAGCACCTATGTGACCACAACATGCAGCAGATGCCTTATAGTCCGTGTCAGGGCCATTCGAAAGACGTGAAAGTGCGTCCGCATTACCATGTTGAGCTGTCGGACGATACACAGTCTCGTACCAGTATTGAGACAACAACAAAGCCCATCTTTGCAATTTTTGGACAGTTCGAACAGAAAAGGCTTCATCGGATGAAACGAGGATTGCAGTGGCTTCTGATCTGTTACTAAGTAGAATTTTCTGCCATACAAATAGTGGTGGAATTTGATGACACCATACACAACAGCCAATGCCTCTTTCTCTGTTTCTGAATAGTTACACACAGCTTTGGACAACACTTTTGATCAAAAATCAATATGCCTGTCATTATCACCAAATTTGTTGGAAAGCACTGCACCGATTCCGTTCGAGGAAGCTTGGACTTGGAACACAACTGGTTTGTCAGGATCAAAGTGAACCAAGCATCGATCACTGAGCAATGCATCTTTAAGTTTTCGAAAAGGTTCTTGGCATTCATCTGTCCAAACAAAGGGGACGTTCTTGCGACACAAGCGATGCAGTGGAGTTGCGATATGTGCAGCGTTCGGTATGAACCGAATATAATAATTGATTTGCCTAAAGACTGACTTCAATTCTGTGATGCTGCGAGGAACTGGCAAGTCCAACATGCCTAACAAATGTGACTGAAAAAGCTGTACACCTTCACTGTTTATGAGATGACCAAGATGTTGCAACTCAGCCGGCCGGGGTGGCCGAGCGGCTCTAGGAGCTACAGTCTGGAAACGCGCGACCGCTACGGTCGCAGGTTCGAATCCTGCCTCGGGCATGGGTGTGTGTGATGTCTGTAGGTTAGTTAGGTTTAAGTAGGTCTAAGTTCTAGGTGACTGATGACCTCAAACGTTATGTCCCATAGTGCTCAGAGCCATGTTCTTTTGTTGCAACTCAGGTTTAAGAAAATCCCACTTGTGCATGGTGCTTACGCAGTCAGCTGTTCCAAATACCGTTGGAAAATGGCGGGTGCGGAAGCACTGCCAAAAATGAAATGCAAATATTTAAAGAAGCCCAGATGAGTATTCCTAACACATACGGTTTAAGATTCTTCATCAAGTGGTACTTGAAGATATGCATCGCACAAATAAATTTGTCAAAAGTAGCGACCAGCGCCTAATCTGTCTATGAGATCCTCTGGGCATGGCAGTAGACAAATGTCAATCACCGTTTGTTGGTTGACTGTAGACTTAAGGTCAACACTGAGGCGTATGCGACCACAGGGTTTGTGAAGCAAAAACAGTGGACTTGCCCATTCATTAGCTTGTATGGGTGCAATAGCTCTGCTGTCCTGCAATTCTTGAAGTTCAGGAGCTACATTGTCCCTTAATGCAATGGGACCAGTGCTGGCTAAGAAAAATTTCGCTGAGAATTGTCTTTCATAGTAATACGTGCAACAAAATTGTTAGCCTTGCCTAAGCCTTCATAAGAGTGTTCAGGCATTTCTTTGAGCGAGATAGCCACACTGTGTTTTGCATTGAATGCAGTCACTGACAACACATTGCCCTGAATTAGAAAAGCAAGCAAATCAAACGAATCAAGGCCAAATATGTTCTCACAATCGCGTGATTTTAGCTCAGTGAAAGTCAGTTTGCGTATGCGAACGATACATGGCTAGCAAAGTACGTTTTCCGAGAATGGGAATGTCTCGTCCATTATAAGTCGCCAGATGCGTGCTAGTTTTAGTCAGGCGTGGGAAGCCTAACATTTCATATGTGTTACGATTCAGCAGTGTAACAGAGGCACTCCTGCCCAACTGAAATGCCACACATTTTCCGCTAAGATACAACAAAACAAAATGTTTGTTGGACTGGCGTAGCACTGAAGAAACTGTTCGCTTAATACTTTTGCTAATTCCTGCAGCAGGCTTTGAATACACTACATTGATTACTTCGGGCAGGCGCACTGTTGCTGCCTACTGGGCTGGTCCTGAGCAAGAAATTGACTCAGCCCGACAAATTGGTGGTTGCTCAAATTTATCGGCCACTATGGCCCTGAATCATATTGATCTAGAATTTGCACTAAGTGCTGAAATGACGGATCTGACCGTTTCTAAATCTGTTCTAAGTTTGACTTCAGTTACATTGTACAGTCACATCACGCAACATATCATCTGCATATAAAACACCACAAGTACATCTGAATTTGCATTTCCTCGTCATACCCTGAAAATCTGTTACCCATCAGAGCAATGAAGTGAGTTTCATTCTGTTGCAACGACTCGAGCCTTTCCTCTTCTTTTTCGTTAAACTGGCGGAAAGACGGTATATCACTTGGAGCTACAGTTGTTACCTACGACGCGGCATTAGGTGTTTCGTTCGCCAATAATTGCTGTACCGTATTGAGAAGGTAAGCAATCTGTATCTGAAACTGAAACATCTGTGTTAGCTGTGTTGCGTCTTGCGCTTGCAGCTGAGTCGCCTGAGCATGGGGTGGGAGAGGCATGTTGGTCATTTTGGAAGAGGAAAATTCAATAAACAGAAAACACAAGCAAGAAAAGTAAGCACAGAAGCAAAGAAAATTTCTGCTACGCCCACCTGAAAACACTGAATAGAAAAAGCCCTATAAGAAACACAGTTAAAACAGGTAAACACACCCCTGCGAAGAAAAGACAAGGTAGAATTAAGGAGACAGCAAAAGCGGAAAGCTCACGACAACACAAAATTGTGGCAGCCAGGCTCTGGGTTGTCGCTGTGGTATCCGTCCACCAACTTGTCGCCAAATATGTTGTGTCCAGGAAGCCTGCATACTCGATTCGCTAGACAAACAATCAAAAAAGTCGTATTAATCAGTTTCATTACAATAAGATAATTACTATACTTAACTTTGGCAATTACACAGATGTTTTGCAAGCAAAGGGCGACATACAAAATAATCTTCCTCAGTAGAGACTACGCTACATAGAGAGTACAAGCGACGTGACTAGCGTTGACGGTGCTATTGAAGTCGACAATGTCAAAGTTGCTGTTGAACTGGGTCGTCACCAGTCGGTCGCGGCGCTTACGTCCTCTTCACACAGGGGCCGCTGCTGTGGCGTTGTCGTCCTGGAGGGAGGTCTGCTCAGCGAGTGATTGGCTGATCTCTTCTCACAGTCGTCTCTTCTCTTTCGTTCCCGACTGGTATACCGGCGTTTGACTTTAACTCGTAACAAAAACACAAAGGAAGTATATAGCGGCTCCCAAATTGATGCTATACAAATAAATCTTGAATTCTGTGAGGCACTGTGTACAGTCACGCACTGGTTGCGCAGCTATGTGGACTTCCCGACCGTGGCGTAGCCGACAATATTGACGGTGCCACAGGTACCGTACTCAGTTATTATAAGACTCGGCTTGACTCTCTCCGTTCTGGTGCCAGGCGCAAGAGTATTTTGGGATGTCATTTTCGGTAATGAGCGGTTATACCAAGCTACTGCGCTTCGAAGAAAATTTAGCTTGGTTTTAAATTGCAGTTGGGTTTTATTTGGCTTATCCCAACAAATCCTTTGTCATTCAAATGTCTCGGGATCTCTTTATCATCTTCCCAAGGGAGAGAATATGTTCAAATGGTTCAAATGGCTCTGAGAACTATGCGACTTAGCTTCTGAGGTCATCAGTCGCCTAGAACATAGAACTAATTAAACCTAACTAACACACATCCATGCCCGAGGAAGGATTCGAACCTGCGACCGTAGCGGTCGCTCGGTTCCAGACTGTAGCGCCTAGAACCGCACGGCCACTCCGGCCGGCAGAGAATATGTCATCTGTGTGTTTTGCAAAAACGAATTTCCTAAGAACAATAAGCAGATGGTCATGGTATTCTTTCCATGTCAGACCGGAATAAACATTCGAGCTATCGGAGATTGTCTCCATCTTCTTCGCCCTGCAACTACTGGTTATCGTAATTGCCGCTGTAATGGTCTTAATTTCGGCTCATGATTGGTTGACTTACGTCATCGTGCCATCATCTGAAGTTACGAAGACGGTGGAAGATATCCTCCAGCGTACGATTTGTTATGTTACTTTAAGAGAAAAATAAAATGGGAGTATTTTATACACGGATTAGATGGATTAGAAATTCTCGTCTGACCTCTTCTTGAAAGGGCTCGTCGAAGTTGGATCCTTAAGGGAAACAGACAAGAATCAAATAGGTACAGCGTCCTATGTCGTGGACTGATTCACTCAGGAAGTACACCTGAGAGAAGTCTAAAGTGCGAAAGACTTCTATGGTTCAAATGGCTCTGAGCACTATGGGACTTAACATCTATGGTCATCAGTCCCCTAGAACTTAGAACTACTTAAATTTAACTAACCTAAGGACAGCACACAACGCCCAGCCATCACGAGGCAGAGAATATCCCTGACCCCGCTGGGAATCGAACCCGGGAACCCGGGCGTGGGAAGCGAGAACGCTACCGCACGACCACGAGATGCGGGCAGACTTCTATGGTTCTGGTGTGCGTCACATAGAGTCTTACTGTTGAAGCTGCAGGGAGCGCCGTGATACAGGCACACAGTGGACCGTGCGGTACTCATTGTAATGCACATGGAAGTTTGTGGTAATGCACATGGAAGTTCATTGAGCCAATAACCTGAAAATCTTTCATTCAGCCTTCTAATGCCGTTTTGTATTTCTCGATTTTCCGCTTTTGCTACTGCAACTTTGGTCCTTTCGTTATTGCATATGTATGATTTTTATCTCCCTTCTCTTTGAATGTCATTAACAGCAAACTGAATGTGATACAGCGTTCTATTTCACATCAGACCTAAATCTACCATATTGCAACAGTTGGGGAAAGTGTTGTACCATGAAACATTTTTCATACTTTCGTCTCTGGTCACCTCGGTAACAACAGTGTTCCATTTTAAACGATAACATGCAATATATGCTATTGTCTTCCTCTGAAATTAAAAAAGAATGATCCATAAAAGTTAGATTTTTAAGAAAAATGGAAACATGTAACAAGTTACAACATGGTCCTGTGCCTATGAACAAATATTATACTGAAATTTAAAAATATTACAATCACAAAAATCTTGTCAATACTGTCTATCTGTAACATTATTACTCTACTACACACCAAAAAGGTGGGAGTGAAATCAAATTAAGTAGTAGCACAATGATAAACGCGTTGCAAGTTATATAAATTGTGAAACAGAAGCTGTTGGAAAATAACATAAATTCCTTATTCGAGACATGTAAAATATTTTAAACAAGAATGAAACTCGTTTCAGTTGAATATCACATGTTCCGAGGAAGAAAACCTGCTTCCGTTTCAGAGTACACATTTGTAGAAGTCAAAATACTTACACAATCTTTGCAACAAAAAGGATAGAAATTTCCGAACACTTTTAAGGCCGTCCCTAGTGCTCATTCCTTCATAAGACACTAAAATCTATCACTTGATTGAACCCCAATCAGGAAATAAAATGTATTACTAGCAACGCTATGCTCAAGCTCCCTGATTTGTTTAGACACTGGGCTCATTTGACTCGGAGAAGCTGCAAAAAATGTAAGTTTTTCTAGAAATGGATTTGAACCATTCTGCATCTCAGTACATTGCCAGTAAGGTGATCTCGTCATCAGGCGGTTAAGGATAGGTTCAGAGCTCTGTTCCCCTGCTTGCCTACACAGAATGCCAGTGCATCGGCCGCCTTACTGTCATAGAGCGATGTGGGCTTCCACTCGACAGCAGCCTTGGAAGTTCCAGCTAAGGAGCCCTTGAGACGTCAAGCAGCCCCGAGAACATCTGAAAGCGATCCGCGTCCCCTCCGCCTTAAGAGAATTTGTCGCGGGGCACCACTCGCATAAATTATTTGCTTCTAAGCCGCGGTCGTAGAGTAGACGTCGGTAAAGCGCAGTCAGATACACGAAAAATTTAAGCCTGTCATACAAGCCGCCTGTTGAGCCTATTGTTGCCGATCTTTTTCTGTAATTTTTTGCTAATACAGAAATACTGAGTCACAAGATGAGACCTGCCTTAAGAATTGTAGAATAAACTCGATAGTTTACTTTCACTTCAAACTGATGAGATTGTTTAGGCATTTCTCTGAAAAGTAACATTGTACGGAAGAGAAAAGTGGATGATAATCGCATAAGACTTGAAAATAAAATAAGTAATGGAAGACTGCTCAATATTAAATGGGTAAATAAATTTAATAATGAAGTGGTACTGAATCGAATGGGAGAAAAAAATTGATGTCACAACTAGATCAAACCAAGGGATCAGTTGACAGACATAACCTGAAGCAGAGAGAACTGTCGCTTTGATAATGGACAGAGGAACTGCGGTTGGAAATTGTTGGGACAGAATCGATAAGCGTGGAAGGATCCATCAAATCCGTCTTCGGACTTCCTGAATGAATTTCCACTCTGCAGCGGAGCACGCGCTGATTTGAAACTTCCTGTCAGGTTAAAACTATGTCCCGGTCAAGGACTTGAACGGGGATCCATAGCCTGTCGCATTCAACCGCTGTATCGACTGAGCCGTCGAAGTACGAGAAATGACCCGCTCTCACAGCTTTACGTCTGCCATTAACTCGTCTATTGTGTTTCATATTCGCAGAAATTCGATTTACGGGGCAAGGACTTTGGAAGAAGAAAAAATGTTGTGACGTCATGGCTAAGCTACAACCGCATTGGGTGAGGGGGGAGGGGAGAAGGGGAGGATAGTTTATCCGGAACGAATTTCTCACTCTGCAGCGGAGTGAGCGCTAGTTTGAAACTTCCTGGAAGAATAAAACTGGTTTTTTTTATGAAATATTTAATTCTGAATCAAACTGTAATTTCCATGTATACTTACTGTATGCATCCCTGCCTATGATTCAAAATGAAGTCTTATATTTCGTCTAAAGCTCTGGAGCGTCTTGCTGATAGGCAGCAGATTGAAAATTGCAGTTTTGCAGATATTCAGTGCTTTAATGATCGGGAGTGGATGGCCTCCATTTTGGCTCGTGAATCTGTGAAGCCAGTAGTTCAGCAACCTGGGCAGTGATGCAGTGGAGTGGTGCATGGATGCCTTGCAGTCATCCTACGTATCAACATGAAAACGCATCAGTGCTGGTCCGTGCATTCATTTCTCAGTAAACGTCAGGAGCCGTGATTATGCTCAGACAACTGAATGTCCCCAGGAAGAAAATTGTAAGTGGCCCTTAAAAGGTTGCAGTCGTCGCCAGAGTAGTCTACAAGGACACTGATAGGAGCAGCGGAGGACAAACTGTTTAAGTTCAATACAACGGTTATGTGGTTGCACAGGATGAAGAGCGCTGAAGCGCAACGAATTACGCTGTGGTCCCAGCGTGGACGACGAATCACAACAGCATTAGTCTATGCTCACACGAGCAGAATCATGTAGCAATGAATTAGCCTACACCATTGTTGGTGGCTGAGTGGCCATCCTGCCTCTTCCCCACGGTAAGGAGCCGGGAGAGGCTGAAGAAGGCTCCAAGTGGTCTACCTAGTGCAGAGCAGTAACTCTACATGATTGGGCTTGGTGTTAGCTTCAGGGCCAGAGCTAGGAACGGTAAGGATTGGAAATGGTGACTTATTGATACATGTAGACTCATATACACGTAAACCGCCGTAGGTTCCCCCAAACGACTGTTGGCTGAGAGAGCGGGTTCCCTTTGACGAAACATGACGAGTATTCATACTGCCTTTGCTGTGTTTGTTATGGTACAGCATTAGTTTAGACCACATAAACCACAAAAATTCCTCGCTTTGACAGGGACCGACTAGGTCACCCAGGCCACAGTGGCTCTAGCTTTCTGCTGCAACAGTGCCTCTGGGGCCTCTGCTAAGTTGCAGCATGTAGTAATCGAGCCAACTGACATCTCAGCGTCTGGCTGACACCTGTCTGACCTGCTTCCAGGGCCTCTTCCATTTGCTGCAGGAGCGATGTTTATTCAGCCTTGCCAGAATATAGTGGTGACGCAACACACGTAAGCCCTCTTTGGTACATTCTGCCATTAGATATCAGCTCATGCTAATTCCGTAGAGATTCAACTTACATACTACAAAATGATAATTGTTTGTGGAATATTCAGATTTTTCGTTACATTAGCCTACTTAAATCATAAGTTTCATTGGCTGCGTTCTTAACCTAAGTAGCACTCTCATGATCGGCTTTTGTCCTGTTATACATGACTACTGAATTACCACTTACAAACTACCAAAGTAATATTCCCACAGCCTTTACTCTCAACAACTCACTCTGTAACAACTACTTAACAATAAATAGATTTACTCAATAAATTCCTTACGGTTATCACGTAGCGTCTATATCAAACTTTCACTTATATACCCCTTATTATCCACAACTAATCCATTTCATCTCAAGTATCTATTATCCTCATTTCCCACCTGTAAAGATATTAGTCGTTTGATCCGCCATTTAATAAATTAAAAAAAAATATCACTGGAAAACTCCTTTCCTCTTAACTAATTTCCTTAACAAATCGTCTTTCCACAGCATTTGGTCACATTCAATTGATCTCATACGTTCAGCAGATGTTTTGTTCTATCTGGTGGCAGACCATTTGTAACTTCGTCTATACGATTGAAATTTCGCTTATATGTCCCCAGCGTCCACACCCTTAAGAGTATGCTCACACACAAACTGCATACGGTACTACTATAGCCGATATGTTCACTGGTAGTTCCACTTGTTTTCTACATCTACATCTACATCCATACCCCCCAAGCCACCTGATGGTGTGTGGCGGAGGGTACCTTGAGTACCACTATCGGTTCTCCCTTCTATTCCAGTCTCGTATAGTTCGTGGAAAGAAGGATTGTCGGTATACCTCTGTGTGGGCTCTAATCTCTCTGATTTCATCCTCATAGTCTCTTCGCCAGATATACGTAGGAGGGAGCAATACACTGCTTGACTCCTAGGTGAAGGTATGTTCTCTAAACTTCAACAAAAGCCCGTACCGAGCTACTGAGCGTCTCTCCTGCAGAGTCTCCCACTGGAGTTTATCTATCATCTCCGTAACGCTTTCGCGATTACTAAATGATTCAATAACGAAGCGCGCTGCTCTCCGTTGGATCTCCTCTATCAACCCTATCCGGTACGGATCCCACACTGCTGACCAGTATTCAAGCAGTGAGCGAACAAGCGTACTGTTACCTACTTCCTTTAATTTCGGATTGCATTTCCTTAGGATTCTTCCAATGAATCTCAGTCTGACATCTGCTTTACCGACGATCAACTTTATATGATCATTCCATTTTAAATCACTCCTAATGCCTACTCCCAGATAATTTATGGAATTAACTGCTTCCAGTTGCTGACCTGCTATGTTGTAGCTAAATGATAAGGGATCTTTCTTTCTATGTATTCGCAGCACATTACACTTGTCTAAATTGAGATTCAATTGCCATTCCCAGCACCATGCGACAATTCGCTGCAGATCCTCCTGCATTTCAGTACAATTTTCCATTGTTACGACCTCTCGATATACCACAGCATGATCCGCAAAAAGCCTCAGTGAACTTCCGATGTCATCCACAAGGTCATTCACGAATAATGTGAACAGCAACGGTCCTATGACACTCCCCTGTGGCACACCTGAAATAACTCTTACTTCGGAAGACTTCTTTCCATTGAGAATGACATACTGCGTTCTGTTCTCTAGGAACTCGTCAATCCAATCACACAATGGGTACGATAGTCCATATGCTCTTACTTTGTTCATTAAACGACTGTGGGGAACTGTATCGAACGCCTTGCGGAAGTCAAGAAACACGGCATCTACCTGGGAACCCGTGTCTATGGCCCTCTGAGTCTCGTGGACGAATAGCGCGAGCTGGGTTTCACACGATCATCTTTTTCGAAACCCATGCTGATTCGTACAGAGTAGATTTCTAATCTCTAGAAAAGTCATTATACTCGAACATAATACGTGTTCCAAAATTATACAACTGATCGACGTTAGAGATATAGGACTATAGTTCTGCACATCTGTTCGACGTCCCTTCTTGAAAACGGGGATGACCTGTGCTTTTTTTCCAATCCTTTGGAGCGCTATGCTCTTCGAGGGACCTAAGGTACACCGCTGCAAGAAGGGGGCAAGTTCCTTTGCGTACTCTGTGTAAAATCGAATCGGTATATCATCAGGTCCAGCGGCCTTTCCTCTTTTGAGCGATTTTAATTGATTCTCTACCCCTCTGTCGTCTATTTCAATATCTACAATTTTGTCATCTGGGCGACAATCTAGAGAAGAAACTACAGTGCAGTCTTCCTCTGTGAAACAGCTTTGGAAAAAAGACATTTAGTATTTCGGCCTTTGTCATCCTCTGTTTCAGGACCATTTTGGTCACAGAGTGTCTGGACATTTTGTTTTGATCCACCAACGCTTTGACATAAGACCAAAATTTCTTAGGATTTTTTGCCAAGTCAGTACATAGAACTTTATTTTCGAATTCATTGAACGCCTCCCGCATAGCCCTCCTCACACTACATTTCGCTTCGCGTAATTTTTGTTTGTCTGCAAGGCTTTGGCTATGTCTATGATAGCTGTGAAGTTCCCTTTGCTTCTGCAGCAGTTTTCTAACTCGGTTGCTGTACCACGGTGGTTGTTTTCCATCTCTTACGATCTTGTTTGGCACGTACTGATCTAACACATATTGTACGATGGTTTTGAACTTTGTCCACTAATCCTCAACACTATCTGTACTTGAGACAAAACTTTTGTGTTGAGCCATCAGGTATTCTCAAATCTGATTTTTGACACTTTTGCTAAACAGAAAAATCTTCCTACCTTTTTTAATATTCTATTTACGGCTGAAATCATCGATGCAGTAACCGCTTTATGATCGCTGATTCCCTGTTCTGCGTTAACTGTTTCAAATAGTTCGGGTCTGTTTGTCACCAGAAGGTCTAATATGTTATCGCCACGAGTCAGTTCTCTGTTTAACTGCTCAGGGTAGTTTTCAGATAATGCACTTAAAAATATTTCACTGGATTCTTTTTCCCTGCCACCCGTTATGAACGTTTGAGTCTCCCAGTATATATCCGGCAAATTAAAATCTCCACCCAGAACTATAATATGGTGGGGAAGTCTACTCGAAATATTTTCCAAATTATCCTTCAGGTGCTCAGCCACAACAGCTGCTGAGCCAGGGGGCCTATAGAGACATCCAATTACCATGTCTAAGCCTGCTTTAACCGTGACCTTCACCCAAGTTATTTCACATTTCGTATCTCCGTCAATTTCCTTCGACACTACTGCACTTCTTATCGCTATAAATACGCCTCCGCCTTCACTGTTTAGCCTGTCTCTGAGGTATACATTCCAATCTGAGTTTAGAATCTCGTTAGAATACTGTTTACATCTCTTTTCAGCCAACTTTCTGTCCCTAGTACTTTGTGGGCATTGTGACCGTTTATTAATGAGAGCAGTTCTTTGACCTTTCTATAGACGCTCCTGCTGTTTACTATTACCAGATTAAAATTCTGTGCCAAAGTCAGATTTAACCCTGCATAGTGAAGATCATCCTTTCTCCTTGTGTTATAGCTATGCACACTGCTATTACTTTTGAACTGGGTTGGATTATTAACAACAAATTTCATAAGTGAATATATATACTGTGAGGTTACTGTGAGGATCCCTAGATCCTTAAATAGATGGCTGCAGGATGACCATGGGTGGTCTCCAGCAATTATTCTGATTACACGTTTTTGAGCAATGAATACTTTTCTACTCAACGATGAATTACCCAGAATATGATGCCATACGAAAGCAATGAGTGAAAGTAGGCATAGTAAGCTAATTTTCTGAGATTCTTATCACCAAAATTTGCAATAATGCTAATAGCATACGTAGCTGAACTCAGACATTTCAGCAGACCATCAATGTGTTGCTTCCAGTTTGACCTCTCATCAATGGACACACCTAAAAATTTTGAAAATTCTACCTTAGCTTCAGACTTCTGTTCAAAGTCTATATTTATTACTGGAGTTGTGCCATTTACTGTACAGAACTGTATATACTGTGTTTTATGAAAATTCAAAGACAGTCCGTTTGCTGAGAAGCACTTAATAATTTTGTGAAAAACATCATTTCCAATTACATCACTTCGTTCTTGGTTTTTGGATGTTATTACTATACTTGTATCTTCAGCAAAAAGAACTTACTTTGCATCTTCATCAATGTGGAATGGTAAGTCATTAATGTATATCAATAACAGTAAAGGACTTAAGACCGAACCCTGTGGGACCCCATACTTGATAGCCCCCCCCACTCCCCCCCCCCCCCCCAGTTTGAGGAATCAGCTGTTGTTTTAACATTACATCAACCACTTATTTCAACTTTCTGCATTCTTCCAGTTAAGTATGAATGAAACCATTTGTGCACTGCCCCACTCAAACCATAATGATTTAGCTTATCTAAAAGAATTCCGTGATTTACACAATCAAAGGCCTTTGAGAGATCACAAAAAACACCAATGGGTGATATTGGGTTACTCTGAGCATTTAATATTTGATCAGTGAAAGCGTATATAGCATTTTCTGTTGAAAAGCCTTTCTGAAAACCAAACTGACATTTTGTTAGTACTTTATTTTTACAGATATGGGAGGCTACTCTTGAATACATTACTTTATCAAAAATTTTTGATAGAGCTGTCAGAAGAGAGATTGGGCAGTAGTTGTTGACATCCGACATATCCCCCTCTTTATTCAATGGTTTTACAATGGCATATTTCAGTCTATTGGGGAAAACACCCTGCTCCAAAGAGCTATTACATACATGGCTGAGAATCCTACTTATCTGTGGGGAACAAGCTTTAAGTACCTTGCTGGAAATGCCATCAATTCCGTAAGAGCTTTCACTTTTCAGTGAATTTATTATTTTACTGATTTCAGAGGGAGAGGTTGGTGGAATTACAGTTGTTTCAAACTGCTCAGGTATGGCCTCTTCTATTAGTAGCCTTGCCTCTTCTAGTGAAGATCTAGATCCTATTTTCTCCACAACATTTAGAAAATGATTATTGCAAATATTTTCAATTCAGTTATATGGCACTAAAGTCTTCCTGTCCTTTTGGTTGCCCTGTTTCCCTTTCAATAAAATTTCAAATTGCTTTAATTTTATTATCAGAGTTACTGATCTCAGACATGATACACATGCTTCTGGACTTTTTAATAACTTTTCATAGTACCGCACAATAGTTGTTATAATATTGAACATTTCTGGGGTCAGTACTCCCTCTTGCTGTCAGATACAGTTCTCTTTTACGGTTGAAAGAAATTCTTATTCCTTTAGTTAGCCAAGGTTTTTTATATGTTTTCTCGGAATTATGATTAACTATTTTCTTGGGAAAACAATTTTCAAATACCCGTAAAAACGTATCGTAAAATAAGTTATGTTTCAAGTTTGCATCAGGTTCCTTATACACTTCATCCCAATCTAGCTGCTGTAGGCTTTCCCTAAAGTTTGCAATATTTACATTGTTAATTGAATGCACTACTTTGAAAGTCTGATTTGATATACTGCATGGAGCTATGTCATGTACTGCAACTAGCTGTGCACCATGATCTGAAAGACCATTCTCAACAGGATAAGCATTTATGGCCTTAAACTTATCTTGGTCAATAACAAAGTTATCTATCAATGTACTGCCGTTCTTCGTTATCCGAGTAGGAAAATCAATGACAGAGCTCAAATTGAAAGAACTGAGTAATACTTCAAGGTCATTCTTCCTATTACACTCTTTCAGGGAATCAACATTGAAATCCCCACAAATTATAATTTGCTTCCCCTTGTCCGACAGATAGCACAACAAAGCATCCAAGTTTTCTAGAAATAGCTGGAAATTCCCTGAGGGGGACCTATACACTGTTACAATTATGAAAGTGCCATCATTTAGTTTAAGTTCAGTGGCACATGCTTCCATATGTTGCTCTACACAAAATTTTTTAGTTTCTAAATTTTGACATATAAGGCAACTCCTCCTGTCATCATATTATCTCTATTTACATGTGCAGCTAATTTGTACCCATTGATCCTAACCTTTTGCATATCAGTGACAATGTGATGCTCAGACAGGCATAGTGCATCTATTACATTCTCAGTTTCTATATCTTCTAAACAAAGCAGAAGCTCATCAATTTTATTCTTCAATCCCCCAATAATTTGATGAAACGTACTAACATTATTTTTCACTTTACTTTTGTGAGTATCTTGAACTTTTTTAACATCTTTAGTACTTGCATGGCTGGGTTTCCCACTGGACACTGATCTTACACTGAAAAAGAGTTTCCACCATGAAGTGTAGTTCCTCCCCCCTTTAAATTTCCTGCTATCAGCCAAGCCAGTTTACCATTCCTTTTCTTGTTGAGGTGTAGGCCATGTCTAGTATAGTCCCGCCTACAGAGTGAATCAACAGGAACCACACCAATGTGTGACCCTGCACCAGATCCAAGTAGCCGTTCCAACTCCAAATTAACTCTCCTGACAGAAGAGCTCAAATGAGGTCGGTCGTGGCGCTCCAGAACCGACACAAACCCAACACTGGTATGACTCGATGTTGATGCAATCTTTGCCAGGTCACGCTCTATGCTGTACCCCGGTTCTCTGTCAATACTGTTGCCCGGCCCACCCACAATAACCACGGTATCTTCCTTAGTAAAGCCTCTGCGTAGTGTACCTAAATCCTCTGTAACATGCCCCAGTCCAGCACTAGGTTTGAAAAAAACTTGTGACCTGGTATTCTGACCCTAATTCATCCTGCAGAAGTTGGCCCACACCCCTAGCATGCGAACTACCTAGCAACAAGACTTTCTTTCTCTTTTAGACTTCCCTACATTCTTATTCAATTTGCTGCTGAAAGCTTGTTGACCCCTGTCTACATCTACTTCTGCGAGAGGCTCATCAGTTTCTGACTGAGGCAACAGGTCCAACCTATTTTGTACATTAATAACAAAGCTGTCAGAAGAATTTCTTGGCCTGTTCCTTATGCCTGTTGTCACTTCCCACCCCTGTTTACCCTTCTCCCCCCTCAACCTGCCCAGTTCTCGCCTAGCCTCATCAAACTCAGCCTGAAGGGCAGCAATCTTCCCCTCCTGTTCCACAATCTTTCTATCTCTACTGCATAGCCTTCAAAACCACTGATGAGTCTCGCTCATTTTCCCAATTCCCTCACCACTACAATCACCCCAATGAAAAAAGTTAACACATCCATCACACCAGACCCCGGAGCAACGATTCTACGGCACGACAGGCACTTTACACTTATGGTACAGATCGATTTTAGTGACAGAAATACAATTAAGTTACCGGAAAACAATGAAAATACGTGTACGAAAAATTTGGCCTACTCGCGACTATGTAACCAGTGGTTCAGAAGTTTTTTGCTGGAAATTACTTAAGAGATGACGATACTCTACAGATATAAAGGGGCAGCAAACGTATTTAGCACACTAAACTATCAGTAAACTTAAAATCGCCGTATGACGTTTAATCTGAAAGCTCAAAACGTCGGCCTGGCCGCGGTATGTAAACAAAACGAACTTTACGTGATTACTGTGAAAATACGCGAGTAAGACAAAAACCTTTAATGGTACTCTTGAAGAGCACTATAATTAACGTAATAAATTAGTTTAAAGTGTTAAAAACAGTTTATTACTACTTAAATTACTTATCTTGTACGAGAGCTGTGCCTCAGACGTCCATATTACTATAGTAATTGCTGTTGCTGAAAATGATGGTAGTTATGGAACACCAAAAACATAATTGTCACTGAAACAAAAAACAATGATGTTATTTTAATGTAGAATGAAAATACTATGACACTTAAGGAACAGGCATTAGGAATGGACAAAATGCTAAGCTCTTCCAAGGAGAGGTACTGTCATGTCTCGAAAAATAATAACGTGACAGATCAAAAGTGTGCATTAATAGAACAATATATGTATAGTAAGTGGCAACATGATTAGCGCCACAAAGTACAAAGGCAAAGACATTGTTTAAAAGATCCTTAATCAGTGTAGCATAAACAATAAATAAGAAGGACTCCGAGAAAGTCCAGAAGTAACTGTAACAAAAAGTAACATCAGATAATAAAGCAAAAATAGCATGCCAGCACAAAACTAAATTTTTAACTGAAAGCATAGACCATAATATTATCTTAATACTGAAATATGTAACACTACCAGAAAATAAAAGTGTAGAGACACATAAAGCAAAGCATAGCACAAGTGATAAACAATGAAGTACTAACAGATGATTATATATTTACTTAAAAAACATGTGAAAAGAGAAAAAGGAAACATAGAAGGTAGCACAGAGACATCATAAAGGATAAGAATTATGACACTTGTGGTGCTGTAGGTATAAAAAATGATTAAAAAATGCATGTAGTATGTCGTGAAATAAGTCCTGAGTGGATCCTCAACAATGAGTCCGAAAACAATCCCAACTGGACTCTAATGATACCAAGTGACCATATTATTTCATTAATGGCATCTGAAACATAGTTGAAAATTAATAAACAGCATACAATTGGAGACAAAGTGTTAAGTTTCCCGAGAAAATTATTTGCTTATTATAAAAAGGAAAGGGTCAGAAACGAAAGTTACTTGGTACATTGTTAAATAGTTGATACTTATTCTTAAAAACTGTGGAGAATATTAATTGTTAAATAGTATTAAAGTTAATTATGAAACTCGTCAGAAAATCACCATCAATATTTCTGGGAAATGTAGAACAACATCGCTCACACTTCGTGTTGCTATGGTCGTAACTTCAGCACACAGTATTTGCTAATCATCACTTGTAGTATCCAAGATTTCAAAGTCTCAGAAAAGGAACTTAAATCTAACAATATCTCATTCTGCTCATAAGTTTCAAATATCATCTTAAAAACTCGTATGAACACACCCTTTCTTCAAATATCTTAAAATCATCAAAATCATTATTCTCATCTTCTTATACACATTGTCAATACTCATATTACATCCTTTAGCACGAAAACCGTAAATAAACTTCAGAAAAATTGGTACCACTAGTTTAACATCAACATACAAAGTGGTCTTCGTTCCTACAAAATCTTGTTACAGTTAGTGTCATTACGTCATATAAACATAGTTCAATGTAGTCATCGCAAAGTAACAGAGGTGATACTCCAACAAAAAATAGGAGCAAATATATCGTGGAGAAAGTATCATCATCAATTTGATGACCGAAAGTTTCAACTCGAATGTCAACTTCAAATGCCAGTATGAAAAAAGTTTCACAGAAAACAACAATAATGTAGTTCATCATCAATGTACTGAAATAATCCCCAGTTATTACAATAAGTAAGAAACCTATAACGCCCTAGATAGAAAACAGGTAACACTACTATGCTATCTCCAGAAAATGATGTCCTCGAAATCATGTCTTTATCTAAGGCCAGAACAGGTGGAGTTATTTGGAGCTGTTACATGGGGAAATATTTTGAATGTTTACACGCTGGAAACGAAATGCGCTCGAACCAGGCCTAACGACGTGAAAAGGGTCTGTCCCGCCAGCGGTGCGTGTTGTTTCCATTGTGGCCTACCGCCAGCTGTGACAGGGTTTTGTGCCACCCAGAAAGACTTTAGGAGGGTTACAGGCTACCGCCGCAGAGGCGCTACACGTCCGCAAGCCATGCCGCGGACAGGGAGAAATAATATAAATAAAATAGCTGGACATACCTAGCTGGGATTTACTGTAATAATCCGATGTAGTGGACCCTAAATGTTACCAAGATGTGGAGACAATTGTGTGGAAGTATTTGGTAATGAATTTATTACATCCTGAAACATGTGAAGGTATTTGTCCCATTTATTGTATTTTGCATGAAAAAAGATCTTAAATAATTTCGCCAATTCCTTCATTAACCTTTCTGAGGGTTTCGATGAAGCATGGTATCTGGAGATATAAATGGGGGAAATGTTGTGAGTCTGAAGAGTACGTCGCCAAGTGCGAGAACGGAACTGCGGCCCATTGTCGGAGATTACTGATGCTACATGACCCACTTCTTTCAGAAAATAGTTAGTAAAAGCACATGAAATAGTGCAGGCCGTAGCTCGACGTAATGGAGTGAATGTGACGAATATTGAAGTTAATTCCACGCAGACAAAAACGTAGGCGTAACCTCTCTTTGTAGTGGGAATGGGGCCAAATAAATCAGCGGTCGCTAGCTGTCGAAGACGTAACGGGATGATGGGGAATGTTTGAACAGCAAATGATACAGTGGGTAGTTATGCTTTTTAACAAAGTCTGCATCTTGAGAGGACTTGGAGAATACGTTTTTCCATGTTGAAAAAGTAAGATGTTTGTTTGAGCAAGTGAAAACATTTGCGCGATCTATAATGCGCGTAGCTATGGTGAATACACCAAATGAATTTGTTAATTACGTCTCCTGGGATACAAACTAGCCAAATTGTCGTATCAAGTTTGATACAGCGGAACAGAATATTGTTATGTATTAAGTAATACTGTAGCAGAGTGGTGTTATTAACATTGCACCATTGTTGTTTCACATCTTTCCATATGGAATTCTTATCCTGTTCTGAAGCAATGTTGTGCGGGGCATGGGAAACAAAGTTTTCAAATGCGACCTGGCGCATATATAGCAAATTGAAGTTGTTATGGCAAATGCTGTTGGCTGGATCTGTATTGTCGGTGTCTAAAGTGCGTGACGAAGCGTCAGCAACGACATTTTGAGGTCCTGGTACATACACAATGGAAAAAGAGAATTCTTGTAACAATAGAGCCCATCTCGCTAAACGACCATGAGATAGTTTAGCTGACATCAAAAATTCTAGTGCTCTACGATCTGTGTATACTGTGGTGTGTCTACCAAAAAGAAAAGGTCTAAATTTGGAAAATGCCCACACAACAGCCAGAGCTTCTAATTCAGTGATGGAATAGTTTCTTTCTGAAGAAGATAATACTCGACTAGCAAATGCGATGTTTCTTTGTACCTTAGTTTCGCCTTCAATGAACTCTTGAAAGAGATGAACTCCAAGGGCTGTGTTTGAGGAGTCTGTTGAAATGCAAAAATCAGTAGTAAGATCAGGGTGAGATAACAGGGGTGCACCTATCAGAGACTGTTTTAGTGTCTCAAATTCCTTTTCAGCAGCATTATCCCAAATGCAGAGAGAATTTTTTCCTGTTAATTTACATAAAGTTGGCGTATCTAAAGCTTTGCTGCTAATAAACCTGCGAAAATAGTTTATCATTCCAAGAAAACTGTAAGGTTGCTTTTTAGTGTGAGGAACTTGTATGTCATGAATTACTTGTATCATATCAGGATCCGGTTGAATTCCGGATTATGAAATAAGATGGCCTAAAAATGTAATTTGGGCTTGTCCAAAATGAGATTTTTCTAAATTTACTGTAACACCGAAGCTATAGAACGAGTGAAGAAGTTGAGACAATATTCCATTATGCTGTTGCCAGCAAGAAACGGCAATGAGAACATCGTCCACGTAAGTGGTAATCCTCTCTTTCAAATGAGGTGGCAACACAGTATTTAGTCCACGGATAAAGGCTGCAGATGAGATTGTGAACCCAAAGGGGAGTCTGCAAAATTGGTAGCACCGACCAAAACAGAGAAAAGCTGTGTTTTTGCGGCAGTTCGGGTGTAATTCTATTTGGTAAAAACTGGACCGAAGATATAAGGAGGAAAAAATAGACACGCCGTGAAACTGTTGTAAGATTTCATTCAAAGTTAGTGGCCTACCCGTCTCTGGTATGATTATCGTATTGATCTGTCTTGAATCCAAAACAAGACGAATTGAACCATCCCGTTTAGGCACAACATGTATTGGGGAATTGTATGGACTGGGGGTAGTTTCAATAATATTGTCAGCTACCATAGACTGGATTTCCTGTCTGACTTTGTCACGGTGAACTAGCGGTATCGGATAAGGTGGAACAGCAAAAGGGGTATGGGGTTTTACTTGACATTCATATAAAAAATCTTTAATTGTGCCTGGAGCCGTGTCAAAGACAGGGGAAAACTCAGTTAAAATGGCATGTGAATCTTCCTTGTCTTGAACTGAAGCTGAATCAACTACTTTGATTTTATCCTGAATAGTGTTACCAATGTCTGGTGTCGTATCGTCATTGTCAGTGTTTGGGGAAGGAACAAAAAATTTGTCAGTGTTACGTCCGACGGGAGCTGAGACTGAATAAAATTAATTTTGTTAAGGTCTTGTTCTGCTTGCGACAGATGTTTGTGAAAGTCCAAAAAGAAGCAAACTCCATCATCACAGAGACGAATCCAATGATCTTCAAAATCTAAAATTGCTTTATATTTGTTCAAAAAATCGATCCCCAAAATGACATCTGTAGTGGGAAGCGGATCTATTAAGACTGTAGCCCATAAAAATGTTTATCGACTTGAGACTGCAGATAACATTGCTGTTTAATATCTATACTTTTGCCAGGAACAGCACTACTGACCTTAGTATGAGAAACCGGAAGTGTTGAAATGATAGAAACAGTGGCGCATTTTTGGAAAGCGGCTTCACTAATAACAGAAATGGGAGAACCCGAATCAAAGACTGCAGAGAATTTGTGTGTACCTATAAAAACATTAATGAGGGGATGATCAACAGTTGGTTGTAGTTCCACTTTTTCCAGCAGAAGGTCCTCTCGTATATCGTCACAACGGGTAACGTGTGATGTAAAATTTTCAGAAGAATCATGGCACCGCTCGCGCTGCAGCGAGCACGCGGTAGGCAGAGCAGTTAGTTGCTATTTTTGGTGTTCTGTCTGACGCTGATGATCTCCACTGTTTCGTGGATTTGGTGGACGAACTTCTACCAACTGTACTGTTCTATCTGAAGAATTATTGAAATCATGTCTAGGGTGGAACCGGGAATCAGGTTGATGAAATGGTACTCGTCTGTCATTGCCGTAATTCTGTTGGCTGTCACTGGTTTGTCTCTGGTTATGACTTGGATAATTATCATTACGATTTGGAAAATTCTGTTGACTGTACTGATGAGTAGGTTGGAGATCGAAGGTTTGTCGTCGTTGGGGGTAATCATTGGTTCCATGTGGTTGATGGTGGTTCTGGTGTCAAATTTGGTTTCTTTGTACAAAAGAAGTGTTAGAATTATTCCGCTGATTCTCCCATTTTCTCTGGTTGTTACTGTACCGCCAATTATTTTGTGTGGTATTGCCATATTGACCATTGCGGAACGACATTGGTGGAAGGGGATGATAATTTTGATTCCTGGATGGGCAGGCATTCACAACATTCTGCTGATACTGGGGTTGTGGAAGAAAGCATGCTGCATTTCCATATTGAGGTCTATTAAAAGGAAACTGCCTGCCGTTATTACCGAAACGGTTGGCTCTATTCTTTTGTGATTCCGGGAAAAAGTGTTGACTAGATCGTGGATTGTGTGTTTCATTCAGTTCAAGAAGGTGTAAAACATCACGAAAAGTGTTCAAATTTTCTGTGCAGTTTCCTGTCACCAACGGAACTCTCATTGATGTAGGTAATTTTAAATTACAAAGCTGAATGACACCGGAAGGGCTGTAAGGTTCAGTTAAATGAAGATTCTGTTGAATCATGTGGTCAAAATATTGTGTCAAAGTGCCAAATTGTGAATTATAAAAGGGTGGCATATTTAGCAACTGATCTTTCACAGCACACTGTGAAGTAGGATTTCAGTAAGCATCAAGAAATTGTTGCTGGAATGACTGGAAAGACAAATATTACCGTGCAATGTATCTCATTCGCGTTGCAGGTTCGCCCTCCAAGAAACTGCAGACAAGTTCTAATTGATGTGCCACGGGCCAATTTGGAGGAAAAGTGGATGTAAATCCAATCAAGAGGATGTAAATCATTCCGGTTATTCCGGAACGTCTTAAATTTCTTGATTGACAGAAAGTGCTTGTAATCTACATTGTCTTGGCGTGGAAAAGAAGGAGCATCACGGGCAAAGTAAAATTGCCTGGGAAGGTACTGGGAGGGTAATCTCGTGCAAATGGAGCCTGTGAAGTTAAGAATGGGGGCTGTCGTTGCTGGTATGCAAACGGATTTTCCTACTGTTCTGGGACAAAATTACGAGGCCCACTGTCGCTCTGTAATTGTTGCTGAATATCGGAAAGTTTGCTACGAATTGACTTGAGTTCTCGTTTTTGTTGTCCGTTAATAGTGATTTGTTTACTCTTAAATTTAGCCAGAGCTTGGTATTAATTTGTCTCTAAAAAGGGAACTGGGGTTGTCTGGTCTAATTCATTTTCTGCATGAGTTTCCAAAGCGCCTACTCTTTCCGTTATGTTTTCTAATCGTGAGTGGAATTGCCCACCCTGTTCATTGACTTTTGTTTTAAATTGAGTAACGTCAGATGTCATGGATTCGGTACATGATTCTAAGGCGTGTATGTGCTCAGAATGAGTAGTGGAAGTTTGTTGCAACTTTTCAATAGATTGTGGTGGAAGTAGTGCATTGATTCAGTAATGCCGAGCTTATGCGTTTAATTGATATCCTGTAATTTATTGTCAGTTACTTCTTTAAATGTGTCGATAGTTTGGGTTAATTTCTGAATGCTACCGGTGAGGTATTCGCCACGTTTTGCGTTCTGTTCATCACCCTTAGTATTCTCTGCACGGTATTGAGCAAATTGTTCATCACGCTTTGCGTCACGTTCGCTCAGTAGTCGAAGAAACCAATCTAATTTATCTTCAGGTAGAGCTGGGGATGTCACCTCGGGATTTCGGTGTTGCAACTCATATTGCTGGGGAGGGTTGCTAAAAACTGTTTGAGAATTCTGAGATGAAACAATTTCTCTGTCTGTGGAGGAATACTGCAAGAGAAATTGGTTGTCGGAATCAACCACATGGCTGTGTGAAGGTTGAATTAATATCAACGAGTCATGGGAAACTGTTTCTAATTGGTTTACTGCGTTCCGAGAACCCGAAGGCGGAAAAGGAACCGATGCGAAATTTTGTGCCTCTATGGCGTCATTACTTGCCACAGCATTGTTATCAAATTCCAGATGACTTTGTGAAATAGGAGGGTTAGCTGAAAAAACTAGGGCATTGTCCAGTTGTTGTTGCTTACGCGATTCTGAGGAACTGCGTAATTGTACTTTATCACCCTGTCGATTTGTTTTGGACCTCTTGAGGGAGACAATATGGCGTACAGAATCTCAAAATGGTCGTAATTCACAAGACGATATTTTGTACACAAAAGGTAAAATATTTAGAATAGAAACATAAAATCAGTGTAATCAGAAGTAGAGCTAAAAAATAAATATTCACAAGTGTAGCATCAAACTCAATATTACGAAACTAGCGATGCAGCACAGAGCTGAAACAGTGGTGTATCAGCAAAAACAATATTAAGCAAATAGAAATGCAGCGAACAGCTGAAACAGTGGTGTATCAGCAAACGCAATATTACACAACTAGCAATGCAGTGCACAGCTGAAACAGTGATGGCGAAAAGAATGCTCGAAAACAAAGTCCACAGTTGCAGAAAATATATCCAAGAACGTCACCACAGAACATGTCGCCAAGTGAAAGTATCATTGATAAGATTGTTCTAAATTAATTATTCAGCAAACCTGCATCTGACTGCGTCTGTGAACTTGTTTCTTGCACTCCTCCATTTTGCCAGAAATGCAACATGGATTTGACTCAGCAATGAAATTTAAGAGAATACTGCTGTTTGTGCAATGGCATTAAGATTGTACTGGAAAATCAACTTTTGGCCCTGATGTTTACTTGGTTCTTTCGTTGGTGGGTGACTTTACTAATCTTCATAGCTAATTTAAGCAAAGGATTTGGATTATGATTCAGGCTGTTAGATTTAAACACATTGTTGATATCAATATATATATATATATATTCCAACATTTTTGTAGCACGAAACAATCTTACAAAATATTTTACCAAACGCTTACTGTGTCAAACCTTGGACATACAAATCATAACTCTGAATATTACCTAACAAAACCAATTTCAAATAATTGTATATCTTCTCTCATTTACGTGCTAAGGTTTGGTCTGAGGCAGCGAGCGAGACCTACCTTACAGCTGTCACCACACGTCTGCTTCCTCCGAGCACCTAGTTGCGACTCTTCCGTTTTTTACTGCACGCGCCTGGCTCTCTTAACCATTCAAGAACCTCCTAATCAAACATATTATATTCGTTCCATCTTGCGGTTAGCAACTACCGACTATATTTTGGAGCTACCCTGATCAGACCTTAGCACATACATTTCAATATTACGAATGATGATTTTAATTTGATGACACTGCTGTTAGTTGTTGATCAGTTTAAAATAGGAAAATCTGAATAAATGTTTCAAACTATAGTACACTATCTGAGTCGTGTTGCCGCTAAATACGGAATGAGAATACCTAGAGCTTAAACCAAAGTGATGACAGTTTCAAGGATTGGAACCCATTACAGACAAAATTTTTATAGGCAGATAAATGACTGAATACGTAAGACGTTTAAATACCCAGGGTCAATTTCAAATTTTCCAGCTCAGATGCAGAGTTGAATTTGGACGGATTGAGACATTTCTGTGAAACAATGTAACAAGTACTAAAACATAAACTACTGAGAAAATCATTAATTTAACTTTACAAAGCATTAGCCTTGCCTTTCCTGCTGATTGGTAGCGAAAATTGCATCACATAATCAGATCAGTTACGGTTACACCTAATCACTAGAGATGAAGTCCCTATACCAAGTAGATGGAAATTTATTAATCATAGAAGAAACATCAGTATTAGACAAGAAACAACTATAGAACTCATTAAAACTACAGATGAAATATATGGACTGAACTGAAAAGAACTTTTCCGGTGATTGTCTAATACCAGGATAATTAAAGCTTGAATACAATGCAAACAAACAAGAAAGAGAAACTTTGGAAGTTTCTGAAAGAGATGACGTGAACAATTGTGAGATGTGACCAATCGAAAGGCTAAACTCTTGAGGACGATGACGATGACATTTTGTTAGAAACATTAAATTAACAGAGCAACTAAGTGATGGAAGAGGACGAGCATTGGTTCATTTAAAACAGTCGCTTGTCTCCAAACACCAACATGTAGAAAAAACCCTCCAGTAATGAACAGTGTCACAATTAGTTGTTAGTGTATTTCACAGAAGTCGCTAATTCTGGTGGCATACAACTTGTGAGGAGCGTGTGGGTGCTCTTCTGTTATTCTGTGCAACGGATTAATCGGAGATGTACCCTTTACCCTGTGGCCCCTGCAAGAAGCAATTTCCACCTCACACTACTACGGAAGATAGACAGACGATCCTGACGTTCTAAAGAGAACACCTGGAAAACTTTCAGCAATAAATATCTTTTGGAGTCGTCCGCTGTAAGGAAATGAATCAAAAATTCACAAAATGTCTTACATAACTGGTGGGATACTTGGGTACTGGAATAGTGCTAGTTAGTGTAAGAAAAACATGAAACTAACGAAAATTATTATTTATTTAGCTAAAATTCTGAGAATTTACAATGGTACTTTTACTATAAAACTTAACACATTATTTCCTGGTTCTTTTCAGAATGTGAAGTTACCTGTCAAGGATAGGATTCGATAATGAAATTTTTATACAAAGTTTAAGATTGTTATTGACTTGGCAGAATGGCTGAGAGCCACCCCTACTCAACTTGAATAAATATCCGTTAGAATGTTGCTAGGTACGGTCGAAGCTGTCGCATATGAAATGCAGTGAAGAGTACTGTTGTGGGGGAAATATGGGGCTCGCATGAACTGTAGTGTACAATACCATAAGCTGCGATGACTGCTGTCTGCGCCGCTTGCTACTGACAAATAAGATAACTCTCGTTCTATCTGGATTGGCCTTCGCCAATCAAACTCTCCCTATGCCTTGATGAAGTCAAGGACTCCTATTCGTCCCTAGTCTAACTAATGGCGTGGTACACTGGTCAGATAACCTGTCCACAGCGATGCCACTAAAAAATTCGCTCGCAGGCATTTGACTATAACTCTGTCCGTTCACATCGCACAATAAGTGTTGCTACCAACACAGTGAACAACGCTTAATCGCAAGGACTCAATTTAGAGTCGCACTTCGATTTGCTCTCGACAGAGGTGCTCTCCCAGTGAAGTACTGAGAAGAGACTTGTTCCTCGCTCTTTTAGTACACGTACGAGGGCGCACGCTCTCGTTAAGTGTTGTCGTTCCAAGAGCGACAACGGAACAGCCCCTCTCCACGCCAGACTTGAAGGGGTATATCTTTCGGTCTCATCCATTACTCCTTCAACACAAGGCATCAGAAATATTGTCTGCCAATCAGCATTGCTCTTCTAAAATGGGAGAAAGATGTTCCGTTTAAGGCGACCAATCCGGAAACCTGTAGTACCAGTATTTGGCGTTTGCTGTATCCCTGTGAAAATCTCTGAAACTGCATGCTTTGTGTAAAGAATGCGTAGGCTGGCCGCTCCCACACAATGTAGCGAAATTTGCTTTTAAGCCGAATACGGGGTCATCCTTTCAGTCGGGCAAACACTGTCTGCTCTACAGGCGGTCACCAGCCGACGTAGATAGGTTGGGACTGGTCTCCTGGCGTGTGATTGCCTCTCTCGAACTAAAAGCTCCTGTGACCGTCGTGTCTGGAATGTATGTGTGTACGCCAGCCTCGAGTATTTCTACCATGGTGCGCACTTAAGATTTATTAGTTATTTGCGTATCGTTTACATGAATTCATACAACATTGACTTTATCTTATCGAGTTTGGGTCCGAATGAAGCGTCTTAATGTGCGGAATATGATTGGGAGGGTGGAATATGTAAGCAATGAAGGTCAGGAGACCACAACATCTGGCAAAAATTGTTCTTTTAGATTTCCGAATAAACTTTTCTCAGACATTCTTAACGATTTTTTCTAATCATTTCTTTATAGCTATTGTTTCTATTTTTGATTCTACAATTTATGTTTTGTTGTTAGGCAAATATAGACTTTACAGACGTTGTTATTCTTTGTCATTGCCAGTACGTGTCTCTGTTTCTCTTTTTTATTTCCAAAAATTGTTTTTACAATATAAATTTTTCTAAACTCATTAGTGTACAGTGTATTATGTTTTAGTGTGGTTACATCTTTTCTTTGATTAAGCTTATGTGAATGTTTGCAAAAGCTCTGTAGTGTTACTTTGTTTTATTTATTTAGGCATTATCTTTTTCGTGTGTCACTTTTTTTTTTTTTTTTTTTGTAAGAATGAAGAGGCGTTTCCCTCTTAATTCTATCCTCGGTATTAATATTATTACCCCAAAAAAGGTGATTTTGAATGTTAGTTAAAGAAGAAAAATCCTGCATCAATCCTTTTCTGATTTTACATATAAAAGTAATAAATTGACTTTCCATGAGTTTGTGAGATTACATAACTATACTAATTAATTTTCTTTACATAATATTTTAAGGTCTCTATCACATTATGGGCTTTACATATATGATAAAATAATTACTTTTACAAAAAAGGAAAATAATACTTTTACAAATATATCACTTTCTTAACTCTACATTTGTATTTTATTAGGTTTTTTTGTTTTGTTTTTTGTTTTGTGCTGCATTAGTTTCTGTACTTGACGATCTTCACTGAAATACTAGAAGGTGTCGACTCATTTGTATGGGTGTCACAAATCATGTGAGAAGCACTATAGCATGCGATTCCGAGTCTTACTAGTTGACATTGTCCTCATGGAATGGTACTTTTAACCGATGATGATGACTGTGGTTTGGTGCATAAACAGTGATGTCTTGGTACTCCTTTGCTGTCTCACCTAGGATGGTATGACTTCAATGATTGTAGTTGACTACCGACGATCGTACCCGATATTGTGCTGTGACGTCTTGGTACTTCACATGTGGTTCGGTATGGCAATGGCAATTTGATGATGTGGTAGGGAGAATACTGTTCATTTTGCTGAATCTATTTCTAGATAATCTTGGTTGGTACTACTTAATATTCCGTTTGCCGTTCGCTTGTATTTGTTTGATGATTCAAGGTTTAGTTTTGGAGAGGTGGTTGTAGTAGTTGCCATGCCTCAAAGTTCATGGAAAGACGTTTGTAGCAATTTGCTTTGTAGGATAGGAGAGAAAGGTATCTTACTGTCTTCTGCCCTTCTTCATCTTGCATCTTCTGTTCTTCTTTCTTGCATTCTTCTGTTCTTCTTGGGCTAGGAATATGTGAATTTTAGTGTATGAGTGATATAGGATTTGTAGGATCTGACTGCCTTTCCAACTGTTACTTGATGAGTTTGTAGATCTTAGTAATTTTTTGAATCGTCATTGTCATCTCGTTGTATTATGATTCTCCCCATGCTCTTCCATTGTGTAGCAGTGTCGTGACATACGAAAAGTCCGTGCTGCGCGTTGTCCTCCCGAATTCCTACCTGGTGTAACCTGCATTTCCAGTGTGGCGTTGGTCTTCATGTTGTTGTTATTCCCATAAGTGCTTTCTCAACATGTCTGTACCCTCTCCATCGCTATCTCGAAGCATCTGGTAGTAAGGGAGCTAGTGATTGGTGTTGGTGGCGATGTCCCTCCGACGCGTAGAAATATTTACAATTTTTATTTTACATATATTTGTTATTTACATAAAAAACTCTGATTTTATATAATGCAAAAAATTTCTGATAATGGCAAAAATTATTGTATATATTTGATTTCTTTTCTTTATTCTAATTATGTCCTACCACTTCTTCATTCTTTTAATTGTTGTGTGCCATTTATTGTTTGTGTGCATGTTGTAGTGTACTTGATACTACAAGAGATTGTTAGTGTGTATTCTGTCTCTTTTTTCTTTTAATTAATGTGGTACTTTGTTGATTCTTAATTAATTTTTTGATTTAGTGGTTAGTATAAGATAGGGTGGACGTTAGTTTGCCTAACGTCTCCTGTATTTTTCACGTCAATCTTTACGTTTTGCAGTATTCGGTGGCCTAACTTCTACGGTTTCTCTTTGCTGTGTGGTTCTTGTCTGTGTGGACCAGAATTTCCTCGGTAATTATTCGCGTCGTAGTCTCGCCAGTTGCTGTTTGTAACATCGAGACCTCTTCCAAAGTACCCTTGACTGTTGGCCATTTGATTCCTAAACCCATATCCGCCACTGTATGAGTAGTCCATTACCGTTCCTATTTTGGTACAAATTATTCTGGTTATTGTTTCTATGCCAATTGTCTCCACTGTGCCACTGTCCTTGTCTGTTAAATTGCCTGAAATTGTTGGTGTTCGGATTACGATTATTATTATTGGAATATTCGTTCCTAGTCCTCTCCTTTTGCTGTTCCCTTTCATTTCTTGTTTCTTTCGCCTCGTCTTCTTTAAACATAAATTCAAGTTCCCTTAAAACCTCTTTGAATTCTTCGGTATTTTAATTTTTTCCTGCTGTTGCCTGTTGATACCTTACCGGTAAATTCATTCTTCATAGACGTATCAGCTCTCCGTTACTGTATGGTTTGTCTAGGCATTGATTCTTTTTGTCCATTGTGTCAAAGAATTTTACCACGCTTTTCTCTTCTAAGTTTTCATATGGTGTCATCCGAAGTAACTCGTACTTCATTTTGTTTTGCGCCTCCTTAGACCAATAACTTTCGAGAAATGCTGTTCTGAACTGTACGTAAGACGTACAGGTAGCCGCGATCTTTTGCTTCACCTCTGCTACTGTCGCTGACATGTGCGCACAAATAAAGTCAAGTCTGTGAGCTACGCTCCAGTGGTTTGCTAAGCCTACTTCAAACTGATCGATGAATGTACGTGCATGCAAGCTACCGCCTTCTTCCTTGAAATGTTGACCTTTTCTATCTGTAAGGACGTGGTCTGTATCAATCTACTCATAAATCCGGTTTGTGGCTGATTCATGGACTCAAATAATCTGCCACTGCTTGTGTCGTCGTGTTTATTCTCTGGTAATCTACTGGCTGTCTGCCTATTCTCAATTTCCTGACTCACATCCTCGTCATATCGTATCATTGGTGAAGAAAAGTGTTGTTCGTGTGTTTCTGCTCTTGTCGTTCGCGGTATAGTACATGGGCTGCTATTATGTTGTGGCACTGGATTTACTGGTTCGGTTGCCTGTCTTTCGATTGGTATCGGCTGAATGTATGTGTTCCGCTTTTCTAGATACTGTACCTGGTCCTGTGGCATGTCATGTATTACTTTAATCGGGGTTTTCTGTTTCGATTTCTGCGCGAGTGTTATGTCTAACCTTGGTTCTACTTGAACTTTCTTAGACGGCGCGTGTTCGTGTACTGAATTAATGCTTGACGTGTCAGTTGTTTCGCTACAGGTGTAATCGGTATCGATCTTTTCTTCGATGATTTGTATCAACTCTGTTCGAAGCTTTTCAAACTGATCTTTGTTTTTAAGTTCTATTTTATTGATCCGCTGATCATATTTTTTCAGTGCAACCTTTGTGACCTAGCTTTGAATTGCTTGTTCTTCCGAAATTTGTATTGCTGTTCGAGTGGCTGTTTTCGTAAAACGTTCCACCTTTTTGTCAACGTTTACGATGTCCACGTCAGTGCGTAATTGCTTGTTATAGTACCTAAATTCCTTCTCTAGATTCTTTCACGTCTTTGTTTATCTGAGTGATCTGACTATCAATTCTGGCGATCCCTTCTTCCATCTGGATTTTAACCTGTTGGGTCTGTGTCTTAATAGCTTGATTATCCAGATTTAATTCCTGATACTGTTTTGTCATCTGTGTATTAATAGCCTGATTCTGTTTCGTTATCTGTGTAATAATATCCTGCTTCTGTTTCGTCATACTAGCGTTCATTTTTTGAAACATCTCCATGATCGCGTCCTGTCCTGTAACATTACCCTCTGCTGGACTATGTATTCCCGATCTATTGTTTTCTGCTCGGTCAGTTACGCCGTTTACTGGGCTATGCTGTGGCGTTTCTAAGTTTGATAACTGCAGTAACCCTTGCTGTCTGTGTTGAGGACTAGTTGCGTTTGTCATTGAACCATTACGTGGCGCAGACAACTCCGCATTCTGCCCTCTCTGTTGTGTGTGTCTTGTGTTTGCAGGTACAGTTGTGTCTGTTACGAAACCTTTCCGTGGCGCTCGTAACCTCCGCAAAATCCTGTATCCGTTGTTGGAGCAAATTTACAATGTGTACTATAGGTTCGACGTATTCTAAATGTTCCCCCTCTTGCTCACTGTTACATCTCTTTGAACGTTATCTAACTGCCGGTTCATTGACGGTATTGACGCGTATTCTGTCCCTGAATATGCGGCAAACAAACACGTTTCCTGTGCTCGTTTCGCTTCTAATCTTTGCCATTTCCTACGTAGGGTGTCTATTTCAGGCTCAGAATGTGCCCTACCTGGAATTTCATATTCTGGAAATTCGATGTTCACGTCCCTTCGATTCCCATCTGTCTGATCTGTCTGAATTTCATCCCAGTCTAACTGAGCCTGCTGATTCTGCAGCTCCCTGACTGTCCTATTCTCTGATTCACTGTCTGTCCTATTCTCAGGTTTACCTTCTGTCCTATTCTCAATAAGCTTGTTTACTTGCTGACTATCTGGTTGATTCTCCTCCATGTTGTCTACTTGCTGTCTCTCATGTAACCTTTTGGCTTGTGCTCTCGTTAACACGGAAATTCTTTCAACACACCACAACTCTATCTACATAACTGTACAACCACTTACCAGTTGGTTGAACCAACAACCACAACAACGTCGTGATTTCTCGGCTAATGTTCTGTCTGCTCTGCTACAGTCTCCAATCTCCACCTGTGCGCTTGCAAAGGGAGAAAAATGTTATTTCTTAATTCTGACTTATATGATGCTGCGTCACACTGCGTCTCTACGTCACTCTGCATCTGTGCCTATCACCTGAAAATCCTATGCCCTAACAGCTACACAAAAATCACAAAAAAATGCAAAATTTTGTAACACAATAACACAAACCCTTTTCCCTACAATTCTGCTTTATTCACTACCTGTATCTCTTCTGATCCCAATCTTTGCAAATAGCTATTTAATGTATAAAAGAAAGTTCTTCAAAGTGCTACTGCTGCGACCTACCATATCTAACTATCGTGACATGTTACTATCCTGGTAGCTTACCTGTTTTACCTATCCTGGCAGGTTACCTATTTTACCTATCATGGCAGCTCACATATTTTACCTATCCTGGCAGCTTACCTATTTTACCTATCCTGGCAGATAACTTACTTTACCTATCCTGGCAGCTTACCTATTTTACCTATCCTGGCAGGGTCGCCATTTTCTGTGAGCATGGGATTGATCTGAGATGTGCCCTTTACCTTGTGGCTCCCAAAAGATGCAATTTGCACCCCCACACTACTACAGAAGTTAGACAGACGCTTCTAATGTTCTAAAGAGAAATGCCTGAAAAACTTTGAGCAATAAATATTTTCTGGAGTCATCCACTGTGAGGAAATGACATAAAAATTCACAAATTTCTTACATAACTAGTGGGATACTTGGTTACTGGAGTAGTGCTAGTTAGTGCAAGAAAAACAAGAAACTAACGAAAATTATTTTTTATTTTGCTAAAATTCTGAGAAATCACAATGCCACTTTTAGTTATGAACTTAACACGTTATTTTCTGGTTGTTTACGGAATGTGAGGTTACCTCTCAAGGACAGGATTCGCTAATGAAATTTCTATACATAGTTTAAGATTGTTATTGACTTGGCAGAATGGCTGAGAGCCACGCCTGCTCAACTTGAATAATTATCCATTACAATATTGCTAGGTACAGTCAAGGCTGTCGTGTGTGAAATGCAGTGAAGGGTACTGTTGTGGAGGAAATATTGGGCTCGCAAGAACTGTAGCACACAATACCTTAAGCTGCAATGACTGCTGTCTGCGCCGCTCGATGCTGACAAATAAGATAACTCTTGTTCTATCTGGATTGACCTTCGCCTATCAAACTCTCCCTCCGCCTTGATTCAGTCAAGGACTCCTATTTGCCCCTAGTCTAACTATTAGTGTGGTACACCAGTCAGATAACCGGTCCACTGTGATGCCACTAAAAAATTCGCTCACAGGCATTGAACTAACTATAACACTGTCCATTCACACCGCACAGTAAGTGTCGTGGTCAGCACAGAGAACAGCGCTTAGTCGCAAGGACTCAATATAGAGATGCACTTCGATTTGCTCTCAACAGAGGTGCTCTCCCAGTGAAGTACTGAGGAGAGACTTGTTCTCGCTCCCAGAGCAACAACGGATGGCCCCTCTCCACGCCAGACGTGAAGGGGTACATCTTTCGGTCTCTTCCATTACTCCTTCAGCTCAAGGCGTCAGATATATTGTCTGCCAATCAGCATTGCTCTTCTAAAATGGGTGAAAGACGTTTCATTTAAGGCGACCAATCCGGAAATCTGTAGTACCAGTATTTGGCGTTTGCTGTCTTTCACAGGGTTGAGACCGGCCTCCTGGCGTGTGATTGCCTCTCTCGAACTAAAAGCTCCTGTGACCGTCGTGTGTGAAATGTATGTGTGTACGCCAGCCTCGAGTATTTCAACCACGGTGCGCACTTGCGATTTATTAGTTATTTGCGTATCATTTACATGAATTCGTACAACATTGACTTCATCTTATCGAGTCTAGATTCGACTGAAGCGTCTTGATGTGCGGAATATGATTGTGAGGGCGGAATCTGTAAGCAATGAAGGTCAGGAGACCACGACATCTTACAAACGTAAACATCCAAATCGTTAGAGGCTCTCCATCTTTGTTAACCACTTTCCGTCTTAATTGTGCTTTATTACACAATTTAAATTATTACCTGCTCCTATTATCTATCGCAAAAAAGCGGAAAATATTATTGTATGCATGAAGAGATTTACAGAAAACCGTAAACTAATTAATGATTATAGGGTAACACTTAGGGAAAGATGCAGGCGTTTGAAACAGAGCGCAAAATCGGACTAAAGTAGGCTGAGCAAAGAACATGCCCATCTGTTTTTCGATGAAACTACCATGTCTTTCTGCTTAATCGTCTTCAGGGGCATTTTCACTCTCCTAGGACAAGAGTGTCCTGAACATCTGTCCCCTCCTCCGCCCTCTTTGACAGTGCTATTGGCAGAATGAAGGCGGCTTCTTATACCAGAAGCCTTCGGCCTTGCATTTGATTGATGCTCCCCCCCCCCCCCCCCCCTCCAGCACGTTTAACCAGTGTTGATTCACATCTCTAGAGGCTTCTTCTGTTGCATATTCTCTCTACTGCCTGTGCTCATTCGCACCTCATACGTAACTTTTGAAATAGTTATTTGGAGATGTATTAGAAGAACATTCACTATTTTCTTCTACAGTAAGTCACTAAATGTTTGTCATTTCTATCAGCTTGTGTTAGTATTTCACAAAAGGACTTTTGTTTTGTACGATGAAAATCTCTTTTTACCTATCAACCACTAATATTAGATTTTCTACTTGAGCCGTACTATGTGATCTGACTTGTTATGATCTGACTTGTTACGTGACAGGACCCACATGTCCGTAAATTACTTTCCGTTTCTCATTTTAAATTAATAAATTATTTGGTACTTCATTCTCGACCTATTAGGTAACTACTTCATCTGTTCTTGTAAACAGTTTCTGTTAATATTTTTCCACAATTGTTGCTACTACTAACTAATCGTTAACAGTAACATCACAAATGAATTTGGCCTTCTGGTATTACTATATTAGTATAAAATAATACGTAACTTATCATTTCTCCATACACATAAAGAACAAAACTATGGTTATGTAAATATATAGTGTAGTAAATTTTGATCGACTCGTAACCTGTGATCTGTATCACCAAACAGTGGAATACATGACAATGTATCCAGCTTTACATACTCATCCCACTTCCTGTAGAGAAGTTCCCCAATTTGTATTAAAACTACATATTTTAATGTTTTCAGAAAATGCTTTGTATGCATTGACTGATGCCTGAGCAGCAGAATATCATTCTACGTTGGAAGTAGTTTTTGTTATTCCGATGACCACCTGTGTTGACCTAAAAAAGTAAACTGTTGTCAGCTGTTAATAAATTGGTCAACACGTGTATAATGTGATACATGCTACTCCCAAACCGTTATTTGATTGACGTATATCTATATTTATTCATTTATAGATCTAGTAGCGTTCCACGTCTTCGAAGGCTCTTCATCTTTAACAACAGCTGTCCTGCTTAATCACACGATATTAAATAAATCACGATAACAGACGTACCTTACAACTGAGAAATAGGATCTAAGGCATTAAAGATCGACAGAAACCTGTTGTAATATGCCTTGACTCCGGGAAATAGAATTTTCTCAGGACGTTGTAAAATAGTCAAATAGTTACTGAAAATTGTCCGTAATGTGTGCTTCTATGAACTTACTTTGCTCTAGAATAGAAAAACTGTGCCTCTTTCTTTATTATTGTTGCAGAAAGTTGTATTAAGGTATCAGCAATGTACATAACATGAATTCCAGGGCATTCAGTCACGACAGTTACATCTTTATTATTTACATTCCACCCTAATACTCAACCTGAATTTGTAGCAAACTAGTCCCCTTAGCTTGAATATAAATTTCATCGAATTAAATCAAGAAGTAAAAAAATAAATTTTTGGCGCTGCTATTTGTTGCATGTTTATACTATTCCAATGCGGATTACAAACCATAATTTTAGCAATGACGTCCAAGGAAGACACGCTCCATCCATCGAAACCGACAGTTTAAGAATAATATGACGACATTGGGTTCAAAATACTTGTCATAGAAAACTGAGTATTTAAATACTAGGTTCAGAAGGTGAAACCTGCAAATATTCAGGTTCGTTGTGGATGGAATCTGTGTGACTTAAAATATACCACATTCTGGGATATTGTCGCCGGGTCACAAAACTTTGTCATGCTCCAATCAGATTTAAACTGTGAGTCAGAATATGACGCGAACCCGAACCTTGCCAGAGTTGAAGCTGTGAAGGAAAGCCCCGGGTAGTGGCAATAGAGCATCACCCGCCAAATTCAAGGGCCTTGTTCGACTCCGGGTCTGATACGCACCTTGTCTGGAAGTTTCACAATACCACACAACTCCTAGGAGTGTGGATTCATTCCAGATCAATCACAGTTTAATGATTAACAGTAAGAAGCACCTAACGCTAAATTTATGAAATTATTTAGTAAAAAATCGTCAGAAGAATTTTAGAATATATATTAAAATATTATCTAATAAATAAAGATAGAAACTGTTGCTCTGGAAAATGATCAAATGTCAGAGGATATCTGTAAGTCAATAACTGTTTCATGACAACTGAATTCATATAATCTTCTTTTATTTGTATTGTGTAAACCTTGTTACTTCGTAACAGGGTGCGACGTGTGACTAAACCCATCACTGCCGTGTTTGTCACGAGAGAGAGCTCTCTACTCTACACAACGCCATTAACGTCGCCATCATGAACACAAACACCTTTACACGAGCGTAAACACAGGCCGTAGCAGTGGACACAGCACAAGCATTGCATTGGCCATCAGGGACGTCGTTATCAGCGTGCCTAAGGGAGTTACGAAGTCCTCTAATGGGATGCAGTTGACAACACGTCTCACAGCCAGAGGAAACGTCATAGCTCTCAGATATTTCTATGACCACATGATCAACACAACATTGAGAACATGGGACTGGGAAAATTAATGAAAACCACAGAAAATCTTTGTTGCAAGAGAAAGCAAGTGCGTGGCCTCCGAAAGAGACGTCAAAATTTTCTTCCCTGATTGATGTGTTTCGAATAATTTCAAACGTTCGTGTATATTTCTGACCGCGTATTTGTGTGTCTTTTACATAGACAGCCAATGTCTAAAACAATCTAATTTACATTTCGCAACCTTTCCTTATTATTTTTTCGTTTCTACATCTTCTTCTCGTGCCAGGTTTCACATTCACAAATTCCTTAATACAAGTATGTGATAATCTTCTCATATAAATGCTGGGACATACAGTTTAACAGATCCTGATGATGACTGCACTTAACCAATTCCACCCATGCCCAATATTGTTATACTTGATAATAAGTGAAGGTCGAATGATATAGTAATATAAAATAATGAAGTTCGTAAAATCAAATGGCGGAAATATCATTCAGACATATTTATACATCTTCGTCTAATAAGAACACTGTATATTTTCTCCTCACCTTGAAACGTTCTCCGCTACTTCCCCTTACAGCCACAGCTCAAGGTACTGTCTCTACTCTACGTTTTGTTCCTTACTTGTCAACTGACAATTTTATGTTCTTCAGGAGATCCATTTTCCAAATACTTAGAGCGTCTTCTTCTCACTTTAAAATGTGTGCTTCAGACACATTTTCTTCCTGAACTGTTATTTAGTTTCAGATTCTTTAATACTTGTATGGAAGGCACAATTTTAAATATTTGTTTCCAAGCTATTAAACGAAATGAGTGATGCATTACAACTCCATGTCTCATCCTGTGAAAAACGTAAAAATTGTGTGTAACTTAGTAATCAGATAACACACATTTTAGTGTGTCTCTGTACGTCCTCCCTAATCTCCAAAAATTTAAGTCATCTTGTTTTACCTCACGCAGTGAAACTGACACTACAAATCTCTCGAAAGTGGAAACGCACCCTCTTTCATACTTTCAACTATCTCAGGAAATTAATTGACTCTTCTGTCCCATACTACTCTCTGAGCTATACTGCTATTTGCGCGGTATATGATGAATATTTTCATTCATCTTTTCGTACGTTATTTCAGTCACCGTTTCAGAAACGGCTCTTTGTGACATTCACACTTACACGCTATATAATATTGTGACACTGTTACCTTTCCTTGTGTTAAATGCAACTTTCTCATAGATTTAGGAAAGATAATGAAGTTAACTTGAAAATTCTATGCTTGACACAGAGTTTCTTTACATAAACGAATAGCCAATGGAAATCTTTTTGTTCTCATATCATTCAGTGGTGACAAAATATCTCAGTTCATAAGTGTACCACATATAGCTTCACTTCACATCCAGTTTTCGTTTTCTGGGACTACTGTTCTCTTACTGAAACGTTTCCCTGCCTATTTCACTTATCAGCTTCTTTTCGTTCTTCTTTGAGCCAAGTAATGTAAAGACTCTATACTTACCTAATATACCCGTGTGATGCATAAAATGTTTCCTTTTCAGTATCACTTCCGCTTTTCTTTGAATTTTCCCCTATCAATATCTCTAAACAAACTATATGACAGTTTCTTCTTAGTGTATTTATTACAATCCTGGCTAACGTACAGTTAGCTCGTAAGCGGTATTTGGAGCGAACGTCCTGGTATGACAGTGGACTGTTGTTGTTGTGGTCTTTAGTCCTGAGACCGGTTTGATGCAGCTCTCCATACTACACTATCCTGTGCAAGCTTCTTCATCTCCAAGTTCGTACTGCAGCCTACATCCTTCTGAATCTGCTTAGTGTATTCATCTCTTCGTCTCCCTCTACGATTTTTACCCTCCACGCTGCCCTCCAGCACTAAATTAGTGATCCCTTGATGCCTCAGAACATGTACTACCAACCGAGCCCTTCTTCTAGTCAAGTTGTGCCACAGACCCCATTTCTCCCCAGTTCGATTCAATACCTCCACATTAGTTATGTGATCTACCCATCTAATCTTCAGCATTCTTCTGTAGCACCACGTTTCGAAAGCTTCTATTCTCTTCTTGTTCAAACTATTTATCGTTCCATGTTTCACGTCAATACATGGCTACATTCCATACAAATACTTTCAGAAACGACTTCCTGATACTTAAATCTATACGCGATGTTAACAAATTTCTCTTCTTCATAAACGCTTTTCTTTCCATTGCCAGTCTACATTTTATATCCTCTCTACTTCGACCATCATCAGTTATTTTGCTCCCCAAATAGCAAAACTCCTTTACTACTTTAAGTGTCTCATTTCCCAATCTAATTCCCTCAGCATCACCCGACTTAATTCGACTACATTCCATTATCCTCGTTTTGATTTTTTTGATGTTCATCTTATATCCTCCTTTCAAGACACTGTCCATTCCATTCAACTGCTCTTCTAAGTCCTTTGCTGTCTCTGACAGAATTACAATGTCATCGGCGAACTTTATAGTTTTTATTTCTTCCTCATGGATTTTAGTACCTACTCCGAATTTTTCTTTTGTTTCCTTTACTGCTTGCGAAATATACAGATTGAACAACATCGGAGAGAGGCTACAACCCTGTCTCACTCCCTTCCCAACCACTGCTTCCCTTTCATGTCCCTCGACTCTTATAAATGGCATCTGGTGTCTGTGCAATTTGTAATTAGCCTTTCGCTTACTGTATTTTACCCCTGCCACCTTCAGAATTTGAAAGAGAATATTCCAGTCAACATTGTCAAATGCTTTCTGTAAGTCTACAAATGCTAGAAACGTAGGTTTGCCTTTTCTTAATCTATCTTTCTATATCCGAATCCCGCTCCAGCTACTGCCGGGTCTGGGTGCTGATGAGTCTTCTCCATTTGACTCGGTCCTCCCACAACCTTTCTTCCTCCACATGCTGCCAGGTCACACCTCTCCTTTCTACGGATATTCTCACTCCCATTTTCGACCGTGTTCTTCGGCGCCCTCTAGGTCTTTTCTCATTCATCTTTAGTTCTTCCATAATTTTGGGGAGTCACTGCCCATGCATCCTCTTAACATGCCCATACCAACTTAATCTCTTTCTTTCATTTTCTTCTCTCATACTTTCTTGTTTGAGGTCCTTTCTAATCTCTACGTTCCTTACTCTGTCCATTCTTGCTATTCCCTTAACTGCTTTTAGAAATTTCATTTCCCCTGCTTGCAGTCTGCCCCAGTCCCTTTCTGTCATTGTCCATGTTTCTCCACCATAGGTGACAATAGGGATGTAATAATTCTTATACATAAGGCTTTTTGCGCTTTCTGAAACTTCATTATTCCAAATTAGTTATTTTATTATTTGGTAGAAATTGCCGCCCTTCTGTAACCTCCTATTAATTTCGTTCGTTTTTCTTCCATCCCTAGATATTTCACTCCCTAAATAAGTAAAACTTTCTATCACTTTGAGGGGTTCTCCATTCTAGGTAATATTTCCGTTGATTCCTTTCTCTCTTCCAAATACCATTACCTCACTCTTATCTTTATTTATTTTTAATCCATACTTTTTCATTATTTCCTTCCACGCATCAAGCTTTATCTGTACATCTACCTCTTTATCACACCATATTACCATATCACTTGCAAAAATCATCTTTTTGTCTTTTTCTTCTACTATATCTTTAACTGCCCTATTCATTCCCTCCATCACAACATTAAAAAGTGCAGGAGATAGAATACTTCCTTGCTGAAGTCCTTGTCTTATTTCGAAGTATTCAGAGTTCCCCAATAGTGTTCTAATTTTACAATTGTGTCCTCTGTAAATTGTCTTTATAACATTAATGTATCCATCTTCTATATATATCTTCTTCATTTCTTCCCAGAGTCTTTCCCTGTCAACTGAGTCATATGCCTTTTCTATCTCTATAAAAACCATTATCACCCTTTTGTTACACTCCCAACTTTTTTACATCAATTGACGGATAGAGATTATCAGGTCGATCGTGCTTCTTCCTTTCCTAAACCCTAATCCCATGCTTCTAAAATAAGTCGTAGGATCAGTATTGCCTCACGTGTTCCCATATTTCTGCGGAATCCAAACTGATCTTCCCCGAGGTCGGATTCTACCAGTTTCTCCATTCGTCTGTAAAGAATTCGCATTAGTATTTTTCAGCCGTGACTTACTAAACTGGTAGTTCGATAATTTTCACATCTGTCAACGCCTGCTTTCTTTGGGATTGGACAATGGACTATAGGTTCATATCGTCCCACAGTAGTCCACATTTAGGCTGTTCGGTCTTCCCCTAAATCACTTAAGACAATCGACGATGTCGTTGTTTTGAAAAGAACATTGCCGATTTTCTAGCGCATCCTCCTCTTCTAGTACTCCGATTGTCCATACAACAAATATGAATCTTTTTCTTCATCTTTTTGTGACAATATCGACCTCTTATTTTTCTAACATTTTTTCCGTTGATTTTCTTTCCATGTTCTTGTCTTTCCATAGCTATATACGATCTCACTGTTGTCATACTAGCGTCACCTCATACGTGCTTCATTCATTATTGCATGGATTCTTATGCATCCTATACGTCATTAACTCTATAGTATGGTATGAGTGTGAACCAACGAAGTTATTGTAAGTGTTGAATTTTTTCCCCTAGACTCTTGTCCACACGTCCCAATTCATATCGATGTCGATAATAAACAAGGGGAATCGGTGGGGATTATTTTGTTGTTACGCTGTGAACGTATAAACCGGGATATTCGTTTCCTTTCCATTTCGATTCCTTAATGTCTTCTACTTTTACCTTTGGTTTCTGGTTCTTTCCATCGATACTTTTCAGTTTCTCGAGAAATATGCAGACCTGTCATTCCCTGTTAAAACCGTATTTCTCCTGATAATATCTTCGAGTCATTTTCCATCTGTAGAAGTGAACAATGCCTCTTTTTTAACAACATAATATTTTGCTTCTTTGCAGTGAATATTGTTGCTGTATAGATCTTGGCGCGGTCAAAAGTTCCTGGTTCTTTCGATTTAAAGATGGATCATTGTTAGCAAACAGTATATCGATGTAAGATATGAGTAATGTTGGGCGCGAGTTTATAGATTAAAAGAGACCTTTCATCACAGATAAAATCACTAGCATAATCCTTTGTTCCAGTCTGCATTATTCACAGAAGTGTTAAAACATTTTAGATATATGTTTGTTTGTTTTCTTTACCAGGGTCAAATAAATGCGTCTGCTTCAACGAACAAGCCCTTTACAATCTGCACAGTACATACGCATCATTTTATGTGACACAGATAGTATTATTGATAGCTATAAACTGGAATTGTTTGCTGGAGTTACATTCTAATTTATATAGTCGTAAATGTGGTCAGTTTGCTGACACTCAACAGCAGTGGCACGTTTTTACTTCGCCACATCCAAATAAGATAAACTTATTTTTATGTGGGATGAATCAGTAAACAATTGCGAAAATGTTTTGTGACGATTATTTACGTAGACCTGCTCGCTCTGCTGCAGTGTATGGATGGAAGGAACAATAGCGTTTGATTTCCGATCGACATCATATTCGCTAGACACGGACCACAAGCTGACACTATTTCAAGGATGGAAAAGCAAATCGACCAGGCCCTTTCAAAGGAACAACCCTTGTATTTGCCTGGAGCGACATATGGAAATCACGAAAGACCTAAATCTGGATGGTCGGACGCATATTTAAACCATCCCGAATACGAGTCCAATATGCTAAACACTGCATCACCTTTCTCGGTTGCTACATTATAAGGTATGAGGTACATACAGAAATGCTTGGCGACTTAGTTCTCGTACGATGTAGGCTTTCGAGACAATATGGGAGACGGTAGTTCATCTCCAGCCTGATACATCTCATTTCTATTTTGCTGTTAGCCGAAGGCCCAGCATTGACTGGGTAAGTATTTATTCCAGTCTTATATTAGACTATCTCTTTCTTCAAGCTCTCTTTGTCCATCTCGTCTTCCCCTCTCTCTGCCCATCTCTCCCTACCCTCTCTCTCTGGTTATCTCCTTTTCTTACTTGTCTCTGCCTCCTCCTCCTCTTCTCCCCCTATTCATCTCATCATATTTTCTTGCTCTGTTCAACACCTTTTCTCCCCTATCTCTGTCCATTAGCTTCTCTGCGTATGTCTTTCTCTCCCTCCATTTTTATTTCTCTCTGCATCTCCTCCTGTTATGTGTAAGTATCCACCTGCTCTTTCATTTCTCTGTCCATTTGCGCCTGTTCCTCATTCTGTCCATCTCATACCCACCCTCTGTCCAGCTGTTACTCGTTCCTCTGTCTGTCCAACTCTTGCTCTTCCATATCTCTGTTCATCTTTCCACTCGCTTTCCTTTTCAACCTTCCCCCTAAATCTGCCAATCTTCTCCACCTCCCTTCTGGTCCATTTCCTCCTCCCACTCTCTGTTCAGTTCCACCACTCCCCTCTCTCTATCCATCTCCTCCTATCTGAGTCCATCTCCTCCTTCCCACTCTCTGTCGATCTCCTCCTATCCCTTTCTCTCCACATGCTATCTCCTGCACATCAATAGGAGGTTGTTGGCTCTTACCTCCATAGTATTTCATCCCATATAATAAGTGGTATGTATACCAGATTTGGTTGGAATCAACACGAGGATTTTTGAGGAGATTTCTACATGTGGCTTCATTCGCTAACGCATATGCCACATATATTTAACGCGTTTCACGCAAATTTGTACACACAGTTCACCTGAACCTCTAACGAATCTCCTCCAGTTCGTTTCAGGCAGCTCAATGTTTATGAAGTCATATCTCCAGAATTAAGTAACATACAATGATTTACCAGAGTGAGATTTTCACTCTGCAGCGGAGTGTGCGCTGATATGAAACTTCCTGGCGGATTAAAACTGTGTGCAAGTGGTAGAGCACTTGCCCGCGATAGGCAAAGGTCCCGAGTTCGAGTCTCGGTCGGGTACACAGTTTTAATCTGCCAGGAAGTTCCATATAATGATTTAATTTGGTAAGTACTTTCATCGGTGTATGTGGACACTGTTTGCGAAATGTGTTGCGGATAGAGTTACTAGCGAAGAAGTAATAAATGTAAGTCTTGCGGGATGTCGCAGGTTTTCACGCATCTCAGTGTTCATGACGTCTTAACTCCTTTCACCGGTCTATGTGAATACTTCCTGTGTTGCATATGCAGCTAGTAGTAGATAATTTATAAATCAAAACGTCATGACTCATCTGTCAGATTTACTGCAGGGTCGAAAATATAGTAAACTATAAACTTTTTCTTTTATCACGTTTGTGGGGCTTGGCAGAGAGAAAAAGTTTCGTCAGGGTTTTAAATTTTGTGTAAATTTTGTTGCATGTTCCTAAGTCCTCTCACTCCCCATTGCTGGGTGAATAAATCTGGCTATTCGAGCGTCATAGGCCATACAAATATTTTCACTCGCAACCTCTCCTCCTTGACAGGTATATGGTACTTACTCACAGAACGATTGTTTCCAGACAGTAAGTGATAAGCGTATAAAGTTTGGTTGAAATCGGTCCAGTGGTTTAAGAGAAGATGTGGAATACACATACATACACGTGTAGTTACATCTCTTTTTCCAATTGTCGTCGATTCAGTCAATCGTTATGTTTCAGCCAGTCGAAATACTAATTTGATACTAATTACAGCAATGATATTAGTAATTCTAAGGATCAAGCTATTTTCTTCTATTTATTAACCATATTTATTTTCATTGGGAATTTGTGCGTGTGTAATAATAGGTTTTGTTTGATAGGTGAAGTTTGCATAGCCATATTCCCGCGATGAGACACGGGCAGGCTTGTGAGCCCCCATAAACAAGGGGAGGCGTAACAGTTCCGACCATCCAGTCCAGCTTATTGTTCTGTTCAGCACTCGTCTGGCTGCCACTTCAAACTTTTTTATGAGCTGTAGAAATGCAATACACAATGCACGAGACCAATTAAAACGAAATGGCTAACTGTGGAGACGTGCCCGTAGCAAATAAACGGCCACTTTCAACTGGGGCCAGGAAAGCCAAAGTAGTTTCTAGTTCCTATTGTGCCCAGTCCTGTGACTTCTGGAAGGCAGGTTGGTTGAGAGAACTATTTGAACAGATTCTTATCTCTCTGCGAGATGTACAGAGAGCCCAGCCATTCAGCCTGTGAAAGCAAGTTGTGTCCACCTGACGACAAGCCCTTGGATTTCCCCCATTCACCCTCTCTCCAGTGCAGACTGCTAGAAGGAAGCTTTACGGACACGCATAAAAATTTCTGTTGAGAGTGGAAGGTTTGGAGTCTCATTTCAAATGCTGAAAATATGAAGACAGCAGATTCGTGGTTTGTAGTCTAAAACCAAAACAAGTGACGTAGATCACGGACCAGAATGTTCTCGAAACAGCATAGGCGAGAAACGGCTGGTATTAGAACGATTTTTACACAGTTCTTTGGTGGTGAATCAAAAGCAACTTCAGAATTATACCACTGGCCAGCACTGTGCGGAAAATATTTTTCATTAATGAACGATATTCTTTGTCGCAGATTGGACGAAGAGCAGGGAGAGTCTAGTTGTTTCTCAGGTTTGGAGCAATACACTTCGACCCCAAACTTAGAGCAGACTTTCTGTTGGCGACACAGAAGAACGCAATGCAGCAGCAAGCAAAACTCCATCTTCTTAAGGCGGCCTGAGAATTGTCTCATGAGCTTTACTGACAGTCACTTGTCCCCCACCACTCTTTTCCAGTACCTGGCCAAATCAGTTAATGCTATTGCATCTAAATAACCGTTTACTGTGGGCTTAGTTTAATCTTTTGATATGATACTCATTGGCATAAGCACACTGAATATGATGTCGGTTAGACTAACAGTGAGAGAGCACCTCGAGGTCCTGCTGCTAATAAAGCGAGTACACTGTTTGTTTGTTATACATTTTTAGGAGCTTCAAACAGCAGCAACCTGCTTTCAGTTATCTCTGTAGTTACTAGCTTATTTTTGTAATTTCTTGGGTGCTTGAGTGCTTACTAGACACAACCTTTTTTCTTAATAACATGAAGCGTACAGTACCACCGTTATCATCGACTCTCGTATCGACACTCGTATCGTACATGTTTTTGTTTGTTTTGGTTACAATAGCTCAGTGTCGCTTAGACCATTAGCGAGAGACCACCTCGAGTTCCTGCTGCTAATAAGGCGAGTACACAGTTCGTTTGTTACATACTTTTACGAGCTTCAAACAGGAGCGACTTCAGTAATGGACAGGAATTATGATTGCCGCGTACAGGTGCGAGCCGAGTTGGTGACCCTTCGCTACAGCTCCAGGCGGTGTTGGCTTACGTCACACAGCTGAGGCAACTGCCAAGTGGCATAACCGGGAGGGGTGAGACGCGGGGATGCGAGAGACGTCGAGCACGTCCCACGTGTTCCGCGTCGGTCCACTGCTGTGGCCACCCCTGGTACTGCCTGCACTGAGTTTGACCTCTCACACATGGTCGATTGGCAGCTCATTCCGAAGTCCGGCAGGCAGTGAAAGACGTTCCGAGGGTCCAATCGTAGGGCCTCCCTGGTTCGTTTGGTGAACAGTTTTCGGGTCTTGTTTGTGGCTTGTGAAGCCTCTAATCAGATGCAGTCGTCCAACCTGTTCCAGAGGAAGGATCTCGGCCCCCAAGGTCTGGGCATTCACAGAGGGTAGGTTTGCTGGTAGTTCGGAGCTCCAACGTTAGGCGCATAATAGGGCCCCTTAGGATCATGGCTGCCAAGGAGGGGAGGGAAGCCAGTGTATACAGGGAGAAATCTTTCTGGGTATGGAAATGGTTCTTCCGAATGCCATGAAGAGCACAGGGTGCAGCCAACTGCCGATGGTGGTTCATGTTGGTACCAATGATGTGTGTCGCTTTGGATCGGAGGAGATTCTGTCTGATTTCGGCTGGCTAGCGGAAATAGTAAAGACAACCAGTCTTGCTTGCGAGATTAGGGCGGAGCTCACCGTCTGTAGCATCGTCGATAAAACTGACTGTGGTCCTTTGGTGAAGAGCTGAGTGGATGATCTGAATCAGAGGTCAGGCGGTTCTGTGATAGTGTAGGCTGCAGATTCCTTGACTTCCGCCGTCGGGTGGTGAGTTTCCGGGTCTGGCTTAATAGGTCAGGAACCCACTACGCACAGGAAGCAGCTACATGGCTACCGGAGTCTGTGTGGAAGCGAATGGGCGGTTTTTCAGATTAGAGGGTCTCAGGAAACCACAGAAAGTGCGTCCGTCTAAAAGGGAACAGCTAAAACACAGTAAAGTAATTGTAGCAACAATCGGTATTGTAGTTGTAAATTGTCGTAACTGTGCTGCGAAAGAAACAGAGCTCCAAGCCCTAATAGAAAGCACTGAAGCTCAAATAGTTACAGATACGGAAGGCTGGCTAAAGCCGGAAAGAAGTTCAGCCGAAATTTTTCAAAATTTATTGCTTAAATACTGTTGGTGGTGGGGTATTTATCGCTGTCAGAAGTAATTTCTCTAGTAGTGAAATTGAAGTAGATAGTTCCTGCGAAATAGTCTGGGCAGAAGTTATACTTGACAGTCGAACTAAACTATTAATTTGAGCGTTTTACAGACCCCCAGACTCAAAGGATCACTTAGTGAACAGTTCAAAGAAAACTTGGCTCTCATTTAAAATAGGTACCCCACTCATACAATTTAAGTCGATGGTGACTTCAATCTAACCCCGATATTCTGGAAAAATTATACGTTTAAAGTCGGCGGCAGGCATAGAACGTCATCCGAAATTGTATTGAATGCTTTCTCAGAAAATTATTTTGAACTTTTAGTTCATGAGCCCACTCGAAGCGTAAATGTTTCCGAAAGCATACTTGACCTCTTACCAACAAATAATCCTGGCCAAATACGAAGTATCATGACTGATACAGGGATTAGCGACCACAAGGCAGTATCTACTAGGCTGAATACCGTAACAACCACAACCATCAAAAAGAAACACAAAATACATCTATTTGAAAAAGCTGGTAAAAATTCTGTTAACACCTTTTTAAGAGACAGTCTGGACTCCTTCCAATGTGATCATGTAAGCGTAGAAAAGATGTGGAATGATTTCAAAGAGATAGTATTGACGTGAATTGAAAGATATATACGACATAAATTAATAAGTGATGGCACTGATAACCCATGGTACACGAAACGGGTCAGATCGCTGTTGCAGAAGCAAGGCGAAAAGCACGCCTAATTTAAAAGAACGCAAAACTCCCCAGATTGGCAAAATTTTGGAGAAGTTCAAACATAGGACGTGCTTCAGTGTGAGATGCTTTTAATAATTTCCACAATAAAACTCTGTCTCAGAATCTGGCAGAAAACCAAAAGACATTCTGGTCATGCATAAGGCACACCAGTGGCAAAATGCAATCATTACCTTCACTGCGCGATAATAACGGCGAAGTCGCTGATGACAGTGCCACTAAGGCAAAGTTATTAAACACGGTTTTCCGAAACTTCTTCACCAAAAAAGACGAAGTAAAAATTCCAGAATTCCAATAAAGAACAACTGCCAAATGAGAAACATAGAAGTAGATATCCTCGGTGCAGCAAAGCAGTTTAGATCACTTAATAAAGGCAAGGTCTTCGGTCAAGATTGTATACCAGTCACGTTCCTCTCAGAGTAAAGTGATATATTAGCTCCGTATTTATCAATTATATACCGCTAGCTCATAGAAAGATCTGTGCTTAAGGACTGGAAAATTGCTCAAGTCACACCTATATCCAAAAATTAAAATGGGAGTAATCCACTGACTTTCAGGCCCATATCACTAACGTCGATCTGCAGTAGAGTCTTGGAACATATACTGTGTTCCAACATCATGAATTACCTCCAGAAAAACGATTTATTGACACATAGTCAGCAAGGATTAATAAAATATCGTTCTTGTGAAACACAACAAGCTCTTTATATTCATGAAGTAATGAGTCCTATGGACAGGTGATGTCAAATTGATTCCATATTTTTAGATTTCCAGAAGCTTTCGACACCGTTCCTCACAAGCGTGCCTATGGAGTATCGCCTCAGTTATGTGACTGGATTCCTGATTTCCTGTCAGGAAGATCACAGTCCATAGTAATAGACGGAGATTCATCGAGTAAAAGAGAAGTAATATCCAGCATTCCCCATGGTACAGCTACAGGCCCTATATTGTTCCTGATCTATATTAACGACATGGGAGACAATCTGAGTAGCCCTCATGGATTTTTTGCAGATGGTGCTGACGTTAACGGTCTTCTAAAGTCATCAGATGACCAAGGCGAATTGCAAAATGATTTATGTAAGATATGTGTGTGCCGCGAAAAGCGGTAATTGACCCTGAATGAAGAAAAGGAAGAAGTTGTTCACATGAGTACTAAAAGAAATCCGCTAAATTTCGATTACGCGATAAGTCATACAAAACACAAAGCTGTAAATTCAACTAAATACTGAAAGGCGTCTACTGGGGCACTCTTCTATGTGGCACCAGAATAAGATAAGAATATTAATAAATTAAAATGAAACCATTATACTACAAACGATTAATGTCTCCGATAGTCTCGATAACGCAGATCGCTGACTGTGCGCGACCGCAGGGCCAAAGATGCTGCTTTGTTGGAGTAACAGAGCTCTGGGAGCACAGTTGTAAGTAGCTGACTGTGAGGGAAAGACAATGGAGTAGGCAGTTTCTGTGGTGTGCTGTGTGAAGCCACCAAGAGTTAGATTAATGTAGGTATGCCAGTATTGTTGAACATGGAAACAGAAGTCTTCAGGCAAATAAGGTAAACATTTAAATAATTATGAATTCTGTTTTTGCCAACGCGTTAGTGTAGATGAGTTGGCTGGAAATTTGTTATTGTTGAGTAGCCCCAGAATGTAGGTAAACTGTTTTGAGAAAAAGGCCAGTTAAATATTTCATTTTTTTAATGCTTTTAAGATTTGTTAACAGACTTATGTGTAATTTGATGATTCGCATTTATGTTGGGTTAATGAACTTAGACAATACTTGCTGTTAAAATCTCTTTTTTGTTAATCAAATGTGAGTAATGTAGCTTCAATTGTGAGATGTTTTTGAAAAGACAAACTTATCTTGCAAAATAATTATGCTGAAAAACATGAGTGTTAGTAAGCAGTACCGCCTTTCAGTCCAGGTCATGTATTTTTTAAAGAAGTTGAATTTTCTTAAATTTTCTCCTTTGTCAGCCAAAAGAATTTCACGTGCATTTCAAATTGCACACTGCTGAGCTTGCGGTTACCCTATTCTTATGTTTTTATAAGCGACGAGAACATATCGCGTTACTCCGCTGTTGCTTTACGGGTACTACAATTTAATTTATTTGTCGTGTGGACAGGGCCTTAGGGTTCAAAGCTTAAGGGGCTGGATGTATTTTGCAGTGACTTTATTTACATGTTGTAGTGGGAGTTGTATTACCCAATCAATTCGTGTAAAGTTTTGTTAACAATAAGACAGAGTAAGCATACCATCCGCACTTACAACACGCAGCTCGACAATTCGAGGTCTGTATCCATTCCACCGATGAGATATTCATTTAACGTAATCGTACAGTTTATTATTTCATTCACATTAGTAAAGAATGTTACAATACTTAGGGATTATAATTACAAATAACCTAAATTGGAACGATCACATAGATAATGTTGTTGATAGAGCAAACCGAAGACTGCGACTCATTGGCAGATCACTGAGAAGGTGCAACTGGTCTACTAAAGAGACTGCTTACTCCACTCTTGGCCGCCCATTTCTAAAGTATTGCTGAGCTGTGTGGGATCCGCATCAGGTGGGGCTGACGGGTGACGGATGACATCGAAAAAGTTCAAAGAAAGGAACCTCGTTTTGTACTATCGTGAAATAGGGAAGATGCAATCATTAAAACAAAGGCATTTTTTGTTGCGACTGGATCTGCTCATGCAATTTCAGTCACCAGTTTTCTCCTTCGATTGCGAAAATTTTCTATTGGCACCCACCTACATAGGGAGAAATGATCATCAAGATGAAATGAGAGAAATCAGGACTCGTCCAGAATAATTTAAGTGCTCGTTTTTCCCACGCGCCGTTCGAGAGTGTAACCGTAGAGAGACAGCTTGGAGGTGGCTCATTGAACCCTCTGCCAGGCACTTTATTATGAATAGGAATGTAATCACGTAGATGCAGACGCAGACGTAGATGATTAGAGTAAACGTTGGATTCACTTTGGCCTAGATTTTAATTCAGTAGTTAAATTATTTTATTTTATTATAATATTTTATTCATTTTAATCATTTGGACTTACTGCTCTTGTATTTGCTGCCTTTGTAGGTAAAATTATTTAATATCAGTTCCACCAGTTATCCAAAACACTGTTTATTCATGAAACCCACATGTTTCAGCACTTCTGTACTGTCATCAGTGAGTTTTCATTAAATAAATCTGTGAAATATGAACATATGTTAAGTGATAATGAAACTATGTTATAAGTAAATTTTACTGTGCCACGATATTTCGCACATATATTTCCAGTTATGTAGGGTTTCCTTTTGTAGATTCTCTTTCTTTTGTGTTGTCATCATTAAGAAGCGAGCACAAATACATTGTTTCTAAGGAACACTGCTGATTCGCCAAAACACTGTGTAAACTATGATACTGTGTGTCCTACCCGAGTTGGCATTCACTTTTTCTCAAGTGAGTTGGTTTCGGAATTTGAATCTTGTTCTCTCTCGCGACCCTCCCCCCACCCCCCCTCTCTCTCCCCCTTTCTGGGTGTGCGAGTGTGTGTGTGTGTGTGTGTGTGTGTGTGTGTGTGTGTGTGTGTGTGTGTGTGAGTGTGTGTATGTGTGTGTTACTGTGTCAAATAATGTGCGTTAGCGTAGGGTAGTCAATTCATTTATAGCTTGTTTTCCTTCTTCTATTGCGTTCTGTATGGGGAAGATTTCCTCTGTTGTTAGTTTACGGTATGGGCTATGGATGAATTTTAGCAAGTTAAAGTCAATTTCTATTGTAGTTGGATAACGGTTGTGGGCTATCATGTGGTGAGCAAATGTGCTATTGGAGCTATTCCTTTGAAAGCTCTGAGGTGTTCTGAATATCTTTTTTTTTCACTTACTTCAAGTTTGTCCTATGTATTCTGACTGACAAGTGTTGCTTGTGAATTCATATATGACTGATTAGTTGAATTAATCTGTGGGCCGGCCGCGGTGGTCTAGCGGTTCTAGGCGCGCAGTCCGGAACCGCGCGACTGCTACGGTCGCAGGTTCGAATCCTGCCTCGGGCATGGGTGTGTGTGATGTCCTTAGGTTAGTTAGGTTTAAGTAGTTCTAAGTTCTAGGGGACTTATGACCTAAGATGTTGAGTCCCATAGTGCTCAGAACCATTTTTTTAATCTGTGGGTGTGTATTCCGTTGTCTGCCCTGTATCCTATGTGAAGTCATTGTTTCTTTAGAATCTTGCCTATTCTCTAAACAGTTTTATTATTCTAGGTGAGAGAGACGTGGTAAAATTTTGTTTTGAAGAACGCGTCACAGCGCGTAGTGTAAAGCAGTCGCCCTCCGTTTCTGGCGGTGGCGCAGCTGTGGCAATCGCAATTGTGGTGTCTCGGCCTGGTGGGAAAGGAGAAAAGTTGCCTATTCACGTGCATTTAAGGGGTGCTATGAGCTCGGCAGGAGGTCAGTCTGTCAGTCTAGGCGAGTCTGGTCAGTTGGTCAGCCAAGTTAGTCTGGGTCTGTCTTTCGTCCGCATTGTTGAGGCGGTTAGTGTCTGTCTGTCGTCAGGAGTGCTAGTATGTGTTATGCCGCCAGTCTGCTCGAGTTTGTTCAGCCAATGGTCATTGACGGTTGGATCGATCGGTTGATCGGTAGCGCACTGGGACACAAGATGACATGTCCGCCTGAAGCGTCAGCGTATGTGAGGTCACCACGTGAGTCAAGTGGCCGCGCCGTATAGCGAGGGGTAGTGGCTTCGCGGCCTACATGAGATCAACAGGAGTCAACCCACGACATCGGTCTCGCCGGCGCGAGCTGCGACGCCGTGAGACGGGAGAGCGGCGCTCCTACCCGCGTCCTTTGAAGCGGCTGGCAGCGGACGATTCGGGAGAGCGTTTTGGGGGTGCTGCGCCAGGTCTTCGCCATACAACGCAGTTTATTAGAAGTTAAGTGACTGGAGATATGTTGTTTCATTTACTTGTTAAATTCTACTTGTTCTTGATCAGTCTCTCGTCCCCAGCTTGCTCGTCTGTCTCCGTCCGCATTTGTTAGGCAGTTAGTGTCTGTCTGTCTGTCAAAATGGCTCTGAGCACTATGGGACTTAACTTCTGAGGTCATCAGTCCACTAGAACTTAGAACTACTTAAACCTAACTAACCTAAGGACATCACACACATCCATGCCCGAGGCAGGATTCGAGCCTGCGACCGTAGCGTCTGTCTGTCGATCTGCCATACGTTAATAGCTGTCTCTGTTATGTTTGTCGGATTCGGTGTTAACGAATTTATAGAATTAAGGTGTAAAGGCCGAATTCCTGAAATATGTATTTATCTTTGATATCATCTTGCGAGGCGGTGTATGTGTAATGTAGAGCATGTTGAACATTTTATGTAAGTCTGTATTTCATGGGTTTTATCTAAATAGTCATTTTTATAAAGTTTCCACCCTTCCACCGTAAGAGTCCTTTTAAAAACAAATTGCACTTTCAGTGGCAAATAATTTCTTAGTGTGCTTGTACCATTTCCATCCCTATTACGGGGTGCATAGTTAATGTGTTTGTGTGAGTTGTTAAAATTTTTAGTTTAAAGTAGTCTGGTGTGTTGCAGATTTGCACCAGTGTAGTCTTTCAGAGGTTGTTGTGAGCGGTCCTCACTACGGCCGTGTTGAAAGGGAGCGGCAAGCTTCTCAGCCCGAAAGCTCATACTGTCAATATTGTTTCTTCTGCCTCCAAATAAAATTGTAACATGATATTTCGAGGGTGCTTTTCTGCTTATAAATTTTAAATCTGTTTTGAAAAGGGTTTTATGAATAAAAATTCCCATTTGTTAAAGGTAATTTCATTTTCATCAGTTACTCCGTGGCAACTACTTCCGCGCTCACCTAGTGTGTTTAAATGTCTTAGTATTCTTGACGAATCACTACGAAATAACGTAAATTCTTTAAGAAAAGATTTTGAAAGTAAATTCACGGTTCAGTGAGCTTTGTGCATGAGTTGTTGCTGTGATGTATCTGGCAGGTGTTCATTGTCTGTGTGCGTTTCTAAATTTTGTAAAGGCTAATACCCATCACTCAGTTATCAGGTCCATTGTGCGACAGTCATTATTTAATAGCTGAGAGGCGATCTTGACACAAAAGCTCTCCAAGAGGAATGCAAGCAGGCTCTGTTAGCTTTTGGCAAATCGTATACTAAAAGTGTCTTGGAGTAGGCCAGTGGCGTATTATCAAATCACAATTAGGATAATATTTCCCTTTTTCAGTCTAACAAAGTAGTTTGAACCTACAGTTCTATAGGGTATACACAGTCTTGTGCTACTCATTTATAATTATGAAGAGTGAAAATATAGTAACATGAGTGGTGTCGATTTCTGAGAGAGAGTAGTTTGGCTTGGAATTGTGCAAACGTAACCTTGTAATCAACTGTAATTATATTTTATTAACGGTATGAAGCATACAATTACCAGAGAGCATTTATAAGACTAAATAAACCAGGAGTCTGAGCTGAATTTCCAATCCATATATCATAAAAATCCAGGAAAACAATCTGACACATCATAAAAATATACAATCGTGAAATCCTAACATAAATACACATATCATCATACATGAATGTTTAGCCAAACTGAGATTAACTCGGTCTAAACTTCATCAACAGCTACTAGGCATTAGGTAAATCAAGGACGACACACTGTGATCTGCAAACGTACATAGAGTATCAAGGTACTTGCAAAGGCAACCAGAATCGCTGAAAACTTATCACTAGAATACCATTCCTCAGATTATTTACTGCTTTAAAATATTCTGGCCGGACACGGCCTTACAGTTATTTCTTCAAAGTGCACTACATTTGTACAAGACTCTGTTAATCGAATTACAGACCCTGCCGTTTTTCATCAATCCAGAAATTTAGAAGTACAGTAGCACCTCAGATTCAAAGGCAGCACAAAAAAAATAGCATAAGCGACTCTTGTGCACAGCCTTCCGATCGTCATAATGGAAATCTTTCTTCTGCAAACTTTACATGGCCCCAAGCTGACATATTCTCTAGGAAATCGGAAATTTGTATTAAGGTCTTGTGGGAACAAACTGCTGGGGTCATCGGTCCCTAAGCTTACGCACTACTTAAGCTAACTTAAACTAACTTACGCTAGGAACAACACACACACCCAAGCCCGAGGGTGGACTCGAACATCCGACGGAGGGATCCGCACGGAACGTGACAAGGCGCCTAGACCGCGAGGCTACCCCACGCGGCTATTCTCTAGATTTACGGAGGCAAACACCATCTATTGCTCCAATAAAACGATGCATTCCATTAATAGCAGGTCATACCCAGTGCTGACCGTTCGCAACCTCACTGCTACCTTACCACCATGCTATCCGCTCCAACTCCAGGACGGACTGTTGAGCTTCATCGAGGACGCGTTCGCTTTTGCTGGCGGATTCCAACTCTGTCCGACAGAACAGTGTTCACCACGGTAATTCTATGGGCCAGCCATGACAATGCAAAGCAACATCGGCCGGCGTGCCAAATATAGCCCCAAACACCGCAACGCAGCCTTGTCGACCGCTGCCTATGGACCAATGCTGGTTCCCAGCTAAAGTTGCCATTCCAGTTTAGTACATTAGACTCTTGCGTCGTCCGAGGTCCGCATGCACCTCCTTCTCCACTGTAGGTCTCCACGACTGTCCCATATTGAATACACCGTGAGCAGCTTCTACCGACTGCCCACAGCCTACAGCCAGCAGTGTGGCCAGCCGCCGCTGTTCGGCGGCCAACTCCTAGGGCTAGCGACTCCGGGAGGAAGACAAGCCCAGGCGGCATGCATGCCACGGTGCCGCACATAAAGTCTTACCAACGAAACGTGAAAAATGCTGAAGAATGAAAGGCTGCTGCACTCTCGGTTCAAAAGAAAACGCGCAAATGGCGACAGGAAAAAGTTAACAGAAATTCGATCGTCTGTGAAATGACATATGAGAGTAGCTTACGACTACCAACAACAAACCTCACCAATAAACCTTGCTGAGAAACCGAGAAAAATGGTTCAAATGGCTCTGAGCACTATGGGACTCAACTGCTGAAGTCATTAGTCCCCTAGAACGTAGAACTAGTTAAACCTAACTAACCTAAAGACATCACAAACAGCCATGCCCGAGGCAGGATTCGAACCTGCGACTGTAGCGGTCTTGCGCTTCCAGACTGTAGCGCCTTTAACCGCACGGCCACTTCGGCCGGCAAACCGAGAAAAATCCGATCCTTATTGAAATCGCTAAGTGGGTCTAAGTCTTCTATCCAATTACTAGTTGACCAGTCTGCTGTGGCAGTAGAGGATAGTAAAAGTAGAGCCGAAGTTTTAAATTTCACATTTAAGAAACCGTTCACACCCGAGAATCGTGCAAATATACCGTCGTTTGACCATTGCACAGATTCCCTTACGGAAGACATCGTAATAAGCATACCTGGTGTACAGAAATAACTGAAAGAGTTGAAAGCAAGTAAGTCGCCAGGACCTGATGGAACCCCCGTTTGGTTTCACAAAGAGCACTCTACAGCATTGGTCCTTCATTCAGCTTTCATTAATCACGAATAAAACGCCCAGCGCAAAGTCCCAAGTGATTGGAAAGAGCGCAGGTGACCCCTGTTACCCGGTATATAAGAAAGGTAAAAGAACAGACCCGCCAAATTACAAACTACAATATCTTTAACATCGGTTTGTTGCAGAATCATAGAAAATATTATATTAATATAATAAGTTTCTCGACAGGGAGAAGCTTCTGCCTACAGATCAGCATTGTATTAGAAAGCATCGCTCATGTGAAGTGCAGCTTACTCTTTCCACGTGAGATCACGGTAACTATGGCTGAAAGTCAACAGGCGGACTCCATATTCCTATATTTCCATAAGGCTTTTGATGTGGTGCCTCACGGCCAACTGTTAACGAAGGTACGAGCATACGAAATTGGTTCCCACGTATGTGATTAGCTCCAAGACTTCTTATCTAGCAAAGCCCAGTATAATGCCCTCGACAGACAGTTTTCATCAGAGATAATGGTATCGTCGGGAGTGCACCGCGGAATTGTGATTGAAACTGCTGTTCTTTTCTGTATACATAAATGATCTGACGCATGGGATACACAGCAGTTTGTGGCTGTTTGCTGATGACGCTGTGGTGTCGTCGTTGAGTGATTGTAGGAGGACATCTGATGACTTATACAAAATTTCTAGTTGGTGCAATGAATGGCAGCTAGCTCTAAATTTGGAGAAATGTAAGATGACGTAGATGAATCGAAGAAAAAAAAAGCAATCCATAATCTTCGAGTACAGCATTAGTAATGTGCTGCTTGACACAATCACAACTTTCACATATCTGTGCATAACTTTGAAAAGCAGTATGAAATGGAATGAGCACATTAGGACTGTGGTTGGGAAGGCGAATGGTCGACTTCGATTTATAGGGAGAAATTTAGGAAAATGTGCTTCTTCTGTAAAGGAGACCGCATATAGGTCACCAGTGCGACCTAGTGTTGAGTACACTTCCCGTGTTTGAAATCCGCACCATGTAGGATTACAGGAAGACATCAAATCAATTCGGAGGCGGACTGCTAGATTTGTTACCGATAGGTTAGACCAACACGCAAGCAGTATGGTGTTGCTTCAGGAACTCAAATGGGAATCCCGGGGGGGGGGGGGGGGGGGAGCCAACGTTCTTTTTGAGAAAAATTGAGAGAAACGGAATTTGAAGACGGCTGCAGAACGCTTCTATTGCCGCCAACGTACAATACGCGGAAGGACCACAAAGATAATGTTGACGAGATTAGGGCCCGTACGGAGTCATATACAAAGTCATTTGCCCTGGGTCTTTTCTGTGAATGGAACAGAAAAGGAAATGACTCTTAATGGTGCAGAATTCACTCTGCCACGCACCATGTGGTGACTTGCGGATTATGTATGTAGATGTGTATGTAGACGTTCGGCACTACTGCCAACGAATCCGGTGCTGGCTAAAAGTTGTTGCTCCTTTCATTTCGCAGCATCTTTGCAAGGTGGACTAGTAATTTTGATTTTTGTAAGTTATCAATGTGCACCTCTGACAGAGAGAGAGAGAGAGAGAGAGAGACAGACAGACAGACAGACAGAGATAGAGAGAGTTGTGTTACTGCTAAACAATCTTTGGTGTTGTGGTACAGACTTTGCCTCTGCGCACTCTGATACATTCTTAGCTGAAGTGTGGTAGGTGATGGACATTATTCAGTAGTGCTGTGTGGACTTGTGATTCTATCTTTTGGATGAAGAAAGATTTATTGTAAAGGACAGTAAGGACGAATATGCTGTATGTACTGGAAGGGGAAAAGAATTTAAATTCTGAGTGATGTTATTATGTGTGAAGAGAAGAAGTGTCCTGCAAGACTGCAGCACTACGTCGCTAGTATGTCGGAATAGCTATCTCTGAGTTAACTTTCTCAGAGCAGAGAGAAAGACCACTGCACTTCCCCCATTCATGCATTAAGATATCAACTGATTAGGCTGTTTGGTTTTTATAGAAATTCTCTGTTAACCTTTTACCCTTTTACAATCATTGTTCACTTTGTTACGCTTAGTATTGTGTAAAGAAAACGCGAAATTTTACCCTATCTTTCTGGATGCATACTTCTTTCTAAAATCGTTGTTGTGGAATATCATTTCATAGGAATAGTTACTCTTCCCGTCCCATTGTTTAAAGAAGGTTTATCATCACGCATTACCAAGTTGCAATATCCTGAATACTGTTTGAAAATTTTTTTTAACAATAGAAATCTAGCCACTCCTTGCTTAGTGTTTTCTGTTGTGCTTTCTAGAAATCTACAACAGTGTTGTCAAGAAGGGAGGTAGGTGGAAATTTTGATTAGGGCTAGATAACTGTTTTACATCATTTGCGCAGTTAATAAAAAGAGAAGTTTTATTCAGACCAGTCAGAGTTCAACTGAGATTACGTTCTGTTTAGTCAAAGGTTATCATACCAGTTTAAGATGTATATAACAGTTTGTTGGTACACAGTTTTGGTGATAAGTAGATTTTGGCTTTTATATCGACAGAAAAATATTCCAGAGCAAAATGCAGAAGCTTCCAATCTCACGGGACACAGAGATCTGTGTCTGCGATTGACTTCTCAATCTACTGTGTTCTAGGAAGGTGACCTGTTGACAAAAAACGAAGTGCTTCTGAAATGTCCAGGTGCTTCTCATGGCTCGCTGTAATACTTCTTGGGATAAAGGCTGGGACCCGATATATCACAGACCACGTCATGAGGAAAACCGGTGGAAGGCGACACGTAGAAGTGTACCTGCCGCGAGTCGACACGTCTCCCGGTCTCCTCGCTTTCACGTTTGCAAGCTGCAACACCCGTGGAGGCTTGACCGGACTAAGTCACTGCCCTGTGACTCTTTTCTCCCTCGCTTATCACGGCCACAGATAAACTACTGAATACAGCACGTTTGAAACTACAACCAGAAAGGAGATGAAGTTAGGATGTTCATGACGATTTCTTTACACTTTGGTTTTCGCCTGTGTGTGGGTGTGTGGGGGGGGGGGGGGGCGGGTTGTCCCACAGATAGCATGTGTTGTATGGGTCCTATCCATGATCTTTTACAGGCATCTGCCTCGTGATGACTGGGTGTTGTGTGATGTCCTTAGGTTAGTTAGGTTTAAGTAGTTCTAAGTTCTAGGGGACTGATGGCCATAGATGTTAAATCCCATAATGCTCAGAGCCATTTGAACCACTTCTTTTACAGGCAGGAAATGGCTTAAAGTCTGGTGCTTCGATTATTGTGTGAAAATGGTTCGGTACAGTTCGGTTGATATTTCCATTTCCTTATCAGTATGCTAAGTTGCTATGAGGACTTGAATCGAAGCTCTGTTTCAAGGGTGTCTAGTACGTTGCACAAATCGCAGGCATATGCCAAGATCAAATGTATGCTTCCCAGTTTTCCATTCGTATGTATCACGTGCTGCGGAATTTGGGCGATAAGAAAAGCACCGAGACGCTTTCCCTTACGATGCCTCACAGGTTCTGACTGACTCTTTATTATTCTCGAGTGGTTTGTTTTTCGCAGCCTTTGCAGTGTTCTGTCTAGGATCTAAGACATTTCTTATTGTATATGTGATCTGTAGGTGATACTGTCACATGAACAGATTCAGAGTGTACGTGTATACGGTAACCTCTGCCTCCACGCCACAGTAGCCAGTACGCCACCGGTACTACGGGCTAAACATGCTTCAAATGACTCTGAGCACTATGCGACTTAACTTATGAGGTGTCGCCTAGAACTTAGAACTAATTAAACGTAACTAACCTAAGGACATCACATACATCAATTCCCGAGGCAGGATTCGAACCTGCGACCGTAGCGGTCACGCGGTTCCAGTCTGAAGCGCCTAGAACCGCACAGCCACATCGGCCGGCCGCACGGCGGAACCTCTCAGTTCTTTATAAAAGATTAAAGTATGAGTCATGGTTCGAATCCTGCCTCGGGAATGGATGTGTGTGATGTCCTTAGGTTAGTTAGGTTTAATTAGTTCTAAGTTCTAGGCGACACCTCAGAAGTTAAGTCACATAGTGCTCAGTGCCATTTGAACGAGTTTTTGCCCGTAGTACGGGTGGCGTACCGGCTACTGTGGCTTGGAGGCAGAGGTTACCGTATACACGTACACTCTGAATCTGTTCATGTGACAGTATCACCTGCAGATCACATACACAATAAGAAATGTCTTAGATCTTAGACAGAACACTGTAAAGACTGTGAAAAACAACCCACTCGAGAAAAGTAAAGAATCAGTCAGATCTTGTGAGGCATCGTATGGGAAAACGTCTCGGTGCTTTTCTTATCGCCCAAATTCCGCAGCACGTGGTACATACGAATGGAAAACTGGGAAGCATACATTTGATCTTGGCATATGCCAGCGACTTGTGCAACGTACTAGACACCCTTGAGCACAGAACTTCGATTCAAGTCCTCATAGCAACTTAGCATACTGGTAAGGAAATGGAAATATCAACCGAACTGTACCAAACCATTTCCACACCAATACATGCTATCTGTGGGACAACGCGTCCCCCCCCCCACCCACACACACACACACACATACACACACACACACACACACACACACACACACACACAGAGGGGAAAACCAAAGTGTATAGAAATCGTCATGAACATCCTAACTTCATCTCCTTTCTGGTGGTAGTTTGAAACGTGCTATATTCAGTAGTTTATCTGGGGCCGTGATAAGCGAGGGAGAAAAGAGTCACAGGGCAGTTACTTAGTCCGGTCAAGCCTCCATGGGTGTTGCAGCTTGCGAACGTGAAAGCGAGGAGATGGGGAGACGTGTCGACTCGCGGCAGGTACACTTCTACGTGTCACCTTCCAACGGTTTTCCTCATAATGTGGTCTGTGATATATCGGGTCCCAGCCTCTATCCAAAGAAGTATTACAGCGAGCCATGAGACGCACCTGGTCATTTCAGAAGCACTTCGTTTTTTGTCAACAGGTCACCTTCCTAGAACACAGTAGATTGAGAAGTCAATCGCAGACACAGATCTCTGTGCCCCGTGAGATTGGAAGCTTCTGCATTTTTCTGTCGTTATAAAAGCAATTGGCTGTCGTTCTAACGCCACTCTATGTGGGATGAACACCAATCTGCTAAAATGTTGTAAGGTAACTCATTGATTAAGACTGTAAACGGAATGCTTTAAGAACAGCACACGAGGGCGTTAGCAATTCGTTAACATTGTAAAACTTTTGCCAAAACCTACTTGTTTTTTAACAAAAATCTCATTCGGCATCGTGTTGCAGAGCTTTCTCATTGGCGCACGAGAACCGTGCAGGTTTAGTAGAGAGGAGAGAGGATAATGCATTGGTGTGAACATTTCGTGTACGGATCCTGAGTTAAATTCTTCGTCTTGAGGTCTTGAGCGAGGCACTTAGTTCTCAGAGGTTGAGAAGGGACGTTGCCACAATCGGCAGCTTATGTGTTTCAGAGAGCAGCGGAACATAGCAGTCGCAACTATCTGCTCTAAAGCATGCAGCGTATGGCGAGAAATTACAGCTCGGATGTGCAGCATATGAGACTTACAGACCGATAGCAGACACGTTTCTATGTTCAAATATAGTTCGGCGGATCTTTTTTGAGTGCCTAGGGGCTAACTGATGTCTCAGCCAGTGATTTAGTTTGCTTGTAGTAGTTTTCCGTTGTCTGGCACAATCACGCAATCACTGGGTGCCCACCGTGAATTTGTCTTTCCATAACTGATTTGAAAGATGCTGGTCTTCCCCAATGACGTAAACTACCCCTTCTCCTCAGGCCATTTAAGTGTCAGAGTAAATTATTTCATGTTTAGTATTTGCGATAACTGTATTCTCCAATCTCAAGCAGATCCTGTGACTAATTCTTGCTCTTGTATGACCTAGGGGGAACTCTATTATAAACTGGGAGTTAATTGGGACAACTATTTCATTTCATAGCTACATGATCCCTTTTTAATTATGTATTGTGGTATGCAATATTCATGTCTCATGTACGCTAGGACCTTTCTTTTCCTATAAGTAATCAGTTTTTATTAAAGCATAAGAGCCCATCGGGTGTGGTCTGACTATCTAAATCTAGATATGTAGGGATCAGTGAAGTGAAATGGAAAGGAGCGGCCAAATGAGTATAGCGTAATATCAACAGCAGAGGAAATGGTATAACGGGAGTGGGGTTCGTTATGAATAGGACAAGCCAGAGAGTGTTTCACTGTGAGCAGTTCGGTGACAGGGTTGTTGTTATCTCAATAGACAACAAATAAACACCGACAACGACAGTTCAGGTATAGACGCCGACGTCATAAGTACATTTCGGTGATAGGGTTGTTGTTATCAGAGTAAACAACAAATCAACCCCGACAACGACAGTTCAGGTATAGACGCCGACGTCATAATTTGAAGAGGTAGAGGAATAATTTGATGATGTTGAAAGAGTAATACAGTACGTAAAGGGGACTGAAATACAGTTGTAGGACAAGGAGCAGAAGAAAACATTACAGAAGGATATGCTTTGGCACATGAAATGAGAGTAGAGACACTGAGTTCCGCAATACATTTAGCTTGGAACAGCGAATATCTTGTTCAAAAATCGCTAGAGGAACAGGAATATTGTGAAAAGGCTGGGTGATATGGGAAGATTTCAGTTAGATTACACCACGGTCAAACAGAAATTTCGGAATCAGGTACATGACTGTAAGGCGTACCCCTGTACAGATATAGACACTGACCACAATGTAGTAGTGATGAAGAGTAGGCTGAAGTTTACTCATTAGTCAAGATGCATCTATATATATATAGTCCCCCCATGAACCATGGACCTTGCCGTTGGTGGGGAGGCTTGCGTGCCTCAGCGATACAGATAGTCGTACCGTAGATGCAACCACAACGGAGGGGTATCTGTTGAGAGGCCAGACAAACGTGTGGTTCCTGAAGAGGGACTGCAGCCTTTTCAGTAGTTGCAAGGGCAACAGTCTGGATGATTGACTGATCTGGCCTTGTAACAATAACCAAGACGGCCTTGCTGTGCTGGTACTGCGAACGACTGAAAGCAAGGGGAAACTACAGCCGTAATTTTCCCCGAGGGTATGCACCTTTACTGTATGATTAAATGATGATGGCGTCCTCTTGGGTAAATTATTCCGGAGGTAAAGTAGTCCCCCATTCGGATCTCGGGGCGAGGACTACTCAAGAGGATGTCGTTATCAGGAGAAAGAAAACTGGTGTTCTACGGATCGGAGCGTGGAATGTCAGATCCCTTAATCGGGCACGTAGGTTAGAAAATTTAAAAAGGGAAATGGATAGGTTAAAGTTAGATATAGTGGGAATTAGTGAAGTTCGGTGGCAGGAGAAACAAGACTTCTAGTCAGGTGACTACAGGGTTGTAAACACACCAGAAGTAGGGGTAAAGCAGGAGTAGGGGTAAAGCAGGAGTAGGTTTAATAATGAATAGGAAAATAGGTATGCGGGTAAGCTACTACAAACAGCATAGTGAACGCATTATTGTCGCCAAGACAGATACGAGGCCCACACCTACTACAGTAGTACAAGTTTATATGCCAAATAACTCTGCAGATGACGAAGAAATTGAAGAAATTTATGATGAAATAAAAGAAATTATTCAGATAGTGAAGGTAGACGAAAATATAATAGCCATGGGTGACTGGAATTCGAGTGTAGGAAAAGGGAGAGAAGGAAACGTAGTAGGTGAATATGGATTGGGGCTAAGAAATGAAAGAGGAAGCCCCCTGGTAGAAATTTGCTCAGAGCACAACATAATCATAGCTAACACTTGGTTTAAGAATCATGAAAGAAGGTTGTACACATGGAAGAACCCTGGAGATACTAAAAGGTATCAGATAGATTATATAATGGTAAGACAGAGATTTAGGAACCAGGTTTTAAATTGTAAGACATTTCCAGGGGCAGATGTGGACTCTGACCACAATCTATTGTTTATGACCTGTAGATTAAAACTGAAGAAACTGCAAAAAGGTGGGAATTTAAAGAGATGGGACCTGGATAAACTGAAAGTACCAGAGGTTGTACAGAGTTTCAGGGAGAGCATAAGGGAGCAATTGACAGGAATGGTGGAAAGAAATACAGTAGAAGAAGAATGGGTAGCTTTGAGGGATGGAGTAGTGAAGGCAGCAGAGGATCAAGTAGGTAAAAAGACGAAGGCTAGTAGAAATCCTTGGGTAACAGAAGAAATATTGAATTTAATTGATGGAAGGAGAAAATATAAAAATGCAGTAAATGAAGTAGGCAAAAATGAATACAAACGTCTCAAAAATGAGATCGACAGGAAGTGCAAAATGGCTAAGCAGGGATGGCTAGAGGTCAAATGTAAGGATGTAGAGGCTTATCTCACTAGGGGTAAGATAGATACTGCCTACAGGAAAATTAGAGAGACCTTTGGAGATAAGAGAACGACTTGTATGAATATCAAGAGCTCAGATGGAAACCCACTTCTAAGCAAAGAAGGGAAAGCAGAAAGGTGGAATGAGTATATAAAGAGTCTATACAAGGGCGATGTACTTGACGACAATATATTGGATATGGAAGAGGATGTAGATCAAATGGTTCAAATGGCTCTGAGCATTATGGGACTCAACTGCTGAGATCATTAGTCCCCTAGAACTTAGAACTAGTTAAACCTAACTAACCTAAAGACATCACAAACATCCATGCCCGAGGCAGGATTCGAACCTGCGACCGTAGCGGTCTTGCGGTTCCAGACTGCAGCGCCTTTAATCGCACGGCCACTTCGGCCGGCCGGATGTAGATCAAGATGAAATAGGAGATACAATACTGCGTGAAGAGTTTGGCAGAGCACTGAAAGACCTGAGTCGAAACAAGGCCCCCGGAGCAGACAACATTGCATTGGAACTACTGGTGGCCCTGGGAGACACAGTCCTAACAAAACTCTACCATCTGGTGAGCAAGATGTATGAAACAGGCGAAATATCTTCAGACTTCAAGAAGAATACAATAATTCCAATCCCAAAGAAAGCAGGTGTTGACAGATGTGAAAATTACCGAACTATCAGTTTAATAAGTCACTGCTGCAAAATACTAACACGAATTCTTTGCAGACTAATGGAAAAACTAGTAGAAGCCAACCTCGGGGAAGACCAGTTTGGATTCCGTAGAAACACTGGAACACGTGAGGCAATACTGACCTTACGACTTATCATAGAATAAAGATTAAGGAAAGGCAAACCTACGTTTCTAGCGCTTGTAGACTTAGAGAAAGCTTTTGACAATGTCGACTGGAATACTCTCTTTCAAATTCTAAAGGTGGCAGGGGTAAAATACAGGGAGCGAAAGGCTATTTACAATTTGTACAGAAACCAGATGGCAGTTATAAGAGTCGAGGGACATGAAAGGGAAGCAGTGGTTGGGAAGGGAGTGAGACAGGGTTGTAGCCTCTCCCCGATGTTGTTCAATCTATATATTGAGCAAGCAGTAAAGGAAACAAAAGAAAAATTCGGAGTAGGTATTAAAATCCAGGGAGAATAAATAAAAACTTTGAGGTTCGCCGATGACATTGTAATTCTGTCAGAGACAGCAAAGGACCTGGAAGAGCAGTTGAATGGAATGGACAGTGTCTTGAAAGGAGGATATAAGATGAACATTAACAAAAGCAAAACGAGGATAATGGAATGTAGTCGAATTAAGTCGGGTGATGCTGAGGGAATTAGATTAGGAAATGAGACACTTAAAGTAGTAAAGGAGTTTTGCTATTTGGGGAGCAAAATAACTGATGATGGTCGAAGGAGAGAAGATATAAAATGTAGACTGGAAATGGCAAGGAAAAGCGTTTCTGAAGAAGAGAAATTTGTTAACATCGAGTATAGATTTAAGTGTCAGGAAGATGTTTCTGAAAGTATTTGTATGGAGTGTAGCCATGTATGGAAGTGAAACATGGACGATAAATAGTTTGGACAAGAAGAGAATAGAAGCTTTCGAAATGTGGTGCTACAGAAGAATGCTGAAGATTAGATGGGTAGATCACATAACTAATGAGGAAGTATTGAACAGGATTGGGGAGATGAGAAGTTTGTGGCACAACTTGACTAGAAGAAGGGATCGGTTGGTAGGACATGTTCTGAGGCATCAAGGGATCACCAATTTAGTATTGGAGGGCAGCGTGGAGGGTAAAAATCGTAGAGGGAGACCAAGAGATGAATACACTAACCAGATTCAGAAAGATGTAGGTTGCAGTAGGTACTGGGAGATGAAGAAACTTGCACAGGATAGAGTAGCATGGAGAGCTGCATCAAACCAGTCTCCGGACTGAAGACCACAACAACAACAACATATATATAGTGATAGCGATAGTGGGAAAACTGGAGTCTTCATAGTTGTGTAAACTAATTAGCTGGTCTTTTATGCCTCTGTCGGGCGGTGTGGCCGAGCGGTTCTAGGCGCTTCAGTCTGGAACCGCGCGCCCGCTACGGTCGCAGGTTCGAATCCTGCCTCGGGCATTGATGTGTGTGATGTCCTTATGTTAGTTAGATTTAACTAGTTCTAAGTTCTAGGGGACTGATGACCTAAGATGTTAAGACCCATAGTGCTCAGATCCATTTGAACCTTTCTTTTAATGCCTCGCTGAGCCGGTTCCAACCAATATGCAGGTATACGGAGTGACATTGTCTTGCTAGTGGTCTTATAGGCATCGAAGTTTGTCCTTCTAAAACACTACAAATAAATTCGAGCTTACGTGTCACTGACCAGTTTGGTGGGAGCGAAAAGGAAAATTGCTGCGCCCAATCCAAGGGATGCAGGACTGTGCGATTGTTTCTAAGTACTTCTTTGCAGATAGAAAATGTTTATAGTCGAATCCTTCGTGTTGTAGATTTTGAGAAGATTAGGCGACGTAAGAACACGGATTGTGTGACGACTGGTTTGCATTAATGTCAAGCGCTCTTTGTAATCTGCTCATATTATTGTGAGGCTGAAAAGTGGGTGACTGTTGCTGCTGCAAGCCGGCCGTAGTGTCCGAGCGGTTCTCGGCGCTACAGTCCGGAACCACGCGACTGCTACGGTCGCAGGTTCGAATCCTGCCTCGGGCATGGATGTGTGTGATATCCTTAAGTTAGTTAGGTTTAAGCAGTTCTAAGTTATAGGGGACTGATCACCTCAGAAGCTAAGTCCCATAGTGCTCAGAGACATTTTAACCATTTTTTTTTAAATTGCTGCTGCATGTTACGGATGTGAGTTTGAAACTGATTACATGGAGAAAAATTTCTGATATTGGCTGCTTTCTGATGTAAACTTTCCTTTGCAGCGAACTGTTATGTGCACCAAGATGGTTTAATGTTTGTTGCATGGACAAATATTCCTGAGATTTAGTTAACTGAATGGGAGCTTTGTCTTCTGATTTATTTTCAGTCTGGTTTTCAAGAGTTTCTAATCTTGCCGATAGCTCATCACCTTTTTCCGTGAGCGTAAGTTTGTGTGTGGAATGGCTTGAATCTAAAGCGTCGACTTGCTTCTGTAGCTTGCGTTTAGTTTTGTTCATCTTTTTTAAACCTTCTTTAATTGTGTCAGGGTCCTACACCAGTTCCATTTGTTCAAGACTGGAATTTACCGACTCAGTGTCATCTGTGCACGTTTCTTCAACGTTTCGGATTCGTGTGTCAACAGTCGTTTCTAAATTAGTTACATATGTCTGTATTTGATTCTGTGGTTGTTTAACTCTGTTAACCTCGTCTGTAACGGAATTTATACTAGCGTCAACATCGACTAGTGAGCAACTGCTGTTCTACTTCCTGTATTTCTACTGCTAATAACTGTAAAACCTGATTGTTTTTTTCTGTGTTTTTACGGAGAAAGTCTTTTAATCACTTTTCTGATGTGTCTGTATGAAATTCAAGACGTCCATCTAACCGAGTGTCTTGTTGATCTAGACTCACATTAACTGATTCGTATCATCTGTAATCTTTTTGTTGGTTTCACTACACTGATGTCTAAAAGCATTAATGTCATCTCTCAAGGATTTGATACTGTCCGCGCTTTGCCTGGTTATAACTTCTATTTTGTCACAAAGACGTTGTTCACTGGTCTTCATTGTTGAAACTACCTGTTTAAAACGGCCATCAATCGTTTCTGTGTATGATTTAAGCTCGTCACGTATGCTGTGAAACTGAGTGGTGGTGGCAATTAGTTTTCCTCGTATTTCTCGTAACTGAGTGGTGGTGTCAACTCGTAGGTCTCGTAACTGAGTATTCTGATTAACCCTCATTTGCCTAAGGTTTTGAAGCGTCGCTTCCGTATTCTTTTCAAGTGATGCCTCAGGTGTAACTTCTGTTTTGTGGACCATGGACGTCTCGTTTATTATGTTATCTACATAATTACCGTTAATGAAATGTGATGGAGTTTTCAAAACAGATTGAATACTTTGGACTACTGTATCCTCTAACCCACTTGTTGCGATCTGATAAACTGTGTGAAAAGTAGGTAAATCACTAACCTCATTCGGTAAACAATCAAGCTTTGAATTGTTCACTTCAGTCATGCACAGATCAGCGGCGTCCGCAATACCAGAATCTACCGTCTGATTTCTAGTAAAATTAGTGGGTGAAATTATAGTGTCAGGAATCTGTACATTACTCTGGGAAACGGAACTCACGTTTTCTGTGGTGCTTTGCAACTGTTCCACAGCAGAGTGGCTACTATGATTCACAACATTGTTGTCAAGAATCGGAAAATCGTTCACTTCGATATCTTTAATTGCTTGACTACGCGCAGGAACCTTGACACTTTTGCGCGGCATCTTAAATCACATGCAAAGTAGATATCCAAAGACAAAAATTATTGAAGTACCAAATCAATGAAAGACAAAGCGGAGCACAAGAGTGACGATGAACTGTGAAAAAAAATGTTGTTCAAGTTAGTAAATTGCATTGTGCCACAAAGAAATCCAACTACTATTATCGATACACAGTGGTTGAGAGAACAGAATATGTATATATTCTAATATCAAAAATTTCACAAAGCAAAGGGTTGGCACAGCTGTCGCCAAGTGTAATGCTCTTTTATAAATAAATAGAATCTTTTGGATATCTAGTAAAATTATTCTGCTGGGAATGAAATACTTTGATTGACGGCAAATACATGCAAGTATTTACATTGTCTTACATCTAAAGCAGCCACGGAAGAACGTGATTTATTCTGGTCGCTCATAAAAAAATAAAAGCTGCTAGCTACAGATTCAGCAGTGTGCAATGCTCGCCGTAATTCTTTGAAATGTACATGAAATTCTTTTGGTTGATAAGTGAAAACATTTAAGAAAAATCCAACTTCTCTGAAAAACATACGACCTGCACACAGGTGATAATGATTGTGGTGAATTACTAACACTAATTCCTTTTTTGTGTGAAATTATACTGCAAGTTAAGTTTCGTGTTTCAGACACATTTGACAACTGAGGTTACATTGGTTCGAGCAATGATTTGCCGGCCGGTGTGGCCGTGCGGTTCTAGGCGCTTCAGTTTGGAACCGCGTGGCCGCTACGGTCGCAGGTTCGAATCCTGCCTCGGGCATGAATGTGTGTGATGTCCTTAGGTTAGTTAGGCTTAAGTAGTTCTAAGTTCTAGGGGACTGATGACCTCTGATGTTGAGTCCCATAGTGCTCAGCGCCATTTGAACCATTTGAACAATGATGTAAACAGCAGGTAATATGTAACTTAACTAAACCAACATATCTTCAAATCATCAAATTACATATAGCTCTGTTAACGAATCTTAGAAACATAACAAAAGTGAAATATCTAACTAGCCTTTTTATCAAGCAGTTTACGTACATTCTGGGGTTACTGAACAAACACAGAATATCAGCCAAATCATCTATACTACCGCGCTAGCAAAACGAAAATCATAATTATTTAACGTCTTTACCTTGCTTGCATCAAGACTTCTGTGCCGCGTGGTTTGAGGCGCTTTGTCACGGACTGCGCGGCGTCTCCCGCCGGAGGTTCGAGTCCTCCCTCGGGCATGTGTGTGTGTGTGTGTGTGTGTGTGTGTGTGTGTGTGTGTGTTGTTCTTAGCATAAGTTAGTTTACCCTAGTTTAAGTAGTGTGTAAGACTAGAGACCGATGATCTCAGCGGTTTGATCACTTCACATTTGAACATTTGAAGACTTCTGCTTCCATGTTCTTGTAATTCCTACGTTAATCTAACACTTCGTGGTTTCACAAAGCACACCGCAAAAACGGCCTACTCCATCGTCTTTCGCTCACTGACCGCTACCTACAGCTGTGCGCACAGCGCTCTCTTACTCCAACACTACAGTCTCAGACCAAAAGCAGTATCTTTGGCTCTGCGGTCGTGCACAGACAGCGATTCGCATTATAAATCCTATCATAGACATAAACTTTGTAGTATACTAGTTTAATTTATTTTACATTAATATTATCATATTCGGGTGCCACATACAAGTGCGCCCCAGTAAACGGCTTTCAAGAATGCAACGGGATTTCCACTATTAAATGCAGAGGAGAGAGATGATAGGTGGAAAGAATACATTGAAGGTCTCTGTGAGAGGGAAGATTTGTCTGATGTGACAGAAGAAGAATTACGTTCATAAATTAAAAGAGCTTAGGAAGACTTATTGTCAAATATGGCTGAAGGGAAAGATAATATAACACCAGAATTTCTAAATTCATTGGAAGAAGTGGCAATAAAGTGACTATTCACGTTCGTGTGTAGGATGTATCAGTCAGGCGACATACCATCTGACTTTCGGAAAGATATCATCCACACAATTCCGAAGCTTGCAAGAGCTAACGCGTGCAAATATTATTGCACAAACAGCTCAACATCCCATGCAACCAAGTACGAGTAACCCACTAAATTACAGGCCCATATCATTAACGCCGATATGCAGCAGGATTTTGGAACATATATTGTGTTCGAACATAATGAATCACCACGAAGAAAACGGCCTATTGACACACAGTCAACATGGATTTAGAAAACATCGTTCTTGTTGAACACAACTAGCTCTTTATTCGCTTGAAGTGCTGAGTGCTACAGACAAGGGATTTCAGATTGATTCCGTATTTCTGGATTTCCGGAAGGTTTCCGACACTGTACCATACAAGCGGCTTGTAGTGAAATTGCGTGCTTATGGAATATCGTCTCAGTTATGTGACTGGATTTGTGATTTCCTGTCAGAGAAAGTCATCGAGTAAAACGGAAGTGATTTTTCGTGTTCCACGAGGTAGTGTTATAGGCCCTCTGCTGTTCCTTATTTATATAAACGATCTGGGAGACAATCTGCAGGTTGTTTGCAGATGACGCTTTCGTTTATCGACTAATGAAGTCGCTAGAAGATCAGAACAAATTCCAAAACGATTTAGAAAAGATATCTGAATGGTGCGAAAATTGGCAGTTGACCCCAAAAAACGAAACGTGTAAGGTCATCCACATGAGTGCTAAAAGGAATCCGTTAAATTTCTGTTACACCTAAAGTCAGTCAAATCTGAAGGCCGCAAATTCAACTACATACCTGGGAATTACGATTACGAACAACTTAAATTGGAAGGAACACATAGAAAATGTTGTGGAGAAGGCCAACCAAGACCACGTTTTATTGGCAGGACACTCAGAAAATGCAACATATCTACTAAGGAGACTTCCTGCACTACGCTTGTCCGTCCTCTGCTAGAAAACTGCTGCGCGGGGTGGGGTCTTTACCACATGGAACTGACGGGGTGCATTGGAAAAGTTCAAAGAAGGGCAGCACGTTTTGTATCATCGCGAAATAGGGGAGAGAGTGTCATTGAAATGATACAGGATTTGGGATGGACATAATTAAAACAAAGGTGTTTCTCGCTGTGGAGGTGTCTTCTCACGAAATTCCGTCACCAACGTTCAAGCTGCTAACAAGGATGATATACAGAAGACTGGTAAAAAAATTAAGGATGAGGTAAATGACGATCAGTTTGGCATTAGGAAAGGTAAAGGCGTCAGAGAGGCAATTAAAGACATTGCGGTTGATATTGGAAGCAAAACTAAATAAAACTCAAGACCTGGATAAAGCGTTCGACAATGTAAAATGGTGCAACATGTTCGAAATTCAGAGAAAAATAGGAGTAATCTATAGGGAGAGACGGGTAATATACAATGTTTACAAGAGCCAAGAGTGGATAATAAGAGTGGACGACCAAGAACGAAGCGCTCGGATTGAAAAGGGTGTAAGACAGAGACGTAGAAGCAATGGTGGGACAAAAGTACAGGGGTGGAATTAAAATTCAAGGTGAGAAGATATCAGGGATACGATTCGGTGATGACATTGCAATCCTGAGTGGAAGCGAAGAAGAATATTACATTATCTCCTGAATGGACTGAATCGTCTAATGAGTACAATATATGGATTAAGAGTAAATCGAAGAAAGACGAAAGTAATGAGAAATACCAAAAATGAGAACAGCGAGAAACTTAAGATCACGAGTGATGGTCACAAAGTAGTTGAAGTTAAGGGGTCCTGTTACCTTTTACCGATGGCGGACGGAGCAAGGAGGACATCAAAAGCAGACTAGCACTGCAATAGAAGTATTATAGTATCAAACATATGCCTTTATTTGAGGAATAAAAATCTGAGAATGTTCATCTGGAGCACAGAATTGTATGGTAGTGAAACATGGACTGTGTGAAAACCGCAACACAAGAGAATCTATGCAGTTGAGATGTGGTGCTACAGGCGAATGTTGAAAATTAGGTACCTGATAAATTAAGGAAATGAGGAGGTTCTTGTTCAGATTCTTAGAGGAAAGGAATATGTGGAAAACACTGATAAGGAGAAGAGGCAGGATGATAGGACATCTGTTAAGACATCAGGGAATGACTTCCATGGTGCTAGATTTTGTATCCCGTCTGGAAGGCGGCGCGTGGGTCTGCTCCTGAAAACTGAAGGGTAGGACGAATGTAGGATGCTAGAAGGAGCAGGTGAGGTAGAATACTTTTTTTTTCTTTATTGTGATTTTAATACTCGTATAAAAACAGGTAGGCGGGCAGCAGCACAATACGCCGCTCTTCAGCCCAAGATATTACAATAGTAAAACAGAGAAGACACATGAGTTGCAACAAAACGGCGGGGAAAGAACAGTGGACACATGAACATAAAAAACATGAAGCCGTTCACACTCGATGACAATCCACACTACAAACTGTTGACACGACGCACAAACACTGAAGATGTCGATGGCACAGGTGAACGATGGAATGTGACGGTGAACACTGAACACTAAACACGACGGCACACACGGGACACTAATGGCGGGTAGAATACTTGGTACTGCAATTAAAAGTGGTTTTACTTAACTTTGGCTGATATGAGCAATAGGTGTGAAGCTGTACATCAGTCAAATCTAACAGTTACTAGTAGTTGGATACACTATCACTGAAGTAACTTAAGTAACAAAGTCTGTAATGACTAGCCTCCTGTGAAGTAGAAGCTAAGTTGCTTGGTTGTCGGCTCGGAATGAAATGGGCTGAATCTTGAGCGGCGCTCGTAGTGCTGCACAGTACCGGCTAGAGGGCGTTGTCGTCTGAATGCAGGCGTGACTGCCTTGTTCAGTGAGGATGCACAACAGGGTCTAAGCCTCTTGCGGAATTACAGGACTAGCTGCGATCAAGTAGGTGAATGGACAGTGGACGCTACTAGCGTGTGATAAGCTGAGAGTTTGGGGGGAAGAGAAGTGTGTCCGACTAGCCAAGGCGGATAATGCAACCATTCAAATTAAACAGAAAATTTAGATTGGAGTGCCGGCCCGTTGCAAATTTCGCCGGCCGAAGTGGCCGAGCGGTTGTAGGTGCTACAGTCTGTCACCACGCGACCGCTACGGTCGCAGGTTCGAATCCTGCCTCAGGCATGGATGCGTGTGATGTCCTTAGGTTAGTTCGGTTTCAGTAGTTCTAAGTTCTAGGGGACTGATGACCTCAGAAGTTAAGTCCCATAGTGCTCAGAGCCATTTTTTTCCAAATTTTCGACTTTCACCATATACTTACTTCATTGCTCGATTACGGGTGGCGTTGGTCGTACTTTGATATTTTTCATTCTTCAACAGATTGTACCGCTGCGTTTTCGGGCACACGATACTCATTAAAGCCTGTACTATGGTAAGTTGACGGGCTTCACCTTATGAGAAAGGATTTTTGTATAGATATTGACCGCGTGTACCTGAATGGAGGCAAATCAGACTTACACCCACTCTGTAATAACAATGATACGTCAAGCAAGTCCGAAATGCAACTACACGTCAGGACGGACAAGAAACAACACAGAAGATGCTACCAATTTGTTAATGAAACGGTCGCCAGCCTAATTAGGCATTAACTGAGTTCCTTCCCTGTACAAGTTAATGTACGTCCATGCGAAACCACACGTAATAACACTGCACAATATGGTAAATTTTAGAACCAGAAAATCTACTGAACTGATAATTTCACTTTCTGTACTAATATGGATAAACCATAAATACATAACATTATACTATAATATTTACTACAAAACTTCGTACTGTCTATTGATCTGATTAAAATTGGGCATAGGTTACCCCAGAAATAGCACTTTCGAAACACACACACACAATGTCAATTTTGATAAAGGTAAAACACTGATAAATTTTGGTTTCTATTTTGGCTTTGACTTTGCTGGTCAAATCAGTTTAGAACACTTCAGAATTCAAATGAATAAAAAAAAAAGGGGGGGGGGGGGGGGGGGGGAAGGACCCTGAAACTGTTATGATCACTGTATTAAAACTATTAATTACTGAAATCATTATGCCCTCAAGATTTCCAATATATGATTTACTACTCTTTTTGTCTTATTTCCTGCTCATTTAAATACCATTATATCTGTCTCGAAATAATTAAACTTCATTACTAAATCAATATCAAAATTATCTTCCAACTTTGTCAGACCTTCGTTATTTATCTATTGATTCATTAACAAAACAGTTCTTTAAACATCATTTTAACATAGCTAGGTCTGCAGGTCATTATTATTAACGCAAACTTTAATTTTTCATTTCGGGACACTCGGATTGCACAACATTTGGAAAGGACCCTGATAGGTTAGTTGTCAGGATAATTAAATGATAGGATAGTTCTGGTAAAATTTAAGTTGTTATTGAACAGTATGGAATAAAAGTAACACTGGTCCATACGAATACAGTACTAAAAAGTTCAACCTGTTCGTATCGATGCGGCAGTTGGCGGGCGGCGAGATGGTGAGGCACAGAGCACACTTACCACAGCAATGGCCCTTGATGTATCGGCACTTTACTTCTTCATAGCGTCGCAATACTTTCCCATTTTGTGCCTATGGAATTTTGCCATGCTGTGTGGGCGTTGGAAGGCATATCCGAGGCTCAATGAAACTACGTCTTCCAGGAGAGCCTCCTCGATCCCGGAACGTGTTGCTCAGACCAATGCCCAACTCCGACTACTACTGCTGAGCCCGTTATGCCGTGCAGTGCCCGTGTGCATTTTCCCGCGCTCGCCTGCCATCCACCTTTCACCGCTCCCCTACAGACCGGGTATTCACCCGAGGTTTTGCATTCTACATATCCTAATACATTGCCTATGTATGGACCAGACGCACAATTACAATTTTAACATCTTACAACAGTTTCAACGTTTCTTACATTTCAATTCTGTTATAATATTGCTTGAAATTTGACATAAACATGAATATTCACATCGAAAATTGTTTACAGTTTCTTTAACATAATGGCATGAAACAAAAAAGAAGTGAAATCAGAACATCGATCACACTAATTTATCGAAAATCAGAAGAAAAAAATTATTATATGTACAACATAATGGCATGAAACAAAAAAGAAGTGAAATCAGAACATCGATCACACTAATTTATCGAAAATCAGAAGAAAAAAATTATTATATGTACAATAGTACAGCGTTGTTGTTGTTACAAGTTGTCTAATGGTGTTTGTCCTTCGGCAGCCAATAAAAGAATAACAGCCCTTTGGTCCTGTTTGAACGCATTTGGTAATGACGTCGTCATGTTCACGTTGCGGCATTTACCGCACGTACGTCGAAAAGTCACGAATGCCACACAGATACCTCGCCTAGACGTCGGTGCTTACATACCCACATCTCAGTCGTGCTACGTTGCATATACACTGCAGCAACGCCCTCGAGCGAAAACGTTTTGATCGCCCATATACTAAAAATACATTATTTGGAGGGGTGCTCCAAGCGCCCATTAACACCGTGCATTCCTCATTGTTGCCGGCCGCTGTGGACGAGCGTTTCTAGGCGCTTTAGTCTGGAACCGCGCAACCGTTTCGGTCGCAGGTTCGAATCCGGCCTCGGGCATGGATGTGTGTGATGTCCTTAGGTTAGTTCGGTTTAAATAGTTCTAAGTTCTAGGGGAATAATGACCTCAGATGTTAAGTCCCATAGTGCTCAAAGCCATTTGAACCATTTGAACCATTCCTCATTGTTGTCTTCTCACTAATGAAGCTGGCCTTACAAGCTGCAATTTGTGAGCCCAAACACCGCCCCCACCCACCCCCCAATCCTAGAAATAATGCTAATATAGGTTGGTCATATACTCAGACTTTTTTTCATGGGAAGTCCTACCTGCGATAGTTATAATTCTCAGCGTCGCTTTTCCACCTATTCTGCGTGCCGCACTATATGATGTACAAAATTACGACGTTCGTCCAGGAATACACCGAAATATCTCGTTACTACACTTCTTCTGATCGGTATATAGTTTAATATCATTTTAAAGTTTATTGCCCGGTTCCCTTTCACTAGGAGGAAGAATTTTTGTGAGATGCTAGTGACAATTTGACAAGTCGACAACATCCTCCAGTTTCATAGAGCGCTAAGTTACGTTTGTATTTTATAATCCTGCTGAAGACACCTAATACCTCACACAATACGTCGACTGAAAATCCCCCCCAGTCCACTTACGTTAACGCTCTCATCCAGTTTCTGTAGTATGACCTCCATTGCGGGCAGCTTTCGACATGGTCTTCGTCCTGTTCATATTAAAGATGCTTGTCTCCCGCAGCAGCTTTATAGATGCTCTGGAGACCAAAGAAACACAGGCACCATAGATTACCGAAACGTCAATAATACCGATTATTACTCACGCCTTCTGATGGGGCGCAATTCTTCCTTCTCCTGCTGCTCGATCCTCCACTGCATGGCGTTTGCGGAATACAAATTTCAGTATATCAAAGCTTAATAAATTTATTTTTAATCAGCAAAAGATTAGCCAGGTTAGTGTAGCAACATATATGTCCTTGATATTAGTAGTGAGACGAATGTAGGGCAACTTTTAAGAGTCTATGAAATGTACCACTTGCCCCATAAAAATTTAAGATAAATTTAATGTGTTATCAGAGTGAATGGCTCACACAGATGTTTTGCGAACTCTCAACAAGCAATTTTTCCCTATGTTATTTGTTAAGCTCTATCCGACATTCGGCTAGAAACGTAAACAATGAAAAATTTGAATGAATACTGGAACACGTGATCGATATTTTAAGTGGAGCTATATTTAGTATGCATTTACTTCTAGTCATTTTAACTGTCTTTGTCTCCAGCTCTTTTAACAAGGCCGCTAATAATATCGCTGTCCTTTTTTTTCCTTCATTACTAAATTTTGTGTAATTTGGATAAATAGTTTTAAAGGTTTAATTATCGTTTCGAAAAAATTAAGTTATCAAATTAGTTTCTGTTTGTTTGCCGATGCATGGGATATATTCAAAGTCACTTGCCGCAGCCCCTCAGCACGGCGCTATACGAACCTAAACAAAATGGCGCAGCCTATCGATACGATCAAAATGGAGATGTCCTGCGCGATTTTGTTAAGGTTCGCTTAGCACACTGTTGAGCGACTGTGACACGTGAGTTTCATTGTCTTTTGTGTACCAAGACTACATACATGTGTTTGCAAACAAATAGAAATTTATCACATAACTTTATTTTTCGGAGGCGATAATTAGAACTAAATGATTATCCCTACCAAAGAGAAATTGAAACGAGCTGTTTCTTCTTCTTATTATTGATAACATACCATTTTTAAAGAGAGCAAAGATTTGATTAAATGATAAGGGTAAGTCTTTCGAGAAATAAGTTGAAGTGGAGCAACCTACAGATTTACGCTTATCTTTTATCGAAATAGTTGCCTGCTTCAGCCGTAATTTGGGTTGTGTGCCGCCTTAGTGCCAACGGATAGTATTTACTATTACATAGTTTTTCTGTTTGTGTTCCAGGTCGTGCAGCATGGGGGAAAGGCTTTTATAAAATTTGTTTAAGTAATTCCTATGCAATATTTGATTTCTCTCTCCTCACCCCCCACCCCCCCCTTTCATTCTATTTTACATATTTCGAGATTCTGGTCACTTTTTATGTCCGTTCGATACGACTGTTTTTTCAGATTGTTCTTGTCCCTTTTATGTTTTTGACAAAGGTTCCGTGACAACATTAGGTGGGTATGATATCATGTGGTTAAGTGATTTTATTTGCAGGTAGAATGTTGCTCTCTCTTTCAATTTATTTTAATTCATTTTAGAAATTTTAGTGGCATAGTTTCTTTTCCGATATTTCAGACTTGACGATTTGTCATGTAACAAAATATTTTCATTATTACCGATTACACGGGATGATGGAATCTTAGATGTTTCAGCACCAATCATGTACCCAATATGAGAGTATGCATTACGCAGCTGTTGAGCGGCTTCTTCATTTTATAAAATGGACTTATTCAGTTGCCGCTGCCCTTTAAGTACAACTCTATACGAAAGAATTTACATAAGAGCTCAGACTTTTTTCGCCGTTCGATACGAGTATCCTCCGCTGCCGTTAGTAGCAACTTTCTATTCCTTGCGAACAAATTTATGGATGTAATTGACCTATATTCGCTCATTCATATGCGCAAGAAGGGGTTTAACTTGAAATTTATGTACAAAAAGGACATGGCAACGCCTTGCTGGCGGATGCAAGCTACAGTTTCGGTGGTAACACTGCGATGTTAACCTTAGCTACGGATTTTATCCGGGAGATTGCTTCAGAACCTCTCTCACTTTACGTTCACAGCAGCGAAATATTTACTTTACTTAAAAGTAAGTTTCACGGTAGGAAGTTAGGCGAAGCTTCCCAAATGAAGAATCATCGAACGGAGACGTAACAGCGGCTGTCAACATGCCACATTGAGGGAAAAGAAAAGCACTATCATCATGTGACTGAACTGCAATGGCTAACACTTTTCAAGTTCAGGGACATCTATTTCCCACATCGTGACAGTTCGTTTGGTATTGGCCATTCTGTTACGATAGAATGTGTATTTGCAATCAATAAAATATGAGTCCTACGCGATGACCAGTGACTGGAATCGAAAGTACACTACGATTTTCAGTTAGCGCACGTTGCTGTAGCAGGTTTGTTAACTATGTTCGCCTGAGAACAGTAGTCTGTTGTGAGCACAACATGTCTGCGTAGACATTTAGAAACCGTCTGACTAACGCCTGATGTGACGTGATTGCATACAAAATATAATCTCTTCTTTTTCATATTGAGGACAATATGAGCAGCAACTGCTACAGTATGAGGGTTGTAGTGCCTGTGCTTTGGACAGTTCCAGATGCAGTGATTTAATATGAAAATGCCCTACACAAAACGCGGAACAGTACTTTCGTCTGAAACGTAGCCTTGCCTGTAGAATATGTCTAGAATACAACAGATCATCAACTTCAATGGTTGTGGTCTTCTGGAGTGTCTTCTGGACTCTTATACAAACCACGTGGAGGAGGATTCCCCACGAATTTTTCCAGGCAATGTTTCTTTCTATCCTGGGACTGTTGACAACTCTGTGGCTGTAGCACATGGCACCTTGAAATCGCCAGTCTTTTGAGCATCTGCTAGTGCCTGTACACGGTTCATTTCACTCGTATATATGTTCTTATTTTAACAAATGTCAGTGTATTACGTATTCCCGACTTATTGTCGGTTGGAACAGTGACCAAAGCAATTGCTAAAACGTTTTTAGTTTAGTCTATAGTTGCAATTTCTATTTTTTTCTTTTTTTTTTTTTTTTTTTTTTTTTGCCTACTGGCTACCCTTTCGGATCCAAATATCATCATCAGGCCATCCTTTAGCGCGCAGTCGTCAAGCTGGTTTCCCAAAGCAGGTGTGTCTTATACTGCCCAAAACATGACACACCTACTTGAGAATCTTGCATGACAACTGCACGCCACGGGATGGCCTGGTATGGTACTTGGCAGCCAGTACGAAAAATTTTAAAAAATTCAACTATAGATGAAAGCTTTATTTTATGACTGTGTAGAAGTAATTAATATCCCACTTCCTTCTCTGCTAATGATGTGTTAGCTGGTGTTGCAGAAAGTCAGCTGACAGCGACACAAAAGCTACTCACTGTTAGTGTAGAGGTAAGGAATTAGCAGCTCATGTACCAGCTTAGAATGATGGTTTCTTCATGTTTATTTCCACCAAAATCTTCCGACTATCCTCCCAGCCAGAAAATAAACTTCCGCGCCTCATCGTTGACACCACCTTAAACCGAGACTATGAGATGGAATTATTCTGGATCACACCTAACATGCTTCTTACTAAAATAAACTAGGGTAAACACTAGCGGAATTGCGTATGTTCCTGTCAACAAACATAAAATCCATGTGAGTAGCGTTGCGATCTAAATTTCAAGGAATTTTACCTCTTTCAATTTCCAGACATATTCCATTAAGCTGATTAAACTACACATAAACTGAATTGCTTGATTTCAATTATGAACTAACACTTAATGTTATATTGTGTATGTTAATCTAGACTTGTTAATACTTGTCTTGTTTACTGGAATATCCCTATAAAGTTTCTGATGTTTTTCGTTCCCTTTTCCTCATTCTCCCATAAGAACACTGCCTCCGTTTCATCAGTGTCCATGGTAAAAAACAGTCATGAAGCATTTAGTTCCGAGAGTCACAAGGACCGACACTTTTATTAATAAAGCTGGTACAACTGTAGCTACTGGATCCATGTCTGTTGCAAAATGGCCCACTCAACATGGAGCTGGGTATATTTGAAGAGCACAAACACTTTCAATTCGTGATTCATAAATCTAGATTAATCATTTACCGATACATTTTGTGGCAGTTGTCGGTGGAAGTTGTTTCCAGATGGTTAAATCTTGACGGCAGCCTTCCTCACTTTCAATATATACGGATAAAATGTCGTTTTGATTGCCAATTCTCACATATTGAAAAATCATTTCTCTGATTCTTTCCTTCTTCTTTACACTGTAGGCATCGTTCTTTTTGTTACTCCACACGGTTCATCACAGAAGACATTATTCGCCACACACGGTTTGGTTATCCTATATGAAACTTTCTGCGGGACATAGCTAGATTACTTGTTATGAAGTGAATGCACTTTCAACCTCCTGTGTTTCGTCTCGGAGACGGAAAGTGAAAGAAATGCAGACAGCAGGACATGTGCACGCTCGAAGAGAGTATCCTTCACTGGAAAAATAACGCAAAATGTGCGTACAATCAATCACATATCTAAAGGGAAGAGATATAGTCACCGTAGCAAGCGGTATACATTCCAGTCTGCTTCACCCCACCGACAAGTAATGACTTTTCATCTAAGACAGCAGATTTGATGTACATACCAGTCAACAATGATATTACCATCAAAGGGTGTGTACATAAGTTATGCACATTTCCGAATGTTATAATTCTGCCTATATTTACTACTACAAGAATAATTTTAAAGTTGTTATCGGTTTATGCACACCGAAAATTAATCAACATACGTTGTCTTTATTCACAGCCATTACAAGTATGGAAGATCATTTCATACACATTTTTTATCTTCTCTATGACTCACACAGTTTTCAGCGTTACTGCACAGCAAATCCATACAATATGAAAATATAAATCTACTTTTAATCAATCATGCAAGTGAATAACTATACAAACAAAACTGTGTTTATGTACTGGCCATAATATCTCCTATTAGCACCTACCAATTACTACAGTTAAGAACATTACTGTTTCCTTCAATTTCTGTATCCCAAAACCAAATTTTACTAAGGGTTGTGCACCTCATCCAGTTGCTGTCAGTTTCACCTATCCACAAGGAGTTCGATATCTCTTTTAGTTTCGGAAGAATATGACACTGTCGAGGTATTTCATGACCATTTTCATTTGCAATGATGATTGCGACTTACGATTTAATCCAAAAGCGAGAGTTTCTTTCACTGCAATGTTAGCTGAGCCCAACATCTTACAGATACAGTACGTTGCGTTATACATTATTAAATCACATATAACTCGTTTATTAATATCATTAAGCTACATATAATTGCTCTCTGTACATACACACAAGGAAGACTACTTGCACACGGTCCAGCAAGTGCATACAACACATACACGCGCACACACACACACACACACACACACACACACACACACACACACACACACACACACGCACCCCCGCGTCGTGCCTAAGTACCCATTCATAGACCTCGTCTCAAGACAATCCTCTTACCCTTATTCAAGAGTTGTACTCCTTAACATATCTGTAAACTGACACTTGGTTAACGGTCATCTTTTTCGGTTATATGTTTTAGAGGTAAGTATCTGTATCCTAAACGTTTGTAACATCGATTAACACTATAACTGTACTGCGATAGCAATATTTGTGTGAAAATTGTCAGTTCATTTTACTAAAACGCTGTGCAATCGTTTTCACATTACATTCCGCTCAAGTTTGTAGCGTAGTGTACTCAGCATCGACCTGTCTTGATTATGCTATCATTATTATTTTTCGTCGTCTGCAAACGCTGTTCGGCGCGACGCTACTCCGCTCGACGCCGACGGCGGCACATCCCGCGCAGAGCATAGCCAAAAGTTTTTGTCAAAAACATAAAAGGCAACGTTCTTTGGCGTGGCACAGTAGTTTGTGATTTTAAAAAAGTCAGGTACTACAAGTTCATAAGAGTCCCTTGATGTATTCATTCGTTCATTACTGGATGTTTTCTTAGTACGTTCAAATTATTACACAATCGGTAATAGCATTTCATTCATTAGGACATATTTAATGACTGTGACAGAATTATCAAATATTTAACTTTAAATTTGTCTATAACCATATCGGGCTATGACACTTCAAGTGAGTGATCTCATAATTAAATGGAAACACTTTTTGTTAATTGTAAATTAAATTCTGTATAATGCTGATGACGACAGGCATCTGATGTAAAATATTTGTGTTAGGACTAACATTGAACAAGAGATGTACTTAATACTTCATATAATAACTGAAAAAAATTCAATTTGTTTACTATTTGGATAAAATTGTTGACAGCCGAAGCAAATACACCGAAAAATTACTTTAAAGCAGAACGCTGAACACTGAGAACATCCCTGAGTCTTTATGACGACCAGTAAGTTTGATGGTGACATCATTTTAATTACGTTTTACTGCTGCGTTTAGCATCACCCACGATACTATTTTATTTTTCGGCATTGTGTAGTAATGAAGTCGAGGAAGGATAATTGGAAAAGACACCCTGCGGTTTTATAACAACAGCAAGCGGTGATAATTATTTTAGGATATATTGCGCTCAGGTTCGGTTTCAAGTGGGACGCTAATGATGGGCTAAATAATGAAGAATATCACGGTGACTGAGAAAATACGGCCCTTCGGGAGCGAAAGTGGATAGCGTTTGCAGCCGAGCCTGGTCTGGAAGGTAGTACGGGTGGAGGGTTGTTGAAGGAAACATGGCGGTAGCGAGACCAAAACCCTTGGCCTTGTTTGGTCGTAAAACATTTACTGAAGATGCAAAAAGGCAATAGCGACCAATCGATATGGTCATAATTATATCTCAATTTAGTAATTGTCCCAAGATCGATACTAGTGTTAAATACAAACCACTTCAATAATCCACGTGGGACATATGTGGATAAGCTGGAGCGAACAGTGTGCATCAGGGTGACAAGTACGATTCAGCTACAGACTACAGCATGCAAAAGAATTTTATCGCTATACTCAACCTCAAAAAAAGTATAATCCGAGGACAAAATACAAATTTTTCGTCCATATTTGATTTGCACCTTTCTTTATCTACATTTCACACTGGGTCAGTAATTGTATTCGTATTCTATCGAAAAAGCATTGATCAATATGACGCAACTGACAATATCGGACCTGACGCAATGATGCAAAAACAGAGCATTCTCTGTTTTCCACATGATATACTCGTACCGTGATGAGACATCACTACACAATTTTATGATCTTCTCCATTACCAGCTCCCGCTACTGTTCGGAATGGAAAGAAATTTTTCAAGGTAATATCACGAACTTACTCCATGGATTTAACAATGAACGGTTTTCGTCATGAATTTTTCATTCTTTTGCAAACACGCCCACTGCCAGGATTAAATTTTTCCGCAGACACTTGCCCAAGAATTATACCTCTTGAATATATGGAAGAATAAGAGCCTTGGTTCTGTTTTACATGTCAACGGGACGATGCATTCGGCCAACTGATGTGACTGTTTTTGCTTTCTGCATGGCCCTTTAACATTCACTGCAAGCTGCGACAAGAAGCGCGTAAATTTCTTGTACTTTCCCGCTTCTCATGACGGTATGACATCTGTTCCAACGCGTTTAGAGACTGGGTGTCATGGATTGTACCACTTCGGTTGAGGCATCTGTTGATGCTCATAATATTTAGCCTAGCGTCTCTACGTAGAACTCATTCACTTAAATATTTGTGGTAAAGCATTTTGAGAAACGGAACTACCGATTATGTCCAGTTGGTAGCTTTGGACCAAGTGTACCAAAGAGTACTATTTTCACATCGTGTACCATGAAAATGCAGAATGTGTCCCATTTTTTCTCCAAATTACAGGCACTTCTAAATCCATTGAATCCAAAAGACAAACATGACACAGTATTTAACTAAAGGCACATCGCATATAAAAAATATGCACAAAACCTTTGACATTAGTCAAATTTCTGTATTGTTGTATCTCATGTATCACAAGAGAGTGTTGTTTTCTGTTAATTTGTTGGGTATGGTTTCTAGGAAAAAGAAAATACGCTACTCAATAATCATTCAATAGTGTGCCCAGCGATTGGGGGTGGAGGATACTTGCTACTCCCTCTCCCCTTCAGGAAAACTTCGCAAATGGTATTTATGTCTTTCCCTGGCAAACAGACAAACACCAATTCGGTATCCTTTCTACGGAAGTCACAATATATGAGGGGTATTGACTGCACCAAAGTATATGCAGAACGATTAGCAGTGGTTTTCGTCATTCACCTCAAAACTAACAGGTGCTGAACCCTCCCCTGCCCCCCCCCCCTCAACCCCCCCACCCCTCTTCCTCATACCGCCCCAGAGGTTCAGAGGTTGTTTCCAGCATCTTTCAACTATGTTAAGATCATCTTTATTCGTAAGCTCATTTGATCTAAGATAGTTCGGGACTTTATAAATCGTTATGCAAAGGTATGAACACTTATTGTACGGAAACCTTAAATAATGTAGACTACAAGAGCAACTGTCAAATATGTAACAACATCTAGTACGATCTTCCGTGAAAAAATCACTTTTGTATGCACAAAAATGACATCAGTGAAGAAAATATTAATCATCCATCTCTGAACCAGCACGTAGTAGTATGGGACTAGGTGACCTTGTGACCTTTCACCACTGACTTGTTGTGAGTCGTGAGGAATGCTAGCGGGTGTATGGATTCGGAGCAGGATTAGGAGTCGACGGGTCTTATACACACACACACACACACACACACACACACACACACACACAGTGATCCATATATATATATATATATATATATATATATATATATATTTCCCATCAAAAAACCATGAACGAAGCTGCCCTATCTGTTGACGTATCAACGTGGACTCAGCACCGTTACTACAATGAAAGGTTCACCACTTGCTGTCTTGTCACATGGCGTATTAGAAGTTGTCTTAAAAATATCATAACTAAAAGCGATTGGAGACCACTGTCATGTTGTGTCAATAACATCTGGTTAAAATCTGATAGGAATTGCTGCTGTCAGATGCTACTCTGTCAGTCAGTTTAAGGGTGAACATTGTGCAATTAACCGCATGCAAAGGATATCTGTACTAAGTTATCTCAAACTGGCTACTGTTCAGAGATGTCAATAAAGCTGAACGTCTTTAGCGCACCAAAAAACACAGAAATTTGACAGTATCCACCTGGGGGTGCGTATGCTGCTCAGGACTCCCGACTTAGTCTCTCATTAAATGATACCAGCTGTTGACCGCATCGACGGTCTAATGAGGCCTTTGACCCGCCGAGAGTGGTTCTACGCTGCTTTACTGGTGTTTCTCGTATTATAGTCGTGACCCCTCGAGTCAGGATATTTGGGGGCGTGACGCTTGTGGCGCAAGGGACCGAACTTAGGAGATGGAGTGGATGGCTGTCATACGCACTAAGTCGCCAGTGTACAAGCAGTATCTGAAATAAAATTTATTTACTGCGAAAATGTACAGAGTGAGCCGCGCGGGATTAGCCGAGCGGTCTCTTGGTGCTGCAGTCATGGACTGTGCGGCTGGTCCCGGCGAAGGTTCGAGTCCTCCCTCGGGCATGGTTGTATGTTTGTCCTTAGGATAATTTAGGTTAACTAGTGTGTAAGCTTAGGGACTAATGACCTTAGCAGTTAAGTACCATACGATTTCACACACAGTTGAAGTGTACTCATATGGGAACTACTTTCAACGTGTAATTGATAGAATACCTGGTCACGTTAGGTAGCGTTTCGCTAATTTTAATTTCAGCCCATTCCTTGATGACGCACTGAAATCTTTTCGAACTTTTCTCATAGTTTCCGGCCTCAGAGATTTCCTAAAGCGTTATATAGTGTGTTAGTCATTGCGTAAGTTAGACACGAATAAAGCTCTGACTTGCTTCAGAGCATCAAATCATTTGGGCAGCGATTCTAAAATACAAAAGACCACTTATGAAGAAGGGCCTCCTGGCAGCAGGTCTCGGAATACAACACTGTGGACAGTACTAATTCCCATGTTTTACGTCACAAGATGCAGAAGTGATTTCTATACTTTTCGAGAAACTCATTTCATGAATGATTTCGGGTCTGGTATCGTATGGGAAGGGTGTTTTTCTGATTATAAAAAGTCAGGTAACGCTGATTTCACTAGTTTCGTTGGATTTGAGAATGGGGATCAGTTTTTGGGTAGTCGAGTGATGTGATCATGGTCAAGACCGACTGCTGATTTCTACACCACAGTGGCTGCCGCAGCGTTCCTGTTTCGTCAACACAAACACCACGTGACTGGGCACACTGTTCAACACGTTACATGCTGCGAGTGGCAGTGTCAAGAGGGTGCGGTGTTTTTTCAACATGTTAAGTCAAATTGATTACATGAATATTATAAGTGGGGCAGAAACCTTAATTTACTTTTTATTGCTTATTTGTGGTCTGACTTAAATGAACAACAGCATCGTTTAATATCTTGCCTAATGATTGTCGTGTCTTTCTTTTTTTTTGTGCAGAGTAATGTCTTCAGATCTGCAGTCAGGGGTCGGGTGCGGAAGCGAAGGCGCGGTGAAGAGCTGATGCCTTCTTGGTGAGTCGTAATATCGCTGCCTTGGGTTAGTGCGAAGGAAACGTGGTGGGCTGGCGGCGGTGGCAGCGCCGAGAAAGGCACTCCCCCAGCCGTTCTGCGGTGACTTGGTTTGGATTCCATCTCAGCGCTCGCGTAGAATGACATGTTCTTAGGCGGATGGGCATGCGCTTAAGTGGATCTTGACAGCAAATCACAAACGACGGATGGATGAAAGCGGAAGCCTAGGGACTGTGTAGGCGACACAGTGTATTGTCAGGGAGTCAGTGTTACGAACAACTAGGGTGATGGTATTCCGGTGTCACCCCAAAGAGGTAGTAGGCGGTAGTTTGCAGTCACTAAACATGGCCCTTCAGCACGGGAAGGACCAGGCTAAGGGACATGTTCTCCAGCTACGGTGGTAGCCAGACATCAGTGATAGTTTGCAGCGGCTAAGTCCCACTATAGCCAGCTGGCGGTGGTCTTGGGGGTGAGCGCTTCTTTCTGTAGCAGGCAGCACATCGCGATTCATCTGGTACATTAATCTGTAAGTAGTGAAACTGTAATTCCGTTGGAAGCAATGTTAGAGAAGGATTACCAGACACTAAGAGTGAGGCTACAGAAACGATCGTATTGAAAGCTAGACACAACGTAATCGTGGCCGGCGATACAGTCATTTGCCCTAATTATGAGGAAGGATTAGCGGACTCACTAAGATGTCTCAGCTATTACACCTTCCTTTGCCTTCGGATATTCCGTCCGCACTAGCCCTTTAGCGTCGCTAAGTGCAAAGTTCATAAAATCACATACTATATTCTATCATACTGTGTCATTTGGGTTATTCGATTACGGTTCGCCTGGAAATAGCTCTACGTTGCGAGTGACGTTCTGCCTCCTGCAACATGGCACTCCTGGCGTACCCAGATACCGGCTGTGACACACGGTAAAAGCCGGATCTTATTTTCTCTCTTCCACGCCAAGTAAACACTTCAAAAAATTATATTGGTATCCGGGAATCGAATCTGCTGTGCAATAATCCTCCCTCCATTAAGAAATTGTCCCACATTTTACTATGATGTTCTCAGAGTTACTACAATCTACATAGACTGCATTGACACTAGTTTGTGCCGTGAATTCCTATATAGCATTTTGCGAGAGCGAATTACATTACTTTTTTCCACTTAGATTAGGGCTCTACACTCTAATACAATCGAGATTCAACTCAGTGTACTTGCTACAGTTCAATTACAGCTTTCGGTAGAATTTAGTTCTACTACTTAATTATGGCATCAAGCCATACTACGGGTATCTGTTGCAACGGTAGGTCCGGAGGACTAGCAGCTTTACGCGTCAAGCGTAAGTAGAGTATACATGTTGCTAGAAATAACACGGCTGTACTAATAGTAGAAACTCTTATAGAAACTGATCAAAATACCACTGTTCTGAAGTTACGTTCTTTCCATGTCCTTAGGTTTCCCACCTTTGTAACAGTTAATGGTTGCGGTGTGTAGTGTGACGATTGAGATAATCTGAATATGTGATTGAGGTTCCAGCACTTTCCTGTGGCATTGTATCTCACCTCTTAACAACTGAACTTTGCATGATTGCGCATCTGTGCGGATTATTCTAGTCGGACAAATGGTAAAAGATTCTTGTTCTACACTCTGTAATATCATAAGAACATGTGAATGTCCTCGGTTCGAGATCACAGCACTTCCTCTATCTGCAGTAGGACCCCGTGATTCACTGTTTTCTGTTTTATCTGGTATGGATGGACGGTGTAACACTGACAATGCGCGTTTCTACTTGTTACCGGGAGTCGGATCGACATAAGCAGCCTTGTTTTAGCTGCCTTTATTTCTACAGCTGCTAAATAACAGACGATTGCTAGATTCTCTTATGTTAACTGAAGTACATGCGTAAACTCTGCTGGAAAGTTCTGCACTTAGCGTAACGATTCCGAAAATTGCTGTAACGCAGTAATGCTCAACGTAACTGCTCGCGTAGTAAATCCTGTACCACATCATGCGTCACTGATGCTGTCCGCCAATACTAGTATTGGTCTTACGAGAGTTATCTTTTCATCTAGTGCGCTTAATCGCTTCTGAATTATTGAATGCTGTTTGCTATTGCTACGGAATTACGTACGCACTCCGTGCGTCATGTAGCTATCTCCCTTATTATTCTAGTATTGTTCACCACATTCCGCTACAAATTCGTGAGTTGTGTGGTATGACAGTGTACTGCGGTATTAACATTTCCTGCCGTTTCTTCCACGTGACCTACCGTATCGTTTAGTTCGTGCAAGTCTGCGTTTGCTGTCCCAAACGAGGTTTTTAACAGGCTTCCTGCAGCTTTCATCCATCCCATTTTTCTCCGTATGGTTTTCTCCGACAACTTACAACATTAATCACCGGTAATATTTTTACATTTAAATACAGATATTATTCTGTCCAAATGTAACATATTATGTTAACTTTAACTGTTTCATTTATTTACACGAACTGTGGCATTTATTTACATAAAGAGTTTCTCTTTACATACGGTTATACAAGATCACTTATGTAATGACATGCAAGGGCAACAAAATTTTGATTTTGAATATTTTCCGTTATTATCAGCCGCATTTAGAAATTGAAAATGCTGTCATAATCTACTCATTAGGACAAATAATCTTATGTTAAAACTTCAGCACAATAACAGAAGTATTACAGTTAGAAATTGTGTGTATACTTGAGGCAGCGTAATTAACTTCATTCACGCAGTATTTGAGATGAGAGCATTTAACGACGCTTTAATACACTTTACACATACATTCAAACATTTACGCAACTTTTTCTCACTGACACCTCCGCAAAACGATGAAATGAAAAATGATTATCGCTTATTATGTATATTTTCCCCGTTCATGCAGTAAGACTTCAGCACCATACACGATGTTTTAATGTATTTCTTTTTCACTAACGACTCTATTTCCAACTCATATATACCAATCAATGCATCTACAAAAATATATCATAGTACGACACACAGTTAGGAGATATGGCGTCATAAACACAGAGACGCGTTAAAAACTATGGTTTCCTTAAAATGGAGCTCAACTTACCCAGAATAAACCCATGTAGTGTTTCGTAGTGAGAGCACTTAGCGAAGCCATACAAACTTGAAGCATTATTTCAAACCTTTCCTAAACCTTTTTTCGTTTACACGTTCAATGTTAAATATTTAACGTGTTAACTCATTTGTAAAGCAATTACACGTTTGAAGCTATTTTGTCTTTGTGAATTCACTCGTTTAAAGAATACGGAGTTTACTGGTATGATGACGTCTTATTTAATCGCACATGTTCATTAAAAGGCAGTGATGGAAATGGGACGTCCAAGTAAAATTTGGAAACTTATGCATACAGTAATGTTTCAGCATGTGTAATACATCAACGTCCGTGGCCGTTGTCACTGTCAGTAAAATTCTTCACGGTATGTGACCGCAGTATCAGTATGTATAATTCTGCAACTTCCGCCCATTTTTGCAAATGGCCTTACTTCGCATATTCTGCTATTGTCAGCACAACATCCTTGCGACTGTCCGTTTGCAACAATGGCGGTAACGTTGGAAAATTCTGCGTACTGACAATGAGGTCACGTACCCTGAAGAATTTTAGTTACACGTAAACATTAGATTATTCGAAAACCTGACAATATGAGATCAACCACTCAACAAACGTCGCCTAACTATCAGTGATAGATCGTTGCCCAAGTTAATCGGCCATATAGAAACGAGACCATCTCTCTCAAATTTCGTCGTTATCATTCGGTGTATTATTTCCATCGAAAGGTCGTTTTGTGTTTCAGTTTTTCTTCTGAATATTGAAAATAGAGAGACATGAAGCGTGAAATGTATTTAGTAATGCTGATGAATTATGTGAGTTACGTTACATGCGAGGACCATTTCATAAATTTTAGTTGAGGTAAATTTTCTGTTTTCAGTCAGTCTACTGAGCACGAGATCAGACTCTCATGCCAAGCTGATACTATATGCTTAATTAAATAAAATTTAGCATCTACTCATTATAGAACAGAAGTAACTTGTGGTATTATGCAATAAATTGTAAGATAAAGATAAATATAGAATGAAAGAATGCAGTTCTTACGTTATGGAGTACCTGGTATTGGAAAAAATGACATTATGTGAATAGAGTGAGTGATTGTTTATTTTGTAAAAATTTTTGTTTATTTATAGACGCAATCACATCTTATGACACAGTCATAACCGGTTTCGGCCATACAATGACCATCTTCAGATTCTAAAGGCGACATACACTGAACACAGTTTCATGCGTTGTACTTGGTCTTAGCACCAACGGAAATATCTGACTCCTGCAAATACGGCACACGTCATTGCAATTTTAACGAAATTTGACTTTGATTTAAGGTAAAGACGTATCATTCCACATTGGGCTTCCGAAGGAAACTGCTTCCCTCTAGGTGTACTTGGCCACATTGGTAATGTTCGCAGCACCTCTGCGATGGCCCATTAAATTATAGTGCTACAGTTAGTATCGCACATTGACGCTGCTCATATGGGCTCTTGAGTACGTAATTGCAGCGGAGGAGAGAGATATCATTAACGTGGCAGTGAAGCCCGCGCGTTTGCCGGTAACCGAGCGCTCGCCGTCGGCAGAGCATCTGGCCGTCGCCCAGAACCGTTCTGTGCGCGGGAGCGCACTAAAAGCTCCCCTCCGACCCATGCGCAGGCGCTCTGAAACTGTGTGCGCTCGGTGCTAACAGCCCCGGCATACAAGGACAAGGCTACTGTTAGTTACCTAGTAATGAAATACGTTACTGGCAAACGTAGTCTGCTGGGCTTTCCGCAATGAACCGAACTCCACGTGCATTATGGCACGGATCATCCCGTTACCAGACAATGTTTAAAGGTTCTGCGTACTCAGGACGCGAAAGAATGCTTTCACACTATGTGAAATCCCATCAAGCTATTCCCAAAGCTTCTATCTGTACATGGTCGTTAAAGAATTCCTCCTCATTAGAAAAGTATTAAAGCTAATTAGATAATTACCAGTAAACGAAAGCATCAGCCAAAAGATACTGCGCAATATTTCAGTGATGGTTCAAATGGCTCTGAGTACTATGGGACTTAACATCTGAGGTCATCAGTCCCCTAGAATTTAGAACTACTTAAACCTAACTAACGTAAGGCCATCACACACATCCATGCCCGAGGCAGGATTCAAACCTGCGACCGTAACGGTGGCGCGTTTCCAGACTGAAACGCCTATAAACACTCGGCCACACCGGCCGGCATTTCAGTGATGAGCCCCTTTTATATTAAGGGTACTGAATAAGGTAACAAGCTATAATACATGTGTGGACACCCAGTCACACCATAGTACGGGTCAAGGAAAAATTTCGATTTTCATGAATTATTACGATTCCAACTAGATGGCGAATTAGCGCAGTCGGTCGAAATATTTCAACTGATGGCGTACAACCTATTTTAATAGTTCCATTTCGGTGCTAAGAAAACGAAGAGTTGGAACATGTAGTACAGAAATTTAACCCGACGTAAGTGCTGGATTCCACTAGGGGCCTCCATCCGAGGACACACCCACTACAGATGCAAACGTTTTCCGCCATGTCTAGGCCTGATTAGTGAAGCGGTAGCCGCTAGCAGTAGCCAATCATAGTTTGCAAGTTCAGTACGGGTAGTGTGGCAACAAAACTTGCTTTCCTGTTGACTTAGACTTGGAAGAGTAGTTAAACTGCCCAACAATTCAAGTAATTAAATATAATTCGAATCTGCAGGAAAAGACGAAGTTGGGTACAGGTATACTAGTTTTTTAACACCCATATATTTCATTATTGGCATTTTCTTGTACAAACACATTCCATAAATTGTTATGTACGATTGATACACGTCTTCCTAAGGCGACCGTATTAAGGAAACCTTACTCTGGAGGTGAAAGTGTTGTGGGTTGAGGTACGGGAAATACAAACTATTTGGAGCTTTTGTGAGTACATTTTGTTTAATTATTCGTAGGTTATTTTTCATGTAGTACATATAGAATGGTCGGGGTTTTCTGACACTAGATATTGAGCGTTATTAGAGGGGAGCAAAGATCGTTGTTTTGTAAAGTGATGGCGGGAGGGCGGTGGAATGGGTCCCCTCTTATCTCAGTGGGTCAGGTGTGAGTGAAACATTGGAGGTTTCACAATCAGTCACTTATTGATATATAAGACTCTTTAAATAAACAGAGGAATGCACTGTGTTTTAACTTGCCTAATTCCTCGCGGCAGCCGTGCAGCGCAGAGTCATAGCGTGCAGTTTCGAGTGGCGGCTGATGCGGCGACGGCTCGTGTTGCAGCAGAGCCCCAGCAGGCGTATTCTTCCATTCAGTACCGTACGCATGACGCACTGCGGTGGCGGCGACGTCCTCTCTTCGTGAATTCGCTCGTTTCATTATTAACAAGCGGCTATGGTGTGGCGTGGAGTGCTCCGTCCCGGAATCGAAACAGCGACCATCAGGTTCGGCGTCTTTTGGCGGAATTCATCAACCTCTAGGTTCACAGGTGACGCATTTGCTGAGGCCATAGTCCCTTCGTCCTCACCAGCCACGTGGGTAATACCACGTGATCTTCTTTCTGGTAACGTCTGGGACGGAATCTTCGGCGTTGACCTTTCAGCGCGGTACCAACATCTTCTTGTGTCTAACAGCGTAACGGCTAAGTCGTTGCAGTGAAGTAACCGTCGATCTGTCCGTCCAGGAGACGTTTCTTGGTGTTTTCTTTCTCCCCTCAACGGATCCCGTCACACTTGTTTGTCAGAGGTATTTATTCGGCGTTTTCGTCAATATTGCAAAGTTTCGAGGGTGGCAACTGAATCTTCAGCCATTGATCTATGCTTCTCACATTGCGCAGAAACATGACCAATGTCGACACATGTGTCGGTTTTTCTTGTTTTTCCTCTCTGCTGGCTTGGCGGGCATAGCTCTGTCGTCCTCTTCAGCATCGCCAGATACGTCACCCACATGAGTTCAGTATGCTGACAGATCTTAGAGAATCAACCGCTGACGTGCGGACTACACTGGTCGTTGTTGTCCTAGGAAGCACTGCCGGTCTGGTCGGTCGTTGATCTGTCAAAGTGCTGACTGCTGCTGCATAAATTTCGCTACTCATTCGCCTCCTAGTTCGACTGCTGCCACTTCCAGATATTATGGCTTAACGCGTCAAAGTCTCTAAATTGATCTCTTAACCTATAATAAGCCTTTACGTATTTTTCTGTCGGATCTCTGTTTTGGACAACCATAAACATGATGATTGAACACAACTGTAACAAACACATAATTATTATATGTAATATTTATATACCCTACATTCCTCCCCTCTCCAGAAAAATCCACCTCGAATTCTCTCCTATGTTCATCTAAAATGACTAACAAATAATATACAAAAAGAAAGTGGAAACCTAAGTCTGTGAGGAAAATTATTCATTCTGTAATAGCTTGAAATAACATCAGCATTAAGAAAACTTCTGATAATAATGTTAGAATTGTGGTAGAACGACAATCAGTAACAATACAATGAAGTAGCAAGCAACAATTATCTCTAAATACATATCAGCATTACATGTGTGTCCTCAGGGTTTTTGTAGCCATTCAACTACAGTTTGATGTAGTGATACGTTATTGTTTGTCTTGGGTTTTCGGCTGATACACAAGAAAGCAATACAAACTGTAATTATGAACAAGGGGGTTCCAGAAATATCTGTTCCAAATATCATAATTCGCATTTTATGTTCCTCTTTCAACTGTACAATATGATGCATCACAGCCTTGGAATCAATTTTGTCTGGTTGTACGGAGACACATCTAATGACTGCAGGATGGTTGAATCAAGGGAGTTGGTTAGGTAAGACAAATTTTGAGGAGACAATTGTTGCATAGGTGTCTCTGGCCAGTAAATTAGTGGGTCCAACGAGGTATGACCTGGTTATGGTTGCGGGTAAGTGAAATATTACGCCTGAAAGAGAACAAAATGTGCCATCAACTAAACAGTCCACTAACCACAGAGTTCAACATGTTAAAATCTAGTATTGCTAAGTGCAGCTTACATAATTGTGATTTTATGGGAAAAGAAAATTATTGTTCACTCTGTATGACCTAGCTGCCATTATCAATACATTTTACTGAAGGATATATACTTGTTTAAGCACGTGATGTCTAATCGTATGTGGGAAGTTTCTATTATTTAAAACCCAGAATTCCCCTTCGTGTATTTTGTTAATTCCCTTTCTCTACCTGATTCCCTGTCAGCACATTATCGCTAAAATCTGTAATATACACAGATTTTTAGCATTACATTTGCCTTACAATGGAAAATTCTCTATTGTGAATGCGTATTGGACTGCACACAGCTGACGGTTAAATGGGGCAGAGTGTGTGTTCTGTATTGGTGGACGAGCCGTTTTGCATTTCCACAATCCAGCAAGCTTCAGAAGAGTATTTGCTACTGTCGATGGTGTTACATCTGGTAATAAAAGGTCTCAACTCGCCTACATGAACAATAGTTGTTTTTATGGATAACTGCAACTTGATGTTAACTGATGATGTGATTTTGACAACTTTATAAGGGCCCTGGTATTTTGTCAGGAATTTTTTCGTCTTTCCTTTAGCAACATGTGGACTGGATACAAAACCCCTTGTCCAATTTTTAAATCCAGATACTTAGTGTGTCCATTGCCTAATTTCTCTTGCCATTCTAATACTCTGGTATTTGTTTTCTGTACATTTTTCCAAATGGGAGTAATGATTCGAGTGAATTTCCTAACTGGTTCTCCATTCTTTCGTTCTTCAGGCTTAATAACGTCGAATGTCGATGTCATCTTCCTTCCAAAAGTAACTCCATAAGGCGACATCTCTGTTCGTTCCTCTGTTTTGGCGATGTATGGACTCACACAGTATGGAATGATGATATCCCAATTGTTATGTTGGTTATTCATAAAATAACTAAGCAGCTTCCCTACAGTGCTGTGGATCCTTTCTGTCCATCCATTTGCCGTTGGTGTAACGAAGTGGTGAGTAATTTACGTACTTTCAGCAAATGGCAGAGTTGTTTCTTGACGCCTAACGAGAAGTTACCACTTTGGAAAGTTGTAAGTGCTTCTGGCATGCCCAATTTTAAAAACTAATTATTGACCATAGTCTGTGGAGTGGTGTTTGCTCGTTAATGAGAAAGACTTAACATGGTTATATATCTGTAGAAATGAGTTGTTAGTATGTGCCCACTCCCAGATGGTGTTTTTTAAAAGGGACCATGTATGTCCATTCCTCCTATGTGAAATGGGTGTAACGCTTCCGAGACTCTTTGTAATGGTATACGTTTATGGCAATAGTCTGAATGCTGGACGTATGGTATGCAATTGCACACATATTGTGCTACATCATGCTTTCTGCCCTCCCACCAGCAATGTTAACAATGTGTCCTTCAGTAGTTCTTTGACCAGTTCTTTGAAATAATGTGATCATGGGCCTCTTGCATGATTTCCTGTCAGAGGTGTTTGGAAACTACGATTCATAGTTCGAGTTTAGTTGTTAAACACACGACACACCCTGTAGGCAAAACTGCCATTGTGTTGCATATCTTTTGCAGTCTGCATCAGAAGTCTGTGCTTTCTGTTATTATTCTGCATTATGATCTACTGTTTCTAATACTGCGACCATTCTAAAAAGACAATCTGGGTTGGAATGTTTCTTTCCTGTTATATGAAGGACTTCAAAGTCCATTTCAGAGAGGCATAGCAAACAATGCATCAAACAACTTGATGGGTCTTTTAGCCAACGTAACCACTTGAGAGCAGTATAATCCATGATTATCTCGAATTTATTCCGATGCAGTCAGCACCTGAAATTTTTTATACCATAGATGACACTCAGTAAATTCTTTTCCAACGTTGAGTAAATGTTTTCTGTCGTACTTAATTGCTGGCTGTTCTGCACCATTAATATTTTGATCCAAAACAGCTCCGATAGCATGGCCAGATGCATCGCAGGACAGGATGAATTCTTTGCGAAATCTGAATAGATGAAAACAGGATTATGTGTTAATTTGTATTTCAGTGTTTTAAAAGCTGTGACACATTCTGTTGTCTAATGAAATTTGGTACCTTTCTTCAACAACTGTGCAAGAGGTCATGCTATTTCTGCATAGTCTTTTACAAATTTTCCATAATAATATGAAAGGTCTAGATATTGCTGTACTTCCTAGCTGGACTGTGGCTTTAGAAAATCTTTAACTGAGGTTATTAGCCATGGATCGGTCTTGATTCTGTGTTTGCTGACAAAAGGCCTAAATTTGTTGTTACTTCCTTTAATGTGAAGTGGCACTTTTCCAGATTTAATGTTAATTTAGCATCGATTAGATGTTGTAAAACTTCTCGTAAGCGAATCACATGCCTGTGGATGTCTTTTGAAAATAAGATTGTGTCATCGACGTATATCATGCATAATCGAATCTTTAACCCACGTAGCACACTGAAACATCCCCTTTGAACATTTATACAAGACTGTGCTTAAACTGACACACAATATTTTGTTAGCGCAACGCAATCTGACTTTCAAAATTCCCTACAAAAGAATGGCCCTGACTAACATTAAACTATACCTTTCACAAATCACTTACCTCACAAAAATCTTCGCTGCTCAAGCTACTGCAATACAGCGAGCGCCACTACTGCCAGCTAAATAAAAGATTCAAACTATGGAAGGCACTAACTACTGATAGGGATAGTTAGCAAATGAAAGATATTAATAGAGAACAAACAATGTATTTACCTTGATATCATCATATATAAATATAGCAGTTCATGACAAATTTCAAAACTCCGCCATCTCTCTCCCCACATCCACCACTGCTGGCGGCTCACCTCCAACTGCGCAACGCTACGCGCTGTTCACAGCCAGCTGCCTAACACTACAATGGCGAGTATTACAACAATGCAAAGCAGCCACAGACTGCACACAGCACAGCCAGTGATTTTCATACAGAGGTGGCGTTACCAATAAAAAAAACCTAAACAGCCTACAAAAACCTAAACAGCCTACTTACATAGCCCCCATGCTCCCCACAAAAAAATTTTACAAATTGGCTTGGGCAGTGGCCAATACAGATTTGAAAAAATTTTTCATAATTACAATAACAAAGAAATCAAATGCACACACTTATTGATACAATTTTGGTCAAAAGCTCAAATTTTCTCACAGTCCACAAAGACAGTCCTGATCGTTCATTACGGTAAAATAGTAGTGTTTTTCTCAAAGTCTGAGCAGTAGAAGAAAATGCACACGGAAGTAGTGGATTTCCATGCAGTCTTGAAGAAGTAGTGTTGTCCTTCCAACGGAAAGACAGTGCTGACTCTCGACATGCAGACAAGTAATGGGTCACAACAGAGCAAACCCACAGCAGAGTCATTCGAAGTTTTGAAGAATATTGGTAGGTAGGTCATCACAGAGCAGAGCCACTGTAGTCCTGGTAGAGATTACGGTATTGGTGGGCCACCAGAGGTGCAGACCCACTGCAGTCCTTGCAGAAATAATGGTATTGATGGATCATCAAAGATGTAGACCCACTGTAGTCCTTGATGAGATGGCCAGCAGCCATCTGTTGTGACTGTGCAGGTGCACAATCACCACTGAAGAGTCTTGCAGACAATATAGCAAGTCCATAAACCACCACTTGTGCACTCACAAAGTTTTTGAAATTATCCTTAGAACCAGCAATGCTGTTATCCAGTCGCTTGCTGAATCATTAACACACGTGCAAACACTATCAGTCCCTACTTCTCACATATTGTCCATATACTATGACCAACAGAAACGTGTGCAGTGAAATGTAACTAACAAGTTAATAATATCATGAACTGGTGACAATTACAATTTTATAACATAACAATACAATACCAAAGGTACAAAACACATCATTAAAAACATAATAATACAGATAACATTTGTAGTAATAGGGGCTTTACAAAAGAATAGAAATAAACATATACATCAGTGTTACAGGAATTATGACATAAGTAAATACATAAAAGGTCAGAATAACTTTTGAAACATCAACTTTACACATGAGCATTAAAACAAAACAGAATTATTAATGTCTAACATCTTTACAAAGTAAATAACCTATGTAAGTAGGCTGTTTAGGTTTTTGTAGGCTGTTTAGGTTTTTTTTATTGGTAACGCCACCTCTGTATGAAAATCACTGGCTGTGCTGTGTGCAGTCTGTGGCTGCTTTGCATTGTTGTAATACTCGCCATTGTAGTGTTAGGCAGCTGGCTGTGAACAGCGCGTAGCGTTGCGCAGTTGGAGGTGAGCCGCCAGCAGTGGTGGATGTGGGGAGAGAGATGGCGGAGTTTTGAAATTTGTCATGAACTGCTATATTTATATATGATGATATCAAGGTAAATACATTGTTTGTTCTCTATTAATATCTTTCATTTGCTAACTATCCCTATCAGTAGTTAGTGCCTTCCATAGTTTGAATCTTTTATTTAGCTGGCAGTAGTGGCGCCCGCTGTATTGCAGTAGCTTGAGCAGCGAAGATTTTTGTGAGGTAAATGATTTGTGAAAGGTATAGTTTAATGTTAGTCAGGGCCATTCTTTTGTAGGGAATTTTGAAAGTCAGATTGCGTTGCGCTAACAAAATATTGTGTGTCAGTTTAAGCACAGTCATGTATAATTGTTCTAAGGGGACATTTCATATGTCGACCCTTAGCCGAGGATACCTCACTGGAATCTTCTGATTTTTTCTTGTAGTTTGTGTAATTAGTGTAGATTTTGTTTATTGCTAGCGCGTAATTATAGAGAGAATTTCCTTTGTAGTTGTAGTTTTTCATTGTTGTACAGTAAAACAGTTGTGGCATGCATGTAGATTTGCAGCAAGTTTCTCGCAGCTGCGCTTGCAATTAACTAAATATTATTTTCAGTGCTATGTTAATGTGTTCTCTTAATTCTGATCTTAAAATTGTGTTTTTCTGTGTTGTCGTGTGAAATACTGTGACAATAATGGCGTGTGAAAAACGTAATACTAGGCTCCAAAGTAAACTGAGAAATGACAGTGAAGACGAAAGCAGTGTGATAGCGCCGCAGAGTAATGAATTAACAGACATTCAAAGTAGTAATTTGGTAACTGTTCATAGGGAAATGGAGCAGGCGGCAAACAATGGCGTGGACAGTGAAACAATTAGTGAAGAGGGACGCATTATCGATCGATCGGTCGGCAACAGCTTGCCTCAGGAATCGGGAATGACAGGACACAATTTTGCAAATACTGTAGACTCAGGTTTTGGGTTCTCACCGTTTTCTCAAATGAGTCAAGACACATTTTCTGCTTGTCAAAATGTGAATGTTGCCGGTTCAACTTCACTGCCGAAAAGCACTGAGGAACATGTTTCAGACACCAGTGCATTGTTATTACAATTAATGCAACAAATGGGACATGTTCCTCAGTGCTTTTCGGCAGTGAAGTTGAACCGGCAACATTCACATTTTGACAAGCAGAAAATGTGTCTTGACTCATTTGAGAAAACGGTGAGAACCCAAAACCTGAGTCTACAGTATTTGCAAAATTGTGTCCTGTCATTCCCGATTCCTGAGGCAAGCTGTTGCCGACCGATCGATCGATAATGCGTCCCTCTTCACTAATTGTTTCACTGTCCACGCCATTGTTTGCCGCCTGCTCCATTTCCCTATGAACAGTTACCAAATTGCTACTTTGAATGTCTGTTAATTCATTACTCTGCGGCGCTATCACACTGCTCTCGTCTTCACTGTCATTTCTCAGTTTACTTTGGAGCCTAGTATTACGTTTTTCACACGCCATTATTGTCACAGTATTTCACACGACAACACAGAAAAACACAATTTTAAGATCAAAAATAAGAGAACACATTAACATAGCACTGAAAATAATATTTAGTTAATTGCAAGCGCAGCTGCGAGAAACTTGCTGCAAATCTACATGCATGCCACAACTGTTTTACTGTACAATTATGAAAAACTACAACTACAAAGGAAATTCTCTCTATAATTACGCGCTAGCAATAAACAAAATCTACACTAATTACACAAACTACAAGAAAAAATCAGAAGATTCCAGTGAGGTATCCTCGGCTAAGGGTCGACATATGAAACGTCCCCTTAGAACAATTATACAAGACTGTGCTTAAACTGACACACAATATTTTGTTAGCGCAACGCAATCTGACTTTCAAAATTCCCTACAAAAGAATGGCCCTGACTAACATTAAATTATACCTTTCACATATCACTTACCTCACAAAAATCTTCGCTGCTCAAGCTACTGCAATACAGCGAGCGCCACTACTGCCAACTAAATAAAAGATTCAAACTATGGAAGGCACTAACTACTGATAGGGATAGTTAGCAAATGAAAGATATTAATAGAGAACAAACAATGTATTTACCTTGATATCATCATATATAAATATAGCAGTTCATGACAAATTTCAAAACTCCACCATCTCTCTCCCCACATCCACCACTGCTGGCGGCTCACCTCCAACTGCGCAACGCTACGCGCTGTTCACTGCCAGCTGCCTAACACTACAATGGCGAGTATTACAACAATGCAATGCAGCCACAGACTGCACACAGCACCGCCAGTGATTTTCATACAGAGGTGGCGTTACCAATAAAAAAAACCTAAACAGCCTACAAAAACCTAAACAGCCTACTTACAACACCATTTACAGTCGTTTGAATGTTGCGGGGCATTTTTCAATCCGAAAGGCATGCTTACGAATTGCCAATCATCTGAAGGGGTAGTGAACGGAATTTTATGTCTGTCCTCTGGCGTAACTTCTACTTGATAGTACCCGCACCTCAAGTCAAATATGCAGAAGTGTTTACTTCTGGGGATCTTACACTCTCAGTGCGTAAGGTTACTGACATACACCCTATTGAACGTATGTCACCTCCGTTTATAGCGCTTAACTTACGTGGTGGAGGGTCATATCTATTGGCCTCAGTGCACTGTTTGCTTAAGAATGACATGTGAGCTCCAGTGTCGACCAATAGTCTATGTGTTTTACCCTCAATAGTGACTGGTAACCATCAGTCTGCCTTTGCTTGTGTTCTAATAGAATAAAATTTTAATGGGAACGCCTGGCGGCAGTTCCGGGGTTACTGTTGCTGTTCAACGGACTGCTGTTAGCTAATTTCCCTACAGTGCAACCCTCACAACATGTATGGCCCACCCTTTGACAATTTGTACACTGTGGTTGGCGACAGTGTTTTGCGACGTGTCCCCGCCGATCACATCTGAAACAACGAACCCCAGAGGGAAATACATTTTCTTTCCATGTATCTTGTCGCGTGGTCTATTTTCTCTAATGCTGCAGCAATGTTGACTGCGTCGGTTACATTCTTCAGAAATTCTGTCCCAACACGGTGAGATGTTTCAGGCGGAAATTCTCGCAAAAAGTATCTGACACCCAGTACTCCCCTTCTTGTCGAATATACTTATTGGATTATCGTTTCGTTGTGTGTTTGGGACGTGGTGTTCAACTGCTCCCTCTAAAGACACAACTGTCCTGCTTTTTAAACCTTATGGGCACACGTTGTTTCCACTCTTCAAAAGTTAACGCATTTTGTAGCTCCTCGTGACGTAGTACATGCGCCTTAGCTTCTCCGATGAACCGTAACTTTATCATTTGCAACATCTGCTCATCTGACCAGTAACCAAGTTCAGCGGCTGCTACCAAATGACCAAAAAATGCTTCTATGTCCTCGCTTTGCTTGCAAGTGAAGGGAGTGAGAACAGTGGCAGCTGATGAATCTAGAATGGGAGAGTTTGCACTACAAGTCGACCTATACTCGGATAATCGATTCAACAATTCATTATTGACAGACTTCAATTGGGCTGCTTGATTAAACAGGCTTTGAGTAGCCTCGTCGGTGGAAACTCGTTATGTCACATTATCGGTCATTGTAATGCTTTCCTGTTTAACAAATGGTTATTCCCGCAAATATAGTTCCTATGACCCCAAGAAGATAGACCCAGCTATATAACAAGAGCCGGCCGAAGTGGCTGTGCGGTTCTGGGCGCTGCAGTCTGGAACCGGGCGACCGCTACGGTCGCAGGTTCGAATCCTGCCTCGGCCATGGATGTGTGTGGTGTCCTTAGGTTAGTTAGGTTTAAGTAGTTCTAAGTTCTAGGGGACTGATGACCACAGATGTTAAGTCCCATAGTGCTCAGAGCCATTTGAACCATTGAATTAGGAATCTGATTTCAATTCCGGTCAAAATAACAAGAACATCTAACACCATCTGACAAGAAATTTTATAGTGTCTAATGTCTTTCAAAAAGTGAGAGTTTTGTGACGTTTGTTTTTTACACTGCGAAAGCGTTACTTGAAAAGGAAAAACATCTGGGACCAATTTTCACTCACCAATGTACTGAAATTCTGTTGGCTGCAGATTTTCCTCTGCTGTCTGTCGCTGGCGATGGAGTCATGAATATCTTGCACCACATATTCCCTACCAAGTACACTGAAAAATACATCCAAGGTTATCTGCCAGCAAAAGTAGCGTTTTATGGTTTAGTAACTTTAGATATTGAGCGCCTGTGACTGAGGGGAGCAAAGGTCATGATTTTCTCAGGGATGGCAGGCGGGAAAGCGACACTTTGTGGGTGGTGGAATGGGTCTTTCCTTGGATCAGTGAGTGAGGTGTGAGTGAAACATTGGTGGTTCCACAATCAGTCAATTATTGATACATAAGACCCTTTAAATAAACAGAGCAATACACTGTGTTTTAACTCGCTCAATTCATTGCGGCAACCATGCAGCGTGTCATAGCGTGCAGATTCCAGTGACGGCTGATGCGATGACGGCTCGTGTTGCAGCGGAGCGACTGGCGACGTGTTCTTCCATTCAGTACTGTACCCGTGACCCACTGCGGTGACGGCGCGGTTTTCTCTTTGTGAATTCGCTCGTTGCGTTCTTAACAAGCCGCTATCGAGTGGCGCAGAATGCTACGTCCCGGAATCGAACCAGCGACCCTTAGATTTCTCGTCTTATGGTCTTATGGTGGAGTTCATCAACCTCTAGGTTCACAGATGATCGCAAACTTCGTTCTGGTAGCATCTGGGATGTCACCTTTTCTGCTGACCAATTGGCGCGGTACCGTCCATCTTCTTCTGCTGAACAGCGTAGCGGCTAAGTTGTTGCAGTGAAGTATGACATCTGCTAACTAACCATTGGTCTGTCGACCAGGGGACGTTTCTTCTTCTCTTCTTTCTCCCGAAAAACGTCCCCCCTCAGGCCCGTTTCTCGTAGGTATTTATTCGGTGTCTCTGCCAACTTCACGAGGTTTCTAAGGTGGTGACTGACTGTTCAGTCGTTGATCTATGCTTCTTACAGTGGGCAGGAAAGTGACCAATGTTGGCGCACGTGCAGGCTCTCCGCGTTTTACCTCTATGCTGGCACAGTTGGGCACTGCCCTGTCGTCCTCCTCCACATCGCCAGATACGGCACGCATTGGAGTTCAGTACGCTCATAGGTAATAGAGCATTAACATCTGACATGTGAGCTGCGCTGATCGTTGTAGTCCTTGGGAGCACTGCCCGTCTGCTCTGTCGTTGATCTGTCGAAATGCTGACTGCTGCTGCGGAAATTCCGCTGGTCATTTGCCTTCTTGTTCGACTGCTGACGCTTCCGAATATTGTGGCTTAACGTGTCGAACCCCCCCACACACACAAGAAACATAGAACCTTGCCTTTGGTGGGGAGGCTTGCGTGCCTCAGCGATACAGATAGCCGTAACGTAGGTGCAACCACAACGGAGGGGTATCTGTTGAGAGGCCAGACAAACATGTGGTTCCTGAAGAGGGGCAGTAGCCCTTTCAATAGTTGCAGGGGCAACAGTCTGGATGATTCACTGATCTGGCCTTGTAACACTAACCAAAACGGCCTTGCTGTGCTGGTATTGCGAACGACTGAAAGCAAGTGGAAACTAGAGCCGTAATTTTTCCCAAGGGAATGCAGCTTCACTGTATGGTTAAATGATGATAGCGTCCTCTTGGGTAAAATATTCCGGACGTAAAATAGTCCCCCATTCGGATTTCCAAGCGGGGACTACTCAGGAGGACGTCGTTATGAGGAGAAAGAAACTGGCGTTCTACGGATCGGAGCGTGGAATGTCAGGTCCCTTAATCAGGCATGTAGGTTAGAAAATTTAAAAAGGGAAATGGATAGGTTAAAGTTAGATATGGTGGGAATTAGTGAAGCTCGGTGGCAGGAGGAACAAGACTTCTGGTCAGGTGAATACAGTGAACGCATTATTGTGGCCAATCCTACCACAGTAGTAGTAGTTTATATGACAAGTAGCTCAGCAGATGACGAAAAGTTTGATTAAATGTATGATGAGATAAAAGTAATTATTCAGACAGTGAACGGAGACGAAAATTTAATAGTCATGGTAGACTGGAACTCGATTGTACGAACAGGAAGAGAAGGAAACGTAGTAGGTGAATATGGAATGGGGGTAAGAAATGAAAGAGGAAGCCGCCTGGTAGAATTTTGAACAGAGTATAATTTAATAATAGCTAAAATTTGATTCAGGAATCATGAAAGAAGGTTGTATACATGGAGGAATCCTGGAGATACTGGAAGTTTTCAGATAGATTATATAATGGTAGGACAGAGATTTAGGAACCAGATTTTAAATTGTAAGACATTTCCAGGGGCAGATGTGGACTCTGACTACAATCTATTGGTTATGAACTGTAGATTAAAACTGAGGAAAGTGCAAAAAGATGGGTATTTAAGAACATGGGACCTGGATAGATTCGCAGAACCAGAGGTTGTAGACAGTATCAGGGAGAGCATAAGCGCACGATTGACAGGAATGGGGGAAAGAAATACAGTATAAGAAGAATGGGTAGTTTTGAGGGATGAAACAGTGAAGGCAGCATAGAATCAAGTGGGTAAAAAGACGGGGGCTAGTACAATCCTTGTGTAACAGAAGAAATATTGAATTTCATTGATGAAAGGAGAAAATATAAAAATGCAGTAAATGAAGTAGGCAAAAATGAATACATACGTCTCAAAAATGAGATCGACAGGAAGTACAAAATGACTAAGTAGGGATGGCTAGAGGACAAATGTAAGGATGTAGAGGAATATCTCACTAGGGGTAAGATAGATACTGCCTACAGGAAAATTAAAGAGACCTTTGGACAAAAGAGAACCACTTGTATGAATATAAAGAGCTCAGATGGAAACCCAGTTCTAACCAAAGAAGGGAAAGCAAAAAGGTGGGAGGAGTATATAGAGGGCCTATAGAAGGGTAATCTACTTGAGGACAATATTATGGAAATAGAATAGGATATAGATGAAGATGAAATGGGAGATATCATACTACGTGAAGAGTTTGACAGAGCACTGAAAGATCTAAGTGGAAACAAGGCCCCGGGAGTAGACAACATTCAATTAGAACTACTGACATACATGAGAGAGCCAGCCCTGACAAAACTCTACCATTTGGTGAGCAAGGCCGATGAGTCAGGCGAAATACCGTCAGACTTTAAGAAGAATATAATCATTCCAATCCCAAAGAAAGCAGGTGTTGACAGGTGTGCGTCGGCCGTGATGGCCGAGCGGTTCTAGGCGCTTCAGTCCAGAACCGCGAGACTGCTACAGTCACATGTTCGAATCCATAGATGTTTGATGTCCTTAGGTTAGTTAGGTTTCAGTAGTTCAAAGTTCTAGGAGACTGATGACCTCAGATATTAAGTCCCATAGTGCTCAGAGCCATTTGAACCATTTGACAGATGTGAAAATTACCGAAATATCAGTTTAATAAGTCACGGTGCAAAATACTAACGCGAATTCAGTACAGACGAAGGGAAAAACTGGTAGAAGCCGACCTTGGGGAAGATCAGTTTGGATTCCGTAGGAATATTGGAACACGTAAGGCAATACTGACCCTTGGAAGATTGATCAAGGAAAAGCAAACCTTAATTTTCTAGCATTTGTAGACTTAGAGAAAGCTTTCGACAATGTTGACTGCAATACTCTCTGTTAAATTCTGAAGGTGGCAGGGGACAAATACAGGGAGCGAAATGTTATTTACAAACTGTACAGATATCAGATGGCAGTTGTAAGAGTCATTGGGCATGAAAAGGAAGCAGTGTTTGGGAAGGGAGTGAGTCGGGGTTGTAGCCTATCCTCGATGTTATTCAATCTGTATATTGAGCAAGCAGTAAAGTAAACAAAAGAAAAATTCGGAGTAGGAAATAAAATCCATGGAGAAGGAGTAATAACTTTGAGGTTTCCCGATGACATCGTAATTCTGTCAGAGACAGCAAAGGACCTGGAAGAGGAGTTGAACGGAATGTACAGTGTCTTGAAAGGTTGATATAAGATGAACATCAACAAAAGCAAAACGAGGATAGTGGAATGTAGTCATATTAAGTCGGTTGATGATGAGGAATTAGATTAGGAAATGATACACTTAAATAAGTAAGTGAGTTTTGCTATTTGGGGAGCAAAATTACTGATGATGGTCGAAGTAGAGAGTATATAAAATGTAGACTGGCAATGGCAAGAAAAGCGCATCTGAAGGAGAGAAATTTCTTAATATCGAATATAGATTTAAGTGTTAGGAAGTCTTTTCTGAAAGTATTTGTGTTGAGTGTAGCCATGTATGGAAGTGAAACATGGATGACAAAAAGTCGGACAAGAAGAGAATAGAAGCTTTTGAAATGTGGTGCTACAGAAGAATGCTGAAGATTAGATGGGTAGATCACATAACTAATGCGGAGGTATTGAACAGAGTAGGGGAGAAGAGAAATTTGTGGCACAACTTGAGTAGAAGAAGGAATCGGTTGTTAGGACCTGTTCTGTGGCATCAAGGTATCACCAAGTTAGTATTGGAGGGCAGCGTGACGGGTAAAAATCGTAGAGGGAGACCAAGAGATGAATACACTAAGCAGATTCAGTAGGATGTAGGTTGCAGTAGGTACTGGGAGATGAAGAATCTTGCACAAGATAGAGTACCATGTAGAGCTGCAGGAAACCAGTCTCTGGACTGAAGACCACAACAACACAATGTGTCGAAGTCTGTAAAATGATCACCTACCCTGTAATAAGCCGTTACGTGTTTTTCTGTTCGGTCTCTGCTTTTACCAACCATAAATAACACATAATTATGATACACATACATAAATAACACATAAGTGTTATACATAATTATTATACACCCTACATACAAATTAGTTTACACCTATAATCGAGAATAGTGGTTAAGGTATTTGTTATCTGAAATTCTCGTATTTTCCGAAGATCTGTACGTGTAAATTGGCGAAATCAAATACACAACAGCAGTATTCAATTTCATTTTAAAGTGCAGGTTCTTTAAGGAAGTTTCTGTCTCGTTATTCCAACCTAACACCTTTTTGGAATGTTTTTGACTGGCTAGATTTTTCGCGTACATAATGGAAAAATAATTTAAATATTATTCGTTCTCCACATATGTGACATGTGGTCTAGAGGCCCGGGGAATTAGGACTCACCAACATCTGGTGTCGTGCCCCGGCATTATATCTGAATACCATGAACAAACAGTGGTTGGGAACAGGGAACTCACTCACTCACAACTCTTGGACGTTTACACACCTGCCTCCATCCCCCCACTGATGTTGGTATGACATGTTCCACCACTATTCATGCATCAACCTGTCTTTTTGTGGCCCTTAGCTATGTACTTGCTGACTTCTCATGTACGCAACACCCCCCACCCCCTTTCCCCAAATCCCTAGTTATTGCTGGGATTACCTTAAAACGATGTTGAGATCAGGTATGCATTAACGAGGTGGACTGCAGTGTGACGCAACCTTCATCAACCGTACCTCCCAACATTAGTCCGAATAACATCTTATCATGTCATCTGTAGAAAAATTCGCCTCTAACCAGAGTTTACAAGTGGCTGGTTCGATGGACACTACTTTGTGCCCCACCTCTCACTTAGTGGACAATGCAGCTCATTGCCTGACCTGCGACGGTGTTCGTTAAGTCTGTGTCCTGGGGAAGGGGGTCACCAATTTTTTCCATGCCCCTCCCTCTGTGGTTCAACTGTACATTTTCATTCACCCTTGTATTACCCTGTAACCAAGATCCATGCGATAGCCTAGATCAAAGGATGGACAGTCGATACCTTTATAGTCTTTATACAGACAGGGACATATCGCGGCTCAATCTTTGGGCCCCCTACAGAATGAGCATACAGTGACAGAACGATATCCATGATACGGCTCCTATTTCGTCAGTTACCTGTGTGAGGTTTTGCGCGATCGCCCGCTCAGCTGGACAGTGCATGGTGTGGCTCGAGTGCTGTCGAGGTGCGCTCCTGACATCCCCTCACGGTACTTCAAACCCCCGTTGGGCACAGTGCCTCATACCCCATTGTGTTTGCTTTTCATTTCACTCTCTCCTACCTACCACTGCTGTGTCATTTGGTGAAATTTCATGGTTATAAGTATCACCTTCACTGACTACCTCGTCTGGTTGGTTGGTTGGTGATTTTGCGGATGCCCTAGTTAGACCTCGTGAGGTTGACCCCTGCCCACTGGGACCCCACCCTGCCATTGAGACTGAGGCGATCTACATGCACTTATCTCCAATCATCCTCACCTTCTACCTGCTTCAAAAATGTAAAGTTTTCACGATTTGGATTTTCTGACTTCATCTGCTGATTTTGCGTACTTTTTTAATTAAGTTATCTCTCCCCTTGAATAGCGTCAATATAAAGAAAAAGGCTAGCATCTTACACAACTAATCACAACGTCTTGGTCTCCGGGTTCAACCCTCACCACTGCTTCCGTTTTGAATGAAAATCATTAGCAATGGTGGCCAAAGACTCTCGGTATAACAAGTCATCATCGTTCTGCCATCAGCCTTTTCAAAGAGGGGGGAGGAGAAGATAGGGGATCAGGGAATTTTTTGCCATTGGGTTAAGGAACTGCCCTTAAGAGGCGGAAGGTGGAAGAAAAAGCAGTCATCAACGACATAAGAATGCAGAAGATAATGGAAACTACATAACATCTGCAGGATTTGTGGCCTGTAACTGAGAAGTGTCCTTGGCAAAAAATTGACTAGTCCCCTATTCGGATCTCCAGGAGAGGACTGCCAATGTGAAGGTTACCATGAGGAAAAAGACTGAGAAACCAATGAAAGGTTAACATTCTACGAATTAGGGCGTGGGATGTCAGAAGTTCGAACGTGGTTCGAAAACTAGAAGACATTCAAAGAGAAATAGCAAAGCTCAGTCTAGATATAACGGAGATCAGTAAGTGAAACGGAAAGACGATTAAAACTTCTGGTCAGACGAGTGTAGGGTAAAATCAAGAGCAGCAGAAAATAGTACAACAGGAGTAGGATTCGTTATAAGTAGGAAGGTAAGACAGACAGTGAGTAACTGTGGACAATTCCGTGACAGGATTTTTCTAATGAAATTTGACAGTGAACGAACACCGACAACCATAGATCAGGTATACATGTCGACACATCAAGCATGAGATGACGAGACGGAAGAAGCATATGAAGATAATGAAAGGGCAGTTCAGTACATAAAGGGAGCTGAAAATGTAATGAATATGAGAGATTGGAATGTGGCCGTAGAGAAAGGAGTAGAAGGAAGGGTTACAGGAGAATACGAGGTTGGCAGTACGAATGAGACAGGAGGAAAACTAATTGAATTCTGTAGTAAATTTTAGCTAGTAACTGCGAAAACTCTGTTGAAGAATCACGAGAGTAGGACATATACTTGCACGGAAGAGACGAGAAGACCTCAGTTGCATTAAGTAGGTCAGGCGGAGATTCCGAAACCAAATACTGGATTGTAAGGTATATCCAGGAGCAGATGTAGACCCTGATCACAATACAGGAATGTTGAAGTGTAGACTTACGTTGAAGGGACTAGTCAAAAAGTATCAATGTGCAAAGCAGTTGGGAACAAAAGTACTATGAAATGAAGAGATATGATTTAAGTTACCTGAGGCTATAGACATTGCGATAATGAATGTTAGACAATTGCGCTGACGAGGAATGGACAGCACTAAAAAGGTCAGTCACAGAAGTTTGAAAGGAAAACATAAATACAAGGAAGGTAACTGCGAAGAAACCTTGAGTAACAGAAGAAATACTTCAGTTCATCCAAGAAAGAAGGAAGTATGAAGAAGTTCTGGGAAATTCAGGAGAAACACAAGTCGCTTAGGAATGAAATGAGTAGAAGTGCAGAGAAACTAAGGCGAAATGTCATCGGAAAAGATATGATTGTCGGAACAACTAATACAGTCGATAGAAAAGTCGAAACAAGCTAGGGCAAATGTGTGACCTAAAACAAATGGAGATCCCATCCTAAAAGAATCAGTCTACCTAAGCGCTCTCTCTTACATTGCTAGGTCTGTTGACAGCAATGTGAAAAACAGCAACACCAGATCTACCCTATGTAAAATACGGCTGTAAATATTACCGTGCTGAGCTAAGAATACTGAGCTAAGACACCCTGGCCACGTGCAACTTGAGCACGGTAGTAAATGAAGCCACGGAATTTTCTGAAAAATGACAGCGTAGCTTACGACGTAAGACAGACTGACGTTACAGTATGTTAATGAATTATTACAATATCATGACGTCATCACATTCACTGCAAGCACTCCTACCTCCCATTGGTATTGGGAATAATTTTATGGATTTTGCTCAAATACCTATGATCCATTCTAAGTTGTATGGAAATACGTGATCGAACAACATCCAAAAGAAACATTTAAACAAAATACACCGACGTACAACAGTTACCAATTATCACAGAGTAATATTTTGAGAAATGTACCCATATAATGAGTTAAATCAATTCTCCAATCCAACAAATATACGTACCAAATCATATTCGTGCCTTATCAGTATGTGGCGTCACCGTAAGGTTGCCCCTAGCAGTCCCACAAATAACTATGGAAAACAACTCACAACACAACGATAAATCTGTGTCTTTATCACCAATACAGGGTTATGACTGGGCAACAACAGTGCAATTATTAGTTTTAAAAAAAGTTCGCAACTGCTAGCAAACGCCGCCACCACTACACCCGATGTCGTCAGACGTCTATGTGGTAGGCAGTACTCAGCGCCGGGCTAAACCACAGCGTTTCCGCACCAGCTGCCGGCACTGGGCACATATCAGGCAACTCCTCCTGTCTACCCAGCTCGGGCAGTCCCCACGGCACTATCTGCATTCCCGACTCCTAACCATAGGATAGGAAAGAAAGAGGAAATGTGCTTTTCTTTAGAAACACGAGGAGACCCAAGAGCAACCGCCCAAGTGGTCACGTCCAACTCCACAGATAACCAGCGCAGTGTCACAGGAAGCCATAGCCGCCACCGCCAGCCATTCGAGTCTCATGCTACCTGATGATGCACTCATTGCCACCATCCGTAATACAGAGGGCACCTCCCACCTCCAATAGGACTCCTGCAGTGAGTAAATGCGGCAGTCTGGAGCAGCTAATGACGTAAGACAGGTTTACCCTCCTCCTTTGTCTATCTAGGCCAATAACAATAAAGTTCCTAACCCTCCTCCACCCCCTTTTACTACTAGAGCCTCATCGTTAGTTGTCTGTTCACCGTAGTGAGAGGAAGGATCACCACTAGCAGCACAATTATCGAACTTAAAAAATTATGGGAAATACCCAGTAAGGAGTTCTACATTATCCCTAGAAGTACTATGTATGCGCGCTCTAGAACAAAAAAAACACACACACACAAAAAACGACGACCTACTAAGGTATTATCCGAATGGGACGGAAATCGGTATGTATGTACAGACAAACAAATGATTACTATTTAAAAAAAATTGAATGATTTATTCGAGAGAAGGGCTTCATAAGCTGTGGAAAACAATAACGCTTTGGACCACGTCTGCCCCTTATGCAACTAGTCATTCGGCTTGAAATTATCTGAGAGAGTTGTTGCATGCCCTTCTGAGGGATATCTTGCCAAATTCATACCAACTGGCGTGTTAGATAGTCTTAACCCCGGGCTGGCTGGAGGGCGTTGCCCATAGTGCTCCTAATGGTCTCAGTTGGGTAGACATCCAGCAACCTTAATGGCCAAGGCTGGGCTTGGCAAGCAAGACGACAAGCAGTACAAACTCTCGCTGTGTGTAGGTGGCCATTGTCTTGCTGAAATGTGAGTCAAGGATGGCTTGGCATGAAAGATAACAAAACTGGGCGTAGAATATCGTGGACGTATCGCTCTGCTGTAAGATTGCCGCGGATTATAACCAAAAGGCCCTTACTATGGAAAGAAATGACACCCCAGACTGTAGGGCCGTATGACAGGCATCCGTTAGTCTGGTATACCACTACTGCCCGGGGCGTCTGCAGACACGTCTTTAGCCTGGTATCTCACTGACTGGAGTAGAACTGTCTTCATTGATGAGTCCCACTTCATACTGAGCCAAGATGACTAATACATGCATGTATCACTGTATTTATACCTCTCATTTCCTACACACGTAGAGTATATAGTCCGTTGTGAGCGAGCACACAATGTAGATTGTGTCAACCACTACAGACACATTTTATACATGTTTGTAATTCCACGTAATATATCCAGAAATGGGGTGCTTTTAAAATCCCACACACTAGCAATGTTCACCAGTGCGTTACCAAACAGATAATTCCTGAAATTAAATGTTATTAGCCGGCCGGTGTGACCGAGCGGTTCTAGGCGCTTCAGTCTGGAATCGCGCGACCGCTACGGTCGCAGGTTCGAATCCTGCCTCGGGCATGGATGTGAGTGACGTGCTTAGGTTGGTTAGGCTTAAGTAGTTCTAACTTATAGGGGACTGATGACCTCAGATGTTAAGTCCCATAGTGCTCAGAGCCATTTGAACCAAATGTCATTAACATACTATCACCACTAGGAATGTTCCACTATACGATAAACTTTTTAAATTTCGTCAACAACATAAAACGTTCCGAGATACTGACAATGACAATTACACAAAGCGCTGTCCCATTTTGAGAGCCTGAACACTTTACCTCCGGAATCATTAAATATAGAATCTTTTTACACATGCAGTGGTAAATTATGCTGCATCACATTTCATCGTGCAAGACATGTACACACTTCGGGTGTCAAATTCTATAACCTACGACGAAAAAACGAAGGCCAAAACAAATACTAAAACCTTATGCCGCACCCAGCCCCCACAAAGTCACGCCTTATAGCGACACCAAAGTATTAAAGTTCGATATTCGTTTACTTATTAAATTAACTAAAAGATTAAAAATCTGAAGAATTGACAGTGTCCCCAAGATAGCAAAGACAATCACACAGTGCAGTCACATTAACGTGACCACTTGCCAAATCCTGAATTACCAACTGTTGCGGCACCGGCGTACAGGAGGAGAGTGAATGAGGTTCTTGGACGTAACGACAGGGACATGGAGCCAGCTGACTCCAGTGCGCTAGGTTTCACAGCTGCGCCCCATGGCGAGAACAGCATGATCGAGGTGCTTCCACAGGTGCTGTATTTGGCTTAAATCCGGAGAATTTGGTGAACAGTCCAGTACGCTAACTCATGCTGATCTTCCGAATCAGGCACCTACACTGCGAGCTGTGGACACATTGCGTTGCTCTTCTGGAAGATGCAATCTAGCCAAGGAAAAAATAAAGTATAAGGGTAGGGTTAGACATGGCCGCCAGAGTAGATGTATACTCGTGTTGATACATCGTGTCTTCCAGAATGATGAGAGAACCCAGGGAATGCCTTGAAAGCATTTCACAGGCCATAACGCTCCCTTCTGCTGTCTCGTGGGCCCCTATCACAGCGCGTCCCCAGGTTGCGTATAGGGGATACGGCCTTCAGATATGAAGGGTAGCTGTGAATACAAAAAATAAGCAGACGCGGACAGCCGGTGGGGAGCAGGCGATGGCGTGATGAACCTTCCCTGTTTCTTCTTCTCTTACAATCAAATCTATTCATCAAGAATCAGCAACATTAATGGACATGGGTCCCTTTGAAATAAAGTATTCCAGAGGTAAAGTAGGTTCCCTCCCGGATCTCTGGGCGTAACCTACTTTCAAAAGATTCAGGCCAAAAGGAACTTTCAGGTTGGGAACATGGAACGTTAAAAGTTTGAACAGGCCAGGAACGTTCCAGACATTATTAGACGAATTAGATAGATACAATGTAGACATTACAGCTATTCAAGAAACTCGGTGCCAGGGGGAGGGTAGCATAAAGAGGGGTAACTATACATTTTTCTATGGAGCTGCGGAAGCTCACAGCTTCGGAACAGGTTTCGCAGTATAGAGAAAATTGCTTCACGCAATCAGAAATACAAGGTTCATTAGTGACCGACTATCAGTTATAGTCTTGTCCGGCAGGTGGAATAGACTAGTAGTAATTAATGTACACACACACCAACTGAGGACACTGAAGAGGTTGTTAAAGATGGCTTTTATGAATAACTGGATCAACTGTGGGATGAGTTCTCCTCGTACAGTACAAAGTTAATCATACGTGATTTTAATGCGAAGATAGGGAAGGAGGAAGCATTCCGGTCTACAATTGGGAAAGAAAGTTTGCATAACATTTCGATTGATAATGGCACAAGGGTCGTTAATTTTGCTGTTTCAAGAGACATGATTGTTGAGAGCACATATTTCAAAAGGAAGGACGTTCATAAAGCCACTTGGGTCCCTCCGGATGGACACATCCGAAACCAAATTGATCATGTTCTTATAGATGGGAGATGGCACACTAGTATAGAAAATGTTAGGACTTTCAGGGGAGCAGACTGCGATTCTGATCATTTTCTTGCAGTTGCCAAAGTTCACCAACGGCTATGTACAACAACATCAAGGTGTCACAACGCAGAAATTGTTAGGTTCGACACTGACAAGCTAAATGATGAAAACTTTAGAAGAAGGTACATGATAGAAATTTCAAATAGGTTTGATGCTCTCAGGACAAACAAAGATCAAGACGAGGATGTAAATAAACAGTGGATCACTGTGAGGAATAATATCAAAGAAGCAGCGAAGACCACAATAGGTACAATTAAGAATAACAGGAGGAAACCGTGGTTTGATAAGGAATGCAAGAAATTGTAGAGGAAAGGAGAAAAGCGCGATTAGATTGGGATAGAATGGGAGACAGAAAACGAGAGGAGTTCTTGAACATGAGAAGGGAATTTGATCATAGGCTGCGGGCAAAGAAGAGGGATTATTTGAACACTCAAATTAAAAAAATTGAAACAAACAGTAAAACAAAAAACACTACGGAACTTTACCTAGACGTAAATGGGTATAGGAAGCGGTTCAAGGCTAGGACAAATGCACTTCGAGGGGATGCCAGGGGAATACTGACAGACCCCAGTGCTATATTAAGTAAATGGAGGGCGTATTTTGAGCATCTAGTAAATGTACACCAGGAAGCAGGAAATGAGCAGGCGTACGAAATACATAGAGCAGAACCCCAGATACCTGAGCCAACGTTAAAGAAAGTGAGAGATGTAAATAACAAATTGAAAAACCATAGAGCACCAGGATCACATTGAACAACTGCAGAATTTGTTAAAAATGGGGGACAGAAATTGGTGGAAGTAGTTTCCAAAGTGATAACTAAATTATGGAAGTCAGAGATGATACCTCAAGAGCGCCAGGAGTCGATTCTGATCCCAATTTTTAATTAGGGCGACAAAATGGATTGTAGTAATTATCGCTATTACCAGTAGGTTCCACAATTTTCTCGAATTTTCTGCTAAGCAGGCTTACAGCATATGCAGATGAAATTGTGGGGGATTACAAGCTGGCTTTCGGAGGAACAGATCAACTATAGACCAAATATTCCCATTGCGTCAAATTTTGGAAAAGAAATGGGAGTACAATAAACCAGTTCATAATCTTTTCATAGATTTTACAAAAGCATATGATTCAGTATTGCAATCAAAACTGTACAGAATTCTTTTGGAACTTGCAATACCAAAGAAGTATGTTAGACTTATAGAAGCGAGTTTGAAAAACTCAAATGGTAGAGTATGCGTGGGAAAATTGGAGTCAGAAGAATTTGTAATAAAGAACGGGCTTAAGTAGGGAGATGCCCTGTGTCCGCTCCTTTTTAATTTAGTCCCAGAATATATTGTACGAACGGCAGCAGATAATTCAGAAGGTGTGGAGTTAAATGGAAATATTGAGATATTAAGGTATGCAGATGATCTAAACATGATTAGCGATAGGAAAGAATCTGCAACAGCAAATACGAATCCTTTAATCAAGGCTAGTGAAGATGTAGGACTAAGGATATGTGAAGACCAAATTAAATACCTGGTTACTACTAGAATGCCAACAGAAGTAGATCGGGAAATGTTAAGAGTTGGAGACAAGCAGTTTGAAAAAGTGAACACATTTTAGTATCTAGGCGTGGTGGACATCACTTCCAGAAATGAGATTGAATCCGAACTGAAGAAGAGATTACGGGTGGAAAATGCGTGCTACTTCTCACTGAATAGATTACTTTCATCACGGATATTGTCTAGGAATTTAAAGATTGTTGTTGTTGTTGTGGTCTTCACTCCTGAGACTAGTTTGATACAGCTCTCCATGCTACTCTATCCTGTGCAAGCTTCTTCATCTCCCAGTACCTACTGCAACCTACATCCTTCAGAATCTGCTTGGTGTATTCATCTCTTGGTCTCCCTCCACGCTACCCTCCAATACTAAATTGGTGATCCCACGATGCCTCAGAACATGTCCTACCAACCGATCCCTTCTTCTAGTCAAGTTGTGCCACAAACTTCTCTTCTCTCCAATTCTATTCTATACCTCCTCATTAGTTATGTGATCTACCCACCTAATCTTCAGCATTCTTCTGTAGCATCACATTTCGAAAGCTTCTATTCTCTTTTTGTCTGAACTATTTATTGTCCATGTTTCACTTCCATACATGGCTACACTACATACAAATACTTTCAGAAACGACTTCCTGACGCTTAAATCTATACTCGATGTTAACAAATTTCCCTTCTTCAGAAACTCTTTCCTTGCCATTGCCAGTCTCTACTTCGACCATCATCAGTTATTTTGCTTCCCAAATAGCAAAACTCCTTTACTACTTTAAGTGTCTCATTTCCTAATCTAATTCCCTCAGTATCACCCGACTTAATTCGACTACATTCCATTATCCTTGTTTTGCTTTTGTTGATGTTCATCTTATATCCTCCTTTCAAGGCACTGTCCATCCCATTCAACTGCTCTTCCAAGTCCTTTGCTGTCTCTGACTGTCTCTGACAGAATTACAATGTCATCGGCGAACCTCAAAGTTTTTATTTCTTCTCCCTGGATTTTAGTACCTACTCGAAATTTTTCTTTTGTTTCCTTTACTGCCTGCTAAATATACAGATTGAATAACATCTGGAAGAGGCTACAATCCTGTCTCACTCCCTCCCCAACCACTGCTTCCCTTTCATGCCCCTCGACTCTTATAACTGCCGTCTGGTTTCTGTACAAATTGTAAATAGCCTTTCTCTCCCTGTATTTTACCCCAGCCACCTTTAAAGATTAGAATACACAAAACTATTATTGTACCAGTTATGCTGTATGGGTGTGAGACTTGGTCCCTCACTGTGCAAAATGAAAAGCCGTTCCGAGTATTTGGAAACAAAATTTTGATGAAAATTTTCGGAGCAAAAAGGGATGACATTAGCGGAGAGTGGCGAAAACTGCATAACGAAGAGGTTCACGAACTCTATTCAAGCCCTGACATAATCAGTATTATTAAATCACGTAGGCTGCGATGGGCGGGTCACGTAGCTCGAATGGATGAGGGCACGGCAGCGCGCAGAGTACTGGTAGGGCACCTAGAGGGAAAACATGCTGTTGGGAGACAAAGGCGTGGATGGGAGGACAATGTGAAGGCTGATTTGAGGAGCCTAGCTATTGAAGGTGAATGGAAAGAAATAGCACAAGACAGGGACAAATGGCGAAAATACGTTGCTGCTTTAATGGACTCTCGAGTCCGGTATGACCAGTGAGAGAGAGAGAGAGAGAGAGATAGATAACGCTCCCTTCTGTGACCTTACGATGTTGCAGGGCCGTAGACGCCAATGGCCATCTTTGTCGCCAATTAAGAGTATCCAGTATGGGTGCCTGAACCATGTGCCTGTGGCGGAGACCTATACGCAGAAACTCTCACTGATCGGTCGTTGAGGAGAGACTATTGGTAGCCTCTTGGATGATCTGTGTGGCAGTTGCTCCACGGCTGCAAGTATATTCTTTTGCATACATCTTAGCAGCTGTCGTTCACTCCTGTCAATTGTGTATACTTGCTATAGATTTTATGTTAATAACATTACTATTGGATTATCATAAAAGGGGTAGTTACATTCTATTTACATATGGGTCCTGATATTCGCCACAAGAAAAATCTGGTGGTACATCGAATAGACTGTGGGAACTGTTGTAGTGGTTAAGTGGGGACAGAGGTCAGACAGCCGTGGTGATCGTTTCTCTCTATGTGTCAACAAAATACTTTTCCATTCGGAGGAGAATGTTGGTGATTGGAATTTCGTGAGAAGATTCCTCCGCAACAAAAAACGCCTTTGAAACTTCCTGGCAGATTAGAACTGTGTGCCTGACCGAGACTCGAACTCGGGACCTTCGCCTTTCGCGGGCAAGTGCTCTACCATGTGAGCTACCGAAGCACGACTCACGCCCGGTCCTCACAGCTTTACTTCTGCCAGTATCTCGTCTCCTACCTTCCAAACTTCATATCAGCGCACACTCCGCTGCAGAGTGAAAATCTCATTCTCAAAAACCACCTTTGTTTTAATTATGCCCATCCCAAATCCCGTATCATTTCAGTGACTCTCTCCTATTTCGCGATAACACAAAACGTGCTGCCTTTCTTAGCATTTATTCGATGAACTCCGTCAATCCTATCTGGTAAGGCTTCCACACCGCGCAGCAGTATTCCAAAACGGACAGGCGAAGTGTAGGCAGCCTCCTTAGTAGATCTGTTACATTTTTTAAGTGTCCTGCTAATAAAAAGCAGTCTTTGTTTAGCCTTCCCCAAAATATTTCTTATGTGTTCCTTCCAATTTAAGTTGTTCGTAATTGTAGTTCCTAGGTATTTGGTTGAATTACGGCCTTTAGATTTGAGTGATTTATTGTGTAATAGAGGTTTAATGGATTCCTTTTAGCACTCATGTGGATGACCTCACACTTTTCGTTATTTAGAGTCAATTGCAAATTTTCGCACCATACAGATATTTTTTCTAGATCGTTTTCCAGTTTGTTTTGATCTTCTGATGACTTTACTAGTCGATAAACGACAGCGCCATTTGCAAACAACCTAAGACGCCTACCAACGTCGTCTCCCAAATCGTTTATATAGATAAAGAACAGCAAAGGGCCTATAACACTGCCTCGGGGAACGCCAGAAATCACCTCTGTTTTACTCTATACCTTTCCGTTAGTTCAACTGTGACGTCTCTGACAGGCAGTCACGACTCCAGTCACATAACTGAGACGATATTCCATAAGCAAGCAGTATCACTACAAGCCGCTTGTGTGATACAGTATCAAAAGGCATCAGGAAATTCAGAAATACGGAATCAATTTGAGATCCCTTCTCAATAGCACTCAACACTTCATGCGAGGAAAGAGCTAGTTGTGTTTCACAAGAACGATGTTACGTAAATCCGTGTTGACTGTGTGTCAGAAAACCGTTTTCTACGAGGTAATTCATAATGTTTGAACACAATATATGTTCCAAAATCCTGCTGCATATCGACGTTAATGATGTGGGTCTGTAATTTAGTGGATTACTCCTACTACCTTCCTTGAATATTGGTGTGACCTGTGCAACTATCCAGTCTTTGGGTACGGATCTTTCGTCGAACGAACGGTTTTATATATTATAATTAAGTGTGGAATTATTGCATCAGCATTCTCTGAAAGGAACCTAATATGTATACAGTCTGAACCAGAAGACTTGCTTTTGTTAAGTGATTTAAGTCGCTTCACTACTCCGACGATATTTACTTACACTTTACTCGTGTTGGCCGCTGTTCTTGATTCGAATTCTGGAATGTTTACTTGATCTTCTTTTGTGAAGGCATTTCGGAAGACTGTGTTTAGTAATCTGCTTTGGCAGCACTGTCTTAGATAGTATCTCCTTTGCTATCGTGTAGAGAAGGCATTGATATTTGCCGCTAGCATTACTACACATACGACCAGAATCTCCTTGGATTTTCTGCCAGGTTTCAAGACAAAGTTTCGTTATGAAAACTATTATAAGCATGTCGCACTGAAGTCCATGCTAAATTTCGAGCTTATGTAAAAGATCACCAATCTTGGATACTTTGCGTCTGTTTAAAACTGGCAGGTTTTTTTTTTTTTCGTTGTTTCTGCAACAGTGTTCTGACCCGTTTTGTCTGCCAAAGAAGATCAGCTCTGTCGTTTGTTAATATACTTGGTATCAATTTCTCACATCGAGTATAGATTTAAGTGTCAGGAAGTCGTTTCTGAAAGTATTTGTATGGAGTGTAGCCATGTATGGAAGTGAAACATGGACGATAAATAGTTTGGACAAGAAGAGAACAGAGGCTTTCGAAATGTGGTGCTACAGAAGGCTGCTGAAGATTAGATGGGTAGATCACATGACTAATGAGGAGGTATTGAATAGAATAGGGGAAAAGAGGAGTTTGTGGCATAACTTGACAAGAAGAAGGGACCGGTTGGTAGAACATGTTCTAAGGCATCAGGGGATCACAAATTTAGCATTGGAGGGCAGCGTGGACGGTAAAAATCGTAGAGGGAGACCAAGAGATGAATACACTAAGCAGATTCAGAAGGATGTAGGTTGCAGTAAGTACTGGGAGATGAAGAAGCCTGCACAGGATAGATTAGGATGGAGAGCTGCATCAAACCAGTCTCAGGACTGAAGACCACAACAACAATAAATTTCTCAACTGCTGCCTTACTACTTCTTTGAATTCAAGCCACATCTGATCTACACTTATATTGTTAATTTAGAAGGAGTAGTTATTGTCTCTCAGGAGGGCATCAAGTGAATCATTATCTGCTTTTTTAAATACGTATATTTTTCGTTTATTTTTGGAGGATTTGGGGGTTACAATACTCAGTCTCACTACGACAGTCCTGTGTTCACTAATCCCTCTAACCGTTTTGATGCTCGTTATTAACTCAGGCTTATTTATTGCTGAGAGGTCAAGTGTGTTTTCACAACTGTTTACTATTCGTATGTTTGACCCCTGAAGCTAATGTGGTTAGTATTCCATATTAATATGTAAAACCCTGTGTATCATTTATTTCCGCCCTTTTTTTAGAAATCATTTATTTATCTTCCTAAGTAAGATTACTGGAAGTAATATTATGAGTCGATCCTTAAACAAATAGTTTTACTAAATTTTGTGAAACGAGGAAATGACATAGTAGTCTATGGCCCATTCCCTTTACCTCTTGTGAGGAAACATGTGGACGGTAACCAATCATTCGATTTGTTCCTCATTCTGCGAACTGAAACATTAGTCAGCTGTAAAATGATGTGCCAGTAAACACTCTTACTTTGTCATTTCAAAAACTGCTAATTTTCCTACCTACAAGCTTGTCGCTGTTATTGTGAAAGGGTCGCAATACTGGCTCATGATAATACACTTTGATATATAGGTTAATTGGATATACAATTGTATATATTTTTTCTGTTACGATTGACAGTATTACTCAAAGCAACAAAAAAGATAAATCTCAGATCAACGGGTAATGTAAATTTTTCGTCTTTTTCTCATTTATTGTAGACTTACCTAGAGAAGTAAAGTGATGCAGGCCTACTTCCATTTCAGCAGTATTTTTAGTATTCTTCCGCCCAATTAACGTCGGGTTGGCAGCTTTCCCAGCTTCGGAGACTGAGACTGGCTTCCCGACATTGTTCCAAAAATTACAGCGTTTCCTCTTAAAATGTCTCCATCAGACAGCTTTCAACTGGGTGAACAGTTGACTTTTAACTGAATTCCGATACCTCCGTTAATTGCAGTGGGTCACCTTTGATGTCGCCCGAATCCGCACGTCCGACTGCAGAACCTTCAATTAGCGTCGCTATCAGGCGGTCGACTCCCTGGACACCTTGTTGTACGTAATGATTAATTGTGTTCCGATTCCATTTACGGTGTTTGTCACGTCGCTCTTCGTCGCAGCTCTTAATATAACAGGTAACACGCCTACTATCAGTTCACATAATATGTTTTCGAGAAAAATCGTTCGAGAATTAAGTCGGCTACTTTCTTATTACTTCACACTATGCATTTCCTACTTTATCATAAACTAAACTTCCAGTGTTCTTCTCCAATTGGTTTGGTAAAATGGTTTATTTCTTACTAAACCTGATTTTGATGAATTACAGTCTTACCATGCTTCGAAACTTTTTCCTCCACAACCGATCTTGTCTCCAGATAAGAAATTCTATACTCATTTTGTAGTCTGGTTTTTTAAAATCCAATTATTTTCTATGATACGAGACCACTACATTTTCAATGGTATTCTCGATGCATCATTATTATACTAGCTTCAAATGCATAATAATTTTGATACCTTCAGATACAATTTTTCATGAAGCTTTCTTCTTCATTCTTTAAGGATATAGTTAAACGCACTTGAGCATTGAGCCAAAGGAATAACATAGCTCTGTGGCTAAGTGATTAAGTTAGAGGAAGCGCAATCGGGAGTACAGTACTTAATATCTCCTTCTGGTCATCCATATTTAGGTTTACAAGGTTGCTAGGTTCTACTAAATCTGTTAATGTCAATGCCGGGAAGCGTCCTCTGAAAGAGATATAGAGTGTACCCCGCCAATTCTTGCCCTGTACATGAACATGGGCTTCATTCTTATTCACCAAGTCATCGGCAGCATCCAAACGCTTACCTTGCTTCCTTTTTCTTCACGACAACTCAGACTCCACAGTCCAAGGTTTTCGAACAAGTTGATAATCTCTAGATTTCCGAGATTGCAGCAGTGTTGACGTAATAGTGTCTTTTGTCCCACTATACTTGCGTAGCTCCAATCTTTAGATGTGCAGAGAGCAGACATCGATTGACCGCTGCAAGAAACTCCAAAATAAGTTTTTACTTTTAATTACATACATGCTTCTCATAAATGATGAACTGTTGCTGGACGTAGCTCGTTTAGCATATGGAGGGTATGTCTCCCAGCGAGATCTAAGCAAACAGAGCGCTATATGACAATGATAGTTCCTCTACCTGGTATTTCGTTGCTCGAAGACGTAATTTTCTCCACTGCTTGATCGTTACGTTTTTTGCATATATCTGATAATTTTTACAGCGTAGGTCATGTTACACACAGTGATATGGGTAACCGACCCTGTTTTCTGAAACATAAATTACCTTGAAAAAGAACTTTTTCACTTTCCTTAGAACGCCTCCGTATAGAATATTAAGTCTACTCAGCAAAATATGTATCCCGGTAGAAAGTTTAGGAGAAAATCGGAGAGTTTCCTGATTTATATTTTTCGTTTACTGATTATGAATTTCATATTTATAAGTCTTATTTTTCTACATCTACATTTACAGGTATACTTTGCAGACCACTGTGAAGTAAATAGGAAGAGTACTTACCGTCGTACCACATCTTAATGTTCCTTCCCGTTTCGATAGCGTATGAAGAGCGGAAACAGTAACTGCTTAGATGACGCTGTGCGCTGCGTCTAGAGTTGAGGTCGTGGGTCGAGACACAGCGGTGGGGAGAGTATTTCTTTGAGAAACAGGTGAAATCACTATAACTGAACAAAATTCCAGGCACCGATGGAACTGATATGCGATTCTATGCTGAATTTGTGGCTGAATTGGCCATTCTTTTAACTATAATCGACCGTAAATCCCTCAGACAAAAACCCGTGCCCGGTAGCTTGAAGAAAGCATAGGTCACACCTGATTGCTAAAAGTGTAGCAGAAGTGATCCACAAAACTATCGTTCCGCTTCCTTCACATGCATTTGCTATAAACTCCTAGAAGATAATCTGAGCTCAAACCAATAAGTGACATTCTCCTTGTCATCCTGCATGAATTCCACAAAGATCGATAATGTGGAATACTACTCGCATTTTTCTTTCACTTGACGTACTGAAAGGCATAATCACGGCATGCAGGTAGATGATTGATTCCTTGATTTCCGAAAACATTTGACTCAGTACCAAAACTACACTAATTATCACAAGTACGATCGTGTAGGGTATCAAGCGAAATTTGCGCCTGGATTGATAATTTTTTTGTAACGAAGATGCTGAAATTTGTTGGGTGGAGAGTAATCGAAAAATGCAAAAGTAACTTTGGATGTGCCCCAGGGAAACGTTTTGAGACACTTGCTGTCCATGTTGTATATTAATAACCTAGCGGACAGTATTAACAGCAACGTCACATTTTAGTAGATGATAGTGAATCACTGACTGAAAGAAGCTACATAAATATTCAGTGCGAGCTTGACAAGACTTAAAAGTTATAAGAAAATTTGCAACTTTTTTTGATTGTTCATAAATTTAGACTTTTGCATTTCACAGAACGAAAAATTATTGTATCCTTTGACTATGACATCAATGAAATGCAATAATACTCTACGAACAGTCGCAACTTTGATTTTTTTTTTTATTAGCAACCAGTTCCGAAATTCCAATCACGTCATCTTCAGACCTGTCGCATGAATGACACAAGGTAAGAATTGCCCTTCGTGTCATTCATGCGACAAGCCCGAAGATGACGTGACAGGAACGTCGAAACTGTTGGCCTAATAAAATCAGTTTCCAAAGGTGTTTTGATGCAAATACTCGTGCAACGAGTGCTAGAATATTGCTGACGTTTGTGAAAACGATACTAAATAGGACTGACAGCTGATAGTGAACAGACACAAAGAAGGGAAGGACACATGGTCACAAGTTCATTCGACACGTGGGAGAGTGTACGGAAATGGCGAAAAAACTGGACTAGCAGACGCTTGAAGACATTCACAAACTAACCGGTGAAAACCTAGTTGAAAGTTTTTGGAACCACCTTCAAGTGATGAATCTGGACATATTTTAGAACTCCCTATGCACTGCTCACATAGGGATCTTGAAGGCTAGATTAGACTAATTACAGCACACACAGTGGCAAGTAAGCAATTATTCTTTCCTCGCTCCATATGTGAATGGAACGGAAGAAGCTCTAGCAACTGTTTCAGTGCGCCTTGTTTTCTGCCATACAGTACAAAGTGGTTTGCTGAGTGTAGATGTAGCAGTAGATTGTTGAATTCAAACAGGTTGCGAAACGTAGTAAGTAGTCTTTTACAGAATAAATCCTATCTATCTTTAAGCGTCTGCCAGTTCGGATTTTTCTGCATTGCTGCATCTAAATCTATGTATATACTGTGAAACCATTACACGTACATGAAAAAGATATTTAGATTGGTAACACATACTAGGATTTCTACCGCTTCCATTCGCATTTGGAATGCTTGTCGAACGACTGTCTAAATTTCTTTGCGTCTGCTACTTCTAACCAAATCTTGCCTTCACGACACAGGGGCTGAAGGCAATCTCCACTTGCGCCAATTAATACTGGCTCTGGGAAATTTGTAAGTGGGTTTTCTGGTATATAGCTATCTTCAAGAGACTGCTAAATTACCTATTTCGATATTGGCGTGACATTATACCTGTGAATCGAACCTGTGATCATCTGACCATTCGTACTGTTGTTCTTTACATACTCTCAGTATCCACTGTTATCACAACTTGGTATGTGTTTTACGCACTTAAACAACATTTTAAGACATTCAAGAGCTTTGTAAGCAGTCTCTGTAGAGTGGCTGCATTTTCCTAGTATCCTGCCAGTGCACCAGAATTTGCCACTTGCCCTTGTTACAACCATGTATTGCTGTGAGGTTACTGATTATACTTGTGACTCACTGATACTGCAGTCGTAAAATACTATGCTCTTTTGTTTTGTGATAACTTTACCATTCGGAATATTAAAAGCCAGCTGCAAATCTTACAATCACTCCAAAAATTATTAGTGTCTGACTCAATAATTCTGCCGCTTTTTCCCTACATAACTTAATTGCAGATAATAGCATCATCTTCGAAAAGTCTAAAGTAAATATTAATATTGTCTGTCTTGTCATTCATTTGTTATATGCATAAAGCATAGGGTATGTGTGTGGGATTATAACCAACCATCTCCAATAGCGGGATAAGGAAAAAACTTTTTTTTTTCCCAACCCCAGATATTGATACTTTGCTATTAACTGAGTTGATTTATTCTCTTCTTACCTCACTCACTCCTTTCATATCATTCATTTTGCCCCTCCAGTCTTGTCACAGACTTCAAACTCACGCCTTCCTCTAGATCTGCAGGTGGAAGTACTGTCTCTACCTCGTGTTCACGAGGTCTCATCAGCTACTCTTGTTTTTTCGTTCGGTGCACCCTACTCATTAATTGTCATGGGAAAAAGTGAGAAGTCTGATGTGAAGAGCAGTGCGTCAGTGTTAGCAGTACAGACAGCCACGTAAAGAGCATTCAACAAAGACGTAAGACAGGTTTTGTTAATTTAATATGTACTGGTATCTGCCTATGCAACAAAAATTAGTGGTATTCTGTGCGAACCAACGATAACAGCGCAGTTCCTGAGTAATAAAAACTGGAATTCCAAGGCTAAACCCAGTTTAAGGTACGGTGTTGTGCTCAAACTAGTTGAGATACTCTGTTATCTGCTTGGACGGCCATAATTAAATTCAACAGTTTTCAGACTAACAAACCAAGTTGGGCCGTATTGTTTATCTTCAATCTTTTTATGAGAAAACTTTATTCTCGAGCACATTGTGAAGAGAACAAAGAACTAGTCCTTTAAGTTAGGAAATTTAGACATCAGCATAAGTAATTCTTTTTCTCTAAAGTGACGTTTAGAATTGGCAGTTTCTTGTGAGCGAACTAATGAACAAGATTAAAGTTGGCTTTTGCCCAAACGTAAAACCCGTGAAATGTGGAGGAGGCCACAGCGGTTAACCACGTATCAGAATTAAGTTCCAATTGTATGCTTGAAAAGCAGGCTACAAAATTTCCTGTTCCTGGCACCAGCGACTAGCTTCTTCAAAGGACTCTTCTCTAGATTTCTTTACTTTTATCCATCTTCAGGAACTCTTATTATTTCGGTGTATGACTTGTTTTGGCTTTATAATAAAAGCAAATAATCAGCAAATACTCCAGGGTGAAACAGATTTATCTACCAAGTTATCCAGGTATTTCTACAAACACCTTTGACAGAAGTTCTTATGACATTGCTTCACAAGAAACAGTCACCGTTCTCACAATATAGGTAATCACAAGAATGATTGCAGATGACTGACATCATTAGCGTTTTGAAATTTCTGGCCGCTTTCTCCTTTCATGATTTTTCCTTTATTGATACTATTGTTAACAGTCGATCAAACTTAAAACATAACAGCTACTACAGTGACAGCGACACATATCATAATACTAAAATTTATCTGTCTTGGTAAATTAAAAACCAGTAAACAATCTATGATTGTTTAGCCAGTAGAGTTTGAATCACTTCACATGTGGAGCTGCGTAGATTTCTTTCGCGAATAATTGGAAAAACATTTAACCAGCGTTATAACAATGGGTCTGTGCTTCCAAAAAAAAAATAATGTAAACGACTCGCAAACAGTCGAGGAAGCTCTTAAAATACGTCTATGATATCACTACTTTGTAGACCACTGACCACTCCAACACCGTGGGGAATTAAAGTGACTACAGTCTTAGTAAGAAGCAACTATTTTCATCTCCTTTGTGAAATGTTATTAAAATTAAAATTGAAGGAATCTGTTACTGTCACAACAAAGATAGCAAACATTCATATGACTGTAAGGTTAGGAGACCAGTCAGTACTATATTTACCGAATAAATGGACACTGAGGTCAACTGTCACGTACAATATTATTTTCATTGTTTTTATTGGTACCGTATAACGGTCCGTTCCATTCTGATGTTTCTTATTCTCGCTTGGAAATATTAATTTAATACGCAAATAAGTGGTAATCTTAAACTGTGGCTGATGATGAGAGGAGGGCGACAAATAGGAGGAACTTACGTCATTAGTCTGCCTGTAAAACTCTGTTACATAAACAACTGCTTCCAGCATCGCATGGAGGAAGACTGATGTGGATCCGGCGAAAGTAGGAAATGCTGGTCTGACAATAAATATGAGCACCGCTACATCCACGGTCAGTTGTTGTGTCCTGAAGAATAAGAGAAATGTCATTGTAAACAGTCTTTTTAGTGTTTTCACTCTATAATGAATTGTTTGTCGCTACACCAAGCCACAGCTACTGGGTTTGTCATTTGCGGTTAGGTGAGTCAGTTCTTTGAACTGCAGTGCCTGTAATTTTGAGGCAATATATTATGATTTTAAAGAAGTTAGCGATAGTTTATTTCACATTTTTCATCTTTTTTTCACCCCATTTGATTAGAGCGAAGTTCTCAAATCGATTGTTTTGTTAGCGGCACCAGAGTTTTTATGCAAAACTAGAACCCCAGTAAAGATTTTTGCAAATGTTGTCATTGTTCTCCCAAAGAGTTCTTAACTATGACCCCTACTGCGATGCTTCACCCCAATCAAATTACAAAAATAAGTTGCACAAACAAGTTCATGTTAATGCGGCACAGTAGTGGTGAGGCTTCTAGTAATCTAAAGACTGCAACTGCAAGCTACCTCAATACTTTTTTAAGAAAGGAACCGCCAGAACCCGCAAAACTGTACTTTATTTCTCATTTAAAACTTTTTATGGTATTTAACGTAAATAAACTTGTGGCTAGTTGTGCAGATCCTAAGGTGATAGCCGTGAGTAACATCGAATCGTTTTAGGATTTTGTGACACTCTGTCAAAACGTAAGATCGGCTGTTATTTGAAAACGGCAACTCGAATCCCGCGAGCGTGACACCAAGAGTACATTTATACTTCCATTATACTGTATCTTAGTCGTAGAGAGGCTGTAGGTTCTTATGTAAAGCGTCGTTAGCGAAACTGTTCAAAATGGCTCTGAGCACTATGGGACTTAACATCTATGGTCATCAGTCCCCTAGAACTTAGAACTACTTAAACCTAACTAACCTAAGGACATCACAGAACACCAAGTCATCACGAGGCACAGAAAATCCCTGACTCTGCCGGGAATCGAACCCGGGAACCCGGGTGCGGGAAGCGAGAACGCTACCGCACGACCACGAGCTGCGGACAGCGAAACTTGATCGAAATTTTGCTGTTACATGCGCAATTAGCTTTGCGCCTCTAGAGATTTACAATGAAGAAATTCGTTATGATTATTATCTTGGTATAATTTCCTTTGGAGTTGTTTAGTTTACATACTTTCTTAAAAGCAACTGTAGCGTAGCTTTGTATTCAGATTACGTGTAAGAAAACTACATGCAGAACAATGAAAAATAAGATGAAATGTATTAATTATACCAAGAAGCGTTACGCGCGCAACCAACGTTAATGGGGAGCTGATGATTTTGGTAAGCTTTCATAACCCCGGAAAAAATGAAGTGAATCTCCCGAAATGAACAATTATAACGAGTTTAGAGATAGTCAAGGATGTGGATACCGATGGTTCATGAGGTGATCGACGCATCAAACATGCCGTCATTGCGTCTATACCACGTGCCATGGTTCGTCACTTGAAAGACACGGAACGAGAATCCACTGAAACTTCGTTGTAGTTGCGAGGTGATAATAGTAACACAACCTGCTTTTGCTGTTGTGAAACATGGTAGATATCAAAAGCAATGAAGTGTCTTACTTTGATTCAGAAAAGAAATGAAATTCAATTGCAAAAGGAGGGTAACACACACTTCTTCGAAGTGATCAAGGAGCTGAGGAAATTTAATAACACACATTAACTGCAACAAAATAAGAGGATTACAATAGAAATAAATTCATGATTTTAATCTACTAACGTGATAACTATTAGCTCTGAGACAAACAAGCGGGTGAATGGTACAGTGAAACAGCTCGGCACCATTCACACGATACCTGAGCAGGACCGAGTCAGCACCTCTGCAGCAGACGCGTGTGAGCACCAGGTTGTATTTATTACGGTAGTTGGTAACCCTGGCCCGCCGCCGTCGTCTCACTTTACGGCCCGTGAAACCGCAGACCGCGGAACCGGCGATTCCGTCGTGGATCCATTATGCAGCAGCCGCCGCGGATCCAGCGCACAGCAAACACGCGTCGGGCGGAGTATCGCGCCGCGCTGCCACTGGAGGGGCCTCGCCACCTCGCACCACCTCGCACAGCCGCTGCAGGCGCCGCGCCCGACTTAAAAAGTGTGGCTGGGACTCCTCCAGCCCCGAGGCGCAGACCCATTCTGCTCCGGCCTGGATGGTTATGAAAAAGAAACTTGCTGTCAGACCTGTTAAAAGTTCAGCAGGAAATGAGATTTCTGGATTATCTCTTTGTTGTAAATGGAACGGTAAGCCTGTCCTCGAAGCAAGTGAGCTTGTGCGGCAGTGCAGCCACAAGATAACAGTCATAAACCCATGAAACCTTACTAATCGGCAAGAATAGTGCTCAACAGGAAACACACGGTGTATTAAAGTGGCAATAAATATACTTTTATTTTTGAGTCATCACCTGTTCAACAGGTTCGATAACGTCCACCATGTCGTGTATCTTCTGTTGTTTTTTTCCTAACCTCTGCATCCAACATCCACTTCGTTTTTTTAATTATAATATCTTTCTAACGCAGTTTTTTTCTCTTACACTGGTTCTTCCAGCAGCAGCCTCCCCTGTTCTTTTAAATGATTTCATCGACTCCTTTCCTCACCTGCTTCTATTAAACACTCTATATGTCGTCTCTTATTAGTCCTTTGTCTTTAACAGCACCGCATTTCACTTTCTCATAATTCATTCTCTTCTGGGCTTCCCATGGTCCACTTTCACACAAATACGATCTTTTGAGTAGAGGGTCATCGAGAGAACTCGCCAGGAGCTCACTGACATCAGCATCAGCAGTTTCTTGTCACCACATTCGGGCACATGCAGCAAGGCCATTTCGCCCCTTATGTCTGCCAATTGCCTGCATCTTCCCCAACCTTTAAGCAGTTCTAATAATTTGATTACATTTGGTCTATCATTTACTGTCCAGCATAAAGTGCTGACAGCAGGAGCATCTATCAGCTTGGAAGAAGAGGTCTGTTGGTAAGTATTTCATGTAATATGATTATTATATGCAAAACCTACCAGCTAAATTCATACTGCTTCAATTCACAGCTATAAGTATATTTTTAACTAATAACTTCATGTCATTCTCTGTTTCTACGTAGGGTTTGTTGTTATTGTTATAGCCACTGGTCTGGTGCTGCCTGAATTGCTGGACCAGGACATGCAGATCTTCCCGCCTAAACCACATTAATAGTCACTCTACGCAGGGTGTCTTCCCAACTGCATGTCATTCGATTATGACTTAGCACAGCAAAGACAGCTACCAGAACTTGAATCTTTGCCAAGTGCCACAAGAATGCAGTTATTCACTAACATATATAATGTGACTACTGACTGTTAAAATGTGTGAATGTAGGTCTAGCACCTGACAATGACTTTGAAGTAGTTCCATATGTAGAAAAACTGCTACCTGTCGTTGCTAAAGTGCAGTATGGATAGTATCAGTGGGACTATATGTCCAGTATGATGGTGTGTATGAAGAAGAAGATGACAGCCAAATAGACTCCATCACACGCCGCTACTGACATTCAGACGACATTGTGTAAGCTGTATATAGTTAGACAATGCTTCAATTAACCTCATGAGGACACATACCTAAAACATCTGAGGCTTCTGAATTTAGAATATCTATACCGTGCATTAGCAGTTGTTACAGACAGACTGACCCACTAGCTTTCATATATTAGAGTTGCATGCTTGACTTTCTAGAATGTTTGGTGTGTTTGTCTGTGAATGGTGTAAATGTGAAGTAACTTGAACACTGTATAAATGCTGGTGTTCAGCTGAAGGAATGCCTGTGTGTGTATCTGTGCCGATATGACTGAATATGATTCATGAAATGTTTTCGCAGTAGCGAATATGGACAAACATCAGCTGTATTATGAAATGACGACAGCGAAAATTTGTGCCAGACCATGGCTCGAACTCGTGTTTCTCACTTATCATACTTCCATATCCATTATGTATATTCCCGCACAGTGGAGATATTTTAATTGGAAATCGCTTGCGTGGTCGTGCGGTAGCGTTCTCGCTTCCCACGCTCGGGTTCCCGGGTTCGATTCACGACGGGGTCAGGGATTTTCTGTGCCTCGTGATGAGTGGGTGTTCTGTGATGTCCTTACGTTAGTTAGGTTTAAGTAGTTCTAAGTTCTAGGGGACTGATGACCATAGATGTTACGTCCCATAGTGCTCAGAGCCATTTGAACCATTTTTGAAATCGCTTGCCTGATGTCGGCAGATCAATATGTTATTGCAGTGCCTGTGTTGTTTAGAAGTGTGATGTACAATCAAACATTGTGTCATGCTTCTGAACAACATAGTCAATGCAGTACTGAATTTATCTGCCGCCATAGGGCAAGCGGCTTTCAGTTGAAACGTCTCCCCTGTATGGGAACATACATAATGAATGTATGAGCGCAGGTTGTAGACACATGGTCAACGGCATATGGAGATTAGGGTCTGGCTGTGAAGCATGCTCTGACAGCCTAGTGGTAAGACGCCCTCTTGCAATCGACAGGAAGTCTGAATTCGAGTCCCAGTCTGTGTCATCATTCCAGTACACAGCGGATGGCTGTTCATATTTCAATTGCGAATACATTTGACACATTTCACAGCCACAGTGCCAGTTCCTTCATATATGCAAACATGTTCAAATCACAATGTAGGCACTGTAATATCATATCGAATATTATTGAGGCCGAACTCAAGGTATATATAAATATATACATATATTTGGACAATATTGTAAAACTGAGTGACTGTAAGTGCGTATATAAAGGGTGTTCCAGAAAAACGCCAATTAACTTTAGGGACAGGCTTCTTACACCAAAACAAGAAAAAATATCTACTAGACAAGGCCTATAAAACTTATGGCATAAGAGATATGAGCACTTGTTCATTATCCGTACTATGAAACACACCTTTCCTACTGCAAGCTCTTGGCTGTTCATACTTTGGGAGTACGTAGTACGGACCAAAACAAGAAGAAAGTCTGAAACTTCCTGGCAGATTAAAACTGTGTGCCCGACCGAGACTCGAACTCGGGACCCTTGCCTTTCGCGGGCAAGTGCTCCACCAACTGAGCTACCGAAGCACGACTCACGCCCGGTACTCACAGCTTTACTTCTGCCAGTACCTCGTCCCCTACCTTCCAAACTTTACAGAAGCTCTGCTGCGAAGCATGCAGAACTAGCACTCCTGAAAGAAAGTCTGTTAAATATTGGCTCTGAAAAGCATACCTTAAGAGTTATGAGCTTGCTCAGGTTTCTCACTGGCGAAGATGAACAAGTGCTCATACCTCTTACGGTATGGATTTTACAGACCGTTTTTCCAATACCTTTTATTTACTTATGTATAAAAATCTGTCCCTAAAGTCTGTGACGTTTTCTTTGGCAGACCCTGTACATGCTACATAGAAAACTGTTCAACCAAAAAGATTTTCGTATCTGTTTCCCCCTAGAATAAAGTCAATGGTGAAAGGATTTGGAGTCTTTTATAAACTACAACGCTCACAAAACAAATTAACTTATGGTTTGTCATCGTTAACACTACCCATTTTTAGAGATATTTACAATATCTTATGTCTTCAAAAACGGTATTCGTTATATGCAGAGGTGCATCATACTAAGAGGCAGCAGGAGATTGATTTTACACGCAATATTTACACGACAGCAGATGGTTGCTGTGATGCATCACACTATACATGAGACGCACAGACACACATAATACTAGTACTAAGATAGGAAGAGGAGAACAATCATTTCACGTACACTGAGGGCCATGCGATATCGATATACACATACACACATGGTTGTAGTATTGCAGACACAAGGTATAAAAAGAATATCCATTGGCAGAGCTGTCACTTGTCCTCGACGACGATACTGCATGGAAAGACACCCACCTCTTCCTCCGTCGGCGACAGAAAATACCGCCACAGCAGGTTGTCGCCACATGGTCCGTAGCCCTATGGACAAAGCAAACGCCATTGCTGATGTCTTTGAGCGCAATTTTCAGCCCATCATGAACCCTAAGGACCCGGATCACGTTCGCTTGGGTGACCAACTTCTCCCGGTGTTTCTCAGAGCCCCTGTGGGTGACGAACAAATTGAAGAGGTGGAAGGTGCCGAAGTCTCAGGACAACTTCGATGGCTCGATAAACGCAAGGCTAAACACCCTGACCAGCTTACCAATGAAATGCTTCGAAGAATGCCATAGGCAGCTACCGAACACCTAGTTTGGTTCTTTAGTGCAATCCTCTGTACTGGGCACTACCCACAGGATGTCGTGCCTATACAGAAGCCCAGGAACGACCAGCATCTGCCTGGGAATTACAGGCCGATCAGTTTGCTGCCCACTGTCAGCAGAGATTTTGAACGACTCTATCACCGACACCTCCTGCGACATACATGGGACGAACATCTCCTGCCGGTCGAGCAATGTGCCTTTTGCCCAGGTCAAATGACAACGCATCAACTACTTCGCCTCGTCGAAGAAGCCCTTGACACCATCGAATATCGCGAGTGTTTTGGTGGGGTGTTCCTGGATGCTTCGCGGGCATTCGACTCTGTATGGCATTAAGGACTCTTATATAAGCTCCTCGACCTCGGCGTATCCCTGCCTCATGTCCGTTTGCTGAAATCTTACCTCGCCGACAGAAGCTTCCATGTTAGGACAGAAGAGCCGTCGAAGTGCAACCATGTTAGTGCCGGAGTTCCCCAAGTCTCCTTACTTGGCCCCATACTGTATGTTCTATATACATCTGAGATGCTTCGGATGGACAGAGTACACCTCGTCGTCTATGCCAATTACAAGGTGCTCATACGAGAAGTATGAACGCTGCAATACTATACTGTCGCATGGAAGAAGCTCAGTCAGTGGGTGAGGAGATGGCGACTTAGCTTCAGTGGAACTAAGACGTAAATACTGCTCATCATCAAGAAGCACGTTCCAGTCAACCTTCCACAAATTACTATCAGGGGAACTGCAGTACTTTGGGGCACTACAGCGAAGTACCTGGGAGTAACTTAGGATAGGAGGCACGTTGACGAAGGCGTCAGAAAGGAGAGGGGTCGACCGACCCAGCTGTATCCATTCCTCAACCCATCGACGGCACTCCGTCCAGAACTAGGTGTGGCCTTTTACATCACGCTTTTCCGACCGATGTTTAGCCATGCTACTGTGGTTTGGGGCGACGCAGCGGCGACTCACACTGCCTGCAACAGCACCAGATCTGGGCTCTTCAGATGGCATTACTTCTGCTTGGGACTACCCATGGGCCGACCCCATTCGGGTCTCCAATATACCTGCCATCTCAGATAGGTTCCGCTGGGCTGCTCAGCTCTCCTATAGCAAGAACGCCCAGTCGAAAAGTCAACTTATACGCGCACTGGGCCGTCAGGTGCAGCATCTCAACACTACCAGATCTACTCACCTGCTTCATGAGAGCTGAGTCACAAGTACCCCTGGACGACCCCATTCACGCTGACCGATATGATATCTCCATGATGCCAGGATAATACCGCCTCTATCGTCGCTTTGGAGGCATAGCTCACAAACTTGATCTCCACTGGACAACAGGGACCCTTCTGTCCCATCTGCAGCAACAGCAGCAAAGCTACTCAGGCATCACTTTACTCCCAACAACTCAGCACTCCCCACCAGTCTTACAGATAGGACTGTAACCCACCTCACTAGCTTGCTGCTGCCCACCAATCTCAGAGATCAATTTGCAAGGTATCTCACTAGCTCATTGCTCCCCCACCACTCTTACCCATCGGATTACAAGGTAGCTCAGAGCTCCCTCCACTTTCACGGACAAGATCTCATGTAGCAGAACACACGGCGCCTTGAGGCGTCACTCTGTTCTATGTTTGGCACAGTCATACACTTTGCAACTCGCTTTCTTGATTCAGCACCTCCCCATCCAAGTTTAGCTCTTTATTATTTGTACCCTTACTTGTTTGTTCTAGATGTCTTCTTCATGTGTTGTTGCTCTTCTGTTTCCTTGTTGTCTGAGTGTTCTTGTTAAGTGTACTATTATGTCTCCTTCTATATCTGTTGCATTTATAGTTGCCTGATAGCCTCTGCGCAGGTTTTAATCACTTTGGGTGGATAAGATTGTAAATATAACGTTATCTGTAACACATAATTATTTTAACTCACATGATACTCCATGTATAAAGCCTATCTGATGAGAAATGGTCAATATTCAGAGGTATGACAGGAATGATTATTTGAAGCAAGAAACTAAACGTGAACATATGCCCAGTTCCAAATGGTTTCTGAGATGGCACATATGTAAAATTACTTTTGATACGTTTTTCTTGAATACAACGAAATCCGCAACCCCTAGCAAAAATTTGTCACAGTACTAAATGAAACTACATGAAATTTTCTTTAAAAAGGTAGAATTAATTTTTTCTTGAGGACTTACAGGTTTCGTGAAGAGAGCGAGAGAATACGAAAACTCTTGAGCAATATACATGCGTTGTGGTGTAGGTAAGCAAGTTTACTGCAGTTTCCCTATATTAAATAATTCGTCTTGACTTTGTCTGCACTACTATGGTATGTTGTAAACAATGGCAGTGTCCTGAAAAATGAAGAAAGTAAGTAACAGTGAACATTAACTATATTCTCTCTCGGAAACCATTCACAGTAATGCATATGTCCATTTGAATTTTTCTGCTTCATATGATCGTTCCCGTCATATTCCTGAACATTGACCATTCATCCTGGGGTAGTCTGTATATTATGTCTAATTGTTTACTTACTCATTTAACATGAACTAATTAATGCCTTCAGGAGTCCTATTACATCAGACTATAATTTTGTATGTAATTACAAAACTTATTACAATCACAATTACTCAAAAACATAATATTTAGAACACATATTATCTCTTCTTCTTCTCTCATAATGTATTCGGCACTTGCATGTTACGACCTTTTGGTTGAAACTGTTGATTTTCGTCTGTCTTAATAAATGTCTTGGGTAATAATTATAACCAATTCTGGTAATCTGTCATCTTCCATTATAGTGACATAATTCTTCTAGTTGTTTCAGTATTCTTTAATCTGCTCACTGAAGTTTGACACTCTCAGTTTTTTTCTGATACTCTTCTGAGCAATCGGATTTCTAGTGCTTGTATTCTGATGGGAAACGCTGGACTCGCATTCAGGAGGACGACGGTTCAGTCCCGCGTCCGGCCATCCTGATTTAGGTTTTCCGTGATTTCCTTAAATCGCTCCAGGCAAATGCCGGGATGGTTCCTTTGAAAGGGCACGGCCGACTTCCTTCCTCGTCCTTCCCTAATCCGATGAGACCGTGACCTCGCTGTTTGGTCTCTTCCCCAAACAATCCAATCCAATCTGATGGGAACTATTGTTTTTGCTGTGCTGTCCAGCCTAGAGCTTTAAGGTCTAGGGAGCAGTAGTTGCTATGGGCAGTAGTAGGTCAACAATAAGCTTGATCATTTGGACTGTGTTTCCGTCCTGTACAACAAATTCTGAGATGAACGATTTTTTCTACGGCATTATCAGCTCAAGAAAGAATTTTTCGCGACTACGGTCATTCACCTCCGTGAAATAATCAGTAAGTCTATGTTTTGTTCTCGGTTCATTGAAGGTTTAGTACCTCGGTTGGGACAATAGGATCAGCTGCAACTTCTACTTTGCCTAATCTTCCCTATATCACATAAGCTTTTCCAAGGAGTATCTGGTCTTTATGTTTTAGATTAATGTATCGGCATGTCTTAGTTATCGTTTCCCTCAGACTGATTGACTCTGTTTGCTTCGTGCTTGTAATCAGTTTTATTGTCAACGGTAGGAGGTCGATTGTAAGTCCGATGTGCATTGTCTCCGAAATTCATGAACTGTTTTAGCTCTTGCGCTAGCGAAGGTGAAGCTTTTCCCTCCAAGTTGCCGGTCTTCGGGGAAACATATTTATTGTGCTAAAGAGTTGTAGTAAATCCATGGAATTGGTCTTTCACGTCCAGGAGTGGTATGGAAGCCATCTCCCACATTATGTCTTGTGCCTCCGCTGCAAATTCGGGTACACTGATACACTTAAGGCTTCTGTCTGCTGCCACAGTTTATTCCTTGAATATTTTAGAGAGTAACTCATGAATCTGATGTTGTGAAGTGATATTCCAGGTACGAATTTCTTTGATTATGGATTTTGTGGCAAATATATGTATAGGAACCTGACTATAGGCTGCATTATGGGTATGGGAAACTACAGTCGTAATTTTTCCCGAGGGCATGTAGCTTTACTGTATGGTTAAATGATGATGGCGTCCTCTTGGGTAAAATTTTCCAGAGGTAAAATAGTCCCCCACTCGGGGACGTACTCAGGAGGACGTCGTTATCATGGGAAACAAAACTAGCATTCTACGGACTGGAGCGTGGAATGTCACATCCCTTAACCGGGAGGGTAGGTTACAAAATTTAAAAACGGAAATGCTTAGGTTAAAGCTAGATATAGCGGGAATTAGTGAAGTTCGGTGACAGGAGGAACAAGACTTCTGGTCAGGTGAATACAGGGTTGTAAATACAAAATGAAATAGGGGTAATGCAGGAGTAGGTTCAATAATGAATAAAAAAAAGGAGTGCCGGTAAGCTACTACAAACAGCATACTGAAGCCAAGACAGACACAAAGCTCACGCCTACCACAGTAGTACAAGTTTATATGCCAACTAGCTCCGTGGACGACAAAGAGATTGGAGAAATGTATGATGAGATAAAAGAAATTAGCCAAATGGTGGAAGGAGACTGAAGTTTGATAGTCGTGGGGGACTGGAATTCCATAGTAGCTCTTCAATACGTTTAGTATCACATTATCATGCTTTATATTTTGTGTACTACATCAACTTGCGACTGTTGTGTCAACACATATTACACTGGATTAAGTGCGTGTGTACACCAATCAATCTTCTTGCATCATGTGTACGCTATATGTCACTTATTTGTGTTTTACTATTCGACAAGGGATGTTTCTTCCCCCATCCTGATACGAGTATGCCAGCGGTATTGGTATATTTATTAACACTATATTTCAATGTAACATTATGGTTACCACATACATTATTTCGTCCTCACATAATGTGACCGTCCAGACAGTGGTTTTATCTGTTCTTTAGTGGCATAATGTCATTAATTTTACGCCTATGATAGCTATCACGTTGCACTCTATGCAAACCAATGACCGTAACGTAATATAGCTCTTACTTTATATTCGACTACTGATTCACATTCTAGATGTAACATTTATTTTGACGAGATATCTTTTAATTAAAATTTTCATGGTAACAGTAACTCATGTGCGTACTACTTACCTGTATCATGTACTGATCGACCTTCGTTGGATCTCCCTGGCAACCTTAGAGTGACCAGGACGCTTTCCCCACAGATAGCCTCTTCGGCCCTACTACGACGAGTAGGTAGCAATGGTTACTAAAGCGGCGTCCATGGTATCATCTTTGCTTTGGCTGATAACACTACCTGATAGAGGGCCACACTATTTAGGTCGCAGTAATTACCCTTCTACACTATATTTTATAAGCTGTAACATTTTAACTTGTTTTATAGGTCCTGTAGATGGTGAAAATGACTTAACAGTAACTACCATGATACATTCTTAAGCGGCAGACATGCAACATACGTGATTGGCTATTCATGACGTTATGCCGGAGACGGTGGGCGGGGCTTCAAGGATTTAATTAATAGCTGGCGTCCTACACGTTGCAGTACACAACCAGCCACAACTAAGAGAGTTGCCATGAGCCACCGTCTCCGGTAGACATCTATGATATATCACCGTTATTTACTGTTTTAACAGTATACGAATTCGTCCCTTATACGTTCATAAGGATTCTTGTTCATTGTAGGTTGATCTTATAATAAGATCGAAAACGGTTACCACATTAAGTGTATGCAATCAACATTGCTTCCAGTTTATTTACAACGATATTACACATTGGGTGGTTGTGGCCATTTAAGGGTGGTCCGTATGTGATTCCGGGCATGTCACAGGAAGAGAGTAGGAAGAAAGGGAGAGTGAAGAGAGGTGTTCAGCGCAGAGAAAACCAGGATGTTTGAGTACAGCATGGTGTACCGTATGCTTTGCGAACCAGAAAGTAGTCGAGTATTTGAAGTTTTTTTTTTTTTTTTTGTTATGTATCATTGGGTTTGTGTAGATTAATTAGGCGTTGTATCTCATATGTTGTATATGTTTTCGAGTACTGTAAGCCTGATAGGGACCGCAGTCTTTTTGAAGAGGGAGCAAGGACGATGGTGAGCACTGTCCTCAGGTCACTGAAAAGGGGAGCGTTGAGCAAGTTTGTAGAAGTAAAAACTGAGGAGGTATTGCTGATCTCAGCAGTAAACAGCCAGCACGCCGAGATGAAAAGGGAGGAATGACGGAGCTGCCATAGAGGGAAGGTGACGGTCTGTCCAGCTGAGGTGGTAAGCACTAATCTGTTATTTTTAGACAGGAGGAAGAAAATAGACTGCCCAAGGGACATCATGGAGCCAAAATGAGCTGCAAAGTGTCAGGATGCATTGGATCTTCTCCACCTATGAAAATTAATAGTAGTAGCAAGTTGTTTTGAGCAGGGAGTATGTGCAGAATCGAAACATATAGAGCTCGAGGGGAGCCGAATTTTAATCAACAGAACTGCAGCGTCAATTTAAGGAGTCTTGCAATTGAATCTTACACAGCCACAGCTGTACTGGCCAGAAGCAACTTTAGAGTTTCTGCCAAGGCAGAATCTGACCTTGTTAAATCAAACTCTGGAGTCAGGTCTGTTGAGATCCGTAAACCAGTTCATTTCAGAGTAAGAGGGGCGCATATCATCCGAACAGTTTGTGGAGCATGTCGCTCAATACAGGGAAAGGCAACGCCAGGTAACGATCGTTTTGAGCACCTCTGTGCCAAGTGCCATCGCAGCGTTAACATTCTTGTGTGTTGTTTTTATTCTGATCAGACGGACAGCCAATTACAAGAGGGAAACAATGGTAGTCCAAATCCCAGTGGATTGGATACTGAGGGCATAACATGGATAGGTATCTGGTTGATCCAGCATTAAATGGAGTGGTCATCCAGAAAGAAATTTTTACGTTTTGTCTTATGTCATGTCTTTTTAGAGGACTAGACCACTTCTAAGATTTCTAATAGCAGTGGCAAAAATGCCCAAAGTACATGCCAACCCAAACAAGTTTAAGGTTATTTAGAGGTCGACCCAGGGACCGGGTCTTTCCGAAGTGGGAATAATGTAGTGGCACCACCGCTTAAGATGAGAAAAGGTTAGCTTCGATGCAATATTTCGAAGCACACAAGTTACAGCCAGGGGAGGGCCTACTGACAGTAAGTTGCGCTACCATCGGTTGCAAAGTACAATGGAGGCCACAGGGCCATAGACCCGCTGAAAAGAGTAAACACAGCGGTTTGCATGGCGCAAGATACAGGCATAAGGGGCCCACTGTCCTGCCTAGGTGTTCTGAGTACATGACTCGGAGTGGCACGTTAGCAAAACAGAGGCACACAGCCGCATGTAAATAGGCGCCGGTTCACTAACAAGGCATATACGTGTGGCAGCTCTCCTGGACGGCAGAGCATGTCACACCGCTGGCTACAGACAGCAGCAGATGAGGCGCCAGCGTTCCAGTCCATGGCAGGTCGCTGTTTCGACCCACTGAAGACACCGCTTGATCTGCAGTCAGCTAGTGGCGGGCCACGAAACGGATTGCTATTGCGGGCAGTCTTCTTGGCTCCCAACACGCGCCGGAAGGATGCCAAGGTGAGGGCTGCAGATTCGGACACCGGATCACGGGCCGGATCTTAGCCATGGCGATGAGGAAGCATGCCACCGGCCGCCTTGCAACTCCCTGCGGGCAGTGCTGTGGCAGCAGGGGCGAAGACCGCTGACTGCCAGCACATCTTGATGTCGTCACAACTCCACGGCCGTACAAGGCTGATATACAGCAGAGCATTGCAGGGTTAGTTTCATGTAGTTAGTTAACCATTTTGGAATTTCGAAAGCCGCTGTCCTCTGGTTGTCCTTGGTGAATATCAGTTCCATTGTACTTTTCCGGCGGTAGTTTCTCATTGTGGTTTGTACTGTGTCATATGCTTACAAAAGTGTAAATACTATTACTTTTTATGTAACGAGCATGTATAACACATGCTTTGTGGGACAGCAAGTAGAGCATTATCTTGTGAGACCTGTCTGCAGCGAACCATGACCGCCGGCTGCTACTCTTAAGTGGAGCTGGGGAGTTGCCTCTCCATTTTTCTCCTTTGTTGCATTTGGATTCCGCCCCCCTCCCCCCCCCCCCCCGAGGGGGTGGGCGGAATGGCAGCAGCGTAATAGGCCGCTCTACAGCCCACAGAAAATTTGGAAAACATATTGAGAATATAAACAAACAATAAAAACAGGTGATAAAATGCTGACATTGTAAAAAAACTGTAAAATGGGGGATAGTTGTGGAATTTGAAATCTAAAAACACAGCAATGATAATGCAGACGAAGACACATAGTAAGTAGACAGGCACAATTAAAAAAGAAAAATGGCGACAGTTTGGCGTATACGACATAAAAAACACAACTAGCAACAGTGGCTGTTCGCAACACTGACAGGTAGATGCGCAGCACTGAACATTCACTTTAAACATCACTATAGAGGCGACACAGTGGCAGATAGGGGCGGAGGGAGGACCTGGTCCAATGAGGGGGAAAAAGGGGGAGTGAGGGAAAAGAAAAAAGAGGGGGGGGGGGGCCGATGGAGGGAGAGGACATAGAAAAAAGGGTGCCAGAGCGTACATGAGATGGAAGGGGAAGGCTTTGGTGGGGAAAGTAAAAGGACTCTGGAGAGAGAAGGGAGCCAGAGAGAGGGTAGGTGGGGAAAAAACTGGATGAAAGGGGTGGGAGAGGGAGCCCAGGAAAAGGACAGATGGAGGGAGGGATAAATGGAGGGAGAGGGCATCATTCAGGAGGGGGAGTTGATCAAAGCCAGTTTGGGAAAAGAGATGAAGGGTGTATAGGTGGAGGGTAGGGGCGACAGAACAGTGAAGGTGCGGCAGAGGGCAGGGGTTGGAGAGGAGAGGAGCAACCAGGGTATGAGCGGGATCAAGTCGGCGAGAGGTGTAGATTATGCAGAGGTGTTCGAGGGAAAGGATTCATGTCATAGAGGATCTGCGTGGGGAACGGGAGTCATACAAGGCAGGTGAGGTGGAATGCATGGCACTCAAGGATATGGAGGGACTTATGGAACGTGGGGGGTGGGGGTGGATACCTAGGAGGGACTGGCATAACAGAGGATGAGACGGATTAAGGATTTGTAGGTTTGCGGGATGGTAGAGGGTTTCAAACCCCATGTCCGGCCAGAGAGGAGTTTAAGGAGATGGAGGCAGTTGTGGGCTTTGGATTGGATATTGTGGATGTGAGGGATCCAGGTGAGGTGACGGTCAATGATGAGTCCAAGATAGGTGAGGATGGGGGAGAGGCGGACAGGACGAGCGCAGATGGTAAGGGAAAAATCAAGGAGCCGGAAGGAGTGAGCGATACGACCTCTGATGACTGCCTGGCTCTTAGAAGGATTGATTTTAAGGAGCCACTGCTTACATCATGCAGCAAAAAGGAGAAGGTGATTCTAGAGAAGGGTTGGAGCGAGCGGCCTATCCATTATCAAGCACGTGCTTCACTAGATCAGCAAATCTGACTGCGATTCTCCCCTAGGAAAATGATATGTACAGTTTAGAATGGAATTAAAACGACGCTTCCCTTCTGTCGAATGTCCAGATAGGTTGGAAGGCAGTGAAAAATCCTCCCCTAGGAAAATGATATGTACAGTTTAGAATGGAATTCAAACGACGCTTCCCTTCTGTCGAATGTCCAGATAGGTTGGAAGACAGTGAAAAATCCTCACTCTGACCACGACTCAGTCAAGATATATAATCACGCTCGACTCGCCTTCTGCTCATCTTCACTGCCACCTATTGTTACAAAGGCCGTACCACTAGATGGATCCATCAGAATCATCGCAGTGGTGGACTTTAATCCATCACAGTTCAGCCAATTTCCAAGAAATATTTATAAATTATACACACGGATACGCCGCATCAGTCAATCGATCTCAAGGGCAGTCAACCATTATTACCTACAGCCCACCTTCGTCTCCACGTTGGTAGCAATATTTTCAAACTCGCCACTGGTTCAGCTGTAATGGTCGTAGGGAAGTAAGATTCCTCTACACAATTTATAGAGAAGAGTTACAGAATATAATAACAATTACTTTTCCAATACTATATGTCAAAATTTGATGAAAACCTAATGAAAATCTTTTTAAATCACTATGACTTGCCACCCACCACGAAAACTGAAACGAACATTAACGGGTGGTAGAGACCAGGTTGACTACCACTGATTCTATTTGTGATAACTGCAGCAAAATTCTTACAATTGTACCTGAGATAAAAAGAGAAGAATTTAAGCATCGTAACGAATGTTCCAGAATAAACAACACAAGGTTACACAGTTGTCTTGGGTAAGTGAGGTTCAATCTTCTTACATTCATTGCACAAGAAACCACTCGAAACGCGAATTGAAGGAACCCTTCGATCAGTGACGAAACATGGCGATGAATTCTGCGTTGTTGTGGCACTATATACGAAGTGTACGCAGTATTCAGAAAGTGGAAGACATAAAGACATAAAACCTGGTCTCCGGCCAGCCTCCGCATGGACTAACAATTAGTCCGAATGGTTCACTTAACTCTCCAACAAAACTGGGGGACCCTCGGAATTCTAAGTCCGTCTGTCTGTTTCAGCTATCAGTCTTATCCAACTACAAAGATAATTTGTTTCAGTTTCTAACCCACGATTAACAGAAAATCCTTCTGTGAGAGAGCTCGTGGTGGCGTCGATATCATGCAACACAATATAGTTTATAATAGAACTTAGAGCAGAAGATGGAACCCAGAACATTAATGAGACCACAGCCAGACAGGATATGTTGGTTACTGAACTGCGTGTTTGGCCGCTGATATGCCGCTTCCCCAATCGACGCTCATACAGGCCAACGGGCAGGCATGCTGTGTGATTGGAGCAACGTGACAGACCGAACTGCCACACGTACCACGCCCTGGACATCACACCCGCTCTAGACGTTTCGAGACGACCCCAGAACATTGCCCTCTCCAAGCCGGCAGCACCGAGAATCTGGATTTACACCTGAAGGCCAAGCCCGTGTGGTTCGACATAGTTGGGCTGTCTCATGCACGCATAGCCTGTACCACTCGTCGCCGCATCTATGACGTTGCCTCTACAGGCCACGAAACAACGACCGCTGACTGAGAGCCCACACCTGGCATCCAGACTCTGGGTAGCCTCCCTCCATAAGGAACGCCTGCGTCGGTGCGTCTATAGTGGTGCGCTCAGGTCCTAGGGTCATCTCCTGTCAGCTGCAACTTTCGCTTTCAGACAAGCTGAAGTACGTCTGATCAAAGTTTCTATTATCTGACTGGCTGCACTCATCGCCCGTTCCTCTAATAACCTCCAGCAGACAACTGCTCGTCCACACCTTGAGACAACACACCGTTCCAGTCAGAATAGTTTATGCTCGAGAGTTTCCTCGTCCTACAGCGGCCACGGACTACACGCCACAGCTCAACGGCTGCCGTCCGACCAATTGATCGCGGAGGGGCACACTTTGGCCCCCTTGCTACTCTCACATTCTCAACATACCCACTGAAAATAAGTTGTAACTAAGGCGAAATGCACAAGACAAATAAAAAAAGTTAATGTGCAACATGCAAAACTCGTTTTTCTTTTGAGCTACTGTAATTTATATACAGCTGCAGCGAAAATGACCAGCACAAGAAACTTGTTAAAATTGTTTCTTATGTGTTCAGATTCCCCGCGCGAAATAATTTCAGTGGGTTCCCTGCAGTTACACTATACACCAAGGTACCTATGAGTGTAATTACCAAGTGTTAGTTTCTTATTTCAAGTTCTCGTATCTGTTGTGCAGTTCCGTACTCGATTTTGCTTACTCGTTGTCAGTCTTACTAAAGTTGTTTTAGCGTTATAAAATACTCTCATAACTGTAAAAATTTCTAACACCTGCGACACATTGTTCACTTCAGGTTTAATGAAGCGGAGCGAAACATTTGCATCGTTTGTGCGGCGAGTGCTATCGGACACCTAACGCCAAAAAAGGATGTTTTCTTATTTCAAGATAGATCTCTGTGGCATGAATGATGTTTCACATCCAGAAATTCGCGATAATTGATAAACCTGACCTTTTCATTAAATAGTCGCAACGAAGATCAAGCGTGTTTCTATGAACAGATTTTTCTTTAACGTCATCAGTTCTCTCACTGAGTATTCCTGCGTCATACTGTTACTACTAACATACTATGATGTCTTTATGCTAACTCCTAAAGAAGTTGAGCCTGAAGAAAACAAATTTCCAGGAGCAAAGAGGAGTGTGAAGAGTTAATACCTTGCATCTAGTGGTAGAAAAAGAATGTTGTGCTATATGAACTACACCACACAGTTGTTTCCAATGCACCTGGAATTTGTAAGAATAACTGAGACGTCTTTCGGTCGCAGTATCAGACAAACTTCAAAAAATATGCATCAATTGCCGCTGCTATACTATGACGCATTCTGCTCACTACACAAACGAAAGTACGTAGGAGTTTATTTGGGAATTCATTCCCTACGAAATTGCCCACCTGATCCTGCCTCTCAAATTTTACCTTTCCCCTTCTGTGTGAAACAACTGACAACAAAATTCCTTTCCAGACGAAAATTCACTCCAAGCCGTCCTGGTGACATCTTTAACGCAGGAAGATTAGGTGGCTAAAGACGTGCAATGAGTAAACTACCTGAAAGTTGTCAGAATATTTTTAGATAATGTTACAGAATGTATTGCTGATGATTAATTTATCTCCTATGGTTGTTGTTGTGTTTAGCAAACTAATGCCAAAACGAACAAGTGAACTGCAGCTGGCCACGATAACCTTCCGACGCAGGCGTATTTTTAATAAAAGATGAAGTTTGTATAAAACGAGCGTGCTTGAATCAGCATGAATTGGATTTCGACACATTCATTGTTTACACGCTGTCATGTGTCATACTCAAGTATTATATAGATTTGGCGGTCGGAGTGGGTGTATAAAGAAGCCCAGCGAAGAAATTACTTAGGGAACAATTTCATAAAACCATGTATTCACAAAAACCAATACTTGTGTCGGGAGAAGCAGAGAAAGACTTATCTAAAGTAAGTATCGTAAGCTAATTCTTCTTATAATGTGGGGAACTGCAAGTAGTGAAAGAATTTATCATGCATAAGTTTTCTTCGTATTTCGTTACTGATTTTCGATTCGGATGATGGAAGCTCTACCACAAAATACACATAATCTGGCATCAATTGAGAAGGAAACAAAGTACTAATGCAGTACTTGTTTCACAGCACGACCCTACTTCATCAGAGCAAATTTGGAAGGCTGTGCAAAAGATTATCTTTGCTTGTTTCTTTGCTAACAACGTGTGTGCTCGTGTGTTTCTTTTTTTTAAATAGTATTTGCTACAAATGTATTTCGGTTTTTAGTTTTGCGTAAATCAAAATGTTTTGCTCGAAATGTGTTGTAACAGTGCACGCACTGTCTAAAACTGGGCTAATGCCGAATTTCAAGTGTAACAGTTACAGGAAATGTGAATAACAGAACTGTGTTACAGACGCTGCTCCTAAGTGTGAAGAACAATTTTCGGTAAAGTCACTGAGTTCATAGAAAAAGGAAATTAGTGAAGGAATTGATGATGCTGTATAGAGCGCCAAAGTCGAGTTTTCAGTGGATTTAGGGTAGCTCACTTAGAAATACTTGCTCATATGATTAATGTTTCACGTGCATGTGGTAATTGTGGATCACAGGCCCATAGACTGCATGATGTCAGTTACAGAATTGGCATTGTAAGTAATATACATATTTTTCGTGAAGTTTGTAAATATGATGTTCAGTGCAAGACCTCTGTTCTCTATGAGAAGATGTATGAGGCGAATACCCGATTGTGTAACGCCATGAGATGCTTAGGTTTATGCAGAGGGGGCAAAAATTTGGTTTTTGGTTTGATGAACGAGCCTGCACATTGGCTACATTCAGTGATTACAACAAAACACTTTTGAGTGCTCTTGAAGCTGAGTGCAAGGAGGGCATGAAAGTAGCTGTTGAGGAAGCTGTGGATATTAGCAATGAAGTGGAAGAGGGAGACTTTGTAGTGAAGACAGATCTGTATGTCACTTGTAATGGAACCTGGATGAAGAGGGGTCATACATCATTTCGTGGTGTATCACTTATCATTAGTGTGGATACAGGAAAAATCTTAGACCTCCAAGAAGTGCACCAATATTACTCTCAGTGTAACATAAGAAATAACAATGATGGTGGTGGCAACAGGAACACAAGGAAGTGTTGAGCAAGAAATACCAGGGATCAAGTGCTACAGCTGGGACAAAACTAATATTCCAAAGGTCAGTTGAACAATTTGATGTTATGTATGAGAAGTATCTAGGTGATGGAGATTCCAGTACATTTAAGACTGTTTTAGAGGGCACTCTCTATGACTCACAAACTCCAATTAAAAAACTGCAATGTTAGGGGTGAATGGGACGTAGACTTCTCAAATTGAAGAAAGAAATGAAAAGCCAGAAATTAGAAGATGGAAAGCCACTGGAAGATGTTAACAGATTGAAAGACAAGGTATTGGCACTGTACAAATATATTATGGAAAATCTATCACAGGTAACTTCCATACAATGGAAACAATGGAACAAATTTTCCACAGATGGTAATCCTCAATATTCCCTTTGTCACATAAAAATGGCTCTGAGCTCTATAGGACTTAACATCTGAGGTCATCAGTCCCCTAGAACTTAGAACTACTTAAACCTAGCTAACTTAAGGACATCACACACATCTATGTCCGAGGCAGGATTCGAACCTGCGACCGTAGTGGTCGCGCGGTTCCAGACTGAAGTGCCTAGAACCACTCGGCCACACCGGCCGGCCTTTGTAACATATTGTGGTGCAAATATCTTCAGGCAGAATCCAGTGGAAAGCCACGCACCCACAAACATCACTTTCCTCTTGTCACCTGAACTGCTGACGAAATGGGGAACATGGGGATACACAGAAGACAAATGAGAGCTGCAATCACTTTACGTGGATGTGTTGCTCAAAGCCACTATTTGTGTACGCAGTTGTCATGAATACAGCTGAATGTGATACTTGTCTAGTGTTCAGTAGTGTAGATGTAGATAGTATTAACGGCTGCAGAGACTATGCTTCCTTCCAGGTGCATTCAAATTGAAGATACACTCAAGCATAGATGAAGTGCGACTGGACAAAGCTCATGCAGCAAAAGAGAAAATGCAAAAATCGGGTAGGCAAAGGAGACAGGGGAAGTAATTACCCTAGGAAGACAAGGAAGTGAATGAAAATTATGGAAATAAACAGCATTAGTCACTTGAAGTATATCAATATTGTCAAAAATTGAAATAAAAATTTAAAATGTGAATAGTCATAAACTGACTTTTTTTGAGTTATAATGTACGTCTCCTCAGGAACTATAAAAGTTTATATCCCAAAATTTGGCACAGTTATTAAGAATTACCTACTGAATAAACCTGCGCAGCACTTTTCCGTTATCTTTAAAGAAAAATGCAACTGTCTTGGATAACACAAAATTGAAAATTAAATTCAAAGCAAGAATGACCTCAAACAAAAATCTGTTATACACGTTGTATTAGCCTGTTATTCAGGTGTAAACTGTGAAATTCCAGTTTGGCTGCTTGATTAAAGGAACATTATAGAAACAATAGTAATTAAAAATTTAAATCCTTATAAAATATGTATCGATATGCATAACCAAACAAAAAGTGCACAAAATATCAAGCATTATGTTATAAGTAACAGTCTCAAGTTTTACTAATTTGGCTGTAAAATTTTTGGATATACGAATGATTTTTCCCTACATACGTCATTAACACCTGACACCTAATATGCAAAACTGTGTACACATAACCTCCAACGTAATATTAAAATGATTCCGAGCTCAACATGTGTTCTATTTACGTATAGTTGTGTGCATATGGTTACCTCAGGCGCAAAATTAATATGACGTCAAGGTCTAAGGTATGCACTATTTACGTAAAACAGTGTACATGTACATACATCTCAAGCAAGATTAAAATGACTTCAGGTCAAAGATTTGCACTATTTATTCTTTTTCAGAAAATAAATTATCACCATAAATATTACTACCCAACACAGCTTGCTTCACTCTTTATGTCACATATTATAGTACAATTTTTGCACAAGTAACAATTCTTTAAGTACCTAACGTAGTAAACACAATTTTTACATATTATATGATAGGTGAAACAATTAGGATTTATTTCAATCCATTCCATTAGGACGACTGGTACAGCTACCGTTTGGCATTATTTCATACTGAAAAAAAGTCTGTTTTGGAACTCTCCTTATTTCAATATCACATTTCACCGTTGGGGAACATCAACAGATTGTTTAAAAATAATTGGATTTAATACTCATCCATCATAAAGTAATGCAGAATCAGAGGTGAATCTTAAACACATCAGCAAACCTCACCATAGCAGCACAGTATAGATCAACATTTACGGAAGTATAAATGAGGTATCAGATGTGCGCGGACCAACAGGCCTGTTTAGTTCTGACACACAAATGAATATGCTTATGACAGATGGATTTAATATGCAGTTACTTTTACACAATCTGATGAACCCCAAATGGCTGAAATGCGTTACTGAAATAAATAACTTTGCAACACAGACTGTCTTACTAACTGTTTGTAAAGCACACCTCAAGCTCAATTTGAAAACGATGTAGCTTATTTTTGGCAAAAGTTTCAATAATCTGACTTAAAGAATATAGTCCTCAAATCATGAGCTGCTAAAGATACAAAACTGACATTAATTCCCCACATAATTGCATCACGTGTATTATTGCCTACTACGCAAATGAAATAAAGGTAACTGCACAATTTCTATATGTTACATCTCACTGCGTTCCTACTTACACTGTTCTGAAATATATTATATTTTAGGTATTTGATTAACAGACGTTGCATCTTGATGAGCATGCATTAGACATGATTTGGCGCCATCACAAAAACAATAACCCCTTAATGGAAGGATGCTACTATAATCCTTTTACACAAAACACGAAGACAAATGTTCTTAAATCACCAGTATTTCCTGAAAATATATATATATATATATATACATATATATATATATATATATATATATATATATATATATATATATATATATGCACACATATCAAAAAAGGTTTTACATCAGCCAGGTTCCCAGAACTCCTGAAGATAGACCTTGACTCTAGATGGATATTGTATCACAAACACAGTCCCTTTGACTGTTCAGACATGTCACTAAATCCGGCCAAAGATGTAAACAACTAAGCATAAGTAGCGCCTATTAGACGGAGGGGGTCCGATAAGTGGTCATTGCCCATCATTCCACCAGGAAGGAGGTACACGACTCGTGTTGTCTGTAGTTCAACCATGCCTAGACGCCCAATACCGTGGTTCAATCGCGTCCGCATTGTTACTTTGTGCCAGGAAAAGCTCTCAAAAACAAGGGAACTGTCCATGCGAGTGAATGAAAGCGATGTTGTTCGGACATGGAGGAGAAACAGAGAGACAGGAACTGTCGATGACATGTCTCCCTCCGGCCGCCCAAGTGCTACTACTGGAGTGGATAACCGCTACCTACGAATTATGGCTCGGAGGAACCCTGACAGCAACGCCACCACGTTGAATAATGCTTTTCGCGCAGCCACAGGACGTCGTTTTAGGACTTAAACTGTGTGCTATAGGCTGCGTGATGAGCAACTTCGCTCTCGACCTCCATGGCGAGGTCCGTCTTTGCAACCACGACACCATGCATCGCGGTACAGATGGGCCCAACAACATGGCAAATGGACCGCTCGGGATTGGCATCATGTTCTCTTCACCGATGAGTTTCGCATATGCCTTCAACTACACAATCGTCGGAGACGTGTTGGTGGCAACCAGGTCAGGTTGAACGCCTTAGACACACTGTCCAGCGAGTGCAGCAAGGTGGAGGTTCCCTGCTGTTTTCGGGTGGCATTATGTGGGGCCAACGTACGCCGCTGGTGGTCGCAGAAGGCACCATAACAACTGTACGATACGTGAATGCCATCCTCCGATCGATAGTGCAACCATATTGGCAGCATATTGGAGAGGAATTCGTGTTCATGGACGACAATTCGAGCCCCATCGTGCACATCGTATGACTGACCTCCTTCAGGGTAATGACATCGCTCGACTAGAGTGGCCAGCATGTTCTCCAGGCATGAACCCTCTCTAACACACCTTGGATAAAATGAAAAGGGCTGTTTATGGACGACGTGACCCACTAAACACTCTGAGGGGTCTACTCCGAATCGCAGTTGAGGAGTGGGACATTCTGGGCCAACAGTACCTCGATGAACTTGTGAATAGTATGCCACGACAAATACAGGCATGCATCAATGGAAGAGGACGTGCTACTGGGTATTAGATTTACTGGCGTGTACAGCAATCTGGAACACAACTCTGAAGGTCTCGCTGTATGGTGGTACAACATACAGTGTGTGGTATTCATGAGCAGCAAAAAGGGCGGAAATGATTTTTATGTTGATCTGTATTCCAATATTCTGTACAAGTTCCCAATTCTCGGAACCGTGGTGATGGAAAACTTTTTTTATGTGTGTATAAAGCAGCACCTGGAAAATGTTTGACCAAGTCCGTCTCAGTACATCTTCGTAACAGTCATATGACTGCTGTGCTAGACCAGACGTTTCTTTTGTGTGATACAATCACGATTTTATTAATAAAGCTCTGCAATGACTATGACGAACTACAGAGAAAATTAGAACTATACTCAAGTGGACCAAACAATTGATTAGTTGGGTTCTCTTTGTCTCGAGCGTGCTCCAAGTTTCGAAGGTCTTCAACATAGAAGCTCACTGGTTTTTATTGACAAAAAAAAAAAACTGAACCCACCGCTTCTGTCAATCTTCATTCGGAACCCTTTGAATACCTAGTTTCGAATCTCTCCAAGCATGTTAACATTTTGCAGTCAGTGTTGCAGTGTTATATTGTTGTCTATTTGTTTGTGTCCATCTGTTTTGGGGATATTGACAATGACAAGATTCTTCAGAAAAACATTTTCCAGGTCTATAATGTTCAAAAGACATGTTTCTTACTAATGAAGTATACAATATAGCTACTGGATACACTTGAAAGATGTGAATCGCGTCTGGATTAGCTTTTCAGTACTCTTAATACAGGGAAACAAAAAAATTGTGATAACTATTGGCTTATGATGTTTAGTGAGAAACTAGTGCAACTGAGTATCATTAGTAAATACGCTATGCCTATTAACAGAAATGGGAGTAAAAGTAAGTGAGTGACATGTACTTTAGGTTTTCGTCCACTTGCGGCCTCGTCTTTCAGACACGAAGAGTGGTCACTTCAGCACCCTCTGGATGAACACCGTTGGCTGGTGAAACGAGTTCTTCCTGTTGGTAGTATAAGTGACACTTGGTCAACATACAGAATATGTTTCGAAACTATGTGACTGCCGAGCAACATCGTTGGCCTCACAGACTTATCCTGTTAAATTCTCTTGATATTTTAATCTGAAAAATCTGAGAGATTTTCACTTAATGTGTGGCACCAGGTGAGCAGTTTATGGTTTTGTATCTAGGGAAGTTGTTTCCTGCGAAAATTGCAACTAATCCCGTTTATTACGTTACTATAAAACGTTTTACGTTGCGATTTATTTGTCCTAGCCACTACTGGTGCAAGAAAGAAAGGCGAACACCACAGCCCGATGCTAGCTCTGAAGTACATGGGGCCATGCTGTGAAGTAAAAAAAAAAATGCATTGCGTCTCTGTTCCCGTTCGATGGAGAACAGATTTCTACTCAATCTCCGATGGAGATGGAAAGTAAATAAGAAATAAATAAGAATATCTTACGAAAACTTACGGTTCATTAGTTCACCTTTACTTCCAGGATACCATATTGTTAAGAGGAAAACCGATACTGCAGACTTCACGATCACTCTTTCTGCTTCTGCTGACCAAATTTTTGGTGTTTCTGAATTTACGAAATTGCAGCACTCAATAATTTCCACACCGGGCACCACGTAAGCATTGCCCGTTTTGAACTACAAAGTGCATAATGTTCAAATGTGTGTCAATTCCTCAGGTACCAAACTGCTGAGGTCATGGGTCCCTAGACTTACACACTGCTTAAACTAACTTATACTAAGAACAACACACGCACCCATGCCCGAGGGAGGACTCGAACCTCCGGCGGGATGGGCCGCGCAATTGGTGACATGGCTCCTGAAACCGTGCGGCCACTCTGCGTGGAAAAGTGCATAATGTGTTTCTAATTTGTCCCAATTCTGACACGTTAATGTTAAAATACATTACCGTTTAGTAAAACAGACTTTCGACGCTAGGTAATCGTCGTAAGTTTTAGGCAATTCATATTAGTAGAGTACGTATTTTAATAGCGCTTTGCCTTTAGTTTGCATAACACAAAAGTAAGCACAAGAAATAAATTGATCATAAGTAATGTTTTCTCTAACATTATGAAAACAGTCTGATGTGTTCAGGTAGTTTACCAGTTACCAGGCTGCAGAAACCCTTACGAGCCACTTCACGCAATATATTGTCCGTTCACATTGCACTTTGTTCGAGGAAGTGTCTTTTCTGAGGTGACGACTATTAATGCCTTCTTGAGAAGTTAACGCAGTGGCATTAGAAATGTTACAGATAAGAGTACTGCATAGGAATTCTCAGTGCGAGAACTGATGCTCTCGGAGCAAAAATTTTGGAATAGGGTTCCCCCTTCCGATTTTTGTTGTTTTGAATTGCAACATGCAGTACTCCTACACCGACCCTCTGCTCCTAACGTACTGACTGCAAAGTTCGCATTTCATCACATGTATCAATTATCCAAAGTTTCTGGAAGTGGAATATCATTCACACGAAAATAATCTTTCTTGAAACAAAACAATCGTTAACTTACATCAGCTGTCTGATATCTCTCTCTCCACACACGATACAAATGCCCCATACCTCTTCATCAAACCCAAAGCGAAAAATATTTGGCACATGTTAGAAATTTTTACATCTGTGAGTGCATTTTATAGCACTAAAACTACTTTCGTAAGACCGACAATGGGTATGCAATTCCAGTACGTAATAGCGCAACAAATACTGGAACTTCGAATTCGAAAATAACACATGATAAGTACACTAACAGCAACTTGCGAGTCCAGTGTAACTGCATGGCGTTTATTCGGTTTATCGAAATTGCTTCACGCGGAAAATCAGATTACAAAAGAAACGATTTTATGCCAACTATTCGAGAGCAGAAGCTTGCCATTTATCATTTATCTCATTATCTTTCCCACGCAGTTCCAGTACCTACATCATTTTATATGAAATTCATCAACTACAAGATGATCAGAAACAGTCTGAAAGGCTCATACGAAATGTTTCAAGATAGGTTGTGCTACGACATGTTAAGAAAAAAAATCGATACGTTGCGCCGTTTCCGTGTTAACTAGCATTGTCATTATTTGATGAGGTCATCATGTGCTCAAATTCAAGAAGCCCACTAGACACAGTATCAGTTGTTCTCTTATTGCAGATGATAGCGCACCAAACTGCTCGGGTTCGATCCTTACCACCGCCCGAAGTCCAATTTTTGTATCGCAATTTTGTTCGGTGGTAGGGAATTAAGCGAAGAACACATTTGCCGACACCGCCTCTGGCGGATCATCTGAATTTGCGCTCGTAACGGACTGATTGACTAATAGCTAATCAACTTGGAAACGGTGCAACAAAATGATAATTTTTACTAAAAATTATGTCTTAGCACAGTCTACCCTGCAAAACATTTGCATGCTTTCAGACTTTTTCTGGCCAACTTATATATGCCAATTAACGTATTTCTAATTATCATGCTTTATGAAGACTGCAGCTGTATTTATTCCTAACTACATATTGCACGCAAAATTCCATCGTTTTCCTTTCTCAAAAATAAATTCACAATTACCAATATTATAGAATCTTCATGATAAGATGTGGGTTGGGCGAGAACATTTTTTGCGTCCTGTTCATTGAAGTTAATTATCTCGCTATAAGTTACAATTTTTTTGGGCAAAGTTTTTAATATATAACAGACATAAATGTTCCGCTATTAGCATTCATTCTTCACGCCTGTGGTGTTGGTGGACAAAATTATTTTCTGTCAGGTCTTGCTCGTAATACAAAAGGGTGCCTCCCACGCATAAGGTTGAAACTTCACTGCGTAGGGAGTCTTCAACATCTTCTTGCGCCGTCGATGAACCACGTAAATTTCCAAGCCCCCTATGTTGGACGCTACAATTTTTCCGTCGTCGCATTACAGGATTTTCACGCACAGTGTCGCAAAACACTATCTACCGCTTTGTCAACATACGTTGAAATGAAATGCTACTAAAGCCACAACGATCCCTTGCGAAAGAAGTTGCATTCCTTCCAATCGTTGTGCAGTTCGCCAAAATCTTTAGTGCTCTAGCGTCTGTGGCCAGCTACATAGATAATTCTGCCAGTGTAAAAAAATTTTTTTTTAAGTGTAGTGCCCGTTAAAATTAACACTAATCATGTATACATATACTGTAGACTGACAGATTGCACGTCTTTTTGATAAGAAAATCATTCAAATGATCTGTGGTACATGTAACTAACCAATTAAGCATCGGTCCAGTGGAACTACATCTCGGTTTCAGCAACCTTCGTCAACATTGTGAATTAATAATAAAGTGTGTACTGCAAAGTTTGCAAACTCATGCAGGTAACTACTACCGTTACTCCATATAGAGGCGTTCTCTAATGCCGTATTTCCCTTCGACTCACATGCAGTTGTTATAAATAAAGATAATTAGATGTATGATAATTAGCTCATACTTGATAAATTTTATATTCATGTCTCATAGGTACTGGCACTGAGTGGAAGGAATCGAAAAAACTGACTGAAACGAGTTTCCAGTCAGTGACTGCCTATCCAGAGCGCTAGTGGTAGAATCATGCAAACCACGTCAAATAGACGAAACGTTAATGAATTATAGTTTCTCGAAGAACTTCAGAACGTATTTTATTGAGAATTTTTCAAAGTTGTGTCGAACTTATTCAGAATACTGATACTTGAATTCTGAACTTCATGTAACACAAATATGAAAAATTACAAGGAATTGATGGCCATGTGACCCCGTGTTAGTCTCTCAGGCGGCCGGCCAGAGGCCATGTTCTGTGTCCAAGACTGTACATACGCTAAGGTGACAAAAGTCATTGTGGCCGAGCGGTTCTAGGCGTTTCAGTCCGGAACAGCGCTGCTGCTACGGTCGCAGGTTGGAATCCTGCCTTGGGCATGGATGTGTTTGCTGTCCTTAGGTTGGTTAGGTTTAAGTAGTTCTAAGTCTAGGGACTGATGACCTCAGATATTAAGTCCCATAGAGCCATTTGAACCATAGCGACATGTGTATATACAGCTAGCGGTAGTATCGCATACATAAGGTATGAAAGGACAGTGCCCTGGCGGAGGTGTCATTTGTATTCATATGATACATGTAAAATGTTTCCAACTTGATTATCGCCACACAACGGTTATAAAGACTTTGAACGCAAAATGGTAGTTGGAGGTAGAGGCATTGGAACTTTCATTTTGGAAACTGTAACCGAATTGAATATTCCTAGACGCGCAGTGTTAAGATTGTGCCGAGAAAACCAAGCTTCAGGCGTTGTCTCTCACCATGGTCATCGCAGTGGCCGAGGGCCTTCACTTAACGACCGCGAGCAGCGGCATTTGTTTAGCGTTGTCAGTGCTAACAGACAAGCAACACTGCTTGAAATAACCGCAGAAGTCAATGTGGGACATACGACAAAAATTACGATAGTGAGGCGAAATTAGGCATTAATGGGCTATGGCAGCAGATGACGAGGCGATTGCCTTTGCTAACAGCATGACATCGTCTGCAGCACCCTTCCTGGGCTCAGACAATATCGGTTGGCCCCTCGACGACTGGAAAATCGTTACCTGTTCAGATAAGTCTCAATTTCAGTTGGTGATAGCTGCTGGTAGGTTTCGTGTGAGGCGCAGGTTGCACAAAGCCATGGAACATGAACAAGGCACTGTGCAAGCTTGTGGTGGCTCCATAATTGTGTAGCTGTGTTTACAAGGAATGGACGAGGTCGTCTGGTCCAACTGAACCGATCATTGACTGGAAATGCTGATGTTCGGCTACTTGCAGCGGTTCATTCAGACACCGTTCCCAAAGTACGATGGAATTTTTGTGAACGACAATGATCCCTGTCATAGGGCCAAAATTGATCGCCACTGGATTCAAGATAATTCTGGACAGTTCGAGCGAATGATTTGGCCACCCAGTTTGCCCAACATAAATTCCATCGAACAGTCACTGAACATAATCGAGAGGTCAACTCGTGCACGAATTCATGCACTGGAAACTCTTTCGCACTTACGGACAGCTAGAGAGGCAGAATGGCTCAATCTTTCTGAAGGCGACCTCTAATGACTCGTTGAGTCCATGCCACGTCGAAATGTTGCACTACCCCGGGCAAAAGAAGGCCCGACACGATATTATGAAGTATCCCATGGCTTTTGTCGTCTCAGTGTATTACAGAAATTGACGGTACGTTCCTCTCCTAACGAAGTGCTCTGTCAGCTAGATCTAAGGCTCAGATTGTGCATGTTGCTATTTAACAAGCTAAAACAAGCGAAAAAGTTATTAATGAGGATCAAAACTAACACCGGTATAAAAGGTCGAAAATCAAACCAATTTGTATGTCTCTTTCACAATACTGGCTAATGCTTCGACCTAGAAAAAGAGTCTTTGATAACACATGTGAATGATACGCGTCCCCTACGAGCAACATAGCAATTATAAATTTGGACTCCATCCAAACGAAGCCTATGACAACTGATCCACATACTCTCCATGCGTAAGTGTTAATGTATGAGATACTACCTTCGGTAACTGCGGTAGAACAGTTACGTCTAAGCGCAGAACGCTCTGTATTATGATCATATAGCAAGTAAGGAACAGTGAACAGTTAAAATGGATTGGAAATTTGAAATAGCTTACGCCGTATAAAAAAGAGAAGAGAAGTGCCGATACAGATTTAATTCTTAGATAAGAAAAGAAGATCATATAGTCACTGGTTTTAGTTTATCTTAGTAACAAAACCTGTGCCACAAATGACGTCATTGCTAGTGCTCCAAAAATATGCAGCAGAGGAGTGGTAGAATACACCAGAATTATTCACCAGTAAAATTGTACTATACTTTCTGGGCCACTGTTTTATTCGCGACTATATGACAGCTTGTACAATCGAGAGAGTCAGTTCATTCAAATACTTGGGTGAGTGGTTAAGCATTAAAAATGTAAGAGCATTGTGTAGAGATAAGAACAAATTGGATGAACACTGCTGTCCAGACCAACAAAGACATATACAAGAAAAAAACTGTATCGTGGGACAACAAAATTAAACTTTATAATCCGATAGTGAGACCTAACGGTCTGTATAGTGCCCGAACAGTAGCACTTGTGTGGAAAGCTGGTATAAACCAAATTACGGGAACAGAAAGAAGACTGTTAGAAATATACTTAGCCGAAGTACAAGATAAACAGAATACAAGAGACCACGACTTAACCAAGAAATCTACGAACATCTTAGCAGCGTAATACCCACAATGGGCTACAATGGACAGATGTAGACTGATAAAGTAAATCATTAACACAATTATGAAGCTGAAAGGATGATCAGTATTATTTACATAGACCTAAATGACATCAATGAAGCAAACATTAACATAATAGACCCATGTGATAGGAATTTCTTTAGGTACAAAATTCTGAAAGTGTCCTTAGGTTACATGAAATACAAAAATTCTTCAGAACATCGAACAGGTCTGAAAACAGAGATATGGACATGTGAAACGGAGACTGGTGAGGAAGAAGAGGAATGCGTACAGCAAGAATTGGGTTACTGATTTAGATTGCTCTTCGAATAAGAAGTAAAATTGTGATTTTTTTCAGTGTACCCATCACTATTAAGTGATGCGACGGAAGATTCTTCGCTTCGTATACCACTTGTTTCTCTTTTAAATTAAATACAAGGTATTAGATTTCTTCTAACTGAGACTTACGTACAAGTAAGTATTCTGGAAGTGTGCTGCAGCATTATAGAAATTTAGGACAGCTATATCATTGTGTGTTGTGGCTGCCAACGAAAGATCTTAAATTATTAGAAAATAGTGATCACTCTCTGAGCCCTTGAACATTATTTTTCGTGTTAACAGATCCGTTTACCACTTTTCGGTAGACAATTTTCTTCTGAAGCGGGAAAAGGAACCATAAATACTTTCTCTGTTTACGAATACTTCTGAAATATAATTTCTTGCGGATGAATGTAGAATGGCGTAAATTCACTGTACATTAGGGGGATATATAAGTACATAAATAACTGTGTCAGCGAAATCGGACGGCTTACAATTTATGTGCACTTACTGACACCATCTAGAAGTATTTACATGTCCATACCTGACGTAACTGAGGCCTACCGTTGTCTCTGCTTCATTCTAGAGTTTTTCGAACGTCATGTTTAACACAGAGCGACATTGGAGACTTAAATAATTCTTCTAGCTTCCGTAAAAAAGAATTACTGTATTTTGTAAATTACAATTAAGTGAAACTTCGTACTTCACTGCGAATTTTCCTTCCTTACTTATCTTGTTTTGTTCATAAATGCATTTCCGTAGGCATCATAAATTACCCAACGTTACATTTTCCTTTTCTACAATGTAACACAATATCTACCCTGACAAGACAAAAATATTACTTTCATCTGCATAATAACTTGTTGGTCCAACTTTGGTGCACAAAACATCTCCGATTTACCATTTTATAGATTCGACAGTTTGTTGGTTGGTTTTTCGAGGTACGTCACACCAGATGTCCATGCACAAGTCATGTAATTTCCTTAAATAGTGGACTGATAATCTGCGTACGCGGTGATGGTGACTGATAACCACCGCCGGCCGGTGTGGCCGTGCGGTTTCTTGGCGTGTCAGTCTAGAACCGCGTGACCGCTACGGTCGCTGGTTCGAATCCTGCCTCGGGCATGGATGTGTGTGATGTCCTTAGGTTAGTTAGGTTTAAGTGGTTCTAAGTTCTAGGGGACTAATGACCACAGATGTTGAGTCCCATAGCGCTCAGAGCCATTTGAACCATTTGATAACCACCCTCATGGTTTCCACTGCATTCACATTTCGTGCCCAATGGAAGATGACATCGCCGGCGGGAAAGACGTCAGGCATAAAGAAATGCACGTGGTCCACAGCTGTCAGCGTGTCTTCGATTAGAACCACGGGTCCCATGGAGCGCAGCAGAGTGTCTCCCATAGCGTAATACCGCTGTCACCAGCCGGCGTACTTGACGAGTTGCATATTTCGAACCGCAGTCGGCTTGGATGACGACGTTTGTAGAGACGACCATCGACCTGGTGCAGGAAAAAGATGATTCATCCAACGAGGCGACGCATTTCCATTGATCCTTGGTCCAGTCTCGACGATCCCGTGGCCAGTGCAATCGTAATTGATTATGTCGTAGAGCCAATATGTGAACAGTCTACTGCGGAGCCCCTTGTTCAACGGCGTGCCCCGAAACTCTTATGCGAGCACCAGCATTGTGCCCTTGCGGCAAAGATTTCACAGATCGCCACCTTCCCTGCCTTATAGAGCAGGCAAGCCTCCTAATCCCACTTTCACTGAAGAGTCGTGGACGTCCAGCCTCTTCTGCCCAATGGTAGTTTCACTGTCGTTCTACCACTTTCTATGGATGCTCACTACAGCATGTGAATATTCGACTAGCTACGCCATTTTCGAAAAACTAGTTCACAGACTACCTTTTTTAGTCACAATCTCTTATGTCAGTAGATTTCCCCGTTTGTGACCCGTGTTGTAGCTAAAATGATTCCCCATCCGTCTTTGATTAAAAAAAGTGGTTCAAATGGCTCTAAGCACTATGGGACTTAATATCTGAGGTCATCAGTCCCATAGACTTCCCCGTTTGTGACCCGTGTTGTAGCTAAAATGATTTCCCATCCATCTTTGATTAAAAAAAGTGGTTCAAATGGCTCTAAGCACTATGGGACTTAATATCTGAGGTCATCGGTCCCATAGACTTCCCCGTTTGTGACCCGTGTTGTAGCTAAAATGATTTCCCATCCGTCTTTGATTAAAAAAAGTGGTTCAAATGGCTCTAAGCACTATGGGACTTAATATCTGAGGTCATCAGTCCCATAGACTTAAACCTAACTAATCTAAGGGCATCACACATATTCATGCCCGAGGCAGGATTCGAACCTGCGGCTGCTGCAGCAGCGCGGTTCCGGACTGAAGCTCCTAGAACCGCTCGGCCACACCGGTCGGCCGTCTTTGATCCACTTGCTTGCTTTCCCTACCTTGTCACGCTGCCGCAACTCCAACAGGTGACCACGTACATAGCATATATCTTAATTTTGTATGCGTGTACCGTACTTAGTAATATCTTTCAAAAACGATTATTAGAATACAGACAAAATGTGAGGACCACAATGTGAAAATATATCCACAAGATATTGTCATGGATATTAGAGGGTAATATCCTATCACAAGAAAATAGCCGTAGAAAATTCAGCCTATCTTAGATATTTCGTACCTTGACGATGTCATTACATTTGACTGTGATCCAGAGTCAGATACTAAACTAAATATATTGTTGTGCCTACACAGTTTTGTGACGCCTTCTCTGAAGAGGGCACTACAAGTCACTCTCCACAAATCCTTCGAAATGACAGACATCAAATCATCGTTTACTATGGACTTCCAAAATGTTTTCCATTTTATAGCAGTGGTAATGATTACTAGCAAATTCGAAGTTCACACAGTGTGGACTCAGTCTTTGACATGAATATTCCACCTTGGACCATGTGTATACACAAGTGGCTATTACGATTTAACTTACATTTCCTGCACATGAGATGACCACACAAAGGCCGAAATCTAGATAAACAACAAACTGTATTTGCGACTGTTTATTGTACCCTTTACTACTTGAAATAGAGAATAAATATTTTAAATCCAAAACAGACTGGCAGTGTGCTACGTGACTCACTGCCACATTACGAAAACTCAGACACTGTCTAACACCAGGTCGCAAGTGGGTTTGAAGAATTACTTCACGTGATATCTTCCCAGCTATCTCCCCACGGTGCTTTGGAGATTTATTGTTGCACATCCCCTGGAGGGAGGGACGGTGTCAAGAGCAGGAGGGGGGGGGGGGCAGCGGTGTATCAAATTACGTTAAAGCTAACTAGCGGTGTTTCTTATTCGGACTTTAAAGCACAGAGGCGTTAGCTAAAAGTACATGCCCGGAAACCAGGCATAGTTGCAGCTCTGAAAGAGCCAACGAACGGAATAAATTATCATGCCGTAGAGTGTTGGCGATATGTATCACCATCAGCAGCTATAAATATTTCAACACAATCGCAGTATACTGATTACGATCTCAATTACTTTCTGTTCATTTGGCTTTAATCATATTGTTGGATTCTGTACCGTAGCCGATTACAAAATGAAGGGTCTAAATTAGGGTGTTCACTCGTCTCATTTTCCCTAGAGAGTGTTTCTCTCTCTCTCTCTCTCTCTCTCTCTCTCTCTCTGTCTGTCTGTCTGTCTGTCTCTCTAAGGAAGCCAATATGTCCCGTTTCTTTGTGATTTCGTTTCGCTGAGGTATTTTACGCTACCGAATGTTTGATTTGCAATTTATTGCACATTGTGCAAGTACACACTCTAGGAAGCGACAGTTGTACCACTTGCTCTAGAATCTTACTTTATTTACTGTTAATGTTTTGTGCTGCTGGTAGTAGGGCCTAGCGATACAAGTTAACTATCCATCACGCTAAAACGAAAGCGTAATTTTAACGGCAATATTAGAAGTAAGTTTACTTTTACTGCTGACAATGGAGAATCTGTAGAATGTAAATTGTGCATATCAAACATTGCTATTAGAGAGCGTTCAAGATTTGACACTGAGAATCACGTAAACCCAAAGAAACATCGCATTAGCATTCAAACTAAGATAAATTTCTCGATAAAATGCATAAAAGAGGAAAATACTGTGAGAGTTCAGCAGAGTAATTATGGAAAGTCTATTGGGATCATCTAAGTGCATGATGCAAAAGTAAGCTTCTATGCACATTAAATCTTGTCAGTAAAATTTGTGACTCATTTTTTCCTAACAGTCCCAGGTTTCTCCCAAATGTCCTGGGTTTTTTATAAAAATGAAACTGACACTCTAGTCGGTCTATACACGACAGCGCATGGTACCAATATGCTCCTAAAAGCCGCCCCTTCAGTTTCTATTGACCACAGAAACAAGGAGTCAAATGTTTTGGCTAGCGCTTGGCCTAGCGACCTCTTAGCCACAAACAGTCAAGAGCTAATAGAGAGAGCATCATGACTGATACAGGGATTAGTGATCACAAGGACGTTGTAACTAGGCTCAATACCGTTTCTTCGAAGTTCACCAGAAACAAACGCAAAATAATTATATTTAAAAAAGCGGATAAAGTGTCACTAGAAGCCTTCCTAAGAGACAATCTCCATTCCTTCCGAACTGACTACGCAAAAGCAGACGAGATGTGGCTCAAATTCAAAGATACAGTAGCAACAGCAATTGAGAGATTCATACCTCATAAATTGGTAAGAGATGGAACTGATACCCCATGGTACACAAAACAGGTCCGAACGCTGTTGGAGAGGCAACGGAAAAAGCATGCGAAGTTCAGAAGAACGCGAAATCCCGAAGATTGGCTAAAATTTACAGACGCGCGAAATTTGGCTTCAATGCAAGATGCCTTTAATAGGTTCCACAACGAAACATTGTCTCGAAATTTGGTAGAAAATCTGAAGAAATTCTGGCCGTATGTAAAGTACCCAAGCGGCAAGACGCAGTCAATACCTTCGCTGCGCAGTGCCGATGGTACTGTTAGCGATGACTGTGCCACTAAAGCGGAGTTATTGAACGTAGTTTTCCGAAATTCCTTCAATAGGGAAGACAAATGGAATATTCCAGAATTTGAAACACGAACAGCTGCTAGCATGAGTTTCTTAGAAGTAGATACCTTAGGAGTTGCGAAGGAACTCAAATCGCTTGATACGGGCAAATCTTCAGGTCCAGATTGTATACCGATTAGGTTCCTTTCAGATTACACTGATACAATAGCTCCCTACTTAGCAATCATATACAACCGCTCGCTCACCGATAGATCTGTATCTGCAGATTGGAAAATTACGCAGGTCGCACCAGGAGTTAAGAAGGGTAGTAGGAGTAATCCATCGAACTACAGACCTATATCATTGACGTCGGTTTGCAGTAGGGTTTTGGAGCATATACTGTATTCAAACATTATGAATCACCTCGAAGGGAACTATCTGACCGGGTTCCCGGGTTCGATTCCCGGCGGGGTCAGGGATTTTCTCTGGCTCGTGATGACTGGGTGTTGTGTGATGTCCTTAGGTTAGTTAGGTTTAAGTAGTTCTAAGTTCTAGGGGCTGACGACCATAGATGTTAAGTCCCATAGTGCTCAGAGCCATTTGAACCATTTGGAACGATCTATTGATACGTCATCAGCATGGTTTCAGAAAACATCGTTCTTGTGCAACGCAGCTAGCCCTTTATTGGCACGAAGTAATGTCCGCGTCCGACAGGGGATCTCAGGTTGATTCCGTATTTCTAGATTTCCGGAAAGCTGCGGGCCTAAGGGGTATCGTCTCAGTTGTGCGACTGGATTTGTGATTTCTTGTCAGGAAGGTCGCAGCTCGTAGTAATAGACGGCAAATCATCGAGTAAAACTGATGTGATATCAGGTGTTCCACAGGGAAGCGTCCTGGGACCTCTGCTGTTCCTGATCTATTTAAATGACCTGGGTGATAATCTGAGCAGTTCTCTTCGGTTCTTCGCAGATGATGCTGTAATTCACCGTCTAGTAAGGTCATCCGAAGACCAATATCAGTTGCAAAGAGATTTAGAAACGATTGCTGTATGGTGTGGCAGGTGGCAGTTGACGCTAAAAAACGAAAAGTGTGAGGTGATCCACATGAGTTCCAAAAGAAATCCGTTGGAATTCGATTACTCGATAAATGGTACAATTCTCAAGGCTGTCAATTCAACTAAGCACCTTGGTGTTAAAATTACAAACAACTTCAGTTGGAAAGACCACACAGATAATATTGTGGAGAAGGCGAGCCAAAGGTTGCGTTTCATTGGCAGGACACTTAGAAGATGCAACAAGTCCACTAAACAGACAGCTTACACTGTTAGAATATTGCTGTGCGGTGTGCGATCCTTACCAGGTGGGATTGACGGAGGACATCGAAAGGGTGCAAAAAAGGGCAGCTCGCTTTGTATTATCACGTAATAGGGGAGAGAGTGTGGCAGATATGATACGCGAGTTGGGATGGAAGTCATTACAGCAAAGACGTTTTTCGTCGCGGCGAGATCTATTTACGAAATTTCAAAAAAATGGTTCAAATGGCTCTGAGCACTATGGGACTTAACATCTTAGGTCATCAGTCCCCTAGAACTTAGAACTACTTAAACCTAACTAACCTAAGGACATCACACAACACCCAGCCATCACGAGGCAGAGAAAATCCCTGACCCCGCCGGGAATCGAACCCGGGGACCCGGGCGTGGGAAGCGAGAACGCTACCGCACGAGCACGAGATGCGGGCACGAAATTTCAGTCACCAACTTTCTCTTCCGAATGCGAAAATATTTTGTTGAGCCCAACCTACATAGGTAGGAAATATCATCAAAATAAAATAAGAGAAATCAGAGCTCGAACAGAAAGGTTTAGGCGTTCGTTTTTCCCGCGCACTGTTCGGGATAGGAATGATAGAGAGATAGTGTGACTGTGGTTCGATGAACCCTCTGCCAAGCACTTAAATGTGAATTTCAGAGTAATCATGTAGATGTAGATTTGTATAACTATCGGAAGAACGACCGTATTATAGCTATCCCAAATTACAGTACGAAAATCTGAACATTACACACTTCCTCTAGCCCATGCAGACTGAACAAATCGGTTGGTTGGCCTTAGGTGGCTCTTAAAGCACTATTTTTTAATCAGTTTCTGCAAAAACCCCAGAAATCATGATTTTTTGGGTACCAAAAGTATCAGTTGCGGAGTTGGCTACTTCCATAATGTTTGTTCACGACAAACATTTGAAATTTTTGCCGTACGTTCTGAAGGTGTTCTCGGGGCACAATAAAACTTTTTTTCAGTATCTTTATCCATTACCAAGATCGTATTTAAGGACTTGAAATACGAAGATAATATCCGACCTGAGCCGTAAACATAGATTTAACTGACATAGTGAACACATGGCAAGTATTCTAGGGTCTTCTCAAGGGACCTGTCGTCACCAAACTATGTTATAATCACCGTTTCTTCAGAAATGAAAACTTATGACGTGCTGTCTTTGCGCAAGTAGCACATCACGACGTTGCACGCTATACTGACTGGGAAATTATTTGATAGTGCCACCTGGCAGCGTAAACCCATTCCAAAAATTATTATGTAATTCGATATTCTTCCTACTTGGAAATAAACACCGCATTTTTACGTATGCTCTAGATGTTGTCTAAAAATATAAGTAGTGTAAAGGCAACTTGCATTGGCTGGGAGATGATTTTGTGCTACACTATTATGTGTACTTATTTTTTGTTTATTTTATAACAGGAACTGAAGTCACTCACACTAGTTAATTCAAGTTTTGTACGAAAATATTATATTGAATCAGAGATGGTCAAATGTAGTATCGATTGTATAGTAACTCCGCTGCTCAACAGCGATCGTTGATTCAGGGAGTTATGGTTAATGTGTTTGAGTAACTTCAGATCGAGAGGTGTACGGAGGACTCTCATGTGTTAAGACGTGTTGTACCTGACGTGTGCAGGATATATACTTACTCGCTACAACAGTAATGATTTTCTTATTTGCAGGATACTATGATGTTTGCTAACTGTAAAAGGAATCTCAACAGTTGGAAATCATTAAGGTAAAGAAAGTTATTTTGTTACTAATGCTATGTGTGTATTCGTAAGTGACGGATGAGAGAATGTACTACACTGACATCCAATGATTTTGTAAAGCTAATTGTTAATGTATAATCAGTTTATTGGGCGTGTTAATTGTGAGCATTTTTAATTTTCAAAGAGTCATAATACAAGTTTTAAAGTTAGTCCCATATTGTTACTTACCCCAAGTCTGATTAACTATTTTTCTGAAGAAGTTATTGTCTCGGTCATACTAAATTTGATTAAAATGTATGCTAAGCAACAGCCCTGCACAACAGCTGTTTGCTAACTGTAAAATTTAATGTACTAACAGAGAGCAGTGTGAAGAGCGTTGCCATTGCCTAGATAATGGTAAGAAGTTTTATTATTTCCGGGACAGAATTCATTAAGCACAGGGACCATTATTTTCAAACTTAAGAAGTTTTGTTTTATTACCAGGGCCAATTTCAAATCAACAGAGAAGCACAATAATGTAGCCCCCTCAAAAATTCGTTTAGGGGGGGCAGAGCCCCCCAATAATTCAAGAACGTTATTGGTTGTATTATAGTTTGTAAAACCATAAAATTATGTTGGAATATTTTATTTTCCTTGTTTGACGATAGTTACCTGTCAAAATAGATTCAGTAATAAGTTAAACCAAATGATTATCACAGTAGTAAGCAGATTAACCGAAAATGAGTGGTGTGAATCATGATAGTGTTACGGTGCTGCAGGCGCACTTAGAATTTGTCCCGGTGCGCGAACCTTTGGGTAAAGTCTGGCGCCGGTGGGCAATCTCTGCGGCCGTGGCGACATCAAAATGACTGGAGAAGAAGTGCCTGGAACCCTCCGCCTTGAGTCGCTTTCACCCTTAGAAACATCACGACGTCGCGGTTATATAAAGCCCACTCTGCTGTCTCAGTCATTCAGTGTAGATAGTTTCGTTCAGTGCATGCTGCAGACGTGTTTAGTGTTCTGACTTTAGTGTCTAGTAGACTATTTTATATGACTATATTTTATTCGTTTGCTTTGGTTTCTTCGTGTATTGTGAATTAAGTTTGCAGTGGATAAATTTGTTGCCACAAAGGCGCGCTTGGAAGTTGATGATACTGGAAGTCAACCTCCATTAACTATTGTGTCGTCAATTGCTTCGTCGTCTTCAGGCGAGGACCGTTCATAGCCGAAACATGGACAATCCAGTAAGGGAATATCATATCAGAAGTCTTTGTTGATTAAGTATACATGGCTAGAATATGAAGCATCTACCGAAAATTTTTTTTGAAAAATCGGCAAAGAGGCAGATGCCCAAAATCTATTACAATTTTCTTCAAAAAAAGAAGAAGCATTCACTTCCGTAGAGTTTTCTAACTGGAAAAAGGCTTTGGAGAAATTCCGTCTTCATGAAAAAAACGTTTACGCATAAAGAAGGTGTTCTGAAACTAAATTCTATCACTAACCGAAGTGTGGCAAAAAAAAAAATGTTCAAATGTGTGTGAAATCGTATGGGACTTAACTGCTAAAGTCATTACTCCCTAAGCTTAAACACTACTTAATCTAAATTATCCTAAGGACAAACACACACACCCATGCCCGAGGGAGGACTCGAACCTCCGCCAGGACCAGCCGCACAGTCCATGACGAAGTGTGGCCTCCCAATTGAATGAACAGTTAGATAGTGATATGAAGAAAGGAAATTTAGCTCTTGATACAGTTTTTACTACCGTGCAATTTCTACGCCGACAAGGACTAGCAATTAGTGGGCACGAAGATGAAAATTAAATTGTTTTCAAATGTTGGATCTCCGAAAGAATGACATACTGGAGTTTAAAGATTGGTTAGGGCGTTCGGGGTATAAGTGGACCGCACACGATATTCAAAACGAGATCATTGATCTACTAGGAAAGTCTGTGTTGAGAAACGTATTGGCTTCAATCTAGAAGACTGAACATTTTTCGTTTATGGTTGACGAAACAAGTGATTCTTCGATTCACGAACAAATGTCATTTTGTACTCGTACTGCCGATGATTCCCTAACCATCAACGAATAATTTATTGGCTTATACGAGACCCTCAACACAGAACACAAACTCTCTTTAGTTTTTCAAAAGACGTTTTTGCTCGTCTTGATTTGTCAATGGATAACTTAAGAGGTCAGTGCTACGATGGTGCCTCGAATATGAGAGGTAAGTTCACAGGACTAAAAAAGAGTTTTCGATATACAACCAAAAGCATTTTATGTGCCCTGGACTGCTCACGTTTTAGACTTGGCAGTTGCAGACAGTCTCCGCCATCTTACATACATGAGGGATATTATGGCTTTAGCCAAGGACTTAATAAACACCGGAAGGGAATCCAACAAAAGGATGGGACATTTCAGAAGCATAATCTGTGAGAGCGCCAACTACCAAACTGGTGTACGACCCCACCGCTTGACTCGATGGACTGTGCGCCTACTAGTGTCTTGAGAATATTGAAAAACTCTGAAGAACTTCTAGAGTTTTTTGAAACATTTTCTGCAAAGGACAAAAAAGACGCAAGTCATAAATGTGCAGGCTACCGAGTCAATTCTTTTTACGCCTTTATTGCCATTCAGTGAACCCAGTAGAGGATGCCAATGAAAAAATTCAATACCCTCATCTAAGTGTTGCTGATGTGGAAAAAATATATGAGGGCTTGATTTGTATAGTGAATGGAAAGCGTGATAGTTTTGAACACTTTTGGGAATTGTGTCTAATAGAAAAACCTTTCACAAGTTGATGATCCTTCGCTTCCTTGGAATCGAAGAATACCAAAGAAGTATGAAAACAACGAAGTCAGCTCACCACACACTTTGAAAACCCCAAAGGAATTCTTCAAAGCTATTTGCGTAGAAGTTTGTGAAACGGTGCAATCTGACATTAGTGAGCGGTTTGCTTCAACTGGACTCACACAGGACATTGCAGTTGAACAAGAGTGCATGCTTTTAGTAAACAGACGTGAAACAAATTTGGAAAAATCAACTGAGTATTTCAGATTTGACCTAGACATTGAGAGACTGCGCTTACACTTTAATATGTTAGCTGATACCGCTAATAAAAAACAACTGGTCTTAAAAAACATGCGTGACGTAAGAAAGTACATTACACAAGATCCTGCAGCTGGAGAAAAGTTATGTGAAGTAGTGAAGTAGTGAAGTGCATTAAGCTTCTCCGAGTAGTTCCAATCACGACCACAACAGCATAACGATTATTTAGAGCCCTTAGACGTCTGAAGTCATATCTCTAATCAACAATGGGACAGAAGCGACTGAACGGCTTGGCTGCTCTTCATGCGCACCGAGATGTTTAGGATGAATTGGATATCTGACCAGTCATCAACGACTTCATATTCAGTAATGCAGTCAGATGGTCACCATTTACACCTTTCTAAAGACACTCTATCCCTAATAATGGTATTTAGAGCAATATTAAAAATCCTTTTATGAAACAGAGAATTAAATACATACATAATGCTAAATTTTCAGTTTCGAAATACTAGTACTAGTTTAGTACTGTATTACTATATTACTATAGCACTGTATTAGTTGTTTTCAAATACTTAAATTTTTTAGGGTGTAAGATCAAATTAAAACCCGCTATTTACATACTTTTTGACTGAAAGTTTATGCATACTTTATTAATTTTATTAACTGTGTTAATGCATTAATTTTGAGGTATTGTTTTTATTTAATGAACGCTGAGCCTTATTCAAAGCAAGCTTAAATTAGCTATTTCACTTATTAATCAAAGTGCTATTACTGTGTGACAACAGTATTTTATGTTTTATTCTTTTAACGATAGTTTAGGATTTATTTAAATATAATTTCAGTCTTTTCAGAGCTATATCTTCACTGCTCTAAAAAAATGGTTCAAATGGCTCTGAGCACTATGGGACTCAACATCTTAGGTCATAAGTCCCCTAGAACTTAGAACTACTTAAACCTAACTAACCTAAGGACATCACACACACCCATGCCCGAGGCAGGATTCGAACCTGCGACCATAGCAGTCCCGCGGTTCCGGACTGCAGCGCCAGAACCGCTAGACCACCGCGGCCGGCTCTTCACTGCTCTGTAATAGTCTATAAGCATGACTATCACGGTAAATTAAATTGACTTTTACGAAAATAACGTGTGTGTTGATTTTTTGTTTCCATTTTCAGAGCCAAGAAATGTGTCAGGCTTGTCCAGTTTCCCGGAGTGTCGAACTATCGAGAGCATTTGCACTCTGATCATTTAACTTTAGAATCCAATGAAAATGACACCACCCAAACCCCAGCAGATATGTCAAATGCTGACACTGTTGAACAGTGTACGCAAAACACTTTAAGCACTGATGGTCAATTGTCGAATAATGGCATTATGATGATGTTTCGGCAAATCATGGATGGCAATAAAAAGTCACAGCAGAAACAAGAACGTTTCATTCAAATTAATGACGCGATGAACCAACAGACAAAAAACTGAGTGACGAAGTTAATGTCTCACAAAAACAAAATGAACTGTATAGAGCTACAAATTAACAAATGTTTTGAACAACAAGAAACACGACTTAATTAACGCCCCAGTCAGCACATAGAGGCTTGTAATCAATTTCAAGAACGAGTTACACTTGCAATCCAACCGCAAAATGAGACCAATCAGCAACAAAACAAAAGATCGAACAGATACGAGAAACTCTCGTTCACGAGCAACTTGAAATCAGCAAAAATGTAGTAACTCACGTAGAAAAATACATACACAATTGCTACAGAAAAGTTTTCGGTGATCTTAAAACCGTACAAGGTACTAACACACATGTTCACAGCGATTCTACAGAGCATAAAACACAAGCAGAAACTCGTTTGAGTCAACAACACGAAAAACACCAAGAAGACACATAGTCACCAGCAGACTTGAAAAATTAGAACTTGATAGTGATTCTACTGTAGTCATATCTGTCTTACGCCATTTTAACACAGCCTCCAAGCGCATGTAAAACAAATCCTTGGAAATTCGATCCAATTGTCTGCGAGTAAAACGAATTCGCTCCCCTAGTCAGGCAAAACTGGCACATTTCTTAAAGTTGTTGGCCGTTTTCGTATGAATATAATGAACAAATCTCGCAAATTTTGGTATGGTGCCTTCACTGTTGCATCTCAGCAAAAAAGCGAAGGCACTCTGCAGCTTCCCCTTCTTGTTACGAAGTTTATCAAACCTCCTTACAAGTTCAACCATCTACTCCCTACAGAGGCTCCTGATGTGACTACGTAGGCTTTCACGGCGTAGTAACGCGGGTCTGCAGCCGGATTACGGTGTCATCTTGACACAATATTTCCGCGGTGCACCGGGCTGTCATTTTCTATTGAGTTAGCTGTTGCACTAACTCGCTGGGACTGAATTCAGACTGCGAGCGGTCGCTCTTCTGTACGCCGCGGAAGGGCAACACCACGTGCACAAGAAACTACCCTACAGGGCAAGTGAACATATAGATTACCATTGGTGGAAGCTTGGGAAATCGGTAGATGCAGAAAATTGTGAGAGATTATCTCATGTGGAAGCATTTCAAGCCCTGCAAACAGCTTTCGAATGGTTCGAAAAAGAGTGTGTGATACCGTTGAGTTTCTAATCAAAAGGAATTCGCGTTGTAGCAGCAATGAAGACAAAGACTTGTCTACATCATATGACAATTCCTATATACAGGGTGAGTCACCTAACGTTACCGCTGGATATATTTCGTAAACCACATCAAATACTGACGAATCGATTCCACAGACCGAACGTGAGGAGAGGGGCTAGTGTAATTGGTTAATACAAACCATACAAAAATGCACGGAAGTATGTTTTTTAACACAAACCTACGTTTTTTTAAACGGAACCACGTTAGTTTTGTTAGCACATCTGAACATATAAACAAATACGTAATCAGTGCCGTTTGTTGCATTGTAAAATGTTTATTACATCCGGAGATATTGTAACCTAAAGTTGACGCTTGAAACCTCCGACGTTCAGTTGCGTGTTGTAACAAACACGAGCCACGGTCGGCGAGCAGCATCTGCAGGGACATGTTTACGATGACGACCGTGTTTACGAGTGTGGCTGTAGTGCACTGTTGTGGCTTGGTCTAGCTGTCGCAGTGTCCGCATGTAGCGCTTGCTGCTATTGATATTCTGCATTCGTCTCCGCACGCAGACCAACTGTAGTACACCGTGTTACCAGACGTCTGTGATAGTGTAGTGTTGTAGGAACTGTGACCATGGTGTATTCGAACTCCGAAAAGGAGGAGATGATACTCATCTATGGCGAGTGTCGACGAAATGCAACTGAAGCCTGCAGGGTGTATGCAGAACGGTACCGGGACAGAGAGCATCCAACGTGTCGCACATTGCAAAACATCTACCCCCAACTGTGTGCAACAGGTATGGTCGTAGCACGCAAACGGGTCCGTAACAGGCCCGTCACAGGAGAAGCGGGTGCAGTTGGAGTGTTAGTTGCTGTTGCCATGAACCCACACATGAGTACACGGGACATTGCGAGAGCCGGTGGACTGAGTCAAAGTAGTGTCATGCGCATACTGCATCGTCACCGCTTTCACCCGTTTCATGTGTCGCTACATCAGCAATTACATGGTGATGACTATAATCATCGAGTGCAATTCTGTCGATGGGCATTAACAGAGAATGCGTTGCAGTTCTACCTGTTTACCGATGAAGCGGGTTTCACAAAGCACAGGGCAGTGAATCTACGGAACATGCATTACTGGTCCGTGGACAATCCTCGCTGGCTCAGACAGGTAGAGCGACAGCGACCGTGGACTCTAAATGTATGGTGCGGAATCATTGGCGACCACCTCATTGGTCCTCACTTCATTGCAGGGGCCCAAACAGCTGCAACATACATCGAGTTTCTACAGAATGATCTGCCAACGTTTCTCGAAAGTGTCCCACTGGAAACGCGTTGACGTATGTGGTATCAGCATGATGGTGCACCTGCACATTCTGCAATTAACACTAGGCCGACCCTTGACAGGATGTTCGACGGGCGTTTCATAGGACGTGGAGGACGCATTAATTGGCCAGCCCGTTCTCCTGATCTTACACCTCTGGACTGTTTTCTGTGGGGCACGTTAAAGGAGAATGTGTACCCTGATGTGCCTACAACCCCAGAGGATATGAAACAACGTATTGTGGCAGCCTGTGGCGACATTACACCAGATGGCCACCACATTGAACATCTATTGGCCTGACATGTCGGGACACACTCTATTCCACTCCGTAATTGAAAACGGAAACCACGTGTGTGCGTGTACCTCACCCCTCATGGTAATGTACATGTGCGTCAGTGGAAAAGACCAATAAAAAGGTGTTAGCATGTGGACGTAATGTGCTGTTCCAGTCTCTTCTGTACCTAAGGTCAATCACCGTTCCCTTTGGATCCCTACGTAATTTGGTGCTCTCCGATACACACGATCGAACAGCGGAGGAGTGGTACTCAAGCGTCAACTTTAGGTTACAATATCTCCGGATGTAATTAACATTTTACAATGCAAAAAACGGCACTGATTACGTTTTTGTTTATATGTTCAGGTGTGCTAACAAAATTAACGGGGTTCCATTTAAAAAACGTAGGTTTGTGTTAAAAAACATACTTCCGTGCATTTTTTTATGGTTTGTATTAACCAATTACACTAGCCCCTCTCCTCACGTTCGGTCTGTGGAATCGATTTTTTTTTTACTTTTGGGCCTCCTTCCTCCCCTATAGCCCTACCTTTTCCTCTCCAAAAATGCCGCTATCCTCTAGTGTCGACGCAGCACGTAAAGCAAGGTGCTGCGTCAGAATTTGATGTGAATTACGAAATATATCCAGCAGTAATGTTAGGTGACTCACCCTGTATATTTGACTTTTGTTAGATACTTCATGGATAACGTTGAATTATTTCAGTAATTTTTTTAAAAAGTGTTTATGTACAAAAATGTGTCCCTAATCTCTTAATAAACACTAATTTGTGTTGATTTTAATACTTTTTGTTAGTTTTTGTTATATTTAATGAACCCATAGCTCTACGTTGTAACCCTAGATAGGTAACATATGACAACGTACCTAAAGGTACATGCATGCGCGCGGCTTAGGTTGTCTTTCTAGGGTTAATAATACAAAAATCGGTTTTCATACACTCAGTTACCCTGATTTTCCATTACCTGAAACTCTCACGACAATAATTTGCCGACTTAATTGAGTCTTCACTGTACTTTACTTTTGTTGTACAGTCAGGGAAATGTGTATGTGTGAGATTATTTCAAATTTAACTACAGACTGAATTCTGCGTAACGTCGAATTTTTGGTTGACAGTCAGTGTATACGAATCAGTCTGACATTAATTACGTGGATGAAAGACCGTAGAAACCACATGCAATACAACAAACATGATGTTTTCTAACAGTTATTTTCTGAATTACGAAACAGAGTGACATATAATAAAGATTTTCATGAAGTTCTTTATTGTCACAATGTCCTGTTCCAGGTTCTATAAAACTGAACATCATACAGTTTATGAATTATGATGGTACATGAACTCTATGCATTCAATAAAGTTCCATATTGTCACAATGTCCTGTTCCAGACTCTACAAAACTGAACATCATACAGTTTATGAATTATGATGGTACATGAAGTCCATGCATTCAATTCCTGTTTATTCTTCGGTAATTGGCAAGACTTATTATTCGTTAAAAAATAAAACTATCTAATGGCGAAAACAAGACCAAAAATTGTTTTCAGTAGCCGGAAGCTTAAGAATCATTCCTCTCTCACTTTTCAACTGGCCTACGTTTACTGGTCAAAAGTTTGCGTGGTAATTATAGCTCTAATTCCAGTTTTGGAAACATAAAAAAAATAATTACATTGGTACAACTTATCGTACGGACTGCGTATGTGTAATACTTGAACGAAAACGTAGCCAGCACATCACCAGAACTATTTATATATTTTATATCGTATGTAACGCTTCGCAGAACACCTCCTGTCTACAGTTAACTACGTTAACGTCTTTTACAATGGGTTTCTCATGAAGAACATAATTATCTAACTAGTACTTCAGTGTGGTTGATTTTTCCAACATCTAAGTTTCTCGCGATTGATATTGAAGTGAGTCATGAGCTTATTAGGATACATGTAACAGTATGGATTTAGAAAAAACCAGCGAAACAGAAGAGTGTTGTGTTAGGTAAAGTCAAATAAAAGTAATTGTAATTAAAAATAGGCCATAAGGTATGTGTGATAACTCAAGTAACTGTATAAGATGGGAATTCCTTCTTGCTATCTTGTAGTATACAACCATGAACATATTCTTTATTGAACTGCACAGGTACACTACTTTCACTTATTATAGGTAAGATCTAAGATTAAAGTAGTTAATTATCTTCAATATAATTTAACAATATATAATGTACGGTGTGGAAGTTCTCTTTAGGTTTATGGCCGTAATATGTATGTAGGATATCGACAGGGACTTGAATTAGTTTAAACATCATATTGTCTTACTAGGGTTTGCCCCTTTGAAAGTAGAATACACTACCGTTCCTCCGACCTGCGAAGCCGTCCAGAGTCACTTCTACTGCGGATCGACAGTTTAATGACGGAACTCAACCACGGCTCAGGTTGATTCTGGTCACACACAGTCAGATATATAACAAACTAAGATTACGTTAAGCACTAGACTAAACTGTATACTGAAGCCTACCTTCATTAAACCATTAAATATAAAAAACGCTATTATATTTGTTAATATTGGGACGTTTAATTAAATTTTATTCAGTCTGCATAGAGGAACAAACAAACAAACGGCCTTCTATACGTATTTACAAAAAGTACATATACTTTCAGTTATTAACTTTTAATATTAATTTACCCTATGTTAGCAAAATATATTTTATAAAGTAGCCTGGCCAGTTACGGTAGGATTGACAAATTGTCTGTTTGCTTCTGTCTCTGTTCTTCAGCCGGCATTTCTTTGATGATTTTTCTGACGCTTCACCAGCGCGAGTGGCTGGAACTGCCAAAGCTTCACCTTCCACTGTTTCTGGTGGACTGGAGTAGAGCTCGCGGCCGTAAATTACTCGTATATATACCTGGCGCACCAGCGTCCAAAGACTTTTCCAAAGGTGTTTCAGTTGCGGTTCTCCCCTCGCTACTTGCAAAGATCGATCTCTGCAGCACGGAAATCCAAGTTCCCTCACCTTGAGGCTTTCTTCTTTCTTGTTGGAGCTACTCTCGTGTTTGTGTATTTCTACAGCTTCTCTGAACAAGTGGGTGTAATAGCTCTTCTTTACAGCAAGAACTTCCGTGACGGCAAATTTCACTACGTGGTCGCTCTCACACAGCGCGTGCTCCACTACGGCCAGTTTCTCCACCTGCCCCAGTCTGAAATGTTCGGTGATCTTGGTGCTGATTGAGTGCCCTGTCATTCCAAAAAATTTGGAAATTCTTGGAAAGTTCCTATGGGACCAAACTGCTGATGTCAGCGGTCCCTAGACTTAAACTACTTAAGCTAACTTTAACTCACGCTAAGAACAACACCCACACTCATACCCATGGGAGGACTCGAACCTCCGACGGGGGGAGCCACGCGAACCTTGGCAAGGCCCCTGAGACCGCGTAGCTACTCCGCGCGGCAGTCATCCCAACACAGACTTTTCTCTTGTGCGTGGCATGCGGTGTATTCACGACATTTAAAGTGGGTCCCTTTTATTCTTTCCCAATCTTTCTTTGTTATTCTTCATCGGTTTGTAAATAATATTAATAATCTTCAGAAAAATCAGTAAACAAACATCGACCGAAGAACTAGAGACAGAAGCCAACAGGCAATTTGTCAATAAGTGGCCACAAAAGCCTCAACAGTACGGTAGGATTACTGGCACATCAGGCGGAATGGAAGCATAGTGACATATGGAAATAGATGTGATGGTGTGATCGCTAAATCAAGTAACCTAATAATCATTTAGCTGAAGTTGGTGTATTTATTTCCGTGTATATCACTTGGATAATCACGGTATTCACGGGCGGAGAATACAATGATACGAAGTAGTCTTATTAACGGTACATTTAGTAGCAGAAATTTGAAGTGGAATGATTCAATGAATCAGGCAACTAACCTAAACAATATTACAAGAAAAGGATAAAAAAGATCTGGAATTCTATCCCATAAAGAAAGAAGATTTTTACCCTTCACGACGTTTGTTCTAGAAATGAATTTCTTGCCATTGCTACTCTGCATTTTATATCCTCTCTAGCTTGGTTATCATCAGTTTTTACTGCCCAAATAGCAAAACCTATCCTTTACTTTTAGTTTCTCAATTCCTAATCTAGTTCCATCAGCATCGCCTGATTGATGTACTTACCGTTGTTTTAGTTTTGTTGATGTTCTTGCTATCCATTCGTTCAGCTGTTCTTCCAATTCCTATGCCGTCTTTGACAGAACTGCATTCTTATTGGCAAACCTTTAAGTGTTAGTGGCTTCCTTACATGATAGGTCGGTGTATTCTAAGTGATTATTTCTTCTCCATAAACTTCAATTTCCTTTCAAAATTTTAACTAGATTTCCTTTATTGCATGCTGGATGCACACATTTCACAACATTACGGAAAGGCTACAAATTTAACTGGTTCCCTTTTCAACTATGGCTTCCCTTCTATGTCCTTCAATTTTTGTAACTGCAATCTAGTTGCTGAACAAATTGCAAATAACCATTCTCCGTATGTGTTTTATACGTGGTAAGTTGAGAATTCCAATGAGTGTAATCCAGTCATTATTGTCAAAAGCCGAGTATACGGTTGACTAATTTGAGAATTTGAAGACGCAGCTTTCCTTTTGAAACTTTTAATTATCCCTCACCCTCTTACGCCTCGCTTCTGCACAAGCATTAAAAATGTTGCAACGCTGATAAGGTTTCGAACAAAGTGATATATCTATGCAGTTTTAGCCGGCCGTTGTGGTCGAGCGGTACTAGGCGCGTCAGTCCGGAACCGCGCTGCTGCTACGGTCGCAGGTTCGAATGCTGCCTCGGGCATGGATGTGTGTGCTGTCCTTAGGTTAGTTAGGTTTAAGTAGTTCTAAGTTTAGGGGACTGATGACCTCAGATGTTAAGTACCATAGTGCTCAGAGCCATTTGAACGATTTGATCTAAGCAGTTTTCCTTTTCTCCACAGACGGTTGGAAGAAAGCCACCTTAATATATAGTGGAATAAGAAGTGGCTTCCTGAAAACATTTTATTGTGAACCAAAAAGTCTAAATACAAATTATTTTTACATCTCAAAGAATGACTTTTAAAACAACTGTAGATTCATCTTACTTGTGCCCCGCTACTTACACGATAGACGTCCAGGCGATAGTCTGGTTTTCACCCAGCGTTTCCAGACAGGTTTTGTACTCTCGAAGGATTTAGTTGGTGGTCTTCTGAATTCTATGAACATAGTTGGAGGCAAGAGGATGTAAACCATGTGCTAAACGATATCTACTGACAACAATTCGTTCACTCAGAGATTGTGTAAGCGTGCTAGCAGGGTACAACCACTTAGTTGAAAAATAGGTTGTAACGACCAAATACAACTTCGTTTCCCGACTACCACTTTAGATCTGATTTAAAGAGCTGTAACTACACATTGTACCTGTTAGAAATGAAATGAGGGTACGGCACGGTTGGCCGGGAAGCCCCATTCGCGGAAGTTCGGCCGCCATGTGCAAGTCTTATAGCAGCCGACGCTACAGGGGGTGATTTACCGATGATGAGGATGACCCAACAAAGGGTCCAAGAGCGGAGTAAATCTCCAACCCAGACGGGAGTCGAACCCGGGCCCGTTGCATGGGAGGCAAGCACATTACCACTCAGCTAAGCTGGCGACTTCTACCTGTTGAAATAGTTAGAAACTCAAACTTGAAAAACGAGTCAGACCAGCCTGTTTCATAACAGAAAAATTATTATCAGCAATCGTAGAGGAAGTTTTCAGATCCTCGAACCCGAAAAGAAGTTAACAAGGAATATTAGTTTATGGAAAATGTTTGAACCACGTTCGTTTTCTGTTGACAATGTATAATTTCGCCGTAGTGCAGGTATATTTCTGAAATGTATGGAAAAACTCAATAAAAAATGGTTCAAATGGCTCTGAGCACTATGGGACTTAACATCTAAGGTCATCAGTCCCCTAGAACTTAGAACTACTTAAACCTAACTAACCTAAGGACATCACACACATCCATGCCCGAGGCAGGATTCGAACCTGCGACCGCAGCGGTCACGCGGTTCCAGACTGTAGCGCCTTTAACCGCTTGGCCACACCGGCCGGCAACTCAATAAAGAGTGGGTCACAGTAGACCTCAAAATCTATTACAATCAGCTTAAAATATCTACTATGAGCACGCCTGAAGGAAAGTATTACACATAAGAAATTAATTCTTGGAAACATTTGGTAAGTGTTTCTGTTTAAGGTAGTTGAAGACAGACTCGAGGGAAAAGAAAAGTAAAAAACGACCAAGGATGGTTTACATCTGGGAGAAGAACGAAGCAACCTAATCAGCTAATTAGTTTTGTCATGCTCTTCAGCGGGTATCAGTATGTAAAAAAGTTATTAGTTAAACAGCTCCTAATGGGTATTAGCAAGGTGTCACACCACAGAGTTAAACGTTAGTTGTGTCTGTTTCTGAGAGACACGTACGTTGAAATACGACGAGAGATCGACAAGCGGCCACTAGCAGCCCCCCTCTCGTGCATCGATTGTTGCGTGGAGTCCCATCGGCCGCTATCGCCGACATCGACGAACCCGCCTGGCTCTGGTAACGGCAGCGCCGCTGCTTGCGCTCTTGCTGATTACATCTTAGGGCAACTGCGGCAATCCTCCAGTAGGTAAAAAGTAATATTGCTGAACCTTCTAAAAAAAGGGAACATGTGCTCGTATCAGTGTTGATACGACAGATTCGTATCCACTGTCGACTGTCAGAAACGTAGTAACTAATTCGAACACCATATGGACGTATTTTACTGAATGTTAAATCGTGTTATGAAAACGAACGTTTATTACCCAAACATATAAACTTACAAGCCTACTGCCTAGATTTCAGTGGCATTTCTTTAAAGGTCGCATTTCCTGATTGATAACCTAGACATAGGTCAATTTTTATTTCATTTTGCAGCAGTAAACTTTTAATGGGGTTGCTCTAATTCATGGGTACTTGCTGGCAGTAATTTTTTAATAGGTGATGTGCCAGTGATCTAGGATAAAGTCAAAATGTGCTCTATGCAGTATATCCACAATGATATTGCTACTTCTTCTGCAGAAAGCTTGTCAGACTTTGAAGTACTGGTTTGTCACGGCTCAAAAACACAGTATTTTATTTTGTCAGAAAGACTATCCGTGCTGAACAAAGATAGGGCACTTTAGCGTGTTTCATAATAGGAGTTAGAGACCTAAGTGGCATAGAAATAGCTGCTTATTTTTATGATAATTTTGTAACAGATCTTTTGAAGATTGGTTATTTAGGCAGATATAACTAACGTCAGAATTACAAACACAGACTGTATGTGCACAGTAGAGTAATAATTAATGTATACCTTACTATTTCAAATATTTAAGAGCAACAGTATTCATTTATCTATTATTTGAACAAAACGCATATACAGGTAGCCTTTATGATTGAAACTTCCTGGCAGATTAAAACTGTGTGCCGGACCGAGACTCGAACCCGTGTTCGAGTCTCGGTCCGGCACACAGTTTTAATCTGCTAGGAAGTTTCGTATCAGCGCACACTCCGCTGTAGAGTGAAATTTCATTCTAGAAACATCCCCAGGCTGTGGCTAAGTCATGTCTTTGCAATATCCTTTCTTTCAGGAGTGCTAGTTCTGCAAGGTTCGCAGGAGAGCTTCTGTAAACTTTGGAAGGTAGGAGACGAGGTACCGGCAGAAGTAGAGCTGTGAAGACGGGGCGTGAGTCGTGCTTGGAATGCTCAGTTGGTAGAGCACTTGCCGGCGGAAGGCAAATGTCCCGAGTTCGAGTCTCGGTCCGGAACACAGTTTTAATCTGCCAGGAAGTATCATATCAGCACACACTCCGCTATAGAGTGAAAATTTCATTCTAGCCTTTATGATTGCCCTAGACAACCACAGCATCTGCTCTGTTGTCCCGTACCTAACCACACTTTCAACAGTGTAGCAGCTCTGTTGAGTTAATGAAAGATCAGCATTTAAATTTAAACTTTTTTGCAGCCTGATAGTCAATGGAACTTAAAGCTTAAAAAAAGATGTAGTATACTATGCCTTTAGCCAGTAATCGTGCAATGGACTTACTTGGTCACCTTTCGCATTTTTAATCAGTATTATCTGATAATTGTGCTGATAAAATGTATGTCCAACCTTCAGACAGTAGATGCGTTTCAACGAAACGAATCAAACTGGCGCAAATAGATGGTGCACGATGAAAAAGTGTGAAACAAACGTTCAATACTGATTAATTAAACGCAAGAAGAGGAAAATACAGACACGCAACAAATTTATATTCCAAGTACTTTTAAGTAAACACACACTTTTTCGTAACATCTCGCTTTTAGAGCTCCCCAGGATAACGCGTTCGGAAGCAAAGGGCATAGAAACGAACTCACAAAATCTACTTTTATGTATGTATTCAAAAATAGCGTGAGTAGCAACTTGCGTGAGATATAATATACATGCTACGTTACAATCGAGCTTTGAGGTGCTATGTTGTATTCCATATGCGTACTCAACACAATGGCTACGATTTTCCACAATAATTTAAATAACAACCTTTCCAAAATAAGTCATATAACCATAAATTGAATTGTCATACGGCAGAAAGCATTTTTATCCTATATTAAGCTCGATAATTACTACCTGGTACGACAAAAGGCGTGAGGCTCAATGGCCACCATGTAGTTCGTAAGATTTTTAATTTATTAAGAATTCCATTTTCACGGAGTCGTGAACAGATTACACATTTCATCGTCTCAAATTCGTAAACAGCTATGAAACTCGCTGCTGAGAAACATGTCATGTCACACAGATGAACAAGGCAAGAAGCTCCAACCAACATCTTGGTATGCCAATTTACGAAACATTGCATGTACGGAACACCATAATAAAGCAGTGCAAGTCAGAGCATTTATGTAATGAATGAACAAGGTAATATTAATACTGACTAATTGGCGAGTCCCACGTGGGCATTGCAGAATTTCTACTGAACATAATACTCATTAATTTCGTGAATCATTTCTTACCCATGGCAAAAATAAACTCAGACGAGATCCTTGACAACGAAAAAAATCCACAGCTGCTTCTCACTCTGTCACGCAAGCTCAGCATGATAAAATACGTATCACCTAAGTATTGCAGCAGTGGTGGCAAGATCTGTTGTAGGTTGTGTCTCAGACACGAGTGCGTCCACGAGTTACTATCCACGAGTGTCTGTAACAACGAAACCTTCGTCCACACCTTTGCACCACTTCCTTTGCCTGAGAGCCTAAAATAAACCACTTGATCGGTGCTCACAGATTGTGATCATGCGACTGTCGTTTGTCGTATTGAACCACCTTTGTCCAACAAGAAAGACACATTACGCTCGGGAAGTGTAATATGTAACCGATTAGTGGATAGGTTTCTTATTACCTGTGATAAAAAATATCCTGTTATTCAATGTTACTGAGTCAACCCTACACAGCAGAGAAACCTTTCAAAGTTAGAGGATTTGGTAACGTAGATTTTATCACCTACCAAAAGCAGCAAATAGCTCCTACACCACTACGTTTTTCCAAAATTTACAAAATATGCCTTTTGAAAATATGGTGAGTATCCACTAAATGTAGGATATGCCTTAGGAAATAAAAACGCAAACTTATCGAATTGTGGAAGATAAAGTACGAAGAATGTAGATGGGAATTCCAAGCTGGGCAATATTAACTAAGAATAACGACACTGTAAAGTAGAAATAATATATCGCAACCACCGATACAATACTGAGCACAGCCACAGGACTTTTGACCAAAATAGAGTGATGAGGTGTTAAAATCGCTACACTGTAGGATGTGCAGAATGAAAATAAAGAGACACTCATTAAGTCTCCGTACACAAAGCAGTGACCTGAAGACACAAATTACTGAAAATAGCGAGTTCATGTTCAATGGGTACAGACAATGTACAACAGTTTCGTCAAGGAAACATAGAAATTCACGAGGTTAATGAATTTGTTAGTACCACTTGGAGAACGGTATAACATAATTATCTTTATGTGCCACGCTTACAAACATTCAGGGTGTATTGAGGAATTTACATGATAGCATGTGTGAAGCAATGTAGAGGTGAATTTCCAAGCACGTAGAACGAACAACCTTTAATTTTCGAAGAGTACTACCACAGGGTATTCCATGGTTTATCTCTGTATATAAAAGGAAATGTGCTGACTGACTGACTGACTCATTATTGCCAGTCCAAACCCCTACGGACAGAAACTTCAGATTTGGAGAAGGTGTGGATCTTATAATGTAGTCGTCGTGTAAGAAGGGATTTTTCGAAATTCCAGCACTAAGGGGGTGAAATAGGGGGTGGCGGACTTATTTTTCAAAACTGTCGGTGTTAAGAGTGCTTTGAAGCTACACCTACGAAAATTAGTATTTGGTTTGTTGGTCATAAATAAGGAAATACGTGTTCCATCATGTTTAAAAATTTAACCCAATGGCGATGAAATAGTGGATGACACCATTTTTTTAAAAAAAAAAAGCATGTCACTCTTAAACGACTAACACAGGATTTTTAAAATTACATCTACGGACACTGATGTTTGAGTTTTCGGTTAATAATAAACAAATACGTGTTCCAGTCGTTTTGGAAATTGGACCCCTAAGGGCGTGGAATAGGGGATGAGACACTTTATCAAAATATTTAATTTTTGAACCATTTTTACAGCTAAATCTGTAAAAATTTAAATTTGGCACCTCAGAAATAAGAAAAATACGTGTTTCACTGTTTTTGGAAGTTCTACCCCTAACGAGGTGAAACAGGGTCAGAATGATTTGCTGACTCATCATCGCCCAGCCCAAACAGTTAAGGATACAAACTTGTAGTGTGGAAAGAGTGTGGATCCTATAACGTAGGCATTGTTGAAAAAGGAATTGTCCGAAATTCCACTCCTAAAGGAGTAAGATAGCGGATGAAAGGCTTTTTGAATGTATCTCGCTATTAAGGGAATTTTGAAGCTAGAAATTCGAGAATTGGTATTTTATTCTCAGTTCGAAAATAAAAATTACGTGTTTCATATTTTTGAAAATTCAGCCACTAAAGGGGGTAAAATAGTGGGTGAAAGGATTTTGAAAATAATTAAGGATTTTTAAGGCTACATCTGTGACAATTGGTATTTGACTTCTCAGTTAGAAATAATAAATACGTGTTTCAGTATTTCTGGAAATTCAATACGTAAGGCGGTGCAATAGAGCATGAAAATTCTTACGAAAATATTTCGCTACATTAAAAAGTTTTATAGTTAAATGAATGAAAACTGGGGTTTCACTTCTCGGTTAGATGCAAAGAAATAATTGTTAGGCTATGGAAGTTGCTTTGGAAATGTCTCCACAAGAATGCAAAAGGCATGATTAACAAAAACGCTGGACTCCAGCTGCCAGAAACGCTTTCTGGTCCGAAGTAAATTCGGGAAAGATCGTGCTTATCTGGCCTTAATTATTATGAGAAGCTTAAAATTTTTTTGCAATTCGATTAAATAAAAGCAAAAGAAAAATCTCTGCAGGCCATACAGTCTACACGAGCGAAGCAGCGATCACTGAGCTAGTGCCGAAATACAATCACTGGGGAGGGTGAGGGAAAGGAGGGGAGGAAGCACATTGGTTTACCACATCACGGGAAATATATGAGATAAATGCTCTGCTATCAGTACATCGATGGGTAGGAAATCAATGAATATCCAGTGACATGGAAAGATATGGTTGCATACTTTCACAATTGATGAACCTGCAATAGAGTGAATATGTAGTGACATCTGAAACTTTGTGCCAGACTGGGATTCGACCCGGAATTGCGCGTTAATCTCGAACAGTCACCAACAACAGGAGTCGTTTCGCTGCAGTATCGCATCATTATTAGATACCACCGATTTCAGTCTTCTGTTAGCATTAAACATCGGCGTCCGCTACTGCCACGCCTATTCGCTTGCTACCTTCCAGCCAGGCGTCTCCAGCAGTGCCAATGGGTACGTGCTTCGCACTAATTCCCGGCCTCATGTCACAATAACACACGGACCACTTGAAAAAGCGAATGTGCTCCAGAGGTCGCCAACGCGTTTATCCCGGCTCTACAACCGCCGACACCTGCCTATGGGTCTGGAGGCTTGGGAATCCGCTAACTAGACCATTGACTCCTAGACGGTCGACTCTTTACTGGTAGTCGGGTCGTCTCAATAGTACCTCTCTTCGGTTTTTGTTGTCGACCACACGGCCTTTGGACAAGGAAGAAAATTAGAAAACGCTAGCGGATTTTCTGAGTATCGCCAGTAGCGGCACGACAGAATAAATAACCGACGAGGTTATTTTTATATATTCACGAGTCATGTTTTCCAGGAGACATGGATCCAACAGCTGCTTAATTACTGACTGCACCAAAACTGATACAGCAAGAAAAGTAACAACAACACCTTCGGCAGATGTCGCATCAACAACAGTAGAAATAGCACACCTCAGCGAACTGAAAATCGTCTGCCGCGTCATCTCGACGTATATGCTGTGCCTTGGATGGCACCATCAAGCCTGACGACTGTCCCAAAGTATTTAAATCCCTTCTTATGCGGCGAGCGACATCAGCCCACCGTGCTCCAGTCGTGTCTGCGGTGGCCATAATCTTATGAGATGACAGGCAGGCGGGCTGGACGCGCGCTAGTTTATAAGATGACAAAGCGCGAATACCGACACATGCCAGCATAGCTCGCGAGGAGGTGGCGTCTGGATCTGTCAGTCTGACCAGACGACGACGCTCTAATACTGGCGAAATACACTCCTGGAAATTGAAATAAGAACACCGTGAATTCATTGTCCCAGGAAGGGGAAACTTTATTGACGCATTCCTGGGGTCAGATACATCACATGATCACACTGACAGAACCACAGGCACATATACACAGGCAACAGAGCATGCACAATGTCGGCACTAGTACAGTGTATATCCACCTTTCGCAGCAATGCAGGCTGCTATTCTCCCATGGAGACGATCGGAGAGATGCTGGATGTAGTCCTGTGGAACGGCTTGCCATGCCATTTCCACCTGGCGCCTCAGTTGGACCAGCGTTCGTGCTGGACGTGCAGACCGCGTGAGACGACGCTTCATCCAGTCCCAAACATGCTCAATGGGGGACAGATCCGGAGATCTTGCTGGCCAGGGTAGTTGACTTACACCTTCTAGAGCACGTTGGGTGGCACGGGATACATGCGGACGTGCATTGTCCTGTTGGAACAGCAAGTTCCCTTGCCGGTCTAGGAATGGTGGAACGATGGGTTCGATGACGGTTTGGATGTACCGTGCACTATTCAGTGTCCCCTCCACGATCATCAGCGGTGTACGGCCAGTGTAGGAGATCGCTCCCCACACCGTGATGCCGGGTGTTGGCCCTGTGTGCCTCGGTCGTATGCAGTCCTGATTGTGGCGCTCACCTGCACGGCGCCAAACACGCATACGACCATCATTGGCACCAAGGCAGAAGCGACTCTCATCGCTGAAGACGACACGTCTCCATTCGTCCCTCCATTCACGCCTGTCGCGACACCACTGGAGGCGGGCTGCACGATGTTGGGGCGTGAGCGGAAGACGGCCTAACGGTGTGCGGGACCGTAGCCCAGCTTCATGGACAAGGTTGCGAATGGTCCTCGCCGATACCCCAGGAGCAACAGTGTCCCTAATTTGCTGGGAAGTGGCGGTACGGTCCCCTACGGCACTGCGTAGGATCCTACGGTCTTGGCGTGCATCCGTGCGTCGCTGCGGTCCGGTCCCAGGTCGACGGGCACGTGCACCTTCCGCCGACCACTGGCGACAACATCGATGTACTGTGGAGACCTCACGCCCCACGTGTTGAGCAATTCGGCGGTACGTCCACCCGGCCTCCCGCATGCCCACTATACGCCCTCGCTCAAAGTCCGTCAACTGCACATACGGTTCACGTCCACGCTGTCGCGGCATGCTACCAGTGTTAAAGACTGCGATGGAGCTCCGTATGCCACGGCAAACTGGCTGACACTGACGGCGGCGGTGCACAAATGCTGCGCAGCTAGCGCCATTCGACGGCCAACACCGCGATTCCTGGTGTGTCCGCTGTGCCGTGCGTGTGATCATTGCTTGTACAGCCCTCTCGCAGTGTCCGGAGCAAGTATGGTGGGTCTGACACACCGGTGTCAATGTGTTCTTTTTTCCATTTCCAGGAGTGTATGCAGGTCAGCAAGTAAGGCAGCTGCCATATGGCCAGCAGGGTTTATGGGGGATAACAACGAATCGTATTCCTCAGGCGAGTGGCTTTTGTAGGTACTCACGTGGTGTGGGGGTGCAGCCATGCCATTCTAGAACACGCGTAGGTAGAGTGAGCGCAGTTGTGCGGCGTAATGACCATTCTATGTTCACATTTACGAGGGTTGCACAGAAAATAGAATACCACATTTTTTTCTACAACAATTATTTATTGTATGTGAAGATAGTACCTGTTCTAGAAGGAAAAGCTGCCATTGATGGCCGTGCAGCTTCTCTACAATACATGATAATTAATTGAAGCCCTTAGCTGCCTACAGGTGTTGTTGATATACTTCGATGGGGACAGCTGAAAATGAGTGCCCCGACCGGGCCTCGAAACGGTGATCTCCTGCTTACGTGGCAGACACTCTATCCATCTGAGCCACCGAGGACACAGATGAATAGCGCTAATGCAGGGACTTGTCCCTTACACGCTTCCCTTGAGACCCACATTCCCAACTGTCCACAATCTACATACGAAATATTCCTAATAGATATTTGCCCATCCACGCATTACTTGCGCCAACTTAAGGTGACGATTCCCGTAAGAGTTCGGGCACCCTGTGCCCTTTCGCACAGACGAAGATGAATGGCCGGGTACCCGTTTAACTATACAGGGTGGCCCACTGATCGTGACCGGGCCAAATATCTCACGAAATAAGCGTCAAACGAAGAAACTACAAAGAACGATACTTGTCTGTCCGCAGCTCGTCGTCGTGCGGTAGCGTTCTCGCTTCCCGCGCCCGTGTTCCCGGGTTCATTCCCGGCGGGGTCAGGGATTTTCTCTGCCTCGTGATGACTGGGTGTTGTGTGCTGTCCTTAGGTTGGTTAGGTTTAAGTAGTTCTAAGATCTAGGGGACTGATGACCATAGCTGTTAAGTCCCATAGTGCTCAGAGCCATTATTGAAACTTGTCTAGCTTGAAGGGGGAAACCAGATGGCACTACGGTTGGAACGCTAGATGGCGCTGCCATAGGTCAAACGGATATCAACTGCGTTTTTTTTTAATAGGAACACCCCTTTTTACTACATATTCGTATAGTACGTAAAGAAATATGAATGTTTAAGTTGGACCACTTTTTTAGCTTTGTGATAGATGGCGCTGTAATAGTCACAAACATATGGCTCACAATTTTAGACGAACAGTTGTTAACAGGTAGGTTCTTTAATTTAAAATACAGAACGTAGGTATGTTTGAATATTTTATTTCGGTTATTCCAATGTGATACATGTACCTTTGTGAACTTATCATTTCTGAGAACGCATGCTGTTACAGCGTGATTACCTGTAAATACCAAATTCATGCAATAATTGCTCAAAATGATGTCCGTCATCCTCAATGCATTTGACAATACGTGTAACAACATTCCTCTCAACAGCGAGTAGTTCACCTTCCGTAATGTTCGTACATGCATTGACCATGCGCTGACGCATGTCGGTGGATCACGATGGCAAATAACCTTCAACTTTCCCTACAGAAAGAAATCCGGGGGCGTCACATCCGGTGAACGTGCGGGCAATGTTATGGTGCTTCGACGACCAATATACCTGTCATGAAGTATGCTATTCAATACCGCTTCAACCGCACGCGAGCTATGTGCCGGACATCCGTCATGTTGGAAGTATATCGCCGTTCTGTCATGAAGTGAAACATCTTATAGTAACATCGGTAGAACATTACGGCCGGCCGGAGTGGCCGTGCGGTTCTAGGTCTGGATCCGAACGACCGCTACGGTCGCATAATCGAATCCTACCTCGGGCATCGATGTGTGTGATGTCCTTAGGTTAGTTAGGTTTAATTAGTTCTAAGTTCAATTATTTATTGAACGATGTGAAGCATATTTACAAGAAGAAATGGTGTGTTTTCTACATTTCCTAGTTTTGCGCTTTAACTATTTAGCGTGCTATAGCCTTACTCCAGCGAGACACAAGAGCGCGTATTTCTAGTCGGTACCACTCCTTTTCCTGGTTACGAAGCCATTTCTTCACTCCTTCGTCATCCTTGAAGTGTCTTTCACGAATAACAAGTGGAAGTCTGAAGGGGCTAGGTCAGTGCTGTCGGATTGACACGATAACACAGTCCAGCCCTGTTTAATGATTTGTTCCCAAGTCTTCAAACTTGTGTGAGGTCGAGTGTTATCAAGTTGAATCAATCACCTGTGTTGTTACGGTACCGAAGCTACCGGAAGCGCTTCTTGAATTTGGTTAATGTATGAAGTTATCTTTTAGAATGAATGCTCCTGTCTCTTATCAGTACGAATGAGACATCAGCAAGTTGCAGTTTGTCAGCGGTGACAGCCGTGGTGGTGTCACCGGAACCTGTAAATCTTAGAGCTCGCATTCTCGTAATGGTTTCATCTCTTTGCCCAGCGAAGTACCGTCGACTGCGGCTGCTCCATAAATTGCACACAGACGTTTGTGAACGTTCTTAACACTTTCTTCGTCCACTGTGAGAAATTGGGCCCTTCACGAATTCCTCTTCTGTGCCAACCTCTTCATCTCAGAATAGAACTCGCATTGTACGTTCTCTGGTATTTGCTCGATATATATTCCAGTCTCTGTCTTCCTCTGCAGTTTTTACCCTCTGCAGCTTCCTCTAGTACCATGGAATTTATTTCCTGGTGTCAGCTGATGTCCTACCATCCTGTCCCTTCTTCTTGTCTGTGTTTTCCAGATATTCCTTTCTTCTCCAATTCTGTGAATAACTTCCTCACTGCTTGACCTATCAGTCCGCCTAATTTCCACATTCTTCTGTAGCATCACATCTCAAATGCTTCTATTTTCTTCCATCCCGTTTTTCCCATAGTCCATGTTTCGTTTCCATACGGTGCAGTGTTTCTGGCGAGGAATGTCAATTTTGTCAGTGCTAATCTGCTTTTTACGTCCCTTTGTCCGTCCATGATGGGTTATTTTGCTACCTAGGTAAAAGGATTCGTAAATTTCATTTACTTCGTGATCAGCGTTTCTCGCCGTTCTCGTTTCTGCTACTCCTAATTACTTACTTTGATTTACTCACAATTCATACTCTGTACCCATTAGACTATAAGTTCCATTTAGCAGATCCTGAAATTCTTCTTCGTTCCACTGAGGATACCAATGCCAACAGCGAATCTTATCTTTGATATCGTGTGACAATAAATTTTAATCCCACTGTTGAACTTTCTTTTATTTTCGTACTGGTTTTTTGGTGTATATAACGAACAATAGGGGTGAAAGACTAAATCCTTGTCTCACACGCTTTTTAATCAGAGCATTTCGCATTACTCTCTTGTTCTTCTACTCTTACTGTTCCCTCCTGGCTCTTGTACATATCGTATGTTACCCATCTTTCTCCATTGCTTACACTTATGTTTCTCAGAATTTCGAACATCTTGCACCATTTCACACAGTCGAACGCTTCTTCGAGGTCGACAAACCCTACGAACGTGTCTCGATTTCTCTCTAGTCTTGCTCCCATTATCGACCGCTGCATCAGAACCGCCCCTCTGTTGCCTTTACCATTCCTAAAGCCAAACTGATTGTTATCTAACAGATTCTCAATTTTCCGTTCTTCTCTATATAATTTTTCTCATCAGCTTGGATACATGATCTGGTAAGTTCATAGTACGATAATTCCCGCACTTCTCAGCTTTTGTAATCTTAGGAATTGTGTGGATGATGTTTCTCCGGAAGTCTGACGCTATATCGCCGCACTCATACATTATACACATCAACGTGAATAGTCGATTTGCTGCCACCTTCCCAACGATTTTAGAAATTCTGATGGAATGTTATCCATCCGCTCTGTATTGTTTCTTCCTAAGTCTTCCAAATTGTGATTCTAATATTGGAGCCTCTATGTGTTCTATATCGACTCCTGTTTCACGTTCAGTATACTATTTCCACTTGTCCGCTCTCTCCTCTACGTTTAACAGTGAAATTCCCATCTTGATGGTTAGCGTTTCTCATTCACAGCTACTTTTAAAAATAGTGTTTCTCAATTATAGCTACTTTCAAAACCCACAACACCAGAAACATTTTTTTTTTTTGTTCATCAGTACAACTTCAAGTTGGTTTATGTTTTCATAACAGAGTACACATGCACCGTATTAAGACATTAAGTCACGTTAACATATGTTCAAGAGCTAAGGTGGCTAAATCGGTACTAGTAGTGATTTATTTATTGTAGTTTAACAAACGACACAGGGTTTCTAGACAAAGGTTCAGGAAGCTCTAAAGGGGAACGCCTGTCGCCTCGGACATAATGCGATGCGGTGCAGCGATTACAAAAAACTGCATCGCGCTCAGAATATTACTCTCTTTAGTCCAAATGCCCGCGTCAAGCATGCAACAAAAAAAAAGAACCAACAAACATTTTGTAGCGTCTTAGTAAATAACAATTAATAACACAGAGTTCCTTAACATGCACAAAAATATAAAACATACTTCAACTATTAGAGACGATAAAAGAATACATCGTCATTTGATGCATCACTACAAAGTTCACAAATTATTTCGCGGCCGCCACATAAGAAAAATCCATTTTAATAAAGCAGCAGAATAGACAGTAGCTCCTAATGAAAGAGAGCTACGAGGCGCTGAAATATTTTCAAACACCCAATCTACAGGCCTACATAATGCTTTAGAGTGAGTAAAGGTATGGACTGAGGATCGGCATATTTGTGCGATTACAGTGTTTAAAATGATGTGGTCTCCGGCTCGCTGAGTTCCTGATGGAGTTCGAGAACTTGGAGAAATGTTGTACAACCGTGTTCGTGGAGTTTAACTCTGAAATGCAGTCTGGCGTGAACTGTGAAATTTCATCATAGATTCGTTCACTTATCGACAACCAATTATTCCGACTTTTAACGTTGAACAGCGATTCGCACTTGATGCATTCTTAATCGAGATCGTGAATCAATCTCTGGCTACACTGACAATATTAAGCAAAGGTCCGAGAAACATTTTAACTACAGAACAGTACCCAGTTTTTGTTAAGAACATTTATTCATTTCTTCAGTCATAATCCTACCTGAAATCAAATGATGTTATAGTAGGTTAACAGACCAGTAACACGGTAATGCGACATGTCCCCAGACAAATACGAAGCCAAGTAACTAGAAATCGGTCACGTTCTTATTGAAGCCTTTTTACATAAGGAGATAATGTGTAAGGAGAGAGTTTAGCATGGCACGAACTCAAGTGTTCACATTATTGGAGAAACTCTGTAATGGGAAAGATATAATATCCACACTGTTTAGCGCGATTCAGCAGAGAAATTTTATAGGAGAATTCGTGTTGGGTCAGTTCGTTTTCTTTCCTTCTGGACAATAAACAGTTATATTATTCATTTAAGTTGTTGGTCAGGGATTTGTATAACCTAGTCTAGTTGTGCCACATGAAGTGATACATAATGAGTGCGAAACTTGAAGTAGAGTACAGACTCATAAATTGTAACCCGTTTTAAATATTGATACTAACATATCTAATACACTGTTAGCTTAGTGACGCTTCCTGTTACACAGAATGTGTATTAGGTTGTATCTAGCGGTTGTACGTAATCAGTTCAACAGACTGTTGATAATTCTGGCATGAGGTGGTTCAAGTTTGTTTTGAGCTCTGCAGAAGTACATACACTATATGATCGAAAGTATGCGGACAGCCCCAAAAACACACGTTTTTCGTATCAGGGGCAGCCACCTACTGCCAGGTACTCCATATCAGCGATCTCGGTAGTCATTAGACATCGTGAGAGAGAGAATGGGGCGCTCCGCGGAACTCACGAACTTTGAAAGTGGTCACGTGATCGGATGTCACTCGTGTCATACGTCTGTACGCGAGATTTACACACTCCTACATATCCCTGGGTCCACTGCTTCCGATATGATAGTGAAGTGGAAACGTGAAGGGACACGTACAGCACAAAAACGTACACGTCAACCTCGTCTGTTGGCTGACAGAGATCGCCGACAGCTTAAGAGGGTTGTAATGTGTAATAAGCAGACATCTATACAGACCATCACACACGAAGGGAGGTGAGAAAACTCTTCATGCCACTACATGCCAAACGACGCCTCATCTCGTGTAAGCAGCGTAAACATTGGATGATTGAACAGTGCAGAAACGTTGTGTAGAGTGACGAGTCACGGTACACAATGTGGCGATCCGATGGCAGGATATGGGTATGGCGAATGCCCGGTGAACATCATCAGCCATCGTGTGTTCAAAATGGTTCAAATGGCTCTGAGCACTATGGGACTTAACTGCTGTGGTCATTAGTCCCCTAGAACTTAGAACTACTTAAACCTAACTAACCTAAGGACATCACACACATCCATGCCATCGTGTGTAATGCCAAAAGTAAAATTCGGGGGCGGCGGTGTTATGGTGTGGTGTATTATTTATGGAGGGGGTTTGCAGCCGTTGTTGTTTTGCGTGGCACTATCACAGCACAGGCCTAGATTGATCTTCTTGGTTGGCACTGTTGAAGAGCAATTCGGGGATGACGATTGCATCTTTCAACACGATCGAGCACCTGCTCATAATGCACGACCTGTGGCGGAGTGGTTACACGACAGTAACATCCCTGTTATGGATTGGCCTGCACAGAGTTCTGACCTGAATGCTACATAGATTTGGGATGTTTTGGAACGCCGACTTCGTGCCAGGCCTCGCCGACAGAGATCGATACCTCTCCTCAGTACAGCACTCCGTTAAAAATGGGCTGCCATTGCCCAAGAAACCTTCCAGCACCTTATTGAACATAAGCCTACGAGAGAGGAAGCTGTCATCAAGGCTAAGCGTAGGCCGGCACCATATTGAATTCCAGCATTACCGATGGAGGGCGCCACGAACTTGTAAGTAATTTTCAGTCGGGTGTCCTGATACTATTGAAAACATAGTGTATCTGTTTGTGACGCTAGGCATTAGTACTTTTGTAGGTAAGTCTGGTGTATATTTCATTTTATTTATTCACAGATTTTCTATACGTTTAATTACCGTTTTAAAACATAGACTTACTGCATTTCATACACCACATCAGTTGATACTCACGTAATTAATATCATATTGGGGAGAAACACTAATCTTTTAACCCGAATAAAAACGTGAATTTTACTTATATAAGTACTGTTATATACTTACTGTTATTGTGTAATTAGTACTATTGTCGGAATGTAATTTTTCTTATAAAATTATAATTTTATCAGATGGCTTCACGTGAGAAATATAGTTCATTAGACGGACACGAATGATACGTCCTTTACAGTGAATGTGCAAACTCTAATTTTAGCTGGGTATAAAGGAGTAATCACGCTTTTCTTTCCTTCACACAGCACTCAAACGCTACAGCACCTAGAAGTTGAACTTTTTACGCCACTTGCAGATTACTACCACAAAGAAGCAGAGGAATGGCTTCGTACCAATCCTGAAAGCTACATTAATCAGGAAATGATTGATTAGCTGTTAGGAAAATCATATGGCGGGGCTGCGATCGTACATAATGCTATTGTTGGCTTCTCCAAATCTGGAATTTGGCCACTGGATCCACACATTCTTAAGGATCGTATTTCGTGGCGACTAAATCCAATCCAGAGTTAGTAATTGGAAATGAGGGAGAAGAAATGAGTGAACAGACAAGTCAACAACTCCGAGGAACATAAAAAAACTAACGGAAATTATGCTCTCCCAAATCCTTCCATTCCTAACAATAAATGTGGAGTAGAGGAGTGTCAGTAGGCCCACAGGATACATCTCGTATCCCGACTCCACAAAAAAGAAGAATACGAAGGACAGCCACGTCATCTGCTGTTGTGAAGACAGGAAGTCCTTACAAGAGGCTCCTCCTTAGTAAAGAATATCAGACTAAAAAAATTGGTCTAGCGAAATAAAAATTGGATAAAGAAAATGTGACACTACGTCAACGAAGTGCTTCTGCAAGATCTGTGAAGTTGACTGGGAAGAAGTTCCTGAAATGCTGTACATCTGTTCCTCTCCTGTGTCTGAAAGTAAGTGCGAAGGAATAGTTTTATTATAGCTGCAAACCTGAATGTATAACTAGCGCTTAAGCTGTTCCGTGTGAGGGAAATATGTTTGCTAAAGTGTTACGAATGACTACTGGTTACAAATAACAATTGGTCGTACTCACCATATATCTCTATTTCTTGCTATGGATGCGAAAATCTTTGTGGTACAATTTACAGCCAGCAGCTGTGGCCGAGTGGTTCTAGGCGCTTCAGTCTGTAACCGCACGACCGCTACCGTCGCAGGTTCGAATCCTGCCTCGGGCATGGATGTGTGTGCCGCACGCCGCATGAAAATCTGTCGGAAACGTAAGTGGTTAATCTTCGTAACCCATCATGTGAGTAAGTGTCGGCAATAACAAATACTCACAAGACTAATAAGCTTCACGACCACAACAGCAGCGCTACATCCTAGCAACGTCAATATTACCCGAAAGAGGGAATCGTCGCCATGTCCAGACCACACTGCATACCTGTTCGCAGTGCATTTATATCCAGAAACGAATTTAGATGTTTGCCGCAGAATCAACTCGACGCACGGCTGTCCATATATCTCCATCCCGCAAGGAAGAGGGGGACAGAGTTTTCGCTTATTAGGAAAAAGCTGTCACATACACGAAAATGGACCAGTGTCACAGAATATGGTCGACGGTATTAACACTGTTACAGGGTCCGAAGCCAGATGCATTCATATTGTGATTTTCATTCAGAGACAGAGAGTAATTTTCCACGTTTACACGAGAGCTACTATTTGTTTCATAAATCTTGTCACGTGCTGAATGTTAGGCTGCCTGTACCAGAAACTAGATAGCGATTCCCACATGGCCAGCAATTACCACATCACCTCCATCAAGGCACTATAGTTATACACTGAAGAGCCGAAGAAACTGGTACACCTGCCTAATATCGTGTAGGGCCCCAGCGGGCACGCGGAAGTGCCGCAACACGACGTGGTATGGACTTCACTAATATCTCAAGTAGTGCTGGAGGGAACTGACACCATGAATCCTGCAGGTCTGTCCATAAATCCGTAAGAGTACGAGGGGATGGAGGTCTCTTATGAACAGCACGTTGCAAGGCATCGCAGATATGCTCAGCAGTGTTCATGTCTGGTGCGTTTGGTGGCCAGCGGAAATGCTTAAACCAGAAGAGTGTACCTGGAGCCTCCCTGTAGCAAATTCTTGAAGCGTGTGTCGCATTGTCCTGCTGGAATTGCCTAAGTCCTTCAGAATGCACAATCGACATGGATGATGCAGGTGATCAGACAGGATGCTTACGTACGTGTCACATGTATCTAAAGCATCAGGGGTCCCATATCACTCCAACTGCACTCGCTCCGCACCATCACAAAACCTCCACAGCTTGAAAAGCCCCCTGCTGAAATTCAGGGTCTACATCTACATCCACATTCATACTCCGCAAGCCACCTGACGGTGTGTGGCGGAGGGTACCTTGAGTACCTCTATCGGGTCTCCATTCTATTCCAGTCTCGTGTTGTTCGTGGAAAGAAGGATTGTCGGTATGCTTCTGTGAGGGCTCTAATCTCTCTGATTTTATCCTCATGGTCTCTTCGCGAGATATACGTAGGAGGGAGCAATATACTGCTTGACTCTTCGGTGAAGGTATGTTCTCGAAACTTTAACAAAAGCCCGTTCCATGGATTCATATGGTTGTCTCCATACCCGTACACATCCATCCGCTCAATACAACTGGAAACGAGACTCGTCCGACCAGGAAACATGTTCCCAGTCATCAACAGTCCAATGTCGGTGTTGACAGGACCAGGTGAGGCGTACAGCTTTGTGTCGTGCAGTCATCAATCGTACACAAGTGGGCCTTCGGCTCGGAAAGTCCATATCGATGATATTTCATTGAGTGGTTCGCACGCTGACACTTATTGACGACCCAGCATTGAAATCTGCCGCAATTTGCGGAAGTGTTGCACTTCTCTCACGTTGAACGATTTCTTTCTGTTGTCGTTGGTGCCATTCTTGCCGGATCTTTTTCCGGCCGCAACGATGTCAGAGATTTGATATTTTACCAGAATACTGATATTCACGGTACACTGAAATGATCGTACGGGAAAATACCCGCTTCATCGCTACCTCGAAGACTTAAATCTCGATGACCTGCCATTGTAGCAGCAGTAACCGATCTTATAACTGCGCCAGACACTTCTGTCTGTTTACATATCTCTGTATTTGACTAGGCATGCCTATACCAGCATTTTTGGCGCTTCAGTGTAAATGCCTAGCATGAAGCTGGGTACAAGATGACTGTTGCAAATAAACAAGAAACGTCAAGTGCTTTTTGAAGGCATATTTTCAATGCTTTCCGTTTTCCATCACGGGAGTCAGCAAATCCGGTATCCCACCATATCATATGGAGACGCAGGTGACTTACGCAGCTTTCACTGGCGGTCTTTTTATTTTCTAGGCTGCGCAAGCATACATTGCGCCGAACTCAGATGGACAAAGGAAAAATTAACCTTGAGAGGCCATTTCATTCTTCTTGACGGAGGCCCTAAATGAAGATCTCTATAGACGGTATAAGCAACTCGGATGAACGTCGACATTGTTCAGCGATTTAGCTGTTAAAAAAGAAAACTAAGAAATTGGGGTATTTGGGGATTTTGACTGCATCAGCGCACTTGAGACATATTCAGTATCGTGGCCAGGAAAGTTCCATTACTATCTTACAGTTGGAAAAATTTTCTTATCAAACAGAAATTTACTGTCAGACTAGAGGGAAAGGCTCGAATCTTGGTTGTAAAGAAAATCTGCATCGCCAATGTTTGGCCAGTGAGAGCAGGGGAAGTGGAGCGGTGTCAGGTTTCTGATATCCCGTAATATGGTTATTGCAATTACCCGAATTGGGTGTGGTCATGATCGTGAACAGTTAAAATTAATTTTTCGCGGTTTGCAATAAAGTCTGCCTATTTGTGCTGCTCGCTAAAAAGGAGAGACATGGCAAAACCATCACACTATGCTGTTCTGGTTAAATGTTGTGAAATTATAAGACTGAACCGTTTGTTGATTCGTATCGATACCTGGCCCGCGTCAAACTCACCGATACTTTTATCGCAGGGACGGGTTCACCGGCGTACCGCCAGGGGCAGCGTAGCCGCAGGCCCAGCGGGTTTAACTGTACGAGCGCTCTGTGCTGGCCGGATGTTTTTGTTTGCTGTTCCGCAAGTTTGTTCATTGAGGATGGAGATCCGATTCATTGTGCTACAGATGGTGAGCCATAATTATGAAATGTGTACCTACGACAGTCGATGATTTATTGCTACCCGCTGACTTCTCGTTAGTATGTTCTCCTCTTCAGAATCGCCTTGTCTCTCATTTCTACGGCTTCGGCACGTGGATGCCTAACTGCCAAAACTTACTACCCAGCCAATATCCGATGCCGAAAGGAATTGGTGAGCACCTTATGTTAAGTGTGACTACAGTACCGGTTGTGATCCACGAAAAGCACTGTTCCTTGAGAGGAACGTAGTTAAAGAATTTTAATTTGGTGACTCGGGAGTAAAGTCGTCTGGCTGGTATTACTGACTGTTACATTTATCGTAGTCCTCAGTATGACCAACATTCCGAGTTGACAGAATATGCTCGAGCTATTCCTAAGTCTTCCTGTACAAAACAAAACTTTGGTAACCTGAAACGCTCTTACTATTTGTTTCAATCATGGCATAAAAAGAATTAATCGTTTTTAAGCATTGCGTTTCTCCTTTGAAGGCAGATGTTTTAAGACTCTCATAAAATATTATACTTTTTGAATCGCTTGTTCCTTTTTAAACATTCCTGGGTCAAATTGATACAGCTTTTTTTAAATTCAAGGTTATCGAGTCAAAATATTTTGAAACTCATGTTGTTCACAACTCAGACCTGAAGCGGCCTTAGGTTTCGGTGTGCAAGGCGTAACTCAAATGGTTCAAATGGCTCTGAGCAGATTGGGACTTAAAATCTGAGTTCATCAGTCCCCTAGAACTTAGACCTACTTAAACCTAACTAACCTAAGGATATCACACACATCCATGCCCGAGGCAGGATTCGAAAGTGTGACCGAAGCGGTCGAGCGGTTCCAGACTGTAGCGCCTAGAACCGCTCGGCCACACCGGCCGGCGCAAGGCGTAACTCATTTCTTTTGTTGACATTTTGTGGCTGTGTTGTTTTCGTTTTGACCCTGAGTGTGTTTTGGAGTACCAATGAAGGGCCCATCATGTGATTTAATACTGTTAACAGTTTTATTGTTTATGTATAAACTGGGCAGTTTATAAACTCATCTACTGAATAATTTACAATTGCTGTGAAACTTGTAAATTCTGTTAATATTGATACTCTGCTTTGTCGTAGGATTTAAAAAACATACGTACGAAATTTTAAATTTCTCTGAAATATTTAAAAGTGTTATTTGAAGTGTCATTCTGATTGTGTGATTCATTAATAACTTGATTCTCGTATATCGTCGGTTTTGCGAGAAGGCAACATAATACTTCTTTGTTAATTGAAGTGTTACCTAACCGAGGAGTACAATCGCTCATCATTGTTAGTATTGATTGAATGCCTCTGAGACGAATAAACGTTGTAAGAAAGTGTTGCTTCATTGCGGGTATGTGGAGCGCAGCACCTTACCACTTCCCTCTTACGTCAGAGGTACTCCGTCACGCATTTTGAAGAAATTTGGCTGAGGCAAGACATTACAAATAACAACAGCGACGTAGCAGTGTTCGACACAGTTTGCGTAGCAAAGCGTGAAATGAAAAGACCAACATACCCCTTTCTAATTGTATCAACACAAACACACAGTGATTATTACATAGCAAACACAGAAATTTAACTCATTGGTCATACAAAGGCATTAGCAAATATTTGTTAATTATTATGCCACCGTAGTCAAATGTGGTGGCCTTTTAATTTAATATGCTATATTTACATGAACCATGACTGTTGCCGTTGGTCGAAGGCTTGCGTTACTGAGAGACACTGATAGCCGTACTGCTGATGCAACCACAGCGGAGAGGTATCTGTTGAGAGGCCAGACAAACCTTTGGCTCCTGAAGAGAGATAGCAGTCTTTTCCGTAGCTGGAAGGGCAACAGTTTGGATGATTGACTCAGCTGGCCTTGTAACATCAATCAAAACGGCCTTGCTGTGCTGGTTCTGCGAAGGGTTCATAGCAAGGGGAAACTAGAGCCGTAATATTTCCCCAGTGTATATACCTCTTCTGTATGTTTAAATGATTATGTCATCCTCTTGCATAAAAAATTCTGGAGGTAAAATAGTCCCCCTTCGGATCTCCAGGTGGGTATCACTCACGAGGATTTCGTTATCAGGAGAAACGAAAGTGGCTTTCTATGGATAGGAGCATGGGAGCATGAAATTTCAGGTCCCTTATTGGGGATTGTATGTTAGAAGATTTAAAAAGGGAAATGTATAGTTTAAATATAGTGGGAATGAGTGGAGTTCGATAACAGGAGGAACAGGACCTCCGATCAGGTGAATACAGAGTTATATACATATATAAATCCTATAGGAGTATGCAGAAGTGTACATGATAATGAACAAGAAAATAGCAATGCAGGTAAGCTACTGTGAACAGCATAGTGAGCGCATTATTGTAGCCAAGATAGAAGCGCGAGCCCATCACAGTAGTACAAGTTTATACGTCAAATAGCTCCGAAGATGAAGGAGAGACTGACGAAGTATATGATGAGATAAAAGAAATTATTGACATAGTTAAGGGAGACGAAAACTTAATAGTCGTTGGCGACTGATATTAGATAGTAGAGAAACAAAGAGAAGGAAAAATAGTAGGTGAACATGGACTGAGGGAAAGGAATTATAGAGGAAAAGCACCTGATACAATATTCCACTTAGAATTCTCTCGAAGCGTCATCATCGTTAACATGGAGACACCGAAATGTTTCAGATTGATTATATAATGGTAGGGCAGAGATTTTGGAACCTGATTTTAAACTGTAATACATTTCCAGTGGCAGGTGGCGACTCTAAACAAAATTTATTGGTAACTAACTGTAGATTAAACTGGAGGAATTGCAAAAAGGTAGGAAGTTAAGGAGATGAGGCGTGGATAAATTGAGAGAACCACAGGGTTTGATGAGTTTCAGAGGAAGCATTACGGAACGACTGACAAAAAAATGCAAAGGAATACAGAAGGAGAAGAATGGATAGCTTTGAGATATGAAATAGAGAAGGGAGAAGAGGATGAAATGGCTGAAAAGATGAAACCTAGAATAAATACTTGGGTAACGCTAGAAATATTGAATTTAAATGACGAAAGGAGAAAATATTAAAACGCATTAAATGAAGCAGCTGAAAGGGAACACAAAATGTCTTAAAAATGAGGTTGACAGGAAGCGCAAAATGGCTAAGCAGGAATAACTGAACGACAAATGTAAGGATTTAGAAACATTTTTCAGTAGGGGAGAGATAGGCACCACCAGAGGAAAATTAAAGGGGCCTTTGGAGAAAAGAGAAGCAGCTGAATGAATATCAAGAAATTACATGTAGAAACCATCGCAAGCAAAGAAGGGAGAGTTGAAATGTGGGAGGAGTGTCTAGAGCGTCTACGCGAGAGAAATGCACTTGATTGCAATATTATCGAAGTGCAAGAGGTCGTAGATGAAGATGAGGTGGGAAATATGATACTGCGAGAAGACTTTGACAGAGCACCGATGACCTAATTCGAGCGAAGACCCTGGGACTAGAACACATTTCGTTACAACTATTGATGCCCTTCGGAGGGCCAGCCCTGACAAAACTCTTCCATCTGGTAAGCAATACGTATGAGACGGTCGAAATAGTTTCAGTCTTCAAGAAGAGTATAGTAACTACTACTCCAAAGTAAGCAGGTGCTGACAGGTGTGAATATTACCGAACTATCAGGTTAATAAATCGTGGTTGCAAAATACTAACACGAATTCTTTACAGAAGAATGATTTGGATGCCAGAGAAACCCAGGAGACATGAGGCAGTACTAACCCTACGACTTATGTTTGGAGATTTGTTAAGAAAAGGTAAACATATGTTTATAGCATTTGTAGACTTAGAGAATGTTTCTGAACCCGTCGATTGGAGTATACTCCATTTGAAATTCAAGAAGAAGCAGGGATAAAACACAGGGAGCGAAAGGGTATTTACAACTTGTACAGAAACCAGACAGCACTCATAAGAATTGACAGGTATGAATGGGAAGCAGTGGTTGGGAAGGGAGTGAGACAGGTTTGTAGTCCATCGCCTGCGTTATGAAAACTGTACATTGAGCAAGCAGTGAAGGAAACCAAAGAAAAATTTTGAGTATGAATTAAAGTTCAGGAAGATGAAATCAAAAGTTTGAGTTCTGTCGACGATATTGTAATACTGTCAGAGACCACAACGGACTTGGGACAGTACCAAAACAATGACAATGGAACTAGTCGAATGAAATCAGGTGATACTAAGGGAATTACATTAGGAAGCCAGACATTGAAAGTAGTAGATGAGTTTTGCTGTTTGGGCAAAAAAATTAGCGATGATGGCCAGTGTAGAGAGAATATAAAGTAAAGATCGGCAATGACAAGAAAAGCGTTTCTGAAGAAGAGAAATTTGTTAACATCGAGTACAGATTTTTCAGAAAGAAATTTTTGAAGGAATTTATATGAAATTTAGCCATATATGGAAGTGAAACATGAGCGATAAAAACTTTAGACAAGAAGAGAGTAGAAGCTTTTTAAATGTGGTGCTACAGAAGAATGCTGAAGATTAAATGGGTAGAGCATATAATTAATGAGGAGTTACTGAACAGACTGTGGAGAAAAGAAATTTGTGGCACAATCTGACTAAAAGAAGGTATCGGTTGATAGGACATACGGTGAGACATCAATGGAACATCAAAATAGTACTGGAGCGAAGTGTGGGGGTACAAAAGACAAAGAGATGAATACGGTAAGCAGGTTCAGTAGGGCGTAGGTTGCAGTAGTTATTCGGATATGAAGAGGCTTGCACAAGATTGAGTAGCATGGAGAGCTCCATCAAACCAACCTTTGGACTGAAGACCACAATAACAAAAAACAACAGTAAAGCGTTTTGTGAGGTGACGGTATGATTGTCATAATAGTAATCATTAGTCATAGGAGAAAACTGGAATTGTTGTAAATATTGTTCGCAGTCTTTTACGAGAGTCTGGCAACAATTTCTGTGTTCAGCCAGCAAGCGATGGGGGACGTACTGACCACAGTAGCCAGCCTGCAAGTCCACATTCTTGTCCTGTCCACTGAAAGAAATGTTTCTTTTCTCTACTTGCACAGCGGGATCAGGACTATGATTGTAAATGAAGAATTTCAGTTCTAATTGATACATGTATTTGTTAATGTTTCACATGCAAAACACAGTAATATTAATTATGTTCATACTGACAGTAAATCTCTCTATCCTAAACAGCACTATGAGTAGTTCAGAGGCGACCTCAATGGTAAGTTCCTACTAAACTGTCTTTCGCCCTGACTACTGATAATCAAAATAAATGCTCGCCACAAAAGTAGAAAACAATTCTCACCAATTGCCACGCACATTTGTGAACCTTACGGGCGGCACATTGACAGTACTTTTGCGAAATCTAAGCGATCCAGGACGGTGTACAGTCCTCGCGAGTTCACTGTCTGTTATTACTGAAAATAAGCTTTTTAACAGCCTGTCTCTGACGTCATCCGTGGCAGCGCGCGTTCCATTTGACAGAGGAGGATCTTACGGTGGCTGTGTGCGAAGTGAATCCTAGTGTTGCTTCTCGGGCTGTATTTATATATGTGGCGCAGCGGACAGCCAAGGGAACACCTGCTGTCATCCGCCCCATGCACACGGTAGCACTCTCTGAACGGAAGCTTTCTCGGACATACAATATTTAATAACAATGTTATGAATCAATTTAGAATCTTCGTAATTTTTTCAAGCATGTAGTTAAGTTGGTTAAAATCACACAAAACGTTTTAGCCCACTTGCATTAAAACTTTGCCTTCTAGAATTTTTGAACGGAACTGGCAGTAGAACATAACCTCTTGAACTACAACTTTAAGAGACTTTCTATCGGTTGTTATTAACATCAAGGTCGTAAAACTTATTATTTAATAGATTTCATCACATGCTGTAACCAAAACTTTCTAGCATCAATATAACAGATACTTAATCTACTACGAATTAGGACGTTTGTGTTCCAAATTTCGTTTTTACTAAATTACTTGAAAACTCACATTTCTAAGTCTATTATTTAATGCCTTCAATTTTTCTTAAACCGTGGATTCTGACGAAATTGTTGACCTAATCAGTTTAAGACTTGATAGTTTAAACATTATTACATTAAAGCATATGTTGACAAAGTTTGAAAAAACAACTTTAACTTTTAATTTTATTCGTAATTATGGTGCAATAGTTGTATGCTAGGCACAGACGCGTTATGGTGACGTGGCGCTACTAGCAGTGAACTGCGGCAAGTCTCGGAACACTCGCTCACGTGTGTATCTCTCAAACGACACAGCGCTTGTTTCGCCACAGTTTGTAACTCTCTTCTTATTTATCGTGTAATGAAAAGCTGGCATTATTGAATTGTTGGCATACTCCTACACTTCTTCTTAAGATTTACAAGTAGCGTTACTATTCCAGGGGGAAACCTGGACAATGAAATTGTGCAATAAGACAGAGTACATGCAAAGTTGAATTTCAGAAGTGTTCGATTATATGATACGTAAAAAGTTGTCTCTTTGTGAGAATGAAGAGTTATAATGCTTATTGGCTTTTCGATTTGCGAGAGCAGCGTTGATCACCATCGAGTTTCTGAAATACATAACAGAGCCAGGTAATTTCCTCATCAGTTTTGCTTGCGGTCTTCAGCAACAGTTTCTGTGCAGGCTGACCACCATAGCAACCATGTTGGATCCCACGTGGACATAATACCGCTCCAAATTTTGTTCACGGCCGTTCTCTCATTAAGCTTCTTGAGCACTGATCGAGCACACTTCACACACTTAAAACCGTAAATACAATCCAAAATATTTACACACCGATTCAAAGATGAAAAATGTTATGTATAACTACAATTAGTTTACATTTCTTCCAACAGAAGACAAGAAATTCTGAACGTCAGTTGACAAACATCGCTATAACCGGAGAACAAGAATTGTGTTACGTACTGTAAAGCAAGAAAAATTAAACAGAAATGGGAAGCTGTATCCTTACTGCTTGTATCATCATCATCTTCTTCTTCATCATCATCAACATTATCAACAACAACATTAGCACAAAACTACAAGATACTCGCGCTCGCCTTAATCAACTATGTGAAAAGAAATACATCCTTGATACTTGACATCTATCCCAGTTTTGTCAACTAGAATCGCTGGAAACAGTCCATGACTTATACTTTTATCTATTTTTTGACAAGATAAGCCATTGCAAGTTTGTGTCCGACTGCGCTGCAATAACAGCATCGCTAAATCACGTTCACCAGAAAAATTTCACTTACTGTTAGGGTTCGAATTAGGAAGAGCCGTAGTACTCCAATCCAATACTGCTGTCGCTGCCATAGCTCGTTCGCCTAGCTGCTCATAGGCGCAGCCGATCCAAAGTGTAAAGGCATCAGAATAGGCCTCTTCTACCGCCAGGTGATGGAACCGACCGCTTTATCACATTTGCTATCAAAATTCTGATCAAAGCACAACAAAATTATTGTCAGATAGAGGCTCTGACGTTGTGTTCGTAGCAAAGCAATTTTTTAAAAATTTATATCTCGTGAAGTTCACCTTATTACCGAAAACCAGCCGTTGTTCGTCATTTCAGACCCTTGATTAAGACACCTCGGATCATACGACTTAATGTCTGTACTGATTGTGCTCATACTGGTGTATTAAGAAATACTTCAGCACCTCACACTGAAGCAGGCAAATGACGAAACTTTGCATAACTATCGTGCGATATACTAAGAGTTTTCAATATTGACGGCAGTCATGCGCTGTCAATGTTACCATTTCAAAGTCTTATTGATCTTAATGAAGGATTAGATGCTAAACAAATAAGCTGAATACCGATTCCCCTTCCTGCAATAGTTCTCTTTGACTCTGTCTGCAGTAAGACCGTTAATTTTCATTGGGACATCATATATGTTCTCATACTCGGACAGCACAGAATTACCCACCAAGGAAGTGTTATTGCTCGTGATATTTACAGGTAATGGTGTGAAATAGTTTATCTATGGAACTTACGCTCGTTTCATCTAATCATTTCATAATGAATCGTTGGGGTTCGGTGGAAATATGGACTTACTAAGTGAACCTATATTTTAATGAACGTATTGAATTATGATTTAGACCAGATGATGGTACCTAACGTGGCATTTCTTTTATAGGTGATGCAGTTTGTTTCCTATTTTGAAGTCCACATTCCGACATAAGCCTTGATTGGCTTTATGATTGTACTACAGTGCTTATTAAAATTTCAGATCCATCCTAGTGCACAGTATATGTTAGCAAACAGGACCCACGCCAAGATGTATTACGTACTTCTGCAGCAGGAGGGTTTATTGTAACCAACAACGATAAGCATATTCTAGAGGTTGCCGAGTGGATGGCTCTCGTAAACACTATTTGAAATCAAGCTTACCCATTGCAGATGTTTAACAGCCCGTGACTGCTGATTCGATATAAACACAGAAAAATGTAACCAGCTACTTTTTTTGAATAGTTATTTATTCCATAAACCGATTTTTGAATCTTTCAACTTCAGATGGTGCACAGGACAAAACTATTTCAAAGCCTAATCCTGGATGCTGCCGTCGTGACAAGAACATGAAACATGTGTTATCAACTCTTCATAACAATGTAAGCTTACAGATGGATATTAACAACAAAGCCTCCCATACAGTCGTAGTAAGTACAAAATTCAATTCTGGATCCGAATCGGCATATAAAAATACTCATTGCGATGTATTAAATCATGTCCCATCTTCTTGATACAGAGCCAGCACCCAGTATTACGTTTTGAAACAGTCATGTAATTTCTTGTGCAACTTCTGAGAATGAACCTGAAAAGGTTCGAAAACAAGTTTATGGAATAAGTAAGTATTTGAAAAAAGTGAGTAGGCCCATTTTTCTGTATTTATAAGTTTCAAAACATTTTATTGGTAATACCCATGGCATGTACCATGGTAGATGCCTCTACGCAAGCGGTAAAAAATTCCGTGACACAAAATGACTGCCACGTATCACAGTCAGAGGCAAAGATCACCAATTTACGACGGCTTTTTTACCAGAATTATTTACTAGAAACTAATTAAGAAATAACACGTCCCAATACTGCTCTTGCATCCATACCCACGTTGAGAAACAAGATGGTAAATGCTGAATACCATCCAGGCAGAGACAAAGGGTGATGAGTTAACACATTTGGATGTGTCCTGACCCACTCAGAACGAGAGCAAGAGCCCATTTTTTATATTATGAGACTTCTCCGATGATTATATCCCCTTATCTTTAGGCAGCTATCCCACTCTCAGCCTTTGTTCAAACCTTGAGATGAGTTACGATTTCTAGAATCCTAAGAATATGGATGCAAGTAATCATTATCAAGATGAGCGGTACCCGAATGGTGAACCCACAAACTACGCCTATAATTCAAGTGACACTATAATGTAGCAAAGAACATTGGCATACCGATTAAAGAGGAATCCACACTATTCCGTGAAAAGTCTAACATGCAGGCAACCATTCCACTCTTTGCTGGTTTGAGTAGAAGAAACTATCTCATCCGTGGATGTCGATGTAAAGGCTCCATCAGCATCAACCTAAGACATCAAGACGGTGGGTGATACTGATTGTCCAGAAATTTTCATCTATCATCTACGTCTGGAAAAGACGCGCTATTCGCAGTCTTATTCGCTCTACGACGAATTTGGCACCATACAAGAACCGAGGTGGCATACTTCCCGCGACTGAGCTCCAGACGAAGAGTTACATGGTAGACGAAAACAACCTGACCTATCAGAAGAATTAACGCCATCTGCACAAACCATATAAAAGACAACCATCCGTCAGTAGAAATAGATGCCGTTTCGCCGTATCACGTCATCTCGTGAAACTGCAGTTTTCCAACGTGTACAAGCTACTCACTCAATCGACGCCTTCTAATGCTTTCAACGCCAGTTCACCAGCCGATCTCCAGCTAGTTATCAGCTTCACCGTGTGACTAGCTTCCTTGTCAGTTCTCTGGGTGTTGGATACCTCACCGCTAACAAAATTCTCCTTAGCAGCACCTTCCTCGAGATGACTGGGTGTTTGTGTTGTCCTCATTATTTCATCATCATTCATGAAAGTGGCGAGATTGGACTGAGCAAAGGTTGGGAGTTTGTACGGGCGCTGGTAACCGCGCAGTTGACCGCCCCACAAACCAAACATCATCATCATCATCATCATCGTCATCATCATCATCCTTAGCAGCACTCATGTTCGCTGTTTTACTTGCTATACGACAATGAACAAATAAGGAATAAGAGCTAACTCTGTGTTACTACAATTATCTGTTCGTGCCTAACACAAACAATCCGATGCATTATTACGTGGTTGAAATCCTTTTCCTCATGTCAGCATCGCAAAAAAATTATCAAACATTTGTTGAAAACGTTATATTTATCTATACATATATGCAGTAAAATGGAGATTTAGCCGCATGTTTCTCCTTTTGCGTACCTAGCCGGTCATGCCAGCACGCACCAAGCACATTATTCTTGCCAGAGATTGCATGTAGCAGCGAGCTGGCTGAGATAGCGCCACGCCGAGACTTTGTGGCAGTGCAACACAGTGACTGGGGATCGGCAGTAAGGTGTGGGAATGGCGACTTTAACCCTCGTAGTACAGAGGGGGAACAGGGAGGGGGAGGCAGTTGGAGTACTTAACGCCCACCTTTCAAAAATATGATAATCTAGTCACTTATTTCATGTGTTAAAATTTTTAAATAAATATTTATTGTTTTTAATGACTCCTTCTACCAGATTCCATAACTGTTTAAAATTTTTCACTGACACTTTGTTCACTTTCCCCAGTGAGTACTGTATTCAATACCTCCAGGCTCTGGAACCTACTTACACATCAGTACCTCATTAAAACATGTGTTGTTATTTTAAGACAATAAGAATTTAGGAATTTCTTTTAAAAAACTTTGGGTTGGTATAAATCCTCCCCTTCCTCTTGGTAATGTATGTTATGGAAAAAACGTTCATATTACCTGGGTTAACTTGAGCCAGTGCCGGAGGCCGCTGTAGGCAGCAGCAATTGAATTTTGGGGTGGTGTTGGGGCTCTATACGGTGCACTGGCTGCACTTGTTTTGCTTTGGCGTGGCTGGTCCAAGGAGTCAATGGTTCAAATGGCTCTGAGCACAATGGAACTTAACATCTGAGGTCATCAGTCCTCTACAATTTGGAAGACACCATCTCATAGAAAGGGTGAAGGGATGATGGAAAATTCCGAATGCGGCATTACAGAGCGGACCATAAAGTGATGTGCGTTTTCGTGTGCAAAACTGCAGTTGGCAGTCATTGCTAGTTGCCAGAGATTTGGGCAATCAAAATACAGTGCGGCAGTGTGGGCTGGAACTGGAGAGGGTGGCCAGACATAGCTGTTGCTACGAAGAAGCACAGTGATGACGTGACGAATTTCACTGTGCCACAATTATATCTAACTGTAATTACACTGTGTGTCTGTGATAGGGTCCGGTTATACCGTCATTGGTTTGTATTTGAAAACTCGGGGTGAGGCTGTGATGAGGTAGTTGTGTGTCATCAATAAGTTATTGTAACTTTTTGCCTGTGTTCGCATTTTCCTTTTTGATTGTATAGTAGGTTTTATGTATATATCACTATTTACGTGCAGACTGCGTTTTCCTGTCTGTTGCGTGGCTGGGATAAGTTTGAGGTGTCGGTAGTAGTGGACTGTAGATCAGTTTAGAGAGCCATTACGATGGTTGCTATTTTATTTTTGTTCCCTCTTGTAGAGTCATTTTCAGGAAGAAACTAATTGCTTTGTCTATATTATACACACCCTCATTCTGGGTAAGTTTTTAGTGTATATTATCGTTTGCCACCAGTTAATTATTGCGAGCTGTTGAGCCCAAGGTATTCGTATGTACTCAAGTATTTTAAATTGTTATTTAATGAAACACAGATAACTAAAAGCCCACGCTTGTACAACCTTAGCCGAATTCCACTCCTACCCAACCCTGGACAACACGTGTAATGCCTGCCTTTTCTGTGAGTGTTTGAAACCCGTACACTTCCATCAGCGTAAGCTGGAGTGTCCAGACTGTATGACAGCCCGAGTATCGACACAGACGCGCGGTCAGAGATCCTCGGGCTGTGCTGCAGTCGGTCTGACGCTGCGTCCAGTTCTGGGCCCCTAGGCCACATGAAGTCGGCGAGCCGCTTGCGCGGCAACGCTCGCAAGTGCCGCGATAGCCAGCTTCTGTCGCTCTCTCTCGTTTAACCTATGAAGTCTGTCTACGCGTCATGCCATTATCCTGAGCTCGACTTTTAACCGTTTACGCTTTCCGATTTACACTAATTCTGGATGGATTCATCACGCTTTACGCGAACTGCCCTTTACTTTGGACTTCGCTTCAGGTTAGGCGTTCATAATGTGTAATCTTGCCGAGACCGACTACGTGGAACTGCCTGTTTCTGCCACTGGTTTCCGCGTCAACGTCTGTGCGAGTGACCACAAATTTTATTTCTTCATACATTCGAGTAGGATATAAAAACCTTTTCACTTCTTTGAAATAGCATTACAAGCTTCTCACAGATTTGACTGTGGCGCTGGCGGCAAGAGCGGCCTTATTAACCTATAGTTCCTCTATACAGACGAAGGCTGTATCCTGCAATGCGAATCTAAATGTAAAGTAGAGAGCGACCTTGTTAATTCGCAGAAGACAAGCGTCTCCATCATTGTACTGCGCATGCCCTCCATGTGAGTCTTAGAGCTCCGAACTTGTATACTCTATAAATGAATTGTCTGAACAGCCTTTCAGAAGATGAGACACAAAACATGCTCTTGTGCCAGATCCGTGGCCTTATGTATTTCACTGTCAGTATGTCACAATTTTAAACTCGAAACTTTATATCGATATATTTTGCACCGAGTCTAAATTTGTGTGGAATGCAATGAAAATAGAGAATTCCATTATGAATGTGTGGATATATCTGTTCTCTTCTCTATACCGCACTTCTCCTGCTCTGCTAACAACAATTTTCTGTTGAATTACAATCGGCTGTTCAACTTGTAAGTAGGCTGTTTAGGGTTTTATGTCGGTAACGCCACGTATTGCTCTGTATGAAAATCGCTAACTGCGCTGTGTGCAGTCTGCTGCTGGTTGGACTCATTGTTGGAATATTCGCTTGAGTAGTGTTGGGCAGTTGGATGTGAACAGCGCATAGCGTTGGGCAGCTGGATGTGAGCCGCCAGCAGTGGTGCATGTGGAGAGAGAGATGGCGGAATTTTGAGAGCGGATGATCTGGACGTGTGTCCACCAGATAGAGTAAATTTGTAAGACTGGATGTCATGAACTGATATATATATATTATGACTTTTGAACACTATTAAGGTAAATACATTGTTTGTTCTCTATCAAAATCTTTCATTTGCTAACTATGCCTGTCAGTAGTTAGAGCCTTCGGTAGTTAGAATCTTTTATTTAGCTGGCAGTATTGGCGCTCGCTGTATTGCAATAGTTCGAGTAACGCAGATTTTTGTAAGTGATTGATGAAAGGTATAGTTTATTGTTAGTCACGGCCATTCTTTTGTATGGATTATTGAAAGTGAGATTACGTTGCGCTAAAAATATTGTGTGTCAGTTTAGTGATAATTAGAATTAGTAAAGAGTAAACTGTTTGAGAACGTTGAATTTTGCTCAGCTGTTTGAAAATCAAATAATGTAGAAGTTTACCAGCATAGTCATGCTTAATTTTTCTAAGGGGACGTTTCAAACTGATACTGAAATATACGTCGATATTTAGTATGTGTGGGCGATACGTAATAAACATGGACTCACATATCGATATCGTCTGAATTTGTATCAACTGAACATTCGATGTACACAGTGATATCTGTTTAAAAGTAAATCTTCATTGAGTTACTTAACTGTACGAGCCTAGCAAAATCTTTCTTTACGAACGACCTTACCCTTTTGTCTCATGGAAAAACGGGTGCCCCACTCAGGTAAGGCTCACATGAGAGCCTGATACTCTTTCTGGTGATTCAGTGTCCGTGAAGCTAGGTCGCTTCAATAGCTCCCACCTTGGTATTAAGAAAGAGGAAATGGCTCTCCGTGGTTGAACAGTTAAATGCGGCCGAAATGTGTTCCATTAAAATGCAAGGGGGCACTCGTACTAATTGTGAAAGTTAATTGGTACAATAGAGGATGCCTGATAAAGAGAAGGAGGCAATAGGGAAAACGCTCATTCAACAGTTACTTCGCCCGTCTGGAGTTCTAAGCAACAAGAGATGCTTTCCCAGGGAAGTACATCTGGTGATTCGCTATGATACAAGAAATGATTTTGATGCTGGAGATATCTACAGAGCATAATTTGCGAACAACTCTCAAGATGAATTGAAACAAATAGAAACACGGTTTTTGCAGTTGTATTAAGTAAGCAGTATTGAAAATTCATATAGTACATCAGTTGATTACTTTTATTTGTATATTGCTTATTTAACCTGACTAAATTAGGGCCTGAAGGCCCTCTCTTACATCTGTCCAGAAACAACACATACCAAAGCAATTACAAAAGTATTCAAAATAATAATAGCAATAATAATAATAATAATAATAATAATAACAACTGACACTAATAATAATGATGGAAATAATCATTTACAGTAATAATAAAAACGGTAATAATAGGAAAGGGCTTTAAGAATGGTATAGATCAGTTTAGCACACATTAATACATGTTTAGTATTATAGAAGCACATAGGATAAAGAAAGTAAAGCCGACGGAAATGACACTGACAATGGGTGTTAGGAAAGAACAGAATTTAAATAATGAACTGTGTCGACATGGGAGAGGGAAAAGTGTTGAAGGAGGAGGTGTGATAAGAGTGAACTGCCGACTAGAAGGCTATTGTGGTAGTAGGAAGGCAATTAACTGACTTCTGAACATTGGAACGAATTTAATTTCTCCTATTTTTTGAAGAAGATTGTTCCAAAAGGCCGGCTTTGTGGCCGTGCGGTTCTAGGCGCGTCAGTCTGGAACCGCGTGACCGCTACGGTCGCAGGTTCGAATTCTGCCTCGGGCATGGATGTTTGTGATGTCCTTAGGTTAGTTAGGTTTAAGTAGTTCTAAGTTCTAGGGTACTGATGACCTCAGAAGTTAAGTCCCATAGTGCTCAGAGCCATTTGAACCATTTGTTCCAAAAGATGGCTCCTAATACAGAAAATCACTTAGAGAATACGGCAGTGTTCTGTGATGCTACTTTCTTGAGAACAAGTATTTCTGCTGTGCCATTCAGACAGTAGAGTAGGAGTTGAATGTAAATAAGGGAGGGTACAATGTATGAGAAGACGATGGAGAGAACATAGCGTATGATAGTCTCTACACCTATCGGCAAGTAATCACGATAACTGTTCGTAGTCAGGGATGCTATAGTCTAAATATCGTGTATCACAAATATATCGAACACAAGCTTTCTTCGACACTTCTAGCCTGAATCAGCTTTCATAAGAAAGGCCTTGGAGAATAGCATCAAAATCAAGAATGGGGAGTAACAGTGACGAGCTTCTCTTTAAGCTCCAAGGGATGTACGTTTTTATATTTCTGTAGTGAATGAAATTATGTTGACACCTACTTACGGACCGCAGTTTTGTGTTGCCTAAGTGATGGTCCAAAATCAATCCCAAAGATATTTCAGAAAACGAATAAGTGATTTCTGCGCCTTTAGGGTTAAAGGTGGAAGAGATTCTCTGAACTGTATGTAAACAAGTCTTTTGTGAGCTACTAAGGTTGCTTAAGTTTAAAAATTTATGAAATATTTCAAACTATGCTCTGCATCTACTCAGATAATTCAGTATCTACACGCTTGATGGCTCTGCAAAAGTTTGTTAAATTGCACGTAGATATAACTGCAGTGGGAGAGACAGAATAATGACATTGATAACTTACTAGTGATGCCCTTTTGTCTGTAATACTTTAAAAACGCCTCACCTACGGAAATATTTAAATAATGAACCGCTGAAGACCAGTTTAAGCAAATCAAATTGGACTAATCGAGAGGAGCACTGCAAACCTTTTCTGACGGGTTCATGAGTATAGACAGGGAATTGATTTTTCCAGTAAGCTGCAAGAACGTATTTGACTGATAATGGAGAAAACTGGTTAGATAAAGAAATCATGCTGTATAAACGAGCCAAAATTTTAGCGGCTACAGTCACAATTACCAAATGTACCATAACAAACGATTAAAATGTGGAAAATTACAGCCGGCCGCTGTGACCGAGCGGTTGTAGGCGCTTCAGTCTGGAACCGCGCGACCGCTACGTTCGCAGGTTCGAATCCTGCCTCAGGCATGGATGTGTGTGATGTTCTTAGGTTAGTTAGGTTTAAGTACTTCTAAGGTCTGGGGACTGATGACCTCAGATGTTAATCCCCATAGTGCTCAGAGCCATTTGAACCATTTTTTGAAAATTACGATATCCAGGTCAAAAAAATCAACCTACTCAAAATCAAAAAAAGATATAATTCACTGCACGTCTACAACGTCTGTAACTAAAATTTATTAAAAATGCACTTTACTAGATGATTAAAACATATTTAAATTCGTTATTGTTGTACTCTCCGTACGACTTCTGCTTGGTGCAGCTGTTCACGCAATGCTATCTACTTACGTCTTTTCATATCCGCGGAACTGCTGTACGCTAGATTCATTTGAAGCTGTTTGAAGTACTGTACATGTTGGTCGCACTCGAAAATTTTTACCCCTTCTCCAACACTTTCCTAAATTACCAGATTCATTTATGGTTCGAGAATTGCAATAACTACCTATACCTTCATGGACAAATGTTTGAGAGGAACGAAGACAGGAGACTACAGTTTACAAGCGGATTTCTGTCCGCATTGTTATAGCTAAGTGAAATGTGGGAATTGGAAGGATGGAGTAAAAAACTGACCATCATGATCACTCATTAAAAAAAGAAAAAGATTTAACTGCCTGAAAGTCATCAAATTAATTCAGAAAATAAGTGATTTGAGGAAAATGTCAAGTATTTCACGATCATCTGCTGCTAGCTACTTAAATAGCCGAAAACTTCATCTCGTCAACGCATAGCAATTTTGGGCTTAAAACGATACGAGAGCGTTCAGTAAAATAGTGTCTCCAAATTCGTTATGTGCATACTCTTAAAGCTCTCTAAATAAAACAATTGTTTGTAACATTCTGTGTCTTCAGTCCTCATGTCTCCATATTTGCACCTCTCTGCCGACAGAGGACTACAAATTGTAAAGGCATAACATGGTGATGTGTAACGTAACTACGTCGGTGTGTGAGAAACGGCGTGCTCTAATCAAGCTTCCCATTCAAAGGGTTCGTCCACACACTAAGCATCCTCTCCTTCACCATGACAATGCTAGTCCGCACACGAGCGCTGCTACGTCTGCAACAATCCTACTACGCCTTAGGTTCATTGTAATATATTGTCCTCCATACAATTGCGACTTGACCCCATCAAATTTTCATCTGTTTGCAGAACGTAAATAACGGCTTCGCGGACTTTACTTCGACAATGATGAGTCGGTGCAGGTAGAGGTGGGATGGTGAGATGTGAATTCACTGTTCATACACGCTTCATTACATTTTTCGTAGACAACAGGAAATAGAAAATATGAAATATTTTCTTGAGAAAAGAGCGCACATTCGCGAAAGAAAATTATAAGGGGCGTTCAAAAAGAAACGAGCCAGAGGCATAATTACAGAAACCAATACCTGTATGTTAGAAGTATTGACCCTGGCTGCTGAGATACTTGTCCCATTCTGAGACAAGGCGGTGAATGGCTGTCTCATAAAATACCTGGGCCCTTAAGAGACTAAAACCCAAAAAAGGAACTTTGTCTATGATTTTATGGACACACATACATACAGAAATAAATGCAATGAAACTGTAAAGAAAAGAACAAATTGTGCCTTATATTTAACTTACATGAAAGAAAATTGTCTAATTTACTATTATTTTTCTCTCAGCTAAATAATTACTTGTTTTTGTTAGTTACTCGAACTAATGAACAATTTTACGTACAAATCAATACACAGCCATTTGAACATGCTTTTTTAATAATAATAATCTGCACTAGGCAGAAGACTTCTAATTTTATAAGGCATTTAGCACTATGTCTCTGCTGTTGTTGTGATCTACAGTGCAGAGACTGGTTTGATGCAAGTCTCCATGCTATTCTATCCTGTGCAAGCTTCATCACCTCCAGTACCAACTGCAACCTACATCCTTTTGAATCTGCTTAGTACATTCATCTGTTGGTCTCCCTCTACGATTTTTACCCCTCACACTACCCTCCAGTACTAAATTGGTGATCCCTTGATGGCTTAGAACATGTCCTACCAACCGATCCCTCTTCTAGTCAAGTTTTGCCACAAACTCCTCTTCTCCCCGATTCTATTCAATACCTCCTCATTAGTTATGTGGTCTACCCATCTAATCTTCAGCATTCTTCTGTAGCACCACATTACAAAAGCTTGTATTCTCTTCTTGTTTAAACTATTTATCCTACATGTTTCACTTCCATACATGGCTGCATCCATACAAATACTTTCAGAAAAGACTTCCTTACACTTAAACCTATAAACGATGTTAACAATTCTCGCTTCTTCAGAAACACTTTCCCTGCCATAACCATTCTATATGTATTACCTTCTCTACTTCGTCCATCATCATTTATTTTGCTTCTCAAATAGCAAAACTCATCTAATACTTTATGTGTCTAGTTTCCCAATATAATTCCCTCAGTATCAACTGTTTAATTCGACTATATTCCATTATCCTCGTTTTTCTTCATGCTTTGTGCCCATCTTATGTCCTCCTTTCAAGACACTGTCTATTCCGTTCATCTGCTCTTCCAAGTCCTTCCCTGTCTCAGACTGAATTGCTATGTCATTATCAAACCTCAAGATTTTTATTTCTTCTTCATGGATATTAATTCCTACCACAAATTTTTCTTTTGTTTCCTTGCTCAATATACGGACTGAATAACGATGGGAAAAGGCTTCAACCCTGTCTTACTCCCTGCTCAACCACTGCTTGCCTTTCATGCCCCTAGACTCTTATAAGTGGCATCAAGTTTTTGTAAAAATTTTAAATAGCCTTTCGGTCCCCATATTTTACCTCTGCCACCTTCACAATTTTTAAAAGAGTATTCGGGTCTACCAATGCTAGATATATAGGTTTGCCTTTCATTAATCCGTCTTCTAAGGTAAGTCATAGGGCCAGTATAGCCTCACGTGTTCCAACATTTCTATGGAATCCAAACTGATCTTTGCCGAGGTCCGCTTCTATAAGTTTTTCTATTCGCTGGTAAAGAATTCGTGTTATTATTTTACAACTGCGGCTTATTAAACTAATAGTTCAATAATTTTCACACCTGTCAACACCTTCTATCTTTGGGATTGGAATTATTATATTCTTCTTGAAGTTTGAGGGTATTATGCCTATCTCATATATCTTTCTCATCAGATGGAAGAGCTTTGTCATGGTTGGCTCTCCCAAGGCTATCAGTGATTGTAATGGAATGTTGTCTACTCCTGCGGCCTTGTCTCGAATTATGTCTTTCAGTGCCAACATTTGGCATGTTATGGGTTGTTTTTATGAAAGTTATTTTGTCTTGTAAGATAAACCTCAAAATCTAGATTATTACTTACAACATAAACAAACATTTTCTTAATAAATGTACATTCATATTCATTTTTAGCCAACTTCCTAATATCACTAGAGATTCTTCTTGTAAATACTCAACATATTAAAACATGGAGTTACATATTAAACTTTTCAACATTTAGGTGATGTGGTACATATATTTAACATCGCTTTGCATGTAGTTTTATGGATGTTACATCATATAATGTGAAATGTCCCCTTTTTGAACAATTATACATAACTGACCTTAAACTGACACACAATATTTTGTTAGCGCAACGCAATCTGACTTTCAAAATTCCCTACAAAACAATGGCCCTGACTAACATTTAACTATACCTTTCACAAATCACTTACCTCACAAAAATCTTCGCTGCTCAAGCTACTGCAATACAGCAAGCGCCACTACTGCCAGCTAAATAAAAGATTCAAACTATGGAAGGCACTAACTACTGATAGGGATAGTTAGCAAATGAAAGATATTAATAGAGAACAAACAATGTATTTACCTTAATATCATCACAAGTCATAATATATATATATCAGTTCATGACAAATTGCAAACCTCCGCCATCTCTCTCCCCACATCCACCACTGCTGGCGGGTCACCTCCAACTGCGCAACGCTACGCACTGTTCACAGCCAGCTGCCTAACACTACAATGGCGAGTATTACAACAATGCAAAGCAGACACAGACTGCCCACAGCACAGCCAGTGATTGTCATACAGAGGTGGCGTTACCAATAAAAAACCTAAACAGCCTACTTACATAGAGAAAACATAAACAGCCTACTTACATAGAGAAAACATAAACAGCCTACTTACATAGAGAAAACATAAACAGCCTACTTACATAGCCCCCATGCTCCCCACAAAAATTTTTACAAATGGTGTTGGGCACTGGCCAATACAGATTTGACAAAAATTTTTCACAATTACAGTAACAAAGATATAAAATGCACACACGTATTAATATTATGTTGGTCAAAAGATCAAAATTTCTCACAGTCCATAAAGACAGTCCACATTGTTCATCACAGTAAAAATGCAGAGTTTTTCTCAAAGTCCAAGCAGTAAAAGAAAATGCACATAGAAGTAGTGGATTTCCATGCAGTCTTGAAGAAGTAGTGTTGACCTTCCAACGGAAAGACAGTGCTGACTCTCGACATGCAGACAGGTAATGGGCCACAACAGAGCAAACCCACAGCAGAGTCATTCGAAGTTTGGAAGAATATTGGTAGGTAGGTCATCACAGAGCAGACCCACTGGAGTCCTGGTAGAGATTGTGGTATTGGTGGGCCACCAGAGGTGCAGACCCACTGCAGTCCTTGTAGAAATAATGGCGTTGGTAGGTCATTATAGATGCAGACCCACTGTAGTCCTTGTAGAGATAATGGTATTGGTGGGCCACCAGAGGTGCAGACCCACTGGAGTCCTTGTAGAGACGGCCAGCAGCCATCTGTTGCGACTGTGCAGGTGCACAATCACCCTCAAAGAGTCTTGCGGAGAATATAGCAAGTCCATAAACCACCACTTGTGCACTCACAAAGTTTTTGGAATTGTCCTTAGAACCAGCAATGCTGTTATCCAGTCCCTTGCTGAATTACCAACACACGTGCAAACACTATCAGTCCCTACTTCTCACATATTGTCCATATACTGTGACCAACAGAAACGTGTGCAGTGAAATGTAACTTACAAGTTAATAATATCATGAACTGGTGACAATGACAATTTTATAACATAAGAATACAATTACAAAGGTACAAAATACATCATTAAAAACATAATAATACAGATAACATTTGTAGTACAGGCTTTACAAAAGAATAGAAATAAACATATACATGAGTGTTACAAAAATAGTGACATAAGTACATACATAAAATAATGAGAATAGTTTTCGAAACATTAATTTCACACATGAACATTGAAACAGAACAGAATTGTAAACAACTTTACAAAGAAAATAACATATTATTAATGCAACTTATATTTGAGGATAACAGTATTCCTCCTCATAGTGAATGTAGCTTAATATTAAAAGAAGAAAAAATTCTATGAAACTACACAGAGACAGGAAGAAAACAAATACTCAAGGGTACACAAACACATAGTGGGATAACACCAATAGGAAAGGACAGGGTTCGTTTTCAGTGTAACATTTGGTACTGCAGTCCAACCCAAAACTTCATATATCTTTCCTCTTATTTCATCCTTTGTTTCCACCAAAAAAAATTCTAACTAAGCATGCTTTCTGTGTTTATATGTTCACACATTTCTTACCTCATTTTTATTTTCCATTATCTTACCTCATCATTTATTTCCAAGAAAATCCTACCTAAACCTGTTTTCTCAATGCATTTCTTTACCTATTCTCCATAGTCAGTTTCTTACATAGTCTACCCCCTCTTAAGCTAACTTAAATCTACTGAGCTCAGATGCTAAACTAAGGGACGAGGCAATGCAGCAGCACAAAACAATTAACACAAGCAGCAATGCAAAAAATGCAAATTGGCAAAGCTAGCAGCATAAATGAGCAAAAGTCAAATTCAATAACACTATGCCTGGCAAACAGCAGCAACTTATACCTAAACATGACATAGCGCAAGCAGAAAAAATATTACACTAAACAACAATGCAGATAAGAGAAATGTATCATCTTAATGTCTATGTAATTAAAGTGGTGCACCACAAGAAGTTATTCTACCAAAAAGTTACCAATTACTTGAAAAGAAAATTATGAATGCAGTTACTAGTTCCTTCTTATTGTTCTTTCCTTTCCAAGTGCTCCTTTTTTAAAGAATGTGGATCATAAAATAATTATTTAATAGATCTGTTGACAGAAAGTGTTCACATTAGCAAATGCATTTCATTTTATAAAAGCAATGCTGCAACACAGCTGGAAACCAGATATCAAATGAAATAAGCAACTATGAAAAGCAAAGCATAAAAATATCATTCAGTAGTCATGTGACATTTCATAAGTTAGTAGAAATTCTCTCAACTCTCATAGAAAGACGCTTGTCATAATCAGGTGTGCAGATGTACGAATATTTCCCATCAATTCATAAGCATTTCAGTAATTAGCACAAAGTGCGAGTAATCATATGTTTTCAAGTAACGAGGGTGTCGCATTAGCGATGAAAGGCACACCCTAATGGCTTGTTCTCCAGGTGTTTCCCTGTGCTCTGAAAGGCACGCGCTAATGGCTTTTTCTCCAGGCGTCTGACACAGCTGGGTGCCCACGACGCATTATGTGTAGGTGGTCCGTTAACTTTCTTACGGAAATATTTACGACAGCAGTTTCCGCTACAGAGACAGTCGCATATAAAGATATTTCACAGGTCAAGAATTTGCGTTACAAATCTGTAGAAACAAAATGCTATTGATATAACAGTGTCCAAAAAAAATTTTCGTCTGCATTGTAATACATTCACGAATATACACACACATTTCATAACTCTTAAAGTACGTTTCTTGGTTTCCAACATCCTTTTCATAAATCAGAGTCCCTAAGCACTACTCATTATTCCTTACCTCATTATACATATACATATTCGTCGACACTTCTTCAATATTTCATCATGAGAAATACGTAGCATAATAAACATTCCTCAACAACATAATACACATCGTCGTCGTAATAATAACATCATAACACCTCAGTCAAATCTCAAAATCGTCGTAGCTTCCTCCAATAATTAAAAAAAATTCTCTGCTCATGTCAAAAGTGTCATCTGCCTCAAACGTACTTTAAAAATCATGACCCCATACCAAATACATCATTCAAAGCTCTCATAGTATCACAATGATTCCGAAAAAATATGAACAGTTTACAAAGTACAGACAAAATACAGTTTCATAAGTGTGAAGTTATCCAACCGTGTAATTGCGTAAACATGTGTCACTGATGCAGTAAAATAAATGTTTGTCTCTCTCAGTTAAATAATCAGATAGCTGTGTAATTTGTGTGTTAGAGAAATAAGGTACCGATGTGTAAAGTTGTATAAGCAAATACCATATTAGCTAGGGTTCCTTGTGGTTGCCACACACATGGTACACAAAGTAAGTGTGTACCCCCCTGAGGATTTATGCAATTATACCCTCAGGTGTTACAGATTACAGCAATGAAATGAAATGTATCACTGAAAACCTTTGTATCATTGTACTTCAAATATCTTTAAAAATAAATATTTTAAGTACAAAATTAATCACTCAAATGCGTGTCCTGTAGCGCCAAATGTGCGTCTTGTTGTAAGATAATCTCTGCGGAAGTGTCGTAATTATCGTCCTCCGAAAGCTAAGTTCTGCAGAAGTCAATGTACTTACCTCATAATAAACAAAAGTGAAATGCTTTGCGTATAGATATCATAGTTATTATGGTTATTGGCGTGATGAAGAAAGTACTGTACAGTAACGTATTGTTGTGCCACAAAAAAGGCTGTCTCATTGTTGCTATACCACAAAAGTTACTACTAAAACCTGTTTTACTTTCCAGAAGAATTCAGAAAAACTGTGCAGATATAAAACAGATACACCATAAAAGCAACATTGTAAATTGTTACTCATTAGTAGCGTCGTGATAAAGTCGTGTAGCTGTCACATAAACTAACTATTGTCTCATCTGGTATCTCACAGAAAGTACTTTAAATTCAGAATGTATTTTCAAATAAACCAAAATGTTGCATTAAAATCTCATTAGCAGTACTGGTAAATGTTCTAAGTATGTGAGCCTTATAGTCGTTACGTAATCGTGCAACAAACAAGCAAGAATGTACACACACAATAACACTGTGTCGTCTGTCCACAATAACAATGCATTCGTAATTTCTGTTTAAATAATTTCTCTTGGTTCTTGGCTGGATATTTAACTTCAAACATTGTTGCATGGTAACAGTTTCTAAAGCATACTAGTAACGTGAAGTGAAACGTTTTATGGCAAAGACAAAGTTAAAAAGCAGATTATCTTTCAATAAACGGTTTTACATGTGAAATATGGTGTAAACCTTTACTCTTCCTAGTACGCAGAGTTTCAACTTTAACGCAATTATCATGTCGTATACGTCGGTAAAGAATACTGGAATTTTTCTCAAGGTTAGCGTCTATGTTATTTTTCCCTGAGCCAGCGGCCGCACGCGGCTGCCTGCGGTGCGAGTCATTGTCTGTCCCTTTGTTGGCGCGCGTCGTTACTGGGATTAGGAGACCTAGCTTCTACAATTTCACCTTGCCGAGAGGGCCCTGCTCTGTTTGAATCCCGCCAGTTCTGATGCAATTGACGTCTGTCGTTATGATCATATCGTCTGTCGTCATTTCGGTAGAATCCGTAGTTTCTTCCTTGTCGGTCACGTGGTGGAGAATTTCTCCCTGAATCGTAACTCCGCGCTGAACTGTTGCGTCTGAAGTTATTCTGTCTCCCCTGGTAATACTTGTTTTGATTCCCATATTGTCTGTTTCTCTGATTGTCTCTGTCATATTCATTACTACGGAAATGCGATCTTTCTCTATAACTATTATTACTCTGCCAGTGGTTGTCATATGGGTGGTGTCTGGTTTGTTCACGATTTGCGTTGTAAGAATAGCCTTGTCGTGTCCACTTATTATTTCTTTCATCGCGGAATTGCGACGGATATGACCTGTAATTGTTATGTTCCTGTTTCCGCTTTCCGCGATTGTCAGTGTCAGTTTCTAATTCTTGTAAGAGTCCCTGAAATGCTTCAATGTCATCTTTGCAACGTCCTGCCAAAATAATATGTCGTAAATGTTCAGGCAGTTTGATTAAGCAAATGCGGATGGGTTTGAAAGATACTGATTCTTATGCAACATGTCTTCAAAATATTTCATAAGACTGGAAAATTCAGATTGTTCGAAACGTTTCATCATTATGATGCTATGTTTTACACGGTCTTGTGTGGCTTGAGACCAATATGCTGAGAGGAAGGCATGGTAAAACTCTCCTTCACTGTGGCAATCGTGAATTACCGATCGCATTCTTACAGCTGGTTCATTCTCCAAGTAGCCACACATAAATTCTAATCTGTGTTCCAACGACCAGTTGGGAGGAAAACAATGAGAGAATTGATGGAGCCATGCTTGTGGATGAATGTCGTTGCCAGAATTCTTAAATGTTTTGAATTTACGTGTAGTAATGAACAGCTTATAGTCAAAATCATCATGTCGGCGAGTAGCATATCGGTCATTGTTACGTCGTGTCGGCGGTTCCATATCGAAATTCGGTGCACATTGCCAGTTTCTTTCATAACTTACGAAATGCCCTGTGTTATTATTTTGCGTCTTTTCCGTATTTCTAAGTCCCTCTTCCCGTGTTGGAGCGCGAGTGTCCTCTGAAATACGTAATTCTTGTATTACCTGTGTCAACTGATCTTGTACTTCCCGGATTTCTCTTTGGTGTTGTGTATTAATTTGATTCTGATTTTGTTTGAATTTTCTTATTTGTTCATACTCTTCTGTGTCAGTGAAGGCTACGGGTCTTGTGTCATTCAGATCATCATCTACCTTTGTAGATAAGTTAGTGACCTGATCCGAAAGTTCGGCTACTTTCTCCGATAGTGTACTTATTTCTTCAGTGTGTTTTTCTGAACCAAGTTTCAGAGTATCTACTGTGTCCTTAAAGTTTTCCTGAGTTTTTGCAAGTTGCGTAACCGAATCGGTAGATGCAACTGAGTCAAATTTAGCTTGCAAGGTCTCATGATTTTCATGAACAATAATTTGCAGTTCTTTTATGGCTGCTTCGTGATTCTGTAATGCATTTTCATGCCGCGAAAAAATAGGTTGAAAATGCTCACAAATTTGTGTTTTTACGTCATTACAGACTTTTTGACATTTCGATTCAATGTTATGTAACTCAGTAGTTAAATCTTCACGTGTTTGTTCAAGTGTTTGTTCCAATGAGTCTAACTTTTTAAGATTTTGTTCCACTGTGTCTAACTTTTTGAGATTTTGTTCCACTGTGTCTAACTGTTGCTGTGTTTGTCTCTGATTTTGTTCCATTTGTTGCATTAATTGCAATAATAATGTATTAGTGTCTGGAATCTGTTTCTCTACGCTTTTCGGCAGTGCATTTGCACCGACAACATTCACATTTTGACAAGCAGAAAATGTGTCTTGACTTATTTGAGAAAACGGTGATGACCCAAAACCTGAATCTACAGTATTTGCGAAATTGTGTCCTGTCATTTCGGATTCCTGAGGCGAGCTGTTGCCGACCGATCGATCGATAATGCGTCCCTCTTCACTAATTGTTTCACTGTCCACGCCATTGTTTGCCGCCTGCTCCATTTCCCTATGAACAGTTACCAAATTACTACTTTGAACATCAGTTAATTCATTACTCGGTGGCGCTAACACACTGCTTTCATTTTCACTGTCATTTCTCAGTTTACTTTGGAGCCTAGTATTACGTTTTTCACACGCCATTATTGTCACAGTATTTCACACGACAACACAGAAAAACACAATTTGAAGATCAAAAATAAGAGAACACATTAACATAGCACTGAAAATAATATCTAGTTAATTGCAAGCGCAGCTGCGAAATACTTGGTGCAAATCTACATGCATGCCACAACTGTTTTACTGTACAACAATGAAAAACTACAACTACAAAGGAAATTCTCTCTATGATTACGCGCTACCAATAAACAAAATCTACACTAATTACACAAACTACAACAAAAATCAGAAGATTCCAGTGAGGTATCCTAGGCTAAGGGTCGACATATGAAACGTCCCCTTTTTGAACAATTATACATAACTGACCTTAAACTGACACACAATATTTTGTTAGCGCAACGCAATCTGACTTTCAAAATTCCCTACAAAACAATGGCCCTGACTAACATTTAACTATACCTTTCACAAATCACTTACCTCACAAAAATCTTCGCTGCTCAAGCTACTGCAATACAGCAAGCGCCACTACTGCCAGCTAAATAAAAGATTCAAACTATGGAAGGCACTAACTACTGATAGGGATAGTTAGCAAATGAAAGATATTAATAGAGAACAAACAATGTATTTACCTTAATATCATCACAAGTCATAATATATATATATCAGTTCATGACAAATTGCAAACCTCCGCCATCTCTCTCCCCACATCCACCACAGCTGGCGGGTCACCTCCAACTGCGCAACGCTACGCACTGTTCACAGCCAGCTGCCTAACACTACAATGGCGAGTATTACAACAATGCAAAGCAGACACAGACTGCCCACAGCACAGCCAGTGATTGTCATACAGAGGTGGCGTTACCAATAAAAAACCTAAACAGCCTACTTACATAGAGAAAACATAAACAGCCTACTTACATAGAGAAAACATAAACAGCCTACTTACATAGAGAAAACATAAACAGCCTACTTACAAATGTTCATTATTATCACTTTAAAATATTAAATTCACACATATATGCTTTCATATATATGACTTACAAAAGATGCAATTACAGATTCCATTATTTCAGGAAAATACTCTTTTAGTCGATATACCTCTTTAGATCCTGGTGATAGAACAAGCCTTTGATCTTGTTGGAGCTATAACATGCTAACAAATATGATCCTTCGAGAGGAATTTTAATAATTTTGTATTTACTGTTCTACAATAACTGTCATATCTTGTTCTTACATTTATGTGCAGTTAGTTTGAGAGGAATTTTTAGTAGAACCAAGTCCCCTAAAGATTATTTTTTCTAACACAGCCTCAAAATTTGTCACAGTTACTCTTTCTTGGTTGTGCACATGTTGTTAAGGCAATGATCTGAGCCATGGTAAAATTTGCTGTTTTGAAGAGCGTGCCACAGTGCGTAGTGTGAAGCAGTCTCCCTCCGTTACTGGCTGTGGCGCCACTGTGGCAGTCACAGCTTTGGTGTATCCCTCTGGTGGGAAAGGGCAAAAGTTGCCTGTTCACGTATATTTAAGGGCCGCTATGAGCTCGGCAAGGGGGTCAGTCTGTCAGTCTCAGCGAGTCTGGTCAGTTGGTCAGCCGGGTCAGTGTGGGGCAGTCAGTGTCTGTCTGTCGTCCGGAGTGCTAGTATGTGTTAGGCCGCCAGTCTGCTCGAGTTTGTTCAGGCAATGGTCATTGGCGGTTGGATCGATCGGTTGGTTGGTCGCGCACCGGGACACAAGATGACTTGTCCGTCTTGAGTGTCGGCTCATGTGAGGTCGCCACGACAGTTAAGTGGGCCGCGCCGTATAACGAGGGGTAGTGGCATCACGGCCAACACAGAGCAACAGGAGTCAACCCACGACGTCGGTCTGGCTGGTGCGAGCCGCCACGCCCTGAGACGGAAGATCGGCGCGCCTTCCTGTGTCCATAGAAGCGGCTGGTAGCGGACGGTTCGGGAGAGCGTTTTGGGGGTGCTGCTCTAGGTTTTCGCCAGAAATCGCAGTTTATTGGAAGTGATTTATGATATTTTGTTTCATTTACTTGTTTACTTGTCTACTTTTTTTCTTGGTCAGTCTCTCTTCCCCAGCTTGCTCGTCTGTCTCCTGTCCGCATTTGTTAGGCAGTTAGTGTCTGTCTGTCTGTCGGTCTGCCATACGTTAATAGCTGCCTCTCCCGTGTTTGTCGGATTCGGTGTTAAGGAATTTATTGCTTAAGGTGTAAGGGCCGAATTTCTGAGGTATGTTTTTATCTTGCCTAACATCTTGAGAGGTGGTATATGTGTAATGTAGAGCATGTTGTTAACTTTTATGTAAGATTGCATTTCATGGGTCTTTATTTAAATGGTCATTTTAATATATAAAGTTTTCAGCATAAGATATTTCTTTTAAAAACAAGTTGCACTTTTGGTGGCAAGTAATTTGGTTTAATGTGAGTGTTTGTACCATTTCCATCCCTCCTATAGGGTACATAGTTTATGTGTTTGTGTGAGTTGCTAAAATTTTTAGTTTAAAGTAATCTGGTGTGTTGCAGATTTGCACCAGTGTAGTCTTTCAGAGGTTGTTGTGAGCAGTCGTGACTATGGCCATGTTAAAAGGGAGTGGCAAGCTTCTCAGACCGAAAGATTATTCTGTCAAAAAAATAAAAAATGTTAATTCTCTCTCTGAATAAATTGTAACTTGATATTTAGAGGATGCTTTCTGATTATAATTTTTAAATCTGATTTTTTAGGGTTTTTAGGAATAAAATTTCCATTTGTCAAAAGAAATTTGTTTTCATCAGTTACCCACTGGTAACTACTTCCCCGCTCACGTAGTGTGATTAAATGTATTAATGTTCTTCATGAATCGCTAGTAAATAAAGTAAATTCTTAAGAAAAGGTGTTGAAAGTAAATTCACGGTTGAGTATCGTTTCTTGAGAGAATTTACTGTCTCTTGGTAAGAGAGGAAGCGGATCTATAAAGTAATTTCCTTGTCCTTTTCTGAATTAGCACTGCTTTTGCTGATTTTCTTGTGTGTATTAATACATGTTTTGAGAACAGATTGTGTACTACCACCATCTACTTCATACATCCTCTCCCTAGAATGTGTTTCGAGGATAAATTGTGTACTACCATGATCTACTTAATGCATCCCCTCCCTGTAGTTTGGCAATGTCAGCTGCTGTTATTTCTTCATATTTCGTTGGAGAAAAGAGGTGTATTGATATCTTAGAAAATGTGTTTATTAACTTTGCACTTTGATGTATGTGTCAACTTTTCAACAATTAATTCATGCATCTGTGCATATTTGGGAGATAACAGTACCATGCTAGTTTTGAATCACATTTCTTTACTCCCAGAAACTGTACCAGATGAGGTGTTCTTCATGGGCTTTTGGTATACATGCATGTCCTGATACAGATTCAGCCTTAATATGATGGAGCAAATGGATATTGTATAGTCTGTAAAATTTCGCTACCTTGTAGTTGAGCTGATGTTGAATGATAAGGGTTACCTTTTCCAACTGTGGTCTGCATTTTGCAAAGCTGTTGTTTTGACACATCTAAAGATAACACTCAAACTGTGCTGTTTTTCCATTAATGAATGTCTTACAATTATCTACTTGTTCTACTAGTTCAGAAAATTCATGTAACCCCCAACACAAACTGGAAAGTGCATCTTATATTACATTTTCACGACCTTTAACATAAACAATCTCAAAAACATATTCTTGCAAAAAGAGATGCTATCTAATGAAACAAATTATAGGCTAATGGTAGTAAGTGGCTATGGTGAGCACCCTTGGCATGTTTTCAATGCACAACCCTTTTCATAAATTAAATGAATTAATTATATTACATTCATTTATATTGTATTTATAAAGCTTTTTGGCACAAAGATTTTTATAAGATAAAAATCTTCATACTGAAAATCTTTATAATCATACTGTAATATAATCTATTATAACATAATTAATTTAATTAATTTACAAGAAATTACTGTGCATTAAAATACGCAAGTGTGCTCAATATACCCACTTAATACCGTATAACGGAATACAAGCCAATTTAGAGCAGACTAGAACAAAGTCAAAAAATGAGAGAGGTTTTTTCATCATTAATTAAAATCCAAATAGAAGGAAATAAAATTGTAGTAGAAAATAATGGCTTATTTTACTACACTCGATTTAATTTAAAAAATAATTTGACACCAAAATTTCAGCAAAACGTTTCAAAACTTTCTGAAAGATAATCCTCTGGGTTTTTTTCTGGTGATACTCTCTTTATTTCATTTCACCCCACATGGTCTTTCTTTCTAAATGTCCCTGTTGAACTGCAATTTGGATGCTACTCATTGTCCACCCATCTTCTCTTGGCGAAATCTTGGCAACAACTTGTGCAGATGGTAGAGCTACTGACAGTGAATGTTCTAATCTCCCAGATGGGCTCAAGCAGTAGACGATGACTGCCTCATAACAGCATTAATATCGAGCTGAACCAATCGTATAGCTACTCAGCTGATATGTTTGCAAATTGTATACATAGTTAGTATTTGAGGAATGAGGTTGATTTGAGAACAATAATTACATATCTGTTAACGGTTTCTTGAACCAGTTCCAGCTGCTACAGCCAACTGGGAAACACTGGTTTAATAGTATGGTGCAACCTTCTGGCAGCGCCAGACAGTGATAAATCCTTCAGTCTGTCACAAGCCACTCTAGAGGCAGAAGACAGCCGGCCTGCAGAGAACCAATCCAACAAATTTAAAATGAAAGCATAATATATAAATAGACTTATTCAGAAATATAAAAACGTTTTATGTTAGAAATCATTATATAATCAATTCTTCAGTTTAAAAATTTTGAGTTGATATTCTGTGTTGTGTATCAAATGCGAGATTCCTCTTTCCATACATAATCATGTAGGTGATAAGTCCTTTGTTATTTAATCGTTCAATGGTGCACAATTTCATAGTAGTCTTCAGAGTGGCAACAACTTTCTTTCTGTGAGTCATTTTAATCATGTAGATAGTATAGTTCGTTATAAACTTAAACAGAAGTATAGCTACATCGTCCTTCAATTGCATATTTCGATTAAAATCAAGAATTGCATCATGTGCCGTCACATAATTATTTGGGGAACACAGATTCCACATTTCTTGAGAAAATGTTTCAAAACTTCCATTTTTTATTTACATATTCTGAAGTTTAACATAATCATATAATGAAGAATCAATCATATGTCTATATTTCTGATTAGTTTGAGACATAACAAAAACAAAAATGACATACCAAATTCTACTGACTTACAGTAATTTGTGATATCCAGCTCACGCTTTTCTTTCCACTATATACTGCTAGCTCAACTGTTTATAGGTCATACAAAATATGTGATTTTTTGCATTTTTCAGTATACTTTCTCATTATTCAAGCTCGTAATTTGGCTCATATTTAAGAACAGGTACATAAATTTGCATTTATTCTCCTACAATTTTATCTTCTTTGGGAAGTGTATCTTTTAATTCAACTCCAGTATTATTGTAGGCAGGTCATCTAAGAAGAGCATCTCCAGCAATGGAACTACAAGTAATTTGTTCATTAGCTATTAAACATAAAAACTGATAATTTCTAAGGTAGCTGTTGCAGTAGCAGAACTGAAGGCTATCAGATGATTGTTTCCATCTGCTACAGTTATTTGTAATTCCTGTACAGTATTGAAATGTGGAATATGTACAGGATAGTGTAGCACATGAATTGCTAGTCGACCAAACTCAGTATTAGGCATGAATCCAGCAATAAGAATAGTTTGTTGATGAAAATGATCAGTATGCTTCATGAGCATTTCATCAGTTACATTTAAATTTATGTTGATTAATTGGAATAGAATAAATAAGGAACATTTTGTCAACAGTTCCTTCATCAGGTCAATAATCTGATTATTAAATCCAAGCACATTTCCAACACTATCCTTTATATCCACGTTTAATTTAACATTGCTCTCAATAATAATTCTATTTAAAATTTAATCTGCATTAATGTGAATACTTGGCTTTTTCCAATGAATAAATGTCTCCAAACTTTTCAAAATATATTGACCAACAGGAGTTTCTGTGATTTCTCCATCATAATATAATTTATTATTTTTGTATAGTACCTGGAGTTAGAACTGTTATATAAAATCCAAATAATCCAATATTATTAAAACTTTCTTATGTAGGTAAGGTCAATCTTGTTTTGACAACAAACAACTTATCACTCAATTGAAATAGGTGACTTATCTAATGTGATAAATGTTATTTAGTTAAATGAAAACAGGCTGGGAACACAAAAATAATAATTTTGGAGAGGAAATAAAAAACACATGGTAAGCTTTTACCTAATTCTATTTTATGTTCTATAATAACTCCTACTGATTGTGGAAAAACAACATTAATGACTGACACTTGTATTCTAGCTCCAGGATGGTTGAAATGGAATAAGATTATTCAATTGTATGTTGATCCAAAAAGGTTAGATGAGCCAAAATACCAAGTATTTATAAATATATGTAAAATAGTTGACGATAAAAATAATAAAAGATTGCTATATTTATTGAAAACAATGATTACTACTACATCAATACCAAAATAATTTACTAGTAGTATTCGAGATTTACTTCTTGAAACTCAAGATGTAGTTAGAGAATATTTTACTAGAGAGACATAAAAGAGTAGATTGCTTTTGCTTAGCTCAGACATTTTGAAACTTACCCAAACAATTAGTAAGGAAGAAGACAAATTTTTAAAATATTTTTGGACACGAGGATATAAATTTAAATCATGTTTACCATATATTTGTTGGCAGTGATATAAAATTTAATGATTTTGTAAAGATGTGTGGTAAATACTGAAGTGATCAGTTTGGATTTTTTACAGTAGATATGATTAGCCAACATAATGAAGGGAAACACAGATATTCTGCAAAATATTTCCTTACTAACTGTGATCTTTACATGATGAAATTTCATATCTATTAGACCATAATGATGGTATTACATGTAAACATACTTGTTACATGAATTGAAGAAGCTCTTAACTGTGAAACAGAATACGAAAAATAAGAATTATTTTATTGTTCATGATGTTGTAAAGATGCTAAATGGGGACCACATACATGGGGTCCAATTTTTTTGAAAGAGTAATGGCAGAATGCATTATCTTATTAATTTTTATCCATATATGAAAATGGATTCATTAATGTCTTTTGATCCCCAGTTAATATTACCGAAATATGATCTTAAGGTTCTTAAAAAGGCTAAACTAAACAGAACAAAACTGAAGAATTGAAAGAGGGGTATATGTTCTGTAAAATACAGCCTAGAACAGAATATAAAAACCATAAAAAAGAAGATCCAACTGTTATTGATCAATCAAGAAAGTTAAAGAAGGAATTAACGGTGTAGGCGATAATGTGATGAGGTTATAAAAGAAAGTAAGGAAGATTTAAAACAAATTATTCCTTATCTTCATCACAATCAAGAAGATTTAGGATATATACTGCTAAATACAATGTGATAATCCTCAATTTGACTACAAAGAAAGTAAAACCGAAATACTGGATTTTTTGACAAAATATGATGAAGAGATTAAAAACAGAAAAAAGATAGCCTAAGCTCAGATTGCTGTTAAAAAATAAAGGAGTTTGATGTTAGAAAAATAAGTACAAGCAAAAAAAAATGTTGAAGTATATCACCCTTAGGGAAGAGACAGTTTTTTGATGAAGACCTGCCATCATTTTTAAATATATTGGTGATAAACCAGTAAAATTTAATGGAAATCAGTTAAAGATCAATGGAAAGAAATAGGAAGGTATGGATAGACTACTGAATCTGTTAACTAAAACACCTTTACTGTAGATGATACGAGTGAAAAATTTGATGGTGTTGAGTTATCAGATTATGCAGATTCATTATATCATTCAAATGAATTATATTCTTTAAAGAAACCTGACAAAATATCAAGATGAAGAAGTAGTAAATACATTAGTTTAGTAAAAATATTGATGATTACTTATGACAATTAATACATATACAATAAGTACAGATTCTTTAGAAGTAAATGATAAACTAGCTAACAGCTTAATAAGAAAATGTATAGAAAAACTAATGTAATATGTTTGGATGAATGATGTCAAAGATTTATTCGACAGATTATCAGTTCCTCAAGGAGAAGAAATAGCTGGACAAAAAGTTATCATAATGAAAAAAAAAGTGCAGACCGTCTCCCTAATGTATGATATACTGCACTGACAGGGAATTTGATAAATGCCTGGTTTTCGAAGGCATAGGTCATCTTTCACTGAACCCAATAGAGTCAAGGCTTTCCAGGAGGTCAGAATACACATTTCACATTGTTTGCCGAAATATTGTGGAGAAATTACGACGCTACCAGTTCGGTTACCCGAGAACTGTTCAAATTGGAAATACGCCGGGAAAACTTCAGATCGCTTATAAAGTACCTCTACGGGGAGGAAATGTTTCAGCAGATGAAGATGCTGGACAAGGCTGTGGAACAAGAAGGAGTGACTGCTGTGCTCATTTGCGTTCCTGCTTTGATTCCGAGACGGTACTGTCGTGCCGCCTTTCGCCAAGATAACTCACCACATAAGAACTGCAGCGGCCAGGCTCACCATGAGACGAGCCATCTTAGCGCTGGTAAGAGAGAGAATTCATTATACTCGCCGTTGCCTGGATGTCACTTCGAAGAACCTGCTGGCTGTCCATCTCAGAATATCTTCAGTTCTATCTCCCATATCATGGGAATGGGCTGACGCAGCCACCTAGACACAAGCAGACTGCGTACGAAGAAAAGCTACGAGTAAGCAGACATCGAAGTTAAAACGCCTCGTACCACGACAGATGACTACGCAAGAACCACCTAAGCGTACTGTCATCAGCCTTACAAAAAGAGCGATCAATGATGCAGCAATGTCGGTGTTCGAAAAAGGACTCAACTTTGCCCCGACCCCGATATCTCTACGATTGTGGACATTATAAGCAGTGTGGAGCACGCCACCTACACTCTGCGAGCCAATGAAGCAGAAGAAATACGCCGTAAAACATGCCGTGCGCTACCAGGGCCGCACCACTGAAACAGAACATCTCGAAGGAGGAGAGAGCGGCCATACGCGAGTTACGCAGCGATCCTGAGTTGGTGGTCTTGCCTGCTGACAGAGGCAATGCTACAGTACTGCTCCTGCACTCAGAATATAAGAGAAAGATGTCCGAACTTCTCGATGACGCAGTGTACAGAAAGATACAGGAGACCTGAGAAGTCGCCTTCAAAGAAGTACCGTTGAACTTCTTTGCATTTCTTTTGATGGAAAAACTGTCAAGAAACTTCGACCACGAGCGGCTGCACCTCCACAACTCTATGGGCTACCAAAGGTCCACACAGATGGGACACCTATGCGTCCTATAGTCAGCAACGTGGGAGCAGCAACCTACGAACTGGCCCAACACCTGAAGGGTCTCCCTAGTCCAATTGTAGAAAAATGCGAACACCACATCCGCATTCCATCCACTTTGTGCAACCTATACAAGAAATTCGGCTCCAGGATAGCGACTTGTTAGTGAGCTTTGACGTAGTGTCCCGCTTCACTGGGGTACCACTTATCGACTCCATCGATCTGATAAGCAAGAAATTCGACAAAAACCTAACAAGGCTCTTCGAGTTCGTGCTCACCCCAACATACTTCCTTGTAGCCAACTTTTTTATGGAGAATTTCGAGGAGAAGGCACTAGAACAATCTAAACAAAGACCAACTTGTTTCTTCCGCTACGTGGATGACACGTTCGTTGTTTGGCCACATGGACGGGACAGCTTAAATGAATTTCTCGAACACCTCAACTCGCTGCACCCCAACATACAGTTCACGATGGAGGTGGAGGAGGATGGTGCCCTACCGTTTTTTGATGTCCTGGTGAAACGGAAACGGCAACCTGGGACACAGTGTATACAGAAAACCTACACACACCGATCTGTACCTAAATGGCTTCAGCTGCCACGACAACTCCCAGCGTGAAGGTGTTTTTCGCACACTTGTTCACAGGGCACGATTGATCTGCGATCAGGAGAGCATTAAAGCAGAACTGGAGCACCTCGAGACAGTATTTCGTAAAAGTGTGTACAACCAGAAGCAAATAAGACACGCACTCGGATAGACATCGCCAAGAGAACAAGAAAAAGGAACAAAAGAACACAATGTGAAATGTGTATTCCAATCCCCTGCAAAAACCTTGACTCTACTGGTTTCAGTGAAAGATGACATAGGTCTTCGGAAACCAGGCGTTTATCAAATTCCCTGTCAGTGTGGAATATCATACATTAGGGAGACAGTCCGCACTGTAGAAGAGAGGTGCCGGGAACACAAGCGCCATACCAAATTACGGCAGGCCACTAAATCAGCTGTGGCTGACCATTGTTTAAAGACTAGCCATACTATGCACTATGAAAAAAACAAAAATACTCTGTCACTCCTCCTACTTCTGGGACTGCGTTACTAAAGAGGCCATCGAAATCCGACTACAGGACGATCTAATTAATAAAGACAACGGCCTTCAACTTACATTTGGAAGCCGGCACTCAGCTTGGAGAGAAAGATGCGGTCCCAGAGATCGAGGACCGCCCCCGCCGGCAGCAGGTGGGAGACTACACACCCAGCCGGCGCGCCGGCCGCACCGAAGGCAACAGGAGAGCAATGGTGGAGGGGGTAAGGGCTAGTATATATAGGGCGCCGAGAGGAACAGCACAGCACTTGTCAGGAACCACCTGAAGATGGCAGTGTGTACATCAGCCGAAATATTGTGGAGAAATTACGACGCTACCCGTTTGGATACCTGAGAACTGTTCAAATTGGAAATATGCTGGGAAAGTTTCAGATAAAAAACATGGTATTGCATACAGAGGTGATGAACATTTATAAAATAGACGAAGCATATAAATAACTTCAAGTAGCTCAAAAAGAAACATGCATGCTTCTGATGCTTCAATTGGAGAAAAATAAGCAACAACTGCAGTCACAGGAATAATGTATAGAAAGCGAAAATTAGGTATGGGCCTAGTGCTTGATGATAATGGTTGGAGACTGTAAAAATAATAATGCTTACAAAAAATTTTCGTTATGTAAGTTATTCAGTGTATGATTGTACTTTAGTAACTAGTGGCAAAACTAAACCAAAATCAAATAAAATTAAGCTCAATAACAATGAGTTACATAATATCAGAAATTTTCTAACTGATGCACAAAAAGTAGATATTAAAAACTGGCGTTAATTTGCATATTACATTACGTATTCCTGTTGTGAAAAAAGCTATCGAACACCTAACAAAAAATAAAGGAAGTTTTGACTAATAAAACATGATGGAAGTTCTCTTCCTTTGTTATTGGCAGCATTACCAAATTTACCAACTATTTTTTCACTATCTGTGGAGAACTTGGTAATGTGCAAGGAAAGAAGACGATTCGGAAATTAGAATAACAAGAAACACATAATTTAGTATTGAAGAAGAAAGCTAAGGCATAAGTAATTTTTATATACAAAAACTATCAAAACAATTAAAAAATACATTTGTGGTGTTTTCATAATTAATGAATTACCTTATTATCCTGGAGAATATGAATCTACAAGAGCTAATTTAGATACATCTCAATATGCTTACTCACATTGGATCTGTTACTATAAGAATCAAGATTTAAAAAATTATGTTTGACTGTTTTGGAGTACATTTTTCTAATAGAGTTGTTAAATATCTCGGTTCAAGCATGTTTTCCTAAAATAGACAATGAATACAACATTTAAAAATAATTTATTGACATTAGAGGCTACTTGTTTCAAAACTGTTGTCATACAATTGATTATGTTTAATTAAATTTTGAATATAGTAAATGAACATTTTCGGAACTGAGGCACAGTCTAAAAACAGCTACATTATCAATGAGCAAATAAACTTCGAAAAAATCGAAAAATAACTTGAATCAAAAATAAAATTTTCAATCAAATACTATAAAAATAAATTCCAAAACACAAAATTTGATTAAAAGCTTCAAAAACAATGTCCAAGATGTTTATAATACGTGTGCAGAAGTAAAATCATTCGTTGATTAAAAAAACAGATGTAATAAAATGATTTCAAAATCAATTAGTTTACACTTTTACAGCAGCTAAAGGACTTATTGCTTTTAAAGGCAAAATACTAATAGATATAAAAGTTCCTGTAAATGGTTATCATGAAGTTAGTAAATAATATTTAGAAAATGACTTAGCTAATCCTGTTACAAAAACTAAATTAAACCAAGATTCTCACATCTTTTAAACAAAGAAACAGGATTTATGATAGCATCATGGGACATAATAATGAAGAAATTAATAACATGAGAACAAGACTCCATTATGCATTAGATACATTGATTTACTCGAAAATCCGTTTAAGCCAGTAGATTCGTTAGTTAATGAGTTTAGACATGAGACTTGGTAAAGATCTAGAAACACAGATGTCTTTAAAACCAAACAATTAAAATATAATACGTTAAACTTATATAAGTGAATAACATTTCAGTCATATTTGCTATCTAGCATGTAAAAAAATTATCGCATACATTACCCAAATACAACAACTATAAAAAATGGAAAACAAAGAACTGAAGGAATTTGTGCAACATCTAAAACTAAATAAAATGTGCTATAAAAAAACTTGTTGGTGAATGGGTGAGCAAATCACTCATACCTAATATTCATGAAGATATTATTAATTAAATACATTAACCAATGAGAATAAAATTTTAAATGAAAAAATATAATTGCTGTAGCTAGAGACCATTTTTAATAATAAGTTTATTGCAGTCAAATAACCAGACAAATTCAATTGTACGTTTTATAGACGTTTTATGGCAACCTGAGCTAGTAGAAATACATTCTGATATATATATATAAAGAAATTTCAAAAATAATTACATATAAATATATGTTAATAATTACAACTGCAATCGATAATTTTTTTCAAATTCAACTTTGTCTGTTCCACTTAAAGATTTATTTTAAATGTAACTGCACCCATTGAAAAAAATGATTAGAAAGTTAACCACAAAATATTTACAAATATGTAATGGTAAAGAATTCTGTAATATGGATTTTGAAGATCTCACAAAGAGTTATAATATTAACCGTAATTCAACTTTTACTGAAAAACCATCTATTTTAGAAACAATTAACAGAACACTTAAAGAAAAGGTGTAAAAAAATTCGCTGTTTAAGGTAATTATAAACGATAGAAACTAATTGAAAAATTCGTTTATGAATACAATAATACATCATATTCAACAATAAAAATGAAGCAAATAGAAGTGTGAAAAAACTATAAGCTGATCATCTTCGTATCCTACGTAAACGTAAATACAAAGTTGGCAATAAAGCTTGAATTAGCAAACTTAAAGGAGTTCTTGAAGGAGATACAGCCAATTGGTCAACAAAAATTTATAAAATTGAAGATATTATTCATTGTTATCCTATCACATATAAAGTAAAGACCCTGGGTGGAAATAAAATAAAAGAAAATTCTTATGTACAAGAACAATAGATGACAAAATATCAACATGTATATTTCATTGAGAGGAGAGGTGATAAAGCATGTGTTAAGTGATATGGTTTCAATGATTCAGAAACTGATTGGGTGAGTAAGGACAACATCATTTTATAAAATATTTCTTACATCTTGTAACTTTCTTGTTCCGTATATCCATTATCTGATACAAAATAATTTATCCAAAAAATAATATTTTGATCCAATTCCTCTTTCATTTTACTGAACAAATTAATCAAATCTGGCTGTATTCCATTCTTATCGTGTCTTCACAATTAGAATGTCTATCTTCAAGAACATATAATCGAGTTTTCTATCATTCGTCTTTGACATTAAATCATAATGTAATCGTACTCAAATTCATTGTCAAATAATTGTAGAGTAACAAGTATGTTTCTCAAATCAGTATTTTCAGATGGCACAACAATATGTGGTTGCATTTCGTTAATTTGTTCTTCGAGAAATTCTTCTCCACTTTTTAAGTTTTGAGCCTCTCCTCTTTTCTTCTTGAGCACACACATAGCCATTTCTTTATCAATCTGTAAAGTTGTATGTTGTTCTTGTAAATTTTTCATTTTTGTTTGTGCTTTATATTGACCATATTTTGTCATTGATGTTTAAAGTTCCTCAGCTGTCAGAAGTTCTCAGGCTGTTCCATTTTTTATTTGATGATCAACAGATACAAACATGATTCATAATTGAAACACTTTGAAGATGCAAATTTGGTAAGGTGAACTAATCGTTCATCTTCAATTTTTTATAAATACTGCAATGTTATGTTGCAGTATGGTCACAAATTGCTTTTTACAGCTTTCCTTATTCGAATAGCTCTGCAACACCCTTTCCATTAAACTGTGGATTATTCTCTTCATCAGTTATCACAAACACTTTGTAATTGTTATAAATGATCCTAATAAATATATTTCTTAATGGTGTGACAGCTGCAGCAGATGTGCTTCGAATTGGTCCCATTTAATAGCAGTCAATTTTCATTGCATTTCTTACATTTATTTGTAAATATTTTTATGTATAAATGTACTACACAATATGATTGAGATAATTAAAAGATTCTTAATTTCTATCTCTATGCTATCCTGATGATGATGTATATGCAGCCAATAGATTAACTAACTGATGAGAATATGAATTGCTTATACAATCTAAATGCAGAAGAAATATGTATTGTTAATGAATACTCCAAAAAAGCGAGCTGCAAATTCAAGAAATGAGTAGCCATCCAGTACATTACTATATCAAATTTAATTTCATTTTCTGTAGAAAATTTTTTTGACTATAAAAATCTATAGCATTAAAATTTTTACTGTTATGGAAATCAAACTAATCTATAAGTCCTGAGTTTCTCCTGGCATATACAGCTTTCAAATAACTTCTGGGAAATCTGCCAGGTAACACTTTCAGTGACATCCGATATTTCGGCGGGAGAGCACACCGCCATTTTCAAGGCAAACTGAAACGGACAGGCGACGTACATGCAAATTTAAAAGCTAATTTCATGGACTGATGCAGGAAAGATAACACAGGCACTGAACACTAGTGCAACCAAAGATGACCAGAGTCAGAGATATCAATAGTGGGACTATGAACTTGCAGGTGAGGTAGCATTGACTCTGTCCCTCTGTTTTTTGACAAGACTGAGAGCTGGATTTGAAAAAGAGTGTTGTTTAAACTCAAAAGCACTCTAATTTTAGGTGGATGTTGGAAAACACATTTCACATCATATACCCATAAAATACGACCGATATTGTTGGAAGTGTTTCCTATGTAAGGTAAAAAGTCAGTAGACTTAGGTGTCGACTCAGCATTATCATCAATCACCCAACGTACAGTTGTTGATAGCGCAACGCACGTTCAGTCTGTCTGTCACTATAACCATTTTGACGAAACATAACTTCAAGATGGGACAGCTCAGCTGGCATAGTCTCAATGTCGGAAACATGTGCCCCGTGTACCAAGGTACGAAGTACCCCTTCACACTGAGCCAGATGGTGACAACTATTAGTCTGTAAGTACAAGTCAGTGTCGGTATGTTTCCTGTAGACTTCATGTCCCAATGATCCATCATCCTTCCTCCTAAACAACACGTCAAGAAACGGAAGTCAACCATCCTCTTCCACCTCCATTGCAAAATTATCTATAATTAGAGTGCTTTTGAGTTCTGTTAAGGATGATCTTGGTCTGTGTAAGGTGGGTGTATATTGCATTCCTTCTAGCTGTAACGTGGCATATATTGGTCAAACTATCATGACTGTGGAGGACTGATGTACTGAACATAAATGACACACACAATTATAGAAGACAGGTACATCTCATATTGGCAAACATTGCTTGGATAGTGGTCACCCCACATTATATAATAACACCAGTATATTTGCATGCATGTCCAGCTATTGGGACAGTGTCATTAAGGAAGCAGTTGAGATTAAAATATCGAGCAACCTCGTTAACAGGGATGGAGGTTTTTGTTGAAACTCTGTTTGGAATCCGGCTCCCTCCCTTGTCAAAAAACAGAGGGACAAAGTAAATGCTAGCTCACCTGTGAGTTTGTAGTATCACTATCGATATCTCTGACTTTGATCATTTTTGGTGGCACTAGTGTTCAGTGTGCATGTTATCTTTCCTGCATCAGTCCATGATACGAGGTTATAAATTTGCATGTATATCGTCTGTCCGTTGCAGTTTGCCTTGAAAATGGCGGTGTGCTCTCCCGCCGAGATATCGGCAGTCACTGAAAGTGTTACCTGGCTGAATTCCCAGAAGTTATTTGAAATGTAAACAATGCTTTTCTTTAACTTTGCAAGGTACATCATTCTGGCCTCTGTAATATCATAACGAATAAAGAATGAAATATCATTTATAAATCCACATATCTTTTACTTTTACAGTGTGAAAATTATTAAAATATCATTCTGTTTTGATAGACAGTTTCACATTTTCTAACAAAAAGATTTCTTATATTTTAACAGTCTAAAATTTAGTGAATTGAGTGTTAGAGCAATCAACTAGGACGAAGAGGTTTTTCTAAAGCTAAAAATCTACAACTTATTGATCTTATTAACAACTAAAATATGGAGACCGTACACAGTGCTGGCACTGCTTGTAATGTAAAGGGACTAAAAGGTAAAGTGAATTAAAGGTTATGTTAAACAAGACAAGGAAAAACTTACTGCATTGATGCATTGATGAATCATAAATTTGCAAATTTGTGTTTTGAAGAAATATATGAATTGTATTCAACAGCAAATGAAACATATAGAAATTTAATTGTTTTTATATACTTTACTGTATCAAAGAAAATAAGAATAGAAATAAACATCTTGATATTTTATATTGATTATGCATTAACATTTCGTGAGAGTATTCAAGCTAAATGCCACTGGAAATTCATATTAAAACTGCGCCAAAAATTTACCTGAAGAATATATTAGAGATGTTCGAGATAAAACTAATTGCTATACTTCTTCAAATACACGAAATGTATCTCAACATATTGCAAGAGAATTTCAAAACCACTTAGGTTTGTATGCTGTGTTGTATCGAAACTGAACTAAAAATCTCATCAGATAGTTTTCGGATATGCTAGATTGGTGTATTATATCAAATACAGAAACAGTATCTGTAGGTATTATAAGACAAATTCTACATCTACATCTACATCTACATTGATACTCCGCAAGCCACCCAACGGTGTGTGGCGGAGGGCACTTTACGTGCCACTGTCATTACCTCCCTTTCCTGTTCCAGTCGCGTATGGTTTGCGGGAAGAACGACTGTCTGAAAGCCTCCGTGCGCGCTCTAATCTCTCTAATTTTACATTCGTGATCTCCTCGGGAAGTATAAGTAGGGGGAAGCAATATATTCGATACCTCATCCAGAAACGCACCCTCTCGAAACCTGGCGAGCAAGGTACACCGCGATGCAGAGCGCCTCTCTTGCAGAGTCTGCCACTTGAGTTTATTAAACATCTCCGTAACGCTATCACGGTTACCAAATAACCCAGTGACGAAACGCGCCGCTCTTCTATTCAAAATAACGTTAAATGGGACATTACAGTAAATAAAGAAAATTATCTGTGCATCTTATTGGAGAATTGGATTAAAATGTTACAACGGAAATTGGCTAAAATCTCATACGAGAATTTCAAGATAAATTGGAATAGTCTTATATATTGAGGAAATAAATGTTATCTAAAAAATTAATCAGAATAAAGTAGGCTGAAATATGTATCGAAATATCGAGAATGATATGAAGACTTTATATGAGAATTTCACGATAAATTAGATTGTGCTACTACAGAAACAGTCAAAAATTATCTGAATATTTTAGGAGAGAGTTTCAGGATGAATTAAATTGGGATGATATATCACATACACAAAAACTATGTGGACATTTTATAACAGAATTGAAAAGTGAAGTTAACTACAAAGATGTTTCAAGCTGTCAAACATATCTGAATCATTCACAAAAATGTAATAAAACCTAATGAAATATAATCTACTGAGAAGAAGATCGTTCTATTGTTCTACAGACTTCACTGATCAAGATTATCAGTATAAAAAACAAAATATAATCACGCTTTTCATAAAAAATATATTAATATATAGTTAGCAGATCCGAATCATTCTACTTGTACAATGTTTGGAAATGATATTAGAAGATTAAACCCAATGAATAAATAATTTATTATTGAAGATTTAACCCAATAAAGAGATAATTTATTACTAAACAACTGTTGTTATGCATAGTTATTCAAAATATTAAAATAATTTCCCAACAAACATTTCTTAAAGCCTCTTTTGTCCTCTGGTATAAATTTACTGTATTAGAATTATATTAAGTTTTAACATAGCTCCACAATTAGGATGTCTATCCTCGATTCTATACAACTGCCTATGCAAAGTTTTTTCTTGTGCTCTAATGACATAATAATTGTATTCATAATTTTCATCAAATAATGGTAAAAGGAAAAAAGTTGGTCTTAATTTCTGCCTGAATGTTTCAGAAACAGCATGAAATAATAAAGTAACTATTTCTCTGTTTCTTTCTTGTATTATTCCCACAGCATTATCAGCTATTCCATTTTACTTTCCTGTCTTTTCAGCCTTAATTTTGTTAATATTTTCCAAATGAGTTATAACCTTAATAATTCTCTTTAATTTTATTTTCTCCATGTTTATGAATTGATGATAAAACTTCTTCAGAACCTCAATCTGGAAAATTTTTCGCAAAAGTCGTTTTGAGTCTCATAACTAAATAATATAGACCAGGCTCATTGAAAATTTTTTTTGTTTTTGGATACATTTAGGTAGCATCACCATATTACTAATGAAATTTTCATATCTTTTACAATTCCATAATGTGGAGTTCGAGAATGAGCATATCCTGAGCGATCAGTAACTTTGTTTGCATAAAACCATGGATTATTCTTTTCATCGATAATCATAAACACTTGCTTGTTTTTATACATGAACTTTTTGTCGATGGAATCAGTGACTACTGCATTTAATAAAAATAATTATTATTAGAATATTTAGTAATTCAAATAATACAGTCTAGGTTCATTGTTAAAACTTGAAAATTTTGATTGGTTCTTCTAAATTTTTTCTCTGTAAATGGAAGCCATCCGATCTAAATCGTGTAAATACTCTGAAACTGTGATGTCAATTGACAATTTTACTTCATAACAACATATAAAAAGTTGGTTATAGGACAGTGTGTAGAAATTGTGTAAATGAATATCATATAGGAGTATATAATGGTAAACGAGTTCCTTCTGTGTGTGAAAAAAGTTTTCCTATGTATTATTATAAAAATCATTCACAACTAATTCGAAGTGAAGAACATTTGAAGAAGTTATTGTCAATATAAAACGATGAACAACAGAGTAAGACACATAACACTAAAAAAAATTGTCGAATGTGAAGAGGTTAAAGAAATAGGACATTTTTACTCAAATCTGTCGTTCAAATAAAGCGAGAACAAAGTCAGCTTGGCTACTGCTGTGTGTTGTTGGATCTGTAAATCTATCAAAATACTATACTGAGCCTGGCTGATTCTATATCAGCAAATTGCCCTAAGTTTTTATGAGCCGAAAAACGTTGACTTTGCCCTAGTTTGCTTCTAATGGCTAAACAGATGTGCAAGACTGAATCGCTGTGTATTACTCTGCCCTCGCTGTTCTCAGAAGAATTTCACTGTACTGGCTTTCAACGTTCTCTGCTCAGGAGATTTAGGGAGGTAATTCAGCAACCTCTTGACTTAATTTTGGAGCCAGGTGAACAAACTGTTCCCACCAAAATATCTTCTTTCCCTGTCGTCATGTCAGAGTGGGATGCCCCCTGACGACACTCGAAGATGTCTCAAGGGAAGGTGTCTGCCGCCCTGGGCATTTGCATGTTTCCACAGCCTAGAATGCCTTCCCTCAACAGCCGCCGGTGTGGCCATGCGGTTCTAGGCGCTTCAGTATGGAACCGCGTGACCGCTACGGTCGCAGGTTCGAATCCTGCCTCGGGCATGGATGTGTGTGATGTCCTTAGGTTGGTTAGGTTTAAGTAGTTCTCAGTTCTAGGGGACCTATGACCACAGATGTTAAGTCCCATAGTGCTCAGAGCCATTTGAACCATTTTGAACCTTCCCTCAACATTGGAGTGGACACTGGATAGAGCAGTCAATGGCAGTCGCTCTTTCATTTCTGGTAGTCATAGCTGCCCAATCACCAAATGGCTTATTAAGTACAGTGTCATATAATTGGCTGGCTTTCAAGTGAACAGCCAGGTCTGTTAACCCCATTATTAACACTCAATCATCCACAAAAGAGGAAAGTTACATCCTCACGTGCTGCTCACGTGGTATACTATTCGTCCATCAGTTCTCTGCTGTGCCCGTGACCCACACTTCGCCTTGACTAGCCTGCGGCTCTGCAGGCCATTGTGTCACAGTGTCGCTAATTAAAACTGGCTTCCCCTCCATTGATGCTTCCACCCTGTTCCTACTTAATGTTAACATGAAAATTGATGTACACGAGTTATTCTTGTCACTCTCGATGCCACGCTTATTAAACCTCAAACAATTGAAATATACACACAAAAGCTGGTCCCATATTGAAAAACCAATGCCTTGCAACACTATAAACGACACATAAAACTCAGGAACCCAATATGTAAGGTGTCCTAAATCCCGACGTCTGACATATCCGCTGTCTTTTGCTTCAATTTTGTGCTGGGCTTGTCAGTGGTTGAGCGCTGATTAAGTACAGCACAAAACTATATACCAGTTTAATCTGGTATCAACCATCTACTGACGTATTGTCCAGATCGATTCTAAAAGTGTAAGTTCAATCTCATTGCTTAAAAAATGAAATCTTTGACTGGCTTTACTATTATACATTTTAATTCGTTCGTTTACAGTACTTCTACAAAATTTACTCCTTGAACCACATCACAATTACAAAGTTAAAACTGTTGGAAAATCATTCTACAAACGAAACTTCTTGAATAGCTTTACATCTATGTGATACAAGTGATCTAGAAGTGAAACAGCAGGTGCTGAATTCTATTAGCTTCACTCTCTTTCAGTTCAAGATACAATTACAATAAGGATGATTATGTAAGTGAAGCGATGAGGAAATCTCTAACCTCTCTCCCCCTCTATGTAAGTAGTCTACTTCTGAACCACTAACTTGTATTGGATCAAAGTTATTCTACTTTCTTTTACCTTTTACAGATATTTACTGTTTTAAACAAAGATCCATTTTAATAAGTATATACATATACATACATCAAAGAGAGTTTTGCCTCACCTCAGTTCCGAGACTTTTGGAACCTGTACAGAAAATTGGAATGGAAATCAACATAAACATCATTTCTGCTCATTTCATTGCCCATGAAACTCACACACTGCACGTTGTGCCACCATACTACGAGAACTTCAGAGATGGTAATCCAGATTGCTGTACAAACCGGTACCTCCAATACCCAGTAGCACGTCCTCTTGCATTGATGCATGCCTGTATTCGTTGTGGCATACTATCCACAAGTTCATCAAGGCACTGTTGGTCCAGATTGTCTCACTCCTAGACAGTGACTCGCCATAGATCTCTCAGAGTGGTTGGCGGGCGACGTCGTCCATTAACTGCCTTTTTCAATCTATCCCAGACATGTTTGATAGGGTTCATGTCTGGAGAACATGATGGCCACTCTAGTCGAGCGATGTCGTTATCCTGAACGAAGTCATTCACAAGACGTGCACGATGGAAGAACGAATTGTCGTCCATGAAGACGAATGCCCCGCCAATACGCCGCCTATATGGTTGCGCTATCGGTCGGAGCCATTGTGGTGCGTTCCATGACCACCAGCGGCGTACGCCGGCCTTACATCATGCCATTCCAAAACAGCAGGGTACCTCCACCTTGCTGCACTTGATGGATAATGTGTCTAAGGCGTTCAGCCTGACCTGGTTGCCTCTAAACACGTCTCCAACGATCGTCTGGTTGAAGGTATACGCAACACACATTGGTAATGAGAACGTGATGCCAATCCTGAGCGGTCCATTCGGCATGTTGTTGGGCCCATCTCTACCGCACTGCATGGTGTCGTGGCTTTAAAGATGTACCTCACCATGGACGTCGGGAGTAAAGTTGCTCGTCATGCAGCCTATCGCACACAGTTTGAGTCGTAACACGATGTCCTGGGCTGTGGATAAATCATTATTGAACATGGTAGGGTGCTGTCAGAGTTCGTCCGAGCCATAATTCGTAGGTAGCGATCATCCACTGCAGTAGTAGCCCCTCGATGGCCTGAGCGTCGTATGTCAGTGCTTTGCTTCACTCCAAGATGTCTGGACACCTTCCTTGTTGAGAGCCTTTCGTGGCACAAAGTAACAATGCGGACTCGATCGAACCGAGGTATTGACCATCTAGGCATGCTTGAACTACAGACAACACAGCCATGTACCTCCTTCCTGGTGGAATGAATGGAACTGATCAGCGCTGTTCATGCATGGTTGTTTACATCTTTGGGCGGGTTTAGCAACATCTCTGGGCAGTTAAAGGAACTGTGTCTGTGATACAAGATCCACAGTCAACGTCGATCTTCAGGAGTTCTGGGAACTGTGGTTATGCTATTTTTTCGATGCTGGACATTACACCAGAAAAAGTTAAATGTAATCCCTTTAAAATGATTAATAGAAATGCTGTAACATCACAAACATATTGAACTGTTACTGTGACTAAAAGTCAATAATATTCAAATTTATTCACATTGACATGTTACATTTCAAGTACATTTGGTACATATTGAATTGGTACTGTGACCCATTAATATAACAACAATATACACATTTATATGCACTTGACATAAAAATGGCAGATATTACATTTCAATGAATATTCAATAACTTGTTTTAAACCCATAATCACACAAATAAAATAAATAAAACGCTTTAGAAGACATGTATATGCAGAAGTTATTTAAATTGTGTTTATCAACATGACATAAACTCTCTCATTCTTTTTGTACAAATGTTTTCCCACGAGTGAGTTTCAGTTCGTTTCTGTTAACATGAATTGTTCTCAGTTCTTTTGTGGACTAGTTGCCCGCTATTGTCTTTCTTCACAACCCTGCTGATGCGTTGCAAAGATGCCATACATGTTCGTCGAAATCGTGTTTATGAAGAAATTGGCACACATTGTTGAAGTATAGCCAGTATGAGAAGTTATTTACTCCGCCAGTTCTGAGCATCTGAGTGAGTGTTGGTTAGCTCAGGTGCGTTACTGGTCCTCGCCGATATGATGGTTTGATGTGGTGCTTGTCCCCATCAGTGATGCTGATATCAACTGCTAATAAGAAATGAAGTGCTTCCTGGCTTACTGTGGAAAAATATTGTGTTCGTAGCAGTGGTAAGATAACAGAGATTGAGCATTTTATTTTCATTTAAAATGATTGCAAAATTCTTCGTCATTCTCGGATGGAATAGGAAGGTAATCTTGCATTTCTGACCCATTTTGGCTCTTCTCATACCTTCTGTGATGATCTTCTTTTTCCCTTCTACTTCGACTATCTTGTTCTCTTCTGTGGACCGTGTATGAGATGGATTATAACCTAATTTACCTGGATAGTATTGGTACGGATATCAAATTGTATTTCGTTGATGCTCGTTTCCCATTTAACGTATGTTTGTTTTCCTGAGGAGCAGTGTGCGGCATGAACACTGAATCCATAGACAGACAAATCTTGGGGCCTGGGCCAGCCTCAGCACTAAATTTCCATTCACTTTGCATCCTCGTTCGTTGCCTGTGAGTTAGCCGATGCACGCGACCTTGCGTAGTGGTCTGCTCGCTCGCTTTTTGCTCATTCATCCGTTGTTCCGTGTTGCGTTCCGTTACCGGAAAGAGATTTTTCTTTTTCTGCCAGACTGGTGAGTTCGAAGTACAGCAGAAACGCCTGCTTTCTTCCTCACTCGAAGTTCACGCTGCAACAGTGTGGTCGGTGCACCCATTAAAATCATTGTTACCTGCAGCACATGCACTCTTACTTCCCTATCTCTCCTTCTTCATACTAGGAAACTGCTTATTGCCCCTACTGCTATGCTCAGTACATCTCCATTTTCAGTGACAGGATGTCATCATCTACGTGGTGTTTCAACGACGCATTAACAAATCATAATTATTACCTCATCTACACATTCTACTTTCTCTATTTTAACCTTCTGTGACGTTACATAAAAAAGGAAATTTTTATATCTAACTATCTTTGTATAAGCTCATCAACTTCATAAAAAGAGGCTTCTTTAGCCTATCATAAAATCATATGAAGTTATGCTATGTCATTTCCATAGGCAGTCCCTTTATTCTTGTTTATCCACCTCCTTTACTTGAAACGTCCCCTTAGAAAAATTATACATGACTGTGCTTAAACTGGCATACAATATTTTTAGCGCAACGCAATCTGACTATCAAAGATCCCTGCAAAATAATGGCCCTGAGTAACATTAAACCATACCTTTCTGAAATCACTTACCTCACAAAATTCTTCATTACTCGAACTACTGCAATACAGTGAGCGCCAGTACTGCCAGCTAAATAAAAGATTCAAACTACGGAAGGCACTAACTACTGATAGGCCTAGTAGGAAATGAAAGATTTTAGTTGAGAACAAACAATGTATTTACCTTAATAGTCATAATATATATAGCAGTTCATGACAAATTACAAAACTCCGCCATCTCTCTCCCCACATCCACCACTGCTGGCGGCCCACCTCAAACTGCGCAATGCTACGCGCTGTTCACATCCAGCTGCCGCTGCCCAACACTACAATGGCAGACAACAATGCAAACTAGCCACAGACTGCACACAGCACAGCCAGTGATTCTCACACAGAGTGCTACAAGGCGTTACCAATAAGAAAATCTAAACAGCCTACTTACATAGCCCCCATGCTCCCCACAAAAAATTTTACAGATTGTTTTGGGCACTGGGCAATACATATTTGTTAAAATTTTTCATAATCGTAATTACAATAACAAAGAAATCAAATGCACACACTTATTGATACAATGTTGGTCAAAAGCTAAAATTTTCTCACAGTCCATAAAGATAGTCCTGATCATTCTTCATAATAGTAATTACAGTTTTTTTTACAAAGTCTCATTAGTAAAAGAAATTGCACACAGAAGTAGTGGATTTCCATGCAGTCTCGAAGAAGTAGTGTTGTCCTTCCAACGGAAAGACAGTGCTGACTCTCGACATGCAGACAAGTAATGGGCCACCCACAGCAGAGTCATTCGATGTTTTGAAGGATACTGGTAAGTAGCTCATCACAGAGCAGACCCACTGTAGTCCTCGTAGAGATTATGGTACTGGTGTGCCACTGGAGGTGCAGACACACTGCAGTCCTTGTAGAAATAATGGTATTGGTGAGTCAGCAAAGGTGTAGACCCACTGTAGTCCTTGTAGAAATGGCCAGCAGCCATCTGTTGCGACTGTGCAGGTGCACAATCACCATTGAAGAGTCTTGCGGAGAATAGAGCAAGTCCATAAACCACCACTTGTGCACTCACAAAGTTTCTGGAATTGTCCTTAGAACCAGCAATGCTGTTATCCAGTCCCTTGCTGAATCATTAACACACGTGCAAACACTATCAGTCCCTACTTCTCACATATTGTCCATATACTATGACCAACAGAAACGTGTGCAGTGAAATGTAACTTACAAGTTGATAATATGATGAACTGGTGACAATTACAATTTTATAACATGAGAATACAATTGCAAAGATACAGAAAACATCATTAAAAACATAATAATACAGATAACATTTGTAGTAATACAGGCTTTACAAAAGAATCGAACTAACATATATATCAATGTTACAGGAATTATGACATAAGTACATACATAAAAGATCAGAATAAATTTTGAAACATCAACTTCACACATGAGCATTAAAACAAAATGGAATAAATAATGTCTAAACATCTTTATGAAGTAAATAACATATTAGTAATGCAAATTATATTTGAGGTTAACAGTATTCCTCATTGTAGTGAATGTAGCTTAGTATTAGAAGAAAAAAATTTCTATGAAACAGTACACAGAGACAGGAAGAACACAAATACCAAAGATACAAGGGTACACAAACACATAGCGGAATAATACAAAAGGAAAGGAAGGGGTTTGTTTTACTTCAGTATTTTGCAAACAAAACTTTCTTTACTTCTTGGAGATCTCCCTTCGTTCTTCATTATTTCCAAAAGTCCTATCTATACCTGCTTTCTGTATTCTATTCATATTTCTTTTAATATAATTATTTCTCAGTGTACAATTCTCATTTTGGCCCAAATCTTTTTCATATAACTTCACAACGCATTCTTTTATCTATTCTCCATAGTCAGTTTCTTATATAGTCTGCCCCTCTTAAGCTAATTTAAATCTACTGAGCTCAGATGCTAAACTAAGGGATGAGGCAATGCAGCAGCACAAAACAATTACGCAAACAGCAATGAAAAAAATTGAAATTTGCAAAGCAAGCTACAGTAAATCTAAATTACCAAGCAATTCAACATTACAACTAATATGAGGCAATGCGCAGCAAACAAGAAAAATAAATCTGGCTTAGCAGAGTAACACATATTGAAATTCAGTAGCACTATGCCTGGCAACCAAAAACAGAAAATGAAATAACTTATACCTAAACATGACAAAGCTCAAGCAGAAAAAATAGTACACTAAAAAGGCCATGTCTAATACCTATGTCACATCCTAACACTAGAGTGATGCATCACAATTTATTCTACAAAAGAAATTACCAAGTACTTGAAAAGAAAATTATGAATGCAGTTCTGTGAAGGTAAATGTCGTTTTGTACTCCCTCATTTTTTGAAAAAAACTATTATTTACTCGATCTGTAGACAGAAAATATTTATATTAGTACATCTATAAAATTTTATTTTAACCAATGCTGCAGTGCAGCTAGAAACTAGATATCAAATGAAATAAGCAACTATGTACAAAGTAAAGCATAAGAACATCATTTAGTAATCATTAGGCATTTCATAAGTTAGTAGAAAAATCTCTCAACTAGAGAGACAGTAGTCATAATCAGGTGTATAGACATAAAAATATTTCTCGTCATTTCATTAGGCATTTCAGTAAATCATAAATTAAGAGCTCCACAGTGTAATCATATGTTATCAAGTTCGACCATGTCGTTTTTCCAATGCTTTCTACAAAGGAACGTCAATAGTGAGGATAATGGCCTCCCTTTTTTTTTCACCTGTGCCTCTGGAAGGCACACACTAATGGCTATTTTTTAAGGCGACTGTCGCCCAGCTGGGTGCCCACGACGCATTAGGTGCAGGTGGTCACATAACTTTCTTACCGAAATATTTACGACACCAGTTTCCGCTACAGTGACAGTCTCATATAAAAATAATCCACAGGTGAAGAATTTGCGTTACAAATCTGTAGAAACAAAATCCTGTAAATATAACAGAGTCCAAAAAATTTTCGTCGGCATTGCAATACATTCACGCTTTTACATACATTTCATAACTCTTAAAGTACGATTCTTGGTTTCCAACATCCTGGTCCACAAATCAGAGTCCCTAACCACTACTCATTATTCCTTACCTCATTATACATATACATATTCATCGACACTTCTTCAATATTTCATCATGAGAAATACGTAGCATAATAAACATTCCTCAACAACATAATACACATTGTCGTCGTACTAATATCATAACACCTCAGTCAAATCTCAAAATCGTTGTAGCTTCCTCCAATAATTTCAAAGCCTAACAAAAATTCTCTGCTCATGTCAAAAGTGTCATCTACCTTAAACGTACTTTAAAAATCGTGATCCCATACCAAATATATCATTCAAAGCTCTCATAATATCACAATGGGTCTGAAAAAATATGAACAGTTCACAAAGTACAGACAAAATACAATTTCGTAAGTGTGAAGTTACCCAACTGTGTAATTGCGTAAAACATGTGTCACTGATGTAGTAAAAAAAGTTTATCTCTCAGTTAAATGATCAGATAGCTGTGTAATTTGTGTGTTAGAGAAATATGGTACCGATGTGTAAAGTTGTATAAGCAAATACCATATTAGCTAGGGCTCCTTGTGCTTGCCAAACACATGGTACACAAAGTATGCGTTTACCCCCCTGAGGATTAATGTAATTATACCCTCAGGTGTTACAGATTACAGCAATGAAATGAAATTTATCACGGAAAACTTTCTTTGTAATTCAAAAATCTTTAAAAATAAATGTTTTAAGTATAAAATTAATCACTCAAATACGTGTACTGTAGCACTAAACTGTGCATCTTGTTGTAAGATAATCTCTGCGGAAGTGTCGTAGTTATCGTCCTCCGAAAGCTAAGTTCTGCAGAAGTCAATGTACTTACCTCATCATAAACGAAAGTGAAAATCTTTGCGTATAGATATCGTCGTTATTATGCTTATTGGCGTGATGATGAAAGTACTGTACAGTAACGTATTGTTGTGCCACGAAAAAGGCTGTCTCATTGTTGCTATACCACAAAAGTTACTACTAAAACATGTTTTACTTTCCAGAAGAATTCAGAAAACTGTGCAGATATAAAACAGATACACCGCAAAAGCAACATTGTAAATTGTCACTCATTAGTAGCGTCGTGATAAAATCGTGTAGCTGTCACATAAACTAACCTCTGTGTCATCTGGTATCTCTCAGAAAGCACTTTAAATTCAGAATGTATTTTCAAATAAACCAAAATGTTGCATTAAAATCTCATTAGCAGTACTGGTAAATGTTCTAAGTATGTGAGCCTTATAGTCGTTACGTAATCATGTAACAAACAAGCAAGAATGCACACACACAATAACACTGTGTCGTCTGTTCACAATAACAATGCATTCGTAATTTCTGTTTAAATACGTTCTCTTGGTTCTTGACTGGATATTTAACTTCAAACATTGTTGCATGTTAACAGTTTCTTAAGTCTGACAAAGCATACTAGTAATGTAAAGTGAAAAGTTATATGGCAATGACAAAGTTAAAAAGCAGATTATCTTTCAATAAACGGTTTTACATGTGAAATGTGGTGTAAACCTTTACTCTTCCTAGTACACAGAGTTTCAACTTCAAAGCAATTATCGTGTTGTATACATCGGTAAAGAATGCTAAAATTTTTCTCAAGGCTAGCGTCTTATGTTATTTTTCTCGGAGCCAGCGGGCGCACGCGGCTGTCTGCTGTGCGAGTCATTGCCTGTCTCTTTGTTGGCGCGCGCCGTTATTGGGATTAGGAGACCTAACTTCTACAAATTCACTCTGACGAGAAGGCCCTACCCTGTTTGAATCCCTCCAGTTCTGATGAAATTCAGATCTGTCGTTATGATTATCTCGTCTGTCGTCATGTCGGTAGATTTCATAATTTCTTTCTTGTCGGTCATGTGGTGGAGAATTTCTTCCTGAATCGTAACTGCACGCTGAACTGTTGCGTCTGAAGTTATTCTGTCTCCCTTGATAATAATTATTTTGGTTCCCAAATTGTCTGTTTCTCTGATTGTCTCTGTGATAGTCACTACCACGGAGAGGTGATCTTTCCCTGTAATTATTACTACTCTGCCAACTGTTGTCATACAGGTGGTGTCTGTTTTGGTCACGATATGTGTTGTGAGAATAGCCTTGTCGTGTCCAGTTATTATTTCTTTCATCGCGGAATTGTGACAGATGTGACCTGTAATTGTTGTGCTCCTGTTTCCGCGTTCCCCGATTGTCAGTGTCAATTTCCAGTTCTTGTAACAGTCCCTGAAAAGCCTCAATGTCTTCTTTGCAACGTCCTGCTAAAATAATATGTCGTAAATGTTCAGGTAATTTGATTAAGCAAATGCGGATGAGTTCTGAAGGGCTGTATGGGTTTGACAGGTACTGATTCTTGTGCAACATGTCTTCAAAATATTTCACAAGACTGGAGAATTCAGATTGTTCGAAATGTTTCATCATTATGATGCTATGTTTTACTCGGTCTTGTGTAGCTTGAGACCAATATGCTGAGAGGAAGGCATGATAAAATTCTCCTTCACTGTGGCAATCGTGAATGACCGGTCGCATTCTTACAGCTGGTTCATTCTCTAAGTAGCCACACATAAATTCTAATCTGTGCTCTAATGACCAGTTGGGAGGAAAACAATGAGAGAATTGATGGAGCCACGCTTGTGGATGAATGTCGTTGCCAGAATTCTTAAATGTTTTGAATTTACGTGTAGTAATGAAGAGCTTATAGTCAAAATCATCCTGTCGGCGAGTCGCATATCGGTCATTGTTACGTCGTTTCGGCGGTTCCATTTCAAAATTCTGTGCACCTTGCCAATTTCTTTCATAACTTCCGAAATGCCCTGTGTTATTATTTTGCGGCTTTTCCGTAGTTCTAAGTCCCTCTTCCCGTGTTGGAGCGCGAGTGTCCTCTGAAATACGTAATTCTTGTATTACCTGTGTCAGCTGATCTTGTACTTCCTGGATTTATCTTTGGTGTTGTGTATTAATTTGATTCTGATTTTGTTTGCATTTCCTAATTTGTTCGTACTCTTCTGTGTCATTAAAGAGTACCGGTCTTGCGTTAATCAGATTATCATATACCTTCGTAGATAAATTAGTGAACTGATCCAAAAGTTCGGCTACTTTCTCCGATAGTGTACTTATTTCCTCAGTGTGTTTTTCTGATCCAAGTTTCAGAGTATCTACTGTGTCCTTTAAGATTTCCTGAGTTTTGCAAGTTGCGTAACCGAATCGGTAGATGCAACTGAGTCAAATTTAGCTTGCAAGGTCTCATGATTTTCATGAACAATAATTTGCAGTTCTTTTATGGCTGCTTCGTGATTCTGTAATGCATTTTCATGCCGCGAAAAAATAGGTTGAAAATGCTCACAAATTTGAGTTTTTACGTCATTACAGACTTTTTGACATATCGATTCAATGTTATGTAACTCAGTAGTTAAATCTTCACGCGTTTGTTCAAGAGTTTGTTCCAATGAGCCTAACTTTTGAAGCTGTTGCTGTGTTTGTCTCTGATTTTGTTCCAGTGTGTCTAACTGTTGCTGTGTTTGTCTCTGATTTTGTTCCATTGCGTCTAACTTTTTAAGATTTTGTTCCATTTGTTGCATTAATTGTAATAACAATGCACTGGTGTCTGAAACATGTTCCTCAGTGCTTTTCGGCAGTGAATTTGCACCGGCAACATTCACATTTTGACAAGCGGAAAATGTGTCTTGACTCGTTTGAGAAAACGGTGAGAACCCAAAACCTGAGTCTCCAGTATTTGCAATATTGTGATCTGTCATTCCCGACTCCTGAGACGAGCTGTTGCCGACCGATCGATCGATAACGCTTCCCTGTTCACTACCTGTTTCACTGTCTACACCATTATTTGACGCCCGCCCCATTTCCCTATGCACAGTTACCAAATTACTACTTTGAATGTCTGTTACTTCATTACACAGTGGTGCTGATAAGCTACGCTCGTCCTCACTATTATTTCTCAGTTTACTTTGGGGCCTAGTGTTACGTTTTTCACACGCCATTATTGTCACAATATTTCACACGATAACACAGAAAAGCACAATTTGAAGAGCAAAATAAGATAACACATTAACATAGAAATGGAAATAATGTCTACTTAAATACTTGGTGCAAATCTACATGCATGTCACAACTGTTTTACTGTACAACAATGAAAGACTGCAACTACAAAGGAGATTCTCTCTACAATTACGCGCTAGCAATAAACAAAATCTACGCTAATTACACAAACTACAAGGAAAAAATCAGAAGATTCCAGTGAGGTATCTTCGGCTAAGGGTCGACATATGAAACGTCCCCTTAGAACAATTTATACAGGACTGTGCTTAAACTGACATACAATATTTTTAGCGCAACGCAATCTGACTTTCAAAAATCCCTACAAAAGAATGGCTCTGACTAACATTAACCTATGTATTTCACAAATCGCTTACCTCACAAAAATCTTCATTACTCGAACTACTGCAATACAGCGAGCGCCAGTACTGCCAGCTAAATAAAAGATTCAAACTACGGAAGGCACTAACTACTGATAGGCCTAGTAGGAAATGAAAGATTTTAGTAGAGAAAAAACAATGTATTTACCTTAATAGTCATAATATATATAGCAGTTCATGACAAATTACAAATCTCCGCCATCTCTCTCCCCACATCCACCACTGCTGGCGGCTCACCTCCAACTGCGCAATGCTACACGCTGTTCACATCCAGCTGCCGCTGCCCAACACTACAATGGCAGACAACAATGCAAACTAGCCACAGACTGCACACAGCACAACCAGTGATTCTCACACAGAGTGCTACATGGCGTTACCGATAAGAAAACCTAAACAGCCTACTTACATACTTTACAACCAGGCTTAAATTAGTTTTAAGATTACCCAGGTTTCCTCAGCTTCAAAAGTGGATAGTCTGAGTGGAAACTATGTTGGTGACTTGTGAGTGTGTCAGTCTCACATTATCCATGCAGGTAGTAATTTACCTTCACCACATCATGTTTAACTTCCTGGGTCAAACATGAATCTCTGTACATCTCCCTAACAACTATTCTCTAAGTTGCGTACTCTGACACCAACAAATTCTTATACCTCATATGCTCCTTTGCATTGAGTGCATAACATAAACCCATTATGAAGACTTGTCCTGTCACTTCCTGCGATGAGAAACACCAGTAATACAATTTATAAATAACTGATGTGGCCTCTAAGGTCCGCTATCTAAATATCTCCCTTCATCTCCTAACTACTGAAAGAGTTTCCCACCTTACCCACATTCACCAAATTGAATATACCTGTTTACAGTTACCCACATGTATTTTAATTCTTGTGGCATCCTCATATTTCTTCATTCGCGAACCATACGCTACTGGAACAGGAAAGGGAGGTAATGACAGGGGCACGTAAAGTGCCCTCCGCCGCACACCGTTGGATGGCTTGAGGAGTATAAATGTAGATGTTGATGTAGATAGTGTCGGAAGTTCCATGCGGCTTTTCGCGGATGATGCTGCTGTATACAGAGAACTTGCAGCATTAGAAAATTGCAGCGAAATGCAGGAAGATCTGCAGCGGATAGGCACTTGGTGCAGGGAGTGACAACTGACCCTTAACATAGACAAATGTAATGAATTGTGAATACATAGAAAGAAGGATCCTTTATTGTATGATTATATGATAGCGGAACAAACACTGGTAGCAGTTACTTCTGTAAAATATCTGGGAGTATGCGTACAGAACGATTTGAAGTGGAATAATCTTATAAATTTAATTGTTGATAAGTCGGGTGCCAGGTTGATATTCATTGGGAGAGTCCTCAGAAAACATAGTCCATCAACAAAGGAGGTGGCTTACAAAACATTCGTTCGACCCATACTTGAGTATTGCTCATCAGTGTGGGATCCATACTAGGTCAGGTTGACAGAGGAGATAGAGTAGATCCAAAGAAGAGCGGCGCGTTTCGTCACAGGGTTATTTGGTAAGCGTGATAGCGTTACGGAGATGTTTAGCAAACTCAAGTGGCAGACTCTGCAAGAGAGGCGCTCTGCATCGTGGTGTAGATTGCTGTCCATGTTTCGAAAGAGTGCGTTTCTGGATGAGGTATCGAATATACTGCTTCCCCCTACTTATACCTCCAGAGGAGATCACGAATGTAAAATTAGAGAGATTCGAGCGCGCACGGAGGCTTTCCGGCAGTCGTTCTTCCCGCGAACCATACGCGACTGGACCAGGAAAGGGAGGTAATGATAGTGGCACGTAAAGTGCCCTCCGCCACACAACGTTGGGTGGCTTGTGGAGTATAAATGTAGACGTAGTTACGCGTGTTTCTTTTGAAGTATGCACGTACAAGAACTTCAAGAAGATTTATATATTAAGTTAGTAAATTTAACATTATATCTTAATATTTAAAAGTACTTAGAACATCAACTTCATAAATTAAGAGACGATACATTTTTACGATGGGTTGATCACATAAGTAATGAGGAGGTATTGAATAAAACTGGAGAGAAGAGAAATTTGTGGCGCATCTTGACTAGAAGAAGGGATCGGTTGGTAGGGCATCTTCTGAGGCATCAAGGGATCACCAATTTAGTATTGGAGGGCAGCGAGCAGGGTAAAAGTCGTAGAGCGAGACCAAGAGATGAATACGCTAAACAGATTCAGAAGGACGTAATTTGCAGTAAGTACTGGGAGATGAAGAGGCTTGCACAGGATAGAGTAGCATGGAGAGTTGCATCAAACCAGTCTCTGGCATGAAGACCACAACAACAACATTTTTACAGAAAAACTGGTATGAAACATTTCTGAACCTATCCATAGTATTCGTTTAGGTGATACACGTGGTATGTACGTAATGATTTTCCTGTTTTGGGATGTCCTAACACCACAGTATTTTTATGGATAATCTTACTAATTCCACAGGTCCCTTATACGCTGCAAAGAATAGCCTCTTGGGAATTGTCTACGTCCTTACAGCTTTCCTTCCTTGGTACGTGAGTGCCTAATTCATATTCGTTGTAAGTGTGAACTATGGCTTCATAGTTTCCTGTGTTGCAGGTTTACTTCCTGCTTTTGCTTAGTCATTGGTTCCACTGTTTCGCTTTCACCTTTCTGATTGCTGATGATGTTATGTTCTTCGCCAAATATGTTGACTACGCATTCATGTGGCTCGTCTTCATTATTCTCTGGTGTCTGACCCGTATCTGTGGGTTCTTCTTCTTGCTCATCCTCCGTCGATTCCCGATCAATATCGCCCCAGCTGGTTACTTGTGGTTGATTGCGTGATGTTTCATGCTGAGACTGTGTTCCCTCTTCTCTCTTCTGCCCATTGTATTTCATTTTATTAACACGTTTTGTAACGAAGTCGTCTTCTGGTAGGACTGGGAAGTCATCGGAATAGCCCTTGTCTCCATGTCCTTGCCAATTCTTCGACTTCCCTGTATTAGGAGCTCGAATTTCTATTTCGTCTTGGTCTTAGCCAGAATCATTTGCCTTCTGTATTCCTTGGTTGGCGTCTGTCGAACTACTTAGTCCTGCTAATTTCTGATTCCTCTGCTGAAATCCTCCTGATCCATTTTTGTTTCCGTCAATTTCGGTTTCTTCTATTTAATGCTTGAGTGCTGTTGCCGACGTTATGCTGTGGTTGGTAATTTCCATTGGATTTGAAAGATCGACTCACACTGCTGTTCCCTTTCTCATTTCCATTCCCATTACTAAATCCATTCCCGTTCCTTGGCCTATTATTTTTCCCATTATTGTCGCGCGCGTTTCTCTGGTTTCTTGCATCGTCTTCACTGATAATAAATTCCAACTCATGAAATACTCCTTTAAACGCTTGTATTTTATCACCGCCCCTGCCTGCTAATGATTTTCAATATCAGAGTGGAAATTTTGCTGTGCGCGTCCTAATTAATTTTCCGTCGGTGTACTGATTATCCATACATTGGTTCCGTTCCACCATGTCATCGAAGAACTTAACTGAACTCTTTTCTCTTGAACTTTCGAATGATTTCTTCTGCAACAATCCATATTTTATCCAGTTCTGCGCTTTACCTTGTCAGAAATGCTGACTTAAATTCCTCATATGAATTGCACCTTGACGCTATCCTCTTCATGGCTTCAACATAAAACGCGCTATCCATATGCCCACATATGAAATCTAATTTATGTCTAAACGGCCAGTGTTGTAGAAGACCTACTTCAAATTGACTAATAAATGTTCTTGGGTGTATACTATCCACATATTCTTTGTAGTGTTGTAATTTGCGTACTGCTAGGAAATAATCATTGTCAAATTGATTTCCCACATTCATTTGTATCAAATTCTGGTATGGTAAGTAACAGATGTTCTCTTGCTGGATGTTGAATATTTTCACTGACGTACAATTGCCTGTTTCAGACTTGGAAGTAGCTTGTAGCATATTTCGCTCGTCCTGTAACGTTTGCTGCACCGGCGGCAAATACTGTGTCGTAACATAAATCGTACCAGCTTGTATCGTGGGCAGTGGTGTAATAAATAGCATCTTCTGAACATTGTCTGCGTGCATAAAATTCCGTTTTGGGTGCGTCAGTTTCCTACGTTTTTCCGGCGTTTAATGGTTACATTGTGGCATGTGCGCCTCTGGTACTAATGGTATTTTCTTCTAAGGAAGCTCCTGTGCCATACTCTCTTTCTCTCGTAAATTATCTACACGCTAGTGTAATTGTTTTATGTTCTGCGAAGTGCATTCGGTTTGCTACATTAAATTCATTGAAGGTTCCTTTACTTTCTTAAGACCATCCGTTTCGTGTCCTACTACCAAGTCTATAGATACAATGGATTCTGAAATATCGCTGCCATTGTCCATATGTGCATGTGTTGTTTGCCTTAGTTGTCTACGAAGTTTCCCGAGTTGTTGTTCGTTTTTCGCGGTTGTTTTGCCAATACGGCTATCAAACCTATTCAGCGCGGCTTTTGTCTGGATGTGACTGTCTTCAACTATCTGGCGTACTATGCTCGTAGCTTACCATGCTAGTGAATCAACACGTTGGTTGACATTTTCTACCTCCGTCTGTGTTTCTGAGTGCAACGTGTCGAACTCCATGCGTACCTGCTTTTGTTCCGCGACTAGCGACCTGATTTCTTCTCGTGAGCTTTTGGCCTCTTTACGAGTCGTGTCTAATTATTCATCAATATGAATATATGTAGTTTGGATTTCTCAGCCTACATCCTGTACCTGTGCCCTCGTCTTTGCACTCGATTCCTTTATGGCTCTATTCAAATTTCTCCTCTATTCCTGTATCCCTGCATCGGTCTTCTGACTCAAATGCTGTATAGCTTTATTCGATTTCTGTACTGCATGGGGTAAATGTTGGCACATTGTCAACATATCTGGAACATTCGTCTGCAGCTCTCGGGGGTAGTCTTTCCCCAAGGTTACTATTGATCTTACTTTTTGTATATCATACAGGATCAGTGACACGCCTTTTGTCTCCCTGCACTGACATATGTGGAATGAATCTACTATCGTTCTGTAGTAGTTCTTCCATCTGCACATCATCAGATTCTGGTTCTGTGTCACTGCAATTTTCTGCCTGTTTGTGACTACCGCCGTTACTTCGTGTATCTCTAAGATATTCACGACTTTTACTCTTGATCTGGCGTGGTGAAATCACAACATCTTCTCCCACCTTCCTGTCCTGCTGCATTTCACGCGAGTCACTACTTTCAATGTGTTGCGTCTCATTTTCGTCACGATCGAGATTTTCTACTCCTCAATTTGTCTCCATTCTGTAGCTTTCGGTCATTTCTGTCCTATCCTGTAACCTCTGTTCCTGTCTACGCCGCCTTGTCTGGATCTAATCAACATTCGATCATAAGATTTAACACATTTCCAGAAAACCATGAATATCTTATTTGATTGTCTTGGTCCAAATCCCCAATATATTCAAACCCTTGCAACGCCATATCAATCAACAAATGTGTTGGTAGAAATTGCATCATAACAATGCTGCTATAGATCGTGCAGCGAGCGCGACGTGTACTACAATCACTACTGTTCAACTACACAAAAATGTTCAATGTCGTGAAATTGTCTTAATTCAGTTAAATGAATTCACATAACTGAATTCAATCTGCTAATGTGTCACACATGCAGTTTAAATTATACTTCTTCTGATATATACAAGCACAAAGTATAAATTTTGTATTCACTCAAATCCATTGCTTTCTTAACAATTGCTTTGTTAATTAGTTTTATAATTAACCATCCTGGCAGGGTCGCCATTATCTAAACACACCTCTGGTTAGTAATAAATGAATCTTATGTTTGCATTGTGTGTACGATTAGACTTAGCGCACATAATGCAGTTTGAACCTGACCTGTAAGGAAACGTGCTATTACTCAACAAGAAATTAGACTTCTGAAGAATGCTCCTAAGACATTCTAATGAAATAGGAAGGGGACCTCTATCTTAGAATGGACAACATGTATTCCCTGTAATTGTATTTATTGGAATAAATTTTGCACACATTGGGTCAGCACAAAGCACAAGAGCAATCTCTGGTATCGCCTGCTCAGACAAGGAGATCATACTATTAAATAACATGAAATATAGAAGCTCAATAATTTCACAAATTTCAGGACAGTTTACAATTTTAACTGAGAGGAAGACTCCCTGGTGGAAAATTATCCTAATATCGAGATGAACAATGTGACTGGCTTGAACACATGAAGGAAATACTTTAATTTTCGGAAATACTACAAGGAGCACAAGCTGTCCTACTTTCAGCTTCGTATCACTCGAGTAAAAACCGGCTTGAGATGCAACATTTTCATTTCATAGCGTTCTGCATTTTCTACCTTGTGTTGTTCAGCGTCGTCGGCTTGGCTGCTGCTGTGTGTCATTGGATCTGTAAATCTATCAGAATGTTGTACTGAGCCTGGCTCACTCTATAACAGTAAACTTGCTCTATGTTTTCATGAAGCAAACTTCACTCTTGTCTGTTTTTAATGGCTAAACGCTGGCGCAGGGCTGTGTTACCCTGCCCTCGTTGTGCTCAGAAGAATTTAACTATATTGGCTCTCTTTTTGCTCTCCTCGGATTTAAAAAAAGAATTCAGCCAGCTCTTGACTGAATTTTGGAGCTAGGTGCGCAAAGTGTTCACACCAATATACCTCGTTTCACTGTCGTCATATTAGTGAAGTATGCCCTCCGACCACACTCGAAGATGTCCCAAGGGAAAGTTCCTGTCACACTGGGCAGCTGTGCATGACCTCAGCCTAGCTTCCCTCTACAGTGGGGTTGGACACTGGATGGAACAGCCAATGGCAGTCACTCTTTCATTTCTAGTAGCCACACCTGCCCTGTCAGCATATGGCTTGATAACTACAGTGCTGTATAACTGGCTGGCTCTCAAGTGAACAACCAGGTCTGTTACCTCTCTTATTAACATTCCATCAACCACAAGAGTGGTAAGTTACATCCTTAAGCGCCGCTCAAACGGTATACTATTTTTCCCCCACTTGTCTGCCATACCCATCACACGCACTGTCCTTGAATAGGCTACAGCTCTGCAGACCGTTGTGTCTCAGCGTCACTAACTAAAACTGGCTTCCTCTACAGTGATGCTTACACCCTGTTTCTCCTAAGTTAAACATGCAATTTATGTAAGGGAGTTACTCTTATCACTCTCGATACCACACTTATAAAGTCTCAAACAAGTGAAATATGCACACAAAAACCGTCCCATGTTGCAAAACCAGTGTCTTGCAACATTATAAATGACACATAAAACTGAGGCACCTGATATGTAAGGTGTCGAAAATCCTGATGTTTGCAAAATCCCAACTCTTTACCATGTAATAATAAAGACTCTGTTCAAGTTTTATGCAACAAAATCAGAGATATACTACCATCTGATGAATTTGTTGATATAGCAAATACTACATTTCATATACAAACGTCAGCAGTTCCAAGAGGTTGTAAAGATAGTAAAATAATAAGTTTAGCCAATGATAAAAAGACTAAAAAATGTATTACTGTAATTAATAATAGTGCCAACCTGTGTTGTCCTAGAGCAATAATAGTATCATTATCATATCACACAGGTTTCATCTTAGGCAGAGAACCAACTACTGGTGAAAGTAAGAAAAATGGGGAAGGAGATAAATACAAATTACAAAATGAGTTAACAAGGATATTATGAAACCAATTATGAGAATACAACAAAGAAGGATTTACTGTAGACGACATTGAAAACGTTGAGCAACTATTGGGTACTCAAATAAACTTTGAATATGCATAACCTTTCATGAGTCCTCTATGGGAAAAAATACATAAATAACAACAATATTTCGAACTGCTCAGTTTTCTGCTCATCTTTAAGATAAAGAGATTCTCGTGCCTTGGGGGGAACTGCACTCGTATTAGGTAACTTTGAGTTTACATCAGCTGACACGAGTTCACCATTACCGTAGTCAACAGGATCACGGTCTGTCCACAGCATCTTGCTAGTTCAGGTTCTGGCAAAATTTGCCTTGACGTGCCTTAGTGTTTATCAAATTCATAATATTTTATTTTCCTCAACATTTAAATGGCAAGTTCCACTCCGGGGATCGACGTTTTCATTCCCGTTTCGTAGAAATTGCCTACCGAGTAAACGGACACAGAAAAAGCCCTTAACTATGAAAAAGTGCATACCGTCTCTCTGCTTTCCAACAACAAGTCAATCTGTGGCTGTTTTTCAGCACTTTGATTCCGTGTACCAATCGCCTCTTAGTAAACACAAATCTGCACTGGCAAAGTCGGAATTTTTTTTATTTCACATATCTTACTGAAAAGATGTATTGCAGAAACATTTAAATTCTCACCCTTGTCAATACCTATAGTGGTCGGTATACCTCCCACTACAGTCGTTCTTGTTTTCCATAACATTCTACAGCTGATACAGGATCGTTACATAATTCGCCGCTTGTGTCCAGTACTTCGTTGTAACGAATCATGTTCGTCACAGCGCTATTCGTTTCATCTCCAATAAACTTCGCGTCCGATACCTGGGAGAAGGATAGGAACACCTTTAGTTTAATGCCTGATTCGTGGATTGAGTTGACTCTTCCGTTACCTCAGTGAAGCGTACTGATTCAGTGTGATGTTGTTGTTGCTGTTGTTGATTTTGCCAGACGTGAGGTGGTGAGAATAGTTTGTCCGTGGTGGTCCCCGAAAATCTCGCTGTCACTGATTGCTGTGTTGTTGTTGTACCCAGTATTGTTGATTATAGGTTTGACTAGTATTCTGATGTCCGAGGTAATACCAGTTATGATTACTTTTGTTCACAAGTGTACAACCAGAACCCTTTTGGTGACTATTTTGTGCGTTATCATTTCTGTGGTCTCTAGGAGGCTTGGCACCGCCGCTGCTATTAGCATGATTCCGTCCACCACCGTCGTTGCCATGCAAATGTTTTGCGTCTTCTTTGATTAAATCTAGAGAGCCAAGAAATAATAGAAAACTTCCCACTATGTCTTCAGACGCGAGGATGAGCTTTTGTCGAATACTAATCGGCGATTTGTTCTTTAGTATTCCAACCACGTCTGTACGCAGTGTAAGATTTTCCCAAAAGCGTGTTGTTCCTTTATATTTTTCTAAGTACACTCCTGGAAATTGAAATAAGAACACCGTGAATTCATTGTCCCAGGAAGGGGAAACTTTATTGACACATTCCTGGGGTCAGATACATCACATGATCACACTGACAGAACCACAGGCACATAGACACAGGCAACAGAGCATGCACAATGTCGGCACTAGTACAGTCTATATCCACCTTTCGCAGCAATGCAGGCTGCTATTCTCCCATGGAGACGATCGTAGAGATGCTGGATGTAGTCCTGTGGAACGGCTTGCCATGCCATTTCCACCTGGCGCGTCAGTTGGACCAGCGTTCGTGCTGGACGTGCAGACCGCGTGAGACGACGCTTCATCCAGTCCCAAACATGCTCAATGGGGGACAGATCCGGAGATCTTGCTGGCCAGGGTAGTTGACTTACACCTTCTAGAGGACGTTGGGTGGCACGGGATACATGCGGACGTGCATTGTCCTGTTGGAACAGCAAGTTCCCTTGCCGGTCTAGGAATGGTAGAACGATGGGTTAGATGACGGTTTGGATGTACCGTGCACTATTCAGTGTCCCCTCGACGATCACCAGTGGTGTACGGCCAGTGTAGGAGATCGCTCCCCACACCATGATGCCGGGTGTTGGCCCTGTGTGCCTCGGTCGTATGCAGTCCTGATTGTGGCGCTCACCTGCACGGCGCCAAACACGCATACGACCATCATTGGCACCAAGGCAGAAGCGACTCTCATCGCTGAAGACGACACGTCTCCATTCGTCCCTCCATTCACGCCTGTCGCGACACCACTGGAGGCGGGCTGCACGATGTTGGGGCGTGAGCGGAAGACGGCCTAACGGTGTGCGGGACCGTAGCCCAGCTTCATGGAGACGGTTGCGAATGGTCCTCGCCGATACCCCAGGAGCAACAGTGTCCCTAATTTGCTGGGAAGTGGCGGTGCGGTCCCCTACGGCACTGCGTAGGATCCTACGGTCTTGGCGTGCATCCGTGCGTCGCTGCGGTCCGGTCCCAGGTCGACGGGCACGTGCACCTTCCGCCGACCACTGGCGACAACATCGATGTACTGTGGAGACCTCACGCCCCACGTGTTGAGCAATTCGGCGGTACGTCCACGCGGCCTCCCGCATGCCCACTATACGCCCTCGCTCAAAGTCCGTCAACTGCACATACGGTTCACGTCCACGCTGTCGCGGCATGCTACCAGTGTTAAAGACTGCGATGGAGCTCCGTATGCCACGGCAAACTGGCTGACACTGACGGCGGCGGTGCACAAATGCTGCGCAGCTAGCGCCATTCGACGGCCAACACCGCGGTTCCTGGTGTGTCCGCTGTGCCGTGCGTGTGATCATTGCTTGTACAGCCCTCTCGCAGTGTCCGGAGCAAGTATGGTGGGTCTGACACACCGGTGTCAATGTGTTCTTTTTTCCATTTCCAGGAGTGTATTTCCTGAGATTCCCTTGTTTTGAATTATAACTCTCAGGATTAAATATTTCTCTCCTCGAACGCACCTGAATTTGAGGTGACAAATATCTGTTCAAGAAGGTCTGTTCAGATGTTGAACAGGATTCCGGTGTAGCTGGTGCCCACAACGTGGATTCGCCTTGTACCTCTGAGGTTGCGAATTGAATGCTTTTTCTGTCATTCCATGTCTTAAGCAACATTCCTCTAAGACTGCCAATGGAAGTTATTGAATGTGGGAATTTCTTCTCTGGTATATACAGCTGACATTGCCGGTGCTTCAGAAGACTCTCCTAGAAGTACGACTGTTAGTGTGGGCGCTGCTGCTACACAAGCATACATACATCCGCTATATGGGCTGCTAGGTCCTAAATCGTTCGGAAAGTGTTGGTTGTACGGTGGAACATTTCCATACGTTTGTGTCAGGTCCGTCGGTATTGTGTTTCTTATTAGCTCGACATGGTGTTTCAGGTCTGTTTCCTGGGTGTCAACCTCTCTGTGCCACTCAGGTGATTCATCTCTTATTTGACCAAGTTCTGCGCGAGCATTTTCACTTCCAGTTTTGCTTCTGATAGCAGTTAAGCACTCGCGGCCAGGTCTGCTGCACGTATTTCTTCTTCCGCATCATCCATAACGTCTGTGTTTTTCTCAAAAATCCACTAATCAAAAATGTTACTACATTTTTCACCTTGAGCAGTCAGGCTCCGAGATATTGTCTGAGTTTGTTCAAGTGACTGTTAACTTGGTGATTAATATTTGATACGCTAGGTTCTATTCTGTTCGTGTGGTTCTGAACCTTTCGCATCATCCTATAACTGACTGAAAATACCTGGTATTTTACGGTGGGTGTCGCCTACGTTGGATTCTTCCGTCGTGACCTCGTCTAATGCAGTTATCTGCATGTTAATGCCTTTTGCCACGGTGTGTAATTTATTATCCGTTCTTCATGATTGTTCACTTAGCTTGTAATCAAATTTCTTGGAATATTGCTTGGAAATTTGATCAAAATTTTATATTCCATTGTATCTAATTATTGCTTGGCAATACGAGCAAACTTTTCTCCACCTGAACTGACTGTTGCTTAGAAATTTGAGAAAAATTCTCTTTTATTTTATTGAAATGTTCATTAGCAATACGAGTAAAATTCGCAGTCATTCACCAAGTGATGTTAATAATTATGTTGGTGGCAAAGCTTCCGCGAAAATTTGCACCACGTCCTGCAGCGAAGAATACTTCAAGACTTCGCTTTCCAATGAGTCGTTTTCCAGAAAAATCAGTTTGTGCGACACTAATCGCTTCTACAAAGAGTGATACGTTAACACTGAGGGTTGTAATAGAACAGTTGACGATTTTGGTTGCAATTTGTCTTGGTTTAACCTACAATCGGTGCCTCTTATTACTCTGTTGCCATTTGAATGTGTTCACTGCAACGTATTTCACTAAAAGTAGTCAAGTCGTAATACTATCCATTTGTAGGTTAAATTTCATACAAAAAGGAACGTTTTCAGAGCATTAAAATCGTAGAAAGAGTCTGCGATGTACTCATTGGTCAAATTTAGAAGGTAGCTGCCGTTTCAAAGTGATTAAGAAAAACTACAGCCACTTTGTGTGAAAGTGATTTGAAAGAGTGTGTGAGTGATACAGATAATAGCTTCATCAAGTTGACGATGGACAAAATTCCTTATATACCCACTGACTGACATTACTGATGAAATACAGACGAGGTAAGATTTGACTGAACACTGATCTGTTGAAATGTCGGTCGACAAATGGATCGAAGTAATGATAAATAGCGTGTGTCACGACTATTGTAAGAGTGCTGATCAGGCTATGTAATCACTATAGTTCTTCAAACCCAATAATTTAAGGATTATACTTTATCTGAATTGTCTTGATAGTCTTTTTAATTGCCCTATCCTCTTAATTCATTTCTTATCAATCAGAATTTTTGGCCTACTACTGTCGATAACAAAACTGTGTAAGCTGCTGTAAGAGGAACGAACTTTGTGGCCGAGTAATGGGCACAATTAGTGAACCGAATGGTGTGTATCACTTTTGGAAAAATTCCAAATACGTTTATTGTGTTAATTTTCGTGCTTCACACTTGCTAATTATGTGTAATTACTCAGAGAAGTTATGACAAAAAAATGAAGCAGAGCCTACCTCACTAGTACAAGTATTTAATAAATTTTTCGTCTTTGCTTAACTGATTTGAAGCTAAAAAAACCTAAGGCAGTTTCAACAGTGTGAATACTTTGAAGGTAAATTTCACATTGTACCAAAAAAATCTGAAGCTTTAATTTGGGAAGGACCGATGGCTCATGCCGTTTACAAAGCTTACAAGGCTTTAAGCTTTTCCAGACACTCTGTGCACAAATTAAACACCCAATAATTGTAATACAAAATTTCTCTTCGCGCTTAGATCACCAAAAGCGTGTGCACTCCATCACAGCCACAATTTTTTTTTCTCTTGCCGTCCAACTAGCTACATGTCTCTTAACTTGCTGTTAAATCGATTAGTATGAACTGCGCTGAGCTCTGACAAAGTTGTGACCAGTCTAAACATTTTCCACTCTAGTTATTTCGCTGCCGTTAAGCTAATCAAATTTCCCAATAGTTTTAAGTAGTTCCCGAATGACACCGTTGATGAAGGTGCCCTTTCGGATTGCCCTGACATCCAGAGTGCTGAAACAGATTAACGGATTGATCAATCTCACTTTTAGAAAACATTAAGACTGAGCTCTGGCCCTGAAAAGGTCCTCATGCTTGCAAGGCATCTATTTTACTTGTGACAAACATCCATTAAAGTTTTTTCACATATTTCTACACATTTACTGTCTATATTCTAAATTTTTCATTGTTTCCCATTAACATCACTCTACTTAGCGCTGTTAGGATAAAACTATAGATCCAAATGTCTATATATTTTTAATTTGTATGCTAATATTTGTGTATAATGTAATGCATCACAGTTTGTGTATCGTACGTAACTGTTAGAGCAGGATAGGTTTTATTTCATTGTACTCACAGGTGTTCATTTAATATTTGCTGCTAATCTTAAAATTACTTGTATACGTCCAGCAAAATTTAACTTCAGAACAATATTCTGCGAGAGCGAGAGTTCGGCTGTGTATCGGAACGTAGCGACTTTCGATACAACAATGACTGGAGATCAGTTAGAGGAAGGTGGTTGAATTGTTGGCCGGTATTCGAGCGTGGATAGCGAGTTTATAACGATGGTCGTACAGCCTGTTCACCTCCGTGTTATGAACTGAATAACTAGGGCGCAAAGTGTATTTAAATGTTACACGTCTTGGATTAATCCCCCACGCAGTTGTACAAATATCGCGACGTAGGAATAACTCAGAGTCTCGATTACTACTGGGACGGTTTACGAAGCACAATGCGAACATTCGAGTTAAAATTCCATTGTGACGATGTGCCTTTCATCTTGAAATGATATGTCGTTAAGATACATACTCCAAATCGTGTACCGTGTACAAACACTACTACATCGGAACAGTGGATACAAGGGCTTAGTATAGCAGTACTGCTGAGAAAAATTTTGTCATTCAGTGCGGATTACATTTGTTTTGCATTGTCAACCACCAACGATTCCACCATGAATAAAACTACGCGCATTTTTTACTGCAAAAAGCTCGCAGGAGAGCTTCAGTAAAGTTTGGAAGGTAGGACACGAGATACTGCCAGAAGTAAGGCTGTGAGTACCGGGCGTGAGTCGTGCTTCGGTAGCTCAGTTGGTAGAGCACTTGCCCGCTAAAGGCAAAGGTCCCGAGATCGAGTCTCGGTCAGGCACACAGTTTTAATCTGCCAGGAAGTTTCATATCAGCGCACACTCCACTGCAGAGTGAAAATCTCATTCTGAATAAAGATTGTTTACATACAAGAACTTATCATACTTCAGTATTCCTCAGCAATTGAGGGAACTTCTCAGTTACATTAATGAATATCAATGATAAATCCACAGTCAGTGAGACTTATGTTCTGTAATTTCCGGAAAAAGTCCAATAGCAAACTTTCCTCACCGACCCATCTTTGTGCCATTTACCCTACATCGTTGCTAGATATGATGATGTTATGTTTGCTCACAGTGTGCTTGTGTGTTCATTGAGCACATCGCGACTTGCTAATCAGTTAGTGTGTGGCAGTACATGCAATAAGTCACGAATGGGAGATGGGATTTACCAATGCAAAAAAGGAGAGTAAAAGAAGAACGCAATTCGTTGTTGTACAGTGTACGCAGTGAGGTATCCCAGAAGATGTCAACGATTCCGGCAATTATTTGTCAGCCTCTTCAACCAGTTACGTGAAAGTGTTAGTGTAACACTTAGACAATGTTACAGTAGGAAAGAAGTGGCGACAGAAAAGGGCGAAATTAATAATCTTGTTGCTGATGCAGTTGATCCGCACGTTAGCTCCTACCCAATCGCACGAGGAAGTGGTGGGAGTCAGGCAAAGGTCCTACGAATTCCCCATCGACTTAGCTCTCATCCCTATCACACCTCTCTCCGTCAGGAGCTGCGTGTAAACGATTATGAGAAGCGCGTTAACTTCTATAGAAGGGCATTCCGAGTGGATACTCTACCTGTACTATGTATCTTGTTTAGTGATGAAGCCGCATTTACCAGTTATGGGCAGGTTAACCACCGAAACGGCCGCTATTCATCTGTTGACAATCTCCGTTGGCCTCGTCAGGTGGAACGTCAGCGTCCATCGGATGTAAATGTGTGGTGTGGGTTAATAAACCATCAGCTCATAAACCCGGTTTTCGTAGATGGAGCACTGTAACCTCACCAGTATCGCAGCCTCCTAAGGTACCATTTTCCAAGGATGTTACGAAACATTCACTTGTTGACTGGGAGGAACCTATGATAGCAAAATTATGATTATCTAGCCGCTTAGAGCACGAAGTAATACAGCGTGTCTTCGCGTATTGTTTCCAGATACTAGGACTGGATGCAGAGAATCTATACCTTTGCCGGCTCTTTCCCTGGAGTTGACACCTGTAGAATTTTTTCTGTTGGGAAAGCTACAAGACACTGTCTACAAGGACATACTAACTACACCAATGACTTAAATGTCGTGTTACAGCAGCCTCCTCGAACATTTCCGCATTTTATTTTTAGAATACTTCGGTAATATTTGTGGCACAATACAAAAGATATCAAAAATCCTGTAAACAAATACAGTATCTCGACGGTGTTTAAATATTGATAGGTATAAAGAAATTGTTTTAGACAAGGATTTACAGGACTATTCTATTTGTTATTTCAGTTGAGTTATCAGCAATGTTGAGAAGTAGACATTGATAGGAGGGAACATTTTACTTTTCATGAACAATTTGAATGATCGTGACGGTAGTGACAACATCTGGACGACAGGACCTGTAAATTTGAAACCAATGTATCACTTCATGCGGATCACATAAGCTATGTCAGTATGAAACTCTTGTCACCTCCAAACCTACAGTACGTGGCCGCTTCAGAATTAAAGCTATTTAATTGTATTTTAAGGCAATTTATATTTCACTGAAATACGTATGTAATCCACAGTGGTATTCTCATCTCACAATCTACATAACTGTTGTAACTCTTTCAGTTTTCTCAAAAGCCGATGATTTAAATTATCGTTTTTGTTTATAATTTCCGATGAAAGCTCATGAAGATCTGTCTCAACTTACAACACTGATTTAGAGGTAACATTGAAGAAGGGCGATGCAGTCAAGCCGTATGTGTCCTCTGAAAAAGAAACCTTATTTGATATTCAGTAATGGCGGAAGGGGACAAACCGATTTACAAAACAGAAAAAAAAACCTTTTCATCAGTAGGCTGAAGTCCAGGATTTCATATCCTCTGACATCTCTCTACGTTACCCAGCAGCATTTGTAAGAACATTAATCCTTTATATTGAAACTGTGCAGATCACCGGGATAGGAACCAAGAAGCTCCGGCTTTTACGGCTCTACCAATTGAGCTATACACGCTCGGTACGCCAGATATTTCTAACCAGCCAGGAAATTTCATAACAGACATTCTCTATAGCTTGTCGATAATTGCGAGACAATGTTATAGCAAGCAAGATAACACCACAAGGCGAAGTTCATAAACCAAAAACCATATAAAATCGGCTTGTTTCGTACACTATAATTTGCGGCAGTTACAATGAAGCATTTCTCTCTCTCTCTCTCTCTCTCTCGTTAAGGGGAGACGGTGGCAGTCTTGCAATGATATTTTTGTAAATCCATATCTTTGCCATTTTTTGTTCAATCTAATTTTGCACTCTTATGTATAGATATCCAATATCATTTTTTTTAAATCAGAATTTTTAATAACAGTCTAATTCAGAGAGATAATTTTGAATGTTTTATTGCATTATTATTTTAAGGTACAGTTTTTCATAATTTCGAGGAAAATTTGGCTTTTTTTTTAATGGTAAAATAATCTACACTAATAGATGTACAATTAAGTGCAGTAACTTTTTGGTGAGTTAATGCTATTATTTTCTGTGATATTTTGGATTCGAACATTTTTTACAAGCAAACTTTTCAATACATTATCAACCACAAAACAATGTATAATATCTTGATTAAAATTTTGTTCCACTTAAATATTGCTTCAAAGTAAAAGAATAGCTCTGCCAAATTTCATTGCAATCCTTCCAGTAGTTTCTTAAATATGTGTTCTTGAAACCAGAAAACATTAAGTTGCAGAAAAATCATTTTAAAGTTTGGATGAAATGTAAAAAAAATCTGTCATACCTTAGCTAAAACTGCCCATATCCATATTCCATTTCATCCTCATCATCCTCTACAGCTCTTTTAGCTTCTCTGCTCCTTTGCCTAGCAATTTTTTGTATGTTCTGGACTGAAGTGTCCGTCTTCGCGATTCTTTGCTTATCGATGATCTGCAGTATCTGCTCAGTGAAGACTCCAGGTGTAAAGCCCAACTTGCTGAGGATGTGAAGTCTTGCCACATTCCCAAAGCAGCTTCCAAAGAAGAAATCTTCACCACCAAATTGGAAACATACACAGTCTTTGGACATCTTTTCAAAATAAGACCACTGAAACTTTCATTTGGGTTCTGTGTTTTCCCATGCAGACATTTTTATAGCAGTTCTGGTGAAGCCAGTACTCTAAAAGTTGGTTTAATGCCCATCGAAACCTCATAAGGAAGGTTATTTTTATGGGTATAAGCTTCCCCACATTCCTTACTTTCCAAATATTTGCACCATTCATTAGAACAGAGGCCATGTTGAGGTGTAGTGTCTGTCGACAAGTAATGAAAGCAAATGGCCCATACTGCTTTCCTCATACTATCCAAGCTTGTCAGGTTACTTCTAATTCTCTCTCTCTATTCGTTTAATCGGTTCCGACTCTTCGTGACCCCATGAACCAAATCACGCCACTTTTTCCTGTCTTGCACTTAATCCCGTAGACCTTCCATGTTGGAACACATTGCTTCTGTGATGCCATCGATCCATCTCATCCTCTGACGCCCTCTTCTTCTAGTTCCTTCAATCTTCCCCAGCATTAATGTTTTTTTCAGCGAGGCATGCCTTCGCATTGTGTGTCCAAACTAGGTCAGCTTTTGTTTTAACATTGGACCTTCCAGGGAGAAATCATTTTTAATTTGCTACAATATTGATCTGTTGGATCTCTTTGCAGTCCATGGAACTCTAAGAAGTTTCCTCCAACACCACAATTCGAAAGAGTCAATTCTTCGCCGTCCAGCCTTTCTAATGGTCCAGGTCTCACATTCATACATCACAACTGGAAAGACCATAGCCCTCACAATACTGATCTTTGTTGCTAGTGTTATATCTCTGGACCTTATAAACTTGTCAAAGTTTGACATCGCCTGTCTACCGAGCAACAGGCGTCTCCGGATTTCATGGCTGCAGTCGCCGTCAGCAGAGATCTGGGAACCGAGATAACTGAATGTGGTCACTACCTCCATGGTTTCTCCTGCTATATCCCACGAATTGGTAGGTGTAGTTGCCATAATTTTCGTTTTCCTCACATTCAGCATAAGAACGGCCTTTTCACTTTCGTCTTTCACCTTCAGTAAAAGTGTTCTCAATTCTTTTTCACTTTCTGCCAACAGGATCGTATCATCCGCGTACCTGAGGTTGTTTACATTTATTCCAGCGATTTTAATTCCTGTTTCTCCTTCATCTAGCCTCGCAATCCTCATAACATGTTCTGCATACAGATTGAATAAGTACGGTGTCAGTATGCAGCCTTGCCGGACCCCTTCCTGAATCTTTATCCATTTCGTTGTTCCATACATAGTTCTCACCGTGGCTTCTTGGTCAAGCTATAAACTCCATATCAGATGAATGAGGTGATCTGGTACACCCATGTTTTTCAGTACGTTCCATAATTTGTTGTGATCGACGCAGTCAAAGGCTTTGGCGTTAATCAATAAAGCAGAGGTACACATCTTTCTGGAATTCTCTCGCTTTTTCCATAATCCGCCGAATGTTAGCAATTTGATCTCTAGTTCCTCTTCCTTTCCTAAATCCAGCTTGTTCTTCTAGTAGCTCTAGATCTAGATATTGGCGAAGTCTATTTTGTAAGATTTTCAACATAATTTTGCTAGCATGTGAAATAAGTGCGATTGTGCGGTAATATGAGCATTCTTTAGAACTTTTCTTCTTTGGAATTGGGATGAATACTGATCTTTTCCAGTCTTCTGTCCACTGCTGCTTGATCCATATTTTTTGACATATTGAGTGCAGCACTTTCACTGCATCCTTTCCAGTGACTTTAAACAATTCTGCTGGTATTTCATCATGTCCACTAGTTTTGTTATCAGCCATATTTTCAAGGGCCCACTGGATTTCGCTCTCCAAAATATCTGGCTCTAGTTCTAAATTAACATTAACATCAGCAGTAGGAGCCCTGTCATGATGCAGTTTTTTCTTGTATAGGTCTTCTACATATTCTGCCCATCTTTCCTTAACATCCTCTGCTTCACTCAGATCTTTCCTGTTTCTATCTTTTATCATTCCAATTTTTGCCTGGAATTTTCCTTTAATTTCTCTAATTTTCTTATAAAGATCTCTTGTCTTCCCCATTCCGTTACTATCTTCAACTTCCTTGCACTGTTCATTAAAGAATATATTTTTATGTCTTCTAGCTAATTTCTGAAAATCTTTATTTAATTCAAACATAGCTGATCTATCTCCCTTGATTTTTGCTTTCCTTCGTTCTTCTGCAACTTGCAGTGCCTCAACTGATAGCCATCTAGCCTTCTTACTGTTCCTTTTCTTGGGAATGTGGTTCTCTGCGGCCTCCTTGACAGTATTAGCTACTTCTGTCCACATCTCTTGCGAGCTTTTGTCCTCCAGCTGTAATACATTAAATCTGTTTTGTACCTCTACAGCTTAGTCGGAGGTTATAGAGTTAAGGTCGTATCTGCAAGTTGGGATACTTTTTGCTACATTCTGAATTTCCAGGCGAAATTTTGCAATCAGGAGCTCATGATCCGCAGTCAAACCCAGGTCTTGTTGTAGCTGACTGAACCGCGCTCTTCCACCTCTGATTACAAAGTATATAACCAATTTGTTTCCGGTGTTGGCCATCTGGCGAAGACCAGGTATATAGGCGTCGTTTTGGTAGTTAAAACAGTGTATTAGTAACTATCAATGAATTTTCTTGGCAGAATTCTAGGAGTCTCTGTCCAGCTTCATTTGTTGTACCAAGACCATATTTCCCTGTTATGCCTTCTACAGCTTTTATTTCCCACTTTTGCATTCCAATCTCCAACTATGAAGACGATATCCTTTTTTGGTGTTGACAGTAGTAATTCTTGTAAATCTCCATAGAACTGGCCAATAATTTCCTTTTCAGCATCGGTTGTTGGTGCATAAACTTGAATTACTGTGATGTTGAGTGGCTGACCTTGAAGTCTGATGGGCATTATTCTATCATTTTTATATTTGCATCCCATTACAGCTTTTCTCACTTTATCACTAACTATGAAGGCTACTCCATTACTTCTGTTGTTATCGTGCCCAGAATAATACACCATATGGCCATCCGAAGCAAATTCGCCCATGCCAGTCCACCTCATTTCACTTGTTAATTTTCTCCATTTCTTTTTTCACTATGTCTAGTTTTCCTTGATACATGGATCTTACATTCCATGTTCCTATGCAGTTCTTCTCTTTGCACCATCTTACTCTTCGTGAAGCTCCTCTCAACCTGGTTCCCCCCGGAGATCCCATCGGGGAACTTGAAACGCCGGAACATTTTGAGCTGAGCGAAGCCATGGGGTTTTCTGGGGATAGTTCAGTGGTGGTTTCCCGTTGCCTTCCACTGTCCTCCAACTCCTATCTGCTCACCGACGCAGTTTCCCGTTGGTGTTGGTTACCCAACCTTCCGCTGAGTTGCTCGGCTTAACAGGGGCACCATGTGTAGGTAGGAAGTTGGAGAACTGAGGTGACAGAGTCTGTGAGAACTCTCTTACTGAGTTCTTGTAGTCGCGTATCACCCTCATTTTATGCCAGAGTCTCATAATGTCTGCAGAGACCCCCCCCCCCCCCAAGGTCATTTCCTGGACCCTTCTAATTGCAGCACCATAATGGACTTGTAGGCTGTCAATTCCCTTCTTTGTTAGTCTGTTTTTACCTCCCAGTGGCTTCCCATCCTCTAGTAGCTTGCCTTCATTGTCTGCAACAAGTCTTCGGAGTCGTCCACCCATCCTCTTCTGAATATGGCCTAAGCACTCCAGTTTCTCAATAGTGCAATCTTTTCCATGGGACTGACTTTCAACTACATTCTAGAAAGCACTAGAGTCCCCATCTCCTAAATACTGTACGTATCTTACTCCATACTTTTGCAAAGATCTATGGAAAATGAACAATGCTGTTATGTATACAAAAATCACAGCCTTCTAAAGCTACATTTTCTAGGTGGACAGGCCTAATTCAGCAATAAAATTTTTCCTCCATTCGGTACATTGTAAAATGGGCTTGTCGCATTACACTGCTTAGGGTTTTAATTTTTTTATGCCATTTGTAGTTCGAATAGCAAGGAAAAAATTTGGTATAATAATCTTCATTATATTTACTATCAAATAAGCAAATAAAAATAATTTTTTAAATTTTCATTATTTCTGCCACCGTCTCCCCTTAATGGTTGAGGTGTTTTAAATAAGAGTTTCCTCAGTAAGTCAAGGTAGGAAGAGGGTACGAGCCCTAGAAGCTTTCTTACAACCATAACACATCAATGGTAAAGAAAAATCCCCGCTCCCCTAGTGACAAGGCAACACATCTAGATTTTTAGATAAGAGAAAGCGCACTAGTGTCCAAAATTGTAGCACAAAACGGAAATTTAGCAATATTGCTATTACTTTCATACAAAACATCTATATCTACATCTATACAGACACTCTGCAAATCACATTTAAGTCCTTGACGGAGGGTTAATCGAACCTTCTTCACATATCCCTATTATTCCAATCTCGTATAGCGCGCGGAAAGAATGAACTCCTGTTCCTTTCCGTACAAGCTCAGATTTCCCTTATTTTATCGTGGTGATCGTTCCTCCCTATGAGGTCGGTGTCAAGAAAATATTTTCACATTCGGAGGAGAAAGCTGGTAATTGGAATTTCGTGAGAAGATCCTGTCACAAAGAAATACGCCTTTGTTTTAACGCTGTTCACCCCAAATCCTGTATCATTTCTGTGACACTCTCTCCCATATTTCACGATAATACAAATCGTGCTGCCTTTTTCTATGTACTCCGTCAGTCCTATCTGGTATGGATCCCACACCGAGCAGCAGTACTCAAAAGAGGAAGGACAAGCGTAGTGCAGGCAGTCTTCTTAGTAGGTCTGTTACGTTTTCTATATGTCCTGCCAATAAAACGCTGTCTTTTGTTAGCTTTCCCCACAACATTTTCTGTGTGTTTCCTCCAATTTAAGTTGTTCACATTCCGAGGAGAAAGTTGGTGACTGGAATTTCGTGAGAAGATTGCGCCGCAACGTAAAACGACTTTGTTTTACTGATGTCCACCACAAATCCTGTATCATTTCAGTGACACTCTCTCCCATATTTAGAGATAATACAAAACGTGCTGGGCTTCTTTGAAGTTTATCGATGTACTCCGTCAATCCTGTCTGGTAAGGATGCCACACCGCGCAGCAGTATTCCAAAAGAGGACGGACAAGCGCAGTGAAGGCAGTCTCCTTACCAGATTTGTCCTACCAATAAAACGCAGTCTTTGGGTAGCCTTCCCTACAACATTTTCTATGTTTTGCTTCCACTTTAAGTTGTTCGTAATTGTAATTCCTATGTATTTAGTTGTATTTACGGCGTTTAGGTTTAACTGATTTATCGTGTAACCGAAGTTTAACGGAATACTTTTAGCACTCATGTGGATGAAAACACACTTTTCGTTATTTAGAGTCAATTGCCAATTTTCGCACCATACAGATATGTTTTCTAAATCGTTTTGCAGTTTCTTTTGATCTTGTAACGACTTTATTAGTCGATAAAAGACAGCGACATTTGCAAGCAACCTAGGACAGCTGCTCAGATTGTCTCCCAAATCGTTTATATAGATAAGGCTCAACACAGGACCTATAACACTACATTGGGGAACGCCAGAAATCACTTCTGTTTTACTCGATAACTTTCAGTCAATTAGTACGAACTGTGACCTCTCTGACAGGAAATCACAAATCCAGTCACATAAGTAAGACGATATTCCATAAGCACGCAATTTCACTACGAACCGCTTGTGTGGTACAGTGTCAAAAGCCTTTCGGAAATCCAGAAACACGGAATTGATCTGAACTCCCTTGTCGATTGCACTCAACACTTCATGCGAGTAAGGAGTTAGTTGAGTTTCACAAGAACGTTGTTTTCTAAATCCATGTCGTCTGTGTGACTATTTTCTTCGAGGTAATTCATAATTTTGGAACACAATATATGTTCCAAATTCCTGCTGCATATCGATGTTAATGATACGGGCCTGAAATTTAGTGGATCACTATTACTATTTATCTTGAATATAAGTGTGAACTGTTCAACATTCCAATCTTTGGGTACGGATGTTTCGTCGAATGTACGATTCTATATGATTGTTAGATATGGAGCTATTGCATTAGCATACTCTGAAAGGAACCTAATTGGTATACAATCTGGACCAAAAGACTTGCCTTTATTATGTGAATGAAGTCGCTTCACTACTCCGAGGGTATTTACTTCTACGTTACTCAGGTTGACAGTAGTTCTTGATTCGAATTCTGGAATATTTACGTGGTCTTGTTTAGTGAAAGCATTTCGGAAGTCTGTGTTTAATAATTCGGCTTTGGCAGCTCTGCCATCCTTAGTATCTCTATTGCTATCGCGCAGAGAATGCATTGATTGTGTCTTCGCCTAGCATTCCTCACATACGACGGGAATCTCTTTGGATTTTCTTCCAGGTTTCGAGACAAAGTTTCGCTGTGGAAACTGTTGTAAGCATCTCGCATGGAATTCCACGCTGACTTTCGAGCTTCTGTAAAAGATCGCCAATCTTGGGGATTTTGGGTCTGTTTAAATTTGGCGTGTTTGTTTTCGTTGTGTCTGCAACAGTGTTCTGACCCGTCTTGTGTACTAAAGGGGATCAGCTCCGTCGTTGATTGATTTTTTCGTATAAATCTCTCAATTGCTGCCGATATTATTTTTTTGAATTCAAGCCACATCTGGTCTACACTTACAGTGTTATTCACGCGGGCTCATGAACTAACTGCTCGAAATAATTTTCAGAGACTGCGTTTAGCACAATTTCGAATGATGTTTTATGCGAACCTTCGGCATTAAACATGTATTTTTCGCCAACATATCGAGGGTAAATTGAAGTCACTACCGACTATAATCGTATGAGTCGGGTACGTGTTTGAAATCTAACTCAAGCTTTCTTTGATGCTTTCAGCAATTGTATTATCTGAATTCGGCGGTCGGTAAAAGGCTACAATTATTATTTTATTCCGGTTGCCAACAATGACCTCTGCCCATACTAACTCACCGAACTATGTATTTCAGTTTTACGACAAGATGAACTACTTCTAACAGCAACAAACACTCCAACGCCAACCATGTTTAGCCTATTCTTTCGGAACACCGTTGACGTGCTGATATCTTAGGTATGGTTGCTTATCGAAAAGTGTCTCTTAAGCTTGGAATATTTGTTCGCGGACAATACTTCGAACACTCTACGGACAAATGACATCTACAGTGTGCTTATTTCAATACTGACCCGCCTGAACGCTGCGGTGGCACATACTACGAATTACAGCTTCGCTCAATTAGCTAGTGTTAATTAGGTGAGGTATAGTCCAAAGAAGGGCACATAATAATTTTTTTGTGTCCTCATGTACTCCATTAGCACTGAGTCCGTACAAATGCTGCAGGATAACTTTTCAACTTCCCCGCACTCCTACCTTACTTTTTCTGGGGTGTACGCTGTGATAGTCGCATGCCGTGTCGGGTGACTCACGTTGTCGAATTCATGAACATCCGGAAGGCATCAAGTGACACGATCAAGTCTCAGAGAGGCCTCAAGGAGTTCACAGTGAAACTCCTAGTCGAATAACCAGTCTCATGTCTGAGGGGAACTGGTGTGCACTGGCAACATACATGCAAAGCATAGGCAAAAGTAAGCAACCGACTATACCGATGTGATGAAGTAGTACTGTGGACGCGGGTGCCCTCGGTAGGAGCATCGTGGGCTTCAGTGAAACTGAGGAAACCTGATGTTGACAATAGATGGATTGAGCGAGTTCGGACTCTGAGTGTACACTACAGCAACGAATGCTGTGCTGGTACCGCCCACGTAGGGTTCTCCGTGCCCACTGGCCGCTGATTTTATTATTGACAGCTAAAAATGCACCTCTCCAGAGAGTACGAAACGTCAGCAGTGTCATTTAGCTGGGCTGCTTTTCAGAATGGTGTATGGAGCTGGCAGATGGTACAACCAAACTTAACTAACATGTAAGAACAAGATGATGTCTCATTGACGGAGAAAAGAATTTTTTGTATCTTGGTATTAAAACACTAGCTACTAATGGGGAAGAAGCAATGACACTATTGAAAATGAAATAAAATGTTTTCTTTTTTTTTCGTTGAAGGCACCCAGCAAAGAGAATCTAATAGGAATACTCTACCCATGTCTCTTGAAGTAGCTAGTATTAGGCTCTGGTGAGAGATGGTGCTCCTGAAGCGCGCTACACATCAGCAGTTATAACAGTGACGTAGTGGTATGCAAGGATATTTTGTCCTTGACGTATTCACCTAATTTTGGATAACTACAAACATTCTATATTCCACATTTCTCATGTTGAGGCCCTCGCTTTACGACCCACAGCTCTCATAATTAAAATCTATCCATTGTGATTTCAAACTATTGTTCTACTTACCATGTACGAATTCAATGTGTTTTCTCCTTATTTTAGTCTAAAATTGTAATTTTTAAATTCTAAATGTACTATAATATCCTTATCGTAACGTATGTAGTGCAGATTACATAGAATGCCAGGCTATATGTAATAGATGGAGTGCTGACCCTAATATTGCTAAGTTAAATAAATAACTCACTTTATGAATCCGGTAGGTGGGATTCTACAATGTCTAATGTCTTCGCAAGTGTTATTCTTAGCCCATACTACTACCACATCACACTTCTGATTATCTTCATGAACCATCTTGTCACTATGACATCTTCCCTGGAATTTTGTCAGATTTATGGTTACCAGGGAATGTTTTCGGAACAGAACTGTCGGGAAATTCAAATTAGGGAAGTATATTGCAAATGTGCATAATTATAATTCAATTAACTTGCTTTTCACATTTAAATACAGCGGAAAACAATTTCACACAAACACCTTATAATATTCTACACGCCTTTGCAGCCTGGCCATACGATGATCTCAATAGAATTTTCGTCTGTCCATCTGGACATCATATGCAGGTGAAAACACTGTTTGATAAACTTTGCGGTTCTGTTATGATTAAGTAGCTCAACTTAACGAATGCCATTCTCATATGGGGTTGGTAGCCAGATGGACCGCGGAAAGTCATGTTTTCGAACATTTGGGCGTCAATTTTCCGCTCTTTCATAATTTTAGAGACTTTCGTAATTCCACAATTGTGTGTTTACATCTGACTGGAGACATTTCGCTGAAGGTTCTGGGTTGAGTCTCCACAATGCAAAGTTATCCAAGTTAAATAATTTTTCTAACTGTATTTCCATAATACTCTGCTGGCCATTAAGACTGCAAAACCAGGAAGTTTAGGAAAGAAGGAAATTGTATGTTGTGTGTATACAGTATAGTAGTATGAACAATCTATTAATTTTGTAGATTATTTAGTGATACAAGTGGAAGTTCTTCGTTCTGTCCAGACGGGACAATCATGGCCGACGAACGGCTGTGTCACCCTCTGCCAATGGTTTCGTTTGGATGTGACGTGGAGGGACGTGGTCTCAACCCACCGCCCGCTAGGCAGCTTCCGGGTTTCCTGACCTTGGAGCTGTTACTTCTCAATCAAATAATTCCTCAGAAATACGGAAACCATCTGAAATCCCTTGTCGATTGGACTCAACACTTCATGTGAATAAAGAGCTAGTTGTGTTTCACAGGAACGATGTTTTCTAAACTCATTTTGACTTTGCGTCAATAGGCCATTTTCTTCGAGGTAATTCATAATGTTGGAACGCAATATACGTTCCAAAATCGTGATGCATATCGACGTTAATGACACGGGCCTGTAATTTAGTGGATTACTCCTACTACCTATCTTGTATTGGTGTGTGGCCTGTGCAACTTTCCCGTCTTTGGGTACGGATCTTTCGTCGAGCCAACGGTTTTATATGACTGTTAAGTATGGAGCTAATGCATCAGCATACTCCGAAAGGAAACTAGAGAGTATACAGTCTGGGCCAGAAGACTTGCTTTTATTAAGTTATTTAAGTTGCTTCACTACTTCGAGGATATTACTCATGTTGGCAGCTGTTCTCGATTCCAATTGTGGAATACATCTATTGTGAAGGCATTTCGGAAGGCTGTGTTTAATAACTCTGCTTTGGTAGCACTGTGTTCGATAGTATCTCCATTGCTATCGCGCGGAGAAGGCATTGATTATTTCTTGCCGCTAACATACTTCACATACGACAAGAAACTCTTTGGATTTTCTGCCAGGTTTCGGGACAGTTTCGTTGTGGAATCTGTTATAAGTATCTCGCACTGAAGTCCACGCTAAATTTCGAGCTTCTGTAAAAGATTGCCAATCTTGGGGAATTTGCGTCTGTTTAAATTTGGCATATTTGTTTATTTGTTTCTGCAACAGTGTTGTAACCCATTTTGTGTACCAAGGAGGATCAGCTCCGGCGTTTGTTAATTTATTTGGTACAAATCTCTGAATTGTTGGCGATACTATTTCCCTGAATTCAAGCCACATCTGGTCTACAATTATATTATTAATTTGGAATGAGTGGAGGTTGTCTCTCACGAAGACGTCAAGTGAATTTTTATCTGCTTTTTTGAATAGGTATATTTTTCGTTTATTTTTCGAGGATTTGCGGATGACAATATCCATTCTCGCTACGACAACCCTGTGTTCACTAATCCCTGAATCGGTTTTGATGCTTGTTATTAACTCAGGATTATCTGTTGCTAAGAGTTCACGTGTGTTTCCACAAACGCTTACTATTCGCATGGGCTCATGAACTAATTGCTCGAAATAATTTTCAGAGAATGTGGTTAGCACAATTTCGAATGATATTTTATGTGTACCTCTGCAGTTAAACATGTATTTTCACCAACATATAGAGGGTAAATTAAAGTCACCACCAACTATTATCGTATGAGTCGGGTACGTGTTTGAAATCAAACTCAAGTTTTCTTTGAACCTTTCAGCAACTGTATCATCTGAATTGGGAGGTCGGTAAAAGGATCGTATTATTATTTTATTCTGGTTGCCAACAATGTCCTCTGCCCATACTAACTCACTGGAAGTATCTACTTCAATTTCGCGACAAGTTAAACTACTTCTGATAGCAACAAGCACGCCACCGCCAACCGTGTTTAGCCAATCCTTTCGGAACACCGTTAGGTTCTTCGCAAAAATTTCAGCTGGGTTTGTATCCGGCTTTAGCCAGCTTTCAATGCCTATAACGATTTGAACATCAGTACTTTCTATTAGGGCTTGGAGTCCTGGTACTTACCCAACACAGCTACAACTCTTTACAATTGTTATACCGATGGTTCCTATATCTACGCTTCTCCCGTGTTCCAGCTGCACCCTTTGTGACTGAAGGCCTTTTGTTTTTCCAGAGACCATCTAACCTAAAAAAAACCGCCCAGTCCTTGCCACACAGCCCCTGCTGCCCGTGTAGCCGCCTCCTGTGTAAAGTGGACACCTGACCTATTCAGCGGATCCCGAAACCCAACCACCCTTTGGCGCAAGTCGAGGAATCTGAGCCTCTGATTCAGACCCTCCAGTCGGCTCTATACCAGAGGTCCGCAATCGGTCCTGTCGACTATGCTGCAAATGGTCAACTCTGCTTTCGTCTTGCAAACAAGACTGGTAGCCTTTACCAGTTCTGTTAACCGCTCGAAACCAGAGAGAATCTCTTCTGATCCAAAGTGACACACATCATTGGTACCGACGTGAGAAACCACCTGCAGTTGGCTGTACCCTGTGCTGTTCATATCATCCGAGAGGACCCTTTGCTGTCTGTGGCTGACGCTGTCGCTGAGCCAGATGCTGTCGCCTGTCCTGTTTCAGAGGAAACCACTCAGCCTGCAAGATCCGGGTAATCGGAGAGGGTGGGATTATTGGAAGTTGGGAGCTCCAGCGTTAGGCGCGTTATGGACCCCTTAGGGACTTGACCGCCAAGAAGGGTAAGGAATACAATGTGCACTCCGTGTGTGTACCGGGTGGAGTCATTCCAGATGTAGGAAGGGTCCTCAAATGGTTCAAATGACTCTGAGCACCATGGGACTTAACTTCTGAGGTCATCAGTCCCATAGAACTTAGAACTACTTAAACCTAACTAACCTAAGGACACCACACACATCCATGCCCGAGGCACGATTCGAACCTGCGACCGTAACTGTCACGCGGTTCCAGACTGTAGCGCCGAGAACCTCTCGGCCACCCCGGCCGCCAAAGCGAAAAAAGTGGTCCACCTGAAACATTCATATTTCTTTACGTACTACACGAATATGTAATAAAAATGGGGGTTCCTATTTTAAAAAAACGCAGTTGATATCCGTTTGACATATGGCAACGCCATCTAGTGGTCCAACCATAGCGGCATCTGGTTTCCCCTTCAAGCTAGACTAGTTTCGTTCATTGTAGTTTTTTCGTTTGACGCTTATTTCGTGAGATATTTAGTCCGGTCAAGATCAATGGACCACCCTGTATAGTGAATCAGGCACATGGCGAGGAAATAGCGGTTAGTTGCTTCATTTACACACCAGTGCAGTAGTTCTGATTAAATCTCCCCTAATATACGTCAGCGTGTTGGTTCTGTTCACCGTATGTAATCGTCGGGCCGGAGACATCAAGCCAATAAAGTACTGACGACCCCACTGTTCAGTCGTATCTGCCCGATCAGCCTAACAAAATTCTTGCTTAAAAGATATATCTAAGCTGAAAGAAAAGATGCGTAAATCGATCTCATGGCGCTTCTACTTAGAGATTTCGAACTACTGACGAAAGAGTACATAACGTGTCCGATCGTTGTACGACCGAACAATTCACTCTGAGTTCATATAAAAATTATCTGTTTCAATAAAGGAATCAAATGGGTCAAGTAATTACGGAATATATACCATGGACTTAGTTATTACAGTACGTTCTCTTAAAGCCCAGGGTTAACGCAATGAAACGTACACTCTTTGACGTAGAACTTGACCGGTGGCCGACCGCTTCAGAGGCTAAGTCCGCGCCGATCGCGACATGGGGCAAATAAACTGGCCAACTCGCTAATTCTCTAAATCCGGTTATCTGCACAATCTGGGAACACTGTAGACTGCGGCACTTCCTGGAGGAAAACTTGTTCCATGATAAAGAAACCATAGGCTGATTACGCCCGTGGTCTCTCGGTAGCGTGCGTTGTTTCTGTTCCTAGTGTCAGTGGATCGAGAGCACATGGCATAAAATATTTTTATAGCCTCTTCAGTCTGAATGCTGAAGACGTGAATGTAATGGTAGCGCAGGTTCAATCCATTTCGCTTTCTCACACACCGATATCAAAATTTTATCCAGTAACCATTTTGCGGAAGATTTCCTGCAGACTGTCCTCCTCTGGACGCCTTATGCAGCAACTCTGCGGGATCCATTTGCTGGCTACCGACAGCGGCCGTGGCGATATCGGTGGCGCTGCACTCCCCGTTCTTTATCGAAAGCGCCTGCTCCCGCTTATCCCTTTTGATGATTTAAAATGCTTTATTATTAAATGTTGCTCCACAGAAAATTTCTACGATTTCCATTCGCGCTCAAAAGCAACGGAGACACACGCCGTGATTAGTAGGCGGGTATTATATTACATTAATCGGCAAGAGCTGAGTATGGCCCGAAATTAGTTTTACAGACTGGGGCGAAATTAAACCACCTCACTACATTCGATGAATTTATAAATATTTCATACCTCGTTTCTTTTCATTTGAAAGTCAATTATTTGTGCAACTTTTGGTCAATGTTCGGATGTTTTCGTCAAGCCAGAGTGAGCGTCTGTGGTGTAAAGTGTATTACAGTTCTTGTTTCATTCCTTATGGTACGTCTATGCGATAAACTGTGTGAATACCTTGTACTGTTTGCTCTGTAGCAGTGCAGGAACACTGTACGTTTGGAGTTTCATGTATGGGTTCATGAAGTATTTAATGTTGATCGGAAGTATAGTTAAGGTCATCAGATGGAAACCAGAAAAATTTATCGTTTTTGAGGTTTCAGAGAACGGAAAGCAATTGCTCACGCCGGTGTCAGAAAACGTCTACAGTTAAATGCTATTGCAAAGACTTAGAAGAGAGGGACTATATTAATCAACATGTGCACTTCATAAACAACCTCCTGACATGTTAGACCTATATGACGAACAAAGCTCAAATTTATATCGTTGACAGTCGGTTTGTAACTTTTCAGGAACTGTTTTACAGTGAAGCACCTTGGAATTTACAAAGCAGACATCCACGATATTAACATAACATAATTTACTAAGTAGAAATCGGACGAAGATTGATGTGTAAAGGCGTTCTTCAGATTTCGTATAAGCAACTCCATTAATTAAAATGGAAAATATAAGGTTGTATTCAGCGGCTTCCACCGAGATTGGAACTGCTATGTCATATAGTACGATCACCGCAACGTTCAAGGGAACATCCTTTTTTTTTTTTTTTTTTTTTTTTAGCCTCCCATCACCCCTTATAGCCCATCCTTGCGGTCGCCATAATTCGCCTTCGTCGGCGTCGGCCTTTCAAGCCATGTACAAACCCATAAAATGATGAGGCGATTTTAATCTCGTTGTCTCCCAAAAAATAAATTACCACTTGTTCGGGTTTAATGACAATGTGAAAATGAATGCTGTCTTCACCATGTACGAAACAGTTTTCTTCGACTTCACTTTCTTTTGTATTCTCCTCACTGATAAGAAAATAAAACCATTCTCGGTGTGAACTGACTATTTATACTGGCTTTATAAAAATGTTTATTAAATGTAAACCTCAAATTATGTCAATGTCAGTGAAAACTAAAACAAACTATCTTCATCTCTGTGATTGTAAATTAAGGCAGTATTATGATCAGCTCTTGCTTTGTTTCCTCTGAGTTCGAAATATTTCTTGTTGCTTCTGTTACATTAAGGTCTTGATTAAAAAATTAGCATAATTTTTTTTTATATTTCTTAGTTTGCAGTAACTTGTGATGCTCAGTTAGCAGATAGATCCAAAAATCCTCTCTGCTTTTCTCTTCTTTCGTGAAGAGGTAATGCACTGTTGCTGCTTTCAGCCAGTTGACTGCGTTTCTTTTCGTGGTAGGAAAGGGTACATCATCCGGTGCCAAAAAGTCCGCAGGTGTTATTGTGTTAGGTGACGTTCGGAGGATAACCGCCAACTTTCGTCGTACATACCGCCATATATCTTGAACCCTGTCACACACGAACCGATGTTCTTCGTTATCAATTAAATTACACGTTTCACAAAGTGGTGAATCTGCGGGGTGGATCATATGAAGTTTAGAGCTAGTTGCAAATTTCCTGTTTACAGGGAAGTACTATCTTGCTTTCAGATCAGTAGCTATGGTACGGTTATGAATATTGTCCCATATAACTTTCCAGTTATAACATGGGTATTTGTGTTCTATTTTGTTTTTCTTCTTCTCTTCCATCAATTTGCCGTATATTTCTTTTACGTTGTTCATATCGTTTTCCGGAATTCGTGAATGTAGATAGCTATATTCTATTAAAAACCATCGCAAATGGTAAAGTGCGCTCGGTATATGCTGCACATTAATAGGTGGTGAGAGGTCATCTGGAACTATTTCGGTCAGCAAGTGTGCAGCGAGACAACTGCTTGATTGTCTCCATTGCCGAAACGTACTGCAGATGTACAGAGCATAGGACTTTTTTGTAACTTCCGTTAAGTTTAAGCCCCCGTTTTTAGTGGCTAGTGTCAGAGTTTCATATTGGATTTTAAATATGTGACCACGGCTCACAAAATAGCCTATTGCCGACATAATTTGTTTGGCGATGACGGAGGGCATTGGCAGAAGCTGTGCGATATAATTGACTTTGGAAGTAATGAAGACGTTCGCGAGAGATACTCGCTGAATTTCATTTAGTTGCCTAATACTGTGTGTCCGTACACTAGCGCGTATGGTAGTTAATACTTGTCTGTAATTGGTCGCAATAGTTTGACGTATATTTTTTCGGAAATCAACGTCTAGACACTTCAACGCTGTGAGCTCGCGTAACTGACCTTGTGTGCGCACGCCAATGCCACGTCCGATATTGAATATGCCGGACTTTGTTTTGTTCAACTTTGCGGCCGACGCTCTTTCGTATTTGTCCATTATTTGCATCGCCGTCTCGATTTCTGCCACATTCATAACAAGAAATCCAACATCATCAGCATAAACTTGACAAATTATTTTGTTTCCTCGTATTTGTAATCCTTGTAACCGTTGAGTCAAGGTAGCGAGTAAGGGTTCTATGGCCAGGACAAAAAGTGCCATGGACAACGGACAACCTTGCCTGATGGAACTTGCGATCTCTATTGGCCGGCTAGGCTGTCCATCGATGATTATCCTTGAGGAATTATTCGTTACCAAACGCCGTATGATGTCAACGAATCTCGGCGGAAAGCCCATTGCATCCATCGTTTTCAGGAGGTAAGAGTGGCTGATCCTGTCGAAGGCTTTATCAAAATCTAACGACACGATGGCACATTGTTGTCGGCACACTTCCGCTATGGAAATTATGTCGCGGTAGTTGGACAGTGTCTGTTAAATTTTTCTACCCTTGCCCACACTAGACTGATATGGTCCGGTAACACTGGTCATTACATGTTTAAGTCTGTGGGCTAAGAGTCGCGTAAAAATTTTATAATCACTGTTCAGCAGTGTGATTGGTCTCAAGTTTCCTATTTTCTTGCCAGTCGAGTATTTTGTGGTTAACACTATGATCCCTTCTCGAAAATCTTTTGGTATCTCCCGATTGAGGGTCAGAAGCTCATTACAGATGCCTGTAATTCTATGTTTGATATGGTCCCAGAAGACTTGATATAACTTTGCTGGTATTCCGTCGGCTCCAGGGGATTTATTTTTTGCACTTTGATAAACAGCATACTCTACATCGTCTTCGGTTGCCTCTGCAATTAGAGCGTCCGCGGACGCGTTACTAACTCTTCCTTGCAGGTTGGCCAGTAAATCATCCTGTGCTTGTTCGTCTACTATCTTAGCTGAAAACAAGTTGTCGAAATGGGTTAGGATTGCCGCTTTTATTTCGTTTCGCACTGTCAAGATGGTTCCATTCTCAGTTTTAAGCTCCGTCAGCATTTTTCGGAATCCTCTGTTAGTTTCACGAATCACATGATAGACCGAAGTAGCTTCTTTTTGTGCTGTAGTCTCTGCTCTGGACCTTATTTGGATACCTTCAAGCTGTTGTCGCCGTAACGTCAGTATTTTTGCCTGGACTTTTTTAATTCTTTCATGGTTCCCAATAGCTGATGCACCTTGCAGGTAGAGTTCTCGGAGACAGTGAAAGTAAAATTCTATTGTTCTTTTATGCCAAAAGCTCTTCTCCCGGGAGTAGTTGATGAAACATCTACGGATCTGAGGTTTGGCGCATTTAAGCCACTAATCCATGGTCGAGGTGTAGGAGGCGAGTTTGGTCTCGCAGGCTCTCCACGTGGTGAGAAAGGCTTCGTGACAGGCAGGGTCTTTTAAGTGTGAAACATTAAGTTTACACAGCCCTTTATATCGACATGTTCCTTGTCGGTCCATATGTAATATGCAGATATATGCAGCGTGGTCTGAAAAAACGGTTGGCCAAACTTCAGATTGCAGAATGCGGTGTTTCAGATTTGGTAAGACGTACATGCGATCTAACCGGCTTGCTGAATGATTAGTGAGGTGAGTAAAGCCGGGTGCAGCTCCGTGCTTGTGCTCCCACGAATCAGTTAAACGGAGGTCGGTTACGATCCGTTCCAGTTCTCGCGATTTGTTAAAGTTCGGAGTTTGGTCTTTGGCATGAATGACACTGTTAATGTCGCCTCCAAGGATGGTATGGTTGCAGCGTACATCAAACAATGGAACAATTCCTTCCTTAAAAAACTTTGGCGACGATTGGTAGAACCAGCTGGGGCATAGACATTAATGATCCTTGTGGTCTGGAAGGTGCCGGCAATACCTCTGCCGTTAGGCAGTTTTTCTATGTCTTTAATTATGATGCCCTCTTTGAAAATAAATGCAGTACCCAAGTCACATCCGATTCCAGGATTGACTATAGCGTTATACCCTTGTATGAAGTCAAGTCTGATGTTTGCTACTTCTTGTAGCAACAATATGTCCACATCAGCGGCATTTAAGAAATCTTTTAAATTTTGCAAATTAAAGACGCTACATATTTTGTTGATATTCAGCGTGGCGATCTTATAGGCCTGCAATGGAACTACGTTCGCCAAAACGGGAGTATATTTAGGAAAAACTCGAACAAACAGTCACATCGAAAACACATCAAGAAATCTGATCTGATAGGCATATGGACACTAGTCAGTACGCTCTTCTGTTTGGAAATATTCATGGCTCGGGAAGGGATCAGTCGGCTTCTCTTTGTCTGGGGCAGTATCTGCTGCGGAGTTGACATTCATAATGATGTCATCTTGTTTGGTGGCAATCGTGGCGATCGTAACGATTCCTGAGGTGTCCATAATTGCTTCCTCCGCGGTTGTTTCGTCGACATCGTCTGCCCACGAAGTCGACCGATCTGTCATAGGCTCGTCATTCAGTGTTTCACTATGGTCAGGTTGATTCTGGTGACCTTTATCATGGGTCGAGAAAGTGCTACGCCATCCATATGCATACCGACAGAACCGGAGACATTGCCCAGGACCAAGGGGTCTTCTTTAGATGACTGCTGATTACATGTAAAATTCTCAGACGCAGACTGACGTATTTTGCCCCCTATTTGCTTCGCCCATTCAAGCAGTTGTGGTGCAGTCTATTCTGCACCTTGGCGCGCGATCCTCCGTTTTTTAGATTTCTTGGGAGAGGCGCCACTTTGTGGACTTTGGTCAGTACCTGAAGAAGTCTCAGGTTGCGAAGTCGCACTACTAGAAGTGGCCGATGCCAGGTCTGTTTTCATAGCTCCCGAGAGGCAGGGAATTTGTGTGCAGCAGACCACCGTTCGGCAATATTTCTCAAAACTCTACCGTATGGAGAAATAACAGCATTTATATGGTCACATGTTATTTCAAAGGGAAGTTCAAAGACGCGTACGGTTCGAATACCTAGATCAGCATGTGCAACGATAACCTACCCAACATTGCCGTCAGAATGTTTAAATTTCATGACGCCACCACCGGATTGAACTATTCTTTCACACAACTCCGAACTGGCAAGTTTGACAAAAACCACACTGTTCATAATCGAAAAATGGATACCGACAATATCATCAATTCCTATGTTAACATCATCTTCTGTTCCACACCAAATGATTTCGGTCGAGCAAAGTTGCGATAAAACGTAGATTTCAGTGTGTCTTTTCCTTGTGGTTGAGACATTTCTTAATGCGTTTCCATTTCTACAAAAACACTATAGGCAACGACGCGCTGCAGCAAGAGCAGAGGCTTACCACGCGGAGATAACGCAGCGCAGCGCACAGCACGGCACGTCCGACCTCCAGCGCAGCCGCCGGCTGACTGAGCTAACGACACACTGGCGGCAACAGGCGGACTATAGTCACTGCGATGTTGCCTGAGCCTCAAAACGCAACCTTAAACACACAGACAGGTGTTACTTATGTGAAGAACGCCGTTCTTGGAGTCCACTTTATAAGTGTCGCATCTAACAGTGGACTATATCGTATGAGACTTTGATGTGGAAAACGAATGTCAAGTGAATTTAGCGAGGTATGCCGCGGTACACCCGGAAGTAAATGCACTATCACAGTATTGACAAATACTTGCTGCGACGCTGCCAGTTCTCGGCTCTCTTACGAGGCAGCTCTTTAGCGAAATGCTTGTCGTGACTGTCCGATACAGTTCTTCAGAGTGGAGACGCGCGCACACGTTTGATTTTTATGCGGCGTTCTCCCCTTTTCAGTAGTTGCAAGGGCAACAGTCTGGATGATTGACTGATCTGGCCTTGTAACAATAACCAAAACGGCCTTGCTGTGCTGGTACTGCGAACGGCTGAAAGGAAGGGGAAACTACAGCCATAATTTTTCCCGAGGGCATGCAGCTTTACTGTATGATTAAATGATGATGGCGTCCTCTTGGGTAAAATATTCCGGAGGTAAATTAGTCCCCCATTCGGATCTCCGGGTGGGGACTACTCAAGAGGATGTCGTTATCAGGAGAAAGAAAACTGGCGTTCTACGGATCGGAGCGTGGAATGTCAGATCCCTTAATCGGGCAGGTAGGTTAGAAAATTTAAAAAGGGAAATGGATAGGTTGAAGTTAGATATAGTGGGAATTAGTGAAGGTCGGTGGCAGGAGGAACAAGACTTCTGGTCAGGTGACTACGGGGTTATAAACACAAAATCAAATAGGGGTAATGCAGGAGTAGGTTTAATAATGAATAGGAAATTAGGAATGCGGGTAAGCCTGTACAAACAGCATAGTGAACGCATTATTGTGGCCAAGATAGATACGAAGCCCACACCTACTACAGTAGGTTTATATGCCAACTAGCTCTGCAGATGACGAAGAAATTGAAAATATGTGTGATGAAATAAAAGAAATTATTCAGATAGTGAAGGGAGACGAAAATTTAATAGTCATGGGTGACTGGAATTCGAGTGTAGGAAAAGGGAGAGAAGGAAACATAGTAGGTGAATATGGATTGGGGCTAAGAAATGAAAGAGGAATCCGCCTGGTAGAATTTTGCACAGGGTTTTAAATTGTAAGACATTTCCAGGGGCAGATATGGACTCTGACCACAATCTATTGGTTATGACCTGTAGATTAAAACTGACGAACCTGCAAAAAGGTGGGAATTTAAGGAGATGGGACCTGGATAAACTGAAAGAACCAGAGGTTGTACAGAGTTTCAGGGAGAGTATAAGGGAACAATTGACAGGAATGGGGGAAAGAAATACAGTAGAAGAAGAATGGGTGGCTTTGAGGGATGAAGTAGCGAAGGCAGCAGAGGATCTAGTAGGTAGAAAGACGAGGGCTAGTAGAAATCCTTGGGTAACAGAAGAAATATTGAATTTAATTGATGAAAGGAGAAAATATAAAAATGCAGTAAATGAAGCAGGCAAAAAGCAATACAAACGTCTCAAAAATGAGATCGACAGGAAGTGCAAAATGGCTAAGCAGGGATGGCTAGAGGATATATGTAAGAATGTAGAGGCCTATCTCACTAGGGGTAAGATAGATACTGCCTACAGGAAAATTAAAGACACCTTTGGAGATAAGAGAACGACTTGTATGAATTTCAAGAGCTCAGATGGAAACCCAGTTGTAAGCAAAGAAGGGAAAGCAGAGAGGTGGAAGGAGTACATAGAGGATCTATACAAGGACGATGTACTTGAGGACAATATTATGGAAATGGAAGAGGATGTAGATGAAGATGAAATGGGAGATATGATACTGCGTGAAGAGTTTGACCGTGCACTGAAAGACCTGAGCCGAAACAAGGCCCCCGGAGTAGACAACGTTCCATTGGAACTACTGACGGCCTTGGGAGAGCCAGTCCTGACAAAACTCTACCATCTGGTGAGCAAGATATATGAAACAGGCGAAATACCCTCAGACTTCAAGAAGAATATAATAATTCCAATCCCAAAGAAAGCAGGTGTTGACAGATGTGAAAATTACTGAACTATCAGTTTAATAAGTCACAGCTGCAAAATACTAACACGAATTCTTTACAAACGAATGGAAAAACTAGTAGAAGCCAACCTCGGGGAAGATCAGTTTGGATTCCGTAGAAACACTGGAACACGTGAGGCAATACTGACCTTACGACTTATCTTAGAAGAAAGATTAAGGAAAGGCAAATCTACGTTTCTAGCATTTGTAGACTTAGAGAAAGCTTTTGACAATGTTGACTGGAATACTCTCTTTCAAATTCTGAAGGTGGCAGGGGTAAAATACAGGGAGCGAAAGGCTATTTACAATTTGCACAGAAACCAGATGGCAGTTATAAGAGTCGAGGGACATGAAAGGGAAGCAGTGGTTGGGAAGGGAGTAAGACAGGGTTGTAGCCTCTCCCCGATGTTGTTCAATCTGTATATTGAGCAAGCAGTAAAGGAAACAAAAGAAAAATTCGGAGTAGGTATTAAAATTCATGGAGAAGAAATAAAAACTTTGAGGTACGCCGATGACATTGTAATTCTGTCAGAGACAGCAAAAGACTTGGAAGAGCAGTTGAATGGAATGGACAGTGTCTTGAAAGGAGGACATAAGATGAACATCAACAAAAGCAAAACAAGGATAATGGAATGTAGTCGAATTAAGTAGGGTGATGCTGAGGGAATTAGATTAGGAAATGAGACACTTAAAGTAGTAAAGGAGTTTTGCTATTTGGGGAGCAAAATAACTGATGATGGTCGAAGTAGAGAGGATATAAAATGTAGACTGGCAATGGCAAGGAAATCGTTTCTGAAGAAGAGAAATTTGTTAACATCGAGTATAGATTTAAGTGTCAGGAAGTCATTTCTGAAAGTATTTGTATGGAGTGTAGCCATGTATGGAAGTGAAACATGGACGATAAATAGTTTGGACAAGAAGAGAATAGAAGCTTTCGAAATGTGGAGCTACAGAAGAATGCTGAAGATTAGATGGGTAGATGACATAACTAATGAGGAAGTATTGAATAGGATTGGGGAGAAGAGAAGTTTGTGGCACAACTTGACCAGAAGAAGGGATCGGTTGGTAGAACATGTTCTGAGGCATCAAGGGATCACCAATTTGGTATTGGAGGGCAGCGTGGAAGGTAAAAATCGTAGAGGGAGACCAAGAGATGAATACACTAAGCAGATTCAGAAGGATGTAGGTTGCAGTAGGTACTGGGCGATGAAGCAGCTTGCACAGGATAGAGTAGCATGGAGAGCTGCATCAAACCAGTCTCAGGACTGAAGACCACAACAACTACTCCTCTGAGAGTTTCTTAGGTCGCCTTGTGGGCTATGTATACATTTGAGACATTCAATTATCATTAATCCAGAATGATACAACTTTCAGCTTCCGGCGTCGAAGAAGGCTGTTGCCGCCGACATTATCTCATTTCAACGTAGGGAAAGCCAAACGGATGATTAAATGTTTCTCATTCAACGTAAAGCCATGTGAGATAATTTTCCGTAACGTTCATAATCATCTAAAAAAACAAACAAAGGAGAAATACATCGGAAGATTATTTGAATTGAATGTAACTTAAGCTACCAAACGCTTTGCACCTCGATGTCGAATGTGTCCACGTGCAATCTTTTGCAGCGTACATATAGAATGTCATGATCACCACGAGAATGAAGAAATATGTTGCTAAGGCTGGAAGCAAGAAGAGACGCAGTCAACAAATATTCTATTCCTCATGGCGTTCATTTCATTTGAGGTGTAAGTAGAGGTAAGGCGGGATATTACTTTCGTTAACACGAAAGATATGCCGCACATATTGATAACGAGGAAGTCTGCGTCTTCATACGTTTCCTCCTTGAAATCTGCATGCTCTATTAGATACTAAGTAGCCTGATCATTGTTTCAGTAATGTTACCCTCTTGTTTGACCCCGTAACGATGAACAGATTCCAAAAAATGTCTCTGCATGAAAGTAGTTGTTCGAACCCTTCCTGCGTTGTTTTGTGAGTTTTATTGCTTGGAATTCCTGAAGCAGACAATTCTTTCATAGCTACTCTTTATGTGCATCGATAATAAATAGGGATGTGATAACTCTTGTAAGTAAGAGAATGACAATAACAATCGTAACAAGAACAAGCAAATAATGAATGATGTTTATTCCAATGCAGAACGAGAATGGCTTTAAATATAAAAATCAATATGTATATATATATCTATTGATCTTTGAGTTGGCACAATGCAAATACCTTCTTAGCATTTAGTTACTGAATTTAGTTCTGGATGTTTGCAGAGAGAAAGGAAAAGTCGGTACTTCTTGCTAGTGTAATACAAAGTGAACCAGCAACTACCCTTTCCTTAGAATACTACTCAAGCAGGTCTCCAAGTAGCTACCAAGGCACTGCTGCAATCTGTTCCCTGATATTGCTCCGATGACGGTTAATGCAGATAGTTTCGATTATGGAATACAAAACGTATTGCAGGTTAGTTCCTAGGATCGTAATATTAAATTTGCGATGTAGGTGGCACATGAACGTGATACGACTATCCAGATTACTCGTCAATATAAAAAGACTATATTTTGGGAATTGAGCATGGTCCTTCGGCACCAGTCCTGAAAGAGAGTGAATGACCACAGGTGTGCCAAACCGTTTCAAAACGTCAGCCAAGCACCAAAAACAGTAGCAATATGAGTAAGGCATTGTACAGATCAGAAAGGCCTCACAGCTATCCACAGCCTGTTTCTGTCAGCCCTAGTGAAGCTGGGCTGCCAGACGCCATCCCGATAGCACATTACACCGCTGAAATCTACCAATGAATTGTGCACTTATACTCATTAGCTTCAGTGAAATTTGTTATACATGACTAGGATATAGCTGCCATAGTTAATACATAAATAATAACCTCGTATATTGCTTCAGTGACTGTTACCGTCTTGTTTGACACCGAGATGATGTAAACAACACAAATTCGGGTCTCTGACGGATAATTGTAGTCTCTTCAGGGACTCAGACTTGTTTTGTTGTTGTTGTAAATTGGCAGTCGCGAAGAATACTACGGTCGCAAATTCTGAGAGGTTTTCTAAACACATATGATACGGAGGGTTAAGAATAGTCTCTCAGTGTTGACCTTTAGAGTAGTAGTTACCGCACGGTGTGGCCGCGCGGTCTAGTGCGTCGTGTCACAGATTTCACGGCCGCTTCTGCCGGAGGTTCGAGTCCTTCCCCGGGCATGGATGTGTGTGTTGTCCTTCGAATAAGTTAGCTTAAGTTAATTTAAATTAGTGTAAGTAGTTTCTACGTCTATGGACTGATGACCCTAGCAGTTTGGTCGCTTAGGCATTAGAACTTAAAAAAGAGCACTAGTGAAAGGAATTGATAAGATCAAGCTTCTGCAGAAAAACTGAAACTAATGAAAAAAACAGCTATAGTTATATAAATTGAGCACTTTACTGCAGCAGTGCCTTGTTCGCACAGTACTAAATACTGCCCTTACCATAATCGTCGCTGACGTATACAGCTCGCAACGTGAAACATGAAGAGTACGACCACCTTTTGCATGAAGCGACCATTTTGAACTGAAATACGTTTCCTAACTCAAAGTCACTACTTCCGCAACAATTATTGACAATATTTGATCGAGATGACAAGAAAATATTAAATGGATGTAGCAGATACAATGTAGTCCCACAACCGCAAATCATTCTCATACCAACACAGTTGCCAAGAAAGGCGTACGACGTTGTGAGTCCTTGACTACGTTAGTGGTAAGAAGATTCCGTTTCCTTAGCAGGAATTCTTCGCAAACGGATGCGGATACAGTGCAGTCCGAATGACAGATGTGGCGGTATGCCTACATGTCTAAAAAGAGCAGAAAACCTAATTGTTAACCCTTTGAGTAATATTCCCCCGTCTGTGACTCGTATCATGGTTAAAGCCCATGTATTACCACGGTTCGTGCTTACCTACAGCATCAAATAACAGCAGAAACGGAGAGATATACTTTACGACTATACGCCTTGATATTTGAATTCATTTTTGGGTGTAGCAAGTTTTATTTTTCAATAAAGCTATTGTTGCTATTTCCAGACAACATTTCATGTCCTTCTTACTTCTGCTGCAGCAGTTATTTTGCTGCCCACATTGGAAACCACACCTAAGACTACCATCGTCTCATTTCCTGACCTAATACCCTCTGCATAGCCCTACTTAATTTTACTGCTGCTTATTACCCTTTTATTAAAGGCTATACACCGAGGAAAGAGAAATAACATCTATATGTAATGTTTACCGTGATGAAATCAGAAAATTGTGCTTATAAAAGCGCTCAGAACCTCTGAAAGAGTCTTTCAATTTGCAGCACACACCAGACCGAATGAAAGAAAATAATATTAAGAGGAGCAAGTTGACCATAGCGAGCGTCGGGAGGGTTTTATGTAGTGCCTTGAACTTGGACTAGTTTCGGTCGAATTTAGTTCCTGATAGACCAAAATATGATCTTGATAGAAAAGCATCAATGTAATCATATGGGAACCGCTTCCATCGTGTAATTGATAGAATACATGGATCGTTAGGTAGCGTTTCGCTTGCGACCATCATTAATTTTAATTTCAGCCCATTCCTTGATGGCGCACTGAAATGTTTTCGAACTTTTCTCATTGTTTCTCACCTCTGAATTTCTTAAAGCATTATATCGAGTGTTAGTCACACCGTAAGTTAGACACCCATAAAGCTCTGACTTGCTTTAGAGCATCAAATCTTTTGAGCAGCGATTCGAAAATACAGAAGACCACTTCTGAAGAAGGGCCTGCTGTCAGCAGGTCCTGGAATACAACACTCTGGGCAGTAACAATACCCATGTTTTACGTCACAAGATGCAGAAGTGATTTATATACTTTTCGAAAAACTCATTTCATGAATGCTTTCGAGTCAGGTAGTGAATGGGAAGGGTGTTTTTGTGATGATAAAAAGTCGGGTAACGCAGATTTCACTAGTTCCGTTGGATTTGAGAATCGGAATCAGTTTTTGGGTAGCCGAGTGATGTGATCATGGTCAAGACCGAGTGCTGTTTCTACATCACACTGGCTGCCGCAGCGTTCCTGTTTCGTCAACACAAACACCACGTGACTGGGCACACTGCTCACCACGTCACATGCTGCGAGTGGCAGTGTCAAGAGGGAGCAGTGTCTTTTCAACATGTTACTCAAGTAATAAGTCAAATGGATTACATGAATGGGACAGAAACCTTAATTTACCTTTCATTGCTTATTTTTGGTCTGACCTAAATGAACAACAGCATCGTTTAATATCTTCCCTAATGATTATCGTTACTTTCTTAACAGTGATTCTTGACAAAGCATTTTAACGAAGTTTATATTTTTGTGTGTCAGATAACTGAAAAAAGATATTATTTTATTTTGTCAGTCTTTGTTTCTCCACTAAGCTGTAGATGGTCCTCTTCATAAAACGCGTGGTAACATCACAAGGGCGACAGTCGCAATGCAGTCGCAATGGAATCGAGAGAGTAGGGTGCGTGTGGTTGCACTGATTGGGCATGGCAACTACTCAGCATCAGAAGCAGGAGAAAAGTGTGGAGTACCGGCAAGAACAGCCAGACGCTGGTGGAAGGAATACCAGGAAAGGGGCTATATAGGGCGGAAAAGAGGAAGTGGCCGGCCCCATGTGTCTACTACAGCAGATGATCATCGTCTTTTGGGGAATATACGTGCTAATCCATTCCTCAGTTGCCGTGGCCTAAAAGAAATATCTCAGTTTCACGGCAGCGGAAAGACAGTTGCGAGGAGACTGAAAGACGCCGGATTATATTGTCGGAAAGCTGCTATGAAGCAGCCATTGAGCGACTATCAGAGGATTGACCACATGGCTTCTGCAGCAGAATATATCGACTTTGACTGGACTAATCTTTTCGGATGAAAAAATATTTTCTTCCTGTAGCGACGCCCCTGTTCAGGAGACACACTAAATTTTCTCCATAAATTTATTAGTTGATGTTGTTAGTGACTTTACATTTGTAGTAGGCAAAAAATAATAAATATAAACAGTTCCTTATATCATGATTTTAGTAGTTCATCCCTCATCTGATAAGTAAATATGACCCCTGAATTTGAGAATATTTGCATTAACACCTAAATGTTTTTTGCCTTAGGCACACCGCTCACAAGGACAACGCTTCCAGCCAATGTATGTTAACGAAAGACAAAGAAGTGGACAGTTCTCTGTAGCTGTATGGAGCTATATTTCGGCTCATGAGGTAGGTCCTCTCTGGAGAACAAAGGGAATTCTCAACGGACAGGGCTACATTAATATACTGAATTCCATTATGAAGCCGAGTGCTGAAATGCCGTACCCAGACTGTAAAATATATCTCCTGCAACAGGCCGCGGTAGTCTCGCGGTTCTAGGCGCTCAGTCCGGAACAGCACGACTGCTACGGTCGCAGTTTCGAATCCAGCCTCGGGCATGGATGTGTGTGATGTCCTCAGGTTAGTTAGGTTTAAGTAGTTCTAAGTTCTAGGGGACTGATGACCACAGATGTTAAGTCCCATAGTGCTCAGAGCCATTTCAAACTTTTTTTTTTATGTCCTGCAGGTATGAACAGTGGACGTGTGGAACAATTAAATTTCCAGTTTTTGCTACGATTTATCCATTACTGTGATAAGCTCTATTTCTTATCGAAGCGTCTACTCTACTTTGTCAGTTGTATAATTTTGATTTGTCCACCCTGCTTTGATATTGATGGCCGTGAAATACAGCTTTCCCGGGCATCATCTTATTTTCTTCCTTAGTGCCTCTTTCCATAATTGTATGTGTAAGGAAGACGAAGTGTATAATTAATTGATATACAGGGTGAGTCACCTAACGTTGAAACGTCCCCTTTTGAACAATTACAAATGACTGTGCTTAAACTGACACACAATATTTTGTTAGCGCAACGCAATCTGACTTTCAATAATCCCTACAAAAGAATGGCCCTGACTAACATTAACCTATACGTTTCACAAATCACTTACCCCTCAAAAATCTTGGTTACTCGAACTACTGCAATACAGCGAGCACCACTACTGCCAGCTACATAAAAGATTCAAACTACGGAAGGCACTAACAACTGATAGGGATAGTTAGCAAATGACAGATATTAATAGAGAACAAACAATGTATTTACCTTAATAGTCATAATATATATAGCGTTCATGACAAATTACAAAACTAAGCCATCTCTCTCCCCACATCCACCACTGCTGGCGGCTCACCTCCAACTGCGCAACGCTACGCGCTGTTCACATCCAGCTGCCGCTGCCCAACACTACAATGGCAGACAACAATGCAAACTAGCCACAGACTGCACACAGCACAGCCAGTGATTTTCATATTGAGCGCAAAGTAACGTTGCCAATAAGAAAACATAAACAGCCTACTTACAACGTTACCGCTGGATATATTTCGTAAACCACATCAAATACTGACGAACCGATTCCACAGACCGAACGTGAGGAGAGGGGCTAGTGTAATTGTTTAATACAAACTATACAAAAATGCACGGAAGTATGTTTTTCAACACAAATCTACGTTGTTTTTTTTTTTAAATAGAACCACGTTGGTTTTGTTAGCACATCTGAACATATAAACAAGTACGTAATCAGTGCCGTTGGTTTCATTGTAAAATGTTAATTACATCAGGAGATTATGTAACCTAAAGTTGACGCTTGAAACCTCCGACGTTCAGTTGCGTGTTGTAACAAACACGAGCCACGGTCGGCGAGCAGCATCTGCAGGGACATGTTTACGATGACGACCCTGTTTACGTGTGTGGCTGTAGTGCACTGTTGTGGTTTGGTCTAGCTGTCGCAGTGTCCGCATGTACCGCTTGCTGCTATTGTTATTCTGCATTCGTCTCCGCACGCAAACCAACTGTAGTACACTGTGTTACCAGACGTCTGTGATAGCGTAGTGTTGCAGGAACTGTGACCATGGTGTATTCGAACTCTGAAAAGGCGGAGATGATACTCATCTATGGCGAGTGTCGACGAAATGCAGCTGAAGCCTGCAGGGTGTATGCAGAACGGTACCCCCACAGAGAGCATCCAACGTGCCGCACATTGCAAAACATCTACAGCCAACTGTATGCAACAGGTATGGTCGTACACGCAAACGGGTCCGTAACAGGTCCGTCACAGGAGAAGCGGGTGCAGTTAGTGTGTTAGCTGCTGTTGCCATGAACCCACACATGAGTACACGGGACATTGCGAGAGCCGGTGGACTGAGTCAAAGTAGTGTCATGCGCATACTGCATCGGCACCGCTTTCACCCGTTTCATGTGTCGCTACATCAGCAATTACATGGTGATGACTTTAATCATCGAGTGCAATTCTGTCAATGGGCATTAACAGAGAATGCGTTGCAGTTCTACCTGTTTACCGATGAAACGGGTTTCACAAACCACGGGGCAGTGAATCTACGGAACATGCATTACTGGTCCGTGGACAATCCTCGCTGGCTCAGACAGGTAGAGCGACAGCGACCGTGGACTGTAAATGTATGGTGAGGAATCGTTGGCGACCACCTCACTGGTCATCACTTCATTGCAGGGGCCCAAACAGCTGCAACATACATCGAGTTTCTACAGAATGATCTGCCAACGTTGCTCGAAAATGTCCCACTGGAAACGCGTCGACGTACGTGGTATCAGCATGATGGTGCACCTGCACATTCCGCAATTAACACTAGGCTGACCCTTGACAGGATGTTCGACGGGCGTTTCATAGGACGTGGAGGACGCATAAATTGGCCAGCCAGTTCTCCTGATCTTACACCTCTGGACTTTTTTCTGTGGGGCACGTTAAAGGAGAATGTGTACCCCGATGTGCCTACAACCCCAGAGGATATGAAACAACGTATTGTGGCAGCCTGCGGCGACATTACACCAGATGTACTGCGGCGTGTACGACATTCATTACGCCAGAGATTGCAATTGTGTGCAGCAAATGATGGCCACCACATTGAACATCTATTGGCCTGACATGTCGGGACACACTCTATTCCACTCCGTAATTGAAAACGAAAACCACGTGTGTACGTGTACCTCACCCATCATGGTAATGTACATGTGCGTCAGTGAAAAAGACCAATGAAAAGGTGTTAGCATGTGGACGCAATGTGCTGTTCCAGTCTCTTCTGTTACAAAGGTCCATCACCGTTCCCTTTGGTTCCCTACGTAATTCGGTGCACTCCGATACACACGATCGAACAGCGGAGGAGTGGTACTCAAGCGTCAACTTTATGTTACAATATCTCCGGATGTAATTAACATTTTACAATGCAACAAACGGCACTGATTATGTATTTGTTTATATGTTCCGATGTGCTAACAAAACTAACGGGGTTCCATTTGAAAAAAACGTAGGTTTGTGTTAAAAAACATGCTTCCGTGCAATTTTTTATGGTTTGTATTAACCAATTACACTAGCCTCTCTTCTCACGTTCGGTCTGTGGAATCGATTCGTCAGTATTTGATGTGGTTTACGAAATATATCCATCGGTAATGTTAGGTGACTCACCCTGTATATAAATTTCATTTTCCTACTTACCTTTTCTCTTCTTAGGCTTCTCTCCACAGTTACTTCTTATACGCCTCTGCGATTCGTTCCTACCTCCTTCTACTTTTATTTGGTCATTTTCCACTACATTCAGTATCCTGTTACCTGTAGGCGGACCATACTTCAGTTTTTCAGGTCCATCTTTCACTTACAAAGAAAAGAGTACTCTACTAATCCATTTTGCAGTGTGTTTCTATATTTCTGTGACTTGTATGTTTACTTGAAAGAACATTATTCGTAAAGATAAATGGTTTGCTAGCACTGTTCTTCGATTTACTTTTGTTAAGCATCTATTTCTCTCTCATTCTGGTCCTGACATGGCTGAAATGATATACTTGTAATGGCATCAGTTTTTATTGCTGTGTTCATATGTTTATTACTTTTTCTCATTGCCATTACAATTTGATGTTGTTCTTACATTCCAGTGTTATTATTTTCTCGATTTTCAGATAATACCTGCAAAATGTTGTTGATTTTGTTTCTAAATATGGAACTATTACGAAATTGTTAACAAATGTGATGCAGCATATATTTTCACAATTGAATTTAACTGTTAATGTTAACTGTTCTGTTGTTTGTATTGCTTCTGTAATACATATACACACGGTGTTAAGGAAAGTGGCATTCCATACTTTGCGAGTCGGTCGTGTGGACTAAACTGAGACAAAGTGCACCCCGTAAGAGCTATACGCACTTCTTCAGTACAAGAGAAGTGTTTTAAGTAGAACAACAGATGTGTTTTACAGTGGTAAAGGTGATGAAATGCTCATTGCTCTTAAGATATTCATTTCAGACTCATTGCTCTTGTTTACTGGATGTGTTTGTCTTGTTTCTGCCTATCCTATCAGCTCTCTAAATGTTGACTACTTGTTTTTAATACCCTGTATTCGACAAAGGACGTCCTCGCTTACTCATTTCCCGACGTTATATTCCTATTTTATTCCATTTGTGTTGATTATTGGGCTGTAATGTATTCAAAAATTGGAACTAATCAACTCAATCCAGGCCAGTTTTTATTATAGTAAAATTACACTTTCCATTTCGAACCATTCATAAATAAATGAAGGAATTATTTCTTTATCGGTTCATTTCTTCTCTTTTAACTAGCAGAACATACAAACCTCTAATTGATTTCATTGTTCTTATTTTGTTCGCGAATAGGCCTGCCCCAATAAACCGATCTATATTTCCTTGTATTAAAATTTTACGATATTCGTACGTTTCTTGGAGGCATGCTGTAGTTTTCACTGTTGATTGCCTTGGCTGATTTTTCTTTTAAAGTAAAGCATAAGATAAAATATACTTTACAGTACTTTACTATCATTACAATCATGTTCTATAACATATCCCCCAAGGTATACACTCTATTTCTCCCGGTCACTTCTCGTAACTTATAATTGTGCAGTAATGTCCACATGTAAAATTAAAATATGTTTAGCGTTTTCGTAAGTGTATTTCCTCACCTCCTGGCATGGGTGAATGATAACACAATTGTCAAATAGGAGAGGCGAGGACTGTATCACCTAATCCCATGTCGTTCGCGCCCGTTTCTGCGAGCCACTTTGACATGGGAAGTGCGTGGTGACGGGACTAGGAATCAGAGTGTGAAAGTACTGGTGACGTAGTTTGAGGTTCCTGGTGTCTCAACCTAAAGCCGTTCACCCTAGTGTGCTGTCTGTCAGGAAATATCGTCCGCAGAAAGTGGACAGTATGGTTTTCTCATCCTTTGAAATTGTCAGATAGCTTCATGAGCACGTTTCCAGGATAGTAGACAGTTGTTCATGGGTTCGAGATTTGTTTCTCGTACATCTTTTCCTTTATTCCTCCTTTACATTCAATTTTGATATCAGCTGCCAACTGCCCGAATTGCTTTGATTAAAAATTATATGACAAAGAAACAAATTGTTTTCATGTTTAATATCTCATAGGTGCATGCAAATATATGAATTGGGTTACGATTTACAGATTTTATGATCTTAGTCAAAACAGCAACGTTTCAAACGAATTGTTCTTGCCAATGAGCATTACATAAAGATACGTACACGTAGTGGTATCTAGTTCTTACTAATATGAAGGGAAGACTAATTTTATTAACATTCCTGAAATCAACTAATTATCTCAACTGCAGGCGTTTACTCCGAGCGTGGGACCGCGTTGACACGAGGTGTGAGCATTCGACGTCACCTGCCACGGTCACCTTCGGTAAATGCAACACATTGAGTGAACGAGCACGTGGTAAGTCCGTAGAGAATATCTCGCTGTAAAACAGATTTGTTTCTTCTGTATATCTTTGTCAGTTGAAAGACAGAAAAAAGAATTCCATAGTGAATACTAGCAATCGTTTCGAATAAGCGAAGCAGATTAGCTTTACAACCATGCAACAGAGTCAAACAGTTCAACAGACTGCCGCACTGTATTGAACAACTTACACCCCATCTCATCATTACCAAAGCATAGGAGGCGGTATATTCCGAAAGAAGGCCCACCTGCGTGTTATAACTGGCGCCTTAAACTATATTACCATTCACTCTGTAATCTGATCTCCGTCCCAGCACCCTCCCCTTGTCAATGTAGGTTTTTAGCATTTGCTGTCAGTAAAGTATTTTGGAACGTGGAAACCTCCGAATAATTTATAAACCTGTAGCTTAGACTACACAGCCTTTGCAGTTGTCGAACTTTTTCACAGTATGGAAATTAAGTATTCATAGTATTAGAAGTATTGAAATTTCTAAGTTAATGGATGATCATTTCTTTACAGGACCATAGCCCGATTCATAATAGCAGAGCCGTCCAGAACTGGTTCCAAGGTCAGCAGAGAATAAAACTTCTTCCTTTCGTGCCAAAATCACCAGACCTCAACCCCATTGAAAATATGTGGGGGAGGTTACGATGTCGTTACCACCTGGTTCAAGTAATTCAGAAACTCTGTGGGAAAATATAGAGAATACATGATGGGAGATAAATGATCATCACAATCTCTCGAGTAATTTAGCCTTATCACTTCCCAGACGCCTTCGAGCAGTTATAGACAACGAGAGAGGATGGGTGGGGTACTGAAAGAAAACTAAAGGTCGAACCAGTTGCGAGGTCTTAAAGTGTTCCGGAAACCTACTAAAGCTAAATGGTCCTTGTGTATTTTCATTAAATGTGTCACTGCGTGAATCTTACACATAGCAACTACTAATTAAAATCTTTACTCAAAGAAATAAATAAACAAATGTATGCGATGCGGATAAAAGTTTGATTTTGAAGTATTAACCCCAAATTTGGTACACTGTTAATTACCCGACTGTGTTTAAAGAAAACGCATAAGTAACTGGAATCGTAACTGGACCTGCATAATAACTCCCTCTTCGTTCTGTAAGCTATTTCTTTTCATTCTGTCTTACTTTCATCTCTCAAAATATAATAACGGTATTACCAGTAACGTACAGGATTAAATTGCCTAATAGCTGATCTTGTAACAGCACATATAAAGATATTTCTACTTCGTATGGTCTCTTACGAAGATAACCTTTTTCTCACCCACGGGAAGGAATGAAGGGTAGCCCACACTGCTTGATTCATAACGTCACTGCAACACACTATCACTCTTATTGCCATTGGCCAAAGCAATTATCGTATCTCCACGAGCACTAGTATTAGAAATATTCTGTAACTTCTTCAATCACTGTCTGATCCCAGAAACACCTCTCACTTATTGACGTGCCTCGATGTTAACTAAGTATCGCGTCGTTGGACAGTTCGCTTGGTCGCGATTCTGAAATTTACGTTCCCCTCATATTCGTGAGCGGCACGTTATTGCAACTGAAAAAAAACCTCCACAAGTTACTTAGACTGATTTCCTAATTATATCTCGGCACCTTTAAATAATATACAATCCAAAACCTCCCCTCCAAAACATACATGAATACACACACAGAACTTTTCAGAATACATACAGTTCGTGTATAGCGTGCATAACATGGCTACACGAATTACTATTATGCTGTTTCCACTTTAAGGAAGCGATCTCACTGATTCCCACGTAGCTTTCAAGCCCTGTTGTTCTAAATATCAGCTTCACAAAAGGTGACTTCTTATTCTTTCATATTAAATTAGCAACCTTGCCTTTATCCACGAATTTCAGAAACTCGTCAAATTACCAACTGAAACACATGCAAGCTACAAATGGCTTCTTTGAAAACCAATTCTTTCAGATCTAAATTAAGAGCATTACTTTGTACCATGAATTTCTGTTAGCAGCTCGATTAGTTAAAGCCACGAGATAATATTTTCCTGCAATTCCAGATCAGATTTGTAAACAAACTGACGAAATTCATGAATTTAAATTGACCATTCCTAAAAATAATTATGGTAAATCAACACATTCCTACTTATAAACTAATGGTTCCTAACACTCAGTCATCCACACTTCATCATTTTCTTCATCAGCCCCATGTGGTGAGTGCCAAGTCTTTAGGCTATAATAGTTCATCACATGCAATAATTTTTACATTAGTTACAATAAGCATATGCTGCAAAAGAATTCGCTTGTATTTTTCAATATGTGGTCTGTTGTCGGTTTGAAGACCTTCCATTACATCGGCAACGTAGTAGCCATGTGAAAGGTGCGAGCTGTCGAAGACGATCTCCATACTATTAGTGCGATTGGGACTTCGTTTAATCTTGACGACGTTTAGCATCTGTGCGGTCAGACACCCAAATTCAGAATTCATGTTGAGTAATCCTACTAAATTCACATACTATTGTTCTCTTTATATTGATGAGTAATATCGATACTCGTCACGTTCATGTGCCGTCTGCAACGCAAATTAAATATTACTATCCTAGGAACTAACCTGCAATACGTTTTGTATTTCATAATCGGAACTATCTGCATTAACCGTCATCAGAGCAATGTCAGGAAACAGAATGCAGCAGTGCCTTGGTAGCTACTTGGGGACCTTCTTGAGTCGTGTTCTAAGGAAAGGGTAGTTGCTGGTTCACATTATATTACACTAGCGAGAAGTACCGACTTTTCCTTTCTCTCTGCAAACATCCAGAACTAAATTCAGTAACTAAATGCTAAGAAGATATTTGCATTGTGCCAACTCAAAGATCAATAGATATATATATAGATATTGATTTTTATATTTAAAGCCATTCTCTTTCTGCATTGGAATAAACATCATTCATTATTTGCTAGTTCTTGTTACGATTATTATTGTCATTCTCTCACTTCCAAGAGTTTTCACATCCCTATTTAGTATCGATGCACATAAAGAATTGTCTGCTTCAGGAATTCCAAGCAATAAAACTCACAATACAACGGAGGAAGGGTTCGAACAACTTCTTTCATGCAGAGACATGCATTTGGAATCTGTTCATCGTTACGGGGTCAAACAAGAGGGTAACATTACAGAAACAATGATCAGGCTACTTAGTATATAATAGAGCATACAGATTTCAAGGAGGAAACGTATGAAGACGCAGACTTCCTCGTTATCAATATGTGCGGCATATCTTTCGTGTTAACGAAAGTAATATCCCGCCTTACCTCTACTTACACCTCAAATGAAATGAGTGCCATGAGGATTAGAATATTTGTTGGCTGCGTCTCTTCTTGATTCCATCCTTACCAACATATTTCTTCATTCTCGTGGTAATCATGACATTCTATGTGTATGCTGCAAAAGATTGCACGTGGACATATTCCACATCGAGGTGCAAGCGTTTGGTATCTTAAGTTATATTCAATTCAAATAAGCTTCCGATGTATTTTTACTTCGTTTGTATTTTTAGATGATTATGAACGTTACGGAAAATTATCTCACATCCCTTTACGTTGAATGAGAAACATTGAATCATCCGTTTGGCTTTCCCTACGTTGAAATGAGATAATGTCGGTGGCAACAGCCTTCTTCGACGCTGGAAGCTGAAACTTGTATCATTCTGGATTAATGATAATTGAATGCCTCAAATGTATACATAGCCCACAAGGCGACGTAAGAAACTATCAGGGGAGATAGCTGCATAAAAACCAAACGTGCGCTCGCGTCTCCACCCTGATGAACCATATCGGACAATCACGACAAGCATTTCGCTAAAGAGCTGCCTCGTAAGAGAGCCAGAACTGGCAGCGTCGTAGTAAGTATTTGTCAACACTGTGATAGTGCATTTACTTCCGGGTGTACCGCGGCATACCTCGCTAAATTCACTTGACATTCGTTTTCCACATCGAAGTCTCATACGCTATAGTCCACTGTTAGATGAGACACTTATAAAGTGGACTCCAAGAACGGCGTTCTTGGCATACGTAACACCTGTTTGTGTGTTTAAGGTTGCGTTTTGAGGCTCAGGCAACATCGCAGTGACTATAGTCCGCCTGTTGCCGCCAGTGTGTCGTTAGCTCAGAGGTTAACGCAACCTTAAACGCCGGCACGGTACCTCAGCGTGTTTGGTCAGAGGGTTAGCAGCCCGCTGTAATAAAAAAAACTGAGTTAATCGATCAACAACAAACTTAAATGGTTTTCTTACGACGTCCGCCCCGAGCAGTTGCAACGAACGAAACCGAACAAAAATGAGTTAAAAAAAAAAAAAGAGGTTCACTTGTGCGTTGCGGTTCCTGAATAGTTACAAACCGACTGTCAACGATATAAATTTGAGCTTTGTTCGTCATATAGGTCAAACATGTCAGGAGGTTGTTTATGAAGTGCACATGTTGATTAATATAGTTCCTCTCTTCTAAGTCTGTGCAATAGCATTTTACTGTAGACGTTTTCTGCCACCGGCGTGAGCAGTTGCTTTCTGTTTTCTGAAACCTCCAAAACGATAAATTTTTCTGGTTTCCATCTCATGACCTTAACTATACTTCCGATCAACATTAAAAACTTCATGAACCCATACATGGAACTCCAAACGTACACTGCACTGCACTGCTACAGAGCATACATTGCAAGGTATTCACACAGTTTATCGCATAGACTTACCATAAGGAATGAAACAAGAACTGTAATACACTTTACACCACAGACGCTCACTCTGGCTTGACGAAAACATCCGAACATTGACCAAAAGTTGCACAAATAATTGACTTTGAAATGAAAAGAAACGAGGTATGAAGCATTTATAAATTCATCGAATGTAGTGAAGTGGTTTAATTTCGTCCCAGTCTATAAAATTAATTTCGGGCCATACTCAGCTCTTGACCATTAATGTAATATAATGCCTGCCTACTAATTACGGCGTCTGTCTCCGTTGCTTTTGAGTGCGAATGGAAATCGTAGAAATTTTCTGTGGAGCAACATTTAATAATAAAGCGTTTTAGATCATCAAAAGCTATGAGCGGGAGCAGGCGCTTTCGATAAAGAACGGGGAGTGCAGCGCCACAGATATCGCCACGGCCGCTGCCGGTAGCCAGCAAATGGATCCCGGAGCTTTGCCGCATACGGCGTCCAGAGGAGGACAGTCTGCAGGAAATCTGCCTGGATAAAATTTTGATATCGGTGTGTGAGAAAGCGAAATAGATTGAACCTGCACTTCCATTACATTCACATGTTCAGCATTCAGACAGAAGAGGCTATAAAATTATGTTATGCCATCTGCTGTCGATCCCGTGACATTAGGAACAGAAACAACTCATGCTACCGAGAGACCACCGGCGTAATCAGCCTATGGTTTCTCTATCACGGAACAAGTTTTCCTCCAGGAAGTGCCGCAGTCTACAGTATTGCCAGATTGTGCAGATAACCGGACTTAGAGAATCAGCGTGTTGGCCAGTTTATTTGTCCCATGTCGCGATCGGCGCGGACTTAGCCTCTGAAGCGGTCGGCCGCCGGTCATGTCCTATGTGAAAGAGTGTACATGCTTAATGTGGTGTCACCGCCAGACACCACACTTGCTAGGTGGTAGCTTAAATCGGCCGCGGTCCATTTAGTACATGTCGGACCCGCGTGTCGCCACTGTGTGATCGCAGACCGAGCGCCACCACAAGGTCGGTCTCGAGATACGGACGAGCACTCGCCCCAGTTGTACGACGACTTTGCTAGCGACTACACTGATGAAGCCTTTCTCTCATTTGCCGAGAGACAGTTAGAATAGCCTCCAGCTAAGTCAATGGCTACGACCTAGCAAGGCGCCATTAGCCTTACATAGTTTGATAGTTATCGTATGACATGTCTCATCAATAACGTTGTAAACAAATGATGGATTAAAAGTTAAGTATTAAAGCAGCTACATACTTTTCTTGCTACCATTCATGACGTATCCTGTTTCAGACCTCTATCTAGCTTACGTGAGATTATGCGTGCCTTTCGGCTACTTCAGTGTGGCGTAGCTGTCTTGTTGCGCCACAACAGTTGGCGACGAGTCAACGGAAAGGGTCTTGTTCTTTCTAATTGCTTACATTTACTTGTGTCATGGCTTCGCCACAATCTCCCGATGTGCTGTCCGAAGTTTATCGCTTGCAGAATCAGCAGATGCAGGCGTTATTGGATGCCCTGGGACAGCTCATCCAGGGTCAACGTGCACTGCAACACGATGCGGCAGCCGCCGCTTCACCACTACCGCAGCCACAACATGCAGTTGCACCGCCGTTTCGCAAGTTTGACCCAACCCAAGAGACATGGACTGAGTGGTCACGCCAGTTTGGATTTCATCTCGCCGCCTACAGAATTCAAGGTAACGAGCGGCAGCCTCATGTATTGGCGTGTGTAGGGGTGCAAACGTACCGTGTGATAGTGAAATTATTTCCCCGACGCGACGTGGCAACTGTGTCCTACGAAGAAATTTTGTCGGCATTGGGCGCCTATTTCAAGGAAACAGTTAATGTAGTTGCAAAAAGGTATACGTTCTTTCGTACAAAACGTACTGCCGGTCAGACTAATAGGGAGTGGGTTGCAACATTGCAAGGCCTTACAAGGGATTGTGCTTTTGAGTGTGAATGTGGACTCCCTTATTCAGATACAATGGTCCGTGATGCAATTGCACAGAACGTTTCTGATGTTCGTATACGGGAGCAAATTTTGAAACTAGTTAATCCCTCCCTTCAGCAAGTGATAGACTTATTAGATAGACAAGACACGCTTGACTTTGCTCAGGAATCATTTGCGACTTCGCCGGCCGTGTGTAACATTAACCGGCCCGCCGGGCGCGCTGCGCGGCCCGGTAAACTGCCCTCGCACACGTCCATGCAGCTGCCGCCACACTCTAAACCAGGTGTGCCGCGCCAGCACACAAATGCAGTGAAATCATGCCCGCGGTGTGCAACTAGACATTTGCGTGAAAATTGCCCGTCACGACAAGCTATTTGCTTTTTCTGTAATAAGAAAGGACATGTTCAAAGTGTTTGCCAGAAAAAGCTCAGATCAGACAATCACAACCATTCCAGGCCCTTTGCTTCGCGCCGGAATCAAACCAAGGACACTCAGGCTCGTGGACCTTCGCCCATGGACATTCATGTCGTTAATTCCGCTTCGTCCAGTGCCACTTTCTCTAACAGTGACTGTGTTCGTCCCACAAAAAGTGTGCGTCGACGTCGCCGGAAATCACGTCAATTAGCAAGTGATTCTGTACCAGTGTCTGTTCAAATTGCACAAAACAGTCGCTCTTGTCGTCAGCAGGACAATAAACTTTTTGTAGTCTTGGACTTTACTGGCAAGGTCATACCATTCCAGCTCGATACCGGAGCTGCAGTTTCGTTGCTCAATCACGACATGTACAAACAACTGGGAAAACCTCCGTTGTGTGCCGCAAATGTTAAGCTGACTACATATTCAGGACAGCAACTCCCTGTGTTAGGACAGTGCTCTCTTCTTGCAACATAGAAGGGACAAACAAAACTTGTGTCATTTTACGTTCTTCGTTCTTCTTCTGCAGTGAACTTGTTTGGTTTAGATTTATTTCAATTGTTTAACATGTCTATAGTAAATCAGGTCCTATCAGTGAATCAGACTGTGCCTTCAGACAGTGTTTCTCGTCTGTGTGAAGGATTTGCAAACATTTTTGCACCGGGCCTTGGTTGCGCTAAGAATTATAAAGCACACTTGGAACAGAAAGTAAACGCGCAACGGAAATTTTTCCGAGCGCGCAATGTTCCCCACGCATTGCGTGATGAGGTCGCAAGAACATTAAACGATTTAGAATCACAAGGTGTAATTGAACGTGTGCAAGCTTCTCTCTGGGCCTCACCCTTAGTCAATTTGCCAAAACCTTCCAGAAAACTGAGACTTTGTGTGGACTTCAAGGCAAGAGTGAATCCACAACTATTGACTGCAACTTTTCCCTTACCCCGCCTGGAAGATCTTTTTGATAAACTGTGCCCGGGTATATACTTTTCTAAGTTGGACCTAGCAGATGCGTACTTGCAAATCCCAGTGGACGCCGAATCCCAGCGCGTCTTGGTGTTTACCACGCATCTCGGTTTGTACCGCTTCAAAAGACTGCCATTCGGGTGTGCATCCGCCCCTGCATTGTTTCAGCAATATTTACAAACTGTTTGTGCGTCGGTCCCTACTGCTGCGAACTATCTGGACGATATTGTGATCTCCGGGAAGACAGCCGACGAGAATTTAGCACACCTACGAACATTATTTCAGGTATTGCGACAAAATGGTCTTCGCTTGCGGAAGGACAAATGTGTTTTTTGCTCGTGACTTACCATACCTGGGACATGTCATCAATGCCCAAGGCATACATCCGAGTCCAGAGCACCTCCGTGCCATACAAGATTTGCCTTTGCCACAGAATGTGAAGCAGCTACAGAGTGTGTTGGGTAAAATTAACTATTATCATCGCTTTCTGCGCAATACCTCTTCCATTTCAGCTCCGCTTCATAGCTTACGCCGTAAGGGTGTTCCTTTCTTCTGGACGACGGAATGCGAACGCACCTTTCGCCAGTTGAAATCGGCGCTGCTTTCTAATACTTGCTTTCCGCCATTCGATCCCCAGAAACCCCTTTTGTTGATGGTAGATGCATCGGAATTCGGGATCGGTGCTGTGCTTGCGCACAAAGTTGGATCGCATGATCGCCCTATTGCCTTTGCGTCCAAATTGCTCTCATCTGCGCAAAGAAATTATTCACAGATAGAGAAAGAAGCTTTGGCTCTCGTGTTTGGTGTTACTAAGTTCCATGATTTCTTGTATGGTCGTCACTTTACCATCATCACAGACCACAAACCTTTGACATCGCTTTTTCATCCGACCAAGCCTGTACCTCCGCGTACAGCGCAGAAATTCATTCGCTGGTCTATTTTCCTCTCGCAGTACCGCTACGATATCTCATATCGGTCCACTGCTAAGCACGGAAACGCCGATGCGTTGTCCCGTTTGCCTGTTGCTGAGGATAAAGCATTCGATTCTTCCGAACTTGCTTGCACGTTCATTGATGCGGAAACCGATGACGTGGTCGAATCGTTTCCGATTGATTTTCGTCGTGTAGCTACAGGCACAGCTGCTGACTCTGTCCTTGCTACCGTTTTGCGTTTTGTTGCTACGCAATGGCCTTTGTCAAAGTCTCGGATCGAGGATCCGTTGGTTCGCCGATTTTTTGCTCACAGGGAGAGACTTTTTGTTCAACGTGGTGTTTTGTTGTTGCGTTCTGATAATGATCAGTCCAGAGTCGTGGTCCCACGTTCGTTACAGTCCTCTGTCTTACGGCTTCTTCACCAAGGACATTGGGGTATAGTGCGAACGGAACAACTTGCTCGTCAGCACTATACTTGGTTCGGAACCGATGCTGCGATTACGAATATGTGTTCTTCTTGCATGGCGTGTGCCGAACAACAATCCGCACCACCGCGGAAAGTCTTTGCATGGCCACAAGCCACTTCCCCTTGGCAACGCTTGCACATCGATTTTGCTGGTCCATCCTGGAATGCTCGATGGTTGGTTCTGGTAGATGCCTTCAGTAATTTTCCTTTTGTTGTCCGGATGTCTTCCACGACGTCCTCTGCCACCATCCAAGCGTTGTCTGCTATCTTTTGCATTGAAGGTCTTCCGCAGACTATTGTTTCCGACAATGGCCCACAATTCATGTCCGCAGAATTTCAGTCATTCTGCCAGGCCAATGGTATTCAACATCTGACATCCGCGCCGTTTTCGCCTCAGTCAAACGGTGCCGCTGAACGATTGGTCCGGACTTTCAAGTCACAGATGTTGAAGTTGAAAGAGTCGCATTCTCGGGAGGACGCGTTGTTGCTCTTTTTGTCATCGTATCGCTCTCAGCCCCGAGATGGTCGCTCGCCGGCTGAGTTGCTCCACGGTCGTCCTCATCGAACCTTGATGTCTTTGCTGCATCCGCCGCATCAGGTTCCTGTGCAGCGGCAGACTCCTGCTTTTGCTCCAGGCGACGTTGTATTCTATCGTAACTATCGAGGTTCACGGCGTTGGCTCGGAGGGCGCATTCTTCGCTGCCTCGGCCGCGCGATGTATTTGGTTTTGGGGGCCTCTGGTGAGGTGCGTCGGCATCTCAATCAGCTGCGCCTCTGTCGTCGCACGGGTTCTGCCGCTCCCCGTCTGCTTTCAGCGACGGTGCCGTCCGGTCAGCGCCCTGGGGACCGATCTACTGGCTCGCCTCATCCCCAGGTGTTACCGACGCTGCCTTCCATTTTGCCCCATGGCTACGCGCCTCCGCAGCCGCCGCCGCCGCCGCCTGTTCTCCCGCCGGCGCCGCCCGCAGTGGACGCTTCGCTGCAGCCGCCAAGCGCCTCCCTGGGTCACGCGCCGCCGATCGCTTCCCGTGACCAGCTGTCCTCCGCCATGGAACTCTTGCCCGCTCCGGACCACATGACGTCATCGCGCGTCGGATACCCCGACGCAATGGAGGTCGACCCTTCGGCCCCTCCTGTCTCTTTACGGGCGCATACACCGCATGTTGACGTGCACCCTGGACTAGGTTTTCAGGCGTTTCCTAGCTCCCCTCGGACCGAATGGCCGGGTGCGGGTGGCACAGCCTCGCCTGTTGTTAGGCTCCCCAACTCATCGCATACGTCAACATGGGGTCCTCCCCACGGCGGGCGGAAGCCTTGTAACACGACCGTTCGCCGATTTGCGGGGGAGGAATGTGGTGTCACCGCCAGACACCACACTTGCTAGGTGGTAGCTTAAATCGGCCGCGGTCCATTTAGTACATGTCGGACCCTCGTGTCGCCACTGTGTGATCGCACACCGAGCGCCACCACAAGGCAGGTCTCGAGATACGGACGAGCACTCGCCCCAGTTGTACGACGACTTGCTAGCGACTACACTGACGAAGCCTTTCTCTTATTTGCCGAGAGACAGTTAGAAGAGCCTTCAGCTAAGTCAATGGCTACGACCTAGCAAGGCGCCATTAGCCTTACATTGTTTGATAGTTATCGTATGAAATGTCTCATCAAGAACGTTGTAAACCAATGACAGATTAAAAGTTAAGTATTAAAGCAGCTACGTACTTTTCTTGCTACCATTCATGACGTATCCTGTTTCAGACCTCTATCTAGCTTACGTGAGATTACGCGTGCCTTTCGGCTACTTCAGTGCGGCGTAGCTATCTTGTTACGCCACAACAATTAATGTATAAGAGCATGTGGGGAAAAGACGCAAAAGTATGGTAAAAATGGCAACAAAAAGTGAAGCACAACCCTCCTTGTAATAAAACGAGAAGCTTTTTGCAGTTCTTTCCACTTCTAGAAGCGTGGCCTGGTGGGAAGAGCCTGTATAAGAGCATGTGGGGAAAAGTCGCAAAAGTATGGTAAAAATGGCAACAAAAAGTGAAGTACAACCCTCCTTGCATTAAAACGAGAAGCTATTTGGAGTTCTTTCCACTTCTAGAAGCGTGGCCTGGTAGGAAGAGCCTCCGGCTATGGGACTTTACTTTGACCTAACCCTAGCTCACTAAAACCTGGTAAAATTTACGATTGCAGACATCACCAGTTTGCGATTCTAGCTATTGTAGTATTGTCAGTATAGGGTTAAAACAGACCGTTTTGTACTTATATTGTACCAGTGTAAGTCTTATAATTGTAATTAACTAGTGCATAAACTCTAAATTATGACTTGTTTAGAATAAAATATGGAGCAGTAAAATTTACGTTGGCTTAGTAACAATATAATATTCCCGCCCTTCATACCCCTACAGTGTTCTAGGTTTAATAATATGAAACATTTCACATATAAATCGGAATATAAATTTACATAGCATTTCTGTTATTACACATTTACTTAGGTACATACGGATGCTTTCCTCTACATGTTTTTGTAATTTCGTCTACGACTCGTAAGTATGTTTCATGGGTTACAGGGAACGTATTAAAAAACGCACACACACACACACACACACACACACACACACACAGACACACACACACGCGCGCGCGCGCGCGCGCGCACAGACACATTGGTGGGGGTGGGGTGTAAGGCCGAAAGTTTATTCCTTGTTGTTGACTGAAAAGTTTATTCCTTGTTGACTGTTGAAGGAAATTGATTTCCGATCACGTTTTCTTCGCTGTACTTGTGTGGGATTAATTGCTGCGGTCTGCCCTGCCGCAGCGTTCGCCTGGTCCGGTCGTTGCGAGACGTGCCCAGCAGCCGTCGCCGGCCAGCCAGTCAGTCAGTGTACCCAGCCACTCGGCCGTCCGCCGCGGCCGCTGTTTACTCTGCCCGAGGGCTGCGTGTGGAGCACCGATGGTATTGGGACGCGAGGGCGCGATGGCATCCCGACAGCGCAGACACGTGTCCGCGCTACGCTTTGTTGTTTAGATGTCGCTACAAACACTGATAGTCTGCGTTCAAGTGTCGGATCAGTTAAGACTAGAATTTGAAGTATTTTTGTCGTTTCAGAAAAAATTTACTATTTATATTAGCTACAGTCGTTACATAATAACAAAAGAATATCGATCTGCGCAGTTCCAAATCTTGTAAGCCCAATATTTTTATTCAGCCGGCCGGAGTGGCCGAGTGGTTCTAGGCGCTACAGTTGGAACCGCGCGACCGCTACGGTCGCAGGTTCGAATCCTGCCTCGGGCACGGATGTGTGTGATGTCCTTAGGTTAGTTAGGTTTAAGTAGTTCTAAGTTCTAGGGGACTGATGAACTCAGCAGTTAAGTCCCATAGTGCTCAGAGCCACTTGAACCATTTTTATTCAACACCAGCTGAGGATACGATTTCTCTTCGATATGTACTTATTCAAAATCTATTAGTGCATCTCTTTCTCCCCCCCACCCCCTCCTATGTCGGTCTCCTCCAACCCCATCACAGTCGGCCTCCATATGGCCCCTCTCTCCACCTACCTCCTCCAACCCACCTCCCACTTCTGTCCATCTCGTCCTGCCCTTCTCTCGAACTGATACTCTCCCCTCTCTCTTTCCATATGGTCCTCGTCCCTCTGCCCATTTGCTCCTACCCTCTATACCTCTCCTCCTCACCTCCCTAAGGCCATCTCCCCCTCATCCACTCTATCTGCTCCTTCACCTATATCTGTCCACCTCCTCCTCCCCTTCTACCTGCCCAGTTTCTCCTCCTTCTTCTCATTCTATCTCCTCCTCTTCCCTTTCTCTGTCGATTTACTCTCCCCCTCTCTCTTTCCAGCTCCTCCTCCCCCACATCTGTACCCATCTCCTTCATCCCCACCTCTGACCATCTCTTTCTCTCGCTGTTCTCTCTCTACGTTATCCTCCTCACGCCAAAGCAGGTTGCTTATTCTTAACCCACATTATTTCTTTCAGGACAGTAATTAACATGCATACCAACTTTGGGTGAAATCAAACTGGGGTTTAGGAGCTTTCTCTTATTTGCTGACTTGTCTGCATACATGCAAGGGGCATTATTAAGTTATTGCGTTTTCATGCAGCTTCATGTTAATGATGTTTCCTAAACTATGTTCGTACAATGATATAATTTGCAGGTACATTTGTTTGTATATGTGAATATTGTCTACATAGTGCGATGCATGTACACTTATAAATACTAAATTGAAACGCTTTCCTGATGTGACTTTACGAATAGTAACAATTTAGTAAGCACTAAACTTTTCCCTTTCATCATTTTGTGGTACATGTCAGCGAGAAAGGCATTAATAAGAGTATGAAGTTATGTGTACAGTTTGTCGCAAGTCACTAATTACTCTGATTCTCAAAGAATGCATGAGTATAGCACGCGCAATCTCGTGTAATGCGTTACATTTATTTTTCACCCTCACCCCCCATGCCTTTGATAAGTAGGTTGTTCTTAACGTCACATCAATTCTTGCTAGCCATTAACTGGTACGTGAGACAAGTTTGGTCGAAATCTGTACTCAGGTTTAGGACTAGATGAGGAAATTCATATACATATGCGCACATTTTTATAATGTGTACGGGTTTAGCGGTTTCTTTGAACACAGTTGAAACTAGAAATGCCTTCTAGACCATGAATCCAGGAGATAATTAATAATCAAGACAACTCTGATTCTTGAAACATTCGATAAATCGAACGTTGCTGTTTCTGAAAATTTGAGACACCTGTATGAAATATGCAGATTAAATGATACCTAATGGACATTCATGGTAGGATACGAGGTGGAAATAATTAGAATTTCACTGTAATGGCATGTATTTGATCCGAACAGCGCCCTCCGAAGAAGACTGTTTTCAAAAAAAAAAAAAAAAAAAAAAAAAAGGAAAAAATAAAATAAAATACATTCTTGCAGTGGATGTCTACCACTAACTTCGCGTGAGGAAAGCTTATCAATAATTGTTGCCTAAATGAAATCAGTGATGACGTAACTCATATTAAACGGTGGCTAGTTGTAGATCGTTGTGTAGGGTGTTGTGTTGGGGAAGTCTAGTGATTTACATGCATGACATTGGCCGAATAGAAGTATGGAACGCAGACTTGTCTGGAGTTTACAAAATGTAACGTCATTATGGAATCGCAGACACATCAGCCGCATAGTACATAGTGGTAGGAGTTCATGCGGAGAGATGACAGGATGTTTGAGCACGACTTCACAGTCTCCGGCGTCTAGTGCCCTGCGTAGTGAATGCTGGTATTCCAATGCGCAGGGCGCAGCTGACGCCAGCTAAAAGATGTCTCCGACTGTAATGGGACTTTCCCTATTGACTTTCTACATCTACATCTACATCCACACCTACATGGATACCCCGCAAATCACATTTAAGTGGCTGGCAGAGGTTTCATAGAACCACCTTCAGGATTGTCTATTATTCCAATCTCGTATGGCCCGCGGAAAGAACCAATACCTATATCTATCCGTACGAGCCCTGATTTCCCTTATTTTACCATGTTGATCGTGGTTCCCAATATAGGTCGGTGTCAAGAAAATATTTTCGCATTCCGAGGAGAAAGTTGGTGACTGGAATTTCGTGAGAAGATTGCGCTGCAACGAAAAACGTCTTTGTTTTAATGATGTCCACCACAAATCCTGTATCATTTCAGTGATACTCTCTCCCATATTTAGAGATAATACAAAACGTGCTGGGCTTCCTTGAAGTTTGTCGATGTACTCCGTTAATCCTGTCTGGTAAGGATACAACACCGCGCAGCAGTATTCCAAAAGAGGACGGACAAGCGCAGTGAAGGCAGTCTCCTTAGCAGATTTGTCCTACCAATAAAACGCAGTCTTTGGGTAGCCTTCCCTACAACATTTTCTGTGTTTTGCTTCCACTTTAAGTTGTTCGCAATTGTAATTCCTATGTATTTAGTTGTATTTACGGCCTTTAGGTTTAACTGATTTATCGTGTAACCGAAGTTTAACGGAATACTTTTAGCACTCATGTGAATGAAAACACACTTTTCGTTATTTAGAGTCAATTGCCAATTTTCGCACCATACAGATTTGTTTTCTAAATCTTTTGCAGTTTGTTTTGATCTTATAATGACTTTATTAGTCGATAAAAGACAGCGGCATTTGCAAGCAACCTAGGACAGCTGCTCAGATTGTCTCCCAAATCGTTTATATAGGTAAGGTTCAGCACAGGACCAATAACACTACCTTGTGGAACGCCAGAAATCACTTCTGTTTTACTCGATAACTTTCAGTCAATTAGTACGAACTGTGACCTCTCTGACAGGAAATGACAAATCCAGTCACATAAGTGAGACGATATTCCATAAGCACGCAATTTCACTACGAACCGCTTGTGTGGTACAGTGTCAAAAGCCTTTCGGAAATCCAGAAACACGGAATTGACCTGAAATCCCTTGTCGATTGCACTCAACACTTCATGCGAGTAAAGAGTTAGTTGTGTTTCACAAGAACGTTGTTTTCTAAATCCATGTCGTCTGTGTGACTATTTTCTTCGAGGTAATTCGCAATGTTGGAGCACAATATATGTTCCAAATTCCTGCTGCATATCGATGTTAATGATATGGGCCCGAAATTTAGTGGATCACTCCTACTATCTTTCTTGAATATAGGTGTCAACATTTCAACTTTCCAATCTTTGGGTACGGATCTTTCGCCGAATGTACGATTCTATATGATTGTTAAATATGGAGCTATTGCATCAGCATACTCTGAAAGGAAGCTAATTGGTATACAGTCTGGACCAAAAGACTTGCTTTTATTATGTGAATGAAGTCGCTTCACTTCTCGGAGGGTATTTACTTCTACGTTACTCAGGTTGACAGTAGTTCTTGATTCGAATTCTGGAATATTTACGTCGTCTTGTTTAGTGAAAGCATTTCGGAAGTCTGTGTTTAATAACTCGGCTTTGGCAGCTCTGTCATCCTTAGTATCTCTATTGCTATCGCGCAGAGAAGGCATTGATTGTGTCTTCGCCTAGCATACCTCACATACGACGGGAATCTCTTTGGATCTTCTTCCAGGTTTCGAGACAAAGTTTCGCTGTGGAAACTGTTGTAAGCATCTCGCATTGAATTCCACGCTGAATTTCGAGCTTATGTAAAAGATCGCAAATCTTGGGGATTTTGTGTCTGTTTAAATTTGGCATGTTTGTTTTCGTTGTGTCTGCTACGGTGTTCTGACCCCCTCCGGAATTAAACATGTATTTTTCGCCAACATATCGAGGGTAAATTGAAGTCACTACCGACTATAATCGTATGAGTCGGGTACGTGTTTGAAATCAAACTCAAGCTTTCTTTGATGCTTTCATCAATTGTATTATCTGAATTCGGCGGTCGGTAAAATGCTCAAATTATTATTTTATTCCGGTTGCCAACAATGACCTCTGCCCATACTAACTCACCGAACTATGTATTTCAGTTTTGCGACAAGATGAACTACTTCTAACAGCAACAAACACTCCAACGCCAACCATGTTTAGCCTATTCTTTGGGAACACCGTTGACGTGCTGATATCTCAGGTATGGTTGCTTATCTAAAAGTGTCTCTTAAGCTTGGAATATTTGTTCGCGGACAATACTTCGAACACTCTACGGACAAATGACATCTGCAGTGTGCTTATTTCAATGCTGACCCGCCTGAACGCTGCGGTGGCACATACTACGAATTACAGTTTCGCTCAATTAACTAGTGTTAATTAGGTGAGGTATAGTCCAAAGAAGGGCACATAATAATTTTTTTGTGTCCTCATGTACTCCATTAGCACTGAGTCCGTACAAATGCTGCAGGATAACTTCTCAACTTCCCCGCACTCCTACCTCAGTTTTTTCTGGGGTGTACGCTGTGATAGTCGCATGCCGTGTCGGGCGACTCACGTTGTGGAATTCATGAACATCCGGAAGGCATCAAGTGACACGATCAAGTCTCAGAGAGGCCTCAAGGAGTTCCCAGTGAAACAGCTAGTCGAATAACCAGTCTCATGTCTGAGGGGAACTGGTGTGCACTGGCAACATACATGCAAAGCATAGGCAAAAGTAAGCAACCGACTATACCGATGTGATGAAGTAGTACTGTGGACGCGGGTGCCCTCGGTAGGAGCATCGTGGGCTTCAGTGAAACTGAGGAAACCAGATGTTGACAATAGATGGACTGAGAGAGTTCGGACTCTGGGTGTACACTACAGCAACGAATGCTGTGCTGGTACCGCCCACGTGTGGTTGTCCGTGCCCACTGGCCGCTGATTTTATTATTGACAGCTAAAGATGCACCTCTCCAGAGAGTACGAAACTTCAGCAGTGTCATTTAGCGGGGCTGCTTTTCAGAATGGTGTATGGAGCTGGCAGATGGTACAACCAAACTTAACTAACATGTAAGAACAAGATGATGTATCATTGACGGAGAAAAGAATTTTTTGTGTCTTGGATTTAAAACACTAGCTTCTAATGGGGAATAAGCAATGACACTATAGAAAATGAAACAAAACGTTTTCTTTTTTTTCGCTGAAGGCACCCAGCAAAGAGAATCTAATAGGAATACTCTACCCATGTCTCTTGAAGTAGCTAGTATTAGGCTCTGGTGAGAGATGGTGTTCCTGAAGCGCGCCACACATCAGCAGTTATAACAGTGACGTAGTGGTATGCAAGGATATTTTGTCCTTGACGTATTCACCTAATTTTGGATAACTACAAACATTCTATATTCCACATTTCTCAAGTTGAGGCCCTCGCTTTACGACCCATAGCTCTCATAATTAAAATCTATCCATCGTAATTTCAAACTATTGTTCTACTTACCATGTACGAATTCAATGTGTTTTCTCCTTATATTAGTCTAAAATTGTAATTTTTAATTTCTAAATGTACTACAATATCCTTATCGTAATGTATGTAGTGCAGATTACATAGAATGCCAGGCTATATGTAATAGATGGAGTGCTGACTCTAATATTGCTAAGTTAAATAAATAACTCACTTTATGAATCCGGTAGGTGGGATTCTACAGTGTCTAATGTCTTCATAAGTGTTGTTCTTAGCCCATACTACTACCTCATCGCACTTCTGATTATCTGCATGAACCATCTTGTCACTATGACATCTTCCCTGGAATTTTGTCAGATTTATGTTTACCAGGGAATGTTTTCGGAACAGAACTGTCAGAAAATTCAAATTAGGGAAGTATATTGCAAGTGAGCAGAATTATAATTCAATTAACTTGCTTTTCACATTTAAATACAGCGGAAAACTCTTTCACACAAACACCTTATAATATTCTACACGCCTTTGCAGCCTGGCCATACGATGATCTCAACAGAATTTTCGTCTGTCCATCTGGACATCATACGCAGGTGAAAACACTGTTTGATAAACTTTGCGGTTCTGTTATGATTAAGCAGCTAAACTTAACGAATGCCATTCTCATATGGGGTCGGTAGCCAGATGGACCGCGGAAAGTCATGGTTTCGGACATTCGGGCGTCAATTTTCCGTTGTTTGATGATTTTAGAGACTTTCGTAATTCCACAATTATATGTTTACATCTGACTGGAGACATTTCACTGAAGGTTCTGGGTTGAGTCTCCACAATGCAAAGTTATCCAAGTTAAATTATTTTTCTAACTATATTTCCATAATACCCTGCTGGCCATTAAGACTGCAAAACCAGGAAGGTTAGGAAAGAAAGAAACTGTATGTTGTGTGTATACAGTATAGTAGGATGAACAATCTATTAATTTTGTATATTATTTAGTGATGCAAGCGGAAGCTCTTCGTCCCGTCCAGACGGGACAATCATGGCCGACGAACCGCCGTGTCACCCTCTGCCAATGGTTTCGTTTGGATGTGACGTGGAGGGACGTGGTCTCAACTCACCGCCCGCTAGGCAGCTACCGGCTTTCCTGACCTTGGAGCCGTTACCTCTCAATCAAATAACTCCTCAGTTTCCATCACGAGGCTGAGTGCAGCCCGTTCAAGTTCTCCCACCAACGAATAGGCCTAATACCAGGGATTGAACCTTGCTCCTCTGCATTAACAGCCGGACACGCTGACTACTGACTGCGGAGACAGGCAGGTATCTGTTGATACAATTGATCTGAAGTTCAATACGTGCACCTGCCAGCCCTAGCAGCAACGGTGGTTGTTATCCACCTGGGAATGGAGTTGAGATGAGGCTGGATGACGACTATGGATATGCGGTTCCACGCTATATCAGCTCAGTGCCAAAGTTCTTCTAATGTAGTGACTGTAGTGACTGGCTAGTAGTGACGTGCCGGTCTCTCGAAAACCCACCATCAGTGGAGCTCCACCCAATCAGGTGCGAGCACTGGCCAGCAGCAGCAGTTGTTTGTGTTTCTACTCAGCGTTCAATTGAATGTTTTCTTTTGTCAACAAGTGAATACTATCTAGGTGGTTATCTGTGATGTCTAATATTTAAATAAATTTTATAAGTGCTTGCGTTTTTATTTTCTGTGTCCATTTGATTTTGGGTGAGCTGACATTCCAGTGAAAGGTAACTGTTATACATCCCAGACGTATAAATTAATTTCTACTTTAATAGCTTGTGCATTCTGTGATCTTAGTGTGGAGTAAGGACTTCGTAGAACTGATCTTTGTGGCAGTTCTTTTTATTTTTTTCATTTATATTTTGTATGTAGCCTAACTTTAGTATCTGCGCAATCGGATAAATTTATCTCTTGCTGAAGTTTTACCTTCTTTCACTATCTGCCCTAACAGCTTCGTAGAATTTTTTGAGATATTATGCAGCTTTTACACAGTACGAGGTGGTTAGTGAGTGTGCTTGTTGTCCATTGTGTGCGGAAAGGACGATAATCGGTTGCTGTCCGGAAACAGATGGAAGTTGCATTATTCACGGTCGACAGACTGCAGGCTACTGATCAGAGGTGCCACAACATTGGGGCGCCAGTGGTGAAAGTTGCGACATTCTTCGTGCCGTTGGAATCGCCATTGTCACTGCGTCTTCTGATACGCAGCATCTGATCAGCTTGCCTTCATTCGAGGGTGAATGGTGGACAGTGGTAGGTTTGCGTGTCTTAGTAACAGATATGAGCTGCCCCCAGTGTTGGTAACACATTTCACCCAGCACAGAATATGTCTTTTGTTCGCGAGTGACCGATTTCCCTGCCCAGTCTGGACAAGTGAAGAAGGCCCATACGCTAGCAATTGGGAGGTCCAAATTTAGGTGCATGATGAAGCCCCTCAGGAAAAAGGCTTGCAGGTCGGAAACGAGTGCCGGTGTACACCAGGTAGGTTTGCTGGGCTGTCCAATCCGAGATGTGGAGGAGGCTTTGCCGACGGCTATCAAATGCACTGGCTGCAAAATGTGCCTCATGGCCGCACGAATGACATCTGTCCTGTGGGTACTGAGGCCATCCTTGTCTCCTTTCAGCGGTTGGCTGATTTGGTGAAGGCAGCTGATATTCACGCGGGGTGCAAGATCAACACGCTATTGGTAGCATCGTACCCATAATTGATCGCGGTTGTCTGATTTGGAGCAGAGTGGAATATCTAAACCAGACGCTCAAATGATTCCGTGACGATAACGGATACGAATTTCTCCCCTTCTGTTATTGGAAGGAAGGTGGAGGGGGAAGTGGGAGATCTGTACGTCTCCCTACCACTTGTGAGGTAAGGGGCGAGTAGTGGCGCCCTGAAAATATTCTATGTTCGGAGTTGGCGTGGGCGGGCTGGGACTTCTCTGTGGGCTCCGGCTTATCGGCGGCCGCATGGTGCCGAACGTTTGCCGGGGTCCAGGGACCGCGTGGCTGGGATTTCCATGGTGACGTTCTGTCGATGAAGTAGACATGCCGGGAGCGTCAAAGAAGGCGGTCGTCGTGAAACCTTAATGCCAGCCATTTCACAGTTAGTATGGAAATTGATAGTAACTAGATGAATCACGATAACTAAAAAAGAAACATGTACCTTACCATTATTTGCACGACCATTCTGATGGTGTAATCAGATTTTCAATATCTTTATTAGTTTAAAGTTAAGTATTTGACGCTAAATTATGCAAGTAACACCCAGCAACAAATTTCCAAAATCTAAACGGTTCATCCTATTTTTTCGATCGACCTGTCTTTAGAAAGCTATTAGTGTGAACCTAAATTGGTATAAATTACACGCATGTAACTTCGATAGTACATGAGTTACTGGAGGTCAAAGTAGCCGATTACTATCTATCGCGTCAGGCCATAAGTACTCCACAGTTACACGAAAAAACGTTAGCAGCATGCTTATAAATACATATATTCATCTATGTCTTTGTTTATATCCGATATATACTATCCATGAAGAAATTGATCAGTTATTTACGGTGTTTTAGAAAGCACAGAGACATTAGGCCACTGGCTTACTTCTGTTCTGTTCCTTTGATATACACTCCTGGAAATGGAAAAAAGAACACATTGACACCGGTGTGTCAGACCCACCATACTTGCTCCGGACACTGCGAGAGGGCTGTACAAGCAATGATCACACGCATGGCACAGCGGACACACCAGGAACCGCGGTGTTGGCCGTCGAATGGCGCTAGCTGCGCAGCATTTGTGCACCGCCGCCGTCAGTGTCAGCCAGTTTGCCGTGGCATACGGAGCTCCATCGCAGTCTTTAACACTGGTAGCATGCCGCGACAGCGTGGACGTGAACCGTATGTGCAGTTGACGGACTTTGAGCGAGGGCGTATAGTGGGCATGCGGGAGGCCGGGTGGACGTACCGCCGAATTGCTCAACACGTGGGGCGTGAGGTCTCCACAGTACATCGATGTTGTCGCCAGTGGTCAGCGGAAGGTGCACGTGCCCGTCGACCTGGGACCGGACCGCAGCGACGCACGGATGCACGCCAAGACCGTAGGATCCTACGCAGTGCCGTAGGGGACCGCACCGCCACTTCCCAGCAAATTAGGGACACTGTTGCTCCTGGGGTATCGGCGAGGACCATTCGCAACCGTCTCCATGAAGCTGGGCTACGGTCCCGCACACCGTTAGGCCGTCTTCCGCTCACGCCCCAACATCGTGCAGCCCGCCTCCAGTGGTGTCGCGACAGGCGTGAATGGAGGGACGAATGGAGACGTGTCGTCTTCAGCGATGAGAGTCGCTTCTGCCTTGGTGCCAATGATGGTCGTATGCGTGTTTGGCGCCGTGCAGGTGAGCGCCACAATCAGGACTGCATACGACCGAGGCACACAGGGCCAACACCCGGCATCATGGTGTGGGGAGCGATCTCCTACACTGGCCGTACACCACTGGTGATCGTCGAGGGGACACTGAATAGTGCACGGTACATCCAAACCGTCATCGAACCCATCGTTCTACCATTCCTAGACCGGCAAGGGAACTTGCTGCTCCAACAGGACAATGCACGTCCGCATGTATCCCGTGACACCCAACGTGCTCTAGAAGGTGTAAGTCAACTACCCTGGCCAGCAAGATCTCCGGATCTGTCTCCCATTGAGCATGTTTGGGACTGGATGAAGCGTCGTCTCACGCGGTCTGCACGTCCAGCACGAGCGCTGGTCCAACTGAGGCGCCAGGTGGAAGTGGCATGGCAAGCCGTTCCACAGGACTACATCCAGCATCTCTACGATCGTCTCCATGGGAGAATAGCAGCCTGCATTGCTGCGAAAGGTGGATATACACTGTACTAGTGCCGAAATTGTGCATGCTCTGTTGCCTGTGTCTATGTGTCTGTGGTTCTGTCAGTGTGATCATGTGATGTATCTGACCCCAGGAATGTGTCAATAAAGTTTCCCCTTCCTGGGACAATGAATTCACGGTGTTCTTATTTCAATTTCCAGGAGTGTATGTTTAGTTATTGCTCTGAGCACTATGGGACTCAACTTCTGAGGTCATTAGTCCCCTAGAACTTAGAACCAGTTAAACCTAACTAATCTAAGAACATTACACGCATCCATGCCCGAGGCAGGATTCGAACCTGCGACCGTAGCGGTCTCGCGGTTCCAGACTGCAGCGCCTAGAACCGCACGGCCACTTCGGCCGGCCTGTGTTTAGTTAATCTGTTTACGTATTTAATAACGTGTGTAAGAGCGTGTTTATGGTCCAGCCGTAGAAATATTTATTTAATTTCAAGTTACTTAAATATAAATTCAGTATTTCGAATGTGTTTCATTATGTTTGTAAGTGTGCGTTGGCTTGGAGACAGGGCGGGAGCGCTCTAGCCAATCCGAGTGATCGTTCTAAAAAGGACACGTCGAGAGACTGTACGGAAGTGGGTAAGCAGTTCCGAACAGTGCGGCGTGAGGGACGGTACGGTAGAGGACACGGGAGAGTTCTGGACAGTACAGCGCGACGGACGCACACTAACGGGAAAGACTTGGAGAGTGGAGCAGTTTGCGCGTGATCGCGAGAGATAGAAATATTTCGTAGTGCCGACTTGTGCACTTGTAAGACTTCCGTGGTTTCTGTAGTAAAGACGTAGTATGCGTTTAGAAGTGAATATCTCTCGCGAGCTATGTTGTTGCTCATAACTAATTACGTGAAGTAGGAATTATTATTTCCATGTTATTCAATTTATATTTATTTAATTGCTGGACCATCGACACCAATAAGTGATTTACAGTAATAAAGGGCATTCTTAAAGGTACTTCTGCTATCGTACTCATCATCTAAAGTCGTTAAAATAATACTTGCTGAATTTATTTAATTGCAATCTTTCATGTATACATGTTTATGTTACGTTCAAAACTTGCAATTACCGAGGGATAGGAACCTTCGACCATTCGATTCTTGTGTATATTCATATTGTATCCTGTAGACTCAGCAGTATTTGGCTTGTAATGCGGCAACTACGTATCCCAGCCCCTAGACAACGAAACCAGCCAAAACTTCCAAAATTTCAGCATTGAGTCGGAGGGTCTCGTAGTTGAAGGCGTCGTCATTTCATTTCTGTTTGAAAGTCCACACACTCAACAGGTGAAACGTCCACGATTCGTAGAAACGGCTGTTAAGGTAGCAGAGAACATGTAATGTGGACAAGGTTTCTTTCTCCTGGTTAAAGGAAGCACCCCGCCTCCCTCTCCACTCCTTTGGAATCGTTGATTATCTTCCGAAATCAAAGACAGGTCAACCACATTATTCTCAGAGAATGTTCGTCCTCGCAGATCGGAATTGGTAGTGGTTAACATGATATTGGTGAACCCCGGAGTAAGGTCCTAGAATTTGCTTGGCAGCCCTGATGCCGGCTTCGAGCGTTTTTCGCTTGCGAGATAAGTAATTTAGTTAGTAATTAATCGTTTTTTGCTGTAAATTCTGTAGTATTTACGTGCATTAGTGTCAACTAGACGTGATAAATGGAAGGTTTCAGTTCTTATTTGCGTCTGAATAACATAAGCGAAGTTTCTGTTTAGGACAGTTTTGCGTGTACGGAAACGTTTGTTTACATTCTTAACTGACGTTAAATATGCGGGATTATCAATTACGTCAGTGCACAATACTCAGTATATACGTTTATTAGTGTCGTTTAGACTCAATACATTGAAGTTAGCAGTTTTTATACGATTTAATTGGAAAAATAATAGTGACAGTGAATTCTAACCTCACTTGTATACGATTGACTAGCGCAACTTGCGACCGTTAACAGTTAAGCAAACGTAAAATACGTGGTAAATTAGTGTTACACTACAATATGTGAGTAAGTCAATGTTACAACACAAGTTCTGAGCCCTTCTTACATACGGTTTAGTTAGTAGAAAGCTAAAAGTCACCTCTCCGTTTGCTATTCCTCAGCTTGTTTTGGGCTTTAGTGATCGTGTACTGGAAGCCCATCGGTTCCTATTAATTAGAGTTTGTATTTGTACCTTACATTCTGATCTATTATTGTTAGCTAAAGGTTTTGTTTTTTAACTGCATCTGTCCATGTACACTACTCAGTATTTTTATTTATTAATGTCATTTAGAAATGGCTCTGAGCACTATGGGACTCAACACCTTAGGTCATAAGTCCCCTAGAACTTAGAACTACTTAAACCTAACTAACCTAAGGACATCACACACACCCATGCCCGAGGCAGGATTCGAACCTGCGACCGTAGCAGTCCCGCGGTTTCGGACTGCAGCGCCAGAACCGCACGGCCAATGCGGCCGGCTGTCATTTAGACTCGGTACATTTACGGTAGCAGTTGTTTTATTAGGTCATTTTCGCACACACCCATGCCCGAGGCAGGATTCGAACCTGCGACCGTAGCAGTCCCGCGGTTTCGGACTGCAGCGCCAGAACCGCACGGCCAATGCGGCCGGCTGTCATTTAGACTCGGTACATTTACGGTAGCAGTTGTTTTATTAGGTCATTTTCGCGTGTACGTAAACGCTTGTTTACATTGTAAATGCGAGAGATAATTAGTGGGTGTACCTTACCGTAGGTTACTGTTTAATTCGTTAATAATATTCAACAGATAGCCCTTAGTAGTTTACTGTACGTCACTGTCTTATTCTTCAGTATTCACTAGATAGCCCCTGGCAGGAAAATAAGCACCAGATCTAGCTTTTAGCACACATTTTTATTGTTTTTCATTGCAGAGTGTCCTTTCTGCTAACTAGTGTGTAGCTGTTAACCTTGTGTGGCAGTAGGTTTCTTTAGTTTCTTACAGTAAATCAGTTATTTGCTAGATGGGTAGGGACTGTGTCTGCTATGTGCGGATGCAGGAGAAGTTGGCCACAGTCCAAACGCAGCTGGAAGCTTTGTTGGCCACAGTCAACAAGCTCCGGAGTACCAACCACCTTGAGGTGCGGTGGGGATGGGGTGCCTGGAGCAGCCTCTGCTGTACTAAATGTGCAAGGGGGGTGGGGGGATGTCAAAGCTATCTGTCACCGAACCGACCTCAGGTGCGACTGAGTCGGCCGGCCCGCTCTCACCTCTGTGTGGGTGGCGGACTTTGTCGAGTTCTCTCAAGGCGAAGGCTGCATGGGGGACGCAGGCTCCTGCAAAATCCCATGCACTTTGCTAATAGATTCAGTGTGCTATCTGATGCTGTTAGAGGGGTCGGTGGCAGGCTGCACCTTCTGCAAGGATAGTGGCCGCTCCTTCATCAAGGCCCGGACAGGCACGGGGGACAGGGGTTTGTTACTTATTTGGAGCTACAATGTTAGGCGGGTCATGGAGCTCCTCAGGAACATAGCGGCTAGGGTGGAGAAGAAATCCAACGTTCACTCGGTTTGCTTGCTGGGGGGCCTTGTCCGGGATGTGGCAGAGGCTCTTCCGGCGGCTGTAGAGCGTGTGGGGTGCAACCAGATGCAGACTGCTGCACATGTCGGCACCAACGATGCCTGTCGTCGGGGTTCCAAGGAAATCCTTGTGTCCTTTCGACGTCTGGTTAAATTGGCCTCCATCTCTCGATGAGTGGAAGCCAAGCTGACGATCTGCGGCATCATACCCAGGGTGGACTGAGGTCCTCTGTTTTGCAGTCGAGTGGAGAATCTAAACCAGAGGTTACGTCGACTCTGTGACGAAAATGGTCGTAGATTCCCCGACCTACGCTATGGGGTGGAGGGTTGTAGGACGCCCCTCGATAGATCAGTGGTGCACTACACACAGGAAGCAGCTACACGGGTAGTACAGTACTTGTGACATGCACTTGGGAGTTTTTTAGATTAGGTTCCTCCCACGGGAAACGAACCGTTTGCCTGAAAAATTACCGGTTCATGTCACTGATGTGGGTGCGCCAACTGTAAAATTTTTTAGTTCGCCTGAACAGGTCATTCCAAAGGATTTAAATATGCTGCATCTCATGTTAGTTAATTCTCGAAGTGTCTGTAGCAAGATCCCCGAGTTACTCTCCGAAATAAACAGTAGCAATGCCAATATCGTATTAGGTACCGAAAGCTCGTTGAAACCAAACAAATAGCAGTGAAATTATGAACTTGTATTGGACAATGTTTAGGAAGGACCGGACTGATGCTATGGGAGGTGGTGCGTTCATTGCAGTTAAAAGCTGTTTAAACGCGTTTCAGATCGATACTGGTTCGGGCCGTGAAATAGTCTGGATAAAGCTGTCAATCAGACAAGGAGTGACCATTGTATTAGGATGTTTTTATAGACCACCAGAAACCGCAACAAACGTCGCAGAAAGTTTCAGGGAAAGTCTTGAGTACATAGGAAATAGATATCTTAATTATCCATCAGTTATAGGTGGAGATTTTAATCTGGCATCCATTGACTGGGAAAATTACACGTTTGTCACAGGGGGCAGAAGCAAAGACTCGTGTGAAGTTATTCTAGGAGCACTCTCGATATACAACCTTGAGCAATTAGTTCGAAAACCAACTCGAGATGGCGACAAACAGACTTGATATTTTGGAGGAAGTAAACCTAGAAGAAGGTATTAGCGATCATAATGTCGTTGTGGCTTCTATGTAAGTCAAAGTTGAAAAAAAAAAACAAAGAAACAGCGTAGAGTTTTCTTATTTGGCAAAGCAAATAAAAATGTAATGAATGAATATCTTGAAACTTCCTGACAGATTACAACTGTGTGCCCGACCGAGACTCGAACTCGGGACCTTTGCCTTTCGCTGGCAAGTGCTCTACCATCTGAGCTACCGAAGCACTACTCACGGCCGGTCCTCACAGCTTTACTTCTGCCAGTATCGCGTCTCCTACCTTCCAAACTTTACAGAAGCTCTCCTGCGAACCATGCAGAACTAGCACTCCTGAAAGAAAGGATATTGCGGAGACATGGCTTAGCCACAGCCTGGGGGATGTTTCCAGAATGAGATTTTCACTCTGCAGCGGAGTGTGCGCTGATATGAAACTTCCTGGCAGATTAAAACTGTGTGCCCGACCGAGACTCGAACTCGGGACCTTTGCCTTTCGCGGACAAGTGCTCTACCATCTGAGCTACCGAAGCACGACTCACGCCCGGTCCTCACAGCTTTACTTCTGCCAGTATCGTGTCTCCTAGGATATGGATAGGTTGAAGTTAGATATAGTGGGAATTAGTGAAGTTCGGTGGCAAGAGGAACAAGACTTCTGGTCAGGTGACTACAGGGTTATAAACACAAAATCAAATAGGGGTAATGCAGGAGTAGGTTTAATAATGAATTGGAAAATTTGAATGCGGGTAAGCTACTACAAACAGCATAGTGAACGCATTTTTGTGGCCAAGATAGATACGAAGCCCACACCTACTACAGTAGTACAAGTTTATATGCCAACTAGCTCTGCAGATGACGAAGAAATTGAAGAAATGTATGATGAAATAAAAGAAATTATTCAGATTGTGAAGGGAGACGAAAATTTAATAGTCATGGGTGACTGGAATTCGAGTGTAGGAAAAGGGAGAGAAGGAAACATAGTAGGTGAATATGAATTGGGGCTAAGAAATGAAAGAGGAAGCCGCCTGGTAGAATTTTGCACAGAGCACAACATAATCATAACTAACACTTGGTGTAAGAATCATGAAAGAAGGTTGTATACATGGAAGAACCCTGGAGATACTAAAACGTATCTGATAGATTATATAATGGTAAGACAGAGATTCAGGAACCAGGTTTTAAATTGTAAGACATTTCCAGGGGCAGATGTGGACTCTGACCACAATCTATTGGTTATGACCTGTAGATTAAAACTGAAGAAACTGCAAAAAGGTGGGAATTTATGGAGATGGGACCTGGATAAACTGAAAGAACCAGAGGTTGTACAGAGTTTCAGGGAGAGTATAAGGGAACAATTGACAGGAATGGGGGAAAGAAATACAGTAGAAGAAGAATGGGTGGCTTTGAGGGATGAAGTAGCGAAGGCAGCAGAGGATCAAGTAGGTAAAAAGACGAGGGATAGTAGAAATCCTTGGGTAACAGAAGAAATATTGAATTTAATTGATGAAAGGAGCAAATATAAAAACGCAGTAAGTGAAACGGGCAAAAAGGACTACAAACGTCTCAAAAATGGGATCGACAGGAAGTGCAAAATGGCTAAGCAGGGATGGCTAGAGGACAAATGTAAGGATGAAGAGGCCTATCTCACTAGGGATAAGATAGATACCGCCTACAGGAAAATTAAAGAGACCTTTGGAGATAAGAGAACGACTTGTATGAATATCAAGAGCTCAGATGGAAACCCAGTTCTAAGCAAAGAAGGGAAAGCAGAAAGGTGGAAGGAGTATATAGAGGGTCTATACAAGGACGATGTACTTGAGGACAATATTATGGAAATGGAAGAGGATGTAGATGAAGATGAAATGGGAGATATGATACTGCGTGAAGAGTTTGACAGAGCACTGAAAGACCTGAGTCGAAACAAGGCCCCCGGAGTAGACAATATTCCATTGGAACTACTGACGGCCGTGGGAGAGCCAGTCCTGACAAAACTCTACCATCTGGTGAGCAAGATGTATGAAACAGGCAAAATACCCTCAGACTTCAAGAAGAATATAATAATTCCAATCCCAAAGAAAGCAGTTGTTGACGGATGTGAAAATTACCGAACTATCAGTTTAATAAGTCACAGCTGCAAAATACTAACGAATTCTTTACAGACGAATGGAAAAACTAGTAGAAGCCAACCTCGGGGAAGATCAGTTTGGATTCCGTAGAAACACTGGAACACGTGAGGCAATACTGACCTTACGACTTATCTTAGAAGAAAGATTAAGGCAAGGCAAACCTACGTTTCTAGCATTTGTAGACTTAGAGAAAGCTTTTGACAATGTTGACTGGAATACTCTCTTTCAAATTCTAAAGGTGGCAGGGGTAAAATACAGGGAGCGAAAGGCTATTTACAATTTGTACAGAAACCAGATGGCAGTTATAAGAGTCGAGGGAGATGAAAAGGAAGCAGTGGTTGGGAAGGAAATAAGACAGGTTTGTAGCCTCTCCCCGATGTTGTTCAACCTGTATATTGAGCAAGCAGTAAAGGAAACAAAAGAAAAATTCGGAGTAGGTATTAAAATTCATGGAGAAGAAATAAAAACTTTGAGGTTCGCCGATGACATTGTAATTCTGTCAGAGACAGCAAAGGACTTGGAAGAGCAGTTGAATGGAATGGACAGTGTCTTGAAAGGAGGATATAAGATGAACATCAACAAAAGCAAAACAAGGATAATGGAATGTAGTCGAATTAAGTCGGGTGATGCTGAGGGAATTAGATTAGGAAATCAGGCACTTAAAGTATTAAAGGAGTTTTGCTATTTGGGGAGCAAAATAACTGATGATGGTCGAAGTAGAGAGGATATAAAATGTAGGCTGGCTATGGCAAGGAAAGCGTTTCTGAAGAAGAGAAATTTGTTAACATCCAGTATTGATTTAAGTGTCAGGAAGTCATTTCTGAAAGTATTCGTATGGAGTGTAGCCATGTATGGAAGTGAAACATGGGCGATAAATAATTTGGACAAGAAGAGAATAGAAGCTTTCGAAATGTGGTGCTACAGAAGAATGCTGAAGATTAGATGGGTAGATCACATAACTAATGAGGAAGTATTGAATAGGATTGGGGAGAAGAGAAGTTTGTGGCACAACTTGACCAGAGGAAGGGATCGGTTGGTAGGACATGTTCTGAGGCATCAAGGGATCACCAATTTAGTATTGGAGGGCAGCGTGGAGGGTAAAAATCGTAGAGGGGGACCAATAGATGAATACACTAAGCTGATTCAGAAGGATGTAGGTTGCAGTAGGTACTGGGAGATGAGGCAGCTTGCACAGGATAGAGTAGCATGGAGAGCTGCATCAAACCTGTCTCAGGACTGAAGACCACAACAACAACAACAACAACCTTCCAAACTTTACAGAAGCTCTCCTGCGAACCATGCAGAACTAGCATTCCTGAAAGAATGGCTATTGCGAAGACATGGCTTAGCCACAGCCTGGGGGATGTTTCCAGAAGTTCCATATCAGCGCACACTCCGCTGCAGAGTGAAAATCTCATTTTGGAAACATCCCCCAGGCTGTGGCTAAGCCATGTCTCCGCAATATCCTTTCTTGCAGGAGTGCTAGTTCTGCATGGTTCGCAGGAGAGCTTCTGTAAAGTTTGGAAGGTAGGAGACGCTATACTGGCAGAAGTAAAGCTGTGACGACCGGGCGTGAGTCGTGCTTCGGTAGCTCAGATGGTAGAGCACTTGCCCGCGAAAGGCAAAGTTCCCGAGTTCGAGTGTCGGTCGGGCACACAGTTTTAATCTGCCAGGAAGTTTCATATCAGCGCACACTCCGCTGCAGAGTGAAAATCTCATTCTGGAAACATCACCCAGGCTGTGGTTAAGCCATGTCTCCACAATATCCTTTCTTTCAGGAGTGCTAGTTCTGCATGGTTCGCAGGAGAGCTTCTGTAAAATTTGGAAGGTAGGAGACGCGATACTGGCAGAAGTAAAGCTGTGAGGACCGGCCGTGAGTCGTGCTTCGGTAGCTCAGATGGTAGAGCCCTTGCCCGCGAAAGGCAAATGTCCCGAGTTCGAGTCTCGGTCGGGCACACAGTTTTAATCTGCCAGGAAGTTTCATATCAGCACACACTCCGCTGCAGAGTGAAAATCTCATTCCTGAAACATCCCCCAGGCTGTGGCTAAGCCATGTCTCCGCAATATCCTTTCTTTCAGGAGTGCTAGTTCTGCATGGTTCGCAGGAGAGCTTCTGTAAAGTTTGGAAGGTAGGAGACGCGATACTGGCAGAAGTAAAGCTGTGAGGACCGGCCGTGAGACGTGCTTCGGTAGCTCAGATGGTAGAGCACTTGCCCGCGAAAGGCAAAGGTCCCGAGTTCGAGTCTCGGTCGGGAACACAGTTTTAATCTGCCAGGAAGTTTCATATCAGCGCACACTCCGCTGCAGAGTGAAAATCTCATTCTGGAATGAATATCTTCATAGTCAGCTCCAAGCATTCAGCGTGGGACACAAAGGTATTGAGCATCTTTGGTCGAAATTAAAGGTATTGTCCATCACGTGCTGGAGAAATACGTGCCTAGCAAAAATACAGGGGAGGGAAAGGATCCACCTTGGTATAACAAGCGTATTAGGAAGTTGCTGAGAGAGCAGAGAATTTTGCACAGTCGTGTTAAACGTAGTCACTGCCCCGTTGACAAACAGAAATTATGCAAAACGAAAGCAGCTGTCAAAAGGTCAATGAGAGATTCTTCTAACGAATTTGAAAGCAATATTTTATCTGCAGATTCTAAAAATAGCCCCAAAAAATTTTGGTCCTACGTAAAATCTATGACGCTGCAAATAATTCAGTACCTTCCTTTGCTGACAGTACGTGTAATGTAACGGATGATGATAAACAGAAGGCCGGAATTCTAAACCTAGCTTTCAAAAACTCGTTTACGGTAGAGGACTGCAGCACCATTCCCCCTTTCATTTATTGAAGAAACGCAAGGATGACTGACTTAGTGTTTAGTGTATCTGGGATTGTAAAACAGTTAAGATCCTTAGACGCCAGGAACACATCTGGCCCAGACGGTATGGCCGTAAGATTATATGTTGACTATGCTACAAGTATAGCACCATTCTTATCCATCATCTATCAGAGATATTGGAACAGCGGAAAGTTCCACGGGACTGGAAGAAGGCCCAGGTCATAGCAATCTATAAAAAGGGGAGAAAATCGGATTCACATAATTACCGGCCAATTTCACTGACATCGATTTGTTGTAGAATCATGGAACATATTTTGTGTTCAGACATAATGACCTTTATAGACTCTAAGAAGCTCATCTGGAGAAACCAACACTCTTTTAGGAAGCAGCGGTCATGCAAGACACAACTGGCCCTCTTTGTGCACGATAGCCATCCGCGGTGGTCTAGCGGTTCTAGGCGCTCAGTCCGGAACCGCGCGACTGCTACGGTCGCAGGTTCGAATCCTGCCTCGGGCATGGATGTGTGTGATGTCCTTAGGTTGGTTTGGTTTAAGTAGTTCTAAGTTCTAGGGGACTGATGACCACAGATGTTAAGTCCCATAGTGCTCAGAGCCATTTTGTGCACGATATACAACAGGCTCTAGATACCGGCTCCCAGGCTGATGTCATATTTCTCGCCTTTCGAAAGGCGTTCGACTCAGTTCCGCACTCTCGCTTGCTCCAAAAAGTGCACGCTTACGGTCTATCCGATGACATATGCGGTTGGATAGAAAGTTTTCTAACAGACAGAGAGCAGTATGTCGTCCTGAATGGGTTGACATCAACAGAAACAAGAGTAACTTCAGGTGTGCCCCAGGGCAGCGTAATAGGTCCGCTGCTTTTTACGATTTACATAAACGATATGGTTGATGGTATTGACAGCGGCATTAGACTGTTTTCCGATGACGCTGTAGTCTACAGGAAAGTATTATCACACAGAAGTTGTGATCAAGCCACGGAAGTTTCAGCGCTATGGTATCGTGTCGTAAACAATTTAATACCCACTAATCATCGCCTGGCGGCCATCCGCCTACGGCCCTCGGCTGCTGGCGGCCGATGTGGTGACGTAGACACCAGAGAGCATCTTCTTTTATGCCCTCACGTCACAGAAGTGTGGGACCTTGCACGTGTGCTATTAGCGCTGATCGGTGGGACGACACCAGACAATGTGTCAATCGACTGGTTCCTTACACCTGATATTCAGACCAATCCCCGAACACGACGTAACGCAATGGTGTGGCTCTTGGGCCACACCATTTTCACGATCTATGACCTTTCCCTCACCGATGCTGTCTCTTTCATGGACTACCTGTGGAGCCAGCATCGCCTGGCGGAATCTGAGCAGAAATATACCATTACTTTTGCAAGATTTCTGAAAGTTGCAATGGTTCATGGTTATCAAAAGGTGTTCCGGGTTGACTAAGGCACCTCATCCAGGAATTGCCTGAGTTTACCCCTGGATCTTTGTCACTCGGACTCTCAAACTACCCTTGACTTGCCTATACCCAGGATTTGACATTGGCCTTCTGGGCATCACTAGAGTAGACTGTTCTATGATACTGATAATATGGCAATTGGTAACATAGGAATTGTGTGAACCTTGTATGAAAAAATTATTGGAAAATTAGAAAACACGTAATCTATCTTAGAGGATTATTACTTCGATAATTCTATGGGCGATGGGATTATCTCGCCAGTTTCGTTTTCATTTGTGTGTGCTACCGTCCCTGTTTTTAATTTGCCTTCATTTCTGTCTTTATTTATTTCTCCCTTTTTAGTTTCTAAACTCATCACTTGCTTCACACCTGCAGAGAGAGGTGTATTTCCGAGTCGTGTGTCGTCGCCCCCTGAGGCATAGCAGAGTAGGCCTCCGCTTTTATTTTCGGTTTATGGCAATGAGTCTTGCTACTAACAGCACCCTGCTTTACGTTCTGCGTCGACACTAGAGAATGGCGGCATTTTTTGGAGAGGAAATGGTAGGGCTATAGGGGAGAAAGGAGGCCCATTTAAAGAACAAAAAGAGAAAAAAAAGAAGAAAAACAGAAAAAAAGTCAATGAGGATTTGCAGAAAATAATGCGTGGTGTAATGAACGGCAGTATTAGTAAGTGGAACCTACTGCCGGCCGCGGTGGTCTAGCGGTTCTAGGCGCTCAGTCCGGAACCACGCGACTGCTACGGTCGCAGGTTCGAATCCTGCCTCGGGCATGGATGTGTGTGATGTCCTTACGTTAGTTAGGTTTAAGTAGTTCTAAGTTCTAGGCGACTGATGACCACAGATGTTAAGTCCCATAGTGCTCAGAGCCAGCCGGAACCTACTGCGTATAACAAGGCGAAAATTCCCATTAATGTACGAGTACAAAATAAATGCCCAGTCGTTGGAACATCCGTCAAGTATCTGGGTGTGACTATTTGAAATGATCTGAAATGGAATGATCAGATTACATAAGTAACGGGCAAGGCGAGCTCCAGATTGCGGTTTATTGGCAAAATCCTGAAGCGATGCAGTCCTTCAACAAAGGAAATTGCTTACAATACGTTAGTTCGTCTAGTCTTAGAGTATTGTTCGTCTGTATGGGACCCTTACCAGTTGGGTGTGAATCAAGAGACTGAGAAGGTCCAAAGACGGGCGGCAAGATTCGTGATTGGTACAATTAGCCAAGTCGAGAGCGCTACAAATCTCATAGAAAGTTTGAAGTGGGACACGCGCTAAACGGAAGGGGCTGCTCGCTAAATTCCGAAATCCGATCTTCGCTGAGTATGTAGAGCATATATTATTACCACCAACTTTCAAATCGCGCAATGATCTCCATTCAAAGATAAGGGGAATTAGAGCTCGTACCGAGGCGTTCAGACAGACGTTTATCCCTCGCTCTATCCGCAGGAGGAACAGAGGGGGGAAATATGACTTTGGCGCGAATTGTGCCCTCCGTCACACACCGCTTGGTGGCTAGCGGAGTATATATGTAGATGTACGAGGATAATCCCAAAAGTAATGTCTCCAATTTTTTTATAAGTACACAGAGCTGTTTATTTCTACAGTGGTTCACATTAGTTTACAGCTTGAACATTCAGATATTTTTCGACGTCCTCCCCATTCCTGTCGATGCGTTTTTGTAGATGCTGTGGCTGTTTTTGTATGCCCATGTCATACCAGCTCGCCGCCATGCTGTTCAGAAAGTTATGAACCTCTTCTTTCACCTCGTCGTCGGAGCTGAATCGCTGGGACCACAATTAACACTGATAGGTAGTGTGAGACTCTGAAAAAACTCAAACGGGCAATTCAGAACCGGAGAAGAGGAATGTAGAGCAAGGGCGTACACATTTTCCATGACAACACTCGCCCACACGTCGCTCGGCAAACCGTTGCTCTCCTGCAACAGTGTTAGTGGGACATAATCAACCACCCACCCTATAGTCCTTACTTGGCGCCCAGAGACTGTCACCTGTTCCCTAGGTTAAAAGAACATTTGGCCGGAAAGCGATTCAGCTCCGACGAAAAGGTGAAAGAAGAGGTTCACAACTTTCTGAGCACCATGGCGGCGAGCTGGTAGACATGGGCATACAAAAACTGCCACAGAGTCTACAAAAATTCATCGAGAGAAAAGGTGATTATGTCGAAAAATAGCTAAATGTTCAAGCTGAAAACTGATGTAAACCATTGTAGAAATAAACAGGTCTATGTCGTTATAACTAAATAGGAGACCCAACTTTTGTAATTACCCTCGTAGATGTAGATTAATACCCCTTACAAAACACGATTTTAACCAGACTGTCTCAGGAACAGAAAGCTGGTTGAAATCAAAGTTAATGGAAAGTAAATCCTAAATTCTGATCGGAATATATATCGCAAGCTCATGGTTGCTCTTTGTTTAATGCAGTAAACAATTTGATAACATCTATATGTCGTTACAGTTTACGAATATGAGATAATCTGGGTGAAGTTAAGCATGAGAGGTCAAGCTTGGTGATCGGATCCTTTTATAAACCATCTGCTTCAGGAGCCGTAGTGGCAGAGCGCTTGAGATAGAACTCGCAGGATAACGTGAATCAGTTTGTTCACAATTCCATTGTTGTTGAAGGAGGCTTCAGTTTGCCAGCTATAGAACGGGAGCGTCACGCGATAGAACTAGTGCTAGAGAAAGGTTTTGATTTTTTTTTTTTTTTTTTTTTTTTTTGTCATCAGTCTACTGACTGGTTTGATACAGCCCGCCACGAATTCCTTTCCTGTGCTAACCTCTTCATCTCAGAGTAGCACATGCAACCTACGTCCTCAATTATTTGCTTGACGTATTCCAATCTCTGTCTTCCTCTACAGTTTTTGCCCTCTACAACTCCCTCTAGTACCATGGAAGTCATTCCCTCATGTCTTAGCAGATGTCCTATCATCCTGTCCCTTCTCCTTATCAGTGTTTTCCACATATTCCTTTCCTCTCCGATTCTGCGTAGAACCTCCTCATTCCTTACCTTATCAGTCCACCTAATTTTCAACATTCGTCTATAGCATCACATCTCGAATGCTTTGATTCTCTTCTGTTCCGGTTTTCCCACAGTCCATGTTCCACTACCATACAATGCTGTACTCCAGACGTACATCCTCAGAAATTTCTCCCTCAAATTATGGCCAGTATTTGATATTAGTAGACTTCTCTTGGCCAGAAATGCCTTTTTTGCCATAGCGAGTCTGCTTTTGATGTCCTCCTTGCTCCGTCCGTCATTGGTTATTTTAATGCCTAGGTAGCAGAATTCCTTAACTTCATTGACTTCGTTACCATCAATCCTGATGTTAAGTTTCTCCCTGTTCTCATTTCTACTACTTCTCATTACCTTCGTCTTTCTCCGATTTACTCTCAAACCATACTGTGTACTCATTAGACTGTTCATTCCGTTCAGCAGATCATTTAATTCTTCTTCACTTTCACTCAGGATAGCAATGTCATCAGCGAATCGTATCATTGATATCCTTTCGCCTTGTGTTTTAATTCCACTCCTGAACCTTTCTTTTATTTCCATCATTGCTTCCTCGATGTACAGATTGCAGAGTAGGGGCGAAAGGCTACAGCCTTGTCTTACACCCTTCTTAATACGAGCACTGCGTTCCTGATCGTCCACTCTTATTATTCCCTCTTGGTTGTTGTACATATTGTATATGACCCGTCTCTCCCTATAGCTTACCCCTACTTTTTTCAGAATTTCGAACAGCTTGAACCATTTTATATTGTCGAACGCTTTTTCCAGGTCGACAAATCCTATGAAACTGTCTTGATTTTTCTTTAGCCTTGCTTCAGAATTGCCTCTCTCGTCCCTTTACTTTTCCTAAAGCCAAACTGATCGTCACCTAGCGCATTCTCAATTTTCTTTTCCATTCTCCTGTATATTATTCTTGTAAGCAGCTTCGATGCATGAGCTGTTAAGCTGATTGTGCGATAATTCTCGCACTTTTCAGCTCTTGCAGTCTTCGGAATTGTGTGGATGATGCTTTTCCGAAAGTCAGATGGTATATCGCCAGACTCATACATTCTACACACCAATGTGAATAGTCGTTTTGTTGCCACTTACCCCAATGATTTTAGAAATTCTGATGGAATGTTATCTATCCCTTCTGTCTTATTTGACCGTAAGTCCTCCAAAGCTCTTTTAAATTCCGATTCTAATACTGGATCCGCTATCTCTTCTAAGTCGACTCCTGTTTCTTCTATCACATCAGGCAAATATTCACCCTCATAGAGGCTTTCAATGTATTCTTTCCACCTATCAGCTCTCTCCTCTGCATTTAACAGTGGAATTCCCGTTGCCCTCTTAATGTTACCACCGTTGCTTTTAATGTCACCAAAGGTTGTTTTGGCTATCCTGTATGCTGAGTCTGTTCTTACGACAATCATGTCTTTTTCGATGTCTTCACATTTTTCCTGCAGCCATTTCGTCTTAGCTTCCCTGCACTTCCTATTTATTTCATTCCTCAGCGACTTGTATTTCTGTATTCCTGATTTTCCCGGAACATGTTTGTACTTCCTCCTTTCATCAATCAACTGAAGTATTTCTTCTGTTGCCCATGGTTTCTTCGCAGCTACCTTCTTTGTACCTATGTTTTCCTTCCCAACTTCTGTGATGGCCCTTTTTAGAGATTTCCATTCCTCTTCAACTGTACTGCCTACTGCGCTATTCCTTATTGCTGTATCTATAGCGTTAGAGAACTTCAAACGTATCTCGTCATTCCTTAGTACTCCCGTATCCCACTTCTTTGCGTATTGATTCTTCCTGACTAATGTCTTGAACTTCAGCCTACTCTTCATCACTACTATATTGTGATCGGAGTCTATATCTGCTCCTGGGTACGCCTCACAATCCAGTATCTGATTTCGGAATCTCTGTCTGACCATGATGTAATCTAATTGAAATCTTCCCGTAACTCCCGGCCTTTTCCAAGTATACCCCCTCCTCTTGTGATTCTTGAACAGGGTATTCGCTATTACAAGCTGAAACTTGTAACAGAACTCAATTAGTCTTTCTCCTCTTTCATTCCTTGTCCCAAGCCCATATTCTCCTGTAACCTTTTCTTCTACTCCTTCCCCTACAACTGCATTCCAGTCGCCCATGACTATTAGATTTTCGTCCCCCTTTACATACTGCATTACCCTTTCAATATCCTCATACACTTCCTCTATCTGTTCATCTTCAGCTTGAGACGTCGGCATGTATACCTGAACTATCGTTGTCGGTGTTGGTCTGCTGTCGATTCTGATTAGAACAACCCGGGCACTGAACTGTTCACAGTAACACACCCTCTGCCCTACCTTCCTATTCATAACGAATCCTACACCTGTTATACCATTTTCTGCTGCTGTTGATATTACCAGATACTCATCTGACCAGAAATCCTTGTCTTCCTTCCACTTCACTTCACTGACCCCTACTATATCTAGATTGAGCCTTAGCATTTCCCTTTTCAGATTTTCTAGTTTCCCTACCACGTTCAAGCTTCTGACATTCCACGCCCCGACTCGTAGAACGTTATCCTTTCGTTGATTATTCAATCTTTTTCTCATGGTAACCTCCCCCTTGGCAGTCCCCTCCCGGAGATCCGAATGGGGGACTATTCCGGAATCTTTTGCCAATGGAGAGACCATCATGACACTTCTTCAATTACAGGCCACATGTCCTGTGGATACACGTTACGTGTCTTTAATGCAGTGGTTTCCATTGCCTTCTGCATCCTCATGTCGTTGATCATTGCTGATTCTTCCGCCTTTAGGGGCAATTTCCCATCCCTAGGACAAGAGAGTGCCCTGAACCTCTATCCGCTCCTCCGCCCTCTTTGACAAGGCCGTTGGCAGAATGAGGCTGACTTCTTATGCCGGAAGTCTTCGGCCGCCAGTGCTGATTATTTATCAAAATTTATTCAGTGGCGGGGTTCGAAGCCGGGACTAAAGACGTTTTCGATTATGAATCAAAGACGCTACCCCTAGACCACGGGTACACCGTGGTTTTCGTATGACATTATTATCAATGTCGTGTTCGAAAAACTACGTTTCCAAGCAGAGAACCGACTCATGAGGATACCGTCTCAGACTTCCTCTTAACAGATAAACCTGACCTTTTCCAGTTATTCAAAGTAAAGAGGGCATCAGTGATCATAATGCTGTGACAGCATAAGGGTGTACTTTAGTGTGTACTGGTATTACAAGGAATTTTAAAAAAGATGGAAAAATAATTTAGGTTAGAATGAGTAACAGGATACAAATCATAATATGTAAAACTAGTCAACACTATTTAGTGCTGAGGAAGAAGATATAGGCACCAACTAACAAAATTAAAATACGTCGTTCAATATGCCTTACACACATACATTCTGAGTAAGGTTTTAAGCAATAGAAAAGATCCATAGTGTCTTAACAGCAATGCTATACAGCTGCTACGAAAACATAGACAGTTCCATGACATATGTAAGGAAGTATATTGCCGCCTTACTTTTCTCCACTTTTCCTGGTACTTCTTACAGAGAGGACAATGATACGTTCGTATGAGAACAGTTATTAGGGAATCGCATACTGTACGGTTTATTACCAGAATTATTAATCATTTCAAGCTATTTAACTACACTCAGGTTTTAGCAACGTCCCGAATGCCACCATACGATAGTAGTGTTTTACACAGAAACTTTAAGACCGTCTGAACGCAGCGCGGGTAATGAGCCTGGAAACACATTAACGAGCGCGGCAAGAAGGGTTCCATCAGATAGTTAAACACTATGTAATTGTAAATTAACAGGCACATTAATTACATACACTTAATATGTGGCAACATGTGACATCACAACTTCAAAGAGCAAGTACGTACGACAGCAATGAGAAATTTCTGACGTATGGTATTCAAGAAAACGTCAGTGGAAAAGACAAAAATTCAACTATTTAGATTATGTGTCCATTATGTTAAGGTATAGCGATTACGCAAATATCATTATTAGTTGATCAGCATGTTGAATACAAAACTCCTAACAGTTTTCTCACAAAAACTAATGCATAATTAGACTCTTAAGAAATATAGTTCGCAAAATGGTTAAACATGTGATTAAGCAAATCAATTATTTATTATCTGCAATTAAATAACTTTTCACAGAAAAATTTATAACCTTCAATTAGCCCATCCTAGTCCACCCTGTTAGTGCTAGTCTCCGTTTAAATAAGATTCATTGTGTTCCACATAACGTATATTGAGGGGAACATATTCCCTGATTGGAATGATTACGGTAGCCCAACATCAGTTTATTATATATCACATAACAAGAGTTATCATCTCATTAACAATGCGTATTGTGACTGTACCTAACGGTTACTGCTAGTGTAGTTGCTCTTTCTAAACAGCATCCCATTCGAGCAAATTAGTTGCTTCTTTTCCTTCGGTTACTCACACATTAGGTACATGGGCTCTGCTTAAAAAAGAATAATGGCTCGATGTAGTCACAGGATCGAGCGGCGCACGTCTGCTTTCAAGCCCCGCAGCTAAATCGCTCCAATTGAAAAACGGTAACTGTGATCCTGCAGTCAACAGTTTATGCATTGAGTACAATAGCAAACCAATAAAATAAACGGAAATACAAAATAAAAAATAAAAGAGTAATTTAATAAAAATGACTCTATTCTAAAGTCTGTAATGGATGTCGACGACAGAGAATTACGTTGAATAATGTTTATTCAAGAAAGGACACCTCAAATATACGAGAAGTGGTCCTACGACATTCAGTTGAAATACAGACAAAAAATATCCTTATAAATTGCAGTAAAGTTACGTTGAGAGCGTTACCAGAAATTTACCAAAATGCCCAAACCAAACAGTCATCAAAGACTCGCGAAAACTAAGTGCATTTTACGATCGAAGTGTACGAAACAATCATCAGCTCAAAACAGTTCAGAATTCAACCCGATGATTCACAAATTAAGACACGCGTTGCAAAGAATAGTAAGTAACCCATACTCTGTACTCAGTTCTGTAATATAAGAAGAGCACATTCAGATCTCTCATGAGTTAGAGTCCCTTTAAAAGTTATTATAACGGTCGTTCACAGTCCAGAATCAATCACCTGCACCACTGAATCACGCACGTTACCACACGCAGTCTGCTTTCTTCCAGTACTCGATACAAAATGTCCAGAATCACTGCCCTGAGCCCCTCACTCGGAAAGACCGAGTCTCCACTTGACTCCAGCAGTGTTCCGCCAGTATCCAATTTCCATTGGCTGAAGGCCATCCCCACCAAGAATACACACATCAAAAAATGTTATGCAGCACCCTGGTTCCCAGAACTCCTGAAGATGGACGCTGACCGTAGGTATTGTATCACAGACACAGTCACTTTGACTGTTTATAGATGTCACTAAGCCTGCCCAAAGCTGTAAACAACCATGCATGAGCAGAGCCTATTAGACTGAGGGGGTCCGACAGCCAATCAGTTCCAGTTATTACACTAAGAAGGAGGTACACGGTTCGTGTTGTCTACAGTTCAACTATGCATAGATGTTCAATACTTTGTGCCAGGAAGGGCTCTCAACAAGGAAAGTGTCCTGGCTTCTCGACGTGTACCAAAGCGATGCTGTTCGGATATGGAGGAGATACAGAGAGACAGGAACTGTCGATCACATGCCTCGCTCAGACCGCCTAAGGGCTTATACTGCAGTGGATGACGCAACCTACGGATTATGGCTCGGATTAACCCTGACAGCTTTTTGTGCAGCCACAGGACGTCGTGTTACGATTCAAACTGTGCGCAGTATGCTGCATGATGTGCAACTTCGCTCCCGACGTCCATGGCGAGGTCCATTTTTGAAACCAAGACATCATGCAGAGCGGTACAGATGCGCCCAACAACATGTTTAGGATTGGCATCACGTTCTCTTCACCGATGAGTGCCACATATGCCTTCAACCACACAATCGTCGGAGACGTGTTTGGAGGCAACCCGGTCAGGCTACACGCCTTAGACACACCGTCCAGAGAGAGTAGCAAGGTGGAGGTTCCCTGATGTTTTGGTGTGGTATTATGTGGGGCCGACGTACGCCACTGATGGTCAAGGAAGGCACCGTAACCGCTGTACGATACGTGAATGCCATTCTCCGACTGGTAGTGCAACCATATCGGCAGTAAATTGGCGAGTTATTCCCCATCGTGCACATCTTGTGAATGACTTCCTTCAGGATAACGACATCGCTCGACTAGAGTGGCCAGCATGTTCTCCAGACATGAACCCGTTTGAAAATGTCAGGGATGGATTGAAAATAGCTATTTATGGACGACGTGACCCAGCAATCACTCTGAGGTATCTACGCCGAATCGCCGCTGTGGAGTGCCTTGATGAACTTATGGACAGTATGCCACGAAAAATACAGAAAAGCATCAGTGCAAGAGGACGTGTTACTGGGTATTGGGGTATCGGTGTGTACAGCAGTCTGGACCACCACCTCTGAAGGTCTCGCTGTATGGTGGTACAACATGCAATGTGTGGTTTTCAAGAGCAATTAATCGGGCGGAAATGATATTTATGTTGATCTCTATTCCAGTTTTCTGTACAGGTTCCAGAACTCTCCGAACCGAGGTGATGCAAAACATTTTTTATTTATGTACATCGTTCTCAGGCTCTACAAACACTTGACCACTTTCCCGCACTAAACTAATATATCATAACAATATTTAAACAAAAGAAATGTTATAAACATTCTGTCACACTCAGATAATTTACAATAATTATAAATAACAATGTATTGATTGCTGTGATTGTATGGATTTGTTAATTTCATTTGGTGGACATTCTGCGCTATATTTGTGCGGCATCGTCTGGCGAACGACGAATGGGTGAAGTACTCATGCCTGCGTACTGTGGCAGTATTGATGCGACACCTATATCAACTTTAAATATTGTAAATAAATAAGCCAGTATTATTGCGCAAGTGCCCTCACGTTAAATCAGTAGAGATTATGGCAAATTATTATTTAAACAATTATATATGCCTTCTTAACAGGAACATGTTTTGGTTCGCTTTTGAATTGCGGTGTCCGCTAACACTTTACATTATCACAGTTTTTTAAAATTAGTTGCGATCAGCATCTAAATAAAGTGAATGGCAAAATACTAAACTGTTCATTAAATGAAACACAAGTATGACAAAATACGAGGGACTCATGCGGTATTCATTTGCCGTGTGAATGTAGAAAATACGACATTCTGACAGACGTTTGCACAATGAAAAAGATGTATAAAACGTCGTAAATCAATAAATAAAACAGATGCGTAGCTTTCAGGGATGATAGCTATAGTGTAATGCTGTCTTCTGAGATAAAGGTTGTTGAAACCGCATGAAGCGATTAAAAGTTCTTAATTCAGAGGGTCATTGTGAAAATGTTGATTCGCTGTGAGATATCAACTTCTGAAGTTTTAAAGATATTGAGATATTGTTGTGTCTTTGTATGTGCCTCATTTATCGGAGATGGCAGATATATTCAGATTATATAGTATCTGACTGTGAGCTACTGTCGAATCTCAAAGAGCCGTAACTGAGTCATCTACTCCACCATTTCCTGGAAAATCTCCTGCGCAAATGACATGCGAGAAACAGCCATCCAGAATCCGAGATTCGGGATTTTCCTCACATCCAGTCCTTTGCTAACGCACGTATCTCGCCTATATACGCATAACGTTTCAATAGACACAATGTATTTAATATTTCTAAACTAAACAATAAATGTTAACAGTCAATAGTTTCAGGAATAAAGAAAGAAAATAGGAGGGGGTAAAGTTATATTTGTGGCTCACTGATTACATAAGTAAATCCGTGTTTTTAAACAAATGCCTCAGAATTTGGAATATCGAGATGTAATCACACTTGACATTACACTATTCCTTCTTAAATAAACGAACCACTTCCATAGGGCCAGCCATTGTACACAATCTACTGGCTGGTATTTCCACGTGATGTGGCACTGGACTGGACTGCACCTACGAATCTTTTCCCTGCATTGGGTGACGTTGCAGCGATGTAGCCTCGCACACTAAAGAGACACGGCAGACGGCAGTACCACATGAAACAAAACTCACGCCACTCTATCGTAAAACACCTGCATTACATCCACATGTAAATTCGTTGGACACGGTATATAGACGTTATTTTATATATACACTCCATCACCCAGCGTACTACATATTTTCATCTATAACAAAATTTCAGTGTACGTAAAATACGAAAAAAAGCAATATGAGGGAATGATGTGAGTGGAACGAAATTTGGTACACATGTTGTACACGTACTGACAAACGATTATAATTTCATAAAAATTTAGGATTTATTCAAGAGAATGAGCTGCAAAATCTGAGCAAGTGAATAACGCATTGGGCCATCTCTGGTCCTTATGCTATTAGTTATTCAGCTTGGCACTGACAGATAAAATCTGAAATCCCCTTCAGGAAGACGAGAGGAAATTGACCTTAGAGCCGCTCAAGCTAGGAACAAGGTTCCTGGATTGTAAGCAGTATAAACAGAATGAGGCCAGAGAAATGCATTAGAAAAGTTATACCTCTTCAAGAATTATATTACTGCTTGATCCAGGTTTTCGAAAACAACTACAGGAAATTTAAAATTTGACATTAAACAGAGCATACACACCAAAATACAAGTATAAGCAAGCATAAACAGAAGGAGGCCATCGAAATGCAGCTACAAAATTAATCCTCTTGTAGCATTAAATTAGATACTCAAGAACAACTTAAGAAAATTTAAAATTTAATACTGAACAATGCAAGCACACCAAAATCTAAAATTAAAGCTTAATACCTCTTCAAGAATTATATTACTGCTTGGTCCAAGTTTTCAAAAACAACTTCAGGAAATTTAAAATTTGATACTAAACAGAGCACACACACCAGAATACGAGTATAAGCATAAACAGAAAGAGGCCAGCGAAATGCAGCTATAAAATTAATCCTCTTGTAGCATTAAATTAGATTCTCAAGAACAACTTAAGAAAATTTAAAATTTAATACTGAACAATGCAAGCACACCAAAATCTAAAATTAAAGCTTAATACATCTTCAAGAATTATATTACTGCATGGTCCAGGTTTTCAAAAACAACTTCAGGAAATTTAAAATTTGATATTAAACAGAGCACACACACCAGAATACGAGTATAAGCATAAACAGAAAGAGGCCAGCGAAATGCAGCTATAAAATTAATCCTCTTGTAGAATTAAATTAGATTCTCAACAACAACTTAAGAAAATTAAAAATTTAATACTGAACGATGCAAGTACACCAAAATGTAAAATTAAAGCTTAATTTTCAATCTTTGACACCTATGGCCAATCTCGACCAGTATTCTTGCAAAACAACAACAGAAAACCACTTAGTTTACTTTTGAAACCAGCACAGTCGTAGCCGTAGACAATGATGTAAACTGAAGGTTAACATACCAAAATTTTCAACAGACGCTACTTATTATTAACGTAACCTCATTAAATATTCGTTAGCTGCTGAGCAGCTAAGTGGCCGACCTTAGACAAATAGCTATTGAAATAAGGGGGGGGGGGGGGGGAGCGGCTGGAATGGCCGAGCGGTTCTAGGCGCTTCAGTCTGGAACCGCGCGATCGCTACGGTCGCAGGTTCGAATCCTGCCTCGGGCATGGATGTGTGTGATGTCCTTAGGTTAGTTAGGTTTAAGTAGTTCTAAGTTCTATGGGACTGATGACCTCAGAAGCCAAGTCCCATAGTGCTCAGAGCTATTTGAACCACTTGAAATAAGGGGGTTGCAAGAACACTAGATTCGCTACTTAATAACAACTTTGGCGGGTGTGATCGGCAACACTCAAGATTAAGAAGAATGCCAAATCACATTAAACCATTAAACACAATACAGTTACCGTTTGCTGTCGTTTTCACAGTACTGGCAGACAATTATTTGCCTGTCTAGTCCACAGATATGAATAGCATTGGTTCTATACACATCACTCCGCTAGGAAGCAATTTCTTCCTTGTCTACAACATACCAGGAATATGTGACTAGGTCACTTGCCAAAAAATCATTTCACACTTTTATTTTTCCATTAAACCCGCTATATAACGTCACATCATAAGGCCAAATAACAAAAACTGTCCTAGAAATGTGATTCTTGAGTTTCTCCCGGCGTATTTGATAATCAGCTCAGTCCGCCAGTTTGTAACACTATAGCTCAAATACTCTACTGATTTATTTTGCTTTTGTTTTATTTAATGTTACATCGTTGAGCTTCTGTCAATGTGATTGATTGAATAGATAACACAAAATTGTATACTCCTTTCTTTGTACAAACTTTGATGTCATGGTTTGGTTCTATGCAAAGTAGTGTATCTGTCATTTAAATTCTTTGTCCCATTTGGAGGGAACAAAACTTACTGTATGTAATTGTAATTTCTGTGTGAATAATTTTTTGTAGAAATGTCAATATGTGTAAACGTTCTGTTTTATTTAATGTGTTTGGTTGCTGCTATGTAAACTGCTGATCCTCACTTAGAGTTCTTAGTTATTCTGTATGTAAAGGTTGTTGTGGTTCCCCTCGAGAACGGAACTGTGTTGCGCACGCATATTGAGGTTGGCCTAGGTAGGAAAGGTGGAACAAGAGTCAGTCGGGGACGAGCTACGAGTCGGGGACGAGCTACCAAACTGTGCACTGCCATGTAAATGTTGCATATTGTGCTGGTTCCGAGAGAGGCTTTTCCTGCCGCTTTCCAATGCCTCGGATGGATGGATAAATAGCTGGAAATATTCTGGGACTGGTATCGATCATCGCTACCAAGAAATGACAGAGTCCAGCAATTCTACCTGTAATTCTACTTGACAACATGCAATCGCCACCATATTGCGCAGCCACTGTAATGGAGCATTATAGTGATGTACAGTGACGGATCAGCTTAATGGATGTAATATAAGGTAATTTATAACAATTTATGTACTACCTTGAATTTTCTCCTTATCATAACACCTCTCAGGTTCCTCTCCGTTTGAACTAAAGTGATTTCCGAGTGTCCTTACTGAAAGAACATTGAAGACCAGTGTTTTGCTAATTGATGCCTCTTGAACATAGTAAAGAGAAAGTTAAAGTTAATGTGGCAAGAGAGTGAGTTAAGGTTAATGATGCTTGCTGAAAATAATTTTCCTAGTAATACAGCTTATTAACGTGTTGTTGCCAACTTCAAATTAAAAGTTCTTAAGACTGAGGCTTATAAAGTTTTGCTTAGTAAATGATCACATTACTGCCTGTTGTAAATCGCAGAAGGTGTGTCAGTGTCTTACATGTTTGTTAATTTTGTGTCTCACTGTAGTAAAAGTGGAAAACTGCAGTTGTGAAACGTTATATCTCATGTTTGCTAAGTGTTTGTCTCTTGTGTATTAAAAGTGCATATTAATAGTATAACAGGATCCACAGTTTGTCTATTGTGTTAATGCTCGGTAACAAGTAACGGAAAGACCACTTATTATGAAAACCATAACTTCTTTATTCAAATGATAGTGAGAAGCAACCTGTTAGTGGATTCCAATTAACTTCAATTTCAAATAGTAGAGTATTTAACTGAGAGAGACTTAACCTATGTCCAATTTATGATCCTGGAGGGAATGTTAATAGTAATGTTATAAAGACCATTCAGTTTGTGTAAGCCCTGAAAGTAATAGTGTGTTTCGGTATCTGTTATAATTTTGCATATAGTTTGTGCTTCTCTAACTGTTAGTTTCAATCTTACCGTAAACATATGTATGTGTCAGAGTTCACTGCACTCGCGTGTGACAAAGTATAGGTCGTGTTTATCCATTTAAGTTACTAATAACTATTTTCTTGAACGAGAATGTTACTCATTCTCTTGCCTAGTTAGGCTGGCGACCGTTTTCTTTATCAGTTAAACAGTGCAGATAGGCAAAATCTTGTTTGTTACTGTTCAAATATTTACGTAATTCTGACTTTCATTTCCGATAAGCCACCTCCGTTAGGTACAATACGGTCAACGTAACAAAATTCCTCTCAGAGGGTAACACTGCTCTGTTGCTTTATACCATTATTACTCTAACAAAATAATTCTGTTTTGCAAACTGCCTCCAGCTTCGAGGTTATGGTATAGCAGTAGCAAACAGGAGTTTTATAAGTTCACCTGATAATGGCGACATGTATCATCGCCGAAATATTGTGTCCGTTGGACACTGTAGACCGGCAGTACACCCATGGATATTTTGATAGTCCTAGAAATCATTGCCGCATTATGTGCTTTATGTTCTCCAAAGCGATACACAGAATCGTGCCAATTTTAGACACACGAGGGTGCCTTTTAAACATTAATGTAGTGATGACTAAATTGCCAGATCATCTCACCATACTTTTCGTTTTAAATGGCCTGGTAAGTATAGCACCGATGCGAACCCCCTCTCAAGTTTCCCATCAAGCCAACAAACCCAGGCACACAAACAAACAGCTTCCGTCATGGTGCCCGTCTTCGCCACGACTGACTGTCGCTGGCGGCTCTCCGCCCGTTCACGTTATCACCGACTTCCTCCAAACCACCACGTCCCACCAGCCGCCGTCGCTCGCTTTACATACACATCAAAATCACGCGATTGCCGCGGTGCGCACAGCCCCTGGCTCCAGACAAGGGAAAACTATGCGTGAAAAATCGATCCGCAGCTCTATGGGCACGAATCAGAGTTGCTGAATGTCCTCCTGTAAGGGATCTGGTGCCGAATTCCGCCACATTGGAGCGATTGCTAGTCAACATTCCAGCCAGACTATAACCCTTAGGCTACAGAACGGCCGAGCTACGAGTAAATCTGTGTACAGGTATTTTGGAATTTTCGTTGACAACAGAAGGAACTTTTTAAAATACGTCGACACTGCCTAAAGGTGCCTAAAATCATACCTAAAATTGCCAGTACAGACAACCACAGAGACAACTTGCTCCTCCAGGTCGTAAAACTGTACCACAAAGCACTACTCTTCGCCATTGTGGCCTCTGGATTGAGTACTTGATTTGACTAGCTCCTCCTGCTACGATACAAAATACTCTTATGAGGAGTACAGCGAGCAAATCCGCTAAGAATTGAAAGAATACAGAGTGAATCACATAGGTGTTCCTGTGCGGAAAATGGCAGGAATTTGAGATAAAGACCAGAATTGTAGCCTTTGTACGAATTCCACTTGCTCGTCAGGTAGCACACATAAAGCAGACGGTCAAAACTAATTGCCAAATGAAGAAGACAAGATAACTGTATTGTGCGAGAATTGCCAGTTGACTCTAGAAACTGAAAAGTGTGAAGTTATTACCATCAGTTCTGAAGGGAATGCGCCAAATTTCCGTTAAATGATAAATAATCTAAAGGCTGTGAATTCAACTAAATAGTTAGTGATTACAATTACGATTAACTTAAACTGGAACGATAACATACACTCCTGGAAATTGAAATAAGAACACCGTGAATTCATTGTCCCAGGAAGGGGAAACTTTATTGACACATTCCTGGGGTCAGATACATCACATGATCACACTGACAGAACCACAGGCACATAGACACAGGCAACAGAGCATGCACAATGTCGGCACTAGTACAGTGTATATCCACCTTTCGCAGCAATGCAGGCTGCTATTCTCCCATGGAGACGATCGTAGAGATGCTGGATGTAGTCCTGTGGAACGGCTCGCCATGCCATTTCCACCTGGCGCCTCAGTTGGACCAGCGTTCGTGCTGGACGTGCAGACCGCTTCATCCAGTCCCAAACATGCTCAATGGGGGACAGATCCGGAGATCTTGCTGGCCAGGGTAGTTGACTTACACCTTCTAGAGCACGTTGGGTGGCACGGGATACATGCGGACGTGCATTGTCCTGTTGGAACAGCAAGTTCCCTTGCCGGTCTAGGAATGGTAGAACGATGGGTTCGATGACGGTTTGGATGTACCGTGCACTATTCAGTGTCCCCTCGACGATCAACAGTGGTGTACGGCCAGTGTAGGAGATCGCTCCCCACACAACGATGCCGGGTGTTGGCCCTGTGTGCCTCGGTCGTATGCAGTCCTGATTGTGGCGCTCACCTGCACGGCGCCAAACACGCATACGACCATCATTGGCACCAAGGCAGAAGCGACTCTCATCGCTGAAGACGACAGGTCTCCGTTCGTCCCTCCATTCACGCCTGTCGCGACACCACTGGAGGCGGGCTGCACGATGTTGGGGCGTGAGCGGAAGACGGCCTAACGGTGTGCGGGACCGTAGCCCAGCTTCATGGAGACGGTTGCGAATGGTCCTCGGCGATACCCCAGGAGCAACAGTGTCCCTAATTTGCTGGGAAGTGGCGGTGCGGTCCCCTACGGCACTGCGTAGGATCCTACGGTCTTGGCGTGCATCCGTGCGTCGCTGCGGTCCGGTCCCAGGTCGACGGGCACGTGCACCTTCCGCCGACCACTGGCGACAACATCGATGTACTGTGGAGACCTCACGCCCCACGTGTTGAGCAATTCAGCGGTACGTCCACCCGGCCTCCCGCATGCCCACTATACGCCCTCGCTCAAAGTCCGTCAACTGCACATACGGTTCACGTCCACGCTGTCGCGGCATGCTACCAGTGTTAAAGACTGCGATGGAGCTCTGTATGCCACGGCAAACTGGCTGACACTGACGGCGGCGGTGCACAAATGCTGCGCAGCTAGCGCCATTCGACGGCCAATACCGCGGTTCCTGGTGTGTCCGCTGTGCCGTGCGTGTGATCATTGCTTGTACAGCCCTCTCGCAGTGTCCGGAGCAAGTATGGTGGGTCTGACACACCGGTGTCAATGTGTTCTTTTTTCCATTTCCAGGAGTGTAGATGATGTTGCGGGGAAGGCTAAAAAAAGACTGCGACTTATTGACAGATCGCTTAGAAAAAGATGCAACTGGTCTACTAAAGAGACTGGCTGCACTATGCTTGTCCTTCCTCCTCTGGAGTATTGCTCCACAGTGTAGGATTCGCGTCACATAGGATTGACGGAGAATGTCGAAAAAGTTCGAAGAAAGGTACTTTGTTTTGTATTATCCCGAAATAGGGAAGCGGGTGTCACGGTCATGATATGTGAGTTTAGTTGGCAATCATTAAAATAAATGCGTTTTTCGCTTTGGCAGAATATTTTCACGAAATTTCAATTACCAGCTTTCTCCTCCAGTGCGTAAATATTCTGTTGGTGCCAACCTAGATAGGCAAAAACGGTTATTGTAATAAAATAACAGAAATCAGAGTTTTGACGGAATGATGAAAGTTAATTGGCTACAACGCACCGGCCGTGGCAGAGGTCCCTGCTGTGCTCTCGGACGCTGACCCCACCGCCCGAAGGGACATTATCCTACGCATGCACGACGACTCTGTCACCAGAATAAGGGACACGCACCGTTACTATGAGGCCCTACAGCACTCCATTATGTTTTGGAAAGGGCAAGAGGAATATCATTTCGGTATTCCTGAAACAAATCCGGTGACTGGACGACCGAGCCCAAACAAAAACGTGACGTGCATGGATTTCCATGCGTTTCACCTGATGTTCCGTGAATATGACTTCACCTAGTCGTTACGGTGTAGGGTACTACTTTCGTGATTTTGGGTGTATATGTACGTGAAGATGTACAGTGAGCGTCTAAGGTTCATAGCGCTAAACCAAAGCAAGGTGCTTGCGGGGAATTACGCCCAGCTGCAGGCCGCAGTAGCGATCAATGGCAATGTAAATCCGAACGACTTACGTCAGATGGTCATACTTCCGTCGTCATTCGCGAGCAGTCCTTGGTTCCTCCACGAATAATCTCAGGACGCAGTCTCCTGTGTCTGGAACTATGGTCGGCCGGACTTATACATCACCTCCAATTGCAACCCAACCTTAACCGAAATCAGGAATGAACCTGTGGTCGGTCAGAAACTGACAGATCGCCACGACATTGTAGCGCGACTTTTTAAGACTAAAGTACAAAATCTGGTGCTCTCTTCTTACAGAAGGACAAGTTTTTGGTGAAGCGCAGTGCTTCAGCCATTCCACTGAGTGCAGCTGGGGCTAAAACAGGATTTGCGGTAGAAGCAAATCGATGAAGTCATGGCACAGCTGCCTAACCCCAACAAGTAAAAACAGCCTGCTCCACGGTCCGTGCGGAGCGCCCAATCCTACGTTGGCGTGCATGACGGACAGGAAATTTACGAAAAATTAATTCGGCCATTATTAAGAGATTTTTATTAAAAATGAAACTCCTCCAGCTGCACTTCAGATTTCATATTCATTTGGCTACTAGTTTTAGCGTGGCGTCAACGCCATCTTCACGCCCATTCGCTTTGATCATATCAATTGTGTGTGGCTGAGTACTAGAAGTCCGTGGTGAGACCAATACATGCTCCACACGGATGGCGGGCAGTAACTAGTGCGAAGTGACTTCACACTTACATGGATGACGGGCAGTAAGTAGTGTGAAGTGACTTCACACTAGTTACGGCCAGCCATCCACGTGGAGGACGTATTGGTCTCACCGCAGACTTCTAGTACTCAGCCACACACAATTGATATCATCGAAGTGTACGGGCCTGAAGATGGCATTGACACAACGCCGAAACCAGTAGGCAAATAAACATTAAATCTTAAGTACAGCTGGAGGAGTTTCATTTTTAATAATAATTATACCAGCTGATGTCCTACCATCACCCAGTTTCGATATAAATGTACGAAGGTTATTAAACGAGATCGAGACGAACGAGAATGGATACCCGTTGTACGACGTAGAGCGCCCCAGGACAAGAGATGTACGGTCACAATGAAAGTGAGAGGTGTGATGCAAGAAGTCGTACTTCACAGCAACTAGGTCATTCCATACTCACCATCCCTTTCCAAAATATTTACTGTCCAAATTAAAGTGGGGTTGTAACTCGGTTAAGGCAATTAAATACATTTGCAAATACATTAACGAAGGCAGTGATCAGGCGATATTTATTGTGCAACAGCGGGGCTATGCTAATATTGACCCAAGAGACGAATCGGACATGTTTAGAGCCGGTCGATACGTGAGCAGTAACGAAGCTGCATGACGGGTACTAGACTTGCCGCTTCACGAAAGGCACCCGACGTGACACATGTAGCAGTGCACCTTCCCAGCGGCGATCGCGTGTACTTCCCGGAGGCCAATTTGCGCCGTCAATTAGTGACGCCACTCTCTATCATTCTCACGGCACTTTTCTATCTGTGCCAGATGAACACCTTTGTCAGAACTTCTGCAGTTCGCCGACATGCCTAAACATTACGCATGGAAGGCGTTACGAAAAGAAAGCAAATTTCGCGTGCAGAGCAACCCGGTTGACGTCTGGCAAAGTTTGATGGCGTCAGATGCCCTGGACAGAATTTAGAACGTGCATATAACAAACTTTGAGCGTTATTGTGTACGGTTGCTTCTTACACGCTTATGAGGCCCCGTCAGTTTTCAGTCCCTAAAAACAGTGAACGGAGGATAAAATGCCACATTCCAGGAAGCATGTGAGGCGATGGGACTTTTGGAAGATAATGGCCGCTAGGATGCTACAATGGAAGACATCGTGTTGTGCCCGTTATCAGCTAAGCTGAGAGAGCTCTTTGTTATCATGTCGAGCACCTGCGGACTATTGAACTCTATGACACTTCGGAATAAAAACAAAACAACCTCATCCGAAGAAATGACGCACCAGTACCAAGGGAGAGCACAAGCCAGCGATGACATGTACAGGATTACAATTATTGATCCATATAAAAAAGAAACCTAAATTAGTTAAAAACTATGGCGTGCACACACTTTATTCAACATGTTGACGAATTGCGAAATTCTGCATGATCCGCTGAAGTTTTGGAACATCGATGCTGTCGATGACTTCCTCAATGGCTCTTTCAGATCATCAATGGTTTTGGGTTTATTGCCCTTTACCTTGTCTTTAATATAGCTGCACAAAAAGGAGTCGCATGTGCTCATGTCCGGAGAATAAGGCAGCTAGTCGAGGTACATCCCAGTGGCCTCTGGGTATCCAATAGCAAGAATGCGATCCTCAAGGCTCTTCTCGAGGGCATCCAACACTCCTGCTTCGATGGGATCGAGTTCCGTCTTGTCGAAATCGAGATCACTCTGGATGATGTGGATGAAATCATCTTCCAAAACCTTCACGCACCGTTCGGTAGTCACCGTGCCACCAAAGAATGTCGCACCGACTATTCCGTAACTGGACACTGCACACCACACAGTCACCTGTTGAAGGTGAACAGACTTCTCGGTAGCGAAATGCGGATTCTCAGTCCACCAAATGCGCCACTTTTTCTTATTGACGAACCCGTTCAAATGAAAGTGGGCTTCGTCACTAAATGAAACCATACTAATTTCCATCATGCTCTACATCTACATCTACATACATACTCCGCAATCCACCATACGGTGCGTGGTAGAGGGTACCTCGTACGACAACTAGCATCTACTCTTCCCGTTCCACTCCCAAACAAAACGAGGGAAAAATGACTGCCTGTATGCCTCTGTACGAGCCCTAATCTCTCTTATCTTATCTTTGTGATCTTTCCGCGAAATGTAAGTTGGCGGCAGTAACATTGTACTGCAGTCAGCCTCAAATGCTGGTTCTCTAAATTTCCTCAGTAGCGATTCACGAAAAGAACGCCTCCTTTCCTCTAGACTCCCAACCGAGTTCCTGAAGCATTTCCGTAACACTCGCGTGATGATCAAACCTACCAGTAACAAATCTAGCAGTCCGCCTCTGAATTGCTTCTATGTCCTCCTCAATCCGACCTGATGGGGATCCCAAACGCTCGAACAGTACTCAAGAATAGGTCGTATTAGTGTTTTATAAGCGGTCTCCTTTACAGATGAACCACATCTTCCCAAAATTCTACCAATGAACCGAAGACGACTATCCGCCTTCCCCGCAACTGCCATTACATGCTTGTCCCACTTCATATCGCTCTGCAATGTTACGCCCAAATATTTAATCGACGTGCCTTTGTCAAGCGATACACTACTAAAGGAGTGTTCCTATTCATCTGCATTAATTTACATTTATCTATATTTAGAGTTAGCTGCCATTCTTTACACCAATCACAAATCCTCTCCAAGTCATCTTGTATCCTCCTACAGTCACTTAACGACGACACCTTTCCGTACACCACAGCATCATCAGCAAACAGCCGCACATTGCTATCCACCCTATCCAAAAGATCATTTATGTAGATAGAAAACAACAGCGGACCTACCACACTTCCTTGAGGCACCCCTGATGATACCGCCACCTCCGATGAACACTCACCATCGAGGACAACGTACTGGGTTCTATTACTTAAGAAGTCTTCGAACCACTCACATACTTGGGAACCAATTCCATATGCCCGTACCTTAGTTAGGAGTCTGCAGTGAGGCACCGAGTCAAACGCTTTCCGGAAGTCAAGGAATATGGCATCCGTCTGATACCCTTCATCCATGGTTCGCAAGATATCACGTGAAAAAAGGGCGAGTTGCGTTTCGCAGGAGCGATGCTTTCTAAAGCCATGCTGATGCATGGACAGCAACTTCTGTCTGAAGGAAATTCATTAAATTCGAACTGAGAATATGTTCGAGAATCCTGCAACAAACTGATGTTATGGATCTTGGTCTGTAATTTTGAGGATCCTTCCTTCTACCCTTCTTATATACAGGCGTCACCTGCGCTTTTTTCCAGTCGCTCAGGACTTTACGTTGGACAAGAGATTCGCGATAAATGCAAGCTAAGTAAGGAGCCAATGCAGTAGAGTAGTCTTTGTAAAACCGAATTGGAATCCCATCAGGACCTGGCGATTTATTTATTTTCAACCCATTCAGCTGCTTCACAACCCCAGGGATGTCTATCACTATGTCCTCCATAGGGGAATCTGTACGAGACTCAAACGGCGGTATGTTTGTACGATACTCCTGAGTGAAAGATTTATCAAACACTAAATTTAAAATTTCAGCTTTCGTTTTGCTGTCTTCCGTTGCCAGGCCAGACTGATCAGTGAGTGACTGGATGGAAGCCTCCGATCCGCTTATCGATTTTACGTAAGACCATAATTTCCTTGGGTTTTCAGCAAGATCTTTTGCTAAGGTATGACGGTGGTCGTGGTTGAATGCTTCGCGCATCCTCTCTTTTTCCAGCATCACGAATCTCTACTAACTTTTGCTTGTCCTCATTCTCCCGATCTTTCTTGAACCGCGAGTGCAACTGCCTTTGCTTCCTCAGCATTCTCCGAATTGCGCTGTTAAACCACGGTGGGTCTTTTCCGTCCGTAACCCACTTTTTCGGCACATACTTGTCCAATGCGTGATTTACAATATGTATATATATAATTCTTCCACGTCCATCGTACCGGAAGTAAATGAAGTCGATTCATTTACTACGTGGGATGCTAACAACTTCTTATCTGGTCTTTCTAGTAAGAATACTCTCCTAGCCTTCTTGACCGACTTTTTAACTTTCGTAACCATAGTCGTAATGACAACATCATGATCACTAATCCCTGTCTCAACACTGATACCGTCGGTGAGGTCTGGTATGTTCGTGGCTACCAGATCTAAAATATTTCCATTACGCGTTGGCTGTCGATTTAGCTGGTCAAGTCAGTTTTCGGATAATGTGTTCAAAAGTAATTCACACGACGGCTTGTCTGTACCACCTGCAATGAATCCATAGACATCCGAGTCTATACTAGGTAGGTTGAAGTCGCCTCCGACTAATACAGCATGATCCGGGAACTTCTGCGATACAGAATGTAGACTCCCTCTGAATGATTCTAGAACTGTCACGGTGGAACCTTGTGGTCGGTAATAACACCCCACAATTAACTTTATATCCCCTAGCCCTGTTAAACGTGTCCATATAACTTCACAATCACACTCTACTTCGACCTCAGTAGACACAATATTTTTGTCAACTGCAATGTAGACACCACCTCCTATGGTGTCTAATCTGACTTTCCGATACACGTTCCAACCCTCACTAAATATTTCAGAACTTCGCATCTCAGGGGTCAGCCAGGTCTCAGTCCCGAGAATAATTTGCGCGCCACACGCTTCAATTCAGGAACTTTATTCCGAACACTCTGAAAATTTACTGCTAATATCTTGATAGCTGAAGTGTCTTTACACTGAGCGCGTCCTGATTTCCCTGCCTGCACGTCGACTGGTGAGTGTTCATCAGGACACCTCGCACTACTGCCTAGCCTAAAAAAAACCCATGTGCCCGCCAAAAGTACTCTGCTACCCGAGTAGCCATTTCCTTTGTGTAGTGTACCCCTGACCTATCTAGGGGCGTCCTACAATTCCCCACCCAATAGCGCAAGTCTAGAAATCTGCAGCCAAGACCGTCATAGAGTCGACGAAGCCTCTGGTTGAGACCCTCCACTCGGCTCCAAACCAAAGGACCCCGATCCACTCTGGGAACGATGCTGCAAATAGAGAGCTTTGCTTGCACCCCGTGTGAGGGCGGCTCCAACGTGCCGGGTACACTAGAAGGTGCCTCGGCGGCTGTGTCAGCGGACGCAGTAAGCGACATCTGGGGTGTCTCAAGCGACGCGCCAGACCCTACGCCCTCGCTGCACCTCGAGGCAGCAGCCTGAAGGCGGCTGACCGTGGCCAACAGCACGCTCAGCTGCTCGCCAACTGCGGCCAGTTCCTCCTGCGCCCGCACACAACACCCACACACCATATCCATTCTACTGCTAATACCTAACGACTCCGCGAATTTATACTCTACAGCTATCAATAAGCAATATTACTCCTCCCAAATACGAGAATACGCAATGATTTTATGAAATTAAATATGCAAGCGCACATACACTCGGAAAGAAATTAAGAATCAAACTACAAAACAAATATCGTTCAAAATGATTCAAATGGCTCTGATCACTATGGAACTTAACTTCTGAGGTCATCAGTCCCCTAGAACTTAGAACTACTTAAACCTAACTAACCTAAGGACATCACACAAATCCATGCCAGAGGCAGGATTCAAACCTGCGACCGTAGCGGTCGCGCGGTTCCAGACTGTAGCGCCTAGAACCGCTCGCCCCCCCCCCCCCCCCCCTCGGCCGGCGAAATAAATATGAAAGCTAAATATGCGACTCGCTACTGCACTGCTGCTGCACTGATACTTCATCAGCGGCAGCTCCTTCGCCACCCGTGCGGTTTGAACGTCGTTACGCAAACCGTTTAGAAGTTATGACGATTTGATTTCATGTAGTTCAATAACTGTCACCCTTTATTTCAATGAAGCGCTGAGTTTATTGTGGACGAAGTTTTCTCGATGGTGAGAAAACGGCTGTCTGATTGACGCATGCCCACGTCACAAAGACATGACAAGTCGTCCACTGATTTGTCCAGGAAAATTAGTTGCGACGCGGCAGCCTCGGAGGCCCAAATTTCCAAAACTGAGTCCCTACTATTACCAGAGCAGACGCACATTTTCTATGAAATTGTGAGTTGCGTGGAGAACGTAGAAGGGGGTTTTCATTGCTTGGACGCACCGGGGGGAACTAGCAAGATAATCGTGTCGAATTTGCTGCTGACTCAGTTACTCAAGGACAGGAATGTCGTGCTAGCTGTTGATTCCTCTGGGATAGGCTTGACCTTCAGTGGAGGAAGACCAGCCCACTCGGTCAGGCTTCCTCTGAACTTTGGAAGTGAGGAAACGCCCACTTGAAATACAAGCAAGCTCCGCTCTGTTGCAGCACTGAAAATTGATCGCGTGGGATGGGTGCTCGATATCGCACAAGCGCGCGGCAGAGGCGCTCGTCCGAAGCTTGCAAGGCATCCGCGATAACCGAATCGTGATGGGTGGAGTCGTTGTCCTGCTCGCAGGCAACTTGCAACAGACGTTTCCGATCATCGTGTGAGGCACTGCGGCAGACGAAATCAACTCGTGCGTCAGATTCTCGCCACTGTGGCCGCCCATAGAAAGTTTACAGCTGACAACTAATATGAGAGTCCAACTTCACAACGACCAATAGTCTGGGCTCTTTTCTCAATACCTCCTAGAGATCGTCGAGGGCCGCGTTGCAATGGATTCGAAAGGCCTACTAAAACTTGAAAGGCGCTTCTAAGATGTTGTAAACTCGGGAGAAAACCTAATTAATGGGTTTACATGAAAACTTGAGCAACAGGAAGTGGTTATGTCAAAGAGATATCTTGGCGCCTAGGAATGAATCGGTGATAAACGTCAATAAAAAACTATTGCGCAAGTACCAGGTGAGATGACTGCCTACACGTCATTCGATACAGTGATGACAATAAATGACGCAACTTCTCATCCCTTAGAGTTACTAAGCTATTTAGAGCTGTCGGGGCTGCCGTCCGACAAGTTGGAGCCGAAGATAGGCTTGCCTGTCTTATTGATGCGTAACCTGGATGCGCCACGATTTTGCAATGGCACCTGGTTACGCACCACGGACCTAGGATGGCACGTCGTGAAAGCCTCAATCATCATCAGCGGAGCCAAAGGAGAGACTGTACTAACACCAAGAATTCCCGTTATCCCAACAAACTTCCTATTTTGGTTTAAACGATTGCAGCTGCCATGGAAAGTGCCTTTCTCGATCACTGTAAGAGTCAAAAAGACTAACGCTAAAAGTGGCAGGTATTCATCTGGGCACCCCATGTTTCTCGCACGGATAGCTCTACGTTGGCTACTCGCGTTTATCGAGAGCAAGAGGTCTCTACATGGACACGGAAAACAAGAACTCTCGGAACGTTGTTTACGCAGACGCAGTAGATTTCTGGCTCTCCACTTTGCAGCTCGATCACGTACAATTTTTTTCCTTAAGTAAAGGAGTAAATTTTGAGGTACCGGTGTTCTGCCATCGTTTTGCTGGGCCGCAAGCGGTTCGCAGCGCTGTACCTCCAAAAGAACTTTTGTGACGGCGCATAGGCGTGGGTGCTAAGTTAAAGCATTAATGTTTCTCTACAACTGACTGTTTAACCGCAGGTAACACCGCGAACGCAGCTAGTGTTTTTATACACCTAAATTAAAGCGTAGGAGCGAGGCGAACTGGGCGGACGTGTGCTCTTCCGCGTCTGGTGCATAATCTTGATGACACACAACGTAGGAGTGTGGACGCTATAAAACGGCAAATATATCGTCCAAACAAAAATAGGTTGCAAATATAAGAGTCACAAATGAATTTTTTCGGTAAAGGATGAGCGAAAATATGCAGGCTTGTTGACCTGAACATCGGTGAGAGCCATACAACACATCATCCTCAGGCTTCATTGTGCTGATGATGATACATATCAAAAATACTATCAGGTCGTTCTCCGAGGACGCCGCTATCTTCGAGAAAGTATTATCACCGGTGAAAGAAATATAGTAAGGCCTAGTGCATTTCACCAAGTTGTTTGTTAAATAGCAATTCTCATGAAATTTCATTCTATGAAACAAACAGAGAGAAGAAGAAGTACTATTTAATGGAACTGAAGCAACCTTTACGAAGTTTCTCAAATCGTTTGGAAGACTGGGAGTAAACCTACGAAACAATATTGAATGGACTACACACGTGAAATTAAAAGTAGCAAATGTGAGTGAAAGATCTGGAAGAATTTTCGTAATGTATATGCGAGAAGCTAATGCCACTGTTCCCATGTATCGGGTACTTGCTTAATAGATATGACAGCAGTTTCGAACCAATTCAGACAGATTCACTTCAGATTGTAACAGGCTAGTATTGCCGATAACCCGCCTGCATTGGCCGCGAGGTTTGAGGCGCCATGTCACGGATTGCGCGGCCCCTCCCGCCCCAGATTCGAGTCCTCGCTCGGGCTTGGGTGTGTGTGTTGTTCTTAGCATAAGTTAGTTTAAGTAGTGTGTAAGTTTAGGGATCGATGACCTTGGCAGTTCGATCCCTTAGGAATTCACACACATTTAAATATTTATTGCCGATAAGAACGTGCAATAATATTGCTCAAAGCACTTAAATGGAATCGTTGGACTAAATGACATTATTCATGCGAAATTCTCTTAAGCAGCTTTAGAGAACCGGTATTTGTTTTTATTCCGTGGAGAAGTCCTACAACCTTCATCTTATATCTCGCACAGACATCGTGAAAATAATATGTAACAGACATCTGGACACGCCCATATCCATCACATCCGTATGTGACGGATATGGACATTTAATGACTAAAATTGGTACAACATATCTTCTTCTATGCGATGTACGGTAGCGTTAAGCTTATGGAGGGTGGAGAGAGCACAAATACATAAACTGTGCCTCTAACGCCCTGAAACTTCAGCTTTTTGGTTTCATGGATTTCATAAATGGTTCAAATGGCTCTGAGCACTATGGGTCCCCTAGAACTTAGAACTACTTAAACCTAACTAACCTAAGAACATCACACACAACCATGACCGAGGCAGGATTCGAACCTGCGACCATAGCGGGCGCGCTGTTCCAGAACCGCACGGCCACACCGGCCGGCGTGAATTTCAGAAAATTAATTGACTCTACATCAAATAGTTACGTATCTCTCTTTGTTTCCCATTTCTAGCCAACTCTCATTTATTTCTTATCAGATCTACAACTACGTATTTATAAAATTGATCTTACTGACAGGAAGAGACTGCTAATAGTTCAGGTGGGATCTTCTTTTCTCCAACGTGAATTATATTCTCCATAATTGAAATTTCCCTTCCCTGTAAATGCCTAAGGTATGTGCAACGTTACCGAAGTGATCACCAACGTTCCTGTAATTCCTTAAGCGGTATGCTCAGTCACAACAGTAGTCAGTGAAAGCGTACTAAACCTGGGAGTCTTTTATGGACATATAAAGCGAAGCGATCTCACAACATTAGCTGAAGGTAAACATTAGAAAAAATATCCCTCATATCTCGGCAAACCTAAGCGAAAAATTGCAAAGATCTGTCTTCAGGAATATGTATATATACTCTTCGTTAGCACAGATACCGTGAGGGTACAGTTACACTAATAACAGAATAACAGCACACATCAAGACTTGTAGATATTCATTCATCGCACGCTGCCTCCTTGAATGGAAGCGAGCCAAATTTTAATGTACGATACAAAAGTACCCTGTACTTTTGCCACAGAGTTTGCTCAAGTGGTTCAAATGGCTCTGAGCACTAAGCGACTTTACTTCTGAGGTCATCAGTCGCCTAGAACTCTGAACTAATTAAACCTAACTAAACTAAAGACATCACACACATCCATGCCCGAGGCATTTTCGTCATCTTATAAATGGTTCAAATGGCTCTGGGCACTATGGGACTTAACTGCTGAGGTCTTCAGTCCCCTAGAACTCTGAACTACTTAAACCTAACTAACCTAAGGACATCACACACATCCATGCCCGAGGCAAGATTCCAACCTGCGACCGTAGCGGTCACGCGGTTCCAAACTGAAGCGCTTAGAACCGCACGGCCACACCGGCCGGCTAGTCTGGTACAAAAAGGTCATTTAGATCCTCGCCCTTCATTTTTATCTCTTGCGACATCTATATCGATAACTTCATATCATTTCTACTATTAAACTAGATCACTAAGATTTGTTATGAGGATTACTGCCGTCAGCAAATTTTATAAGACGCATACATACGTTCATAAAGCGAAGAAGAAATCACTTCATGTATCCATTAGCCTTCTGAGACATACGTATAAATTTCGCCCTTATAATTTCTTTTGTATGTCAGGTGATCCTGAGGAAATTCAATATTACAGCCTAGAGCACCACTACCAGCCACTTCAGTTCTTCATGTAACCACTATTGCGTTTCAAATGGTAGCTTAACGTGTCTGTGAACGTCACCCAGGAGAAGCGGTATATCTTCGAACATTTTACCTCCCGTGATCCCATTAGCCGTTGTCAACATTCATATACTGTAGGTTACCTGCCAAGGAGTGTAGATTCGTTCAAACACTATAAGCTACCTACCAAGGAGAATGGATTCGTATTCAAGAAAAGCGGTGTTGAAATCTCTCTCCGATAAACAAATAAAGATTTTCCTCTGATTCCCCAGTTCAGTTCAAAAAGATCTGCTGTCTACCTGTCTACCCCTCGTTCCAGCGTTGTCCGACTTTAGACCTTTCTTCCGTTTGAAATGACTTTATCGTCGACATAAAACTGAAAGTGAAACGTTTTGTATTCGCACTTTGTATTTAAAAAGCCTCCTCATCTGTTCAAAGCATTACCATAGTTCCTTTTTTTTATTATTATCACAGCAGATATTTTACCATAAAACGCTGTGACTGATCATTTGTGATAACTGCAGCGAAACCTGTATCTGAAAAATACAAATCCTACATCACAGAAGAAACAAAGAGCAAACTGATACCCTAGCGCAGCATTTGGCTCCTTGTTTGTTCAGAACATAGTGTAAACACAAATTGCACTTTCAGTAATTTTTGTAATCATAATGCAGAAGTATTTGTTTACTAACCAGTTATGATGAATGTTTATTTCAAGCAACAGCCTTCTGATGATTTTTTCACAGCATTGCAAACTTCTAGGGTCATCGAGTAATTTTCCTTCTGGCTCACAGTTCTTTTTAATAACACTAATTTGGGTGTAAGTATGTTCGAGTGTGCGTGTGATAGTGTGTTTGGGGGGGGGGGGGGGGGAAGAGATAGAGAGAGGTGGGCGGGGGAGAGGGGCAAGGAGACCGGGAGTTGTAGACGTATGAATATTTTGATCACCTTCGCACAGTTACGGATAGTTCAGATACTTGGTAAATTCATCCCGAAAGCATTTTAAGATATTCCACATATAATGTAGTTATGTCTGAAATGACCGTATTCCACAATCTTATGAGGTTTTCAGGAACTAAGGAAAACATTCTACGAGTGAGTATATTGAATGTAACAGGATGGCCTTTCCAGTGTTTAAAAAACATTATGAAATGGTTATTTTACCAATTTTACCATCACTGCAGTTTTACAATCTCTTTCATAAGAATTAGTCCAAAATCTTGTAATAACGTCCTTTTCTTGAGGAAGCAATTCATTCACATGGTGAAGTTACGTTTTTAGTGATGTTTTAAGTTATTTCTCTTTTTTAGTCCTACATCTTCACGATATTGTAACTATAATCGAAGTACATGCAAAATAGTTTCTTTGGTCATCATCATCATCAGCAGCAGCGCTGTTATGCACAGTCCATGTCATCAAACCATTATGTAGGATGTCCCATTTGAATCCATACTGGCAGATATCTCTGGAGCGGCACAATTCTTGCAAATAAAGTCTCGAGTAAAAGTTGTAACGATTGGAAGGGGTCATGGAGGGGTTACCTCGAAATGACCTTGACCTCCGTTATAAAGGGCAAACCAAGGTCAAGTTCAGTTTCACAAATGGTAACCCCTATTTTTATTCCACATTCGTATTCTATGTGAAAAAAATATGCATTATTTGTAGAGGACACTTTTTCGAAAAACCAAAAACCAACGGTTTGTCGCCAGGGGACACTTTATTGTAGCTTTCCCAGGTTACCAGTATTTCGAGAACGAAGCGAGATCGGGAAAATTTTCGATGTAACTCTTGTATGGTTTCAGAACTCTGTCCACTGGTGAAATTTTCGTAAGCTTGAAACTGCCCTCAACTTCTTCAATAGGCATTAACCTGAAAGCAAATACCGTCTGCACAGTGGAACCCAATATGCACCACATGGAGAATACTGAATCTGAGACCAGCATTGTGCTTGTGCCGGCACAGCCAGAGAAGAGAAAGGTGGAGCTTTGAGGCTAAATAATAAGTGTCATTGTCGGGGAATTTGAAATAATGACTGGGGGGTTCAGAGAAATTTTACGTTTGGAGAATGAAAATTTCTGGGCTGTGCTCACTTAGAATGATTCTTGACTGGCGTGACTCTCATAAATTTTTCTCTTGTCGACTTAAAAAAATGTTTGTTAAGGGATTTAGAAAATTTCGAACTCGTCAAACTCTGATGCATTTCGCCTCGTCGGACTCAGAACAATCTCGTCCCGCGAGACTGTAATGAGTTCCTGCAAAGTGACATTTTTCCAAATCCGTACAAGCAAAATTATTCTCAGCACATATGTTTGGAGGCCATAAGAGAAAATTTATCTGTTAATAGTAGCTTATCTGTTAATAGTAGCTGGTGCAGTGTAAGACTTTCCCAATCATTACAGAAGTAATGCCCTTTAAAAAATGACGTCGCTGTAACGAAGTCGCAAAACACATGTACAATCAACAGATTAAAGCCCATCTCATACAGAAAGATTTATCTATATATATAAAATTTGGTTCCGTTCTTAACCAATTTTGTCAAGATTTAGAGTAAGGTTCTTTCCAAAATAACTGTACCAAATGGTAATCAATCGGTTTGACTTGTACACGCACGACGTATGGGTTTAGAGATGTGGTTCCCACTTTAGCATTGGCAGGCGCATACCATTACTGATGAGAAGATCTGATCCAATTAAGAAGTGTTTGGGTATTTATTTATCTGTGTTCTATGAGATCTAATATTCGATGTGTTCTAGGAGGTTGAATTTGTTACAAAAGAATACGAGGTATGGAAAATCTGTTTGCCATATTGACACGATTCACCCTGATGGTGCTCCTCCAAGTACATCTGAAGACAATTAAGCTATATGCAATTACAAGTCACTTATTTCGCGAAGGTTTATGACACAAAAATTTTACCATAGGTCATTTCTGCAAGCCATCTGGAGCTGATATACGTTTCTAATATGGATAAAAATTGTAACACTGTAAGATGGTACAGTAAATGAACAAGGAAGTCTTTTCTGAAACTGTATGTATGGAGTGTCGCCACGTATGGGAGTAAAACATGTACGAAAAACAGTTTACACAAGATGAGAATGAAAGATTTTTAATTGTGGCGCTACTGAGACATTACCAATTTAGAACTGAAAGGAAGTGGGGGAGGGGTGATAAAAATCGTAGAGGGAGACAAAGAGATGGATACAGCACGCAGTTTCAGAAGGATGTTGGTTGTAGTAGATATTCGGAGATAAAGAATGCTTGCACAGGATAGAACAGCATGGAGAGCTCCATTACACCAGTCTTCGGAGTGGAGACCACAACAACAACCGAAATTACGCTGACGATTATTGATATTACTTAAGTAACTTCATTACCAGTAACTGTATACAGATAGTACGAACTGAAAACGTATTGTACAAGTCGGTTGCGATTAACCATAATACAGATTGAGTCTGGCAGGAGTGCAGCAATAGATAATCCGTTTATGTGGATAATTCACCTGTAAGACTTGCCACGAACTTTATGATTTGAATTATATTTTTGAGAAAAAATCTATATATGAATTTAAACTGAGGGCACTTTTAAGTGCAAGACCAGGAAGTACAAACAATAACAACATTTTAATTACTATGTGTGTACAGTACAGTAAGGAGAACAGATTTTCAGGTGATTTCGGGACAGACTGTGTTGTAAATTCAATGCACGGAGCTGCCACCTCTAGCAGCAACGTTGGCACTAGACCGGCTGGATACTGAGCTGAGGACAGATACGCTCATGTCATGTCATGTTGCATCAACTGTGTGCTGCAGTTCGTAGAATGTAGATTGTAGTATCTGGCGAGTGGTAGCGTACCATTCTCGCTAAAACCCATTATCAGGTGCTCTCAGTAGTTGAAAGACCTGGAGAATGTGATGGCGAGTGGAGCAATCGAAAGCTGTTGGTAAGGTTAACATGCAGTGTTCGGCCCGCGAGGTGCGATACAGTCAGGGCAGGTGTAAGGTACAAGTGACACAGGCCACGGCATGGGGCACCTTGCTGAGAGTGCCACCAGGCGTGATACAGCTGTAAGATTTCTATGCAGTGATTAATATTCAGTGCGTGTATCGATTAGTAGCGAAAACTGACACGGTTAAAAGTGAACTGGTGAAAAGGAAGGCTCCGATTAATAAGTTGCTTGTGTGGAGAAGTTACCGAACCGGCCCTGGGTACTGAATCGACCGTAACACGACATGAATATATCGCCTGCCGTCGAAATTACCACCAGTGCGAACCAGAGTTGATCGTGTGCCTAATGACACCGCATGTTATATCGATGTGAGGAATGACCATGAAAAATGCAGAGTTGCAACATAGCTTCTACTAGGGGCGTTCACGCACGGACACGTCCATAGCGATACTGTATGTGGAATCGGGACTCGTCTGAAATGACGACGTTGCGTCATTCCTAGAGCCACTGTGAACAAGTCGTGGGCTAGTAGTCAGCATCGCTGCTTCTAGATCGCTGGCGGTGTTGGTCCCCGGTCGGGTCGAAGATTTTCTCCATTCAGTCACAGAGACGAGCAAGTGGCGTCATATATAAAGCCGTAAACCAGGCTGCCGAGCAAGCCGAGACTGGTAACACCAATTGCTGAATCCATTATCCGCGTGCCTCTCTCTGCAGCGTCGTCAAGTGGAGCCGCAATGACGGTCGCCATGCTCACAGTCCGTGGAGCTCCAGACTTCGTCGCACTATTCCTGTGGATACTCGTCTCATTGCAATCAAGCCCATACCGTGATTCAAGAACGAAGTATCTGCCCTCTCCGCCGCTAGATGCAAGGGGTGACTCAGATAGTTCATCACAGTGACTATAGCTGTCCTGAATCCAAAGATTCCTCATTCGTAAGGCCATTGCGAAAAGCAATATCGCATAGCGATAAACAGCAGTCTCGATCAGCCAAGACAGTTTCTTCTTGTAATCCCGACAGCTTCTGGTAGGTATTTCTCCTTCTTTCACGAACAAACAATTGTCGATCTCAATTTCTGAATGACAGACCCACTGCGCAGCCTTTGAAACCCATGTTTGCTTCCTCCATCGCGGCTGAGGACGAGGTACCTCAGCTTACGCCCACACACAACTGCCTACGCCCTCGCTCTGCCAGGGCCACCCGAGCCTCGGCAGCCACTGCCCTCAGGTGCGCCGGAGCTGCTGCCGGCCTCATACATGTTGCTTCCCAACACAACAGTGGCTGCCGCCTCACTCTTATCCGGCTATTGGCCAGTGTCGTCAGCTGAAGATGCTCTGTCTGTTACAAACTGTAACGTAGATTTCAGCCCCTAGCAGCTGCTTTCTGCGGCCGACAAACCACGCAACACTTATTTCCTCTTGGGAATTAAGAAGCCGCTTCTTCGGTATTTAATCTTTTTATTGTCAGATAACAACTTGTTCCTGCACCGAAAACCACATCCTCAGGTGACAAGTACTCGTATTTAACGAGGAGAACACGGTAAGCGCCTTAGCCCGATATCCCAGAAACTTTGCTCAGGGGTCAAAATAAGTCCACACGTGTCTCGGCTTGTCTGTAGGTAATCGACAACTTTTGACAAAACGACGGCCAAATTTTTCGAGTTATTTTCCAAGTACTGTATGTGTATTTTACTGTGCGATATATTCAGACGAAATCATGGCAATATGGTTACCATCGATATTTCTTGATTTTGTTCCCCGTGTTCGAAGCTCGATTATTACTTCTTTTGTTTGTAACGTTCTTTATACAGATTTGCTGTTTTTTTGCCAATGAATATGCAATGCGTAATGTTGGTCTTGCGCAAATTTACTGTGTGACGTTTTATTTAGAAAATGACTTAATCTTCAAATCCAATACGTAATTTTCATAATGAAATCAATCCCTGTGAAATTTCCCCAGTCTCGAGAGCACCGAGTTTTATGGCCCTGTGCAATAAACTGACCGGATCTAATGCTACCATGAGTGAATATTTTCTATGCCTACTATGGTGAGAACAGAAAACCAGCATTACATCCGGTGCGACTCTAGAGCTAAGGAAAATTTATTTGATTCTTTATTTGCACTGGGTATTTTGTCAGTTTATTGCACAGGGCTATAAAACTCGGTGTTCTCGAGACTGGCGCAAGACCAACATTACGCATTGCATATTCATTGGCAGACAAAAACACCAAATCTGTATAAAGAATGTTACAAACATGCTTCTATACATGGAAGAGACCTGTTGGTACTGGAAGGTTTCCGATTGATTATATAATGCTCAGACAGAGTTTTAGGAACCAGATTTCAAATTCTAAGACTTTCCAGAGGCATAGGTGGACTCTCACCACAGTTCAGCGGTTATGGAAAGTAGATTACAATTGAAGAAATTGGAAATAAACAAGGTCGGAAATTATGGAGATGGGACGTGGATGAGTTGAAAGAACCGTTGTTGAGAACTTCAGAGGGACATTATACAACGGGTGACTAGAACAGGTGAAAAAAATACACTAAAAGGTGAATGGATTGCTTTAAGAGATGAACTTCAAAACCAGTGAACTTCTCAACTGTTCTACAGTTCTCTCTTACTGACGTAATTACAAATACTTTGATTGTTATCTGTGCAAACGTCTGACTTCTTTTGGCAAAATAGATTCCAGAATTTAACTTCTGTGTATCAGGATTACAAAACACACGAAATATAACCAATGGAGTATACCTAATCAACCTATACATTAAATCTGACGGAAAATACTTGGTTCCTACAGTCAAGGGTCAGTACTTTAAAACTCAGCGAAATTCACAAATTGCGTTGCTGCAATATTAAAACTAAATATACAAAATTTCATTACCTTACAGATTTGTTCCAGTTGCTTTACCTTTGAGTTACAGTATCATTCATAACTTTATTTTATAAAAAACTGCATTATTCTGCGTCCATAGACCAACAACTAAACGTAAGGATTTACAAACATATTTCACTATGGGAAAGATAGATACGGCCTACAGAATAATTAATGAAGCCTTTGTGTAAAAGAGGAGCAGTTGTACAAATATCAAGAGCTCACATAGTAAACCAGTTCTAAGCAAAGAAGAGAAAGCTGAAAGGTTGAAGGAGTATACAAAAGGGTGTATGCAAGGGAAATGAACTTTGAAGCAATATCATAGAAAGGGAAGTGGACGTAGATGAAGATGAGATGGGAGATAAGATCCTGCGAGAAGAACTTGACAAAGCTTTGAAAGTCGAAATACCCTCAGAGTTCAAGAAAAATGTAATAATTCCAATTCCCGAAGAAAGCAGTTGCTGACAGGTGTGAATATTACTGAACAATCAGTTTAATAAGTCATGGCTGCAGAATACTGGCACGAATTCTCTACAGATGAGTGGAAAAACTGGTAGAAACAGGCCTCGGGGAAGATCAGTTTGGATTCCGGTGAAATGTAGGAATACTCGAGAACAATACTGACCGTACCACTAATCTTAGAAGATAGGTTAAGGAATGGAAAACCTACCTGTATAGCATTTGTGCACTTGGAGAAAGCTTTTGACAATATTAACTGCAATGCTTCTTTGGAATTCTGAAAGTAGCAGGGGTGAAATACAGGGAACAAAAGGCTATTTACAACTTGTACAAAACCCAGATGGCACTTATAAAAATCGACAGATATGAAAGGGAAGTAGTGTTGAGAAGGGAGTGACACTGGGTTGTAGCCTGTCCCTGATGTTATTCAATACGTGTAGTGACCAAGCAGTAAACGAAACCAAATAAAAAGTATAGGAGTAGGAAATAAAGTTCATGGAGAAGAAATAAAAACTTTTGGCGTTTGCCAATGTTATTAAAATTCTGTCAGAGACAGCAAAAGAGGTGGAAGAGCAGTTGAACGGAAATGACAGTGTCTTGAAGGGAAGATATTAAGATGAACGCCAAAGAAAGCAAAACAAGTATAATGGAGTTTAATCGAATTAAATGAGGTCATGCTAAGGGAATTAGATTAGGGAACCAAAAACGCCAAAAACTTAAAATCGTAGATTACTTTTGCTATTTGGGCAGCAAAATAACTGATGATGGCCGATGCCGAGAGGATATAAAATGTAGACTGGCTATGGCAAGAAAAGCATCTCTAAAGAAGAGAAATTTGTTAATATCAAATATAGATTTATGTGTTAGGTAGTCTTTTTTGAAGGTACTTGGCTGAGTGTAGCTATGTGTGGAAGTGAAACGTGGACGATAAACAGTTTAAACAGTAAGAGTCCAGAAGCTTTCAAAATATGATGTTACAGAAGAATATTGAAGGTTAATCTAATTTTTTTTCATTGTAAACGGTTTGTTGAAAGCCTGTGACTGTATAAACATTGGATTTATTTAGAAATAACTTACTGCCACAAGTGATGATTTTCTTTTATTTAGATTCAAACGACGCGTTTCGGGAAATGATACCCATTTTCAAGTGTGGATATCTGTATACTATTCCACTTTATCGTAATGTTTTCGAATTGTGTTAGTTTTTTCTTTGGTGGAATTTACTGCGATCTATAAACAATGCTCAATTTATGATTGATTATAGATTTTCTATGTAGTTGGTGGCGAAATTTGGAAGAACTTGTACTCACAGTTTTCGTGTGGTCCATCTGTGCAGAGTCTTACATAAGTTAAATATCACTCACAACTTTGAGTGCACAATACACATCGAGAATAACTTACATAAACAAACAGTTACAAAGATGTTTTTAGATGTAGTTGACAGAGATAATGTTACACATCCTCCACAGATATGCTTTTGTACGCAAGGTATTTATCTTAACAGTATGAATTTGCTTACTTCCATATTACAATGCTATTGATTTCTGTGCGTTACTATTTTTATTTAAGTACGTTGTCAAATCATTTGGAGAAATTCACCGGTTCTCTTTCAAGTTGTTCGTTTAACATTTTGTCTTAATATTTTTTGTAATCTGTATATATTTCCAGTTCTACAAACGAATCCATTTCATGCTTTTTATGTAGTCGGTGGAGGTCTTTGACAGATTGTTCTACTTTTCGAAATGACCATCCTGTATTGTGTATGTGTGTGTCTGTTGTGTTTGTAGGCTTTAATGCGCTCTGTGTACCTGATACTGAAATTTCGGGCTGTTTGTCCTATGTAGAACATGGAGCATTCCTGTCATATCACTTTGTATATTCCAGAGTCTGAGTATGGGAAATAAATACAGCGAAACACATAGATTTTACTAATGACTATAACGCTTCCATGATTAACTCAGTCCAAAAAACAAACTGAAAGAAGACGCAAACACAATGTGCACCACATAAGAATAAACAGCTTTGTAAAATGAATGTAACCAAACTCATACTGTTAATAGAAATATCTTCTGTAAAAAAGCATATCTGTGGAGGACGTGTAACATTACCTCTGTCAACTACATCTATAAACATCTTCATAACTGTTTGTTTATGTAAGCTATTTTCGATGTGTACCGTGTTCTGAGAACTGTGAGTGATTTTTAACATAGACTCTGCACAAATGGATCATAAGAAAACTGTGATTACATGTTCTTCCAAATTACGTGGGATCATTTATATCAGGTAGCACAGCTGAGATATAAATAAATCACTTGGAACAAAATTTGTTTAACAAGCAAGAAACCTGTGCAGACAAAACTAATTTTTATAGCAGAAATGTAGATGACCCACTACTGTTAGTGAAAGGTGATGCTATAGACATAACAGACATTCTGAATTGCTTCAGTAATCTACACGAGAAAGTTACATTGACAGTGGAACACGAACAAGCAAAAGCAGCAATTACCTGTACTTAAGTTTTACAGGAAACAACAACAAATGCACATTAAAATTTTACAGGAAAAATACAGTGACCTGCACCACAATCTCTGCAACCCTATTTCACCCAGACATCTATAAAAAGGTGGCATGCAGATCAACTAAAATACCTATGAACCAAGAAAACATATGCAAAAAAAAAGTATGGTTAACATGTGAATCAGATTGCAGTTGCTAATGATTATAATGTTTCCATGTTTGACACAGCCCTAAACAAACTGACGAAAGACGCAAACACAAAGTGCACCACAGATGAAAAAGACAAAAACAAATCCAAATCTAGCATCCCATTCCTTGGCAGTACATCGCAGAAGATAGCAAATAGTCTAAGAACTCACAAAAAAACAGTTGCGTTTTCTACATGAAATAAACTGCAACAAAAATTAATACATAATGTAATGTATAATCCTAGCCCATACTCAGACTCTGGAGTATACAAAGTAACGTGCCAGGAATTCTCTATGTTCTACCTAGAACAAAGAGGCCGTAATTTCAATATCAGGTACATAGAGCACATAAAAGCCTACACACACAACAGACCCACAACATCAGCAACAGCTTACACACATACACAATACAGGACAGCCATTTGGAAAAATAGAGCAAAATGTCAGAATACTCCACCGACTACATAAAAGGCGTGAAATGAATTTGTTAGAGGAAGTGAAGGTATGTACACGTTACAGGATATTCGAAGACAAAATGTTAAATGAAAAACTTGGAAGTGAATCGGTTATTTTCTTCAGATGCTTTGACAGTATACTTGAATAAAAGTAGTAACAAGTAGAAATAAAAAAAAAAAAAGAAAACGCTGCCCGAGTAGGCAAGGAAAGCCCAGAGGCATCACTGGATGCGAATCTGGAGGGGAATGTGTCAGCACTCCACTCTCCCGGCCGTATGTCACTTTACATAGAATTAAACACCATTGCTAAGTGAATGTAAGCAAATCCATACTGTTAAGATAAATATCTTCTGTATAAAAGTATATCTGTGGAGGATATGTAACATTATGTCTTCCAACTACATCTAAAAACATCTTTGTATCTGTTTGTTTGTGGAAGTTACTCTCAATATGTACTGTGCACTGGGAGTTGTGAGTGATGTTTAACAAGTGTGTGACTCTGCACAAATGGACCATAAGAAAACTGTGTTACATTCTTCCAAATTTCGCCACTGTTACATGTAAAATTGATAACAATTGCCCAGTTGTTATTTATTCCAGTAAAGGCAGCCACACAAACTCACTCATCAAAAACATTACGATAAACTGAAACAGTACACAGAAATACACACTCGAAAATGGGAATCATTTCCAGAAATGCGTAAAACATAAATAAAAGAAAATCGGCACTGGTAGCAGAAAGTTATTTATAAACAAACCCGTTACTGAAGATTGGACGTGTCGATCACGTAACTAATGTGGAGGTTCTTAATATAATGCAGGAGACAAGGAATCTGAGGCACAACCTCCCAAAAAAGGGATCAGTTGCTAGGACACATTGTGGGACATCAAGCGATAATCAGTTTAATATACGAGGGTTGGGTGGGGGAGGGGATAAAAATCGTAGAGGGAGGACAAGAGATTAATGCAGCAACACAGATTCAGAAAGATGGGGGTTGCAGTAGTTATTCGGAGATGAATGGGGTTCGCATAAGGTACAGTAGAATGGAGAGCTGCATCAAGCCAGTCTTCGGCCTGAAAACCACAACAGAAACAACAGTGGGGGTTTCTGAATCCTCAATCATGCATTAACGTCCATCCGGACACTAATACATCCAAGGTTAGAAATTCCAATTATTTGATGTCTCATTTTATTTTCTGTAAACTTATGGCAATGCTTAGGTATAAACAGAAACACATACTATTTCTGATTCTCGTTTTTTGTAAATAATTTATTCTAGATGTCGCCCACCTCCTCATCACTTACAACATTCACTTTCATGGCTAGGTGTAGAGAATTGAAGAAATCCTCATTTTCATGCAATTGTGGTGGTCTATCTTAAGGAACTCGTGGTGGTAGTCTCATTTTTATGGAAGCAAATTACACATTTCATTATTCATAATTTCAGAGATTTTATCGACATCTTGATCTAATCTTTTTAATATTTTGTCTGAGGGTTACGCTTGATCATTCCGTGCATTGACTATAATATTTTTTGATTCAGTAGACTAATTAGGACTAATTATGATGATGGATTTTCTAAAGCGTATTCAAAGTTAACACAATAGACAACCTTGTGTACATAATGCTTTGAAAGACCTTGGATAATGGATAGTTTCTGAAGCATGATACTTTCCCAAGAAACATGGCAAGTATTCCTTTGTAGCGTGCTGTCCTTTCAACTTGTCTGAAATAAATAAGAGGATTCGAGACGTATCGACCTAATCCAAGTATTCCCTGATTTTTCTGGGTTAAATGGCAATTTGGTATTATTAACATCACACAGTGCTTTATGATTTTTTGTAAGATTTGATACAGTCGGGAGTATGTGTCGCTCATTCTTTCCCATAAACGCTTCTGAAGCCTTTGAGATAAACACCAGAAATCATATAACTAAATATTTTCAGTCAAAAATGACACACTTCTGAACTTGCTAGAATTTAATGAGATGAGGTTTAATATTCTCACGTAGGAGTGAAAGTCCCAATCTGCGAGAGTTTCGTAGACAAATTTTGCTTCCTCTTCTCCATACAACTTAAACAATCGAAATATGATTAAATCTGTTGGTACTAAAAGTAGTTGTATACATACTTTGTATACTTTCAAATTCATTCTTGTGTAAAATCTATACAGCAAGTGCAGGAATACGTAACTTACAAAATTGTTGTATTTCATAATCTTTTCAGCAGGAGCCCACTGGGTCGCTGGTATGGTAGAATTTTAATAATCTAGCCTTTGTTTCTTCCCTCGTTGCAAGAAGTACAATAGAATTTAGTGACCTGTTCTCCAGAATGAAGACTATTTCTATACTAAGTAATGAATGAATTTTTTCATTCCTAATAGATATTTTGAAAACTTATGGTTGTCTTTTTTCTGCATTGTTCCAATTTTAGAGGCCCATAAGCTCCAGTTTCCCTTCTCGTACTAAGCTCAAATTTCACTCGTATTATGTTTAAATTTAACTGATCAAAAATGGAAGGGCAGGCGAGAAAATGTACCAAAAATTTTAAACAATATCATGTAAGTGCCACCGTAATACAGCAGTATTCCGACATGAAAACTACTCGAAAGAAGGTTGTCTCTACCTTTTAGAACTGTGATAATCACAAAACTATTATCTGGCTTGATTAGTGGTCAGACATCAGCTTTGAGAACGAGATTTCACTACAAGTAAATAGGTCGCCCAGAAGTTTTTCCGCCAATTTCACGGTCGTTCACGACTAGTCACTTGTAAATAACGCTGATACAACATGCAGTTATTGTACGTTAGGGATTTTATGCCCCTTCAACGACGAGGCTGTTACAGACAGAGCGTGATACGAGTTACTTAAGAAAACCAACCGATTCTTTTTTCGGAGACTGCCGCATGCGGTATCGATAAATCATGGAGACCTGGGACCGGATAACCGGATCGAACACAATACTATGTTATTTAATGCTGGGTCATCTAAGACGAGTCACACACCAGGCATTCCGGAGTGGAGTCTCTCCTGGAGCTGGCACACGTCACCAAAGCCAGCTGGAGTCACTCAAGTTAAAACTTCACCTCTCTAATGTACCGTTAACTGAAGCGAAATGAATAAAGGTGAAAAGGAAACTTGTACTGGTACCCGCTTTAATATTTCTAAAATTTAAAAAACCTTTCTCACACCGGCCTGATTTAGCTTCACTGATCAGGATAGTAAAAACATGCGTATATTAAGGGAATTTTCATTGACAAAGCAGGCTTATCACATTCATACAGTTCAATACTGTTCTATCCTGATTAAATTAAGCTTAACTTAAATTCCATAAGGCAGTGAAGCAATTTCGAAGTCTCGGTGCGGCGAAAAATTGTCAGTCGATCTCCTGGAAACATTTGTAATAATTATTAACTTTCGGTGATCACATGGGGAAGACCGGAGATCTGCTGGTGAGACCGTGTTAGCCTATTTATTTGAAGTAACTGGCTATCTTGAGCATACAAAACGGCAGATTCGTCCAGTGTAAATCAGACGTTCCCCACTGATCCCGTGCAACACAGCGTAGAAGCAGACACTGTCAATAACAATAATAATCCGTTAAATAATACGCGAACACACTTACTTTAGTTTAGTTCATGTATTAAATTCCTTCTCATACAGAATCTCATCAAGATGGCGACTAGCTCAACAATACATACATATACATCCTTCTTTCACGACTCATCGGCAAGAAGTCCCCCATTCTTTTCATAAGAGAAAACATAGATAGCAGAGAAGCTATTCCATGGAGAAAATGGACGCTCCAAGGAATAATTGGGCTTGAAACTACTTTGCATTGATAATCGGTAAGATCAGAAGAGATATTTCGAGATATGTACTGAGTTATATGATTTATAAAATTTCTGAAAATATCACGGAGAGACCGCTCTATCCCAGGGCAAAATGTAAACTTATATTTTAATACATTTTACAATAAGTTGCAGTTTAACACGAAACTAAATTACACTGAGGTGAGAAAAGTCGAAGGATGCCTCCTAATATCGTGTCGGGCCGGCTTTTTGCCGGTGCAATGCAGCAACTCGACGTGGCATGGAATTGACAAGTCGTCGGAAGTTACCTGCTGAAGTAATGACCATGTTGCTTCCGTAGCCGATCGTAATTACGAAGGTTGCTCCAGAGCTGGATATTGTGCACAAACTGACCTCTCAATTACGTCCCGCAAATGTTCGATTGGATTCATGTCGAACGATCTGGCTAGCCAAATGATTCGCCCGAACTGTCCAAATGTTCTTCAAGTAAATCGCGGACAACTGTGGCCTGGTGACACGGCGCATTGTCATGCACAAAAATTCCATCGCTCTTTGGGAACATGAAGTCCATGAACGGATGCAGATGGTGTCCAAGTAGCCGAACATCCAGAGGACTCATTCCGTCCCATCTTAACACAACCCACACCATTATGAAGCCACCACTGGCTTGCACAATGCCTTATTGACAACTAACGTCCATGGCTTCATGCAGTCTGCGCCACTCGAATCCAATAACAGCTCTTAGCGATTGAACACGTCACAGATTTCCAGTCGTCTAGTGTCCAACCGATACAGTCACGAGCCCAGGCGTGGTGCTGCAGGTAACGTCGTGCTACTAGCAAAGGCACCCTCGTCGGTCGTCTGCAGCCACAGCCCATTAACGCCAAATTTCACAGCATTGTACTCGCGGATACGTTCATCCGATGTCCCGCGTTGATATCTGCGATTATTTCACGCAATGTTTCTTGGGAATCAGCACACTCTTGACACTGTGGATCTAGGAATATTGAATTCCCTAACGTTTTCCTAAACTGAAAGCCCCATGCTCCTAGCTCTAATTACCATTCCGCGTTCATGGTCTTTTAATTCCCGTCGTGCGGCCAAAATGAATTCGGAAACTTTTTCACATGAATCAACCGAGTACAAAGGCCGCCCCCGCCAATACACTGCCGTTCTTTACCTTGTGTACGTGATACCACAGCTCTCTGTATATGTGCATATTTCTACCCACCTCAGGGTATGTTACCCAGTAGAAACGTAGTTACAGTGTATACGCTATAATTTTAAATTATTCTAAGAGGTTTCCTTAGCATGTAATACGTTTAAGAATAAATAATTACTCTTACAGTAAAATATTACGAATTATTCGTCGCATAGAGGAGTAAAACAGTCGCCAAAGAAGTCAAATAAAAAGCTAGACTGCCAAGAGAGCGCTAGAACTCTCTTGGCGCAAGGGCAGAAATCTGTTGACTGCAAAGTTTCTGAGGCAAAAAGGAGGTGTTTTAGACCGTGTGAAGATATATCGCACCTGTGCCGCCCCAGAGACGAAAATGCGCCTCGGTAAATTCCAGGAGCCGTCCACAACGGAAACTTATTTTCCACAAAGCTATCTACTACGTCTACACGGCTGTGTTCAGCTGGTATTTTGGTGGAGAAACGCTATGCCGGCAATAACCGCGCCGGTTCCGCAGCATCATAATTTTATACAATACTTCACTTATTCATTTAGTATGTTCGTATTTTACTTTAGTTGTTTTTCGGATTTTTATCTTCGTAACATAAACGTTTTCTGATCACGCACTAGAATATCTTAGAGGAGTTATAAACTGCTAAGAAATTGAAAAATACGGATATTGTACTCTCCAGGGGACATTTTACAATTATAAGAGAACAGACCTCCCATTTTACTCACAGTTATACAATGCGTATCTCGTCCCGATTAACTTTTACTATTCATGACTAAAATGTCGTTTAACTTGTAGGCGCGACAAATAAATTCGCCCAAATGTGTTCGTCACAACCATAATGAATCGTGAATGTGGTGTACGAAAGAATAGTTCTTAAATAATTTTCTGCATCAGTATGCACTAATAAAATAAATTATTAGTTTTCTTTTCTCTTGTAATTCAGAAATTAATGCATCTATGTGATTACACTGACCAACAGGTGCTGAGTCTAGAACATTATACTTCAACTGAACAAATGGAAAACACAGTGCGAGGTGGAGCACAGGTTGTCACACTGGACTGATTTAGGTTCCCCGTGATTTCCCTAAATCGCTTCACGCAATGGCTGAATGGTTCCTTTGAAACGGCACGGCCGCCTGACTTTCCCGTCCTTCTCTAATCCGATGGGACCGATGCCCTCGCTGTTTGATTCGCTCCCCCAGTTCAACCCACCAACCACACAATCTTCCACTGGTTTGTCCTTTACCTAGCAGTAAAAGGACTGAGATAAAGCACTAATTTGAGAGCCAGTGTCCAGTAAGCCTCTAATTTTACAGCCATAAATCTCTATCGGTATTATGATTTATTTACTTACTTTCACCCCCGTATCCTCTTGTTCTTCCCGCAGTAAGTCTTGACCTACCATTGCGTCTTCCCGTGAAATGGCGTTCATTTCTTTAAATCCGTGCCAGGTGGTTCTTTCTTCTTTCTGATCGCAAATTCTTTCACTATCTTCAGTTGTTGGGTGTTACTAATCATTTCGTCCGGTTGTTCCGTTTTCTTTGGCTCCGTTGTGTCTTCTGGATCTTGCATCGAAATTATTCCTTTTTCACCTTACTATCTTCTAGTGTTTTTCTTTCTTCTTGAGTAACATCTTCTTCATGTTTGATACCTCGTTCCGACAACTTTTCGCACAGAATAATCTCATTTTCTGGCCTTATTGTTTCTATAGGACAGAGGTTTTCAATAAACTTATTTTCTTCTGATTCTGAACCACTTGATCGAATGATATCTTCGTTGTCACTTAAGTCAGCATCTTCAGAATCACTGTCGGGTTCCAACATGACAGCCATTCTTAATTTCATTCATAGTTCATGCACTTTTGAATTCGTTCGATAGTAACGAGTTCCTGTTGTGTATCTTCATTAGCAGTCAGACTATTTTCAGTACGTTTTAATTCGCCTTCTATCGAACTGCCTGCATCATCCTCTATGACATCATCAGCTTGCACGTCTTATACTTTCTAATCTTTGTGGATTTCTATCAGTCGCACAAATTCATTTTTTTATGGTCAGACTTGTGAATGACAGAAACAATTTTTACATATTCGTCGTCATGGAATGACTCTTCAATGACGTGCAAATTTTTATCTTCCAATGCGCGTCCACCCACGGCTTCTTCATTTACCCTAACGTCAGCTACACGCTTCCTTTGCGCGGTGCGTTTGTATTCATTTGCACTGGCAGCTCACGAAATCCGTGCGGCTACATTAAATAAATCTTTCTCGTCAACTTTGTTACTATCCCTAGCCACATTTGCGGTCGTAGTAACACTATCTTTCTTTTTATTTACTGCAACTTGTCTGTCCATTGCCTCTGAACTAGGTATAGCGACTGAATCAACGTCTACTCGCTTACTTACTGCATCAGCTGATTGCGGTCCCAGTTCAGTGACCGGCTCTGTGACGACACTGATAGTCTACTCGGCACAATTGCCCCTCAGCGCACGAAGGGCGCCTGTTGCTAGCCGGCTGTGATTCACGCTCTGTACCATCTTTGGCGGCGGGCCTACTGCCCAGTGTTGCATCCTTATAGTGTAGCGGAGTACCAAAGCTCCTCTGGTTATGTTGACAATTTTTCCTGCGTTTGCGGGCTACTGCGTATTGTTTCCGCATACATCCGACTCATAATGTTCGCGATTATTAGTTTTCCTCCTCTCTATTGGAATAATTTCGCGGTCTATTACGTCTTCAGCGATTGTTAGAGGAAGATCTTTATCTACCTCTTCCTCACTGAACAGTATTAATCTGATTTTGGTTATCATTCTGCTCGCCATTGCTGTTATTTCGATTGTTCCTCCTATTGTAATTCTGGCAGAAACTGATTTTCTCGCCAGTGGTCATCGTCAATTACTTTTTCTAGAAATGAAAAAGAAGTTCTATTTTTACTACGACGTACCAATTGGAATCTTCTGGTAATTTCTTCCAGAGTTCTCATATAATTTCGGAATCACACCTACCGTTCCATAAGTGAGCCAGCTTCCTATAGCATGTCTCACAAAACATTCTAACCATTATATATTCACGCTAAAGACGGTTTTGTGTTTTCTCGGACCAATATCCGTCCAAAAACTTTTGTCTACATTCACCGAAGGTCATTGCTTCAGTGCTTAGGTTAATCGCCCATCTTTTAGCATCTCCTGCTACACCACTAATCACAATGTTTACTTTTTCCTAGTCTCTAAGGTTTTCAGGAAACAACCTTACATAGTTCTTTATAAACTGCACAGAGTAGAACCCATTGTGTTTTCGACAAGGGTCGAATTTTTATTCGCCGTCAAGTAGCTTGTTATTTGCTGTACTGTCTACAATCTATGTACTATTGGACTTGATCTTTCTTTATTTTCTCATGAATACTGGAAGTGATGCTACAACATTTCTCTTCGCAATGTTCTACTTTCTTTCCTTGAATTTTCTCAGCCTCTTCAACAGTTACTCGTATTTGAGACATCTGTTCTTTGTCAACTTTATTCATTTCTTTCTTTACCTGGGAAACCTTTCCCTCAACTTAAGATTTCGCCATGGGTTCGACCTGTTCTTGTATTTTATCCATTTCAGTTTCAAAACCATCATTAATGTCAACGACTTCTGCCTGAATTGTACTAGCAGTATCATCTAATTTTTTACATGTTTCTTGATATTAACGAGTTCCTCAGGTAGGAAACCTATTTTGTTCTTTACTTATTCTAACTCGTGGTTATTATTTTACATTTGTTCACTCAGCTTTTTAGTGAGTACAATCTGCTCCTGACTAATTTTAGATGGGTTTTCGAGTTTTTAGTTTATACTTTAGTGTTTCTGTTTTCTGCTATTAGATGTGTATTCATACTCTGTAGCAATGCATAGGCGTCTATCGAAAGTTGCCTATTTTCCTCAGAGCTAGTTTGTACTCCTTTGTCTTCCTCCTTAATCTGAGATGGGATCGACAGCATAAAAGGTTCATCCCCATGATCCACATCTCCTAACTGTTTTTCTAACAGCACGACTGATTCCTCTGTGTCTTGCTCATTATCACTGTTTACAGGAAAACCCTCCTGTTTTACTTCTCTATACTGCATTTACTTTTCTTTGTCCATTTTCAATAACTGTTTGAACCACATACATTGCTATTTTCACTGCTCTGTCTTCCTCCTAACTGTTATAGCAAATTCGTGACCCCGAAAACTTCGTACTTCTTTCAATGAATCCTACCTATCAGTGGTATGTAAAATAGTACTAAGCTGCTCCTGGACTCTTTAGTATTGTAAAAGGTCCTATCACGAGGTGCCACATATAACACCATACTGCAACAGAAGAAATAGTCCTGCTAATGCAAAAGCCACTATAACACTACCGGATGCTATTATATTAGTACTATTTTCATAATGTTGCACCTGTGAAAGGATGTTTGCTGCGTAAGAAGCTAATGAATGTCCTGTTCATGAGGAACCACGTATAACACTGTTATAAGGGAATTGTGCCTGTAGTATAACGTTACCCTTTTACAGGATTTGATCGTGATGTATGACTAATGGATATTGGAATTAGACTATTATTTCATTTTCAAAGGAGTTTTCTAGCTGTTAGAAAGAGACGCAGTAAAAATTAAATAGTACTGAATCTAGGACCTTTCTGTACCAAGTTCATTAAGTGGTTTGTCTAAAGGATTTACGATCGCCAAACTATCTAGGCAAAAACAATGCTTAGAAAAGATGCAGAAGAAAATTTAACCTACGTTCCTGCTGCTCTCTAATATAACTGCACAAATAAATATAACTTCAAGGATATAGTTCTGAGAAAGTCATAAGATTCTTTTATCCTCTACACCAACACACATATATAGTTTTGATCTAGAAAGACCACGTAGTTTTAATATTATTTCGTGCAAAAAATAAAATAAAGAAGAGAATTTTACCAAGTGAGACTTCCATGTCTGCATTTTATATAACGAAAAAATTAAATATTCAAATATTCTAAGAGCATGAGCGATTTTCTATTCATCACTCTTTGTACTTCGTCATTTAGTATTTATGTGCACTCACACTTCAGTGTTACTGATCCACATTACTGAATTTCATTTATAAATGAAAAAAATTTATATATGCTTTACTTAAAACTCATTTAGTCGTTTTCACTTTAAGAAATTAGTTAACAACAATAGTTTTCAGATATTTATTCATAGATGAAAATTAGTGTTTGTAGATACTGAATAAAACACTTCAAATTTCTTGCACTATCTAGGTGAATGATTAGGAATAAATAACAGGGTGAACAAATTTTACGTTTAACACAATAATTATTCAAAAGAAGTTAATTTCGAATTAATGTTTCACGCTTTTATAATTGTAATTATACTATTCATAACCTATTGGCTGTAGGCGTTAGTTGTGGCGGATGTTAATGGTGGCTACACTGCCCATGGTACGGCATACAAATTTCTTGAAGTGTAGAGTTATTAATTGTTGGAGTCGTTGTAATATCCATAACATAGGCCAAAAACTTGTACCAAACCAGTAACAATTCAGCCGACGTCACAGAGGCTATTGTGCAACAAACACCAAGCAACGCATTGCCTATCCCGTCCGAGAGCTGCCTATTTCACTGTTGCCGACAGACTTGTGTCCTCTCGTTCCGGCTCGCTCTACAGGTAGCGCATCAAAAATCCAAGCCATCTTTTACGCTTCCCACAGTAACTTCCGTAGAGTACAAAGGCAATCCATCTTTACATAACACATACCCTACACATTGTCCCTGTGTGTGTACCATTATATACAAATGACAACTTGCACAAATATATAACATTACACATGCAAACATTTTCATTTCATCAGCCCATGACAAAATATTATTTTGAAAACTATACATTTCACATATTTCCTTACATAAGTTAGATACATATTAGCAAAGCACTATTAACACCACATATATCACATTTTACAAATAGTCTTTGCATATTACAGGTATGTTGCGATAAAATTTCAACACAAAAAAGTTTTTAAAAATTGGGATGGCTGAAGAATACTGTTATGTTAAGTGGTTTCCGGGATAGTATGGGGCTTCACTGGGTACCCTTATATCCGCATTTTATTCAAACGTAATAACAGTCACAGTTCTAGCTGGGCAACCACATTACGTAAATACTCGTATGCAGCAATAAAAGAACGGTCAAGATATTTCAGTGGATCAACCTCTAACACATACACTGATCATAAGAACATTTCCCGTTTTTGATAGAAAAAGCATGTGAAATTACAGGAGAGAGAAGAGTAGAACAGTCTTTAACATACTGCCAGGTGATGTGACGTACTCCTTATTATTACAACTTGCGTTCTAGAGTAGGTTTCAGGAGTGTAAAAAGATAAAAAGACGAAACAGAAATTTTACTTTCCTAATTTAAGTCTTCTTAGTTTTCCTAAATCACTTCCGTCGAGTTCTGAAATGGTTATTTCAATGAGACGTTGGTTATTTCTAACGGTGGTGCGCGCCTTTGTGTGTGTGTGTGTGTGTGTGTGTGTGTGCTCGTGGACTTCTAGCCTTCAAGAAAGTGGTTATTAATACCCTTGCTAAAATAGTCAGAGACGAATGTGGTGAAAACACTTAAAGCAAAAGTGTATAAAATGCAGTTCTATTTGAATTTACAATCGCTCTTTGCTATTTTCACTCACATTCACTTGCTCAGTCATACCGAATCGATAAGAACAAACTTAGTCAATATTAAAATGTACTATTACAATACTGACTGAGCTATAGCGTAAAAAGTTTTGGAAAACTGAGAAAACTATTGACAATTGTTCATTTACAAAAGAAAAGAAACAGCGTGAGCCAGTCAGCCTAATTACACGTTAAACCATTCTTCCTAAAAGCTTAGGAAACAAATCAGTCGCTTAACAAAGTTCTGAAAATTGTGCAACATGCTCCTTATTGTGTACTAACGTAATCAGTTGGTAACTATCCTCTTTTCTCTTGTTTGAATATAAAATAATATCATAAAATACCCTTTCTTCTCTTGTTTGAATGCGGTACTGTCATCTGCACGCCACGAGAATCACACATTACAGGATTTTCCTGCTGGAGCAGCACCGGTCCTGGGCTGTACGACCTTCGAACGGAAACTGTTTGATCGGCCTTTACTCATTTCCCTGATTTTCCTTACGCCAGGAACCCCATCAGAAGCAGAATACTGGGCCGAATCTTTTCATATGACTTTTCTGATGCAGCCCCCCACGAATCCCTCTCATGTGCTAAACGTTTCATCTCAGAGTTGCACTTGCAAACTACATCCATAGTTACGTGCTGGATGTATCCCAAAATCTGTCTTCCACTATAGTTTCTACTTTCTACAGCTCCCTCTGCTACCATGGAAGTTATTCCGTGAGATCTTAACAAATGTGTCCCTTTTTCTTGTCAGTTTTTCCATTTACTCCATTCGTCGTCGATTCTGCAGTGGACCACCTCATTCCTTATCTTAGCAGTCCACCAAGTTTCAACATTCTTCTGTACCACCACATTTCAAATTCTTCTATTCTCTTCTGTCCTCGTCCTTACACAGTGCGTATCTCATTGTCGTAGAATGCTACGCTTCAAACGTATATCATCAGATATTTCTTACTCGAATTAGGACCTATGTTTGGTACTAATAGACTTCTCTTGCCCAGGAATTTCTTTTTGCCAGTGATAGTCTGCTTTTTATGTCCTACTTTCTCCGTTCGTCTTGGGTTATTTTGTTCCCTATATAGCCGAATGCCTTAACGTCATCTACTTCTTGAGCAATAATTCCGATGTTAAGTTTCTCGCTGTTCCCATTTCTGAAGCTTCTTATTACTTTTGCGTTTCTTATCTTTACTCGCAGTTCATATTCTGTACTCATTAGACTGTTCATTCTACCCATTGCACTCTTAATGTTACCGTCCTTGCTATTAATTTCTCCGAAGGTTCTTTTGACTTTTCTATATGTAGAGCCAGTTTTTCCGACAATCATTTCTTTTTCGATTTCTTTATATTTTTCATGTAGCCATTTCGCATTAGCTTCGCTTCCTATTTATTTCATTCTTTAGTTATTTGTACGAGGGTCATTCATTAATTAGAAAGACACTTTGGTCTGGAGAAAAAAACGTTTATTTTTATAAGACAATCCTTTTTCTTCTTTTCAACTTAATCCCCTTGAACATTTATGCACTCGTTCCAACGAGCTACGAACTTTTTTATTCTGGCGGCAAAGAGCTCTTTATCTTGATGTTTTCCCATAAACTTTTTCACGTCCTCGTTGTCCTGGAACCCCTCACCACGTAAAGTACTTCACTGCACTAAACAAATGGAAATCACTAGGTGCTAAATCAGGACTGTAAGGGGGATGAGGGAGTACTTCCCAGCCCATTTTGTCGATTGTTTCACGGGTTGGTTGAGCATTATGAGGATGTGCGTTGTCTTACTGGAGAATCACACTTCTCCTCTGAGATCCACGACGTCTCTCTCTCATGGCTGGCTTCACCTTGTTTAAAAGCAAATATGAGTAGTACTGGCAGTTCATTGCACGCTGCTCGTCGAGATAATCACAAAAAACTGGACCATTAGCATCCCGAAACACCGTCAACATGATTTTTTCTGCTTCATTGCATGGGTTCTTGAGAGGTGAGTTGGTGTACTTCCACTCCATGCTTTGTCTTTTTCATTCTGTTTCATAATAGTGAACCCTAGTTTCATTACAAGTTAAAATTTTGTTGAGGAAGTGTTCACCTTCTCTTTGATAATGTTCGTATAACTCCTTGCACACTCTCAACTTTGTTTCCTCGTGTATCCGCGTCAACTCCTTTGGTATTCACCTTACATATGTTTTGCAGTACTTCAGCTTGTTACAGATGATGTTATGAACTGTACCAGTACTAACACGTACCTTATCAACTATATTTCCACAGTCACATGGCGGTCGACATGGATGATGTTATCAATTCGACTTTCCAAGTGCGGGAGTTGAAACTGCAATTGATCGACCAGAACGGTGTTCGTCAGTCACTGAGTCGCGACCATTTTTGAACTACTCTACCCAATTGTAAAAATTTGCACAATGCACACAACCTTCACCGTAAAATTTAGACATTCTACAGTATATATTCACTAGTTTCTCGCCTTCAGCAAGAAAAAACGAATAACAGATCGGTGTCCCACTAATATGGATGTTTCAGGCGGACTCACCATCTTGAAATGTATTTTTCAGGTTATAACCAAAACAATGCCGATACATCAGCTGATCAGGTATTATCCCAGTGAAGCCAACTTAAAGCCATAAAAGTGCCAAGCTTGCCCAACTAACAGTTTTCCCCCCAGACCATTTGTCTGTTTATTTATTGACTGACCCTCCTGAATTTCGCCGAATATTTTTCTTCTTCCTTCTTTCGTCTGTCAGCTGAAGTTTTTCTTCTGTTACGCATCGTATCTTCACAGATACTTTTCTCGTATCTGGGTTTCTCTCTCCAACTTCTGTGTTTGCCCTTTTTAGAGATGTCCATTCCTCTTCAACTGAAATGCCTACTGAGCTATTCATCACTGCAGTATCTATAGCCTCATGGAACTTTAAGCATATCTCCTAATTTCTAAATACTCATGTATTCCGCTTGTTTGAAATTTATTCTTCCTGACTAGTTTCTTGAACTTGAGCCTACTCTCCATCTTTACCAATTTGTGATATAGTCTATAACTGAATGTTGGGCTCCATAAGGTTCCCTTTCTGTGCAGCAACCGTGGAATATAAAATTGTAAAGAATGTAGCAACCAGTCGCGGAAACATAATTGATTTATCTTGTTGCAAATCGATTTCGACTGATATCAGTCATCACCGGTAAATTTTCTAACCGATTCATGCCATAATTACTTCAATTTATGGCTTGCATTGGTTATAAAGATGCACTGGTGATGACTGATATCAGTCGAAATCGATTTGCAACAAGGTAAATAAACTATGTTTCCGCGACTGGTTGCTACATTCTTTATAACTTTCTAGTCTATATCTGTCCTGGGGTACGTCTTACAATCCAATATTTGATTTCGAAATCTGCGCCTGATAATGATGTAATGTAAGTTAAATCTTCCTGTATGTCCCGGCCTTCCCCAAGTATTCCTCGTTTTCTGGTGATTCTTGAATAGTGTTCACTATTACTAGCTGTAATTTATACGGAAGTCAGTTAGTGTATCAAGCTCATATTCTCCATAACTCTTTTATCTACTCCCTCTCGTACAACCGTACTGTAATTCCCCATCTCTATTAAATTTTCATCTTTCTTTATGTACCGAATTACGCATTCAGTATCCTCATATACACTCCTGGAAATGGAAAAAAGAACACATTGACACCGGTGTGTCAGAACCACCATACTTGCTCCGGACACTGCCAGAGGGCTGTACAAGCAATGATCACACGCACGGCACAGCGGACACACCAGGAACCGCGGTGTTGGCCGTCGAATGGCGCTAGCTGCGCAGCATTTGTGCACCGCCGCCGTCAGTGTCAGACAGTTTGCCGTGGCATACGGAGCTCCATCGCAGTCTTTAACACTGGTAGCATGCCGCGACAGCGTGGACGTGAACCGTATGTGCAGTTGACGGACTTTGAGCGAGGGCGTATAGTGGGCATGCGGGAGGCCGGGTGGACGTACCGCCGAATTGCTCAACACGTGGGGCGTGAGGTCTCCACAGTACATCGATGTTGTCGCCAGTGGTCGGCGGAAGGTGCACGTGCCCGTCGACCTGGGACCGGACCGCAGCGACGCACGGATGCACGCCAAGACCGTAGGATCCTACGCAGTGCCGTAGGGGACCGCACCGCCACTTCCCAGCAAATTAGGGACGCTGTTGCTCCTGGGGTATCGGCGAGGACCATTCACAACCGTCTCCATGAAGCTGGGCTACGGTCCCGCACACCGTTAGGCCGTCTTCCGATCACGCCCCAACATCGTGCAGCCCGCCTCCAGTGGTGTCGCGACAGGCGTGAATGGAGGGACGAATGAAGACGTGTCGTCTTCAGCGATGAGAGTCGCTTCTGCCTTGGTGCCAATGATGGTCGTATGCGTGTTTGGCGCCGTGCAGGTGAGCGCCACAATCAGGACTGCATACGACCGAGGCACACAGGGCCAACACCCAGCATCATGGTGTGGGGAGCGATCTCCTACACTGGCCGTACACCACTGGTGATCGTCGAGGGGACGCTGAATAGTGCACGGTACATCCAAACCGTCATCGAACCCATCGCTCTACCATTCCTAGACCGGCAAGGGAACTTGCTGTTCCAACAGGACAATGCACGTCCGCATGTATCCCGTGCCACCCAACGTGCTCTAGAAGGTGTCAGTCAACTACCCTGGCCAGCAAGATCTCCGGATCTGTCCCCCATTGAACATGTTTGGGACTGGATGAAGCGTCGTCTCACGCGGTCTGCACGTCCAGCACGAACGCTGGTCCAACTGAGGCGCCAGGTGGAAATGGCATGGCAAGCCGTTCCACAGGACTACATCCAGCATCTCTACGATCGTCTCCATGGGAGAATAGCAGCCTGCATTGCTGCGAAAGGTGGATATACACTGTACTAGTGCCGACATTGTGCATGCTCTGTTGCCTGTGTCTATGTGCCTGTGGATCTGTCAGTGTGATCGTGTGATGTATCTGACCCCAGGAATGTGTCAATAAAGTTGCCCCTTCCTGGGACAATGAATTCACGGTGTTCTTATTTCAGTTTCCAGGAGTGTATTTTCTCTTTCTCTTTATCCTGTACTTGTGACGTCGGCATTTATAAGTGACGCATTGCTGACGGTGTGTATTTGTTGTCGATTCTGATGAAAACAATCCTGTCACTGAACTGTTCACACTAGCTCATTCATTATCTGTCCTACCTTCCTATTCATAACGAAACCTATTCCATTGATTCCATTTTCTGCTGCTGCTGACAGTACGCTATACTCATCTGACTAAAAACCTGTGTTTTCTTTCACTTACTGACTATATCTAGACTGAGTGTTGGCTTTTCCCTTTTCATATTTTCTAGCTTCCACGTCCGACTTCTATAATTTTATACTTTCGTTGGTTATTCATTCTTTTTCTCATGATCACCTCCCCCATAGCAGTCCCTTCCCGGAGATCCGAATGGGGGACAAGTCCTGATTCTTTCGCCTATGGAGGGATCATCATGGCAGTTCTTCATTTACTGGCGGCATTTCCTGTAGTTTACGTGTTTTATGGTAATGGTTTTCATTGCCTTCTGCAGCCTCACGTCGTTTATCATTACTGACTTTTTCCCCTTTTATGAACAGTGTCCCTCCTCAAGGGCAAGAGAGTTCTCTGAACCTCTGTCCCTTCCTCCGCCCTATTTTACAAGGCCGTTGGCACTGTGAGGGTGACCTTGTGTACCGAAAGTCTTCGGCCGTCATTGCTGATGAGTCTTTTTTTTTTTTTTTTTTCAAAATTGAAGCAGTGGCAGTGTTCGAACGCGGGCCCAAGGTCGTTTTGGTTACTAATCTATGACGCTACACCACGGGTGCTTCAAAAGAGAAAAATACGGGAAGTAACGAGCAAAATGTCTCACATGCGTATGTTGATGGGACATTTATTCGTTCATTTCCCGCTTTTAGTTGTGACCGTATCTGTAGCAATAAATTAGGAACTTTGCTAGTACTGCCTATTTCGCAAAGGACGTAAATTAATATACTTGGCTGTGTGGAGAGACGTGGACATCATCGGCCTGAGATATCAAGTGATTACAGTTACCGATGTTGGTACTGGTTCAAGCGTTTTGCAAAGTACGTTTGGCTTTGGTGTGACGCCTGCTGGGGAACGAGGCGCCACGTGATTGGGCTGATCTGAACAGGACTACCCGGGCAAGTTTTCGCTTCTTCATTGAGTGTGACTTCTGGAATCCAGGGTTTTTAGAATGTTGAGGCTAGTTAGATTATGAAATCTCTGTTCTGTTTATGTAAATAATAATAAAAATATAAATAATAATAATTTAAATAATAATAATATTTGAATAATCACCATGTGAATACAGCCGTTATTCCACGGCTGATGCCGCTTGGTGCTTCCCATATTGAGCTTCCCCCGATTATATTAGTTTCCTTCTTGCAGTCCTCTGGCATGCCGGCCGGGGTGGCCGAGCGGTTCTACGCACTTCAGTTTGGAACCGCGTGACCGCTGAGCGACCGCTGCTTTCTTGTATTCGCTGTGATCCACTGTGACACTTTCTCTTGCCATCGGCTATCGTCCATCCTTTCTAGATGTCCTTATCATTTCAGACGTTTCGTCTTTATGGTGTCAGTTACTGATTTATCGAAACCAATAACCTGTCCTATGTATTCGGTACACAGTTAAGCTTGGAGTTGCCACAAATTCGCCTCAAAAAGTTTCTTTCTTACACAAGCAAATTGTTTCTCTGTGCTTGTTTACTTCCCATGTTTCTGCTCCGTACGTGGCGACGTTCTCAACAACTGAAGGACGTACCACCTGTTTGGTCCTTTTTGTTTGATTTTTTATTTCAAACTATCGATTTCAGATATGGTACGGTCCTCTTGCAGTGCCCTGTTTTAATCTTTATGTCATTTTCACTTTTTCCGTTTTATGAATCCATAACCACCACATACTTACGAGTACATCCCCTGATGTCACGTGCTCAACCTCCAGTGGTGCACAACATTTTTTTTTTTTTTTAAAGAGTCAGTGGTAGTATGACTTACTAACATTTGCCGCTCAATTCGCAGAATGGGACATCCAAAAGCGTTCAGAGTAAAGACACTTAGAGTGAAAATATTTTATCAGAAATTTGTCGAAGTATTCCTAACAAAGTTCCCAAATTCACTGCCATGCAGGAGGAATTATCACGCTGCGATTATTCTTGGGACCGAGGGGCAGAGAGATGGCTAAAACCCGAAGTAGAAATCTTAGAGTTATTTAGCGACTCATGGAATGTTTATCGCAAGGACAGATAGGAGGGGAAGTTTTCACTGCAGGTGCCAAAAATATTGTCTCTATTGAGGTTGAAATTGATTGTGGCAGTGAAGTTATCTAGTCACTTATTAACAGATCTTGGTGAGACGAATTTATTTGTTATGTGTTTTTACCGGCCATCCGATTCCACTCTCACAGATCTTGAGTCATTCAAAGCCAGTCTACGGTTAGTAGTGCGTAGATACCAACGTCAAATAATATTAATTGGAGGACTTTAACCTATATAGTGTAGAGTGGGACATCTATGGATTCACTGCAGCCTGCAAAGAGCTTTTGATCACATTTTTCAGCCTCGGCACCCCATACGCAATGGATATATCTTAGGCGTCGTAGCTAACAACAGGCCTTATCTTACTGATAGCATCATTATAAAGACGGGCATTAGTGATCATGATCTCATCATTACGACTATGGTTACGGAAGTTTATAAGTCAGTCAAGAAGGCTAGGAGAATGCTTCTGTTAGAAAGGGCAGATAAGCACTTGTTAACATCTCACTTAGACAATGGCCGGCCGGTGTGGCCGTGCGGTTACAGGCGCTTCAGTCTGGAACCGCGTGACCGCTACGGTCGCAGGTTCGAATCCTGCCTCGGGCATGGATGTGTGTGATGTCCTTAGGTTAGTTAGGTTTAATTAGTTCTCAGTTCTAGGCGACTGATGACCTCAGAAGTTAAGTCGCATAGTGCTCAGAGCCATTTGAACCAACTTAGACAATGAATCACAATCATTTAGTTCCAGTGAGATGGACAACGAGGAATAATGGACAAAAGTTTAAAGAGACTGTAAATCGTGCTCTGGACAAGTATGTCCCTAGTAAGTGGATTAAGGGTGGAAAAGACCCACCGGGGTTTATCAGAAAATGCTGAAGGAAGCAAAGGCTGAGGCCGTCTCGGTTCAAAAAAGAACGCGCAAATGACAACAGGCGAAGGTTAGTAGAGATTCTAACGTCTGTGAAAAGACAAATGAGGGAATCATACAACAACTACCACAATCATAACGTATCATAAGATCTTTGTGAGAACCCGAGAAAATTATGACCCTATGAAAAACCGCTAAGTGGGTCCGAGGTTTCCATCCAGTCACTCACTGACCAGTCAGGTGTGGCAGTTGAAGTCAGCAAAACGAAAGCCGAAGGTTTAAACGCCGCGTTTAAGAGATGATTCACGCTGAAGACCCGTGCAAACATACCATTGTTTGACCATCGACCAGTCCCGAATGGGTGATATAGTAACAAGCATCCCTGACGTAGAGAAACAGCTGAAACAGTTGAAAACAAATGAGTCGTCCTGTTCGGACTGAATCCCACACCGATTGGACAAAGAGTACTCAACGGCACTGGCCTCTTACTTAGCTCGCGCTTATCGCGGAACTCTCGCCAAGCCCCAAACGACTTGAAAAAAAAAGCACTGGTGATTGCTATATATAAGAACGATGAAAGATTAGGCCTGCAAAATTATAGACCAATATCCTTAACATATTTGTTTGTCGCGGAATTCTAGAGAATATTCGGAGTCCGAATACAATAAATTTCCTGGAGACCGAAAACCTTCTGCCCACCAACGCAGTGAAACCGAGCTTGCCCTTTTCTCACATGATATACTGCGCACTATGGATGAAAGACAACAGGCAGATGCCATATTCCTCAATTTCCGAAAAGCATTTGGCACGGTAAACCACTGAAAACTATAAACGAAGGTACGAGCATACGGAATAGATTCCTAGATATGTGAGTGACTGAGAGACTTCTTAAGTAATAGAACACAGCATGTTATCGTCAACGGCGAGTGTTCGTCAGAGAAAAGGGTATAGTCAGGAGTGCTCCAGGAGAGTGTGATAGGACAACTATTACTTTATACACATGAAATGTATTCGCAGCTGCGAATATGGATAACCGTCAGCTGTATAATGGAATGATGACAATGAAAATTTTTGCCGTTCCGGGACTCGAACACGTTTCTCCTGCTTATCGCGAGCGGTCGCCTTACTATTAGGCTATCCCAGCAAGACCCACTCCCAGAGTGAAAGTTCCACATGTCGTCAACCGTGTGTCTACAATTTGTACCGTGCATCCACTATGTACAATCCCGTACAGGGGAGACACTTTACCTGAAAGTTGCATGTCACATAAATAGAGGTTTAGTCGTTTCTCCTAGCTTTATTTACGAGTGGAACAGGAACGGAAACGACTACTTGTGGTGCAGAGTATCCTCAGAAACGAACTGTGCGGTGGCATGTGGTGTATATTTGTAAATTAGACATCAAATTTTTATGTTTTCTGTTGTTTTAAATGGCACAGGAAATTTTCGGTTTCCTTAAAGTCTATTGCAGTAATCGAAATGCGCTCGTTGCCAAGTGCAGCTTAACCTTTAATATATATTAGCGGGACCAATTCGTCAGCCATGTGTATTTGTTTTTCTTTTTTAAAAAAAACCTTGTAGAACAGTTAATTATTGCAGTAGTGCCGTGTGTGGTTTTTACTCAGGATCTTTACACGTTTTGATACATATAATACAGACAGTTTTATTTTCTCACCAAGATTAAATTTTCATTCACAGGCTAAGATCTGTGCTTTAATTGTGCAATACAATAATAGATTTATGTGAGTTTTTTTGCTCAAAATCCTTGCGTGTCTTGATAAATAATTTTATTTCAGGGAATGTATCGCATTTCTGAGGGATCTATGTTCTCTCCGTGTAAAACCTTGTGCTATCATAGTGTCTGACCATGTTGTGTTTACAATTAGTATTTCGTGCATTACAGTGATATAATTGCATATTAAGAAAATGTGCAGTTTAAGTGATACAGTGCATTTATGTTCTCCTCCATCGCATAACTTTTGTGCTAAAATGTCGGAAAATGTTGTACTAATGGATAAACTTGCTACCACAGGATCTGTCCACGATCAGCAGTAACAAAAATAAAAGTATGTAAGCTGGTCTATAACGTTATTTATATTGTCTTGATGCATTACATTTCTTCCCAGCAGAACTTGGGCTTAATCAGGTTCGCTTTTGAGCATAGCCTCATTCAGGCCTAAGATTAAATGACAGCTGCCAGTTATTTTAGCAGAGCACCTGTGTTTTGTACATTTACAGAACAATTTAGATTCCGAAATAGCATCGGAGCATTTACTTTAAGAGTCGACAGTAAATTTCTAGGCGTCGTCTCGTAGTCGAGACAGCATTTTAAGTAAAATGTGATTTATAGAACAGTTGTACACACATTTCAGATGTGGTTACTTTGTGTATTTTTGTTAAATACCACTTTGTGTTTGCATTACTTGTTGCATAGTCTCCTTTAGTCCTAGTAGGGACTGTAAAATATTACTGCATTGTTCTATACATCTATGCGTTAAGTGTAAGTTACACAATAACTGCACTCATGCAATTGCTAAGATGTTAACATGCTGTCGTATTTTGACAAATAACACATCCGTTTTTGGCGTGATAATAACATTGACACAAGCACTGTGTGTGCTGGCTTAGTTTTGCGGACATTTTTTATTCTAAAATACTGGAAATTATGAACGTCCCCCATTTTTTAAGGAAGAGTAGCAGTGACATAAGAATAGCGCGCGCGCGCGCGCGCGCGTGCGTGTGTGTGTGTGTGTGTGTGTGTGTGTGTGTGTGTATGAGTGTGTGAGGATGGATTGGTGGGTGGGTGGGTGGGTGGGTGGATGGGAGCGCATGGGAGCACTTATGTTTCTTTAGACATTCTGGACGTGGAAACACCGTAAGCCAAATCAGTATTTTCAATATCTTTACATTTTTCAACATGACGCCAATTCACACTAAGTTTGGCTCCAGATTCTTTTGAATATAGAACCACAGCCCTGTTTGCATCTTTACGTATTTCTGATGCTGTGTGCGCACATTTGAGTTGAAATTTGTTGACGAACTAGAAGTTTCGTTGACGTGGTAGTATTTTTGACGAAAAACTGTGTATCAGTTTGCTGCTGGTACAGCATCTCGCCCTCTTACATTCATGACGACGTCATTGAAAGGGAGTGTGTATTGTGACTCATGTGTAGGATAGTGACTGCGCAAGAGTCGCCACTAATGTAAACGAAAGGTGCCAAAGTAACTACAGACATACTACTCATTCTGAAGTTTTGGCCCTCAAATTCGCGTGATATGACCCCAATTAAACACACCTGCGACTACGTAGGGCAGTAGACTGACGCCCGCACACCACCAGCCTGTAACATACAGGAATTGTGTGATACGCTCAACGCTAACCCCGTGCACTTTTAATTTATTTTGGCCTTCTACACCCATCTCTCGTAGTCAGGTATATTCACACGGGTAACATTCGGCAATCTGTGAGACAATGGGATGATTTATGTACCACACAAGGTAACTGGTCCAAGAAAGTAATGGACAAGAAATCTATGTCTAGCATGCGGTGGATAACTACAATAGGCATTTACTTATTAGTCAACTGGCATACGGAAAGTAGGGAAAATAACGTCATAAGAAGTACAGTACCCTCTGATATTTTATTAATTTAACTCGCACACGGCCCAGATTCCTTTTAGTACATGGTATATGAAGGTTCATATTCAGTTGTATTCCATGGGAGCTTTAGACTGACTGGACGGGGAAGCGGTTACGTAATGCTGCGTTACGATCAGTCATGTCGAAATCTACAATTCACGAAATTAATTTATTCACAGACACCAATTCGGAAACGTTTGTAGGGCATAATTCCACGCAAGAATTTATTAGAAAAATGTAACATATCGTCAAATAATGACCCCTTCACGAATAATTACTAATAAATGCTAAAATAGTGAAACACTTTTCGCTGTGTGAGACTCGAAGGATCAAAATAAGAACCAGAAGTGTAGCATGTTCGAGTCATTTATATGCTAATGCATTCAGGATATCAAACATTATAATTTGGTTGGCTAAATACTCACCAGGACCTAGAGTGCGCTGGAGAGTGCCAGGGGTGCTCCTATGTGGGCTAATGGACGCAAAATTATAAAAATCATTAACTGCCAGAAATGTTCCACAAATATATGTAACAACTTACAGTGGAATAAGTTCAAGAGTGTGTTCGTGTTGTATTGCAGTAATATTCATATCCGCAACATGCAGCTGTGTGATGGCCTAAGCCTTGTCTCTCTTTCATAAATCAAGAAACTGCAAAATAGATAATGGATACACACGTTTGTGTGTACTCATTAAAATCGGGGGATTGAGAGCTACCGTTTAGGATACGCACGATCTGATAATGTTGGAATGAAAGGTACGTGATTGACTAATAGCCAGACTTCAGTCTATCATTCACAAAAAAAACGCACTAAAAATAGAAACAATCCAACAGATAAAATATAGTAAGCAAGTAGCACGAATATGGAAATACACTACAGGTGAATCATTCATTTTAAGGTTCAATTATCATCCCAAGATTGCAAGCTGAATATTTATCCTCAAAGCAAGATTCATGCAACTGCATTTAATACGTAAATACATCCTACAAAAATTTAGAGTAAATAAGAATCGTGAAACCGTCGCATTATCTCCACAATGAACAGTAGAAAATTAACTGCAAACTCAAACCGTATTAATCCAAGCGAATGTTTTTCCGCGGTGGTAGAGAAGTGCTCGCAGAAGCGCGCCCGCAACTTACCAAATCCTGCCACACGGTGTGACGGACTCCCTTGTTTGGAGGCATGTTTTCCCCACCTAAGGATGGTGGTGGTGGTCGTGGTGGTGCTGATGGTGGGAGTGGGACGGTGGGGGGAAGAATCATTGCCATAAAGACATCTCCTTCTCTCGGAATAGGACAACTGCTCTCTATTACTGATCAGCGTCTCTGGTTTTACCACATTTCTACAAGTACATTGTTCCTAAGAAGCTACAGTTCTACGAAAGACTCTGGGTACACTCTAGTGATATCAAATCGGTTGCATCTCTCCATCTACATACACACACACGCGCGCGCGCAGAAAGAAAATGGATTGTGTGGAGGCTATGTACTGATGTGGTAACAAAAGTACAAATAAGGAAAGTAGCGAAAGTACAAATAAGGAATGTGCCACCTGTCAACATGCCAAGGCATAATGCTGCTCTTAACATTAATAAAATCGGTCTTATTCACTCCGTTCACTGTGTGTAGAACTACAATGAGATGACAAAAGCAATGGGATAGCACTAAGCAAATATACAGATGGTGGTAGTATTGCGTACATGTGGTATAAAAAAGCAGTGCATTTGTAGAGCTGTAATTCCTACTCAAGTGTTTCATGTGAAAAGATTTCCGCCGTGATGATTGGTACACGGCGCGAATTGACAGACTTTGAATGCGGAATGGTAGCTGGAGCTAGACACAAGGGACATTTCATTCCGGAAATCGTTAGGGCTTTCAGTGTACCAGGAGTCATACTGTCGAGAGGGTACCGCCAGTACCACATTTCTGGCATTATCTTTCACCACTTACAAGGTAGTGGCCGATGGCATTCACTTAACAACGAGAACAGCGGCCTTTGCGGGGAGTTGGCAGCGCTAGCAGACAAACAACAATGCGTGAAATGACTGCATAAAACAATATGGGATGAAGGACGAAAATATGCTTTAGGACAGTGCGGTGAAATTTGGCGTTAATGGGATGTAGCAGCAGACGACCGACGCGAGTGCCTTTGCTAATAGTACGACATAGCCTGCATCGCCTGTTTGGGCTCTTGCACCTTTCTGTTGGACCCTACACGACTTGAATATAGTGGCCTGGTCAGATAAGCCCGATTTCACTTGGTAAGAGTTTATGGTAGGGTTCCAGTGTGGTTCAGACCACGCGAAGCCATAGATCCAAGTTTTTAACAAGGCACTGTGGGAGCTGGTGTTGGCTCCATAATGGTGTGGTCTGTGTTTGCATGGAATCAGCTGGGTCCTCTGATTGAACTGACCGGATCATTGATTGGAAATGATTATGTTTAGTTACTTGGAGACCTTTTGCAGCTATTCATGAATTTCATGTTTCCAAAAACCGGTGGAATTTTCATGGTTGACAATGCGCCATGTCACCAGGCCTCAAATGTTGGCGATTGGTTTAAGGAACATTCTGGACGAATCAAGTGAATGATATGGCCACCCAGACCGACGGACATGAATCCGATCGAACATTTGTGGGACATAATCAAGACATCGGTTCGTGCACAGCACCCTGCACTGCCCACACTCTCGCAATTACGGATGTCTACGGAGGCAGCATGGCTCAGTATTTCTGCAATGGACTAACAGCGACTTGCTGAGTTCATGCCACGTCGAGTTGCTGCGCTATACCCGGAGATTGTAGGAGCGACGCGATATGAGAAGATATGCCATGACTTTTGCGAACTCAGCGATGTTGCTAGTTACCACGCAGTTGTTGGCAGTACTACAGACTCACTGCAGTATTGTGTTCCCATGATGGACCAACACATTATTAAGAAGAATTACGTAATATGTTGGCTTATTAGTTGATACCTCCTTTCGGGGCCTGGTATATTTACCATAGTGTCATGCTGTATGGCACATGTACTTCAGCAAGTGTTCCAATCTGATGTTGCGGAGGAGGAGCAGTGAGTGGTGCATTCCACCAAAGAATACAGAGGCAGCCCATTTTCCCTCTTCCTACTGCGACAGTACTTTGTGTGTAGAAGGCCTCTGACTCCATGCAACGGATTCCTTGCGGACACGGGGACAAGTGTTTTCCCCACGTCAGGAACATAATTTCTTCTTCATAAAATCTGAAACATACGCCTCTTTTTTCACTTTGCCAAAACTAAGATGCATTACAGTTAAGGGTTCAGAAGATAGACTTGTTGGTTAGCTCAGACAGACTTCATACATTTTTGCCTACATGGATGAGTCTTCCTCATTCTTGTGCTGTGAAACAGAAATTTCGCGGCACGCTTCTCTTCCAACCCACTAAGCCAGTCGCACCTGCATGAGTGAGGCATTGTACTCACACTAGATGGCATATTTGGCGGCGCGTGGACAGAAGCAGCACCTTTCCGACCTCTGCTGCGGAAGATCTGGAGGGGGAGGGGGGGAGGGCAGGAGAGAGGGATGCGATTCCTTGGAGACAAGTCTATAGCTATGAGTGCCAACAGCAACATCAACTTGGGACGGAACCGGAGGCTGCTGAGTGCAGCAGTGGACAAGTTGTGAAGTCATGCCATGCTAGTTGTGATGCGCCGATTGCAGTTGTTGTCGTGACCAGAGTCTGGCGTAGAAGATAGGTGCAGACACGGCCACTTCAACTTGTGCCTCTGCCAAGATCCACTGTGTGGCGGACAAGTAGTGGGTTCAGCGCACGTACCGGATGGTGAATTAGCTGTGCTTGTCTTCATATACGGCGTGGCTGGCCAAGGAGTGGCAGCAGTGATCAGATGGTGACAGCAGTGGACTCAGTGATGGCGACTGAAGGCAACAGACTGGAGAGAAGTAGCAATAACCTTCAACGAGAGGCGTGACGAGCTGTATGCAGATATCTTCGATGAGGGAAAGAGATGGTGTCGTGTTCCCGGTGTTCACGAGAAGACAGTATCTTAGAGTCACTGACGAGGATCGACGGATAAGTTGGTTGTGGCAAGACAGTGGCATGTGCTTTAGTGAAACATATCTGCCAACAACTGCGTGGTAACTAGCAACATCGCTGAGTTCGCAAAAGTCATGGCATATCTGTTGATTTGGTCGATTAGATTACATTGCGGCGGTGTATTGCACGGCAGGACTGACGTCTAAGAGAGTGTAATGTTTTCATTGTGAGACTATATACACGGCGAGGCAGTGGTTTCATGATTGTTTATTAGTTATTGTGTACTGCATGGCCTTGGTGTGGTTCATGTAAGTTACTTTTGTGTACCTGCGTCTTCGTCGTGCCTGGTGTGGCAGATGGTGAAGTTTGGCAGAAGTAGGTTATAAGGATCATGGTAAGACGGTCACTTGTCTTAGTTACCCAGTGTGCCCCCTTGTAAAATTAATTATAGGTTAAAGAAGATGTAATTTTTAGTTTCGAGCAAGCTTGTATTTTTCTGAACCAGGAAAGGTTATTCTCTCCAAGTAATATACGGATGTGTTTTAGAATAAGTTCCATCTGATGCGTCGCTGGAATGATTACATCCGTGCTCACGGCGATTTTTTGTGATTGATCTACCGATTCAGGACTGTACGGCCTCCGACATAAAATTTTTGATCGTCCCTTGTAAATCAATGAGTGATTTATCTCCCTCTGGGGGGAGCAAACGGGTTGCGCGGTTAAGCTATCCAAGTCAGTGCGTATAGCCTACGTGTGAAACTTTGACTGTGCAGCTTATGTAATAACTGTATTCAGTTCTTGTATAAGTAGCTTCTATTAAAATCACTTGTGTTAGTAGTGTTTGATGTGAAGTAGACATATAGCAGTAGTTTAGAATAAATACTATGCGTCACCATTCAGTTACAAATAATGGTATGTACTGAGCTGCAGGGGCAAGTCATTAGAAGACTTGTACTCACTATAACAAGTAACATGAAAGTGGGAAGCTAGGACAACATCCATCCGCATTATGTTTTGCAGGTGTGGCTGGCATCTCTTGACAAGGAAGGGGAAGAAATAACGAGGAGATTTGTATACAGAGCAAGGAACGCGCATCTCATTAAGGAGTTCCAGAAAAACATGCAAGAACACGTGGCTTCTGCAACGACATTCAACTTCTGCTCTGTATGAAGATGAAGTGGTGCTTGGGGCTAGGCCATGATGAAGCTGCAGGAGGAAGAAAAAAGTTTTCTGTCACAGAGCAATCCAACCCCCGAAGAATTCACCACTCCGCAAGCATATTAAAACCGACAATCGCGTGATAGTCATAATATTGAGCATTTGTTCATCTTATCTCTCGATTCGCTAAGAAGCATAGATAAAAAAAAAAATCAGCAGAATGTCAGAATCCTGCCTGTGTTACCTTCCTTTTCATTTTCTTGCGTGTGGGTACAGTGGCACTAAGGATAATTTGATAGTTTGAGATAAAGCGTTAATTCGTCAATATTCGTTAACTATGTGGACTTAAGTGTGAAAGCGCCAATTAACAACATAAAATAACTAGTTGCTCCAGATGTGGAAATGGAATAAAAATTATTCCAGTTATTATTATTTATGATATATTAGAAGTGGTTGGTGAAAGCTTGCGACTCTAAAAAAAAACTTTTTCTGCAGCCAGTCACGATTTCCTTTCCATTTACTTCTTGCATAACGGTTTTAGGAGAATGATTCCTATTATCAAGCACGTTTTTTATTTATTATGCCATTCATGCTTGATATTTTCGATTTTAGAGGTACTGCTTTTTTTCTGTTGCACTTAGTGTAAAATGTAAACACGTGCAATTTTCTAGTTAACGATCGATATTTATGTAAGTTAAAAAAGAATTTTGAAAACAATGTTACTTAAAGTTTTCTTGTAGTCCACTACGCAGATATTCACATATAATATTTTTGTTATCGTAACGTATGTTAACTCTTTTCAATGTAGCAGTGTATGGTAAATTCTATGAGCGATGTTAAGGATGTGTGAGGCATTTGTAAAGGCTTTTCAGATTCGTTATTAAAACTGTGCAAAAGATCTATTATTGATGAGAAGCCTTCGAGTGTTTATATGTAAAGGCAACAGGACAATACACCACTTCACATCTCGAAAGCAACACTCATAAACAGCAAAAATAAAATCTCAGCTGGTAGTAGAAGATATTTTTGAGACAAACCTATTCATATTTTATCCAATAACATGTGTTACATCTCCAGTAACTTGTATTTTAGCACATCTTCCGGCACCTTTAATCCACAGACACACACTCTCCTGTTCATTAATTTTACGATGGTTCCTTGTTCTAAACCAAAATGCCTGGTTAGATGTGAAATAGGAAATACCCAAATCCCTATTAAACACTTCTCCAACATGAAAAGTGCGGTAGGCTATGACATCTCTTGCATTGAAACCTTCCAAGCCAGTAACATTCTTCACTTTATCACCATTATAACGAACAACAGCAACAGTAATCCAACCATTACCAGCTTGATGTGTGTCTAATTGGGTAAGTGTAAAATTAATAACACAACCACAAAACACAGATGGACCTTGCAAAATAACCTGTGCTCCTTTGTTAGCAACTCTGATCTCCAGATCGTCTAAGGCCTTGTAAACAGTTTGACGTGAACGTCGATATCTTCTGCTGTAGCAGCAGCGTTTTAGGAGAATGATTCCTATTATCAAGCACGTTTTTTATTTATTATGCCATTCATGCTTGATATTTTCGATTTTAGAGGTACTGCTTTTTTTCTGTTGCACTTAGTGTAAAATGTAAACACGTGCAATTTTCTAGTTAACGATCGATATTTATGTAAGTTAAAAAAGAATTTTGAAAACAATGTTACTTAAAGTTTTCTTGTAGTCCACTACGCAGATATTCACATATAATATTTTTGTTATCGTAACGTATGTTAACTCTTTTCAATGTAGCAGTGTATGGTAAATTCTATGAGCGATGTTAAGGATGTGTGAGGCATTTGTAAAGGCTTTTCAGATTCGTTATTAAAACTGTGCAAAAGATCTATTATTGATGAGAAGCCTTCGAGTGTTTATATGTAAAGGCAACAGGACAATACACCACTTCACATCTCGAAAGCAACACTCATAAACAGCAAAAATAAAATCTCAGCTGGTAGTAGAAGATATTTTTGAGACAAACCTATTCATATTTTATCCAATAACTTCACAGAATATTAGGCACACCAGTTTTATAACTTTTACGAACATGGGCTTTCTCGTAGAAAAGTGTTATTTAATGAAAATATTGGTCATTCCACTTATGAACACTGTGCCACATTTCTTAGGACTGCATAAGCGACAGCGACTAACAAGCTGCTTCATTCAAAGCATGTGTTCTTTGTCGGTAACTGGTGTATTCGAGCAGCAAAGCTCCAATTCTCCCTGACAGTTTGAAAACTGGTTCTTCTGCGTATTAGCTGTTGGTAACAGAGTGAAGTAGTTTGCTATTTGGGTGTCCCGTCCCGTAGCACAAGTAGTGCTGCAAATTGTTTCAGCTCTTTATGTGGTCTTTGTACCTAGTACCAGTCAGTCCTTAATAGACGGATAGTTACAGAAAAATTACATTTCTATATGCATAATTCTATGCTTCAAAGTCCGCCTCCTTAGCTGGATGGTAACCTGCTTGCCTCCCGTGCAGCGGACCCAGGTTCGATTCTCTGTCGAATTGGAGATTTTCTCCCCTCGTGGACTGGGTCTTGTGCTGTCCTCATCACCATTTCGTCCTCATCACCGGCATGTGAGTCGCCTAATGTGGCGTCGACTGCAAAATAACACTCGCACTCGGCTGTCGAACTTCCCGGGATGGGGCCTGCTGGCCAGCAGTGCCATACGCTCATTTCCATTTCCATTATGCTTCAAACAGTTTTGTTGTCATTATAATTGATCCACCGAAAGTGAAAACTAAAAAATAGAGCATTTTAGGGTTGGTTTTCGATACAAGGTGCTTATCATACGAGTAGGAGTTCAGCGCCAACTTTGATCCAAACAGGGTGTTTCTCGAACAGGGAAGAAATTTCTTGAAGGTCGCGTTTGGCTACATACAAAGGCAGAGCCGTGAATTGTGGGGTAGAAAAACCCCATTCCTTTACTACCCGTGACCTGACGAGCAATGCTCCTCCTTATAAATGACGTCATCACCATCACATGACAAGCCGCACCCTCTCCTCTCGGCCTTCCTCCACCCCCTCTGCTCTCAAGCCAATAACAGTGGAATATTAAAATATGGGAGCCAACCGCTTGAATTGCATCAAAATGGCACCTTGTTAAAAATGCTTCACCTGAACTGGCACCATGTTCAAAGATATTTTCCTCTGGACTGAGTAAATAGATTCCATGTGCCCCCCCCCCTTTCTCTCTCTCTCGTTCCCTCTCGCTTTCTCTCTCTCTCTCTCTCTCTCTCTCTCCCTCTCTCTCTCTCTCTCCCTCTCTCTCTCTTACACACACACACACACACACACACACACACACACACACACACACACACTCACACAAACAAACAAACAAACACACACACACACACACAAAGATACCTTGGACCAGTGTCAGTCATTGCTCCTGTTGCTTCTCCTGCTCCTACAGAGAGCGAAGTAGAGAAAACATGCACTGTATCACTAAAAAAGTAATCCAGGAATTAGTTTTATCAAAACCCAGCTTTCTGGTTTTAGCACATGACTTTTTCTCTTAGCTGTGGCCTTCAAAAAATGGTTCAAATCGCTCTGAGCACTATGGGACTTAACATCGGAGGTCATCAGTCCCCTAGAACTTAGAACTACTTAAACCTAACTAACCTAAGGACATTACTCACATCCATGCCCGAGGCAGGATTCGAACCTGCGACCGTAGCAGTGGCGCGGTTCCGGACTGAAGCGCCTAGAACCGCTAGGCCACCGCGATTGGCCAGTGGTCTTCGAGTATAAACTTCTTTTGGATTGGTCTCCTGAACTACTCGAATTTTGAATATCTCAGTACACCAGTTGGGAGTGTAACTTTTGTCAAAAACTGTCTATGTTTACCAGTTCTGTTAATTTAACTTTTCATGGATCTATAATGTTCATTTTATTATACACACTGGGCGACGGGATCGCGTCTTTCACATGAACAGGCCTCTTGTTAACTGTTCAGTGTTGTGTGTAATTATGTTGATTGACTAGGTGTGGCACCATATCAGTCCATTTTTAAGAAACGTGAGCCGCGAAATTAAACACGTTTCCTTTAAAAGTTCTATTGAATCACTCCACTGATGAATAGTGATTAGTCTATATTTATGATACGGATTACCAAACTGGGTTCATGAAGGTCGTCAGTTCCTTTCATGATAACCTCTACCCTTGGATAAACTTCGCTTGCTGAGGGACGCAGTTCTTCAGCTACAATAAAGTCTGTAACAAGAGCACGATCTCGTTCGAATGAGACATCACTGATGAAGTACTTATTTATTAGATATGTTGCAGAGGTAAAGCAAAAAATAAACGAAACTCCCTAGATACAAATTTCGTTGTAAAAGTCATGATATTTCTTTCATTGTCCACTCCGTACATTCCCATCATATGGGAAATCTCGCAAGGAAAAATAACACCACCACTGTTTCAACAAATTCCATTTAATTCTCTGGTCACTGGTTCTTGTTCGTCAACACATATTTTCGACTGGAGCTTGGAGGAGAGGGGTACCATCGCTCCTCAATATTATGCACATCACATTCTGGTAACAAGTCCTTAATCCACTTCACTTTCTCCAAACCCTTCACGAAGGGCCACAACTCATATGGAAGAACTGTGCGCCAGTACTGTGACTAGAATGAAACCACCAGAAACAACCACGCAATTTGGCAATCAAACACGATGTCGTACGTGGTTCTGGCAAAAGAAAACATAGCAATGATAACAGGAAAGTGCATACAACCCGAACTAATTCGCAGCTTAAAATACAGTTTCCATATGCATCCATATTCGACAATTTCGTTAGTAGCATACTGCATAGCAATCAAAGAGGCTGGTGGATATTATTCACGAAAACAAAAACCATAGCAACGACCCGTCTCACACAACAGCAAATTCCCTTCCCAAGCATGAAACAAATGTTTCTCTCCTCATTTTGAGTGAGATATCTTGGAAATTTCTGATACTTTGTAGCTGTCAAGATTTTTTATACACAGTGACCCTGGAGAAATGGAAAATATAAGATTTGACGGGAACGATCATTCGAAGCAGAAATGTTCAGTAAACATGAGCTTTTACAGCACATACCTCAAGAACTAAAGCATTTCTTGGTCTTCGATACTGTGAAACGAATGTCTACTATTGCAAGCTCTTTGCTTTTCATATTTTGAGATTTGATGATGTTGACCTAAACAAGATAAAAATGTATAGCAGTCTTTGGATCTAAAGTACATACCTTAAGAGCTATGACCACTTGTTCACCTTCACTACTGTGAAATATGTCTGTTCCACTGAACGAGTGCTCACAGCTCTTGAATTATGCATTTTGGGGCCCATGTGTACTAGACAAATTTTTCTTGCTTCGGTGCATATTATCTCCCCCCAAAATATGGAAAGCAAAGTGCTAGCACTAGAAGAGAATTGTTTCACGGTGTCAAAAAGGAAGAAGTGCTCATGGCTCTTAAAGTACGTATTTTGGAGCCCAAGTTTAAAGACTTTTTTGCATCGAATGATAATTTCTGTCATATCCCCTATTGACATTGCTCCTGGAACACCTTGTATTCTCTAAAAATCCAATATGGTGGTACTTTCGACAGCACGATAGTGAAACGATTTCCGATCGAGAAATTTCGAGATTTCTTTCAGTTGCACAATGTTAAATCTCCTATATATCGGCATGTCTTATTACACAGTTTATTGAAGATGTCTTTTCTATAAAAGAATCTTCAATACCAGGCAGTATGCTATCGTATTTTCTGGGCGTTTCGTTTGATTTAAATTCTCGTATCAATAACAAACTATTACACTGTTTCTTAATCTTTTCACAACGAATCGATTAAATGTTTTTGGAGCTTCTGGAAGCCTGTTCGAGTTATGAGCTGGTTTCTCCTTAGTGCTCTCTCTCCACAATACAACGACTGAAAACTGCAGTATATTTCATATGCTTGTGTAGTTTTCTTTGTGCTAAAATTAACTAAGTAGTTATCTTCGGGATTTTTGGATGAATACAAATATACATTCAACTCTGTTGCATCTATTGCACCGATTATGTTACAATCACTGGCAATCAAGTCCCTGTTAAAGTTCCACAGTACTGCACAAATGCTGGCTAGGTAACACAATGAACCACCACACGTTGGTGAACAAATGGCTTAAATAAATATTGTTTCGGGTTCACCCATCATCATATATTCTGAAAAAAGAGGATACGTTGTCATGAAATAACAAATTTTAACAGCAGTTACTTGCTGTTTGAAGAAGAGCAAACATTGGTGGCATCGAAATGAACACATACCGAATACATCACGGTGTTCAGATGAATTGAAACTACATGTTGAGCACATAACTGTCAGAGCAAACTGGCAGTGCTAATACGGTAACGTTACCGTTGAACAAAAACTTCCGACATGTGGCACTAGTTTGCCCAAAGTAGCGCCCTCAGCGTCAAATAGCAAACCAAAGTGTAATACAGAACGTTATTTCCTAAATTAATTTGACGATAATTTAACACTTTTAATTAACAATTTAAATTATATACATCTTGAATCGAAGACAACTGACGTTCATATGTCAGGTCCAACACACATACAGACGAGGGGGGAATACAATAACCAAACAGACAAGATGGTCTGAGGAGAAAACTGCTAGCAATGCAAAATTGGTACTTTTATGGCTTTAAGTTGGCATCACTGGGATGAGCCCTGATCAGTTGATGTATCAACATTGTTTTGTTTATAATCTCAAAAATACATTTCAAGATGGCGAGTCCGCTTGAAACGTCCACATTAGCTGAACAACGTTCTGTTATGTGTTTTTTTTTTTTTTTTTTTTTTTTTTTTTTTTTTTTTTTTTTTTTTTTTGCTGAAGGCAAGAAACTAGTGAATGTATACTATAGAATCTCTAAAGTTTGTGGTGGAGGTTGTATGAATCACGCATTTTTACAATTGGGTAGAGCAGTTATAAAATGGTCACGACTCAGTGACTGACGAACACCGATGTGGTCGATCAACTGCAGTTTCAACTCCATCACTTGAAAGTCGAATTGATGACATTTTTTATGCCGACCGCCTTGGGACTGTGAAAATATAGTTGATGAGGTTCAGCTTAGTGCCGGTACAGATCATAACATCATCTGCAACAGGTTAAAGTACTGCAAAACATGTGCAAGATGCGTCCCAAAGAAGTTGACGCGGCTACACAAGGAAACAAGTTTGAGAGTGTGCAAAGAGTTATAGTAACGTTATGAAAGAGAAGGTGAGCACCTCATCAACAAAATTTAAACTTGTAATGAAACTAGGGTTCACCATTATGAAACAGAATCAAAAAGACAGAGTATCGAGTGTAAGCACAAACTCATCACTCAAGAAATAATTCATAACCCAATGGAGCAGGAAAAGTCATGTTGACGGTGTTTTGGGATGCTGAAGGTCCAGTTCTTTGTGATTATCTCGGAGAGCAGCGTACAATGAACGGCCAATACTATTCGGATTTGCTTTTAAACAAGTTGAAACCAGCCATGAGAGGAGACGTTTGTGGATTCTCCAGCAAGACACTGCACGTTCTCATATTGCTCAACTAACCAGTGAAACGATCGACAAAATGGGCTGGGAAGTACTGCCTCATCCCCCTTACAGTCCTGATTTAGCACCTAGTGATTTCCAATTGTTAGGTGCACTGAAGAAGGCTTTACGTGGGAAGGTGTTCCAGAACAATGAAGATGTGAAAAAGTTTGTGGGGAAACATCAAGATACGAGTTTTTTGCAGCCAGAATAAAAAAGCTTGTAGCCCGTTGGAATAAGTGTATAAAAGTTCAACGGGACTATGTTCAAATGTGGAAAAAAATTTTTTTTTTAAATAAACGCTTTTTCTCCGGACCAATTTGTCTGTGTAATTATCGAATGACCCTTATAATTACAAAATCAAAAGAATTTTTATTCTTTTTTGATGAATAAACAAACAAATTGCGTAAGAGACCCACACTATAGCGATTTCATTGGTAAATATAAAAGGTGAGAACCATTTGATAGAGTTTCAGGCATGTAAGCTTTCAGCAAATTGGTTTGGTAGAGAGCATAATCAGTGATCCTGCAAACTGAAAGCGAACATATGCATAAAATAATTATTATTCTACTAAAAACCATGGCCATTTACTTAACTTTGTTATACAAACCAACTTTTTTAACAAAAGTAAGCCACAAAATATAGTTTCTATTAATATAGGGCAAAAAAATACAAGATTGACACTCATATCACATTTGGTGTCGCAGCGCTTCTACAACAAAGAAGATGATAAACATAAACATACAATCACAAAAATACACCTTTTGATATAGGAGTCAGTACGTCATTGGGTCATAAAACGCCAAATCTACATGTAAAAACATGAGGAAATTAAATGAAGTAGCATTTAAAACATTACCTTTTTTAGATGTGCCTAGTAAAAAACTGTTTATAAAAATGTCAGTTGCTGTTCATAGAGTATCGGGCAGTGGAACTACTGGAGCTGTTAATATATGCTCTCTAGAAGCTCATTATCGTGGCACTGTGTGATTGTTTGGTTCTTGCAAACATACTAGAAAATTGCAATGAAATATTCAGACATTAACACTTTACAAGTAACAGATGTTATTATTTATTGGAAAAATGAAAAGCTCACTACACTTTACCGTTATTAAAAATAGTGATTACAGTTTCCGTTTGAAGAGCAGCTCGTCATATTGCATGACTTACTAAGACTGCCTTAATTTTTGACAGTTTAAGCATTATCAGTTTAAACTCTTTTAATTAATTCGCCACGGCAAATATTTTATATATTTGTAATCAGAGTGAGTGTTTCTTAGTTATTGTTTCTGTAACTAGTACAGTCTTCATTTTATGACACACAAGATGGTGACACTAGACGGATCGTTATAGTTACATTCATTTTACGATAATCTGCATTGACGCTAATTAAATGCTGGATTGGAGGAATGGTTGGATGTTTCTGCAGTCGATGGCCAAGTGCGATGGACCTAAGAATAAAGTGCAGGCGACGTTATCGGCTGTGGTGAAAGATGTAGATGTGGGGGAGGTTATGATGAATAAAGAGGAAAGGAAGGTAGATAATGCCACGCAAAAGGGCTCCATCTTAGTGATCAGGTTCCTAACAGAACGCTCATCGGCCGAAACGGTAGGCGGAAAGCGTCAGTTTAGTTCTCCTTGCATGACAAGGTTGCCTCAGAAGGTTCAGCATTACCCATTTCATGAAACAATTGTACGATAGAATTACTACAACATGGCGTAAGATCTACATAGGTCTTACTGGAAGAAAATTTTTCCTTAGGATACAAATAAATTTTTACACAAACAGAAATAACAAAGCATAAATTCAATATACGGTATGTGTCCGTGTTTAGTATTGGAGGAATCTTTCATCTACAAAGCCTCTTTCACTGACCGGTACACAATATTATATACCATTTAAGATCGTGATGAACGGTTTAATAGATTCGAAATCACTTTGTAATTAGTATCCACAACATGCATTGTGTGAGTTTCTCTGCTGGTCTATTTTATATTGGTTCAAAATTTACGGTTCAAATTAAAAGCAATGGCGCACCCAGTAGCTGCAGCGACAATCAGGTCTGGCACCCAGCCCGCAGAACGGCTGGCTATAACAATGCGCTGTTCTGCTTCAAGCACATTGAGCCTCTGAGTTCTTAGTACGGGTTTAAGTATGCGACAAGGTGTTCCATCTCGCACGAGGGCAATTTCATTGTCTTGCACAGCACCACAAGTTGATAGGATATTGCTGAGTTCATCCCAGGTAAGTGCCTGCGCCAGTGTTTTACTTCTGGTTGATCATATCGTCAAGCCCGAACACAATGTTAGTTTGAACGTGTCATAAATATTCGTGTGGTATACTCATAACTGTCCCGTACCCTCGTCGCATGTTCCTTAACACAGTAATTGTTCCAGACCTGTAATTACTATCTCACAGTTTATCGTTGTTTTAGACTTGGTGCATTTGTATGACCCCCCATGAATGTCATGTGTTTTTCATAAAGCAAAGATAGATGTTATAATAAATGCGTACATCGTCTTATAGTAATCATATCCAAACTTTATCACAAAAGTAAGTTTACAGTCGTCAAAATAGTTTTCTTTTTACAGCTCTGGCCTGACGTTATATAATCCTGCATTGTGAAATGACCACAGTTTGTGCAAGCCAGGGTAACATGGCCTGTTTAGAGAGTTTAACGAAATCTACACGTGAAATTCAGAAAAAACTATGTGACAAAACAAGAAATATACACAAAGTTGAAGAGATGACATACATTAAAGTCGCTTGGAGACAGAATATTTGTGCTCGCTTAGTTGTGGGTTACGTTAATACCTGCATGACTCTGAATACTACTAAAATTAAGTTAACTTCCCATCGCTACGTTATAGTACATGACATGTTAAATACTTATAAAAAAATTGATAACTGAAGCAGACCCTTCTGTTTCTTGTGTCCCTCACGCACTAAAAAAGAGAGAGACAGAGAGAGCGATAATCCTTGCAATTAAATACTTAGTATTACAAATATCATTACAGACTGTTCTCAAAGGAAAGATTCAACTCATGCCGATATATAAATGTCTTTCTTTTCGTCACCAAATGTAACTACCCTAAACTTCTATGGGATACAGTATTTGCATCTCTATCACATGACCAGACCAAGTGAAACTTTTCACTCAGTGCAAGATTTAACGCATGTACTTCATTTATCACCACATGATGTAGGTTCTGTCTCCCATAATGCGCTGTACATGCTGTAATCATAGTAATACTAAAGTGTCTTTTAATCTATTGCCGTCATTGTTTCTTCTGTGGCTGTATTACCTTTTTAAAATGAAGAAGAACCACCTTCACTAACAATAGTGATTTTATTTCAATAAACGATGCATTTCGAGCGTAGGAGTTTACCTTCAGCTGCTCTGACGGTATACAGCGTTTTTTACAATTTAGGTTAATTCTAGCACCGGTAAGTTTACAAAGAATGTTTCAAAGTGGAACATGTACTCGTATATGTAAGTTGGCAAAACTAACGGAAATCGAAACAACTTGCTTTTTCCGATGGAAACAGTAAGTTATTTTTCGATTTGTACGACTTTTGTAAAGTTATATTCACTTGTGCTGCACTGTAATACAAAGATGAGCCCCTTCCGTTCGAAATGTAACATCCATCGAAACAAAATCAGGATTGTGACTGGAGGAGGTTCTTCTTTACAGTAATAGGGAGATGGGGTCCTCTCCCCAATTATATTACTAAATTGATATCAAATTCATATCTAAATTAAAGAAATTGATCAGTTAAATTCCCCTCTGACCATTCCCACCCCTACTACCAACCACGCCCACCCAACCCCCAGATGACATCATGCGTTTTTCTCAGCCTGTACGTGGGCCTCTGCCCCTTCCCACCGCCTCACCCTCCCCCTCCACCACGTATGCTATTGCCCAGAATTTCGAATTTTGTCAAGAATTAGTAATTTTGGCGGGAATTTTGAATTTTGGTGGAAATTTCTTTTTCCTGAGGCCGTGCTGACAACCCACCCCACCCTCTCCCCCACCCAGAAAGTGGCGGGACTCGAATCCAGGTCCTCCTGGATGAAAAGGCCAAGTGCACATACCTAACAAAATTATACCCCCAGAGGCACTTGGAACTGAAAGGAAATTAAAAATGGCAGTGACATTTCCACGACCTGAACTGTAGTTATACTGGATGGAAAGCCCAAGTACACCCTCCCAACACAAGGAAACAATCCAGATGAGGTAGAAGAAGGTTAGGTTAGTGTACTTTATTTGTTTTGGTCACCAAATTGAAGTTAAGTTGCAAAGCGATTTAGAAAAGATTGCTGTATGGTGTGGCAGATGGCACTTAACGCTAAATAACGAAAAGTGTGAGGTGATCCACATGAGTTCCAAAAGAAATCCGCTGGAATTCGATTACTCGATAAATAGTACAATTCTCAAGGCTGTCAATTCAACTAAGTACCTGGGTGTTAAAATTACGAACAACTTCAGTTGGAAAGACAACATAGATATTATTGTGGGGAAGGCGAGCCAAAGGTTGCGTTTCATTCGCAGGACACTTGGAAGATGCAACAAGTCCACTAAAGAGACAGCTTACACTACAGTCGTTCGTCCTCTGTTAGAAAACTCCTGCGCGGTATGGGATTCTTACCAGGTGGGATTGACGGAGGACATCGAAAGGGTGCAAAAAAGGGCAGCTCGTTTTGTATTATCACGTAATAGGGGAGAGAGTGTGGCAGATATGATACGCGAGTTGGGATGGAAGTCATTAAAGCAAAGACGTATTTCGTCGCGGCGAAATCTATTTACGGAATTTCAGTCACCAACTTTCTCTTCCGAGTGCGAAAATATTTTGGTGAGTCCAACCTACATAGGTAGGAATGATCATTAAAATAAAATAAGAGAAATCAGAGCTCGAACAGAAAGATTTAGGTGTTCGTTTTACCCGCGCGCTGTTCGGGAGTGGAATGGTAGAGAGATAGTATGATTGTGGTTTGATGAACCCTCTGCCAAGCACTTAAATGTGAATTTCAGAGTAGTCATGTAGATGTAGATGTAGATGTAAGGTACTATGTTTATTCTTCGTGGCTAGAAATCTCTTCGACTGACGAGATGCTGGTGTAGGACAGATAGGAGTTTAAAAATTGTATTACCTGTAAGCGTACAGCTGAAGACAGTATCTATCATTGTTTCATGTCAGAGCTCGCTACAGACATCTACTGAAAAGCCACCTTGCAACACAGGTAACTAAAACCAATACATGCTACCACTGCTGATGGAAAACATGCATCAGAGTTCTAATTACACTACAAAATTGTCGTGAAAGAACATTCACCTGTAATGAATGGATTATAATACAACACATGTATTGGGGAAAATCATCGTCCCAAAAGACTGCAGAGGGGACAGTATTTGAATGTACATTATCTTCAAGAGGCGCCCAAAAACTGCGGAAAATCGAGGCCCTCTCACCTCCTCTCATACCTCCCTTCCCTCCCTCTATCCAAAAATCCACCTTCGGGGAGAACACAGGCTTTTTCAAATGGCCACTTGCTCCATGATGTTTTGCACTCTGCCACCCTTCCACCTTCACCATGCTCGCTAGCGGCGTTGAGGCGATGCTCTTTCCCCAAAACAATAGCACGAATAGTCAACTAAACAACAGGAAATAAAAGGACAGGCACCACAAGTGCAAAATGTTCATCGAAAATATAGCAGTATAGCTCCTACATGCCGACCTCTGCTCAAAGCGTGACTGTATCTGGCGACCACCCACAGTAGACACGCCCCCCCCCCCCCCCCTTCGCAACAGCAGCCCATGATTCTGCGATGGATAACAACTGTATTTATCATCAACACAGCTCTTTCTTGTAATATGTTAAACGTATTTCTCAGAAAGACTCGACCACTCTGGAACAACAACGAAATTCTGGAGAACGCTCCAGATCACTTTTTCAAGTGGCTAACTGCCCTGCCACACTTTTTCTGCGGCCCACTGCCACCTCTCTGCTGTCACTGGTCTTACCAGGCCTTGCGCTATCCTCCATGGTCCCTCGCTGTCTGTGGCGTGACTTGAGGCGACGACCCTTCGCCAACACAAAAGGGAAATTTAGCAGCACTGCCCCATCCCCTTGTTGAAGCACGACGGTGTCCAGCGAACACCCACAGCAGACTAGTCCCCCCCACCCCCCCGCCTCCCAAACCCTCCGTTCTGCTGCGATGGAGAACAATTGTATTTGACGTCAATGCATCTTCTATAATCAAGCATCTATTAAAAAAGGGAAACATAATTGTGACGATAATAAATGTTCTCAATCCATGAAAATAGGCGCAGCCCATTTTCTTTTACTTTTCTGAGCAAAATCGATGTAGCTTTCATGTTCAACTGCAGGATACAATTCGCATCTCATTATTTTGCGGCATCCAGGGAAGTGTACCGTCGCCGATTACAGATGATTACTAGAGGTTGAAAATACCGCTTCAGTTGTAAATTTCTTTTATTATCACGACCGGTTTCGGGCTCTCATAAGCCCATCCTCAGGTGTCGCAACTGTGCTGTGGCCCCCGACTGCCGCGTTGGACATTTACTAGGCGCGATTTGCTACCTATGCATAGGTAGCAAACAGCGCCTAGTACACGTTCACCGCCGCGCTCGGGGGCCTCAGCACCCCATCCGAAACCGAATTCAGGTACACTCCCACACTCTACAGCGTGGATATTGCGCTGTGCTATACCGTTTAAAATGCGTCCATGTACAGCGCTGTACTACTCATTCCAGCTGATGTATTGGTACTACCACATACATAAGGGTGGTACTGGTGAGGGGCAGTCGCCCTCTCTCACGTGGACACCTTGCACACAAAATAGTGCAATTCAGCTAGGAGTTTACAGTTGGACTGCACTTACAGTCAAATTTAGAATGTATGACCTGAAGATCACGTGACCGGAAGTGCCACCATCGTGAATATTTAGAGTATAGAAGGAGGCATGACAGCCGCAACCGATCACTCTTCTGTGGTAGTTGAAAGTGTCAACATGGATTCCTCCAAAGTGCTTAACATGCCTCAGCTGTTCGGGAGGAGGACGAAACCAACCAACGAATGCTTTGGTTTATGATTACTGCAATCTTGTTTATGACGTTGGCAGCATAAATTACACCGAAAATGGTACGCTCCTCAGCTAGAAGAACTTAAATGTGCTCACTCCTATTACAGAACCGTTTTGCGATAGCTTTAAGATCGTTAAAATCTGTAATCAAGGGGACTGTCAGGACCAGTTAGAGATGTGTGGCTCATTTAACTATTATCTGATTAGTAAATTCTCCAAGTTCGTCACTGCAAAACAAGGTGTCAAGGCGAAGCTACCATTTCTCTTACATGGAAGCGACAGTGTGACAGTAAAAGGAACGTTGGATAAAATCGGCAAGGAAGCACTGGAAACCATTTTGAAGAAATATAAAGATCCTGTGGCTATACCATATAAAGTCGAATTGGCTGACGTTAAATTGGATTTCCTATTGGAAGAGTTGCCTGGAATATTGCAGCAGCTACTTGTAGACGATTATTGCCTTTCGGATTTAGACTTAACGCAAGACTTTGCCGGAATTTTGTAATAAAAAGGAATTGTGCGACTACCTAATATCAACCCACGATTTCTGCATGGATGAGCTTGAATTGTAGAGTGAAGGTATATAAGAAATTTATATGTTGAACCACAAGTACAGGAGTAAATAAAATTATCGGTAACCATCTTACAGATTTTATAATGTGTCCAGACAAGCGGCAACGGAAAGCTTTGGCTAAGAAGCATGGTATTATGAGGCTGGAGGCTCAGTATACAGCTACAGAATGGGTCGTATGTTCGACCCACTGCAAAGCTGTTTAAGTGTATTAGACATCAAAAAGCAGTATTTGCAATGTGCTCCATTTTACTCTGTGTGAATTGCGTCCATGTGGTGTCAGCTAACTAATAATTTACTGAACAGTTGCTGTCTGGTGTTTAACAACGTTCTGCAATTTGTCTGTTGGGATAATAAGAACACCTGAAAACTGACTAGTGTGCAAGTACAGTTTACCGGACTCTCAAGACCGAGAAAAACTTATATAAGTTATGCTCTGTCTGCATACAGTTTTAATTATCAACCTGTACAATACGTGGAGGTTCTTGACTCTGACTCTAACAAAGACAATGTATGTATTACGCAGAAGTGTTATGTTAAAGGAGGAGAAACTTATTTTTCTCAGACTAGAACACTGTTGTCCACAATACCGTCCGATATAGTTATCGCCGAATTGGGACTGTTTCGTACAAATAATGTTATACCACAAGTCTTAAGAAAAAGGAGCAATATATCAGACAGACATAAACCATTCCCCATTAATGAAATTACTCCTTTAAGTGGAGTTAATGTATTAAGTGTCGAAAAAAAACTGGAAATGGAGGACCTCGAAGTAAAGAAAAGGAAACTTGAGTACACGGAAAAATCAATTGCCATAAAAAAAGAGTGTAAGCTGCAATTGGGAAAGGAAGAAGCTGTTGCTGATGTGCAGGCCAGGCTTACATACGGATTTAAACACACCGTATGAAAAAATCTGACTACGAAGAGAGAATACAAAATATTGGCATTTACAGTAAACAGCAATGGAAACTGGTCACGTGTTGGACTACTGGCTGAAATCAGTGGAATCGAAAACCTTTACTATATTAAGGGATACATGAAAAATGTGTTCATTAAGCTCTATTCCCATTTGGATCGGCTTAAAAAGGATGGCTATATTCTCTCTAAGTGTGGCGAACTGGATGTTGTCCACCTAGGAACAGAACAGCCGAGTTTAAAACTGATGGAATAACTACATTTAGTGGACATTCGTTCGCAATAGTTGTATACTTAAAGTTGCATACAGAAATCCCACAAGAATGTGGAACTGAAGAGTTGCCGTCTTGCACAGAGGAAGACGTGGAAAGCTTTAACAATAGCCTCATGGAGGAGATACGAGGAAAAATGTTAAATCTCCGAATGCTCTCGCGTAGAAGAACTGCGGGAAGGAACAGAGTTAATAGTACAAGCCACAAAACAAGTATTTTGTAGGAAGAAAATTAGATATGTATTCGAATTGTAGAATATACATTCTCTGTATTTGTCAGATTACTGGTTGGGGAAAGAAATAGTTGATTCAGATGTGAATTTCAGTTAAAAGTTAAAAATGAAATTGGACATTATTGAATTTGGATATGTGTGATAAGGTCTTATGGGACCAAATTGCAGAGGTCATCCGTCCCTAAGCTTACACACTACTTAATCTAACTTAAACTAACTTACGCTATGGACAACAGACACGCCCATGCCCGAGGGAGGATTCGAACCTCCGACGGGGGGAGCAGCGCGGACCGTGACACGACGCCTCGGACCGCGGCGCTAACCCGCGCGGTGGACATTATTAAAGCTACACCTAACAAAAATAAGGAAAAAGTTGTTTTCTGTGTGTAAATATATACGCAAAAGTTAATAATATTTTGTACGAGAAAATTTATCTGTCGTAATCGCTAACCGACCGAAAAGCCTAAGACATTTCTTATATACAGCGATATATGTGCATGTATTTCGGATGTCGAAGTGGATGTTTTGGTGACCTTGAAAAGTAGTTGAAACTAGGTAGTTGAAAGCGTAGCGACCCCCTTTCCTCGCCTATATGAAACGTTTTAAATTCCATACGTCAGGACCTCCATCATGTATAAATCACATGTTTCTTCTTAACCGTCTGCTATAGCAACGGAACACTTTCATGTCTGCTATAAACCGATAAGACATGCGACCCTCCTCGACACGCACGCATCTGGGGTGATCTTGTGCGTTTGGACGGGCGCCGTGGGTAAGCTTAGTGTTGCAGGAAGGATTGGTCAAGGAAAATGTGGGAGGGATCTGTCAAACTCCGACTTTATACTACGAATGCGACATTATTCTGTGGCGCCCATCCACACAGCGAAAGATGGCCAGTGTTAATCGTAAATTCTGCGCTATGATCAGTGTGGTAGAAATATGTAGATAAACTCTTTGGATCGGTATTGGACGTTGTCTGGTATACGTTGGTGTATATGGTCGACTAGATGTACTGCACAGTCCTCTAGCTGCATTCGCAGTCTGGTATACGGTAGCTTCAAGGTAGTCGAGGGGTGATTTCGCGATGATTCAGAAACTGGTAGGCGTTCTACCACGTCACTGACTGACGTTGAAATTACACAACAACAGGTCAAACTGCTAAAATTGATCTCGCCATCAATTGCGGTGTGTATTACAGTACATCGTCCTATATCAATGATGTCTTTACTATCTGAACGTCCACTGGGTACGCTGTTGATTACCACATAATAATTGACTGACACCGCTCGGTTGAGATGGAGGAGGCCTTGTTGACGAAACACTGGATATCTGCTACTTGCCCCTACGAAACTTGGGATTAAATGTAGAGGTCATCAGGTTCATACAGTTTTTTGGAAGCGTTCCTCAACGCTGGACACTCGTCCTATTTCTATATGCTGAGATGCCCTTCACATGTTTTTATTTCTAATTTTTATTTCTTTTCACCAGTAAGATAACAGTACCACTTTTTATTTGTAGCCGGCCGGAGTGGCAGAGCGGTTCTAGGCGCTACAGTCTGGAACCGCGCAACCGCTACGGTCGCAGGTTCGAATCTTGTCTCGGGCATGGATGTGTGTGATGTCCTTAGGTTAGTTAGGTTTAAGTAGTTCTAAGTTCTAGGGGACTGATGACCTCAGAAGTTAAGTTCCATAGTGCTCAGAGCCATTTGAACCATTTTTATTTCTATCCCACTATTTCATGCGTGTTGTGAACAGCACCTTCCGGCGGTGGTCATCAATGGAACGGTAATCATGTACGTGACTGCAAAATAAAGGAACAACACTTCTCGAATTGGAACACCGAGGTATCCGCTACCCTAACGATGGGAAGATGAGAATAGCAGTGGAAAACGCTCTCAAAACGGCAAACTATTCCAGTTTCCATATGTTGCGATGTCTTGCACATTATTGTCAATGAGAAACATCGCCTCTGTGTTTTATTTCTAGCAGGTTGTATTGTGGCAGCTGTATAGTTTACGCCACGTCATGTTCAGCTTTCCGTGAGAGCCAAAGGATCGAAACGTGTTAATGTTAGTTTAGCAGCAGCTGACACAGACCTCTAAGTCATGGTAGAATAAACAAATTTTTTGGTTGTGTACACTGATTTGATGTATTGCAACCGAAAAAAAATGTATGATACAGCTCAGGAACAATACATGAACTCTCTCGTGTGATTGATAGTCTGTTGAATATGGTCCTTATATATAGTGCAGGTGACGAAACTTTACATAGGCCTGTGGGAGCGACTTCGATCACGGGCCGCCTGCTACAGTGAACCAATACCTGTATATTCATTAGGATCGCCACATATGGTCACTGTCGAAAAGCAAGCTGCATTTGTTTCAGAAATATCAGAAGACAGGGACGTGATAATATCTTATCGAGTTCTCTAACAGATGAAGTTAACGGAGTGTTTATAGTTCGTAGGCCTTCTCTGATGGATGATACAAAATATTGAGGCGCAGTGAGGGTGAGGCAGACACTGAGGAGCAGTTACAAGGTGCAAAGAGACTGCCTAAAAAACAGCGCTGGAGTTCTTACTCTACAGGATCGTTACCAGATCAGTTCGAGAAAGGTGCACGTTTCGCGATATGAGAGTGGCATGAATATGATTCACACATGCTGTAATCATTAAAAGATGTCTCTATAAGATCCAATGCAAGTATGTGATTTAATGTATAGACTTGATTCCAAATCATGGACAGCATTTCTACCAGAAATCGTAACGCTATCAGTGACCCCTGTTTACCTGTAGAATCAAGACCTTTTTTTGGCAGGGTGACGATAACACAGTCGTTATGATTGTGTTTTTAATAGCGCTGGTTCAAATGCCTCTGAACACCATGGAACTTAACTTCATCCCCTAGAATTTAGCACTACTGAAACGTAACTAACCTAAGGACATCACACACCTCCATGCCCGAGGCAGGATTCGAACCTGCGACCATAGCGGTCGCGCGGTTCCAGACTGTAGCGCCTAGAACCACTCGGCCGCCCCAGCCGGCTAATAGCGCTGTCCTTATGCAAATTGTATATGTTGTTGGCTGTAGAATCCCTCTGGGGTCACCTTCAAATGTCGTTTCTCAGTACTGTTCCTCGAAAGGAGCGTAGTCTCCCTTCCGTGGACTCTCATTTGACATACCTGGTGAGTGTAATGTGACTGCTGAAAAAAATTACTCTCCACACCAAGTGACTCTCATAATCAATTTAATTAATTAGCCTATCGATTTCCTAACAATGGCGTGCCTCCTGGTAGGTGGAAGAGATAGCCAGGGCACCAAGGAATGATTCTTGACAGGCGTTTCTTTCTTCTTTCTTGGTTGTAGCGACATTTTTTAACGAAATTTCAGTCTCCCATCTACATAGAGTGGGACAGGTTCTCACGATTTGTTTCGAAATGTTAGTGTGATACAGAATTGGACTGCTAAAAGGGGACCTGCCATAGTGTGCAAAACAGAAATTATAGCTTGTTGTTGTCAAACATAACATTTTCCGAGATGTGAGCCAATGATGTGAAAGATTATATTTAATGTTATTTCATGTGTCTTAAATGTTTATAATACAAACGTGCCTGGCAGTTTATTTACAGACACTGAACGCAAGAGACGCTGTCAGGTCGTGTAATTTGTCCATCAAGCTAAAGAAATTGCTTAATATAGAGGTTTTCCTTTTGCGTTTACATTCTCGCTTTTTCTTTACTCTAATGACGGTTTCGAAAGAAGGAGGACATTTTGCAGTGATTGGTAGTTGTCGCTACAAATGAGTTGACGTTCTTTTTACTTGGTTTTATGCAGGATGGATATGTCTCGGCTAATCACCTGTAATCGGCGACGGTACACTCCCCTGGATGTCGCAAAGTAATGAGATGCGAAATGTATCCTGCAGTTACACATAAAGGCTATATCGATTTGGATCATTAAAGTAAAAGAAAATGGACTGCAACTATTTTCGTTGGAAGAGGACATTTCCTGTCGTTGCAATAGAGTTTTCCTTTTTTAATAGATGCTTGATTATAGGAGATGCGTTGACATAAAATACAATGGTTGGCCATCGCACGACAGCGGGCACAGGATGGAGGATGGGAAGTCTACTGGGGGGTGGTCGCCAGACAGCTGCTCTTCGACGAGGGGCAGGATGGTTCTGCTGAATTTTGCTTTTGTGTTGAAGAAGGGTCATTGCCTCAAGGCAGGCAACGTACAGCGAGTGACCGTGGAGGATAGAGGAAGGTCTCGTGAGACCAGGGACCCCACAGGGGTGGTAGTGGGCCACAGAAAATGCACTCACTGGAGCAAAGTAGCCATTTGAAAAAGTGATCTGAAGGGCTTTCGGGATTTTCGTTGTTGTTCCAGAGGGGTCCAGTTTTTCTGAGAAATACATTTAACAGACTGTAAGGAAGAGCTGAGTTGATAATAAATACAATTCTTCTCTATTGCAGGATGGTGGGCTGCTGGAGACTTGGAGGCAGTGTGTCTACTGTGGTTAGTCGACACACACAGTTGCGCTCTGAGCAGGTGGTGGCCTGTAGGGTTGTGCCGCTGTATATTAGACAAACGCGTTGCACTTCAGGCAGCTGCCTTTTTATCTCCAATTGTTTAGTTGACTGTACACGCTATAGTGTTGGTGAAAGAACCTTGCTTCACGGCGGTTAGCGAGCACAGCGAGGGCGGAAGGGCAATAGAGTGCAAAGCAGAGCAGAGCAGCTGGCTGTTTGAAAATGCCTGTATTCTTCCCGTAGGTGGACGTATGGGTGGAGGGAGAGAGGGGAGGGATGAGGGGAAGTAAGAGGGCCTCGATTTTCGGTAGTCTGTGGGCACCTCATTAAGATATCACAAGTGCAACTACCACCCTCTCTGTAGTCTTTTGGGACGACGATTTTGTCCACTACACGTGTTGTATTGTGACCTGTTCATTAAAAGTGCTGGTTTTTTCATAACAATTTTGAAGTGTAATTAGAACTGTGATGCATTTTTACATCATTAGTCGTAGCGTGTGTTGGCTTCCATTACCTGGGATTCAGGGTGATTTTGGAGCAAGTGTCTGTAGCGAATTATAATATCAAACAATGATAGATACTGTCTTGAGCTGTACACTTACATACTCCAATGTCCAACACAAGCATCTCATCAGTTGAACATATTTCTAGCCAAAAAGAATAAAGATAGTACCTGATACCCCTGCTTTTCTCCACCAGCTTGTAGGTGAAGGGTATAGTTTGAGTGTGTCTATCACTTGTTTCGAGTGGTGTTGCGAAATTTTTCCCAGCAGGAAAAGACCAGTTGCACAGTATCGACAGTTTTTGAGCTGTACTGCGCTTTTAGGTCGTCCTTGCGTAATGCTGCACATATAGCTGTGTAATTAGGCTCAACCTTTATGATTAATTACATAATTAGAATCTATCTTTATTTCATTTTCTCGATCAAAACAAATAAAGTATACTAACCTAACTTTCCTCTCCTGCACCTGGACGGTTTCCATGTGTTGGGGGGGGGGGGGTGCACTTGGGCTGCCCATCCAGAAGAAACAGGGTTCGAATCCCAGAAAGCGTAGCACCGTATACAATTTCCCACCAATTCCTGGTCGGGGATGTCAGCACAGCTCTGGGACAAATAAATTCCCCTAAAATTCAAAATTCTTGCCACAATTCGAAATTCTGGCTAATAGGGTACGTGGTGGAGAGGGGGGAGGGGCAGAGGGAGGTTGGAGAAGGGAGGAGGCAGGTGGGGCCGTGTGCAGAATGAGAAAAACACATGATGTCATCCATGGTGGGTGTGGGTGTGGTTGGGGTTGGGGGAGGGTGTTGTCAGCGTGGGGATGGACGTGGTCCAGGTATAATTAATTCATCAGCTAAATTAATTTGCATATCAATTTGAAATAAAATTGGTGTGAGAGCCCCATCTCTCTACTACTGTTCTTTTCACGAATGTCATTTAATCTTAGGTTCTTAATGGCTACCATTTACATATATAAGTGCTTCAAAAACTTAGGCAATACCTGGCATTCAGTTTAAAATATATGACTACTAATAGCGAATTAACACTTCTAGCGCTGGCAGCCAAGACTTCCAGCATAAGAAGTCACCCTCATCCTGCCAACGGCCTTGTCAAAGAGCCCAGAGCAACTTGGTCCCATAAGTTCTTATCACAAATTTACAAAAGTTTAAATCCAAAATACTACATCTCGGTTCTTACAATAGTGCAATAGGTGCGCACTGGTTATATGTAACTGAAGAGAGACTCCAACTCGGATTGTGGTTAGGGGCGAATCCCAAGCGCATGGCCAAGAAGAATTGGGAGAGGAAATTTAATTGTCATCGGAACCTTGTTGCAGGACCATGACATGCGATCGTTAGACTGGCTGCAGAAAGTTCAGTTCATAAATACATAAATACTTAGCAAAATTTATCATGTCGCAGCAGTCTTACCGATACCGCAGGTCACTGCACATAAATTATTAGCTGTAGCCCCTTGGTATGTGTAGAAACAAAATATCTTCAAAGTACCCTTCACACGGCGACTTTGCAGAGCGAAAACGGAGGACTAGGAGTTAAAGACGTGCTTTTAAACTAATAAATGCCACTAAGACAGGCATCACGAAACCTCTGTTCCTCTCGTTAGATCCTGGGGAGAGGAACGTTCCAGTTAATGTAGCACACCAGCCTAGATAACATCCGAAAGTACTATGGCGATTGGCACTGTATAGGCCTTCCACTAGCACAAACCAATTAGAACCGTCTATGATTATATTACCAGACATCGTCTTCACAAACCAATTCCGGTAAATTAACCTACCAATAACTGGAGGAACGTCTGGAAAAATATCAACAATAAAATTATACCAACTAGAGTCAGTGCCGTATGGTGCGACGTTGTAAACGAAACCATACCCACAGCGGAATGACTATGAAAAATCAAATTGAGACCATCTCCATACTGCGACAAACGTCGGCTTGCAGAAACTGTAGCGCACGCTTTTTTATGTGAAAATAGAATCAGAATTTGGAACTGGACTAGGAAGAAATTAGCACTATCAACAGAACGGCAGAAAGTCATATACCGATAACTGAAGCTTTACAACCCGACTGCAAATGTTACCCGTCCGCAAACAGTAACAGTTATTCGTGGCTTCTGGGACAGCTTTTGTTTCACGTCGTAACAAACAAAACTTAGAACGTAGAAGCGTAAATGTTCTACATTAAAGAAGAACAATTTAAGCTGAAGAAGAATAACAAATATAAGGAATGGTTTCAAAATTTTTTATCTATAGCTTTATTTGGGCTACAAAGAGGTGGACAGTTCCATTAATTTGAAGGAGAATACTATACTTTCACTTCTTTTTGTTCCTGGAATATTCTTTTACGTTGGTTCTAAAATCAGAACTGTTCTAATTTGGCAACATCCCTCCGGCTCAGAAATTTCTTTCATTTGTTGAAAAATATATGGCTTCCTGCAGACCTCATAAGTTAAATTGTGAATATATTTCTGAATGAATGTTTGTTATTTATTTTTCCGTCACCCTGTTCACTGTTAAAAGTTACGTTCTACAAGGAAAGCACGCCACTGGAGGCGGCAATCTAAAATTTATTTTACCTTAAGTACTACTTCAGTTTTGTTCTACAATTTAAAGGAATATATGAGTGCAAACATGGAATACATGTGAATAATGCAGCTGCTCAGTGACAGGTATGGGGAAGGCATTGTGGCCAGGCCTCGGATTTTCGACCCCTATCCTCTTTGCCTCCGCCTACCTGGTGCTGAAAGTATTCTCATACTTTAAAAAAATAGTGCAACGGTTAGCGCGTCTGTCTAGTAAAAAGAAGGTCCAGGTTCGAATCCCGGTTGGTCACAAATTTTCATCTGCCGTCGTTGCTGTATTTCAAAACGCTGTGACAGTGTGGACGTCAGTCTTTCGATATTTAAGATCCAATTGTTTCTTGAGACAATAGAGATGATTTGCGAACATTTGTCTTGCCATCAATGTAACGGGACTTCAGCGGCATCCAACCCTGCTTTGTGATGGCGCTAACTCATGACATATACATGTGAATCAGATTGTAGCTCATATATAGTCAAATAACGAATGGTCAGTATACAAGTATTTACGATCAGTAGAAGCAGGATTGCAGCGAACAGATCATTTAACCAAGAGCAACGTAGAGTACCTGTGTAATGAGTCATTCCAGCTGCATAGCTAAGGGTAATATTTGTTAAGCAATTCACTGCAGAATTAATGTAATACCCGCACGATGATCTCTGTAGTTAACCTGTATCATTAGCAGCTCGCGAATGGAGTACTATGGTCGTTAAATCGGATTACTCAAGCTGATGCCAAATAAAAAATGGTTCAAATGGCTCTGAGCACTATGGGACTCAACATCTTAGGTCATAAGTCCCCTAGAACTTAGACCTACTTAAACCTAACTAACCTAAGGACATCACACACACCCATGGCCGAGGCAGGATTCGAACCTGCGACCGTAGCAGTCTCGCGGTTCCGGACTGCAGCGCCAGAATCGCTAGACCACCGCGGCCGGCTATGCCAAATAAAGAGAAGCGACGACGCCACCACACTATCTTTACTTAGGTAGTCAGCGCTAGATAATGTGCGCCACCATTAACATTAATGTAAGCAGTTTGACAGCATAACACCACCACATCCACTGACAACCTCTACGATTATCATCACACACTTGTAACTCGCAGTGATTACAAGTTGCTGATGTTTGTCAAGAATAGCAGAAAGCGCCTCATGAAGTGAAGTTCCATTTGCATTACGCCTAGGACGGAGAGAATCCTAAATAATAGTAATAGGTCACCCAGCGAAGAGTACAGTCGACGTAATGTCTCAAGTTTTTGCAGCTTGATATTAATGCAGTTCCCGATGGTTTCACGCTAACGGATTCTTTTGGCTATCGGAATACTCATAAGGAAATTATCAAAGAGTGATTACTAGAATGCTCAACTACCTTAATAACACCTCATTCTGGATCGAATACGACTCGGAAAGTAACATTGATTTGACGTTTCCGTCCATCTCCTGACGTCTCACTGAATGAAATCTGAGGTGCACGCACAGTTGTGTTGCCTGCCGCATGGATTCTGTGAAGTGTTGCGGCAGTTGGCAGTCATTGTTGAATACACACATGAGCAAATATCACCATTGCTCTAGGGGAACTCGTCTTTGTTGCATTTTTCCCCATACCGTAATTAGCACAATAACATAAGGCTTATTGTGCTGAAGAACTTGATGCCCACAAGTCCTTAAATAAGAATCTCCGATAGGTAGTAATGTATGAAAGGAAACATACAGTTGGGCAAAAGAATGGACAGCTCCCTGCTTTTTGCTTTTCCAATAGAGCCTACGATAAGAATCTGGTGTCATATTATGCTTCAGAACCGTAAACTGTTTATTTTTTTACTTCATACTAAAACAAAAGCTATGAAATGACAAGGGGGAAAGACTTATATGCTTCTAAGGAAATTTAGTTTTTCTTGTTTATTTTCTCACTTCATGCTAATACAAGGGTGTTGATGAGAGAAGCGGAAATGAATTATATGCTTCCAAGACATAATATTTCCTTGTGTGCTACTACTGCGTACATGAAAGCTCTGCAGCTAATTTTTGTATGTTGGCTAAATTTTGATATCACCTCACATTCCTTTGTGAGAAGGTTCCTATTTTCCTGGGTTCAAATGGCTCTGAGCACTATGGGACTTAACATCTGTGGTCATCAGTCCCCTAAAACTTAGAACTACTTAAACCTAACTAACCTAAGGACATCACAAACACCCATGCCCGAGGCAGGATTCGAACCTGCGACCGAAGCGGCCACGCGGTTCCAGACTGAAGCGCCTAGAACCGCACGGCCACATCCGCCTGCTATTTTCTTGGGATTCAAACAGAGTGGACATGTCATCACTGGTAAATATTCTGATGACTAATGACATGATACCCGTTGTAATTCCTCCATGGCACATGTGAGTAGAGTCTCACGTTTGTTACTATAAGAACATAGAGATAGTGATGGCCGCTCACTGCAGTCAGAGCCAAGGTGATTTCCGTCTGCTTACGGGGAAGCGTCTCCTGCAGTGTCCACGCTCAGCCAACATAAACAAATCGCGGCGGCATTGGGCACTGCTAGTCGCTGCACTTTCGAGCCGCGACAATAAGAGCGCACCGTCTCTCCTAACAATATTACGGAGTTAATAAATCTTGCTTACTTAACGTGATATGCAGGACGTGCGTTCGTTAAAAATTCAGTTTGCACTTTACAGTCATATTTGATGCAATATTTATAGTTGGTTGTCTCTCTAATGTTAATAGTATTGATTCAGATTGTGCGTCAACACGAAAACACACACACGCAAACAGTCATTGATCCCAGTGAGGGTGACGACTACTGTGTGTTGAACAACACATGCTCCAGTCAACTTCTCAGTTGGCGTCGAGTGGATGAGGTTTTTCCATTACCTTGCAATGCAATGCAATGCAAGGAGGAGACTGAAAGTAAATGGACTTGTATGCTAAGGAGCTGCAACGAAGCAAAGCTTGACCGATTATCAGACAATTGCCCACATGGCTTTTGTGGACGAGTATAATTTTAGTAACCAACCCACCCACCATCATTACGTAAGATTTCTCGAAGGCGTAGGGGCATTTATTTCTATAAGTCGTCGACAGTGTAGCGTCATGGTTTACTCCCCACCAAACGTTTTCTATATTCGTCCAAAGGTCGCTTGCATTTGTAGGTTCACATGGCAATGACCTTGTTACCTCTGCCCACATATTCTCTATCTGATTGATGTTCGGTGATCTTGGAACAAACGGCAACAGCTTTATCCTCGCTTGGCCCAGAAACCAATGTTGCACTGCTCTGCTATGGTGGATGGGGCTCTGCTCCTGTAAATAAATTGTTATCTCGTTACTTCATATACTTATATTCAAATAATGTATTTGTAATAAGCACATTGTATTAGTATTTTCCATGGTGTTTAAGAATTCAGGCCCTGTCATAGATAAGTGATCCAGATTCAACAGTCCGATTAAGAATGTGGTTTACCCAGTCTATCGTATGATGAGAGCCGTAGTCAGATATCCACATTAAGACTAACTGGCTGAATCCGATTAGAACGATCTGTTAGCGAAATGAAATTACAGAAATCGGATAATTTGAACGTCTGTATTGCAACAATGCTGGGCACATAATTCCTTTGATGGAGAAACGTTTAGCAGCTGTCTAAGAAAAGAGTGAGAAATATGTTTACTAGCAGCAATGTAATGTAATTATAACCCACATTTATGTGATGGAAATATTGAATCGAACAATACACATCTACTTCAGTGGTGGGAAGATACACCATATCGGATTTGCTGATGACATAATGATAATAATAATAATAATAATCCCGTGTGGCCGATAGGGAAAAGCCTCCCACCAGAAGCAAACATAAACTGTGCAAGCAAAGTCAACTTTACCCCAGGTGGTACACAACCCGCCCGTCGAAAGGCGGCAGCTGGATTTTCGGATTCTGGGGAGTCCAGGCTAGAGCGGCAGAGAATATCGGAGATCTCTGGTAAATTTCCCTACAAGCAGAAAACATGCATTTGCAAACTAAACATCCGTACATTGATCCAATCACGAAAACTAAATAATCTCACATAAGAAATCGACCGACAAATAATTCTCGTTCTTGCTCTTCAAGAACCACGGATAACTGACAATGAAACCTTGCATTACGAAACCATCGCATCTTCAAGAGGAAAACACAACAAAAGGTAGCGAAATGCGCACCAATCTTGGGCATGCCATTTCTCGAACATAGATCTATCATCAACTCTGTCAAAGAAATCACACCCATCAACAATCGACTTACGACTATGCTCATTCAGAGCCCCAATAAAAAATGTACACTCATCAATGCACATGCCCCCACCAACATCAAAAATAAGAGAAACACCGAAAATGTCGAAACATTCTGAAACACACTTCAAAAAACTACGAGCAAAATTCACCAAGAGATGTGAAAATAATAATGGGAGACTTCAACTCTCTATTTGGGACAGAAAAAACCTATAGAAAAATCATTGGTACAAATTCAACACACCGAAACACTTACACCAGCGGCACACGTCTGACTGACGTTTGCCAACAATTCAACCTCAAAATGATGTCTACCCACTTTTGGAAAAAAAAACAGTTCTCAGGTAACATGCTTGGCTACCAGGTGCAAGCTGCTTTCGTTCGCCTTTCGAGACTCGCTGAGAGCCAGATTTTTAATTCTTTTGTGGCAGAGCTACAAGCAGGCAGATACAATGAGGGAATCGTAAGACAACGCTCTAGCAAAATTAGGCTTGCTACTTTTAGTACCTCTTAGTGTCAGAGAGAAAACCTTACGGTACTGCAAATTTCATAATCCCACTTTTGTTTTCAGCCGACATATTTTTTGTTGTGAATACATAATTTTATCAATGAACTGCCACATTTTCATAATACTTGCGAATGGTATAGGAAATGAGGTAAATACAGACCTTTTCGAAGCAAAAGTTGGCAATATCCTACTGGTTAGTGTTAAAATAGGCTTAATCGTCTTACAGATACTTAATGCTTTATTAACATAGACTGCCGTCGTAATGTTTCTGTAGTAAGCTGAATTTAATTTGTGTTAGTACAGTGAATATTTTAATTGCGTTTTCCATTAGTGTACTGAACGCCACAGTAATCTTCAAAGAGACATTAATCAGCCTCAGAATTTTCTTTCGCGATATCTAAAATGATCTGATAATGCTAAAGTAATTAACAAATTCCACGTCCGTCGAAACCTACTGGTTCTAACGTTGTCATGAAACCAGTGTAGTTTGAAGAGTATTTTCGTATAGAACTGAATTGCCTTGACGATTGATCAATCACGAGCGGGAAAGGTAAAATTCTATGACGAGAGGGACAAGTGCTTGAGAGAGGACTTCTCTATAAATACAAGTGCCTGAGAGACGACTTTCCTATCAATCCCCTGGATAGTTATGTTTCTCAAATCAACTGAGTGCGTTATCATGCAGTTGCATAGGTGATGTATTTTGTCGGTCGATTTTCTTACACTGCGACCGAAAGGTGTCTCAGTTGTTGGCAACAAATTCCTTCTGTGATGCACACACCCCTTGGGGAAGAATTCGTAGCCCAAAACACAATTTTGGAGCTATCAGATGTAAACTACTATGTTCACACTACCCTTTGTTCGAGTTTACGTCTTTTGGAGGGGCTCAGCCTTTCATTTCTTCTTAGGAAGCTAACGATAAAGGCATCATAACTCGTCACCAGTAACAGTACTGCATAGGAATGCTCAATGAGCGACCCGATGACGTTCAATAATAGTCACTCCGTTGATTTAAGTTGTTTAGAATTAAAGGAAGCAGAATTGCTACACCAGACTTCTGAACTTTCTTTGTTGAATCCAAATGTCGCATGATGTTTAAGTGGTAATCCATCACATGTATCAGTAGTCGAGACTTCCTTAATGTGGAATATCATTCATGCCACAACGATCTTTGTTGAAACAAAAATATCATTTTCTGGCGTGCCGGCCGCGGTGGCCGAGCGATTCTAGGTGTTTCAGCCAGGAGCCGGGCTGCTGCTACGGTCGCAAGTTCTAATCCTGCCTGGGGCATGGATGTGTGTGCTATCTTTAGGTTAGTTAGGTTTAAGTATTTCTACATCTAGGGGACTGATGACCTCAGATGTTAAGTCCCATAGTGCTTAGAGCCATTTGATCCATTTTTTCCGGCTTATTTTTCCCAAAAGCACTCGCTCCATACACAGTTCAAATCTTTCTAGCTGCCTCCTCTGCATTCATCCTTGTGTTAGAAAAATGTGTCGCAGATGTTACACCTTTTTCCACTTGCGACTCAATTTTACAGTGCTTAACCGTAGCTCATGACTTTCCGGTATGCAAAATCCAATGCTTAACTGTAAGATGATAACTAGAACTTCAAATTAGAAAATTATAGTTGTTACATACACTGACGGCGTGGCGCCGCGTTCACCTGGTCGGCGCTGGATTTCAGGCGGCGGGTAGCGTCTGGCCGGTGGCCGGTAGTCGCTGCAGTTCGAGGAAACGCTCGAGCTTGAGCTGTTTCTGATCGCGACGCAGCCACGAGCTGTCGTGCGGAATTGTTTCTGGAAGTTATTGTTATTGCTGGTGGGTAGGATGTGAAGCGAATTATCTTCGATGTTCAGTCAGACTCATAACTTTAGACGAGGGCCAAAATGTGGTAAAAAAAAATACAGTTGGACGCTAACAGGCGACTGCATGTTTACAATGCACGACGATTTCCACTAGACCACGGGCTCACACAGTCCAGCAACATCTCGGAAGTAGACAACACTTCCTTTTGACACTTCCGCATCCTGCAGCGTTGCCAGAGTGTGCAGATGGCGGGACATACGGTTGTCAGGGGCGGTGAGTTTTATTATCCACCTTAAGTGGACGACTCGGACTTAGTCTCTGTGGCGGCCGGCCGGCGGTCAGTTTTTATGTCTAAGACTGTGCATATGTTTGGATGATCGGTTAAATTCCCGAAAAATACATACTTTGGGTTTGCTTTCTGCGTGAAATCGTGATATTAAATCTGTTAAATTTACATGCTTAACAAGCGAAATCTGATACATTGTTAGGGAGCAAGGGTGCAGGCTTTCCAACTATGGGTAGATAATCACTTACCATTCTTTTAAGTATTGGAGCTTCTGCAGTAGACTTTGTAGCAAAATTTTAGCTTACATTGCGAAAGTATCGATAGAGCTACTAGATACTCACTGCCTTATTAGTGACCATCAGTCTCTTGGTCCACGGTGCTTGTTTCCAAATACATATACATAGTTTAACAGCAGTGCTTGTTGCAAGTGTTCAATAGTAGTAGACTCAACGATATTATCTTTTACTTGAACTAAAATATTCTCAATCTTACTACTTTGTGAAGGTGTGCTACTGATATACTTCTTTATCTTAAGAATACTTCCCTCAGCCCTCACGGTATTTACCATGCTCTGTCTTTGTTTTTACTGTCAGTTACAGTATTTTGGTTATCAATGTTAAGAAAGCATTTACCTCAGGAGAAGCTGATTGTTGTATCGTTCTCCCTTAGGAAATCAATGACAAAAATGCATTCCACAACCAATCAACTTACTTTTAGAAATGGTCATTTTATAACTCTATTTCCTTTTTCAACCTCCACCTGCATTAGCAGTTTGACATTTCTTGACTTAACACCAATAACTCCAGTGAGCTTACAATTTTGCACATGAAACATGGGTACCCGTGTGATTTCATGAGTATTATCAAATAAACTGCATAAGATAACATTCATTGCAGCACCTGCAAATAAAACAATCATAATAAGTACCGGTATCTTTTGACAAAAGCATGTCCAGTGGCTTGAACAATTCTTCACAATGATCACAGCACTTTAAATCGTTGGTATTTAATTCTTCCTCAATGTTCATATCATTGCTGGAACATAATACATTTACAGGATTATGTATTTTGTCCCCTGTCCAGCACATGATTTACTGTTTACGGTCACATTCAGTTTTTTGTATTTGTTGTTGTGGAATGGGCATCTTCCATCATGTGAACAATGTCAACACTGGGTTCCTGTAGTTGTCAGTTAGTATTAATAGTGCAGTTTGGTACTGAAATTTCTGTGAGTTATGTTTACAGTTCAGTTACTTTGTTTGTCTTAGTCATGGCACTGTCCTAGCCAGATATGATGGTAATCGATTTGGAATTCGTTACCATCCCAGTTTACCTTAATAAGACTTGTTATGTCGAGCTTTGTGTAATGGTGGTGTCGCCAGCTGTATCACAGGACTGATGTGACAGTCTTTTGAAGTGAAATTTCAGTAAAATTTCACACATGGTGTAGAGAACTGAGCCATGCCGTTGCTGCTCTTACTGGTTGTGAACACATGAAAAGTGCTGCCACTATCCCATAGGATATGTTTTAGGCTGACAGACCAGTATAATTTGTTTTGGTTCTAAAAATTTTGCTATGCATTGTAGGATAAATAATTTTACTACTTATGGTCTTAACAGGGAATGCTGCATCTGGTATTGTTTGTTTTAACGTTGGCAGCTTCCGTGTACACTATTGCATTCTAGTGTAAGATTAAATTAGGGCTCCGGTAAATCGTTTCTTAACACAGTCACAATTTGGTTCACTTCAATCTTAATTACTAATTTCTAAAGTACGATTCTGAGATGAAACTTCAGCAACAAAACGCTGCACAACATGCGTCAATTCTGAACGTAATTTCTCATTATGGTTGATTAACATTTCAAAGGGCACTGTTTCTATTTTAGAGAACAGAGAATCACGCTTAATTAACCCTTGATTTACGTTACATGATATTTCCTTACATGAAGACGATATTTTATCATATTGAGTAGACATTTCACTATATTTAGTGAACATTTCATTTCATTTAGTGGATTCTCATTACATGTAGTGGTTATTTCAGTGCATTTAGATGACTTTCCTTACATGTAGATGTTGTTACGGATGACAACTGGCTTGATATTTGATCATATTATGATGACATTACGTTTAGCATGCTGACATTTGGTTTGATATCTTATTTAATTTAGTTGACATTGTTACAGAATTTCCAGAATGAGATTTTCACTCTGCAGCGGAGTTTGCGCTGATATGAAACTTCCCGGCAGATTAAAACTGTGTACCGGACCGAGACTCGAACTCGGGACCTTTGCCTTTCGTGGGCAAGTGCTCCACCAGCTGAGCTACCCAAGCACGTCTCACACTCCGTCCTCACAGCTTTACTTGTGCCAGTACCTCGTCTCTTACCTTCCAAACTTTACAGAAGTTCTTCTGCAAACCTTGCAGAACTGCCCGCGAAAGACAAAGGTCCCGAGTTCGAGTCTCGGTCCAGCACACAGTTTTAATCTGCCAGGAAGTTTCATTACCGAATTCTTCACATCTAGATTTTATTACAAAGGCAATTCATCTGACAACTCAATTTTCAAATTTTCATTTGCTTTAGTACATCCACTAAACTGTGATACTGTGTGGTAATCTGAGCTGGTTAGTAGCTACTGACTCGATTAGCTTTCTTGTTATGTGATTTTGTTTTCACTCTGATGGATTTCCATTTTTACTATAACAGGGAAGATGAGTAAAATCATTTTTGCAAAATAACACATCTGCACTAAATATCAGCACACCAATAACGGTATTGCTAGGCAATAATGCTCTGAAAATGAAACATTACTAGAGATGAAACACTAAAGAGGAAGTGCTTCATTTCATGTACTTTTGACATGAAGTCAGCCATATAGCACAAACTATATTGTTACTATTTTCAAAGGTAATTGCCACAGAAAATTTGAAAATTTTAAGTACCCAGCAAATTTACCTCTGAATGAGTAAAAGTTTACAAGAAATGTAATCAACATGCAGGCAATGGAAATAAATAATGTTGCCTTTACCTATAGATTTCGCTGTGACATAGATAACTGTCCAAATTTCTGTTTCTTTTTATAAATATTTTTAGTATTAAATGATTTTTCAGTTTATTCTCGATGTTATGGTTGTTCAACTCCAACTCTTCCATTGTTTGGTATTTGAAAATTTAATAGTACATGAAACAAACACAACATATGTTATAATATTGTTATGACAATAAGCAGTAGCCAGTCGGAGTGGCCGTTCGGTTCTAGGCGCTACAGTCTGGAACTGCAAGACCGCTACGGTCGCACGTTCGAATCCTGCCTCGGGCATGGATGTGTGTGTTGTCCTTAGGTTAGTTAGGTTTAAGTAGTTCTAAGTTATAGGGGACTGATGACCTCAGAAATTGAATCCCATAGCGCTCAGAGCCATTTTGAACCAATAAGCAGCAGATACAGTATAACACGTTTGAAAAAGGTACTGTCGCAATGTTGCCATTGTAATATATCTGTCAAAGCAAGTAAATTTAATAAATTGAAATTTTTTAGTATTAATTGTTCAAGAGGTAAGACACGTCGCATTGAGGACAGTAGGGGTATGACAAGGATGTTATGAAACGTTAGACTTTTTGGATTAATGATTAAATTGAGCTTCCAACTATGTCAAATGAAAACTATTACCAAAAATTTCATTTTCTGGTAAAAGTCAAGTGCGGATGTCGTCCTTGGATTGCAGAGAAACTTGGTGATGCATGATCGTGAAAATATTTAATCAAATATTAATAACTGTTAATTAAATAATTATTAATTAATAATCATTAAATTAAGTATTTATTTATTAGCATAACAATAGCAATGATAATTGTGCTTCTCAAAAAGTAAGTAAGACGTAACTGTACATTCGATTGTGAACTGATAGCTCAAGATTCTTGTGTCGCAAAACTGACCACATAAACACGAGCTTTGAATCATATTAGTAGAAGCAACCGATCACTTTTTCAATAAATGAGAATATCGTTAAGCTTATTCAGGAGTATTAGTGAAAACCAAATACAGATAATGAGATGTACAGAACCTATCAGGATAGCGGTCTGGATACAAAAAAGGTAGTAATAAGAAGACTCATTTCGTTGATTTTACAAAAGATAAGATGAACGGAAATCGAACATAGATGTTTTCAGTTTCAAAGACATAAACTCTACCATAAACTCAAAATGATCCGCTCGCTGAAGTTACGAGCCTCGTTGTAATTTCCTTTGCAATACATTATAATGTTGTTGCCTCAGATGATAAGGAATTTTGTTCAAGGACACGACAAACAACAAACGTTACTAAACGTGAAAATTATGCCGTACGCGAGTCTGAATGTAAGACAGACAGGTTGTGCCACCCGTACTTTGCTTGTACCAGCAAAGTCTGTTGCAAATCATAATAAGACATTCTTGCGACAGTGTTTATATGACACTGAACACAACACAATTCATTCTTCAAGTACTTCAAGTGAAAAATTAAGAAAGAAGTAGTGTACAGTGATACAACATGAGTACCTCAAATAGAATTTCGTTGCTGGTCCCCAAGTACCAACTTGGTAAGAGAGAGACCTCATTTCCGCAAAACACATTTTAAAGTACATAACAGTCCTTCTTTCTGCTGAGTCTATGAATTTAGACAGGTAACTACATCCGTATGCAAACCTGTATTTACATACGCGAACGTAACACTCGGCAATAGCTGTGTGAGAAAAAGAAATTGGCAGGAGCACTCAGCTGATTGGCACGAACGGAGCGCATCTGTGGGACAAGTTGCACGAGGTGCCCGTTCGTACCCGCAGCCGGCGCCCTGTCCCGTGAAATGAGACAGCCGGGCTGGCGCAGTGGCGACCCTGCGGGAATGGAGTCGCGCGGCGATACGAAGAGAACGAACACTGTGCGCTACAGTCGGCCAGCTGACTGTGCACCGAGGAGAGGAGTCCATTGAAAGCTTCTGTTTCCAACCAGCACCGACAGTACGGGCTCGTATCCCCTTCCACGGGCGATTGGTAGGCAGAAATGCTATCGCACGTCTACAGATTTTCAAAGTGATAGAAGCTTAACATTTTCTGTTAGATGTCCTCAACAGCGCGGTCTACCTAAAGCGGAAAAATACGTAGCACATGATCGAAGGGGTAAGGGAGGACATAGAAGCAATTCAGAGGCGGGCTGCTAGATTTGTTACTGGTAGGTTTGATCATCACGCGAGTGTTACGGAAATGCTTCAGGAACTCGGATGGGAGGCTCTAGAGGAAAGGGGGCGTTCTTTTCGTGAGTCGCAACTGAGGAAATTTAGAGAACCAGCATTTGAGGCTGACTGCAGTACAATCTTACTGCCGCCAACTTACATTTCGCGGAAAGACCACAAAGATAAGATTAGAGAGATTAGAGCTCGTACAGAGGCATATAGGCAGTCATTTTTCGCTCGTTCTGTTTGGGAGTGTAACAGGGAGAGAAGATGCTAGTTGTGGTACGAGGTACCCTCCGCCACGCACCGTATGGTGGATTGCGGAGTATGGATGTAGATGTAGATGTAAGCTGACGTTCAGTCCTACACGGACGTTTCATAAGGGTTGCAGCAGTCATTGATAGACAGAAACCAATACTCTTCACACTGAAAATAAAACTTTTCTATTGGTTTCCCATTGCGCAAGAAATGTTAGAAGTGAATCGTATACAAGTAGAGCTTGAGAAACTTTGTGTACATAGTACGGATCAGCAAGTCATTCTACTGAATTATGTTCTATGTGCTTCCTCTGAATAATTTTTTATGGCTACAGATTTGACATTAGTAAAATTTTGTAAATAAAGTTGAACATTTTGTTGCAAAAAAATACAACATGCTACACGGGCACTTGGAAAAATCCTATTCATAATAAACCACCAACAAAAATGATTTATTACATATTGACATTAGTTGAATACAAGAACAACTCAGTTCCAAACCAAGAAAGGATGAGTTTAGCGAATTAGCATTTCAGATTTAGCAATTTAGCAACAAAACAACTTCATTTTTTAATCAACAATAACTAACACAGTAACCGGTCATGTCTCATTCATAAAATCTAATTGCGTTCCAACACACATTGCATGGTGGAACACACACCAATGTACAACACATAAAATTATCAAAATAAGCTATAGAACATAATCACTATAGCCACAAAAAAGGAGTACAGTAACACAGATACAAAAACAAGCAACAAAATTAAAAAGTAAGTTATAAAAGTGAACAAATGGTGACAAACAACATTATTCAACATAAGCAAAGAAACTCAATGCTAAATGAATACTGCCAAATAAGTCGATGATTAAAAACATAGAAGTACTGCATGCAAAACAGATAATTCTGTTCAAAAATAGATTCCAAAATAAAAAAAATAACAATAGGCCGAATCATATATTAAAAAGATTGCTTTTATAAGTTACAAGTCAGTAGATGTGATGCACCAGAAAACTTAGGATAATCGAAAATGTTGGAGAAATAGCTCCATTTTTTCGGAACACCTCAGCAAGAAGCAGTGGAAATAATTATGAAAATAAATAACAGAAAGTACTTTTTTGCTTCGAAAGGAAATTATCATATGCAAAAAACCAAATCAGAACGAAAACAGTACAAAAATTATTGAAAATATGGTAAAAAAGTCACCAAATATGTACACAGTCAAATTGTTGCATAATATCTCAACACAAGATCATCAAATTTTTGCTACTCATTCATATTTCCCCAATCCCTCATTTTACCCTTTCCAAATAATCTCTCTACAATTCACAAACATCTAAGAGACTCCTCTATACCTTCAGTGATAGCTGTTCTACCTACATATGATATTCTACAAGTTCCACCATCCCCATAACACCGGTAGTCCGTTGTCCCTGCTGTTCATTAAAAAATTAATAAAAACACACATACACGCACACAGATGGAGAGAGAGGGAGAGAGAGAAGAGGAGGAGAGTGTTAGGGGTATAAGTGTAGATACTTTTACTAATAACTCAGGACAGTGTACTGAACAAATTCTCATCAGTATTTACTTCATTTACAGACTAAGAATTAGAGCTATTAGGAGCAGTATGTGTTAAGCTTTCTTAGTACCTCCAGTTACATGTCGCAAGAGAGGGCCATTGAAGCTTTTCTTTCTCTGGACAGCAGGTCATGTGTTAAAGTGTGGATGCGTGGATGCAAAACGGTCAGCTATACTGACTGGCATAGTCCACTTAGTGGTCCAGTTACGATCGTGCGGAAAATATCAGGTAGTAAATTACGTGACGCGTTGGCAGCAAGATGATTACATACAGAAAGAAACTACCTGTACACTTAAGTGAGTAGATATTAATGTACCAATGGTCTCAATATCTGCACTTACATCCCTAAAACCATATACAGCACTCTTTCATATACAGAAAACCATACAACAAAGTAGCACAAAACTAATGAAGCGTTTCACCTAAAATTTGAAGAACTTTTGGAAATTAGATACAAATGAATATTTATTTACATAGCTGCTCGAGATAATGGCCAATCCAACAAAGAATGTAAATGTACATCTAAATTGTGGTTTGCAACATACGTCTTTTCGCCGAGTGATCTTGCGACATGAGACGTGTATTGGTTGGAAGATTATCCTTCCTACTATATGTCCGCGCAGTTTAGCACGTTTATCGCATCTTTCACTACTCAATATGTGTGCTCTGCCAGTGACGAACAAAAGTTACAGCACACTGTAACTATACAATAAGCCATAACTAGAAATAAATTCCAGCATAATCGTATCCTTAGGATCAAATTTTAAGCCGTTTACCTACAACAAGTATGTTAAATTTAGCTTCATACAATTTCTGTTTCATAACTGGTAACAGCTCAATAAACTAATAATGTAAATTGGCAACTTTTGAATAGTCTGATGATGAAGAAGTGTAAGAGTATTTCGCCTGTAATTTCTGGATTTGTAAGCGATATCGCTACGCATATATCAGTTTCAGTCAGTCACAACTTCTGGTTCGCTGGAGGAGTATAGACGTGAAACTTTCCAGTGTTGTAGCATACCAGGCCCTGCTGATTGTCCAACGTAGCCTCTGAACAGGATTCTGATCTCTCGCCGTGTTAGCATCTGGCTTCACTAACTCAACGGCAAGCAAAACTTCTCCGTGAACAATATTTAGTTACATAAGGCAGCAGTTATAAACATAGAGGACTCCTTCTAGCGTTACAGTTCACAAAAACGGTTCCTACTTCCGAGACCAGTCACATCAGAATACGCTTAATAAAATGCTACGAAAATATCACTTTGTTAATGTCCCAAGTTTCTTTAAAATGTTGAAACATGAAAACTTTTTGTATGGTGCAGTGGGGGTTAAATGATAAGAAAAGGCTTCACGACAGTAAGGATGACTGGACGAGAATATTTCAGTTAATGAAACAAAAAATTTTCTTAAAATTTGTCATTAATGACTGTTGTGTTCAAAAAGAGACGCTAGATGTTTATATGTTGCCAATGCTGAGCTACTTTCATGATGATGTCACAGAGGAACGCCTTCTGTTTCCGCAATAAAATCTTCACATCGGCAAAAGCCCCGTCCAGAAAGGAATAATGCCATATTTCTAAGCATTATACACTGTACTGATGTTCTGTAACCATTTTTATAATCAATGTGAAATTTTAATGCCTTATCAGTTAGTTTTCGTAGTATGTGTTATCAACATTTAGTTGACTATCGATTCACATCATTGGTGTCATGAACTTTATTTCGTTATAACAATGCATTAGATCAGTAGTGATAACAATACAAGGTCTAAGGCATTTCTTTCATACGCAACGAGCGTTTCCCTCAACATTGGGCCTATCTTGTGGAAATCTAATGTGGAATGGGTATTTTCCGACCTTCATCTAAGATTATAGTTCTTTTAGGTGTTAACAATAATCCATATTTTAGTTAGGTGGTTGTATATCGTACTCCTCGCACATATGGCATGTCATTCATTGGTCAGACTGTAAGGACAGTGGAGGACCGGTCTGCTCAGCATAAGCCGCACATGCATTTACAACAGCCGAGCAAATCTGCCATTGTAGAACATTATCTTGATACCGGTCACCCTAAAAATTATAACAACCCGGAGTTTCTGTCGTCGATCATCTTTGGTTGGTGTGGTAGCGGTAGTGTTTACAGTTTGTGCGTCTGTGTTTGTGTGTGTGGGAGGGAGGGTGGAGAGAGAGAGGTGTGTTACCTTTCCAAAATTTGTCTGTAAACCGAGATGTTAAATTTCTTTCCATAGCGCTTTCTTTCGCCAGTTTTGCTTTGGAAACGACAGTGTGGTCCCCTGTCGAAATATCGGCGGTTGTCGACTTTACCCGCTGAACTTTCCACTTGTATGCTGAGTTACACATCTGTCATATTGGTCATACTATAAACACTTCTTTCGGTTTTCGGCTGTTTTATTCCACCCTTCAGGGATACAAAGAAACTACCCCGTCTACTCCCTGCCATTCAGTTTCTTCATCTGATGCTGAAAGCATCATTGCACAGTCAGTAACGCAGAATATACCTTAGGTCACATCGAGACTCCCTGTCTTAGGCTCTAAGTTTATTCTGCTAATTTTTTACTTTAATAGCATGTATGTTTCGCTTAATTAATAGCAGTTCAAGAGCAAAATGTTGTCCGTTTGGCAAAGGTCGCCGGGAGCTTTCATTCCATTCCAGTCGGAGCCACAGATTTGTTCCGGTTGAATAGGGAATGCAGGAATTTCAAACAGCTGGCCTCTGTGGTCACGAGCTAGTGTCGTTCCATCAAATCTCTCTTAACCATGATTACACTTAAGGTACTTCTCGATTCGCTAAAGATTCTAATTTTCTACATAGACTTTGACCAATAGTAACTACAGCCTCATAAAATAGCACAAAACTACAAAAATCACAAATAATAATAATAAAAAAGTTGTGTTACCGCAGTCTTACTTATCAGTGAGATTCAGATATCAATATCCTTTTTCAAAACAAAAGTAGGCAGCTTTTTGGTTCGAGAATAGTAGCACTGGATGAGTTCTGCTGTTCTTTATCTATTCTCCCTTTCAGTGCGTTATCAGCTAATTCTTTGAAACTTCCTGGCAGATTAAAACTGTGTGCCGGGCCGAGACTCGAACTCGGGACCTTTGCCTTTCGCGGGCAAGTGCTCTACCAACTGAACTACCCAAGCACGATTCACGCCCCCTCCTCACAGCTTTACTTCTGCCAGTACCTCCTCTCCTACCTTCCAAACTTTACAGAAGCTCTCCTCTAAAGCTCTGCCAGGAAGTTTTATATCAGCGCACGCTCCGCTGCAGAGTGAAAATTTCATTCTGGAAACGTCCCCAAGCCTGTGGCTAAGCCATGTCTCCGCAGTGTCCTTTCTTTCAGGAGTGCTAGTTCTGCTGGTTCGCAGGAGAGCTTCTGTAAAGTTTGGAAGGTAGGAGACGAGGTACTGGCAGAAGTAAAGCTGTGAGGACGGGGCGTGAGTCGTGCTGGGGTAGCTCAGTTGGTAGAGCACTTGCCCGCGAAAGACAAAGGTCACGAGTTCGAGTCTCGGCCCAGCACACAGTTTTAATCTGCCATGAAGTTTCGTATCACCGCACACTCCGCTACAGAGTGAAAATCTTATTCTGGAAGCTAATTCTTTATTACTTAAAATATTGTACGCAAGAACACGGTACAAATTACTAATGCTGGGACACTAAATATTTTAAAAGCAGCATACATTAAATTAACTTCGAAATATGTCTCAATATGATCCGAGTCCGTTCAGATCTTCGGAAGAACGATACGCAGTTAAAGTGTATCCACTATCTCTGCGAAGAATACTCTTGTTGAAAGAAATATAATAAGATTCCTGGTGGTGCAGATTCAATCCACCATATGTTATCATGAAAACTTAATTTTAAATACGTTTGTGCTCCTCAGTGTTTTCCAGATACAGGAGTTTTATTCGGAACTGCATATACAGGCTGTCCCAGGACGAATGGTCAATATTCAAGCGTATGACAAGAACGATAATTCGAAGCATAACAGTCTAGTAAACATGGGATCTAAGATACATACCTCAAGAGCTATGAGCACTTCATCTTCGATCTACGAAACAAATTTCTTCTACTACAAGACCTTTGCTTTCCATTTCATGGGCCCTAAAGTTTACACCTGAAGAGCTATGACATCTTGTTCAGCTGCCACTGTGAAAGAAATCTGTTCTACTGAACAAGTGTAGCCGGCCAGAGTGGCCGAGCGGTTCTAGGCGCTACAGTCTGGAACCGCGCGACCGCTACGGTCGCATGTTCGAATCCTGCCTCGGGCATGGATGTGTGTGTTGTTAGCTAGGTTTAAGTAGTTCTAAGTTCTAGGGGACTTATGACCTGAGAAGTTAAGTCCCATAGTGCTCAGAGCCATTTGAACCATTTTTGAACAAGTGCTAATACCTCTTAAGGTATGCATTATAGAGCCCACGTTTGCTAGACTTTTGCTTCCAATGATCGGCCCGGTCATATTCCTGTGCATTGCCCACTGTCCATTACTTCTGTCAGACAATGTAACATCTACGCTATGGAAATCATTTATTCCTATAAACATTATAAACATATGTATGTTTACACACACACGCACACACACACACACACACACACACATATATATATATATATATATATATATATATATATATATATATATATAAAAGTAAGTTAATCTGTGATTAGCTGAAGTTCTCACTGTCTTCTAGATGAAGATAACCAAAGACAATAATAACAATATATATATATACATATATATATATATATACTTTTCCTTTCCTCACTGTCTTCTAGATGAAGTTAATCGAAGACAATAATAACAATATGTATTTTTACACACACACACACACACACACACACACACACACACACACACACACACACACACCAATACATATTGTTATTATTATCTTCGATTATCTTCATCTAGAAGACAATGAGAACTTCAGCTAATCACAGATTAACTTACTTTTCCTTTTCTCCCAAATCCTCTTCATTATTTCACTCCCTTAGTTCTTCCTTTCCTCTATTTTTCTCATTGTTTATTTTCTTGAACCTTGTTTAGTTTTTTGGTTGTTTCTGAATTGATTTGAGAATTTTTCTGTCCTTCATTTCTGACCGGCTGATTCTTTCAGAATATGACAGCAACCAGGCACGTTTTAGAATGCAATTTGTTTATATAAGTAGCCCCGTTACCGGTTTCGAACCGACAAATTCGTCATCAGACGGCTTGTTCACATTAAGATCCGATTTTGTTACTTTACACTAGTTTATACGTTTTGTTCCCCCATATGAAGCAATTTCCTTGGGGCTGGAAGTGCCGTCGAAAATTCCGCCCCATTATGTTCCAGTGCTGACTGCCAGTGTTCATGCAGCAGCAAAGCCTATTTGAAACACTTTATATAATGATTCGCCACATTGGAATATGTATACAAAGACGTACCCCAAAGAAATTTCATCGTACGAGGGAGTAAAAGTGTATCTAAAGTAACAAAAATGTATCTTAACTTGTACAAGCCGTCTGATAATGAACTTGTTAGTTCGAAATCGGTAGCGGCGTTATTTATATAAATAAACTTCGTTATAAAAAACGACTGTTGGCTGCTTGTCGTCTCCGCAAGAATCAACCTGTACTTTGAACACAGCTACGGGCTCAGAATATCAGTTTTTGACTTAACAGCCTTCTTTACTACTTCTGAGATGCTCAATCGCTCCGGTCTTCTTGTTTTCCTTTTATCCAACTGTTATTACATGCATTAACGATGCTTTTATAGACCCTAAAAAAGAGTTGGTAGAATCGTAGGTGTATTATCTTACATTTAAGTGTCATGTTGTCCACTTTTGTAGCGCTCTTTTGTAGGTAGATGACCAAGTTTTGTCTCAGAGAACAGTGCTGTGGTTTTTTCTAAGAGTTTTCGGTTCTTGTTTCTCGACGTCATGAATTTTCGTCATCCCTCTAATTACTGTAACTTCTGCTACATTCAAGGCTCCTCGTTAAATAACACTATTAAAGTCCCGTAGTCTTGCATTACGAGACATTGCTCTTTTCATGCAGCACTCCATATCGGTTTGTACACCATCTGAAATTTGAATACTCTTTCTGTATTGGAGACAGTGTACGATCCTATTGGTTATGTGGTTTCTACTAAGTACTTACTGTTAGATTATTCGATATCGTATTTACTGTGGGAGCTTTGCTGTTTATTGGTGTCCATTTGCTGAGTATTTCACTGAAAACTTAGAACCTGGTTTTACAGGAGAGGTCATGCAATTTATCTAGGCCAGTCTGGCTTCGTATTTGTTTTTCAGTTCATGTAACCAGGACGTATCCATCACAAGTTGGATACCTTTTCCATTTCTAGGCTATTCTGACATCATAACCGTAAGCCTTTTTGAAAACCACGAATGTAGCTGAAGTCTTCCGGCATCGTCTGATGTGTAGTACGGTTTTGTGATTCTAGACATGTTAAATGCAGGATCTCCTTTTCCGGAATCCTGTCTGATACTCGCCAATCTGTGTGTCCACTCGCTGCTCGAGTCGGTTCAGCAAAGCTTTGGAAAGAATTTTATGTTACTAGAAGAAATGAGATTACTCTCTAATAGTTCAGATCTGCTTCTTCTCCTTTTTTGTGGAGCAGATGTATCAAGGCCCTCGTCCATTCTTGAGGGATCTTCTGTGTATTCAAGACTTCTGATTGTTCAGCAAAGCTTTAGAGAGTATCTTATGTTACTAGAAGAAGTGAGATTCCTCTTTAACTGTTCAGATCCGTTTAGTCCCCTTCTTTATGGAGTAGATGTAGCAAAGAATACGTCCACTGTGGGATTTTCTGCGTTTTCCAGACTTTTAATTATTCGGTGTAAACCGTATCTGTGCTCCACTGTGAAAGAAATCTGTTCTACTGAAAAAGTGTAGCCGGCCAGCGTGGCCGAGCGGTTCTAGGCGCTACAGTCTGGAACCGCGCGACCGTTACGGTCGCAGTTTCGAATCCTGCCTCGAGCATGGATGTGTGTGATGTTAGTTAGGTTTAAGTAGTTCTAAGTTCTAGGGGACTCATGACCTGAGAAGTTAAGTCTCATAGTGCTCAGAGCCATTTGAACCATTTTTGAACAGGTGCTAATACCTCTTAAGGTATGCATTATAGAGCCCACGTTTGCTAGACTTTTGCTTCCAATGATCGGTCCGGTCATATTCCTGTGCATTGCCCACTGTCCATTACTTCTGTCAGACAATGTACATCTATGCTATGGAAATCATTCATTCCTATAAACATTATAAACATATGTATGTTTACACACACACACACACACACATATATATATATATATATATATATATATATATATATATATATATATATATATATATAGAAAAGTAAGTTAATCTGTGATTAGCTGAAGTTCTCACTGTCTTCTAGATGGAGATAACCAAAGACAATAATAACAATATATATATATATATATATATATATATATAATTTTCCTTTCCTCACTGTCTTCTAGATGAAGATAATCGAAGACAATAATAACAATATGTATTTTTACACACACACACACACATCAATACATATTGTTATTACGAGGGCAGTTCAATAAGTAGTGCAACACATTTTTTTTCTCGGCCAATTTTGGTTGAAAAAACCGGAAATTTCTTGTGGAATATTTTCAAACATTCGCGCTTCGTCTCGTATAGTTTCATTGACTTCCGACAGGTGACAGCGCTGTACGGAGCTGTTAAAATGGCGTCTGTAACGGATGTGCGTTGCAAACAACAGGCAGTGATCGAGTTTCTTTTGGCGGAAAAGCAGGGCATCTCAGATATTCATAGGCGCTTGCAGAATGTCTACGGTGATCTGGCAGTGGACAAAAGCACGGTGAGTCGTTGGGCAATGCGTGTGTCATCATCGCTGCAGGGTCAAGCAAGACCTCCCGCGTGCGGGCCGGCCGTGCACAGCTGTGACTCCTGCAATGGCGGAGCGTGCGAACACACTCGTTCGAGATGATCGACGGATCACCATCAAACAACTCAGTGCTCAACTTGACATCTCTGTTGGTAGTGCCGTTACAATTGTTCACCAGTTGGGATATTCAAAGGTTTGTTCCCGCTGGGTCCCTTGTTGTCTAACCGAACACCATAAAGAGCAAAGGAGAACCATCTGTGCGGAATTGCTTGCTCGTCATGTGGCTGAGGGTGACAATTTCTTGTCAAAGATTGTTACAGACGATGAAACATGGGTTCATCACTTCGAACCTAAAACAAAACGGAAATCAATGGAGTGGCGCCACTCCCACTCCCCTACCAAGAAAAAGTTTAAAGCCATACCCTCAGCCGGTAAAGTCATGGTTACAGTCTTGTGGGACGCTGAAGGGGTTATTCTGTTCGATGTCCTTCCCCATGGTCAAACGATCAACTCTGAAGTGTATTGTGCTACTCCTCAGAAATTGAAGAAACGACTTCAGCGTGTTCGTAGGCACAAAAATCTGAACGAACTTCTCCTTCTTCATGACAACGTAAGATCTCACACAAGTCTTCGCACCCGAGATTAGCTCACAAAACTACGGTGGACTGTTCTTCCTCATGCGCCCTACAGCCCCGATCTCGCACCGTCGGATTTCCATATGTTGGGCCCAATGAACGACGTAATCCGTGGGAGGCACTACGCGGATGATGAAGAAGTTATTGATGCAGTACGACGTTGGCTCCGACATCGACCAGTGGAATGGTACCGTGCAGGCATACAGGCCCTCATTTCAAGGTGGCGTAAGGCCGTAGCATTGAATGGAGATTACGTTGAAAAATAGTGTTGTGTAGCTAAAAGATTGGGGAATAACCTGGTGTATTTCAATGCTGAATAAAACAACCCCTCTTTCAGAAAAAAAAATGTGTTGCATTACTTATTGAACTGCCCTCGTATTATCTTCGATTATCTTCATCTAGAAGACAATGAGAACTTCAGCTAATCACAGATTAACTTACTTTTCCTTTTCTCCCAAATCCTCTTCATTATTTCACTCCCTTAGTTCTTCCTTTCCTCTATTTTTCTCATTGTTTATTTTCTTGAACCTTGTTTAGTTTTTTGGTTGTTTCTGAATTGATTTGAGAATTTTTCTGTCCTTCATTTCTGACCGGCTGATTCTTTCAGAATATGACAGCAACCAGGCACGTTTTAGAATGCAATTTGTTTATATAAGTAGCCCCGTTACCGGTTTCGAACCGACAAATTCGTCATCAGACGGCTTGTTCACATTAAGATCCGATTTTGTTACTTTACACTAGTTTATACGTTTTGTTCCCCCATATGAAGCAATTTCCTTGGGGCTGGAAGTGCCGTCGAAAATTCCGCCCCATTATGTTCCAGTGCTGACTGCCAGTGTTCATGCAGCAGCAAAGCCTATTTGAAACACTTTATATAAAGATTCGCCACATTGGAATATGTATATAAAGACGTACCCCAAAGAAATTTCATCGTACAAGGGAATAAAAGAGTATCTAAAGTAACAAAAATGTATCTTAACTTGTACAAGCCGTCTGATAATGAACTTGTTAGTTCGAAATCGGTAGCGGCGTTATTTATATAAATAAACTTCGTTATAAAAAACGACTCTTGGCTGCTTGTCGTCTCCGCAAGAATCAACCTGTACTTTGAACACAGCTACGGGCTCAGAATATCAGTTTTTGACTTAACAGCCTTCTTTACTACTTCTGAGATTCTCAATCGCTCCGGTCTTCTTGTTTTCCTTTTATCCAACTGTTATTACATGCATTAACGATGCTTTTATAGACCCTAAAAAAGAGTTGGTAGAATCGTAGGTGTATTATCTTACATTTAAGTGTCATGTTGTCCACTTTTGTAGCGCTCTTTTGTAGGTAGATGACCAAGTTTTGTCTCAGAGAACAGTGCTGTGGTTTTTTCTAAGAGTTTTCGGTTCTTGTTTCTCGACGTCATGAATTTTCGTCATCCCTCTAATTACTGTAACTTCTGCTACATTCAAGGCTCCTCGTTAAATAACACTATTAAAGTCCCGTAGTCTTGCATTACGAGACATTGCTCTTATGATGCAGCACTCCATATCGGTTTGTACACCATCTGAAATTTGAATACTCTTTCTGTATGGGAGACAGTGTACGATCCTGTTGGTTATGTGGTTTCTACTAAGTACTTACTGTTAGATTATTCGATATCGTATTTACTGTGGGAGCTTTGCTGTTTATTGGTGTCCATTTGCTGAGTATTTCACTGAACACTTAGAACCTGGTTTTACAGGAGAGGTCATGCAATTTATCTAGGCCAGTCTGGCTTCGTATTTGTTTTTCAGTTCATGTAACCAGGACGTATCCATCACAAGTTGGATACCTTTTCCATTTCTAGGCTATTCTGACATCATAACCGTAAGCCTTTTTGAAAACCACGAATGTAGCTGAGGTCTTCCGGCATCGTCTGATGTGTAGTACGGTTTTGTGATTCTAGACATCTTAAATGCAGGATCTCCTTTTCCGGAATCCTGTCTGATACTCGCCAATCTGTGTGTCCACTCGCTGCTCGAGTCGGTTCAGCAAAGCTTTGGAAAGAATTTTATGTTACTAGAAGAAATGAGATTACTCTCTAATAGTTCAGATCTGCTTCTTCTCCTTTTTTGTGGAGCAGATGTATCAAGGCCCTCGTCCATTCTTGAGGGATCTTCTGTGTATTCAAGACTTCTGATTATTCAGCAAAGCTTTAGAGAGTATCTTATGTTACTAGAAGAAGTGAGATTCCTCTTTAACTGTTCAGATCCGTTTAGTCCCCTTCTTTATGGAGTAGATGTAGCAAAGAATACGTCCACTGTGAGATTTTCTGCATTTTCCAGACTTTTATTTATTCGGTGCAAACCGTATCTGTGCTCCAATTTTCATAATTCTTCAATACGTTCATTTTCTCCAAGTGCTTGATTTTCTTCTTCAATGATCTGTTTATGTTCGCTATATCTTCGTGTGAGTGTGGAAGCGAATAAGGGTTTGGTGCTGTTTTTGCAATCGGAGATATCCTGATGCCGCTTTGTAATTGAGGACTGTACTGAAAGTTTTTGCTAGAATTTCTGTTATCTTTTTTTATTACTTTCCAGGAATCCATCAGGTCGTGCAAAGCGCATGCTAGGACGACAATTTTCCCTGAAGGCCTTCTAAAACTGCAATCGTTGTTTTTGATAAAGTAATGTTCTATTTCGTTCAGCCTGTTGCTGTCGCAATTACATGATTTTAGAATCTTTTTCCTTAACTCGAAGAATTCTTGCCACTTTCTGTTGTTTCATGACTACCAAAATTATTTTGTGCTTAAATCCTGTAGTCGATAGCTTGATTGCACGTAATGTTCCACCATCTATGTTTTTTTATTTCTTGAGGGCTGACCTAATTCTATTGCTTGCCTTAGTTTCTCTGGGGGGTTCATATCAGTTCGCGGTATTTACCTACAGAGTTTGTCAGTGATTTTTCTTCTTCTTTAGTTCTAGGTATTCGGAATTTGTCCGATAAATCAGTGTTATTTTTGTCCGGTTTCTGTTGAGCTGAAAATTTACCTTGATTTGAAATGATAGTTTGACTCGAAGAATTCTATAATGGTGTTTACAGTGAAGACGTATTTGTTGTTTCTGCTGGAGATGACCATGTGGTTCGTCTAGAATTCTCAGAGTGTTTTCTTGGCGGATTTTCACGTTTTTCGTGTCAGCGAGACTCATTTTTTAAACTATTATATTCATTCTTAACTGTGTATCAGAGGGAATTATTATTTAGACCCGGCAAATTGTTATTTTTTTCGTAATAAATATTACGTATAAAAATATATTTGTAACAGTTTACGATTCCGAGGTGAGATTTGCGTCTGCTACATTGTTAACAATGAAATATATAGTAAAAAATAATGGTTCTGCACTTCCGTAACGGAAAGGGAACGCCGATAAATCTGTTACGTTCGTTATTCACATGTTAGCCAGCGTCTCACGTATAGCAGTTGAGCTCGTTAGCTAAATTGTACAGAAGAACGACCTTAAAAATCTGGAAAGATTTCTGCGTAAATCTAGCGCAACCAAACTGAAGTTTCGGATAATATAATTCCGGTGATTAATGGAAGTCTCGCCCGAGGAAGACTGGCAGATCTCAGCGCTCTTAATTAAGCGCACGGAATTGTCTTCGGGAGAGTATTTCCTTAATAAAAGTAATCATGAATATTTAACTCCACTTCCTTCCAGAAAAACCATACCACACTTTGGTAAGTTGTTCTTTTAATCAAGATATTTTGCTGTCGCAGCCGGAATACCATTGTTCTTCGAAATACTCGGAATCTTAAGATGCCTAAAACGACTGGCACTCATATTTAAAGAAATATTGCATTTCAGTAAAGGCTCATACCATCAAAACATTTTGCACCATTTTTGACAATTTCTTGATGACTCCCTGCTGTATTCAAGTTACAGGAGACATATTGGTATCTTAGTATTGTGTAATCAACGCGTAATTACTTTTCCCGCTTTAGCTGTACATAAATTCAACTTCTGAATCTTTCTTTTGTTTCCATCAACAATTCCTTGACATACAAGACAAACATTACGCTATTTTCAAACCGAGCACGTCTCTTGGGGTCTTCCATACGTGTTATGGCCATATAGGCTTTTGCGGATATTATGTATTCTCTTGAATTTTCTTGAATCGTACCTGTGTTATCAAACGACACGTCAGAAATACCCCAGTGGTGAATTTATCATTCCTAGAGCCAAACTGATAGTCAGGCAACAAATTTCCAATTTTATTTGTCATTCTTCTGTAAAATATTCTTGTTTGCAGCTTCGATTAGTGAGATGCAATACTGGTACAATGACAGATTACGTGATTACCTGGCTAAGCTCTCTTCGAGAATATAAGGATGGTAGTCTACGGAAAAGCCGATGGCACGTTCCCAGTCTCACTAATTCTACACGCTAACTTTAATAACCATTTGGTTACCATTTGACACGGATGATTTTAGAAATTCCGCAGGAATGTTATATATCTCTTGAGCCTTGTTTGATTGCAAGTTATGCAGAGACCTGTCAACCTCTAGTATTGTATCCTCCGTGGCTTCAAAATCGGCACCCATTTTCTTCAGCGCACAGCGCGCAGTTACTCCGCATTGTACTGACCATCAGTTTAATCTTTTTGCGTAACGGCTTCATACTGTATTTAACAGAGGAATAATTTTTGAACTATTGTCTTTAATTCCTTTGCTTATAATTTCTCCGGAAGTTTGTTTGACTTTTGTTTATGCTTAATCGGTCCTTCCTACAATCGACTCGATTTCTTTACATTTGTCCTGCAGCCATTTCGATCTAATTCCATGAGCTTACAGCAGTTTGATTTCTAGGTGGTTTGTTGTTGCTGCATTCCTTCGAGTCCTGAAGATATTTATATCTGGGTCTTTCGTCAAAAATTGAATAATTTCTTTTGTTATCCACCGTTTCTTTGCCATTACCTTTCTTATACCTTTATTAGTCTGCCCAACCTCTGTGATTCCGTATTCCTCTCCAGCTGAACTAATTACTATTGTATACCAAAAAGCCATATGTACAACCTCAGAGAATGTTTTGGGCAACCATAATTTCTCAATACCTCAGCAGCTCTCTTCCTTAGACATTTTTTCATCTTGACAGCTCCCATAAATTTCAGCCAACTGTTCACGTCTGATCTACATGTTTTATCTGTCTAATAACTTCAAAATATGAAAGCAAATAAATCGAGGATATATTACGTCAGTCCTTGAAAATTATGGAGAAGGATGAAGGAAGAAGCACCGGAAACATTTTATTGATATAGTTTACAACCCATAATACAAAGACAATTCGACTTTTCTCATGTTTTCAGTACTTTAACATCTTAATGAATGAAACACATGTTTATTTCTGGTAGTTTCTCTTCTAGACCATTTACAACTTCAGTCCATATAAAAAGTCAACAGAAAGTGGTTGCGTGACTGCGAAATACTGTGTTTTTTGTAAAAATTCTCTAATTTTTCCACGTAGGTTACATCACTTAGTACAACGTTCTTGCAGTGAACTAATTCTATTCCCGTGATACTATCGTGACAGACCTGCAGAACCGGTACCAGAGACTTGTTTTCAGATCACAGATTTCTTCTGGCATGGGAATACGGGAAAGTGAGAAGTTAACAAATCTGGCGAAGAATGTGGATGTTCCAACAATTCGTATTGCAGATATCACAGTTATCCTCAATATCAATGCATCATTAAGGGAAACTGCATAGTCCTCATGAAAACTGACATTTTTCATTAGCAATCTATTTCATCGTTTGTCCCGACAACGTTTATGACACGTGGAACCAGCTTCACCTTTTATGGTGCAGAGCTTTTAGCGTCCATCCACTCATGCGGTTCCTCTCATTTCTGGCGTGTAGTGGTGCACTCAGTAACAATTCAGTTTGATTCTTTTTAAAATGGGCCTTCATATAACCTTTCGTCTGTGATCAGATTTCAGTTAATGGAGCAGGTGTATCGCACAAAGCTTTGTAATAGTTATCTCTTAACTAAAATGTCCCTATCCTTCTTTTCTGATATGTCTGTAGTATCAGCTTACTCACACGTATTCCATCACGTAACTTCCAATACAAAAAGCCTCTCAATCATTTCATACATAACTGCAGCTTATTCCTGAGACACAATCATTTCAAACTAATTTACATTTAAACTCTATATAAATAATTACATTTAACTTATTCTTAAATTATATTTAAATTATATCATTATCTCACACCAATAGATTATGTGCTAACGACGCCAAGCTACATTACCATTTTTAATTGCGTACAGGACTACGTTACGCAGTAAGTATCCACAATTTTAATGTACAGTTTTCTATGATGTTCAGAGCATTAACTTCCTTTCGGTAGTTGGCCTCCTTCTTTCCTTTGCCCGGCAACTGCTCTCTTTCTCGATATCAAATTTACTTTAAATACTACCCTGAGAGGCTGTACAACAAAACTGTTTGAGTGGAAAGTTGGACACATCGTTGTATCATCACAGCTCTATACGCCATACCATTCGGAAATACTACTCCGACTGCAAATGAAAAAGTTTCCATCTCATCCACTGGTTCTTTGTTAGGTCCTATTGCTGCTGACTTCTCCGAGAGGGATACACTTTGCCTGGCATTTAGCATCCAAATAATCTCCTCTCCGCAATCGGTCAATGTTTTCAGTGAAACAGTGACTCACCTAACCTCACATGATGAAAGTTTCACGCACTTAATTGATTTTGTCATGTAATTGAAGAGAGCTCTACGTTACGTTATGGAATGGTTGCTCTTGGTGACTCTTATACCGACATATGAATAACGTTTTCGGTTCAAGTTTTACATCGACTGAGCAGTGACATGATGTTTCATTCATTTCCAACAATCCGACACAGTAAATCGAAAGGTTATAAATTGCCTCTTATTGCAACGAAAGTGCAAACTCGACTAAGGAACTATCCATTACCACGCAGACAGAATTCCCGTTTTGGGGAAATACTGACACCCATTTACAGTAGCTGCTCACGTTTTCTGTTTCCATTTACTTAATTTACGGACACTGACTGCGGTCCTGCCCTGTGAAAGTAGTGTGACACTACTGAATAAACTCTCACGACACAAGTGGAAAACTGCAACATTCAGAATTACCTCGACTCACAATATCATTACGGTAGTATACGTACTTTAAACCGGATTCAATTTCAATAGACAACTGTCAGTGGAATGTTAGATTTCGAACAACTACAATTTCATCACTCTTCTGACAGTTTCCCTTTCACCAAATTTACATTTGGAATTACAAGTCTTTAGTTAAAAGCCAAATTAAAATAAGAATTGTTCCATACCAAGTCATAAACCTGCAAAAAAGGTGGTTGTTGACATTTACGGCTCAGGTAATTGGTTGCCTGCTAGAAGTTGGAGCATGTAAAATTAAAATTGGGTTGTATCCCTAACAATATATTGTACAGAACGTAAATTAGTCAAATTTACATAACTATGTCTGTTCAGAACCCTTCACTGAACCATTGAGAAATAAACTAAGTAACCCTAGCATAAGTTGTTATTGGAATCAAAGGTTTCGGAAAAATCTTTATTTCACGCAACGTACCTAAATTTCCATTTCAGTATGAGTGAATACGGTCACTACGGTTTCAAAATGTTTCAGTGTACTCGTTGCGAGAATATTTATTTGGGCTGTAAATAACGAAACTGTAACTATCTAAAATCGCGATTGAAAATAATAATTTATTTCAGACTCCATGAACTTCATCTCTCAAGATGAGTGTGGAACTGAATGAAACTAAAACGAACAAAGCTATAATAAACGTTATAGATTTTTGTAAAGTCCCGAACGAGTATAATTCACGGAGGGAATGCTGCCACCAAAAGTAATTTCAGTAGTATTTGTACTTCTGCAGCTGCCAGTGGCAAGCTTGACGTGAAGGAATGGGTGCGGGCGACGTACGTGGTCAGTTCTGAGAGGCATTTATACCACCCACCCGCAGTCGCGCCATCAAACTTGCCCGGGCGCCGCGCGCTGACTGTCAATATCGAAGTGTTGACGTCCGCAGCGCACCGTGTTACTTCCGCCTCCTCCTCCACCCCCTTCGAACCTGTCAGCCACAGCCTCCACCCTTTCGTGCTCTGGCCATTCCCTGGCCATTGTGCCGGATGTCTGGTGCTTGCATGCATTTACCTCACGAATACCGTGATTCCATTCTGCAGGTGTGTGTTGCACGCGTATAGTTAAGCAGCAGGGAACTCATTAGTCTGTTGATTTTGGTTCGATTAATGAAGTCCCAACCCACATATTCTATCTTAAAAGTTACAGTGTCACATCCACCGTTTGTGCACGAACTGATTAGATTTCAGTGTATTCTAAGTAGCGTACGTTTTAATATTTAAATTATTGTGTTCCCACCCCACTATCGTAGCCAATTTAATGTGGTTAAAAGACCGAGCCACAGTATATATCTGATAACATTAAATAGAGATTGGACAAAATAATTTCATGCAAGATCCTTTTTACTATCCAGAACAATATGTCTTTTCCTGGGTTCTGAAGGTACAAACTGTGGATTCTGTTAAAGTCCTCACAAATAATAAGTCAAAAGGAACAGAATGATTGCCTGCTAGAAGATGAGGAATGTAAAATTAAAACTGACCTAGATCCCTAAACCTCAAGCTTAAATATAAATAATGAAACTACCTAAGAAGTACGTTCTGAAGCCACCAGAAGGTTGAACCGATAAGCACGAAAATTAATATCCCAGCTCAAAAATCCACAAACCAAACTGCCCCATATGTTCCATTCCGAATTCCATCAATAGTTCAACTTCTGAAACTATTAGATATTCGATAATAGCTTCAGACCGAATTGGACACAAATTACAATAAAGAGTGCGCAAGCACTATTCCTCCCACCCTCCATCCTGCTCGCCAGTGGTAACACAGGCATTTATTCTCATACGCGTTCGATCACAAATGTTCCAAATGTTATCCTGCGACAGTTTGTCCCCAGCATCTTTGCAGTTCTGCAAATGTTCTTGCAAGCTATTGAGAACGAATAAGTTCCCACTTCACCATATCCTATACATATTCGACTTGCGAGAGCTCGGGTGATATTGCTGCTCAGGACACGTCATGAAGAGCACATTGCAATGCAGCAGCTTTATATGGATGTCCACTGTACTACTGAATAAGCCTATCCTCTTGCTGTCAAAGAAATGGCTACAACGTAGCAATAACAACCAGTACAATGTTGTGAGCACTTGTTACTTTAAGCTGCAGAAATATGAGACGTGACCAGTAGTTGTAATTGATGGGCCACCCGTGTTGATGCCTAGCGTGATATCTGTGTGTCGTGGGTGAATGCACTCCTGAACAGGCCGCTTCCTACGTCTCATCCTTATACATGTACATCTCTCACTCACATGGACACATCGTCTAGTCCCATCGCTGACGAGGACAGTGCGTCATCCCACTTCCTTGTCAACTCTTTCAAATCACCAGTCTAGTCATGCTTGGCAGTGTCATGATGTCAGTGGTAGCCTGGCCAGAGGAACACATGAACTTAGAACTGATGTAAGCAGATGGTTCCCAATGTTTCTCATTGACACAGCAAGTGTAAAATGTTATCATTTATCCCTGGATGATGTTCGCTTGGCCTCAGCTTTCCTCAAAATGTGCCAATATAAGTGGAGTCTTTGCTACACACGCGTCCATAAACTGGACTGTTGGCGTGGCCTTGTAATACAGGTCACTGCTAAAAGCAGCAACATGCCACCAATACATTCTGTTCAACTTGTGCAACAATCCAGCGATGTGTCCATCCGGCTGCCCACAATGCGACCCCATTGAAATAGCTACAGTTGTTCAACAGGACTATGAACTCGTGGGCAGGGCGTTAGTATACCTGAGAATGAATGTTACAAACACTGTTCAGCTCTAAACTCGGCACGGTTACTACCTGCAGAATGAAAGTGAAGGGCACACAGAGAGGCGTCCTCAGTGCCATCTGATAGGCAGTACAGTGACGAATGAATCACAAACATTACAACCTCTCAGAATGCACATATCATACTCAGGTTCAAATGCACGCTTTTTTCTCTAGCACTGCAGAAATCTGGACCCAAGTTTTTGTATTTCAATGATAGTTCGTAATTAAATAATTGTAGGTATAAAAGGATTCTTATACATAACTACTGGGCAACATAAAACATTATAATGCAAAAAGAAGAAAACATTACTTACAATTCGCAATATTGCAATTTAGAATATTACAAACTATTATTTACAATTCATTTTGATCTACAACATACGTGAATATCTAATCACGTTGTTTAAGGTGTTTTACATCGTATGTCAGCCATGGTTTGTATTATTAACATAGTACCTACCAAGGACGCAGAACATACCAAACGTGAATAATTGACGAGTTAATGTGATAGTTCAGTGAAGAAGTTTGGTGTAAAAGCTTTCAGGAATGGAGTATCACTTCTGAATCAGTTTTATTTTTAGGTCGTTGTGAACTGTTGAGTTTCTAACGTATTATGGACCATTTAATGTTATTCAGAAGGCAGAGGACTGTTTTTCCTATTTGCAGACAAGCTTCTGTTTATTAAGCGATATAAGGCAGCTAACACAATGTTGGATTTATTCGCTACATATGATAAACAATTATGTTTCTTGAAGATAAGACAACTGTGAAAGTGCAGCGCACCAACATGTACGGCTTTTTGGATGGGTTTTCTGTTGACACTGTGTATTTACAAAATAATAGTACAAACTAGTAAGTGATAAGAAATAGGAAATGGTAAAGAATGCTACCAGTTGGTTGTTGACACCAATACCCCCTTAATGCATTAATTTAATTCCATTTTTGGCATAATTCGTCTGACAAAGAACAGACAACATAATACGTCGTAGTCTGTCGTATCTACTTGACACAGTTACATGCCCTCTAACGTCTGTTATCATGCAAAACTTACGAATATATAAACTTCTGCATATCTCATATGAACGAGCGAGGTGTCGCAGTGGTGAGCACACTCAACTCGCATTTGGGAATATGATCGTTCATATCAACGTCTGGCCATCTACATTTTGGTTTTTTATGGATTTATGGATTTATGGATAGACGAGGGCTAGTAGAAATCCTTGGGTAACAGGAGAGATATTGAATTTAATTGATGAAAGGAGAAAATATAAAAATGCAGTAAATGAAGCAGGCAAAAACGGATACAAACGTCTCAAAAATGAGATCGACAGGAAGTGCAAAATGGCTAAGCAGGGATGGCTAGAGGACAAATGTAAGGATTTAGAGGCTTATCTCACTAGGGGTAAGATAGATACTGCCTACAGGAAAATTAAAGAGACCTTTGGAGAAAAGAGAACCACTTGTATGAATATGAAGAGTTCAGATGGAAACCCAGTTCTAACCAAAGAAGGGAAAGCAGAAAGATGGAAGGAGTATATAGAGGGTCTATACAAGGGCGATGTACTTGAGGACAATATTATAGAAATGGAAGTGAATGTAAATGAAGATGAAATTGGAGATGCGATACTGCGTGAAGAGTTTGACAGAGCATTGGAAGACCTGAGCCGAAACAATGCCCTGGGAGTAGACAACATTCCATTAGAACTACTGACGGCCTTGGGAGAGCCTGACAAAACTCTACCATCTGGTGAGCAAGATGTATGAGACAGGCGAAATACCCTCAGACTTCAAGAATAATATAATAATTCCAATCCCAAAGAAAGCAGGTTTTGACAGATGTGAAAATTACCGAACTATCAGTTTAATAAGTCACTAATGCAAATTCTTTACAGACGAATGGAAAAACTAGTAGAAGCCCACCTCGGAGAAGATCAGTTTGGATTCCGTAGAAATACTGGAACACGGGAGGCAATACTGAGCTTATGACTTATCTTAGAAGAAAGACTAAGGAAAGGCAAACCTACGTTTCTAGCATTTGTAGACTTACAGAAAGCTTTTGACAATGCTGACTGGAATACTCTCTTCCAAATTCTAAAGGTGGCAGGGGTAAAATACAGGGAGCCAAAGGCTATTTACAATTTTTACAGAAACCAGATGGCAGTTATAAGAGTCGAGGGGCATGAAAGGGAAGTAGTGGTTGGGAAGTGAGTGAGACAGGGTTGTAGCCTCTCCCCGATGTTATTCAATCTGTATATTCAGCAACCAGTAATGGAAACAAAAGAAAAATTCGGAGTAGGTATTAAAGTCCATGGAGAAGAAATAAAAACTTTGAGGTTCGCCGATGACATTGTAAGTCTGTCAGAGACAGCAGAGGACCTGGAAGAGCAGCTGAACGGAATGGACTGTGTCTTGAAAGGAGGATATGAGATGAACATCAACAAAAGCAAAACGAGAATAATGGAATGTAGTCAAATTAAATTGGGTGATGCTGAGGGAATTAGATTAGGAAATGAGACACTTAAAGTAGTAAAGGAGTTTTGCTATTTGGGGAGCAAAATGACTGATGATGGCCGAAGTAGAGAGGATAGAAAATGTAGACTGGCAATGGCAAGGAAAGCGTTTCTGAAGAAGAGAAATTTGTTAACATCGAGTATAGATTTAAGTGTCAGGAAGTGCCTCGGCAACGTGCATGGCGTCGTCGCGGGCGGCGCAGCTTTCCTGTGTATCGCAGTTTGAAGGCTATTGATACTGATTTGGCTGGACAGTTTAATAAACAACAGCTGATTGGAGGTCCAAATGTCTTTCGTGGACTCCATTTGAACTTCACTTGTGATGTACAAGCAGTTTTCGGAGGTAGTACATGGCTTACTCTTGCTGTCGTATGGGGCAACCATGCAGACTATGGTGGCCTTGAAGCCTTTCCAGATGGAAATATTTTAACATGGAAGACGTGGAGTATAGCAGAGACAACAGGACTTTTAGCTAAGCAGCCTTATGGTACATTTGTTCCTAGCATGCCATTTACTTTGAGCAGTGAAACATGGACGATAAATAATTTGGACAGGAGGAGAATAGAAGCTTTCGAAATGTGGTGCTACAGAAGAATGCTGAAGATTAGATGGATAGATCACATAACAAATGAGGAGGTATTGAATAGAACTGGGGAGGAGTTTGTGGCACAACTTGGCAAGAAGAAGAGATCGGTTGGTAGGACATGTTCTGAGGCATCAAGTGATCACAAATTTAGCATTGGAGGGCAGCGTGGAGGGTAAAAATCGTAGAGGGCGACCAAGAGATGAATACACTAAGCCGATTCAGAAGGATGTAGGTTGCAGTAGGTACTGGGAGATGAAGAAACTTGCACAGGATAGGGTAGCATGGAGAGCTGTGTCAAACCAGTCTCAGGACTGAAGACCACAACAACAACATGGATTTACTTACAACACTATAGGCAAATACTGCGCTGATTCCCTTGAAAAGGCATGGTCGATTTCCTTCACCATCTTTGAAACTACCCCCATTGGTGATCTGTCCCTGATGACCACGAGGTTGATGGGTCATTAAGACCCTAACCTCCCTTTTTTTAATCTCATCCGAAGATGAGGCTAAAATAATAGAAAACTGCTTCTTGAAAATAAATTAATGGTTAAAAAGTGATTGGTCTAAGGATATATATTTTGTTAATCTGTTAAGTGCACTTCTGTTATTGTAAGTATTTTACTTCTGTCTTCTTACTAGAGATGGGCAACACTGTTCTTTTCAGAGATCGGATCAGAACTGTTCACTCCCTGAAATGAACTAGGTCTTTTTCATGACTCACCACTCATTCACAATAGAAAATAAATGGAAGGCACATTGCCCTTTAAACTTGGTTTATTCCAGTACTATACCTGTATTTTGATCTTATTTGATCCTATTTCGAAGTAACACAGATAATGAGTAAGAATTTTGTATTGTTTATTTCCACGATATGACAAAGTTTTTGATTATCGATTTATTTTCCACTATCGTGGTTTTTTGGATGATCGGAAAATGTTGTAACTTGAGATTTACATTAACAATGTATTTCGCTATAATGTATTAAAATTTCATTAACCTCGTACAAATACATCCCAAGCCATATATTTTTAAAGTAAACGTTTCCTTCCGAAGATGCCCAAATTCGCAAAATCCGTACTACAATTTGAAAAAATATATAAATTTGACTGTAAGATCAAAGTGCTGCATATAGCCTTAGGCAGAATAAAAATAGGAAAATATTGGTGTATCACATTTTGCGATACGTTTATTGGTTCGCTCGTAATTAAAGTGTAAATTCGAGTGTCCATAATAAAAAATCCTATAGTAAGAGGAGTCGTCAGGAACCTCATCTGATCTGTTTAAACAAATAAAAATAAAATAAAAACAAATGATGTATACATAACATAATTATGTAATATACATATCGGTATTAGTACGAAGAACAATATCCAGTATAGACGAACTCCGATGCAGAGGCACTGAGTCAAGCTGGTCGAGCCGCGAGCTTATTGCTTGTTTGAGCTAAGACCGCAGAGACCAGAGTGACACCTGAGTTGCTTTGCTCAACGCTCTGGATAGAGTCGAGAACGGTGGGGTGAGCGTTGAGCGGCCGAGTTCCGAGGGTGGGGGGAGCGGTGAACGGCCACCAGTCACCCGCTCCGAGACAAATCGTCCATTCTCTTGCGAGCAGGTTGTTGCAAGTAGTTCTTATGTTCTCCGCTAGGAGGCTCTCTGTCCTGTTGCTCGCATCAACTGCCCAGAGGGCAGGACGTGCGACTGGAACGATCGCCGACGGAGTGCGATGCTAAGTTAAGGTGCGCCAGACACTGCACGCGGCAGAGGAAGCACAGAGACGGCACGGCATATGTGAAACACAAAATCCAATGGGGCATTGCACAATGCAGGCAGCCAAGACAGAAGCAGGGCAGAGGCCGGCGCCAGCTGTGTTGTGTGGCGTGCAGTGTGCTCTGACCAGCAGAGGGCCCGCTGACCTGCTCCGACTCTCTCTCTCTCTCTCTCTCTCTCTCTCTCTCTCTCTCTGCTGTGTGAAACGTTTGGAGCCACCGTTCTTTTTTTCTGAATCACTGATTGTTCACTCCTTTGAAAGATTCAACTCTATGAATCAGTTCAGGAGCGGATCCCCCATCTCTACTTCTTACACCAATTATCGACATCACATTTTAAATGTTCAAAGTTGTTCTTATAACATCAGTGATCTGTAAGTAATTTCACAAGTATAATTACTGTTTACAAGTATTATTATGTGCATTGTGCAACGTTCAAAACCATTCTTATCAGCTAGTTTGTAAAGGTATCTTCTTAATGTGATAGTATTTTTACAAAGCATATTTTTCTGACTACCGAACACTGACTGACAACGTTCATCTCAAAGTCAGTTTCATCCTCAGACACCGTCATATTATAAGATGCCTTATGGGCAGCGTTAAACTTAACATTTGCAGCCAGTAATATTTCTTGCTAATATGACAGATCTTACATCGAGCAGATACAGTGCTGTAGCTCCTTACATTTTACAGCACGTATACACAATTAAGTGTCAGAAACAAGTCTGGACTGGCTGAGTGCATTTTAATATGGAAGCAGACATAAGAGAAGAGACAAAAGAACGTTCGTTATCTGTTCGACAAGTGGTTGCAGGGACAACATTACGATGGAGGTAATTGTACAGGACTTTTTTAACAGGATTATAAATCACGTAGAACCATGTAAAAACAATATTGTAAATGTATTTTCAAGACTTACGTTTTTCGGTTTATAAGCGAGTATTTCCATTGGAGACACACATTTATCTTTTAACGTATCCTACTGTTTGCTGCTAATACACCTAGAAATTATACACAACGTAGGCGTTCATCACAATTCATTACAATATTTTTAAAGTCCAGAAGTATATTAATTTTAAAGTATCTTGACCGAAATAATATTAATGGGTCACCAACATAATGCACAATTTCAGTGAATATGTGCTTATACTCGGTGCAAACACAGCCTTTCACGTGAATGGTCTTCCAACCATATTAAGCAGTCACCTTCGTCTTCAAACCACAGTTGTTATCTCGATTTTACTAACACTGTGCATATTTTTACATCTGGGGAAGGAAAGGAGAAGAAGCATTTCGAACACTGGAACATATTTGGTGAACATCGTTTTTCAAAGAGCCACTGCCTTCACAACTTGCGGTTTTGACTACTTAAAAGCTACACACCATACCAGCAGGCTACAATAGTGAAGAAAAATTGATATAATTATGTTCTGAATCCATGCACTTCCTAGTAAGCTGAAACGTAGTATGTAACAGGAAATTCTATATAATAAGAAGTATAATGCTTAAGGTTTAACGTCCTGTTGACATATAGTGTTTAATGTATAATGTAATTTTATCTTTGGTAGAGTTACCTGAAGAATATTGAAAGAAAATAACACCAAAAGAAAATAAGCAGTCAAAGCCCCTGTTAACTACAGCATCCGACACACACTTAACTACATTACACTCTATAGTACATTTTACCAATGAATCAATGTAAAGCGTGAAAAGTAGAAATGATCTTATGACTGAGTATTTCAGGTTTAGTTTTTAAATGATAACACACAATTTAGTCTCATTGTAGCTGACAATCATATGATTCATAATCATACATATTACAGAAGTATGTGAACTAACTCTCTTTTGTAAAGGCCACAACAGATTGGAAAATAAGTGTGACCATAGCAGCTTTTTATAAATTCTTGTAACAAAGCGAATGAAAGAAGCGCGACAAATACTCAAATTACAGTACCTCTTGATTCTTACGTGGCTGAGACCAGAGATTAATATTGAACCTGCCATGATAATAAAATTTACTGATGAGATATAACATTGCCCGTAATGGAGGCAGACATTACGGTACATACATGTGACTACCACCATTCTTGTTTCTCTTGCTTCAGTATTTAGTTACAGTTTATTTTATGGAGACGAAATTATTTTTCATAGTTTTGTTTAATTTCTTTTTCTTTACTTTGGGGTTAACATAATACTGCATACATGCGAATATATTGCGATTCAAGGCTGTTTGTCGTTTTTCAATTACAAGTTAAGACAGCAATGTAAACCATTATAAACTGACAGAAAACAAAGCAGAAAGTTAACATCAGATAAATTCCGTTGCATTTTCTTTCGTTTATACATACACAAAATGCATTCATTGTCTCTGTTTATGTAATTATGAGGCTGGATTGTATCACACACCCTGGATTAAAGTCTCATCTTGCTGCTCCACCATTCAGTATAGGTCTTGTGGAAAACAAAGGAATACTGCAGAAAGAGCCTTCGATCTCACGAGACATTTAATTTTTTCATATGATTTAACTTTCATTAAAGTATTCTTGATAAATGATGGAATCAAAATGGATCTGAATACAGCACCAGTCTTGAAGTTATACCAAGACAAAATAACGATGCCCCTTCGGAGTACACCCAATGCAGCTTCTGTCGCGGCGCACAATTACATTTCTTTGCTATTTATGGGCAATTTTTGTTATGAACTGACAAAACTTTTTCGGGGAGTAGGCTGTCGTATAGTATTTTCGGCTGCTGCCAATCTCCAGTTTATGTACATACATAATGAATCACCTAAAAAGAACATCCTTTTGGCACTGGGGGTCTATCTGCTCGAGTGTCGCTATTGAAATGTAAGATATGTTGGATAAACAGGCAGAACTTTCAAAATTAGATTGCAAGAACATCTCCTCAATAGATGACGACAAGTAAAACAGAACTCTGCCTTTGCCCAACACCGTAAAGCAAGTGGCCATAGTCCTCTGCAAGTACAAAGTCTTAAGATTTTTCATTTTGCGCAAAAGGATAAGAAGTTAAACATTTTAGAAGAAATTGAGATATTTAGACATATGGAGGACAAAGATTTGTCCCTCCTTGACGACCAAATATTTGGCACTAATCAGGGCTTTTTAGAAGTTATGAAATAGGTGTTATTAATGTAAACCTGGTGCTCTCGTAATTCTGCCTAAATATGATACCTGTTCCTCTCTGGCCTTATGTCGTCTTGTTAGCCAAGCCATTAGTCGTTTCTGACTCAAATATGATACTTGCGAGTTGTCGCTTTAAATGTTGATGCATTTTACACGTTGATGTGTATCTTTTAGGCGAAATAATTTTACTTGTATTTTACAAAAAAGAGAGTTGTTAGGTAGAAGTTCTAGCTCCGAATGACACAGTGTTGCGTGTTATGGGGGGGCTCTGCATCTGAAATTACGGTCCTGTCTTTTAATGTTCTCGATCTAGTGATATATGATAGGTAAAATCTGTTAGGTACTGCATCTGTGTGTTGTATTATACATCCTGTTTTCTCATTTTAAATTTACCGCCTTCATTTGTATTTTACTTCGTCAAAATTTTACGATAAGTTATTGCACAGGTGCTGCTCCCAATAATTCCACTTATTGATGGTTTATGTGCATTACATTTATAAAGTTTTGGTGACTGTGTATAGCCAGTTTACGATCTCTCATTCTTACCAACAGCTGCGTGGCAGCGCCACCTATTGAGATGATTCTGTATTAGGTATCAGTACTAGCACACGACGCTGGGTGCATTTTGCTTACTACTTGAGCCCCATCTTATTCTATTACTCGCTCCTGTGAACGGGAACGCGTTATGCAGGTCTTGGTGCACTCACGTCCATCTAGGAAGATAAGGCCTTGTCATAAGGCTTCGGCAATATGATTACATCTCTGAGTGTCCGATCACTAGTGAATACTCTTATCTGTTTTTACTATTTTATATTTCTAGTTTCACTGAGTTTAACAAAGGCGATGTTGGCCTGATGTATACGATAATTCCCTTTGGCTACACCACTGTCGAAAAGATCGTGCTAAGAAATACCAAATTAAGGTATTTTCTCTTTCAGTATTTGATCTGTTTATACATGCTTGTAGGTTATCCAAGTCTGCACAGGCGACCGCGATTCTTAAATAGATGTATTTGTTCTCTGTTTTCTATGCAGATCAACCTGAAGACGCCTAAATAAGGTGAAACCCGTAGCCGAAAATAAAAAACTAAAATTGCAGCCAAGACTATTTTCAACCAATACTGTTAAGCACTGGTTTGCTGTATGCCACAGATGGATTGTAAGAATTTCTTCAGTATTGAATTGGTTTGAGTTCCACTGATGTGTCTATCGAGTGTAGGACTTGAATGGCTTTCATTTTGTACACTTTAACATTCTTAAATGTTTTCAGTAACCCTTGATTATTCAAGCTGTAGCAATGTAAATAGTAGATAGCATCAGTTGTATAAGAAGTTGGTGGAGCGTACAGCCAAGGATGTGCCGTGCATGGTTCATCTACGAACCTTGAGATGGCTTTAAGTACAGCTTAGGCAGGATTACATGAAACAAGTGTACAAGAAGTGTCAACAAATATGCAGCAGTATCATCTTTATGAAAAGTAAACCGTGTTACAGTAACAAAGGAAAATTAAACTTGAGGCAGAAATACCTGTCCTGAAAATCATCTTAACCTAACACGCTGAAATCGTGAGGATTCGGGTAAAGCAGTCTGCAGTGCAACTTATTTGACGTTGGGAAGCTGATTTCGTCTGCCGGATGAAGGAGTTCACTATGCAACATTTCATGACTAGCAGCACACATTAGAGTTAATATCAGTTCGTAACACCCACAAGTGCTTTCGCATGGCACCTTTACAATTACTCCGTCTCAGGATGAAAGTGCATAATGTACATAGTTAATCACCAAAAATACTATCCAGCAAATTTGATTGTCGCCACAGTGACAGATGTCCAGTAGTGTTTCGTATTTGCTTTTGTTCGTGCTTATGGTGCCACAGTGGGTTCTGCATGAGGTTCTGCACGACATTCTGCAATCTGTGTTCACGGACAGTTCTACTCTCGTCACACGCAACAGGGGTTGTCATGTTCACAACTTAAGCTATTGCTATGGATGAAAGAATGCACCTACCCTACAGCAATCTGCTCAACAAAAAACTTTTCAAAACTGAGCAAAGATTCTGTCTTATCTGTCAACTGATGAGCAACATCTGTTACATAATTTAAGGCTTGATTACTGTAAAAGTATATAATTGTGCTAACTCATCGTTTTTAATTGCAGTAATAATCTGAAGTCACGCTAATAGCACTGATAATACGAGGATTGCCCAGAAACACAGGCTTTTGGTTGATTTCGTTAAAACAGCTCAGTGTCGGTTAGACCATCAGCGAGAGAGCATCGCAAGTTCCTCATGCTAATAAGGCGAGTAAACCGTTCTCCTATTACATATTTTTACAAGCATCAAACAGGTTTGAATTCAGTAATGGTGTGCACAGATACGAGCTGAGTTGTTGACCCATCGATCACAGCTCCAGGCTGTGTTGGCTTCCGTCATACAACTTGAGGCTGTTGCCAAGGGGCATCACTGTGGGGAGTCAAATGCAGGTATGCGAGGAACGTCGAGCACGTTGCACATGTGCCCCGATCCGTCCACTGCTGTGACCGCTATAACACCCCAAATATAGAGCCTCTAATGACATCCCTTTTGACAGTAAAACATATAAAAAAATGTATTCTGACCGTGACGGTAGCTACTGGCAACGGAATATTAACACTGTTGAAAGTTTGACCAACAGAAATACTAGGGAACTAACTACATCTATTCCACGGAAAAAACTAAATGAAAGACTATCAGATGACCACTTAATCTACGAAGCATGAAACTCTTAATAAAAAATTCAAAATATATGCTTTACGAAGATTAAAACCCAGATGAGAAAAAGTGATCAGAGATAACATTTATCCAAGAAAAGAGTTGTAGCTGCATCGAGCTGTAAGATCGCTGCGACTACAATGAAAAACTTCAATGGAGCTGTTAACTCGCTCTCTTGTAGGCGTCGCGATATAAGCACGCTTATTGACTGATATTAGATTGTTTCAGAACGATATGGAATGTTAACGTTTTTCAAGTATCGTCTTTATTAGTCAATGTTCTGAAGAAAGGTGGTACAACATTTACCGTTTAGCCAGACAACGGGACCGAGCGGGGTGGCGCAGTGGTTAGACACTGGGCTCGCATTCGGGAGGACGACGGTTCAATCCCGCGTCCGGCCATCCTGATTTAGGTTTTCCGTGATTTCCCTAAATCGCTCCAGGCAAATGCCGGGATGGTTCCTCTGAAAGGGCACGGCCGACTTCCTTCCCCATCCTTCCCTAATCCGATGAGACCGATGATCACGCTGTCTGGTCTCCTTCCCCAAACCAACCAACCAACCACCCAACCAGACAACGGAACAAATATTATACGGGAGGGAAAGTAACTCGTGTGATACTTAATCAATTCTGGGACTTAGTCCTGGTGGTCTGTGATTGTCACGAACATTGAAGGTCACAGCAATGTACCAGACACCGACATAAACTCTACAAAGAGGCTTGAGTAGGTAACATATACACACAGAATTCACAGGTACGCCGTGTTGTCAGAAGCTGTAGTCAATCTCAGAATTGCTGATGTAAACCGTCGCTTCAATTCCCTGAATGACAGATCGGTGTGTTTTCCGGAGCAGTGGTTAGATAATTCAAAAGTTAAATAAACTCAGTTACAACTTTAATGATTCATGTCGTCTACATAATTTAATTGAACTTTATAGTGTAACTGTGAATAATTATTTTCCTGAGACTTCGTGGCAGATTAAAGCTGTGTGCCGGACCGAGACTCGAACTCGGGACCTTTGCCTTCCGCGGGCAAGTGCTCTACCATCTGAGCTACCCAAGCACGACTCATGCCCCGTTCTCACAGCTCCACTTCTGCCAGAGTTCGAGTCTCGGTCCGGCACACAGTTTTAATCTGCCAGGAAGTTTCATATCAGCGCACACTCCACTGCAGAGTGAAAATATCATTCTGGAATTATGTTAGTCGTAGATCGCGGAAGCTAGAGATGACTGAGTGAAATTATTAACAGAGAACAGTAACCGAACACTGTATTACGACTCTTTCTGTAAGTTATTTACAGAAGACATTATCTCTGGATTTACGACGTAGGAGTTGTTGAATTAGTACCGTAGCGTCGCATTGACGATACTATAATACATCTCAAATCAACATCCTCGCAAGACTATAATGTGGCTTCGGCTTGAATGGTGGAACTTGTAATACGAGATATCATATTATCTATGTTTGAACATTCATTTGCTAACCGGGCATAAAAACTACTGCTATCAAGTTTCGCGTAAGCTTATAAGCCGTCGCGAACACGCGGACGATATTTGGTTTATTGTTTCAGATAAAGAGAGTTGTTGCGGTCCCAAGTGGAACAGTCGCTGTGTGTAGCAGTAAAGAAGACAGGCATCCTTCGAACACCACTGCTTGAATTATAAGCGAGGGCCGCTTATCCATTTCGGCGTGCTGCTCCATCGAGACGCGGATATCTGTTAAAGGGAGATAGTATCTGAAACTAACCAAACAAAGCGAGGAGTTTGTTTTAACAGTCACAGATCGGAGTTGTTGCGATCGACGGTCGCCGACCTGTGTCAACCAGACTTTAACATCCATTTCCATCGAGCCGACACACACACGCACACACTCGCCACACTGTCCCAGGTACTGCCTGCACTGAGGTTGACCCCTCACCTGTGGTCGAGTAGGAGATCATTCCAAAGTCTGGCAGGCAGCGAAAGACTTTCCAAGGGGTCGATTGTAGTGTCTCCCGATTCGTTTGACGAACAGGTTTCGTGCATTATCTGTGGCTGACGATGACTCTGAGCCGGATGCAGTCGTCCACCCTGTTCCAAAGGAAGCTTCTCGGCCTGCAAGGTCTCGGAATTCACAGAGGGTAGTTTCCTGCTAGTTGGTAGCTCCAACATTAGGCACTTAATGGGGTCCCCTAAGACCATGGCTTCCACGGAGGGGAAGGAATCCAGTGTGATCTCCATGTGCATACCAGGCGAATTTATTCCGGATGTGGAAAGGGTGCCTCCGGATGCCAAGAAGAGTGCAGGGCGCAGCCACTTGCAGGTGGTGGCCAATGTCGGTACCAATGACATGTGTTGCTTTGGATCGGAGGAGATTCTCTCTGGTTTCGGGCGGTTAGTGGAAACAGTAAAGACTGCCAGACTTGCTTTCGAGACTAAGGCATAGCTCACCATCTTCAGCAGCATCGACAGAACCGACTGTGGTCCTTTGGTGCCGAGCCGAGTGGAGGGGTCTGAATCAGAGGCTCAGGCGGTTCTACGATCGTGTAGGCTGCAGATTCCTTGACTTGCGCCATCGGGTGGTGGGTTTCCGGGTTCCGCTTCATAAGTCAGGTGTCCACTATAAACAGGAAGCGGTTACACGGGTAGCGGGGGCTGTGTAGAAGGGACTGGGCGGTTTTTTAGGTTAGAGGGTCTCAGGAAACCACAGAAATTGCATCCATCTAAAAGTGGCACGTGTAACACAGTAAGGTAGTTGTAGAAGCGATCGGTATTGTAGTTGCAAATTGTCATAGCTGTGTTGGGGAAGAACCAGAGCTCCAAGCCCTAGTAGAAAGCACTGAAGCTGAAATAGTTATAGGTACGAAAAGCTGGCTAAAGCCGGAAATAAGTTCAGCTGAAGTTTTTTCAATCGACCTAGCAGTGTTCACAAAGGATAGATTATATACAGTTGGTGGTGGAGTATTTAATGCTGTCAGAAGTAGTTTACCTTGTAGTGAAACTGAAGTAGATAGTTCCTGCGAAATAGTGTGGGTGGAGGTTATACTTGACAATCGGACTAAACTATTAATTGGACCGTTTTACCGACCCCCCGGCTCAGAAGATATAGTTGCTGAATAGTTCAAAGAAAAAAATGGTTCAAATGGCTCTGAGAATTACGGGACTTAACATCTGAGGTCATAAGTCCCCTAGAACTTAGAACTACTTAAGCCTAACTAACCTAAGGACGTCACACACATCCATGTCCGAGGCAGGATTCGAACCTGCGACCGTAGCAGTGGCGCGGTTCCGCACTGAAGCGCCTAGAACCGCTCGTCCACCGCAGCCGGCAGTGCAAAGAAAACTTGAGTGTTATTTCAAATAGGTACCCTACTCATACAATTGTAGTCGGTGGTGGTCTACCTTCGATACGCTGGAAAAATTACACGTTTAAATCCGGCGGCAGGCATAAAATATCATCCGAAATTATACTGAATTCTTTCTCAGAAACTTATTTTGAACAATTAGTTTATGAGACCACTCGAAGCGTAAAAGGTTGCGAAAGCATTCTTGATCTCCTAGCAACAAATAATCCTGGATAGGGAGTATCATGACAAATACAAGGATTAGCGACCACAAGGCAGTTGCTGCTATGCTGAATACCGTAACACCTACAACCATCAAAAAGAAACGCAAAGCACATCTATTTGAAAAAAGCCAATAAAAATGCTCTTAACGCCCTTTTAAAAGACACTCTCCACTCCTTCCGATATGATCATTTAAGCGTAGAAAAGTTGTGGAATGATTTCAAAGAAATAGTATCGACGCCAATTGAGAGATATATACCACATAAATTAATAAGTGATGGTACTGCTCCCCCATGGTACACAAAACCGGTCAGATCGCTGTTGCAGAAGCAACGAAAAAAGCATGCCAAATTGAAAAGAACACAGAATCCCCAAGACTGGCGAAGTTTTAAAGAAGCTCGAAACAGAGCGAGTATTTCAATGCGAGAAGCTTTTAATACTTTCCACAATGAAACTCTGTCTCGGTGTCTGGCACAAAGTCCAAAGAGATTCTGGCCACACATAAAACAAACCAGTGGCAAGACACAATCAATACCTTCACTCCGCGATAACACCGGTGAAGTCACTGATGACAATGCCACAAAAACAGAGTTATTAAGCACGGTTTCCTGAAACTCCTTCACCAAAGAAGATGCAGTAAGTATTCCTGAATTCCAAACAAGAAAAACTGTCAAGATGAGAAACATAGAAGTAGATATCCTCAGTGTAGCGGAGCAGCTTAAATCACTTAATAAAGGCAAGGCCTCCGGTCCGGATAGTATACCAGTCAGGTCCCTTTCATAGTGTGCTGATACAATAGCTCCATATTTAGCAATTATATACAACAGCTCGCTCACAGAAAGTTCCGTACCTAAAGAATGGAAAATCACAAGTCACACCAATGCCCAAAAAGGGAAATAGGGGTAGTCCGCTGAATTACGGGCCCATATCACTAATTTCGATTTGCAGTAGGGGTCTGGAACATATACTGTGATCGAACATCAGAAGAAAACGATTTATTGTCACATAGTCAGCACGGATTCAGAAAACATAGTTCTTGTGAAACACAAAACTAGCTCTTTATACTCATGAAGTAATGAATACTATAGACAGGAGATGTCAAATTGATTCCATATTTTCATATTTCCAGAAGGCTTTCAACACTGTTCCTCACAAGCGTTTTCTAGCCAAAGTGCATGCCAATGAAATATCGCCTCAGTTGTGCAACTGGATTCGTGATTTCCTGTCAGCACGGTCACAGTTCGTAGTAATGAACGGAAAGTCATCGAGTAAAACAGAAGTAATTTCTGGCGTTCCTCAAGGAAGTGTTGTAGGCCCTCTATTGTTCCTGATCTATACGAACGACATAGGGCCCAACTTAGTAGCCCTATTAGATTGTTTGCTGATGACGCTGTCGTTAACCGTCTTGTAAAGTAATCTGATGAGCAAACTGAATTGAAAATGATTTACAAAACATATCTGTATGGTGCGAAAAGTGGCAAGTGACCCTGAATAAATAAAAGTGTGACGTTATTCACATGAGTACTAAAAGAAATCCGCTAAATTTCGATTAAGCGATAAGTTACATAAATCTTAAGGCTAGAGATACATCTAAATACTTAGGGATTACAATTACAAATGACCTAAATTGGAACGACCACATAGATAATGTTGTGCGTTGTGAGGTAACTGCCGAGTTGTGGGGCCCTGAAAACATTCTAAGGTCGGAGTTGGCGTAGGTGCTCGTACCGCTTGGCAGGCCGACGGCGTGGTGTCGGAGAAGAGGAGTAGCTCCATGTTGACGATCTGTCGATAAAGGAGACATGCCAGGAGTGCCAAAGATAGCGGATTTTATGAAACCTTAATGGCAGACATTTCACTGTTTGTTGTTGTTGTTGTGGTCTTCAGTCCTGAGACTGGTTTGATGCTGCTCTCCATGCTACTCTATCCTGTGCAAGCATCTTCATCTCCCAGTACCTACTGCAACCTACATCCTTCTGAATCTGCTTAGTGTATTGATCTCTTGGTCTCCCTCTACGATTTTTACCCTCCACACTGCCCTCCAATGCTAAATTTGTGATCCCTTGATGCCTCAAAACATGTCCTACCAACCGATCCCTTCTTCTAGTCAAGTTGTGCCACAAACTTCTCTTCTCCCCAATCCTATTCAATACCTCCTCAATAGTTACGTGATCTACCCACCTTATCTTCAACATTCTTCTGTAGCACCACATTTCGAAAGCTTCTATTCTCATCTTGTCCAAACTGGTTATCGTCCATGTTTCACTTCCATACATGGCTACACTCCATACAAATACTTTCAGAAACGACTTCCTGACACTTAAATCTGTACTCGATGTTAACAAATTTCTCTTCTTCAGAAACGCTTTCCTTGCCATTGCCAGTCTACATTTTATATCCTCCCTACTTCGACCATCATCAGTTATTTTGCTCCCTAAATAGCAAAACTCCTTTACTACTTTAAGTGTCTCATTTCCTAATCTAATCCCCTCAGCATCACCCGATCTAATTTGACTACATTCCATTATCCTCGTTTTGATTTTGTTGATGTTCATCTTATATAATCCTTTCAAGACACTGTCCATTCCGTTCAACTGCTCTTCCAAGTCCTTTGCTATCTATGACAGAATTACAATGTCATCGGCGAACCTCAAAGTTTTTATTTCTTCTCCATGAATTTTAATACCTACTCCGAAGTTTTCTTTGATTTCCTTTACTGCTTGCTCAATATACAGATTGAATAACATTGGGGATAGGCTACAACCCTGTCTCACTCCTTTCCCTACCACTGCTTCCCTTTCATGCCCCTCGACTCTTATAACTGCCATCTGGTTTCTGTACAAATTGTAAATAGCCTTTCGCTCCCTGAATTTTACCCCTGCCACCTTCAGAATTTGAAAGAGAGTATTCCAGTTAACGTTGTCAAAAGCTTTCTCTAAGTCTACAAATGCTAGAAACGTAGGTTTGCCTTTTCTTAATCTTTCTTCTAAGATAAGTCGTAAGGTTAGTATTGCCTCACGTGTTCCAACATTTCTACGGAATCCAAACTGATCTTCCCCGAGGTCCGCTTCTACCAGTTTTTCCATTCGTCTGTAAGGAATTCGCGTTAGTATTTTGCAGCTGTGACTTATTAAACTGATAGTTCGGTAATTTTCACATCTGTCAACACCTGCTTTCTTTGGGATTGGAATTATTATATTCTTCTTGAAGTCTGTGGGTATTTCGCCTGTCTCATACATATTGCTCACCAGGTGGTAGAGTTTTGTCATGACTGGCTCTCCCAAGGCCATCAGTAGTTCTAATGGAATGTTGTCTACTCCCGGGGCCTTGTTTCGACTCAGGTCTTTCAGTGCTCTGTCAAACTCTTCACGCAGTATCTTATCTCCCATTTCATCTTCATCTACATCCTCTTCCATTTCCATAATATTGTCCTCAAGTACATCGCCCTTGTATAAACCCTCTATATACTCCTTCCACCTTTCTGCCTTCCCTTCTTTGCTTAGAACTGCGTTGCCATCTGAGCTCTTGATATTCATACAAGTGGTTCTCTTCTCTCCAAAGGTCTCTTTAATTTTCCTGTAGGCAGTATCTATTTTACCCCTAGTGAGACAAGCCTCTACATCCTTACACTTGTCCTCTAGCCATCCCTGCTTAGCCATTTTGCACTTCCTGTCGATCTCATTTTTGAGACATTTGTATTCCTTTTTGCCTGCTTCATGTACTGCATTTTTATATTTTCTCCTTTCATCAATTAAATTCCATATTTCTTCTGTTACCCAAGGATTTCTATTAGCCCTCGTCTTCTTACCTACTTGATCCTCTGCTGCCTTCACTACTTCATCCCTCAGAGCTACCCATTCTTCTTCTACTGTATTTCTTTCCCCCATTCCTGTCAATTGTTCCCTTATGCTCTCCCTGAAACGCTCTACAACCTCTGGTTCTTTCAGTTTATCCAGGTCCCATCTCCTTAAATTCCCGCCTTTTTGCAGTTTCTTGTTTGTATAGAAATTAATAGTAGCCAGATGAATCATTACACCTCAAAAAGAAACATGTACATTACCATTATTTGCACAAAGATTCTGATGGTGTAATAAGATTTTCAATATATTTATTAGTTTAAAGTTTAGTGTCTGACAATAAATTATACAAGTAATACCAAGCAACGAATTTCCAAAATCTAATAGGTTCATCCGATTTTGTAGATCGACATGTCTTTAGAAAGCTATTAGTGTAAATCTAAATTGGTATAAATTACAGGCATGTAACTTGAATGGTATGTGAGTCATTGGAGGTCAAAGTGTCTCATTACTATTAATAGCTTCAGGTGATAAGTACTCCACAGTCACACGAAATAACGGTAGCAGCATGCTTATAAATACATATATTCACCTATGACTTTGTTTATATCCGATATATATTCTTCATTAAGAAACTGGTCAATTATTTACTGTGTTTTAGGAAGTACAGAGACATTAGGCTACTGACTTACTTCTGTACTATTCCGTTGATATGTGTTTATTTAATGTGTTTATGTATTTAACAATGTGTGTTAGAGCGTGTTTACGGTCCAGGCGTAGGAATATTTATTTTATATCAAGATACTTAAATGTAAATCCAATATTTCAAATGTGTTTCATTATGTTCGTGAGCGTGCGTTGGCTTAGAGACCGGGCGGGAGCGCTCTAGCCAATCACAGCGATCATTCCAAAAAGGACAAGAGGAGAGCCTGTATGGAAATTGGGGAGGCAGTTCTGAACAGTGTGGCGCGAAGGGCCAGTCGCACAGGACACGGCCGGTTCTGAACACTGTGGTGCGAGGGGCAGTTACACAGGACACGGCAGAGAGTCCTGGACAGTACGGCACAGGACACGGGAGGTGATGGACGGAAAGTGCTGGACGACAGTCGCGGGAAAGACTGGGAGAGTGGAGCAGTTTGCGCGTGGTGGCGGGACATAGAAATATTTCGTAGTGCCGACTTGTGCACTTGTGAGATTTCCGTGGCTTCTGCAATGAAGACGTAGTATGCGTTTAGAATTGAATATCTTGCGAGCTATGTTGATGTTCATAACTAATTACGTGAAGTAGGAATCTACTCTTTCCCTGTTATTCAACTTATATTTAATTGCTGAACCATCGACACCAAAAAGTGTTTTACTGGAATATACTACATTCTCAAAAGTACTTCTACTATCTTACTCATCATTTAAAGTCGTTAAGATAGTACTTGCAATTTTATTTAATTGCAATCTTTCATTTATAAATTACTATGTTGCATTAAAAGTTCGCAACTGCCAAGTGATAGGAACCTTCGACCACTCGGTTCATGTGTATATTTATATTGTAAACAGTATTTGGCCTGTAATGCGGCAACTACGTATCCCAGCCACTAGACATCGAAACCAGCCAAAACTTTTAATATTTCAACTTTGAGTCAGAGGGTACGTAGTTGAGGGCCACCACAACACCTCATTTATTACTTGAAAACCCCCAATTGGAGGTCTCTCGTCCGGGATTTGGGTCCTGTGAAGTGGTAATTTCTTTGCTGCGTGTTATTCAGCGTACTATGCGAAGTGTAAAAGCCTTTGCAAAAGCTGTAGAGATACGTGTAGAGTGAACCTCTAACAAAATACAGTGTGAAATCGATTTTTTTCGCAAGTAGGTTTCTGGAAATAGTGAAATTATGCAGTAATTTTCACAACTAACAGATGCTGTCGATAGAGGTCCTAATCCATCACGTTAAAGGCAATTTTCATGGGCGCTCAGCGTCAAAATAAGTTGAGTGTGGGGAACAGTAGCGGTTAGCGCGTTTAACGCACAGTGGTATGGGAGACGGTTAGAACATGCGGTAACCAGCAGCAGCTACAACTACATCAGGTGACTTCTTCAGTGGCGGACGCAGATCAACTGCAATACGATGGCAGTGTCTTCGAGTATTCGAGGGCAGTCTTCCATGTCGCCTTCCACTAGAACCGATGGCATCACCATAGCAGTGGGAACCATCTCAGATCAGGTAAGTGCCTGCGCAAATAGTGAGATAGTGTTTGACTCCGAAGTTCTAGCTCCACTTATAGATCTCACGAATATAAAACAGTCACCTAGTATGTGTAATGCTGAAAATGGAAGTGAGCCGTTTAGTCCGAAATCAGAGCGCGAAAGTGTAACTAGTAGGAATTCAGGCAAGGGGAATGAATGTGGGGGAGATATGGCGTCTCAGCTATTGCAAATGATCCAGGGATTGGGAAATAATATGAATAAAATGGGAAATAATATCAGTACAATTCAAACAGTTAAAGATACAATTCGGTCTGATATGGGTATATGCGAACTGAAATAGGTTTCGCTGTGAAAGAGGTAGTTGAAAAAATTGTGGGTAACTTTGACAAAGCAATTGATGTAAGTTATGAATGTGCAGTATGTGAGTGTATGAATGGTGATAAATGGAAAGATTCAGTGCTTCAAAAAGAAATTAAAGATGAGATGGATTTTGTGAAAGCAAATTGTGTGGAGAGTTCTGAAGAGGTATTAGCAAACAGTATCAATTTCAGTAAGGAAGAAGTTGTAGTTGCAAGTATTTGTGGGTCGGCGAAAAGTGTCGATGTTAGTGAAGGCGGTGTAGCTTTGGTCTCGCCAGCTGCAAGTGAGGGTGATTGGGTTTCGGCGGAAAGCGTCGATATTACTAAGGGAGGCTTAGCGTTGGTCTCGCCAGCAGTTGAAGTTAAAAACGTATCGGCGGAGGTAGATGATTTCTGCTTAAAGGAACAGAGTAATGTTAATTTATGTAATGATGTAAAAGCAACAAAAAATGGTTCAAATGGCTCTGAACACTATGGGACTTAACATCTATGGTCATCAGTCCCCTAGAACTTAGAACTACTTAAACCTAACTAACCTAAGGGCAGCACACAACACCCAGTCATCACGAGGCAGAGAAAATCCCTGACCCCGCCGGGAATCGAACCCGGGAACCCGGGCGTGGGAAGCGAGAACGCTACCGCACGACCACGAGCTGCGGACGTAAAAGCAACAGGTATTGATACTTCGGAGGAAGGAATTTACGCTTTTCTACTCACGAATGAAGGCGAAACGAAACTTATCGATGAATGTTTGGATCTAAAACGTTTGTCAGAGTGTGAATGTGAGAATGTACGTTAAGTACGATTGGGGGTTAATCTGGATGAGAAGTAGGTATAAATGGGAGTGTGTGCTGATTTTTGTCCGATCACAGCGGAGTGTAGCAGGTCTGGGAGCCACAGAATTGTAAGACAAGGTAGCACCAATTTGTGTAATGTAGCGGCGGAGGATAAGGTTGTGTAGGATTCATGTAAAGATAATTTGTCGACAGAGGAAAGTAAGGTTTCAGATGTGAATTTATATAGTGATTTAAATAGTCTATCAGCAGTTAAGGTTGCTGAGATGAATAATTATGGTGATGATGGCTTAGGCATCGATGTATTATTTCAGGAAGATAAAGTGTTTCACAGTGAATTGATGTGTAATTTTGTTGAAGCTGCAAGTGCTGATATTTTGGAGGGGAAAACAGTAAAAATGTGCATTCTGTTGGTAGTGAATCAGCGATATGTGTGCAAGAACTAACAGAAAATTTAGAGAGGGCTGAAGTAAATACTGTGGATGGGGATAGTTTGTGTAATGAAATTCGTACAAATTGGTATACGAAGAAGGAGTGTGATACTAGGGAGACTGATTGGCGTTGGTACGGTAGAAAGTTACGGTCGTTGCTACCGCATCTGTGGAAACGAAAGTAGTTTAAAATTGCTAAGGGTTTGGAAAAGGGAGGAATGAATCTGGAGCAAAGGAAATATTTAATGAATTAGTTTGGGATGAACATGAGATTGAGGGATTGATAGAACAGAATGTGTCTACCCTGGAATTGGAAGAGAAAGGGGACAAATGAAAAGCTGTTCTAATTTGTAATTAGACGTAGTAATTTTGGATGGATAATTTATATGTTTATTTGGGGATTCATTAGTAATTTGTTAGTTTATTGTGGCACTGTACGTGTGCAAAAGGAGGAAGTTTAGACACTGATGGTGCAACAAGTCTATTAAAGACACTGCTTACACCACGCTTGTCCACCCCTTTCTGGAGTATTGCTGCGCGGTGTGGGACTGACGGATGAGATCGAAAAAGTTCTAAGCAGGGCGTCTCGTTCTGCAGTATCGCGAAATAGAGGAGATAGTGCCAAAGACATGATGTGTGAATCTTAATGGCAGTCATTAAAACAAAGGCGTTTTTCGTTGTGACGGGATCTTCTCGTCGAATTTCAATCACTAGTTTTCTCTTCTGATTGATAAAACCATATGTTGGCATCCATTTGCATGGGGAGAAATGATCATCACGATAAAATAACTCAGGGTTCACAAAGAAAAATTTAAGCGTTCGTTTTTCCCGCGCTCCGTTCGAGAGTGTAACAGTAAAGAGACAGCTTGAAGGTGGTTCATTGAACCCTCTACCATGCACTTTATGGTGAATAGCAGAGTAACCATGTAGATGTAGGTTAGATGTAGAAAGTAATGCACCTCATTTTTTTTCTCAGCTGAAAACAATGGTACAGAATGCAAGAAGTTACGTATGTATTATTTGAAGTCCCTGAGTGAGCGCGCCAGGGTTCAGTCACTTTCGACAGATAGCGTAGCTGCAGGAGAGTTTGCAAATGCCGGCTGTAGGTAATATACGTTACAAGAAACGTGCCGTCATTGAATTTCTCACTGTAGAGAAGGGGAATATTCACAAATGCTTGTGCAGAGTCTATGGAGCATCTTCTGTCGACAGAAGTATAGTTAGTCGCTGGCCACTGAGGATGAGTTCATTGGAAGGCGATTCGGCAGAGCTTCACTACTTGCAACGGTCGGGGGAGACCATCCACGGTTGTCACGCTTGACATGTTACACCGAGCTTCCTCTTCTTTGGACCATTAAAGGATGCCATTCGTGGAAGACATTTTGAGGACGATGAGGAGGTAATTCACACAGTGATGCACTGGCTCCGACATCAGGACAAGGGTTGCTACCAACAGGGCATACACGCCCTTGTTTCGCGTTGGAGGAAGGCCATAGAACGGGATGGAGATTACGTGGAAAAATAGAGTGTGTAGATAAAACACCATCTTTCCCGTGTGTAATTCTCATTATATACAATAAAGAATTGTTGAAGGACAAATATGTGGTGCATTATTTTCTGGGCAAGCCTCTTAGCTTCATAATACGTAGTGCTTAAAATCTTAGAACGTATTCAACGCATAAAATAATCCTCTAGCCATGGTGATGATTCTTTTCCATTATGTAGTCAGAATTATTATCATACTTATTTACACACTCTATCATCTTACTTCAAGATGTCTTTCAGGATATAAAATATCGTTTACTATCAAAGTTCATCATTAACACTTCGTTTTTATAAGCATATATACAAATTTTTGTACAGTGAACACACTTCAGCACAAAGTACCTCATTAATAGTTTATGTACATCTGTATCTTCACACTGCATTTAAAATGTTCTGTTACACAGATTCATATTGTAGTAACCCGTAAAAACCATCTCATAATCTACGTATATGCATAACTGTTAACACACAGCTACAAAGCATTACTGGAAGCATCTCTTCAGATCATGGTGAGGGTACGGTCTCTTGATTCTGTTACTTTCACCACAGACAAGTAAATAAGCAACAGCATGTGATATTCGAGCAGTAGCGAATGGACCAGTGTAAAACGACTGTCATTTCCCATTACTTTAACTAAGGAACGATGGCTTAGGATGGTTCTAGATTAGTACTCTCTCTCCCACATTAAAATTTAGTGCTTTTGATAATTTTCTTTCAAAATGTTCTTTCGTTTGGCTTGCTTTATATGCCAGTGTTACTTGCTTGTCTTAGTTTCTCGTCTCAAGAAATGTCATTTACAGGGATTCTTGGAAATGGATCTACCCACTCATTCTTTCCTGATATGTGGGCTTTGAGAACTGTTACTATACTAGGAAATTACATCATGCTGCTTCCTTTGGCTAACTTTGTCTGTCAACATTACTTGCTTGTCTTTCTTTCTGCTCCCAAGAAGTTTCATACTGAGGGATTCTTGGAAATGAATTCACCCATTCATTCTTTTCTGATTTGTCGGTTTAAGGATTGTTACCACACTAGGAAAATACATCACTGGTAGCAAAAGTGACGCTTTATGACTGCATATAAGCTAGTAGTGAATTAATTAATAAAGGCAATCGTTTATTTGGTGTACAGTTCATTGAAGCATGAACTGTTTCTTCAAATGGTGTAATGTAATTTATCCACAGTGTATTTATAAGAAAAGTACGTTCTGATAAATATATTAGATTCCCTAAATAATCTTTCAACTGCGTTTGCCACAGTATAATATCATTAGATCAGTACATGTATTATAATATTAACTAACACGAAACATTTTCAGGATACACAGGTAAAGTTGCATGCTTTATCTGTCAGGATTGCTGCTGGCTTGCCAAAGTTGGGAATGTAACCATCCACAGACCTCCTGATATTAGGAGAGCTTGTAGCAGTTTTTATTGTATACAGTTTTACGTGCTTAGGAAAAATGTCATACAAAGCTACTGAACATTTCCCTCCAGCAAGTGCGCATAGTAGTGGTTGTAACTTCACCCCCTTTTACATTTGCAATGGATCTACATGCAACAAACCTTGTGTGAAGCCACTTTATTCTGGTGCATGAATTTACTGTTGTGTTGCAGCTGACTGTGGTGTGTGTGCCCCTTGTGCCCTTGCTTCATGGCCTTGACTTTCAAATGCATCACAAAATTTACACTAGAAAGTTGCAGGAAAATCACGTATTGTCTGCCCTTCTTACATACAACTATCATACTAAGAGAACATCCTGCGAAGCCCTATTTTCGTCACGGCAGCCAAGTCTGGTTTTATAAATTGTTACCACACTAGGAAACTACATCATTGGCACTAATACCGACGATTTATGACGACTTGCAAGCCGTTACTGAATTTATTATTAACGGTAATTGTCTGTTTAATTCCAATGTGCACGGTGAATAAAGGGATCAGTCATTTTACCTACCACATACAATTAAGCAGATAAATTGTACGGCCTACTTTCAGTACCGTTTTGATACTTTGTTGCATCCACCAAGTCAACAGTGAATCATCAGTGAGAGGATCAGAGTCACATCTAACTTACCTTTTGCATCTCCTTCGGAAATAAGTATTAAGTTAAACTGGTCGCCAGACCTGATGAAACAAGTGCTGGATTATTTTGGTATGAACTGAATTTATCTATGCAATTTTCTCTAATTTTTTCAGAGTTATTTGAAAACAAAATGTGTACCAGCAGATACATTGACTGTGTAGCATTTTGACTACCATTTTGAAATGTACTTTGATTTGACGGTTGAAATAACTAACATCAAATATTTCTTTGACCACAAGTGAATATAACTGAAGCAAGTTCAAAAAGGCAACCACTTCAATACCAAATTATCATTAAGAGCAGTTCGTTTCAGAAATGATTCAGACATTGTCATATCAGACGTATGCATTTTGAGAAAATGTATTTTAGACTCAAATAAACTCATTTTAAAATGAGACAGAGAAAAGGTTTTTAAATATTCTTCGATAATATTCAACTATAACTACAAAAATTTAAATGATTAAATTCTTCAAAATTCTCATTATAGAACAAGTGCACTAATATGACTGTACCTCCCTGATGCACAACTAGATGTTAAAATATGTGGAGGATGTTGCGTTGTAGCTGTTGAGCAGATGTTGCTGAAGGTGGCGTTTATATTAGGCAATTTCTTCATTTCTCAAATATTGTTGCTTAATAACGGCTGGTCAGTTTAGTATAGCATAATATTTACACCAGCAGAAAAAGGTTTAATGGAAATAGGATTCGTTATGAATAAGAACCTAGACCAGAGAGTGAGTTACTGCGAACAGTTCACTTATGGGTTGTTCTCATCAGAATCGACAGCAAACCAGCACCGACAGCAATATTCAGGTATGCATGTCATTACTGCAAGCCGAAGATAAAGAGATATAGAAAGTATATGAGGATATTGAATGGGTAATTCAGTACGTACAGGAAGATGAAAATCTAATAGGCACTGGGGGGACTGGAATGCGGTTGCAGGGGAAGGAGCAAGCGAAAGTGCTATGGGGGAATATGAGCTTTTTACTAGGAACTAGAGAAGAAAGGCTAATGAGTTCTGAAATAAATTTACCTAGTAGTAGCAAGTAGTCTATTGAAGAATCAAAGGAAGAGGTATACCTGGGAATAAATAGGAAATATGGGAAGATATCAGTTAGATCACACCATTGTGAGACAGAGATTCCAAAAATTAGGCAGTGGAGTGTGAGGTGCAGCCTACAGCAGATACAGACTCACATCACAATTTAGTAGGGATGGAGAGTAGGCTGAAGCTTAATAAGAGACTAGTCAAGAAGAATCAGTATGCAAAGAAGTGGGATACTGAAGGATAGAAGATAACGCTTGACGTTTTCTGAAGGCATAGATACTGTGATAAGAAATATCTCAGTAGGCAGTTCAGTGAAAGATGGATGGATATCTCTAAAAAGGGCAATCACAGAAGTTGGAAAAAAAACATAGCTACAAAGAAGGCAACTGCAAAGGAACCATGGGTAACAAAGGAAATACTTCAGCTGATCGATGGAAGATGGAAGTACAAAAATGTTCAGAGAAATCGAGGGGAATAGAAATAAAAGTCACTTATGAATGAAATAAATAGGAAGTACAGGGAAGCTAAGGTGAAAGTGCTGCATGAAAAATGTGAAGAAATCGCAAAATAAGTCGTTGTGGGAAGTACTGACTGAGCATACAGAGAAATCACTTCCATAACATCTCTTTCCTCTAGTCAGTCTCCTCGAACAAGTACAGATAAAATTCTAATGCAAACCTCATCATCGCATACAATCCGAAGACACACTGTCAACACACAACCTCTGTGTAATCCATCTGACCCAAATCTTCCACTCATTATGAATAATAAACAAAAGAAATGCATACATGACCTCTAACAGACCCAGTTCGAATAACTCTCAGTAATTAAGTACGATTACAGAGTGTGAATGATCATCATCCCATACAATCCGAAGACACACTGTCAACACACAACCTCTGTGTAATCCATCTGACCCAAATCTTCCACTCATTATTAATTATAAACAAAAGAAATGCATACATGACCTCTAACAGACCCAGTTCGAATAACTCTCAGTAATTAAGTACGATTACGGAGTGTGAATGATCATAATATTTCACAGTGTGTACACCACTTCAAGAATTATGGCAAACAGAAGCAAACATGTGGAGTATTTCCTGTGTTAAGTGTCACTTCCTATTTCAATTGCTCACGAAAAATGCAGTGTAATAGCTGTCAATGGTCTAAACCTAGTTTTGGTATGTCATGTCGTTAGCTTCCTTCCTATTAGCGTAAATTTATACAGCTTCCATAAAACCTCAGCTCATGTGACTTCTATGAAGTTTCTTGTACTAATGTCGTTCGTCGAATTATAGCAGTTCATTTTCTTATCTTAAAAATATAAGGCACTGAGCGTAAGCAAAACATGCAATAGCGAGTAGAGAACAGAATGGCAACAAGTGGATGCAGCACTATTCTTACAACGAGGCTCTGCCAAGCGAACAATCTGTAACTAATACCATAGTGTAACCTAAACTCTATGTTCGTACACTGTACATCAGCATTGCTATATACCAAATTAAAGAGTAGTTATCACAACAAACAGAGATGTATAAATATGCAATCCATACGCATAGCAGCAAACGGGTCATTAGCATCATATCAGCATAAGCAAATAAATGTTCATATGTCATCTTAATAAGTAAACATGAAGGCGCAAGCAGATAAATCACAAAGTATAACTTACATACATATCAGCACAACTAATCAGGTGACAATTATAATTTAAATAAATAAGCACAGCAGGCACATAATAAAAAAAATATAACATTAGTGAAAAAGCAGTGCAGCCAAGCGATGCATAATATATACAAATAACAACCCAGTTCATTAATAATCATTGTCAAAATCAGTTAACGTACGCAAGCACGTCGCTTCACAAGTAATTTCATAGAACATGAAATTTAGCACAAAGTATGAATCACGTAATCGCTGCAGCAAATTACGTCTAAAGTACGTACCTAAGTGGAAATATGTTACCTGAAAAATGAACTCAATTAATAGTTACCTTTTTAGTTTATTACTTTTTTCTTCGAAATTACACTCTTCCTGAAATTTTCTCGATAGCAAGTCGTCTTAACGTCGGACACGCACAGAATTTACCTGAAGTTCTTAAATATTTTATACAACCGTATCCTGAAAAATACTGAACGTTAATAACATAATTCATCAAGTCACTATAGCTTTATACTGAATTTAATCGGAGAAATTAAACTGTGTATTTGTTTACGGCTGTCAGTGCATTCGCACTGAGCGCTCGATCAGCTGTAGGTGCGTGACGTAGGAAGCAATTGTTCGCGGTCAACGACTGCCTTGTGCGGCGCGCAGACTTGACTGTTGCTTTGAGTATGTGCCGCCGCCAAAACACAGCGCGGTACCCTTGTATTCTCTGCGTGTTTACATGTAGCTGTTAGTTTCTCACAAGTATGTCATTCCACAAAATTTTTTCAAAAGTATATCATTCCACAAAAATTTTGGATACCACGAACCTCTCGTTTTGTGGTAGGAACAGCATAATTACGAATAGCGTCTAATTTTTTTTGATCAGGAAGAATACCTTCTGTACAAATAATGTGACCGAGAAATTTCACCTGAGAACGACCAAATTCAGATTTTTCTAAGTTCGCTGTAATGCCAACTTTTGCAAAAATACGTAATGATGAATCCAAAATTTTGTTATGCTCAACTCCAAGAACGTTTAGCAATAAGAAAGTCGTCAACATACGGAGTAATATTGTCACGAAGATAAGCAGGTAACATTTCGTTTAAACTACGAATGAATGCTGCAGAAAATATAGTAAGTCCAAACGGTAATTTCCGAAGTCACTTTTGGGTAAATTAGTCATATCCGGTTATTGTTTACTTACTCACTAGATAGATTGATAGTCGAAGTTTGACAGATGCAAAGAATAGTAAAAGAGTAGGCAGCGGTGCAGAAAACTAAAAGGGAAATAGCACCACTACAGCTCGGGGCCCTATGCTCGCTACGGCACATATTCACTTAGAGTCGTGAATGCCCTGAGGACTTTAATAGCCGCACATAATTTCCAGTTTGTGACTTAGTGGCCAATTTGGTGGAAGTGCGTACGTAAATTGATCTAACCATGAACATGGATGTATGTCATTCTTAGAGTTGCGGAAGATCTTAAATTTCCGAACAGTCAAAAAGTGTTTATAGTCAAAGTTTTCGCCTCGTGGCGACAAAGACCTACCGCGTCTGTCCCAGTCCCAATGACGATTATTGTCAAGTTCGCGCGCCTGGCGCTCTCTTGTCGCATCCCGTAAATGAAACAAATTATTTTCTTCAAACCCCTCTGCTATCTGTGATTCCAAGTTTCTTTTGCTGTCTTTTCCTACAATTTCGCCTTCGATCTGTTTGACTTGCTTTCGTAATGCCTCAACTTCGCTTTTAACGCGTTCATTAAATTTTCCCTGATTTTCAACATGTTTATTTATGTTCTGGTACTCTTCGGTTTCTGCGAATGGTAATGGAGCTGTATCATCCGAATCTCTGTCCCCATGTAAACTAAGATTTGTCAATTTATCTGATATCTCCTCAACTCTTTCCGCTAAATCACCTATTTTTTCTTTCTGTTTATTTACGTCTTCCGTAAGTGTCGCGACTCGGGTTTCAGTATTGACACATTTGGTAGTTAACTGTTCATATTGTTGTGTTAGATTATTTAATCTGTCATTTGGTACGGATTCCTCGATTCTCTCAAATATTTCTTCCTTATCTTTTGCACGTTGTAAATTTAACTCTGAAAATTTCTGTACTATCACGCGATCTCTTTCTTCCTGTTCTCTATCCTGTTCCCTTTGTCTGATTTCTACTGCAATTAATCTATTATTGTGAGCATTCAAAATTGGTTGTACTTCTTCTCTGATTTCTTTCTGTAATTCATCTTTCATATTTTTGAAACATGTCCCTATTCGTGAGTCTAACCGTGTTTCCAAAGTTCCCATCTCTGTTTTAAATTCAGATCGTAAAGTTCCCATCTCTGTTTTAAATTCAGATCCTAACCGAGTTTCCATTGTTCCTATTCGTGAGTCTACCCGTGTTTCCATACGTGCTCCCAAATTTAATATAGCACTCATCAGCTGCTCCATATTAAATGGTTCAGAATTCTTTTCGCCCCTAACATTTCCCGCAAAACTAACTTCCTTCTGCATAGCCATAAGGCTATCTGTGTTCAATACTATTCCAGAATCTTCTGTCGTTAATCTCGGATTCTGTGAATTTTCTGATTGAGAAAAATTTTGAAATGGTTCTGGACTATTTTCCCGACATATTACATTGTTTTCCACTTCATTATCCATCATACTGTTTTCCTCTGTTGGCGAGTTCGCCATGTTAACAATTTCGTCATTCTCACTATTCATCATTTTCGCCTTTTTCATCGACCGCGTAATCATTTACAAAACATAAAAAAATTCGCCACTGTACGAAAATTACACACAATGACTCTTTATCTCCAACAATACCATTTACATGAAATGTTTCCCTCAAACACGATTAATCGAACAATTGAAATAATTGCACTGTCAAACGCGTATACAAGACAACAAATCAAATTCTGAGAAAAAATACCATTAGAAGAATGACAATTACCAAATCTACACATGCAAAATAGACTACAATTACTAAACTACAGATTACTACAACAATACTACTGTCTACTATTTTCACAATCAGAAGAATTCCAAGGGACGATCCGAAGCAGCGGTCGCCACGTGCATGGGGGCTTAATTATATATAATGCAAATATTTTTGGTGGCTGTAAGTCCGATTACGCTGTTTCGTAATCGGTTGCCCCTGACTAGTCTTAGTACGCAATCTGACTGCATAGAACAACAACAAAGAATGAAATGAAAATTTTCTGTTAACACAATTAATTAATTAAGTCCCCAGCAACTATAAAACCTACGAAACCAAAGCACAAATATAATTGTTCTGTGTGTGGGAGTGTGACTCAACGTACACATCTGGCACGGTTCTTCTTCAACAAGACAAGAAATTTTAAATATCATTTATACTGAAGTAATTAAAAAAAATAGAAATACTATAATTGCGTAAGAAAACCAGAATTACACTGTAATACAAGAACACAAGTCAGATGCTTTGTTGACTGAACCTGTAATGACGCATTATTCAGGACATTGAAATAATGAGAAAAAAAGAAACAAGAGTTTGTTACCTCATTTATATTGATGAAAATCACTCTAATCCTTACAATATATCTCCACACCGACTCTCTACTACCACATCTCAACAAGACTCTTCAGTATCACATCTCAGCAAGCACTGCCTGCTAGCACATCTCAACAAACACTCCTCACTACGATATCTCAGCACAGACTACCCCGAGTCCTCGACAGGCACTGACTACTACGAGCTCTCGACAAGCACTCCGTGGAGGCGGCTGAATAATACTCTTTGGCGCAATCTCTGGCGCTGTGGCTCAGTGTAGTCACCTTTCAATGTCTAATCAAATGACTAAAAACAAGGAAGACACCGATGCGCGTATGTTATCATTACATAATCATGTAACTGAAAACAAAAGGGCCATTGACGAACACATGACAGTTCTCAAAACGCGGCATGATGGAATTAAGGCTGAATTAAGAGCACTAAAAACTTGTAACGACATTTTGTGTGAAAGAGTAGACGAGATTAACACGAGACTGGGTGGCGAAGTGTAGGAACTTGACTCAAAATTTTCCAAATTGAGCTTACAGCAGGAAAAAACCACAAAAGACGTAAAAGATAATCAAACTGAAGTTAAACATTTAAACGCTACATGCGAAACTGTTGCCTCTCAAGTGAAATCTTATCCGTCAATTCATGACTCAGTAAAAACACGCATTACTGTAACTGAAGGCAAAGTTAACACTATGGATAAAAAACTTACAGACAAACTGCAATTACACACTGACAACCATTTTGCCAACATAAATAAAGAATTTCATGACTAGGTTGATGCAAAAAATAAATATTTTGACCAATGTACAGGGGAAAAATTACCGACGGCTGTGCCCGACACCGTAGCGAATTTGTTAAAAAAAAAAAAAACATGTCATAGCTGAAGCAGCTCAATCTAACGAGAAGTATAAAATAGACGACAGGGTTATACCCTCACCCAAATTTTCTAAGAAAGAAATGCCATTACAATAAAAGGTCAGATAAGCATTAATAACGCTGGAAGCAAAGGCACAAGCTAGGGAAAACAGCATGATAAAAAATAGGTCACACAACTGCTTTTCACATTGGCCAAAAATGGCAGTTGTTGTGCATAGGACGGTACACTATACACAGAATACCACTGCCGGGATGGTGTTTGTTGAGAAACGCAAAAACTGGAAATATCCTTGGATTATATCCACATAAAGTTATCAAAAAATTCGTAATCTGATTATAAGAGGTCAGTGCACCTCAACCATTTCAGCGCCTACAGCCTTACAGAAAATAAAACAATCTGTAATTATTAAAAAATGAAAACCCTTCTATGATGTTACACAACAATTTTCGCTTAAATACAGGCAAAATATCCATATTTCTTTTGAAACAAATTGCAGAACATCGTAATGAATGTTAGGCAATGTATAATCCTAGGTAATTATGACGATTCTTTGAAATCTATTACGAAAATTTTATTATTCTATTCAGAACGAAAAGATAATATGCAAATTGTACATGAAATACATTTTTGGAAGCAGTGAATGCGAATGACGAAACTGCAGTCTGGCAGTCTGCACTTCGTGCAGCGCGAGGGGAGGAGTTAGCTGAGTTGTGGGTGGTAAACATCTCCTCACTCTCCACACCTATTTTTGACGTAATCTGCAGTGGCCACATGTGCGCACGCGCGCTATGCCCGACGCGCTAGCACGCCACTTAACAAACAATGATTAAGTGTAAAAGACACAACGCGTCGTTCAAACGTTAACTGATGAAAATGACAAAATAAGAGTTAATTGCGCAAAAGAAATACTATGAATAAACCGCATTAAGTTAAATGGTTATTAATGGGTGAATGGTTATCTGGAGAGTAGTATGCAAGCAGAAACGGGGGGAAGTTAGCCATTGTGAAACTATGCAGTGTACATACGTTTAGGGTGCCACAAAATTTTTCTGAGTCGCCACCCAATTTAATTAAAATTGGGAAAATTCAACACATGAATGGAATGAACCACTGTATTGGTAAGCATAACTAACGTGTTAATATTAACAATAAAATCCAAGTGAATATATGGAATACGCATATGGAAATAATTTAAGTACTACCGTTATATCAAATAATCCAGAGAAAGCAGGAGCTTAAGCCTCAACGGAAAGAATAAGATAATCAGACAAAGTCACCATTGGTTTGTCTGAGAAACAGTCATCACAGTTTAATATAGTTTATTAAAACAAAACATCATATTAAAAATTCACGAAACAATTCTAAACTATGATCTGTCGTTGCCTGTTACGTAGATAATTACCTCATTTACATTATTATTATACGAGTGCTGTGGTACATTGCGGTGATTAATGAAAAGCAAGTTTTCGACGCAAATGGGAAAAGTTCACACAAAAACATACACGATTCACACACATGAACAGAGACAAAAAGAATTTTGCCCGTCACAGTAAGTCATAGGCTCAGTCTTACCCCTATCGTTTTGACTGAATTAATGTAAGTACGAATACTACAGAACACTTCCCGACAATGAAATTTATCTACATCACCTTTCACATGAAACTGAGCTACGGTGGCGTGAAACTCCCGCAGATCCTGTTGAATATTCATGAACAAAGTAAAATTATTGAGACTAGTGAAAACGTCAAGAACACAAATGTAAACCGTATAGACACAAATGGCAATAAAATATTATGCGGAATTAAGAATAAAACATATCCAAGATTGTCCTGAAATCACACACGGTGAAAGTACCACCACGTGACATGAATAAACCTGCGCAATCTTAAATCTGAAACGAAATGAAAAGCAGAACACGTATGTCACATACACACGAGAAAAGTTCAGACAGACATTCCAATTAAAAGAAACGTCACACAATTGAGTTTTAAATCCGTGCTGGAGTAACGAACTTCCTACACCACCTGTTCTGATTACACAAATCAAGAATTGGAAAAACTTACTAAATACAGAAAATAAACTGGTGACTACACGTTGAAAAATATAAGAATTCCTCTACCGAACTTGAAAATAAACTAACAAATCAAATGCGTACATCAGTTACAATAGCTACTCACCAGCACACATTAAAACACTCACCAGCGCCAAGTCGCTCTTAAGAGTACAGTCTTCTCTCACCAAAGGTCCAATCCTGAATGCTGAAAGCACGCTCTCCCTGCTCTTCCCCCAGATAGCCGCAGGAGACCAAAGGGGTCCTTTGCTCCAGCAACTTAACTACTGTGGAATGAGTACCGAAGAGTACAAATCTCTTTTCCTTGACTGAGAAAGCTACATTGACAGCCAGACAGCCAGATGCTGCACTGCTACCATATACAAAACAGATTCAGCATGCACACTCAATCATTCATACAGATGATAAAGAAATTTGGGAGCACAGAATGTAGGTAGTGTACATAGGATTAGATACTTACTGGAAAAATTGATACACTAATGTGATTAAGCACCATTGAATGGGGACAAACACTAAGCACAAATTTAAATTACAAATACCTGAGGGTCACAGCACGAAATACGAGTTGAATAGTATTAAACGAATCTAACAGAGACGTTGCGAAATAAAGGCATTCATAAGACCAATTTACTAGAAAATCGACCAAGTGAACCAGCGATTTCTCCGTGTTACCCACACAACCATTTATAGGAACAAATAGAACACCTAATAACCCGTACAGCTAGATACGAGTATTATTAACGCACACTGTGTATTTTCTCCACAGATTTTGCTAGTATGAAATATTTTATCTAATGACATGTTCATTTTGCCACGTCATTATGTGACAAACTTTAAAACGAGCTTCACGCACACAACCGTACGTAGACGTAGGATTATGTTCAAGAAGATATATATATATATATATATATATATATATATATATATATAATAGTACGAAGTTGTATACGAAAACAATTATTTATATAGAAAATCCAATTGTTACGCTCAAGGAACCAACTATTTACAGAAAGATTACGATCATACTAAAGTAATAAATAAAACAAATGTTAGGAAGAAAGCTACGAAAAAGAACAGGCTAATAAACATAGTGACGGTACTAAAATTAAGTGCAATTTACGTTACACTATCTGTAGCTACTTCCCATAAGAAGTAGCTACATTATAGGTATTAAACTATAACTGACCAGGCTATGACGATTATACAGTATTTTACGCTATTCTAATGAAAACTACCTCTACAGTAAAGTGAATACAAAAACCTAAAATACTGTACAGGGAGCAAAAAGAATTAAGAAGAAAATGAAATTAAGCACACGTGATTAAAATGGCGTAAACTTTGCGTAGCTAACAACTACAAGAGTCAAGGAAGTTAAGGTTCATTGCGGCAAATAATCGATATTTACACAAACACAGCGCAGCAGGCAAATCACTGTCAATGAGCGCATAAGTAAGTATGAAATATTGATAAACGTATGCTGTGAGAGTATGAAGACAAAACGTTGTTAGCAAAAATATCCAATGTACCGAGTTGTCCTTTGTGTGTGAGTGTGTGTGAATGAATGCCCGGACTGACCTAGGGTACTTAGGTACTGTTAAGAAGGTATGCGGTAATAAGAATTTTGTAGAGAATGAGACAAAGTAGCACGTCTCACTTTGTGGAAGGATTGAATTGAAGGTGGATGGTGTCAACACCGAAAATCCAGATAAAATACCTTCTGCACCACCCAAAATTTTCGCCATTTAATATTCGTCGATAACTTGCGCTGTACTTTTGATTCTGAAGCCATAAGCTGTATTACAGAAACTATATTTAATACGTAAATTATGTACTAGTGTATTTAATTTTGACTGTAAATAAGTGATTGTAATTATAATGAAAATATTGTAAACTGCTGTGTAATAGCCAAGGGAACTTCACTGAAATGTATCGATAGCAACGACGAATTGGTAGTAGCTGTGCCGTTGTTTATGTTTAGGTGTGGGAAGCCTGTCTCACGTTGCGAGCAAAGAGGAAGCAGAGCAGCTTTAACGGAGGAGTGCAGAAGTGTTTGTTCGGCCGGCGCTCCCGCAGCCGCTCTGTGCAGCTATGCTCGGGCCAATGTTAAACCGCGAGTATTGGGAGACAGTAGGAATGGACAGGCAAAGGAAGCTGCGATTCCAGCTAATGCCTGTCCATAATTATCCATGGCTCTGGAGACACCTCGGGTTTCTCATCGGTTAGCAGCAACAGCAACAATGGCAGCTCAGCATTGTTGTCAGCTTTATTCTTCGTCGTCCTCACAGCTACGACATCGTAAGACTGTTAACTGAAAAACAGTTATGTAGAGGCTTTGCCCAGCAACATTCCTTTCGCAAAGAATGGATAACTTGAATAACAACTCGCAATAATTAAAACTTGTAGGACACATGTCTTGTCATTATCTTCAGACATTGTTACCAAGCAGCGTCCCTACCCTTTCCATGCAATCACCGAGTGTCGTAAGAATATAAAAAGTAACTCTTTACTGACAGTTTCAGTCTAAATTTTCTGCCACAGTTAACTGTTAATTCCTGTATTGCATAACAGAGGTTACTTTAAGTAAAGTAAAATTTCACTGACAAAATTAGTATCTAAAGATACAGCACCAATTAAGAGTGCGAAATCTGACTTATTCTGTATTTACCTCAGCGAGTGACTTCTGCTGGACTGATATGTATTTTATTGTTGTTACTTTAAAATGAAAATCAAATGCTCATTTGCTTAAAGTAAAATCAGTTCAATCTATCAATAATCATAAGTGAATTGCTTGTTTTTTTTCTGAATTTAGTATTACGTTTTGTGTTACCTTACACTGATCTAACGGAAACTTACTTTCTTACATAACAAATTTCAAGTTAAGCCATTCATTTATTTACCCAGTAATTTCATTTAACGTTACGTTCTAAATTTAGTATTTCAGAATAAATGACTGCCAACTTAGTGCTTTCTGATTCATTTATTTGCTCGTGGACTGTTGTGTTGTGGAAAATCGTGACAAACTTCTGTTGCCACGCCAGTGACTATTAGTTTAAATTTTTTGCCATTACCTTTCCAAAGATTCTGGAGATTCATTGCCCTAGCGGTCTGGCGATCGTTTACTTACCCCTTCTTTAGCTAATCAGTGTTTACTTTGAGTTAACGGTGATTTTTGTAGTAAATATTCCGTGGTACCCTTTCTCCCCCTGTGCGGTTCGTGAGCGATTGCACCATATTCCACCCATTTTAAAATTATCGTCTAAATTTAGCTTAAATTTAGAATAGATTCTTTTCATCAGGAACGTCTGTTGTACTCTTTCCTCCGATTAACCGACGTTCTTTTCCTTCGGTAACGATAGCCTTACTAACTGTAATAGTCGTTAGGCACATGCGATCACGATCAATTATATCGCAATCCAGTAGGCACATTAGGAAGGAGGTGCTGCACAGGGTCTCGATAACGTCCAGACGTCACGGGCAGCTGACAGGCCCTCTGTGTGTATTCTATTTAACGAAGCAAGGACAGTGAATAAAGATGCTTGTTAATTCACACCACACAGTCACACAGGTCGAGTGCAATGGCTCTTCGTGCACAACACGCGGTTTGATAGTATCCTAAATTCGGCAGTTCTATGTATCCACTACATTCTGTAGTGTAAAATGTGCCTTGTCATTCCATAGAATATTGCCCAGCTACATGTCATCAACTTCGATCCGAGCCAGAAACTGAAGAGCAAATTCAGAATGTTGCTGTGGATCATGTGGTTTCAGTTGTAGCACCTCTGGATACTGTATAGGTACCAACGTAAAATACACCGCAAAAATTTTCCATATTGTTGACCATGGGATGGACTGCCCTCATGACACTGCACGAGCACTAACACTACAACGACAGTAAGCATATCAATATTTTCTACCAGGGTAGGAGGCCTTCCTCTTCCACGTGACAGGCGAAGATCACTCATATTTTCGAATTTTATCACATTTTCTTTAAACTATATAATGACATACGGCCTTTCCGCAGACCTATCAGTCGGCGATACTCCCTCCGTGCAGCACTGTAATCGCTGCAATTCACACAAAACAATCTTTCTAACAACGCACGGCCTCTCTTTTCGATATTCATACTGTTCAGTCACGTTATGGCTCGTCAAATGACAACGTGTGTGTCGCATAGTCATAAAACAGTGACAGCGCCAGATCTGCACCTGGTGACAAAAGTTGGAAGCTTTTCTCCAGGGTGAATCGGTTCTGTATTAACATATTAGCGTATCTACGAAGTTTCGCTGCCATATGATAATTACGGAACACAATGCACTTCCATGAGCAGCTGCACATAAATTATAACCATCCAGTAAAAGCAGTAGTAGATGCTAATAGGGCAATTGTGGTACAGCATATCACACAGTTGACAAATTTAGAGTGGGATCTGATGAATAACACCAGAATACTTTGAGAATTGACTGCAGAATTGCCACAGTATGTGAGGAATACAATGAGAACGATAAATAACGATTTGGATAGAGTGCAGACTAGACTAAATTTACTGAATGAAAGAATGGCCGAAGCGAGGTTACTACACTCATTGGCAGACAGTTTCAGTGATGCAAGAATGAACGTAGCAGCACTGCAGGAAGCAGTTCATCGGGGTTTCAATCGTACGTTGTTGCCGCCATAACAGCTCTTAGCTACGCTATCAAACAAATTTGCGGCAAGGGTTAACAGCATAGTAGAAGCGTATGGTAGAACCAACGAAAAGCAGTTTGCCACTACTTTAACACATTTCAACGTTAAGAATTGACACGGATGGAGTGAGACTACAATGATTGGTGCAGTTTGTAGTGGAGGGTCTGAATAAACACTGGAACTGATTCAAGTTCATCCGAACCCAGTGAAATGGGATGATATAGGAAAATTGGCACGGGTGAAAATACAAGAGGTGTTACTAGTTCAGGAACGGAAGGGAAACATCGTATTGATATAAACAGAAGACCTGCGAGGTGCCAAAGAGTATTGCGGAATGTTTGGCTGGGACGGTTCAGACTAGTGAACAGGGATGTGAAGTATAACTGATTCTAAGTAATACAGAAACAGTCGAATCTCACAGACAAGTGCTGTCATTATATCCTTATATGCAGTAAGTATTCACGCATTGGGTTTACTCGTTATTTTCTCCAGAGGAAGTAACAGTAAATTGCTACGAGCATGGGGGGCAGAATCACATGACGAGGATGGAATTATACGTAGTGGGATGCTAGTTAATGGCACGATCTCTGACATAGCGGGCACGACATTCCGTCTCCCGGCTACTGGAATAACTGTAGTAAATCTTACACAGTCTTTGTTATATTGGCCAAAAATGTCGCTAGATACACTGTGTGATCAAATGTATCCGGACATCCACAAAAACAAACGTTTTTCATATTAGATGCACTGTGCTGCCACTTACTGCCAGGCACTCCATATCAGCGACCTCAGAATCATTAGACATCGTGAGAGAACAAAATGGGACGCTTCCCGGAACTCACGGTCAGATGATTGGGTGTCACTTGTGTCATACGTCTCTACGCGAGATTTACACATTCCTAAACATTCCTAGGTGCACTGTTCCCGATATGATAATGAAGTGGAAACACGAAGGAACACGTACAGCACAAAATCGTATAGGCCGACCCCGTCTGTTGACTGACAGGGACCGCCGGAAGTTGAAGAATGTGTAATAGGCAGACGTCTATCCAGACCATCACACAGGAATTCCAAACTGCATCATGATCCACTGCGAGTACTATGACAATTAGGCGGGAGGTGAGGAAACTTTGATTTCTTCCTCATAAGCCACACATCACGACTCCTCGTTTGATGTAAGGAGTGTAAATATTGGATGATTGAACAGTGGAAAAACGTTGTGTGGAGTGACGAATCACGGTACACAGTGTGGCGATCCGATGGAAGGATGTGGGTGTGGCGAGTGGCCGGTGAACGTCATTGCCAGCGTGTGCAGTGCCTACAGTAAAATTCGGAGGCGGCGATGTTACGGCGTGGTCGTGCTTTTCATGGAGGGGGCTTGCACCCCCTGTTGTTTTGCGTGGCAATATCACAGCATAGGCCTACATTGATGTTTTAAGCACCTTCTTGATTCCCACTGTTGAAGATCAACTTGGGGATTTCGACTGCATCTCTCAACATGATACATCACCTGTTCATAATGCACGGCCTGTGGCGGAGTGTTTACACGACAATAACATCCCTGTAATGGACTGGCCTGCACAGAGTCCTGACCTGAATCCTATAGAACACCTTTGGGATGTTTTGGAACGTCGACTTCGTTTTTGCAATCGTTTCAGACTTTGTTTAAACCCCATCTCATTTCAGGCATGCGTGTCAATTTTTACCTCCCTACCTACATTATTCTGTGAATTAGAGAATTTTCAAAGGCTAACGGACATGCAGATGTCTCGACTTCATATACGACAAAATTGTGAAAACAAACCACATTCTAGAATCATCAGACCTACATAAGAAATTAGAGTACACATTCATGAAATATGTAGGTAGGACGTCTGACGAAATCGAGCACATGTTTTGGAAGAAAAACGTAAAAATGCTTTCGTACGGATATATAACTTTGAGGAAAAAGACACGACCAGAACTGCAGAAGACAGAGAACAATTATAGACTCTCAGAAGTTAATAGTGCGTCCGGGATAAGTATTGAAGAATACTTCCACCAAAGTGATAAAACGTCTTTAGGTGCACATTTTCCAAAGAAGGACAGAAGACTCAAAGAATTTGCTCTCTTCAAGAACAGTCAAGGCTCCTACATCTCGAGGGAACTATTAGACACTTAGACAGTTTAGAAGAAATTAAGATTTTCTTTCAGGAAGGAAGGAACCTGATAAACTACTGAACAAGTTCCATACTTCAATATCTAAGGCAAACTGCTCATCTGACGTTCGCTGCACAGCCTTCCTGCCATTCTGGTAGTGCCTGACGCCCAGCTGCTAATTTGAGTCGTCCTTCCAGTTCAGCACACTATGCAGAGAAATTGCCTTACCGTCTCCGCATCATAACAAATACATACCCACCTGGACACCAGTGTGTACCACCATATTCATCTTTACCAACCAACAAAATAAGCAACTATTAATTTTTCCGCCCTTGCTGTACTATTTCAGTATACTTCATCATTATTAATATCCAGTTATTTCCTTATTTGATGTACCGAAAAATGGTTCAAATAGCTCTGAGCACTATGGGACTTAACTTCTGAGGTCATCAGTCCCTAGAACTTAGAACTACTTAAACCTAACTAACCTAAGGACGTCACACACATCCATGCCCGAGGCGGGATTCGAACCTGCAACCATAGCGGTCGTGCGGTTCCAGGCTGAAGCACCTAGAACCGCTCGGTCACACCTGCCGGCTTGATGTACCGACATATATTAATCACGTCTCGCACACCACCATCCCCAAATCCCGTTTCGACAAATTCTGAAATTTAAACCTTATTACAATCGTTTTTAAAAGTGTTGATAAAGTCTTGCCACATTAACCTAATGAATGTAGTTATAAAATCTACTGAGTAGATATTCTTTCGTTTAAACATGTTTGAACTGAGGAAGAGAGAATTAGACTTCGTCCGTAAAACTCCTATCTAAATTTGTGATAAGCATTGTTAATAACGCAATGGGATCGCCACCAGAGAGAGCTTTCAAGTACAGTTTCTTTTCTTTTGTATCGTTATGTAGATAGTTAGTTACAGGTTTTATGCATTTTATAGTGATTTCTTCTCTTATTTTTGTTTACTGATGGTCTTAAAGTGGTCACTGGGTGGTCGAAACCGGTTACGGCCTTGTCGAAAGTTCTGTGACTGTGTCGCATTATATAAAAAATAAACGAACATAGATTACATTTAGTATGTTCTTCACACATATACGCTTTCAGTTACATGTACACGTCATCACTATCACCGGATACACCATCAAACTTTTTTTTAATTTAATCTTCAGGCCGTCTGTTACGTGGGACCTAAGTAATGTCAGATGTCTTGCTGTGGAAGAATGACAGATATTACCAATAATCGATCAGTGTCAGTTCAGTACCTTCCAGAAGGTGCAGGAAAGGTAATGTGTGTAATTACAACAGCACACGGAGCCCAACCTCTGTTTTGAAAGAGTGCCCCCTAAGTACATTTAGTTTTTTAATTCATGAATCACATGACATGTAGTCAAATTAGAAATATTACCAACTAATACTTTCAGCTATTTGTCAGAGAAATTTCGTTGTACACTTGGAAGTATTATCACGAGAAACTTAAATATTACGGTATTGAAGATTACGTTGCCACCTGGTATTCATCCTAACTAAAACCATATATAGTATAACATTAGCAAACCAAGGGAATGTAAACAGCGATAGGGCATCTTCAGTATTGGATCCATTCTAATACTTGTTGTCTATAGATAATCTAACATCATCCAGCCAAGAAGATGAAATAGTTCTCTTTGCTGTCTTTACAGTTATAATAATGATGGCTAAGAGAGAAACTTCAATAACGTAATTGAAAATGAAATTGACTCTGATTTCATGAACATGAGGAATCCAGTATAGTCAGTGGGTGACATAGCTCTGGAAGACATGCAATCAAACAAGGGAAAATAGGTAGAAGTCATTCCAGCTGTATTTCTAAAATCATGGGATCAAAAGGCATTAAAACGATTATTCGAGTTAGTTTGTAGAATGTACGATACTGAAGAAACATAACTGGATTTTCTGAAGCATATCACCCCCACATCTCGAGAGCAGCAAAAGGAGATAAATGCCTGACCAACCACACAACATGGTTGACAGCTCATACGTCCTTGTTGCAGACAGAATGATATGTGTAAGAGTGGACCATAACATCGAGAATTTCTTAGATAATGGTAAGTTTGGATTCAGAAAGAGTGAAGTCATAAAACAGACAGTTTTGGCGTCACGTCTGATAATGGAAGCAAGAGAAGAAAGTCATATAAGTTTGCCGTACCACAAAAAATCTTTGACAGGGTAAGATAGTGGAAGATCTTTCAAATCCACAGAAGAATAAAGATGGGCTACATCACAAGGTCGTCGAAATAAAAGTGGCCTGTAAAACGTTTATGAGAATGACCTGAAACTGACCGTGGTTAATGAACAGGAGAACTGTCCATGACAGAAAATGCTGGAAACCGTGATATCGATGGGCCAAAGGTTGCTGTCATATATTTGCGTATGGTGTTTCACTCATGCTCTGTCCAGTCTACTTTGCTGTGTCATTACGTTTGACAAAGTGAGAGGAGTAGATGTATTTAATGACCAGTTGTGTGCAACTAAAACTGATGCTCACGATAAAATAGCGTGTGTTCATTGCCGAATGTTATTCGAAGTAGACTTCGTACAAAATGTGTGCGAAACTGTATGTACAAGAGTGTAAGACTGGGACTGTTTTGTCAAAACTTCCAGCAAGGTCTGTTAGTGGTAAAATGTGCTAACCTATTTGACTATTTGTCCGGAAAGAGTTGAACACCTAGAAACATAGTGCGCGTGAAGGAAGATCCGAAGAAGTCTGAGTATAATTATGTGTAGAAGGGTGAGTTGAGATATAGTCATGTCAAAAAAAAAAAAAAAATATTCTTACAGATTTATTGTTGTCCATCAGTTACTGAGTCCAGACAAACTTTCGCGTTTTGAGTTCCGCCAGTGGTTTCTGGATCAAGTAGAATCAGGGTCATTCGATCCTTTGCTTTTCATTTCTGGAGATGAGGCCTAGCTCAGCCTTTCAGGGCATGTGAACTCAGAGAATATGCACCATTATGCATCAGAAAATCCCCATCAGTACTATGATGGCCCGTTGCGTATTGCAAATATTTTCTGAACTACTTTTATTTATCCACTCCGTACTACATCTGAACAAGAACTTTACGTAACGATATGAAAGGAGGACCTCAAAGATAAGTTCTTGGATAAAATAGCGATAAGACAAAGATGCCGTCATTCTCCTCTAATTTACAAGTTGTGTGTCAGAGAAACCATGGAGGAAATAAGGTAATGGTTCAAAGTTGGAATACAAATTAAGGATGACGTAACAGGGTCCAGCTCTCGGCTGATACACGTCTACAGAGCGGCAAGTTAAGTGTTTATTTTTTATGTGTTTTCCCCATCATATATTTATTAATTTTCGTGCATGTTTATTTGTTTGTAAGTGAACTTTCATTCATTGTGTAGCGCAGTAGTTGCTCGTTTGTTTTGATTTGAAACTAACCGTCTGTTCGTTGAGTAAGCCAGTCAGTCATGCTCCAGCTCTCGGCTGACATTCGAGTAAAACTACAGAACGGCAAGTTAAGTCTTTATCTTTTCCTATGTTTTCCACGTAATGTATTTATTAAATTTCGTGTATGTTTCGCTATTTAAGAGGTTTAATCTGGCGTTTTGAAAGTCTAAATTCATTCATTCTGCAGCGCAATAATTGCTCACTGAAACGCCAGCTACGTAGCTCATTAACGCATCAGGTCCATTGGTGACATGTCAGGAGAGTAGTAAGTTGCATGTGTAGGACTTTCTGCTTTTATAGTCCACTTCTGCAGTCAGTCCTGCTAGGATGCTTAGGATTTGTGCTTGCTGTGTGCGGACGCAGGAGGAGATGGCCGCAGTTAGTGAACAACTGAATGTGCTTTTTGCTAGGTCAGTGACCTTCAGGCTGCTGCCTAGGGGTGGAGCGGTGGTGGAGCATCTGGCGCATCGCATGGGGCGCCTCAAGTGTCGCTCTGTTTTGTCCACGGGCTCTGCTTCCGAGGTACCTCCTAGTGCACCCGACACGTTGGATCCGCCCGCACAGTAGGGTGAGTGGTGGGTGGTAACGCATGCGGGTCGCTTGAGGCTGAGGACAAATGTGGAGACTGTCCGCCAGGCCTCGTCCATCCATCCTGTGAGTAGACAGGTGGCCGCTCCTTCTGCAGGTTCCGAGCAGGCACACGGGGGAGGGGTTTACTAGTTATTGGGAGCTCTAATGTTACGCGAATTATGGAGCCACTTAGGCAGATAGCGTCGGCACCAACGACGCCTGTCACATGGGTTCTGAAGCGATGCTCAGTTCGTACAGGCGGCTGGCGGCGGCGCGCGGGGTGCAAGCAGAGCTCACAATTTGCAGTGTCGTTCCCAGAGTTGATCGGGGTCCTTTGGTCTGAAGCCGAGTGGAGGGTCTCAACCAAGGCCTTCTTCGACTCTGTGACGGTCTTGGCTGCAAATTTCTAGACCTGCGGTATCGTGTGGGGATGTGTAGGACTCCCTTTGATGGGTCAAGGGTGCACTACACAAAGGAAGCAGCTACTAGCGTAGCAGAGTACTTGTAGAGTGCACATGAATTATTTTTCGGCTAAGCAATAATGTGGGATGCTCTGCTGAACACTCTCTAGTCGATATGATGCAAGGGAAGTTAAAGGGCGTTCAGAATAAAGACACTTCGTCTGTCACAATTTTATCAGTAAACTTTAGAAGTATTCGTAAAAAAGTTCCCAAATCTGTTGCCCTCCAGAAAAGTTCTCACGCTCAAATTATTTTTGGGACCGAGAAACCTGAAGTAGAAAGCTCTGAGAAACTTAGCGAGTCGTGGAACATACATCGGAAAGAGATTAGAGGCAGTAGGAGGGGAGTGTTCATTGTAGCTGGGGAGTGTTCATTGCAGCTGACAAAAATATTATCTCTATTGAGGCCGAAGTTGAGTGTGACAGTGAAGTCATCCGGTCGCATGTAACAGGTGTAGGTAAAAACAAGTTAATTGTTGGATGTTTTTACCGGCCACTCCATTCGACTGTGACAGTTCTAGAGTAATTCAAAGGAAGTCCACGGTCAATAGCGAGTAAAAACCCAGATCATGCAATACTAGTTGGAGACGACTTTAAACTGCCGACTATAGATTACGATGTCTGTGGATTCAGTGCGGAGGGTACAGACAGACAGTTATGCAAAATGCTCTTGAACACGTTTTCTGAAAATTGTCTTGAGCAGCTACCTAGGTAGCCTACACCCAATGAAAATATCTACGACCTTGTAGCTACAAACAGGGCTACCTTATGGACAATGTCTTTATAGAAATGGGAATTAGGGAGGACCGTGATGTAATTACAGCAACTATGATTAAAAAAGTTAATAAATCCGTCAAGAAGGCTAGGAGAGTGTTTCTGCTAGATAGAGCATATAAGAAGTTATTAACATCTCACTCAGACAGTGAAATGGTATCACTTAGTTCCAGTCAGATGGATGTAGAGGATTTGTGGGCAAAAATTAAGAAGATTGTAAATTGTTGTCTGAAGAATTGTGTGCCTAGTAAGTGGCTAAAGAACAGAAAAGACCAACCATGGTTTAGTAACGAAATTCGGTGAATACTGAGGAAGCACTCTCGGTTTCATAAACGACAGGCGAAGGTTAGCAGAGATTCGTGAGTCTGAGAGAAGGTATATGCGCAAAGCGTACAACTACCACCGTCACAGTTTTGTTAGCAAAAGATCTGGCAGAGAACCCGAGAAAATTCCAGTCGTATGTAAAATCGCTAACCTGGTCTAAGGCTTCCTTTCAGTTCCTTGTTGATCAGTCTGGTGTGTCAGATAAAGATAGCAAAACAAAAACCGAAGTTTTAAATTTCACGTTTAAGAAATCGTTCGCACGGGAGAATCGTAAAAACATACCGTCATTTGACCATCGGACGGACTCCCGTGTGGATAACATAGTAATAAGCATACTTACCTTCTGTTTGTTGCAGAATGCTTGAACATATTCTCACTTAAACTATAATAAACTTTCTTGAGACTGAGAAGTTTATGTTCACGAATCAGCATGGTTTTAGAAAGCATATCTCGTGCGGAACTCAGCTTGCCCTTTTCTCACGTGATATACTGAGAACTATGGATGAAGGGCAACAGGCAGATTCCATATTTCCAGACTACCGGAAAGCATTTGATACGGTGCCCCATTGCAGGCTGTTAACGGAGGTACGAGGATATGGAATAAGTTCACAGATATGGAAGACTTCTTGAGTGATACAACCCATTTTGTTGTCCTCGACGGTGAGTATTCATCAGAGACAAGAAAGTCGTCACGAGTGCTCCAGAGAAGTGTGACAGGACCGCTGTTGTTTTCCATATACATAGATGGTTTGGCGGACAGGATGGGTAGCAATCTGCGGTTATTTGCTGCTGTTACCGTGGTTTACGGTAAGGTGTCGAAATTGAGTTTCTGAAGAGGAGAAATTTGTTAACATAGAGTATAGATTTAAATGTCAGGAAGTCTTTTCTGAAAGTATTTGTATGGAGTGTAGCCATGTATGGGAGTGAAACATGGACGATAACCAGTTTGGACAAGAAGAGAATAGAAGCTTTCGAAATGTGGTGCTACAGAAGAATGCTGAAGATAAGGTGGGTAGATCACGTAACTAATGAGGAGGTATTGAATAGGATTGGGGAGAAGAGATCTTTGTGGAACAATTTGACTAGAAGAAGGGATCGGGTGGTAGGACATGTTTTGAGGCATCAAGGGATCACAAATTTAGCATTGGAGGGCAGCGTGGAGGGTAAAAATCGTAGAGGGAGACCAAGAGATGAATACACTAAGCAGATTCAGAAGGATGTAGGTTGCAGTAGGTACTGGGAGATGAAGAAGCTTGCACAGGATAGAGTAGCATGGAGAGGTGCATCAAACCAGTCTCAGGACTGAAGACCACAACAACAACAACAACAACAACAATGCTGCAAAGCGATATGAGGTGGAAAGAGCATGTCAGAGCACTGGTAGGTAAAGCGAATGGCTGACTTCGATTTATAAGGAGAATTTTAGGGAAGATTGATTCAGTTGTAAAGGAGAACGCATATAGGACGCTGGCACGACCTGTTCTTGAGTACTGGGATCCATACCAGGTCGGACTGAAGGAAGACATTAAAGCAATTCAGAGGCGAGCTGCTATATCTGTTACCGGTGGATTAAGTGTTACGGAGATGCTTCGGGAGCTCAAACGGGAATCCCTGGGGGGGAACGCGACTTTCGTTTCGAGAATCACTGTCGAGCAAGTTTAGAGAACCGGCATTTGAAACTGACTGCTGGACAATTCTACTGACGCCAATGAACATTGCGCTTAAGGATCACGATGATAAGATACGAGAAATTAGGGATCATTCGGAGGTGCATAGATAGTCGTTTTCCCTCGTTCCATTTGCGAGTGGAACAGGAAAGGGAAGGACAAATAATGGTACAGGGTACCCTCCGCCACGCACCGTACGGTAGCTTGCGGAGTACCTATGTAGATGCAGATGAAGGATAAGATTAGCTGGTGATATTGCTGTCCTCTGTGGAAGTGAGGAATAATTACAAGTCGTCTTGAATGGACTGAATTATTTACATTATAACAGTAGAAATCATCGGCTAACGCAGTTCTATCGGATTTGAACATGTTAGACACGTAATACAAGAACGTTCTCAATTTTAAACCATTCGTACAAAGATAAAGCCGTGGACAGATATATCAATTGAAATACATAAATTATTCAGTTTGGAAAAAGACATTTTATGCCAAGATCGCATTGTAAACTACAAATACTGAAAATTTACGAGTTCACAGTCAGTTATGCTATCAACGTTTCTCGTTTCGACTACTTTTCTCTTCCCTAAATCGGCATTTTTCAATTTGACAACTTCTCTCTTAATGACAGGACACTGTTCAGCACAGTGATTATTATGAAATCAAGTCATCAGCGTAAGAACTGTACACTCTATAATTAAATGTAGTTCATACTCTGAAGAAATGCGCACAAGCAAATACCATCTTGGCTAAGAAGTTGTCTTTCTTCAACATGAATATTTACAGATAGCCCTTTATTACTCAGCGTGGGCCAGTTAACTACACAAGTTGTGCCTGCTATAAGACGTTACAATGTTCACAGCTTTTCTCAGATGATACACGCAACAGAGCTATGAGAAGTCCCTGTCTGCACTTGCGAGTTAAAACTGTGACTACGGAGATTCTCAAACAGGAGAGAATTTCTGTATGTGCAGTATTTCTACGGAATACGAACTACATTTAATTATAGCATGTACAGTTCTTATGCTAAAGATTTGATTTCATAAAAGTCACTGTGCTGAACTCTGTCTTACTTTTAGGGAGCACAGAAGTGGTCAAAATGAAAGAGGTTGACTTTAGAGAAAAGTGGTCAAAACGAAAAATGTTAACAGCATAATTGGCTGTGGAGTCATAAATGTTCAGTTTCTGTAGTTTTAACCTAGCTCCAAACACTGGATGACCCTAGTTCAGAGTTTTACACACCCACATACACACAAAAATACACATCACGTTTCTTCGAGAAAAGAGATAAAACTCACATCCACCAAGTAATGAAGAGATCTGAGAGAGAACGTATCTTTAGAATGGCTTAGTTTCAAGAAAATTAAACACTAAAATTGTTTATTTGATATAACGCTCTTGTTCTTCACTCAGTCTGGCCAAGATTTCAATTATGTTTGATGTAGCGAGGTCTGGGTTGAAGGTTTTTGGTATGTTTGTTGGAGGCTGAGACTAACTGATTACTTCCACCCCTATATCTGAATCGATGTAAAGTTTGAAACAGAACAAACGTAGATCTAGCAAAACAATGGTATTTCTGCGCTCTTAAATATCATGTACAGTTTCAAGTAAGTTAACTTATATTTGCATGTCTCTTACATGTTTGAAACTTCTAAAGGAAAGTATTCTTGACTGTGAAGACTTAGCGCCTCAGATTCACCTAGCACAGTAAATGATGGAAGGAGTACAGTTGCACAAGTATGACAGAGTTCTGAAATTGTACATGTCATAACTACTTAGTAACTTAATTAACATTATTTGAGATCATCTTGTGCCGTACCTGCGGTTGTTTTCTTAACAAAGTTCCAGACTAGAAAGCAGTTTCCAACTTACGTAGGGATCCGTACTTGGGCAGTGTAAGGCTCTGCTAACAAATTTGGATCGATGTTCATAGGGTGGAGGCGTACACGTCTGCACTCATGCCCAGCAGAAGATTTCACTGCAGTATTGTAGTTTACGTTTAATGCTGTAGTCGAATTACCCAAGCACTGACATTTAATGTAAGTTATTACGTAAGTCAATTAGAAACATCAATTACAAACATGTTAAGCATAATAATAATACACGAAAAAGGATTGTAATCCAGTGGCAGCAACAGCAAAAGATTTTTATGTACTGGTTTGTTCAATCAGACACAACATCGAAACTGTTACACTGGTGGTTCTGCAGAGTTTCTTTGAAATATGCAACAAAATAAATAATGAATTTAGAGTGCAGTAAAACTTGTGTAAATGTGTAAATTCAGTTGTAGGAGCATACCTGTAGGCTAACTATACATTACTGATTTGTAAAGCACAATCTCTGCGACTAAGTCCCACATCACTCGGAAAACACCTACCAACAAAACTTAAAGTATTTTCTGCCACTTGCTGCCCAGAACTCAACATTTTAACTGATCCTAATCGTCCTCATAGGCCTTAGAGTCGCTTATAAAAGTCTCTACCACACCGAATCTCGTCATAAAAATCTACTCTGCCTCTCCTCTCCAGAGTTCTCACACCGTTTGTCTTTCAAAACTGCTTCACAAATCCTTCGTAGCTCCCAGAAAAAATCAGAATACATGAGCGCCAAACCAATCATGCCAATGAAAGCAGTTTCACTTAAAATGTAATAAATGGGGCACCACTTGATTATTAACAAATCTGCAAATTAGATATTTGTTTTCAGTGATAACTTATAACCTTACGATGTTATTAGTATCAAACATTATACACTATTGACGAGAGATAAGATGAAGTACTTTTTTAAGTAACTAGTGCATTCATGGTTATAGTAAATGAGTATAATAAAACATTTAAGATATTTCTTATATTACTGAGTATTCGTTAAATAAATTAGATATTAACTATCAGTCCTGACATATACAAAATGGTAATGTATAGTACAATATCACTATTGCTTGCTGCATTCTTTTACTGTGTGACTGTGGCGCATTCGATGATCCGTCCATCTCACTAATTTCGAAATAAAAATCGCAATAGGTCAAAAATAAATGTGAGGCATTGTGGAATGACAGTTGTAGCATTAGGCTATTATCACATTTCTTCTATTATGATATGAGTATCATGTATCATTGCAGGCTTTCAAACAATATGAAATGAGGATGTGGAGATGGTGTGACTGTCAGCTACGTATCCTCAGACTCTGAGTTGAATTATTAAAAGTTTTGGCTGGTTTCGTTGTCTAGGGGCTGGGATACATAGTTGCCGCATTACAGGCCAAATACTGTTGAATCGACAGTATGCGATATGAATACACACATGAATCGAATGGTCGAAGGTTTCTATCACTCAGCAATTGCGAATTATGAAGGTAACATATAAATTTATAAATGAAAGATTGCAATTAAATAAAATCTGCAGATACTATCTTAACGACTTTAAGTACGACTTTAAGTACGATAGCAGAAGTACTTTTGAGAATGCGGTAATTTCTGCAAAACACTTACTGGTGTCGATGGTCCAGCAATTAAATAAAACGTAAATTGAATAACAGGGAAACAATAGATTCCTACCGCACTTAATTAGCTGTGAGCAACAACATAGCTCGCGAGATATTCACGTCTAAATGTACACTACGTCTTCGCAGTAGAAGCCACGGAAATCTCACAAGTGCATAAGTCAACACTCCAAAGTATTTCTATCTGCCGCGACCACGTGCAAACCGCTCCGATCTCTAATTCCTTCGCGCGACTGTCCGTCGCACCTTCGTGTCCAGCACTTTCCGTGTCCTGTCCCGTACTCCTCTGTCCTCTCTCCCGAACTTGCTTCCATCCAGTCCCCCCATTCACGAGGGAAGTGATTGGCTAGAGCGCTCGCGCCATGTCTTCAAGCCAACGCATCCACACAAACATAAGGAAACACATTCGAAATACTGGATTTACTTTTAAATAACTTGAAATTAAATAAACATTCCTACGGCTGGAACATAAACACGCTCTATCACACATTATTAGATACATAAGCAAATTAAATAAACATATATCGAAGGAATGGAACATAAGGTAGGCCAGCAGCCTAATGTCTCTGTGCTTTCTAAAACACAGTAAATATTAACCAATTTCTTCATGAATAGTATATATCGGATATAAACAAAGACACAGATGAATAAATATATTTATAAGCATGCTGCTACCGTTTCTCGTGTAACTGTAGAGTACTTATGGCCTGACGCGATCGATAGTAATCGACCACTTTGACCGCCAATAACTCATGTACTATTCAAGTCACATGTCTGTAATTCATACCAATTTAGGTTTATACTAACAGCTTTCTAAAGACATGGTGATCGACAAAATCAATCGCATGGAGCGTTTACATTTTGGAAGTTCGTTGCTGGATGTTACTTGTGTAATTTACCCTCACATACTAAATTTTAAACTAATAAAGATACTGAAAATCTGACTATACCCTCAGAATCGTCGTGCAGATAATAGTAATGTACATGTTTCTATTTGAGATATCATGATTCATCTTTCTACTATTAATTTCTATACAAACTGTGAAATACCTGCCATTAAGGTTTCACAAAGTCCACCATCTTTGGCACTCCCGGTGCTCAGCGTCACCAAGGAATTCCCAGCCACATGCTCAATGGACCAAGTGGTCCAGCTGTTGTGCGGCATCACGCTCTTGCTAACGAGCCGCGCCTTGCCGAGCGGCCCAAGCTGTCGTCACCAACTCTGAACTTAACAATATTTTCAGGGTGCCACGACTAGCCCGTTACCTCATATCAATCAGAAAATAACAGTTCTCATTGACTGGTGCAATAATTTAGTTTGTTGTCGACATCTGACTCTTATAGGTTTTTAGATATATACAATATTATTATTGCAATAGATGCATCTCAGAGCTCTGATTACGCTGGTATACTTGTATTTTTGTTAGAACAAGCCATTGCATTATTACAGATTTAAGAATGTTTGAATGTCACCTTATTCCAACAAGTGGCTAATATCGCCATTTCATGAGTTTCTTAGGCCGTATCCTACATGAGCGACAGAAGCGAGCGACAGTGCGCGACAGTTTCAGGCGACAAAACACAACTGCCGGTGTAGTTACGGAAGTGTCCTATGTGAGCGACATCTCTGCCGCTGCCTGTCTCCCGATGCAACTGGCAACGTTTGAATTCAAACGTGTTTGAATCATGTCGTTGCAGCACGTGCGACACATAGCGACAGCTACGTGTCTTCTTGGCAAAGCAGTGGAAACGACGAATTTTGGAAATGACAGCACGCAGAATAGACTATTTTATTATATGATTAACAATCGATACGTTTTTGTAAACGCGTGAGCAGAGTGAAAACAAGACTCCCTGTAATTTACACCATGAGGTTTTGTCCAAATTTTCATAACCCAACAAAGGGAGAGAAACATGTAAACGGGGTATCAAAGTGACCAGAATGAGGTCTAATTTGGCACGAAAATATTTACCTGCTTGAAAGTAATCAGGGTAATGAACAAAAACTTAATTAATAAGCTGAGGAAAATTTGAAATATGTCATCTGCTATAAATGAAGCGTCAAAAATGTTATCTGTTCAAGAACTAGCTAGTTTGCACATGAAAAGATACATTGGTGCGGTATTTAAATGTCAAAAAGGCTTCCATCGAATCAAGTACGTTAGGAAGGCAAAGGAGGAGTCAGTAAGATCATGCTTTGTGAATAAAACTTGAAATTCAAAAATGGAAGAAATCAGTCAAATGTTTTATGAAATGATTTGTGTAAAAGATATAAGTAGATCAGAGAAGCGTTCTACGTGCCTTTGAACGATGCTCGAAATCATGAACAGAAAATGAGGTGCACCAAACGAATCCCTAATAGTTTTTGTTTCGTACATTTAGACAAATCATTACACAAAACGTTTGACTTTATTTTCAAAATTTTTGTAAACTATACTTTTACGGACTATTTAGAGTAATTGAAACGCTTGGCCTTAACACTGACTGCTGATAAATTACGTTTGCAATATCAAATTTCTGTAAAATTTCGTGGTTCATTGTAATTTATTAGGAATTAAATGTGTGTGATATACTGGGATAGGTGCAGAGATTAAGACCTTTGGCAAGACCTTAAAAATGTACTTAGCGATGTAGTGTAAACAGTATACATAAAACTTAGTATACACAATCGTAACTGGGTCAGTAAAAATATAACAATCACCACGATTTTTTTCTGTTTGTAACGTATATAGACTTTTATTTAGAGGTTTTAACAATTACAGATTTTTACATTAACCTAATGTGCTATATTATTAAGCATTAATGGGCATTTTGTCGTTTCTCTTTTGTTAGTGTTCTTGGGTTGTCTCTTGGTTTGTTACAACAATTTTATTCGTGAATGTCATTCAGATCTCTTTTTTTTGTATAATGTGTCCGCGCATTTGTGACAAACTTACCCTAATTTGGTTTTTCTTGTTCACGATATTTACGATAAAGTGAAAACAAAAAAAACATATATGTGAATAATAAACGAAGGGTATTAATATGCTGTATTTTGGTGGGCATGGCAATTTGCACACATGTTATGAGGCAAAATATATATCAGTTGAAGAAAAAGAAAAGATTTATAATAAATCAAAAAGATACATGCTAGATTTAGAGACATCATGAATATACGTACTTTATATATACAGGGTGTTACAAAAAGGTACGGCCAAACTTTCAGGAAACATTCCTCACACACAAAGAAAGAAAATATGTTATGTGGACATGTGTCCGGAAACGCTTACTTTCCTTGTTAGAGCTCATTTTATTACTTCTCTTCAAATCACATTAATCATGGAATGGAAACACACAGCAACAGAACGCACCAGCGTGAGTTCAAACACTTTGTTACAGGAAATGTTCAAAATGTCTTCCGTTAACGACGATACATGCATCAACCCTCCGTCGCATGGAATCCGTGATGCACTGATGCAGCCCTGGAGAATGGCGTATTGTATCACAGCCGTCCACAATACGAGCACGAAGAGTCTCTACATTTGGTACCGGGGTTGCATAGACAAGAGCTTTAAAAAGCCCCCGTAAATGAAAGTCAAGAGGGTTGAGGTCAGGAGAGCGTGGAGGCCATGGAATTGGTCCGCCTCTACCAATCCATCGGTCACCGAATCTGTTGCTGAGAAACGTGTCCACGTAACATCTTTTCTTTATTTGTGTTAGGAATATTTCCAGAAAGTTTGGCCGTACCTTTTTGTAACACCCTATATATATATATATATATATATATATATATATATATATATATATATATATATATCACAGAAAATAAAAAAATAGAAAAGGACGTAACTTGAGTCTAACGATAGAGAGAGAGAGAGGGGGGGGGGGGGGGGGGGGAATGTGTGAGCGAAGAGCAAATTATTTACTGAAAGACGCATTCAAATTTCGTTGTTACTTTGATTGGTACCCTTTGCACTTTACTTTTGCCTGCTTTGTTTCCTATGAGGAACTGACACTGTATCGATGGGATTTTCACACGTGTCAGACGCTATGGTACTGTGACACTTGCACGCTTTCACTTTTTACTTTGTGCACATTTTGTCACACGCTTTTCGCACTACACCACTTCACGTTGGGATTTTGGAATGATGGGTGGGCGACCTCCTCAGCGACTTGGTGTGGGTGTTGTGGGAGGGCGCCGTTCACAGCATGCCGAAGGCGTCTCGGAAAGCGGCGTCCAGCGGGACCTGCAGGAAGTTCTGGAGGGTCTTGCTGTACTTCTTGCGTTGTTTGGCCCTCCTGTGTTCCTCCCACAGGTCCGTGAAGAACTGCGCCTTATCGGTCTGCCATCTGCTGACGATAGCGTGTGCTGTCATGGCGAGAATCCACATCGTGGCTAGGCGTTTTGGGTTGGGGAAAGGCTTTGCTTCTGGCACAGTGACGGCTGTGACGTGTAATGCTCTTTCGTCACTTCTGTTGATGTGGACGAACCCAGGCCCTTTCCCCCACACTTGATTATGAACTGCATACGCTACGGCTACACCACAGCTAGTTATTGTACACTGATGCCAATCTGTGTGCTTATATTTACGTTTAGCGTAGTTAGTCATGTAATAGTCATTACTCTGCATTTATTGGATGTTAAAAGTTCTTGATTATGTAAAAAAAATCGTATTTAATTTATTGATGAGATAGTCGAATGTTCCTCTGCTCATTCACGTGTATTCGATGAACTTGTCTGGTAATCTTCGTAGTTGACGATACTTACGAAATCCTCCATGGAGATTCCTCCCTTTGTAAATTTCATGCACAGCATTCCTTTTCGCTTTATTTTCATAAGCAAACTTAATTCTGTAGCCTTACTCTCCAGCTACAGTATTCTGCAGGTTAAGGACGCCGTTTTACAGAAACAGCTGGTTGGCTCTAAGCAGCTATCTTGTAGCGCGACATTGTCGCTCGCACGCAGGACACAAAAGGTTCTCGCCGATGATGCTGCTTGTCGCTGGAGTGTCGCATATCCAGAAGTCGCTCATTGTCGCTCGCTTCTGTTGCTCACGTAGGACACGGCCCTACACTGTCTCTTTCACGTTGCCAGCTTGAAGCTCACCCTTGCCAAGAGCTTCGATGGGAAAAACTATTGTTTACCTTCTACTTGGTGTCCCTTTGTTGAAGTACCCCCCTCGCCCCACCCCTTTGGTCGTTGTCTACATAACTCTTGCTCAAACTGGCTGAATCTTATCTTTCACATCTTTAACTTTAACATGTCCAATTCTTGCCAATATTTCGGTTATCTTACAATCTCGTGCTATGTGCTGCACATTACAGTCCTGAGCATGTGCTGAATGTGAACCTTATGTGAGGGCATCACAATGCGCCAAGCACAGACTGGAACACATGGTTCAATACCACTATCTATGGCCAACCTGAATACTGCATTCAGATGAGCTATTCAGCGATGACTAATCAGAATATATCAGTCACGTTAGTGGTTTCAAGTGCAGTTGTACATTATGTCAATCATTTTGAGGCAAAATTGCCACGTATTCTTGTTTCTCCATATGAGTCTGTGTCTGAGTTTCGACAAAGCTTTAGTTTTGGAGAGTAATTTCTTCACCAATGCTACATTTTTCCTAAACACCGATAAATCATTGAAGAGTGCTAAAACATGTTGCTTAAAGCAGACGCACATTGTCAACACTTGCGTTAAGCAGTCTTCCGAATCACACTGCTTTTTAGTATCAGAAGTATGTCCCAGTTGTCTCTCTTGTGTAAAGTTATCATATAAAGTTACAGTCTAGAAGTACAGAACGAAATATGTGAAAACTGGAAAACGGAAGAGTATAAATAGAGTACACATCAGTCACATCATCAACACAATGATATGTCTCGAGAATGGAGTAAATTGAAAGCCGTTGATAATAATGTGATCTTTAAACCGCTTCAGCACCGTTTTAACTGTCGAACAAAGAAGCACATTAAGTTGCTGATGGTACGATGTGCATCCAAGGAGGGTGGCCTTCACTGTAAAAGTTAGGTAGATACGTATCACTTCTTTCACAACATGCGCCGAGCGAATCAACCAAAGGAATTTACCCCTTCGTTGCTTTTGGGAAGTAATAAGGTCGAATTTGAGGCGTTGAGAACAATACAACAAGGCTGGAACATGTGTTAATCACAGGACCTCCAAACAGAACTCTCCTTTCATGTGAAATTATCAGCATCTGGACGAACACGTATCCACTTAGCTGACGTAACGGCTTGGTTGGTGTAAGAACGAGTTCTTGTATGGCCACTCCACACAACGTAATTCGCTCCCTTAAAATGTAGGAATCAAGATGGGTGTAATTCTTTCCGTACATCATTCTGAGCGGTATTATAAATCTGTCTACGTTCCAAGGAGTCCATTAAGCGCATTAGTTAATTGCGAAACACGTCACATCGTTCTTTCAACTGACCATGGTAACAAATTTTGTTATTCTCTTGCAACCAACTTGTAGATAGGTTCAGTGATTCCTGTAAGTCCTATTTCTCGGGTCTCTTCCAATGCCTAGTCATTAACATCACTATCACGAACATCTGCGCCTAGTGTAGTTCTCGCCAACCTGAATTTTTCACCTGGGTATAATCGTTAAACAAGTGTAGTTCAGAGCACTGGACTTTCTCCACCTTCCTCTACCACGAAAATATCCTAACATATGTATGTCTTGCACCACACTCCAACGAAGCTCTATCTTTCCGTTTTCCTATAATGCTGGAATACAATGATCTCCTTTGCTTTTTCTAGGGAAATGGCACTCCACTTATTCCTTTTGGGTACACTTAACAGATAAATGGATAACTGGCTTCCATCACTTTCTAACGAGTCTTATTAACTGTTAGGCTCTGCATCGTCTATAACGTTTTCGCGAACAGGTGTTATTCTACGCACAGGTCTTCTACAGATTCATTTTGTCCAATATAGCCTATTGTATGTTCGTGCTGTTTATTATTATCATTAGTTGACATCCTTACAGTAATGACTTGCTAACAATAATGGACCTGAAATGATTAAGACGTAACGAAAACTATTCGGATAAATTCTATGCTGGATTCTTTTTCATAGTCTAAATGAAGATAGTACTACCCCAGTTTAATTACTATTTCACTTCAAAGATGCATGATATGCATACGCATATTGTAAGATACTAAACACAAAAATCTGCTGTAGGTCGCAGAGTTACTTACATAAACTACAATTTCTGATGCATCCTATAAAGATTTTAGAAAGATATTCGCTGCACTATCAAACGCAATTCCTTAAGAATACTTCGGTCACAAAAACTTCCACAGCTTGTGGAATATATCCCAGTCGCTTTGAAGCATAGTCTCATCACTAACGTAAAGAAATGTTTTGGAATATAACTGAAATATTTTCCATTGAAACCAGGATTAATGTCCAAAAAACAGCAAACTAAATTTCTTTCAGTAATAATAAAAAATACATGAGTCATATGGCTCGCAATGTCATCATACTAATACACACACACACACACACACACACACACACATATATATATATATATATATATATATATATATATATATATATATATATATATATATATATATTGCGAATGTTCATATGGGAGATACACCGAACATTTGACAGCGCCTAAAGAGGCGGAAGGCTAGCACTTTGATCAGAAGCGGATCTTGATGGAACGACTCGTGCCAGTATAACAGGTCACCGCTTTCCATGCAAAATGTTGCCATTTCAGGCAAATAATATTAGCCGTTACTAAAGCCTTTGATCTGGTGACACTTTAATCTCTGATGAATTGATAAGTGAGTAAAACTGCCTGAATATTCATAAAGGCTTTGAAAACTTTATTTCCATATTGATGTAGAGAATATAGAAACTGAAAATATGCTTCAAATGAACACAGCCATAAAGTAGTGCACTTAACTGATCGTAAAAATGCAATACCCTTTGCATGCATGTTCAGCGAAAAACAATTACTGGCGTGTGTCACATCATGTAGTTATTGCGTTACATACGTTGTGGAAATGAGATAAAACTGTCGTACCCATTTTTTGACGAACAGTTTATTGGCGTCAACTTGTGATACCGAAAGAAGGAAACGGAATTTCAAATGACATTTCTAGAGTGAACAGGATTCGTATGACTTGGTGCTGCTCTTTTCTTTACAGATACGATACCACTTTTTAGCCCACAATGTGAATAGTGTGAGTTCAGAGACATGAATTGGGTGATGATCGAACACCTGCTCCAACGGAATAGTGTCTAGTGCGCAAGATTTCTGGACTGCTATGCGAGCCAGGCCTGGACCGGAACCGTGATAAGGTGTACAGGCCAGTCTGAGTGTGGTATGCATATCGTTTCCCACTCTCGTTAAGGAAAATACTGGGCTGGTCTCCAAAATCCTTCTCAGGGTATACGACACACAAACAGCTAAGATACGATACACGCAGGACAAAGTTTACATGTTTTACCGACAGATGGCGAACACGATTTACCCACCTTCAGGTTACCATGACGACTGTGGCATCTGGAAGGACATCCCACAGCAAAGATAAAAAGTGAAATTAAAATTTCCCAAAAAAATTAGTACCCCGTAATGGAGGGATAGTCACTATGTAAAAGAGAGGCAGAAGGTGATGATCGAAGAGATACTATGGCTAAATTCTCAACACATATGAAAAGATACAGATTAAACTAATTTCACCAATTAATATAATAATGTCAATAGACTTGTAAGTATTTCTCTCTAGCTGTGGCTATGTCATAGTCTGGCAAGAAGAGGGCGAAATACATAAATGTTTCTTAACTCAGTTTGCTGAAATAACAGCATAGATATGAAACTTTCGGGCAGATTGAAACTGTGTGCATTTAAACTGTGGGCCGAGTTGAAATTCGAACCTGGAACATAAGCCTTTCGCGGGCAAGTGCACTACCTACCGAGCTATCCACGCACGACACGGGCCCCTCCCTCACAGCTCCACTTCGGACAGTATCTCTTTTACTACCTTCCACATTTCACAGAAATTCTCTTACAGAGCTTTCGGGATTAGCACCCTCGGAAGATAGGATATTGCAGAGGAATGGCTTAGCCACGTTCTAAGGGATTGTTTCCAGAATGAATATACACTCAGCAAAAACGTGTGTGGTAACTTTAAACTTCCAAGCTGATGGAGAACGTGTCCTGGTCCATGATTCGGACTTGGCGCCTTTGCCTCTATCTTGGTAGAGTTCTTTCGCCCGAAAAGCAAAGGTCCGACGTACAAATACCGGGCAAGCACACGGTTTTAATCTACTGGAAATTTCAAATCAGTGCACACTGCACTGCAGAATGAAAATTAATTCTGGAAACCACACATATAGTTTGAAGATGCGTCTCCCTTAGGGTTGCGCATTACAGGAGCCTCTGATTTAGGTCGTCTTACTAAATAAAAAGTAAAAACTGGTAATACACATCGACTGTAAGCCTTTCTTTGAAGCCACAGCCGAAACGTATATTTCAAAAGCCTGTTTTCTTTACCGACATCATTCAAGGCCATTTCCACACTTGTACTTATTAACTTTCATGCTCATCCAGTCATGTTCCTTGATTTTCAAAATGCATCCAATTGCTCTATGAATTCATTGTTTATTAGTTCAGTTTGGTTTTCGGTTATATACGATTTTAGTTTTATTTTAGTGGTTAAGAATACTAGTTTCAAACAAGGCTGTTTAGTTTCTCCAGTAACTGTTTAAATTTATTTTAACTGGAAGCAAAAAGTACACTTCCAACTGAAAATCGAAATTGATTCGTCAACATGTACTTCTTCCCCGTTTTCCCAGTGTAACGACCGGAAAACGTGCTCTTAAGGTTGCTCCTAGTCTAAGTCCCCTTTCAACTCGACCAATGGAAGGTCTAGGACGCCTGTTTGCGACTCACTACGGTGTGTAGCATTCTATGCTGTTTCTGTTCTGAATCTCTCATAAAATGGAAATGCCGTGTGGCTAGGGCCTCCCGTCGGGTAGACCGTTCGCCTGGTGCAAGTCTTTCGAGTTGACGCCACTTCGGCGACTTGCGTGTCGATGGGGATGAAATGATGATCATAAGGACAACACAACACCCAGTCTCTGAGCGGAGAAAATCTCCGACCCAGTAGGGAATCGAACCCGGGCCGTGAGGTATATCATTCCGTCGCGCTGATCACTCAGCTACCAGGAGCGTTATTCTGAAGAATTCTAGTACAAACTGCACCACCTTTCATGTTTTGTTTCACATGGAGCCTCACATACTTTGTTGAAATTTGACCGAAAGTTTCCTCAAACCGACAAATTCCAAAATGGTTCAAATGGCTCTGAGCACTATGGGACTTAACATCTCAGGTCATCAGTCACCTAGAACTTAGAACTACTTAAACCTGACTAACCTAAGGACATCATAAACATCCATGCCCGAGGCAGGATTCGAACCTGCGACCGTAGCAGTCACGCGGTTCCGGACTGAAGCGCCAGAACCGCTCGGCCGCCGCGGCCGGCGACAAATTCCAGACAAAGTAATAAGCGATATTCGCCACAGGGTTATGTATTTGATTTGCGAGTTTAACGTGGTCCACGGTGCCATATGGATTTTTAAAACCAAGTTGTAGCTTGCCTCATTAAATTTTAATCTTTTGTCTATGCGACTGGTGAAAAATTTAGTGAAAGTTTTGTTCGTTATGGGCAGAAGTTTGATAAACTTTTATTTTTTTTCATCTAACGTAAAGGAGAATAGTTACAGTGCGGTTCAGTATTTTGGAATTTTCAGACATTGCGTAAGTAATTTTACAAAATCGATTAACAAAACGTTTCCTCCAGTTTTAATCAATTAATTTTTTTGAGTCTTCAGCCTTCTGACTGATGTGGTCCACCACGAATTCCTCCCCTGCACCAACCTCTTCATCTCCGAGTAGCAATGCCACCGCAGTTCTTGAATTATTTGTTTCATGTATTCCAGTCTCTGTCTTCCGCTATAGATTTTGCCATCCACAATTCCCTCCAGCAGCACAGAGGTCAATCTTTGATGGGTTAGCATACTGCCCATCATCCAATACCTTCTTCTTACCAATGTTTTCCATATGTTCCTTCACCGACTGACCGACAAGTACAAATGTTAAGTAGGGTACAGTCTAGGAGACTGATGTCGAATGACGAACTGAAGGAATCTGTTAAATTAATTAAGTCACTAGTTTTTATTCATAACTAAATACAGGTCACTGGTGGTATGATCCAAACAGTTATGTGTCGTTTTAATACTTACACGAGCCCCCAATAGCAATGGAATTTAATAAAAGTTACTGACTGCTGAAGAACATCAATTGATATTTAACTAATCGATCAGTTCTCTAAAACACGTCCCAATCACGGTGATCTGAAGTGCACTCGACACTAGCACAAATTCCTAAGCGTCGGACGCCACAGAATCTTCAAAGTTCCGACTGGTTTAAACACAGTTAAAGTCCAGAGGCATTGTTTCAGAACCTATCGCTTAAACGTGGTGAAAATAGTTAGAGTCCCATCTGACCGTATCGTAAACGAAGTTCCACTGAATCCCAAAGCACAGTTTGTAATGCTCAAAAATAAACAGAGTCCCACAGTAGCGCTTCATTGGCTACATGTGACGGCACACGAACGAAAACAGAGTCCCACAGCTTCGATTTTGCAGAAAAGTCCCGTTTGCTTGCCAAAATAATCACAAATGACAGAAAGCTTGAAAAACACAAGTCCCTACTGTGCTCCACAATGAAAATATCCTAAGCTCTGATTCTTCGTGCAAAATTCTGTCTTCCGTTTGCACGCACATTCGAAGTTCGGTTAAGTTCAACACTTCTGGAAACGCAAAAACTATCGCGGAAGTGTCACGTCGAGCAACACAGGTCCGACGTCGGCAAAGGCGCGCAGAACTCTCTCTCTCTCGCGGAGCTTTGTGTCAGCTCCGCTTAAATACCCTCGATCAGAAATTCCCCAAGCTACGACACGTAACTGCTTTCCATTGATCACCACTTCTTTGTACATCTTTTTACATAGAAGAGCAATCTTGATTCTGTTTTTTTCCCGTTTGTGCCACTAAATGATATTACCGTTCTTTATCGGCCATTACTTTCCATATGAATTTGAAGCACTTTTTCTGATGCGCCGATCAGAATTTACATATATACAAAGGTTAAACAAATATGGGAAAAACTACTCAAAAATTATTAATAGACAGAGACAACATATCATAATAATAACAAATATCACAAACTAATGATGTTGGAATTATTAATGCTGCAAATTATGTAAGTATGTCAGTCGTTGCGTTTCGCCGTGTTCTTAAAAATGAGCACTCGCTCTACTCTGTACCTGCGTTGGTTCAAAAGCTATGAATTATTCAGTAAATTGCACATACTGCAGATTTGTTTATTTTATATCTTTTGATATAAAAATCTTATAAATCTTATCAGCGTCCCAGCTGATTCTCGTCAGACTCCTCTTTCATTTGCCATATCGTACTTTCTCGTACTTATTTGTGTTTGCGTTTAATCTAAGCAAACGTGGATAAAGCATGTCTTAAAACCATCCGCTGCAACGGGCTAAACCTGTATGACGTCACGTAACCGCCAACCGTTTGTAACTGGCAGGTCCGCGTGCAGCAATCTGCCGCTGACCACTCGCTAGCCGCCGTCTTTCATCCTGCTCTCGCCAGCTGCCTGGCTGAACCGGCCTCACCGGTCGCCGTGCGCGGCCCCTTTAATCGATTTCCGCGAACAGACTTTTCTGTCTAAATGTCAACAAATGACTGTCGTGTCACACTACCCTTTCATCCTGGATTTTAATCCCACCCTTCAATCCTTCTTCTAGCTCCGTCGTTGCTTCTTCGACGTATTGATTGAACAGTACGGCCTAAATGCCTGTCTTACACTCTTTTTAATGCAATCACTCCGATCCTGGTCATCCAATCTTATTGTTCCATCTTGTATCTTATACATATTGTATATTACCAGTCGTTCACTACAGCTTTCTCCCATTTACCCAGAATATCGAACATTTTAGCATATTTTATATTGTCGATCGCTTTTTCTCGCTCGACAAACCCAACAGGTGTGTCGATTTTTCTTCACTATTGCTTCAGTTATCAACCGTAACGTCAGAACCTCTCACCAGCCCGGATTTACGATATTTCCGAACCGGACCAAAAACTTGATACTGGCATCCCCGCTCCCCTAGAGCGTTTGTGATAGGACGTCAGAAATTTTAAAAAAGTCGAGTTTCCAAAAATATATCATTTTTAGCGCACATCTTTCTGAAGGATTCGATACATAAAACGTATATGTTCGAGTAAATGTAAAACATCTTATGTGTGCCTCAGTGCACTGCTACGTCTCTTCACACAGAGTTCTTCTATCGCATGTCACTGCATTTTGCTCTGGCGAATTATGACGTGTATAATGGCTCTAAGCACTATGGGACTTAATATCTGAGGTCATCAGTCCCCTAGACTTAGAACTACTTAAACCTAACTAACCTAAGAACATCACACACATCCATGCCCGAGGCAGCAATCGAACCTGCGACCATAGCAGCAGCGCGGTTCCGGACTGAAGCGCCTAGAACCGCTCGGCCACAACGTCTGACGTGTACATTTTGTACTGGAAGTCATTAAATCTATATTCAGGATAGTGGAAACTAAAATGTCGCTTGGTGCCTCTTCTGCTCCCATTCGGCGGGTTTCACATCCTAACCCCGTCCCCCTTTCTTTTAAAAAAAGATAAAATATAAAACACGTACACAATTAATACTAGGTGGGATTATTTGTGACCGGGAGAATAAGAACTGTTTAGAAAATTTCCACCCTTTAGTGCCTACTAGCCAATAACTTTCTCTTCTGTGTGACATAAAATGAAATATAGGAAACATTGAAGTAATACAGACAAAAAGAAGCAAGACAGTACACATTTCTTCAATCCTTAGGTCCCAGTATCTTTTTCTCTGTACTCTTGCTACAGCTTTAAAAAGCGTGCTTTTCTGTCTACGAAAGAATCTATCACGTCGTCGAAGTTCGTCAAATGTTTTGATACATGAGAAATCGAATTGTCGTAGTCTAATACTGAAAAACCTGTTAATACGAATAGTATCCAAGACTGGTGTGGTTTCTCGATTTGATTACGTCTGGTTTGTCAATGTCTGCTATATACAACGAAATAGGCATTTCTAATACTGTAGCAACTGCGAGATATGCCAATTAAGCGAGACTATTTTGGCACAAATGGTCATTTTTACCTACCTCATTTACGGAATTAATGCGACAGAATATAATTCACGAAGTACGAGTATCAAATGCCTTTTAGGCCTACTACAAGCAAAAAGTTTTACGTTAGGAAATAGTTTCACATTTCATTCATATACACCAGTTTCTCAAGCAGTAATACAAATTTTTTATACAAATTTTGAATGGTCATATTCTTCCATGTAATTTGTGTAATTTCCCCGTTTCTTCTCCTTCCTCGTTGCAACAAACAATCTTGTGATCATTGATTCTGTAACTATTCCCACCATTGCCAATACTTATTCTCCGGTCAACTTCACTAATCCTGCCGGAATCACCGGTTTAGTTACCCCGCGTTTATCCTCCAGTTAAGCGTTATTACGTGTTCGTATAGCGTGTTGTCCGTGCTATTCCGAGAACAGAACTTAACCGACTGCTAACAGGGGACTGTACAACTGGCCCATAGTAGTGTAGCGTTCTGGCAAAAATTTTCTGCCAAAATTTCATTTTCTTGGATACACCGAGAGCATAATATGTTCTAATCTTTCTTAGCTGTTATTCCTATTAGTCGTTTATTTCCACTCTGGTAGTCTCAATCTATGAATTTCCACATAAAAAAACAGCGATTGGCAATCACCCGTTCAGGTTTATTCGGCTCAATTCACATAGCCTCGTGCCCTTTTGTTTCCAGGAGAGTTTTTTATTCCTAGATCTAACGGGGATTCCTCTGGCAGAGACATCACGTACACTACGCATGCATTCAAAGATCAACTCACGGTTTTTACACATATCAACTTAGAATGTGTTCAAAAAGTCCAGAAACCAACAGGGATGCGTTTCAAAATCATATGAACAATCGATAGAAAAACGTACGCTGGATGCTAGACGTTTTGTGAAACAAGGTTTCTTTCTTCAAGAATATGAATTTGGCGCTCCCTTAAATTACCACCCGGGGCAGATACCCGGTTTGCCCCCTTCCCCCCCACCCCCACCCCAATCTGTCACCTAACAAATCCTCAATTTTCTTATCCTTCCTTCTATGCTTTATTCTTGTCACAAATTTGTTTGCATGAGATTTTAAGCTGATTCTGTTATAGTTGTCGCACTTGTTGGCTCTTGCTATCTTCGGAACTGTGTGGATATCATTTCTCCGAAAGTTTGATGGTGAATCACTAGTCCCAAATATTCTACGCACCAGCTTTAATAGTCGATTTGTTGCCATTTCCCCAAATAATTTTAGGGATTTAAATGAAATGTTATCCATCCCTTCTGCCTTACGTGCTCTCAAATCTTTCAGAGTCTTGTAAATTCTGACTCTAATACTGGATGCCATAAGTCTTGTCTGTTGACGTCAAATCTTTTCTTCTATCACGCCCTCAGACAAGTCCTTCCCTTCATAGAGGCATTCAGTGTACTGTACTCTTTCAACCTCTCCTCTGTGATTGCTCTTAATATCACCGAAGGTTGTTGAGACTTTTCTGTATGCTGAGTGAGTCCTTCTGACGGTTATTTCTTTTTCGATTTCTTCACATTTTTTCCTGTAGCCATTTGGCCTTGGCTTCCCTGCACTTCCCATGTATTTCACTCCTAAGGGATTTATATTGTTGTATTCCTGTCCTTCCCTTATCATTTTTGTACTTCCTTCAAATGGTTCAAATGGCTCTGAGCACTATGGGACTCAACTGCTGTGGTCATAAGTCCCCTAGAACTTAGAACTACTTAAACCTAACTAACCTAAGGACATCACACACATCCATGCCCGAGGCAGGATTCGAACCTGCGACCGGAGCGGTCGTGCGGTTCCAGACTGTAGCGCCTTTAACCGCTCGGCCACTTCGGCCGGCTGTACTTCCTTCTTTGTCAGTGAATCGAAGTACTTCCTCTGTTACCCATGGTGTTTTCCTTGTACCTACGTTTGTCTGTCTATCTTCCGTGATTTCCCTTTCTAACAGATATCCACTCCTTTTCAGCTGAACTACCTATTTGGTACTCCTTATCTTAGTATCCACATCCTCAGCGAACTTCAAATGTCTCTTACCATTCTCAATACTTCAGAATCCCACGTCCTCCAACACTGATTCTTCCGGATGATTTTCTTATATTTCAGTCTAGTCCTCATCATTACTAAATTGTGATCTGAGGCAGTATCTGCTCTTGGATATGCCATGGAATCCAATATTTGATTTAGAAATCTCTGTCTGGAAGTGATGTAGTCCAGTTGCAAACTTCCAGTGTCTCCAGGTCTTTCCAAGTCCTTCTACTTTGATTCTTGAGCAGAGTATTCGCTGTTACCATCTGGAATTTATTGCGAAACTCAATTAGTCTTTCCTAGTGACAAGCCCATATTCTCCCGTAGCTCCTTCTTCTGTTTCCCCTTCTACAATCACCTTCCATTCCCCCACGATTATTAGATTTTCGTCTCCCTTTACAAATTGAGTTACCGTTCAGTATCCTCATACAATGCCTCTATCTCTTCATCTTCTGCTTGTGACGTCGGCATGTATACGTGAACTATCATTGTCGGTGATGTTTTGCTATCGAATCTGATGAGAACAACCCTATCACTGAACTGTTCACAGTAATTCACTCTCTGCCCTATTTTCCTAGTCATAAAAAATCCTACTCCCGTTATACCATTTCCTGCTGCTGTTGGTATAACCCTACACGCATTTGACCAGAAAACCTTATCTTCTTTCTATTTCTATTCACTGACTCCCACTACATCTAGATTGAGTCATTGTGTTTCCCTTTTCATACTTCCTAGCTTTCCTACTACGTTGAAACTTCTGGAATTCCATGCTTTGACTCGTAGAATGTTATCCTTTCGTTGGTTATTGCATATTTTTCTCACGCTCGCTTCGCTACTGGCAGTCCCCTCCCAAAGATCCGAACGGTGGGGTATTTGGGAATATTTCGCCAATGAAGAGATTACCTTTTTTTTTTTTTATTTTTTACAGAGAGCAGCCAACCCTCTCACCGGACACACTGAGCTACCCTGCCAGCCCCGTAGAGCACTGCTGCTTCGCCAACATTCTAAGAAGGTGAGTGTGTATACATCCCTGTTCTACTATTGATTCTCATATTCCATGTTTCTAACTTCCTGCCAGATAAGTCTATTTAGCAATTTGCAATATCTGAAAGTGAAACTGGATCCTCACAGTTTCTACACTTTCTTTATTATTTGGACCTTAGCAAATCAATTTCCTATCAGCTGCTTTTTGGAATAACACACCATCCACCTGAAAATTTCCAAGGCTGATTTTATTCCTGGAAAAGAAGAGACATCAGTGCAGTAGCTATGGTTCCAGCTTTAACTAACAACTGTAAACAACAAACTTGCATTCAATCAGTCAGTTGCGAGCAAGCAGTGTTAAGTGATGCATGTATGACAGTAGTGTGTCATTTCTGTTGTGTTACAAATCGCTATGGAACAATATCTCTGGATCAAGTGTGCAAGACTCTCAACAATGTTCTGAAGAAGAGAAAACTTGTGCAATGTTTCTCCCACACACATTGGCTCCCGTGCAAAATCAAAGACCGTGGAACCAGCTGGAGTGGTTGTGTGGTTCTAGGCGCTACAGTCTAGAGCCGAGCGACCGCTACGGTCGCAGGTTCGAATCCTGTCTCGGGCATGGATGTGTATGATGTCCTTAGCTTAGTTAGGTTTAATTAGTTCTAAGTTCTAGGCGGCTGATGACCTCAGAAGTTAAGTCGCATAGTACTCAGAGCCATTTGAACCATTTGAACCAAAGACCCTGGATGCCTGCCCTAACTTGATTGAAATGCAGAATGAGAATAACAGTTTCCTTGAGAAAACTGTCATTGATGACGAGACTCAGGGTTATTAATACAAATCTACCATGAAGCTACAAATCGCAGAAATGTACAGTTATGCTCATAAGTGTCTGAACGACTTGAATTGCATTTCGTCTTATTCATATGCAACCTCCATAATGCAGCTGTCGAGCAGGTCCTCTAATCGCTCCTTGGTACAGTCGTTTGACCATTCAAAATGGTTCCAACAAGTCACCACTATGTAGCGGCACCACCGTTTAGGAGAGGGAAAGTTAGTTTTTTGTGATATTCTGAGCACAAGATACACCCAGGTGCGGGCCGGATTGCAGTAAGTTACGCTGAACAGCGGTTGCGAAACGGAATGGAGGCCACAGGGCCGTCGAACCACTGAAAAGAGTAAACGCAGTGGTCCGCATGGTGCAAGCTATAGGCAGAAGGGGCCCACTGGTCCAACCGTGGTGTGGGGCGTAGGTGACTCGGAGAAGCGCGTTAACAAAACAGAGGTGCACAGCCGAGTATAAACAGGTGTGGTTTTCTAACAAGACCACAGACGGCAATAAAGAAGCAGTAGCCTTATACGCTGATGATACGCCGTACTGGGTCACAAACTGACAAACACAAACAATACAGAGAAAGGCAAGTGTGTATTTAAACAAACTAGAAAAATGGATGGCAGAAAACAGGATCAAACCCAACACCAACAAGACTCAAATGGTACTATTTTGGCACCGAAACCTAACCAAAAAGCGAAACCAAGACGAAAGAGACTGAAGACTAACACCACGGGGTACGCCACTCCAGCTAGGAAACGCCACCAAATATCTAGGCATCTATTACGATAAATACCTGAACTGGCATACCCATCAACAAGATATACTCAATAGGATAAGGAAAAGGCAAAAGAATACTACAGAACCATCCCGACTTAGAACACATCATAACCACCAAAACCAAAAAAACAAGAAAACCAAAATATAAATACTACCAAAGCATTCCCTGAACTAGCGCCAATAATGGCGCCCCTCATCAAAGGCGAAGAAACACCACCACACCTAGATGAGAGACAAGACCAAGAATAGAAAAACTGCAGACGCAGCCAACTAGATCACAGCAAACAAGAAGAAGACGAAAACTCTACAAACAAAGCAACAATTGTAGTAACCAGTCACTGCACAGAGCAGTGGGATCTGTACTTAAGCATAAGGTTAGAATAACTATATAAACATAACATAAACTATTTTAATCAACCAACTTAGCATTATATTCAATTAAATAAATAACAACCCCCAAAATTGTAAGAAAATATAGTTAATAAAATAAATATGTGTAATCCTAAGGCTGAATAGAGCAAAAAGAAGCTCTCTAGCAGCCCGCCCTATCCCCCTCAGCGAAGGGAATGAAAATATATTAAAAAAAACAAGAGTCATTCAAGTGTGGCGGATCACCTGGATGGGGAGGGGAGAGGGGGGGGGGGCGTGTCACTCCACCAGGCTACACACAGTAACAGATGGAGCGACAGCGTCCCAGTCCACGGTGGATCGTTGGTTCGACCCACTGAGGCTGACGCGGGATCCACAGCCAGCCAGGGCGTGCCACTCTTCGGCTTGCTACTGCGGGCAGTTCTCTCGGCTCCCGACACACGCGGGAGACTTCTGTGGCGAGGGCCACAGCTTTGGACACCGGATTGCAAGTGGTCGCTTCTGCCACGTTCCCAGCTATGCCAACCGAGGAAGAAGCAGCAGTGGCGCTGGCCTATGGCACCGGGCGGAGCATCATAACGCCAACGAGGACAGTAGTCGCTGAGTCGGCTGCTGGCGCACCCATCCTGACGTGATTGAAACTCTGAAGCTGGCGAACAAGGCCGTCACAACACAGCGTTGCGTTGCACAGGCCACTGGGGTGCTACCTCAGCAATGCGGGGCCTGTGATGCAGACAGAGGTGAACTGAGCTCTGTAGAGGAAACGAATAAATCATTGGGAAAGTTCTCACCGAGTTTTAGTATGGCACCTCCTGGTACCCAACCACTACATTTTGTGTCATCAGGCCACATTTGGCGTCTGATACCACAACAACTAGAAAGCACTGCTCTGTATTGCAATTAATCAAGATGTAAAGTAATACCACGATACTACAAATATCAGGGAACCCCTTACCACAGATAAGACTGTCTTAAGGCATGTAAGCTCACACTTATTACAATAAATGACATACCTTGAATGTTATCATTCTCATTATTACGTCAGATATGTAATGCACGTAGTAAGTTCGTCATATTCATGATTTCTTCACAGTAACATACCGTACTTATTATTTAACACAAAATGATATTAAAAATATACGTTATTCAAGAGCAGCTAGTTGAGAATATGTATGAAATTCAAATGACATGACGAACCATCTCGTTCTCTATATGGATTCAAACCCAGGTCATGCTGACTAAGCAAAGATTTTGTGATTGACAGAAATTAAAAGTCATTCCTGACTAGGCATACAGAGAGTGATATACCTCTTTTTTAGACAGTATCAGTTAGCAAATATCAACTTTAAATTACATAACGTAAACATGTTTAGCAGACGTGGATTCCTACCTCACATCTATTTCCCTATTAATGAACTGCGAGAGATCTTCACAAGTAACTTACTTGAAAGGTCATAAGGTAAAGCTTTGTGTTGGGCAGAGATTCGAACCCATAACATAATCGAATTGTTATCGAAGCACAATCAACTATCACATATCGGATTTTCTCGGCAGTAGCTACACGTTTTAACTGAAATGACGAGACGAAACATTGATTTTTCCTTCCCAGGACTCCAACCCGGCACCTATTGCTGTCATATTTGATTTTTCATTCCCAGGACTCCAACCCGGCACGTATTGCTGTCATATTCTAGGTTATATTCTAGAGAAAAGGAACGTTAAATATGGGTTTGTTACACCAGCAGCGACATGTGAGCATGTTTGAACTAGAAATAATATGGCAAAGAGCTCAGTGCTGACTGAGAATCAAACCCCACACATATTGTTATTGACTAAGTTGTCGGCTACAGAACTTTTCTCCACCAGCAGCTCGGAATAACATCCTTGAACTTACAGTTATCTCACAAATACTTCTGTGTCTTCCTGTTAGTCAAAAAGTCAGATATCATTAGTGTTGACAACAAATGAAAATACATTAAAAATCAAAATTATTGTCCACCAGCAGATAGGTGTTCTCATGCTAGAGCTTGATAATACATAATGAAAACTTACGTTCCGGGCTAGGATTCGAAACCATTCACGCACAATATGTGGAGATGTTGAGGAATCTGCAGTTTTGAACAAACAACGAATTGTAGTCGAGCTGTATTATCACAAAGGGATCAAATTCTGCGTTAAGTGCGGTCTGAGTTGCATTCCCAGTTCAGAACCAACTTTATCGACATACAGAAGCTATAATAAAAGATGGAGTAAGTGTCCTGTGACCCTACATAGCATTTGTTTATTCAAAAAAGTAAATAACTGGTATTAGAGAGGTTACTGTTGATAGAGTTTCTATATGTCACCACTTCTGACTTTATTGTGGTCCAACCTAACGTCTATTTGATAGAGAAGGAGTATCATATTTAATGTGAATTTCAGAGCACAACGCCATTATACCTTCTTCAGTTGGCGTAGCCAGAACAGAATAGAATCTGTCTCTCCCTACCAAAAATCATTAGCTATAGTTGGAATCGAACCCAGACCATAAGCATATGAACCTATCAGCATTAAAACAGACCACCGAATCCTCGTCTCTGGCACTCATTTTTTTATCGTAGCGCCGTTGCGCCACACTGGATGAGAATTCTGACCCACAGGCTCCCTGAAGTGCTTTGCAGCATATTCAGTACATTCACTTCCTTGGTTTACCGAATCGCCATGAACTAGCTGCCTCTGCTACCCAGTGCATACATTCGACTGTATTTTGCAATCACCGAAATAAAATCACGTAACTGCCACCTACAGAGAACTACCAACAGCGTAGGATGCAGATGTTTCAGTAGAAAGTGTTCGTTTCCACTTGAGCTACTTTATTGCGCTATCTGTTTGTTGAAAACGTCGTGCAGTGCAAAAGAAAAGCTGTAACTGTCTGTCTCTCAGAAGTCTAGATCCGGCCATATGCGTTATCTCACAGCACTGTCAAATGCGGAAGATCTGGAGGAAATGTTGATGACTTCTGGAGCTGCTCTAGTTATATGTCAGCTAGTAGCGTAGCGGTAAGCATCGTGCACCGTAGGTAAGACGTCCCGAGTTCGGGTACATTCACCACAACATTATTTAAAACGCAATTCTGCTGTCTGCTGAAGTTATGACTCTAATGGAACTTTGAACATAATTCCCTTCACTTGTCAACCCACAATAGTCACATATGGAAAAAGGGCTAACTTATGCGACATTCTGTTCTTTCAGGTTTAACAGACGGCCAGACAGCAGATGAACCTAGAAACTTTTGTATTGTGTATGGGGACATATCATCGGGCCAAAACAGGTCAGCAAAGTATTTTCTACATTAGCTGTCATGTGGTAGTGGCATTTTATTCTTCTTCAAACCTTGTTTGACAGCTTTAACTGAAAACAAGTTTTTTTACATGTATGTAGTCAATAAACTGCATGTGCATTGTCAGACTGTTATGGATAACACCAGAGAATTCGCATATATCATTGATGATTAATTTCTCTCATGTTTACCATTGTTTTAAGAACACTAAAAGAAACTTTACGAAAATCGTGCACTGTATTATCAGAACTGAAATAAAACTACATACGATAACCTTACTACATAGTGTGTTTTAATAAGACTGAGTATCTGTACACAAGCGTGCCTCTATCGGCACGAATTAGTAAAATATTACTCACTTTGATTTCGATTGGGTCTGTGTTTAATTGGTATGCTGTGTCATACTCAAGAGGTATGCAAATGTGGCATTTCATAAATAAAGTTATGTATTCCTAGAAACCCAAAATTTGCTTGTCAGCAGCGGAAAGAGGCGTTACCTGTTGCACAGCACTCTACGGTTTTCACCATTGCACTATAAGCCGAAAGTATTTTCTTGCGATTTCCTTATCAATGTTTGTTCTGATTGCTTGTAGCTCTTTCACAGAAAGGATAAACGTTGCAGTCAGCAAAACTGGAAGGGCGAATCATAACAGACGCGTTTCCACAGGTCAGCACAATACCACAGTGCTAGCTAAGACGTATGAGTCTTGGCTTCCTCTTACGAAGCCAGTAGTGGCCAGAACTCGTAAACCGCTTCTTAAAGTACGAGATTAGTTGCGATTTCCACGTGCAACGATTTTCCTGGGCTGAAAACCGCAAATTTACAATCTTTTGTTACATCTCAATCGATAATAACTCAAATTATTCAATGGAAATGACAGGAAAAATCAAGTGAACTTTGGGGCTGTGAGATTTCGTTTGTTTGTAGCGCATGGTGCAAGAAATATTTATGTTTTGCTTGCTTCTGTGATAGGTATCACCCCACTGAATGTGAGCATGCTCATGAATAGACTGTCAATAATTGGAATTATGTAATAATACAATTAAAAGGCGTATTTTTGCGCTATTTATCCCAATGAAAATAACTGTAAATAGATTATATGCATACTTGCTTATTACTCGCGATTCTCGATGCTTTCCTCAGAAAATAAAAATAAAAAGAGAGAGACAGAGAGAGAAAACAGAAATGTATTTCAAATATCAGCTCGGTGACGACATGCTCGTCTCGTGATGTAAATCAAGGATGGTTGATAGATAATATCTCGTTGTACTAGCGATATGTGTGACTACAGGGTTCTTTCTTTCCTCTCTGCAAACAACCAGAACATAATTCAGTAACAAAGTAGTAAAAACACCTATGCAGTGCGTCAATTAAACACCCAGCCTTTCTTGGTTATTTTGTTAATCGTTAACAATTGTCTGTAATGCAGTAAACATCATTGATTACTGATTTGTTATTACTACCATCGTTATTCTTATTTGTCACCTCACAACAGATTTCCTATGACTCATTGCTGCCGATGCACTTAACGAATGGATCAGGATGAATGAAATGTAGGATGTTTCGTTCAAAAATGGTTCAAATGCCTCTGAGCACTATGGGACTTAACATCCGAGGTCATCAGTCCCCTAGAACTTAGAACTACTTAAACCTAACTAACCTAAGGACATCACACACATCCATGGCCGAGGCAGGATTCGAACCTGCGACCGCAGCGGTCGCGCGGTTCCGGACTGCAGCGCCTAGAACGGCCCGGCCACAGGGCCGGCAGATGTTTCGTCACAGAGAATATACATATTTATCTCGGCGTCTCGCGTTCAGAGTAATATGAAAATCTCAGTAAGAGAAGACGACATCGGGATGCCGGTGATGCAGGCAATAATACCCAACTATTTCTGTCGACTTAACACCATGACAACAGACGAATTAGCGTCTCAGTGTATTTTGATTATAATTCGTTAGCCTTCTTGCGACCTCGTTCTAATACCTCGTGGGAGCAGGCATAGTATTTTTCTTTTTGAACACCAAGCTATAACACAGACAGTAGATGGAATGATATGAAGAAACAATTAGACTCATGGGTGTGGATTCAGTTCATCATTAGAAGACTAAACAAGAGGGAAATAATACGAAAGCAATGAATGCGCTGGTTAGTATACATTATTTGTATAGATCTGAAGATGAAAAAGCGCAGATCAGCGCAGTGCCCGCATCTGCATTTTAGTTTCTGTCTTAATGGGCATAATTTTTAGTTTCTTCTCTTCTAAATTTTCAAACGACTTGATTATTACATGACATACATTTTTCTACATTCTCGTTCCATTCATGAAATTCTACTTGTATGATTACAAGACTGCACATAGATACAATCGATTTCGAGGAGAAAACTGGTTGTTATCTTACTTTTCGTGACAGATGGGTGAAGTTGATTTCCAAAGACTTTTTATTGTATTGAAATAATCTTTTGTCACAAAGTAAAAGGTAAGTGTTTTATTCGTAGATACGAGAGCTATCCACAAAGTACATTACGTTTTGGAATTAAAAATAAATAAAGTATTGGAATTTTTTTTTATTATATACAGATGAAAGTCACACTTAAATACTACTTTCCTACATAGTTGCCATTTAAATTAAGGCACTTATCGTAGCCATGGACGAGCTTGGAAATTCCTACGTCGTAAAATAATAAACCTCATGTAAACTAAGACACTGAGAGAGAACATTCAGTTTTTTGTCTTAAGAAATGCTATTCTTCACGTGAGTGACAACTTTTATTATCGTTCACGATGCGTTATGACGCTGAATGGCCAATACCATGATCAGAGTGGCGTGCTGGCAGCAGTGTGTCTGTAGCCCCATGGTACCACCCGTGTCTCGCGTCGCAGTGGTTAAATAAGTCCATGGCAAAAAGAAATTATTTGAAGGAACTCCTGTGAAAGGATATAGAAGAAGATGTGATGCTTTAATTATAGTGCACTGGATCAGAAACAATGAAATTAATTCTGTACCACATTGATGCATTGCATACTAGTGCAATAAAATACTCATCAAATAAAACTGGTTTTGTGCCTCCGTTGCTATCGAGTGTGAAACACAAATCGTAGATAGATTTTATGGGTCACCACTCAACAACATAAAAGCGTTTTACACCGTCGAGACTGAGGAGTGGAGCAGTGCCTCAGCCCCCGCCGGTAGTCAGCAAACGTGTACCAGAAAACTCAGATGCATGCGGTGTTCAGAAATCTCTCGCTAAAATATTGTTGAACCAAATTGTTATTACCAATGTGAGAGAAAGCGAAAGATATTGTAGATTCGCTTGAATTACACTCATAGCTTCAGCACCGAGAGGAAAGGGTCGATGAAAATTTTGTTGACGTGTGCTTTCGGTTGCCAGACATGGTATTAACTAGTCTCGCGTTGTACCTCAAGACTATGGTCGTAGTCAAGAGTGATGTACTCAGACTGCAGTCAAGACTTCCTCCAGGAAGTGCCGCAGTCTACAATGTTGCTAGATCGAGCATATTTCTGGACATAGAATTCTGAGGGGAGCATGACTGTGTTGTCCACCTTACGTGAACGACTCAGCAGTCAATTGTTTTGTCCAACAGCCGGTCGGAGTGGCCATGCGGTTCTAGGCGCTACAGTCTGGAGCCGAGCGACCGCTACGGTCACAGGTTCGAATCCTGCCTCGGGCATGGATGTGTGTTATGTCCTTAGGTTAGTTAGGTTCAATTAGCTCTAAGTTTTAGGCGACTGATGACCTCAGAAGTAAAGTGGCATAGTGGTGACAGCCTTTTGTACCATTTTCTTGTCTAAGACTGTATGTGTAACACATATTGCAAGCAGAAGATCCAGAAGAATTTTAAAAAAATAATTAGTTTATGACAGCAACGTTCACTATAGCGTTCGAAGTATTCATAGTATTGTATACGTGTGTGCAAACGCCTTCCAATGCCCACTCAAGGAAGACTAGGATACACAGTCTAGCTTCAATATTATAAATACATCTCAGTTTGTGGATGGACTCAGACTTAGGATGATAATCGTTTTGAATATTTAGCAGTACTGTACCCATTGATGTTAAACTCGTTTTCTACCAATGATTCTCACAGCTACAGGAACACTACTTGTGGTACCTCTCAGACAAAATACTTACGCAGTGTTATCGGACGAACCTGACACAAACCGTGGGTAGTTTGTTTCACGACCTTCGTACCTGGATAAACAGCTTTTCCTGTTTGAGATATCTGTGAACGTTGCTGCATAAGACGATTTAAGGAGAAACTACGACAATGTTTAAGGAAATCGTCTTAACGGCTCTAAATCGTGGTTTGTGAATCGTTTACTGGCTGTACTCTGCGCATTTCGCTGGTTGGATGGCAAAAAGTTTACTGACAAATTTCACAGAAGGAAAAGGGGGACGAAATGTCTCCCACTGGAAGGTCGTGTTGTTTTATTTAAATGATTACAAAATCAGGTAAAACGAACAGTGAGGTTGTCAGTATAGGCACATTACGGTTCTCAGTATGACGTTGCATTGCTCAGGTCCTGTAACGATAAAGGGCCCATTTAGGTCAGTCATGCTGTGTACAGAAGTGGAAGAGAGAGCACCACTAACTTCTACAATCCGTATGCACTGCATACACACAGAAATTACTGTTACAGTGTACTTATGGAGCCCAATGAGTGAACTGCGTATTTTCCGGTGAGAAAGAGCACTGGCAAACAGTCTTGGTTACATTAGGTTACTTAAACTGGTGTCAGCCGGAACTAGAATTTATGGTCACCGAAGTTCAATGAGTCGGATGCAGGGTTTGCAACTGTGAAATACTTTCCGACACTATAGAAGCGAGTGTTAAGTTTGAACTAATATTGCAAAAAGTTTGAACTTGGATGGCTTAGAATAAAAATCGTTCTGTTTATTGTAATGGAAAACAATTGACTTTCTAAAACATTCCCTGTCATACACTACTTGAAACAGGAGACGTCGACCAAATCATATGGGAGAACTGACAGCGACGTATATCGGAAGGCAGTAAGATCCTTTTGCTTTTGTTTTGGCAGTATTCGACAGCCATTTCTAGGCGCAAGTAAATGAAGAAAGGCAGCGCGTTTTTGTTATCAAGTAACGTCTTCATCAATTACTTTAGTTTTAATGTAATCTACGAGTAATTGCTGATGTTTGATATTAACATGAAAAGGATTCCGTAGACAAGGAAAGAACCTGTTCTTGGGCAACTACTTCTACAACGACCAAAAGGCATTAAATGACCTTCAAGCACATGTTTTCCAGCAGCGGTATGAAAAAAAAAATTATAGTAATAACGACGTTAATAATCGAATTATCCGGTAACTTCACACTTCACAGTGAATTTGCTCGAACTAAGAAATTTGTTGAATTAGTGAAAATTTCAAAATGGCTTCACATTGAGGCTATGACGCCTAGAAAAGTCTTTACATCCTGCTGGCATGAGAATAGCATAAGCTTCACGTCAGAAGCTTGCTTCTACTTAACCATTTAATAGACTCTCATTTTTTCCACCGCGACTAATTTTGTAAGCTGAGCACATCATCCATTACAGCACACTCCTGGGGCTGGGAAATATGGCCACAATGGTATGGTGGAACGAACTATCACAGGTGCAATGCCTGGATTCAGGCATTTACTTTTAATAGGCACAAACAGATTTACTTTACCTCTGGTAACCTCAAGAGAAAGAAGTTATAATCCAGATTCCGCATTGAACATCACTTTCCTTCATTACCAACTGGACAGAGCCGGTTTACGTTGGGAAATGACACAGGTGGGAGTCATGATAAACAGAAATACTGTCGCCAGTAAACTTACTTACATTAGAAAAATTTATTTTATTTGATGAACCGATAGCCATTTAAAGGAAAAGGGGTCTTATTTTACTTGTACTTGATTGAACTAGAGACGTTGAAAAATTTGGTATAGTACAGTTCAATCATTTCGTTCCTTTTCTCAAGACTGCAATCTTCTTTAGGTCTCTTCCAAAGGTAAGTATGTGGGACCGAATCCCGATCCAGTACAAAAATATACATAACTTCATTTGAAGCCCTATCACGTGCACACCGGACCACTGGGGAAAACTAAGGTGCATTTTTAGTGTCGGTTCATGTGTTGCCAACAATCGCAATAGGTATCGTTTTTTCTGGCCAAACACGCACACACATTACTGTAGAGTAAGCAATTGATACTTAAGTTATATTCATGGATGATAATGAAGGACGGTAGGTGTGCGGTTCGATTGTCGCTCAGGCACAAAAATTGGTATCCTTATTTTAGATTCAGTCACGGAACATCTGGTAAGAGAAACTGATACGTAACATTTGATTTTACTTAATTAACAATCCTATTACGTGTTGGGTTCGTATACCTGTCACAGAACTTCATATCATGCGTTTCATCTTTAAATGTATGCACACTTTGTTACTTCTGAATGGAGGTATATCAGATATCTTTCATGGTTAGTTAAAAGGGTGTTTTTAGGAGTCCCGGTTTATTACAAAACTGTCGTGTATTATTTTCAAGATTACATATGGTTAGAGATATTGGCAAAAATTTCGGTAATTCATAAATCTCCATGGCTAGTCAGCAATATGATATGATTAGATTAGATTAATACTTGTTCCATAGATCATGAATACCACATTCCGTAATGATCTGGAACGTGTCATTTTAATGAAAGATTTCTTTACATACCGTGATTCAATTTCTTTATAACAATTTTTCACTCTCTCTCTCATTCTTTATTATTTTTATCTCTCTCTCTCTCTCTCTCTCTCACACACACACACACACACACACACACACACACACACACACACACACATACACAAACATTTTTATTTCATTTTTATTTGTTTGTTGTGCTCGACTATCGGCGAGGCACGAAAACGTCCAAGAATGAGATTCTTAGCTTTAAGTACACTTACGAAAGAAATATAAAAACAACTGTGAGAGTTACTGATTTATGATGCTTAGTTTGCAGTCAGTTCTGAGTATTATTAGTAACTACGCTCCAGTCCCTAAACCTAGTTACAGAAATGCGAATCATACGCATTACGTATTCCAGGACGTAATAGCTGCGTATTTGAGCCGCCAGCTATGGTCACTTCACAACCCGCTGCAGGATCACATCGGTTCGTCTTCTTCCTATTGGTACTGAAACTGAGATTTGGCAACAAGGCAAAGTATGTTTGGCAACTCTGTGATCGAAGAGCTACTTCCTGGTGTGCACGGATTAAGTCTCAAAGTTGACTTGATTTTTCCTGTCATTTCCGTTGAATAATGTGAGTTATTATCGAGTGAGATGTAACAAATGATTGTAAATTTAAGGTTTTCAGCCCAGGAAAGTCGTTGCACGTGGACATCGCAACTAATCTTATCCTTCAAATAGCCGTTTTCGAGTTGTAGTCACTATTGGCCTCGCAAGAGAAAACCAAGCCACAAACCTCTTCAGTAGCTCTGTGGTAATGTGCTGACATATAAAAGGCGTATGTTGTGGTTCGCGCTTCCACTGTTGCTGACTGTAACGTTTTTATCTTTTCTGTGGAAGAGCTACAATCAGTCAGATCAAACATCGATAAGGAAATCGCAAGAAAATACTTTCGGCTCATAGTGCAATGGTGAAAAACTTATAATGCTGCACAACAGGTAACGCCTCTTTCCGCTGCTGACAAGCAAATTTTTGGTTTCTAGGAATACTTAACTTATTTATGAAATGCCACATTTGCATACCTCTCGAGTACGACGCAGCATACCAATTAAGCACAGGCCCAATCGAAACCTAAGTGAATAGTATTTCACTAATTCGTGCCGATAGAGGCGCGCTTGTGTACAGATACTCGGTTTTGTTAAAACACACTTTCGTAGTAAGATTATCGTATGTAGTTTTATTTCAGTTCTGATAATACAGTGCACAATTTTCGTAAGGTTCCTTTTAGTGTTTTTAAAACAATAGTAAACATGAGAGAGAAATTAATCATCAATGATATATGCGAATTCGCTGATGTTATCTATAAGAGTCTGACAATTCACATGCAGTTTATTGACTACATACATGTAAAAAAACTTGTTCTGGGTTAAAGCTGTCAAACAAGTTTGAAGAAAAATAAAATGCCACTACCACATGACAACTAATGTAGAGTCCAACGCATGCACTTCCTCATTCGACAATGCTGTGAGATAACGCATATGGCCGGTTCTAGACTTCTGAGAGACAGACAGTTACAGCTTTTCTTTTGCACTGCACGACGTTTTCAACAAACAGATAGCGCAATAAAGTAGCTCAAGTTGAAACGAACACTTTCTACTGAAACATCTGCATCATACATTGTTGGTAGTTCTCTGTAGGTGGCAATTACGTGATTTTATTTCGGTGATTGCAAAATATATTCGAATGTATGCACTGGGTAGCAGAGGTAGCTAGTTCATGGCGATTCGGTCAAACAAGTAAATGAATGTACTGAACATGCTGCAAACCACTACGGGAAGCCTGTTGGTCAGAATTCTCATCCAGTGTGGCGCAACGGCGCTACGATAAAAAAAAATGAGTGCCAGAGAAGAGGCTATGGTGGTCTGTTTTATTGCTGATAGGTTCATATGCTTATGGTGTGGGTTCGATTCCAACTTTTGCCGATGATTTTTGATATGGAGAGACAGATTCTAACCTCTTCTGGCTACACCAAGTGATGAAGGTATAATGGCATTGTGGTCTGAAATTCACATTAAACATTATATTCCTTTCCTACCAATTACATGTTAGGCTGAACCATAATAAAGTCAGGAGTGGCGACATGTAGGACCTTTATCACCCGTAATCTTCCTTATACTAGTTATTTATTTCTTTTGCGTAAAGAAATGCTATGTAGGGTCACAGGACACTTATTCCATCTTTTATTTGGGCTTCTACATGTCGATAATATTGGTTCTGAACTGGGAATGCAACTCAGCTAGCCCTTAACGCGGAATTTGATCTCTTCGTGGCAATACAGCTCGACTACAATTTGTTGTTCGTTCAAAACTGCAGATTCCTCAACATCTCCACATATTGTGCGTGAATGGGTTCGAATCCTAGCCCGGAACTTAAGTTTTCATTATGTATTATCAAGCTCTAGCATGAGAACACCTATCTGCTGGTGGACAACAATTTTGATTTTTAATGTATTTTCATTTGTTGTCAATACTAACGATATCTGAGTTTTTGACTAACAGGGAGACACAGAACCATTTTCGAGATCACTGTAAGTTCAAGGATGTTATTCCGAGCTGCTGGTGGAGAAAAATTCGGTAGCTGACATCTCTTTGTGTGTAGTCAATAACAGTATGTGTGGGGTTTGATTCCCAGTCAGCACTGAGCTATTTGCCATATTATTTCTAGTTCAAACATGCTCACATGCCACTGCTGGTGTAACAAACCCATATTTAACGTTCGTGTTCTCTAGAATATAACAGCTGTAGGTTCCGTGTTGGAGTCCTGGGAAGGAAAAAATTAATGTTTCGTCTCGTCATTTCACTTAAAACATCAACCTACTGCCGAGAAAATCCGATATGTCACAGTTGATTGTGCTTCGATAACAATCTGATTAGGTTCTGCATTCGAAACCCTTCCCAACACAAAGCTTTACCTCACTGCATATCCAGTAAGTTACTTGTGAAGAAGCAATATTTAACATCTATCGTAGTTCGTTGACAGGGACAATAGATGCTGGTCAGGAATTCGCGTCCGTTAAAAATGTTTACGTTATGTAATTTAGATTGATTATTTGCTAACTGATACTGTCTAAAATCGAGGTATATCACTCTCTGCATGCCTAGTCAGGAATGACTGTTAGTTGCCGTCAGTCACAAAATCTTTGCTTAGTTTGCATGTCATGGTTGTGAATCCATATGCAGAACGAGACGGTGCGTCGTGTCATTTGAATATCATACATATTCTCAACTAGCTGCTCGTGAATAACTTAAAATTTTAATGTCATTTTGTCTTAAATAATAAGTACGGTATGTTACTTTGAAGAGGAAATCATGAATATGACGAGCTTACTACGTGCATTACCTGTCTGACGTAATAATGAGAGTGGTAACATTCCAGGTATGTCATTTATTGTAATAAATGTGAGGTTATAAGCCATAAGGACAGTCTTATCTGTGATAATGTGTTCCGTGATATTTGCAGTATCGTGGTAGTACTTTACATCTTGAGTTATTGTGATACAGGACAGTGTATTCTAGTGGTAACTTGTTGGAACCATTTTCAATCGTCAAACGACTGTACCAAGGAGCGATTAGCGGACCTACTAGACAGCTGTGTTATGCGGGTTGTATGCGAATCAGGCGAAATGCAATTCATTTCGTTCGGATACTTTTGAGCACGACTGTACATGGAGGTCCAGACTTTTACGACATAAACGATATTCAAGCCAATGTGACACACGAGTTGATCTACATCCCAAAGAATGGAATTCCTGACTATTTCACATGGATGTGTGAACGTTCTGTGTGTTGTGCTGAAGTGAGGGGAGACTGTGTATAAGAAACCTGACGAATTAAAACCATCATTTTAATTTCTCTCCTGCTGATGTTCTCCCAGTATTCCAAATAGTCAGTTTCAGGATCGTCAGATTTCATGTATAACTTAGAACTAATGAAGTATACATACGTGGCATCATTTCCCTCTTATATTTAGTACATATACTAATGCTCCTTAGCTCCGGTTGAAAAATCCGACTACTTCATACATTGCGTTTTCTTTATCTCTAAATAATTTTGACATTATTAAAGTAAAATAATGTATTGGTGTCGCCAACAAATTATATTTGCTATGTGGTAGCGGAATCAATTATTTTTTGATTTAATACACTCTGATGCTGCGCTAAATCATTACTAACCTAGACTGCAAGTGGCCTCTGGTGTAATATTTCAACATTACAAAACACATGTTAACGGATGGTACAAAACTATGTAATATAGGTCAGTTGTTTTTGAAGCAATTTTAATATCATCATATAACCATAGCTATCAAATTAAGAATTGAGCTCTGTAGGTATTACATGTCTCAGTATAGAATGTTGATGTGTGATATCTCTCATCAGCATAAATCTATTGCATCTTCTTTCGGCACATGTGATTCTACAGCATTTTTTATTAACTCTATCGTAGAATTTGCGGCTGTAAATTTGTAACACAATGTAAAATACGTTAAGTACCCTAAACATCTACTTATATTCTGTTTCTTTAATGTCCAATGTATCATGTAAACTAAATATATTTCTATATGCCACAGCAGTAACACGTTTCATTACTGGTAAGCATAGAAGATGCAAAAAATCTACTAAAGATAAACTGGTTAAACTACGTATGAATTTGCAATCATACTGTCACTCGCCATTGGGTCTGAGGCTCCTCTGCGACAGACCAACATGTACACAAAATAGTGTAATAGAGCGAGATATTTACAATTGGAGAAAGTCTGTCAATGAACATTATTTCTATCTGTTACATTCATCCTAGATCTTTAGAGTCTATACAAAGCGCTGATAACTGCACTTGATAGATATGCTGTGTTATGAACAAATGCCTTTGTTAATTGGTCATGGAGCAAGATTTTTTTAAGAATCAATAAGCGTAATGCTGTATTTAAATAAATAATGGTGTGGCATGCTGGAGTGATGCTTGTTTCCATAAGAAGGCAAGGATAAGTGACCGGTTTGTTCAGACTTTTTCTTTGCGTCATCAGTCCTCTGACTGGTTCGAAGTGGGCGCCAAGAATTGCTCTCTTGTGCCAACCTCTTCATCTCTGAGTAGTACTTGCAACCTACATCCTCAGTTACTTGCTGGATGTTCTCCAATCTCTGTTTTCATCTTCTGTTTTTACCCTCCACAGTTCCCCCTAGTTTCATGGAAGTCATTCCCTGATGTCGTAACAGAGGTCCAATCATACTCTTATTTCATCTTGTCAGTATTTCCCATTTATTCCTTTCCTCGCTAATTCTTCAGAGAGCCTCCTCATTCCGTAACTCATCTGTCCCCCCTAGTTTTCAGCTTTCTTCTGTAGCGCCACATTTCAAATGCCTCTCTTCTGTTCAGGTAGTACTAGTCTATGTCTCACTGTTATGCAATGCTGTGTCCCAAATCTACATTCTCTGAAATTTCTTCCTCAGATTAAGACTGATCTTCCATACTAATAGACTGCTCTTGGCCAGGGTGTCCCTATTCTGTATCGTTCATACCGATCGGTGTAGTAGGTTAGTCTCGGCAGTGACTTCATTTTCGGTTCTTTATCGAAATATCCTTTTCAGTAAGCCAGAGACTTGTTACCGAACGGTCCTCCCACGGATTTTATGACAATTGTACCGAGAGGTTTTGGATTTCAGTCTGGCCCTGTCGATCGGTGGCCTGTGGTTTATGTGCACCTACTGTTATTTTAAACATATTTAGCGGTTTTAGCTTTGGATTTAGTGATTAAATATCAAGACATCGGCTGTGCTTACGTATATTACGTGAGTGTGAACTGACATTACCAGTGCCTTTGTGTACTTTTTCCCACGCTTGGGTTAATTAGTAAATATCGAAACGTGTTTACAGCTTTCGAGTAACAATGGAAAGCAATTATGTGAAGCCTGACGTTGGAAACCTTCCAAACTATCACGCATTTATGACTTACGCAGCACCGTTTGGCAACGAAGTCAGCCTACGTTTAATACTACAAGAATTGAGCACCAGCAGTATGCCGTATGGCGTGGCCAAGTGGTTAGTGGGCTGGTATGCGGTAACGTAGGTTACGGGTTCGCGCATGAATGAATGGAAAGATTTTTTTTTTCCTCTTCATATATGTGCAACACGTTCTGAGATATTGTTATTCGTGTAAGTTAAGATTTTTCTGCATTATTCTTTATTACTTACATGTAAGACCGCACTTCCTCAGTAATGATTTCGTGATTTCTGTGTGTTTAAAATACGAAATACAAAATTGCTGTGAGTGAAACAACCGACAGTGACCTACATTTTATTTTCTTGTCAGAAATAATTCACCATTTTTTCCGAATATGTAGCGATTTCCAAGTATGCGGTTAGACAGGAATCTAAGAGCACAATTCAAATTACGGAGAATGTAAATAGCAGCAGTTATCTTCATAATATTGCTTGTCACAAGTATTTATCTGCGATCGAATCCTCAATCACAGTATCGAATCCTCAATCACGGTACACAGAGATGAAAGATCTCGGCCATAATATTTTTAGACTGTAGCCTCATATACGAAACATTTTCATTCATGAGATGCATGTTATAAACTTGACGTACTGCAGGAGCTCTCGAAAATGAGTTTTTTTTTTCAATTTTGTTTTTAACACCCAAATCGTTGACGCATCATATAGGGAAGTTGGCTACTTAATCATTTGGATCTCTAGGAGCGTGTTATAACCACATTCTGTTTAGCTTCTTATTCTTTGAAACTCTCAGAATCAATTTTAGGGTGTTTTTATAGATCTATTAGTACAATGTGGTACTACACACTACTCCTAACTCATTTTCCGAAACGTAAAATCCAAAACACGATGTCAGTGTGAATGAGAATAATATGACATAATGCAGTATTTACGACAATCTGCAAAATACATTCAAATACGCTATCGTTATTATGCATGTGTGGAAACATGCTGTCAGAGAAACTAAAAATTTTTATCCATTTCAGCTGAGAATCATGGAAACGGATATACTGCGCCTGATACTGTTAAGGAGGAGTCAAGGGCGATGAAGGCGGGCACGTCAGCTCGATGGAATGCAGCGTCATGCGTTATGACAAAGTAAAGTCAATTTTCGGTACTTCCAAGAATAGCGCCCCTGTGTCGTCTGCTAACCGCTTTGTGCTCGTGGCTCTGAGCGCGCTGTAGTGCGCAATCGCGATCTGCGGCCGCTTGCTTTTGATTGCCTTGCGCGACACGAACCGACAACAGCGCTTCAGTTCTCTGGACCCGAACGGTATCGCTACCGAAATGCATAGTGAATAATGCAGGGACTCTAATTCGAGTACTAGACCGTCCCGTGTTATTGGGTACCGAACCGATCGGCACAATGGCGGAAAGAAACAGAATATTCACCCAGAACTGTTCTTTTTGTCATTGCTAGCAGCTTTTCATTCCTGTCTCGTAAACTGACATACGGCCAGGTGAGCGGTGTACTGACCTCATGCCCCTACATATCCACATCCAGTGACGCCTGTGGGCTGAGGATGACACGGTGGGCGGTCGGTACCGTTGGGCCTTCCAAGGCCTGTTCGGACGGAGTTCAGTAGAGCAGCTTTTTACGTCCTTGCTCCGCCTGTCATTGGTTATTTTGCTGCTTAGGTCGCAGAATTCGTTAACTTTATCTACTTTGTGAAAACCAATTATGACTTAAGTTTATCGCTGGACTCGTTTCTGATACTTTTACTTTTTCTTTGGTTTACTCTCAATCCACATTTTGTATTCATTAGACTCTTTATTCCATATTCATATGCTGTGATTCGTCTTCACTTTAACGCAGGATACCAGTGACATGAGCGAACCTATACATTGATATCCTTTCACCTCGAAGTTTAGTTCCACTCGTGAATCTTTCTTTTATTCCCGTCATTGCTTCTTTGACTTATAGTCTGAACAGCAGTGACAAAACACTACATTCCTCTCTTACACATTTTTTATACGTGGAGTTCGTTTTTGGACTTCGATTCTCAAAAAAAATGGCTCTGAGCACTATGGGACTCAACATCTGTGGTCATCAGTCCCCTAGAACTTAGAACTAATTAAACCCAACTAACCTAAGGACATCACACACATCCATGCCCGAGGCAGGATTCGAACCTGCGTCCGTAGCGGTCACGCGGTTCTAGACTGACGCGCTTAGAGCCGCATGGCCACACCGGCCGGCTTCGATTCTCACTGTTCTCTCATGTTACTAGTCATCCCTATAGCTTACCTCTAGTTTTCTCAGAATTTCGAAAAACATGCGCCATTTTACATTGCCGAACGCGTTTTCCAAGTGGACAAATCCTATGTAACTGGCTTGACTTTCCTTCCGTCTTGCTTCCATTATCAAGCGCAAAGTCACAACTGCCTCCTTGATGCATTTACCTTTCCTAAAGCTAAACTGAGCTTCTAACATATCCTCAGTTTTTTTCTCGTTCTTTTCTATATTATTCTTGTCAGCAACTTGGATTCATGAAGTTTTAAGATGATTGTGAGACAATCCTCGCAGTTGTCGCCTCTTTCGATCTTCGGAATTGTTTGGATGATGTTTTCCCGAAAGTCTAACGACATACCATTTACACACCTACGTGAATAGTCGTTTTGTTCCCACTTCCACCAATAATTTTAGGAATTCCAATTTAATGTTATGTATCCCTTCTGCCTTATTTAAGTCCTCCAAAGCTACTCTAAATCCTGATTCTCATACTCGATCCCCTATCTCTTCCCTATCGACTACTGTTTCTTCTACTGTCACGTAAACATGTAGGTCTTCCCCCTCAAAGAGGCCTTCATCATCAAGTACTCTTCCACCTACTCACTCTCTCCTCCGCAGCTTACAGTGGAACTGCCATTACACTTTTCATGTTACCGCCTTTGCTCTTACATCTACATCTACATCTACGTGATTACTTTGCCATTTACAATAAAGTGCCTAGCAAAGGGTTCAATGAATCACCTTCAAGCTGTATCTCTACCATTCCACTCTCGAACGGCGAGCGGGAAAAACGAGCACCTAAATTTTTTTGTGCGAGCCCTGATTTCTCTTATTTTATCGTGATGATCATTTCGCCCTATGTAGGTGGGCGCCAACAAAATGTTTTTGCAATCGGAGGAAAAAATTGGTGATTGAAATTTCATGAAAAGATCCCGTCGCAACGAAATACGCCTTTGTTTTAATGACTGCGACTCCAATTCACCTATCATTCTGTGGCACTATCTCCCCTATTTCGCGACGATACAAAACAAGCCGCCCTTCTTTGTACTTTTTCGATGTCATCCGTCAGTCCCACCCAATGCGGATGCTACACCGCACGGCAATTCCCAGAATAGGGCGGGCAAGCGTGGTGTAAGCAGTCTCTTTAGTAGACCTGTTGCACCTTCTAAGTGTTCTGCCAGTGAATCGCAATCTTTGGTCGGCTCTAACCACAACATTATCTATTTGATCGTTCCAATTTAGGGTATTTGTCATTTTAATCCCTAAGTATTTATTTGAATTTACAGCCTTCAGATTTTTGTGACTTATGGCGTAATCGAAATTTAGTGGATATCTTTTAGTATTCGTGTGAATTACTTCACACTTTTCTTTATTCAGGGTCAATTGCCACTTTTCACAGCATACAGATACCTTATGTAAATCATTTTGCAATTCGTTTTGGTCATCTGATGACTTTACAAGACGGTAAATGATAGCATCATCTGCCAACTATCTAAGACGGCTACTCGGATTGTCTCCTATGTGGTTAATATAGATCAGGAACAACAGACGGCCTATAACACTTCCTTGGGGAAAGCCGGATATTATTTCTGTTTTGTTCGATGACTTTCCGTCTATTACTACGAACTGTGACCGTTCTCACAGGAAATCACGTATCCAGTCCCACAACTGAGGCGAAATTCCATAGGCACGCAGTTTGGTTAGAAGACGCTTGTGAGGAACGGTGTCGAAAGCCTTCTGGAAATCTAAAAATATGGAGCCCGACTGGTATACAATCTGGACCGGAAGCCTTGCTTTTATTTAAGCTGCTTTGAGACACTGAGGATAGCTATTTCTATTTTTTATCTTGGCAGTTGTCCTTGATTGGAATTCAGGAATATTTACTTCGTCTTCTTTCGTGAAGGAGTTTCGGAAAATCATGTTTAACAACTCTGCTTTAGTGGCATTTAATTTCACCGAAGGTTTTTCTGACTTTTCTATATGCTGAGTCAGACCTTCTGACAATTATTTCTTTATCGATTTCTTCACATTTTTCCTGCAGCCATTTCGAATTAGTTTCCCTGAATATCCTATTTGTTTCACTCATGAGGTACGTCTATTTCTGTATTCCTTAATTTCCCTGAATATTCTTGTACTTCCTTCTTTCATCGATCAATGGAAGTATTTCTTCTGTTATTCATGCTTTCTTTGCAGTTACCTTCCTTGTACCTACCCTTTTTTCTCCGGCATTTGCATTCCCTTTGTCGAGATATCTGTTCCTTTTTGGCTGAAATACCTACTGAGCTATTCATTATTGCTGTATCTGACAATGATTTATTTTTCGATTTCTTCACATTTTTCATTTAGGCACTTCATCTTAGCTTCCCTGCTCTTCTTATTGACGCCATTCCTAAGTGACTTGTATTTCTGCATTCCTTAATTTCACTGAATGTCATTGTAATCCTGTTTTCTTAAATCAAGTGAAGTATATCTGCTAGCCACGCTTTCTTGGCAGTTACCTTCCTTACACCAACGCTTTTCTCTGCGACTGCCATTTTTAGAGATGTCCATTTCTCTTCAACTCAACTGCCTCCTGACCTATTCATTATCGCAAGATCTACAGCCTCAGAAAACTTCAAGCGTAGGTTTTCATTCCTTAGTACCTCCGTATCCCACTTCTTTGTGCATTGATTCTTCCTGACTGGTCTCTTACACTTCAGCCTACTCCTCATCATTAAAAAACTGTAATCTGCGTTTATATTTGCTCTTCGGTACGCCTTGCAATCAAAGTATCCGATTTCGGGATCTCTGCCTGACAATGATGTAATCTCACTGAAATCTTCCTGTATCTCATAGCTTTTCCCAAGTATACCTTCTCCTCTACTGATTCTTGGATAGATTATTCGCTATTACCATCAGAAATTTATTTCAGTTAGTCTTTTCCTCTCTTATTCCAGCTTTCTAGCTCATATTCTCCTGAACCTTTTCTTCTACTCCTTCCCCTACAACTGTATTCGAATCCCCCTTGACTATTAGATTTACATCTCCCTTTATGCACTGAATTACCTGTACAAGATCCTCATATACATCACTATCTCTTCGTCTTCTGCGTACGACGTTGTTTACCAGAGGTGAACAATGAACCCAATCTGCCAGAACTCTTACAGCACCAGAACTCCCGCTAACTAGTCGTGTGCTTTTATATAGTTTGTCATGATTTTGTATTGATGAACTCCATTATCATCTTGTAGTATAATTTCCTGTCATTTAGTAGTTTCTGTAACTCTTCATGAGTCCTATATCATGTGTGAGCACATTTGTACCTAGATTTGAATGGTTTCCATCGTGATCTCTTTTTTATTTTTCAAACAAAGTTCCAATTCCGTCTGAGAGTCCTTCTATACCTGCAGTATCGTTTTTTGTTTTCTGAGTTCAAAGAGCGAGCTGGTGAAGAATCTTGAAGCTTTCTTTTGATCTTCTCCATCTGTTATACGTATCTAATTTTGTAAGGGTGCTAGATAAATAAAAAATACTCAAGAAGTGAACATGCGAAGATTTTCTTAGCGACGAAATTATGGGACGTATTATTTGCTTCATATTCTGCCAATAAAGTAGACCTAACATCCACCTTTCTCATGGTTATTTGCTTGTAGTTGTTACACTAGATAAAGCCCCGTACAAATACTTGTAACTGCTAACTAAATAGGACTGATGTTAGTGATGCCCATCTCACGTAGATAAAATAACGAACTATAACCAGTGTCTGTATCAAACGAAATTGCAACTAAAAGTTTCCCTACGTTTAGTAACAATTTTGAAAGGACAAGACGTATGATATCCCTGCATCAAACTTTATCATTTGCGAATAGCCTTAGCTAAGCACACTAAACAAACAATTACTTCCCTCAGGAGTCGTTACACTAACGCCGTCTCGGCCTTAGTAAGGGGCTTAATACATAGAGGAAAAGAGTCCACAAGATTAGTCAGACGTGGTGTATACAATTGTAGCCAAACACTGATGGCACTGCAGCATTTCACGCGCTGTTCCAGACAGACACAAACATTTGGTATTGGATTAAAAGCTGTTGATAGACAGGACAAGTATACGTGCTATTGGATGCCTGACTGTGGTTTCAAGCCAAGGTCGACCTCATTCAGTCCTGTGAACAGCTGTTGTCGTAATGGAAACTGCTATTGTTCACAACATGCCCATCATTTCTTGGTGGATTGTCTTAACAGGCAGGACCGGTTTTGAAGGATTGTTGTTGTTCTTGTTGTTGTTGCGGTCTTCAGTCCAGAGACTGGTTTGATGCAGCTCTCCATGCTACTCTATCCTGTGCAAACTTCTCCATCTCCCAGTACCTACTGCTATCTACATCCTTCTGAATCTGCTTAGTGTATTCATCTCGCGGTCACCCTCTACGATTTTTACCCTCCACGCTGCCTTCCAATACTAAATTCGTGATCCCTTGATGCCCTAGAACATGTCCTACTAACCGATCCCTTCATCTAGTCAAGTTGTGCCACAAATTTCTCTTCTCCCCAATTCTATTCAATACCTCCTCATTAGTCATGTGGTCTACCCATCTAATCTTCAGCATTCTTCTGTAGCACCACATTTAGAAAGCGTCTATTCTCTTCTTGTCCAAACTATTTATCGTCCGTGTTTCACTTCCACACATGGCTACACTCCACACAAATACTTTCAGAAACGGCTTCCTGACATTTAAATCTATACTCGATGTTAACAAATTTCTCTTCTTCAGAAACGATTTTCTTGCCGTTGATAGTCTACATTTTATATCCTCTCTACTTCGACCATCATCACTTATTTTGGTCCCCAAATAGTAAAATTCATTTACTACTTTAAGCATCTCATTTCCTAATCAAATTCTCTCACCATCACCTGATTTAATTCGACTGCATTCCTTTATTCTCGCTTTGATTTTGTTGATGTTCATCTTATATTCTCCTTTCAAGACACTGTCCATTCCGTTCAACTGCTCTTCTAGTTCCTTTGCTGTCTCTGACAGAATTACATTGTCATCGGCGAACCTCAAAGTTTTCATTTCTTCTCCATGGATTTTAATTCCTACTCCGAATATTTCTTTCGTTTCCTTTACTGCTTGCTCAATATGAAGATTGAATAACATCCGGGATAGGCTAAAACCCTGTCTCACTCCCTTCCCAACCACTGCTTCCCTTTCATGCCCCTTGACTCTTATAACTGCCATCTGTTTTCTGTAGAAATTGTAAATAGCCTTTCGCTACCTGTATTTTACCCCGCCGCCTTCAGAATTTGAAAGAGAGTATTCCAGTCAATATTGTCAAAAGCTTTCGCTAAGTCTACAAATGCCATGAACGTAGGTTTGCCTTTCCTCAAACTGTCTCCTAAGGTACGTCGTAGGGACCGTACTGCCTCACGTGTTCCAACATTTCTACGGTATCCAAAGTGATCTTCCCCGAAGTCGGCTTCTACCAGTTTTCCATTCGTCTGTACAGAATTCGTGTTAGTATTTTGCAGCTGTGACTTATTAAACTGATAGTTCAGTAATTTTCACATCTGTCAACACCTGCTTTCTCTGGGATTGGAATTATTATATTGTTCTTCAAATCTGAGGGTATTTCGCCCGTCTTATATATCATTCTCACCAGATGGTAGAGTTTTGTCAGGGCTGCCTCTCCTATTTCACCTTCATCTACATGCTCTTCCATTTCCATTATATTGTCCTCAAGCACATCGCCCTTGTATAGACCCTCTATTTACTCCTTCCATCTTTCTGCTTTCCCTTCTTTGCTTAGAACTGGGTTTCCATCTGAGCTCTAGATATTCATACAAGTAGTTCTCTTTTCTCCAAATGTGTCTTTAATTTTTCTGTAGGCGGTATCTATCTTACCCCAAGTGATATATGCATCTACATCCTTACATTTGTCCTCTAGCCATCCCTGCTTAGCCATTTTGCACTTCTCGTCGATGTCATTTTTGAGACGTTTGTATTACTTTTAGCCTGCTTCTTTTACTGCATTTTTATATTTTCTCCTTTCATCAATAAAATTCAATATTTCTTCAGTTACCCAAAGATTTCTACTAGCCCTCGTCTTTTTACCTACTTGATCCTCTGCTGCCTTCACTATTTCATTTCTCATTTGAAGGATAGACATAGGCAAAAACCAAAAATCTGAGTAGCTTAATTATGAAAATGGCAGCGTCTTTCCCTATCTCAGTTATAAGATTTTTTACTGTAGTATAAGGAGCGTCAGTATCATTGAACTGGTATTTCAGGTAGATGGTGTTCCGGCGTAACGTCAAGCGCCGGCACGACGGCCAGGTACGTTACAGCACAGAGGAGTGTGAGACGACGTCTGCTAATAGTACGCTGTCGGACCAATCTCTATGACGACACCGAGACAGGAGTGACCTCTGCACAAAGATAATATAAGCACCGCGCTGCCTGGCAGCGGACCGAGATGAAGGCGAGCTGCCCTACGAACGCTACAGCAGTTGCTTATGAACTGTATTGGTTTGCTTGTATTGGAATTATATATACTAAAGGACATTGATTATTTGTATGTCCTCATTTTCTTCCGACTCACCTTCGTGAATACTCAAAGTTAAGTATTTTTATTTATCTTACTGTAATAAACTTTATTAATACGATTTGCTTGAATTGTCCGATCCGAGAAAGCAGGTTCCCTAGGCACCTAATATTGGACGTTTGGATCTAACATGTACTGAGGTCTAGTCCCTCTTCATGTGTTCTAAATTCTCTCCTATTATACAAAGATGGACGAAAGCAATTGTTGGTGAGGATACAAACTCCCCCACCCTTCCTCTCCAATGTTCTCTCAGACTCAAAAATGTGTTCCAGCTGTTAGGGAAATGATAGCTGGTATTTTATTTCGCCCATGCAAACGCCAACATCAACTGGTCAGTTTTCACTCTCCAAGAACGAGGGCATTTTGTAATCTCATGAGTTTACCGAAGCTGCCTTTCCTTTACCCTTGATCCTTACGTCGAGGTTTTCTCTACATTAATTAAATGGTGCCAGTGTACAGGGGAGTTATTTTACGCTCTGCTCCGTCAGTGCTATAGCAATATTTCTTTGATCACCATACTAACTGTTGATGTGGGAGTATTTTTGGGCAATAAGTCACAAATAATTTTCGCACCTAATTTGCAGGTACGTGTTTTTGCGGCATTCTCCGTCTGACTTACCCTGAGTTCGGGTTTCTTCAAACCAAGTCGCGCGGTTTAGAGATTTCATTGACGAGAACGATTGTTTTGCTTCGCCAAAAAATATGGTTCAACTGGCTCTGACCACTACGGGACTCAACTGCTGAGGTCATTAGCCCCCTAGAACTTAGAACTAGTTAAACCTAACTAACCTAAGGACGTCACAAACATCCATGCCCGAGGCAGGATTCGAACCTGCGACCGGAGCGGTCTTGCGGTTCCAGACTGCAGCGCCTTTAACCGCACGGCCACTTCGGCCGGCTTGCTTCGCCATGAGGGATTTATTTCGTAGTTTAAAATCTTGAATTTTCCACTCTGTAAGGAATGTATTGTATTTACAGCTACACACAGTTCAGACTGTTTGTTAAGGATGTAATCTGACATACTGTCTCACGCGGAACCATCCCAGATAAGAAAGTTTCTGGCGGATTAAAACTGTGTGCCCGACCGAGACTCGAACTCGGGACCTTTGCCTTTCGCGGGCAAGTGCTCTACCAACTGAGCTACCGAAGCACGACTCACGCCCGGTACTCACAGCTTTACTTCTGCCAGTACCTCGTCTCCTACCTTCCAAACTTTACAGGGTAGAGCACTTGCCCGCGAAAGGCAAAGGTCCCGAGTTCGAGTCTCGGTCGGACACACAGTTTTAATCTGCCAGGAAGTTTCATATCAGCGCACACTCCGCTGCAGAGTGAAAATCTCATTCTGGAAACATCCCAGATAAGTTTACCATTTCCTTGAACTGTGATGTACCCAAAAGACTGGCATTTCAAAGGCAGACGTAGATTCATTTTAAACTATCGTACCTTTATAACGGTATGTTCCGATATGCATCTGAGCTGCAAGTTAAAATAAACTCTGTCGTTCTCTTCGACACATTTCTCGGTTTCTTCAGTTTTTCTTTTCACTTCATTTACTGTTATTTGTCACCCTTATTCCTGTAGCTCCTCCAGACACATCGTTTATGCTTGGAAGAAAAGATTGTTAGAAACTATTAAAAGATTTATTACTAAGAAGATAGCACAAGCACAACAACCAGTTCAAACAATATCGACTTCCTAAGTCATCATAGGAAACAAGTTATTATAACGATTTGATGGCGAGGTCCATCCTCATAGCAACAGTGTTAGTCCAAGATCATTGGATTGTAATGGGACATCTTGTCCGATAAGAAGAACGATATTGGATTTCACTCCTACGACTTTTGTCTATCGAGTTACATGAAATAGTTGATGTATAAAACTGCAGAAAGAGCTAGCTTGTAAGAGAAATGAGTTGGCGGTGCCATAGTTGTCTGTTCCTTATACAGTGGAGGACAAGGACGTTGGAAATGATACGAAATTTTTTGCTGCATTTGAAATGAGTCTGGCCTATATAACCTTCAGCAGCTATTATGAAGTTAAATTATTGATATAACATGTAAGTCATTTATGTTAATAAAAAAATCTTTGTACTTTTTCCGACCGTTAGTTCCGGAGCTAAAAGGACTCACATTACGATCCTTTGCCTTCTGTCTAATTATAACCCTGAAGGATTCTTAAATCTTTTAGAAAGATTAATTACAACTAATTGTACAATAGAACTGAATACAAACATTTCATGTAAAATGTCAGCATGCAGCCATATATTCACTATGCCTACGTCTACATCCACGTGACTATCGTGCAGTGCACACTCATGTGCCTTGTAGAGGGCTCATCGACCCAATTTAACTCAATTTATTCCCTACCACTCCACGCGTGAATAACGCGCGAGAAAAACGAACGGTTAAATCTTCCCGTGAGAGTTCTAATTTCTCTTATTTTATTATTATGATCATTTCTTCCTAGGTAGGTGGGCGCCAACAGAACATTTTTGCAGCTGGAGGAGAAATATGGTGATTGAAGGTTCGTGGAAATGTCTCGCCGCAACGGAAAACGCTTTTGTTTTAACGATTGCCGCTCCAAAACACGTAACATATCCGTGACAATGTGTCCTCTATTTCTCGAGAATACAAAACGATCTAACCTTCTTTGATCCTTTTCGATGTCTTCAGTCAATGATATCTGGTAAGGATCCAATTCCGCACAGCAATACTTTAAAGAGGATTGGCAAGCGTGGAGCAGGCACTCTCTTTAATAGACCTGATTCATCTTCTGAATGTTCTGGCAATAAAATGCATTCTTTGGTTTGCTTTCCCCAAGGTGCTAGAATGATAATACCTACGCTTTTAGTTGAATTGACAGCCTTTAGATTTGTACAATTTATTGTGTAACCGAAATTTAACTGATTCCTTTTAGTACTCATGTGGATATCCTCTCACACTTTATTTTATTTGGGGCCAAATGCCACAGTTCGAACCACATAGGTAGCATGAGCAAATCGTTTTTCCATTAGCTTTGATCTCAGATGAATTAACTAGACGGTAGATGACACCATCATCTGCAAACAACCTAAGAGGGTTCGTCAGATTGTCTCCTAAATCGTTTATGCATTTTAAGAACATCGGAAGACCTACAAAAATGCCTGGAAGAACGCCAGGTATCACTCCTGTTTTACTCCATGACTTTGCGTCAAGTACTACGGAATGTTACCTTTCTGACAGGAAACGACGACTCCAGTCCTACAACTGAGACGATACTCCGGAGACACGCAGTTCGACTACAAAACGCTTGTGAGTAACGGTCTCAAAAGCAGTCTGGAAATCTATAAATATGACATTAATTTGACATCACCTGTCGATAGGACCCATTACTTCGTGTTTCACAAGAACGATATTCTCTGATTCCGTGTTCACTATTTGTCGATAAACCGTTTTCTTCGAGGTAATCGAGGCAATTCATAATGTTCGAATACAGTATATGTTTCAAAATCCTGTAGCAAATCGATGTTACTGAAATGAATCTGTCATTCAACTCCTATTTCCTTTCTTCAGTGTCGGTGTGACCCGACCAACTATCCAGTTTTTAGGTACGGATCTTCTACGAGCGAGCGGTTGTATGTGACTGCTATGGAGCTATTGTATCAGCACACTCTGAAAGGAACCTTACTGGCATACAGTGTGGACGAGAGGCCCTGCCTTTATTAAGTGATTTAAGCTGCTTCGATACACGAGGATATCTACGTCTTAGTCTGGTTGGCATTTGTTTTTCATTTGATTTCAAGAATATTTACTTTGCATGTTTTGATGAAGGAATATCGGAAAATAGTGTTTAGTAACTGTGCCGTAGTGGCACTGTGATTACTAACATCATTGTTATCGTAGAGTGAAGGTATTGATTACATCTTGCGCCTGGTGCTTTATAGACGACAAGATTCTCTACATGTTTCCTGCCAGGTTACGAGACTGAGTTTCGTTGTGGAAACAGCTTTGTTTCTATAGTGATACAAACATCTCTTCATCTTTTACTGTACTGCTGGGTGTCTTTATGTATCAGGTATCGATACCGAACACCAATACTCCAGCTGAGTGTAGGCAGTCTTTCTAGTAGACCTGTTGCATCTTTCTAGCAGTCTATGGTTCGCCTTATGCACAACATTATCTTTGTGATGGTTCCAATTTAAGTTGTTCGTAATTTTAATTCCTAAGTCTTTAGTTGAATTGGCAGCCTCCAGATTTCCATAAAGTATAGCGTCACCTAATCTTAGCGGATTCCTTCCAGTACTCGTGTGGATGAGCTCGCGTTTTTCAATCTATGTGCCCTTTTTACCTGAAATAGTTTAAAAATAATCAGTGGGTATGTAGAATATTCTACAAGGGTTTATTGCATTGTCTCTATGTTACAGATCAGGGCAAAGTTGTCTTGTTTCACGTCCACGCAGTGCTTCTCATTCAGTTCAATGTTGCGAGTGCTTACGTGAAGTAAGCTTACTTGGAGTATCGGCATTAGCGTTATGTTCACATTATGCAGAAACCTGTTTGGAGGTTATGCAACAGTAAATAGTAGTGATGGGTAGGATACGACGACAATCTGAATGCGGAGGAAGACGATATGTCCAATTGTGTCATCGTGTTGTCAAAAACGCGTTGCTTACAGGCAGTTGGTAGTTGCCAAGAGAAGCTCATCGATCATTTCTATGCAGATCAAGGTGAAACATTGTAAGGTCATGTCTTAAGTGAATCTACAGTAAAGAACTCTAGTATGCCTAACAAGAAGCTGATGGTAAATACAAAGAGATTTAACGAAAATACCTCGGAGTATTCTCTGTGTATTCCTGGCACTACGTCGAAATCATATCGTGCTCACATGGTAAGCTTGTACCAGATATCTTTCTAAGGACTACGAATCGTACAACAACAAGAAACTAGTTAAAGATTCGTTTCAGGAAAGAATGGGCACACATGACAATCGCCCTCACAAAATAACAGCTGATGTCTCAGAGATCCTAATAGAGCACTTAGGAGGAATTCGAGTCGACATATTCATTACTGCAAACAAATATCGTATTTAAGGGATTCTGAAAATCCAACTCTTAATATTGAATCATTGTATGACCTTTTATTAAAGAGATTCTTTGAGATTATTGGAGAAATTTTTAAATTGAATTATGTAACCTATGTTAAATATTTCAAGGTAAATTGTGACTCAAGCTTCCAACAACCTAAAACAGATGTCTGTGAGTATTTATTATGCTTCTGAAAGTAACTTGCAACCAATAAAAACGACCCCTTGTTAGGAGAGTACATAAGTCACAAATGAAAACTATCACCAAGGAAATTGTTTAAAATTCTAAGTATTTTGTTCCGAAATACGAAGCATATTGCCCATCACTAGGCTCAGTAAGATGGAAAGGTCCAAATACATCATTCCGTCTTTGGAAACAGAAATAAAGTACTGAAATACTGGAAAACCTGAAACCATCAACAGTGGCGTTTAGTTCAGTGAAGCCAGAAAAGCGAAAGGATGTCATGGATTTATTTAAGTACATGGATGAGGAAAGTAGTTTGTCGTTACACAATACGTTTGAAGGTAGTCACCAGCTGCAAGACGTTATTTAGAAAGTAGATATCCGTGCAGAACAGAAAGAAGAAGAATAGAGGAAAGAAGGTTCTTCAGTAACTGGAAACTGTACACCAAAATGTATGGACCTCAGAACAAAACATTGGTATTTCTTTGTGTAGTTCTACTTTGTTATCAAATTATTTTTTATTTTACTTTTTTTGCCTTTTAGGGTGTTCCCTGATCGTATGTATTATTAAAAATAATGTTACTCTTATGTGTTAATGTGTCCTTGGGGTTAAAATAACACGTGTTGAAAGAAATGTTTGCTCGTTAGCACCTATTGATACTAATTTATGGGAGAAGGGCCTCAAAACGTGTATAAGAAATATTATTTTTCACATTAAAAATACAGGTTACAATAGTTAGTATTACAGAAACATTTACTTAGAAATAGTACACATAATACTAAAACATATGTGTTCATTAGAATCAGGTTGGTATTCAAATATATTAAAAGTAACTATTCAAATTGTCCTATCTCAAAGAACTATTTCGTCTTATGAGCCATTCTCCCAGAAAATGTTTGAATTGGTTTTGATCTTCTGATGACTTTACTAGACATTAAATGACAGAATTTTCTGCAAACAGTCTAAGAAGGCTGCTCTGATTGCTTTCTAGATCATATAGATTAGGAACAAGAGCGGTACAATAACAGTTTCTTGTTGAACGCCAGATACCGCTTCTGCTTTACTCGGTGGCTTTCCATTGAGTACTACGAACTGCGACCTTCCTGACAGTAACACAGTTGATACCACACTCCAGGCGCAAGCAGTTTGAATAGAAACTGTTTGTAAGGAACCGTGTCAAAACCGCTCTGGAAATCTAGAAGTATCGAATTCATTTGTGATCCCATGTCAATAGCACTCTATTTCATGAGAATAAATTTCTGAATATTCGTCTATGTGTTAATAGATCGTTTTCATCTAGGTATTTATTAATGTTGGAACACAGTATATGTTCCAAAATCCTACTGCAAATCTATTTTAATGTTTTGGGTCTGTAGTTCAGCGGATTACTTCTCTTTCCTTTCATGTCTGTTGGTGTAACCTGTGCAACTTTTTACTCTTTAGGTATGGATATTTCATGGAGCGAGCGGCTGTATATTATTATTGGTACGAAGCTGTTATATCGACATACCCGAAGGGAATCTAACTGGTGTACAACATGAAGCAGAAGGTTTGCCTTTATTATGGAATTTTAGTTACTTCGCTACACCGAGGATATCTACTTCTAAATTACTGAGTTTGGCATCAGTTTTTGAGTCTAATTCTGGAATATGGACTTCGTCTTCGTTCCTGGAGGAAATTCGAAAAACCGTATTTAATAATGCCAAAGGATTTTATGCCAGATTTTGAGACAGAATTCTGTTGCGAAAACTGTTGAAAACATCTCGCTTTGAAAACCGCGCAAAACTTCGAATTTTTGTAAAATTTCGCCAATATTGAATAGTTCTTTTAAATGTGGCATGCTCTATCGTTGCTTTCTGACATGTCTTGTGTAGCGTGGTGGATGGGTTACGTCGATCATACATTAGAACTTAAGCCACATCGGGTCTACGCTTACATAGTTAGTTCGCAGTGAATGGAGACTGCTTTTAGGAGGGCGTCAAGCTAAATTTTATCTGCTTTGTAAACAGATACGTCTTATGTATATTTCTGGTGTGTTTGAATGCTATGGTAATGTCTCGCGACAATGACCTAACAGTCTCTAATCTCTACATCTGTCATAATTCTCACTACTTGCTCAGGATTATATGTTGCCAATATAATGAATTACTCTCCTCTGACATTACCCTTTCTTTTATAGAGATAACCGATACCATGTATACTATCGATTCTTGCATAAGTTAAAATTATCTCAGTTGTTTCATTAAAAGAATTCATGTGATTTTGTATACGATGTATTATATATCAGGCTAAAATGTATAAAAAAGAAATTAATGTGTTACAATCGATATGTATTAACAGTTAAAATTACTCTTTTAAAAATATTTGAAATTATGAAATTCCCAGTATACCTAAAACTCATATTAATAATTGCAGAACCCAACGCTAATTATTAAATTTGTTTCTAGATTTATTTACAAAATAATGATATATTTTAGCGAAGATTCTTCTTTAGCAATGAAAATTTGTAAACTCTTTTGCTTTGTAAATTCTTAGGAATAATGTGAGTACCGCAGAATTTAAGTAGTGGTGGGCACATCTCTGATGGAAGTAGACTTTTCTAAGTTTTTCACCAACTATGTAATTATTGTTTGTTTAATCTGAAAAATGTAAAAACGGTGTGATGTTGAAAGAAGTGACAAAGAATAAATTTCAAGAATAATACAGGCAAATCTTCATCAGTTATTTAGTCATCAAGAACCTACAAAATCGAAATATCAGCTGCAAGAATGTACCCTTAGACAACACTTTGAGCCAACGACAACAACAACGAGATAATGAAGATAAGTATAAAATTGTTCTCTGGTATATCTTACGCCTCTCGAAGCTTTCCAAATTTGCGCAAAGACAGAGAATTTTAATAGTTATTTGCGCGAGAGTAAGATTACACCAAGACGTGAAGAATGCTTTCATAGACGTTTACACTTCGAGTGGGCTCCTGAACAAAGTAATTTTTGAAGATACAGTTTGGTACAATTTCGGACGAAGTTTTGTGCCAAACACCGGCTTTGAACATGTAGACAATTTTAGCCAATATATCTTGGGTGGACTGAAGTCACCAATAACTGTGTCTGTATAACTACAGTAACCGTTTGAGATGATACTCAAGTTTTCTTTGAATCTTAGCAGCAGCTTATGTTATCCGAGTCAGGTATTGTCAAGTATAGCCTTTACTCATACTAATTCACAGGAAGTATATACTTAAGATTCACTAGAAGATAAACTACTGCAAACAGCAACAAACACGCACCGTCAGCTGTATTTAATTTGATTTGATCTGTCCTCTTTAGAAACCGTTAGCTTTAGCGAATTTTCAGTACCGAAAATGATTCTAGTTTCTGTACTTTCTATTAGCGCTTGGAGTTCTGGTTCATTCTCAACACTGTTGCGACAATTTGCAACTATAGTACCTCGGGTTTCTAGGTCTAGCCCCATCCTATTGTTAACCAGCACCCTTTCAGACTGAACCCGTTTTCGTTCCTACCGAGATCCTCTAACCCAAAGAACCGCCCAGTCCTCTCCACACAGACCCCGCTCCCGGTGTAGCTGCCCCCTGTGTGTAATAGACGTCTCATATATTTTACGCGGAATCCGATGCACCACCATCCTACGGCGCAAGTCGAGGAATCTGCATCCTACGTCACAAATCCGGCTTAGCCTCTGATTCAGGCCCTTCACACAGTTGTGTACAAAACTTCTCAAATCGGTCCTGCCAGCGATACTTCCTGTTTACGATACTACAGTTGGTGAGTTCTGCTTCACCTCGCAAGCAAGACTGACTGTTTTTACAAACTCAGATAGCCGCTGGAACCAGAGAGAGTCTCTTCCGATCCAAAGCGACACACGATATTAGCACCTACATACGCAGCCTCCTGCATTTGGCTGCTGCACCTTGTTCTCTTCACGGCATCTGGATGAACCCGTTTCACATCTGAGATGACTCCACCCGGTATGTACGCAGAGAGCACGCTTTAATTCTTCCCCTCCTTGGTAGCCATATCCCTGATGGGTCCCACCATGTACCCAACAAGAGGCTCCCCAATTACCAGTAGTCTCATCCTCTGTGAATGCCCAGATCTTGAGGCTCAGAGGCCTCCTTTGAAACAGGACAAACTACTGCTCTTGGTTCAGGGCCTTTATGAGCCATAGACAGCACCTGAAACCTTTTTCTCAGACAAATCGAGAAGGCCCTTCGAGCGGCCGAACGGAAAGTCTCTCATTACTTGCCACATACTGGAATCACCTCACACTCGACCACAGATGAGGAGTCAACCTCGGTTCTGGCAGTAACCGGGTCAGCCACAGGAGTGCACCCACCGGGGGACACGTAGGACATGCTGGAGGCACCTCAGATATGTTTCGATACAAGGCACAACACACTGCCCACATCACATTGTACACAGTACTAACACGATTTATTTCGAATATTGTTCTTGCCGCATACGATGCATCTCCTTACATATTTGTGTTGTTTTACTGACCATACAGCAGCGCGTGGGAAGTGCCTTTCCCGAAGCCGCTGTCGATTTTTCTCGTCTGATCTGCGACCTCTTGATGCTTTCCTTTCTTGATGGTAGGTTTTTAAAATCTCGCGAATGAGGCTGAAGTGAAGAGCTGTGACTGAATATTCTTCCCACTACACACGTTGTAAATAACGTGGGACTTTAGCACGTAGATGTCTAAGGAGTGAAATAGGATTTTTGAACCGTTACATTGTTTTGCATACACGTCTCATTGAGCCGTGTATCGTGCCGCATTTGTCCACTGCACCAAAAAATTCGCTGAAGTACAACAGATATTTTAGTTTAAAATTGTCGATATCTTTCCACCTGACTTCATTTCAGTTAAATTTCAGTCGTCAAAATACATACATCTCTAATTATCCGACATAGTCGGCATGGGGAGGCCACAGTAGTGGCCGCATCAGGGGACATGTGGGACGCATTGGGCGTTCCTTCTAGCCCCCGCCCCCTCCCCGGGTTTACCCTCCTGCAACCGCCTCACACTGCGTGTCCGATGACAGAATCACTTGCAGATGTGAGCGAAGAATAACCAGCTCTCAGCTCGTATCAGAATACAGCAATCACAATATTCACCCATACTAGAGACGGCGAACTATACACTACATATTTATTAAAACATGAAACAGTAACTAGCAAGTAACCAAACATGCAGTACACTTAAGAATCAACTTACAAAGCAAACAGGTAAATGAAAATAAGGGGATTCGAGTTAGGAGCTCGTAAAATAATTCACAAAGATGTACTCTGCTGTTGTTCTGTGAGAAGGGAAGCAGCCGACAAAGTAGTGAATTATTATTTTAATTCTGTGGCTCAGTTGTTCACTGTAGTGAACCGCTGTTAACGTCGCTGAGCACAGCACAAGTAGGGAGTATCCACTGGAGTAGAATGCATGCATTTGCAGCCTCAGGACAGATTAGAAACGGCAAAGAAGCAACATTAACAGCTATCCACTGCATGACACAATTGCACCACAAGGTTAAACCAAGTGAAATATTCGTGCCACCTGACACTGTTATTTTAAAGTTATATTTACGTTTTTCACGTACCCTGGCTAATTACACAACTGAATCACTGTTTGTTTTTCATGGGCACACGCCTATAGAGCACCGATTCCTGAACTATTGTTAACTAGGAAATCGTTGCAGTAACGACGTCTGTTGCCGAATTTGCAGTTTTCTCCAAATGCTTACTAGTCAGCATCTCCAGTTTGCAAACTTCATCTCACATTTAACGGCTTTCCTAACAGCCTAAACGAGATCTGCAGTAAGTTCTGACTAGGGTCTGCTTCCAGGAGCATTCAGTACAGGGCGTATTACTAACAAAAACCGTTATGTGACTTGTGGAGTTTAGATGTAGAAATGTGCTATATGATGAGAAAGTGAAAACTGCTTTTCTCGGCATGGAACCGGAAATCATGTCAAAGAGATTTAGCGCAATAGCGTAGTACACCCTTTCGACTTCATCTGTGTCATTCTTATGTTTATATGGTTTTTAGCCCTTGACAGTAAAAAAAGCACGAAACAAAAAAATAATTAATGTAGAATAATGAAATCTCGGGAATATACGAGTATTTGTCTAGATAACATGTTTAAATGATTAACATTGCAAGATCGGAAATTAATGTAAGCGCGACATAAACCATTGCAAATATGAAATACTAGTACATTAACAACCGGTGTAGCCGCCAGAATGTTCAATTCAAGCTTGCAAACGCTCATGCATTGTGTTGTAGAAATGCCGAGTGTCAGTTTGTGAGATGTGTTCCAAACCTGTTGCAGTTGGTCAGTCGGTACGGGGGCCGTTAATGCTGTATGTGGATACCTCTGGGGTTGTCGTCCGATGATGTCCCATATGTGATCGATTGGAGACAGATCTGGTGACCTAAGAGGCCAAGACAATATATTGAGTCTATGTAGAGCATGTTGGATTACAACAGCTGTACGTGGGTGAGCGATATCCTGTTAGAAAACACCTACTGGAATGCTGTACATGAGCTTAGCACAACAGGTCGAATCACCAGATTATAGTACAAATTTGCAGTCAGAGAGCGTGGGATAACAAGAGAGTGCTGCTGCTGTCATACGGGATCACATCCCAGACCGTAACTCCAGATGTAGGTCCAGTGTGTCTAGCACGCAGACAGGATGGTTGCACGCCCTCATCTGGTCTCCCCCTGATCAACACAAGGCCATTATTGGCACCAAGGCAGAACCAGCTTTCATCTGTAGACGCAAATGGGGAGGTTTGGGGTCAGTTCAATGCACGCTACAGGGCGTCTGGCTCGGAGCTGGCCTTGAGGTAACCGATTTGCAATATTTTGTTGTTTCACTGTGGTGCCAACTGCTGCTCAGATTGCTGCTGCAGATTCAGTTACAACGCCAGGGGTATACGCCGAACATGAAGTTCTTCTCTCTCTGGAGTGTCACGTCGCAATACAAAGCTCGGTCTTCTTGCTACCGTACATTTTCGTGACCACCGTTGCCAGCAGTCAGATACAGTGGCTATGTTACTGCCAAGCCTTTCTGCAATATCGCGGAAGAAACATCCAGCATCATGTAGTCTTTTTACACAACCTCATCCAAACACAATGAGATGCTGGTAACGGCGTCTTTGTCGACTTAAATGCATTCTTGACTAACGTCAGCTCACCACCTCCAATCTCAAATCTAACCAACACACTCTTTCATTACAGTAAACATTTAAGGCAAAACCTATTTGGATCGTCATAGTAGTGCTACTAGTGCCACTTTGAAGCGAATTGCCCGTAATTTAAATTAATATCATCTTTCCGATGTAGAAACACGCCTAATAACCTTCCGTTTATGTCCCACAACTCCTTCTTCGTGTTAAGAGTTTTTTTTTCGTCAGTGTATAATCCGCTGTGCGTGTTTCGTTCAAGTGGATACACTAGAGTACTGCACTATCTGCAAAAATTTCGTTTTGAGTGATTTATCTCCAATGAAAATTTATTCGGAATTGGCCTATGTTTCTAAGACCGCTACTTCATTTCAAGTAGTGTGTCCAGACTAAGCGCCTGCAACTCTCGCTTCCCGCGAAGCAGACCGGTACAGCGGGCCCCGGACCGAGTAGGGGTCAGCCTGGCTGGTCGTCCCGGAAACACAGACGTTTCCCAGAGACCACCAGGAGGCGTCCACGGCGCCGCAAGAGGTCGCTACAGCTACCTCTTGCCTTCCGCTCGACACGTGACTGCAAATAGAGCGAGCCATATTCATGAGCCAAGCAGTATTTAGGCTGGCGCAGGAGCCTGGAGAGGTGATCACGAAGTTTAGCCCCGTGGTCACGGAGGCTGATGTGTTGGCGGAACTCAACTCCCAGCCCAACATCGAAATCTGCTCGGCCCGTCGCATCTTCAATGATGCCGGGCCGACTTATGCGGATATTCTCTGAATTCTCCTCCTCCATTGACCGCCTCCTCACCGAGGGAGCCTTCATCTACAATCGCCGTCATAAGGTGGACCCCTCCTGTTCCCCAGTCCAGTCCTACCGCTGCCAACGCTGCCTCACATACAAAGACCATCGACCATATCACCTCTTCCTGCAAGAACCGCCCTACTTGTCCCCACTGCAAAGCTTCCCACTTCCTCAAGAACTGCCCCAACCTCACTTCTCCCCCCTCCTGCAACACCTGTAATGAACCACATCCTAACTACTCCTCGAAGTGTAAAACGAAACCTCCTCTAGTCACCTCTGAGCTCGCCATCCCCGTCCGTCCTGTTGATGACCCTATCCACCCCAACAACTCGCTCGGCCCTCCATCCACTGCAGAGGACATCATACGTTTCATCACCATTGTGCTCCAAAACATCCACCCCTTCCAGCGCTCCCACACCCTTTCCCAAATCGCCTTCGCTGCCCGTTCCATCTTCCATCTTACCATCTATGCCACATACTCCCACAACCAGGCCCACTTCACCTTCACCCCCCTCAAAACCCTCGTCTAACTCTCCCCTCCCGTGGTACAACAACCTGAAACGTCCCCTTAGAACAAATTATACACGACTGTGCTTAACCTAACACACAATATTTTTAGCGCAACGCAATCTGACTTTCAAAAAATCCCTACGAATGAATGGGCCCTGACTAACAGTAAACTATACCTTTCACAAATCACTTACCTCACAAAAATCTTCGCTACTCAAGCTACTGCAATACAGCGAGCGCCACTACTGCCAGCTAAATAAAAGATTCAAACTATGGAAGGCACTAACTACTGATAGGGATAGTTAGCAAATGAAAGATATTAATAGAGAACAAACAATGTATTTACCTTGATATCATCATATATAAATATAGCAGTTCATGACAAATTTCAAAACTCCGCCATCTCTCTCCCCACATCCACCACTGCTGGCGGCTCACCTCCAACTGCGCAACGCTACGCGCTGTTCACAGCCAGCTGCCTAACACTACAATGGCGAGTATTACAACAATGCAAAGCAGCCACAGACTGCACACAGCACAGCCAGTGATTTTCATACAGAGGTGGCGTTACCAATAAAAAAAACCTAAACAGCCTACTTACAAACCCTACCGTATCCTGTACCACAATATTCGCTCCCTGCCCACCCACAAACTCCTCTTCCTCCACACCCTCCGTCCTAAATGAAACCTTCCTTCAACCCCGTATCTAAATCTCCACAGCTCCTTACACCCTTCACTGCACCGATAACCCGTACCCTCTGGCGCGTGGCGGATTTGCTATAGGCCACCTCAAGGACCTCCATGTCCGGCCCCAACCTCTCCTTAACAATCCTGCCGAGCATCTCACCCTCAGCCTCTTCTTCCCCACCACTACCGTCATCTGTGACACCATTTATGTCCGCCCTCGCACGCCCATCCCATACGATTTCCTGGCCCACATTGACTGCACCTTCTCCATCTACGTGATTGCCGCCGACCTCAATATCCACAGCCGTGATCCTGCCGACCTCCAGGGAGACCTCCATGGAGACCTGGTTCCCCTCCCTCAGCACACCCGACTCGAATCCAACACCACTCCCGACGTGTTCCTTGCCTCTCCCAACCTCCTTGGGCGCATCACCGCGGATGTCCTTGACCTCACTGGCAGTGACCATGCTCCTGTTCTCCTCACTATCTCTAATGATTGCCCTCTCCTCAACGCTCCTCGCCCCGACATCCCTCCTAAACTGGTCCATGATTACTCCCATGCCAACTGGGATGCCTACCGGGACTCCATTCATACCCAGGTTGACGGCCACGACCTTACCCTCCACCCTGCTGATGACATCTCTCGCACTTCTGCCTTTCTGCACCAGACCTTGTCTGACGTCGTCGCCACCCATATCCCCACCAAAGCCGTCCACCCTCACCGCCCCACCCTGCCTCCACAGGCCGTCCTTCTCCTTCGAGAGTCCCGCCGCCTCTACCGCTCTTTTCTCCGCACTCGTGACCGAGGTACACTTACCCGCCACCGGCAATTACAACAACACATCCGCAACCTGCTTACTGCGAAGAAACGCCGTGCCTGGCGACAGACATGTACACAACTCAACACCACGCTCCCCACAAACTGCTCCAAGTATTGGTCTGCTGTCCACAGCCTTACTGGGAACCGCCCCACCCCCGAGTATCCTCTCCTCCTTGATGACCGTCCCTTTCCTGACAACCTCAGTAAGGTCAACCAGTTTGCCTCTCACCTCTCAGATGTTTTTTCCATCCCCAATGATCCCCACTTTGATTATTCCCTCTTCCCTGACGTCGTGGACCTTACGAATACCTCTGTTCCTCCCCTTGCTACTAGCTTCCAGTACTTGGGCCACACACCACCATCTGCACTTAACACTCCCATCACTACACAGGACATCAGCCTCGCACTCCGCACTAAACGCAACACTGCTCCTGGCCACGACTGCACTACCTACCGCCACCTCAAACACTGCCCTCCCTCCTTCCTTTCAGTCCTTGCCACCCTCTACAATGTCATCCTTGCCACTGGCTTCTATCCCAACCTGTGGAAAACCTCCCGTATCCTGATGTTCTCCAAACCCAACAAACCTCCATCTGATGCCTCTTCCTATAGTCCTATCTGTCTCTTGGAATCCATCCTTTCCCGGCGCAGCCATCACCACCTACCCCAAAGCCACCTCCTCCCCGACACCCAATGTGGCTTTCGACCTTCCTTCTCTGCCGATGACCAACTCCTCCGCCTCACTCATCTCCTCTCCCTCCAGCTTAACTCTCATTGCTCAGCCATTTTTGACTCCCTCGACCTCGAAAAGGCCTACGACCGTGTCTGGCATCCCGGTCTCCACACCTACGCCCTTCCTGTCAACTACATCCGTCTGATGGCCTCCTTCCTCTCCCACCGCCCCTCCTATGTTACCACCCATAATGCCAATTCCCACACCTTCTACCCCTCTGCAGGTGTGCCCCAGGGCTCTGTCCTCTCCCCTCTCCTCTACCTCCTGTACACGGCAGATATTTCCCAACCCCCCCCCCCCCCTTCAGTACACCTCTTGCAAAATGCCGATGACACCACATTCCTCGCCCTCGCTCCTGCCCTCCAACGGTCCCAACGCCTTCTCCAGAATCACCTTGACATTTTTGCCGCATGGTGTAACCAGTGGCTCCTGAAAATCAATCCTTCCAAGATCCAGGCAATCATCGCAGGTCGTACCACTCGCTCCTTCCGGCTCCTGGATTTCTCCCTTACCGTCTGCGCCCGTCCTGTCCGCCTCACCCCCACCCTCACCTTTGTCGTGAGAGAATGAATACAAGCGCGTCGCCGACGGGTCTGATTCCGAAGCAAATGATATAAGAAAGTCAGTTTTTACGTCACCAAAGATCGTGGCTTGGATCGCATTTTCTATCCTTCCATTTGTATTCTTATCATGGTCGCCGGCAGATGTGGCCGAGCGGTTCTAGGCGCTTAACCGCAGGTTCGAATCCTGCCTCGGGCATGGATGTGTGTGATGTCCTTAGGTTAGTTAGGTTTAAGTAGTGCTGAGTTCTGGGGCACTGATGACCTCAGATGTTAAGTCCCATGGTGCTCAGAGCCATTTGAACAATTTTCATGGTCAACAATTTTGCCTTTACACGCCTAACATCCGCAATTCGCAGAGGGCGTGATCCGCAACATCGCAAAGTTCATGCAGGATGGAATAGTAATATTGGTAAGTTCTCCGAAAGTCTCACTCTTTGGCAGCACAGAAAAGTATCGAAGTTAGCCTGAGCCTCGGTATTGCCAGTTATGTCCACCAACCAAGGGTGGAAGAGTACTTCCCAGTTGACCGTAGAGTACGCTTCCACAAGGCTCGCATCAAGTCATTGAGAGAGGGGTCAGCTAGATAAGCAACGTTTAACATCCACGGAGTGGGAAACAATTTGACTCGTTGCCGTTCTGTATTGAGGGTTGTAGTCACAGCGCAGTGATCCGTAAAGGAAGCTGATATGCCTTCAACATTAAGAATACACCACTTGAGCACTACGAATTGCAACGCGTAACACCCATGCACACATACTTAAGGCACATAATAGGCGCGTAAAAATTCTCTAGCAGTTTTCTCGGAATTGCCTGAGTAGTGCATCTTACTGCTTGCACATTATGTTGTTTTAGTGGTCTGCTAAAGATGTATAAAGTTTCAAGTAAATCGGTAATCCCAATATCGTGGCCTCCCCTTGTTAGTTGCAAAACCTTTGTCATATCATAACTTACTAACTACTTTTCTAATCAACGACGCGTTTTTAACCTTTCCTCTTCTCTCACTAACTATTTGGGTTCAGTTTTATTGAATTTAGTCATCCATAAGATTTATGCTGATCACTATGTTCAGCCATCGGAATTTCGATCTCCATGTTTCTCGCCAACAGCTGAAGTGTGTAGGTTTCTTCTGATCGCGTGTCAAACATGAGATTACGTGTTCGTAGTCCTGAAGATGATATATGTCTCATACTCACAGCGTCCACCAATCATTGACACTCAAAGGTGCCACCATGTATCGCTGACGCCATGACACTCAGCCGCACGCCCTGATCGGCCGACCCGACGCGCCTTCCTAGCTGTCCAAACACGCTCATCATCCAGCAGCGCCTGTCTTCCACGTCACAAACAGGTCGCGTGTCCACAGTCACGCCTGTTTTTTAAAGTTCACAGTCATCCTTATAGGAATGTGCCCTCAGACATTTGAATTAACTTCCCAGTCATCCATAACGAATCCTTCAGTTTAACATTATCTCATACCCACACTGCAACTAGGCATTTTATCACATCAATAAATGTTTACCAGAGATCAGAGACGCGACAAGTGACACAAAAGAATCCTAGCACCCAGTGATGAATGCATACATCTAGGTATCTGTAATCTCAAACTTATGCTCTCACTGTCCAATAAAATAAATATTTTCAGTTAAAAACTGGGTCTTTTAAGCTGCAGTACTACTGAATGCTTTATACATTAAAGCCCATTGTATACATAAATAATTTGTTGGCGTCGTATCTCCAAACGATAAAATTAAAATAAATTAAACCTTGAATATTATACAAACGAGGAAACCTTCTGTGCCCAAAGAATAACTTCATTCAAATATTTTTTCATGTAGGACCGCACTGAGCAATTACTGTATGTTACCTGCATCTATCTGCACTACGGGTTACACATGACATTTACTTTCTTTTACATAAGGAACTCTTGACCATAATGTCGCCCATATCACTAATGGGATGTCACATTGACTAAAATTTGTATATTCCTGCATATGCAGAATGCAATTGTTATTTCACTAAACGTATTATAATTTGTGGGTGTTCTTCACTACGATTGGCATGTTTGGTGCGAGAGCTTTAAACATAAAATCACAGTTTGCAGTCAACCAATTATGTAGCTACTAGTGTACGTATTATCTCGCATAAAAATTTATTGGTTGAATGAACTTAACGAAATCAAGTTATAAAACAAGTACGATTACAAATAAATATTGCATTGTACAAAATCTGAAAAAGAAAACAGGTAGGTACCTTCGTCCTATATCTCACATATATGAAAGTAAGTTGAAAATTCTCCATCTAGCACACTGATGGAGGTGACTTCAGTGAAATCACGTTCGTCATGCGATATATTTTACGAATAAAGTTAATTCTCAACTTAGTTTGCGGAGTACTTTCATTACTACTGCTTATATAATGCGAACTGAAGGCATGGCTTCCAGAACAGCAAAAGTCCAACAATTTGACCTCTGAGAAAACCTTTGTTTTTCTATGTCTCTGAAACTATTTAATTTATTATACTGATGTTTTTTGTGCAGCTAATTAATGTATGCATGCATAACCTTGTTTCGTATCAGTAATGGTTAAACTATGAAAACATGCTAGAAACTTTTTGTGCTATTTTTAAACACTGTAATCCAGGTTGTGCAACGTCGAAATATGAGAGATCACATTAAATTGGCAAGGTGGAAACGGCACTGATTTTTACTTAAATCTGATGAGAGTAGTTTGAATAACACATTCCAAGACTTCCCTTCCTGAATCATCATGTTTCTTCTTTTGCATCTCATATTTCTGCATCAGTTCTTCACATAATCGTTAACGAGAGGGGTGTCAATGAATGCTACATACTTCCCAATCTCCATTACCTAGGAGCTTTTATTGGTAACTTATCTTCATAAGCACGAGATTGGAATAATAGAGAATTGTGAAGGTGGTTTGATGAACCCTCTGCCGGGCACTTAAATGTGATGTGCAGAGTATCCATGTAGATGTAGGTGAATCAAACGATGGTTTAGAATCCGTTCTTGTCGTAACTGAAATCTGTCAGCAACTAAACCTCTTGAAGTATTGCTTACATTCATACAGTTCTTATGGCACTCAGTGATTTTATGCGTCCACACTTTCCACTTCCGTGATTTCTTTTTCAAAGCTTCCAAATAGGAGATCGAAGTTTTCTAATCGTTGATTATGAATTTCTCAAAATCAGTCGTCCTTGTGTTACTTGCACTTTCCTGGATTGTCTCAATACACAGATTAGGTGTGTAGACAATATCTTGCTTTGCTTTCTGCAGCTCCAAGAGGACAAAATCACGATCACAAGGCAGTTATGAGTGGCCTAGTTTTTGTTTCTATGCCGTAATGACCATCATTGCCTCTATAAAAAACCCTTACTTGAGAATTTTCTGCTGTTCTGGTGGTCAATTGTTTCTTAGCGCGGGATGAATACACATACAATAATAACATGCACAGTGATAAAAGGTGGACTTGCGCTGTTTTGTAATTAATGGCTCCAATTTTAAATATTTTTCGGTTACTAAATAAGAACATAAAGCGAAAAGAAGTATTCAATACACCATACAAACAGAAAACTTCCTAATTAAAAATGTAGCGAAACTATGCGAAAGGGTAAGAGTTAGAAGGTACACATACAAGAGGGCCTGTAAGTAAAGAATTTTCATGCAGAGTGACTAATACTGAAAGAAGGCCAGTAATTGTCAGGAGCGTGTACCACAAAACACAGTTAGTTTATAATCCAAACATTGGCATAAACTTCAGCGGTCATAAACAGGAACCTTCAATATAAAACAATATATAATCGCAAACCTCAAGTATTTCGTACAATAGACAGCAATCGCAAAAACAGAATTTTTTAGGGGGAAACAGTTACAGAAAAGTACAACATGAGTTATAAATTAAATATAGTACCCCGAGAATAAAAGGTTATGCCAGGGTTTCGAGCAGGGACCTATTAGAGGGAGATCACATTATCATTAAAATTAAGTAAAATTACTAAAGCAAAACTGGAACCTTTGATTGTAAAGAACATGCAGAATTATTTCATTACCATAAGACTGTCTTGTGAATAGCAGGAACCGGCAGGAAGAACAATATAATGTGCAAACCACAAGTTTGCTAAAGAGAAAAATGTAACACCAAAAACAGAATTTTTAAGGTAAAAATATTAAAAAGACATAAACTTAAAACCAGCCTTATTGAGTAACCATCACTACAGGAATCTAAAAATTATTTAATGACAGGCAACGCAGAGTGATTAAGAAACTTAGTTTTTACTGACCATTTCATCAATTTCAGGACAATTTATTAGCAAGTGAGACATCGATCCCAGTATATGACTGCTCAATGATTTCAATTTCTTCCAGAAAGTGGAATCTCCTCCAATCGTAAACGTGGTGCAAAAACATAAGGTTCCCGAGTGTGGGTGGCAGGTGGCTACTAGATGAGAGATACCCAGAGAAGACAGAATTATATTTTATCTGCCCCTTCCTTGTGAGAAAATATTCTGGGAAACTAGTTTTGAAAGCTCTTCCTGTTTGACCGATTTAAGATGCATTACACCCGTTACACCCAAGCCTATGCAGGGTGTTACAAAAAGGTACGGCCAAACTTTCAGGAAACATTCCTCACACACAAATAAAGAAAAGATGTTATGTGGACATGTGTCCGGAAACGCTTAATTTCCATGTTAGAGCTCATTTTATTTTCGTCAGTATGTACTGTACTTCCTCGATTCACCGCCAGTTGGCCCAATTGAAGGAAGGTAATGTTGACTTCGGTGCTTGTGTTGACATGCGACTCATTGCTCTACAGTACTAGCATCAAGCACATCAGTACGTAGCATCAACAGCATCATCACGCAAGTGGTTTTGCAGTCAGTGCAATGTTTACAAATCCGGAGTTGGCAGATGCCCATTTGATGTATGGATTAGCACGGGGCAATAGCCGTGGCCCGGTGCGTTTGTATCGATACAGATTTCCAGAACGAAGGTGTCCCGACAGGAAGACGTTCGAAGCAATTGATCGGCGTCTTAGGGAGCACGGAACATTCCAGCTTGTGACTCGCGAATGGGGAAGACCTAGAACGACGAGGACACCTGCAATGGACGAGACAATTCTTCTTGCAGTTGACGATAACCCTAATGTCAGCGCCAGAGAAGTTGCTGCTGTACAAGGTAACGTTGACCATGTCACTGTATGGAGAGTGATACGGGAGAACCAGTTGTTTCCGTACCATGTACAGCGTGTGCAGGCACTATCAGCAGCTGATTGACCTCCACGGGTACACTTCTGCGAATGGTTCATCCAACAATGTGTCAATCCTCATTTCAGTGCAAATGTTCTCTTTACGGATGAGGCTTCATTCCAACGTGATCAAATTGTAAATTTTCACAATCAACATGTGTGGGCTGACGAGAATCCGCACGCAATTGTGGAATCACGTCATCAACAAAGATTTTCTGTGAACGTTTTGGCAGGCATTGTTGGTGATGTCTTGATTGGGCCCCATGTTCTTCCACCTACGCTCAATGGAGCACGTTATCATGATTTCATACGGGATACTCTACCTGTGCTGCTAGAACATGTGCCTTTACAAGTACGACACAACATGTGGTTCATGCACGATGGAGCTCCTGCACATTTCAGTCGAAGTGTTCGTACGCTTCCCAACAACAGATTCGGTGACCGATGGATTGGTAGAGGCGGACCATTTCCATGGCCTCTACGCCCTCCTGACCTCAACCCTCTTGACTTTCATTTATGGGGACATTTGAAAGCTCTTGTCTACGCAACCCCGGTACCGAAGTAGAGACTCTTCGTGCTCGTATTGTGGACGGCTGTGATACAATACGCCATTCTCCAGGGCTGCATCAGCGCATCAGGGATTCCATGTGTCGGAGGGTGGATGCATGTATCGTCGCTAACGGAAGACATTTTGAACGTTTCCTGTAACAGAGTTTGAAGTCACGCTGGTACGTTCTGTTGCCGCGTGTTTCCATTCCAAGAGTAATGTGATTTGAAGAGTAGTAATAAAATGAGCTCTAACATGGAAAGTAAGCGTTTCCGGACACATGTCCACATAACATATTTTCTTTCCTTGTGTGTGAGGAATGTTTCCTAAAAGATTGGCTGTACTTTTTTGTAACACCCTGTATACTCCAGAAGCGGCCAAGGAGCCTACATATTTTTACGGGTTCGCTCGTTGTGGATATGCTGGTGCTGAATCTTGTTAGAACTGGTGAACACCACCTTTACATTAAGAGCACGAAAGAGTTTAGCGTTTTTATAAGACAAGTTACCTAGAAAAGGGAACTTGGTACGACTATAATCCTGCGGTGAAGGGCTGTGGGCATCCCCATTGTCACTTGACGCTGTCTAGACTACACAGCTTGTCAACGATGGAAGGACTGTAGCCAGAATTAAAAAAGCAAATATTTTAAATTATTTAATTCCCTATTAATTAATTCAGCCGTTACTCGAAACATGCTCGGATAGCCAAAGCAGTTAAGGCAGCCGCTCACATAAAATTGGATATCTGTGTTCGAGTCTCAGTTCAACACATATTTTCACTTGTCGCCATTGAATATTTTCAGTGCCTTCATGCGGATGGCGTCGGTATTTCGCTTTCATCAGGAAAAATGAATTAGTAACCTTTACGACAGTGAAAATCATTGAAGAATTCACTTGTTTGCTTTAAGATACTTTTTTAATGTCTGGTCAATCCCCATACAGTTTTCCCGTACATGTGCTGAAAGAAATGCAGAAATATGGGCAGATTATCATGTTTCTTTGTGAATTTCAGGCTGCAACCTAATGTATTTCGGTAGTTCTCTGTAAACTCAGGTCTACCGACTATCATGGTATAACAGATGAAATGCCTGCGAAAAACTCAGAAAAAACTTTCAACATACATACAATGGGCGTTTTATGCAAAACAAGTTTTATAAAACGTTTATTTTGTTATGGATTTGATGAGCATCCAGCCGAGTGGTCTGATTAAATGGTTCTATTAATTACAAAGTTCTTGGTTTTGAGAAATCATCGTCAGACTTAATCTAGTTGAGCATCGCGCTTACGGTAATTAACAATGAAAAGATTATGAGCCAGGTATATGTATGTAATGAACATCAGTTACAATTACTTTTATTTTCACAAATATTGTTAATTTCTTACCACCGACACTAACCTAATGGCAGTTATCCTGCAAGATATTTCTTAATAAATTATTTTGAAATGTTTGTGAACAGCAACTAATATCTTCTCATCACAAAGGAAGACCATATTCCCACTCGGTCAATAATAATCATAACGCTGCTTTTCTGATCAGTAGTACTTTGCTACTTTGAGAGATATGGGGCATTGGCATGTGGAGACTTTCTTGTCTTGAATCAGTAAACCGGATTATCTGAGAGCAGTTAGAGCGTTGCTGGTATCAGGGGATGCATAGCCTCCACGCTGCACACAGAAGAAGACAGCATCTGAAGGCAGCAGCTGTTGTATGCACGGTATCTGCATTTAGGCCAGTCCCAGCCAGGCATCTGTTTGCACACTGACAGCTACTGCCTGTGTCATCGACTGAAATCAAGAGCGAACCCCAACAGAAGTCTTCTGTCAAATGCCTCAAATATGGCCTCAACTTCGAAGTTACTGTGCCTCACAACAGGAACTGGATGGAAATATTTCAGATTGTCCCTTTAATTCCACAAAATTTTACGTGGGACGCGTTCTTATCTTCCTCTGGCAATTATCAGTCAGCGATATCAAGTTATTTGCTAAGAACATTTGTTTTTCAAGGTATCGACCACGGTTCTCATATGATATATATGTCTTTGCTCTGAAAGCGTTCCAGAGTAATATTTCACTGACATCTCTATTGACAGCTGTGGTCTTGGCAGAACGGGGTAGACTTCCCGCCCCCTCACATGGCCCCCCCCCCCTCCCTCTTGTGACATGTGTCGTTCCGTGTCTTTGGAATACGCCTTTGCCATTTTGTTTGCTACTGAAACAACAAAAAGGTGTTTTACCACAATCTCAGTTCGTCTATTTTATATCTTGTTTATCTGAATTTGGTATTACGTTTAATACAAGTACTAATCATTATCTGTTCCACCTTGAGTATTTTACTTGGTATTTATACCGTATCTTTCATGATCTCTAGAATAGGGAAACAGAATTATTTCAATAATCAAACAATAAGATGGAGCCAAAATAAATGGCAGTTTATCTTGAGGAATGCAGTATCCTAGTAGTGACATCATTTTGAGAATTTATACGTTGTCGTATGTGCACTCAGTCGATTTATAGTAAAATGATATCATCGCGATTTGTTCCTTAGCCATTTATGGAAAACACATAAATGTATAGAAGAAACGATAGGAAAGTCATACATTGATAATGAGATAAATTATTCAGCTGTTCATTCTCGTCACTAAATGCCAATGAATCTGATAATACGGACCTTGGTCTGCTTTTAACGTACGGAAATGTTTCTCTACACTAACAGTGTCTTTTCAATTATTTACTCTTGTTCTCTACATAAGTTGGAGTCACATCTATCATTAACTCCTCTGGAAGCTCCGGTTTGTCACATACCACTTAATGATATTCCTCCATTGATTGAGGATAGCAATGCAGTGCTTCACGGCGATATATTTTCTCCGCTTCTAGACGACGACTTGAAATTTATTGAGTTCAATATAGGTCTTACATAGTTTCATCTCTCTTCCTGTAGGCTAACTATGTATGCACATGTCGTTTCCTGCGTCATCTTTACCTTCATTACTTCGTCACTTCGCCCCCCAAACACTGGACGTCTTTTTCATTCCCCCTCGGACTATGTCTGAGCCAGTCGCCAAACATGTTTCTTTGTTTTCCTAAATACGGTAGCGAGATGCAAAGGTACCCAGTTCATTATTCGACTGCTTATGAGTCTCACCTATTTTAGAAATGTAAACTGCTAGTGGCTACTACGTAAGTTATGTCTTTATTTCCATGCATTAACCCTTAACTTCTTGTCGAGGAACAAAAGAGGCAATGTCTCTGACTCGAGCGCAGAATGCAGAGGTTCTTGCATCTTTCAGTTTTTTGGCTACGCTTTGGTTTCCGTCTGTGCTCCCCTCCTAATCAGTACAACTTGCGGAACTGGAAGTGACCTTTCGCTGCCCAGAATCAAACATCTCCATGATCGAATCACGCTCGGCAGCCCAGGCAGGTCTTCCTTCTTCCAACGCTTGACATACAGTAAGCAGAGTCGCTCCCATGAGCTCTTTACTCGAGAAGTCCAAGTCTCCATTTGACGCCAGCAGTGTTCAGCCATTGTCCAACTCTCATTGGCTGAAGCCAGTTTCCACCAAAAATACATCATTCTTAAGCTCTACAGACATGATCCGATTGAAGCTGGGCATTTCCAGGACCAAACTAATGTATTAGAACAACATTTAAACGAAGATAAGTCATAAACAATCGGTTACACTCAGATTATTTACAATAAGTGTAAGAGGGACATGAAAGGAAAGCAGTGGTTGGGAAGGGAGTAAGACAGGGTTGTAGCCTCTCCCCGATGTTGTTCAATCTGTATATTGAGCAAGCAGTAAAGGAAACAAAAGAAAAATTCGGAGTAGGTATTAAAATTCATGGAGAAGAAATAAAAACTTTGAGGTTCGCCGATGACATTGTAATTCCGTCAGAGACAGCAAAGGACTTGGAAGAGCAGTTGAATGGAATGGACAGTTTCTTGAAAGGAGGATATAAGATGAACATCAACAAAAGCAAAACAAGGATAATGGAATGTAGTCTAATTAAGTCGGGTGATGCTGAGGGAATTAGATTAGGAAATGAGGCACTTAAAGTAGTAAAGGAGTTTTGCTATTTGGGGATCAAAATATGATGGTCGAAGTAGAGAGGATATAAAATGTAGGCTGGCAATGGCAAGGAAAGCGTTTCTAAAGAAGAGAAATTTGTTAACATCGAGTATAGATTTAAGTGTCAGGAAGTCATTTCTGAAAGTATTCGTATGGAGTGTAGCCATGTATGGAAGTGAAACATGGACGATAAATAGTTTGGACAAGAAGAGAATAGAAGCTTTCAAAATGTGGTGCTACAGAAGAATGCTGAAGATTAGATGGGTAGATCACATAACTAATGAGGAAGTATTGAATAGGATTGGGGAGAAGAGAAGTTTGTGGCACAACTTGACCAGAAGAAGGGATCGGTTGGTAGGACATGTTCTGAGGCATCAAGGGATCACCAATTTAGTATTGGAGGGCAGCGTGGAGGGTTAAAATCGTAGAGGGAGACCAAGAGATGAATACACTAAGCAGATTCAGAAGGATGTAGATTGCAGTAGGTACTGGGAGATGAAGCAGCTTGCACAGGATAGAGTAGCATGGAGAGCTGCATCAAACCAGTCTCAGGACTGAAGACCACAACAACAACAACAAGTGTAAGTAATAGTTGGTTCATAAGTAAATAAGCCATCATTCTTGTGCAAGTGTGATCACCATAAAAGAAGACAGACTGTCCTCAAGTACTATTTAAAACAATCATTTAGGTCTGCTTTTCAGCTTAGTCTTCCGGTATTCTTTTATAAAGGTTGTGTTTGCTAATACATGCGATTGACACTTTTAGATTAGTACCGTTTTTTTAATAGAACTTGTAACTAACATTTAAAAACGTTACTGGGAAAATACTAAATTATACATTAAAAAAAATCACAAGTATGACAAAGTAAGAGATATTTGTGTGGTGTAAATATGCAGATTACGATGTTCTGACAAACTTTTGCATAACGAAAATGGTGTATAAGACGTCGTAAATCAATAAATGAAACAGATACAAGTACGTAGCTTTCAGCTATGATGGCTATAGTGTAATGCTGTCACCTGAGATAACGTTTGCTGGAATCGCATGAAGCGACTGAAAGTTGTTAATTCAGAGAGTCATTGTGAAAAATTGGATTCCCTGTGAAATATGTACTTCTGTAGTTGTAGAGATATTGAGACACATTTCTGTCACTGGATGAGCTTCATTTTACGAAGATCGCCAATGTAGTCGGATTTGTGCAATTTTTTTATGTGAATTACTGTCACATCTCAAAGAGCTGCAACTTGACCATCTTTAAGAGTGTCTAACGCTTGGCCATCTCCTGGAATAAATTCTGCACGAAGGCAATGCGAGCATCAGCAGTCTAAATTTCCAGCTGTGGGATTCACCCGTTTCCGGCAAAGCGCTCGTTGTCTCTGCACCAGAGCTTGCCTCTGGCGGAACCGATCAAGTAGCCGTGCTGGTTGCGGCACGCCCTGTGCCCTGGGCCCGCTATCGTTTAGGCGTGCAACAAATTCACCTTTCCTCGCAGCAATTGTTATAAGTGTCCGATTAGCTTGCCAAGATATGTACAACATTACAACCTACATCCGTCCCCATGGTCTGGGGTGCAATTTGACAGCATAATCTCTGCTGTGGTTATACCAAGCGCCATGACTGCAAAACTGTACGTCAGACAGGTGATTTAACTCGTGCTGCCATTCATGGGTAACATTCCTGGGAGTTTTCTACAACAGGATAACGCTCTCCCACACACCTATGTTGTACCCCACCATGCTGTACAGAATTATGACATGTTGCCTTGGTCTGCTCGGTCACCAGATCTGTCTCCAGCCGAGCACATATGGGACATCATTGGAAGACAACTCCAACGTCATCCAGCAGCAGCATTAACCACCGCTGTATTGACCGACCATTTACAACAGGCAGAGAACACCATCCCACAAACTGACATACGGCGCCTGTACAACACACTGCATGCACGTTTGCATGCTTGCATTTAACATTCTGGCGGTTACACCTATTATTAATGTACCAATGTTTGACTTTGCATGGCTTGTCTCGCGTTTACATTAACCTGTTATCTTTCAACACTAATCACTTAAACATCTTACCCACGCAAATGTTTCTTCAAAATTCATTACCCCACATTAATTATTTTTTGAGAGACTGCGGGCTAATATGTTGTGCATCACACAGCCACAGTTGCAGTGTACATGGTTTCCTCCTAGAGGGTAGTATCGTTTCTCATATGGCATGCCCTAGCGTCCTCTCCTGTCACAATAATTGGTAATGTTGTGTTCGATTCACTTCTCTTGCTGACTCACCCTGTAGTAGATCTGGTACAGCATTGTAGACAATAGCTCCGTATTCGAATCGAGAGCTTGCCGACATGGTGTTTACTTACGGAAAAGCAAATGACAATACGTGGCGGGTAGTAAGGTTAAATCAGGAGACCTATCTCCGCCGACAACAATCACAACATTCAGTGTTTTTCAACAGAGTTTCACTGTTTGTCTGAGACAGGGTCGTTTCACGAAGCAGGAAATCATGAAGACCTACCCGAAATGTTCGTACACCAGACTTGGAGGAAAGTGTGATTAACACTGTGGAAGACGACTGCCGTGTCAGTACCAGACAGTTAGCCCACCAGTACAGGGTAAGACAGACGACCGTGTGGAACATTCTCCATGACAGTTGTTACTACTCTTATCATTTGAAGCGTGTGCAGGACTTACTAGCGACAGACTTTCCACATCTGGAACAGTTTTCCCACTGGTTTCTTCATAAGGCAACCACAATTCCGGGATTTGTATCATCCATCCTATTCGCTGATGAGGCTACCTTTCCGTGGAGTGGTGTCTTCAACATTCTTAACAGTCATCTGTGGGATAGTACGCGTAACACAGATCACCTGGCGACAGTGAATCATCAGCATCACTGCAGCTCGAATGTGTGCGCTGGGACATTTGGCGGCCTTATTTTGGGACCAGTCCTCATTCCACGTCGCCTAACAGGCCGGAACTAGCGGTGTTTCTTGTGGATGACTTTGCCTCCCCTACTGGAAGGAGGGCCACTGATGATTCGAAGGGCTATGTGGCTGCTACATGATGGTGATCAAGCCCACTTCGAATTACCTCCCGGATGCATATCATTTTTGTCTTCTATGGTCTATGGATCGGACGAGGCGGTCCAGTTGCATGGGCTGCTCGTTCACCTGATCTCAAGCCGTGCGATTTCTGGTTATGGGGCCATCTCAAAAATCTCAAAAGTATCGTGTATGCAGAGCCCATTCCAGATGTGGAGACACTGGAGCAGCATATTCGTGCTGCCTTTGACACTGTTCTAATGCAGGCTGACCGATGTGACCGCGTGAGACAGAACATCATGCAACGGCATGTACACAAATGCTTTGAAGCACATGGAAACCATTTTCAACACGTAGTGTAATTTTGTTCTGTATCCTCTCAGAGTTAGTACAAGACGGAAAATATCACCCTGTGTCTATCTACATATAAATCGTTCAGCTCTTTTTTCAGAACCATATCTCAGTAGTCGTCACCACAGCGGAAATCAGTTTCCCCAAGATGGTGCCATTGTAACAAGCGGCAGCTGGGATCCACAGCTGCAGCGCCTGATGAATGAGCAGTGGGCGATCGTTTCCACAGCTTCGCCCACTAAGCAGCGGTGAGGCGAGCACAATAAACTCCAAAGATTTGCGCCGCCTGAGGAGCAAATTAGATGAAAACTTGCTTCCTCCGTTCGCCGAGGCCGTGCGTAATTAACGAAATGCGCCTCGCGACAAACACAGTGCCACGGACAGAGACCTTCCAGAATTTAATTAGTCGACCAATTCTGCTAACCTTGAGCCTTTGATACCCAGATTCACAGCAGCGTGTCTAAGGCGGCGACCCGGCTACATCCGCCTCGCGCCGGGCGGGATCTGCTGCAGGGAATCGCTTTAATGACGCGGCCAGGCGTGCAGCGACCGCCGCCGGGAACATTGCTCAGCTGCTGGCGGAAAACGTACGGCCACCACCACGCTCTTTAACTGTGAGTGATCTGCAGTCTAGCCCGCATCTCGTGGTCGTGCGGTAGCGTTCTCGCTTCCCACGCCCGGGTTCCCGGGCTCGATTCCCGGCGGGGTCAGGGATTTTCTCTACCTCGTGATGGCTGGGTGTTGTGTGCTGTCCTTAGGTTAGTTAGGTTTAAGTAGTTCTAAGTTCTAGGGGACTGATGACCATAGCTGTTAAGTCCCATAGTGCTCAGAGCCTTTGGATCTGCAGTCTATCCTCAACGGTTACACGGTAGGCAACGTCGTCTGTGTCATTTACAGTGTGCTGAACGCAAAGGTTCCCGTAATCTTATAGCTGTCCATATTTGACAAAACTATACCAAACAACATTTTTCCGTTAACTTTCGTCCAGATACAAAACCTGTTGAGATATAGGTCACTCTGCACTGTTACATCCATCTATAGGAGGCATTTTACAAACTGACTATTACTGAACTACACTCCTGGAAATGGAAAAAAGAACACATTGACATCGGTGTGTCAGACCCACCATACTTGCTCCGGACACTGCGAGAGGGCTGTACAAGCAATGATCACACGCACGGCACAGCGGACACACCAGGAACCGCGGTGTTGGCCGTCGAATGGCGCTAGCTGCGCAGCATTTGTGCACCGCCGCCGTCAGTGTCAGCCAGTTTGCCGTGGCATACGGAGATCCATCGCAGTCTTTAACACTGGTAGCATGCCGCGACAGCGTGAACGTGAACCGTATGTGCAGTTGACGGACTTTGAGCGAGGGCGTATAGTGGGCATGCGGGAGGCCGGGTGGACGTACCGCCGAATTACTCAACACGTGGGGCGTGAGATCTCCACAGTACATCGATGTTGTCGCCAGTGGTCGGCGGAAGGTGCACGTGCCCGTCGACCTGGGACCGGACCGCAGCGACGCACGGATGCACGCCAAGACCGTAGGATCCTACGCAGTGCCGTAGGGGACCGCACCGCCACTTCCCAGCAAATTAGGGACACTGTTGCTCCTGAGGTATCGGCGAGGACCATTCGCAACCGTCTCCATGAAGCTGGGCTGCGGTCCCGCACACCGTTAGGCCGTCTTCCGCTCACGCCCCAACATCGTGCAGCCCGCCTCCAGTGGTGTCGCGACAGGCGTGAATGGAGGGTCGAATGGAGACGTGTCGTCTTCAGCGATGAGAGTCGCTTCTGCCTTGGTGCCAATGATGGTCGTATGCGTGTTTGGCGCCGTGCAGGTGAGCGCCACAATCAGGACTGCATACGACCGAGGCACACAGGGCCAACACCCGGCATCATGGTGTGGGGAGCGATCTCCTACACTGGCCGTACACCACTGGTGATCGTCGAGGGGACACTGAATAGTGCACGGTACATCCAAACCGTCATCGAACCCATCGTTCTACCATTCCTAGACCGGCAAGGGAACTTGCTGTTCCAACAGGACAATGCACGTCCGCATGTATCCCGTGCCACCCAACGTGCTCTAGAAGGTGTAAGTCAACTACCCTGGCCAGCAAGATCTCCGGATCTGTCCCCCATTGAGCATGTTTGGGACTGGATGAAGCGTCGTCTCACGCGGTCTGCACGTCCAGCACGAACGCTGGTCCAACTGAGGCGCCAGGTGGAAATGGCATGGCAAGCCGTTCCACAGAACTACATCCAGCATCTCTACGATCGTCTCCATGGGAGAATAGCAGCCTGCATTGCTGCGAAAGGTGGATATACACTGTACTAGTGCCGACATTGTGCATGCTCTGTTGCCTGTGTCTATGTGCCTGTGGTTCTGTCAGTGTGATCATGTGATGTATCTGACCCCAGGAATGTGTCAATAAAGTTTCCCCTTCCTGGGACAATGAATTCACGGTGTTCTTATTTCAATTTCCAGGAGTGTATATGCAAAAAAGCCTAAATTAGTTACAAACTACGGCGTGCACACATTGTTCAACATGTAAACGTCACTATAGATATACGGATTTAGGTTATGACACGTTCGATATGCCTGCCATCATTGAAGATGATGTAGAACAGTCGAATAGTGAAATTCTGCGTGACCCACTGAAGTGTCGCAACATCGACGCTGACGATGACCTACTGAATGGTTGTTTTCAGCTCAGCAATGATTTTTGGGATTATTGCTGTACATCTTGTTTCTAATATAGCCCCACACAAAGAAGTCGCATGCTTTCAGATCCGGAGAATATTGCGGCCTATCGCGGTCTATGCCAGTGGCCTCTGGGTCCGCCAGAGCCAGAATGCGGTCTCCAAAGTGCTCCTCCAGGACGCGAAACACTCTCCAGCTTCAATGGGGTCGATCTGCGTCTTGCATGAAACATATATTGTCGAAATCAGGGTCACTTCGGATAATGAGGATAAAATCATCTTCCAAAACCTTCACATACCATTCGGTGGTCACCGTGCCATCAGAGAATATCGCAACGATTATTCCGTCATACCACACAGTCACCCGTTGAAGATTAAGAGACCTCTCGATCTCGAAATGTGCATTCTCAGTCCCCCAAATGCACCAATTTTGCTTGTTGACGAACCCATCCAAATAAAAGTGGGCTTCGTTGCTAAACCAAACCATATTGTGCATACTAATTCTCACCATGCCATGCAGTCAACGGTGCAGTCTGAACGCTCTAACGCAAACCGTTCGAAAGTTATGACGATTTTATTTCATATAGTTCAATACTTGTCACCCTGTGTGTGGTTACCACTCGTATACAGTCTCAGATAAGAAAAGAATAAAATGCACAATGAAGGAGTTATCCTGACGTGGCAGAAATCGTTAGATGTGATTAACGTGTAAAGACAAACAAACGATTGCAATTCAGGAAAAATTCGATGACTTATTCAAGAAAAAGAGCTTCACAGATTGAGGAAGTCACTAAGGTAATGACATGCAGTCATTTGGCTTGGCATTAATTGATAGCGTTTTTGGATGTCCTCCTGAGAGATATTGTGCCACATTCTGTCCAGCTGGCGTCGTCAAAATCTCGATATGGTTGGAGCGCCCTGCCCATAATGCTCCAAACCTTCTCAGCTGGGGAGAGATCCGGCGACCTTGCTGGTGAAGGTAGGTTTTGGCTAGCAAGATGACAAGCACTAGGGCTCTTGCCGTGTGCAGCTAGCATTTTATTGTTGAAATGTAAGCCTAAGATGACTTGCCGTGAAGGACGACAAAACGGGGTGTAGAATATCGCCGCCATGCCACTGTGCTGTAAGAGTGCCGCGGATGACAACTAAATGGTTTCTGCTACGAAAGAAAATGGCACCCCAGACCATCACTCCTGGTTATGGCGAGCGACAGTCAGTTCTGTACCCACCGCTGTCTGGGGCGTCTCCAAACATGTTTTAGCTGGTCATCAGAGCTTAGTTCGATGCGGAACTCATCTGTGAAGACAGTTCTAAGAGCATCATCATATAATCCTGGTACTGTAGGTAAGTAACGGAACTGATAGTTAAATGATATTAACGTAACCGACATGAACAGACTGTTTTGTGTTCAGTTAATGACTTATTACTTTGGAGCTACTCAGCTTCCTACAGACTACATATATGTCCATCATGTATTCGAAGATGGCAGGAGGGATACACAGTCCAAACAGCATGGCTTTAGGTTCATAGACGCCGTCAGGCGCTCTGAAGATAATCTCCTCGCAATCATCCTAGTTAACGTTCATTTTCCATTAGATTGACATGTCCATTGCTGAGAAATACTTTGCTCCTTTGAAACAGTCTAAGTGTCACCAAGAGGAATCAACGGATAGACATCATTCGTTGTTATCCGACTCAGTAACGCCATATGCAGTCCTTTTTCTTCACAAGGACTCTCTGAAGCAGCATCTTCTCCATTTCCTCCCATGTTGCTGGTCGTTCAACTGGTGACACCCTACACGGCCGCTCCCTAATTTGTGGACGGTCCCACGCTGTCATTATGTTTCATTAGGGATGCTTGGTCTGTCTTTCCTCCGCTCCAGTTTTAAAAGCAGCCAAAGGCTGTTACAGAGTGGCAGTCGCTCACTGGTATTGTCCTCAGTCAGGTCAGATCCTATCGGCAGTTCGACAGTAGTTTGCTCCCTTAGTAGTTGGGCATGATTCTTTGTCCATGACACTAAGCTGTCTTCCTGAACTAGTTCTACAGTCTCTACACACGTACTTTTAGGGATGAGTTGTGGCTACTTGTGACAATTAGTGGTCCAAAGTTCTACTTGACCACATACAATGCCTATGGTCGTCGTTTTCATGTAGATTTCTTTTGTGAGCTTGAATAGCTCTTTTCAGTCCACAAAAGCCTTACAGTTTAACTGATCACATCGACTGACAGAGGAGTAACGCCTCTCAGGATGTCCAGCGCAGTTCTGGACGAAACGTTAGTAGCAGAAGTTTCGTGGACCACAACTTAATTCTCCGGAAGGTTTATCAGCAGCAACGTCCAGAAAAATGTTTGTTCTGCATTCTTGCTGAAATAGCTTCGTCTGTCTGGAGCTCTGATCTTACACATTTTACGACTGATTGTCAAGCGAGCAAGAAGTACTATCCGAGAATAACAGTATGACTACATTCTGCTAAAAAGATAAATTCGAAGAGCTGTGTTTTGATACTGGTGTTTATTCTTGCAAAACATGTTCCTGATGGCTGGGTGTATTTCGCATTTTCGACTTTCAGCACAGTCGTTTTTGTTTCTCAGAACATAGTGTTCTTTAGCTGACAGCAATATGCATCTGACACTACAGAAAAGCAATATCCAGAATCGACTAGCGTGCAGACAGGTTAGCCATCAACGCAGACGTCATTGAAATTTCTTGACATTTTAGTGGGTGCCGTTCATGGAGAATTTTTATCTGTGGCACTCTCATCTCCGTAGATGGTCGCCGCTCTTGATTTTCCTGACGTAGATTACTAGGCAAGAGGCTTGTACGGTACATCTGAATGGCGCCGAGCAAAGGCTACAGCATGTTGGGGAGCGGTCTCACCCAGGACAAGGCCTTGAGCTTCGTCTCACAGGTCGACTGTAATAGTCTACAGTTGACTGGTTTGAATAGAGCTTTTGCGATGTTTAAGTCCTGGTATCGTAGTAGTCGTCGAAAACTAGCCGTATTTGTCTGCAGGAGCGTACAACATGTTCAGGGCGTCCACAGTGGAAACACTCCGGCATGTTGTTCTCTGTTCTCCAAACGGCTGTAGTTCTACATGGCGTTATACTTGTCACAGGAGACGGTTTTGTCTGCGCGGGCAGGTTGCTAGATTTTCGTTTGGCTGCTGCGGCATAAGATCCAGTTAACCGATTCCATTATTTCTGGCACATCCGCTAGTGGCAGTATGGTCCTAAAGATCGGTACTCCTCTTCTTCAACATTTTCTGACATATCGGGTAGACATTCTTGGGTGTCATGGGTTCTGTCTCTTGCTGACTTGGTTCCGTTGCTGCAAAGTGCTGTATCTCTCCTCTCACTACTTGGAATAAGAGGCGAGGTCAAGGTGACCTTTCATAGCTGACATATGGACAACTTTCTGAAGATGATTGTACCTCATTCGTTTGATTCTAATCTGTTGCATTTCCTCCACGCACTGGCATCACTTTATGAGTCCCTCGGTTGTTACCAGAGTACTTGTCTCGTGCAACTTCCTCAACAATGTGAGATTTAGTCAGCTTCCGTGTAATCTTGGTTTCACTGTGGGGCGTAGGATTCCAACATATTGAATGAAGGACTGTGTCGTTTGTCAGAAATGTTAGGCTCTGTTCATCAATTGTTCTTCCGCTAAGAAAATGTACTGCTGATTGATGCCAAACGTTTTCTTCATTTCGGCCTGGAATTTATCCAAGCTATTGACCTTCTCTTCGTTGTTCTCGAACCACTACTGTGCTGTTCCGTCCAAGTTAAACTTCATGTTTGCCAAACACATCATGCCATCCCATCTGTTGCATTTGGCGATTCAGTAGAATCCTTTGACATATTTCGACACCTCGAAATACGGACTGTGGAAGTGATGTAGTGTTTGTATTCCGGTTCCTGTCCGTGTAGACGACGTTTTCTACGTTGGCTAATTGGAGCCGCGGTGATGTATATGTTCTGAAGCACCCGGCGTCTCCACCAAACAATGTCACGTTGTAAACACAGTCAAGTCCGAAAATGGAATCGCCAGTGAAATACAACACGTAGCACTTGAAAAAAAAACGTTTATTACTAACACCAACATGCAATTAAAACAGAACTGACGTCCTCCAGGGAAAGGAAGCTATTTACATAATCATCACGTATTCCAGAACGCTGCTATTTATACAAATATTGCATATTCCACAACATAAAATCATTAAAAACACAACATATTTCAAAAACCTTTCACAAATTACAAATTCTTAATAACAAATACGAGTAACTACTGGCGGTCGGGTCTGAACTACTGACCCAGAACACATTATGCAGCGACGCTAACCACTACGCCACACTGCTTGCACGAGAGTTCGGGGAAGTATTACAGATGGGTGTAGCAAGCACTGATGCCGTTAAACGACGCCATAAACTGAGCTGCTGAAGATTAAGGTCAATTGATCGGGGAGACCAAGCTACTATACCTCCTCGACCATGCTGTGTAAAACAGGTGGATCCGTCCACTAGTTCAGCTCACAAAATTGTTCTAACGCGAAGTCAATGTATTACTTCAGCAGCCACTCGCGGATATTCTTCTTTAAACAAGTTATTTTTGTGGTAATTTATTGTGCCACTTTGCGTATTTCCGTCATCGGTAGAACACTTACAGAGAAGTCATTAAGAAATCAGCAATACACTTCACCGGGAAAACTGCCTACTCCCCAGAGTACTGAACGTTCCCAAAAACAAGTAAAAATACATTTCTTTCTTGACATATTTTTAGTAGATATATTCTTCTATTTTTGATCAATATTACTTTCTAAATACGTTACTTCTATTAGAACACTCTATATACTGCCTATGATCATAATAAAGAGATTACTTCAACGTATAGCAGTTATTTATCGATGAACTTCTGTGCAGCCTCATTTATCTGTCAGACGTTTCCGTGAGGCAGCCGTTCACTTGAAAATTAAGTGCACTAATGCTTTAGAAATTAACAGAACCGAGAAAGATGTATTCAAATGACACTCATATCACCATGTATTAGATACAGGATAAGATATCAGTGATTAAGATAATATAACAACACATTACTTCTTGCTGGAAAATTCAGTTCTGTGTTAAAACCCAAGGTTCTATAATCAGAAGTCAAACGCCAGGACATGGAGTAAGAACAGGTCCAGATGATCTCCTGCGGAATATTCCTTCAAGCATATTACACATGAGCTCATACAACAAGAACTTTGCGTGATAGAGGGCTGCGACAAGCTGCCCACCAACTTCTCCCAGACATCTTCCATGTGCTGCACGACGTGTGACGTTGCCTGCAGGATAGGTGTGGTGCCCACCGTATTTCGAAAGATCCTTTCTCATTTCACGCCACATACGACCGACCGTTGTCTGGTAGGGATAAAGCAGAGGAATTTGTCTCAAGGAGAGGTTGTACCTCGTGCTCTAAATCTTTGCTGGTGTAGCAGTTGCTGTTCATCTCATGAGGTGTATAGCCATGAACTTCCTAATAGGCCACCATAATTAGAAAAGCATCTTCTTTTACAATAACTCCAAACACGACAACAGGAAATATGTATAACGCTAACAAAATCAAGGTGCTCAAAATTTCATATAAGAAATGTTATCATCTGAACATCATCAAGGTAAGCACACATAAATACTCATCATCAAAGCACTCCCAAATCATATACATGCAAGCATTTTATCAAGCTGGTTCATTACCTTCACACACATCAGAATGATATATGACTGTGAGAAGAAAAACCAATCATTCAGAGCTGTCCAGTTTTGCACTCACCAGTTGTTTACCTTGATTGTCACACCTTTAGTCACAAGATTACACACTCACCCGCATACAAGGATGAAATTTCCTGGTTTGCAATAACTTTCTGTTATTAACCTCAGGACTATAATATAATAATTCCTGTTGTCGCTACACTCATTCTTAAATAATTCGTATGTCCCAATTCAAAATAAGTACAACATAGTTTTATTCTGCAAAATAAATCTCAATTAGCATCTTACCAAACTTATAGTGACTCAAAAGTTTGGTCTTGTCACAGCTTAGATGACATGAGTGAGTTAATTAATCGTTTTCTGATCAATGATACTTCCACTGAATCTTGTCTTTACACAACCAATAGGCTGCAATACCGCTAGAAGCAACAAAATGCTTCAACTGTCTTTAACTTGGTCCTATCCTATTCAGGTACCAGCATCATCAAAACCTTCAATTCCTAACTAGGCTGATGTGTTGCTGACAACAGAAAATACTTCATATTCATTCCTTCATTATCTCAAGGACAAGGCTGAGTACTATACGATCTTTAGGATTACTTGCCCATCTTCAACCAAGAACCACACACCACATCCCTGACACCATCTCCATTCAGTGGATGATCAACAATCTTCATATTCTCAGTATTAAGCTACAACTCAGCACACAAAAGTACAACATATCAACCTTTACTTCAGAGGGAACTCATAAATACACAGTTCATTTTAGCTACCTCATGTTCACATTCAGCACTGCCGCAAAAAAAGACCGCATCATCTACCTCAGATATTGTTCATTCACCACAACAATCTAAAGATATCATTAATCATCACATATAATCAACATATACTGAACAGAACCTAACTCTTGAACTCATTCAATAATATCTACTCCCTCACATCTTCTGAAGGTTCATCACTTGATTCATATCCTATTTACTTTTCATAAACCCGAGATACTCTAATCCGTTAATTCATTCATTTTGTAAGGTTTTCTTCAACATCTGGCATCAGTTCAAACAGTATTTCAGGAGTTTATTTGTAAAATAAGTTCACTATCGCTTGGGGATACGACTGAAACAACGAAGACATATCAAATAAAAATAATCTTTAAGCCAGTGACTATTAGGTAAATGATAATACAGCAATGCCAAGGATTATATAATAGTTCATTAAAACTGACTGTTAAAACTCAGTAGAGTGTTAAATTCCAGACTGTTATAATGAAAAAATCAAATGCCATAACATGGAGTAAAGTTGGGTCCCATAACCTGCACCCTGGGTGATGCTGCCTGCTAGGAAAGGAATGGTACGCATCGTATTTTGAAAGCTCTTTCTCATTCGACACCACGTACGGGGGCCGTTGTCCTGCGGAGATAAGGGGAAGGGATTTGTGTGAAACACTGGCAACATCTCCTTTTCTAAACCTTCTATGGTGTAGCAGTTGCTGTTCACGTCACTCCGACACGTAGTGCCTGAGATCACATGTTGTCCCCGATGATGCTCCTTGCTGACGTGCCAGTTAAAAGCTAAATAGCAACGACGATGGAAAGAATGGATCTCAGTACGATGAAACTGGCGGAAGAGACCACTCCTTCAATAAAATCCATAATAACATATCTGTTACATATTGGTTTGAATACATAACCGATGGTGCAAATATACCGCTCTGTCTAACGTCGCTTGCAACAGTGGCCGGACCGTCCGTCATCATCACAATATGAGGACGCTGTCACACATCTGGAAAAAGTTTTATTGAAGATGAAAGCGGCTGCGGAACCCTACGCTAGCACATATCTATAGCGTTGTCTACAAAACGACTCACGTGTCCACAAACTTGAAAGTGCTAACAAGGTAGATTTGACTTGTCTCGTTAGTGCTTTGCCAGCATTCCTTTAGGCCATACGACTAAACGTATTAAATTCTACAAAACTGACGTCTGACTTTGCTTTGGTTAGCTTTGGTTATCTGCAGAATTTATGACCATATTCTGAGTTTGAATATAATAAATTTCCTTGAGATCGAAAAGCTCCTCTCCACACACAGATCAACACGGATTTACGAATCATTGCACGCTGAAACTCATGTTGTTCTTTCCTCACACAGACATCGTGCAAACCCTGGATGAAGGGTAAGAAGCAGATTTCAGAAAGCCACGATGCCCCACTGCAGATTGTTGACGAAGGTTCTAAAATACAAAATAGTTTCTAAGGTATTTTAACTCCACGAAGTATTCTTAAGTAACAGAACCCAGTACTTCGTCCTCGATGACGAGTGTTCATAACATCAAGGGTATTGTCAGCAACACCGCAGAGAAACGTGATAGGACTACCCTTATTCTCATACACGTGAACTATTCGACGTACAGGATAGGCAGCAATCTGCGACTGTTGACGACGCTGTAGTAAATGAGAAAGTGTCGTCGTTGAGTGACCGTAGAAAGCTACGGGATGACTTAGACATAATTTCCATGCGGTGTAGTGAATGGCATCTTGCTGTCAATGTTGTGAAATGTAATTTAACGCATATGAATAGGAAAAGCAAACCCGTAATATTCGAATACAGTATGTGAGGTGTGCTGCTTGACACAGTCACAGCGATTAAACATTTAGGCCAAAACGTTACAAAGCGACAGAAAGTGGAACGAGCGCTCAAGGACGATTGTGGGGAAGGCGAATGGTCGATTTCCGCATATTGGGAGAATTTTAAGGAACTGTCCCCAATTTACTCTATAAAAGGAGGTCGGGCACAGGACCTCATAACGCTCGAGTGTTTGAGATCCTCGTCAGATCAGATTAAAGAAAGGTATCCAAAAAAGTCAAAGGCGTGGTGCTATATTAGTTACCGGTAGGTTTGACCAACATGCGAGTATTACGGAAATGCTCAAGGAACTCACATGGGAATCCCTGGAGAGAAAATGACGTTCTTTTCGCGAAACGCTACTCACAAAATTTTAAACCGCGGACTTCGACTAACTGCAGAAAGACTCCACTGCCGCCTACGTAAGTTTCGCGGAAGGAGCGCGAACACAACATAAAAGAAATAAGAGTTCGTACGGAAGCATATAGACAGTCGTTTTGTCCCTCGTTACATTTGCGAGTGGAACAGGAAAACGACTGACTATAGTTGAATTCTTTTATCTTGGCGGCTCGCGCATGCCCGCCCAGACGCGGGAGAGTGCTGCGTTGCCAGTTGCACACGATGCACGCGCCAATAGAAGCAGCGCCATAGTATAGCTAGTTTGCAAGCTTACGTTTAGGGGGGAGCGCGCAGTTCATGAAGTAAAGCCACCACGGCCGCATTAACCCTTTCGCTGTTACAAAGACGTGCTCCCTGCATTCCACGCTGTGCGCGATTTTGTCACTGCACTGCTCGCCTGTGCAGACACATGGTGTTCCCATTGCTTTGACACACTTATCATTCGATTCCACAAAAACTGTTTGGCCCAAAAATTAGATTTTTACATGTCTTCTTGACTGATACCTTCCCCCCATAAATGACTTAATTTTCTTTCGATGTTCAACGCAGTTATTATGCAGCATTAAATGTAGTAAACCATTGCACGAAATTTTGAAGAGTTTGCAGAGGTAGAAGTCCATAGCGTATATTTCCGTATGGTCGATTTTAGTTGCCACAATGTTGAGAATGAAATGTGGACAAGATACCTAAATTTCATATAAAATTTACTGTGTAACAATATCTCATTTAAGTACCAGATAGGTGTCGTACGTAATATTGAGAAATGTTCCGTCTTTCGCGACTGTAACAAAAGTTTTATTTACGCTGAGCACGTTTGGCTTTATTTTAAAGCACTTCAATGAATCAAAAGGAAGTAGACAAAATACATTAAACAAAACTGTGGACTTACAAAAACATTAGGACTTGAATATACCGTCTATCAGTGAAGTGCTCTGAGCTATGTCAAATATAATTTTTGTGTGTGGCACACACAAACATCATTTATTTGCTAAAACACTGATCAGCCAACAAAAACGTTGAATATTGTGTTACCGCAGCACAAAACTACGAAAGGTGACTTGACAATGGAGTTGCCAAAATACTGTCCACTGAAAACGCTTCAAAAGAGAGAAACGCGTCTGGTCTAAATAAGTCGCTTATTACAGTTGCAGAAGAGGAATATATTTCAGTACCATAGGTGAAACTGCGACTGTGGAACAAAAACAAGAAAGAGAACATGAGTACCATTGTGTATGTGCCATACCTTTCATTGATTGAAGTGCTTTAAAATAAAGCCAAACGCGTTCGGTGTAAATAAAACTTATTTCAGTCGCGAAAGACGGAATATTTCTCAATATTACATACGACACCTATAAGTATACGCTATGGACTTCTACCTCTGCAAACTCTTCAAAATTTCGTGCAATGGTTTACTACAGTTAATGCTGCATAATAACTGCATTGAACATCGAAACAAAATTAAGTCATTTATGGGGGGAAGGTATCAGTCAAGAAGACGTGTAAAAATCAAATTTTTGGGCCAAATAGTTTTTGTGAAATCGAATGATAAGTGTGTCAAAGCAGTGGGAACACCATGTGTCTGCACAGGCGAGCAGTGCAGTGATGACAAAATTGCGCACAGCGCGGAATGCGGGGAGCACGTGTCTGCAGCAGCGAAAGGGTTAATGAAGAGACAAAGCACTAGAAATTTCAAAAAATTCAAACGAATATAATTCATGAAGTAAGGCACTTCAATATTGTTTTTAAATAATTAAAATATTAAGTTCCGCACAAGGTTTGAACTCATAACCTTTCACGTAGAAGTCCAACACCTTAACCATTACGCTAACGCAGATCGTCTACCTACAGAACAGAGTGAGGAGTCTAACACGTTACGCAAAATAGTGACAAACTCTTTTGGTATGACTGTGAATTACTCACACTTCGTTGAAGTACAATAGGAAATAAACAATTACCGCTCTTTAGTGCGAAAAAGTGGTTCGTGAGATTGTTACAAACACCTTTCCTTCCTATCGCCTGAATTAGGAGCCTTATTGCTTGTTTGGATTAATTAATTAATAGAGTATGAAGCAATTGGTATAAAGAACGCTTTTTCCAAACTTTCTATTAAAGAAAGTCTGCTATCAAGACATTGCTTTTGTTCTATTACTTTATTTATGACTGAACGTTTCTAATAATGAAGACACTCGTCCATGCCATGCACTGCAGTCGAGATCTGGCAACGTCATTCTCTGTTCATTGGCTGACTGTGTTTTGTGACGTCAGATGCGCAGAACGAACCTAAACTCGGCCGCCAACATAAATGACGCACACTTTAGTTGTATAAGGTACGCTTCACTAAGCAACAAGTGGTGACTTCCGGAGTATGGATGACGATGTAGATTCATCTCACGGTATTATAATTCGCTGATTTACTTTCGTAACAACATATTGCCCTTGGCATAATTTAATTTCATAGGCAGCCATAATTTATCTATTACTAATTACTGAGGTGTTTTGTACTCAGTACGCCCAACGTTTGTAAAATGTTCATGCTCTGTAATGCAAGACGTCTTTTCTTTTCTCTTGTTTACAGTTAAATTATTCATATGTCTTTATTCTATGTTTCGGTTTTTCTTATTTTGTGACTGCGATTGTTAAAGTCGTTGGTAAGACTCCTTAAGGGATTAGTCCTCTTTGAACGCATGAAAAATATGTGGTTTTCGTGATTTTTTAAACGTAAATGAAAATTATTGCTGAATCTGATGATATAGTTTCATTCCTTAGACTTTCTTTTTTAAGAAATCATTTTGGTGTCCTCGTCGGACGCTTCCAGTAACCCCTACACCAGGTGGAAAGACCCATGCAACCGGAACATTCGTCATCTGTGGGAATTCCCAAAATCTTTCTATTTGACCTGTAACAAAACAGTTTTGTATCAGTCATTTTCAATGCATTTTCTATCAGTGTACATAGCGTAGCTGAAAAGTTTTAACATTATTGGTGGGGTTGTTGAAACAAGTGTCATTCTCTTCGCCAAAATGTGGAGACAAAAGTGTGCGCCAAAAATAGAGACACAGCAAAACGGCTATGTACGCTGATAGAGAATTCAATCTAGAATGCTGGCATAAAATTTCCATCAATACCTTATGTACCTTTCACAAGTTAAGTCTCCCGTCAATTTCGAAAACAAGTTTCCGGGAGAAACGCGTTTAAAGTTTTGAGTTACATTTTTTGTAGTCAGTCTTGCCTTGACAGCCAGAGACTGTGGCCATTTGTGTGTGTGTGTGTGTGTGTGTGTGTGTGTGTGTGTGTGTGTGATGTGGGGAGGGGGTTAGATCCTTTCCACTGCTAACATCATTTCAGTACACTTGTGCCTGGTACATTCCGATGGCTATCATTCTTTTCCATGAACCCATGCCACTGTTGATAGCGCTTGTGAATCGGCGATCAGACATGATACCCGAAATGAAGTCGTAATCGGATGACAAAACTGACAGAGCACTGATCTTTTATAGCAGACATTGCTATTCGATTCCCACTCATTGCGAACGTCTGATCTCGTAAGGCACTGAAAATGGATTGTCAACTGCCGGAGCTGCCGTTCCTTCGTGCGCGGAGACCACTTGGCGACTTTTGCTCTCCTCACAAAATTCCGTCAAGCTGTTTGAATATCCTTATAACATAAATTGAATGTCCGTTTCATCATATTGTTTTCAGCAACTGTGCCGGTTTCAAGACATCGTCCCTGACTCCCCGTGCCACATGGCTTATGCCAGTGTCTTCATCCTCTTTCGCAGCAATATAATTATATTTTTAACAAATCCTATTAACATTTTAAAAAGGAAGGTTTAGGGAAAGAAATAGTATCATAGGGCTATTTTATGCCTATCTAAAATGAATCACCATGTTTTTCTTACAACAACAAGGTTTAGTGTAAGTGAGGTAGTGAGGACTATCACCGTAGCGTCTTTGACTAGTAATCAAAACGCCCTATGTTCCGGGTTCGATCCCAATTACTGCTTAAATTCTGAATTAAAATCAACGGGAACGGCGGTCAAAGACTTACAGTACAAGGGCTTATCATTTTTGTACTGACGGTCATGTCAAAGGGCGCGAAACTGCACACCAAGGTTTGGGGCACGCTCTTACCTTTGGGGCGATAGACTGCCCCCTAAAAGACGAAAGAAGCAGCGATGATAAAGGGATGAGGATGTAGAAGTTGGCGGAAACCACTGCATTAAAGAAACGTAACGTATACTGATCAGCCAGAACAATATAACCACAATTACTTAATACCTGGTATGTCTACCTTAGGCACAGATACCAGTGGCGACACGTCGTGGCGTGGAAGCAATGAGGTCTTGGTAGGTGGCTGGAGGAACTCTGTATCACATCTGCAAGCACAAGTCACTTAAATCCCATAAATTCCGGGGAGGGGGTGGTGAGCCACCATCAGTTACATAACAGATGTATTCGATCGGGTTCAGTTCTGGCGAGCAGGGGAGCCAGCACATCAATTCTAACTCGTCGCTGTGTTCCTCGAACAACTCCATCGTATACCTGGCCTTATGACATGGTGCATTATCTTTTCGAAAGAAGCCACTGCCGTCAGGACACACGATCTTTATGAATGAGTGTACGTGCTTCAAAATGGTTCAAATGGCTCTGAGCACTATGGGACTTAACATCTGAGGTCATCAGTCCCCTAGAACTTAAAACTACTTAAACCTAACTAACCTAAGGACACCACACACATCCATGCCCGAGGGAGGATTCGAACCTGCGACCGTAGCGGTCGCGCGGTTCCAGACTGAAGCGCCTAGAACCGCTCGGCCACCCCGGTCGGCTGTGTACGTGGTCTGCATCAAGTTTATCATACTCCTTGGCGATTTTGGTGCCCTGCACGAGCTCCATTGGACCCATGGATGCCTGTGTGAAAGTTCCCCAGAGCATAACGGAGCAGCCGCTAGCTCGTCTCCTTCCCGCAGTATGGGTGTCCAGGAGCTGTTCCCCTGGAGGAAGATGGATTCACGCCCTTCCATCGGCATGATGGAGAAAGTATCGGGATTCATCAGACCATGCAACGCTTTGCCACTGCTCAAGCGTCCAGTGCCCACCGTCACGTGCCCCTTTCGGTCGCAGTTGCCAATGTCGTGGTGTTAACATTGGCACATGCATGAGTCGTCAGCTGCGGAGGCCCATCGTTAGGAGTCTCCAGTGCACTGGTGATGTTCAGACACACTTGTACTCTACCCAGCATTAAAGTCTGATGTCTATTCCGCTACAATTCGCTTCCTATCCTGTTTCACCAGTCTACCCAGTTCACAACATGCGATATATATCATGAGGGGGGCCGCCCAACTTCACGACGTCTGGATGTGGTTGCACCTTGGTTTCGCCACGTGTTGAACAGACTCACCACACACTCCTCAAACATCCGAAAAGTTGAACATTTACCGAAATCTTCGTGTTGAGCCACTGAGCCATCATTATCTGCCCTCGGTCAAACTCAGTTAGATCGCGCGCCTTTCCCATTCTACACACGTACAGCACGCTCACTTATACTGCATACACCGTGCGTGTGTCTGACTTTAGTCATTCCTCGCAGCTGACGTTGCTGTCACTTGGACGGGTTTATATGGATAGTAGGTTGGTGGTCATAATGTCCTGGCTGCTCAGTGTATATGTACAGTACGTGTGGCTGGTGTCTGGACCTGCTCGCATAGCTTAACGTGAAGCGCGCTATCTCGAGAGAGTGGAATTAACAGTCATATGCTACGAGGTAGTACACAGGCCCAACTCAGTGTAGCTTACAGAAGGTTTCGCACGCTTATTTAGGTAACTTCTGGGGTCCCAAAATTTTCGCCCAAGAGAATGCGGTACAGTTAAAATACATAACTCTTAGAAAAGAAGAAGAAAGCAAAATGTAGTAAAGCAAAAGACAGTATCCCATTTGGATTTCCGGGAAAACGCCGTCTTGGCGGAGCTGAGCGTCATAAAAAGTTTGTATAACCCGTGGAAGGGCAACATTTTACGTGTCGGAAGGTGGGTTATCAGGTGTTCAAATGTGACAAGGAAACTAGACAATTTGAAAATGGTCTAGATATAGTGCGAGTCAGTGAAATTAAGTAGAAAGAAGATATAGATTACTAGAGAGATGAATACAGGGTAGTATCAACAGCAATAGAAAATGGTGTACCGAGAGTAGGATTCGTCATGAACAGGATGGTAGCGCAGAGACTGTGTTACTGTGAACAGTTCTGTTATAGGAATGCTCCCATCAGAATCAACAGCAAATCAACGCCAACAGTAGTAGTTCAGGTCCGCATGTACATCTTACAAGCAGAACATGAAGAAGTAGAGAAAGTATGCGACAGTATTGAACATGCAGTTAACTACATACAGGGAGACGAAAATTTGGCAAACATGGGTGACTGGAACCCGGCGATAGGAAAAGAACAGACAAAGTTACGTGAGAACATACGTTCGGTAACGGGAAAGCGAGAGAAGAAAGGGTAATGGGAAAGCGATGGATGAAAGGCTAACTGATTTCTAGAATAAGTTTAAGGTAGTAAAAGCGGATACACAGTTCAAAGATTTATGATGAACAGGTACACTTGGAGAAATAATGGAGACACGGTAAGATTTCAGATGGACTGTATAAGGGTCCGATAGAAATTCTTAAATTAGGTCTATATTGTAAGACATACCCAGGAGAGAACGGACATTCAAATAATAATTTACTAATGATGAAAAGTAGGTTGAAGATTTAAAAAATCGTCAGGAAGACTAAGTATGGAAAGAACTAGGATACTGAAAAACTGGAAAATGCTGTGGCGTATGAAGTTCTTTAAGGCTGTAAATATTGCAATACCTAGTTCAGCTGAACATAAAAGGACACCTCTAAAAAAGGCAATAACAGGGGGTATACTGGTGTGCAAAACATACAGAGGAAAGTAACCTTCGCTTGGTGCGTCGCTACTAAGTAATGCAGAACTGAAAGGATTACTCAATGACACGATCATAAATGACATTCACAGACAATAACTACATAGAAATCGTCGCCATTCATGTTTGTTGCCTGGGCATTAGAGAAGGCAGAACATTGTTCTTAATAGTGTGTTGGAGCACCACGGACTCCATTATGCTCCCATGGCGGCCACAAGATTGGTAAGGAGTTCTTTAGGGCGTTCCATACCTCCACTAGCGCAGTTGACAACTGCTGGAAGATAGTAGGCACATGTGGGCGTGCTGCAATATGTTTACCCAACGCATTCCACACGTGCTCGATGGGATTTAAGTCGGGAGAACGGGCAGGCCAGCCCATACACCGAATACTCACTCCTTCCAATAGCTCCTGCACCTGCACTGTTAGATGCGGTCACGCACTGTCAGACATAAAATCAAGTCAGGACCTAATACACCCCTGAAAAGATGCGCAAGGCGAAGGAGTACAGTATCACAGTAACGTCGACCGGCGACTGTACCGTGTTCAGAGATCTGGAGGTCAGTACGCCCGTGCAACATGAAGCCTCCCCGTGCCATAACATCAATGACTCCAAACCTATGGCGTTCGGTAATGTTCTTGGATGCATTGTGTGTTGCTGCCTCTCACCATAAGGGTGATCCAGTCCCTGTGCTCTTGGCACCATCGCAAACGGTGCCGCAAATGTGCGGTTGTTAACGGAACACAACACACTGGTCGACGGGGAAAGAGACCACTCCCAAGCAGTCACGGCGCCACTGAGGGACGTGAGATTCTGCACCTTGCAGGCCTGTTAATTGCGGTTGCAATGGCACCCGCTGTTTCACGTTGGTCACTTCTCACCTCTTGCACAACGTAGCGGTCATCTGCAGCTGTGTCTCACCGCCGTCAGCCACCTGCTCTTCGTCGAGCAGCAGTGCCTGTGGTTCGGACGTTTCCATGCACGTGAAAAAATGCTGTGAGCAATATCAAACTCCTGCGCCACATTCAGCGCACTTCGTCCTACTTCCTGATTGCCGATTATTCTTCCCCGTGTAAAGTCGTCCTAACGTTGTCTCCGAGGCATATGGTTATGAAGAACACCATCACAGTGCACCGTAACTGCTCGCTCATTAACACACGCTGCCTTTTCCCGTTCATTCAACTACCTCGCGTAGCGAGACCAGCCCCACGCCGGCCGCGGTGGTCTAGCGGTTCTAGGCGCTCAGTCCGGAACCGCGCGACTGCTACGGTCGCAGGTTCGAATCCTGCCTCGGGCATGGATGTGTGTGATGTCCTTAGGTTAGTTAGGTTTAAGTAGTTCTAAGTTCTAGGGGACTGATGACCACGGATGTTAAGTCCCATAGTGCTCAGAGCCATTTGAACCATTTTGAACCAGGCCCACATGGCACAGCCGCTCTAGTTCCGCTGACCTCACGCCGTGTGACGTCCAGCTTTTTGCGTACCTCTGGGAGCCTCTGGCAACATGTTCCCTCAATTTCATTCTTTTGCGAAGGTTAGTTTTTATGTTACATTATCATCTCATCCTTAGGTTTTCCAGAGCAGTACAGGTACAAGGACAGTAACTGCGAAGAAACCTTGGGTAATAGAAGAAATATTTCAACTGATTGACGAACAAGAAAGTATAAATATGTCCAGGAAAAGATATGAATGCAATATAAGTCATTAAGGAACAAAATAAACAGCAAGTACAGGGAAACCAATGTGTAATGGCTGCAAGAAAAATGTGGCAAAATCGAAAAAGGAAAGGTCCTCGGAAGAACTGATTCGGCACACAGAATAGTACAAACGACGTTTGGTGACATTAAAAGCAAACGTGTCAGCATTAAAGGACGCAGAGAAATTTCCCCGCAGGAGAGACAGCGGATAAATGAAAGGAGGTCATAGAAGTCTCTGCAAGGGGGATGAATTGTCTAATGACGTGATGTAAGAAGATGTGGGAGTCGATATGGAGGACTGGGGAGGGCTCCTGCATTAGAGTCAGAGTTTAAGAGAGCATTGCGATCAAATAAGGTGGATGGGATACATGGCATTCCTTCGGAATTTCTAAAATGTTTCAGGAAAGTGGCAGCCAAATCATACAAGTTGCTGACAAGAGTAGCCCAGTAGTAGAAAAGAATAGAAAAGAAAGTTGAGGATATGTTAGGTGATCATTAGTTTGACTTCAGAAAAAAAAACAGGCAACAGAGGAGTACAGTGAGGTGACTAAAGTCATGAGATAGCAATATGCACACATACAGATGGCGGTAGCATCGCATACACAAGGTGTAAAAGGGCAGTTCACTGGCAGAGCTGTCATTTGCATCGCGTATCGTATCGTGTGGTATCAGTCGTTGAGATGGACAGCCGCGTAAAGAAACGTGTGCGCGCGTACTAGCGATGCAGCATACGAGCGCTGCACGCGCAGTCAGCGGCCTCATCTGGCTCCCTACTTATGACGAACCACGCAATGGCAACGGACGTGATGGACACGGCTATTGACCTTCTGAAGACCACGCTGTCTGTTCCGCTCCCTGAACCTCAAGACGAGAGCAAAAAATGGTTCAAATGGCACCGAGCACTACGGGACTTAACTTCTGAGGTCGTCAGTCCCCTAGAACTTAGAACTACTTAAACCTAACCAACCTAAGGACATCACACACATCCATGCCCGAGGCAGGATTCGAATCTGCGACCGTAGTGGTCGCGCGGTTCCAGACTGTAGCGCCTAGAACCGCTCGGCCACTTCGGTCGGCCAAGACGAGAGCACCTCCGTGCGTTAGCCTCTCGGAAAAAGTAGAAGTAAGAAGAGAACAGCGCCTGTTACGAATTCCGCCGTTTGCAGATCGCTCAATGGAAAAACGGCAAAACCTAGTGACGCACATGATGCTGACAGCTTCGTTTCGGCTCGCAGCATTGTCAGAAGAATGCGGCTTAACACGTCAATGCCACTAGACGTCACAAACACGTTCGACAAGCTCACTGACGCGTCATAAGAACTATCTCGAGCTCCAGCGCTAAGAAGGACCTTCTACATCTACATCTACATTTATACTCCGCAAGCCTCCCAACAGTGTGTGGCGCAGGGCATTTTACGTGCTACTGTCATTACCTCCCTTTCCTGTTTCAGTCGCGTATGGTTCGCGGGAAGATCGACCGCCGGAAAACCTCCGTGCGCGCTCGAATCTCTCTAATTTTACTTTCGTGATCTCCTCGGGAGGTATAAGTAGGGGAAGTAATATATTCGATACCATATCCAGAAATGCACTCTCTCGAAACCTGGACAGCAAGCTACACCGCGATGCAGAGCGCCTCTCTTGCTGAGTCTGCCACTTGAGTCTACTAAACATCTCCGTAACGCTATCACGCTTACCAAATAACCCTGTGACGAAACGCGCCGCTCTTATTTGGATCTTCTCTATCTCCTCTGTCAACCCGACCTGATACGGATCCCACACTGATGAGCAATACTCAAGAATAGGTCGAACGAGTGTTTTGTAAGCCACCTCCTTTGTTGATGGACTACATTTTCTAAGGACTCTCCCAATGAATCTTAACCTGGCACCTGCCTTACCAACAATTAATTTTATATGATCATTCCACTTCAAATCGTTCCGTACGCATACTCCCAGATATTTTACATTAGTAACTGCTACCAGTGTTTGTTCCGCTATCATATAATCATACAATAAAGGATCCTTCTTTCTATGTATTCGCAATACATTACATTTGTCTGTGTTAAGGGTCAGTCGCCACTTCCTGCACCAAGTGCCTATCCGCTGCAAATCTTCCTGCGTTTCGCTGCAATTTTCTAGTGCTGCAACTTCTCTGTATACTACAGCATCATCCGCGAAAAGCCGCATGGAACTTCGACACTATCTACTAGGTCATTTACATATATTCTGAAAGGCAATGGTCCCATAAAACGCCCCTGTGGCACGCCAGAGGTTACTTTAACGTCTGAAGACGTCTCTCCATTGAGAACAACATGCTGTGTTCTGTTTGCTAAAAACTCTTCAATCCAACAACACCGCTGGTCTGATATTCCGTAGGTTCTTACTTAGTTTATCAGGCGACAGTGCGGAACTGTATCGAACGCCTTCCGGAAGTCAAGGAAAATGGCATCTACCTGGCAGCCTTTACCTAATATTTTCTGGGCCTCATGAACAAATAAAGCGAGTTGGGTCTCACACGATCGCTGTTTCCGGAATCCATGTTGATTCCTACAGAGTAGATTCTGGGTTTCCAGAACTGAAATGATACGCGAGCAAAAAACATTTTCTAAAATTCTACGACAGATCGATGTCTGAGATATAGGCCTATAGTTTTGTGCATCTGCTCGACGACCCTTCTTGAAAACTGGAACTACCTGTGCTCTTTTCCAATCATTTGGAACCTTCCGTTCCTCAAGAGACTTGCGGTACACGGCTGTTAGAAGGGGGTCAAGTTCTTTCGCGTACTCTGCGTAGAATCGAACTGGTATCCCGTCAGGTCCAGTGGACTTTCCTCTGTTGAGTGATTCCAGTTGCTTTTCTTTTCCTTGGACACTTATTTCGGTGTCAGCCATTTCTTCTTTCCTGCGAGGATATAGAGAAGGAACTGCATTGCGGTCTTTCTCTGTGAAACAGCTTTGGAAAAAGGTGTTTAGTATTTCAGCTTTACGAGTGTCATCCTCTGTTTCAATGCTGTTGTCATCCCAGAGTGTCTGGATATGCTGTTTCGATCCACTTACTGATTTAACGTAAGACCAGAACTTAATAGGATTTTCTGTCAAGTCGGTACTACAATATAATAAAATAATGGAGTAGATGATAATAAAATGTGTGGCTTTTTAAAATGTATTGAATTAATGAGATTAATTTTTCGGCATGAATTACAAACACAATAAGCTGAGCTATGCCTGGAAATAAGTTCGTATTAGCTCATATTATTTTGCAGGGTGAAGTAGTTTCTTTCTCCGCTGTAGATTTGTGCTTGCCATTCTTTATAATGCTACGTTTGGTCGCCGTGTTCACCTTTGAAGTCTTGACCGTGTTCCCATTAAGCTTATCGGATCTTCGTAATTTTCCAAAGTACACAGGTGTGCTTCAGTTCTTGTAATTATTGTACTATTTGAAATAACAACTCACACGACCTTTCTGTTAATAAAACAATACTGTATTTTTCTAAACGGTGCACATATGAAATACATACTCCTCACTTATTCATAGCGACCCCAAAATGGCGGTCTACAATTACTCGCTAAAAATGGCGAGCTTCTCACTCGTTCACTAGCTGAGCGCGAATCCTTCCTTCCTCGTACTGGTACCAGAAAATATCCTCTGTTTTCTAACAACTGAAAGTCAAAAAATACATGACGGTAGGCATAGGTTCTATGATGGGCTACCGCTTCATCTTCTCTCTTTGCCTTTAAAGAAGACGAAAACATAAACGAAATGCAAAAGGTTTATCACAAATGCCCCCCTACTGTATACTGTCGGAAATAGTCTCTTTATTTAGGGAGACAGTATACAGTAGCCTTATTAACCTTGGGGCTCATAGTTCAGTCACTTGGTGCACGTCAATGGAGTTTTAATACCCTTATGCTACTACAAGTATATCTACAAAGCTCATTTTCTCGGCCATTACAAATTCATACATATAAATACATTCACGTATACTTATATCACGTAATTACATTCACATATATTCATATACATATCGCACGTCCATGGCGTGCTAACGTCGTTTTATTTCTCCTTACATTTGTTAAGCAGTATTACCAGGGGGAAAATGTTACATTTCTTAAATTGTCCTTTCACTCTATTTTAATAATTGTTTTTCTCCTTGGCTTTTGGTTCATTAGCCATTCTGAGAAGCTGTCCTTTCGGCACACGTTATCTCATTGTTCGTTGCACTTATGGCCAGCAGCAGCTCATTGTTGAACGCGCCCGACGCAGTGACGCAAGCGCCACGTGAGCAGCAGCACTGCCCGCGCACACACTGTAATGTCGCTCCAGGCTCATGAAGTCCATGTCGTATATGCCCTCCAGTCCGGAGACTGGATACAACGGATTCAGCTCCAACGGTCAACCCGAAGAACACCAATACCTCATCTCGCGCCTGGGCGAGGTTTTCGGCCAGTGACATTGAAGGTAAGAGCCGCACTGCAAGATACGGCATTATCTTCCGTCGTGCATTATAGTTCAGCGGTTCTCACACCTCAACTCGTGGTTATATGGATTTCCTCTGATATCTCCGTCGCACACGCATCACACTCTCTGTATTCATTTTGCTAGACTGTAGCGTTTACTCATATTACGGCTGAGCCGTTATTTTCAATATTATTAGGCCTTAATATTTTTCTATCACTTACGTGCGAGTATTTTACTCGTCCGTCGCATTGCACTTCACATACATACATAAGCTGTTCTTCTTCAAGTATAAAATCTCACATAATAATGATAATAGTGCATGTTGTTGTTGTTGTGGTCTTCAGTCCTGAGACTGGTTTGATGCAGCTCTCCATGCTATTCTATCCTGTGCAAGCTTTTTCATCTCCCAGTACCTACTGCAACCTACATCCTTCTGAATCTGCTTAGTGTATTCATCTCTTGGTCTCCCTCTACGATTTTTACCCTCCACGCTGCCCTCCAATACTAAATTGGTGATCCCTTGATGCCTCAGAACATGTCCTACCAACCGATCCCTTCTTCTGGTCAAGTTGTGGCACAAACTTCTCTTCTCCCCAATCCTATTCAATACTTCCGCATTAGATATGTGATCTACCCATCTAATCTTCAGCATTCTTCTGTAGCACCACATTTCCAAAGCTTCTATTCTCTTCTTGTCCAAACTCTGTATCGTCCATGTTTCACTTCCATACATGGCTACACTCCATACGAATACTTTCAGAAATGACTTCCTGACACTTAAATCTATACTCGATGTTAACAAATTTCTCTTCTTCAGAAACGCTTTCCTTGCCATTGCCAGCCTACATTTTATATCCTCTCTACTTCGACCATCATCAGTTATTTTGCTCCCCAAATAGCAAAACTCCTTTACTACTTTAAGTGCCTCATTTCCTAATCTAATTCCCTCAGCATCACCCGACTTAATTAGACTACATTCCATTATCCTTGTTTTGCTTTTGTTGATGTTCATCTTATATCCTCCTTTCAAGCCACTGTCCATTCCATTCAACTGCTCTTCCAAGTCCTTTGTTGTCTCTGACAGAATTACAATGTCATCGGCGAACCTCAAAGTTTTTATTTCTTCTCCATGAATTTTAATACCTACTCCGAATTTTTCTTTTGTTTCCTTTACTGCTTGCTCAATATACAGATTGAACAACATCGGGGAGAGGCTACAACCCTGTCTTACTCCCTTCCCAACCACTGCTTCCCTTTCATGTCCCTCGACTCTTATAACTGCCATCTCGTTTCTGTACAAATTGTAAATAGCCTTTCGCTCCCTGTATTTTACCCCTGCCACCTTTAGAATTTGAAAGAGAGTATTCCAGTCAACGTTGTCAAAAGCTTTCTCTAAGTCTACAAATGCTAGAAACGTAGGTTTGCCTTTCCTTAATATTTCTTCTAAGATAAGTCGTAAGGTCAGTATTGCCTCACGTGTTCCAGTGTTTCTACGGAATCCAAACTGATCTTCCCCGAGGTTGGCTTCTACTAGTTTTTCCATTCGTGTGTAAAGAATTCGTGTTAGTATTTTGCAGCTGTGACTTATTAAGCTGATAGTTCGGTAATTTTCACATCTGTCAACACCTGCTTTCTTTGGGATTGGAATTATTATATTCTTCTTGAAGTCTGAGGGTATTTCGCCTGTTTCATACATCTTCCTCACCAGATGGTAGAGTTTTGTCAGGACTGGCTCTCCCACGGCCGTCAGTAGTTCCAATGGAATATTGTCTACTCCGGGGGCCTTGTTTCGACTCAGGTCTTTCAGTGCTCTGTCAAACTCTTCATGCAGTATCATATCTCCCATTTCATCTTCATCTACATCCTCTTCCATTTCCATAATATTGTCCTCAAGTACATCGCCCTTGTATAGACCCTCTATATACTCCTTCCACCTTTCTGCTTTCCCTTCTTTGCTTAGAACTGGGTTTCCATCTGAGCTCTTGATATTCATACGTTCTCTTATCTCCAAAGGTCTCTTTAATTTTCCTGTAGGCGGTATCTATCTTACCCCTCGTGAGATAGGCCTCTACATCCTTACATTTGTCCTCTAGCCATCCCTGCTTAGCCATTTTGCACTTCCTGTCGATCTCATTTTTGAGACGTTTGTATTCCTTTTTGCCTGTTTCACTTACTGCATTTTTATATTTTCTCCTTTCATCAATTAAATTCAATATTTCTTCTGTTACCCAAGGATTTCTACTAGCCCTCGTCTTTATACCTACTTGATCCTCTGCTGCCTTCACTACTTCATCCCTCACAGCTACCCATTCTTCTTCTACTGTATTTATTTCCCCCATTCCTGTCAATTGCTCCCTTATGCTCTCCCTGAATCTCTGTACAACCTCTGGTTCTTTTAGTTTATCCAGGTCCCATCTCCTTAAATTCCCACCTTTTTGCAGTTTCTTCAGTTTTAATCTACAGGTCACAACCAATAGATTGTGGCCAGAGTCCACATCTGCTCCTGGAAATGTCTTACAATTTAAAACCTGGTTCCTAAATCTCTGTCTTACCATTATATAATCTATCTGATACCTTTTAGTATCTCCAGGGTTCTTCCATGTATACAACCTTCTTTCATGATTCTTAAACCAAGTGTTAGTTATGATTATGTTGTGCTCTGTGCAAAATTCGACCAGGCGGCTTCCTCTTTCATTTCTGTCCCCCAATCCACATTCACCTACTATGTTTCCTTCTCTCCCTTTTCCTACACTCGAATTCCAGTCACCCATGACTATTAAATTTTCGTCTCCCTTCACTATCTGAATAATTTCTTTTATTTCATCATACATTTCTTCAATTTCTTCATCTGCAGAGCTAGTTGGCATATAAACTTGTACTACTATAGTAGGTGTGGGCTTCGTATGTATCTTGGCCACAATAATGCGTTCACTATGCTGCTTGTAGTAGCTTACCCGCATTCCTATTTTCCTATTCATTATTAAACCTACTCCTGCATTACCCCTATTTGATTTTGTGTTTATAACCCTGTAGTCACCTGACCATAAGTCTTGTTCCTCCTGCCACCGAACTTCACTAATTCCCACTATATCTAACTTCAACCTATCCATTTCCCTTTTTAAATTTTCTAACCTACCTGCCCGATTAAGGGATCTGACATTCCACGCTCCGATCCGTAGAACGCCAGTTTTCTTTCTCCTGATAACGACATCCTCTTGAGTAGTCCCCGCCCGGAGATCCGAATGGGGGACTATTTTACCTCCGGAATATTTTACCCAAGAGGACGCCATCATCATGTAATCATACAGTAAGGCTGCATGCCCTCGGGAAAAATTACGGCTGTAGTTTCCCCTTGCTTTCAGCCGTTCGCAGTACCAGCGCAGCAAGGCCGTTTTGGTTATTGTTACAAGGCCAGATCAGTCAATCATCCAGACTGTTGCCCTTGCAACTACTGAAAAGGCTGCTGCCCCTCTTCAGGAACCACACGTTTGTCTGGCCTCTCAACAGATACCCCTCCGTTGTGGTTGCACCTACGGTACGGCTATCTGTATCGCTGAGGCACGCAAGCCTCCCCACCAACGGCAAGGTCAATGGTTCATGGGGGGGGGGGGGGGGAATAGTGCATACATAGACATAAACATTGACAATAATAGAGTTGACACATAAATTTACAATTCACATTCACATTTCATATACGGACTCCATGACATGCACCCTCTTACACACTAATATGTAAATCAGGAGGTATCTTTCATTTATTCTGAATATTGGCATTTTCTATTCTTGTCTTGCAGGACCGACCTCCTGCGCGTTTTTACCTCCACAACTAGACATAGAAAAGAAGAAAAGAGTACATATATACACTCCTGGAAATTGAAATAAGAACAACGTGAATTCATTGTCCCAGGAAGGGGTAACTTTATTGACACATTCCTGGGGTCAGATACATCACATGATCACACTGACAGAACCACAGGCACATAGACACAGGCAACAGAGCATACACAATGTCGGCACTAGTACAGTGTATATCCACCTTTCGCAGCAATGCAGGCTGCTATTCTCCCATGGAGACGATCGTAGAGATGCTGGATGTAGTCCTGTGGAACGGTTTGCCATGCCATTTCCACCTGGCGCCTCAGTTGGACCAGCGTTCGTGCTGGACGTGCAGACCGCGTGAGACGACGCTTCATTCAGTCCCAAACATGCTCAATGGGGGACAGATCCGGAGATCTTGCTGGCCAGGGTAGTTGACTTACACCTTCTAGAGCACGTTGGGTGGCACGGGATACATGCGGACGTGCATTGTCCTGTTGGAACAGCAAGTTCCCTTGCCGGTCTAGGAATGGTAGAACGATGGGTTCGATGACGGTTTGGATGTACCGTGCACTATTCAGTGTCCCCTCGACGATCACCAGTGGTGTAAGGCAAGTGTAGGAGATCGCTCCTCGCACCATGATGCCGGGTGTTGGCCCTGTGTGCCTCGGTCGTATGCAGTCCTGATTGTGGCGCTCACCTGCACGGCGCCAAACACGCATACGACCATCATTGGCACCAAGGCAGAAGCGACTCTCATCGCTGAAGACGACACGTCTTCATTCGTCCCTCCATTCACGCCTGTCGCGACACCACTGGAGGCGGGCTGCACGATGTTGGGGCGTGAGCGGAAGACGGCCTAACGGTGTGCGGGACCGTAGCCCAGCTTCATGGAGACGGTTGCGAATGGTCCTCGCCGATACCCCAGGAGCAACAGTGTCCCTAATTTGTTGGGAAGTGGCGGTGCGGTCCCCTACGGCACTGCGTAGGATCCTACGGTCTTGGCGTGCATCCGTGCGTCGCTGCGGTCCGGTCCCAGGTCGACGGGCACGTGCACCTTCCGCCGACCACTGGCGACAACATCGATGTACTGTGGAGACCTCACGCCCCCCGTGTTGAGCAATTCGGCGGTACGTCCACCCGGCCTCCCGCATGCCCACTATACGCCCTCGCTCAAAGTCCGTCAACTGCACATACGGTTCACGTCCACGCTGTCGCGGCATGCTACCAGTGTTAAAGGCTGCGATGGAGCTCCGTATGCCACGGCAAACTGGCTGACACTGACGGCGGCGGTGCACAAATGCTGCGCAGCTAGCGCCATTCGACGGCCAACACCGCGGTTCCTGGTGTGTCCGCTGTGCCGTGCGTGTGATCATTGCTTGTACAGCCCTCTCGCAGTGTCCGGAGCAAGTATGGTGGGTCTGACACACCGGTGTCAATGTGTTCTTTTTTCCATTTCCAGGAGTGTACATTTTACATAGACATCGACATTAACAATAATATAGTTGGCAAAGAAATGTCCAATTCACATTCACATTTCGTATATGGACTCTATGTTAAGCAGCATCTGACACAGCAATAAGTAAATTAGAAGGAATCTTGCACTTCTTCTTAATGTTTGCTCTTTCTTGTTATTTTCTTGCAGGACCGACCTCCTGCACGTTTTTACATCCACAACTACAATAGAAAATACTACATACATATTTTCATAGACATCGACATTGGCAATAGTAAAGTTGACATGTAAATGTACAAGTCACATTCACATTTCCTATGTGGGTTCCATGTTAGGCATCATCCATCTTACACACTAATAAATAAATTAGAGGGAATCTCTCATTTGTTCTGAATTTTTGCTTTTCTCTTGACTTGCAGGCCCAACCTCCTGCGCGTTTTTACCATCACAAATACACATAGAAAATACGTCCCAGCACTACTCACTACATGGAAAACAGGATTCGCTAACGTCTGCTTCAGAGATCAAGCTACTTCTAGGATTGCTATTTGTAGTGAGTCGTTAGTGTACTTATTCTATCCCTGGCATTTGATAAATCTTCATACTATGTATAATATTTACAAGTGCTCATTTGTGAGCGACTGTGGGGGATGTTTTATCCCTTGAGAATCCTGACTTCATCACTGCTTGTTAATCGTCGTAATATTCCACATTCGTGAACACATATTTCAAGCCATATTTCTGCCTTATTGATTCGACGACATGTACATGTTTACCTTTGTGACGTGTGACTGATAATTTTACCGTATTTTTGTCATGTGTAGCTCCACTCATAATTCATTATCGCTAAATAAGAACGCGCTTATGCTAAAGTAATGCTTTCGCTCCTGTCAAGAACTCAGTATGGAAAATATTATTTCACTGCATTGTGCGTTCATTCCTCATACGAATCGTATATCATATTTTCATTTGTATTTGTAGTTTCTCGCGCTGTAACAGTTAGTCGCTAAGGAAATATTTTTCATACTAGGTTGTTTTACATTCTGATGTCTGTGTAGCAAATCACTGTGCTGTGGTGTGTTTTAAATGTATCATGTACCTTTGTTACTATCGACTTCACTGCTTCTTCTATATTCTTCACTGCTTCTTCGAAATTTTGGTTTTCATAATTACCTACCGTACACGCATCATCATACTTTGCCTTCCACACTCATACAACCATTCATTCTAAGACTTAAAACTATATAGTGTATTCTTTCTTACGTCGGCTTCGTGGCCCTTTCCTAGGTACCCTTGTAATATTAATCTTCATGTTCATCCCCGTATACCCATATAATTATTCATTAAAAATATTCCACATAAATCGTCATTTATACTCATGTACTACCTACAGGGTTCTCACACTAGAACCACCGCCCTATTTATATCTCCCCACAAATATAAATAAACTCGTATTACTCTAATACACTTTCATTCTCTTTCTAGATTCACTCCATGTAGGGTACGTCACCACAAACGTAGATTAACTAATTAATACCTTCAATCGAATCTAATAAAACCTTTCACTCTCTCTACTTCAAAATATTATCCAGCAGTGAAATTTCATTTATTTCTCCATATCGCTTTTGTAAACATACAGTACTTACCTCAGTTCTTTTGTTTTAAGTTCATGTAATTACGTTGTGTGCGTATTGGTTGGTTTTTGTATTAACTTAGCTTATCTCCCGCGTGTTATTCAATTCACGTTCATAGCTTTATTTTGCTGCTTATACTATAAGGTATCGTGTAATTAATAGCAACTAACATAGGTGAGTTCTGTAATAACAAATTTGTGGATACGTATTCTCCCTGTACATTAAGCTCACTACTTCTAATGTTATCTGTAAAGAAGTGTAGTTCTATAAGTGTACAACTGCTCCTCCCGCTAAATCTTGTACAATATGTTATCTCAGTCACACGCATTTTCCTATGTTTATCTCTCATTCTACCTTTCACAGCGTCGCTCACTTATGTGTTGTATGTAAGTCGCTTAGTTCTTAAGTTATGTGCTAGTCGCGTTCTTTCAAGTGTACATGTTGTTACTTCCCTTTTCAACTTGTCTTAATCCTGTTGTATATAGTTGGATAGGTCATTTCCTGTGTTTATTCTCTTCTACGTTGAATACTGAGAAATAAGTATAACTATGTACGTTCAATGGATTGTGTTAAGTTCACAAATTTAGCGTATTCTACTCTCCTTATCGTTTACTTGCGTCAATGCGCTCATTTTCTTAAAGCTGCATATGCTTAACTTAATGATATACTCTTAAAATTAGTGCTCTTTACAGTATAGTCGCCGACTTAGGAATAAATGTCTCTATTCGTTTGGTTTGTGTTGCTCATCGACGTCAGAGTAACTAGCTGATAGGTACCCCACTTCGTGTCGCTTCCGTTTTGTCCAGCTGGTTGCGCGGTGTGGATACCGATTCGCTTAAATTCTAGAATGGTTTCCGTCGCGGTGCGCAGTGTGCCTTTGCGCATCGTACAGGGGACACTGAACTCAACCTTGCTTTTTGCCTACTTGGCCCCTACGATCAGCTGTTAGCCGCTTCGTATATAATGTTAAAGTACGCTCTGCTTTAAGCGCGGCAGCGTGGCTCAGTATACTTCATCGCTCATGCCCCTCGCTTAAAGCTCGCGCGCTGTGAATTAAGTCTTAAGAGAGTACAATATCAAAATACAAGGAAAATTTATTTTCACTAGGCTGCATCTCAATCTCTGCATGTTAGATAGTAAAATAAAATTGAACATTCCTTATTGATTAAGCAAGATAGTAGAAGAGGGAGAGGGCACCGGAAATATAAATATTGTACCCCCTAGCTGGAGAGGAACCGAGAGCCAGTCGGTTTATTCGTCAAAGAGCGACAAACCTCCTACCTACTTGCGTTTTACTGATGCAGCTGATAAGGACATAATGAGATTTGAATTTTCATTTAATAAATTTCCGCAAATCTTTATGTGGATGTATGCCTTTTATTTTACCATTTTTTATATTTCCTATCAAGTAACACCCCGGATGTGGCTTGTCAACAATGATATACGGACCAACATATAACAATTGCCATTTTTTTTAGTCAGTGCCTTTAATTTCGATGATTTCGGATGCGTTCTTAGTACTACCTCCTCTCCAATCTGGAATTCTGTTACGTTTTTCAATTTCCTGTCGTAAATTCCTTTCCTTATTTGAGCTTGCTCTTCCAATGTTATTAGCGCTCGCCGTACTTTCTCATCTAAGACTACGTCTTTGTGCCGTAATTTAGATATCGGTTTTGTCCATTCATCTAGCTCCACCTTTTCAAACATTAGTTCGGCCGGTGTGTGCCCTGTTGATGTGTGTGGTAGGTGATTTACTATGTGCTGAAACGGACCCAGGTATTCTATCCATTTCCTTTGGTTCTGTGGTACATATGTGCGGATAAACCAATTAAATGCACGGAAGCACCGCTCGACGGGACTTGCTTCCGGGTGGAACTTGGATACTAAAATATGACGTATGTTTTGTGATTTTAAAAATGATTTCCATTGGTCACATGTAAAATTTGTGGCGTTATCAGTTAGGATTGCTTGGGGTTTCCCAATGCGTGGTATGTAGTCTTCCAGAATTCGCCTTATAATTGGCCCTGACCTAACTGTTTTGTCTGCGTACAGCTGGAGATACTTACTGAAAACATCATACAGGGCTACGATGTATTTAACTCCGCCGCGGGCTTGGGGATAAGGTCCTGCGGCGTCAATAGATACAAGATCTCTTGGTTGCTTTGGTATTATTGGGTTTAGTACGTTAAGACATGTCCTATTCTGATGTTTGACCTTTTGACACACCGCACAGCGTCTGTTTACTTGCTCTATACGTCGCCTCATATTAGGGAAATAACAATACGTAGAAATTTTGGCGGCACACTTTAGCACTCCATAGTGCCCCCATGTGCGTGTGTTGAATTAAGTTTTCCACGTATTCCTGAGGTATGCACACACAACACTTATCCATTCGTCGATCTCTTCTGTGAAAGAGGACGCCATTATGTATAATGTAATACTGCTCTAAACGTTCGTGTGTTCTAGTCTGCAATTTTTTCCTTACCTTGCTCCATCTCGGGTCTTCTTCCTGTAAACGTTGCATGTTTTTGCACATTTTAATATAATATGGTTTAAAAGTTCCATCATTTATTACAAGCACCTTGAAGTCTGATGTTTGTTCCTCTTACTCGTGGAAATCGGTAAGACCTCGAGGTAACCGTGATAGTGCATCTGCCTTAACATTCTGTTCCCCCTTTATGTACACTGTCTCAAAATCAAACTCTTGGACATACATGCACCACCTCGCTATTCTCTTAAGTAACAACTTGCACGTCGGAAGAAAAGACAAGGCTTGATGATCACAGTAAACTTTGGTATGTTTTCCCCAAAGGTAATATTGAAATTTACGAAACGCCCAAACTTCTGCAAACGCTTCTAGCTCAGTTACGGAATAAGATCTTTCACATTCTGTGAGGGTTCTACCGGCAAAACTGATTACATTGACTTCTTCCTTACCATCCTTTGTTATTATTTGAAACAGGCACGCACCGAGCCCCTGATAACTAGCATCGGTGCTTAAACAAAAATCCAATTCCATATTTGGGTGTTTCAGGATAGGCGCGTTAATCAGCGCCTGCTTAATCTGCTGAAAATCATTTTCACATTCTTTAGTCCACAACCAACTGTGGTTTTTACGCAGTAAGTTTAATAGTGAACTACTGTTCAACAATTGTTGTGGCAGAAACTTTCTGAAAAACGAGGCCATTCCTAGAAAACCTTTTAATTGTTTCTTAGTATAGGGTGTTGGGAAATTCCGTATCGCATCTAGTTTACTGGGGTCAGATAGAATTCCTACTGGTGAAATATTATGCCCTAAGAATTTTATTTTTTCCTTTCCGAATTCAGACTTTTTAAAGTTAACTGTGTCATTGTATTCATCAAATTTTTGAAAAATCCTTTCCAAAATACTTACATGTTCATCCCATGTTTGAGTTGCAATTAATAGATCATCAACGTAGAGTGTAACCTGGCTAAGCAGTTCCGGTCCAAGTACCCTGTCTAATGCTTCAATAAATACACCAGCGCTCACATTTAATCCGAAAGGCAGCACCCTAAATTGGTAGCTCCTCCCGGCATTTATGAAAGCTGTGTACTTATTACTCTCTTCATGTAATAAAATTTGCCAGTACGAAGCTTTCAAATCAAGGGATGTTAAATACTTAACGCCATGAAACTTTAATAGCTGCTTTTCTAGATTCTCTGGCCTTGTTCTTATAGCAACGATGATTTTGTTTATTTCCCTCGCGTCTAACACCAACCGCACCGTTCCGTCAGTTTTACCAACTGCGTGAATCGGACTGCAATAAGGTGAGTGCGATGTTTCAATAACCCTCCACCTAATCATACGCTCTATTTCTTTTATTACTGCCTCTTTCTTTGCCCAAGGGGTGCCATATGACGTTCTACAATATGTTTCATGCGGGTATACTTCCATTTTATACTCATATCCCTTAGTAACACTAGGTTGTTTGCGAAAAATGTTATGATATTTGAGGAATAATTTTGTCAGTTCACTTCGCTGTTCATTGTTAAGACAAGTGGATTTACTTATTTTACTGTCTACTATTTGCTCATCGAGGATCTCCCTACCAGAGTCATCAAGTTCCATCTCCTTTGCCATTAAGGACTGAGGGTAGACAAGTTTAACATTAATGTCTGTTATCGGATTAATCTGATTTGTCATTGTAGTTCTTATTAAGTCCACAGTCAGTGTGCGCTCCCCTACATGAAATTGGCATTCCCCGTTGCCGATATCTATTTTTATCCCGTATCTTCTGGACACCTCCATACCAAGTATACAGTTCACTATAAGTTTGTCTACCAACAAGAAAGTACACTGCAAAATTACACCACATATGCTAATGGGTATGCTGGCCTGTAATTTTATAACTTTAGATTTACTTCCCATCGCCGTTACGATCTTACAGTTCTCTACAGGTAGTGTGGGAACATTTACTTCCCTCGCTATCTCTTTGAACAAGCTAGCAGACATTAGGCTTGTCGACGCGCCAGTATCCAAAACAACTAGTACATCTATGTTTCCCACCTTTACCTTTATTGTTGCTCGAATAATTTCACTTACCTTGCGTGTTGTTTCTTTCTCTTCGATAAACAAGTCTTATTTCATTTCTGCGTCCTTATCATGCCTTAAAAATAGATTCCGGAATAAGCTGTATGTGTAGGTTTGTTTCAGTGTCTGCTTCCTCCTTTCCGTTCCTGTTCGTTTTAATGTTGAAGTCGCTCATATTAGCACTGTGGCACACTGACAGTTCATTACCTTCTTCCTCTAGTCACGCTCGATTATTATTTTCTGGGGCCGGTAAAGGTATTGTTTCATTTTCTGCCGTCACTTATATGTTTACCGTATGTTCGCGTGCTCGCCAGTTCGTGTCCCGGTTGTTTCGATGTGATTGTACGGGCTGCATGTTATCTCTCGGATCCCTGTGTTGCATATTGCGTTCCTGGTAGTTTGCATTTCCTTGTCGCCTATTGTCGAAGTTTTCCCTCGAATTTCTATTGTCTCTGCCATTACCGTACCTATGGGGCTGATATTTAGTTTCGTACCCTCGGTCACTCTGTGGCTGATGGGTAGACCGATTGTACGGATTTCCGTTGTGGCGCGACGGTGCATACGGATGCCATTCATTCATACGCACAAGACCGTTATAATTTCCAAAGCCATTGCCGTTACCGTAGTTCTTCCCGTTTGGGTTGTGCCCATTACCGTTACGATAACTAGGCGTGGCTTGCCCATCCTCATGAATCAGATCTATTGAGTCGAGCACTGAAAGAAAATACTCGAGATCATATTCGGGAACAGTTATTCATTTGTCCCTAACATTTGCAGGTAACTTGTTCTTTAAGATTTTCAGTACATCACCATGAGATATCGGATTATTCCAGTAACGGGTCTTGTTTAGGTATTTTTCAAAATAGCTTCTTAGCCCCCCGAAATTTGAATGATATGGTACTGGGTTAAATACCTCTCGTCTTAACCTCTCCTGGATAGCTGTTGACCAGTATTTATCTAAAAATGCATTCTCAAACTGATCATATGTCTCGCAAAGTTCTGACATCTCCGTAGCCCACAGAAGGGCATCACCCTCGGTGTGTCCTACTACATATTTAATGTTTTGAGCATCTGCCCAAGTCCTGGGCAGTACATTTCTAAAGGCTCGGACAAACACTACTGGGTGCGTTCGCTTTTTCTCATTTGAGAATATGGGAAACTGTCGATGTTTTATTAACCTCTCATCCATTAACAACGCTGTCCAGCACGGCGGAACAGCATTTCCCTGCAGTGATGGTATATTTGTTTCAGCAAAGTTTTGCCCGCTGCTCGCGTCGCGCGTCGACATGCGGTCGCGCGGCGTGGGTTGGGCATTGTTGTCCGCGCCACTGATTTCTCCCACTGGCGGATGGCTGTTTATCGCTCCGCTTACCGCCCCAGACGATATTATCGCACTTTGTTTGTAACTATTTCGTCTCTTAACCGTTGTTCTAACTGTCTGATATCATGTCCTACGCGCTTTAAGATTTCTTCTTCCTTGTCCCCCATTACTTCCTTTACCGCTTCCACATAGGTACGCTGTTCATGTATGCATTTTTCTGCGAACGTTGTATTTTCGTCCTTTGCATTGCTCTTTACCGATTCATAAAGCTGCACAATGTCTGAGTTGATCCTCTTGTGTTCTGACTTGAGTAATCTACCTCCAATGTGATTTTTTCTACATTTTCTGGCAGGTCGTCACAGAAAGAATGTAGTTTCGCTACTTCTGATTGTACATTGTCTAAGCTGACCTGCGTATTCTTTTGCATTGCCTGTAAATTCTTTTGGGTTTCCCTAATTCCGGGTAGCTCCTGTCGAAACGCGTGTGTTAGTGTTTCAAATTTTTCGGCCATTATGCCTTTTAATTTCTCACCCATATCGTGAACCGAAATTTGTACTTGTTCATTAATTTTCCTATCCACCTCCGTGGCACTAGTACTCACAGTTTTTCCCACTACGTATCGTGCCTGTCACCTGTCGCCACTTTATAATATAATAAAATAGTGGAATAGATGATAATAAACTGCGTGGCTTTTTAAAATGTATTGAATTAATGAGATTAAGTTTTCGCCATGAATGACAAGCACAATAAGCTGAGCTATGCCTGGAAATAAGTTCGTATTATTTTGCAGGGCGAAGTAGTTTCTTTCTCCGCTGTAGATTTGTGCTTACCATTCTTTATAATGCTGCGTTTGGTCGCCGTGTTCACCTTTGAAGTCTTGACCGAGTTCCCATTAAGCTTATCGGATCTTCGTAATTTTCCAAAGTACACAGGTGGGCTTCAGTTCTTGTAATTATTGTACTATTTGAAATAACAACTCACACGACCTTCCTGTTAATAAAACAATACTGTATTTTTCTAAACGGTGCACATATGAAATACATACTCCTCACTTATTCATAGCGACCCCAAAATGGCGGTCTACAATTACTCGCTAAAAATGGCGTGCTTCTCACTCGTTCACTAGCTGAGCGCGAATCCTTCCTTCCTCCTACTGGTACCAGAAAAAATCCTCTGTTTTTTAACAACTGAAAGTCAAAAAATACATGACGGTAGGCATAGGCTCTATGATGGGCTACCGCTTCACTTCTCTCTTTGCCTTTAAAGAAGACGAGAACATAAAGGAAATGCAAAAGGTTTATCACAGTACATAGAATTTTACTTTAGAATTCACTGAAAGCTTCACGCATAGCCCTCCTTACGCTAACTTTGACATCTACTTCCGCAATGATGGGGTGAGGAGCCTGTCCGATACCGCGGTGAGACAGGTCAGAATGAGGTTGACCCACAGACGGCTGTTGTGCAGGAATGGCAATCGCAGGTGATGGTATGACCTTCGACGCAGTCGGAGCAGTATCTTCAGACGCTGACGGCATGGAGTTGTCCTCCATGTAGCTACCGCAACAAAAGTGACACCAGATCCTGTACTGATCGGCATACAGGGAACTGCACCAACTCTTGCGCAGGTGGACAACAGTAGTATATAACGTAAAGGAGGCTGGGCGTGATTCGTGCAAGGTCACACACCGTACAACCGACGATTACCGCCGAGTCACGCAGGAAGCACCTGACAGTGGCATACGCTTCTACACACGCACACCCTCCAGAGCAAACAAGGTCCTGAAACTCGTAATCCGTGACCTTCCTTTCAACATGGAAGCAGATCATTTGCATCAAGAGCCCGCCACCCTGGATTTCCACTTTCTGACGGTAGTGAAGATGAAATCGCCGAAATCGAGAGAAGACATGCCACTCTTCCTGGTTACTTGTTCCAACACAGTTCAAAACCCTGAATTGTACCAACTGAATCGCATAGCTGACGTCACCGTGCTGAATGAAGACCTCAGTTCGAAGAGGGTTCTGGTGCAGTGTTGGTGCTGACAAGGCATAAATCACGTTGGGCGACACTACTCCATGTCGGACATAAGTATTAAATGCGCCAGCAACCGCGCTGAACGCGCCTGCACTCGTCTTCTCACAAGGAAACGAACATGCGAGTTCTGTGGCGTCGATCACGTGAACAGCTACCGCGGTTGTGACGTGTGGAAGCGCGCTGCCGCTCGCCAACGTGAACAGACTTCAGCGCTACGTCCAAAGAAGCCGGCAACGACATGATCTGGTGTCACTTCTGCTGCGGTAGCTACCAGGAGGACAACTCCCTACCATCAGCATCTGAAGATACTGCTCTGGCTGCGTCGAAGGTCACACCACCACCTGCGATTGCCATTCCTGCACAACAGCCGTCTGTGGATCAACCTCATTCTGCACTGCCTCACTGCCGTATCGGACAGGCTCCTCACCTCATCATCGCAGAGGTCGACTCATCGCTGAGAGGCACCTTCCCTCGGTTAGCAGCCGCCTATGCACTCTCACAACGAGACAGCTGCTGGCTCCAACTCCAGCGTCGAGGCCGCGCGTGCTGCTTCGAATGCTCATCTCACCAGCCTCATTGCGCAGCTCACGGCCCTCATGTTTAGAGCGACGAAGCTGACAGGTCGCAGCAACTCACCGCTGCAGTGCCGATGGCCTCGCCGGCCTCCACCGGCAACAATCACCCACATCCGCAGTGTTAGAGGACTGACGACAGTCGCGTTCGATGCCAACAGTATACGCAATCAAGCTGGATAACTCCGTCAATTTCTCCACGATGTAGCAGTTGACGTTTGCTAAATTAGTGAAACACACCTCAAACTTGGTGTCGACGTCCGATCAACGAATTTCATCTATTTCCGTACGGTTCGGCCGACAGCAGGCGGAGGAACTGTACTCTACGTCCGTAACGACATGCGTCACTATCCGATTGAACCCCTACCACTGGGGACCGAGCGAGGTGGCGCAGTGGTTAGACACTGGACTCGCATTCGGGAGGACGACGGTTCAATCCCGCGTCCGGCCATCCTGATTTAGGTTTTCCGTGATTTCCTTAAATCACTCCAGGCAAATGTCGGGATGGTTCCTCTGAAAGGGCACGGCTGACTTCCTTCCCCATCCTTCCCTAATCCGATGAGACCGATGACCACGCTGTCTGGTCTCCTTCCCCAAACCAACCAACCAACCCCACCAATGGCGTCGTTGGAAGCCACTGGTGTGGTCGTCCATACCTTGGCGGGCCAAAATCCCATTTGTTGCGGTGTACAGACCTCCATCCCGGCCCTGAAACCCGCGGACATTGAGGCCCTGTTCTCCCTGAGAGGCGAGGTCATTGTTACTGAAGACTACAACTGGAAACACGTTGCCTCCCGCACCAGGATCACCAGCATCGCCAGACACCGCCTTGTCACGGCTGTTGAGTGGCACGAGGCGATCATGATGAGGCCGTGCGATCGGATTGTCTTCCCTGCTCGTGGTCAACCGAAGATTAATCGACTTAGCCGTCATCAATGGTACTTCAATCGGAAAATCGCATCTAGACGGAACACACTTTCGTCCGATCACTTTCCTGTGGAGTTAGACATCGATCTTAACGCCTAGCAGACACCCAGCAGGGGCAACTCGCTTCCCAGGGCCACCTAGGACCGCTTCCAAGACACCACGGCAGACGCGCTTGCTACCGCTGTGCACCCTAAGGACGTGAGCGTGGTCACAGCGATCCAGCATTTTACAGACGCAACTCTTGCTGTCCCTCACTCAGCAAAACTACCTGCACCGCGTACCGCATCACGTCATTCCTGTCCCCTGCCGCCGGCCGTTCTAGCGGCCATAAAGGAAAAAATCTGATGACGAGAAACGCAGGCACTTAGTGCCTCCTTAGTTGGACGCCTCTTGACATCAAGGTCGCCATTGAAAACCATGGCAATCAGGACTGGACCAACAAGTTGGCCACTCTGTCTCCGCCTGGAGGACAACGAAGCACTTTCTTCGCCGCACGCAACATGTTCAACCGTTACTAGTTGACAGTCAGCCTGTCTGCCAACAGGACGCAAATGCCTACCCCCTGCCCAACGTCTCTGAGGCCGCCTTCTCCCCAGATGAAGAGCCTGTAGACGCTGCTGATAATGACTTGGTAGTTGATAGGCTTCCCCGCTTCTTCGTGGATTGAGATGACGAAATCGACGACACGTCAGCCGATGAGGTAGCTTCTCTCCTCCGTGACCTCAACCCCAGGAAGGCTACGGGTCCTGATGGAGTCTTAAAATGCCCTTCACACGAACATACCTCTGGCGGCCGCTACTCACCTCGCTGCCATCTTCAGCGAAATCCTTCGGACCTGCTGCTTCCCCCAGTCTTGGGAGCACGTGGAAATAGTAGCGGTACCGAATTTGGGGAAGTATTTGCGCCACACGCAGAACTACTGGCCGATCAATCTTCTGCCGGAAATCTCTAAGGTGTTTGAGAGAGCTTATCTCTGGTGGATGCAGCGCCACCTCGACGTCGTAGACATGTAGCCCGAGGAGCACTTCCATTTCCGTAAGGGTAATTCGGCAGTTCACCAACTCTTCTGCCTCGTGGAAGAAGCGTTCGCAGCCCTGGAGCAGTGGCAGTACTTTGGCGGGGTGTTCATGGATGCGTCATGTACCATCGACAGCGTGTAGTATTGTGGCCTCTTGTTCAAACTTTTTGAGCTTGTGGTACTAGTGTCACATGTTCGTCTCATCTGTTCCTGCCTCCAGGGCCGGATATTACACGTGAGAGCTCCAAATAGGATGACCACTGTTCGTCGCATTAGAGCAGGTGTGCGACAGGGCTCTGTTCTGGGACCACTCCTGTACTCATTATATACCTAAGGCGTATCGAAGATCTATCGCGTGCAGCTCGCGCTCTACGCAGACGATAGGGCGCTGTACAGCAGAAGTTTTAACGCTCCTGTACTGCGCCGAAAATAAGAGCTCGTCGTTGATACCCTTATAGCCTGGCTGTCAAGTGGCGTCTCCAATTCAATGGCGCAAAAACGCAGTTCTTGCTGGTGACCAGGCGCCGTCTGAAAATTCGCACCCGACACGCACATGAGGACCCTACAGACCCAGTGTCACCACACGGTGGCTGAATCTGCTCGCTACGTTGGTAGCAGCGAAGAACTGCTGAAAGGAAAACGAAAAGACGGTCCAGAATGAAAACCCCTGAAACACCACAAGCATGGGAGGCAAAGCAAGTGTTTTATACGAACTGCAACTGACATCGGAGGGACAAGTGTTCTACGTTAAGTTTCGCGAGCCGGAACTGTCATTTGTATTCAGGTGATTCGTATGAAAAGGTTTTCAACATTATTATGGCTGCACGATAAGAAGTAACAGACTTTGAACGCGGAATGGTAGTTGCAGCTACGAACGTGGCACATTCATTTCAAAAATCGTTAGGGAATTCAATATTCCGATATCCACGCTATCAAGAGTGTGCCGCGAATAACCATTTCTGGCTTTGCCTCTCACCAGCGACAACGCAATGGACGACAGCCCTCACATAACAACTTAGAGAGCGTCGGTTGCGTAGATTTTTCAGTGCTAACAGACAAGCAACACTGCGTGAAATCACCACAGGAATCATTATGGGACGCACGAGGAACGAATTTGTTAGGGCAGTGGGACGATATTTGCCGTTAATGGACTATGGTAGTAACGACCGATGCGAGTGCTTTTGCTAGAAGCACGACGTCGCTAGCAGCGCCGTTCCTGGGTGCGTGGCCACAGCGGTTGGACTGCAGAGGACTGTAAAACCGTGGCCTGGTCATAAGAGTTGCGATTTCAGTTGATAAAGAGTCGATGGTAGGGCTCGAGAGTGACGCAAGCCCCTCGATGCCAGGGATCCAAATTGTCAACACGACACTGTGCAAGCTGGTCCTTAATGGGGTGGGCTTTGTTTTCATGGAGTGGAATGGGTCCTCTGATCCAACAAAACCGATCAGTGACTGGAAATTGTTATGTTCGGCTACTTGGAGATCATTTGCCGCCATTCATGTATTTCATGTTCCCAACAACGATGGAATTTTTATGGATGACAACGCGCTCAGTCACCGGGTCACGACTGTTCCCGATTAGTTTGAACTTTCTGGATAGTTCGAGCGAATGATTTGGCCATCCAGGTCGCCCTACTCGGATCCCATCGAACATTTATGGAACATACCGAGAGATCAGTTTGTGCACAAAGTCGTGCACGAGAAACACTTTCGCAATTGTGGACTGCTACATGAGTAGCGTGGCGAAATAGTTCTGTAGCGGATTTCCAACTACTTGTTGAGTCGACGCCACGTCGAGATGCTTCACTACGACTTGCAAAAGGAGGTCCAACATGCTACAGGTGAGAATTATTGAACTATATGAAAAAAAATCGTCATAACTTCCGAACGGTTTGCGTTAGGATGTCCAAACTGCGTGGTTGGCCGCGGGGCATGTTGGAAATTAGTGTGCGCTGTATTGTTTGGTTTAGCGACTAAGGCACGTTCATTCGAATGGGTTCACCAATAGCAAAAATGGCGCATTTGGGGGACTGAGAATCCGCATTTCGAGACCGAGAGGTCCCTTCACCGTCAATGGATGACTGTGTGGTGTGTAATATCCAATCACGGAATATTCGGCGAGTACCGAAAGGTAGGTGAAGGTTTCAGAAGATGATTTCATCCCTATTACACATAGTGACCCTGCTTTCCACAATATGTGGTTCCTGCAAGACGGAGCTCGACCCCATCGAAGCAGGAGAGTGTTTATTGACCTGGAGGAGCACTATGCGGACCGCATTATGCCTTTGGGGTACGCGGAGACCACTGCCATGGGCCTCGACTCTCCGCCATATTCTCCGGATCTGAACACAAGCGACTCCATTGTGTGGGGCTTACTTAAGACAAGGTGTACAGCAATAACCCCAAAATCATTACTGAGCGGAAAATAACCGTTCAGGAGGTCATCGACAGCTCAAATGGTTCAAATGGCTCTGAGCACTATGGGGCTTAACATCTGAGGTCCCCTAGAATTGCTTGAACCTAACTAAACTAAGGACATCACACACACCCATGTCCGAGGCAGGATTCGAACCTGCGACCGTAGCAGTCACGCAGTTCCGGACTGAAGCGCCTAGAACCACTCGGCCACCGAGGCCAGCTCATCGACAGCGTCGATGTTCCGACACTTCAACGGGTCATGCGGAATTTCGCTATTCGTCTGCGCCACATCACTGCCAAGGTAGGCAACATGTCATAACCTGAATCCAAATATCTGTAGTGACGTTTACATGTTGAAAAAATGTACACGCCTCAGTTTGTAACTAATTTACTTTTTTTTCATGTAGTTCAATAATTGTCACCCTGTATTAGGATATATCCCATGACTTTTGTCACATCAGCGTTTTTCTCAAATCGCTTTTGTTAATGGAAGAAAGACACTTTCACAGGATCCATCGATCTAAAAAAGGCATCCAACAGAATGATGCAATATGTCAAAAATTTTTAGGTAAATATATCAATAGGGAACGGCGTGTAATATGTATAAGAATTCAGAGGGAATAATAATAATGAAAGACCAAGAACGCATTACTCACATTAGAAATGGATGTTGCGTGGAAATCGAAATCAATCCTTTACCCAGGTTCAATAATAATCACCCAGTATTTGAACATCTGAAGATCTATACAAAGTTTCACATAACTTAATTCGCTATAGGATCTAGTGTCTCTACGAAAATATCCATAGGATATTGTCAAGGTGCGAAATCAATGACCTAGCTTCCAAAATTCAGATCCGGATAAATGCACTATCATCGACTATTGGTTTAGGTACTTAACCATACTGGGCACTGGCCACTACATCCAGAACATCATTCAGGCAGAAGCCATGTGCCGATTAGGAGCCATGGGATTGAAACAATTCCGATCTGGGGCCACACGAAGAGATCAATGTCGATCTTGGAACAAACTTGTCTACTAATTGTCGGGTAGCCTATACGCAGTAGTAGACAAATGACGTCGTGATGTCTAGTCGCTCTTCCTTTGTAAGCCACGATCTCCCCCCTCACTCTACCATTTCCTGTTTAATTTCTTGGAGATAAATCAATCAGAGAATTTCCAAGCCACTGCGTTATAGGAAACATAGATATTTAGTCCAGTTACTGTTCAGTATTATATTGTCGTATTAGCTCGTGGAATCAGATTCCTCAATTCCTTTTTAAGTTACATCTTTTCCAGCATTTCTTAGAAATAGCCCAACAAGAAATCTTCCCGTAGTAGTAATTGCCGGGGTATGACATTATTCTCGTCTATTGGTTCACGTAATGTAAAATGTCTACATGGCATCGGACATACTCAGGCCGTCGCCAACATTAATTCTGTTTCTTTACCCTGGGCTGGGCTCAAATTGTAAACAGTTTTCCTGTGACACGTTTGAGTGGACAGTACTGGCTTATTTTGATAGTCATTCTTTGTACGATATAGCTATTCGTAGCCTTACGTATGTTGACCTCGCGAGCACAGCAAACAGATGGTATAATGCTCTAGAAGGCTGTATTTCATATTTCGGCTTTGCGTATGAAAAGTATTTGATATTGCAGTCATTATCACAGAGAAATCGGTAACATAAGTCTGTCTTGTAATATTTGGAAGTGAGTGCTATATATTTGTAAGCAAAATGTGAAACAGTTCGTTTATTACAAAATAAATCTCGGTTGAACAGCCTGGTATGAGTGTACGAAGGACACCTGATCATAGCAACAACGTCGATTACCGAAATATTGTGTCCTTTGTACACTCACACCAGGCTGTTCACCCGAGATTTATTTCGTCATGAAATACGCCTGGAGAAATTGAAGAATCAGGTCGTTTATTTTCTCTTTGTTACATTTTTGAGCTATTAAATCACTTTAATCCGTGTAAGAATCCCTGAATTTTTATAGTAGTGATGACAGTGCTGAAAAGGAAGTTCCTAACGTTTAATGTTCAAGGGATATTTGGCATTAAAAACTAATTACCAACACTAGACATAGAAGTTTTCTCGAGAGTGCTTTCCACCAACCACCGTTTTAGGGGAGCAGATGATAACATAAAATGTACTACACAAGGGCTAGTTGAAGTTATTTTCCGCTGGTGATGCAAAGACGAACTTTCATCACCTGACACTTTTGATGTTTCTTCGTAATCTTTCATTCACCAGTCACCACTGAAAATACACTACTGGCCATTAAAACTGCTACACCAAGAAGAAATGCGGATGATAAACGGGTATTCATTGGACAAATATATTATACTAGAACTGACATATGATTACATTTTCACGCAATTTGGGTGCATAGATCCTGAGAAATCAGTACCCAGAACTAACACCTCTGGCCGTAATAACGGCCTTGATACGCCTGGGCATTGAGTCAAACAGAACTTGGATGGCGTGTACAGGTACAGCTGCCCATGCAGCTTCAACACGATACCACAGTTCATCAAGGGTAGTGACTGGCGTATTGTGACGAGCGAGACGATTTCAATTGGTGAGAGATCTGGAGAATGTGCTGGCCAAGGCAGCAGTCGCACATTTTCTGTATCCAGAAAGGCCCGTACAGGACCTGCAACATGCGGCCGTGCATTATCCTGCTGAAATGAAGGGTTTCGCAGTGATCGAATGAAGGGTAGAGCCACGGGTCGAAACACATCTGAAATGTAACGTCCACTGTTCAAAGTGCCGTCAATGTGAACAAGAAGTGACCGAGACGTGTAACCAATGGCATCCCATACCATCATGCCGGGTGATACGCCAGTATGGCGATGACGAATACACGCTTCCAATGTGCGTTCACCGCGATGTCGCCAAACACGGATGCGACCGTCATGATGCTGTAAACAGAACCTGGATTCATCCAAAAAAAAAAACGTTTTGCCGTTTGTGCGACCAGGTTCGTCGTTGAGTACACCATCGCAGGCGCTCCTGTCTGTGATGCAGCATCAAGGCTAACTGCAGCCATGGTCTCCGAGTTGATAGTCCATGCTGCTGCAGACGTCGTCGAACTGTTCGTGCAGACGGTTGTTGTCTTGCAAACGTCCCCATCTATTGACTCAGGGATCGAAACGTGGCTGCACCATCCGTTACAGCCATGCGGATAAGATGCCTGTCATCTCGACTGCTAGTGATATGAGGCCATTGGGATCCAGCACGGGGTTCCGTATTACCCTCCTGAACCCACCGATTCCATATTCTGCTAACAGTCATTGGATCTCCACCAACGCGAGCAGCAATGTCGCGATACGATAAACCTCAATCGCGATCGGCTACAATCCGTCCTTTATCAAAGTCGGAAACGTGATGGTACTCATTTCTCCTCCTTACACGAGGCATCACAACAACGGTTCACCAGGCAACGCCGGTCAACTGCTGTTTGTGTATGAGAAATCGGTTGGAAACTTTCCTCATGTCACCACACTGTAGGTATCGCCAACGGCGCCAACCTTGTGTGAATGCTCTGAAAAGCTAATATCACAGCATCTTCTTCCTGTCGGTTCAATTTCGAGTCTGTAGCACGTCATCTTCGTGGAGTAGCAATTTTTATGGCCAGTAGTGTATTTGCACATGGTGATAGTATCATTTGCACAAATGCGGAATGGTGGTTGGAGCTGGATACAAGGGACATCCCATTTAGGAAACAGTTGTGTTGTTTTTGTGGTCTTCAGTCCTGAGACTGGTTTGATGCAGCTCTCCATGCTACTATATCCTGTGCAAGCTTCTTCATCTCCCAGTACCTACTGCTGCCTACATCCTTCTGAATCTGCTTAGTGTATTCATCTCTTGGTCTCCCTCTACGATGTTTACCCTCCACGCTGCAATCCAATACTAAATTGGTGATTCCTCGATGGCTCAGAACGTGTCCTACCAACCGATCCCTTCTTCTACTCAAGTTGTGCAACAAGCTCCTCTTCTCCCAAATTCTATTCAATACCTCCTCATTAGTTATGAGATCTACCCATCTAATTTTCAGCATTCTTCTGTAGCACCACATTTCGAAAGTTTCTATTCTCTTTCTGTCTAAGCTATCTATGGTCCACGTTTCACTTCCATACATGGCTACACTCCATACAAATATTTTCAGAAACGACTTCCTGACATTTTAATCTATACTCAATGCTAACAAATTTTTCTTCTTCAGAAACGCTTTCCTTGCCATTACCAGTCTTACATTTTATATCCTCTCTACTTCGACCATCATCAATTATTTTACTCCCCAAATAGCAAAACTCCTTTACTACTTTAAGTGCCTCATTTCCTAATCTAATTCCCTCAGCATCACCCGACTTCATTCGACTACATTCCATTATCGTCGTTTTGCTTTTGTTGACGTTTATCTTATACCCTCCTTTCAAGACCCTGCCCATTCCGTTCAACTGCTCTTCCAAGTCCTTTGCTGTCTCTGACAAAATTACAATGTCATCGGCGAACCTCATAGTTTTTATTTCTTCTCCATGCATTTTAATACCTACTCCGAACTTTCCTTTTGTTTCCTTTATTGCTTGCTCAATATACAGATTGAATAACATCGGGGAGAGGCTACAACCCTGTCACACTCCCTTCCCAATCACTGCTTCCCTTTCATGCCCCTCGACTCATATAACTGCCATCTGGTTTCTGTACAAATTGTAAATAACCTTTCGCTCTCTATATTTTACCTCTTCCACCTTCAGAATTTGAAAGAGAGTATTCCAATCAACATTGTCAAAAGCTTTCTCTAAGTCTACAAATGCTAAATACGTAGGTTTCCCTTTCCTTAATCTTTCTTCCAAGATAAGTCGTAGGGTCAGTATTGCCTCACGTGTTCCAACATTTCTACGGAATCCAAACTGATCTTCCCCGAGGTCGGCTTCTATCAGTTTTTCTATTCGTCTGTAAAGAATTCGCGTTAGTATTCTGCAGCTGGGACTTATTAAACTGATAGTTCAGTAATTTTCACATCTGTCACCACCTGCTTTCTTTGGGATCGGAATTATTATATTCTTCTTGAATTCAGAGGGTATTTTGCCTGTCTCTTACATCTTGCTCACCAGTTGGTAGAGTTTGTCAGGACTGGCTCTCCCAAGGCTGTCAGTAGTTCTAATGGAATGTTGTCTACTCCGGGGGCCTTGTTTCGACTCAGGTCTTTCAGTGCTCTGTCAAACTCTTCACGCAATATCATATTTGCCATTTCATCTTCACCTACACCCTCTTCCATTCCCATAATATTGTCCTCAAGTACATCGCCCTTGTATAGGCACTCTATATACTCTCTCCACCTTTCTGCTTTCCCTTCTTTGCTTAGAACTGGGTTTCCATCAAAGCTCTTGATATTCATGCAAGTGCTTCTCTCATCTCCAAATGTCTCTTTAATTTTCCTGTAGGCACTATCTATCTTACCCCTAGTGAGATAAGCCTCTATATCCTTACATTTGTCCTCTAGCCATCCCTGATTAGCCATTTTGCACTTCCTGTCGATCTCATTTTTGAGACATTTGTATTCCCTTTTGCCTGCTTCATTTACTGCATTTTTATATTTTCTCCTTTCATCAATTAAATTCAATATTTCTTCTGTTACCTAAGGGTTGCTACTAGCCCTCGTCTTTTTACCTATTTGATCCTCTGCTGCCTTCACTATTTCATCCCTCAAAGCTACACATTCTTCTTCTACTGTATTTCTTTCCCCCATTCCTGTCAATTGTTCCCTTATGCTCTCCCTGAAACTCTGTACATCCTCTGGTTCTTTCAGTTTATCCAAGTCCCATCACCTTAAATTTCCACCTTTTTGCAGTTTCTTCAGTTTTAATCCACAGTTCATAACCAATAGATTGTGGTCAGAGTCCACATCTGCCCCTGGAAATGTCTTACGATTTAAAACCTGGTTCCTAAATCTCTGTCTTACCATTATATAATCTATCTGATACCTTTTAGTATCTCCAGGGTTCTTCCATGTATACAACCTTCTTTCATGATGATTAAGTTATGCTCTGCGCAAAATTCTACCAGACGGCTTCCCATTTCATTTCTTAGCCCCAATCCATATTCACGTACTATGTTTCCTTCTCTCCCTTTTCCTACTCTTGAATTCCAGTCACCCATGACTATTAAATTTTCGTCTCCCTTCACTACCTGAATAATTTCTTTTATCTCATCATACATTTCATCAATTTCTTCGTCATGTGCAGAGCTAGTTGGCATATAAACTTGTACTACTGTAGTAGGCGTGGGCCTCGTGTCTATCTTGGCCACAATAATGCGTTCACTATGCTGTTTTTAGTAGGTTACCCGTACTCCTATTTATTTATTCATTATTAAACCTACTCATGCATTACCCCTATTTGAGTTTGTATTTATAACCCTGTATTCATCTGACCAAAAGTCTTGTTCCTCCTGCCACCGAAAGTCGCTAATTTCCACTATATCTAACTTTAACCTATTCATTTCCCTTTTTAAATTTTCTAACCTACCTGCCCGATTAAGGGATCTGACATTCCACGCTCCGATCCATAGGACGCCAGTTTTCTTTCTCCTGATAACAACGTCCTCTTGAGTAGTCCCCGCCCGGAGATCCGAATGGGGGACTATTTTACCTCCGGAATATTTTACCCAAGAAGACGCCATCGTCATTTAATCATACAGTAAAGCTGTATGCCCTCGGTAAACATTACGGCTGTAGTTTCCCCTTGCTTTCAGCAGTTCGCAGTACCAGAACAGCTAGGCCATTTTGGTTAGTGTCACAAGGCCAGATCAGTCAATCATCCAGACTGTGGCCCCTGAAACTACTGGAAAGGCTGCTGCCCTCTTCAGGAAACACACGTTTGTCTGGCCTCTCAACAGATACCCCTCCGTTGTGGTTGCACCTACGGTACGGCTGTCTGTATCGTTGAGGCACGCAAGCCTCCCCACCAACGGCAAGGTCCATGGTTCATGGTTCAGTTAATGAATTCAATATTCTCAGACCCACAGTATCAAGAGTGTTCCGAGAATACCATATTTCAAGCATGACCTCTCACCACGGATAACGCATGTCCGACGACCTTCACTTTATGATCGAGGCTTAGAGTTGTCACTACTAACAGACAAACAGCATAGCTTGAAATAACAGCAAAAATCGATGTGTGATGTATGACGAACGTTTCAGTTAAGACATTGCGGTGAAATTTAACGTTAAGGGGCTATGCAGCGCCTTTCGTGGGCTTTTAAATATATCGTTTGGTTCCTAGGCTGCTGGAAAACCGTAGCCTGGTTAGATGAGACCGCATTTCAATTGTTAAGAGCCGATGGTAGGCCCGAGGCGGCGCAGATGCCACGAAGCCATAGAATCTAGTTGTCAAAAATGCACTCTGCAAGCCTGTGGTAGCGGCTCCGTAATGGTGTGGCCTGTGGTTACATGGAATGGAGTTGGTCCTCTGGTCTAACTGAACCGATCGTTGACTGGAAATCGTTATGTCCGGCTACTTGGACACCATATGCAGCCATTCATGGGCTTCACATTCCCAAATGACGATGGACATTTATCCCTCAAAGCTACCCATTCTTCTTCTACTGTATTTCTTTCCCCCATTCCTACCATTTCCCTTACGCTCTCCATGAAACTCTGTACAACCTCTGGTTTAGTCAGTTTATCCAGATCCCATCTCCTTAAATTCCCACCTTTTTGCAGTTTCTTCAGTTTAAATCTACAGTTCATTACCAACAGATTGTGGTCAGAGCCCATATCTGCCCCTGGAAATGTCTTACAATTTAAAACCTGGTTCCTAAATCTCTGTCTTACCATTATATAATCTATCTGAAATCTGTCACTATCTCCAGGCTTCTTCCATGTATACAACCTTCGTTTATGATTCTTGAACAAAGTGTTAGCTATGATTAAGTTGTGCTCTGTGCAAAATTCTACTAGGCGGCTTCCTCTTTCATTTCTTAGCCCCAATCCATATTCACATACTACGTTTCCTTCTCTTCCTTTGTCGGCCGGTATGGGCGAGCGGTTCTAGGCGCTTAAGTCTGGAACCGCGCGACCGCTGCGGTCGCAGGTTCGAGTCCTGCCTCGGGCATGGATGTGTGTGATGTCCTTAGGTTAGTTGGGTTTAAGTAGTTCTAAGTTCTAGGGGACTGATGACCTCACAAGTTAAGTCCCATAGTGCTCAGAGCCAATGCATCATGTCACCGGGCCACAGCAGTTCGCATTTGGTTCGAAGTACATCCTGGACAATTCGAATGAGTTATTTGACTACCACAACGCTCGACATGAATCCCATCGAACATTTATGGGTCAAAACCGAGAGTTCATTCGATCACAAAATTCTGAACCAGGAACACTTTCACAATTATGGACGGCTATAGAGACAGCTTGGCTCAATTTATCTGCATGGAACTTACAATGACTTGTTGAGTCCATGCCATGAGGAGTTGCTTCACTACGCCAGACAAAAGGAAGTCCCACGCGGTGTTAGGAGTTATCCAATGACTTTAGTCATCTCATTGACGAGTTTCTCTATTGAAGAACATGATGCATTGTCAACTACTCCCTCTAAAATGGTGATCGTGAATTAACCATTATGTAAAAGCTTCTAAACAACGTTTTTGTATTACTCGTGGAACTGACCTCCATTAGGCTGGGTAAAACCGAATCTAACTGATGCTATATTTGTCAGTCACCAACGCCGGTTGTATTTTACTAGTGTGGAACGTTATGCATCACCATCTCATTCCCTAAAACGGTGCTTGGTGAAGTGCGTCTTTCCACAAAAGACTTCTAGGAACGCCTGGTAGTGATAGTTAGTTGAAGATTTTTGCTGTAACAGATGCTGCCGGTCATCCTCCACCCCCAATTTCTGGCGATACTGTTAACAAATCTGAGTGCATTTCACTTCATAGCGAAGAACTGCAGCAAACACTAAGTAAACATACAGTATACTATTTTAACTTTTGCTCAAAATAAACTGGCTATGGCGATGCAGCGAATAGGCCCAATACCATGCGGATTTAATGCGATTGCTAGCACACTAGACGAAGGTAATTTTATGTCCCGACCATTCTTACCATAGGAAGCTCTTTTATTGATCTATTCTGATAAAAATGTGGATTCGTAGGAACGGGTTTGACTTAATAAGGAGTCGAAAAATGTGGATTGGGCAGTGATATGGCAGTAAAATACTAAGCTGTGACTGGAGTAGTATTGCCCTTTCTATTATTAGTATGAAGTTGTTATCTTTGTGTCTGTGTATTGGTGTGTACCACTGTACAATTACTATGTGGCCATGTTAATTGTGATCCTCCAACTGTATGCGCAAAAGGCTCTCTATTACAGAATTATCTCGAAAAATTATGCTGTAAGTGGTTTATACGTTTGTATGTCCCATCCACATACTCAAACAGTACGATCAGACATTCAAAGTGTGCTTTATATAAATCGATGCTTTAAATATCTCTATAAAATAACCTTCAAAAGTCGTCATTAAACACTTTCGTAGCTGTTAAAACTATAAAACGTTTACTGATGAGCCAGAACATGAAGACCACCGACCTACCATCGATATAAATCCGCCCTCGCAATAGTAGCGTCATCTGGCGAGGAATGACTGCTAGTCAGACACACGCACGGTGCATGTGGTATCAGTGACAGTGCTGTTCTTGTATAGTGAATGGAGAAGGCGCTTATCTATATGAGTTTGACAAAGGGCAGATATGATGGCCCAGAGGCTCGGCACTTTGAGGAGTGCTGTGGTGAGTGTCTTCAAAACGTGGAGGAACCGAAGTGAAACCACGTCCAGACGTCGTGGGGTTGGGTGGCCACCCCTCATTACAGATGTCGCACGTCGTAGGATGAGCAGACTCGTAAGACAGGATAGGTGGTAAACTGTGGCCGAACAAACATCAGACTTTAATGCTGGCCAGAGTACAAGTGTGTCTGAACACACAGTGTAGCGAACATTTGTAACGAAGAACTAAGAACCATGCATGTGCCAATGTTAACTCTACATCATCAGCAAATACGACGAAAATGGGTACGTGACCATCGGCACTGGACGTTGGCGCAGTGGAAGAGTGTTGCACGGTCTGAATAATTCGGATGTCTTCTTCATCAATCCGATGGGAGGGGTGAAACCGTCGTCTTTCAAGAGAACAACTCCTTGACACCTGTTCTGCAGGATGGAGACAAGGTGGTGGTGGCTCCAAATTGCTCTGCAGAACATTCACAAGGGCATCCATGGGTCCACTGGAGATCGTGCAAGGCACCATGATTGTCAGGGAGTATCGTACACTGGTTGCAGGTCATGTACACTCCTTCAGGACGATCATGTTTACCGACGGCAGTGGCATTTTTCAACAAGATAATGCGCCAAGTCATGAGGCCAGGAGTGTGATGGAGTGCTTCGAGGAACACAGTGGCGAATTCCACCAGACTTGAATCCGATCGAACACATCTGGGATGTGACTGAATGTGGAGTCAGAGCTCATAGCCTCCCTTGCCGGAATTTACGGAATTGGGTGACTTGTGTGTGCAGATGTCATGCCAACTCTCTCCAGTGACCTACCAAGGTCTCATTCTTTCCATGCCACGACGCGTCGCCGCTGTTATTAGTGCCAAAGGTGGACATATCGGCTGTTAGGTAGGGGGTCATAATGTTCTAGCTGATTGCTGTATAGCAGCAAAGAAACTATCCTTCAGGAGGTTAATGTAAACTGTATAGATTTAGTAATTACTGCACACCAGTAATTACATACACACTTCCTGGGTTTGATCATCGATAAAATCATCAATATGAATAAGTAATCTGATCGTCGCACTTTCATAGACACACACCAATAATAACTTACTTGTGGTAAATCAGTCAGCTTACTTCCCCCCTGTGAAACTTCGATGACTCCTGTAATGTGCTATTATTTATTTTCTTTTATGACAATTATTCATATGGCACGCATGAAACTGCAGCAGTCGACGTGGTCCAGTGGCGATCTGCGATGTAGGCATCTGAATTCGGAAGAATCTATTGAACAGAAAACTTTTAATATCTGTCGAACTGAGCATTTAACTTCAGATCGCGTAATTAATTGCAAGCTCTTCCGCCTAAACAAAGCATACATACTCCTTTTTCTGCCGTAAAATCTCAGTATATAAATCAATCAGGTGAAATGGATAGAATAACTACTTTCACGAATCTCTTTTGATGGAATATTATTACAGTCTTCATTTAATGATCCAAAAACGGTGTGAAATTGGCTTCAGTTTGACTATGTCTTAGCAGTTCCATCAATTTAGCAACACTTTTCTAACGGCGCCCAACAATCCGCTTCAATTTTGTGAAATTCAGTACACGTCTTTGTATTACAAAGCTTCTCACCATCGGGATTAAAATTTAATAACTCATTACACGCACTACATATAATTCAAAAGAAGAATTATCCTGTTAGAGAATTCATTACACTGATGAGCGTCCATCTCGTCGTATTATTTTTGACTGTTGGAAGCTCACTGCACTTTCACCTGCCCGTCTCTCTCGCTCACGGGCTGTGTCAGTTCCGACATATCACTTTCCCACCTACTTCCCTACATTTCAGCATAAGAAGCTGCAATCCACAAACATTCATAAAATTTTAAAATAACCGTACATGATACAGCACGAAATAAATGTATGTTCACTGTAGCTGGCTTAGAAGCTCTCTGATTTACCTACACACTTACGACAAAAAAAAAAGTCGCACCAGGAATGATTATCCGTATAAGACCAAAATCGGTTGATGGAATGTACATCTACAGGCAAACAACTGGTTACGATTTCAGAAAACTTAGATGATTTATTCAACAGAAAGAGCTTCAAAAACTGATCAAGTGAACAATACGCTGGTCCGATCCTTATGCAAGCAGTTATTTGGCTTGGCATTGTTTGAGATATTTGTTGGATGTCCTCCTGGGGGATATCGTGCCAAATTCGGTCCAAATTGTCCGTTAGATCGGCATAATCCCGTACTTGTTGGAGGGCCCTGCCCATAATGCTCGAGACGTTGCAACGTTACGTTATGTAGGCGAGCTAATCGGCTGCCTTGACTTGTACAAGTAAGATTAATTTCCCTGCTGAGCTGGGAGTGAGTCAACGAGACGAGGACTTCACGTGGCCGCTCGAGGTGAGCCAGGTGCAAGAGCGTCAGCAGTGGACCAGGTGTGGGGAAAATCCCAGTATGGGGATTTGGACGATGCGTCGATCGCTTATAGGAAGGCCAACTATACTCGCAGTAACGTCAAGCTTTGACTAAAACTGAAAGATATTCTTACAGCTCTCTGAAACTCCATAACAATGTACAATCACACATTAATGCAAATCTGAATGCATCTGCCATCTCAGAAAAATGAGGCACAGCCAACGACACAACAATAATTCCATATCTTTAAAACTCTAGAAGTTATTATTTCACAGCGAATAAAAAGTTACACAATGAAGCTCTGAAATAACAACGTTTAATCACTTCAAGCGATTTCAACAAACAATATCTCAGATGACAGCATTGCACTATAGCTATCATCCCTGAAAGCTACGTGTCTGTATGTATTTTATTCATTGATTTATTACGTTTTTTATATCTTTTTTATTATCCAAATGTCTGCCGGAATGTCGTATTCTCCACAGTTACACAGCTAATGAAAAGAGCATGAATACCTCACATATTGTCACACTTGAGTAGTTATTTTATGAACAGTTTACTGTTTTGCCAGTAACTTTATTTGAATGCTGACCACAAGTGCTGATAAAAAACTGTGATAATTTAAAGGTGATCAGTCGTATGTGTTAGCTGACACCACGATTGAAAAGGGAACGAAAAGAAACTTCTGTTAAGAAGGCGTAAATAATTGTTTAGATAAGACTTAGCGGTAATCCGTAGTCATTTAACGTGAGCGCATTTGTGTAAGAATATTAGCATATTTACTTGTGAAGCAACTGTTACTTACACTTATTGTAAATGATCTGAATGTAACTGCAGGTTCATAATATTTCTTTCGTCTAAACATTGTTAATAGTACATTAGTTTAGTGCGAGAAAGTGGCCAAAATGAATCAAATGTTTATAGCTCTTAAGAGCGATGCATTTTTCGTGGAGACGACCTCCAGCTAGTGGAAGAGCAGACATCGTCGGAACACAATTGGAGTCGAGTGGAGACGGGGACTTCTCAAGTGAAGAGCTCAAGGGAGCGATTCTGGGCACTTGGATGGCGAGTTCTTGAAGTCAGACCTGCTTAAAGTAACGTGCATGAACCATAATGGTGCTGATTGATTATGGGGGGGGGGGGGGGTGAACGGTCGCCACCATACTTTAATTTCTCGAGGGACTTTTATATTACGAGAGGTCTAAATGTGCTCCAGTGAAGGAGTATAACTTTTGCCGCTTCATTTACGGAAATGATAATAAACAGAGTATGAATTACTATTCCTTTTGCATCGCAAGTGTTAATTTGTGAATCATCATGTTGACTTCTGAACCGTTTTCAGCTGGTGAATATTTCGTGTACTGTAAACACGAAATGGACTTAGTTTTCGCGTATTTAGTTTGCGGATTTTGTTACCATTCGACGTAACTTTACTGCGTTTGATAAGGGTATTTTAGTCTGCGTTTTAACTGAATAACGTAGGGCGACTTCCTGTTTATTTGAGATGTCTTTTCTTGAATAAACATGATTCAACATAATTCTCTGCCGTCTACCACAATTACAAATGCACATTAGAACCATTGTTATTAAATTATCCGTTTAACTTTTATTTGATATTTCTATGCACTTTATTAATTCTAGCCAGTGAATAAATGTTTCACTGCAGGATCACAGCTACAGGTTATTTATTATTTGCAGCGAATTAACTGCGGAGCGTGAAAGGAGATGTCCGCGGCTCAACTGCATGACTACATTAAGCTGTTGTTGTTGTGGTCTTCAGTCCAGAGACTGGTTTGATGCAGCTCTCCATGCTACTCTATCCTGTGCAAGCTTCTTCATCTCACAGTACCTACTTCAATCTACATCCTTCTGAATCTCTTTAGTGGATTCATCTCTTGGTCTCCCTCTATGATTTTTACCCTCCCCCCTGCCCTCCAGTACTAAATTGGTGATCCCTTGATGCCTCAGAACATGTCCTACCAACCGATCTCTTCTTCTAGTCAAGTTGTGCCACAAACTCCTCATCTCCCCAATTCTATTCAATACCTCCTCATTAGTTATGTGATCTACCCATCTAATCTTCAGCATTCTTCTGTAGCACCAAATTTCGAAAGCTTCTATTCTCTTCTTGTCAAAAATATTTATAGTCCATGTTTCAATTCCATACCTGGCTACACTCCATACCAATACTTTCAGAAATGACTTCCTGACACTTAAATCAATACTCGATGTTAACAACTTTCTCTTCTTCAGAAACGCTTTCCTTGCCATTGCCAGTCTACATTTTATATCCTCTCTACTTCGACCATCATCAGTTATTTTGCTCCCTAAATAGCAAAACTCCTTTACTACTTTAAGCGTCTCATATCCTAATCTAATTCCCGCATCATCACCCGATTTAATTTGACTACATTCCATTATCCTCGTTTTGATTTGGGTGATGTTCATCTTATAGCCTCCTTTCAAGACACTGTCCATTCCGTTAGCTGCTTTTCCAGGTCCTTTGCTGTCTCTGACAGAATTATAATGTCATCGGTGGACCTCATAGTTTTTATTTCTTCTCCATTGACTTTAATTCCTACTCCGAATTTTTCTTTTGTTTTCTTTACAGCTTGCTCAATACACAGATTGAATAACACCGGGGATAGGCTACAACCCTGTCTCACTCCCTTCCCACCACTGCTTCCCTTTCATGCCCCTCGACTCTTATAACTGCCATCTGGTTTCTGTACAAATTGTAAATAACCTTTCGCTCCCTGTATTTTACCCCTGCCACCTTCAGAATGAAAGAGAATATTCCAGTCAACATTTTCAAAAGCTCTCTCTAAGTCTACAAATGCTAGAAATGTAGATTGGCCTTTCCTTAATCTATTTTCTAAGATAAGTCGTAGGGTCAGTATTGCTATTCTTTTTAAACATAACCGTGCATAGCCCAAGTACCTGAAGTGCGAGTAACCGCAAGTAAGGACGCAACGGCTTTGCGTGTATGTTATGCTGGTAGGAAGAGCAAGTTCTCAGCAGTGACCGGTCGCTGAGTGCGATCGGAAATTATCTTTCTGAAATTTAAGCCCAGGCTGGCTTGCTGTGGATGGCAACAAAATTGAGCGTAGAATATCTTAGAATTATCGCTGTGCTGCAAAAATGAGCTCCGATGGCCAGCGATGGCGTGTCACTGCTGCATCATATTAACAGTAACATACGAAAGTTTTCGTAGTGAGTAATATCTATGCGGTAGCCTCGCACCCTATCACAGTATGAAAAAATTTTAAGTGTGTATGTAAATAATAAATCCATTAGACGGAAAATTTCTCAACTGTTGCGAGGAACACGGTGTGACACACTCGTTCTGTTGAATACAGGAGCTCGCAATAGAACGAGTGTGTCGGACGGAAGTATTTTCACTTAAGATTTGAATATTTGTGGTTCATCGTTCCATTTCATCAGTTCTGCTGAAAACCGATTGAATGTGTAATCTGCTGAATAGTGCAAACCTCTGAAAAACTCTCAAGGTAATGTGTTAATGTTACAAACAGCCAGTAAACCTTAAGAAAGTATTAACCATGCGTAAATCGTTTTTATGTATAGCGTTCAGTAAATGAATATTGTAGTTTGATGTGAATGGGTTAATATTGTGAGAAACGAACGCGAAGAAGAAGTGCAGGATAGAAGAATTAAAATTCTGAGACCGGAAGAATGACCTTCACAGTGCTCGAAAACTGACACGGCGTATCTATCTGTCTGCCCTTTTCAGAGATAAGAATAAGACTGCCGAGTGCTCGGTTCTCAGAACTACTGCAAAATATGATTCCACATGATTCAAAGTAATATTTGAGGTCTGAATGTCAAAGCTCAAGGACACTATTCTTATAGGGAGCATAGCAGGCAGCATTTCTGCACAACATACTGAACGTGATACTTTCAAGAAAGCATTTGTTATGGTATCTTCACTGTCTGGTTGCCCTGTCTCGTGTTTCACAATACTTATTGTAGTTTTGATCTTATTATTTGCACCATCTCTTCCTGTGAGGACAGGCATATTTATAGATATTCTTACGAATTTTCTCAAAATATTACAGAACTTTCTTGTAGAAGCTGCAAGGTGCTACATCGTTTATTTCCGTTAATTTTGCATCATGATCAGATAGTCAATTAACAATATGGTATACACTAATTATTTCATCCTGAGCACTGCCTGTAAAAAGTTATTAGTCAGGGCTCTGCTTTCTTGCTGTACGCAAGCTGGTAAATCCACTACTGACATCAGATTGAAAGAACCAAATAATGATTCCATTTCATTTCTCGTTTCATAATCTTTAAAAAAAGCCCCCATAAGCGATAAAGAGGGATCAAAAAGTTACCTTTTGAGAGCGTTGCTGCAGTGTATATGCAACGTAGTGCGACTCCGATGCAGGTGTATAAGCACCGACATGTAGGCCAAAGATTAGTGTGGCATCTATGTCTTCCCAACTTGCTGGTGGTATATGTGAAAATTTGAACTATTTTGAAGTTATTGCCAAATGCATCCAGACAGGACCAACACAGTGCTATTCTCTCCTTGGCCGCCGAAGGACAAACACCAGCACACAGCCATCGGAGAATGAAGAATGCGCATGGGCCGACATATCTGTCGAAAGCCAGCATTGTGGAATGACACGCTAATTTCTGTGCTGACAGTGATTCTACACAAGGCGACAGTGGATTTGGAATCCAACTGGGTGACATCGAGCATCTACCCTATTGTCTTCATCCCTCCCCATGCGATTACCATGCCTTCGTACCTTAAAGAAGGTTCTACGTGTCCTGTGAGGACGAGGACGTGCAGCAGGCAGTTATGGGCTTCTCCAAACAGCAGGAAACGGAGCTTTGTCAAACGAGTGTCTTCAAAGTGGTGCGTCAGTGCGATGATTGCCTCAAAGCAAACGGCAGTTTACCTTCGACTGGCATACCAACTCTGGACTGTACCGTCTTCGAACGGAAACTTTTTATTGCCCCCGATGCTGACAGTTTTTTTTTTTTCGTGTCCGACAGTAACTCAGTAACGCACCAATATATCTCATAAACAGTTTGAATGACGCACGGAGGGGGAGTGTAGACTGTTAGAATGATATACTGCGTTCTCAAAATCATTCGAAAACACTGATAACGAGGAAACTGCCCTCCCGGGAGTGTCTACAGCTGCTGTTAGGTTCGCACGCAGCAGCCCGTAAGGCTACAGGTCGTGTCGTTCCAGGGGCAAAAGTCAGCCTTGGCGCGGACGGATCGCCTTCCTGCCGCAGCCACTTGCCACGTGTTTGGGCGCGGTAGACGCAGTTACCGGATAACTGAGTTGTCAGCCAGCGCTTTATGGCCCGGGTCACTGCGAGCGCCACTTTTTCCGCTTGTTGCTTCGCCCCAGAAGTTGAGTGCTGTCGACACGTGTTGGGAGATAAAGGACCGCTTGAGAGCTGTGTCGCGGCAAAACGAATTTTTGAAATGAAACTACCGCCAACACCGGCTCTTATCGTCGTGTTCACATTGAAAGTGACTTGGGATGTGCGAGAGAAGATAGAGATGTCTGAACGCAACAGGACTGGAGTGATTATCTCCAGACAACATCTCACTGGGAGAGCCGTGTGTAGTATGTAGCGGCTTCCAAGCTCTTGTTCGAGCAATCCGTCAGTACCCCTTAATTGACTGGGATCTAACTCAGTGGATAGCAGTTCATATTAACCGAATAATTTTAATACGTTTGCGATAGTGCTTCTAGATTTCTGATGGATCTATTTGAAAAATATGAGACAGTTACGTAAAAAATAGTAAATAAAGCATAATAGATTACATTAACAATTACATAAATACACAGTACACTCTACAAGCACGTGACAGGTGCCACGCAGTATATTCCCTTAACAATTTCCATGACCTGTCTTCACAGAATGTTCTAAGAAGGCATTACTCTCACACTGGACAAGACCTTAGTTGGGAAAAAATGAGATTTGTGAAAGTACAGACAATGGTTCAAATGGCTCTGAGCATTATGGGACTTAGCATCTTTGGTCATCAGTCCCCTAGAACTTAAAACTACTTAAACCTACCAAACCTAAGGACATCACACACACATCCACGCCCGAGGCAGGATTCGAACCTGCGACCGTAGTGGTCGCGTGGTTCCAGACTGAAGCGCCTAGATCCGCTCGGCCACGCCGACCGGCGTACAGACAACGGTTTTCCACGTAATATTCAAGAAGTACGTAGTGAGGGCAATAAAGTACTCTCCATCAGTCAGCACGTGGTGGCGTGTGAGTTTCTGTTCGTACGTAAAGCAGTGGGAGAACCTCAGGGCATTGATTCGTCTGCTAATATATACGAAAACGTACGAAACTCTAAATCATTCGGTTCTATATCACCAGAAGTCCCGTAAAAACAGAGAGAATTATTTTATATTTCTACATTTACATTTTCTTTCATACTCAGCAGGACACCGTATGTTATGTGGCGGAGTGAACCCTGTACCACTACTAGACATTTCCTTTTCCGTTCCACTCCCAGACAGAGCGAGGGAAACACGACTCTCTATATTCCGCCGTGGGAGGTGTAATACCTCTGTCTTATCTTCATAGTCCTTCAGTAAAATGCAGGTAGGTGGCAGCAGAATTCTTCTGCAGTCAGCTTCAAATGCTGCTTCTCTAAATTTTCTCAATAGTGCTCCCGAAAAGAAGGTCGTCTTCCTTCCTGTCCTATTTGCATTCCAGAAGTATCTCCGTAATACCTGAATGGTGTTCGAAACTACCGGAAACAAATCTAGCAGCCCGCCTCTGAACTGCTCCGATGTCTTCCTTTAATTCGACCTGTTGCGGATCTCAAACATGGATCGCCCTAGTCTCCTTCACCAATTAACCAGTTTCCTAAAATTCTCCCAGTAACTGAAGACTACCATTCGCCTTCCCTACTGCAACCCTTACACGCTCATTCCACTTCATATTCCTTTGCAACGTCACGCCTATATATTTAACAGACGTAATTGTGTCAAGCAACACACTCCTAATACTGGTTCCGAACATTACAGGATTGTCTTTTCTACTCATTTGCATTGACTTAAATTTTTCTACATTTGGAGCCATTATCACACCAACTACAAATTTTGTCTAACTCATCTTGTATGCTCCTACAGTCACTCAACGACGACACCCTCCCATACTTCACAGTATCATCAGCAAAGAGCCGAATTTTTCTGCTTACCCTGGCCGTCAGATCATTTAGGTACATAGAAAATAATAGCAGTCCGGTCACACTTCACCGGGGCGTTCCTGACGATACACTTATCTCTGATAAATATTTGCCATCTCGGACAACATACTGGCTCCTGTTCCTTAAGATATCTTCGAGCTACTCACATGGTTGGGGACCTATTCCGTATGCTTGTACCTTAGTTAATAGTCGGCAGTGTGTCACCGAAACAAAAGCTTTACGTTAATCTAGGAGTATGAAAACCGCCTGTGGCCTTAATCCATGGTTCGCAGGATCTCATGTGAGAAAAGGGCAAACTAGTTTCACATGAGCGATGCTTTCTAAAACCGTGCTGATTTTTGGGCTGAAGATTTTCCCTCTCAAGGAAATTGGTTATATTCACACTGAGATTAAGTTCAAGGATTCTGCAGCAAACCGATGTTAAAGTTATTGGTCTGTAATTTTGCGGGTACGTGAAAATCTTGGATGGTGGAGACGATCTCGGTCATCAATAAGTGTTCACTAAATCAGTGATGGCCGTTTTGCATGAATCAAGATTCGGTATCGAGCTTTATATGATGGTATGTGGAAGGCCAATGCTTGCGGGATCCTTTAATAAACGCAACGGGAATTCTGTAACGACAGTAAACTTACGAATGCTCATAAAGAGAAACCGGTTAGAATATGACTGCACAAATGCAAAGCATGGTTTTTGTTGGCAAAGTAAGTACCCACGGGAGTTCAGAAACTTTGCATTTATTTTCAAATCATTCATCACTCTTGATTACTTACGAGCGTTTGGAAGGCAAAAATATAATAACTCCTCGTTAATTAAGTAGAAAAATAGTTAAAAGCAATCTTAGTGCTGCCTTTATAACCGCTAATGGCGCTAGTGTCTTCCCAACTGTCAGTTGGTAATAATTTTCATAGCAGATTATCAGTATTTACAGTTAATCATCAGATCATTATTTCCTCCACACAAGACTCATTGAACGATGGCAGCATGACACCTTCTTGAATCATTAGGTAATACAATATTTGTTGTAAAGTTTAGTGCATAATAGTTACTTTTGTTCTTTATTTATTTATCAGAAAGCACATTGGTGCAAGGCTACTGGCCGTGACATTCAAAGTTAAGAAGGAAGTTATATTGGTTTTATGTAAAGGAATTTAACGTTTATCATGTAATCGATATTATTGTTACTTTATTTAGAACATGAAAGTGGTCAAGCTTTAATTACTTAAATATATTAAAATGTAAAACAATGTAGAACAAACTGTACCCAATCAGATGAAATGCTAGAGGAAAGGGAACTGCCCTAGTCAGTTGAGCGAGGAGGTTCGGTGCGCGGGACAAGCGGCCGGGGACGGCAGAGACAGTGCTGGTGGAGACGCGAAAGCGCACTGTCGGTCTCTAGGTAGGTAGGAAGTGAAACTACTTCGAAAATTTCGCGTTGTGTGGTAGTCTCTGAGCGGTGAGCAGCCGCGCGCCTCTGTGAAAACTTTTCGTGAAGATAACGAGGTGGAATATTAGACTTGTATTTCGCGATGAGATTGTGGATGATCGGAACTGTGGCAAATGGATATGCGCTCGAGTGAAATAGTAATTCTGAATACGACCACTTTCGCTATTATTCTGCTTTCTGAATAAACGTTATTTTAACCAAATCGCGACTGTGTGGGCTACATCATTTATGGGTCGTTAATTTCGTTCCCGATATTATTATTACTGTTATTAAATGTTATATTAACTTTGCATTTCGCAAACTTGCCATCAGCCATACAATGTAGCAAAAGGGTCACAAGTGTCTAATTTGGGGCATGCAATGCGACATGTGCGGTTCAACCTCTAGACAAGTTTGAGCCAAGACATTTCGACGAAGAGAAACCGAATGTGAGCCAGAACATCCTTGGGGATGTTACCTCGCGGCATATATAATTTGTTGAGTGGTATATTGCCATAAATAGTGCCAGACACCACATGTGCACCTTTTGTCGTAGGCGCCGCGATACTCATCACTGACGCTGAATTCATCACATTTTGCTTCCCTTCGTCGGAAAATGTGACATGTCTCAGAACCACTCGCTCTTATTTACTTTATTGACTTGGAACATTCTTCAATCGATTTGGTTATATTGACTTTCCACTTCGAGAACTCTTCACAAATTGTTGGCTAATCACATCACTATCAATTTGGATCCTTGTGGAATCCGATACGTTAGCCGTTTGAACGTTTTGCCCAGCTTATTGCAATTGTTCATTAACACAATGTGCCACTCTCTCTTCTACAAGAGGATCTACAATTGCGGTAACATCTTTTACTTCGGTTTGGATTTCAGAGATTTCCTCAAGGACTTTCTCCTTGGACAGTTTAAGATTTGCCATTTCCGTAGCAGATCACTTTGCTGAATGCTTAAATGATCCACTTCGTATTTCAAACCCTCAAAATCCTGTTTGGCTGGCAATGACTCAACCATAGCAATAATATCTTGCATAGTTAGCTAGATATTTGCTTGTTCAGTTACTAGTGCCTCCTGCTGCTTGACAAGACCGTATTGTTTCGCAGAGAGACTTGCCTGTTCTACTGCTGCAGTAAGAACTATAATGGAAATTTTGTCTTGTTCCGCTGCCATTGACTCTTGTGCGGGAGTTATCCTAGACTGTTCAGTTGCTACAGATTGCACTTTAGCAGACATCGATTGCTGATTAGCAGTTAACGTGAGCATCGCTTGGGATATACAAAGTAACAGATCTTTAATGTTAAACTCCTCAGTCCTAGCTATGTTCATTACAGGTACTGAACTACCAGTCGAAGGGACCTCCTCAACTGTCCCTGATATTCTGTTCCCGTTCCATTCTAGACTGAGCGCGTGTCCTAACCATAAATCGGTAAACAAAACAATCTTCACACGACCCACTTATTTTCTATACACACACATAAAATCAGTACAAATCTACACATGAAATTTTTTTAAATGTATATCTATAACAAATAGGAAGACTCTACAGAAGAGGACAGTATTAGACTCCATACGGGTTAACTTGCTGTTGCTTGCCTGCGACCTGGACATTCGGGTGCTCTGTTGAGATGAACCGTACAACATCAGTCTGCCGGCCCCTCAGTCTCGAACAAGGACAGGGTATGCAACACTGAAGCACACGTTACAGTACACTTTTAACCAATAGCATACATACATGTAAATGATACAAAATCCTAGCAATTTCCGTAACTATGCAAGCAGTCCTGTCAATTGGTCGTCACTCTATAATGAACTGCTACGTAGTAAAGGAAAATTAATTAACTTGACCTTTAACTTTGACACAGATTTTTTGCCTAGATGCATAGATTTTAAAATTTTTTAACTGTCTAATATAAAACTCTGTGAAAAACTAAAATATGTTTTCTTAGTGGCTGTTGTAAGGAGAGAACGGGTTAGGTACAGGATAAGTTGGTGGTCGAAGGTTTCGATTTCTCCGGTTCTCAGAGAACGCCATGCAAAGTCGGAGAAAACTGCTACAACTAGCGATGAAAACTCCGTCTCCCGTAGCAGCTAAAGTACTCACAGCCGCCGTAAGATTTTCTGGAAACTTTCAGAATAAGAAGGTTGAACAACAATGGCAGTACGATATCTTCTTACTAACAAACTGGTCGCTTAGGGAACGTCTTTAACAACAAGCTGACGTCGAAATATTTCGCGTCGTTCGGATCGTGATAGTATCAGATTGTATTGTTAATTTGCGAAGAAATCACACTGCACTGGATTTTTAAACACACTAATCGTTTTATACAGATCCGGGGATTCTACATCGAATATAAATTCGTAGACGAAATTTACCTTCTTTTTTACAAATTAAATTTTTTATTCTTGATAACTGCGATTAGAAGTTTTATCTCCTCTGCACTTCTAATTACGTCTACATGTAAACTTATCTGACCCCCTCCCCCCCCCCCCCCAAAAAAAAAAGTCCAACCGGCATCCTTATCTCCAACAATTACAAAAAGCATAGACGCTCTTTTTCACTGCAAAGAGTGTTGTCGGCTCAATTACTGAAGCGCATCATCGCTGGTACTCGGAGCCTGAATATTACAATGATATTACATTACGTATGGATATGACAAGGGACATGTTAAACGTTCTAAAGTTACCTACGTCAACTGTGCGTGATGTCACTATGATGCGAAGCTAGACCTAGACCACGCAGACTTCATCTACTGATGGGCAGGGCCAGGCGTGCCCATAGTCCTAAACTGAAACCAATGGGACCTCTTTGGGATGAATTACAACGTCGACTTTGCTCCAGGCACCACCGTCCGACACCACAGCTTCTCTGGTTTCCGCTGTTGACGAAGACTGTGCTGCCATTTCCCATCAGAGATTGAGGTGTCTCATTGAAAGTGTGCCCGGCAGAGTTTATCCCGCCATTTTAATGACCATCCGGATACTTTTGATCAGGTAGTGTATCACCTCTTCTCTTTTACAAAATAGTTTTAGAGTTTATTTTCCTTGAATTGCCGTTCTGTGTAGTTAATCCGTTTTTCAATTTCCCCGTTCGTTTTGTAATCGCGTGCCATCTGATCTATTATGATTCATACAGCTGCTTCCGTTTTGCTTTTATCCAAAAAACCCTGAACGTCGTCTATCAACATTCCATTCGCCCTCTAGCCATTACTATTTCGCCATTTTTCAATATTCGTTTGTCTCATTATTTAGACGTCTGTATTCCCTTCAGGAAAAAATAATGATACAGAAATTAAATGCAAAATACTGTAACATTCTCCCAACGGCTTTGTCAAAGAAGGCGGAGGAGTGGATAGAGGTTCCGCATATCTCTTGCCCTTGGGTGGGAAATTGCCCCTAAAAGATGAAAGAATCAGCAATGATCAACGGTACGACGATGCAAAATGCAGTGGAAACCACTGCATTAAAGATACATACTGTATACTCACCGGACATGTGGCCTGTAATTGAAAAACTGGCGTGTTGATCTCTTCATTAGCAAAAGATTGCGGATTATCCCCAATTCGGACCACCGGAAGGAGACTGCCAAGGAGGAGGTGACCATCAGAAAATGATAGAACAACCAGCGAAGGGATAAAGTTCAGAAAACCGGAGCATGGAATGTAACAAGTCTGAACGTAGTAGGAAAGCTAGAAACTTTAAAAGTGGAAATGCAAATGCTCAGTCCAGATACAGTGGGAGTCAATGAAGGGCAATGGAAAGAAGGTAAGAAATTATGGTCAGGCGAATGTAGGGTAATATCAAGGGCAGCAGAAAATGGTATCACGGGAGGAGCATTCGTTATGAACAGGAAGGCAGGACAGAGAGTGAGTTACCGTGAACAGTTCAGTGATAGTGTTGTTCTTATTAGAACTGGCAGCAAACCAACACCGACGTCGCAAGTAAAAGATGAAGAGGTAGAAAAGTGTTTGAGGATATTGAAGGATAATGCAGTATGTACAGTGAGATGAAAATTTAATAATCTGGAGGGATTGGAACGCTGTTGTAGGGGAAGTAAAAGAAGAAAGAATTATGGGAGAACATGGACTTGGTAGTAGGAATCAGAGAAGAGAAAAACCAGTTGACTTCTGCACTAAATTTAAGATAGTAACAGCGAATACTCTGTTCAAGAGTATCAGTAGGAGGAAGTGTAATTGTATAAACATGGCGACATGGAAAGGTTTCAGCTGCACTACATCAATGTCATATAGAGATTCCGAAATCAGATACTGGATTGTAAAGCGTGCCCAGGAGAAGATATAGACTCATATCACAATTTAGTAATGATGAATAGTAAACTGAAGTTTGAGAGAATCACCCAGAAGAATCAGTGCGGAAGGAAATGAGAGACTGAAGCGCTGAAAAACAATGAGACGCCCTTAAAGATCACTAAAGATGTAGATACCAGATACCAGAGCAGGCATTTCAATTGAAGAGAAGTGAACATCTACAAAAAGGGCAGTCACAGATGTAGAACAGACAAGAAAAGTTACAAGGATGGTTACCACATAGAAACCTTTGTTAACAGAAGTAGCACTTTAGTTGCCGACGAGAGAAGGAAGTAGAAAAATGCTCAAGCAAAGACGGGAATGAAGCAAAGTAAGTCACTTAGGAATGAAATGAATAGCAAGTGCAAGGGCGCCAAGGTGAAATAGCTGCAGAAAAATTATAAGAAAATCGAAAAAGAAATTATCGTCGGAAGGACTGAGTCATGGTACAGAAAAGTGGAAACAGTCTTAGGTGAAATTAAGAGTAGCAGTGGTAATATTAACAGAGCATTGAAAATTCCACTGTTAAAAGCAGAGGAGGAAGAGTGTGGATTGAAAGAGTACAACGAAGGCCTCTTTAAGGAGAGGGGCTTGTCTGAAAACATGATAGAAAAAGAAATTCAAGAAGATATGAAAGATATAGGGGATCCAGTATTAGACGCAGAATTAAAAAAAAACCCTGGAGAGGTGAGATCAACTGCGGGAGAAGGAATAGATAATATTCCATTGGAATTCCTAAAATTGTTGGGGAAAGCAGCAACCAAATTACTATTTTAGTTGGTATGTATAGTATACGAAACTCACGACGTACCATCATGATTTCGAAAATACATCATCCATACACTTCCAAAGACAACAAAGGCAGATAAGTGCGACAACAAACGCTGAGTCTGCTTAACAGCCCATGCATCCAAGTTGCTGACACGAACAGCGTACAGGAGAATGCAAACAAAATTGAGAATCTGTCAGATAGTGATTGAATCATGGTATGTAAAGAAATCTATCATTAAAGTGACATGTTTCACATCATTACAAAATGTATTATTCATGATCTATGGAAAAAGTATTAATCTAATCTAATATAATCTAATATAATCATATTGCTGACTAGCCTTGATGAGTCATGAATTACCGAAATTTTCGCCAATATCAGTAACCAAATCTAAACTTGAAAATAAAAGACGACAGTTTTTGTAATAAACCGGGACTCCTATCAAGACCCTTTCGTCCCTGTTAACTAACCACGAAAGATGTATGATATACCTCTATTCAGAAGTAACGAAGTGTGCATGCATTTAAAGATGAAGTTCTTTGACAGAGATACGAACCCAACACGTAATTGGATTGTTAAGAAAGTGAAATCAAATGTTGGGTATCGGTCTTACGTACCGGCTGCTGGGTGTTTGAATCTAAAATAAGGATACAAATTTTTGTGCCTGAGCGACAATCGAACCGCAAACCTGTCCTTCTTTATCATCCACGAATATAGCTTAAGAATCAATTGCTTACTCACCAACAGTAAGGTGTGTGTGTGTTTGACCAGAAATAACGATACCTATTGCGATTGTCGGCAACACGTGAACAGACATAAAAAATGCACGTTAATTTTCCTTAGTAGGCCGGTGTGCACGTGATAGGGCTTGAAATGAAATTACGAATATTTTTGTACTGGATCAGGATTTGGACCCACATACTTACCTTTGGAGGAGACCTAGAGAAGATTGCAGTCTTGAGAAAAGGAACGAAATGATTGAACTATACTGTTCCGAGAGATTCAGATCCTCGAAAGAGTAGATACGAATTCGAATCACAGTCCAGCACCAAATTTTTCAGCGTCTCTAGTAGAATCAAGTAAAATAAGAGCCCTGTTCCTTTAAATGCCTATCGGTTCATCAGATAAAATAAATTTTTCTAATGTAAGTAAGTTTACTGGCGATTGTATTTCTGTTTACCATGACTTCCACCTATGTCATTTCCCAACGTAAACCAGCTCTGCCCAGTTGGTAATGAAGGAACGTGATGTTTAATGCGGAGTCTGGATTATAATGTCTTTCTCTTGAGATTAGAGGTAAAGTAAACCTGTTTGTGCCTCTTGAAAGTAAATGCCTGAACCCACGCATTGCACCTGTGATAGTTCGTTGTACCAGATCATTGTGGCCACATTTCCCAGCCCCAGGAGTGTGCTGTAACGGATGAGGTGCTTAGCTTACAAAATTAGTCAAGGTGGAAAAAATGCGAGTCTAATAAATGGTTAAGTAGAATCAAGCTTCTGATGCGGAGATTATGCTCTTCTCATGTCAGCAGGATGTAAAGACTCTTCTAGGCATCGTAGCCTCGATGTGAAGCCATTTTCAAATTTGCACTCATTCAGCGAATTTCTTAGTTCGAGAAAATCCACTGTGAAGTGTGAAGTCATCGGATAATTCGAGTGTTACCGTCATTATTTCTACCATTTTCTTCATACCGCTGCTGGAACACATGTGCCTGAAGATCATTTAATGCCTTTTGGTCATTATAGAAGTAATTGCCCAACAACAGGTTCTTTCTCTGTCTACGGAATCCTTTTCATGTTAATATCAAACATCAGCAATTACTCGTAGATTACATTAAAGTAATTGATTACATAAAGTAATTGATGAAGACGTTACTTGATAACAAAAACGCGCTGCCTTTCTTCATTTACTTGCGCCTAGAAATGGCTGTCGAATACTGCCAAACCAAAAGCCAAGGGGATCTTATTGCTTTCCAATATACGTCGCTGTCAGTTCTTCCACATGATTTGGTCGACGTGACCTGTTTCAAGTTGTGTATGACAGGGAATGTTTTAGAAAGTCAATTGTTTTCCTTTACAATAAACAGAAAGATTTTCATTCTAAGCCATCCAAGTTAAAAATTTTCGCAATATTAGTTCAAATTTAATATTCGCTTCTATAATGTAGGAAAGTATTTCACAGTTGCAAAACCCGCATCCGACTCATTGACCTTATACTTGGTCGCTGACCAAAAAATTCTAGTGACACCAGTTTAAGTAACCTAGTGTAGCGAAGACTGTTTTCCAGTGCTCTTTCTTACCGGATAATACGCAATTCACTCATTGGGCTCCATAAGTACACTGTAACTGTAATTTCTGTGTGTATGCAATGCATAAAGATTGTAGAAATTAATGGTCCTCTCTCTTCCACTTCTGTACACAGTATGACTGACCTAAATGGGCCCTTTATCGTTACAGCCCCTGGGCAGTGTAACATCATACTGACAACAGTAATGTGCTTATACTGATAACCTCACTGTTCGTTTTACCTGATTTTGTAATGATTTAAATAAAACAACATGACTTTCCAGTGGGAGACATTTCATCCCCCTTTTCCTTCTGTGAAATTTGTCAGTAAGCTTTTTGCCTTCCAACCAGCGACATGCGGCAGAGTACGGACGGTAAACGATTCACAAACCACGATTTAGTGCCGTTAAGACGATTTCTTTAAACATTGTCTTAGCTGAAGGTATTTAGTTTCTTCTTAAATCGTCTTATGCAGCAACGTTAACAGATACCTTAAATAGGAAAAGCTCATTATCCAGGTACGAAGGTTGTAAAAGAAGCTTCCCACAGTTTGCGTCAGGTTGATCTTTTCGTCTGATGGCACTGCGTAAGTATGTTGTCTAAGAGGTATCACAAGTACTGTTCCTGTAACTGTGGGAATCACTAGTTGAAAACGAGTCTAACACCAATGGGTAGAATACCGCTAAATATTCAAAATTATTATCAACCTAAGTATGAGTTCATCCACAAACTGAGACGTATTTATAATATTGAAGCTAAACTGTGTATCCTTTTCTTCCTTAAGTGGACATTGGAAGGCGTTTACACACACGTATACAATACTGTGAATACTTCAAACTCTATAGTTAACGCTGCTCTCATAAACTAATTTCTTTTTCTTTTTTTTTTTTTTAATTCTACTGGGTCTTCAGCGTGCAATATGTGTTGTAGATACAGTTTTAGACAAAAAAAAAAAAATTGACCACCGAGTCGTTCGCGTAAGGTGGGCAGTAGTCACATAGGTAATAACAGTTTGGTTAAACAATATTTTAGCAAGAGATTTCTTGGCCGACCATCTGCCTCAGAACACTGCATGCATTTGAGTTCTCTGGGACACGTTTGCTGCCTACCGGTGGGGGCTGAGGGACTGCACTGCCTCGCCTTCTGCCGACAGCGTCTGCTCCACTCCTCACTCTCGGCGGTGTAAAATGCTTTAACGTTGTTGAGTGGTGACCCATAAAATCTATCTACGATTTGTGTTTCACACTCGATAGCAACGGAGGCACAAAACCGTTTTTATTTGATGAGTATTTTATTACACTAGTATGCAACACATCAGTGTGGCACAGAATTAATTCCATTGTTTCTGATCCAGTGAGCTATAATTAAAGCGTCACATCCTGTTCTTTTTCCTTTCACGGGAGAGTCTTCAGATAATTTATTTTTGTCATGGATTCGTATGTGTTAGTGAAGGCACAGAGAGTAAATGCAATGTAATGTGTTTGGTTCCTTTCTTTGATTCCCTATGGTAAGTGTATGCGAAGTATTGTGTCAATGCCTTTCAGAACCTGCTCACAGCTGCTCAGGCAATTTGCTTGTTTTGTGGTCCATACATTAATTAATGGAGAAGTGAAAGCTGTTCTAAAGTGATATTTAAAATATTCAATTGGATTTAAGGCGACAAAATCCCCCATATTTGAAGCTACCCAGAGAAAAAGTAAGTTGCTAGAGCCGCTGTTAGCAAATGTCTGCAGAGAGTTCCTAATTGCTACTGTGGGAGTTTAGCATAGAATCCAGAGGTTCATTTCCTTCATACTCATCACCGTGGCATGTGAATCTCAGATGAAGAACAATATTGAAATTCGTATCATTGACGGTCGATCCGAATTTCTTCAGAGATGTTTGTATTGTGGAGCTGCTTGGCAATCAGAAAGCCAAGATCTATGACCATGAACACAACTTACTGAGTCGAGCTACCAAGAGGACGTGATGTGTAAAGGTTTTCTTCCGATTTTGTTACAGAATTTTGTCTGGAAATTCGCATCCCCATAAAATAAATCAGAAAAAAATCTCGTACACGCTGGCGCCTACCACGGTTAGAACTTACGACTCGTTGAGCCAGTGCGACACGAGACACAGGTGGTACCATGGGGCTATGGACACAGTATAGCCAGCATGCCACTCTCATCATGGTATTGGTCGCTCAGCCTCATAAAGCATCGTTAACGATAGTAAGAGTTGTCACTTATGTGAAGAATAGTGTTTGTTTAGCCAAAAAATTGAATTTTCTGTCTCAGTGTCTTAGTTTACATGAGGATTATATAGCATGAGTCATTGAAATGGAAAGAGAATATGAAGTGAATTTAGCGATACAATTCAGTACCATATGCGGAAGTGATTGCACTGTCACAGTGTTGCCAAATGTTTGTGACGATGTTGCCAATTGTCAGCTGTGCTAAGGACGACTCTGTAGCAGTATGCGAGGAGAATCCCGTGCTCGTGTCATAGGAGGATACGGAAAGGAGGCGCGGGGTTTGGTTAATATGCAGCGTTTTCTGCTACCAGTTGTGTCAAACATTCAGGTGTATAATCTTCAAATGGTTCAAATGGCTCTGAGCACTATGGGACTTAACAGCTGTGGTCATCAGTCCCCTAGAACTTAGAACTGCTTAAACCTAACTAACCTAAGGACATCACACACATCCATGCCCGAGGCAGGATTCGAACCTGCGACCGTAGCAGTCGCGCGGTTCCGGACTGAGAGCCTAGAACCGCTAGACCACCGCGGCCGGCGTGTATAATCTTCCATCACGATTACAATTTCCCACAAAATATATACGAAGAAAACACTTACCTAGTTACTTTGTCACAAAAGATTATTTCAGTACAATAAAAAGTCTTTGGAAATCAACTTTGCCCACCTGTCACGAAAAGATAACAAACACCTTGCACCTCGAAAACGATTGCATCTATGTGCAGTTCTGTGATCATACAAGTAGAATTTCTTGAATTACACGAGAATGTAGAAAAATGTTGGTGCGAATGGAAGCTATAAGCAACACAGCTAACTAATTATTCTTTTACAATGAAATGAACACCCTTAGCTGCTTACAGGCGTTGACATACGTCAACTGGGACAGATAAAAATGTGTGCCCCGACCGGGACTCGAACCCGGGATCTCCTGCGTACATAGCATACTCTCTATCCATCTTTTTTTTTTTTTTAAGTTCATTTTGTTCGTCATAGTTCGTTGCAATTGTTCGTGGCGGACGTCCCCTGACGCCCGTTGAAGTTCGTTATTGATCCATTCACTCAGTTTTTTTATTACAGAGGGCAGCTAAGCCTCTGACCGAACGCGCTGAGCTACCGTGCCGGCGATCCGTGTGACCCAACGAGGGCACAAAGAGTAGCGCGACTGCAGGGATTTATCTCTGGCACGTCTCCCGCGAAACCCACATTCTCAACGTATTGTCCCGCACTACTTTCGGACATGTCCGAAAGAACAGATACCATCTTAGTGTATATATATATAGTTAAGGCTCACCGACCACTTGATCATCTTCTTCTTCTGTGCAAATGCACAAACAGTGCCCGCACTCTTACGGGAATCGGCAACGCGTGTAATGAGTATAATGGGCGGGGGCACTACGATTGTAGTGCGGGACAATACGTTGAGAATGTGAGTTTCGCGGGAGACGTGCCAGAAATAAATCCCTGCAGTCGCGTTATTCTTTGTGTCCTCGATGGCTGAGATGGATAGAGCGTCTGCCATGTAAGCAGGAGATCCCGGGTTCGAGTCCCGTTCGGGACACACATTTTCATCTGTCCCCGTTGACGTATGTCAACGCCTGTAAGCAGCTAAGGGTGTTCATTTCATTGTAATTTCATTTTAACGAGCTGCGTGGTCACCGATGGTATCTGTTCTTTCGGACATGTCCGATAGAACAGATACCATCTTAGTGTATATATATAATTGTTCTGTGCCACGTAATAATCAATTCATTTGAAAATTCAGAGGAGAAGAAACTAAAAATTATGCCCATTAAGACAGAAACTAAAGTGCATATGTGGACACTGTGCAGGTCTGCGCTTTTTCATCTTCTGATCTATACAAATAATGTATACTAAAAAGCGTATTTATTGCTTTCGTAATGTTTACCTCTTGTTTAGTCTTCTAATGATGAACTGGATCCACACCCATGAGTCTGATTGTTTCTTTGTATCCTTCCATCTACAATCTTTGTTAGCCGGCCGAAGTGGCCGTGCGGTTAAAGGCGCTGCAGTCTGGAACCGCAAGACCGCTACGGTCGCAGGTTCGAATCCTGCCTCGGGCATGGATGTTTGTGATGTCCTTAGGTTAGTTAGGTTTAACTAGTTCTAAGTTCTCGGGGACTAATGACCTCAGCAGTTGAGTCCCATAGTGCTCAGAGCCATTTGAACCATACAATCTTTGTGTGCTATTGCCCGGTGTTCAAAAAGCAAAATATTATGACTGCTCCCAGGAGTTATTAGAACGAGGTCGCAAGAAAGCTAACGAATTATAATCAAAATACATTGAGACGCCAATTTTTTCTGTCGTCATGGTGTTAAGTCGACAGAAATAGTTGGGTATTATTACCTGCATCACCGGCATCCCTTTGTCGTCTTCTCTTACTGAGATTTTCATATGACCTTGAACACAAGACGCCGATATAAATGTGTATATTCTCCGTGACGAAACATCCCACATTCCATTCGTCCTGACCCATTCGTTACATGCATTGGCAGCAATGAATGATAGGAAAGCTGTTGTGAGGTGACGAATAACATTAACAATGGTAGTAATAACAAATCAGTAATCAAGGATGTTTACTGCGTTACAGACAATTGTTCACGATTAACAAAATAACCAAGAACGGCTGAGTGCTTAATTGACGCACTACATAGGTGTTCTTACCACTTTGTTACTAAATTTTGTTCTGGTTGTTTGCAGAGAGAAAAGAAAGAACCCTGTAGCCATACATATCGCTACTACAGCGAGATATTACCTATCAACTATCCTTACTTTACATCACGAGACGAACATGACGTCACCGAGCTGATATATGAAATACATTTCTGTTTTCTCTCTCTGTCTCTCTCTCTCTTTTCATTTATATTTTTATTTTTTGAGGAAAGCATCGAGAAGCGCGAGTAGTAAGCAAGTAGGCATATAATCTATTTACAGTTATTTTCATCGGGATACATAATACAAAAATACACTTTTTAAGTGTATTATTGCGTAATTCCAATTATTGACAGTCTATTCGTGAGCTTGCTCGCAATCAGTGGGATGAAACCTATCGCAGAAGCAAGGAAAACACAAACATTTCTTGCACCACACAAACGAAATCTCGCTGCACTGACCTGTTGTCTGATATATTACTCGGAAAACATATCTGATCCATGTTGCTAAATACAGATCTATCAGATATCAATTTGGATGCGTAACAAGTGTATAAAAGTATATCTTGAAATACACAGAAAGGCACATAGAGCTATTCGACTGAAACATAGCTATGACCAAGATTTAACTGGGGTCCACAGCATCGTCGCCTACCACCTTGACAACTCGAACGGTTACAATGCTCGGCCAGTTACTTACGTTTACTGGTATCAAAGCTACAGCATGAAAACACAAAAATTATAATAAACCGAAGATCATTGACTTTGGAACCCATAGTAAAGCAAAGCAGTCATCAGTTGGAAGATTGGTTTGAACACCACAGTGCACGGTCCTGTTGCAGGTGGTACGCCGTTGCTTTCCTCCGACCTTTGAGCTGACTTACCTAGCCAGTCAATAGGGGAACCTACAGTTTAAGGTGGCTTTCGGACCACAGTGCCACTCAGCGTTTTTCACATCCGCAAACACTGCCCGAGGGGAAATAAGTGTAAAATTTATTTTTTTATTTTTTTATTTATTGATTTATTTAACCTGGCAAGATTAGGGCCATCAGGCCCTCTCTTATATCTAACCAGGCATTCTACTTATTTTACATTCATATGTTTTAGTAAGCATGTTAAACTACATCTAGTACAAAAAGTGAAACAAACAATTTGAAAGGTACACCTGGAAAAATACATACATATAGAGTTTATATTCTTAGGTCACAAGTACTGTTATAATTAGACATTATTGAAGAGACAGATTTTAGATAGGAGTGCTGGCAGCAGGGAGTATGAGGGAGACTCATGGTGAAGGGAGGAGAAGAATAGAGACATGATGAAATATAATTAAGGAAATATAAAGGAAAAGAAGATTGCTTGGCTAATAGAGATAGATGAAGAGGAAGGCATCTCAGGAGCAAGATAGGAGACGCTAGCTTTGCTATTTGACAGATGAGGGGATTGTCCTTGTACATTAATTTTGTGGAGAACTTTGTGAGGATGATAGTAGAAAATGCTTCAACTTTTTCTTAAAAGCAGCAGGAAATCGAATTTAGCGCAAGGTAAGGGGCAGTTTGTTCCAGAGGCGGACAGCGGCAACTGAGAAGGAGTTTGCAAAAGTTTTTGTTTTGTGAGTGGGCACAGTTAGGATACCAAATAAGAGTGACCTAGTGTTTCGATTATGATGACATGACAGGTTTTTAATCTCTGAAGCAAGGTACTGGGGTGCTTGCGCGACGAGGAGTCGGTGGAGTAGACATAGAGTGTGGTAGTCACGCAATTTGTCCGGCCGCAGCCACCCTAGCTCGGAGTATGAAGCACTAACATGATCATATCGGCGAATGTTGCAGGTGTAACGCACACAGGCATTCATGGTTAGCTCTAGCCGTCTTTTGTTTTCACTACTCATGCCTTGTTGAATCACATCACAATAGTGGAGGTTCAGTAGAACGAGTGCTTGCACGAGCTGGCGTTTCAAGTCCTGTGGAAATATGTTCCGAAACTTTTTGAGAGCATAGAGACGAGCAGACGTCTTCTGGCAGACTGCGACTGTATTCTCCGCACAGTTGAGATGCTCATCCAAAGTTACACCCAAGTTCTTCACTGTTTTCTGATATGGTATTGGAGTACCATCGAGCAGAATAGGAGGTAGCCGTTCGCGGAAATCTGAACTTACTAATTTCTGATGGGCTATTAAGATAACTTGCGTCTTTTTTACATCTAGTTTAAGCCCCGGGTTTTTCGCCCATGTCACTACTGAAGACAGATCATCATTCATCTGAGCGATTGCAGTGTTTACATCTTCAGGTCTGACGCTTAGGTAGAGCTGGAGGTCGTCGGCATAGAAATGATAATTACAGGAGGACAGAACCAACGAAATATCGTTGACATATAAAGAAAGCAAAAGTGGTCCTAAGACTGATCCTTGTGGCACTCCTGAAGAAACATGTTTCCAGGAAGATTTTTCATTTACGCAGACAACACATTGCTGTCTGTCTTTTAAGTAGCTTTCAAACCATCTCATTGCACTATCAGAGAAATTAAGCTGTTGCATTTTTCTGAGCAATATGTCAAAGTTAACAGTGTCAAAAGTTTTGCTGAAGTCCAGTAGCGTCAATATTGTTGCCTTTCGATTGTCGATGGCATATTTCAGGTCATCTGTTACTTTAATTAGAGCAGTGTTTGTGCTGTGATGTTTACGGAAACCGGATTGAAATTTGTCATATAGGCTGAATTCATGCAAGTGTTCAGTGATTTGGTCATGAACAATATATTCAAGTGCTTTGGAAACAGCAGGCAGTATGCTAATTGGTCGGTAATCACTAGGCAGTTGCGGGTTTTCGATCTTATGGATGGGTCGAATTAGGCTTCTTTTCCATGCAGTGGGATATATTCCGTTCACGAGGGAAAAATTAAATATGTCAGTTAAGACAGGTACTAAGATATCGGCAACATTCTTAATCATGGTTATACCGATATTTTCGTTGCCTATTGCATCAGAAGAGATTCTCATTATTGCTTTTCTTGCCGTATTTGTTGTTACATGTTTTAGATGGAAGATATCGTTGTTAGTTATCCTGTTTGGGGATTCTTGTGGACGGTAATTATCAGCTGTGCTGGTATTCTGAGGTGCAGAGAAGAATTCATTTAATTCGTTAGCTGACACATGAAAAGTAGTTTCCGATTTTGCCTTTCCCACCCCCAAGCTACGGAGATTCTTCCATAGAGTCGTGGTCGTCAGATCGCTGCATACAAGGGAGCGAGCGTGCCTGATTTTAGCATTGCGAATGCATTGTTTCACTCTGTTCCGTTGTTGTTGTTGTGGTCTTCAGTCCTGAGACTGGTTTGATGCAGCTCTCCATGCTACTCTATCCTGTGCAAGCTTTTTCATCTCCCAGTACCTACTGCAACCTACATCCTTCTGAATCTGCTTAGTGTATTCATCTCTTGGTCTCCCTCTACGATTTTTACCCTCCACGCTGCCCTCCAATACTAAATTGGTGATCCCTTGATGCCTCAGAACATGTCCTACCAACCGATCCCTTCTTCTGGTCAAGTTGTGCCACAAACTTCTCTTCTCCCCAATCCTATTCAATACTTCCTCATTAGTTATGTGATCTACCCATCTAATCTTCAGCATTCTTCTGTAGCACCACATTTCGAAAGCTTCTATTCTCTTCTTGTCCAAACTATTTATCGTCCATGTTTCACTTCCATACATGGCTACACTCCATACGAATACTTTCAGAAATGACTTCCTGACACTTAAATCAATACTGGATGTTAACAAATTTCTCTTCTTCAGAAACGCTTTCCTTGCCATTGCCAGCCTACATTTTATGTCCTCTCTACTTCTACCATCATCAGTTATTTTGCTCCCCAAATAGCAAAACTCCTTTACTACTTTAAGTGTCTCATTTCCTAATCTAATTCCCTCAGCATCACCCGACTTAATTAGACTACATTCCATTATCCTTGTTTTGCTTTTGTTGATGTTCATCTTATATCCTCCTTTCAAGACACTGTCCATTCCATTCAACTGCTCTTCCAAGTCCTTTGCTGTCTCTGACAGAATTACAATGTCATCGGCAAACCTCAAAGTTTTTATTTCTTCTCCATGAATTTTAATACCTACTCCGAATTTTTCTTTTGTTTCCTTTACTGCTTGCTCAATATACAGATTGAACAACATCGGGGAGAGGCTACAACCCTGTCTTACTCCCTTCCCAACCATTGCTTCCCTTTCATGTCCCTCGACTCTTATAACTGCCATCTGCTTTCTGTACAAATTGTAAATAGCCTTTCGCTCCCTGTATTTTACCCCTGCCACCTTTAGAATTTGAAAGAGAGTATTCCAGTCAACGTTGTCAAAAGCTTTCTCTAAGTCTACAAATGCTAGAAACGTAGGTTTGCCTTTCCTTAATCTTTCTTCTAAGATAAGTCGTAAGGTCAGTATTGCCTCACGTGTTCCAGTGTTTCTACGGAATCCAAACTGATCTTCCCCGAGGTTGGCTTCTACTAGTTTTTCCATTCGTCTGTAAAGAATTCGTGTTAGTATTTTGCAGCTGTGACTTATTAAGCTGATAGTTCGGTAATTTTCACATCTGTCAACACCTGCTTTCTTTGGGATTGGAATTATTATATTCTTCTTGAAGTCTGAGGGTATTTCGCCTGTTTCATACATCTTGCTCACCAGATGGTAGAGTTTTGTCAGGACTGGCTCTCCCACGGCCGTCAGTAGTTCCAATGGAATATTGTCTACTCCGGGGGCCTTGTTTCGACTCAGGTCTTTCAGTGCTCTGTCAAACTCTTCACGCAGTATCATATCTCCCATTTCATCTTCATCTACATCCTCTTCCATTTCCATAATATTGTCCTCAAGTACATCGCCCTTGTATAGACCCTCTATATACTCCTTCCACCTTTCTGCTTTCCCTTCTTTGCTTAGAACTGGGTTTCCATCTGAGCTCTTGATATTCATACAAGTCGTTCTCTTATCTCCAAAAGTCTCTTTAATTTTCCTGTAGGCGGTATCTATCTTACCCCTAGTGAGATAGGCCTCTACATCCTTACATTTGTCCTCTAGCCATCCCTGCTTAGCCATTTTGCACTTCCTGTCGATCTCATTTTTAAGACGTTTGTATTCCTTTTTGCCTGTTTCACTTACTGCATTTTTATATTTTCTCCTTTCATCAATTAAATTCAATATTTCTTCTGTTACCCAAGGATTTCTACTAGCCTTCGTCTTTTTACCTACTTGATCCTCTGCTGCCTTCACTACTTCATCCCTCAAAGCTACTCTGTTCCGTAGCTTTCTATATTCTTCGAAACGCTCGGGTTTCGGATCTGCCTTGAAACGCCGGTGGGCAGCATCCCTATTAGTCATCATTTGACGTAATTCAGCTGTCAGCCATGGAGCAGGAGATTTTCTTACACGGATTGTGCGCACAGGTGCATGTTTGTCATAGAGGGCAGTGAGTTTATCACCAAGTTCATTAATTTTGCCGTCGATTGTGGGTTTTCTGATTATTTGATGCCATGAGATTTCTGAGCAATCGGCTGTTAGAGCGTCAAGGTCAATACGTTTCATGTTCCTACAAGTTATGTAATGCGATTTGATCCTTGGGGGCTGCACGGAGTAGGCCAGGAATATCACATCATGTGCTGAGAGGCCAGGGGCCGATGTTTGACCAACATCTCTTACTTTGTCAGTCTGTTTCGTTGCGATTACGTCTATAAGAGTATGACTGTGCGCCGTATGGTGTGTAGGTTGTAATGGAAGAATGTTCATGCTATTGCAACTAAACAGTCTTCTTAGGTTTATTGTGGAGGGAGTGTCTCTTAGCAGGTCTATGTTCAAGTCACCCATTACGATGACATGTTCGTATTGACACTGAAGTGAATGTAATTCCGACTGGAAGGAACTCATTGAGCTTATTTTTGGCGGCTTGTACACGACGCCAGTCAAGAATTTCCGACTTTGTATGTTTATTTCAATGAACATGAATTCAGCCTCTTTTTCTTCAGCATGATTTGATGTACATAAGACTTTCGCTTTGAGATCTGTTCGTATATACGCACCGACCCCGCCACCTCGCTTTTTTGATCTGTCTGCCCTAAGAAATGTGTACCTTGGGAGATGAAAAGATGTAGAGGATATGTGTGGTTTCAACCACGTTTCGGATAAGAGGATTACGTGGTAGTTTAGTTGGTTGAAGAGGAGGCTAAGTTCTTTGTAATACGCAGGTAAAGACTGGATGTTGCAGTGAGCTGCTAAAAGCTCTGACGCGTCCCGCTGAGCAGCCTGGAGTAGGGTGGCAGACTGGTTTGTCCCTTTGTTAGGCACTACCTGCCGCGAGGGGCACTGGCCGCTGCTTCCGCCAAGTGACATAACACAGGGGTGTCCGAGATTTTGCACGCCCTGTTTGTGACACCGCGAGTGCCGAAAGAAAGGCGACTGATAAAGATTTCCTGAGGTTACGGGAGTATAGAAAATGGATTAGTGGTATTCGGTGCAAGGAGAATATGACCAAAATAGTGACGGCTGTGTGTCACTGTGTATCCTCTGTCGTAAGAGGAGAAATGTAATTAGCGTATTTGAAACAGCTTAGGGTGGAAATAAGGGAGAAGGGAGTGATTTAAGAGGCCGATGCTGCCAGCAGAGAGAAGTAAGCTTAATAATTAATAGATTATCGTAGGAAGCTAGAATTAAATTGGAATTTACTAAAGTGATACTGGTAGTGATTATCGTAGGAAGCTACAATTAGATTGAAATTTGCTAAAGTGATACTGATAGTGATTTTTGTTATGAACAATTTAAACTGAAGAGATGGGTGATTAATGAACTAAAGGAGAGACTAATAATTGCAATAGAACTATTTCAGAACGGAAGAGAATAAACTGAGAAAATGAAAAAAGTATTAGCAGTAACTAAATTTAAGTAATGGTTAGGGCTACAGACACAAAAAAAAAAGTGAAAATTTAATACAGTTACAAAAACAATTAGTTGAAGGTACAACTATGGGTATAATTAAAAAATTGATAAAATTACAAGACTGTATCTGAGTATTGGGGCTGTTACAATTGCAAATGGTGTTAAGTTTGCACTTTTGGCTCGAGTGGCTTCACTTAATACTATTCAGTTCTGTCATGTTTGTGACTGTCTTCTTTCCAGCTGCTGTCTTAATGATTACTCTGCCATCCTGAGTCCACACATTCTGAAGACCGAAATGGGATATGGCACTGTTTAAAATCTTTAGCCGTTCGTGTGTCAGATCTTCCCTTATTGTAAGCCCTGTCCTTGCTAACTTCTTCTTCTGGGTAAAGATCTCTGCCCTTTTGCGGTACGAGACAAATTTAATTATTATTGGACGAGGTTTGGTGGCACCTGGTAGTTTTCGTCCCACACGATGGCTCCTGTCAATGTCTGCCTTGGTCACTTCAACGCCTAATTTTTCACGCGCAACCTGTATAAGCAGGTTGTCCGTGTCTTCTTCCTTATTTACTACTACTCCAAACAGTCGTAGACTATTTCGCCTTTGGTACTGTTCTAGTTCGTCAGTTGCGGCAGATAGTTTCACTTCCAACTCTCGTGCCTTTTTCTCGTATTCAGACACAGACTTTTTTAGTGCTGTAATTTCGGCAGTATTGGCCTCAACAGTTTCACGCATTTTGGCCAATACTGCTGCCGTTACAGTATCTGATATAGTGCCTGCTATCAGATCGAGATTGTTTTTATCGCGAAGCGCAGCGTTTACCTCAGAGCGGACCAGCTCCGCTATACCGGGAGCCGCGGCCGCACCTTCCGCCAAGAGCGGGCCCGCCGCACCTGCTGCTTCCCCGCTGCTGGACGCGCTGCTGTTCACTCTTCTGTTTACCATTTTCTCGAAGATATTGGCGGAGCACAGAAAAAAAATAGCACTACTGCACAGAACACTGTTGTTTTCACGATTTCCGCTTGTACTAGACAACACCACCTGCGAGAACACCTTCGAATTCAACTAAATTTCGCGAGCCGAACTTAACACGTGTTACACTGCAGCCGCCATGTTTATGGATGGCAGATAAAAATCATGGGTCTGGCGAGGGACCAAACCCGAGATCTTTGTATTCGTAGTCTAGCTCTTTACCACTTTGGCACCATGTAGCCATCACTGTGGCTTCTGCTTGGCATTAAAATTAGGGATCTCTCGTTTGTACCTGCGTTGGCACTTGCGTGTCCCTGCACCAAAGTAAAGAGAACTGAATTGAATGTAGTGCCTTCAAGTTTACATAAACAGAAGAGGAGAAAAACTAAACAACGTAAATGGTTTCTCTTTGATGCCTCAATCATCATTGCCATTACGCGTCTTATGAGAAAAAAATGTACTCTTCATTAAAATAAACGTCTTCGTCGTGTTATGCAAAGATTTGCGATATATTTTACATTAAAATTTTACTTACATAATTAAAATAGGAGAAGTTTTCCTTTTGATCACAGCATCTTAATCGCTGAAGAGAAGTTAAGCTGTAGTTGACCAATATGTGCTTTAAACAAAGTCTTCTTCCTATTAACACAGTAGACTCAGTACCGTGTCCAGTTCCCGTCCTCTTCTACAACTGCATTCAATCTCCGGGGAACAGAGGCAACAAGCTTTCTGATGAATCTGTCACTGTGACATCTCTTCCCACGCAGCGTGAACTGCTTCCGAAAACGCTGCCTTGGATGTTGGTGTAGGTCTTTTGCTCCTAATAATTTTTTCCATCTGTGCCCACACATGCACTATGGGATTGAGGTCAGCAGCTTTTGGAGGCCAGTACAACAGCTCAATGTCTCCTTTCATCTGAAACCAGTGTCTTACACGATTGGCTGTATGGATTGGGGAACAGTCATGTTGGTAGATGATTCTACCTCCAGGAAGTCGCTGACGAACAGAAGGAAGCATTATTTCTTCCAGTATTTCGCAGTAATAAGCACTACAAAGCGGACGCTCAAGTTCCCACAGCACGCCGCAACCATTTACTGATATCCAACCCCAAACTGTGACAGACGTCCGGCCACACCTTTGCCTCTGCTGGGAAAATTTACGGTTGTATCTCGTTCCAACTGGTCGATACACTTGGACAGAGGTATTTGGAGCAGTTGAAAATAATTAGTCGTCGTTAAATATAACTCGGTCCCAGTACGAAAGCGGCTTCCTTCTGCAGGCGAGTGCGAAATTTAACCTGGCAGCGCTATGTTTCCCTTATAGCATTTCCTTAACAGCCGATTTCCGTCCATACCTTACTTCCTTGTTCAGCCGACGACGTATGGTCGACTTGTTCACTGTTAGCTGCAGGATGTTTTTAATTTCTCTGCTGCTCCTGAAAGGGTCCTCAATACTGCAGCGGAGTATACTATTGTCTTCATCCTCTGTGGTAGTCCGTGGACGTCCACAGCGACGACGGCGGTCTACGTGGCCTTCATCTACCATTCTCTTCACCCAGAGATGAATAGTGGATTTGCTGTATCCCAGAACACGGTAAATGGCCCTGATACAGTTCCCGTCTTCATAAAGCGACCTTTATCCAACTCACTGAACTGTGACAAGTCGCCTTGAGAGAAGTAAGAACCCACTCAAAGGCAACAGGAAACGAAGTGCCACACAGGACGCAGAGCACTCGCACGAGCACCGAAGTCAAATTCATTCCCGATTTCAAGCTTTCAATACTGTGACACACAGATTATATTCACGATTTCACTGGAACGTTTAGAGCGATATCATTAACTCAATGCTGTTGCAGACGATTCAGGTGGGTTCAGTTTATGGGTAAATTGGCAGCTGTTTGATTTTACCACATATGTCTTAATAAACAAGAGCTCGAACCATGATAGAACTATTTTTATGTGCTGTATTAGATGACAATTTATATCTGTTTAACAATATTCAGGTTAAACAGAAATAGAGACGTTGAAAAAATTGGGGCTGGGCTGTGGTTCGAATTCGCATCTCCTCTTTCGAGGATCTGAATCTCTCGGAACAGTATAGTTCAGTCATTTAGTTCCTTTTCCCAAGACTCCAATCTTATCTAGGTCTCCTCCAAAGGTAAGTATGTGGGTCCGAACCCTGATCCAGTACAAGAATATTAATAATTTCATTTCAAGCCCTATCACGTGCACATCAGCCTGCTAGGGTAAATTAACGTGCATTTTCAATATCTGTTGATGTGTTGCCAACAATCGCAATAGTGTCGTTATTTCTAGTCAAGCACGCACACATCTTACTGTTGGTGAGTAAGCAACTGATACTTAAGTTATATTCGTGGATGATAAAGAAAGACGGTAGGCGTGCGGTTCCATTGTCGCTCAGGCACAAAAATTTGTATCCTTATTTTAGATTTAAACACCTAGCAGCTGGTACGTAAGATCGATACCTAACATTTGATTTTTCTTTCTTAACAATCCAATTACGTGTAGGGTTCGTATCTCTGTCAAAGAACTTCACATCATGCACTTCATCTTTAAACGCATGCACACTTTATTACTTCTGAATGGAAGTATATCAGACATCTGTCGTGGTCAGTTAACAGGGACGAAAGGATCTTAATAGGAGTCCCGGTTTATTACAAAAACTGTCGTCTTTTATTTTCAAGTTTAGATTTGATTACTGATATTGGCGAAAATTTCGATAATTCATGACTCTTCATGACTAGTCAGCAATACGATTAGATTAGATTAGATTAGATTAATACTTGTTCCATAGATCATGCATACAACATTTTGTAATGATGTGGAACATGTCACTTTAATGAAAGATTTATTTACATACCATGATTCAATTTGCTTACAACAATTTTTTACTCTCTCTCTCTCTCTCTCTCTCTCTCTCTCTCTCATTCTTTTTTATATTTATCTCTCACTCACTCTCTCTCGTCCGTGAATGAGTTTCTTAGTTTTGAGTACACTTACAAAATAAATATAAAAACAACTATGAGAGTTACTGATTTATGACGCTTAGTTTGAAGTGAGTTATGTGTATTATTAGTAACTATGCTCCAGTCCACAAACCTAGTTACAGAGATGCGAATCAGATGTATTACGTATTCCAAGCCGTGGCAGCCGCGTCTTAGAGACGCCAGCTATTGTCACTTCCAAGCCCACTGTAGGAACACATCGATTCCTGCTGTTACTGTAACTGAGATTTGGCAACAAGGAAAGGTATGTTTGGCAACTCTGTGATCGACGAGTTACTTCCTGGTGTGCACGGAATGAAGACTCAAAGTTCACTTGATTTTTTTCTGTGATTTCCACAGAATAATCTGAGTTATTGTCGCTTGAGTTGTAACAAAAGGTTGTAAATTTACGCTTTCCAGCCCAGGAAAATCGTTGCCCGTGGAAATCGCAACTAATCTCGTCCTTTAAATAGCAATTTACGAGTTCTAGCCACTATTGGCTTCGTAAGAGGAAGCCAAGACTTACACCTGTTTGCAAGCTCTGTGGTAATGTGCTGACATGTGAAAAAGCGTCTGTTATGGTTCGCCATTCCAGTCTCACTGACTGTAACGTTGCTATCCCTTCTGTGAAAGAGTTACAAGCAGTCAGATCAAACACTGATAAGCAAATCGAAAGAAAATACTTTCGGCTCATAGTGCAACGGTGAAAAACTTACAATGCTGCACAACATGTAACACCTCTTTGCGCTGCTGACAAGCAGTTTTTGGGTTTCTAGGAATTCATAATTTTGTTTATGAACTGCCACATTTGTCTACCTTTTGAGTATAACACAGCATACCAATTAACCACAGAACTACTCGAAATCTAAGTGAGCAATATTTTACTAATTTTTGCCGATAGAGGCATGCTTGTGTACAGATACTCAGTTTTATCAAAACAGGCTTTCATCGTAAGGTTATTATGGGTAATTTTATTTCATTTCTTATAATACAGAGCACAATTTTCGTAAGGATTCTTTTAGTGCTGTTAAAACAATAGTAAACATGGGAGAGAAATTAATCATCAACGATATATGCAAATTCTGTGATGTTGTCTATAACAGTCTGACAATGCACATGCAGTTTATTGATTACATGCATGTAGGAAACTTGTTCTGAGTTAAAGCTGTCAAACAAGGTTTGAAAAAGAATAAAATTCCACTACCACACGACAACTAATGTAGAAAATACTTTTATGATGTATTTTGGCACGATGCGCTCTCCCCATACATAATACAAAATTTTCAGTATGCACCTGCTGCCTGGCTGTCTATTAAACCTGAAAAGAACAAAATGTCGTAGGAGTTGGTCCTTTTTCCACATGCAACTATTTTGGGTTGAGAAGTGAAGAGAATTATGTTCAAAGTTCCATTAGATTGATAACTGCAGCAGACAGCAGAATTGCGTTTTAAAAAATGTGGCAGTGAATGTGTACTCGAACTCACAATGTCTCATTTACAGTGCACGACACTTGCCGTTACGCTACTAGCTGACATATAGCTACAGCGGCTCGAGAAGTCAACAACAATTCCTCCAGAGCTTCCGTATTCCACAGTGGTGTAAGATAATGCATATGGCCGGATCTAGACTGCTGAGAGACACACAGTTACAGCTTTTCTTTTGCACTGCACGACGTTTTCAACAAACAGATAGTGCAATAGAGTAGCTCAAGTGGAAAGGAAAACTTCCTATTTAAATTTCACCAGTTGGCAGTTCTGTGTAGGTGGCAGTTACACGATTTTATTTCGGTGATTACAAAATAGAGTCGAATGTATGCACTGGGTAACCGAGGCAGCTAGTTCATGGCGATTCAGTCAACCAAGTAAATGAATGCACTGAACATGCTGAAAACCACTACAGGGAGCCTGTGTGTTAGAATTCTCATCCAGTGTGGCGCAACAGTGTTATGATAGAAAAATGAGTCACAGATTATAGGTTTTGGTGGTCTGTTGGATTGATGATAGGTTCATATACTTGTGGTGTGGGTTCGATTCCAACTTCTGCCAATGACTCTTGATATAGAGAGACAGATTCTATTCTCTTCTGGCTACACCAAGTGAAGAAGAATAAAGGCACTGTGGTCTGAAATTCACATGAAACGTGATATTCTTTCAAAATGGCTCTGAGCACTATGGGGCTTAACGTCCCAGGTCATCAGTCCCCTAGAACTTAGAACAACTTAAACCTAACTAACCTAAGGACATCACACACATCCATGCCCGAGGCAGGATTCGAACCTGCGACCGTAGCGGTCACGCGGTTCCAGACTGAAACGCCTAGAACGGATCGGCCACCAGTGCCCGGCTGATATTCCTTCTCTACCAAGTAAACATCAGGTTGAACCACAATAAAGTCAGGAGTAGCGACAGTTAGAACCTCTATCACTAGCAGCTTTTCTTATACTAGTTATTTATTTCTAGTGACGAAACAAACGCTGTGTAGGGTCACAGGACACTTATTGCATCTTTCATTTGAGCTTCTGTATGTCGATAAAATTGGTTCCGAACCGGAAATGCTACTCCGACCGCCCTTAACGCAGAATTTCATCCCTTCGTGACAATACTGCTCGACTACAATTTGTTGTTTGTTCAAAACTGCAGATTCCTCAACATCTCCACATATTGCTCGTGAATGGGTTCGAATCCTGGCCCGGCACTAAAGTTTTCATTATGTATTATCAATCTCTAGCATGAGAAAACCATCTGCTGGTGGATAATAATTTTGATTTTTAATGTATTTCCATTCGTTGTCAACACTAACGATATCTGACGTTTTTGGCTTCCAGAGCGACACAGAACTACTTGCAAGATCATTGTAAGTTCAAGGAGGTTATTCCGAGCTGCTGGTGGAGAAAAATTCGGAAGCTGACAGCTCTTTGTGTGTAGTCAATAACGATATGTGTGGGGTTCAATTACCAGTCAGCACTGAAATCTTTGTCATATTATTGCTAGTTCAAACATGCTCACATGTTGCTGCAGGTGTAACAAACGTATATTTAACGTTCGTTTTATCTAGAATATAACAGCGATAGGTGCCAGGTTGGAGTCCCGGGAAGGAAAAAATTAATGTTTCGTCTCGTCATTTCAATTAAAACATCTTGCTACTGCAGAGAAAATCCGATACGTCACAGTTGATTGTGCTTCGATAACAATCCGATTAGGTTCTGGGTTTGAATCCCTGTCCAACACAAAGCTTTACCTCACGCATTTCAAGTAAATTACTTGTGAAGAAGCATTTAACATTTCTCGTAGTTCGTTAGCAGGGACAATAGATCCTGGGTAGGAATTAGCGTCCGTTAAAAATGTTTACGTTACGTAATTTAAAGTTGATATTTGCTAACTGATACTGTCTAAAATCGAGGTATACCATTCTCTGTATGCCTAGTCAGGAATGACTGTTAGTTCCCGTTAGTCACGAAATCTTTGCTTAGTCTGCATGACCTGGGTTTGAATCCATATGCAGAACGAGACGGTGCGTCGTGTCATTTGAAGTTCATACATATTCTCAACTAGCTGCTCGTGAATAACTTAAATTTTTATGTAATTTTGTGTTAAATAATAAGTACGGTATGTTACATTGAAAAGGAAATTATGAATTCGACGAACGTACTACGTGCATTACCTATCTGACATAATAATGAGGGTGGTAACATTTCAAGTATGTCATTTATTGTAATAAATATGAGCTTACAAGCTTCAAGGACAGTCTTATCTATGGGAAGTCTTCCCTGATATTTGTAGTAGCATGGTATTACTTATTTTTATTTAGTTATTGCGATACAGAGCAGTGTTTTCTAGTCGTGACTTGTTGGAACCATTTTCAATAGTCAAACGACTGTACCGAGGATCGATTAGAGGACCTGCTAGACAGCTGCGTTATGCGGGTTGCATGCGAATCAGGCCAAATGCAATCCAGGTCGTTCGGTTGCTTTTGAGCACGACTGTACCTCACGTAAAGGATACCATTTAGCGATATAAATCACTATAATCTCTGTACGTGGAATGCCTGCGAAATAAATGTGCGAGTATTTAGGATGCATGACTTAAATAACGTACACATCGCTTATTAGTCATCGCGGCAGGTAACTGGAAAGGTCTCATCAAGAATCTCCAACATTTGAACACTGCGGACCACCTCGAATCGACAACAGAGCACACCGATCAAAGCAGAAAGCAAAGCGTTCAGCAGCCCAGGACAGAACAGAATACAATCGAATAGAATGACGTGAGCCCATTCAAACTACATCCTCTCGTGGTTCGATAATCTGCGAACATTTTCTGTTCACTATTGGCTGAAGTAGCCCCTAGACATACAAGCATACTCCAACTGAGAAACAATGAGCTGCCTCAAAGAGCTTGGTTCGACTCACCGAAGATGACCATAGTTAACTGGAGAAAAACTACAGAGATAAACTTGTGATTTTATAAAGCAAAAATATTGTGGACAATAATGAAAGTGCTACTGAGCTGGCATCTTTCAAGCCATTATTTTTCCTGAGAGCACACAGTCCTATTCTATGGCTTAATGACGATGGTACTCCCTTGGATAAAATATTCTAGTGGTAAAATAGTTCCCCTTTCGGACCTCCTTCTAGGGACAGTTCAGGAATATGTTGTCAGTAGGAAAAATGAAACTGGCATTCTTCAGGTTGGAACGTGGAATGATAAATCCCTGAATTTGGTAGGTCAATTAGACAATTTAAAAAGGGAAATGTATAGATCGAAATTAGATGCAGCGGCTGTTGGTAAAATGCCGTAGATGGAAGAATTGGACTTGGGATCAGATAAATGTAGGGTAATAAGAAACAAACAAGGTAGGGGTAATGAAGAAACAGGTATGACAATGGTTAAGAAAGTAGGAATTTGGGTAAGTAATTGTGAAAAACATCGTAAACTTTTTACTGTAGCGAAGGTAAACACGCAACTGACAACCAAATCAATAATATAACGTCACATGCCATCTAGTTCCGAAGGTGATGAAGAGATTGTAAGAATTTGTGTTGAAATAAAAGAAATTATTGAGAAACTTAGGTGATTAGAAAATTTAATTGTCATGGGTACTGGAACTCGATAGTAGGAAAAGAACGATGACGAAAACAGAAAGAGAACATGCTCTTATGCAAGGGATTGAAAGAGAAAACTGCCTGGTAGAATTTTGCAAATAAATTAACCTTCACTAATCCTTGGTTCAGAATAACGTAAGAAAGTTGTAGACGTGGAAGAGACGTAGAGAAAATGCAAGGTTTCAGATTGATTACATAGTTCCAAAACAGATTTTAAACTGAAAAATATTTCCTGGCGCAGATATGGACTCTAACGATAAGTTACTGGCTGTGAGCTACACATTAGAAGTGAACAAACTGGAAAAAAGATAGGAAATTAAAGAGTTGCACCTGGATAAAATGAAGATACTAGAGGTTGTCGGGCGTTTCAGATGGAGTATTAGACAATGTTTGAATGTAACATAGGAAAGAATTCAACAGAAGACCAATGGATAGTTTTGAGAAATGTAGCAATGATGGCACCAGAGTACCAAAGAGGTTAAGTTGTTAGTTATAGGCCGTGCGGTTCTGGGCGCAACAGTCTGGAGCCGAGTGACCGCTACGGTCGCAGGTTCGAATCTTGCCTCGGGCATGGATGTGTGTGATGTCCTTAGGTTAGTTAGGTTTAAGTAGTTCTAAGTTCTAGGCGACTGATGACCTCAGAAGTTTAGTCGCATAGTGCTCAGAGCCATTTGTTAGTTGTAGTAAAAACTGTTGGGTTACACAAGAGATGCTGAATTTAACTGACGGAAGGAGAAATATAAAAATGCAGAATACGAAGCGGGCTAAAGGGACTGGTTTGACGTGGCCCGCCACGAATTTCCCCCCTGTGTTAATCTTTTCATCACAGATTATTTAACGTCAAACTTTTTACATCACAGAATCTACGTTACAGCTCATTATTTGTAGGAATCGCCAAGGTGATAAAGAATTATTAATTTTTGTAGTTCATTAACATTCAAAGAACTTCAACGTCGAATACCTTAAAAGCAAATACAGGGTGATTCAAAAAGAATACCACAACTTTAAAAATGTGTATTTAATGAAAGAAACATAATATAACCTTCTGTTATACATCATTACAAAGAGTATTTAAAAAGGTTTTTTTTTCACTCAGAAACAAGTTCAGAGATGTTGAATATAGCCCCCTCCAGACACACGAGCAATATCAACCCGATACTCCAACTCGTTCCACACTCTCTGTAGCATATCAGGCGTAACAGTTTGGATAGCTGCTGTTATTTCTCGTTTCAAATCATCAATGGTGGCTGGGAGAGGTGGCCGAAACACCATATCCTTAACATACCCCCATAAGAAAAAATCGCAGGGGGTAAGATCAGGGCTTCTTGGAGGCCAGTGATGACGTGCTCTGTCACGGGCTGCCTGGCGGCCGATCCATCGCCTCGGGTAGTTGACGTTCTGGTAGTTACGGACAGATAAGTGCCAATATGGTGGCGCTCCATCCTGCTGAAACATGAATTGTTGTGCTTCTTGTTCGAGCTGAGGGAACAGCCAATTCTCTAACATCTCCAGATACTGTAGTCCAGTTACAGTAGCACCTTCGAAGAAAAAGGGACCAAAAACTTTATTGGCTGAAATGGCGAACAAATGTACAACTAAATGAAACTTTATAGCTCCCTTAATTCGCCGACAGATAGTGCTTAGCTCTGCCTTTTGTCGTTGCAGATATTTAAATTCCTAAAGTTGTGGTATTCTTTTTGAATCACCCTGTATTACGATCGAGGGTAAGTTGATGCACGTAGTTGTCGTAATTTTCTCTTTATACTGGTATATTTGCTTATTTCCTATCTGTTTTAGGTCAAAAATCAAATGGCCCGAAGCACTATGGGACTTAACATCGGAGGTCATCAGTCCCCTACATTTAGAACTACTTAAACGTAACTAACCTAAGGACATCACACACACCCATGCCCGCGGCAGGATTCGAACCTGCTACCGTAGCAGCAGCGTGTTTCCGGACTGAAGCGTGTATAACCGCTCGGCCACAACGGCCGGCGTTTTAGGTCATTTTTTAATGATTTTGGGTGTGTTCCGTGAATGATACCGTCTCGGTACCATCTCGCGCGGAATGCGTTCCTCTGTCTGACCAGCCACATCGTCCGCTCCCTCGCACCCGCCATAACACCTCAATCCAGCCCAGAGCGGCCGCACCGCCGGTACTGTCAAAAAGATGTGCGGACATACCAACGTTCGTTTTTAAGGTTCCACTGTTTAGCAACATCTGGCTGTTACCTTACAGGGACAGATCGGGTAACTAATGAGAAGGTATTGAATCGAACTGGGGAGAAAAGAAATTTATAGCTTAACAACTAAAAGAAGGAATCGATTGATAAGATACTAAGTTGGAGCATAAGTTCGTATATTTTTTGTTTTGCATGGTGATATTCCGGTCGCTATGGGTTTATTTATTCAGTGTCATTCCTTTTTTCAGCTCACAGTTGCTATTTGAGTGTACATATTGTCATTTTGTCATTTAGAGATAGTGAGTGGAGCTGTTAACGATAGAAAATGGAGTGCCAAGTGGAGAAATCCGAACATTTCCGTCATATTCTTCTGTTTGAGTTCAGTAGAAGGTTGACAGCAGCGGATGGAGCAAGGAAGGCCTGCACCGCATATGAGAATAATGCCAATGGACAGAGCTCGGAGAGAAAGAGGTTTTCTCGTTTTAAGGAGTGTCGTTTGGACGTTAGTGATTCTCCACGTTTAGGAAGACCTTCCTGGGATGATGCAGATGCGTGCAGTGGTGAACGTTCATGAATATTATGGACTCTTCCTATCCTTCATTGTTACTGGTGACGACAAATGGTGTATTTATGCTAACGTAAGGAAAAGATGGGAATATATGAGCCCAAACAAAGGCGAAGTCCCCCGTACAAAGACCTGTATGCGTCCACAGAAGACAATGGTATGCATCCCGTGGAAGAGCGACGGTGAGATGTATCATGAGTTGCTTCTCCGAAGTGTAACCATCATTGCTGACATTTATTGTCACCAACTGAGACGGATGGAATCCAAGAACAATGACCAGGAAAACTAAAAAAAAATGTTCAAATGGGTGTTAAATCCTATGGGACTTAACTGCTAAGGTCATCAGTCCCTAAGCTTACACACTACTTTAACCTAAATTATCCTAAGGACAAACACACACACTCATGGCCGAGGGAGGACTCGAACCTCCGCCGCGACCAGCCACACAGTCCATGACTGCAGCGCCCTAGACCGCTCGGCTACTCCCGTGCGGCCAGGAAAACTGCATGAAGTGATGCTACTCCACAATAACGCCCGCAAGCACTCTCCTAGACTGACAAAAAACATTATACAGAAGTTTGGTTGGGAAGTCGTTCCACTCCCATCTTCTTCATCTGACCTTGCGTTCTCAGCCTTTCAGCTTTTCCGCTCTGTATCAATCAACCTTCAAGGAATTTTCTTTCCGGATGAAAATGAGGTCCGAAAGTTGTTCGACGTGTTCTTCGCTTCAAAACTACGTGATTTCTAAAGTCGCGGAATCAAAAAGTTACCCCAGCTTTGGCAGACTGTTGTAAATAGTGAATGAGAATATACTGTATTATTAATGACTACCAGTGGTCTCTCACTTTAGTACTGGGGAAGTGTGGCAGGCAAAAATTGATGGGTGGCGCCGAGGGATGTACATTGTAACCTAGCTCAAATGGAGGTAGACTGGAGCAGGTACACCGAGATAAAGAGTGTACCACGGATTAGATCAGTGGGGAAGTTGCATCAAACCAGTCTTCGGAGTCATGACCACAAAACTACCACCACAACAACAAAAACAACAGTTACATACTGGTGGCTCACTTAATCATATTTTTCTGTTTAATGGCCGTTCCCAAACAAGTGCAGCAGATTATCCGTTTTTCCTACGTTTTCTCAGCCCGCTCTGTTTCTAGTCAGTGTATTAAGGTACTAAAATTATTCCGTTAAAATCTTCGCTGAGTCAGAAAAGACGAGAGCAAAGTGCCGTTCTGCCTGCAGCGTCGATATTCTGCAGAACTGTGACTTGGCGGAGAGCAGGCTTCTATGCTCGACGGCTGGGCCAGCGTCTGTCCTATAAACTGCGAAGTCCTGCCCCTGAAGGCGGCTGCATTGTGTCTGCTGTAGACGTGGAGCAGCCCGCAGTGGACAACAGTAATAGTGTCACAGCATTGTGGCGGTAGCTGTCCCTTTGGGCTCTCTGGCTCTGACAAAGCTAAATAGATAACGTTCAGAAGCAGAAAGTCATCAGCGAAGCATCTTTGACCTATCGTTTAGCTATTATTTGTTAATTAATATCTGCCCTCATTTATGGATGATTAGCACCGTCAAAGGAATGTAAATGAATTCGCCGGACCACTTATCATGAGATCAGAATTCACCAATGCTGTAAACAATTTGTACAACAACAAAGCTACTGGAAAAAAAACATCCATACGGAGTTAAAACAACAATGCTGGGAATAATTCTCATCAAGAACTTTACAGTTTTTTATGTCTCTCCTAAGAGGATGAAACAATACCAATGAAATTAACAAATAAGAAAACGCTTACCATACCTAACAAAGGAAATGCCAGTGACTGTTCAAATTAGAGAGTTTTGACATCATTAAGACATGCTTCAAAAATTCTGCTAATTTTAAAGGAATGACAAAGGCAAAATTAACCAAAATTTAGGAGAAGACCGATTTAAAGGTAGAAAAGTAAAAGAAACCAGGCAAACTACTATGGAGATACAAAAAATCTTATCCTGCATTCGTTGAACAGAAGGCTTTTCATAGAGTAGAATCGAAGATAAAGTTTGATAAAATGAATAAAATTTAAATAACCTGCAGAGACAAAAGGAATTGTTTTGATAATAATAATAATTATTAATATTATTATGATAATAGTAATAAACAGTATAAAGAAACAGATATCAGTTGCCACTAAGGAAGAGGCTAGGATTAGAAGAGGTGTCTGACAAGGCTGTTCGCTCTCTCCTTATGTACTTAATTTATTTACAGAAACGTCAATACAAACAGTGAAAAGCAACACCAGACTGATCAAACTTAATGGTAAACAAATACTTTGTATTCAATTTCCTGATGAAATAGCAGACTTGGAAGATTCTGGAAGGATGTGATCCATACGGTAAAAATTTGATCTATGTTGTTGTTGTAGTCTTCAGTCCTGAGACTGGTTTGATGCAGCTCTCCATGCTACTCTATCCTGTGCAAGCTGCTTCATCTCCCAGTACCTACTGCAACCTACATCCTTCTGAATCTGCTTAGTGTATTCATCTCTTGGTCTCCCTCTACGATTTTTACCCTCCACGCTGCCCTCCAATACTAAATTTGTGATCCTCGATGCCTCAGAGCATGTCCTACCAACCGATCCCTTCTTCTGGTCAAGTTGTGCCACAAACTTCTATTCTCCCCAATCCTATTCAATACTTCCTCATTAGTTATGTGATCTACCCATCTAATCTTCAGCATTCTTCTGTAGCACCACATTTCGAAAGGTTCTATTCTCTTCTTGTCCAAAGTATTTATCGTCCATGTTTCACTTCCATACATGGCTACACTTCATACAAATACTTTCAGAAACCACTTCCTGACACTTAAATCTATACTCGATGTTAACAAATTTCTCTTCTTCAGAAACGCTTTCCTTGCCATTGCCAGTCTACATTTTATATCCTCTCTACTTCGACCATCATCAGTTATTTTGCTCCCTAAATAGCAAAACTCCTTTACTACTTTAAGTGTCTCATTTCCTAATCTAATTCCCTCAGCATCTCCCGACTTAATTCGACTACATTCCATTACCCTTGTTTTGCTTTTATTGATGTTCATCTTATACCCTCCATTCAAGACACTGTCCATTCCGTTCAACTGCTCTTCCAAGTCCTTTGCTCTCTCTGACAGAATTACAATGTCATCGGCGAACCTCAAAGTTTTTATTTCTTCTCCATGGATTTTAATACTTACTCTGAATTTTTCTTTTGTTTCCTTTACTGCTTGCTCAATATACAGATTGAATAACATCGGGGAGAGGCTACAACCCTGTCTCACTCATTTCCCAACCACTGCTTCCCTTTCATGTCCCTCGAATCTTATAACTGCCATCTGCTTTCTGTACAAATTGTTAATAGCCTTTCGCTCCCTGTATTTCACCCCTGCAACCTCTAGAATTTGAAAGAGAGTATTCCAGTCAACATTGTCAAAAGCTTTCTCTAAATCTACAAATGCTAGAAGCATAGGTTTGCCTTTCCTTAATCTTTCTTCTAAGGTAAGTCGTAAGGTCAGTATTTCTACAGAATCCAAACTGATCTTCCCCGAGGTCGGCTTCTACTAGTTTTTCCATTCGTCTGTAAAGAATTCGTGTTAGTATTTTGCAGCTGTGGCTTATTAAACTGATTGTTCGGTAATTTTCACATCTGTCAACACTTGATTTCTTTGGGATTGGAATTATTATATTCTTCTTGAAGTCTTAGGGTATTTCGCCTGTTTCATACATCTTTCTCACCAGATGGTAGAGTTTTGTCAGGACTGGCTCTCCCAAGTCCGTCAGTAGTTCCAATGGAATGTTGTCTACTCCGGGGGCCTTCTTTCGACTCAGGTCTTTCAGTGCTCTGTCAAACTCTTCACGCAGTATCGTATCTCCCATTTCATCTTCATCTACATCCTCTTCCATTTCCATAATATCGTCCTCAAGTACATCGCCCTTGTATAGGCCCTCTATATACTTCTTCCACCTTTCTGCTTTCCCTTCTTTGTTTAGAACTGGGTTTCCGTCTGAGCTCTTGATGTTCATACAAATGGTTCTCTTATCTCCAAAGGTCTCTTTAATTTTCCTGTAGGCAGTATCTACCTTACCCCTAGTGAGATAAGCATCTACATCCTTACATTTGTGCTCTAGCCAGCCCTGCTTAGCCATTTTTCACTTCCTGTCGATCTCATTTTTGAGACGTTTGTATTCCTTTTTGTCTGCTTCATTTACTGCATTTTTATATTTTCTCCTTTCATCAATTAAATTCAATATTTCTTCTGTTACCCAAGGATTTCTACTAGCCCTCGTCTGTCTACCTACTTGATCGTCTGCTGCCTTCACTACTTCATCCCTCACAGCTACCCATTCTTCTTCTACTGTATTTCTTTCCCCCATTCCTGTCATTCCTGTCAATTGTTCCCTTATGCTCTCCCTGAAACACTGTACAACCTCTGGTTCTTTCAGTTTATCCAGGTCCCATCTCCTTAAATTCCCACCTCTTTGCAGTTTCTTCAGTTTTAATCTACAGGTCATAACCAATAGATTGTGGTCAGAGTCCACATCTGCCCCTGGAAATGTCTTACAATTTGAAACCTGGTTCCTAAATCTCTGTCTTACCATTATATAATCTATCTGATACCTTTTAGTATCTCCAGGGTTCTTCCATGTATGCAGCCTTCTTTCATGATTCTTAAACCAAGTGTTAGCTATGAATAAGTTGTGCTCTGTGCTGAATTCTACGAGGCGGCTTCCTCTTTCATTTCTTATCCCCAATCCATATACACCTACTACGTTTCCTTCTCTCCCTTTTCCTACACTCGAATTCCAGTCACCCATGACTATTAAATTTTCGTCTCCCTTCACTATCTGAATAATTTCTTTTATTTCATCATACATTTCTTCAATTTCTTCGTCATCTGCAGAGCTAGTTGGCATATAAACTTGTACTACTATAGTAGGTGTGGGCTTCGTATCTATCTTGGCCACAATAATGCGTTCACTATGCTGTTTGTAGTAGCTTACCCGCATTCCTATTCATTATTAAACCTACTCCTGCATTACCCCTATTTGATTTTGTGTTTATAACCCTGTAGTCACCTGACCAGAAGTCTTGTTCCTCCTGCCACCGAACTTCACTAACTCACACTATATCTAACTTTAACCTATCCATTTCCCTTTTTAAATTTTCTAACCTACCTGCCCGATTAAGGGATCTGACATTCCACGCTCCGATCCGTAGAACGCCAGTTTCTTTCTCCTGATAACGACATCCTCTTGAGTAGTCCCCGCCCGGAGATCCGAATGGGGGACTATTTTACCTCCGGAATATTTTACCCAAGAGGACGCCATCATCATTTAATCATACAGTAAAGCTGCATGCCCTCGGGAAAAATTACGGCCGTAGTTTCCCCTTGCTTTCAGCCGTTCGCAGTACCAGCACTGCAAGGCCGTTTTGGCTATTGTTACAAGGCCAGATCAGTCAATCATCCTGACTGTTGCCCTTGCAACTAGTGAAAAGGCTGCTGCCCCTCTTCAGGAAGCACACGTTTGTCTGGCCTGTCAACAGATACCCCTCCGTTGTGGTTGTACCTACGGTACGGCTATCTGTATCGCTGAGGCACGCAAGCCTCCCCACGAACGGCAAGGTCCATTTTTCATGGGGGGGGGGGGGAATTTGATCTAAAAAGACTATAATAATGGTGACAGGTAACTCAAACAGACGAGTATGGGTACACATTAAGACAGGAAAGAAAACTCTAATGTAAGAGAATGCCTTTTTCTATTTTTGGAAGCACAATAACTGATGACACCAGAATAATGATGTATATTAAAATAACAATAGTAATAATTATACAAGCTTTCAAAAATAACAGATAATTATCTCAGAAAAGAAAGACAGTAAGAAATTAATCCGGCCATTTTTTTCCACCATTTAAACCATGAATGTAAATGGTAGACCCTAGAGACACGAGAAAGGAATCAGAAGCAACTTCGATGTGGATATGTTTATGTGGATTAAAATATTATCTGATAAAAGAATTACAAAAGAAAGTAAAGATAAGAGTTGAAATTTTTTTCAAGTTGCAGTTAACAGCGCATATATTCTTGGAAAAATTCATGTCATAATGCTGCCTTGTAACACTTATTTATTATGATTGGTTTTAATCACTGACTATCCTGCTGGTAATAAAGAATTAAACATAATGTTTTGATCATATTCTTTCTTAGCTGGAGGATAACCAATGGCCGAAACAGGTCGTAATAAATAAGTATTACAAAACAGCGTTGTGTCATTGATTTTTCCAAAGAGAGAAGAACATAGATTAACATGATACACATAAGAAAAACTAGATTAATTGAGCACTTAATTCGACGTTACAGCTACATACAGAAACATCTTTGGCGAAAGAGTCCTGGAAAAGATTCAAAAACGCCAAGAACATCCACATTAATAGGTGTTATCAATGAATCAACTTCATCAACTAGAAAAAAAAAGGTACAGATGGTGACGGACAGAGAAGGATTGTTATATCAACAAGGCGTTGGCTTTAGTGCGTGGTGATGATTGCTTCAATAAAGATTCTCTTTTGTAGTCCACTGGAATGATGAAGAAGTAAATTTCTATAGACTTTTACAATTAGTCATAAATGCTCGATAATACCAGGTATTTGAAGACCGAAATAGAATTCAAGTGCTGTTCCACAAGTTCGTCTACATAACGCCAGTAGTAAAGGCGTCACATTATTTTTAAATTAGTCTGATATTATGAGTTAGGTAACCTTGAAACGTCCCCTTTGAACAATTATACATGACTGTGCTTAACCTGACACACAATTATTTTGTTAGCGCAACGCAATCTCACTTTCAAAATTCCCTACAAAAGAATGGCCCTGACTAACTGTAAACTATACCTTTTACAAATCACTTACCTCACAAAAATCTTCGCTGCTCAAGCTACTGCAATACAGCGAGCGCCACTACTGCCAGCTAAATAAAAGATTCAAACTATGGAAGGCACTAACTACTGATAGGGATAGTTAGCAAATGAAAGATATTAATAGAGAACAAACAATGTATTTACCTTGATATCATCATGTATAAATATAGCAGTTCATGACAAATTACAGAACTCCGCCATCTCTCTCCCCACATCCACCACTGCTGGCGGCTCACCTCCAACTGCGCAACGCTACGCGCTGTTCACAGCCAGCTGCCTAACACTACAATGGCGAGTATTACAACAATGCAAAGCAGACACAGACTGCACACAGCACAGCCAGTGATTTTTCATACAGAGGTGGCGTTACCAATAAAAAACCTAAACAGCCTACTTACATAGCCCCCATGCTCCCCACAAAAAATTTTACAAATTGGATTGGGCAGTGGCCAATACAGATTTGAAAAAATTTTTCATAATTACAATAACAAAGAAATCAAATGCACACACTTATTGATATTATGTTGGTCAAAAACTCAAATTTTCTCACAGTCTATAAAGACAGTCCTGATCATTCATCACAGTGAAACTGCCGTTTCTTTTCTCAAAGTCTGAGCAGTAAAAGACAATGCACACGGAAGTAGTGGATTTCCATGCCGTCTTGAAGAAATAGTGTTGTCCTTCCAACGGAACGACAGTGCTGACTCTTGACACGTATACAGGTAATGGGCCACAACAGAGCAAACCCACAGCTGAGTCAGTCGAAATTTTGATGAGTATTGGTAGGTAGGTCATCACAGAGCAGACCCACTGGAGTCCTGGTAGAGATTGTGGTATTGGTGGGCCACCAGAGGTGCAGACCCACTGCAGCCCTTGTAGAAATAATGGTATTGATGGATCATCAAAGATGTAGACCCACTGTAGTCCTTGTAGAGATGTCCAGCAGCCATCTGTTGCGATTGTGCAGGTGCACATTCACCATCGAAGAGTCTTGCAGAGAATATAGCAAGTCCATAAACCACCACTTGTGCACTCACAAAGTTTTTGGAATTGTCCTTAGAACCAGCAATGCTGTTATCCCGTCCCTTGCTGAATTAGTAACACACGTGCAAACACTAACAGTCCCAACTTCTCACATATTGTCCATATACTATGACCAACAGAAACGTGTGCAGTGAAATGTAACTTACAAGTTAATTACAAAACTCCGCCATCTCTCTCCCCACATCCACCACTGCTGGCGGCTCACCTCCAACTGCGCAACGCTACGCGCTGTTCACAGCCAGCTGCCTAACACTACAATGGCGAGTATTACAACAATGCAAAGCAGACACAGACTGCACACAGCACAGCCAGTGATTTTTCATACAGAGGTGGCGTTACCAATAAAAAACCTAAACAGCCTACTTACAACCTAAAATCCCCTATCAGCACTTGCCAGATCCTCTTTAGAAATTATTAACGTGTCGAACATGGTACTTTAAAACTGCGATTCTACACCACCAATGATCCTTCCAGACGTACAATGAATCACGTATGTTGCTTAGGTGACCGTCAGAAGTAATGCAGACTATTCTGAGAAATAAGATGTAACCTTGACTCTTGAGTGAATCAGCAAACACCTTCTACATTGTCTGTTCATTCGTTGTCACAATCGAGATCTCTTCTCATGAGACATGGCGTCAACTGTCTATTGCAGTACCGTTTTGCAGTGGCAAAATTGTGATAACATCTTATGGGACGAAAATGCTTAGGTCATCGGTCCCTAGATATTGCAGTGCCTGTGCTATTCTGATTACGACGAGAAGTTGCTTTGGCATGCATGCATGCTGCGACGACTACGACCGTTACGAAATATATTAAACGCATTCGCAATTGCGAATAATGACAACCATCAATCGTAGAATGGAATGACGACAATGAAAATTTGTGCAGGACGGGGACTCAAACCCGGATTTCCCGCTTATCTCCAGCGGTCGCCTCACCATTTGGCTATCCGTGCACGACCCAAACTTCCATACGTCGTCACCCGTAGGCCGTCAATCTGTACTCGCACATCCATTTTGTGTATTCCCTTACACATCAGATGTTGTGCTTGAACGTCGCATGCCCGGTATGGTTCACGACATATGGAAGTTTGGGTCTGGCAGTAAGTCGTTCACGGATAGCCGAACAGTGAGATGACCGATCGCGATAAGCGGGAAATTATGGTTTGAGAGCCGGTCCGGCACAAATTTTCACTGTCGTCATTCAGTTCTACAACTGATGGTTGTCATTATACGCAATTGCGAATACATGTAATGGAGTCTAGAGCAGTGGTCGTCAAATTGCAGCCCGCGGGCCGAATGCGGTCCGAATCAAGAATTTGTGAGGCAGGCGGTTCTCAGCCGTATTTTATAATTTGCTGAAGAGCTGAAGAAACTGTTCCACCTGTCTAACATCGTGTAAGGCCCTTGCGAGCACGCTGATGTGCCGCAACACGACGTGCCATGGACGGAACCAATGTCTGAACCAGTGCTGGACGGAACTAACACCATGGATCCTGCAGGGGTGTCCATAAATCGATAAGAGTACGAGGAGGTGGAGATCTCTTCTGCGCAACACGTTGCAAGGCATACCAGATACGCTCAATAATGTTCATGTCTCGGGAGTTTGGTGGCCAGCGGAAGTTTTAAACTCAGAAGAGTGTTACTGGAGCCTCTCTGTAGCAATTCTGGACGTTTGGGGCGTCGCATTGTCTTGCTGGAATTGCCCAAGTGCGATGGAATGCACAATGGATACGAATGGGTGGGGGTTATCAGACAGGATGCTTACGTACGTACTATCTGCGAAAGTCGTATCTCGATGTATGAGGAGTCCCATATCACTCCAGCTGCGCACGACCCATACCATTACAGAGCCTCCACCAACTCGAATAGTCCCCTGCTGACAAGCAGGGTCCATAGATTCATGAAGTTGTCTCCATAGCCGTACACGTCCATCAGCTCCATACAATTTGAAAGGAGATTCGTCCGACGAGGCAACATGTTTCCACTCATCAACAGTCCAATGTCTGTGTTGACGGGCCCAGGCGACGGGTAAAGCTTTGTATCGTGCAGTCGTCAAGGGTACACGAATGGGCTTTCGGCTCTGAAAGCCCATATCGATGATGTTTCGTTGAATAGTTCGCACTCTGACACTTCTTGATGGCCCAGCATTGAAATCTGGAGCAATTTGCAAAAGTGTTGCACTTCTGTCACGTTGAACGATTCTCTTCAGTCGTCCTTGGTCCCGTTCGTGTAGGATCTTTTGCCGGCCGCAGAGATGTTGGAGGTTTGATGTTTTACCGGATTCTTGATATTCACAGTACACTCGTGAAATGATCGTACGGTAAAAGCCCCACTTCATCGCTACCTCGGAGATGCTGTGTCTCATCGTTCGTGCGCCGACTATAACCCCACATTCAAACGTACTTAAATCTTGATAGCCTGCCATTGTAGTAGTAACCGATCCAACAACTGCGCCAGACAGAATATGCGTTGCCGACCACAGCGGCGTATTCTACCTGTTTACATATCTCTGTATTTTAATACGCCTGCCTATACCAGTTTCTTTGGCATTTCAGTGTAATGTGCATCTAGCAACTAACAGCCGAATCCAAGAACGTCAGCAAGCGTTAAGAGATTATTCAGAGTGTAGTTATTGTAGTTTTCCTGTTTGGTAAGAAAAAATACTTAAAGAGCAATAATGTTTTAAGATGTGCTTAATATTTAACTGAAGTTGGTGAATTCAGCCATGAGCTAGGTAAAGCTGGTCGCTTATCTGTAGGGTAGAGGGTAAGTACTGCAGGCACTGTGGGTTTAGGACAAGTGAAAGAGGAAGTGTTTTATTGTCCTTCAGTACAGACATTTCACAGGCGTCCGTCCCTCCTACCGATCAACTGCTGCGGTATAAATTTCAAACGGAGGTAACGTGGATTGGTCATTACGCGTTATACGGGCGCTCATCTTCAAAAGTGGTTCATATACGGATCAAGAGATATGAAACTAAATTAAGGCTTAGTAGAATGAAAATTATACCACAATAGTTTGTAAACATCTGCGATCGTGTCTCACACTACATTTTGCGTTTAAATATAAGTAAAATTACTCATCCGTTCACACAAAAGACACAACATTTCGTCAGGCAATTACAGAGTCATAACTTTGTGGTACCTGAGGGTGGTATCAGTATGAAACAGAGAACAGTCCACACGAAGTGTTCCGACTGGTGCCTCCATTACTTGGCGGCCGATAGCCAACTTATCGTACCGTTTGCGTCACTATAGCTATCAATTGGGGGCACGTAGCGTACTAATTTATTTAAGTTACCAGTTAATAACCGAGCGAGGTGGCGCAGTGGTTAGACACTGGACTCGCATTCGGGAGGACGACGGTTCAATCCCGCGTCCGGCCATCCTGATTTGGGTTTTCCGTGATTTCCCTAAATCGCTCCAGGCAAATGCCGGGATGGTTCCTTTCAAAGGGCACGGCCGTCTTCCTCCCCCGTCCATCCCTAATCCGATGAGACCGATGACCTCGCTGTCTGGTCTCCTTCCCGAAAACAACCAACCAGTTAATAATAAGATCGGTATATATGCGGCCCGAGGTGCCGTCCACGGCATAGCACTGGCTCTTGAGCAAAAAATGTTTGACGACCGCTGGTCTATACAGATCATGCTGCTTTGTTCACATTGTTGTTCAATGTTTCGCGGTTTCACACGTTAATGTGTCTTTGTGATGGTTAGAGGCTTAGAAATTGTCACTAGGCTGACAATGTCTAGCTTCTACGCCCCGTGCCACCATACCCTTTCATGAGTGATATCATAGATACTGCCACGTCGTGACCACAATCGAGACCAAATTCGAAAACGGGGTCGCAATTAAGTACAACACTCAGTTCTTTAAGCACGTTAATTACGAACACCGACGTACAGACACACGACAATCGAATTACTCAATGGAGCGTGCTGCTATTTATATAAACATCGAATCTTCCAAAATACACAAAGCACGGAAAAATAACAATCACCGTGAGTAACGAGGTAATTATCCCACCGACGCACCAGGTTTAAGATACCCGTTTGGTAAAACACTGTTCCTGCTGTGTGGATAGCTCCTTAACTGTCTGCGGCTCATCGTTGTCCGACAGGAATCGTCGACTCTTCAGGACATCTTTCAGGAAGCTAATGCATGATAATCGCATGGGGAAAGATCCAGAACATAATTCGGGTTCTGGAGTGTCTCCCACTTGGGTTGACGTAATTTCTGTGTTAAGACATTTGCGATGTGGAAACGTGCGTTATCGTGAAGCAGGAGCCCCCATTCGTGGACAGTGTTTTTCGGCAGACAGGTCGCCCCGTAAAGATTCTTCATGACCCAATGGAAGTGTGCCAGTGTTTGTCCTTCGGTACCAAGAAAAGAATAACAGCATGTTCGTCCTGTATGGACAAATTTGGTAACAACGTCGTTATAATTAATTTTTCCACGTGCACCTTAGAAACATGCAGATGCCACACTAATTCCTTGCCTACATGTCGGTGCTTATATACTTGACTCGAGCAGTGCTATGTTGCATGCACGCTACAGCAGTGCTCTCAAACGGAAATGTTTTGATTGCCCCTTAGACATTAAAACAGGGTTTGGTCGTTACGTGTACCGTTCTTTGAATCGACAAATTGTCTAATGTCAAGAAAGTGTACAGCAATTTTATATCTGTCGAGGTGCTGCATCTCTTAATAACACAGGAAATCCGTATTTAAGGCTCTTAGAATTGGCAATAAAACCAAAACTAAAGACTACATTCCGTGCGAACAGGTCCTGCAAAGCCTAACGATACCGACCGACCAGTGTCATCCTCAGGCGACTGGCATCGTCGGAAATAGAGGGATGTGGGGCCAGCAAAGCTCTCACCTGGCTGTTGTCAGCGTTCGTGACCTGTAGCCACTACTGCAGAGTCCAAAAGCTCATCAACTAGTTTCAAGTGGCTGCGATCATCCCAGCAGGTAGATAACGCGTGGCGACCCGGATGCTCAGCCATCTAAGTTTCAACGACGCTGGATTGTGCTTAATTTCGGTGATCTGGCGGGAACCAATGTATCCACCACGTCACGGCCGTTTATGAATTGACGAGTAACCCGATGAGTGGGCCAGAAGGAACTTTATACACACGATACATGAAATTTATTTGCAGTTGCGAATACGAACAATCATCAGCTGTGCAAGAGAATTTCAACAACGGAACTTTGTCTCAGACATGGACTCGACCTCGGATTTCCCGCTTATTGTGAACAGTGGTCTTACCATTACGCTATCCGCTCACACTTCACGTCCACACTTAAACTTCTATATGCCGTCAACCACGTGTGTACGACCTGCTCTCGTACATCCATTATGTATATTCCCGTACAGAAAGTTAAATGAAACAACACAGGCAATATCGTATTTATACGCCGACACTGGGCAAGCGACTTTCAATGAAAATGTCTCTCCTGTACAGGAATATCCATAATGGATGTACGAGTGCAGGTTGTAGACACATGGTTAACCACATAAAGAAATTTGGATTTGACCGTGAATCGTGTGCGGACAGCCAAATAGTAAGGCGACACCTCACAATAAGCGGGAAATCATGGTTCCAGTCCCGGGCCGGGGCAAATTTTCAATGTCGCCATTGCTTATACAGTTGATGGTTGTTCGTATTCGCAATTGTGAATACATTTCATGTATTTCATAACGACTGTACTTGCTACAGTGCCTGTTCCTTCGGACGTCCACATGAGTACCTTAACCCTCCTAATACCGTGGGGTCTATAATGACCCCAGGGTGTAATTTTATGTAAAATATACCTTATTTCCTATTCCTAAAAATTATGAAAAATTCAGACTTTTCCTGAATTAAGTAATGGATTCATAATATATAAATATAACTTTTTGAAAATATTTAGTTTTGCAGAAAATCAAGAGAGAACCACTGAATAACATTGGGGTTAAATGCGACCCCATTTCTCTCTTAGGTATTATTACCCAATAATGCTGCATTGAATCCGTATCTGTTGCTGTATTTCCTTTGTTTTATTCTTGTAAATATTGTTGAAACATGTGATTGTTGCCAATGCTTTGTAAGCCGACAGTTATTTGTTCCATGCAAGTGGAGACTACTATTGTGTGTTACATCTAGTGGTAAATGTCTCGTCACCTTTCCGAAGACGAAGTGCTTGAAATATTACTGCAGGATAATCCTCTATCTGGAGAATCAAATAGTGATATCAGTGATACAGTTTCTGATGTCTCATGCAGTGATGGAGAAATTGACGTCTTAGAAGAGAATATTCCTCTATCAGACATAAGTTCAGAAGAAGATTTGGACAGCCCAGATGTCCAGCCTGAACTGGAGGTTACACATATTTCTGACTGTTATATGTAAGTAAACATTGTATTTTTGTAAATGTGCGTTAGGGTCCAGCGCCAAGATATACCCTCTGTATTTTTTATTTTTTGTTTTGTTTTGTGTAGATCTAAAAACAAAGAAGAATTGTGGCACAAACACGAGTTGAGAAGAGCTCGTGGAAGCGAAGAGAGATGGAACATAATGCGAGTAAAGCCAGGTCCAACAAAATTCGTAGTGAAAACTGTAGACTCCATAGAATCAGCTTTTCAATTGTTTCTTAATAGAAACATTGTTGATGTAATTCTAAAGTGGACTAACAAAGAGGGTAGTCTTGTTTACGGTAGTCAATGGAAACCAGTAGATGCCATTATACTGAAGCGCTTTATCAGTGTTTTGATCCTAGCAGGTGCTTACATGGCCCATAATGAAACAGTTACACATCTGTGGAACAAAGAGGACGGTAGACCCATTTTTAGTGAAGCAATGGCTAGAAATCGCTTTATGCAAATTTCAAGGTGCATCTGATTTGATGACGCAGATGTGAGATGTCGCAACCATGCTGCTGACAGGCTGGCTCCCATTAGAGAAATATTTGAAATGTGGGTACACGCATTTCAAGAAGCATATGTTCCTCACAGCAACGTAAGAATTGATGAACAACTTGTGGCATTTCGTGGTAGATGTCCATTTCGGAAATATATTCCTTCAAAACCAGGAAAATATGGGTTGAAATTATGGGCTGTATGTGATAGTGCAACGTCTTTCGTTCTCAATCTCCAAGTTTACACTGGCCGATAAGACATTGAATCTCGTGAAGTTGGTCAAGGCAAGAGAGTTGCTTTAGATATGTTGTAAGGCTTAGAAAACAGTGGCATAAATGTAACAACCGAAAATTTTTTCACTAGCCTTAGTCTGGCGAGAGAACTGAAAATCAATCTCACACTCTTAGCAACAATAAGAAAAAATAAAGGAGAACTACCACAAGCTTTCACTCAGACCAAAGGTCGAGTCAAATATTCATCTATTTTTCGATTCCAAGAGCATGCTTCAATTGTTTCATATTGTCCGAAAAAGGGAAAAGGTATAACTTTGCTCAGTACAATGCATTCAAGGAAGGAAGTGGAAGATCGTGAAGAATGAAAGCCAGTAATGATTCTGGATTATAATGAAACAAAATCAGGAGTAGGTAACATGGACAAGCTGTTTAGAACATACACTACAAAGATGATAAGCAGAAGGTGGCCAATGTTATTATTTGACAACATGATTGATATCAGTGCACTGAACGCATTTATCATATGGCTGTATCGTACCCCAGTCTGGGCAGAAAGGATCAACTACTAGAGACGGGCATTTCTCATAGAATTCGGAAAGCAGCTCGTCGGAAGAAAGCCAGACAAAAATATTTCCCCAGTACTTCCATCAACAGCACAGACCAAAAAAAGAGGAGGGTGTCCGTTTTGTAAAAGGTCTGAGGATAGAAAATTCACCGATAAATGTTCAAAATGTTGATGTTCTGTGTGTAAAAATCACTCTGCAAGTTATTTCTGTAAGTGTAATACGTCATAAATGTCAATTCGGAATTTAATAAAAATGTTTGTAGTTTCATGAGAATCGTTTGTAAATTTTACGGAAATAAATAATTTAAAAAAATATGCATTTTAATTTAATGTAATGTCACTGACATAATGCTTTAGATTGTGGAAAAAATAAGGAATGTGATTTTATTCTACCATTATTAGAACTATCCTTAATAAGAAATAAATTCCGCTGGGATCACTAAAGACCCCAATGGTACTCAGTGTAACAAAAAATACTCGGTATTAGAAGGGTTAATGTTCGTGTTCAGTGTTCTTAACAGGCCTGGTAAGGTATACAGGCTGCCCCAGGAGGAATGATCAGTGTTTAGATGTATGACAGAAAGGATCATTTGAATTAAAATCTTCATATGGACTTATGCCATATTCCGAATGGTTTCCGAGATAAAATTCATGTAATATATATTGTAATTTATTTTCTGTATTATTCAGTACATTGTGAAGTATACACATGTACACTTGTATAAGAGTTAATAAATAAAACAATAACAGTTTTACACATTACCGTTTGAGAAATACGTATTTTTAACACACTCTCCTTCAGGTGTCACAGAACAATTGTTGTACAGTTCACAATAAATGTTCGAATATTCCATCGTCAAATGCATTTGTGCACTCTTTGGAGAACATTTTGTGTTGCTTATCAAAGTGCCTCTCTACCTTACCTGAAGAAGACAGCAGCGTCCATGATGCGACTAATTAGGCTCTTCTCTTGTATTCACCCTTCGTTCGTACACCTCAGACTTCACCCGACCCCATACACAATAATCTTATGGCGCAACGTCTGGCGATCTGGGTGACCCGTTAACTGTACTAACACGACCAACCTAGAGATTAACGTTAAGTGCGGCTGAAATGTTCCACCGCACGTCTGGTAAAATGTTGAGGGATCCATAATTTTCGAGGTACATTGCAGCACGGGTGGCCAATGTAATGTCCTCGAGGTGTTCAACAAACTAATTTTCCAATAAATGCTAGTAGTTCTGGCCCGCCATTTACCCTTGTAAAATGATTGGACCTATCAACATGTTACTGATCACGCCCCACCAGACATTGATCGAAATACGAACTTCGAAATGGTTTCCACTGTAACGTGAAGATTTTCCTGCCACCATAGATGATTACTACGTGTGTTGATTCCATTACATGTAAACATTACTTCACGATTCAGTAGTACTAATGGAAGCAAATGATGATTATCATTCAACTAGTGGCAAAATCAAGTCTTGAGGCATTTTCGTCAATATGATGACTGTGGACAAGCTGTATGAGAAATGTGTGCAAATTTTCCGCGTGTAATCTTCGCTATACACATGTTCGTGGTACATGCATGTGTGCAGAAAATCGCCGTGTGCTGGTAGGAGGTCTATGCTGCACCATTTCAGCAATGTGTTGATGTTCTTGCATATCCCTGTATAATGACTTTTCCTCCTGGCACACCCTGTAAGTGATGACCGTGATGGATGCGGAGATTCCGCATGCTCGCTTGAAGCTTCTAAAGAAGCCTCATTGTTGGTCTCTATTTGTCCGTCTGGTCGAATATTGCAATTCCAGATTTGTGAGTCATTCGGATGTGACAACGTCGCGATGTGGGACTGCATGGGAACGTGAGGGCAGGCCTACTTGACGTCAAGGTTATGGTCGAACATATCTGAACACCGTATTGTGCAGCAAGCACACTGTAATCCCTTCATTTCTGCGCCTCCCATCCGAGGACAAGTAGTAGGCTCTTTGCAATATTCCGTCTCATATTGCACCACTGCTAAGAGGCTAACAGCAGCCAGAATAGGGCTTTTCCGTTCCATGCATGGGCTGCTATTAACACCACAACATAAACAATTACATTTATATTGGTGTCCTGACTGGGGAACATGGGCTGCTGATGAATGACGTCGTATTGGGTTCAGTGACAAATCACAGTTTTCACTACCTCGGATGACTATCTTCAGTGTGTATGGCGCCGACCTTGGGGATGTGCCAGTTTTTCTATATTTTAGAGAGGCACAGTGGTATTGCACCTGGCTTCACGTTGTGGGGAGCCATTGGGTATGACGTCACGTCATGGCTGGCAGTGATTGAGGAATCTCTGACGACACAGTGCTAGCTCATGAAAATCCTATGTCCTCATGTATTACAGCTCACGTGGCAGTATCATGGTGCCATTTTTCAACTGGACAATGCTCATCTAAACATGTCATGTGTGTCTATGACGTGCATGCGTGATGTTGAGGTATTCCCTATGTCAGATAGATCCCCAGATCTGTCCCTGATGGAACATGTGTGGCACCAGCACGGACGTCAATTCTGTCCCAGTGCCAGTATGCAGAATATCAGCAACCAGGTAAAAGAGTCGTGTGCCAGCTTGTCTCAGGAGAGGATGGAACAGATTTTTAACACCCCTATCAACCGAATCAGTGCATACATCCAGGTCTGAGCGGGTGCATCGCCATACTCATATGTGGTCTCTTACTGTCAAGTTCTTTGCAAATTTGACTCGATTGTGTGAGCACTGAAATAACATGACATATCCTTTCAATCTGTGAAGCCTTATTTAGTTTGCTCCTCATCTCCTGGGTTTATAGCTTTTTTTGTCACTCAATGTATTTAAGTACTATTTCCCTTCTCTGAGAATGAGTTGGAAGGCTTAAGACGACTTTTCTCAACTATGATTGTTCTATTCTGTGCTGGTAAGCTGTATGAAACTCTGTTATATATTGCATATATTCAGAGTTCAGAGCAGAATTTTTTCAGTTTGTATGAAAGATCATGAGTGGAACTGTCCTGAAGTACTGGCCTACTCTACACCCTACACCAAACTTTCGAGATGAAGCTCACTACATCAGTTACGGTCACCATTTCCTCCGCTGTCATACACGCACCGAAGACCTTTGCCATTTTGCGTACTTACGGTCACATTGAAGATGTTTAGATGACAATCAGTTTAGGTTTAGGAAATAAAGGCGCCAGAGATGCAATCCTGTCGTTGAGGTTGGTAATGGCTGCAAGACTAAAGAAAAATCAGGACAAGTCCATAGGAATTGCCGAACTGGAAACAAGTATTCAACAGGGTCAAAAGGTGCAATATGAACGGAATTCTAAGTAAAATAGAGGTCAGCTACAGGGAAAGACGGAAAATGTACGATATGTACAAGAGAAAAGACGGAACAATCAGAGTGGAAGACCAGGATCGAAGTACACAGATTGAAAAGGGTGTACGGCAGGAATGTGCACTTTCACCCCTACTGTCCAATCTATACACCGAAGAATCAATGACAGAAATAAAAGATAGGTTCAAGAGTGTGATTAAAATTCAGGGTAACTGGATATCAATGATAAGATTCGCAGATGACATTTCTGTTGTCAGTGAAAGTGAAGAAGAATTACAGGCTTTGTTGAATGGAATGAACTGTCTGATGAACACAGAAACGAGAAAAGCAAAAACCTTAACACCAGAATTGGTGATCACGAAGTAAACTTACTTAAGCAATTCTGCTACTTAGGCAGCATAATAATGCATGATGGCTGGAGCATGGGGGGACGTAAAGGCAGACTACCACTGATACTTCTGGCCAGTAGAAGTCTACTAGTATAGCCTTAATCTGTGGAAGAAATGTATGAGATTGTGCATTTGTCTGGTAGTGAAATATGGATGTTGTAAAACCGGAAAAGAAGAGAATCGAATCACTTGACAGGTGGTCTACAGAAGAATGTTTAAGATAAAACGGACTGATAAGATAAAAAATAAGTAGGTTCTCTGGAGAAATGGCCAGGAAAGGAATATACAGAAAACACTGACAAGAAAAAGGGAGACCCGCCAGGTAGCCGATAGTGCTAACGCGCTGCTTCCTGGACTCAGGTAGGCACGCTGGCTCCGTATCGAATCCGCCCAGTGGATTAGCGACGAGGGCCGGTGTGACGGCCAGCCTGGATGTGGTTTTTAGGCGGTTTTCCACATCCCGCTAGGTGAATACTGGGCTGTTCCGCACGTTCCGCCTCAGTTACATGCGTCGCAGACATTTGAAACACGTCCGCACTATTTCACGATTTACACTAGACGCAGATAGATGGGGTACACTGCTTACGTCCTGGGGGGTACGGGGTGGCGGCAGGAAGGGCATCCGGCCATCCCTCACACTAACATTGCCAAATCCGTTGTAACCACGGCGACCCTGCGACCGCTGCGGGACTACGGCGTAAGCGAAAGAAGAAGAAGAAGAAGAAGAAGGCTGACAAGAAAAAGCGACAGGATGGTAAGACATCTGTTAAGACATCACGGAATAACTTCCATGGTACTAGAGAGCGCCGTAGAGGGTAAAAACAGCAGAGAACAGAGACTGGAATACATCTATCCAATAATTGATGACGTATGTTGCAAGTGGTACCCTGAGCCGAAGAGGTTGGCATAGGAGAGGGGTTCGTGGCAGACCGCATCAAACCAGTCAGAAGACAGAACCCACAGAGCTGCCGACTTGGCTAAGTCTACCGAAACTGCAACCAAAGGGCGATATTTCATTACTGTCAATTAGTGGCTCTCTGCAGCTGTGATTCACCTATACAATGTACAAGATGGCTACAGTGAGCCAAAAACGAAGCTTTGTGCCTCTCTTGTAGTATGCGTAAGCTTCAGTATAAAGAAAATCGCTTCATATCTGTGCACTTGGTGGCATCGCTGTAACGTATTCAAGTCTAATAAATTCATGTGGTTGCATGTGAGGATATCTGGACCGGCTGATGTTCCCCACTGATGAACCTGTATCCACGGTGTGAGGAGGTAGGTCATCCTGACAAACCCACACCCACTCCGTCTCCCCTCTAAACGGGTCGACAGTACCTAACGCTGATGACTTTGTTACACATACGTGTTCGATGCCCTGATTTCTCTGTACACTGGACAGCAGTTGGTTAGCTGCTTGTTACCTCGTTGTTGTTTATAGGTCAGCGAGAGTATTGACACCTCACAACTAGGCTTGGGACGCCTTAAGGGAAAAACATAGGAGGTGGACCCACACATTCGTTATTTGTTGTTTCGTGAATACAGTTTATTACTTAATGACAATTTTAACATTGCAATTTAAAAACTTATTGAAGGAACAGAAATATGAGCAAATCATTTTAAAAAACGATTTAAACAATTATACCATTAAAACCAGGACATGAAAATCGGAAGTACAGAAATCCCGAAAACAAAACTGGTACATCAACCGAGCGTGGCTGCAAGCAGGTTCAACAAACAATCGTATCTATCAGATAAACTACAGTAACAGCAGTTACCAGTACAAAGAATTGTTCATTTTATTAACAAAAAAATCAAATTTTAGGGATTTTATGGTTAAGAACAGGACTTTAAAATCGGAAGCACAAAGTTTCCATAAACAAAGGTTACATCAACTGAACGTGGCTGCAAGCAGGTTCAACAAACAATCGCATCTATCAGATAAACTACAGTAACAGCAGTTACCAGTACAAAGAATTGTTCATTTTATTAACAAAAAATCAAATTTTAGGGATTTTATGGTTAAGAACAGGACTTTAAAATCGGAAGCACAAAGTTTCCATAAACAAAGGTTACATCAACTGAACGTGGCTGCAAGCAGGTTCAACAAACAGTTTTATCAACCAAATGAATTACAAAAACAGCTGTTAAATGTACAAATAAATTCTAAGCGTAGCTGACTCTTACACAGCCGAAAAACATTCGTCCAAATCCCGGGTTGCTCACAAGACACGCCACTGATGCGAGGTCCGTCTCGCCTCTCACCGCCCGCTGCTACCATACACTAATACTGACCGATGGCCATACGCTCAAACACTTCTAGTTGTGTTAATATAACAGGCCCCATTCCATATAACACAGGCAAGGCCTTACAACATCAAGTGATCAAAATAAGAAAACAACGCTTAACTCCACTTACGTGAGAAGTAGCCGCGACTTGCAGGATTCCAGCCAGGGCGTTATTTCTTCCAATCCACACAGACTATCTTCGAGGTGGCGTTAACTTTAACTTTGCAAAGTAGGCTGGGAACTTGTCAACCAACCGCGCCGCCCGTCGATACCAATTCTTAAGCGAGACGGCTAGTCTTGCCCCCGATGGATTTAACCTAACGCCGTTTCTCGAGATCCGCGCCGGACAGCCGGAGTCCCCCAAAAGCCACAACTTTCCAGCCACTTGCGCCTCAGCCAACTGGCCTCCACCCACTAAACCAGCAACACGCACACCTCGACCAAAGACCTTTGTTGGCGACAAACGATCGACTTGACACTGGCAGCCTGAGTAGCCAATGGCGCCACTGGAGAGCCATACCGCCATTATCAGAGCCGCCACGGCTCAAGTATGTACATCACAAAACGCGCTTCTGGAATATTATAGGTGACAGTTAATGTTGAGGACGTCGTGTGAATACAATGAGGTGACAAAAGTCATGTAATACCGAAATGCACATATGCAGATGGCGGTAGTATCTCTTACAGAACGTATGACAGGGCAGTGCATTGTCAGAGTGTCATTTGTACTTCGGTGATTTGTGTGAAAAGGTGTCCTGTGTGTTTATGGTAGCACGACGGCGCTTAGCAGACTTTGACCGCGGAATAGTAGTTGGAGTTGGACGTATGGGACATTCCAGTTCGGAAATCGTTAGGGAATTCGATATTCCGAAATCCAGTGTCTAAATTGTTGCCAGAACACCAAATTTCAGGCATTACCCCTCACGACAGTGGCCGAAGGCCTCCAGTTAACGACCGGAAGTTGCGACATTTTCGTAGGGTTGTCACTGCTAAGAGACAAGCAGCTCCGCAGGACATAGCCACATAAATCAGTGTGGGATGTACGATGAACGTATCCGTTAGGACAGTGCGACGAAATCTTGCGTTAATGGGCTATGGCAGCAGACGACACACGCAGATGCCTTTGCTATCAGCACGACATCACATGCAGCGCCTCTCCTATGCTCGTCACCATATTGTTTGGACCCTACACGACTGAAAACCATGGCCTGATCAGTTGAGTTCCGATGTCAGTTGATAAGAACTGATGGTAGAATTCAAGTGTGACGCAAACTCCACGAAGCCGGTTTGACACAGGGCACTGTGCAAGCTACTGGTGACACCATAATGGAGCGGGCTATGTTTATATGGAGTATACTGGGTCCTCTCGTCCAACTGAACCGTTCATTGACTGTAAATGGTTATAATGGCTTCTGTTGTGATGGAATTTTTTATGAATGACAATATGGCATGTCACCAGGTCACAATTTTTCGCGCGACTGCTACGGTCGCAGGTTCGAATCCTGCCTCGGGCATGGATGTGTGTGATGTCCTTAGGTTGGTTAGGTTTAAGTAGTTCTAAGTTCTAGGGGACTGATGACCACAGATGTTAAGTCCCATAGTGCTCAGAGCCATTTGATTTGAACAATTTTTCGCAATTGATTCGAAGAAAATTCTGGACAGTTCGAGCGAATGATTTGGCCACCCAGAACTTTCGACGTGAATCCCGTAGAACATTTTTGGGACATAATCAAGTGATTAGTCCGTGCACAAAATCCTGCACCGGCAACGTTTCCGCAGTTATGGACTTCTATAGAAGCAGCGTGATTCAATATTTCTGCGTGGGACTTCCAACGACTTGTTGAGTCCAGGCCACTTTGAGTTGCTACACTACGCCTGACACGATATTACGAGGTATCCCATGACTGTTGTCACCTCATTGTGCAATAAGACATTAAATCCACAACAGCGGTTTTTCACTTACTTATCATTTCCATCGGCACAAACTGTCTGTATAAATTACTTAACAGTGTACTATGACAGTGACTATTAGAACCGTTTTGTTGTAGAAATGGTTCAAATGGCTCTGAGCACTATGGGACTCAACTGCTGCGGTCATCAGTCCCCTATAACTTAGAACTACTTAAACCTAACTAACCTAAGGACATCACACACACCCATGCCCGAAGCAGGATTCGAATCTGCGACCGGAGCAGCAGCGCGGCTCCGGACTGGAGCGCCTAGAACCGCACAGCCACCGCGGCCGGCTTTTGTTGTAGATACGACAATAAATTAGAAATGCATAAATAGTAAAAATAATTGACAAATTTCCGATATATTAGTTCCCCTCAACATTTTTCTTGAAAGTAGCGTTCGTTTTTTTCTTCTTTTTGCCCAGTAGAGTGAGCCGTAGGCATGACCTAAACTATGAATGGAGTAGCGGCCTCACACTGTTTACACTCTGTTAATACTTACAATCATGTTTGAAAGAACAGGCGCTATTGAAGGTCCACAGTTGTGCGAAACAATTCGAAATTGTTTCCCTGAATGTGAATTTCTTGAAACATCTTGATTAGATTCCGATCTACTACCCAGCGGTGAAATATGAAAATCTGTGACAGACCGGCAGTCGAACCAAGATTTCCTGTCTATCGCGAGAGACCGCCTTAACCACTTCGGGTATCCATGCCTACTCCACGGGTTCGAGTCATAGTCCTGCACAGTTTTTCATATGTCACTGTGGGTCGTAACTCGATACTTAGTATAGCTTTCAGGGGATTAATTTTGGATTACTCTGTTAATAGTTCAGAATTTCAAATGCCTACTGATACATGAATCGTGTATCTTGCTGAGTTGGGGTGGCTTACGAGTTTCAGCAGGTCAGGTCTTTCCACCAATATGCAGCCATGATAGAGGGTTATCTGTGGAGAGGGTATTCTAACCCGTGATTCCTGAAGAGGAGCAGCAGCCTATTTAGTACTTGGAGGGCGACAGTCTGAATGACTGATTGTATTACGTATTGTGATATTGATTAACATGACCCTGCTCAGCTGGTACTGCGACCTGATGAAGGCTAGGGGATACTACAGTCGTTATTTTTCCCAAGGGCCTGCAACTCTTCAGTATGACTCAATGATTATAAGATTCTCTTTTGTAATATATTTTGGAGGTAAAATAGTTTTGCGTATTTAATCATTGAAAGGAATTGGTTTAATTATAACAAGACACGATTACACACGTTGGAGAGATCTGGCGACTTTGGAACGTTCAGGTTGATTATACAATGATAAGACAGAGAATCCGAAACCAGATTTTAAAATGTAAAATGTGTAAAACATGAGGTTAAATGAAGATGCAAATGTCTAAACAGTGGAGGCTAGAGAACAAGTGAAAGACTATAGCAGCAGGCAAGACTAGAGGAAAGGTATAACCTGCCTGAAGGAAAATTAAACAGAACTTAAGAGAAACGGAGAGCAGCTGTAGGAATACCAATAGCTCAGATGAAAACACACTGTTAAACAAAGATGGGAAAGCTGAAAGGAGGCAACAATATACAGAAGGTCTAAAAAGGCGAACTGAACTCATAGAAAAAGAAGAGGAAGCAGATGAAGATGAGATGTGAGATATGCTAATGTAAGAAGAATTTGACTGAGCACTGAAAAATCCGTGGAGCAGATGACATTCCCTCAATATTATCGAGAACTTTGGGAGAGCCAGCCATGATAAAACTACTCCATTTGTTTTGCAAGATAATGAAACAGTCTAAATATCATCAGACTTTAAGAATAATGTAATAATTCAATTCCATAGAAAGCAAGTTCGACGTGTGTACATGTTACAGAATTATTAGTTTAGTAAGTCATGGTAGCAAAATACTAACGTAAAACTTTTACTGAATAATGGACAACATATCAATATCCAATGGAGTTCATTTGACTGAATTCATGTACAGCTGTAGCACCAGAAGAAAAAATTGACTGCTTAAGGCTAAATATGCTTAAATGCAAGACATTATATTGCCTACCGGAAATCACAGAATTAATGGCTTTACTTGTAGTAATACCACCACACAAGTATTTCGTATTTCACACCGAGGTCTACAAGGCAGAAAAAATGTCTAAGCGCCAGCTGCTACTTAGCTGACACCTTGATCAATATTTTCCTAATTCATATGGAAAACACATTATTTAAATAACATGAAAATTAACCAAAAACGTACTTACTATTGGAGAAAAGTTGACAAAGCCATCTTTCTAATACATGTCAATAACAAAGACATCAATGAGCTACATCACTGTTACAAGGATACATGTGATAGCCTCGCATTTACAATGAAAACAGAGGACAACAGTGCAATAAATGTCCTAAGGTTAAGGATTAACAGTGATAATGGTGTCCATATATCTGATGTTTAATTCGTAAATAAGATCCGAACACTTTAATAAAGCATTCTCAAGGCTGTGCAGTAGTAGAATAAATGTCATAATAAAATAGTAGGGGTCAATCGACATATACTACAAATCTCAGCCTCTCACTTATTATACCACACTGATTTCTCGAATTAATATCAGATCACAGCGTAATTCTGTCGCCTTCTCCCTTTCGAGTGTGTCATAGCTTCAGTTTTAATGCTGTACTGTCTGCCCCGGTAGCTGAGTGGTCAGCGCAATAGAACGTCAATCCTAAGGGCCAGGGTTCGATTCCCGGCTGGGTCGGAGGTTCCCCCCCCCCCCCCCCCAGTGAGTGTGTGTTGTGTTGTCGTAATCATCATCATCGAATTAACGCCGCTTCAGCGACGGTCTACCCAACGGGAGGCCCTAGTCACAAGACATTTATATTTTTTAATACTTTACTTCCATTTTACACTCCGTCGTCAGGCCACGAGTGGCCTACCGGGACCATCCGACCGCCGTACCATCCTCAGAGGAGTATGCGGATAGGAGGAGCGTAGGGTCAGCACACCGCTCTCCTGGTCGTTATGATGGTATTCATGACCGAAGCCGCTACTATTCGGTCAAGTAGCTCCTCAATTGGCATCACGAGGCTAAGTGCGCGCCGAAAAATGGCAACAGCGCATAGCGGCCTGGATGGTCACCCATCCAAGTGCCGACTACGCCCGGCAGCGCTTAACTTCGGTGATCTCGCGGGAACAGGTGTTTAGAAGGAGCGTTCTAACCAGTAATTCAACGCACATGTTTCTGAAAACATGTTGGTTTTATACAGAATTCCAATACACCATATTTTTTTCTGCTCTTTTGGCTACAAAACCACATTTTTCAACACAATCTCCTTCCAATGTGACAGCCTTACGCCACCTTACTGGGAGGGGGCAGTCCTGTATGCCCTCACGCTGTCACTCTACTAACGTATGACGGAGCCATCGTCTTGCTGCGTCTATAACCTTCCCATCATCCACGTACTGCTCCCTGTGGAATGCGTCCTTCATTGGGAAAAACAGATGGTCCTTCGTTGTTCTTTATAGACTTGTGTTACGTAGCGAGGAACCCAACATACACACACCTTTCAGTACCCAAACTGGTGGACGAGTGAGTCAGCACTCCATACAGAGACTTCCCGTTGTGCTACGAGGTATTTAATGGCGAACCGTCGATCACATCGAATGAGAGTGGCCACATCTTCCAACGGCACTCGGGCGACGCGACAGGTTTGCGAGACCTTGTTGCGAATATGATAGATGCCTCGGCCAACGACTCACCGTCATTTTATTCACTGTTAGGTCTCCTTAGACATTCTACGAGAACCTATGAAGATCTGTGATTCTCTGGTTTCCCCAAAAGAAATTCAGTGACAGCTCTCTATTTGGAACGCCCTCATTACAGACGCCATTTTGAAGGCTACGTATAGCGCCACCACCTAACGAAACTTCATGAAACTGAAGCCAAAATATTTCGCTATGTCCCACAGCAAATTCCGTCTTTTACCGACTGTAACAGGCCGAGATTTGCATTACGTATTCAATGCCTCTCGTATATTGCAACTTCAATGTGAATGCATGACTTGTACATACATTATCGATTTCAACTGTAGCAAAAAAGGGAACTAATTTTACTACTTTCCTTTTGTATTATGATACTTTGGAATCTTACATTATCTACAGCTGCATTAACAAAAGAAAACTTTTTAAAACGAGAGTATACAGGGTGAGTCACCTAACGTTAACGCTGGCTATATTTCGTAAACCACATCAAATACTGACGAATCGATTCCACAGACCGAACTTGAGGAGAGGGGCTAGTGTAATTGGTTATTACAAACCATAAAAAATGCACAGAAGTATGTTTTTTAACACAAACCTACGTTTTTTTAAATGGAACCCCGTTAGTTTTGTTAGCACATCTGAACATATAAACAAATATGTAATCAGTGCCGTTTGTTGCATTGTAAAATGTTAATTGCACCCGGAGATATTGTAACCTAAAGTTGACGCTTGAGTACCACTCCTCCGCTGTTCGATCGTGTGTATCGGAGAGCACCGAATTACGTAGGGATCCAAAGGGAACGGTGATGGACCTTAGGTACAGAAGAGACTGGAACAACACATTACGTCCACATGCTAACACCTTTTTATTGGTCTTTTTCACTGACGCACGTGTGCATTACCATGAGGGGTATCCCAAAAAATTATAGTCATTCGGAAATTAAATCGACACTAAATTTGTTGTTATGATATTCAGTCCGGTAAATGGTTTGATGCAGCTTTTGAAGCTAGACCATCATGTGCAAGACTCTTTATTTTTGCATAACTGCTAAAGCCTACACTCATCTCAACCTGCTTACTGTATTAGTTTTAACCCAGTTCACTTCTCTACATTACCTAACTGACTATCCTTAATGCCCAACGATGTTTCCTGTCAACTTTTAACTATTATGCTACATTTGAGCGTAGCCGTATGCAGGGGAACAGCTTCCAGCAGGTCAGGTAGATTTTCTTGTAAAAAGTGAAGCTAATTTGCCCTGGTAAGTCGAGGAGGTAGATGGTCTGGCCCAGTCAGGTGGTCGCCAAAAATTACTGCCCAAATGTTGAGAGAAAATCGTTCCTGGTGTCCCTGGACGTACGTGACGTGAGGATTTCCCCTTGCCCAGTAATGAACGTTTCGAGGGTTGTAAAGGTCATCCCGATGAAAGGTGCACTCGTCGGTAAACAACACAATGGTAGGGAAGTCGAGGTTTCGTGCAACACGTCAAGAAACCACCGGCAAAACCCTAGCCTATGTTCATAGTCCGAGACAGGATTTAGATCTTGGACAGGGTAGAAACTAAATGGATTCTGGACGTTAATCCCTCAAAACCTCCCAGACTAACCGATGAGTGACTCACAAGTCGTGTCCAACCGCTCGAATACTTGTTGTAGGTGCTTCCTCGAAGCGCTCGAGAACAATCTCTTGAAATGCAGCATCCCGTCGTGTTCGAGGTCTTCCGGCATCACCATGATATCCCGCTAACGAGCCTGTTTCGCCAAGTCGCCGGTGAACTGCTGTAAACGTTTGCGGGTGTGGGTGACGTCTTGCCAGGTACTGTTCCTCGTATTACCGTTAAGCATCATGCGCATTACCGTCGGCTAGTATTGTGCCGGCATGCTTACCGTATGACAGCTATCCAGGGTTAAAATTTAATGACACAGTTGTGATCAAAAAGTCAGTATAAATTTGAAAACTTAATAAACCACGGAATAATGTAGATAGAGAGGTAAAAATTGACACACATGCTTGGAATGACATGAGGTTTTATTAGAACCAAAAGAAAAACAAATATTGCTAGACGCGTGAAAGATCTCTTGCGCGCGTCGTTTGATGATGATCGTGTGCTCAGCCACCACTTTCGTCATGCTTGGGCTCCAAGGTCCCCAGACTTTCAGTCCGTGCGATTATTGGCTTTGGGGTTACCTGAAGTCGAAAGTGTATCGTGATCGACGGACATCTCTAGGGATGCTGAAAGACAACATCCGACGCCAACGCCTCACCATAACTCCGGACATGCTTTACAGTGCTGTTCACAACATTATTCCTCGACTACAGCTATTGTTGAGGAATGATGGTGGACATAATGAGCATTTCCTGTATAGAACATCATTTTGCTTTGTCTTACTTTGCTATGCTAATTATTGCTATTCTGATCAGATGAAGCGCCATCTGTCGGACATTTTTTGAACGTTTGTATTTTTTTGGTTCTAATAAAACCCCATGTCATTCCAAGCATGTGTGTCAATTTGTACCTCTCTATCTACATTATTCCGTGATTTATTCAGTTTTCAAATTTATACTGACTTTTTGATCACCCGGTATATGCACTGTGTGTGTGTAATATTTAATGTCTTTGCTCATAAATTAAATAGTATATTTATCTATTTTAGTGTGCATTTAACTAGGGACCTAGAAGCGACGGAGAGGCTTCGTCCCGCCGTAGCCCTCAGTCATCAGTGGTTCACAGCAGTCCACCCACCCCACCGAACTCAGGGTTATTGTGCCGTTCGGCCCCCAGTGGATCCCCCCCTCCCCCCCTACCGGGAACTTCTCATACCAGACGAGTGCAACCCCAAATGTTTGCGTGGTAGAGTAATTATTGTGTATGCCTATGTGGAAATGGTGCTTTCACAGCAATCGCTGACACTGTGTAACTGAGGCGGAATAAGGGGAACCAGCCTGCATTCACCGGGGTAGATGGAAAACCGCCTTAAAAACCATCCACAGGCTGGCCGGCACACCGGACCTCGACAGGAATCCGCCGGGCGGAGTCATGCCGGGGATCAGCACGCCTTCCCGCTCGTGAAGCAGCCCGTTAGACCGAGCGGCTAGCCGGGCGGGCTTATATTTATATATAGTTATATACAGTATAGATGAATGATGTCATGACAGGATGTTGCCTAGCTGTCAAATTAGCCAACATTTTCCTAGATCATCTAGAAAATAATTATTTAACGAACATTAGAAGATAAGTGAGAAAAAAATATATATTAAGAGATACGTTGATGGTACTATTACTGTCCTGAATGGCGAAGAAGATATGCTTTAATGATATGCGCTGTAGCCTTTTATTTACGATGAAAGTAGAAGACGAATTCGGAATTATTTTCCTACACTTCAGATCAGTGATGATAGTGGATCACACGTATCTGACATCCATCAAAGCCAACCACTACAGGCAGACCACTACCATTATTCACATATCCTTTTCTATGAAATGTCTGAAAGAAAACGAAGACTCCCACCGTCAAATGACAGTAAATATAGTACAAAAAATTCACAACTGTAAATTCAAGAAGATATGATAAAACGTGCAGAAAAATAATTCTAGAAAATGTCATGGCAAAGAACTCAAAAACAAAAATGGTCGCTATACTGCATCTAGAAGACATTACAGACAATCTTGCTCACATTTTTCGTAAAACAGACACAGTAATAGGTTATAGAACACAGAGAACACCAAAAGAAAGTATTCTAAATGGTACTGATAAAACCAGTTCATTTGCCAAGGTAGGTTTATACAAGATTCAATGTAGATATTCGTAGTCAGTACTACAATGGCCAAAGAGGACGTAAAAATTGGGTTGTGTAGAACGAGCACTTTAATATGTGTGATAATAACCAGTCGACGTAAGAACGAACATCTTTCGACAAAAAGCATTGACATTACTTAAAGGTACTCCATATTCCGAAAATGGTCAACTTACGTATCTGCTAGAGTAGATAAGATCCACACGCGTCTAATGAAAGAACAAAGTAACGTACTTAACTAACAAAACGAGTTAATGAACACAGTTTCTTTTAATTTCAGTAACAATTTCATCAGGCTCTAAATCTTCCGTCTACCTCCTCTTTGATTTTATATAAATTAATAACTTAAGATAATAAATGAAAAGCGCTAGTTTATATAATAACTTAGTTTACATAATAACTTAAGAAGTAAATAAACAGCGTTACTTCCAATATTTACATTGGCAATATGTTACATCTTCTTGGTTTGTATGGCATAGCTTTATGGGAAGAGCATGTATTTAATAATATGAATGAAACAGGATATCTCCGGTGATGGCAGTAATATGAAGTTTCCTTTATACATAGAGCATATAGTTGTTTGATGTGATATACACTGAACACACCAGTTCTCTTCAGCATGAGGTTACGTTCGCTTGATATTTCTTTCACAAAGTTTAAAATAATTATATATGACTTAAGGAAAGAGTGCTGTGGAACTAATGATGTACAGGTTACCAACAGGTACCACACGTTTTGTAAATTTTCATAAATTGCTATGCAGGATGTTTCCACTACGTAATTTTTGGAAAAATTTCAGTCTTGTACCTTAAAACAACCCGAAGTTCATAAACATAGCATATGCACCGATACATTATAGTGCACATTCAAGAGCACTTTTCTTCTTATAAGATGATAACCGTCTAACCTACATTATACATCCCACTCAGATTTATATATAACTCTATTTAAGCAGTTCGCTGATGACAAAAATATAACATTTCTATTAAGTTGTAAATATGCGACGTGCACTCTTACGTTCGACTAGGCTGTATATAGACGACGTGCCCTTTACCTTAGGAAGCTAGAGTACTATGAAGAGTTACTATCATACAAACTTGTCTAATCCAGTTGCTTCATACGTTTAAACAACCAAGTATTACTAATTTTTTGGCTAAAGGTAGACTGCTTTAAATAATTTTACGAAACTGTGCATTGTGTCAAAACACTTCTAAATAGGTCAGTTAATAATATGTCTCAGCTGAGTCATGCTACTTGTAGTAGCTCAAAAAATGGTTCAAATGGCTCTGAGCACTATGGTACTTAACATCTCAGGTCATCAGTCCCCTAGAACTTAGAACTACTTAAACCTAACTAACCTAAGGACATCACACACATCCATGCCCGAGGCAGGATTCGAACTTGCGACCGTAGCAGTGCCGCGGTTCCGGACTGAAGCGCCTAGAACCGCATGACCACCGCGGCCGGGTTGTTAGGTTAGGTTAGGTTAGTGGTGTTTAACGTCCCGTCGACAACGAGGTCATTAGAGACGGAGCGCAAGCTCGGGTTAGGGAAGGATGGGGAAGGATATCGGCCGTGCCCTTTCAAAGGAACCATCCCGGCATTTGCCTGAAACGATTTAGGGAAATCACGGAAAACCTAAATCAGGATGGCTGGAGACGGGATTGAACCGTCGTCCTCCCGAATGCGAGTCCAGTGTGCTAACCACTGCGCCACCTCGCTCGGTGGACGGCTTGTAGTAGCTGTTGTACAAACTAATATAATCTTTGCGACTGTCATTTTTTTTAAAAGAAGAATATCCATAAAGTAGCTAAGTCTTAAAATGATATTTCTATGAAGGTAGAGTGGGTTAGACATTACATGTTTCCTTATGAAAGTTTTTAACTAGACTACCAACAAGTGACAAGTTTTCGTAGCTTAATCACATTTGAAGAACGTTTGCTGTACGAACTGATGTAATCTTGGTAGTTTTTCATTATGTAACAAAACTATACACAGTTTGATTTAGTATTTGGCACAAGACGATTACACTAGTCTAGTCTAGGTTTGATGACGAACATTTTAAGGCTTGAAAGTCCATGTGACTTCCACTGCTTTGTTATTTTTATTGGTTTTATTCATCGTCCACAGGGACGGTTTAAGGGGGGGCCTGGAGCTTAGGGGGGCTCTAGACCCGGGCCTCCAGATGGACAGAGGGCCTCCACTCTGATCGAGTTCTCAACTGGCTGTCTAATAAGAACTAGTCAGGATACAATCATCAACATTGGATAAAACATGACCAAAACTATGAAACAAATTTATTCGTATGTTACATATACCATCTTAATAAATTAGCATAAACCTATTTTAAAAAGGTAGATCTAATATAGTGCATGGAAATCGTGATTCATATTTTCTCGTTGAACAGAAGTATTCCGCAGTCTCATGTAGTTATAGAATACCCAGTCCCAAACTAGCAAAAAATTAAGTCACTGCACAGTTGCGCAGTAGGATATAGTCATTTAATGTCAACAAACTCCGTTTTTTATAAACCCCGTAAGCGTGGAATCGGGTACCATTTTTTGACCACAGCAATTGGCAGGTTACTTCAAACACTTTTGTGCGCTGTAAGATACATTCACCCCTCGCCCCTTCCCTCTTTTTTTTTCGCTGCTTTTATCGCTTGTCTGTTTTTGTAGAACTGAACAGTTATTCGTGTAGCAGTATTGTTTAGAGCGTTGTAATGTACAGCATATTTGCAGATTGTCTGTTGTTAGTAGGTGGGGTGACATTGATTATTCTTGTCAGTTAGCGTTCTGGTTTTCAGAACTGTAAGTGGAAGCTCATCGCCTAAGAAAGTCTTACAATGGTGCCAGCAAAAGATAAGCATGGAAAAAAGCAGTTTAATATGTGAAGAAACTACCGAAAGTGACCTTGTATGTTACGAATAAAGATTAGTACATTGGTAAAGTTAGTGAAGTTTGTACTGAACCACGACCTCTTGCACCTGTGCCTACTTCTTCTATGCTAAATGGAGAGAAAAATGAAAGAAAAGGGCTGTCATATTACGGATCTACAGGAAACGTATTTTGTATTTTCTGTAAATTATCCAGTGATAGAATGGACTTAGACAACATGCATACTCCGTTTCCAACGCTTGGATTTTCTGAGTGGAACAAGGGGGAAGGAAAAGTGACGCCTCATGCAAACAGAGCTTATCATCGCAAAAATTCAGTGACGTGGCTTCTGTGTTCGAGAACGAAGGACGTATCGACAGCATATGGATAAAACAAAGGGAAATTACTGGCTAGAAGTGCTGAAGTAGTTAACGATTTGGCAATAAGAGGACTTGCTTTTTCGTGATGATAACGAATTCTTTGGAGCACCAAACAATGGTAATTATTTAGGTTTCCTTGAACTAACTGCTCGTTTTCACCCATTTTTGAAATAACACATCCAAGAATATGGCTCTAAATGTTGTGCCCATCAGTCATTGCGAAGAATTCGTCGGCTTTATGGGAAACAAGGTATTGAGTAAAAACAGTTCGTGAAATTCAAACCTGAAGATCAACTAACCGTTGCAGTAAGATATTGTTTCGAGGCAAGAGTTTACGAAAGATTTTTGTGTTTTGTTCCCACTGACAGTCATACGAAAGAAAGTCTTAGGAATGTTGTCCTAGATCTCTTTGGAAAATACAATAGTAGGACAGAAGAGTGTCCTTCGCAGTCCTAGGACAATGCCAGTAACATGACTCGGAAATACTCACGTTTAAGTACGAAGATATAGGAACTGAATTCATTAGGTCTTTATGTGCCCTCTGTTGCACACTCGTTAAACGTCGTGGTCTAAAACAGTGCAGAAGAATAGTTAGACACAGTGGGCCTTTTTCCAACGACTATATGACTTTTTTATAGCTTCTACTCATCTTTGCCACATTCTTGTTAAGAATAACGAGCTACCTAAGAATTTGTCCAATACTAGACGGTTGTGCTTTGAGGAAGCAATATCAGTTGTTGGACAGGATTTCGATGCCGTTTCTGTGTCACTTGAAGAAACTGTCGGGAACAAAGAACAAAAGACAGCGACAAGAAATGAGGCAGTATTGCTTCCACAAAAATTAAAAAAAGAGCTGGAGGCAGCAATATTGGTTGTTTTCCGGGCTGAAGTATTGTCTCGAATGGACAAAACTAACAAATACTTGCAAAAACTTGGACGGGACATATTTGGTTGGTACCAAGCGCTGCCATCACTGATTCCGTTTTTCAGCCGTGTTCAAGAAAATTTTGATGAATATGACAAACAAGGTAAGAGCTTAAGTGAGCACGTGTATCAAGAATACAGCAACGAAAGATAATACAAAATGAGAAGATTCCCCATTGGAGAAAAATCAGAAGAATTGAGTTGATGCGATAAATTTCGTGTGGCACTTACTGCAGTTGTCGATAAACTACAAGCAGAACTAAAATAGCGAGAAGATACGTTCTGCGAAGTAGCCCATCTTTTCCTACCTTTAACAAACAATAGAGTAAAGCATGCAGCTAAAAACTCTTAACAGAAACGTCAAAATTTTATGAAAAATACCGAGGTGATATCGACGAGGAAAGTTTTCGTTGGGAAATTCTTCATTTTAGTGAACATTTGAAACGTTCCCTCAAACAAAGGCAGCCACACATTTCAATAATCAATTATATGAAATACTGGTTGAAAATGATCTTAATGAAGTTTTTCTAGATGTGATGACGCTTACCGAATTTTCCTCTCAGTACCAATTGCGAATTGTAAAGCTGAGAGTGGATTCTCCAAACTAGCCCTACCAGGAACAAAAGACGTACTATAGTTCAAGTTCTCCCCTTGTTGAACATGAGGTGACCAGTTCTCTTGACTTCCAGGGTATTCGCTAGGACGAAAGCGAGGAAAAGTTATTTTTGAGGTACTCATTTCTATTTATTGTATGTAGATAATAGGGTAAATTTACGTGTTTTAAATCCAATTGAGAAGTTCCAATAGGTATACGAGTATAATCTTCTAATGCATGGCGTGACGGACGTCGTAGGAGTACGTATATTCCATTACGTGTCCTATTTACTTTCACTGAAATTTATTAGGCATGCATTAAGTAAGCAGGGGCCACACTCATTTTCTAGCCGTGGGTCTCTACATCGGTTAATCCAGACCTGAGACGTAGATAGTGTAAGTTTTGAAGCTACATCGATTATACGAACTAGTAAGCAATATCGCTGCACTCATATGACAACAAACATCAACTAATTAAGTCGGCAGAGTGTGATAAGACTTCGGTGAGGCAGTATGCAGAACAGTGTAATACAATGTGAATTTGTCCACATGGGAAGATGAACGCCTGAGTTAATGTCAGGTACTAATGTTTGGTTTGTGTATGCCTATAACGTGTATACCTATATAAACTATGTTTTTAATGTCTTCACGCATAATATATTTTTAACTATTTCATGTAGGTGCTGCTACTGACAACGAGCATGTAAGTGACGTCAAGTACCTCCCTCTAAACTGATATAATGGTGTTGTGAGAATCTGCTGTACACAATAGTTCACCGTAATTTTGACATGGGCTTTTTCTTATACATTTCTGTCAATATATAGATGATGAGCAGATGTTCATCTGACCTATAGATAAACACACATTACAACAGTGTTTGGGGGGATTCACGATGCCGTTCTTTAAATCGTGGCTCCACTTTTACTGGTAGCTTTAGGCTAAATGTTATTACTCTCCTTCTTCTTCGTCACAGTGTCATTCTATGTTTCTTGTGAATTTTTTTCATAATGATATTTTCCCTCATTATTAATTATCAGAATTAACGAGTACCGTGCCATCCAAGATTTAATTACATCATAATCTGATGATTGTCGAAGTAGAGAGGATATAAAATGTAGACTGGCAATGGCAAGGAAAGCGTTTCTGAAGAAGAGAAATTTGTTAACGTCGAATATAGATCTAAGTGTCAGGAATTCGTTTCTGAAAGTATTTGTATGAAGTGTAGCCATGTATGGAAGTGAAACATTGACGATAAACAGTTTGGACAAGAAGAGAATAGAAGCTTTCGAAATGTGGTGCTACAGAAGAATGTTGAAGATTAGGTGGGTAGATCACGTAACTAATGAGGAGGTATTGAATAGGATTGGGGAGAAGAGAAGTTTGTGGCACAACTTGTCTAGAAGAAGGGACCGGTTGGTAGGACATGTCCTGAGGCATCAAGCGATCACAAATTTAGCATTGGAGGGCAGTGTGGAGGGTAAAAATCGTAGAGGGAGACCAAGAGATGAATACACTAAGCAGATTCAGAAGGATGTAGGTTGCAGTAGGTACTGGGAGATGAAGGAGCTTGCACAGGATAGATTAGCATGGAGAGCTGCATCAAACCAGTCTCAGGACTGAAGACCACAACAACAACCATCTGACCTTGGTTTCATTTATTGTTACCTGCAATTAGGTTATTCGCATTCTTGCAAAATAACTGAGATCTGGACAGCAACGCATTTATAACAACATATTCACATTCCTCTTATTTAAGATTTTGTGTTCCTTTGGAATATATTTTAAAAGCAGTGACATTCAACAGGCTTTCTTCATTTCAACATAATTGTTTATTAAACGATGGCCGACATTCTTTCCAATTCTTATATTGTGACCTATCCCTAACCATCCCTACGCCAACGGACTGCAAAATGTATCTTCGTTTTCTCCTACGTTTCAGCATATGCAAGACCAAAACTTCGTAGTTCTACCCCGTTTTCTCTTAGAGCGGAGCAGCTGTGCCAATGACACGGTTTCAGTGTGGACATTCGACCATACTAGCCTCCTAAATTGGCTTAACCCACAATTTGCAGGATTAAATACATCTATCGTTGCTAAAAAGTAACTGATCAATTACGAGCCAAGCAGATTACAGGTGTCTAAGACTTCTCTTTGTTGTCTTCGTTAGTCATTTCATTACCCCTTGTCCACAATAACAGGCACACAGTCTTGTACAGTTAAACAAATTAGTGGGACTGAAGTACAAAATAGGATAACTCATTTTTTATTGTTTGGATGGTGCTATGATACACAAGGGTTGTCCAGAAAGGAAGTTCCGATCGGTCGCTAAATGGAAACCACAGTGAAAATCAGAAACATTTTATTTGCAAGAAAATACAAATGGCTCTGATCACTATGGGACATAATATCTGAGGTCATCAGTCCCCTAGACTTAGAACTACTTTAATCTAACTAACCTAAGGACATCACATACATCCATGCCCAAGGCATGATTCGAACCTGCGACCATAGCAGCAGCGCGGTTCCGGACTGAAGCGCCTAGAACCGCTCAGCCACTTCGGCCGGTTATTTGCAAGAGTTAGTTACAATTTCCAGATACTTCTCTACACAGTCGCAACTACGATTTAGATTTTTGTCGGAGCGTTATACCAAATTTCCAATACCGTCGTTATAGGAGGCAGCCGCCTGTGCTTACCGATAATTCTCTACGCTGGTCAATAGCTCGTAGCCTGCGGCCAAGTGTTGTCTTCATATCCAGCGTTTCATTTGAACAGAAATGATACTCATCACGAGCCAATTGGACCGTGTTGTGGCAGATCGAACACTTCCCATCGAAAAGGCTGCAGGAGCGTTTCCACTGACCCTGCAGAGTGCGGCTTAGAATTGCCACGAAGAAGGAAATGTGTGGCAGTTATGTTAGGTGGGCTGCATTCATTAAGGCGAATTCTCTAAGCGGGCCCTTCTACTTGGCGGGAGACATCGTTGTTCTAGGCGCCTTTACTCGCTCACAGTGCGTTCACAACTGAATAGAGCGTCTTGATCCAATCGACAGCTATACTGGAGACCCTACCCAACACATCTGTACAAAGCTTGATCGGGTTTTCGCTGTGGTGTCCATTTCGCGATCGATCGGAACTTACTTTCTAGACAATTCTCGCAGAAGACTATGCACTTTTTCGGTGTTCTCATTGTACTTCATGGTGTACAAACACATTTTTGTGTCTTTGATGTTTTTTTTCTCACTGCTTAACGCTATTGTTTATTTTTCAGTTTTGTTGCATTAATCATATCAATGGCAAATAAAAACACCTTAAGTATTTTTGGTTCGTAGTTAGACACAGAAAATTTCGTCATTTTGATCCACCCCACCGTCCGTGTCATAATACCAGTGTAGTCTCCAATGGCATCGTCGTCAACATGATGTGAAAACCCAAAAACCCATCTTTATTCTTAAATGTGTAGGTACCTGATGACAATCCATTTTCTAATATATTTTGTTTTTCTTATTATATTCATTATATGACTTGTACTCGTCTACACTCTCTGGCTTCGACAAGAGTATAATTGTACTTGATATGAATATGGTATCTGTTCATTCACCCACTACCCAGATACCATCGGTGACTATGCAGATCTCTTAGAATGAAATGATAATGAAATCAAGACCCTAAGCTGTCGACAGGCGTTGATATACACCATATGCATCTTCATATAGTTGAGGCTAACCGGCCATTAACCTTCTTCTTCCGTGCTGGATGCTCACGCATTGCCCGAAATCTTACGGGACTCAGTAAGATTGTCTCGGCGAGTAACGAGTGTAATGGGCAGGGACACTATGAATGTAGTGTGTGTTGGGAATGTGGGTCTCACGGGGAGCGTGCAATGGATAAATCCCTGCAGTCGCACTATCCTCTGTGCCATTGGTGGCTCAGATTGATAGATTGTCTGCCCTGTAAGCAGGAGATCCCGGGTTCGAGTCCCGGTTGGGGCACATACTTTCAACTGTTCCCGTTGATGTATATCAACGCCTGTCGACAGCTTAAGGTATTGATTTATGTGTCAACTGTACTTGTAGTTTAACCACAGACGTTATATGAAATTCGCTTATTTTGTTTGTTCCGGAAATGCAGCCGCTCAGCCTCTCTTCATACCTCTTAAACAGAAGCTATTGTCTACTTGATTCATCTCATTATTAACATACTTTTCTTTTGTTAATATATTGACAGCGGCGAGCCAACCAGCAGTCGTTTCTACTGTTAAGTTCTTTATTTCTCTCCCGCTCTCTCCTTCTATCTTTCCCTTCTTACCGTCTCGTGTACTTTTTAGCTCGATTTTTTTTCATACAATCTGATCACGGATTCCTGCCACGATGAGATTCTGACAGAACTATAAATATAAATACTTCTATAGAATTATTTGCAATAACGAACTACCTTCAGTTCATGTGTAGTGCTGGACTTGAAAATTTGAATTTCTTCACTTATGGAAATACGGAAGCAGTTAGACATATTCAGAGTCTTGTTTGGTGAACTGCTATCTTACCTTGACAGCCTTAAGAGTTACACAATGCTTCTGACTATTTTCTCCATCTTAACTGAACTGGTATCTTATATTGACTGCCTAAAAAGTTACACAACGTATATACCTGTTTTCTCTCTTAACAAAATAATTGACAGATGCTCGACATACGAGTACTAGTGTTAATTCTGCAGGGGATATTAACCGTCTAATTAATTTATGCTATTGATTTTCTGATAATGACACTGTATGTATAACGAGGTCTACCGTGTTAGTTGAGTACTAAAATTGATTACTTAGGAACTCCGCCATGACAGCAGCCGTCGGTTAACTTCACAATCAGACTACGTCTGCAAGGAGTAACTGGGTCTCTAGTTAGTTTGCCCATCCTATGCGTGGCTCAGATCTTGACACTGTAAAGTCAAACAGTTGTCGCTCCAGTTACGGCCGCCTGCTAATGTAATCTCTTTGGCTGCAACCCTCGGGAGAGGTCGAGACCGTGAAAATGATGTGAACACAGGGATTTCAAATTAGTGTCACTTAAACCAAAACTCGCGCATGCAGTTTGTAGGTTTCATTCAATGTCAGCAACTTGAAAAGGAGTTTCAAGCGGTCTCTTATTTCATTCCTGTTACGCCACTCACTTCGTCTCTGCATATTTATTGCTGGTAATGACTTCATTAGCTTTCATGCAATATTAAATTCTAATTCTCCTTCCATTAGCAAATTATGTCATCTGCAGTTTCTCAAGATGCCTTAGATTTCCTTGTTATATTCTCCCCTTCGTTCTTTTCTTCGATTTTGTATGATTCTCCTTGTACACTGAGTAGAATCACTTGACAAGTATTACAGTACCATTTTCAAGGCTCACCGTTCTTGCTTTAAAGATTTACTTATTCCAAGTTACTTCTATCCACTAGTGTATCTTAATATTTAAGAACAAGTTTTGGAATTATGTCATCTATCAGACAAGAGTAATCTATATTGTTTTGCGTTCGTGTTATTGTTACTGTCCAATATGTCGTGCTAAGGCTAAGGCTAGAATACATCTTTCCCGAAAAAGAATGCGGCAGCATGTCTGTGTAGATCAGTCGATATTATTTAGTTCAATACTTAAACATATTGGAATAACTAGGTTCAGGCTACCAGTCCAAATCTCTGGAGCTCCCGAGTGCCTCAAAAAGTAAAATAAAAAATTTAAGCTCAAAGAAGAAGTTAGTATCCGTAGCCTGATTAGTGAAGACAGAGCTCACAGTTGTTATACATTTCTGACTACCTATATGAAAAATTATTTTTTGCGTAAGTTAACTAAGAAATAAACCCTTGAGCATATAACGGAAATGCTTCACAGTGTGAAGCTCCCTCTTTCAGTCACGTCACGTTATGGAGCCTACAAGACACGGAAGGCACTGAAGGGCCAGTCAGACCCATGACCTCTCATGCGGCAGGACACAGCTCACAGGGATTTATTGAACGTGTGTCTCCAAGACTGTGATCGTTGAGCCCGCACAGCAAACTCAATGGCCGCTAAGTATTCTACAAACCTATGTGATGTAATTGTTGAGTTACAGGATGGTGCATCGTCTTGCTGAAAGTATTGGTCACGCGCAGGTGAAGAAAGGGATGTCAGTGACCGGACTCCAAGTTCCTCTATCGTTCGCCGCATGAGAGACGAAAGTGGACGTATCAGGAGTCCCATTTCCTCCCACTGAGATATTTCTCATAGAAGATTTGCTTCCCCACCCGCCTTGACTATACACTTTTCTAGAAAACTGAAAGTCTCGCCTTCTGTATTCTCGTGTCGGTCACTGGCGTATACCAACATGCGCCATACCACTCATGAGTTCTTACTTCGAGTGTCAGATGACTTTATCCTCACCCCTAAACTGAGCTCTGTGCCCTGTGAAAACAAACACGTTTGAAGTGATGGATGCGATATCTAACAGTGTAGAGGTGGTTGTTCAGTGTATGGCTGCTCACATTTAGTTGCTGCCAAGCGCGAACTGGTGAATGATTTGCTGCACTGTGTCCCGTCTATTCCTTGGTCGGTGGTAATCGACGGAAAGCATTGTCATCACGATTTTGTTCCTCAGGGGAACTGACGGTGAAGATTGAGGTTTCCTTCCACAGTTCACGTACTCACAGTACACCCTTTATACTGTGGTACATGAGATGCCAAGTTCATTCACGAAGTTCAGGGTTCCATGCATCAGGCACCCAAGATTAGGCCACGGTCAACTGCCATGAATCCATTATGAACGATATGTTTGTTGTTGGGGATCACAACAGGCCTGCTGTTAAGGGCAGTCACGCCAGAGAGAAGAAGCGTTTCTCTACAAAGCGAATCAGTATTATAAAATCATGTCGCAGTTGGAATACATCCAGAATAAGAACCTAATTGTTCACAATGCAACTGAATAAAATTTAGTAATCATCTGGCTTAATTCATTATTTTGGCATGATACCATGTGAGCCACTACTTTTGCAGACATCCACAACTCTATGAAGAGCCAATCAAAAACATCGCTTTAACTATACATTATTCAACACAACCTCCTGATAAAATATCCACCTCTGAAATAACATTACTTAAGTAATAATCAAAAGTATAGTAGTCGGTTAATCTATCTAACAATGTCTACTATAACCTTTCTCTTGTATTTTTTATGTATCAGTAAAAAATTGTAATCATTCCTTTCAGTAAAGCAAGTAAATTATTCCCCACAAATTTTAATTATAATATCAGTTAATTAGAAGTTTAATAAATAGTATTTTCTTCATTGGTAATCAGAAGCTCTTTGCAGTGTGGTCTGTACTGCATAGTCAATCAACTATAGGAGATATAACGGATCGTCCCCGAATGCAGATTCAGTATCGACTGATGAAGGACCATCAATAACTACGAAAATCAATTAAAGTAGATGATCCAAACTTAAAAGAAAACGCGGAAGACCGAAAATACGTTTAATTATCTCTGTATAGGTTTTATTATTTTTTATACTGTCACGCATCAATTACGAACATCTTCATTTCAAGTTGGACATCGAACAACGAATAATAGTATAGAGTAAATCTGTGATTGGGAAGCGCATAATTCTGCTGTTTCACTCATTATATGCTGTCTGACGCAAGAAATTCCCATAACTTACTTCACTATGTACTATACTAAAATTCAGATGCCACTACAGCAAATTTTTCCTCACGAAAAACGTACAGTAATATTATGTAAGTAACTATACAACAAAACCATCGAACTCTCAGACTGCTTACAGAACACATCTGAACATTCCAGAGCTTGGAAAGCCAATGGCAGAATCTGGGGGAACGAAATTTATTTTCCTTGTGTTGCAGAAAGGCCTTTAAAATTATTGTTTTAACGCTTCTCATTCCGGAAGTCAGTTACAGAGTACACCTCATACTACCCACCCTGTACTGGACTGTTACGCCAATGGCCAGTACAAGGTAACAAAAGATCACGGTCACGTGAAATGCTGTGACGTCAGGAACATAATATCTTCAATCGCAGCAGGTGTGTCTATTTCAAATACCCAAGAGTCAAAAAACTGAAATAGACTGACAAACGTAGAACATGATTTCTGGCTGTAACTGAAAAATATGAACCAGGCGTTAATGAAGTTCAACATTACACTACGCATACATTTATTTAATCCACGTTAGTTGTTTCAAGTTCCTCCTGTAATTCTATCTTCGTTTATTACTTCGTTTTGAAGCTGGCCTCGTATAAATATATCTATCTGTAGAGAATACTTCATGTGGCACCCCCAAAAACATACACTTTTCATGTTAGGTGCATTGTGCTGCCACCTACTGCCAGGTACTCCATATCAGCGACCTCAGCAGTCATCGAACATCGTGAGAGAGCAGAATGGGGCGCTCCGCGGAACTCACGGACTTCGAACGTGGTCAGGTGCTTGGGTGTCACTTGTGTCATACGTCTGTACGCGAGATTTCCACACTCCTAAACATCCCTAGGTCCGCTGTTTCCGATGTGATAGTGAAGTGGAAACGTGAAGGGACACGTACAGCTCAAAAGCGTACAGGCCGACCTCGTCTGTTGACTGACAGAAAACGACGACAGTTGAAGAGGGTCGTAATGTGTAATTGGCAGACTTCTATCCAGACCATCATACACGAATTCCAAACTGCATCAGGATCCACAGCAAATGCTATCACAGTTAGGCGGGAGGTGAGAAAACTTTGATTTCATGGTCAAGCGACTGCTTATAATCCACATTTTACGCCGGTAAATGCCAAACGACGCCTCGCTTGGTGTAAGTAGCGTTAGCATTGGATGATTCAACAGTGGAGAAACGTTGTGTAGAGTGACGAATCACGCTACACAATGTGACGACCCGTTGGCAGGGTGTGGATATGGCGAATGCCCGATGAACGTCATCTGCCAGTGAGTACAGTGCCGACAGTAGAATTCGGAGGTGGTGGTGTTATGGTGTGGTCGTGTTTTTCATGGAGGGGGCTTCACCCCTTGTTGTTTTGCATGGCACTATTACAGCACAGGCCCATATTGACGTTTTAAGCACCTTGTTGCTTCCCACTGTTGAAGAGCAACTCGGGGATTGCGATTGCATCTTTCCAAGGCGGTCCAGCACCTGTTCATAATGCACTGGCTATTGCAGAGTGGTTGCACAACAATAATATCCCTGTAATGAACTGACCTGCACAGAGTCCTGAACTGAATCCTATAGAACATCTTTGGCATGTTTTGGAACGCCGACTTGGTGCCAGGCCTGATCGAACGACATCGATACCTCTCCTCAGTGCAGCACTCCATGAAAAATGGGCTGCCATTTCCCAAGAAACCTTCTAGCACCTGATTGAACGTATTCTGCGGAAGCGGAAGCTGTCGTTAAGCCGAAGGGTGGGCCAAACCATGCTGAAATCCAGCATTACCGACGGAGGGCATCACGATCTTGTAAGTTATTTCAGCCAAGTGTCCGGATACTTTTGATCACATAGTGTATTTACAAAAAAGCTACATTTGTACACAAAGAATGGTACCGAACGTTTTAAAGATTTTCTTTTTGAAAGTTTAATTTTGAAAAGTTCCAACGCTTCATAACCTAATTACACGGGTTCTAAATTAAAGGAATTCTCTAAGAAATGCTTGTTCAAAGTGATGGCTGAATTTGCCAAACTACCTCAACATCTGTGGACGCTTATCATGGGGTCATTCCAAAAATTTTCAAAAGAAATAATTTCATTTATGTTTTGCTAGCTTTGACGGAAGTACACTATCTGGTTAAAAGTATTCGGACACCACTGTGCAATGCAAAATTGACCACTAGGTGTCACAGGAGGCAGACCCGCCAGTATAAAAGGGTGCGGAGAGTACTGATTTGTCAGTGAAGAAGCGGTAACAGCAAAATGGGTTGGTCAGAAGAGCTGAATGTCTTCAAATGTGGGCTAGTCACTGGATGTCACCGGAGTAACAAACCCGACACAAACAATTCAACTCTTCTAAATCTGCCCCAATGGACTATTGGTGATGTGATTGTGGAAACGCCAAGGAACAGCCACAGCTAAACGACGACCAGGCGGATCCCATGTTCTGACGTCAGGGAGCGTCGATCATTGCGGAGGTTGACTGCAAAAATTCGCATGAAATTAGCGGAAGGAATCTCTCGTTGTTTCGAAGTGCAACCAGCAGCCCACAAATGACTGTGCGCGGGGAGTTAAAAAGAATGGGGTACAGTTCATCTACATCTACAGCATACTCCGCAAGCCACCTAATGGTGTGCGGTGGAGCGTACTTTCGGTACCACTGTCTGATCCCTCCAACCCTGTTCCACTCGCGAATAGTGAATGGGAAGAATGATTGTCGGCAACCCTCTGTATTGGCTCTAATTTCTCAAATTTTCTCCTCGTGGTCAATACGCGAGAGGTATATGAGATGAAGTAATATGTTGCCCGACTCCTCCTGAAAAGTTCTATCCCGAAATTTCAATAGTAAATCTCTCCGTGATGTGCAACGCCTCTCTTGTAACGTCTGCCAGAGGAGTTTGTTAACCGTCTCCGTAACGCTCTCTCGTCAGCTAAACAATCCCGTGACGAAACGCACCGCTCTTCGCTGGACCTTCTCTGCATCCTCTATCAGTCGTACCTGACAGGAAATCCAAACAGATGAACAATACTCAAGAATCGGGCGAAAAAGCGCCTTATAAGCCACTTCTTTCGAGGATGAGTTACATTTCCTTAAGATTCTTCCGATGAATCTGAGTCTCTTGTCTGCTTTTCGCACTGTCTGTTTTATATTGTGATTCCACTTAAGATCGCTCTGGATAGTTACGCCTAGATATATTTTACGGCACACGCTGTGTCCTGCTGTTTGTCATCAATAGTGTAGCTGTATAGTAGTGGATTTCTTTTCCTACGTATGCGCAATATGTTGCAATTATTTACGTTCAGGGTCAACTGCCAGAGTCTGCTCCATTCATCAATTCTCTGGAGGTTGTTCTGCAAATGTTTACTATCTTCTGACGTTGCTACTTTGGTATAAACAACTGCATCATCTGCGAATAGCCTTAAAGAGCATCCGACGCTTTCTACTAGATCATTTATGTATACTGTGAACAGCAACGGTCCTATCACTCTTCCCTGTGGTTCTCCGGATATTACCTTTACATCCGTCGATTTAGTTCCGTTAAGAGCGACGCTTTAAGTTCTATCTGCAAGAAAGTCTTGAATCCAATCGCAGGTGTGCTCCAATACTCCATAAGCCCGTATTTTTTTCATTAAACGGCAATGCGGGACGGTGTCAAATACCTTACTGAAATCAAGGAACACAGCATCAACCTTAGCGCTGTTGTCCACTGCGCTCTGGATCTCATGAAGGAACAGAGCGAGCTGAGTTTTGCAGGATCTCTGTTTGCGGAATCCATGTTGATTTTTATAGGGAGATATTCATTTTCCAAAAACGTCATAATTCTTGATTATAAAACGGTGCAGTGCCACAGTTCGGATTTTTAAAGGGTCCGATGTTGTAAATGCTATTTACATACACAATGACGATGTAATTAACTCAATAGACTATAAATTTGCTCTATTGGTAAATTGTGTGATCAGTGAAAGGCATTTGACTTTTAAGTAAATCGTAATATTATGGTGGAACAGGAAATGCTGCAAAGTGGTTCAACTTTCTAAAAGGTTCCAATGTTGTAAATGCTATTTACATATAAGGTGACAAATAAAGTAATTCACTATACAATAAATTACACTCTATTGGTACAGTCTGCGATCAGTGGAAGGCATTTGACTTTTAAGTAAATCAGAATAATATGGTGTAAGAGGAAATGCTGCAAAGTGGTTCAAATCATATCTCTCGTACAGGAAACAGATGGTGTCAGTAGCAACAGGTATATTATTATGCTGCTGGACGTCACCGAACTGGAAATAACAATATGTGATGTCTCGCAAGGTTCCATCCTAATAGCCCCTACTTTTTCTTGCGTATATCGATTATCTTTCAGCAGTAACATTACCAGATGCCAAGTTCTTCTGTTCGTAGGTGACACAAACATTACAATAAACAGTAAATTAATTTAGTTGACCAGAAGATAGAAAAGGGACACAGTGCTAAGTTCTTGGGATTACAGCTTGGAAATAAAGTCAACTGGGAGGAACATACCACACAAATGCTGAGGCCCTAAATTTATTTTTAGCTGTAATGAGAATCTTGCCACGCATTGGTAATGTAAAAATGAAACAGCTAGCATGCGTCGCTTACTTTCATCGCATAATGTCATATAGGATTGTTTTTTGAGTAACTAATAAAGCCAGGCCAAATCTCCAGTTCCAAAATCATGTAATACGAATTATTTATGATGTGAACTCAAGAACATCCTGCAAAGGCCTGTTCAAAAATCTGCGGCTACTAATTACTCCAGTTACTTTAATCTTTAATGAAATTTGTCATAAATAACGTATGCCTTTTTCCAACCAACAGCTGATTTCATAAGCTTGTACTAGACATATGAATAATTTTAGCAAAAGTTTAAAGCCATATACTTTTGTCCAAAAAGTACCCATTTTCAATTACTTCCCAGTAGTCATTAAAAATTTAACTATTAATAAAGTTCTGTTTAAGAGGAGCCTAAAAGAGTTCTTCTTTACTTTACTGAAAAATTTGATAGTAGAGTTGACTGACATGTATCTATTATTAATCACCTTAAATGACGTGATTACAGTGTAAAATCTGACTTATTTACATCTTCAGTACAGTAACATGATAAACGTAAATAAGTGTTCTAAACTGATTTTTCTTCTTGATAAGGTCTTGTGACAGGTTTGTTCTTGCCTATTAAACGAAAATATATTTAAATTTTTTTAGGTATTTTTCACATCCAGAAGCACCATTCCATGGGATCTACATAAGGTACAAGAATAACTTTTTTCTTTGTAAATTTGCACTATGTGTTCTTATTTCCCTGGCACGTACTTTACTCTTGAGATTCTGCTAACTGCGGATTTCTGGAATGTATACTACATCTAATAGAATCTAATCAGTAAAGTTCAATAAATGCTGACATATGGACGCATGTGGACTCTGATCATTGTGTTTCCTCCTGTTTTAGAATGTATTTTATTTTCTAAATTTTACGTTTACTAGAGTTATTTTCTACCTTTAGCAGCGCTGCAGAACGCGATGGTAGCTGCTTAGTCAAAACAAGTGGTAGTCGTATATAGTTATGACTGTGCACTTGCTTGGGGCTTCAAGTCTCCTAGTCCAATTTCTAATCTGATGGACAATACCAGGATGATTTACTTCTTTTCTTACAAGGCCTAGACACGGTTTTCGACTCTGTGACTGATATAAAAATACGCTCCCATCAAGGTAAAGGACGTAGTGCGTCTGACCCTGCAGAGGCGGTTTTCGAACAGAAGGGGTTTATATGGTCATTATTGCTCTCACGTATGTGGAGCAAGGCATAAGAGCCTACTCTCATCAGGATGCAGGAAAAGTACTCATAGGAAAGAAGAAATAAAATATGATGAATAACCTGCATGGCCCACCTGCCACCACGCCGTCCAAAGAGGCCGCCGACGTTTGACACCAGGCAGCCCCCTCCTGTCGTCACGGTTTAGGCTGCTGACCTCAACCACAGTCGCGCCTCAACGCCTGGGTTGCCTACTTCGTCACCGTGTATCCAGCCGCTCCCGCAGCCCACACCGCTGCATGCATACGCGGCACTCAACCATCGCTCCGTCGCCGTCACTACCCCATTTCGCGTGTCGCGACGCGACGAGTGTACTGTAAGTGTTGCTATATACCAATGCACTGCAGCCATTTGCTCAGAGGAGGACGTAGAGGTCAAATACGGACTCTCAGATCATTAGATTATAGTTTTAAATGAAGAATTTCTGTGGTTTTTAAAGCTCAGTTTTTGCATCACATGCTGTTATTTTGACTCCTATTGCCCGTAATGTAAACAATTAATGAGTGAGAACTATTTTCCTAGAAAGTCACAGCACATCATATGACAGACTCAAATATGCTTAGAGAGAAAATTTTCCTGGACATTGGGATACTCGGCTTTGGTTTTATGCCCCACTAGTGTTGTTACTTGTATGGCTTTCTGCCTCTCAGTACTTAGAAACGCATTGCGTAGAGCTAAATTTTGCATCTTATGCACTTACTGGCTTTTTTGGAGGTGTGTCTACTTATAAGTACGATTTGAACTTTAAATTTTTGTGAGTATAGTTATTGTGAGGTTAACTGAATGTGTTCCTAGATAAGCAGTTCAGATGTATGTTAGTTGGGTAGTTTATACCATATATTTCTGTTGGACCTGTGTAATCTCACCTGGATTTCTTAGCTTGTTCTAAAGTCTGTTGTCGTTGAGGTATTTCATGTTTAGTTGTGGTGAAGAGAAGTTTCTAAAGGTATATTTATGAGAGTTTTTGATCATTTTCCAGTTATTTGCCGTTAGCAAAACGTGTCTAGGAAGCATAGGATCTCTCAGCCATTAACAGTATTTTCTTTCATATTGTTTTCGTGCCATGGTTAAACCTATTTTCTTGCATATTCCTATATTCCTAAGAATACAATTTCTGTGCCGCTGCTGAAATGAGGATCCCCCTCCTGACACTAGTGCACATGGGTGGAGAGGGAGGGTACTTGTATCCCGCTTCTGATCACAATGTACAGATGGTTGAGCGGTCAGGACTTATCAGGTTGGTGTCCAGGGCCGACATTAAATGATAGAACAGGAAATCGGGCGAAACAAGAGAATATATTCCGGTGTACGATATATATGTGGCACCCATGGCGTCGGAAGGTGCCAGTTGTAGGCCACTCTAGGAGATCGAACAAACTAAAGAGAGCGAGTAGAGAGACAGGTGGCGGTTTGTGTTAAGATCTGTTGGCGACCGGAGTCTCTACCTCCCAAGAAAGATGTCTTTTCTAGTCGAGGTCTGCATCTCAAGAAAGTGAAGCAACTGTATTCTGCTCTGCAAAACCCTCTAGCGTCCATATAACTGACCTGCCTCCCACGCACGCTATTGGCTAAACCGATAGCGTGAATTTGGTAGTAAACTTCAGCTGAGGACTGAGGTCGTCTCTTGTTAGCAGTTTTAACCAGACGGAACTGTCTCCTTTCTGAAACATAGGCAACTTGTGTCACGTAGGCACAGTCGAAGTTACTCTGGAAGAAGACTTGTAAAGACCTGACAGGGGATTTCGAAATAAAATGTCGCTAGAATATTCCTTGATTGGGTGCCACCTGTACACTTTCTAACACTTACATTAGTATTATATAATAACAGATTCCTATTATCCAGAAATGATTTTCTTGCTGTTTACTTTCTACATTTTATATCCTCTCTACTTTAGACATTATCATTTATTTTGCTGGCCAAATACAAAAACACATATACTGCTTCTAGTGTCTTATTTCCTAATGTAATTCTCTCAGCATCTACTGATTTAATTCGACTACATTTCATTATCTTTCTTTAACTTTTGTTGGTATTTAGCTTATAATATGTTTTAAAGACACTATTCATTCCATTCAGTTTCCGTCGGCAGTCACTTTCCTCCTCCGACAGACTTTTACGTCCCCAGTAAACCACAAAATTTAATTTCTTTTTTTTTAACTTTTAATGCCGTTTATTCTTCATTTTCTTGAGAGCTTCCTTAGCATACAGATTTACTAACATTTGTATAGGCCACAACCCTGTCTCACTCCCTTACTAACTAAGGCTTCCCTTTCAACTCTTGTAACTGCAATCTGGTTTCTGTACAAGTTGGGTAAAACCTATTGCTCTCTGCATTTTATCCATGTTGGATTCAAAAATTTCATTAAGTGTTTCCTGTTAAGTATGTCGAAAGCTTTCTCGAAATGCTTTCTCTAAATTCTATAAACGTAGTTTCCCTTTCTTTTGCCTATCGTCCAACATAGGTTTAGGGTCAGCACTGCCTCGCATGTTTCTGCATTTCTCTGGAATACAAACTCACCTTCCCTCAGTTTTTGTCTTATCAGTTTTCCCACTCTACTGTAAATAGTTCACATGAATGTATTGCATCCATGACAACTAAACTGATGGTTGTGATATTCATACCTATCCGCACGTACCTTCTTCCAGCAGTCTGAGGGTATTTCGTCTGTCTCGTATATATTGTGCACTAGATGGAACATTTGTCATGACTTGCTGTCCCAAGCATCTCATTAATTCTGAGGAAATGTCATCTATTCCGAGGCCTTATTTCCACTTAGGTCTTTCAGCGCTCTGTCAAATTCTTCTCCCAACTCATGTTCATCTATATCCTTTTCGCCTTCTGTAATATTATAATCAAGTTTCTTTCCAGTATATAGACTCTCTATATATTCTTTCCACTGCTTCGCTTTTTTCCATTCTTTGCTTGGTACTGGTTTTCCATCTGAGATCTTGATATTCATAAGGGGGATTCTCTTTTCTCATCTGTCTTTCTGCTAGTTTTGCTTGCTTCTATAGTTTTGCGTTTCTACTTAACCTTTCTACTTAACCATTTTGCACTTTCTGTCAATCTCATTCTTCAGACGTCTGTATTCCCTTTCCCCTGCTTCATATGCTGCATTTTTATATTTTCTCCAATCGTCATTTAAATTCAACATCTAATTACAGGACGTATATACAGCCACTTCGGTTGTTCAAAATTTTTTTCAATTGAGCACGGTTTCGATTGCAATAGGGCAATCTTCATCAGAATAAAAAGTTACATTATGTGATCAAAAGTATCCGGACACCTGGTTGAAAATGACTTACTGTTCGTGGCGCCCTCCATCGGTAATGCTGGAATTCAATATGGTATTGGCCCACCCTTAGCCTTGATGACAGCTTCTACTCTCGCAAGCATAAGTTCAATCAGGTGCTGAAACGTTTCTTGGTGAATGGCAGCCCATTCTTCATGGAGTGCTGCACTGAGGCAAGGTATCGATATCGGTCGTTGAGGCCTGGCACGAAGTGGGCGTTCCAAAACATTCCAAAGGTGTTCTATAGGATTCAGGTCAGGACTCTGTGCAGGCCAGTACATTACAGGGATATTATTGTCCTGTAACCACTCCGCCATAGGCCGTGCATTATTAACAGTTGCTCAACTGTGTTGAAAGTGGCAATCGCCATCCCAGAACCACTCTTCGACAGTGGGATGCAAGAAGGTGCTTAAAACATCAATATAGGTCTGCGCTGTGTTAGTGCCAAGCAAAACAACAGCGGGTGCAAGACACCTCCATGAAAAACACGACCACACCGTAACACCACCGCCTCCGAATTTTACTGTTGGCATTACACACGCTGGCAGATGACGTTCACCAGGCATTCGCCATATCCACACCCTGCCATCGGATCGCCACATTGTGTACCGTGATTCGTCACTACACACAACGTTTTTCCACTGTTCAATAGTCCAATGTTTACGTTCCTTACACCAAGCGAGGCGTCGTTTAGTATTTACCGGCATGACGTGTGGCTTATGTGCAGCCGCTCGACCACGAAATCAAAATTTCCTCACGTCCCGCCTAACTGCCATAGCACTTGCAGTGGATCCTGTCGCAGTTTGGAATTCCTGTGTGATGATCTGGATAGCTGTCTGCCTATTACACATTACGACCATCTTTAACTGCCGGCGGTATCGGTCAGTCAACAGACGAGGTCGGCCTGTACGCTTTTGTACTGTACGTGTACCTTCACGTTTCCACTATCACATCGGAAACAGTGGACCTAGGGATGTTTAGGAGTGTAGAAATCTGGGGTACAGACGTATGACACAAGTTAGACCCAATCATCTGACCATTTTTGAAGTCCTTGAGTTTCGCGGAGCGCCCTATTCTGCTCTCTCACGATGTGACTACTGAGACTACTGAGGTCGCTGATATGGGGTGTCTGGCAGTAGGTGGCAGCTTAATGCACCTAATATGAAAAACGTATGTTTTTGGGGGTGTCCGGATACTTTTGATCACATAGTGTACATTGAATACATGTAATCACACTATGGCTAGAAACGTCTGAGCAAAAGTGCTCTTGTCGAACAGAAATGTCATAGGAATAAACACTAAATGTAAAAGTATAACATGATTGTCAAACAGATAAAATGATCCTTGAAATATAATAACAACCACAAGGACAAAGAGCGCAGACCTTTTTAACCATGGTGTAATTACATGTATTCCACGTAACTTTTTATTCTGATGAAATTGCCCTAGTGCAATACAAATCGTTGTCAATTGAAAAAAAAATTGTGCAACCGAAGTGACTGTATACACGTCCTGTTATTAGGTATTGAATTGAACTGACGAGAGGAGAAAATATAAAAATGCAGCATATGAAGCACGGGAAAGGGAACGACAACCGCAAGGTCACTTAGGACCAAGTGGCATAACACAGATGCTACCGTCAGACTAAGTCTGACGGTAGGGGCTGTGCCACGCCGCTCTTGGTCCTAAGCGACCTTGCGGTTGTCATCACATTCTGTGGAATATTTTGTCTGGTTGACAGCCATTTTTTATTTTTATATTTTAGTTTTTATTCCTATGATATTTCTGTTTGTCGAGAGCACTTTTGCTTAGAAGTTTGTAACCATGGTGTGATTACATGTACTCCATGTAACTTTTTATTCTGATGAAGATTTCCCTAGAGCAATCGAAACCGTGGTCAACTGAAAATTTTTTTTTCAACCCAAGTGACTTTATATACGTTCTGTAATTAAACAGCGTACGGTTTCAGTGTCACAGTGAATGAAAAGGATTAAAATTTCAAAATTCAACAGTCCCTGTTTTAATCAGGTATTACTACCAACCCTTTTTTAATCATTGTGAATCTCTGCTGTCTTCCATATATTATTTATAACCAATGAATTACGGTCAGAGTTCACATCTGCTCCTAGAAATGCCTTTTAGCTTACAATCTGGTTTCTGAATTTCTTTGTTACTGTTACGCAATCAACCTCGAACTTTCCAGTGTCCTCACTTTTGTTCCATGTACACAGCCTTCTATCGGGAATCTTGGATCAAGTGTTAGCGAAGATTACATTATGCACTGTGCTAGATTCATTATCAGGCTTAGACGTGGATTAACACTATTTTATTTTTTCCAATACTGACCTAACCAGACACGAGGTAAATTGTGATAAAACAAAAATAAAATAGTTTTGTCAGCATATGAGTTTAATTCAAAAGACAACGTATTTACACTAACAAAACGAACATTAAAACGTTACTTGATTACGGTAAAGAGTTATTTGCTGAAGTAATTCAGCAGTATCAAGTTGTAGCGGTCTTCAGGTCGAAGACTAGTTGAATGCAACACTGCACGCAGGTATTACGTTAGAAAGCCGTTTCATCGCTGCATAATTACTACAGCCTTTACCCATCTGAACCTGTTTATGGAAGTCAAGTCGTAGTCTCCATTCACAGTTTCTACCCCTCACACTTTCCATTACCTAACTGACAATTGCTCGGTGTTTCACGATGTACCGTGTCAGAAAATTCCTCCTTTTATTCAAGTTGCATTATAAATTTCATTTCTTCCCAGTTTGATTTTGTAGTACTGACCTGATCTTTAGCATTATCCAGTAACATCACATTTCAAAAGCTTCTACTCGTTTCTTATCTGTATTGTTTAGCGTCCACGTTTCAGTTCAGTAAAACGCTACAGTCCAGACATCTATCTTCAGAAAAATTTTTATATCGAATTTTGTATTCGTTTACACCCAAAATCCTTTCTTTAGACGTGCTTTTTGACGTGTTTTTTGTTGGCACAAACGGTTTGTATTTTATATCCTTCGACCATCGACTCTTATGTTGCTCTCCAAACAACAAAATTCAGCTACTACTTTTATTGTCTCATTTGCTAAACTGATTCCTTCAGCATCCCCTGATAGAATTCAAGTACAGTCCATTATAACCTTTGTTCAAGACACCATACTCTCCGTTAAACAGCTCCTCCAAATCCTTTGCTTTCTCTGACAGAATTACAGTACCATCGGCAAATCTCAAAGTTTTAATGTCTCCTCTTTGAACTTTAATTCGCCTTCCAAATTCTTCGTTGGTTTCTTTTACTTCTTGCTCAATGTACAGATTGAACAACATCGGGAATCGGCTACAACCTTGTCGGACTTCCTTCTCAATTGCTCCATCCTTTTCATATCCTTCTACTTTTATAACTGTGTAGAGATCGGGGTGCTAAGCCGCTGTGGTGAGTGGTGGAACCGAGTTGGCAAGTCAGGAAGTTAGTAGTTCACCAACGTGGGCAGGATAACAGTGGAGTGGTGAGTAGATGCCTGATAGTCGTCCGATATATCTTCATGAAAATGCCATCGTTAGTAGATTCATTTATTGCTCATGATCGTGATTACGCTAGAAAGGCCAACATCCCCCGGACATAAGCGCTGGGCGGTCAGCAGACGGCCTGATGGCATGCAACGTCGTACGGCTGCGGCCCAAACAGCTCTCCGCTGATGTCAGCTTCTATGAATTTTTAGGTTCTGCAAATACTTGGGGCCACCCATCACCTATTAAGCTGATGGTTCGGTAATATTCACTGCTGTCTGCATTTACATATTTATTTAGATTTGCAATTATTACTTTCTTCTCGAAATCAGAAGGTGTTTAGTCTTTCCCATACCTCTAGCACACGAGGTGAAATAGTTTTGTTAAACTCACATCGCCGTATTTCACCTCCCATTACATCTTCACCTACTTCCTCTTCCGTTTTTATAATATTATGTGGAAACTGTTTTTCTTTTATAGCACTTCTATATGTTCCGTCCATCTGTCAAAGTTAACTTCTTTGTTTAATACTCTCTCGCTGTCTAAGCTCTCAATAATCATATAGGTTCTTCCCCTTGCTCCAAAGGTCTCTTTCATCTTCCTGTAAGCCTTATCTTTCTTGCCCATAGTCACTCATTCTTCTACGGCTTTGCATTTCTCCTTGGCATTCCCGCTTTGCCATCTAGTACATACTGCAAGATCAATCCTCTTTGCCTGCTTCATTTCCTTCGTTTTAATAGTTTTTCCTTTCATAAATTAAATACAATATCTACCGTTTTATCCAAGGATTTCTATTGGGCTTCTTCGTTTTGCCTATTTGAGCCTAGTTTTCTTACTGTTTATTTCGCAAAGCAACCCATTCGTCCTGTATTGAATTCCTACTGCCTGTTTAAGAAAATCATTGCTTAAAGCTCAGTTAGAGAGTTTCAACAATGTCTGGTGTTTTGATTGCTCCAGCTATCATTTCCTTACTTTAATAGCTTCTGCAATTATTTATGTCTTAATCTACATTTCATAACCAGTACTTTAGTACGCGAAATCCCCTCAGCGATATAAAAGTTTGTCTGTTGTTCCCACAGTTCTATAGGAAGTGGTATAGGTGACAAGTAATATAACTGATTAAGCCTTCCCACCTGAGACTGTGCTAGTTAAGATAACCCTTTCCTAAATTATCTTAGTAAATTAGCGCATAGGACTTCCTCCTACCAGTTTTCTGCGAATCTCTCATAGATGTCCTCGAAGCAGCTCTTGTAGCACTTAGATTCTTCAGGAGATCCAAGCAGGCTACCTCTGATTATAAGTGGACATGCAGATAGCTGATTTATTTGAAATAAGTCCTGGGATGTCATTGTGATGGGTTGAATAGCAAACACTGTAACACGGTAACAAATTAATAGCCCGAAACGATTCTTCTCAAATGTTAATAAATTTTGAGAACATGGTAACGCTATCACATAAGAACAGGATCAAAGAACATCCTGGCGAGACTGCCACATGGCTGAAAACTCTTGCTTATATTATAATACTTCTTAGCTATTCGTATATCTTTGGTTATTTAACAATATTAATTTGAATATTGAATTAACTGGTTTACTGCATAGCGATATTATGGCATTAAAGCCCTGATGACAATTAGGCTCCTACTGGTATTGGTTATGGCAAAAGTGGACTTTAATAACTAATATTTAATAAAGGGAATTCTGAATTTCATACCAGAACACTTGTGGTTCCTCTACATATTAACTTCCGAGCAAGATTCGCTCTCAACCGTCGCATATTTCACCCCAGTCCCATGACTCATTACAGATCATGTGATTCGCTCGTCACCACGACCTTTGCGCGAACCAGCTGTGTAATATACCAGATTGTACAACGAAAGGATTGAACTTTTTCTGCCTTGTCTTTCTCTTCTTCCTGCGTCACCTTACATTCTCTCTCCCCATATAGTTTGCATTGTTTTTTTGCCCATGCCTTCTGTGTTTCATAAGCAGTTGTTGTTTGTAACAGGTTAACTCAACGTGTGAAGGTACAATGCATCAAATGACGTACCGTACTAAGACTTTAAATGAATGACGAAGGACAATTGATCTGTTGTGTCAGACTATGTTGTTAACTGACATTGTGTATACTTTTGGCTGTTACCCCCAGAGGACAGCGAAGTTTGTTAGATGTGGAGATACGTACGAGATTGTTTTTATTGAAGTTATTTGTCTGTAGTCCAGTGGTCCCATGGTTAATGTCGTTGAAAGAAATTATGTACAATCTAGAGTTCCTGTGTCAGTTGTTTTAAGTGTGCTGTTTCTGTTGTACAGATAATGTTTTTTGCTACAAGCTGAGGAGGATACCTTTTCCGATAACGTGGAGATGATTGACTGATGATAAATGGTCCATTTTATGCTGTCGCCTCCAGAGATCGGAACAGAACCGTTAACTATGTTTCGTTTTAGTGTGCAGGGAATTTTCAGTTGAAGAAACAATGTGTTTTCGAATCGTTTAAATTGTTGCTTCTCTCACCTGTGGACGCTTACTATAAGCAGAAATCGCTTGATGCACACACAAATCAGCACAGTTGTCGTCTTGCGGTAAGCCAGCCACACAAACACGATACCACTTCTCTTCCCCTACTCCGCCTTGTTTGCAGCAGCTAAGTATGGTTTTCATGTACTACAGGTTTTCACTGAGCGTAAGTTTTGTGGGAAACTATTGCATTACTTTTTGAAAGATCTTTCATCTATCACCTGTTTTAAGTTGTAGTTTTTCTTTACCTAAGATTTTATTTGTGACACTGTACTTCCTCAGTTGCTTGTAAGTAAACGGTAACGGTGAGAAGGATGGCCCACGTATAAACATCTTTGTACTTTGTTTAGAGTTTAAGTATTCCTGAGGATTTTGAGGTGTTTGAAAATACCCTCTTATATCTACTGTATAGGTCTTTTTACTTTGAATGATGGTCCTTGTATCATTCAGCTTCCCTGTAGAACTTTGGTGCACTGTACGTCCCTTGAAGATCTCTTGTGTTGGGAAGGATTTTGTTCTGTTTTTCGAAAGACAAAATCCTTACTAAATTTTTTCTATAGTGCTGCTTTTTGCAAGTCTGCTTTATTGAGTGTTTCGTTTTGCTGTCAAATATAGAATGTACAGTCTCTTTTTACTGTGTCTATTTCTTTTTGTCTTTTGTTATTCAAAAAATACTTCGAATTTTAATCTAACTTTTATAACTAATGTTCCACTGCTCTGCAGACGAGATAGTTCACTTTTCGGTTCAGAAGCATTTATTTTCGTTATTTTCTTTCAAGATGCCAGTCATAGTAACTAAAAATAACCGCGCATTTTTAATTCTACATCCACTGAACTGACCATTTCCCTTCAGTTTCTCATTATTAAATTTCCCTGGCCTATGTCGAATGAAATTCATATGCACCTTTTTTTCCTAACCACGTGTTTTACACGGTATATGAAGTCCGAACTGCAGCAATCTTATCAGACTCCGACCCTTCTGCATCGGAATTTTTGTTGTCTTGAGACAACTCTGTCACGGTTTTTATGCGTACAACAAATTCCTAAAACGACTGGCCAGCCTTTTCTGAATTTTTGGTTTGCCGAAAAGCAAATCAGAGATGCTCTCTATCATCCTACTTCTGCTTCAAAATTAAAACATGTATCGTACTAATGATCTGAACGAATCCCTCTTAAACCTCGTTTGCTGTACTGGCTTGCGTTTGGTTTTTCTCATATAATAGTTGAGATTCTTTCATGTTAAATTTGGTGTTACTAATGTGGATTGTTACCGGAGTTCCACCGTCTCTTACTCTGTTTTCAAACGTACTTTCGTGTTATGCCGCCGGTGCACGTCACCAGCCGTGCTTCAAAAAGCATGTTTCCTTCAAGGTCGCTTTAGCAACCATATGTGTGCTTTCGAAACATGGTGCTACAGAATAATAAATGGTTCAAATGGCTGTGAGCACTATGGGACTAAACTACTGTGGTCATCAGTCCCCTAGAACTCAAAACTACTTAAACCTAACTAACCTAAGGACATCACACACATCCATGCCCGAGGCAGGATTCGAACCTGCGACCGTAGCAGTCGCGCGGTTCCGGACTGCGCGACTAGAACCGCTAGACCACCGCGGCCGGCTACAGAATAATACTGAAGATTAGATGGGTAGTTCACGTAATTAATGAGGAGGTACTGAATAGAATTGGGGAGAAGAGGAATTTGTCGCACTACTTGACTAGAAGAAGGGATCGGTTGGTTGGACACGTTCTGAGTCATCGAGGAATCACCAATTTAGTATTGGAGGGAAACGTGGAGGGTAAAAATCGTAGAGAGAAGAGAAGAAGAAGCTTGCATCGTAGAGAGAAGAGAAGAAGAAGCTTGCATAGGATACAGTAGCATGGAGATTTGCATCAAACCAGTCTCTGTAATGAAGACCACAACAACAACAGCTACTTTCCACGTGGAAAGCTTTCAAATGGTTCAAATGGCTCCGAGCACTATGGGATTTAACTTCTGAGGTCATCAGTCCCCTAGAACTTAAACTACTTAAACCTAACTAACCTAAGGACATCACACACATCCATGCCCGAGGCAAGATTCGAACCTGCGACCGTTGAGCAGCGCGGTACCAGACTGTAGGGCCTACAATGGACAGCTTTAATTGTATCATTCTCCGACATACATATTACGCTCTTCGTTCTTTTAGAATCTCATCAGCGTGATACAACTTGCACTCATTGCTCATCGTCATTTCAAAACACTTACAACGTCCATACAAACTAATTTACTCTTAACTTCATTAAAAATATTATCGACGGAAGAAGATTCGGACACACAAAACATATGACTTCAACAAATTTGTAGAAAAAAAACTGATGTTTGTTAAAAGCATGAAGTGTCGTAGAATCTATTAATCACATGTGTGAATCTAATTCAGTTATCTGTTAGAATTTAAGAGAAACGGATGTTCTCATCTGCTCATCATCGTTTACGTTTTCCGCATGTTCTTTAAATCACGTGATCAGAATACCATGACAATTTTTACGGATAATTACAATCTAATGCTCCTTTTGTAGGAAGTGATGATAATCCCCAGTTTCAATATATGTAATTATTAATTTAAGCTAAATGTTATTACTGACATTAAACCAGTAAACTAAAAACTGTTTGTTGCATTCGTGACACAGTTCATGAATTTATCAGTATAACCAGTAGCAAAACTTTATGGTTCCCACTGTTATAGGGATATTAATTTGTTAGCACAATACTCACAGACACACGCACACGAGTAGCATGGAACTGCTATAGCATGGAACTGCTACACGATGTACCACAAGAGCCGCCCTCTAACAAGGAAGAGCGGCGTGTGGAGCCAGCGACGGCAGCAGGCAGCCAAATGTCAGCTAACTCGGTAAGGGAGCCTTACAACGCACTTCCTGCGAGGAAATGAAAGACGGTAATTGACTTCCTCGTAATTAGCAGGCGCGAGTTCTGCCTACGGCCTCTGCAATATCGCTGCATCCGGTCCATCCGCTTCGCTACCCCAATAACAGTTATGGCATAGCGACAGCACTGCTTCCGCTGAAAGCAATCAGTAAGAAAACTGCTTTTACAGTGAGAAAGGTGTCGTCCTTAAAACATATCGAAATGTATTGGTGTATTATCAGACCATGAGGCTGCTACTAACTGAATCGAGATATAAGGAGGTCCATCTCTCAGCTGTCGACAGAACACAGTTTCAACGATCCTTACTGGATTTAGAGTGCTGATGGTCAACCCACGAGAATTATTTAAATCTCAAGAAGTAGTTCTTTGTGAGAAATGCAGATCGAAATTTATCAGTTCCTAAATTCCCGTGGCACACGTCAAGCAAATGTTTTTTATAGACATCAGTCTTTCGACCTGTTTGATGGAGTCCTCCACTTCCTGGTATGCCGTGTAAATCATGTGATCACAGAGTACCCCCTGAAGTAAATATCTGCAATCAAATTTTCGTCATCAGTTACTCTATTTTCTTTTTTTCTCTGCGTCTGCCTTAGTCAGCAACTAATAACTTTCACTGACTCCATCGTACATTTGTCGTCGAACTGACCCTTCCACTACTTCGAGTGTTCCTAAATATCATGTCTCTCCTGTCTCTTCCACTTATATACAGTTCAGTTTCATTCCTCCAATTAATTTTCATGTACTGTATATTCCTACATCCGATACAAAAGATTTTTTTGTGATGAACTTAGTTTTTGAATATTTGGCAACCTTTGCATACCTTCATATTTTGATGAAAAGGGAATGAGGGTTAGTAATTTGGTACACCTGAAACAACCTTCTCACATCGATTTCATAATGATTTAGGGACACATAAGTAGAAATTTAGTAGCGGTTTTATTAACACGCTGATCTCTTCAGTGGACAGGGTATCTTGAGATAGAAATGCTCGATTTCCAGTAGCAAATACATACCGTATTACACAGGGTGCATTTCAGGTGAGAAAAAAATTGGAGAAGGAATTTAAGTTAGGTGAGGTGAAATAAATTCATAGAACTTTGTCGATGACATTGTAACTCTGTCAGGGACAGCAGAGGACTTGAAAGAGCAGTTGAAAGAAATGGACAGTGCCTTGAAACGATGATAAAAGACGAGTATCAACAAAAGCAAAGCAAGGATAATGGAATATATTCAAATTATATCAAGCGATGCTGAGGGAGCTAGATTAAGAAATGAGACCCTAAAAATAGTATACGAGTGTTGCTGTTTTGGTAGCAAAAGAACTAATGATGGCCGAAGTAGGGGGGGGTATAAAACGCACCCTGCCAATGGCAACAAAAGGAACTATGAAAAAAGAGAATAGAGATTTAAGTGCTAGTGAGTCTTTTCTGAAGGAATTTGTCAGGAGTACAGTCTTGTATGGAAATGAAACGTGGACAATAAACAGCTCAACAAGAAGCATATAGAAGCTTTTGAAATCTGTTGCTGCAGAAGAATGCTGAAGAGTAGTTGTGTAGATCGTGTAACAACATCGAGGTGCTGAACAGAACTAGGGAAAAAAGAAATTTGTGTATAACTTAACTAAAAACAGAGTTCGATTGATAGGACGTATTCTGAGGCATCAAGGGATCACAAACTTAGTAATAAACTGCATAGGGAGACCAAGAGATGTATATAGCAAGCAGTTTCAGAAGGCTGTAGGTTGCAGTAGTTAATTGGAGGAGAAGAGGTTTGCCCAGGATGAGTAGCTTGGATAGCTGCATAAAACCAGCCTTAGCACTAAAGAATGCAGCAGCAACAATATTAAATAAGGAGAGCAACTTCAAGAGGTGTTTCCTGAGAAAAAAGCAAAAAAAAAAAAGGAAGTTAAATCAAGATATCTCCTAATATGAACTACCAGTCTGCAGAGTTACAGAAGATGTCCAAAGCGCCTGCCAAGTGATAGAAAGGAAGTGTTCACTCGTCACTTCATGGACTCGCTCACTCCTCTGGAAGTTCCGGCTGTAGCCGAATTACCGTGATAGGCCTTACGGTCACGCTGTTCAAGTCTATTCAAAGCAACTTTTCAGCATACACAATGCTATTCAGATGCCCCCACAAGTAACAATCAACAGGGTTCTGAGTCTGATAATCAAGGCGGCTAGGCACAAGGGCTTTCTCAACGTTTCCATTTCTTGAGGAAGATGTTCAGGTGTTGACGAACAGTGTTCCAGAAGGGGACTGGTACTCCACCATGCAGCAGCCACATTACCTGGCTTACGCCAACGACACATTCTACAGCAAAAGAGGTAACGTGTTCTTCAGAAATTCCACACACGTATGTAGATTAAGGCACTGAGGCAAAGCAAATGGTCCATGTAGGTGATTGCCAATCATTCCCGCCCAAACATTTATTCTAAATCATTGCTACAGCGACGATTCAGTTAGTCCTCAAGGACTTTCTTTTGCCCAAGACGATGATCTCGAAATTTTATGATGCCACCTCTCCAAAGTTTACTTGAACGGTGAATAACACTGACGTCAAAAATCCCGTAATGATAGTAGTCTATTGCAACAACAGGCCACAAAAGATGTATCGTGGAGTAAAACCGATTGCCGATAACCCTAGAGCAGTTTGTATATTACATGAATAGCACCAATTAAATACGGGATACACAACACCATCTTTCGGCTTACTCTATGCTGGAGGGACACGTCCCTGGAGCTTTAACTATGGCTGATCTCAGTAGATTGTAGACTGTGTTGTTACAGGGCCGGGGTACGAACAACTCGCAGCCGTTCAGCTCTTCATCTTACTGAATCATCCCATGTTCATACAAACTCAGAAAAATGGATGCAATAGTTTTGTGAGAGGTGTGGTGCTACAAATCAGGGCTAATGGCTTGGTAAATCTGTACTGCCTCTCCATCGTTTTCACTTGTTTGACCGTAAACAAAAACTATCTCGGCTTGCTCACGGACTAAATAACTGGCGATTTTATTTCGATTTAGATAACACAGTCTGCAACACAGAGAAAAATTTAGTTCACCAGCACGACCTATGTTAGCGAATATGCCAGTGGCAAAACTCGTGCGTTCTGGAAGACGTCGTTTTTACGTGGTCATTACAGGTATAATTGTGTTGAGGATCAACAACAATTGAAGACTATAATAGAATAATAGGTTTCATGGGAGACCAATTCATTCGGCTAATTCCTTAAACTATATCCCATATTAAGATAGGGAGACGTTGTGCAACATTAAAATTCTGTTAAACGCCTGTTTTGACAACCAACGGTTTTTCGACTGATGGTGGAAAACAAAATACATACACGCATAAACCTGTAAGCCAAACGCTTCAACTGAATCAATACTACTAATATATTATATCACTTTATGCAAAACTTCTAAAATATACATATTAATGTAAAGTCGTACAAACTTAATAAGCAAAGGAAAAACTTTGTTACTACTAACAAATTAAAATACCAGAGGAATTCCCTTGAGGAATCGTAAAATGAGACGGCCATTGTGACCGAGCGGTTCTAGGCTCTTCGGTCCGGAACCACGCTGCTGCTACAGTCGTGAGTTCGTATTCTGCCTCGGGCATGGATATGTGTTATGTAATTAGGTTAGTTAGGTTTATGTAGTTTTAAGTTTAGGGGACTGATGACCTCAGATGTTAAGTCCCATAGTGCTCAGAGCCATTTGAACCATTTGAATAGTAAAATGGACACAGCGAATTTATGCTGTTGTAATGCAGTTTATTAACCACACGGAGATAAAGCTCGAATCCGTGCACATTAGATAATTGTTCACACTAAAAGCGTCAAAGATATTCGCCGGGCAGGAGCGCAGCTCGCAGCCTATAGAGTATTATTCACTCGCACTTTCGTTATCGATAATGAGGTCACCAAATAGCGTTAGTCTTCACGCAGCTTAATTCTGCTCTTAAATACATCTTTATACTCCATTTTTGTGACCAGGCATTACTTCAGTTAGTGAGGAGAGGGGTATTTTGAAACAGATTTCAGAGACCCTCTGAAGGACAGTTCATAGTGAATTGAAGTAACACTTTTAATTTTTCTCGGCGTCACCTAAACGTAGTCTCCACGTTGGCGACGGGGCCTTCAACCCCACTCTTCTTTTCTATTTCTTTTCTCGACTGACGGTATCGTTTCTCGCTCATCCACTCGTCGTTGCTTCAGACTTCATTTTGTGGCTGTCAGAATCAGACACGGTCAGACGGCGACGCCCACTGAGAGCACGTGCTACACGTCAGCCTACTGCTTAATTCTCGTGAAATGAAATATTTATCCATGGATCTATTATCGTCGCTTTACAGCAGATTTATCACCCAAAATGAAATATTCAGCCGCAGATGTAAAGATGAAAATACCATGCAATGCGTCCCTGATAACGAGATTATTTCATGAGAATACTTACACTTACAATAGCAGAAGCAATGGTAAACGTAATATAGTGACAGGATTTCAAGCCAAACCCCTTTCAGAGCAGGAATATGGAGATACTAGTTTGAAAATATCAAACAGCTTATCTTTATTTATGGATATTCGTGCATTAATTGGAAACAAATAGAGACATCAGTTGCAATTCTATTTTCTAATACCAAGACCGGTTTCAGCCATGAAGGTCTTTCCATGTTATGAGCCTCATAACCACTTGAAAATGACATTTCTGTCTGAATGTGGTCGTGGTATTAGAAAATCAAATAGCGGGTGGTGTCATTACTTGTTTCCATCTAGATACTATGGCTGCGGACACCCGGAAACATCATTTTCGACATGTTCCATAAAAAATGTTCGTACCTTTGGCAGGCAGCACACGAAAGCAGGATTCGGTTAATACAATGATAGTTGTCTCTTAAATAAAACGAGAAAACATGCGGTGGACCACTCAAAATCGAACAGTATGTTAACTCTGAAAACTTGTCCGAAGATGTGATCGTTGTGAAGGGAAACGATTCAAAATTTATAATGTCTTAATGTTACGAAAATATATTTTAATTACATTGAATATTTCACTCACTTTTCCAAACGAATTTATATACTTATTACGAACGAAGTCCATAATAAAGTAATTATGAGTTATGTCAGAAGACAAAGGCTGCGATCCCTCATATCACTGCAGATCAGCTTTTGAAGCGTCCGGCTGTGGATAGGTCACGAGCGGGTTAGTTAGTGCATTAAGTTGAACCGTAAAGAATTTGTTAAAATAATTATAACAAATGAGAGCTGGAAGGTGTCAATTTAATGTGGAGATGTGTGATTAATGGATTATTAACGATGCTCCAAAAGTAGTAGACAGGTCTCGAAGTTGTAGAGAAGGCAATCTGTCTAGGACAGATCAGATCTGAAATATAATCAGCTGTGATGGAAGTTTAAAGGCGGCAGCCCCACTAATGTCTCTAACCTGCGCAATGTTTGTGAGGCGGCCAGGATAACTTGAACGGCTGAAAATCAAAAGAAAAATTCACGACGTATGTTCGTTATATACCGACCTATGAAGGAAATAAGGCAAAGCGCAAGGAAAAACGATATATATCAGAAACGTATAAAATAGCAACGTGTAATGTTAGAGGACTGTCACTTAAGGAAACAGAACTGCAACAAGATCTAGGCAATGCTAAAATCGATATTGCTGCAACAACCGAAACAAAAAAGAAATTGCGGGGAACGATCGAGTTCCAGAATTATGTGCTGATCTACTGTGGAGTATCGCAAGAACAAAGAGCTGCTGCTGGAGTAGGTGCGAAAACCGTTAACGAACAGAATACATTCGTACACATTTATATATTAAAGAATAGTAATGCTAGGTCTTAAAGGTGAGAAACGGTACGTCTCCATATTTTGTTTGTGTGCGCCAGAAGAAGAAAGAACACAAAATTCTATTGAATTTTATGACCTGTTACAGAACACTGCAGGAAAAATAAATAAAAATGACCATACACTTCTCATGGGAGACTTAAACGCCCGAGAGGGTGAGAGACCCTTTAACGGTATAGTAGGTACAGAGGGTGAAAATACACAGAATAACAATGGTAAGAAGCTAATGGATTTTGCCACACACAGTGGATTACGAATAGCAAACACATTTTTTAAACATCGTGACATCCATAAATTTGCATGCCAGCTAGAGGTACAGCTTCAATAATTGACTATATATTTGCAAATAAAAGAGCATGAGTAAGAATAAAAGATACAAGAGTTTACACAAGCTTGGATGTATCATCAGATCACTTTTGAGTAAGAAGTTACATAACGCATAAACATCCAAAAAATGGTTCAAATGGCTCTGAGCACTATGGGACTTAACATCTGAGGTCATCAGTCCCCTAGAACTTAGAACTACTTAAACCTAACTAACCTAAGGACATCACACACATCCATGCCCGAGGCAGGATTCGAACCTGCGACCGTATCATAAATATCCAGTCAGATGTAAGAACTTATAATGTGCACGTACTCCAAGGATATATTACCAAACTATTATACCAGAAGAAACTATGTGAGAAATGTCAAGTGAAACCATGAAGCAACAATGTAAATGGAGAAACTGTAAGGCACGCAGCTGCTGAAGCATTATGAATGAGGAAAACGAATTGTTCTAAAAGGGGATTAACAATTTGGAATGACCATACTAGCAATTTCATTAAATACAAGAAGGAGACGTACCTAACAACTTTGTCATTACCTAATAATATTAATTTCAGAGAGGATTTTAAAAGTAAAACTGCTTCAGTAAAGAAATAAATACTAAAAATTAAACGAGAAAGTTTGGATGGAGATGTGAGTGAAATAGAATATAATATTCATCGAAGGCAAACCAAAGCATATAATATTATAAAGCAGTTGAATAAACAACAATGGTACATCTCCAGGATGAAATTTTCGCTTTGCAGCGGAGTGTGCGCTGATATGAAACTTCCTGGCAGATTAAAACTGTGTGCCGGACCGGGACTCGAACTTGGCACCTTTGCCTTTCGAGGACAGGAGAGCTTCTGCGAAGTTTGGAAGGTAGGAGACGAGGTCTGGAGGAAGGAAAGCTGTGAGGACGGGTAGTGAGTCGTGCTTGGGTAGCTCATTTGACCCTGTCCGCTCCGGTGTGGAGCCGTAATAAAAGTCGACACGGAGGCTCAGGGTGTTTGGTCAGAAGGTTAGCTACTCTATGTAATAAAAAACTGAGTTAATGGATAGACGATGAACCTGAACAAGTGTCATGGGACGTCCGCCCAGAAAAAATAGAACGAACAATAACGAACAAAATGAAATTTAAAAAAAGGTGGTAGAGCACTTTCCCGCTAATGGAAAAGGTCCCAAGTTCGAGCGTCGGTCCGGCATGCAGTTTTAATCTACCAGCTAGCTTCAACAACGGTGTACTTTGCAACTGAATTTAATATCCCAAAGGGAACGGTTAACATGCAACAAAAGTCTATGGATTTATAATCAGGAAGAATCAGAATAAAACACCAAGACCAGCGACTCCGTAGATCTAATAATAATGGACGAGATACAAAATGTGATCAAAGAAACAAAAAGCAGCATGTCGTCTGGCAATGATAATACAAACATGGAGCTACATATGATCAGCTAAAGCATAGACTCTTAAATTTTACTAATGTTTGTTGGTTGAGTGGACGTGCGCTAGACGAATGTAATGAAGCTTTGGTATGCCCTACTGACGAGAAAGGCGACAAGCCACAATACGCGAATTACTGGGGAGTAAGTCCTGCTACAAACTGTATGCTAAAACTATAAACAAGAGATTAGTACCAATAATGGAAGCACGTACGTTAGAGGTATAACATGGTTTTAGACTAAGTTCCAAATGTCTTTTCACTTTGGTGCAAGTAACCGAGAAAAGCGGGTAATTTATATTGCCAACTTATTACGTTTTTTATCGACTATGAAATTGCGGGAAACTAAAGTTAAAGCGAGAAATTCTATGGAAATCTCTTAAAGAATTGGGAGTTCCACCAATCTCATTACGGCAATTCGGTCATTACACAACAATAATAAAATAAGGATATCTACTGTGAGGAAAGTCATTCAGGGAGTCAGAACTGGCTGCCCGCTGTCCCACATCCTTTTTAATATTTACACTGTCGATATCATTCGTAAATGGATGATTTTATTAAATATCACATTAAGCACTGACAATGAAAATATTATGACGATGCTATTTGCTCATAATCACATTATAATAAGAGAATCTAAAGAAAATGTTCAAACTGCATTACAGAAATTGAGTCATGTTGCCACTAATACTGAATAGGAACATCGACAAATAAAACGACAGTGATAGCATTTCGAGGATTGGAACCCATAAAGTCCAAAATTGATACAAATGGACAAATAATTAAACAAGTAAGAGAGTTTAAATATTTAGGTAGCAATTTTGAATTTCCAAAGTCAAATGATGTACAGTTGAAATTGGCCAGCTTCAGTCATTCCTTCGGAGCTATTCAACCTACATTACAACCTAATGTATGGAAAGAAACATATTAAACTCTACAACGTTATAGCGTTACTTTTCCTGCTGTATTGTAGCGAATGTTTGACAGTAACATCTGATGAATTATGGCGAATCGAATCACCAGCGATGAAATTCCTCCGCCTTGTTGTGGAATATTCATTGTTGGCCCATAAAAGAAATGCCGATATTAGACAAAAACTAAAATTGAATCTATTACAAATATGACCGAAAAATAACGACTGAAGAGGAAAGATCATGCCCAACCTACACTCTGTGATCAAAAGTATCCAGACAACCCGAAAAACACGCGTTTTTCATATTAAGTGCATTGTGCTGCCATCTACTGCCAGGTACTCCATATCAACGACCTCAGTAGCCATTAGACATCGTGAGAGAGCAGAATGGGGCGCTCTGCAGAATTCACAGACTTCGAACGTTGTCAGGTGATTGGGTGTCACTTGTGTCAAACATCTGTAAGCGAGATTTACACACTCCTAAACATTCCTAGGTCCACTGTTCCCGATGTGATAGTGAAGCGGAAACGTGAAGGGACACGTACAGCACAAAGGCTTACAGGCCTACCTCGTCTGTTGACTAACAGAGACCGCTGACAGTTAAAGAGGGCCGTAATGTGTAATAGGCAGGCATCTATCCAGACCATCACACAGGGCGTCCAGACTGCATCAGGATCCACTGCAAGTACTATGACAGTTAGGCGGGAGGTGAGAAAACTTGGATTTCATGGTCGAGCGGCTGCTCATAAGCCACACATCACGCCGGTAAACGCCAAACGTCGCGTCGTTTGGTGTAAGGAGCGTAAACATTGGACGGTTGAGCAGTGGAAAAACGCTGTGTGGAGAAGCTGTAACACCATAACTTAGACACTACATACCTTTTGTTGATTCATTTTGCTTTCTGTTTTGTTGTACATTCAATTGATGAGCTTCTGTAAATGTTGTTTGATTGAATCGATAACACAAAATTGTATACTCTTTTCTTTGTAAAAACTTTGATGTCATTGTTTGATTCTATGCAATGTAGTGTATCTGTCATTTAAATTCTTTGTCTCATTTGGAGGGAACAAAACTTACTGTATATAATTCTAATTTCTGTGTGAATAATTTTTGTAGAAATGTTATTATGTGCAAATGTTCTGTTTTTTTAATATGTTTGGTTGCTGTTACGTAAACTGCTGACCTTCACTTAGGGTTCTCAGCTATTTTGTTTGTAAAAGGTGGTGTGGTTCCCCTCGGGAACGGAACTGTGTAGCACGCGCAAAATGTATTGGGCATGGATAGAAAGGTGGAAGCAAGAGTCAGTCGGGGACGAGCTACCAAACTATCAACTGCTCATGTAAAAGTTGTGTATTGTGTTTTTCCTGACGCTTTGCAATGCTTCGGACGGATGGATAAAGAGCTGGAACTATTCTGGAATTGGTATGTATCATCGCCACCAAGAAATGACAGAGTCCAGCAATTCTACCTGCAAATCCACCTACCAAAGTGCACTCGCCACCACACTGCGCAATGACTGTAATAGAACAGAAGAACTATAGTAATGTACAGTGAAGGATCAGCTCATTGGATGTTTTAGTGTGCTCAAATATAAGATAATTTATAACTGAATTTATGTACCTATCTTGATTTTTTCCTTATCACAACACCTCTCAGGTTCCTCTCCGTTTGAACTATGATTACCGCGTGTCCTTGTGGAAAAAATAAAAGCCTCAAAGCCAAACAGTTAATTAAATAACGTTGTTTGATCTTTGGTAAGAAGGGAGTATTCAGATTTACTGTGGATTTGGTAAAATTGTGGGAGGTAGTAAATGTAGCTTAGTGAAAGCCTCCCAGCGATTGAAACAGTCCAATTTAAAGTTTTGTGGACTTTCAAAGTTACTTATTTAATCATTGAATTGAAAGTAGAAGACTACAGTAAAAAAGACAATTTGCTATTACTTTTAAAAATTAGAAGTTCTTAAAACTGAGGCTCATAAAGTTTTGCTTAGTTAATGATCATAGTGCTGCCTGTTGTAAATTTTAAAAGGTGAGTCAGTTTTTTTTACAAATTTGTCAATATTGTGTCTCAATGCAGTAAAAGTCGTGAACTGCATTTGTGGAAAGTTATATACTCATGTTTACTAATTGCTTGTCTCTCTTGTGTATTGGAAGTGCATGTTAATAGTTTAACAGGATCCACAGTTGGTCTATTGTGCTCATGTTAGATAACGATTAATACGAAGACCACTAACTATGAAAACAGTAACTTCTTTATTCAAAGGACGGAAGTAATTTGTTAGTGAACACCATTTAATTTTCATTCTAAGTAGAAAGGTGTTTAGTAGTGAGAGACTTAATCTATGCACAATAACTAATTTTGCCGTGAACCATATCCATATTTCACGTCAGATAGGAATTTGTTTGAAAAGTAATATTAAATCTATTTCCAATTTACGATTCTACAGTGAATATTAATAATAACGTTATTGAGACCATTCAGTTTGACTAAGTCCTCAAGGTAATTGTGTGTTTTGTTATTTGTTACATTTATGCAAATAGTTTTTTCTGCTCTGTCAGCTCCAACCTTAACGTGAACATACTGTATGCAAGTGCCAGAGTTCATTGCACTCTCGTGTGGCAAAGTGCAGGTTGTGTTTGCCCATTGAAGTTACTTATTTTCAGTTTCTTGAACAAGAATGTTACTCATTGTTATGCCTAATTAGGCTGGCGACCGATTTTATTATCATTTGGACGCCGTGGATAGGTAAATTATTGTTTGTTACTGTTTAAATATTTACGTAATTCTGACTTTCACTTCCGATAAGCCACCTCCGTTAGGTACATCGCGGTCATCACAACAAAATTCCTTTCAGAGGGTAACACTGCTCTGTTGCTTTATACCATAATTGCTGTAACAAGATAGTTTCATTTTACGATCTGCATCCAACTTTAAGGTTATAGTATAGTAGTAGCACACGGTAGCGTTACACGTGGCTTTTCCGTGACAGGACTATTTGTTCTGTTCGGTCATAGTGCGTAATAAACCATACTTGATATTTGATAGCACACGCTAAGTAAATGTAGTTACAGTGTTATAAGGCGAATCACGGTACACAATGTGGCGATCCGATGGCAGGGTGTGGATATGGGGAATGCCCGGTGAACGTCATCTGCCAGCGTGTGCAGTGCCAACAGTAAAATTCGGAGGCGGTGGTGTTATGGTGTGGTTGTTTTTTTCATGGAGGGGTCATGCACCCCTTGTTGTTTTGCTTGGCACTATCACAACACAGGCCTACACTGATGTTTTTGCTTCCCTCTATTGAAGAGCAATTCGGGGACAGTGTTTGCATCTTTCAACACGATCTAGCACCTGTTTATAACGCACCGCTTGTGGCGGAGTGGTTACACGACAATAACATCCCTGTAATGGACTGGCTTGCACACCTTTGGGATGTTTTGGAACGCCGACTTCGTGCCAGGCCTCACCGACCAACATCGATATCTCTCCTCAGTGCAGCACTCCGTGAATAATTGGCTGCCATTCCCCAAGAAACCTTCCTACACCTGACTGAAGGTATGCCTACGAGAGTGGAAGCTGTCATCACGTCTAAGGGTGGGCCAACACCATATTGAATTTCAGCATTACCGATGGAGGGCGCGACGAACTTGTAAGTCGTTTTCAGCCAGGTGACTGGATACTTTTGATCACATGGTGTATGTTCAAGCAGAGCACGCATATTGGGGACTTCATACACCAACCTGCAACAATCGTCGAAGAGTAACACTCAACCACCTCGATGGCAACTACACCAAAAAAGGGACAAGGACACCACAGTCATTACATCATGACAGTGCCTTGGACGAATGGACCATGTAATAGCAGTCATAATCAGCCACTCAGGATTGTAGGTGCCGATGATTTTCAGCAACAGCAGAAACTACAACTGACTATCCACATCAGCCACCACCAATCAACAACAGAAGCATCAAGAAGAAACCCTGCCCAAAGTTAAAGTGAAAGTGTAGCAAAAAAAGTGATGTGTGTGGCAAAGTCTTTGTAATATTGTAAAAAGGGTGAGAAAGACACTCATTTGAACAAAGAATTGAAATACCAGTAAACAATCAATCACTCCTGTACCACTGCACATTTGTATTTTTGTAATCCATGGTATTTTGTAATTCCACTTGTAAATTGTAATGTAATTCAAAAATGTACCATGTTTTTATATTTTGTATTTCATATGTAATGTTTATTCAGTTAATCTAATATTTGTGTATTGTAGATATTAAGAAAACATGTTTGTAAAGATAAATAATGGGAATGAATGTAAAGTTTGTATTATGCAGAAAATTATTAATTATTTTAGATATGATAACAATGTCATTGATGTAAAAGATGTGTTGAGAGTGTAGATAGTAGAAACAAACGCCTCCTTAACATAAATTCATCTTCCATAAGCAACATCGTGAGTGTATGATAACTGTGGAATGCCTGGAATTATATAAAAAAAAAATAGGGTAAGATTGGAGTGGATGAACCATTTGACATAAGGTAACAATAAAACAAAGGAAATATTGTAGGATTACATTAATCATAACTGCTATAAAGGACTGTAAAGACAGAATAGTAATCATCTAGATAGACAATATCATGTAAAGTCAGATTTCAAATTAAAAATGCACAATATTTAGACAAGATCATCTAGAATAAGCTAGACCAGTAGCTGAACAATGATCAAAAATTAATTAAGGTTATAATTTTACACTGCAGTGACCAATGCCTCAACCATTGCTCACAGCAGCGCAAAATCAAGTCGGAAAGGGCAGCACGCGCAAGGTGTCGGCATTTTTCAGGCCTTACATGAGCTTCATAATCACGATACAGAATAGTAAAGTGAATGCACTTTGGAGGTGGACTATGCATGTGGCTAATGGCATTGGGGAAACCAAATTAACATTAACAAAAGAAGGCCCACCAGCAAGACAGAAACAAATAAGGCGAGAACAATATAATACCTTTTAAATAAACACAGCCGAGACCATGGGTAAGTGGCTAGACAGCATTAAGAAGGCTAACTGCGACCTGGCAAGAAAAATAAAAATTCAGCCATAACGAGGAAGTGGTTGGCTGGGGCCATACTCTGTGATGTAGAAGAGACATGGTGGGGAGAGTCACGTCATATTAAAGCATTTTTGAGAACTAAATTCACAGATCTCTCTCGTCTCGCAGCAGGGCACACCTTTGTGTGGAAAAATAGCGAAGATGTTGAGACCTTTACCTCTGCAAAGTGAGGGTGATATGCTTCACGTATCATGGCGACAGATTTAAAGCAGTAGTTCATATTCCTGTGGGAATTTTTGCGGGAAGAGCATTGTGAACGTTGCTCCATCCCTCAGCGAGTGTGCAATAGCCATTATTTCGACTAGGGAAAATTTAATATTCTACAGAATGCAGGAAAGTAGAGACTGAGTGATTCAGTCATGACCAGAGTAGGGAATTAGCGTTTCAGATCCAGCACGGAGACAACGTCTCCGCAGATTCTGATTGGTAATGTACCGAGGCGCATTAGGCGACATTAAATGTTGAGTCGAGATTTTGCTCTCTCCAGCCTGTGTACACTTTTAATATAGAATTTCAAGAGTTGAATACTAACATCCCCTCCATTGAGTACATGAGAGTTTGATTAGTTTAAAAGATAAAATTTCATTCTCCACAACTTAGCCCATTGAACAGCTATGACAACGTAGCTGTAAATTTCACTGATGAAGGTTTAATTGTTTTGCTAGTTATAACATTCTCATATATAGAGATAAAGATTTAACACTCATATATTCAATGTCTAAATGTTGATTATTTTGTTGAGAGTTGAAAGTAATTGAACTTGCTTGTTATGTAGCATTTGAACCCAGAAAGCTGTGAGCCAGCTGCGGCGGCCGAGCGGTTCTAGGCGCTTCAGTCCGGAACTGCGCGGCTGCTATGGTCGCAGGTGGTTGGCTGGGGCCATACTGTGTGATGTAGAAGAGACATGGTGGGGAGAGTCACGTCATATTAAAGCATTTTTGAGAACTAAATTCACAGATCTCTCTCTCGTCTCGCAGCAGGGCACACCTATGTGTGGAAAAATAGCGAAGATGTTGAGACCTTTACCTCTGCGAAGTGAGGGTGATATGCCTCGGGCATGAATTTGTTTGATGTTCTTAGGTTAGTTACGTTTAGATAGTTCTAAGTTCTAGGGGACTGATGACCTCAGATGTTAAGACCCATAGTGCTCAGAGCCTGAAAGCAGTGATAAATTATATGTAGAATGAAAAAGGGAGAGGTTGTGTTGTAACTTTAGAAAAAAACCCAAACTCTCATCTATATCAATTTGTGCATTCTTGTTATGTCACAGCAGAATTTCTAATTAATTTGAGACGATCCACACCTAACATTAGCGGTATTACAGGGCCAAAATTAATAGTTATGTAGAATGTCTGTTTGCCACCCTGGGCTAGAGAAGACATTAGATACGTTATCGACTTGTGCACGATCACAAAATAGCCTTACCCACCACCACTTTACACAAAATAACTACGCGTTACATCATAAAGGACTTTAAACAGGGATCCAGATGTGCGATAACAGCCAAAGGCCACCTGAGTGTTGAACCCAATCGCTGTCAGTACAGGGAGAACTTGCGAGATGTGGAACAATTTTGATGCCACATAACGGTTAAGAAACTCATTGCGTTGAGGTGTAGCCTGGCGACGCAGGAGGTTCTGGTGGACGCTGTTACGGATGAAGTGTAACAGGCGACGGAAATTCGTTGCTGCTGGGAGTGAGACCATGGGGGTAGAGGTAATTCCCAGATACTGGAACATCCCTATAAGCAGAAGGGGTGCCACTTCACCTTCCTGGAGGTCTTGTTCAATGCAAATCGCAGAAGATTTGGCGAGATTCATGGCACTGCCAGCAGCAGCCCCACAACATGTGATCAATTCAAGGACTACTCGAATCCCACAGCCAGAGCAGATGAGGAGGAGGAGGTCATCAGCATATGCCCGACAGCAAAAAGTGTGTTTACAAAGGCTCTGGCCATAGTGTTTGGTTGTCAGGCCCCAAATGAGGGGCTCTAGGGCAATGGCACGCAGGAGGGTAGAGAAGGGACATCCTTGCCATATGGAATGCTAAACGTCCTTTGACTTGGGCTTATAAACTGGCACTGTTGTGAAGACACTGGAGTGTGCAGACAGCCGCCATCGCAATTAAGTTGCAGCATTCTCCTGTGGCAGACTGTATGTTAACCTGTCCCCCAGGCGTTGTTTGGTCTGGGGAGAGGATATGAGGGAGTATAGTTTGGAGACACATTGTAATCGGCATTGAGTAGGGTGAATGGCCTGTAATTCATGACTGTCGAACCGTGCGCTGGGTCATATACTGGAATGATAATACCCCCAACAAAGGTGAGTGGGGTTGCTTGGTCATATGTCATCAGTTCCTGATACACAGTCGTCCACCACAGTGCCATGAGGTCCCGGAAGTCTCGGGAAAGCTCAGTTGGTAAGCTGTCAATGCTCAAAAAATGTTGAATTATGTGTGAATACCTAAGGGACCAAACTGCTGAGGTCATCAGTCCATAGTCTTACCCACTACTTAAACTAACCAACCATGCAGGAGGAGGACTCGAACCTCTGGCGCGAGGGGACGCGCAATCCATGACATGGCAGCTCTAACTGCGTGGCCACTCTGTGTGGTCCGTCAATGCTGGGCGATCTGTTGACTGCACCCTTGTCGATTCCATTGCCGACTTTGCCTCGTGTGACCGCCACTGTCAAAGTATCCACCTCCATATGGAGGAGAGTGCTCGTAACATAATGCAAAATGGAGTCATCTGCTCCAGTATCAGCTTCATCATCCCTGTAACTATGACGGCAGTGTTTGACGAATGTGTGAAAGATGTCATTCTGATTCGTCACCTATGAGCTATGAGGCATGACCAGAGTGTCGATGATCTACCGACGACGCAGTCGTCCGTCGGACTCTATATGATGCATGGATCGAATTTCCAAACCCACATGATCGTGGTGCTGCCTTCATATCACGTGCCGGCGCAAATTATCCTCGCCTTAGTTCTCTATCGTTCCAATTGGTTGTCTGCGGTTGGCGGCGGAGTGTCCAGATCTCAGAGAATCGTATAGAAGTCAACAGTAATGCGATGCCAGCCGGCAAAGTCCTTCTCGTATCTCATCAGTGCCCTCCGAATCGCTGGTTTGGCGCAGTCCATCCACCACGTCAGTGTCAAGCGGTAGCGAGGAAGGTTTCGTTCGCAGGCTGTCCATGTCTCGGTGACTTGCTGGCGACAAGTCAGGTCATGCAGATAAGAAGTATTTAGTTTCCACGGCGCATGGCTGCACCATACAGTTTGGGGTGGAAGGAGGAGCATGCTGATGTAAGTGCAGTGATCGGAAAAGACCAGTGGCCAGCGTTCGGCGCCACATATCGCAGATTTAAGACTCTGTGAGGCACATATCCTGTCTAGAGGGCTTGCGAAATGACTGGTAAGAGAGATATGGCCAGAACAGTTGCCATGTTGGACTTCCCACGTATCGTGAAGTAGGAGGTCCCGCACCACTATATGTAGTTCATGGCATGTAGTATAGTGTGGAACCTGATCTTTGTGGTGTACAATGCAGTTAAAATCACCTCCTAGTAGGCAGTGGTCGTACCGTCCTAAAAAAGGTGGCCAATGTCCTCTGAATAAAACTGGGCCCATTCATATTGTTGGTCAGTGCCTGAAGGAGCATAGACATTAATGTAGCGTTTTCCCATGGCAGTGCGTACCATGCTCTGAGCTGATGGAGGGAGAGCGACATCAGTGACGGAAATCCCAAGGCCCAGGGGCAGAATAGCTGTTGATATCCTAGAGGTTGGCCAAGAGAACGTCTCCAACATAAAGTGGATTTTTACCCTGGAACGGATGTTGTTGGTGTTAATGGTTGCTATCTGGCAGGCCTGGTGGGGGACTGCTGGAGGCTGTTCCACCCTGGCGACAGTGCAAGGGCGCGAGTGTCACAGTGGAACATTATCCCACTCACCCCCAACTGGTTCTGGGGAGAGTATGGTTAGTGGATCGGCCCCTAGGGCGCAGGGTCCCTAACGGGCCCTGCTCCTCGACCGCCTCCTTGTGCCACGCCATGGAGGCGGGCACCAGTGCATCGTCCATTTTGTCTTCAGAAGATGTAGTGTAGTTTCGGCTGTACTATGTCCATTAAATAGTTCAACATCCTCATGGGGCGTTGGGGAGACGGGCGCAGCCACACCGGTAGATGTCGCCGCACTCAAAACGTCTTCGTCGGCATTAGCGGATTCAGGGGCGTCGTGCAGGTCGACAGTGGCCTCATCCTCGACCTGCAACGTCTCCACTTGGCCAGAAACGGTGCGGAGCCTTCTCTTGCGACCTTTCGGAGAATGTTGTTTACCTTATGGGACCTTCTGTATCCGACGACTGAAGGGAGTCGTGTCGATCTGGCAGGAAGGCCGCCATGGGGACGGTGAGCGAGTCGATCTCCATCGTGTTGTCGAAGGTCGCGTCAGTGGCCTGTCTCGTCGGCACTGTCGGAGCGTGTAAGGGGTCCGTAGGCCCTTACTATAAGTTTTGCGACAGCACAGGTCGACAGGACAGACAATCGATAGTGTGTGTCGGGTTGCGAGAGCGAGAGCGAGTGTTGAGACAGTAGAGTGGGACCCAGGCTGCGGGCCGGGCCGTGGGGCGGCCGGTGGCCGTAATGCAAGGCCGTGCCGACAAAGGGGGTGGTCATCGCCGCGGTTTAACCCCTTTTGTGTTAGAAATATACGGGAAAGTGAAAAAGTATAATTACTAGTGTGATTCAGTGATATTTTTTTGTGCCGATATTTGTAATTACGCGTCTACCGCGCCGGCATTATTTGGATTGCAGTGTTGGATTGCAGTGTTGGATTGTAGTGGTGAATTACAATGATTGAAATTGCGTGTGAAGATAATGATTAACGAAGGGGCCTGTGCTGAGATTAGCCGTTATTAACTCTGTACGACGAAGGCAATGGCTGTCTCCTTACTTCGGTGTTTTTGTGATGAATATAGGTCGTTGATTAATGAAGCTGTGTTGTTGTTCTTCTTGCCACCAGACATTTTATTATTACAGCATTTCGAGAAGGACAAAATGGAATGTAACATCTCCGTAGCAGTCCAATCCGATTGCCAGCCCATTAGGTACACGGTCGCAGTAATTATTATCTATTTGGGCTGCTATCAGATCCCGATCGAGCGGGATAAGTCAGTAAGATCAAACCGGAGTGTTACAAGCGGAGTCGATCCCTGCCGAGGTGGTGGGCCATCCGAGTCGAGAGTCTGGGTATGGTCGGGCGAATCGGTAGGAGAAGCAAGAACAGCGGCATATGTCACCGGTAGTACAGTAGGTTGCGACGAGGGTGGTCCTTGGGCAGCTGGAAGTTGCTTAATACGCCGTTGTAGGCATTCGGATCTAAGGTGGCCTTCTTTGCCGCACTCGGAACGAGTCCGACGCTGGCCATCATATATAACTATTGCACGGCATCCGCCGATCTGTAAGTAGCACGGGACATGGCTTCGTAAATCAATGGTGACCTATCGGACACCGTTTCGGACAGGATATGTCCGAAACTGTGTCCAATTCTCCGCAGTATGGCTGTGTACTGTGTGGTATTGGCCGAAGTGCCGCGACAACGTCCTCTGCAGAAAGTTTGAATGGCAGTTCGAAAATGCGTATCGTATGCATGCCTAAGCCCGACGGTTTCCGCCCCCACATTTCCATCAGCATGACAGAAGCGGAGCCCCTGTTTGGTCTCACGTAGGATGCGTTCGCACGCCGCGCCGTTAATGATTTTAACATAGACGGTGCTTCCCACGATCGACAAATGTATTCCGATAATGTCGGTCGCCAGGGTCTTCACTTTCTCTCGCAGAAAACGCTCCACCTAGAGTGCTTTGCGTCGCGCATAATCGTTGCAGAAAGTAAATCGGAGTGTAGATTTACGGTAACGGTGCGCCAGGTATCGTAGAAGGTAAGCCGGCATTTAAGCAACGACTGTCAGAATGTAAACAAGGCGAGCTCGCGCTCCGCACACGGAAACACGTACGTGTCCGCTCTGTTGCCCTGCCAAACGGCAGACTAGCCGACTGAGCTACCTAAGCTCGACTTACGATCCGTCCTCACAGCTTTGCTTCTGCCAGTTTTAATCGATCTGCACACAATCCGTTGCAGAATGAAAATTTTACTGTAGATAAAATTTTTGATTTGCAGACGTGGCTGAGAACTTCCATTGCACACCATCACTCCCTAAAGTGTTACAGCGTTATATTATTTTGGATCTGTACCAAATATATATTTTATGAATATATTTGAATTCTCACTCAGTTTTCCATATATTGGTCCATACTGGTTCGTACACACAGTAGTAAAAACTGATACGTCCATTTTGTGATCTATCGATCATCAGCATCGATGACGCAGAAGTTGGACAGTCTGCCCGTGACAAGAGGGTGCGTGGCTGTTTGAGCAAAACTGCACCTCAGTAGAGCTGCGCGACGTGACGCTAGGAAATATTATTTATGTGAAATCGTATGAGACAGAAAGCACTACGCGCCAGTGGAACTGCGTGGCGCTGCACTGTGAGGAAAGGTTGACCAACTGGCCAACTACGACGTGCCGTGCGGCGTCGCGTAGTTGCGTTGTCGCTAGTGCGGTGTAGCAAGTGTCGCGACACTGTGCGTCATTCCAGTCATTGTTCTCTTGCCGTGTGAAACGAAAGTTTGTTTACCAAAATGGCATTAATCGAGGACAAGTTAACTGTATGTAACTGAATATCCAGAGTTGTATTATCTGCAGACTGAACATTATATGAATAATACAAGAAGAAACAGTATTTCCGAAGGAAATGGGAATAAACATAACGTTCGAATACTACAAATTACGTACTTTTTATTTTGTGTACGGGGCGACTATGTCTTTATATTTTGTGACTAGATTCTTATTATTACGTTTTTCTACTACTTATTTTTCCTTCGACGACGTCTTCTGTTTATCTTATCGTTTTGCGAGACGAAACGACATTGTGAGGCACTGAAATAATCTTTGAATCTATCCAGTATCTGACAGCATTATTTGAGAATTGACTCCTATACTACAAAGGTCTCGTAATTTTATCTCTTCGGTCTCTTCATTGTCGAACAGCACTGTATCGTTCCACAGAAAACTGTCTAAGACACAAGTGCCTATACTCACGTTCTCTACATATTGTGGATTGAGATAGAGCTTGAGACAGCAAATCCTGAATTTTTGGCACAGTATTCCAAAAGCGATTTCTGGAACTCTTCAGGCTCTGTTATATCTGTAACCGAATATGTTTTTCGAACGGTCATCTATCTGTGAACCAGATAAGGTCTCACCAAAAAAAAAAAAAAAAAAAAAAAAAAAAAACAAGGCTCCGATCACTATGGCACTTAACATCTGAGGTCATCAGTCCCCTAGAACTTAGAACTACTTAACCTAACTAACCTAAGGACACTACACACATCCATGCCTGAGGCAGGATTCGAACTGAAGTGCCTAGAACCGCTCGGCCACCACGGCCGGCTAAGGTCTCATCAGATAGTTTGTTAATTCGTCTCCAACAATCAGGTGAGGCAGTCGAACTCTCGTGTATGGTAATCTTTTGGACTTGGTGTATTCAAGTTATTTGTTTATAGTTGTTGCTAAGCCTAGCCGTGAAACGAACCCCGTATCGCTATTCTTTGCGAGGTCACCAACGTTCACATTTACAAATATATAGTCTTATTCATCATATAACAAAGAAATTAGTATCACATCCATGTCACTTTCGTCCATGTTGTTCGGAGGTTGCCTAACGACTGACATACAAAATTTGCTACGCATTGTCATGCTGCTGTAGTTCAAATGCGGTATCCTCAATAGATCCGGATCGTGCCGCGGTACTCTGATGGAATGTAGTTCCGCTCATTGTGGGCTTATCTTAAACTCAGGTACGCCGCTGAGTCTTGTGATTGTTGCCAGAAGGGACGGAGCGCACGCGGTGATTGAGGGTTTGGTCTGCCTAGACGCCGGGACACGTGATCTTCGATGGGTCAATAGCACTCCACGCGCAAGAAGCACTGGTGGAGAAGGGTCGCCATTGATAAGGACGTACACTGCAGAGCACAGTAACACGCTCCTGACCGTGAGGGGGCGTGGTGCGGCGTGTGGTTGTCGCATCACGTCGAGGACCGTGGATCTTACGGCCCTTTCAAATGCACTATAACTGGTGAAGAACTGTAAGAGTCCTTGTTTCCCGCTAAGGCTACTGATTTAATAATGTATCAGATTCTCTGTTATTTGGCTTGGCTGTTAGCCCAGACAAGATCAAGTGCCGCATTGTAGACTGTGTTTAGAATATTTTGGTAGGATGTGCGGTCGCACGTAGTGTCGTTCAAGTCAACATGCCCTAGAAAACCCAGGTTACGCCCGTAAGGTTCGAAACTACTGATTTGCTCGTTGCGTGATAATTTGGTCAGTCATTACGCTTGTGACTTACTTCAGAGCAAAATTATGTCACTGCTGTTTACTGCGCTTGCTAAAGTTAAATGGCCTCAATGCTGTATTGGTGCTCATTCCTTGCGGGGCACGTTAGCAAAAATGTTGGTCTACATGATTGCCTCATAATGATATGTGGTTTAGTGTGTTCCTTTCCTCTGTTATAGAGGTCTGCTTGTATATTGTGTATTGTAAGGTAGATCAGCACATGGAATGCCACATGGACGTATTTTATGTGGATGCTGATTACAAAGGTTGACTTCTGCCTGGTACAAAGGAACAAACGCCAACTTCACTGGTCAGTAGCGCTCTATGCTTGTCTATCTGGCTGAATTAAGGAGCAGATACCTTCTGAACCATTCCCTTGTTTTAATGGTTACTTAATGTAATGTTGTGTGTGTAACTTTGAGTTTTTCGTAAGTGTAAGATGTGGCCAGAATACTAGACGTTCTATTCTGAATAACGTGGGAAGTTGCTTAGTTCTTAAGGATTGTTATCAAGGCTTTATAAATGCCACTTGTCACAAGTTTAAGTAATTGAACCCTTTTACTGTCTTATGGTTTTAGTAATGATCTAAGGCTCCAAGCTTCACTTTGGTGTAACCGTCCAGAAGAGATATACTTGTGAAAGGCCTAGAGATACGGGTAGATTCCAGCTGGATTACATCGTGGTCAGATAGAGATTCCGTAATCAGATATTGGATTGTCAAACGTACTCAGAAGCAGAATATCGACTCGAACCGCAATTAGTAACGATCTAGGCTGAAGTTTAAGGAAACCATCCGCAAGAATTTGCATGGAAGGAAATGAGATACCGAACTACTGAGAAAAGATCAGACAACTTTTAAGTTCTATAAAGATGTGGATACTGCGATAAACAACACTACAGTAAGCAGTTCAAGTGACGAAGAAAGGACATCTCCGAAAGAGGCAATCACAGATGTTGCGCAGACCAACAAGGTAAGAAGGCAGCTACGAAGAAATCCTGGGTAATAGGAGAAATAGTTGAACTGATAGGCGAAAGAAGAAAGTACAAAAATATTCAGGGGAAGACAGAAATACAGAAATATAAATCACTAATGAATGAAAGAAAGAGGAAGTGCAAGAAAGCCAAGATGAAAAGGCTGCAGGAAAAATGTGAAGAAATCGAAAAAGTCAGACGTTCTGGCAAGTTCTGATCTGCGATATAGTCGGATATGACAACTGAACAAACCATCATGAAAATAATGACGAGTTCTGGTGGACTGACTCGGGGACGAGGTTTAACGGACAGCATTCTCATTTCTGGACTCTGGTGCGTAGAACCTATGAGACTAGTGGCGTACCGTCCGACTTTCGGAAAAATATCATCCACACAATTCCGATGACAGCAAGGGCAGATAAGTGTCAAAAGAAAATTTCAAATTGTTTATAATGAAACTGAGAACTCCTGCAGTTGTGAATCGGCTATTATGGAACACCATCATGATATGAGACGTTCCCGTATCCCCAAGCATAGTAGTGACTTTAATAAATTAGCTCAGCGGTTTTCCAGTTAAAGTCTTTTCCAACTGCTAAATACTTAATTTCAATAAGTAATAGAGTGACTGAATGTGAAAACGTCAATTGCCATCTATCCGGGGAGGCTGATTCTAGAGGAATGAATAGAATTGTGAACAGCACTTTCGAGAACACATATTTCCGACGTGAAAATGCAATGGTGTCTCTAGCAATAGTTACCAACCATATAAACACGAAGAAAGGAAAAGTAGTTCTGAATCTTGTCATGCTTTTCTACAGGATGATCGTCTTTAAGCTGTATGATGATGACCTGAAAAAAATACTTCGAATACGAACTTGCTCCCTTCCCATTGTCACTTTTTCTAAGGAAGGCATAAGCCTCTAGCAGAGTTCACTGGAATCAGACCGAATATATTGTTGCTATTTTTAAACTATTTATGGCCTACATAGAGCGTCGCCATGGCCAAAATTCTGTGGTAGTTGTCGATGGGCGCGCCACAAAAGAAAGTAAAAGGAGCACAAAAATCACCGAAAGATTTCGTTGTGTCGGGTTACAACCTTGAGCAGAAGTTCTCTTTGATGGAAAAAACATCCGCTTCTTCTCACTGCTTCAGAAGGAATTTCAGCGAGCGCAAATGGTCACGAAGCAGGTAATAGAATATTATAAGGGTACCGATATCGATCCTATTCTTGAGCGACAGAATCTATTCTTATGCTCTTCTGCTACAGCGCGGCGGCATCACTGACTGGAATGCCCTATCGTTCTTGAACGGAAATTGACGCCTGGAGATCTTCTGGCGCGAAGGAGTGAGTCAGTTGAGTCTGAGCAAGCACCCAGGGCAGATCCTGAGTGCCTGCGCTTCTCGCGATCGCTCATAAAATTGAAAGGTTTTCCTTACAGTCACACGACACTTAAAACGCAAGCAGAACATGTGTGTCTGCCAGAAAAGATAAAATTTTGAAGCTCGGTATCATATTTCCTACCTGGGAGAACTGTTAATGAAACGGCGATCGTACAGTAATGAACCGGCAATATTAAACTCATACCATCGCGTGATAAATAAGTGGATGCAATTGTAGTGTGAATGTAGTTTGAAACAGTACGGACGTATTACTAGAACTTAAAGTGGAATATAATAACTTTATTGTGCAAAAGTGATCACATATTAAATCCTCTTCACTGTTAATGGAATATTTTGGAAGGGAAGGAATCACATAGCACTGTGGGAGAACAGATACGACCTGTGTCGTAGGTTCACGGTCAGAACTTTAGTTAATGGCGCATGTACCTTGGGAGTAAGTTCGCTCACTATCCTAATGGTGTTTGGTACCTAACTTTTCTAACCAGCCGGGCCACAGCAAGTATTAAATTAACTGTATTCCCTAACAAAATCAATAAAATAGTAGAGGCGGCTTACAAGATGCAGATGTTTTAATTGTCAAAACTTCCATTTCGTTGTCTTCCGAACACGATTCTGTTGTTTTTAATATTGGAGAAGACACTGATCTTTTAGTTTTGCGCCGGCCAAAGTGGCCGTGCGGTTAAAGGCGCTGCAGTCTGGAACCGCAAGACCGCTACGGTCGCAGGTTCGAATCCTGCCTCGGGCATGGATGTTTGTGATGTCCTTAGGTTAGTTAGGTTTAACTAGTTCTAAGTTCTAGGGGACTAATGACCTCAGCAGTTGAGTCCCATAGTGCTCAGAGCCATTTGCACCATTTTTTTTAGTTTTGCTGACAGCGCTGGCACCAAACAATGTGTACTTTAGCAAATATGAAAGAAGAAACATAGTAGAGGCGTTTTATCCCGAAACGTCTTTCAGATAAAGATACTGTAGAAAACATTATATTTCTTCATGCGATAGTCTAAGTGGTTGCAATAACATCTCCGCAGCGTTTGGGCAGAGAAAACTAAATTTTGCATCATACTTGACATTGATGCTTCCAAGGATAAAAATGTTTCTATTTTCAATGATCCGGCTGCAGAAATAGAGAGGATCGTAGAAACAACTGAAAATTTCATTATTGCACTTTATGGAGGTGTTTCGAACACTTATAGATAAGCTGCGATAGTTTCACTTTTCTAAACTTACAACAATTTGCCACGTCTGCCTCCGGCAAGGAGTGAACTTAAGTATCATGCAAGCAGAACTTATATGCAAGTTAAAACATGGATGGGTATGAAAAAGATGCCCTCAACTGTGGGTGGAAGAAGGATACTTGTGGTCTAACTCCAGTATCAATGAATAAAGAACCAGCCCCACAGGCATTGTTATACACGATATGTCAGTGCAGAAATACTTGTGGCAAAATACAGTTGCAGAAACGCAGGACTTCGATGCTCATTTGTATGTGTTCATTGCGGATTCGAATCATATGGTAATCCACCAGAGGTTGAATGCAACATGGAAGAAGACGAAATTAGGCAATTCACCGCCTGTTGATCGAAGTGACGAATTTTACACGTCAACCACATCTGAGCCAAAACTGCAAAAATTGATGAAGTTTTAATTTAAAATTGTGGATATACACTCCTGGAAATTGAAATAAGAACACCGTGAATTCATTGTCCCAGGAAGGGGAAACTTTATTGACACATTCCTGGGGTCAGATACATCACATGATCACACTGACAGAACCACAGGCACATAGACACAGGCAACAGAGCATGCACAATGTCGGCACTAGTACAGTGTATATCCACCTTTCGCAGCAATCCAGGCTGCTATTCTCCCATGGAGGCGATCGTAGAGATGCTGGATGTAGTCCTGTGGAACGGCTTGCCATGCCATTTCCACCTGGCGCCTCAGTTGGACCAGCGTTCGTGCTGGACGTGCAGACCGCGTGAGACGACGCTTCATCCACTCCCAAACATGCTCAATGGGGGACAGATCCGGAGATCTTGCTGGCCAGGGTAGTTGACTTACACCTTCTAGAGCACGTTGGGTGGCACGGGATACATGCGGACGTGCATTGTCCTGTTGGAACAGCAAGTTCCCTTTCCGGTCTAGGAATGGTAGAACGATGGGTTCAATGACGGTTTGGATGTACCGTGCACTATGCAGTGTCCCCTCGACGATCACCAGTGGTGTACGGCCAGTGTAGGAGATCGCTCCCCACACCATGATGCCGGGTGTTGGCCCTGTGTGCCTCGGTCGTATGCAGTCCTGATTGTGGCGCTCACCTGCACGGCGCCAAACACGCATACGACCATCATTGGCACCAAGGCAGAAGCGACTCTCATCGCTGAAGACGACACGTCTCCATTCGTCCCTCCATTCACGCCTGTCGCGACACCACTGGAGGCGGGCTGCACGATGTTGGGGCGTGAGCGGAAGACGGCCTAACGGTGTGCGGGACCGTAGCCCAGCTTCATGGAGACGGTTGCGAATGGTCCTCGCCGATACCCCAGGAGCAACAGTGTCCCTAATTTGCTGGGAAGTGGCGGTGCGGTCCCCTACGGCACTGCGTAGGATCCTACGGTCTTGGCGTGAATCCGTGCGTCGCTGCGGTCCGGTCCCAGGTCGACGGGCACGTGCACCTTCCGCCGACCACTGGCGACAACATCGATGTACTGTGGAGACCTCACGCCCCACGTGTTGAGCAATTCGGCGGTACGTCCACCCGGCCTCCCGCATGCCCACTATACGCCCTCACTCAAAGTCCGTCAACTGCACATACGGTTCACGTCCACGCTGTCGCGGCATGCTACCAGTGTTAAAGACTGCGATGGAGCTCCGTATGCCACGGTAAACTGGCTGACACTGACGGCGGCGGTGCACAAATGCTGCGCAGCTAGCGCCATTCGACGGCCAACACCGCGGTTCCTGGTGTGTCCGCTGTGCCGTGCGTGTGGTCATTGCTTGTACAGCCCTCTCGCAGTGTCCGGAGCAAGTATGGTGGGTCTGACACACCGGTGTCAATGTGTTCTTTTTTCCATTTCAGGAGTGTATTATTAAAATAAAATTTAAGATATATTTTAAACAGTAGTTGATTGAAATATAAGCATATGTATAAGTGTTGAAAATTTGGGTTTTATTTTTCAAAAATACTTATTCCCCAGAAACTACACGAATCTCATGAACTACATGCATATATTCCATACATAATGGCTTCAAGATGACACTGTATTTAGAAATACCATTTTTGACTCGTGATTGTATTTTCAGTATCTTTCAGTATTCTTTCACGAAGATTGTTAGCGCACCATTTCAAGGTGTGTATACGGAATATTGTGAACAGTGCAGTACAGATCTATTGTGTTTGATTATCGTAATATATTTTGATCTTGAAAGTTAAGCTTGGTTCTCATTGTATGAGGGTCTGCCCAACCTGCCACAACTAAAAAAAAAAAAAATTATCATACATTCTTTGAGAAGAACATTTGAAGCGGGGAGGGCCAGTACCTCAGCAGTATTATCCCTGGGTGTCTTACATTACGGTTCCTAGGTTTTTCTCAGACTGTAAGGATCTCTTTTCTCTTTTGGTTTGAACACCTTTATCTGATTTGGTAGTTTCTCTGGATCTATTCTTTGTAGATTTTCATTCTATTTCTCTTTGTTTTCATTCAGTTTTTCTTTCATGCCACAAGTTTTCAAATGTTTCGAATATCTTCATTATATATTTTATCTGTTTTTGCAACCCTTCAGTGTTCTAAAAAATCTCATTTCTATTCCTTGTATTTTTTCTTGTACTTTGTTCAGTACCTACGACTGAGTTTCACAAAATCGGATTGTATTATAAAATGACAAAGGCTTTTCGTTTCGTGTTTTATGCTTTTAACTAGTAAATGTTCCACAGATGCTTTTACGCAAAATGCAATTCACGTAGATTTTCTAGAAGATATTCTCATATTCCATTCTATACATATTTATTGCACTTCACAAATACTTTTTTGTATATCATCCTCTCTTGAAAAACAATCTGTGTAAGATCATCAGAATATAGGAGTCATTATTTTCAGTTTTAACGAGATGTTTAACTGTATCCGAGCGTTTCATTGTGAACTCCATCTTCAATGTAAAAATTGTCTCGCCCCCTTTACTTGCTTTTATTGGTTCTGTATGTATGACATCTATATCTAAGATTATTGAGTTCCTTTATACAGACTTTTGATGGTTGATATAAGCTGTAAAGGGTAACCTGCGTGCACCATTATTCTCCAACACTTTCTCTAAGCACATTGTCGAAAGCTTTCTCAAAATTTATAAAAGCAATATTTGTGTCTCATTATTAAACTCTCTCTAGTCAAAAAGCTTTCATAAAAAGAAAGCTGCATAAGTCGTTGATCGGACCTTTCTAAATCCCAACTTTTCTTCCATTTTTCTTTTGTTTCCAGTCTTGTGTTTAAGCTCTTGTATACAGTTTATAAGCTACTTCAGGTAAACTTATCTGTCTGTAATTTTCACATACATTTTTTCTCTTTTCTAATATGCCGATATTACTTTTGCATTCTTCCAGTTTTGTGGTACATCTCTTTCCTTCCAATATACGTTAAACAAATGTATCAATTAAAGCTGTAGCGATAATCCTCCATGGTTAGCGCGTTAATTCCACTTAAATCTATTCTATATTTCGTCCTTCTCCATGTTAGCATTATACCACAGGCTTTTATAGCTTTTAATCCACCATCCTTTTGTAATATTATTCACACTACTCCCTATTGTTCTTCGGTGTGTCCTGTCTGTTCTAACTATTTTGATAATTTCTTCTGATATAGCCCATTAATACTTTCACACTGGAGTAAGTATACTTTGTAAACCTCTTCTTACTTCTCAGTAGTGAAAGGTTACGTCTGCTTCCGTTTAACAAAAGCTGCAGTTCGATCAGTTCCGCTATAAAAAGTTCTATACACTCTTGTATTTTTTTACTTTACCTTGTATTTTTCTGTTCACTCTTACGTAATCCATAACTAATCTGTACCCCCTACTGGCATCAAGTACTGTATATTGGTGAACATATTTTTTTCCTTTAATGTGTATTAGCTATTTTTAAATGACTGAAAATAGGAAAAATTCCAAATAATTGTCCATTCTGACGTTTCTCCGTACAATTCAACAACAACAGGTATTGAACTGTTTCAAACACTTTAATTTGGGTCACCTTTAGGTCATCAAACAGAACATTTTGATGATTTTGATTATACTGGTCCATAATTTTTTGAACATAGTCTAGCCGGCCGCGGTGGTCTAGCGGTTCTAGGCGCTCAGTCCGGAACCGCGCGACTGCTACGGTCGCAGGTTCGAATCCTGCCTCTGGCATGGATGTGTGTGATGTCCTTAGGTTAGTTAGGTTTAAGTAATTCTAAGTTCCAGGGGACTGATGACCACAGATGTTAAGTCCCATAGTGCTCAGAGCCATTTGAACCATTTTGAACATAATCATGAATGATAATTGATTCCTTAGTCGCCCATTTCCCCTATCATAATTCTTTCCTTTATATTTCATAATTCCTTATATATTTCTCCAATTTTCTGTTTATGAGTATTGTTACACATTTACTTGTCCTTCCATTTAGTTGTATTCCACTATACAACGTTATATACTTTTCAACATATTTATTACCTTTCAATTTCTTCGTAGTTTCTGAGAAAGCTGCAAAATCAACCTATTTTTGTGAGAATATGCTTACTGTTTTCTTTTGTGAGCAGCGCCTGTTTTACTTTTCTTACTTTTCCAGATATCTATTTCCTATTGTCCTTTTCTCTAGCAGGAGTTACGTAGACAAACTATTACATATTTACAAGCAAACGTAACAACCGGAGGTATTTTGAAATGCCCCTGAATGGGTTATCAACCCAGAAAAACCAGGGGTGGTGATAGGTCTCCCTTTTACGAGCTCAACGGTTAAACCTATATCTCTCTTTAAGTGATTATTGGTGCAGCATTTCCCCTGCACTCGATCTTAGAGTTACATCACCGACACTCTGTCGTCAGAGCCTTGTTAGCTTGTAAAAGGTACACCACGGGCAGACAGGTTGACATTCGACTGAGAGATGTTTTATATTCGCACCACTCTCCATTAGTATTGTTATGTAATCAAATAACGACATTCAACCTTTTTAAAAAATGTTAGTAATTTTCAGGTTATTAAAAACTGCAAATTGCTGTAATTCTTATCCACTTATATTTAAAATACTCTCCCCGTGTGCGCCACTTACATTATTTACGGGTTCATTCCCCACTCGTGAGTTAAAATCTCCCAGGAATATCACGAATACCTTTTTGTTTTGCTTGTCTGTTTCATTTTTCAAACTAGAGTAAGTTTCTTTCATTTCCCTTTCTTTCTTTCTCCTGGTGCATTTTTGCCACTGTTGTCAAGCTTTAATTTTTATAGTCATTATTCGTCCAGTAATATAAGTGTATGAGTCTATTTTAGCTGCCCATTTTTTGTCCACAAGTATTGACACACCTACAGGAGCTCTAACGTTTTGTAGTACTCCGCTCTAGAACATTATCACATTATTAACCATGTTTGATCCTTTTAACTTTTTCTTCGTTTCCGTTGCAGCCACATGTTTTCTTGACTTTCATTTCTTTTACTAATTCAGATTTTTTGTTGGCGAGTAACCTGACATTTCAAGTTGCTATTTTAATAGTTTTTATATTTTATTTTAAAGTACTTGATTCCATTCGAAAGCATATGCCCGTGTATTAAAAGGAGTAGTGTTAAAAATTCTTGTTTTCGTTTGTCTATTTCATAGAAGTCTCCATTTAGACATTCACCTGACTAATCAGATTCACGACTTTCTTCAAAAATCTCTTTGAAAGCATCGTCAACAAACGAATTCTAAAGCACTTACCAGCACTCCTACAAATTTCCAAAATCCGATTCACTGTTTTCACTACACAATAAGTCACCCCACTCATTCAATTTACCACTAACCTCCCAACAACGAAACACATAAAAGTAGACAATTTTAGTTTTCCTTAACATCCAGGAATCCTTTCACTGGTACTACTTTCTAGTTGCATACCTATGCAGCTCCAGAGAATAATATTTAGCTAACATCACCCTTCTTTCATCATCGCCCTGCATCTTCCTCCATAATGCTGGCTGTTCACCTCAACTTTTATACGTTCCTACCTTCCACGCCTCGCATCTTATGTCAGCTATTTTATGTCGTGTAGTTTCTTCTTTTTATATAGTACGTTCGATCCCTTTACATTAAACAGACAACTCTTGTCCAGTACCACACATCGTAGGCCATATCCAAAACGAGAAACCCAGCTGCACCAAAATAACCATAGTCCACCTTCTAAGCTCAAGTAACTCCCACTTCTCAAGTATAAAATCAGCATCAAATATCATGTTCTAACACAATTAAGTGCTATGAATAATCTTCATTATTGCTAACAATTTCGAATGTCACAAATCATCAAACGACATTAAATCCCACTCTGTATAACGTCAAAAACTGAAACTCGATATCAGAGCTCAGTAAATAAAATTTAAGTATTATTCAACATATCGGATGTGTTAATAGTTCAATCGTATAGCGCATCTGTCCTCTGGACGCTTGCAGTGTCAGATATATGCAATAGGTGTTCAACAGAGAATTTTAAGGAGCACTTTGGTTGACCATCATTTCGATGTAGTATAAGTGGATTGTTTCCAGCACGTAGGTACTTTCCACCATTTTCACATAGAAAAAATGGACTGTGTCTATCACTTGCATTTTTTCCGCCAGAAAACTAGCGACATTTAACAAGGAAGGATGAAAAGAGATATCTGCTACAATATAGCCATGCCCAGAACATCCACTGTATAATTATTTGCAACTGCCTTACATAAACAGGAAGCATGAAGATACCAATCTTAATACAATTATATTGTAAATATTCTCCAGAACTATCAAATCTGTTTGCTTTCGACCCATCTTTCATACGAAGAAATCTTCTGTCTTTGGTGGTTTCTCTGTTAACAAGCCAATCAGCACCAAGAATGTGACATGTGACAACATGAAACATAATTATGATGGATGGTCCAGTGGAGTGAGTGTACTATCATAAAATCCTCATCTAAAGTCAGGTATTGCACAGAATTCTTCAAAATCTTTGAGATATACAGAGGAGTCAAGCATAAAGATGGATAGTCAGCGTTGCTTTTCAACTACGCACTGGAGAAAGTGGTTAGAGAATAGAGAAAATCCGACACAACATGCATCAAATTGGAAAATCAGAAAGGTTACAGCTAATTGGATATCTGGCATTCATAGACGATATTTCCTTGATAGCAGATAAACCAGAAAATGCTAAAAAACAAGTATAAACCAAACTGTGCAAACGGTATAAATTGGTTTAACAGATTAATTCCCAATGACAGAATTTATAACAAACGTTACAAAGTGTCTTCGGAAATAACGAAACAAAATAAATTCAAGATTGCCAGCTCATTCTAACATTTAGGTGCGTGACTAAGAATAAAAAAATAGTGAACAGGACAGTTTAGAGGGCAAAGAATATGAAAACTGGTTTTCAGAACAACAAAAACATCTACAAGAACAAGGCTTTATCGTGGAACACTAAAATTAAATGCTGTGATAGAGTAGGGAGACCTGAGGCTCTGTGTGGCGCCGAAACACTAAAACTAGTGCAGAAATGTGGCATAAGCAAAATCATGAAAACAGAAGGATGGCTGGTTAGAAGCATATTTTGGCTAAGGACGAGAGAAACAGAATACAACAGGCAAAGCACAAACAAACAAATCTGTGAACATACGCATAAGAAATACTTCGTCCTTCGGACGTTTGGCTGGAAGGGATGATGGCAGGGCGACGAAGCGAATCTGTATGAAAGGTATGAAGCTGAAAGGACAACCAGCATGATATACACATGCATGAAATGATCTCTAGGATAAAAACATCAATATAATGCACACACATAAAAGCAATTTATTTATTAACATAATCCGGAAAGTGATCTTCACGGACGAACAAGGGAGAAAACAGAGATCAGAACATACGAAATGAATGTGGGTGAAGAGGAAGAAGAATGCGTGCAGCAAGAATTGAAACTTTTTTATTTAACTTGGTTTATAAAAGAGCTATTCGAAAAATTCAGTAAATAAATAAGAAAATATCTGCGCAAATGGCACCAAAACCATTATCTTGTTTTCGTGAAACATGACACATTACGGTGATTAATCTTGAATTACGGCATCGAAATTTTTTTATTTATTTCTATTGACAAAAAGCAATACAAATTAAATTAATTACAACAAGCACTAGACTACTGACATTATTCCCCGTAACATGATGCCAATAATTAAATCAACAACAAAAAAGTAGGTGTACAAAACTTCTCATTGCGTATGACACAAATAACACAGTATACTTTATAACATATTTATTAATCAGCTTCATCTCGATGGGAACCGCTGTTCCTGTAGTATACAAATTTTTGATTTGTAACTGAAGCTGTATCAGAATGGAATATATTTTAAATTCGTAATAGGCAACAAATGGCAGACACATTTTCCGTGATGCATCGAAGTTTTCTGCTCCTTACTCTGAGTTTTTCAGGCACGTGAGAGCGGTCCCGGTTTTTCTAAGAAACCCGCCTCATAAAATTCAATTGTTGTGTTAATGGACGCTGGAAAAACTTGGGACTTGCAAATACTTTCTCTGCTGTAATTATCTGAATATTTCATTCAATATAAAATAGCCTCAAAGTTGTGTCGACAACTGATAAACATTTTTCGTAAAAACTGGCGTTGGTACATCTGCAACTTTTTTGTAAGTTAACTGGAGTTTCTGCAATACAGGAGCAAGAATCTTAAAGATTATCTGATGTGCTCGTTACGAGTAGTTCTAAAGAATTAACAGAATAAGTAAAGTGTGAATTAAAAGATACAAATCGTAAATGCAGCTACTTCAGTTCAGCTTATAGACAGGAACGTATCGATTCTTTTTCGTGCTTTATGAACAGCACATTACATAACGTTCGTGTTCGACGACGTTGTTGGGGAAGTCGGTGTATTCCCTCTCTCTCTCTCTCTCTCTCTCTCTCTCTCTCTCTCTCACACACACACACACACACACACACACACACATACACAAACGCACACACACACAAACACACACACAGACACACACACACTCGTTCTCTCTTTGTTATGTCGCGCAGATGTTTCTAATAAAACACATTTATATTCCTTTCCTTCGTAAGATTAGTAAAACAAAGAAACGCGTTATTGTCTTTCAGTTAACAATCAAATAGATATTTCCTTTTTATCAACTCTCCTATGTTTCCTCTGTTCCATGAATTTTCTGGTCTCCCTGAAAGTCCACACCTGACTAATTTCCATTGCTTAATTAAAAAGTGATTTTACTTCCTATTACTGACGTACAATACGCCACCGTTTTAATAATATGAACGACAAGGATTACACATCATCTTAAGTGGGAAAAATTTCATAATTAAGGGTGATGAAACATTGCTCGAAATGGTTTTCAACTAGGGAGAATGGGTGGTAAATGCATAAGTATTACGTGGCAGGTTTTATACGAGTAAATGACAAAGTTATGTTTTATACAACGGTCGCAATATTGTTCTTGGATAAACCGGTGTGTAGAAAGTGTGATAGTGGTGTGCACGTAAGAAGGCATCAGCACTGTGTGCTCTGCTTTTTCGTAATTAGCAAAGGTAGACTCTACCTGCATTTTGGCGGTAATCCAGTTGTTATACCAACACGTTCCCAGTTCCAGAACTGTGTCATTATCTTTGACTGAACGATCAAATCAATTTGCTTCTTAACAGAATTGGATTGTTGTTGAATCTCAGTCAAATTGTATTTAAGGGGAGTATGTATGGTGAAACTGGTCAAAAAGTGACATTTTCTGATTATCATCTCTTAATAATATTTGATCTCTCCTGAATAAATTGATGCATCATTTGTTGATTAATTCCAGTTGGAAGTGTACTTTCTACCATTTCAAAGTTAATAGTGCAAATGTAAAAAATCCAGTCTTTCTGCACTGACTTGCTATTTCTGGAACTATTTAATCTACAAGGCTGTGGTTTTCTGCTATTTATTCCTTGAATTCATATTACAAGGTTGGATGCACTGTGCAAACAAAAATGGTGGTATTGCACATGCATTTTGTGGATTTACTTTGTGCGTGTAGTGTTTTATAGGTGTTGAACTGTAAACATTGTGGTTTGGTGTACTATTACACGTTCTTATAACTCTTTTCAACATGACGAAAAGAATGAGTTCCTTTAAGAAGCGACGTTTCCATGGAAATCAGTATATGGCTGGATCTGAAACCAGTGCTGCTCCTGAAGTAAATGTTTCACAGACACATGAAAAGGACACACCTACTAGTGCTTTGACGAGGAAACTTGAAAACCATGAGAATTTATTTATTGACAAAGTGATGGAGGTAACTAAACCAATGTATAGAGAGTTAGCTCATCCTGATCTTCTTTTTGAAGGTCTCCATGGTCGAATGCAAAACCCTAATGAGTCTTTCAATAATGTCATTTCGACCTGCACACCAAAAAAGTCTTTGTAGGCGTGAAAACACTATGCTTGGGTATTTTTGATGCTGTGATAACGTTTAATGATGGCAATAAGGGAAGAATTAGGGTACTAGAGCAACTCGGTAACGCTCCAGGAGTCAACACACTGCAAGCCTTACAGCAAATGGATGGACTCAGGATCATGGATGCGCTGCTTGCAGCAGAGGAAATGACTAAAGAAACAAGAGGCAGGAAAAGAAGGAAGTTTCTAGGTTTGCAAGATGATCAAGTACATGGTCCAGATAATGCTGAATGTGGACCTGGCTGTTTCTGGGAGCTGGCATGGCTCCATATGAGTTAATATCAAATAAAATGTTTAAACTTGATTTTCCAGAAATGACATTTTTTAAAATATTTGACCTTTTATCTCAGCAACCATTACAGATAAAGATGTCTTATTTTACACTATCTTACCTCTTAGTATACTGCACCTGCTAAACCACCAAAACATCTCTACTTTAACGGTTTTTACTTAGAGAAAGAACATATGACTGTTTAAAAAACCGAACATAATTTTTGAAAAAATCATAACTAACTAGTTATTTGTCTGTATATTCTGATCCCGCTTCAGTAATCATAAAAGGAGTGTACTATACGCCCTAAAAATTTCAGATCTCTATCTCTCCAAGGTTCTGAGATATCAATATTGCAAATTCACCACTGTAGGTATAGGACGTATGTACTCCCCTTAAGTAGAACTTAGCATTATTTGTTTAAACTACCATGTCTGACTATGGTTCAAACCAAGCACTTGTTGTCTGTGGTGCTACTATTATAGCAATAATGGAACACATTATCATAGAAAAAATTAGAATTACAGTAAACATGGCTAATTATTTCTAAGCACTAAAGTTAAACAATAAATGTAATACAAATATGTCTGTTGTGGTATCCTGTGGATACGCTGTTTCACTAGCGCATTTTATGTAATAGTTGCCATCTATATTTGCATAACACATTCATATATGCACATGGCTGAGAAACAAACACACGTTTTACACTCACTCACATTACATACATCTACGAAGATTGTAGAGTTGTCAGGGACTGGATCGCTTGGTGAATAGCGACGCCTCGGCCTCGAAGTCTGGACTGTAAACACGCACTGTTCGTGTCCTGGGTTTAGGAACAGCTTTTCGGCCCGTAGGTTGGTCCTCGTCGTCGTCTCGCGATGCTACAGAAAATCTACCCAGAAATGGCTTTACGCGTTTGCATGAAAGACAATTAAACAAAACGGAGCTGAAGGTTAAGAGTGCGTGGCGGCAACACCTCCAAGATCGGATATGGTCCTTTCCAAAACTTCTTAAGCTTTTTGACGTGACTCTTCTTTAACACCACTTTTCTCAGGTGGACGAATATCTCCAACACAGTACTGTGGCGCAATTGATTTGCGATCGTGTTGTTTCGCTTTCTGCAGAAAAGACTGATGATTAGGCCATATCGCACTCTTCCATGCCTCCTTTAGCTTGCGCGCTAATTCCTTTATATGTTAATTGCTGATTCCAGTGGTCACTCATGAAAATTCCAAGGGTGAAAGCATCCTTCTTCCATACACAATTTCGTAAGGACTTACACCAGTTGATGTGTGCAGTTTTGCATTGTAGGCGCTCACAATGTATAGAAGTCACACATCCCAATTGTCATGCTTGCTACTTACGTAGTGGCTAACCATCTTAATGAGTGTTCTGTGAACTTGCTCAGGTCCATTTCCCTGTGGGTGTGCTGGTGTAGTTCTTAGTTGCGTTATTTGCATTAGATTACAAGTCTGTTCAAGCAGTTCACTCATGAAATTTGATCCTTGGTGACTGATTATGCTTAATGGTGATCCAAGCTTTAGAGTCCCCTCCTTTACAAAAACCTTAGCCACAGTCTCAGCACTATGTTCAGGTATTAGTTACATGAGAAGCTATCTGGAGAAATGATCTAACATGATCAACACGTATTTATTCCCTTCTTTTGTCTTATGCAAAGGTCCAACGACATCAAGTCCAACTCTTTCGAACGGTTCATTAGTCTCTGGCAGTTCTTGTAATGGTGACTTAGTTTTTCCCGAATTATTCCGTCTGTGGCAGGAATCACATTGTAAAACAAACTGAGAAACGTCAGCTTTACGTCTTCGACAACAACACCCCTCAGCTGTTTTAATTTTTTTTTGCTTTCTTACTGCAGTGTGCAGAAAATTGTGGCCATCATGATTTGCTCTCTCATGCTTTCCAGAATAACTAGGCGGTTTCCTTTACTAGTGATCTTGTACAGAAATCCATCTCTTTCGACAAAACGTTGATCATTCTTCCATATTTTGCACTGTGGACCCTCCTCCTGAGCAGCTTTTAACTCCTCCTTGACACTTACTTAATATTTGCACATACATTCGGCTCATTCCAACAGTATTTAAGTGTATTTTGACAGGTTGATGATAACTTTAAACTGAAACTCACCAACAAAGCCCACCTTGGTGGTCTAGGGCTTGGGTCCCTTAAGCTCAATAGCCATTTAAGCACGGCATGGTCTGTAATCACTGTGAATTCTCTTCCTATTAATAAACGTCTGTTTTGTGTTACACCAAAAACCAAAGCACACAGCTCCTTTTCAGCTGTACTATAATTGGTTTCTGCTTTTTTTAACTGTCTGGAAGCAAATGATATTGGGTGTTCATGGCCATTAATTCCTTGAGACAAAATAGCACTGACAGCAAAATTTGAAGCATCTGTTGAAAGTATGAAGGGCTTGCTGAAATCTGAATGGGCTAATAATGGTGTTGATGTTAGGGCAATTTTAAGTTCTTCCATTGCCTTTGTGCATTCTGTTAACCAATTGAATGTAGTTCCTTTTTTCAGTAGATGTGTCATTGGACATGCTATACTTGCATAACCGGCTATGAAACGCCTTTAAGAATTTGTTAATTCCAACACTGATTTAATTCCTCTAAATTATGTGGTTCTGAAAAATTCTTCACAGCTTGAATTAATTTTTGATCAGAATAGACGCCTTCACTGGTTATAACAAGTCCAAGGTAGTTCACTTCATTTTGTGCAAAGTAACATTTATCTATTGATAAGGACAGATTTGCGCTTTTTATGCACTCAAAAACTTCTTGAAGTCTCTCAGTACACTGCTTCATGTTTTCACCGAAAATTACGTCGCCGAGGTATACAAGAGCTTGAGTTGGCGTGAGTCCTCGTAAAATGGAATCCATCAGGCGTTGAACGGTGGCTAGCGAATTGCTAAGTCCAAATGGCATACACAAGTATTTATACACTCCTGTAGTTGTAACAAACGAAGTTTTCGCTCGAACATCTGGCTGCATTGTCAGCTGATGATATCATATCATATCACAAACCGAAAAAATTCGACACCTGCTATAAGTAACCCAAGGTTTCTACCAGGTTACAGGATCTCTTGGTTCTATAATTCCAGCTTCCAATTGTTCTTTAACCATTTCTTGTGCCAGCTCTCTCTGACTGAATGATATTCTGTAAGGTCTCTGAGTGATCGGTACTGCATTTCCAGTATGTATACATAGCTGAACCAGATGAGTGACAGGTAAATTTTAACGTTCCCGGAAAAGATCTGCATACTCCTGTAAAACATGCACTAAAATCTTCTGCTCTCTAACTGTCAAATGTTCTACCTTCTGGCAAATCTTGACCTTTATTTCATTAAAAATTTAGACTCCTGATTGCAATTTTTCGGTACCACTAGAAAAATCTGTCTGTGTAACTGCGACATTTGAAACTTCATTTGGAACCTATATGACACCACTTTTACTTATACTCGACACTTCAGTAACTTTCGTTCCTCGTGGCAATAAAATGTCTTCATTGCTCATGTTCGTTATTGTTATTGGGACTCTAGCTACATACTGTCTCGCCACTGTAGGCAACATAACAATGCATTTTTTTCCAGTAACTCACATTTATCCGACCGCTCGGTCAATAACGAGGTTCCTTCCTTGGATCGAGGTGATTTGACTTCGACATAGATTGTTTTTCCTGTTCCATTGGGAATTTGCTGAGAGTGATCAATCTGTACATCCTCTCAGAGCGTTTGAAATGAGGCGTCGGTCGGGTTGATCGATCCCTCCACATCGGTGCTGCTGCTCCTTTGAGTACGATCTGAAGAACGATTTCCTAGGTTGTAGTTTCTACGTACTGGTCTGACCCTTCTATCTGCGACAAATATCTCTGCCCCGTTAGCGGACAAGAAATAAAATCCCAGTACAGAGTCATAGAGCGTTTCATTATTTGTAACTACTGTACTTGCACCCTTCTTAGTACAAAAATAATTCTACGTCAACCTCCTCGTGGTTGTGTAAATCCCCGCTGTTTAACCTGTGCACCTTTAGCTGTGGCAGTCTTAACTTATCCTTTTTGTCAATGTGAAACCACCCTGTGTCAATAAGTAGCTTGATCTGTAGTCCACGATATACAGCGCCTATCATAAAGTCATTGCCGAACTGAGTTTCCGTGCAGCTAACAGGAATCACCTTCTCGGGCAGGTGGCAGACGATTGGTGGCCCGTACGTCCCTGTACTCATTTAACGATGTGCCAAGTTGTCTGTTGATCTTAATACTCTTTCTCTTGTTGCGCCAATCTTTCGATATGTGGCCCTGTATCCCACAGTTGTAACAAAGTCGTTTTTCCTTACAGCCTTACGTTTATGACCAGGCTTTTTACATCTGTAACAATATGCATTTGTGTTGAATAGGCGGCGCTCTTCTTTTCATATATCATTCGGCCCTTTTAATGCTCCCACTAAGCTAAGAGCTGCTTCTACTACTTCCTGAAAGGACTTACATTGCGCCAGTCTGACTGCTTTGCTTACTTCATTGCCTTACAGCCGTGAATAAATGTATATAAAGCTCTCTGATCGGCTTCGAACAAGTCGTCTTCGAGCAGCTCGTATGTTTGAGCGTTATTGTTTCGAATTCTGTCAGCAAACTGCTCAGTAGATTCGTCCCAACGCATCCGCAGATTATGAGTTGCTCTCTGTAGAATCTCATAGCCTTCTTGTGTTTGAATCTCTTAACAACAGTCACTATGAATTCATTGTAATTTTCTGATTTCACACAAGTGGCCTCTGCGTTGATGAAATCTGTCCACGAGGCTATGGTAGTGTATTCGCTGCACTCGTGGAGGTTCCAGAGGTCCACACACATAACACTCGAAGACTGGAAGAAAGTAAATAATAAACAGTAAAGAGATCCTGCACCCACGAGCAGCTGCACCCACATCCATGTCTGGTAGAGATTCACTCGTCACACCAAGCCATCCCGATACCTATTGCAATATAATTTATGAAGGACGAAGTCTGTGCCTGTTTATACAGTTAAATACAAGAAACTAATGCTTGCCCCTATTGTTGGCTGCCACTTTCACAAGTATACTTCTTTGATTTTCTTGCTGTAGGAGCAAAGTTTGCGATTCCTTAAAACTTCTTTGAGGAGATAAGTACACAAAGGAAACACGCGTGAATACATCATTGCTTGGGTAAGTCAGTCCTCCCCTGGCGTTTATTACTTTTATACCACCTATTTGGTTCCATTCTTGAGACACGAGAAATTCTTTAAGATATTGTAATGAATTATTTTCAGCACCTCTTATGAACTATAGCCTGATATATAATGGAGTAATTGCCAACTGTTTTCCTCTGTTTAATCAATATTGTTTTTATAAACATGGCATATCTCTTACCGTTTTCAGTTCCTGTCTTTGAGCGTACCTGGCGTGGAGCAACAACTGTCATATTGTTGAAAATACACGCTTCCCACAGTCTGCCGCCCATCTGAAGTGGGATACGGGGACTTTAAGTGTCAAAATGTTACCATAGTGCAACACATCATCTTTTTCTACTATTTTAGTTCCTTTGGTGCTGCGATAGAGGTAAGCCCTTCCTTCAAGTTATCACTAAAGCGAGGGAAGAGCTGGATTTGCTCCTTTTGGCTAACTCATTTGTTGCAGATGTGTTTTAAAAAGTGAACACTATTAAAAATATAATGAAGTAGTCGGTCTCCACAGGACGGCTGTAATTTTTCTTTAGATGATATAGATCATAAAGGTAATCAAAACCTTTTTATTACTTTATTGTTTGCTACAGGCCGCACCATCTCATATCCGATTGCTTCTAGTTTAGCAATAAACTGACATTTATAAAAACGTAACAGAACCCATGGATAGGGGTCATCTTTCAAAAACAAAAGACACATACTGATTTATTTATCATGACCCACTCACTATGCTTTTCGTAACTGCATAACTTAATTTTCAATTTTTCTAAGCAGCAGGCATGGAAAGTCTGCAAGTGCTTCTCAAAAACCTACAGCCATATGGACTGATAGAATGTAAGTCGTCTCTCGTCCTCCAGTAACACTGGCCGCCCATAAAATGATCTGTTGTTTGACCGCTGCTTTTCTGAACAGTGATTCTGTGCTCAGTTCAAATCACTGACACATGGGTACGCTAATAAGCACAAAATCATTGAATCATTTCCATACCTAGGCTGTGATGAACTTTTTTAGAAGTTTAGTCAAAATGTCTTCAATACAAGGCAAATTCTCCTCAGTAGGACCCTCAACAATGCCATTACAAAACACAGTCAATTATTTTAGAGCAGTAGTTACTGGATGAAAGTCACTTACTTTCAAGGGTAAATTTATCTTACCAGCTTGCATTATTGCAGCACCATTAATGAAGGCACTTAGTAATAAATTAACATTTATGACAACATAATGGAACTCATGGATATGGGTCATCGTTCTGCAACACAAGGCACACACTAGTTTATTTATCATGACCCACTCACTACACTTTTCATAATTGCATTATTTAATTTTACATTTTTCTAAGCTGCTGAATGAAAGCCTCTCATTCGTTTTTATATGTGGTACCACACATTACAAAACAGCTTGTGTGATTATTTTCTAAACGCTCTAAACAACTCTCTGGATCTTCTTGAGATGATTTCTGCTTTGGGCAATAATATGCATAGAACATGCTGGCAACATTGATGGGAGAGCACCTAATAGTGAAGTGATAAGTAAGGAATTAGCCCGGAAAATCTTTATACTGTACTTACTGGTGTGTGTCATAAACTACTTGTAGTAATGGACCACTAACAACATCATAGCAAAATTAAGACAAAATTCAGTTAATTTTTTTAAATTGATTAAAAGTATTTTTTGCTAAGCATTGAACAATTATTCACTCATTTCTTCGCATGTTGTCGGTACAAAGGTGCCTTAAGTAGTGTACCAGTTGCTTGGTCATACATGCTTGTACTGATTAAAATGTCATCTGTATTGAAATTCAATTCACTTATGCAACAAGAAGCATATATTTGAATGTTAAAGATTTAATCCAAACTAAAAAAGAAGGAATAGTGACTCAAGAGTACTGCACAGAGAAAGGTTATCTAATGATTTGTTATAGTTGATCAGAATCATGAGTTCTGTAGCATTACATTATTTAGAAAAGAAGCGATATGTTTATCGAGATAAATATATAGACACTTACTATTAATTCTTTACTCAGAACTCAGTCTTTGCTGTCAACTGCCAAAATCCATTTTTGCATTATATGTAACCGTTATCATAAAATCCCCTACAACTGGACGTGTGACACTTGCCTTATGTTGTTGAAGGATGACCCATATCCAGGTTGATTTATTGTGAAGTGACTTCATTACTGACGCTGCATTAAACCATGTTGGAAACTTGAAGTTACCTATGAAAGAAACTGACTTTCACGCAGTAAGTAATGCTCTGAAGGAACTGTATGTACTAATTAATGAAGTACCTGAGGCTCACACTGACGAGAATTTGTCCAGAATTGAAGACATTTTGGATAAACCCCCAGAGAAATTGTTCAAAGATGAAAATAAAATTAAATTTTTGAAACACCAAGTTTCATTTCTGAGATGTAAAGATTCGACAAAGTTTAAGTATGAAAGTGATTCAATGATTTTGTGGTCACTAAAGTATCCTGTCAGTCAACATGCTTATAGGGTTTTGAGAAGTACTCACAGTTTTTTCATGCCAAGCTCCAAAACTTTATCAAGGTTTTGCAAGAATTTTTCAACAATACCAGTCATTGAGCAGCAGAGCGACCAGTTTCTTATGTACATCATAAACAAGGTTGGAGATTTATCTGCATGGAACGAAACTCTTCTCTCACTGATCGATGAGATCCATTTGAAGTTCCAACTCGATTATAAAGGCGGCTGTATTGTGGTTAGTGATTTAATGTCGACAAGATGTCCTGTGTTTTCATGTGGAGCATATCTTCCTAATTCTCACTATTCAGGCTGTTGTTCTCTTATCAGTCCTAAAAATGTGATTATTAAACTAGAGGCAACTGGATTTGAGGTGATGGGACTAGTAGCTAACAATAACGCAATTTATAAAAAAAGGCTATTTCATATCTTTCTGACCCACCTAATATAATAAGAAAAAATACATTGATCCTGTGCTGACCACCCACTTCACTACTTTCTGCATAGTGTTCACTTTTTAAAAACTATCTGCAATAAAACGTTTATCGAAAAGGGGCTAATTCTTTCCTTTCCTGGCTTTAGTGAAGGCTTTGTTGGACCACGGCTCTATAAGGTCAATGAACTGTCCCATGTCAATTAGGAGAATGATGTCAGCAAAAGGACAAAGGATTCGTCAGCCTGAATTCCAGGCAACGATACACAACAAGACGTGTTCAGAGTGCATGAGTACTCATTCAGGACGCTGACGATGAGGAGGGCGTCACCCTGCACCTCTGAAAGGAACTGAGCAAATAAGAAAACCGGAGGGTATAACGTTATCGCGGCCCTAAGACCACTGTAGTAGCAGATGAAGCACATTCCACGGACTCTGACTCCGCTAGCTGCAGGCATCCACCTAAGCTGGAATTCGTATGCAGACAACTTGGCGTCTTTTCACTGTTGTGTCACCTGCTGGTGACTTCCTTCTGCTAGCGATTATCTGCCAGATGACTCTTATGTTTGAGCTTGGGTCAGGGGCTGCCTGCCTGCAGCGGTGCTGTTCACCAGTCCCTGTGGTCCCTTGTTGCTGATCACCGCCCATTGTAGGCATACACTTTTGACTTATGCTGGATACTAAGAATGAGGTACCATCCTTCCTACTGTTGGATGTGGCCACCAGGAGGCAGACAAGCCGCGTGCGACTGCACCTATCACAATCGCCACTGGAGTGCATCCATTGTCAGCCTTTTGCAGTCCTGATGACTTCAGCACCCACCACAGTTAGCTCATGCTGCCTCCTTGGCAGGCAGTCCCAGATATCGGCATGCCACGTATCTGCACCCACTACATAATTGGAAGCAGCGGCCTTCCCACCAGCTGTGAAGCTATCTGCGTGTCTAATATAAATAAAGGCCCATAATATTCAAGGATGAATTGGTAACGATCCACTTTGTGTCTCAAGTCATCTCCAACTCTTCAAACCTCGTCCAGGCCAGGAGCAGCACTTCATCCTGACCTACAAATGGCCTATTCCTCCGCCGTCCATTGAGTTACTTCCCAACCCAAATAGCTTGAAGCAAGGTATTATTTCTGTCGCAGCAGGGAAGGAACTACACGTACTAGAAAAAAATGAACTGTAGGAGTGTGCTAACATTTTTACACTTAAGTCTCGTTATCCCAATTCGAGTGAACGGCAAACGGCGTTCTGCTTTGCACTATTCAGGCCCAAGGAAAGGATATCAAAAATGGGCGAATCACTGCAAATTTATAAAAATATTAAGTCATTGGTGGCATATTGTTAATGTTAAAACATTACTTAGAAGTCAAAGGTTTATGCTTGTTTTCCAGAAGACTGAAACTGTAAATTCACACCATTATCATATTTTTTTGAAAACTTTGTCATGTTTGTGTTCGTGGAAAGATTACACTACTGAAAGCTACCTGACCAGAGAAATACACTTTGCCCTTAAACACACTACTACTGCCTCCTCTGTGATTTTACTAATGGTTTAATAGCTGTGTGAGAAAAAGGGAACATATTTGCTTCTTGGTAAAACACGAACAGGCAGATCGGGCACCGTTCGTGGAGTTTATTTACAGTAAGAAAACGAAAAAAAGTGGTGAAGAACGAAAATTTTGTTTTCGTTTGAGGATTTTTTAAGATTTTCGCAAAGGCCTACCGTCGCTTCGCTCAACTTTCGGTAATCAGTCAGCTTGCTAGGTCTGTTTGCAATTGGTTTACTGAATTTCGTCTTGGCAGTTCTTTTGGCGGCGAAAAAAATTCGAGTAGTTCGACCAAAATCGGTATTTTGTTCCAAGACATATGGATGGTATGTGTATCATGACTGAACAGAATCAGCATATGACTTATCATCCTTAGGCATATCGACGAAAGGAAACATTCGATTTTTCATGAATATTTAATTGTGAAAAAGATCTGTTCCAAAGGATTCTGCATACTATGACCGAAACTCAAAATGTGGCTCATGTCAACTGGTATAAGGAAACACTCAGAAATTTAACAGAGGAATTTCAGTATCTGTACATGACATTATAATCGGAGACGACGCTCGGGTACATTCATACGAGGCAGCAGCTAAGCAGCAATCACCTGTTTGTGTGTTCTCAGATAAACCAAAACCATCAAAAATGCTTCGTTCACGAAGCAGTTAAAAGAAAAGACAGTCTGTTTCTTTCGTTACACTGGCCATGTTACTAACTTAGCGTTATAGTTAATGCTGAATGTTGTACCATATTTTCTTTACGAATCAATTAAGTCGGGAAAACCAATCATAAACGTCGGTTCACTTCTCAACATGAGAATGTCAGAGGTCAGACAGAACGTCAGGCAACTGATTATGTGAAGTAGAAATCTTCACCTGATTTATCGCCTAAAAACTTAAACATCTCAATCATTTCGAGTTACATATATATCTTGTACACGCTAGTTTCTGAATTAGTGGATAGTTAATTAATTAGGCGCTCTGACGTTATTTGTGTATGTTGCACTTTTCACAGATGTTAGAATAGGAAACGTTATCTAAATGTACTTATTAATTTACTCAACTAATAAAACAGCTCTTTCAGTTTGTCAGACTATGGTGCTAAATTAAAACCGCTGCTGGTGCAGCACGTCAACCTGCTGACGACCATGACCAACACGCTTCAGCAGCCCATTTTGTAGCTTGCTCATTACTAACTTTCACGCCTTCAGCTGTAAACTATATATATATATATATATATATATATATATATATATATATATATATATATATATAACCTCCCCAAAGTAATGGACGCGACAATTATTTATTTCATTTAGCACCATATTTTACTCAGAGTACCTTATTCTTAAGCTGTTTGATTTCTTATGATACCTGCAGTAATAATAGGCGGCTAAGATCTGAGTTCTATAAGACTGCGCTAAACTGCTTCTGCCTTTAACGCCATGGTCTCATTATCTCAAAATCTAAACGTCAAATGTCATAGGCTTTAAAATTTAGTAATGAACTAACGTGATATAAATGAATCCCGTGGACGTAGCGACATGACATCTGTTATGGCGCATTTGTTCCACTAAGAACTGAAGGTCTCTGTGTTTGTCTGTATCAGACTATGTAATTTTTAACCTAATTGTATTCTTAATTCCCATGTTAATATGTAATATCTACCAACTCTCTCTCTCTTTTTATGACAGTTATCAGTTTGTTACATTTGGAATCGTGGATGAAAATATTTATGTCGTGACGTCGCCTATATTTGCACACTCGTAGCATTGGCTAAAATATACGCTAACAGTAATTTTCACTGTAAACTAAGTTGGGTCATAACAATTTACTTATGTTGACAACACACACTGCTAGCTCAAAAATTGGTGCGGATTGCTTAAAAGTGTAGTACATAATGCCCGATAAATAAATACTGATGCAGAGAGAGACACGATATAATGACCTACGTAGTAGCACTATTATTGTCAAAGTTACATGAATTCTTTATTAAACGCTGACCTTTTAAATTGTTAGTTACGACATGAGTAATATTGGAAACAAGATTTTTAGCAGTCAGCGATTTACTCATTAGCAAGCCTGAGCCTCATATTATTATTTATTATCTTTGTGTTCGTCATGAACATTTAATGAAAACTCTGCTGCAAAAAATTTTCTTTTCCTGATAGAAAAACACTTGAAGTATTTTTTCCTGTTATCTCTTACGGGTGAAGTCCGAAAATCATGTAATTAATTAAATTTCAGATAATGACTGCCAATGTTCCATTACAACAAGAGAAAGGCCAATGGCCAACGATGAAACTTGAATTCTAGAGATAATTAATTATTTCCACTTAATTATATTTGCATGAGGGGAGAAGTATGAAATCAGATTAAAAGGACAATTAATTTTTATACATAAATTCTGAAAAAACTTAAGTAGTACTAACAAAATCGTGAGTTCAGAAGCAACATCGTAAAAAGTGTCTAGTAGGTTCGATGATGATGATGATGATGATGATGTTTGATTTGTGGGGAGCTCAACTGCGTGGTTATCAGCGTCCGTACAAATTGCCAACCTTTTCTCAGACCAATCTTCATGAATGATGATGAAATGATAAGGACAACACAAATACCTAGTCATCTCGAGGCAGGGGAAAAATCCCTGACCTCGCCGGTAATCGAACCCGGGACCCTGTGCTCGGGAAGGGAGATCGCGACCGCGAGACCAAGAGCTGAGGACTAGTAGGTCCGAGAGCTGACACCACAGACGGATCATTTTATTCATTCAAGTCTTTATCACCCAATTACAAAGCAATTACATGAAATTATATACTCATAGCCTTTCTTGTTCTTAGTATTTGTACACATAAATGTATTTATTATTAATATTTTTTTGTTCAAAATACGTAAAGGTGGAGAGTTTCCTCGTTCAAAAATAATATTTCATCACTGACAGCACATTTACATACATAAACAGTGGTTCACTAGTGGTTATCGTAACACTTTACTACAGGTTCTAAAAGGCTTTCCGAGAGATGGTAAAACGCCCCCTGGAAAGTTAAAAGCATTCTCGTCGCACAATTCCTGCTTCTAAGTTTTCACTCAATAATCACTTCATAAAGTTCATGCAGAATCAATAACTTATTATTAATAATTCACAATATGGCTGAAGAACATTCAGAATTTTTAAGTGAATATCCTTTCACTACAATTTATCAATTATCGTACTGTGACCCATAAATGTGTTATTTACTGTACGCTGGCCAATACAGTTATCTTGTCATTTACTATACTGTGACCAATGCAGCTAGTCGAGAATTAAGTTAACATTTTGCCAGGGATTAGAATACTTCGTTTCCCCAGTGTAAAACCCAGGTGGAAGCCTTCAGATTAATTATATCTGATTTTCGCAACATCATAGTTAAAATCAATCATAAGCATGAGAACACATAAATTCCAAAGCTGCATGAATGTACAACTGCATTTTCATGAAGGATTCATTAAAATAGTTAAGTTGCTCATTGACTCCAGGCACAGTATGTAATCCATGTGCACAGTAATGGATAATTATAGTTTGATTAACGAGTCATAAAATGATTTCAATTGTTCTTTGCCAAAAAGCAAAGTATGTAGTTCTTTTTCACAGTAAGGTCCATTTCAAGTTTGATTAACGGCTGGCCGAAGTGGCCGAGCGATTCTAGGCGCTACAGTCTGGAGCCGCGCGACCGCTACGGTCGCAGGTTCGAATCCTGCCTCGGGCATGGATGTGTGTGATGTCCTTAGGTTAGTTAGGTTTAAGTAGTTCTAAGTTCTAGGGGACTGATGACCATAGAAGTTAAGTCCCATAGTGCTCAGAGCCATTTTTTGATTAACGAGACATAATTTGTTACACTGTTCTGTGCTCACTAATACAACTCAGTTCACTTATAAAAGTTTTATCACTGTTATGTTTTTGACGTGACAGTGACGTTCAGTTCGTTACACGGTATAACTCGTTGTTCTAATTTCGTGATATACAAGTTTTACATATCAATAACTTTTCAAATCTCGACGTCGGCGTGTGCCGTCGGCATGCAGCGTCGATGGAAGTAGTCTTCAGTCCCCGCCGGTTGGTTGAGTCTGTAGTCCGCCTGGACAGCGGACATGCAGTGCACAGCCATTGGCGGTGAATGCGAAGTCAGGAACACGGCATCCAGACAGGCTGTACAAGATCATCACTGCTTCCTGCTGAACTTAGTAACGGCTCACCCGGAACCGCGAACATGAAAATTTCCAAACCGGCATCAGAATTTCTTTATGACAGACGTTGGAAAGATTTCACACAGATTAGTATACTTCACTGTCATTCAAAAATATTTATCACCTCTATTTGTGAAGTTTTTATGTTGTTTGTTAAGAGTCTTTATAGAAAAACCGCACCAGTTGGATCCAGTTCATGGAATTTGCTCACGTATTTAAAATTAGTTATTAGTTATTACTCTGAGCGCAATGAAAAGTAGTTTCACAGTTTTCACTGTCTCTATGAAAATTATTCACATTTTGACTACACATTGGTGGCCGCTAATATCTGCACAGTCTTATCGGCCGCAGAAGTGTTTATTTTGCACTCAAAAGTTTTCATAATTTTATTTTCACCAACGCTAAACCCCGTTACCGAGTAGTTTACAAAGCGCCGTTCCACTTTCACCATAACAGTGTAGGAAGATGGCTGCTTAGAGCCAACCAGCTGTTTCTATAAAACGGCGTCCCTAACCTGTAGAATACTGTAGCTGTAGAGTATGGCTACAGAATTCGGTTTACTTAAGAAAATAGAGCGAAAAGGAATGCTGTGCAAGAAATTTACAAAGGGAGGGATCTCCATGGAGTATTACATAAATATCATCAACTACAAACATCACAAAATTCTTTGAATAGATGTGAATGAGCAGAGGATCATACGACTATCTCATCAATAAATTGAATACAAATGGTTTTTTACATGATCAAGAACTTTTAACAGCCAATAAATATGGAGGAATGACTACTACATGACTAACTACGCTAAATACAAGTAAATAAGTACACAGTATAATCCCTATAAACAAAAGCTTTGTGGTGTAGGGATGCCGACATGGTAGCTCAGCGTGTTTGGTCAGAGGGCTGCTTGGCCTCTGTAATAAAAAAAACTGAGTAATGGAAACAACGATCAACTTGAACGAATGTCTTGTGACATCCGCCTAGACCAAACGCAACGAACTATATCGAAAAAAAAATGGTAGCATATACAGTTCGTGATTGCATGTTAGGTATGGGTCGTGGGTTCGATTCTGGGCCGTTCTTATATTTTTACTGACGCAGTTACAATTCTGTATACTAAGTTTTAAGTATAGTGTTTACACTGCATCGCGTAGTATGTTTTTAAGGTCTTGCCAAAGAACTTGATTTCACTCCTGTCTCAGTATATCACACACATTTAAATCCTAATAAATTAAAATGAATCATTAAATTTTACAGATCTTTGATGTTGTGAACGCAATTCATCGGCAGTCAGTGTTAAGGCCAAGCGTTTCAATTACTCTAAATAGTCTGTAAAAGTAAAGCCTACAAAATTTTTGAAAAGAAAGTCAAACGTTTTGTGTAATGATTTGTCTAAAAGTACGAAATAAAAAATATTACGGAAACGTTTGGTGCAACTCATTTTCTGTTCATGATTTCGAGCATGATTCAAAGGCACGTAGGACGTTTCTCTGATCTACTTATTTCTTTTACACAAATCATTTCATAAAATATGTAACTGATTTCTTTCTTTTTTTTTTATTTCAAGTTTTATTCAGAAAACATGATCTTACTGACTGTTCGTTTGCCTTCCTAGCGTACTTGATTCGAAGGAAGCCTTTTTGATATTTAGATACCAAACCAATGTATCTTTTTGTGTGCAAAATAGCTAGGTCTTGAACAGATGAAATTTTTGACACTTCAGTTACAGCAGCTTTTCATGAAATATTTCAATTTTTCCTCAGTTTCTAAATTAAGTTTTCGTTAATTACCCTGGTACCTTTTAAGCAGTTAAATATTCTCACACCAAACTAGACCTCATTCTGGTCACTTTGATACCCCGTTTACCTGTTTATCTCCCTTTGTTTGGCAATGAAAATTTGGACAAAACCTCATGGTGTAAGTTATAGGGAGTCTTGTTTTCGCTCTGCTCACGCGTTTACAAAAACGTATCGAGTGTTAATCATATGATAAAATAGTCCTTTCTGCGGGCTGTCATTTCCAAAATTCGTCGTTTCGATATCTTGAACCTTTTTTACGACCACTTGATTCCCAAAGCGCAGGAAAGGTTAGGACGCGCCGCGTCAAGAATGAAAAGCGATATCATTCCGGTTTCAACTTAAAATACAATTTAGATATGTTGGTTACATTTCATAAGCAATGTATGGCCTTAAATAAACTATACGAAAGTCTACAATATGTGATTTTACATCTGCAAATTCTTAATAATTTCGTGCCGCCGTCTACTCAATTTTGAGCAGCACAGTAACTATGATGAATAACGAAAATAAATTCAGACCTTTATCGTTTAAAGATATCAAATTAAGGGTTGTGGAAGAATCAAACTGTTTCACCGAATAGTTTTCTTAAAATCGGATGTTAAGTAATTCATATCTGCCGTCGCGTCCGCTTCACTGCCCTGCCGAGAAGACACACGTGGCTGTCGCTCTCTGTCGCGCGTGCTGCAGCGACAAAATTCAAACACATTTGAATTGAAACGTCGCCAGTTGCAGCGGAAGACAGGCAGCGACACAGATGTCGCTCACGTAGGACACTTCCGTAACTACACCTGCAGTTGTGTTTTGTCGCCTGGGGCTGTCGCTCGCTTCTGTCGCTCACTTCTGTCGCTCGCTTCTGTCGCTCATGTAGGACACGGCCTAAGTCTCGACACATTCGCTGCACTACAGCTCATAACGCATCACACTCGACGGGAAATGTCACAGTCACTTTTGTGTTTGTTCACACATCACTGTTGGTTCTTTATCGAACTTATAGTTTCACTTACGTCATTTCTGACACCTTCTTACATACATTCGTGATTACATGTTGTATGTATATCAGTCATCTGAACGTTATGGTCGCATATTGTAATCATACAGACGTGTACATCACTTTTTCTGGACACACACATGCTCACACAAGCTTACATATGTATCTCTCCCTCCATGTTTTATAATCAATTGACCATCTGGATTCTGCCACTCAAGTTCCTGACTTGACGTTTACAAAGTAATGGCCTGTGTATCATTTTACATGTTCAAGAGTACTTTTACATCTGTAGAGGACACCAGTGCATGTTCCTATTTACTCAGAAAAGCAAGCTAATGCTGCTAATTGTGAATAATGTTGCCTCCATGAGAACATCAGAAACGCAAAAACTAATAGGCAAAATTTCCATTAGATCCAGTAAGAAAAGCTTTATCTCAGAGCAATTCTGGTTCTGATAATCCATGGCGCATCTTGTAATGTTTGTCAAAGCACAAAAGGGTATTTAAGTAAATAATAAATAATTGTTTAAATATGTGTGCAAAATGAAACTTGTCCTAACAAACTTATATTTTAGGTATATAAAATGTAATAAAAGATTACTACTCTCATTGAAAATTTTAAGAAAAAGAATCCGATTTAAAAGATGGATTAACCATCAGCAATTCTCATTTCAAATAAATGGCATTTAATGATGTTCTATTGCTGTTCAGGATATTATACAAGAGACATAATTAAAAATGAAACTTTCTGGCAGATTAAAACAGTGTGCCAGACCGGGACTCGAACTCGTCACAGAGGTACTGGAGAAATTGAAGCTGTGAGGACGGGTCGTGAGTCGTGCTTGCGCAGCTGAGATGGTAGAGCACTTCCCCGCGAAAAGCAAAGGTACCAAGTTCGAGTTTCGTACCGGTACACAGTTTTAATCTACGAGGAAGTTTCGTAATAGCACATACTCCGGTACAGAGCGAACTCTCGTTCTGGATAGTTAAAAATATTTGAGGAACGTTTTGAAGTCAGTTTTTAGATGGAACAGACGTTATTTGCCTAGACCGATTTCTGCTTTAGTTGCCCTCTGGGCATCATATTAACAATTACAATGAAAATGTTACATACAATTAAACTCTACCTGTTACTTATATACCAGAAACATTTACATGACGAACAACAATACATATACAAAGAAAACAAGTATTATCTGAACAAGTCTCACACTTATTTTGCAAGTTATTCTATTAATTTTTTCAAGTCCTAGTACGAAAACGGCCTTTGACCGTCATACTGTCAGGTTGTGTCAGCCTACAACTGCCCCTGTGGGAAATCTCTAGAACGTTGAAGGGACCAGTGTACAAAAATTGCCAGTTCTGTTCTGCCTTTTAAGGCTCAAAGTCTAGCGATGGGTTTGTAGGAGCATTAATTCTCCAATGTCATAGTCTCTTACCCTCTTTACATTCTTATCATACTTCCTTTTGCGTTTTTCAGTATATTGGCAGATTTAATTACGGTTTGACTAATCTTTCCTTCCCAAATTACATCTGATCTGAGTAGCTTAGGTATCGGGATTGTCCACTCATTCTCTTCCTTAGCAACTAATGTAATCTCGGCTGGGGTATACCCAATGGAAGAATAGGGCAATTTATTGTGTATCTGCACCCACATGGTCTACCCATAGTGTGCATTGTCTGTCGGTTCATATAACTCTTGTTAAACTCTTTGAACATGCGTTCAACCGGATTACTTTCCAGACGAGATCTTGATATTAATACCTGTTTCACATCCCGTTCATCAAAATATCCCGGCCTGGTACATACTGTTATAATTATCCTGTTAATATCCCACACATCCAACACAGGCCTTACACTTCAATCTGCGTTTGCTATAGCGAATTGCAGGATGGTATATGGAGAATAGGGACACCGACAGAAGAAGAAGAGGACGTTACGATGACAGCAACTGTGTGCCACCACGTGAGAGATCCTTCCGGGTTCTCTGGTGACAATGGCCAAGATCTAAACAAGTGGCTGAAGGTGTATAAGCGTATAGCCAAATTATTCTACTTGGAGGGCACTGCCAAGCAATGTTATGAGAATAACGAGGGGAAGTTCAGAAGCTGGGAAGAGTTCCGGGCGGAACTGTGCAAGTATTTCGGCGACACACAACGATAGGGCTGGCGGGAGTGGCCGTGCGGTTCTAGGCGCTACAGTCTGGAACCGAGCGACCGCTACGGTCGCAGGTTCGAATCCTGTCTCGGACACTGATGTGTGTGATGTCCTTAGGTTAGTTAGGTTTAATTAGTTCTAAGTTCTAGGCGACTGGTGACCCCAGAAGTTAAGTGGCATAGTGTTCAGAGCCATTTGGACCATTTGAACAACGACAGAAGTCAATGCTGAAGATAAATTAAAGTGCAGGGCACAGCGTCCAGGAGAAACTACAGCATCCTTCATTCAAGACGTCTTGGAGCCATGTAAAATAGTGGATCGTAGAATGAAGGAGGAAGATAAGGTTGCACGTCTCATGAAGGGTGTTGCTGAGGACATGTATCAAGCCCTACTTATGAAGGAGGTTTCGACAGCAGACGGCTTCATAAAACGGTGCCAGTATATCGAGACAATGCATCAAAAAAGAATTACACACAAGAAGTTTGAACGGCTTCCAAACGTCGTATCGATGTCTGTGATGTAGGAAGAAACCGATTTCACAAGTGTACTTCATCAGATAGTGAGAGAGGAAGTTCAGAAGGCACCTTGATTGCAGGGCGAGCAAAAAACCGAGACGCCTCAAGAGGTCATAAGAGAGGAAGTGGAACAGACATTGAACCCCATCTATCGTCCTTCATTTCCCTTTAAAACGGTGAAAAAGTCAAGACCTAGGTGAAATTACGTTCCTACAATGCCGCATGAGGAACCTGTTTGGGCACCAAGGAAGATTGATGTCTGGAGGACCCAGGATAACCAACCAGTATGTTTCCACTGCAGTCGACTGGGACATGTAGTGCGCTATTGTCGAGAGGGGCCGCGGATATTTTATTGATTCCCGCGCCAGAAAACAGCAGACCGATCTTAGCCGACGCCAACTCCGGGACGACGAAGATGAACAAGAAGTTGTGGATGCAGAACGACGTAGGTCACCATCGCCGCAAGCTAGCCACTGGAGAGGACTCTCCCCATCACGTCGATCAAGGTCTCCATCGTCATTTAGAAACTCCAGCCAAACACCTAGCCACCGCAACCTAGAAAACTAAAGGGTGCGACCTTACTTTGAGGGCCGCCGAAGAGAAAAATCCTCCACCGTCGATCACTACAAAAATGATAGGAAACTTCGTCGATATCCTCATGGATGTCCGACCAGCCCAAGCTCTTGTGGACTCTGGAGCACCACATTCAGTCATTTCAGAGAAATACCGTCGCTTGTCGCAGAAACCCGTGTTCGTCGACAGCAAAAAATCTCTGCTGAACGTGGCGAATGGGAAATACGTGTCGTTCGTGTGGTATAAGTGGCCATACACAGCCCTTAAAAGTCATCGTCTGACAAGAGTGTAGTCATGACGCCATTCTCGGATGGGACTTTTTGAAAGCTTCTCAGGCAATTATACATTGTAGTCGCTCGAAGAGTATGCTAGACGAGATGAGATACTGTGGACAGAAAGATGCACATCCGAGTGTGTGCAGGCTATGTGTGCTGGATGAAGTGATCATCCTGCAGTCAGCACTAGAAAGATATCTGTCACGTGTCATGCCAACCCATGGATCTTGTAGTGGAATGTAAGAGAAGCATACCACTGAAGAATAACTTGCTCATCCCAGCCTCTGTCGTCTCGTTTAAGAACAGATTCGGTGAATTGCGGGTAGTTAACTGTCGCCGAGAACTGCAGATCCTTCCAAGATGCATGTGCATAGCAAACGCTGAGCCGTTAATTGCCGAACAGCTGAGCGTCATAGAAACCTCCAATGCCGAGTCTGTGGGCGAAATTAGCGCTACCACTACGAGACAAGATATTCTAGCTCAACTAAGACCAGATCTCACTAAGCAACAACACAAGAAGCTACTTGCCATTCTTCGAGAGTTCTCTGAATGCTTCAATCCACAGGTGAACAGCAAAGTAGACAAATCGACGGTGAAGCACTGGATTAGCACTGGAGACCATCAACCAATAAGCCAGAGAGCATAGCGTCTGTCAGCAACGGAACGTCGAATAATTCACGACGAGGTAGGGAAAATGATGAAGAATGACATCATACAGCCTTCGCAGTGCCCATGGTCGTCACCAGTGGTTCTCTTCAGGAAGGAGGATGGCAGTTGGTGCTTTTGTATTGATTACAGGAAGCTTAATAAGATAACTAAAAAGGACGTTTACCCTCTTCCACAAATTGACGATACCCTAGATTGTCTGAAGGAGACTAAGTTTTTCTCAACCATGGGCATGTACGCGGGCTACTGGTAAATCGAAGTAGATGAGGCTGATCTTAAGAAAACTGCATTCATCGCCCCTGATGGCCTGTATGAGTTTAAGGTAATGCCGTTTGATTTGTGTAATGCACCAGCAACCTTTAACGGATCATGGATAATCTTCTAAGTCACCTGAAGTGGACGATGTGTCTTTGTTATTTCGATAACATTATAGTGTTCTCAGAGACATTTGATGAACACATAAAAAAACCAAGGGCCGTTCTTAAGTTTCTCCAACAAGGCGGACTGAAACTTAATCCAAGAAAGTGTCTCTCTGAAGCAAAAGAAATCAAAATACTTGGACACCTTGTGTCAAACGAAGGTGAGCGGCCAGACCCTGAAAAGGTGAGATCTATAACGGAATTTCCTATTCCTAAAAGTATTAGAGATGTGAGAAGCTTCCTCAGATTATGTTCTTATTATCATCGTTTCATCAAAGACTTTTGTATCAAAGCCAGGCCACTCCAAGAGCTGTTAAAAGCAAATGCTAAATATATCTGTGGTGGTGCTCAGCAAGTTTCTTTCGATGTGCTGTTAAAAGCCCTGACAACTGACTCTGTACTTGGTCTGTATTATGAGAGAGCACCTACAGACCTACACGCAGATGCCAGGGGGTATGGTATCGGTGCTGTTCTGATGCAAATTTCGGATGGAGAAAAGAAGGTTATAGCCTATGCTTCTAGGTCACTTACAAAAGCCGAGAGAAACTACTCAACTACAGAAAGAGAATGTCTTGGTGTGATCTGGGCCATGTGCAAAGTATCTCTATGGAAGGCCATTCACAGTTGTTACAGACCATCATTCACATTTCTGGTTGACAGGTCTTACGGATCCAACAGGATGACTCGCCAGATGGGCACAACGCCTTCAAGAGTATGACACTACCATCGTGTACAAAAGTGGAAGAAAACACTAAGATGCCGACTGTCTCTCAAGAAACCCTGTGCAGGACCATCAAGGCTTTGATGAAGATAGTGACTGTCTTGCTGCACTCCAGGATCTCTCTGCTGAGCAGAAGAAGGACGCCAAGATATCTCAAATTATGTTTGCCTTAAATCGGTCAGAGAATGGGAAAACACAATTTAAGGCAGTTAATGGATTACTTTGCACGAAAAACTCTGATCCGTTTTGAAAGAGGTGGCTACCAGTGATTCCTAAACACATGCACTTAGATGCTCTACAGAAATTCCATGACACACCTGAGGCTGGACATTTAGGATTTATTGAGACATACGAAAGGATACGCAAGAGATTTACTGGCCAGGTTTATTTAAGAGTGTCCATTACTGTGTCGCACTGTCGAGAGTGCCAGAGGAGAAAGGCAGTTCCTCAGAAACCACCTGGCCGACTCATACCAATTCCACCAGCCGAAACGCCTTTCCAGCGTGTTGGGATTGACCTCCTTCGACGATTTCCAACGTCTGCTGGTGGCAATAGATGGATTATTGTTTGCACTGATTATCTAACACACTATGTAATTACAAAAGGCGTGATAACAGTCGAAGCATTCGAGGTAGCCAAATTCATTGTGAAAGACATTGTATTAAAACACAGTGCCCCAAGTTCGTTAATTACGGATCGAGGGAAAGTTTTTCAGTCGAACTTGTGACAGAGATAAACCGTCGGTGCAACATTACTCATCACATGACGACTGCCTATCATACGCAAACTAACGGACTTACTGAACGCCTTAATAAGACCTTGGCCGACATGCTATCAATGTTCGTCAACGTTGAGCAGAGCAATTGGGATGAGGTGCTACCTTTCGTGACGTTTGCCCACAACACCGCCAAACAAGACACCACAGGGTTTACGCCATTTTTCCTGGTGCATGGGCGTGAGGTGACGACGATGGACACTGTATTTCTGCTTGTCATCGTATGTTGGGCACATACTCGTGGGACACCCCTTATACACTGGTGGAAATTGAAATAAGAACACCGTGAATTCATTGTCCCAGGAAGGGGACACATTCCTGGGGTCAGATACATCACATGATCACACTGACAGAACCACAGGCACATAGACACAGGCAACAGAGCATGCACAATGTCGGCACTAGTACAGTGTATATCCACCTTTTGCAGCAATGCAGGCTGCTATTCTCCCATGGAGACGATCGTAGAGATGCTGGATGTAGTCCTGTGGAACGGCTTGCCATGCCATTTCCACCTGGCGCCTCAGTTGGACCAGCGTTCGTGCTGGACGTGCAGACCGCGTGAGACGACGCTTCATCCAGTCCCAAACATGCTCAATGGGGGACAGATCCGGAGATCTTGCTGGCCAGGGTAGTTGACTTACACCTTCTAGAGCACGTTGGGTGGCATGGGATACATGCGGACGTGCATTGTCCTGTTGGAACAGCAAGTTCCCTTGCCGGTCTAGGAATGGTAGAACGATGGGTTCAATGACGGTTTGGATGTACCGTGCACTATTCAGTGTCCCCTCGACGATCACCAGTGGTGTACGGCCAGTGTAGGAGATCGCTCCCGACACCATGATGCCAGGTGTTGGCCCTGTGTGCCTCGGTCGTATGCAGTCCTGATTGTGGCGCTCACCTGCACGGCGCCAAACACGCATACGACCATCATTGGCACCAAGGCAGAAGCGACTCTCATCGCTGAAGACGACACGTCTCCATTCGTCCCTCCATTCACGCCTGTCGCGACACCACTGGAGGTGGGCTGCACGATGTTGGGGCGTGAGCGGAAGACGGCCTAACGGCGTGCGGGACCGTAGCCCAGCTTCATGGAGACGGTTGCGAATGGTCCTCGCCGATACCCCAGGAGCAACAGTGTCCCTAATTTGCTGGGAAGTGGCGGTGCGGTCCCCTACGGCACTGCGTAGGATCCTACGGTCTTGGCGTGCATCCGTGCGTCGCTGCGGTCCGGTCCCAGGTCGACGGGCACGTGCACCTTGCGCCGACCACTGGCGACAACATCGATGTACTGTGGAGACCTCACGCCCCACGTGTTGAGCAATTCGGCGGTACGTCCACCCGGCCTCCCGCATGCCCACTATACGCCCTCGCTCAAAGTCCGTCAACTGCACATACGGTTCACGTCCACGCTGTCGCGGCATGCTACCAGTGTTAAAGACTGCGATGGAGCTCCGTATGCCACGGCAAACTGGCTGACACTGACGGCGGCGGTGCACAAATGCTGCGCAGCTAGCGCCATTCGACGGCCAACACCGCGGTTCCTGGTGTGTCCGCTGTGCCGTGCGTGTGATCATTGCTTGTACAGCCCTCTCGCAGTGTCCGGAGCAAGTATGGTGGGTCTGACACACCGGTGTCAATGTGTTCTTTTTTCCATTTCCAGGAGTGTAGGTTCTTAACTGCATGTAGTGTGGCACCTGTACTGTAGATAATTTAGTAAAAAGAATAGTACTGGAATCGATCACTGCAGGAGAGGTATATGACAAGTATTGTCAGAGTATCTACGTTAAATATATCTGAACTCATCGTTATACATAAACAGTAATTTACCCGCTCAGGGATACAGTTGCTCACGACTTAGTCAAATCAGTGAGATAATTGCCACTAAAGAACTGATTCAACGGAAGGTTGCTGAGTCAGAGCGTTTAGAAGTGCAACAGTTGGCTTAATTAATGGGTTTACCAAGAAATTAACAAAAGTCTTTTCTGAGATGCCAGAAACCATAACAGGTTACGTTTATAATATGGACATGTATCCACATGAAACGTATTGCTGCACATTTTATTCAGTCCCTTGGACAACATAGGAAGCAGTAACTAGAGAAACGAGAAAGATGTTAGATCAAAATATTGTCATGTAGAAGGTGTAATTAGATGAATGACGAACACTAACTTCACTTAACAACGGTTTATTCAGCTCTTACACCTACAAGAGCATGGAGCGAACTGCCTCCGGCCAGAACACGTAAGGTATATATACAGTTACCTGGAGTTATCCTGGAGGGCCTCCTCACTACGGATCAATTGGAATGAAAGTAAATCCAACCTAATCTGATGTTGCATTCCTCTCTCTGATTAAACGTTAACCCCTGATAAAGGCCACTGATAAATTTTTTATCACCAGGAGCATGCACTTAAAGGCTCCATTTCCCATTAAAATTTCGACCTGCACCCATATGTTGACTACCTCTGATTTGGCACTAAACCTTGTTCTGGAGAAGCTGGTATCTTATATGTAAGGAGTTCATCACAATTGTTGTTGCTTTGTGTCTAAAATCACACTAATCGGCATACTGCCTATCTTAGCATGCAATGCAGCTTGTACCAGAGATTTACCTGACTGACTACAGACTTTTGGCTCAGTGCATAATTCATTGCATCATCTATAGAAGTGCCTTCACTTTTCTCCATGGCCACTACTGGAAAGCATGGGGTGGTCGACTTTAGTTTAAAGGTGTAGAAGGTCCGAGTTGGTCATCATCTCACATTTCCACGATTCTTACTCTTTGGTCTTGATGCTGTTGCACCATCTGATTGTCTTGTCCCTGCACGTTACTGTGCTCAGGATTATTCCAGTATTGATTGGATCCAGCAGGTGGCCTCCAATTCGGATTAGACTGACCTGCCTGTTGGTTTGTACACCTATCAGAATTGTATCTACTTGTTATTGACTGCTGGAAGTTGGGATAATTGTTCCCTATGATGTCTCCACGTCTCTTCCTATTACCAGCTTGTTGACTTTTGTTGTATCCACTCACATTTGAATTCTGATACGCAACATTGTTATGTGGTTGCCTATAACCACCATTGCCCCTCCAGTATTGACATGGTAATTGTTCCTCTCTAGGTTCCCATTACCGCTGCCATTGCTTTTGTTATTCCCCCCATATGGTATAGAATAGCTACCATTATCTGTGTTATTCTTCTTTTGATCTTCATGTATAAGACCGAGAGAATCTACAGCGGATAGAAATTTTTCTTACAAAGAGTTTTACTGATGCACTCTTCAATATATTTACACATGCTACCAAGTTCTGAGTTGTACATTGTGGGACTGTTCATCTACATCGTGTAACAAAGCTTCATCACTTCATTGAACTGATGGGTGACGTTTTCATCCCGCAATTTCTCTCGAGCCTCTAACGTCTCATCGCGTTCTTCTTCTTTAAGAGCTAACCTCTCTACTCTTTCCCATTCTTTAATGGCTAATCTCTCTTCATATTCCCTTTCTTTAAAGGGTAACTTCTCTTCACATTCCCTTCCTTTAGGAACTAACTTCTCTTCACGTTTCCTTTCTTTAAAGGCTAAATTCTCTTCTCGTTCCGTTTCCTTAAGGGCAAATGTCTCATTCATTTGCTTATCATGATCCTCTAGTTGTTGATTTAGCTTTGTTAAAAGAGCTTCGTCACGTCCCTTTTCTCTAATTTTTCAAAATATAATGTGATGAAATCATCATCCGGCATTCCTGCCAGTGATGGTTTAACTACTATGCATTTGACATCGCTTCCGCAGAGGTCGATGCTGCTAATTTAGTATCAACTGCTAACATACTGGTTTCAGACTCGCTGTGTATCCGTTGCTTCAGTTCCGTTCCTATGATGTTTGCTTGCGAAAAGAGTTCGCCTAATTCACTGCCTTCATCTATTCATTCTTGTAAATTACCTAGAAAATCATAATCAGATATTTCTGTTTCCTTTCTCGCTAGCTGACGTGTTCTAGAGCAGTTCATAATGTCAATAAACACAAAATGTATCGTGCTAGCTGTAGTGTATACATGGAAAATCAATTTTTGAGTCAGCTGTTTGTCTGCGAGCGAGACTCTCTACCATACCCAAGTCAGAATAACAAAGTGATTGACAGTGAAGCACAGTTGACTATGGAAGCAGCAACAACAGCTGTGCGATTCCTTACTGGACTACTTTCTCACAGCGCCTTTTAAGATGCAGTATTGAGTTCGCTTTGCAGGATCGTAATATCCTTGTGGCTTAACAAAGGCACTCCTTTGTATAAAATGATCCCGTGTTCCTATTATTTCTATTTTCGTATATCTCAGCAAAAGCACCAGGCAGTACACTGTCTTTTAAGTGATCGGAATGAATCATGTTCAGTTGTTGTATTTGATACGAAAGGAATGTTAATGTGGATCGGAATTGTTCATGTAAATACAATAACTAACAATAACTAAAATAATATAAACTGCTTGGGTACTTACCAATCACTGCAATGTGCATGCAGAGTGTTACACTTGTGCATGGGAGTATTCCTTAATAATGAGGTGAGATATATTGTCAGATGCGCTACACACCATCCAGTCAAAAACGCCAAACACAATCACAAAAATAAAGACGAATGAAAGGCAAAGGGTAAATGACACTTAGTTCAGAATCACTTTCTTCCTCGATACTGTCGTTATCTGAGGTCTGGTCCATGGACGACTCACTGGAATTGACCAAGAATATAATTACATTTCACTTCACTTTCCCACATCTCTTTAAAAACTGAATCGGTGAGTGCAGAAACCACTCCAGTCACAAAATGCAAATTTCTCATGAGACAGAAAAAACGCCATAACTCCTTCAAATTATCAAATGTTTTAACCTTTTCTTTCCTCTGTTATAACACGCAATTATGTTGCTGTCACGCAAAAATTTCCTAATTTCGACATAAATTAGACTCAGGAAAATTTAAATTTTGATCCGGACTTATGCTGTTTCTGCACTCAACTGGTTTTTACAGACAGCTGCAAACTAGGAAAAAGGTAATCATTCATTTAAAGTCTATATTTGTTCATATTATATTAAAATGAATTTACAGTATTGCAAAGTTATCAGAAAACAGGAATATAACAAAGCAAAACGCTCTTAAAATAGATCATTCTCGACCAATGTATGATTGTCATATGCAATGGTCGGCCAGGTAAATACTGCATCACAAAAAACTTTGAAGCTTTCAGGAATATGAATTATCATCTTCTTGATTGTAGATTGGAACTTTCCCTGGTGGATAAGCTGCAGTACTTGAAGGAAAATCAATACCTACGTTCTGGAAAGCAGGTTTCAGCAGCTTATAGCTGTGCTTTTGTAATCCATCAATGGAAGTATATCCTGTGATTACCCCTTTTTCTTTAGTGTTATAGCGCAACTATGTATATCGAGTGGCACCAAACTTGAATTTTGCTTCTTTTGGCAAACTCCTCCCTCGACATTCTCTGGGTGATGGGTTTTTTGTGTAATATTCCTTCCACCAACCATCAAAATCTTTTACGTCAGTGGTGAGTAGCTTGGTGATGTGAAAATTGTTACTGGACTGAGCACACAACTCTTCATATTCATCAGGTGTATATATCCGGTCATTTTTACGTATCATCCTCTTAATGGTGCCAAAATCTTCGAACGGGAAAGTAAAGAAACCTTTGTTCAAAACGCCCTGTATCTGCAAGAGCAAGGCAGAATCTTATCATGGTGTGATTCCGATTCTGTCCGAAAGTGCCATCGGAAAAGAAATACAGATTTTTAACATTTGATGGAATATTAGTGTCAAAGTATTTCAATAGCATGCTGAATATCTCATTGGCTCCTTTGTGAGCTACTCCTTCACGGTACTGGAATATTTCAGATTTCATTGTTTTTAGATTTATTATCCCAAAACAGATCACCCAAAGTTGCCTCACGTAAAATATGTTCTGAACTGGGATCGCTGGAAGAGGGAGATTTTGCATGAAAATCAAATGAAAGTACGTCTGTGTCTTCACATTCCGCACATAACTTGGGTGACTCTTCGAAGTTTATTGTAAAATTTCTTGGCTCGTCTTTTGTGGAAAGTAAGTTCAGCAAGAGCAGCCCTTTTAGCTGTATCACCAATAGAGCAGTTCTTGACTTTTACATCAGGTTCTTCACGAACTGTAATGAAAAGTTGTCATGCAAATATGTAAAACAAAACTCATATTTTACATCCAAATGAGGGCACTTTAAACAAGGAATGAATTTTTTTAACATCAAGGCGCGCATCAAGATAACAGATATTTTTGGTGGCATAGTAGGTAATCTTGGTGGGAAATTATGAAATATGCTCATGTATTTTAGATCAAACTTTGGCAGAAATCGTGTTCTTCTTGAGAGCTTTACCTCGTTTATCTTGAGGTGATTTACCCTCTATTAGGAGATCAGTATGCCTTCGAACCCTGCCCTCAGTAATACGTTAGAATGAAATAAACGCTTTCTTACATACTGTTTTCATTTCTCCTCTATATAGTAGTAAATACTCGAAACTGGCTGCTGTTTCTCGAGGCTGTTCAGAACGAGGCCTACGATGCTTAATGGTGTTTTTCAATCAGTTGTTCTAAGAAAATACATTGCTCGTCTTTCGATCTCAGCTTATTCAAATTAGCAACAAATTAAGATTTTTCATCATCACAAAACTTTGTAAAGCATTGTAATTTACGGTTACAAGCAGCACCTGTTGTTCTAGATGGGATGAGACACCCTTTCCAGATGATGTGTTCAACCCCACGAACTTTAGAGGTTCTGTGACGTTTCTTCGATGTTTTTCTTCATTTATCCTCCTCTTCTTATGAGCTGTTTCATGGTCACTTTAAGTGCTTGTGGTACTCACAGACATATTGAACATAGAACAGGAAATGTTAAGCACGAACATAGAACACGTTGAAAACGAATCAACAAAACAAAGACTTCGATAAGAGCAGCTGTTTAGGCTGGTAAACACATGGCACATGCTCAGTGAAAGGGACATGCGATCTAGCGGTGGGATCAGAAACCACGCCAGTCACTGATTCATGTTATTTCTGCACTCAGCGTCTGAAAAAGACACCCTCTATCTACGAATCTACTCAACACACTAACGTGGTTCTTGCACTCAACACTCATCTTGCCTTTCTAAGCATCTTTTCATTGAAAACGATTTTTCGCATTTTTGTGACTGAAGTGGTTTCACCACTCACCGATTCCACCGTATCTGTGTGGGGTGCAACATTATTCCACTTATCTGGCGTTATTTGTCCCAGTGCTTCCACTAACAGCCTTTCAATTTGTGCCTCAGAGAAGCTTCTGTTATCTGTTGCCACGTAATGTCTAATCTGTGCCCAAATCATGGCGATGGCATTGAATTGTCAGTGGTATGGTGGAACATAAAACCCTATGGCTACATTGTTTAGCTACCTCATCAACAACATACTGTTCAAATTATGGCTTATTTTTTCACGTACGTAAATTGTCCTTCACATTGTGTTGTTCCAGCCGTACAACAATGTTGGCTCTTTTCGTTGCCATCGTTGGAGCTTTATCTTTCATAACTGAATGATAGGAGGCATTATCCATTGCAATGACACAGGGCCAATTCAGATTTTCCAATTAGTTAGCCCTTGAACCACTTCATAACACCTATTGTGATGCATCTCCTCATTGCATTCGCTTGTTTTTCTCGACTTCTAAACGAGGAGGAGCTAGGCACGAAAGCAGATGCAGTTCCAGTACGCAAGACAATAATTTTTCGTCCTTTCCCATCAAACAGCGGAACATCCACATATATTATCATCTGACCAGTCTTTTCTGACGAAATGACTGGAGTTGATCCAGGTTTCGTCGCCCACACAATGTCTTCAAACGACACTTTAGCGATATTTCTTTAAGTCAACAATGGCACGCTACGATGCCACCTCTCTCCATTATAATTTCCCATCTATTAATTGTTTTGTACTGAAAACCGAGGGCTCTGACAATGGATACCAAAGACGTCTTGCTGTCACTGAACAACTCCATCTTGCAGAAAGTAACGCATTGTTGCTGTTGTGGTCTTCAGTCCTGAGACTGGTTTGATGCAGCTCTCCATGCTACTCTATCCTGTGCAAGCTTCTTCATCTCCCAGTACCTACTGCAACCTACATCCTTCTGAATCTGCTTAGAGTATTGATCTCTTGGTCTCCCTCTACGACTTTTACCCTCCACGCTGCCCTCCAATGCTAAATTTGTGATCCCTTGATGCCTCAAAACATGTCCTACCAACCGATCCCTTCTTCTAGTCAAGTTGTGCCACAAACTTCTCTTCTCCCCAATCCTATTCAATACCTCCTCATTAGTTACGTGATCTACCCACCTTATCTTCAGCATTCTTCTGTAGCACCACATTTCGAAAGCTTCTATTCTCTTCTTGTCCAAACTGGTTATCGTCCATGTTTCACTTCCATACATGGCTACACTCCATACAAATACTTTCAGAAACGACTTCCTGACACTTAAATCTATACTCGATGTTAACAAATTTCTCTTCTTCAGAAACGATTTCCTTGCCATTGCCAGTCTACATTTTATATCCTCTCTACTTCGACCATCATCAGTTATTTTACTCCCTAAATATCAAAACTCCTTTACTACTTTAAGTATCTCATTTCCTAATCTAATACCCTCAGCATCACCCGATTTAATTTGACTACATTCCATTATCTTCGTTTTGCTTTTGTTGATGTTCATCTTATATCCCCCTTTCAAGACACTGTCCATTCCGTTCAACTGCTCTTCCAAGTCCTTTGCTGTCTCTGACAGAATTACAATGTCATCGGCGAACCTCAAAGTTTTTATTTCTTCTCCATGGATTTTTATACCTACTCCGAATTTTTCTTTTGTTTCTTTTACTGCTTGCTCAATATACAGATTGAATAACATCGGGGAGAGGCTACAATACCTTTTTTTAATATTTGTATGTTCTTTTATCTCGAGATATATATGTCTGTGGCAATGAACAGCATCTTATTGAAAAGGGTCAAAGTTTGTTATACGTGGTTCTGTCCTCTTTTTACAGGGTGTCTGTACTTTGGATGAAACAGGCTCTTCCGCTTGTGCACCGAATTTCTGCTTACAAACTTTGAAAAAATTAATTTAAGTATCTTCACAGCATCTACAACTTCTTCGACTACCTTCGTTAGAGGTAAAAGAGTTTTCGAAATACTCCCGCACCGAGCACACAAACTCACATGTCTGACCACACAAAGAGTGGGCAGATCGCTGAACTTTTTATTTAGCAGCCACACTTTTTTGCTCACTTCCTCTACAGGCTTCAGACAATCTGTGGTACAAAATAAACTCCCCACACAGAGAAATAAAGCATACAGCGAAACAGAACACAGTTGTTTATGTTACCAGCCACGAGTGTTGTCTGCAACTGGGTACAGTAGCTGCTACCTGCAGTAGCAGAGAGATCTGACAACAGTGAACAGAACAGGAGAATAGTGGGACCACATATGTGTCACTCCTCTCTGCATTGTTGCCAAATGTATTCAAGATGGCGGATCCAAGATGGTGGCAACAGACATGGCAATGTCGCAATGACACCATGGAGGGAAGTTCAAATTTTGGTGGGAAGATATGTCAAATGGGCTACCTCCCCTAACCTTACCTCCTGCCCTACCCCTCCCCTCCCCCATAAAATGGCAGGAAAATAGGTCACTTGGGTCAACTCCACTAACCTAAGTCATCCGACCGCCATCTCTTCCTACGAATTGACAGGAAAAGGACTCAGCCTGTGCTGGATAGGATGGATGTAAGCCTTTATTTAAACAGTATTTATTTAAACACATTGAGGCAGTAGCTCCATCCAGTATGTCCACCATGAGGTCTGGAGTCCAAATGACATAGTACACAGTGCTATCACAAGAGGGCACTGTCGTCTCTCCTGTGACGAAATCCAAGATGGCGGTCTGGGGGAAAAGTGGTAGGAAACAATAGCAAACCTTATTCCTGTCATGTGTTAGACTTCAGCCAGTAGGATGGCTGTATCTGGTAACGTCATTGGAGGGTGTATAGGGCAGGCTCAGCAGCTCTGGGACCTCAGTCTTGCTCAGTTAGCGAGCAGCAGCAGAAGAAGAACCATGAAACGCCAACAGCAGTCGCAATCCAACACACCCCTGCAAAACAGGAAGAAATGGAAAAGTAAGTACCCCCTAACACATCTTTGTCTGTGGTTAGCATTGTTATTATTATTATTATTATTGGTTGTTTTCACGTCTTGGTCAATATGTAATGCATCCTCATCTGCAGTCAGCAGTAGCCCTCGATGTGCCCAAGCCCACAGGGTCGAGCAACAACGTGCCCATCACTGCTGTGTCTGGACCTGTAACAACCCTGGCTGCCATCTTGTTGACACTTGCACCAACCTCTGGATCTGCACCAGCAACAACCTCCAGTATGTCTGAACCTGTAGTGATCACACGGGATTCTGTAGTGCACATAGCCCACTTGCTGGAGCAGAACATGGAGCTGTTGTTGTCTGTCCCACTCACTGTTTTGTGTGATGAGGACCGTGATCTAATCCCAACACATCGAACACTCCAGAATGAGATTTTCACTCTGCAGCGGAGTGTGCGCTGATATGAAACTTCCTGGCAAATTAAAACTGTGTGCCCGACGGAGACTCGAACTCGGGACCTTTGCCTTTCGCGGGCAAGTGCTCTACCATCTGAGCTACCGATGCATGACTCACGCCCGGTACTCACAGCTGGCAGAAGTAAAGCTGTGAGTACCGGGCGTGAGTAGTGCTTTGGTAGCTCAGATGGTAGAGCACTTGCCCGCGAAAGGCAAAGGTCCCGAGTTCAAGTCTTGGTCGGGCACACAGTTTTAATCTGCCAGGAAGTTTCACATCGAACACTGCTGGTGGTCTTAAAAAACAGCAAGATGGAGGACAGTACTGGTCAGAAACATACGACCCATTCCAACAGAACATACGTGTAATAGTGCAGGCACAGAGTCCAGATGCTGTGGATAAGAAGGCATCAAGTGTACCCATGCTTTTCAGTTCAACACAAAATTTATCTCCCAGTAACACTGGTAAGATTTTTTTTATAAATCTATGCTAAAAACTAATGTGGAGATACTTTCTTTACTATCACGAAATTGCACAGCCCCAGTAGCATAGCTTTTACAATAATTCTGATGGACTGTACATGCTTAGAATCTAACTTCAACAGACCCAATAGCAAAGGTTTTTACAGTAACAATTCTGATGGATAGTGAGCTATATAGATATATATACACTTAAAAACTATTCTGACTTGGATTGCTAGCGACAGATGAAAAACTTAAAAGCTATTCTATTTAAAAGACGCACATGGAGTTTCCTGTTTATGATTCTTTTTAGTACACAAAAATATTTACGCAACACACACACACACACACACACACACACACACACACACACACACACACACAAAATTACTTACACTGTGATAAAAGTGTCATACTACTACTTTGCAGGCTCTCTCTCTCTTTTTCTTATTCTCTCTCACTCTCATTCAATCTGAGTCTCCACTACAAGTGAGCAGTGTGAGTACGGCAGAGATTCAATCCCATCATCACAAATGACCCTTTTATCATCATGAGGCTACAGACCGATTTTAGACTGCAGTACAGTGTACACCTCGTGTCCTCTCGATCGAATACTAGTCTGCTGTACAATATGCAGTGGCTGCGGTGCATCGCTACGAACACCACTGCACAGGCACCGCAAACAGTCTTCGACAGAGAGGGCTCTCAATGCCATATGACGCACACCCTTAGCCCACCTCTGGGTGGCACCTTCCAATGAGCAATACACATATATTTTTGCATGTAGACCTACAAACTCCCCAACTGGCAATCCATTCGCCTCGTCCTTCATAAGACCGATAACCTTCTTGTTCTGTAGAATAATACCATAAGGATTATCGGCTGTGTATGAGGATGTGTCGAATTCATTACTGTGGTACCTCATTACGTCATAAGGATCGCTGTTCTTCACCCAATAGATGAAGCTACTTGTATTCACATAAAGTAATTTAGGATCTGCGAAATGATTTTCGCAAACTCTTAATGAAAGCGGTACATGTGGAGTTTGGACAGGTCTAGTATGCACATCCCGACATAAATAGATTTTTTAAACTCTACTGCAGTCTTTGCCATCTCCACAGCAACAAAGTTCTTATTGAATATGGTGACATGCTTAAAATTTGGTCTGGCAACGCATTTTCTTACGCCATAACGCCCATCCCATTCGGTTCTAATCAAAATTTGACGACATTCCCTCAAATTCTCCATTGTTTTACCAAAAACTGAATTATTTATTGATTTATAAAAATCTTTCTCAAAGTCACACGTCGCAGAAGCTCTCTGTCTCGTATTCAAATCAATCTACTCCTTCAACCTGGGGGACTGCTTGAAGGAGATAGCTCAGGTCATTCTAACCAGCTCCATACCCAAGCTGAGGCACTGCTGGAGATTATGATAATGAACAGTGTATCTCTATTTATCCCCTGCCTTCGAGTGCCTATGGACACATTGGCAACGCTCAAAGAAAAGCAGCATGTCAGTATCGGTCAATAATTCAATACTGCATTTCGTTTTCTAGAGCATTGCGTCCCAAGACAACCCACGTGCTGTGTAATATAAGGTAGGATCCAGAAAATATGTAGCCGTGCATAGACTCCAAAATTTCTCGAAAACGTCCGCAAGCAAGCGCACGTCTGTGTCCATGTAAAGCCGTGCGTACTCTGCTAAAGTTGAAGTATTAAATTCCTGCCAGACATTCATGGCATACTCTGCATCCGTTATGGCATCGCCTGTAAGGTTGCTGGAGAATGCAGTTATGTTGGGTAGCATGGTTTCGTTGAGCTCGTATAGTGATAATTATCACCTACAGAGAAGAGCAGCATGTTTCCATGCAGCTCACAGTCACTGTCAAATTTTGAGAAATGGAGAAGGCCGACGATAATATGCTTGTCTTTCTCATCTGACTTGCTTTTCTTCTCCAGGCCATAAACATGAACCGATATGCCGGTATTGTGCACCTCAAATTTCGGTATGTCCTGGATCTTGACAGGGAACTCGATACCATCAAAGTTGTAATACCAACGAATATATCACCTACATGATATGCACTGGGACGCTCAGGATGATCTCTCATCATATGGGAAAACCCCCTTCCTATTTACAAGTTGAAACTTTTCCTCATCAGGAAATGCAGCTCGAGTGATACGCATATCCCCCTATGTAGAGTTTCAACGAGTTTCTGGAGTGGCGCCTGCATAAAACGTAGCGTATCAAGGAAGCGGAGCGTAATTCTTGGTGTCATTCGTTTGGGGGATGAAATGTATTTCTCGACGCTCTCAGGTAGGACACTGACCTGATCTTTCTCCAAAACAAAATCAGCCAAGTGCTCAACTAGAAAGTGAGTGTCATACCCGCTTAAATCGTGGAAGAAAACAGGTATGTGTCTTGGTAGTTCGTACTTGAAATTGCACGCATGTGAACTTCCCTGTAACATGACAGTGGTCCCTACGAGGAGTTTTCGCTTTTCTGTCTAACGGCAGCCTACAGATGTGACAATCAACCTGTTATTGTACAAATCTTCATTCTCCTTCGATTTGGTCTTGGGAACGTTGTCGCTGTAGAGCTTGTCAACCTCCTACTAAAGTTTTTCGAGCTCAGTGAGCGGCCAAACCACAGGATTATCTCCGACATAAGATTTGTAGCGGTTAAGACTGGAATCATAGGACGATACTATTTGGTACGCTGCCGCATTTGGTACGTGTTTTTCTGCAATGGTGGTGTGTGTGGCTGTAGGTCACCTTCACAGCGGGTCACAGGAACGAGGAGGCATTGAAAGTCGGCATACAGTACAAACTGGCATCGCTCCTGGTGGTGAGCATTCTTAAACTTTATGAATTTGTTTTCCTCCGTAGGCATAATAACACGTACCGGGTCCTTGGAATCACACTCTACTAGATGCGCCGCTAGTAACTTGTCAGAGGAGAAATAATTCAGGCACCTTAAGCAAATGTGCTTTACATGACAGCCTGTCGATAGTTGGTAGTAAAGGAGTCGGGACATGTCTTTGACCCAAACATAGTGATAATTATCACCTTCAGAGAAGAGCAGCATATTTCCATGCAGCTCACATTCACTGGAAAATTTTGAAAAATGGAGGGGGCCGACGATAATATGCTTGTCTTGCTCATCTGACTTGCTTTTCTTCTCCAGGCCATAAACACGAACCGATATGCCGGCATTCTGCACCACAAATTTGGGTATGTCCTGGATCTTGATGGGGAACTGGATACCATCAAAGTTGTAATAACCACGAATATATCACCTACATGGTATGCACTGGGACGCTCAGGATGATCTCTGTAATTGTAATTTCTTTTGCAAGCCAGGATTTACCACACAAAACAAGCCTAATCGTTTCTATTTTCGACATTAATGCATGGCCTCTTGTTAGCTATATCTTTAGGGAGCTCGACACAGCTTGACCCTCCATTTACCGGATCTTAGACATGTTTATGGGTATCCAGGTGTAATATTCGGCTGAGTGCTTTAGCTGACCCTATGACCTCCATCTCGAAAAACTGGGCCAATATAGCACTCAAGGTGGATTTACGAAACCACTCAGCGATTCATGTGCTCCATGCTATCACGCCATTTGCCCCCCCTCTCCCCCCCCCCCCCAAAGATAATTAGGAGTTGTCTCTTCAACGCCAGAAGCCACTTGGGAGGGGGGGGGGGGGGGGTTCGATAATTCGATGCAGAGCACCGCACTGCATTTAATGGCGGAATACCATGGAGCACTGACTACCTTGAGGAGCCTCGTTTCCATGACAGGATAGCACGCCCTTAGAAAACCAACAGGGTCGCAGTACCCTCCTCCTGGATTCTCGATCCTGGTGAACGAGATTCGCTCCTGAAAAGTGTTTGCAATCACCCTTTATTCTAACTGGGTTTTGGTATCACTGTCTTGATGTCCTTCACTAAAAGGACAGGAGAGAGAACTGCCACTAGCCACAGGATCTTCTATATTGCTATTAATACTATTCTGAGTCCACCCCATCGATGATGGTTTTGGGGAGGGGCAAGTCCGTATGCGCCAAGGCACACATACCTAGCGTATCGCCAATTCTCATGAGGCTCATACGATGATGATGATGATGACGGAGGAGGATGTTGCAGTGCTACCGGGTCAGAGAGATGGGAACAGCCAGGTTGTGGCGATGGTTCCCAATGCTGCTGTACACCTGACCCGGTAACTAGAGGGATGGTGGTTCATTGCTCTGCCCATGGACGCCGGAGCGGCGGTGCTGGGGAGCGGCTTCCCACGCAGCGAGCAGTGGCGCCCTTATAGGCGAGGCGTGGCTTACCAGGCGCTACTTTGGTGAGGAAGAAGGATTAGCCATCACCAGTATGTGTGCCACACTGTGCTGAGATGCGACTGCTTGTAACCTCACTCCAAGGACCACATACCATATTTACTTGATACTGGCCCCTATCATTTCTACAGTTGTGGTTATTGTTACTATGACCATTATTGTTATAGAGCTGTGGATTGTTATTACCATGGTGGTTGCTACCATTATTGCATGGTTATTGTTCTGGTTGTGACTATGATGGTAATTGTTACCATTCCCACTCCTTTTAACATTTTCGCGGTTATTTCGGCAATGGTCTTCGTCTTATACTTTCTCTAAAAACGCAACAATCGTTCTTGAACTACTGCCGATGTATCTCTTAGAGTCATCTGGAAGTTTCTGCCACAGCCCCCAGACAATCTCCGATTCAGTTTTCCGATTGCGCAAATACTCCAATTTGTGGATACAGTTCTCACAAAATTCTTTCATGGAGCTGTGCGTGTTTACATCGTACAGCCTCGACACTATGAAATCGCTCCATACACACTCTTGTTTCTGCTCTAACCAATACTCTTTCAAGAATGCAGTTTTGAACTCTTGAAACGTCATGTTTGTTATATCGAGATTTATGCCCCATCGCTTAGCCTCGCCAGCTAACACGTCGATTACTGCATTTATTTTTCTCTTGTCTGTCCATGATTCCGGCAATACCCTTTCACAATTTTTAATGAAGTCGGTAGCGTGCAGTCCACCCTGCTTTTTGAGGGGATCGAAACGCTCCTACTTCACTAATGTTTCAGCGCTATGTGCGTGGTATGACAGTGCTGAATTTCTCCTAATCGTTTCTCTAACTCATTTATCCTTGTAACTACTTGGAAAGTGGTAATTGATAACGTTTCCACCTCCTGCTTCTTTCCATTACACACAACCGATTGTCTAGTTACTTTAAAAAAGCCATCAACACCATTATCTAATAGCACCACATAACAGCACCTTTGTCTGACCCATTCAAGCATGTCCTCGTCAGAATCTGGCAATTGTTCTGTCTCGCCTTCAACAACAAACAAGATATATAAACCGATTTCTACAGAAATAACTTCCTATACTACTACTACCACCACTACTGCGAGAGGCACGTAAAAACGTAATCTTTTTTTTTTTTTTTTTTTTTTTTTTTCAGCCCACAAGTTTGCTGCTCGGGCATCTCAATATTTGCTGGAGGCTGTTCCTGCATCTGCTGATGAAAAGCCTCCAGCTGCCTGTCCAACAAATCGAACTCCTCTAGAGGTGTTCCTGTAATATGGTGGGACATAATTTTGTTTATTTTGAATGTCAAGTTACACAGAAAGATCACACATGGATATTTTTTTCTATACTTAGGTGAATGTTGTTGTTGGTTATTCACTGCTGGACACATAGCGTTGCTGCTGCTGCAGTGGATAGTTCTTTTCAGCCCCCAGCTCTGCCTCCAGCTCAGTTTGCATTTGCATCTAGTGAGCTAGAGGAAAAAAAAAAAAAAGCAAGTATGAAATAAGAAAATTCTGAATTGCTACTATGCAAGAACAAATTACAAAGAAAATTATACTCACATGGCAATTCTGGCTGTGAACACAACACAGGAGGCTGGACTTCAAGAGAGTGCTGCAGTCCAGCCCTGCCCTCTCTCTCCTCACACCCCAAGACAAAATCCTGGAGTTGTACTATAACAAAAAGAAAGAATTAATAAAGCGAATTTAACATACACACGAAAATTTACACTCAAAATACAATGTATTTACTCTCTTGGTAATCCTGTCTCTAGAACTCTAGGCCTATTGCCACTATACTCTGAAGTGTTGCTACAGTTACCTCTCTTGATCTTGCAGAGAGAAAACAAGCACACACAGAGACGATGGAATGCACAACAAAGCGGATAGTAGATGACTGAGGGCGATGGAGGTTGGTTGTGGGTTTATATATAGACTGAGGCAACTAATGAGAGAGTTTCATTTGAATGTTCAGCCAAAGAGGATGTTTTATGGAACATCACTATCTCTGGAAGGGCTTGATGCTACCACCGTCTCTCTCTCTCTCCAAGTAACAAGAATACTTTTATGATTAACGGTGTTTTTGCAAGCGTGCACATACATGATGAAGGCTTTTAGCAGTGAGAAGTTTACCGTTTCTGAGACGTATGTTGAAAGGAGGATATTACGATTTTCGGGAAGGGTAACACGTGATGCCTCCTTAGGATCATCAGGGAGAATGCAATCGGTGTTATTCTGGGCTGTTTTCGTTAACAGGCCTTGTTAGGACAAGAATTTCCATTGAGACAAGCTAGGACATCACAAAAGCTACAACAAGAGCGACATTTAACTATTTCTGTGACATGTTACAAATTCCGAGAGGGGACTGATAAGTAATGGACGGGCTGTCCCGTTAGGATAGCGGGGAGAAAGCAGTCGATGTTATTCTGGGCTATTTTCGTGAACAGGTCCTGTTAGGACCAGAATTTCCATGCAGACAAGCTGGGACATCACGAAATCTCCTACAAAAGCGACCATTAACTATTTCTAAAGCACTTTACAATTTCCGTGTGGTAGACTTGGTTCTTATTTACACAGCCATATGATGTCAGTATATGTGATGTTAGTATAACACTGACAACCTTTTAGATGCACCTACAATGATGAGTAGCTATGCTAGCATTTCGCAGTGATGCGTCAGCCATGTTGGACAGGTAAACACGCGTGCACGGCTAAATGCAGCTCGCATGTCCCATTAGGATCGCTAGGAACAATGCACCCTGTGCTATACTGGGAAGCACTGGAACAGATTTCTATAGCACAACCTGTGACTTCAGTATCCACAGGTAGAGAAGTATCCCACCAGCAAAGGTAAACAAACATGCAAGTCCCAGAGGGTGACTTGGCTCTTATTTACATAGACATGTAACGTCAGTAAAGCACTCGAAAAACTCTAAGTGTATACCAGAAAATAGACGTGACTTTCCCCTGCTGGCTGCCATTGGCAGCAGCGTGAGAGCAATGGCTCGCACCCCTGCGCTCGTCTGTCCGGCTGTGGCTCACGGGGGCGAGGACATGTGCGCATGTTGGAGCTCTGATATATTGTCATTGAGGATAGTTCGAAGTGGTTTTTTAATGTGCAATGAGTGATTGTGCACTACAATATTTTCGGCTGTCTAAACGTTGTAAGCGTGTTTGCAGAGCCTTTTACATGTATTATTTTTGGCAATTTACGAGTTGTTTGGTGTCTGTTGCATTATTTTGCGAGCAGATCTGTAGGCTGCGCTATGCATTATTTCGATAAATTACAAGTTGTTTGCCAGTCTGTATGCTGTGTACTGAATTATTTGGACAGTAGTGAGCTTGTCTGCAGAGCGTTTTACATGCATTATTTTGACAATTTTCGAGTTGTTTTCGTGTCTGCACATCAGTTTACTGCATTATTTCGATAATTTGCGAGTAGTTTGCAGATCTGTATGCTGTGTGGCATGACCCCAAGCACGTCAGGGCGAGTGTTTTGTATCACTGTAATAAATGAACTACATGAAATCCATATCTAAAGAAATTGTTCCAGAATAAATAAAGTACACTACTTCCTCTCTCCAGCGGCCCAGCACAGGCTGAGTCATTTTCCCACTACCCCCCTCCCCCCACCAACCAGACCGCTATTTTGGATTCCATCATGGAAGGGACTACAGTGCCCTCTGGCGGCAGTATTGCGAACTATGTCAGTTGGACCCTGGACCTCATGGTGGACACAATGGATGGAGCTACTGCCTCAAATTGTTTAAATAAAGACTGTTTAAATAAAAATGTATGTCGATCGTATCCACCACAGGCTGAGTCCTTTCCTAGGAACAGATGGTGGCCGGATGATTTAGGTTAGTTGAGGTGGCCCAAGTGACCTATTTTGCCGCCATTTTCTGGGGGAGGGGAGGGGGTTAGGTTAGTGCAGGTACCCCAAATTACCTATCTTACCGCCAAAATTTTAACTACCCGCCATGACGTCATTGCGATGTTGCCATATGTATCGCCGCCATCTTGAACACATTTGGCAACAATGCACAGTGAGGTGACACATAGGTTGTCCACCAATCAGGAGGTGCGCCCAAATGTGTTCTTTGATTGGCTGTTGCTTTGGTAGCAGCGAAACTAGATGTCAATCACTTTGTTATTCTGATCCAGGTATAATTGCAGTGAAAATGTAACTCAAGATTCATGTAGTTACAGCCTACTGCTATGATACACTTACAGTACAAAAATACAAGATCTAACACACAATATATGAAAATGTACCATGGGCGCCGTATCACCACAAAAACCACAGGAACAAACAAGAGTGCCCTTCCTTATTTAAGAGCAGTAACAGATCCAGGTTGTTTGGAATTTAGTCTTTCCTGCTAATATTTCTTTCCTTGTGTTCCAATATCTCTCGTCAGTGCAGGGAAAGATTCTCATTAGTTTTCCATTCAAGCACAGGTCGACGAGCATGTGGAAAAAATACACACAAACTAATTTCAAGTACAACACAATAAAATACAATAAATATATTTTCTTTTCTGTTATCTCTATTCCAGCGTAAATCTGGCCACGCCTCCAGGCGACAATTATATCATCTCTCTCTCTTTTTATAACAGGTATTGGTTTGTGCTATAGGAATTATGGATGAAAATGAGTGGCAGAGATCAGTGGTATTCTGGGGACAAATAGCATCTGTCCTTTGTACTTTTCAGACGTAAGTTCGACTTCATTGATGTTATTCGATACCTGTTTGACAAACATCCTTCTGGCATTACATAGGTTTGGTGGGTTGAGATTTCTGAGTAGTGTGATTGGAGATCCAGTTTTAATTCGAAGGCATTGTAATTGCATTCCTGGCACCTGCAAAGTGTTTAGAAATTCTGAGGGAAGTACACACTTTCTTCAGTGTTCACCCTTGTGTCGATCAATTTGTATATTCTCTCTTAATCAAGAATTTTCTTTTGGATATCAAAGTTGACATCGTTTACAATATTATTTTAGTTGCCAAAATTGCCCTTTCAAATGGCCAGTCCGGATTGGTATACTTGTGAACAATGTTTGGATGAATTTGATCGACGAGTTCGTTTCCAGCAATGGCTGTGTTGCAGAAATCATTGTTGGGTTTAACGAGGCCAAACGTCTCGTCAGCAGGACATGTGCCTTCGCCTATTTGTAAAAGTTATTGATCAAAATGTGCTGCTATTTCGTCTTTCGATGGTTCAGCTTTCACATTTTTTTGTTGGTCGAAGTACTTGTATGTGTTGCTAGAAATGTGATTTTTTAAGCGTGCATTGATCTCGTCTACTGGCGTTGACTTGGGGATAACTGGAAATTTTATACACTGGGAACTGCTCTTCAACTATACTCCACGGTATTTGTAGGGCGTAATGGGCAGTTCGTTCTCCTTCCGTAAGTGTGGTTGCAATGCCGGATGATGCCAGTGCAAATTCGATATGATGCTTAGCCCGAATTTTCCCCAGCAGAAGATTTATTAGAAACGTTTTCCCGGTGTCGCCTGGTGCGTCCAAGTAAATATTCCTGAAAAGTGTTGTTGGCGATCCGTTCCTGGTAACGTTGTCAATTTCGTTTTGACTATCTTGAGAAGTGTTTTCTTTTTTTGGGGGGGGGGGGGAGGGGTTATGGTTTTAGGGCATAAAACTGCTACAATCATAAGAGCCCATTCTGTGGCTTAGGGAAGGGTAAAAAACCGAATGTGAAATCAGCAGCAATGGGAGCGAAACTCAAGAAGGAGGGAAACTAAAAACAGGAGGAATTCTTAGAAACTACTATTGAAGGAGGTTTGTACTCCCCAAAAATGAGCTTCCACAAACGATGTCATCTCACTGACACTGGTAAGTTGTGCGCAATGTATTCAGGTAGTTCGTTGATGTTGCAGTTTCTTTTCCTTTGTAATTTCGTGGTTTAGCACATTGATAGCATCTTTTCGTGGTGTTTGCATCCCAAGTTGTAGAGGTCTGGTTGTTTATTGCTAAACATTTATCTTCTAGCGAATGAGTCTCATTGAAGACGTCGTTAAATTCGATGGACGGTTCAGGATGATCTTTTCGGATCTGTAGAGTATGTCATCACTCATACTCTCTAGGAGTCGATGGGTTACATATTGTTAGAATTGTGGCGAATAAGTCATTTTTTTCAGCTGAGGCTGAGAGTGGGGCTTCTTGTAGTGTTAATTCCCAATCATAGGCAACTATCAAAATTCTTGGGATCTGGTCCCCATAGTTCGTATAGTAACATCCAGAAATAGAAACATCTGCATTGTTCAGATGTATGGCGTATACTTGACCCAGTGCACCAGTTTGCACGATTCCTGGATGATCTTCAACTGGCCTACCTTGTTTTTGTTTTTGAAAGATTTTTCTCGTTGTGTTCCACGTATTATAGGTAGGGACGTCAACATTTAGTAATGTTTCCGCGCATGCATCCGTTTCACTGAGATTGTAAAAAGCCTTTAATGCTGTGTTCTGAGGTGGTTTGCATGCAATTTTTCTGTCTTTTGTGAAATAAACTCTCTGTCCGTTCTCCACATGTACTGCTAGATATTGCACAGTTTGTTAGCGTTCGTGTATGGGAAAACCGAAAAACCGCCACGCTGGTTACTGCTGATGTATCTTTCCATTTGGTACCTGAGGATCTCGTCGTTTCTGTTTTGTTGCTCGCTGTCTTTGGGTATTCGAAATACTTCCATGTCACTGCCTTTGTTAACGTACTTTCACTGAATTGCTGTATTCTATGTTTATGTCTACTTGGAACATTTTGGAACTACCCACTGATTATCTATTTACAGTTTGTCGCTTCCTCGTATTCGTATTTTTGCTGTGAAGCCACCGTTTATGGGTGACCCGGTTTATGTGCCATCCCAGGACGGTTTTGGCTATTTTTCTTTTTGTATATTTTCCATCACTCATACAACTGGGGTTTAATGGCCTGCATGGTGCGTGCATCATAGTTTTCACTACTATGTCTTACAGTTCCGGATCTTCTTGTGGATTCTAAAATTCAGCTTGGATAATTTTGTCGATATCCGTAGGATGGACTCTGTCGTGTAGCTATATGAGGTTGTGTGAGTAAGGCAGTCCTCGTTGTTGCGATTCGATTGTGTACATCCAGAATCAGACAGTTCCAAAAATGTGGTATTTTGTGACGTCAGTAAATCTTATTTGTTTTTGTTGGTCGTGTCGATGCATGAGGGCTTGTCCGTCTCTTAGTTCTTTGATTTCTGGCCACGACGAGTTGCGTGTGAATGTTATGAAGAGGTCAGGTCGTTCATATTTTCTCATGTAGGTCATGGCATCTTGAGTGTATTCGTGCATGTGTCTCGGACTTTCTATGTATGATGAGGGTAAGATTACCATTGTTCCAATGTCGTCAATGTTTCCGTAATTTATGAGTGCGTCTCGAAGGTGAATGAATTCTCTTCCGTGCTTAGTTTCTTCTGATTCAGTCTTATGTAAGGCATCCGTTCCTCTTCTGTTTTGCATAATCTACCAGGAATTGTTGGAATAAACAGCGAGTATTGAGAAAGTGATTATTTCACTGTCTCAGATCATTAAGCGGTAAGGATAGAACTCCTTGGAAGTGACTTTTGTTGTTTGTTTCCACGCCTGTTTCACGTTGAATTTGTGTAACATTAAAATATCTGTCCTGTCCGTGCAGAAATATTAATGGATATTCGAGGGTATCACATGAACGATATGTCTTTACAGTGCGTTGCAGTTCTTCTCTTCTTCGTTGTACAAATATGCTTGTGTTTTCATTGTCCACAATTACGACGGCAACGTCATCTATCGGAGGTGCATTAAATTGACGTTCGTTTTCTCCGAGTTGTCTTTTTCAGGCTCGAACTATAACTTTACAGTCACCAGATATCATTCAGTCTAGTGCTGATTTGAACATGTGAATCAGTTGATTGTATTTGTGTAAGATCCTCCGTACAAATCTTGGACTACTTCTTGTCTCAGTCCACTGATATTTGTGCATCGTTGATCAATTTCTGTATCTTAATTTCCGATTAAATATACTTCCATAAATTTATGGTCTTCGTTGGGTAGTGCTACTAATGATCCCATATTTTGGTAGATTTGTTCTCGGATGGAAAAAACAGAATCGATTTCATCTCTGTTAGTGTTGATCGAAGTGACACCGAAAGAAGTCATCTGGAAGCAGGCGTTGTACATTTTTGTATTTTTAAGAATGAATTTTAATTTTGGACTATTCCGTCATGTAATGTAAAAATACCTGTGGAGGTTCTTCCAGTGGTGGTAATCGAATTTTTCCATTCATGCAACAGAATCCCGGTGACTTCCTACTGAATTTTTTCGGGTTGTAAAAACTGGAAGATGTTACCCATTTTCCCGATTTCGATGTAATTGTGGTTGTTATATTCTCTGGTCGGATCGTAGTGAATACTTCGTTTACTAGGCTGTACTGTTTAACTGTCCTCGTCCGCACTTGCTCGTAGGGTGATATTTTCATGGCTGGCTTGAGTTGGCAGTCTCTTATTGTAAGACTGTGTCGCAATTCTTAATTCTTCAATCCGTTCATTCCGTTGTTCTTCGGTTTCTCTGCTCGTCACGGTACTGACTGAAATTCGTTAGGAACTTGAAAATGTGTTAGGCGCTATTCGTCTTTTCGTTTCTTCGCTGTTCTTTTCGTTTTCGCCGTTTTGTTTCAGAACTGGCAAGATCTACTTTTTTATGTTTGGGCATCGTCTACAATATAAATCGAATCAATTTCTTACACACTTTTTTCGATTTATAATCAGTTATTGTATCACTTTGACTATTCACACTTCATCGTTTGTTTTTATTTACTCACTGCACTATTTTTCCAGTTCCTTCCTTCGTCACTGATAAGAAATTGACGTTCGAACCCACGACGTGTTTTGATTTATATACTCCTACTAGTGTGTAGCCCTACCAGTGGCTGATTGCAGAACATACCAAAAAGGCTTCGAATGGTCCACAATGTTCCAGCACATTCCACAACATTCGAGAGTGTTCTGGAATGTTCTCGAATACCCTGGAATTTTATGAAATATTCTAAAAATTTCTTGAGGTTGAAAGTTCCCAAAAGCACTCCCTTCAAGTAAATACGGGAACCATCTTCAGAAATGGGGTATAGAGGGCTACCACACCATACAACTCCCTTGATCGTACCGAGACGCGTTGCAATGTGGCAAGCACATTGCACTCTAATAATATACATTAATTTTCAGTCATCCTCATGTCTTGCATATTAGTGAATACAATAGTCATAAGAACAGTCGTCAGTGTCCGCCGCTGCTGAGCGTGATGTTTTGGCAGACAGTCTGCCAAGAAATCTTTCGCAAAAATATTATTGGACATAACTGTTATTACCGGTGTGCCAGAAAGTGAAGTATGTTGTAGCCGTGCTATAATTACACTAACGACTCCGGCATCCAGACGGCAGTCACCACAAAAATTTGGGCAATATGGTTTCGAAAGCGAGACGTTGCATTCAGACGATACGTTGTTTACCTTTTTTTTCTTTCTTTATTTGTTGGTTATTGTTCTCGTCATTCGGTCTGGGCCGACATCACATGACTGACACTCCATAAACTTCACCGTTGAATACTTCTCTCAGTTTATTATTGCTACTGGGCAGGCTCTGCTAGACATCTCTAACAGAAGACAAGACTTCCTCCAGGAACTGCTGCAGCTTACAGTGTTGCTAGAATGTACAGATAGTCGGACTTAGAACTCTATCAGCGTGGCCAGTTTCTTTGACCCATGTTGTGGTCAGCGCAGACTTTGACTCGGAGTTTGATGTCAAGGAGTGCACATTATATTAAGTCCTTATGAACACAACGGATCTAACCAATCACATGTGGTGACTACATTATATTGCTGTATACTATTTATACATAATCAGAATACTTGGATTCTTAATGTAAAACACTTAGACAGCTGCTGAACTAAACAGCATCAAAATATGAATGTAACATAAATGGACAATCAATGTACCCTAAGTGCAAGAACAGTGTTCACCGCTGGCCCTAATAATCTCTTTGGTTTATATGTGTGGTAAGAAACGGCTTGCAGTTACATTCCACTGCTGCAAGCTGAAATAAAATTGCGTAAATAATTCTTGTCACATGCAGTGCAGGAGTATTACACGACAGCATAACACACAGTTAACAGCAGGATCGAAAGGGAATACGAATGTTTAAAACATGAGATTGGCATCAAATATAGAACAGCTACGAAGAATAACTACAGGACAAACGTAAGAACTTAGAAATATATTTCACTGGGGGAAAAATAGATACCACCTACAGAAAAATTAAAGATACCTTTGGAAAAACCACGAGCAGCTGTGTGAATATCAAGAGCACAGTTGGAAAACCAGTACTAAGCAAAGAAGTGAAAGCTGGAAGATGGAAGGAGTATGTAAAGATCTCTACAAGGGAGACGTACTTGAAGACAATATTACAGAACTGGAAGAGGACGTAAATGAAGATGAGATGAGATACTGCGGGAAGAATTTGACAGATCACTAGATGATATAAGTCGAAACAAGGCTCCAGGAGTAGATGACATTCTGTCAGAACTACTGATATCCTGAGCCAGTCGTAACAAAACTCTTCCATCTGGTGTGCAAGACGTATGAAACAGGCGAAATATCCTCAGATTTCCTGAAGAATGCAATAATCCCAATTTCTGAGAAAGCAGATGCTGACAGGTGTGAATATTACCAAACTATCAGTTTAATAAGTCACGCCTTCAAAATACAAACACGAATTATTTACAGAAGAATGAAAAAAACTGTTAGAAGCCGATCTCGGGGAAGATCAGCTTGGAAGAAATTAAGGAAGACCCGAGGCAGTACTGACCTTACGACTTATCTTAGGAGATAGGTAAAGGTACGGCAGACCTATGGTCCATAGAATTGATAAACTTAAAAATTTTTGACACTGTTGACTGGAATACTCTCTTTGGAATTCTGAAGGCAGCAGGGGTAAAACACAGGCACCAAAAGGCTATTTACAACTTGTACAGAAACCAGACGACCGTTATTAAGTCGAGGGGCAGTGAAGTGAAACAGTGGTTCAGAAGGAAGTGAGACAGTGTTGTAGGCTGACGCCAACGTTACTCAGTCTACACGTTGAGCAAGCAGTAGAGAAACGAAAGAAAAATGTTGAGCAGGAACTGAAGTTGCGGGAGAAGAATTAAAAACTTTGAGGTTTGCGATGACATTTTAATTCTGTCAGAGACAACAAAGGACATGGAAGAGCACTTGAAAGGAATGGACAGTGTCTTGAAAAGAGGACATAAGAAGAACATCAACAAAAGCAAAACAAGGATAATGGAATGTAGTCGAATTAAAACGGGTACTACTGAGGGAATCAGATTAAGAAGTGAGATATTTACAGAAGTAGACGAATTTTGTTACTTAGGCAGAAAAATATCTAATCGTGACCCTTAGTACAGAGGATAAAAAACGTAGACTTGCGATGATAAGGAAAGCGTTCCTGAAGAAAAAAAAAAAACTTGTTAGCATCGAGTACAGATTTAAGTGTCAGGTATTCTTTTCTCAAAGTATTTGTATGGAGTGTAGCCATGTATGGATGTGAAACATGGATGATAAACAATTTAGACAAGAAGAGAACAGAAGCTTCTGTAATATGGTTCTACACAAGAATGCTCAAGATTAGGTACATAGATCACGTAACTGATTAGGAGGTACTGTACAGTATTGAGTAGAAAAGAAATTTGTGGCACAACCTGATTAGAAGAATGGGTCAATTGACACACACATATTGTGAGACATAATAATCATGATCATGATGAGGTCCCATACTCCGACGAGCGTAGGGAACGACGCGGTAGACCCACACCGCCGGCTAGGCTAGGTCCTAGCGGAAGGGGTTTGCCATTGCCTTTCTCCGACCGTAATGGGGATGAATGATGATGATGAAGACAACACAACAACACCCAGTCATCTCGAGGCAGGGAAAATCCTTGACCCCGCCGGGAATCGAACCCGGGACCCCGTGAGCGGGAAGCGAGAACGATACAGCAAGACCACGAGCTGCGGACGTGAGACATGAAAGTATCGCCAATTTACTATCGGAGAGAAGCGTTGGGGGTGTAAAAATTGTAGAGAGATCAATACAGATAGTAGATTCAGAAGTATTTAAGATGCTGTAGTTATTAGGAGATGAGGCTCGCACAGGATAGGGTTGCATGAGAAGTAGCATTAAGCCAGTGTGAAACTGAAGACCATAACAACAAAGGTTGGATCTCACGAAATGCAATTCGAGGTCGAAATACTTTTCTTACAAGCATCTTTTGAATGGCAAGTAGGATGTGGAGGCTTAATGTTGCGTAATCTGTAATACGATTGCATTTCTCTCTTGTATTTATTAGCGAAATTACAAAATGTGAACAAACATACCTACATCAACGGGCATTGTTATTAGCAAATTATCATTTGCATTTACAAGAATAATTCTTTAGGCAAAAATTTCATGAAGAGTAACTCTTAAAATGAGAGATTTAAAAATAAAACGGGGTACAGAGTGATGCAGTTGTTCCAAGAGTACATGCACTTACGAGATATTGAAACAACAGTACCAAATCATCAAACAATGCAAGTTACGAAAATTTATGAGGAAAGACTAAAATAGATTCCCTAAATGCGACATTCCACTTTTCTGAAAAGCTAGCGCACATGGCTGAATATTACCTTCTTTAATAAATTCCAAATTACAGCAACGGAAGACCGAAATCAGGCCCTCACGCCAGCACACACATGTGCTTCAGCAAACAGATTCTTTAAAATTACCTTGTTCATTTCCACCGTTTACGCATTACAAACCACAACAAAATACTTAGCTAATTTTGCTACGTCCTGCAGGTTGAAAGCGTTAGGAGTCAAATGTCAGCATCTTCTTCAACGACGATGATGGCTGGTGTTCCGCCGTGCCTGGTCGTGGTTTCTTGACAGTTTCCTTCATCCGACTAGATGAATACTAGGCTGGTACCTAGGTCCGGCTTCAATTACACTATTCGAAAACGTTCTCGCAACTTTCACATCGGATGACACTAGATACTGACAGATGGAGTGCACGGATTCTGTCCTGGGGAGGAATGAGTGACAACACGAAGGGCATCCCGCTACCCTCTGCCATTAACATTGCCAAATCCAAAATAACATGCTGACCCGGTGAAGACACGGGATGAGGCCAGGACAAGGAACAACTTACCTTTCTTTAATACGGAGTGCTTCCTTTTATTAAACATTCTTTTTATTCTCTATTTTCATTCCATTCCCCCATACGGGTGCGTGCTGGCAGCAGCAATTTAGCCGCATTTCGGCCTACAGTTTTAAAAGCAGAACAACAATGTTAAAAGACACAGAAAGATCAACAAAATGTAAATGTACTGGAAGACATCGGAGTGATGATGATGTGGTAGAGTCGACATAGTACACTGAGGAAGTCATAAGATACCTCCTAATATTGCGTAGGACCTCAATTTGCCTAGCGTAGTGCACCAACTAGCACTACGCTTTTGCGATCTCCTTTTGTGCGGCTTACCGCAGAAACTCGACGTGACATGGAATCATCAATTTCTTGGAAGTCCCCTGCAGAAACACTGAGCCATGCTGTCTCCATAACCGCCGGCCGCGGTGGTCTAGCGGTTGTAGGCGCTCAGTCCGGAACCGCGCGACTGCTACGGTCGCAGGTTCGAATCCTGCCTCGGGCATGGATGTGTGTGATGTCCTTAGGTTAGTTACGTTTAAGTAGTTCTAAGTTCTAGGCGACTGATGACCACAGATGTTAAGTCCCATAGTGCTCAGAGCCATTTGAACCATTTGTCTCCATAACCGTCCATAATTGCGAAGATGTTGCTGGCGCAGGATTTTGAACAAAAACTGACGTCTCGATTATGTACCATAAACGTTCTACGGGATTCCTGTTGGGTGATCTGGGTGGTCAAATCATTCACTCCAGTTGTCCAGAATGTTCTTCAAACCAACTGCGAACAATTACGGCCCGGTGACAATCCCATCATCGTTTGGGAACATCAAGTCCAAGAATGGCTGAAAATGGTCTCCAAGTAGCCGAACATAACCATTTCCAGTCAATGATCGGTTCAATTAGACCAGAGGACCCAGTTCATTCCAACTAAACACAGCCCACGACACTATACTAAACACAGACCCTACCACTATGGAGCCATCACCAACTTGCACAGTACTTTGTTGACAACTTGGATCTATGGCTTTGTGGCGTCTGCGCCACACACTAACCCTTCCATCAGCTCTTACCAACTGAAATCATGACTTATCTGACAAAGCAACGGTTTTCCAATCGTCTAGTGTACAACCGATATGGTTTGAAGTCCAGGAAAAGAGCTGCATGCGATGTTGTGCTGTTAGCAAAGGCATTCGAATTGGTCGTCTGCTGTCATACCCCATTAACGCCATATTTCGCTGCCCTGTCATAACGGATACAGATGTCGTTGGTCCAACACAGATTTCTGCGGTTATCTCACGCAGTGTTGCTTGTCTGCTAACACTGACAACTCTAAGAAAACGCCGTTACTCTAGGCCGTTACGTGATGGCCGTTGGCCACTGCGTTTTCCATCGTCAGACGTAATGTCTAAAATTTGGTATTCTCGGCGCACTCTTGACACAATGGATCTCGGAATATTGAATTCCTTAACGATTTCCGAAATGCAGCATCCCTTGTGTTAAGCTCCTCCTACCATTCCGCGTTAAAAGTCTGCTAATTACCGTCGTGCAGTCATAATCACTTTGGAAACCTTTTCCTATGAATCACCTGAGTAAAAATGACAGTTCGGCTTAAGCAATGCCCTTTAATGCCATGTGTACGCTACTACTGTCAACTGTATATGTGCATATCGCTATCCCGTGATTTTTGTCACCTCAGTGTATGGCGAGCTGCAGAGAGACGACGAGTATCGGAAGATGATGCTGATGTCATTTCTGCTTGATGATCAGGTCTAGATAATGGGAAGACGAACGATGTCATGGCAGGCAGAAGATGAGGATAGACAGATGACGTCGAAACTGTGGAAAATGGGAAAATGTTATCAGATGTGGGTGGGAGACAGTTGCTACGGTTGGAACTAACTATGCTGTTGCGTCGGATTTCGTGCTGTAATGCTTGAAGGACTACTCAAGTGTGAGTGGGAAAATATTGTGCGAAGCCATCTACTCACTAAATGATCAAGTGGGAATGGTTTTGGGAGTAGGATGCAGAGGCATTTAAATGAAATACAGAACAGCCTGCCAGGTTGACGTGACTGATGAAGTCACATCTGCGGCATATGACATCAGTGGAGGTTTGGTTGTTGCCAGAGTAAGTTCAAGAGCTGGTTCTGCTTCTGGACGCAGATGTAGTAATACGGCGATACAATGGATCAGCAGTAAGGGCTCATGGCGCTACTTATGTTGCAGTTCTAACTTTTGTGGCGGCGGTGGTGCTCGTGGTGGTGGTGGTGGTGGTGGTGGTGGTGGTGGTGTCGGCAGTGGCACTGAAACTGTAGCGCAAGCTGAATTAATTTCATCTGCAAATGAGGACTCATTTAAGTCTGGGGATGCAATTTGTGTGAGTGGTATGGCAGATGAAGTCATCTGAATAGTGGGGAAGGTGGGAATAGCAGGAAAGGGCATCGAGTGGTGGGAGGAGGGGGGGGGGGGAGTAAAGGACTAACGTAGCAGAATACTGTTAAATGAGCTTTCACAAAACACAAAGAAATTCTGGTCGCATGTAAACCCTGTCAGTGACACCAAAGTTTGTGTCAAGTCACCCATGGACAACGCTTACACTGTTTTGAACGTTCCTTTACAAAGGAAAACCCAAGAGTATTGGCCCAATTTAATTATAATACTACTGAATTGATTAGTGCAGTAGATATTAGCGAAAATTGTCTTGAGACTCACTTGAAACCGTTAAAATTTAACACAGTCCATGCCCAGTGGAATTATTGTAGGATTCTACATCCAATTTGCGGTTCAGTTAGCCCTTCTGTTAAATATAGTGTATCGTAGATCCCTTGAACAAAAAACCGTGCTCAGTAGCTGGAAGAAATCATATGTCACACCTGTCTACGAGAAAGGTAGCAGAAGTGATCTAGGAAACTACCGTCCAATATTATTGACACCCACTTGCTGTACAATCTTAGAATATACTCTGAGCTCCGACATAATGACGCATTTCTAACAGAAGGACTTCATCCACGCCATGGATTTCGACACCACATCCTGAAAACCGTGCATCGAGGTGTCAGGCAGATGCAGTATTTCTTGAATTCCGAAAAGCATTTGACACAGTGCCCCACCTACGTTTATTATCAAAAGTACGATGGTATGGGGTATCAAGCGAAATTTGTGACTAGACCTGAGGGTCTCTTCGTAGGGAGGACGCACCCAGTTATCTTATTTCGAGAGTCGAAGTAGACGTACCTCTGGGTGTGCCACAGGTGTCATGGGAGACTTGCTATTCGTGTTGTATATTAATAACCTTTCGGACAACATTTATAGTATCCTCAGACTTTACGCATATGATGCAATTATCTACAATGAAGTACTGTCTGAAACAAGCTACATAAATATCCAGTCAGATCTTGACAAGATTACGAAGTGGTGGAAAAACTGATAAAGTGCTTTAAATGTTCAGAAACGCAAAACAGGGCACTTCACAAAACGAAGAGACGGATCATCCTATGACTATGACATCAGTGAGTCACAGTCGGAGTCGATTAACTCATAGAAATACCTGGCTTGGTCTAACACTTTGTAGGCGAAATGGAATGATCACATAGCCTCAACCGTGGGTAAAGCAGGTGGAAGATATTTATAGAATATATATAGATATTTATAGAATATTCGGGAAATGCGATCAGTCCACAAAGGAGATTGCTTACGGATCATTCGTGCGATCCGTCCTAGAGTACTGGCCAAGTATGTGGAACTCGTACAAACTAGGACTAACGATGCTGAGGAAACTGAATTGGCAGGTTCTTGAACAGACGTAAACTGTCCTGAGAAACCCTTCTTACAACGTTTCAAGAACCTGCTTTAAATGAAGAATCTAGGAATGTACTACAACCCTCTACGTATCGCTCCAGTTAAAAATCGCGAGTACAAGGTTAGATTAATTACGGTAACTACGGAGACATTTAAACAAACATTCTTCTCGCGCTCCATACATGAATGTAACTAGAGGAAACACTAATAGCCAGAATAATAGGACGTCCTGGTACCCTCTGTCATGTACTTACCAGTGATTTGCAGAGTATATATGTTCCCCACCCCGTGGACAATTTTCTTATTGTATATGGGCGTTGTAACATTATTGGGATTTCCGTAGTATGAAAGCTGTGAGTACCCTTGGAAAGGCATTCACCTATCTGTATATTAAATGATCAACCTATGAGATGAGACCTATTCAATGAAAGACATTTGTTTTATATAATTTACGTAACTGTAAAGATTCGCATCTAGCACGGACGCTAATACATAGATTGCGCAGTCAAAGAAACATTTTAACAGAAGCTGAACTGACGTTCCGCTTCGACCTAAATAAAAGATGACAGTAAAAAACTTTTGTAGATCTTCAGATTTTAATGTACTTCTGCTCGTAATGTGAAAACGTAAAGAAGGTCGACTTTAAGCTAAAAAAAGTGAGCGGTCTTGCCAGCGTGCAGACAACATTATTAATTAATAAAATTCAAGTAATTTATGTTCTAAACTGTAAATCGGCAAGTTATTGTTATAAAGGTGTTGAACGGTGCAAGAATTGTCTCGAGGGAAGGAGAAAAGTAATGACTGTAATTTGTGACAAAAACGTGAAGCAAGGAGCTAGTACAGGACAGGCTGAAATCTGATCGAACAATACAGTTAGAAAATTACTTATGTAAGTTATACTGTCTATAAATAAGCCCTAATTGTTTGTGAGAATTGTTTGAATATATTTAGTGTTTACCAGATTTCTTATTCTATTCTTTTCCTTTATACTTTTTGACCTCCATGCCATATTATTTTTGTAAATGTCAAACAGCCTTTACTACAGCAGAGAATACTGCGGCATCCTGGTCGTAGACAGAAGGCGGCTCCTTATCTTCTATACCACTCATAGCTGCCCCATTTAATAATGATTTCATTTGCAAATGCAATTTTTTTATTGTTCATTGCTAAAGGTCCCTTAGGTAATTATAAAATTCATACTGATTACGTAAAGAAATCCGGGTTGTTCTTTCCCAAATAATAGAAGTCTTTGCGTAATCAAAAACTAGTCTCCTTCTGACAACGATCAGGAGCCGACCAGAAGACGGACGTCTTCGACCGCTTTCGTGTCTCCTGTGGCAAAGCTGTGCCAAACTGGGAACACGACATTCTAGTATGAAACACAATATATATATAATTATCAGATTAAAATTGAAAAAAAAATCAAATATATTTAACCTAATTTTTTTTAATCATACTAGATGTGGCGCCCGAACAGGGACCTGATAAAAAATTTTTAATCTGTTCTGTTATTGTTTCATGACATCATCCGGTGGACATCAGGAAGCCGTAAAGGAAGTACTGAACGAAACCGAGAAAGGATTTAAAAACAATTCGAAAAATAACAGCAGTGCGCAAAACGACTGATGTAAGCACGGTTTTCATTACGCATAAAACCTCGCGTCTTGTATAAAAAAAAACTGATTTCCGGAATTTCTTTCCTTACTGCTTCATTTTATCCTATCGCTGTTATTTCCTTGCAGAGTTGCTTATTTACGTAGTTAGAATTCATTTCTGATCATCTCTTCATGCAAAGTATATTTGTTAGCATTATTAGCATCTTCATTGTTGCTACGGATAAGAACACAAGATGGATGCCATAATAGCAGGATTAAGTGTCTAGTAGGTGTTTGTCACTTATTTTCAAAGTTAGGTGCCATCTTGTCTTCTATCCGGTATAGCTCTGCAATTGTCAGCTACCGCGGTGTGACGTTTGACTATCAGGAAGCGTCGCAGCGTGCGCATCTGAGAGTTGACGATCGGCGTGCTCCGAAAGATATCTTTGAGCAGTTACGTCAAAAACTTGAAAATAAACATGTCAGATGACAGAAGCAAGCCGACAAACAGCGTGGATGACGTTGATGACACAGTTGTTCCCGTTCGCGAACGGGAACAGGCTGACCCGATTCGCGAATGGAGAGAACGGCAGACGATGATGGTGTGCGTGACGTATCGTCACAGCAACCATCGTCACAGCAAGCGGGAGAAAATTCGATGGTTCAAATGATGAGAATGTTTTTTGAAGAAAGAGAACAGGAGAAACTGGAAAGGGAAGCTTATAAATTAAAAAAACAACGTGATAGAGAACAGGAGAAACGGGAGACAGAGCGAATATGGTTTGACCTAAATACCACCATGGGTACAATGAAAAATGGGTTAGATAATATTGATGCCAACTTAGAGGCGAGAATAAGGACAGCCACGGTGGAATATATCGTGGAATTAAGTACTAAAGTTAATGAAAGGATGGAAGGTATTCTGCAGAAGGTAGATGCATGTGAGAGCACAGTAGGTAACGTGCACAAAGACATCAAAGTACAAATCGAAAGTTGCCAGGCAGTTACAACGGAAGTTTCAAAGAAGTCCGCTGAGGTCGGAACTAAAGTAAACAGGCTTGCAGACAATGTCGTCAGTCTGCAAGGCCAGGTCATTGACCTGACACAGGTGCTATCCGACATTAACATTGAAAAAAGAGTGAATGATGCTGCCGCAAACGTACGTTCCACGATAGGAAAAGAATTTGTAGAATGGGTCGAGACTAAAGAATAGTACATAGAAAACAAGGTTCAACACGACTTAAAAGAAGCCGTTAAGTCAGCCACAGTTGAAGTTTTAGCTGACCCTGGTACATCAGGAGATACACTTCTCAGTGAATTAGGAGAGGTCTGTAGAGTTTTTCACCGAGATCTTCCCGAGTGGAAACGACACCTCACTGAGGAAATCGAGCAGTCGAAACAACAAGTCAATGATTTTCCTAATGACAATAGAAGTGAGTATACACACTTGCTTTCTTCAGAACATGAATACAATAATAATCCCGTGTCTCGTGTAAAATTCTCTCCACTTGTACATGGTCACAGCAGTAAGAATCCGTTAGTCCGCAACCAGAATGATAAAGTAGCTCTTGTCGAGCTCATGAAAGAAGAAAGCGTTCTAAAGCACCGCGTGTTCCAGCCTTTTCTACCAGAGAAACGCAACATCCACCTAATGGTTTTTCTGAAGTCGTTTAATGGTGTTTTTTCCTGACAAGCAACGTATGCGCTTTATAGTAGGTTACATTCAAGGAGAGGGTCCTGTCTGTGGAACAGAAGTAACTGACAGATGTAATTATTACGCTGACTTCGAAAAGCAATTTCTGAACAATTTCTGGAGTTCAGGCATACAACAACGCCTTAGAAAGGAAGTATATAATGCTGAACAGTTTAATACGAGAAGTGCTGGTCTCCGTAGGTACTTTGAGAAATGCCTGCGAAAAATACAACATTAGGACACGCCCATTTCCACGAAGGACGTAATTATGTTCCTTAAGTCAAATCTACCGGTATCGATCAGGGAGAAGTTAGTAAATGTCAGTGACGACGACACGGAGGCTTTTCTGTCAGTACTTGACAACCTTGACATGATTCAAGAAGACGTGCGTGCAAATGCGCGGAGTAATTGTATTCTTGGCCCGCACACTACACAGCCGCAGGGCGTAGGCGCAGATTCAGGTATGTCATACCAACCCAACAACAGTAAAGGACACGACGTGCCGTGTGATAATAACAACTACTATCGCCGCAACTGGAAGCAGAAACGTAAGTTCCAGGATCAAAACAGGTTCCACCCCATACACCAGACAACACAGCAGCAATACAGCAATTCACCGGTTAATTACAATGATCGCTGTCACTACAATAATCGCCAAGGCAATAATAATTTCCATGGAAAAGGACGTTGGATTAACACCAACAGTCAACAGCAGTATGGTAACCAGCCTAGATTCCAGCACTGTTCTCAAGGGAGAAATGCTCCAGATCCTTCCAAGCAATACAAACAACGGTATGCTCCAAACTTTAAGAATAGTCGTCCACCTTTTACTAAGTGTTCAGAATCATGAATCTCAAAATTCTCGCATCTATTATGCCCGAGCAAACCAGCCAACACACACCATCTCGGCTGAAATTCCTGCAAATAGCCCGCAACTTAGGTGGAATACGGAAGCAAACTTTGTACCGAGCGTACCGTCCGGTACTTCAAAGGTAATTGTGAGCGAAATTCAACCTAATGAACATGCGGAAAACTAAAAGCACACTTCGACAGGTTTCACACCTTCAGAACTAATCTCCAGGCAAAAGGAAAGCAATGAATGGACTGATCCTATCCCCAAGATACAAGGTCCAGAAGTCAACCTAGATAATAACTGAAGACAAGCCCTGATCTCTCTCACAACTCATGCCAATTTAAGAAAAAAGGCATTTGACAAGCATATAAATAAAGTTCTATCGTATCGCTTGAACGAGCGTGTTCTTCTGAGGACACACTTCAAACCATCTCTCATCTTACGTAAAAATCGTAAGTGGCAACACCTATACGAAGGACCGTTTGTTATAGTCAGGAAGCCACATATTGGTTGTTACGTGTTGGCAGATCAGGTTGATGGACGAATAAAAGGACTTTACCACCATGTAGACCTAAAAAAGTACCACGAAAAGCATTAAAAAAATATCATTTATTATGTTAAGCTGCGACTTGAAACAAGAGTGTGATCTGTTTAGAAAGTATGTGAGTCAACAGCATGTACACTACAGGTGACGTAATCATTTGAGTGAGGTGAACACAAAGTAATGATGGAGCTTGAAAGATATGAAGTGATGAAGAAGGTACTCTACGTATTTGAAAAAATAAGATTTGCCTTAGTTTTAAGGTAGTTTTAAGTTTCTTGAGAAATAGAGGGCTGCAGTCGATGAATTGAATAAGGGATGTGCCAAAGTGCCACCTGCTGCTTTAGTTTTAAGTTATGGCAAATCTCCTTTTTTACCAGGTACTAAAGGTTTCCTTTAAATCCCTCATTCAGACCAGAATGTCCGTATATGTGAAGTAATAACCTAAGTTAAGCTTTCAAAAGATCGATATTTTAAGTCGCTAGAACCATGTACGATGCAAAACTGATACATTGTAATCTGTAGATTACACCGAGTATAAGCAGCAACATATAGTTAATGTACAAAGAAATGAATAATGGTACTCGCAACTGGAGAGCAACTTTAATTTATTTATTACTATGAGTCAACCAGTCAAGAAATATGCATTTATAATGATAATTAGGTCCTGTATTGGAGAAACTGCTAGTTGAGGACTGAGATAATCTGCTTATATTCTTCTGCTATGTCCGCATGCCGTGATTTTGAGATATATTTGAAGATGCTTTGGAAGCGGATTTGTGCGACATTTTAGTACTTAAGTTATGCCGGGTGGATGACACTAAAAACGGTGGAGCCGAAGAATGAATTTGCTAAACTGATTGTTTCACGTGTTATCTATCTTCGTATCTTTCATTTCCTTGCACTATCCTATTGTAGTTTTCTTCTTTAGCATTCTTACCTTTCTACCCTACCCGGTAGGGGAAAAAATTTGGAAATTGGTTCAAAAGAATTGACGTATGTATATTGTGTGTATTGACGATCGTGGCTCGTTGGTTAATGCGTATCTACAGTTACTTATCGAAACGTGATGTAAATCTGATTTTCTGTGAGCAAAAGGATCCTAGGAAATATGAATAATTTTCCCGATTTCTGTTAGATGAAGTTTTGAACGTGAACTTTTCGGGACGCCAAAGAGGGCATATTTTACTGATTACTGATGTAACCGAGTAAATGAACAAAGAAACTAAAAAAAAGGCTGTTATAGAACAATAAGAAAAGGAAAAAAATGGTTCAAATGGCTCTGAGCACTATGGGACTCAATTGCTGTGTTCATCAGTTCCCTAGAACTTAGAACTACTTAAACCTAACTAACCTAAGGACATCACACACAGGCATGCCCGAGGCAGGATTCGAACCTGCGACCGTAGCAGTCACACGGTTCCGGACTGCACGCCTAGAACCGCGAGACCACCGCGGCCGGCCAGAAAAGGAAAAGAATCAGATTTAAAATACATATAAAATCTAATGTGCTTCAGAAGTACCATTCAGAATAGAAAGCACACTTTCGCCAGGTCTTGGACAGTAGTTAAAAAAAAAAACTATGTATGTTTTGTAAATGATCCTTTTATGATAAGTAATTTTAGCATTACCTGTGCTACTTTGTGGTATAGAGACACCTATGTGGACACGTATGGATTGCTGCGTGTGACTCACTTAGTGACAAAATGATGGACACGTATATATGTGCGTGTAAAATCGTAATTTGACACATGTATGGACACGAAAAACTAGTTATCTCTTGTGTGAATCAAAACTGTAATAAACTTATGGACACGTGTGATGTTCCGCGTGTGAAGTAGCATTACAAGTATTCTCACGTTGTAACGACGATACAGTGATTATCAGTCAAAGAATAGACAAGCTATTGTACTCACTGCAATAGGTGACAGTAGTCATTTTCATCGATGACTGTTCTTCGTCGCTGGCGCAGTCAATTTACCGTCCAGGTTGACCATGTCGCCTTGACGAGCAGCTCCAGTACCCATGATTCAACAACAGATTGGTAGCCATTGAACACTATCTGCCTCGTGCAGGACGCGGATTGCCAACGCTGTTAAGCCGCCAGTTCGTTACCACGTGACTGTGAAGCACTGTGGCAAAATTCAATGACTGCTCACCGGCCCGTACTCAACAATAAGCACTCCTCGCCATAAGGGGCGCGAGCGGGCACCAGATTTGAGATGAAAATGGACATAGAAATAATAAAACGTTGATAAACTACGCACGATTTTACTATATTTACATGAAAAGGACGCTAATGATGACTTTTCCTTAACTATGAAAATTGCTACGGCAATATTGCTAAATACATTGCTTAAGAAAGACCTGTACAAGACGAAACGTGTTTTGCTAATGTTAGCTAACGAAAGAATATAAAACATAGACACAAAACATGAATAATATATAATGTATATGTACATAGTCTATGTAGTAATTTTTATTGTCTTAAATTCTTACTCTATATTCCATTAGATTAAGATGCTAGTTAATGAACAAGTCCTAATACAGATTTTTTTCTGTATTTTCATGTGCTGAAACATGAATTGGAATGAGATTAAGACAGCCACCAAACTGACTCATTCGTCATTGAACCAGTCATCAACTTTCCTGTTTCCCGACATGACCCGATGGATCGTCGAGTCAAGAGATATCACTTCCCTCTTCACATAGTGAAATTCCCAGTGTTTTTCACCAGAATGTGAAAAGGTAATCCCCAGTTTTAGTGCAGTGAAAAGTGAAAAGTGATGAAAGAATTCCCCTGTGAAAATCACCCGAGTTCATGAGAAATACTCCCAACTACAAAGTGAAGAGTGACGTAGCTACGAGAAAGACTGATAAAAGTTTTATGTTCTGTTCAAAATTGGCGGAAATGCACCAATACTGTAATCGAATTTTTTTCTTCTTGTCAATATTTATGTATGTATGTATCTGTATGTGTATTTGATTTGTACTTGTATCTATGTTAGTATTTCAATGTTTCTATTGCTTGAATGAGAGTAATTCTTGAAAGCACGAAAAAAAGGAACCTATGTTAAATCCTTGAACACTTACGATGGCATCATGCCACAACCAAGTTTGTTAATGATCAAGCAACTGTGAGTAGCTTTGACGACTTAGTGTGAAACGTATATAATTCTACACTCCTGGAAATTGAAATAAGAACACCGTGAATTCATTGTCCCAGGAAGGGGAAACTTTATTGACACATTCCTGGGGTCAGATACATCACATGATCGCACTGACAGAACCACAGGCACATAGACACAGGCAACAGAGCATGCACAATGTCGGCACTAGTACAGTGTATATCCACCTTTCGCAGCAATGCAGGCTGCTATTCTCCCATGGAGACGATCGTAGAGATGCTGGATGTAGTCCTGTGGAACGGCTTGCCATGCCATTTCCACATGGCGACTCAGTTGGACCAGCGTTCGTGCTCGACGTGCAGACCGCGTGAGACGACGCTTCATCCAGTCCCAAACATGCTCAATGGGGGACAGATCCGGAGATCTTACTGGCCAGGGTAGTTGACTTACACCTTCTAGAGCACGTTGGGTGGCACGGGATACATGCGGACGTGCATTGTACTGTTGGAACAGCAAGTTCCCTTGCCGGTCTAGGAATGGTAGAACGATGGGTTCGATGACGGTTTGGATGTACCGTGCACTATTCAGTGTCCCCTCGACAATCACCAGTGGTGTACGGCCCGTGTTGGAGATCGCTCCCCACACCATGATGCCGGGTGTGGGCCCTGTGTGCCTTGGTCGTATGCAGTCCTGATTGTGGCGCTCACCTGCACGGCGCCAAACACACATACGACCATCATTGGCACCAAGGCAGAAGCGACTCTCATCGCTGAAGACGACACGTCTCCATTCGTCCTTCCATTCACGCCTGCCGCGACACCACTGGAGGCGGGCTGCACGATGTTGGGGCGTGAGCGGAAGACGGCCTAACGGTGTGCGGGACCGTAGCCCAGCTTCATGGGGACGGTTGCGAATGGTCCTCGCCGATACCCCAGGAGCAACAGTTTCCTTAATTTGCTGGGAAGTGGCGGTGCGGTCCCCTACGGCACTGCGTAGGATCCTACGGTCTTGGCGTGCATCCGTGCGTCGCTGCGGTCCGGTCCCAGGTCGACGGGCACGTGCACCTTCCGCCGACCACTGGCGACAACATCCATGTACTGTGGAGACCTCACGCCCCACGTGTTGAGCAATTCGGCGGTACGTCCACCCGGCCTCCCGCATGCCCACTATACGCCCTCGCTCAAAGTCCGTCAACTGCACATACGGTTCACGTCCACGCTGTCGCGGCATGCTACCAGTGTTAAAAGACTGCGATGGAGCTCCGTATGCCATGGCAAACTGGCTGACACTGACGGCGGCGGTGCACAAATGCTGTGCAGCTAGCGCCATTCGACGGCCAACACCGCGGTTCCTGGTGTGTCCGCTGTGCCGTGCGTGTGATCATTGCTTGTACAGCCCTCTCGCAGTGTCCGGAGCAAGTATGGTGGGTCTGACACACCGGTGTCAATGTGTTCTTTTTTCCATTTCCAGGAGTGTATATGCCTAATGTTATGTTTGTTTTGCTCCCTACAAGGAGAGTAAATACTTCATTCACTAAGTACTTGAATCCAATAATATTACGACTGCGCGTGAGTCGTAACGATCTTTCAGAATCATTACACCTCACGTGGGAAGCGATGTAATATTATTGGGATTTCCGTAGTATGAGAGCTGTGAGTACCCTTGGAAAGGCATTATCCCTATCTGTATATTAAATGATCAACCTATGTGATGAGACCTAGCCTTTGAAAGACATTTGTTTTATATAATTTACGTAACTGTAAGGATTCGCATCTAGCACGGACGCTAATATATAGATTGCGCAGTCAAAGAAACATTTTAACAGAAGCTGAACTGACGTTCCGCTTCGATCTAAATAAAAGATGACAGTAAAAAACTTTTGTAGATCTTCAGATTTTAATGTACTTCTGCTCGTATTGTGAAAACGTAAAGAAGGTCGACTTTAAGCTAAAAAAGTGAGCGGTCTTGCCAGCGTGCAGACAACATTATTAATTAATAAAATTCAAGTGATTTATGTTCTAAACTGTAAATCGGCAAGTTATTGTTATGAAGGTGTTGAACGGTGCAAGAATTGTCTCGAGGGAAGGAGAAAAGTAATGACTGTAATTTGTGACAAAAACGTGAAGCAAGAAGCTAGTACAGGACAGGCTGAAATCTGATCGCACCATACAGTAGGAAATTACTTATGTAAGTTATACTGTCTATAAATAAGCCCTAATTGTTTGTGAGAATTGTTTGAATTAGTGTTTACCAGATTTCTTATTCTATTCTTTTCCTTTATACTTTTTAACCTCCATGTCATATTATTTTTATAAATGTCAAACACCTTTACTACAGCAGAGGATACTGCGGCATCCTGGTCGTAGACAGAAGGCGGCTCCTTGTCTTCTATACCACTCATAGCTGCCCCATTTGTTAATGATTTCATTTGCAAATGCAATTTTTTTTATTGTTCGTTGTTAAAGGTCCCTTAGGTAATTATAAAATTAATACTGATTACGTAAGGAAATCCGGGTTGTTCTCTTCCAAATAATAGAAGTCTTTGCATAATCAAAAACTAGCCTCCTTCTGACAACGATCAGGAGCCGACCAGAAGACGGACGTCTTCGACCGCTTTCGTGTCTCCTGTGGCAAAGCTGTGCCAAACTGGGAACACGACATTCTAGTATGAAACACAATATATATATATATATATATATATATATATATATATATATATATATATATATATATATATATATATATCAGATTAAAATTGAAAAAGAAATTCAAATATATTCAAACTAAATTTTTTTTATCATACTAGAGTGTGTCCCATGCAGTGCTCTTACTGTTCTTGTTCCTTTGTGCTCCCTTTTTTGTAATGTGTTGTACTAACTGCAGAAAAGAGCCCGTTCACTTAAATGAAGTCGGATAATATTCAGTTGTCTTTCTCTATTCATATAAGTGCCTATTAAGACATATTTCTCTTAAGTGTTTTATCCTACACGCATTATCCACACTGAAAGGTTTTTTTACGTTTTGAGAAAGCCTCGTTGTTGACTGATTAATTGTTTAAAGGCACCAGGGACAATCGCCATGGCGGTAAGGTTCGTTTTTTAGTTGGAACCTAAACATGGAACAGCGAAATTTGCGCTCTACGTCTGACGAAGACAACCAGGGAAGTAGTCAAAATATCGCGAAAAAGAAATCGTGAAAAGAGGTAACGACAAATCGGCTGCAAACGCAAAAACTCGTAAACCATTTTCTCCAAGGAAGCCCGAACGACGTACCGTAGTGTCAAATAACTTCTCCTCGATAATTTATAATATGTAGGCTAGGTTTTATATAAAACCACTAGAACATAAGGATTTTTACTGTACTCTTAAATCTGAGTGTTTTATAAGTAAAATGAACGGTATTACTGACAATTATTTTCAATTTCGTTAAATTTAAGCCTGTGGGCTCTTAAGTAATCTGTAAATGGCCACCACACACACATAAACACACATCATATATATGAGAGAGAGAGAGAGAGGTTTTAAGGCAATTCGTACCGAGCGATTTGGAAAGAAATTTTACTGACTACTCAACATCGAATTACCTAACTCAAGACTTTCCACAAGCATTCTTTAGGGAAACGATCAGTCTTTCGAAAACTGTTTCAAGAATCGCATTGATATGAAAAGTAGCTACGTCTAAAAATGAAAGTCACTGCATGCATGAGCAAACACAGTCTTTGACTAACAGAGTACTTCTCATTCTTCATTTGTGTTTCAATGGCATGCTTTTCAAGGCCTCGAACTCGTCACAAGTGACGTGACGCAGTGGTTAAGAAACTGAACTCGTACGTGGGAGAACAGTGGTTCAGATCTTAATCCAAACATGCAGATATATCGTTTCAGTAATTTTCCAACTCTTTTAACGCAAGTACCGGGATTGTTTCTTTGTAAAAGACATGTCCGAATTCCTTCAACAATCCGTGCTTGTCCGTCGCTTCTAATGACTTCGTCGTTCACAGGACGCGAGCCCAGATTCGATTTCTTTCCTTGAAGTTTTCATCTTATAAACACGACGTTTTTTCCATTAGTTCACAACTATTCTGAAGATGTCGTGATTACGAAACTCAAAATCAGAATTGATGTCAGGTACGTTTAAACAATCAAATTTCATGTATTCACCGAAAATTCCACCTTCAGTCACGACATTTCAAGAGAGATGCTCTTACTGTCCTCCCAGGCAGGCGTGTAGTGAGCCCTAACGGGCGTAAAGTGTCCGTCGGGAGAAAGGCGGAGAACGGCGCTTCTCGTTTTACGGCTGAGTTCGTAGCGTTGGGAACTACCAAGCGAAACGGCAGCCCTTTACGGCAGTCATGAAAAATGAAACGCACGACTGCCACTGAATTTTTCCCACTCTGGTGATAGCTGCGAGCGCGACTCAGTAATACTGAAAAAACCGCTAACCTTCCACGGGCTGGATCTCGAAGTGGCATCCCTGTAAGCAGCATGTATGCTAGCTCCGGTGAAACGCTGTAAGCGGGTATACCAGAAGCAAGGGCTTTTATAGCTGCACATTTTATGTCATTACCGCGCTGTCATCAAAAAATTTATGATTTCTGTACAAATATTTCACTTTTTTATTTTACTGCTGACACACGTACACGTCTAGCAGTTCGAAAACTAGGGCAATTTATTTTCCAGTAACTATTAATCCCTACCTTACCGCTATACTCTTTTTTTCCTGTTTTTCTGATACTGCCGTTCATGGATGTTGCTCCTGTTTCGATTTATTTTTTATTTTTTCAACAGCTCTCCTTTGAAGATAGCATTAAAAATGTTAAATAATACTCAACGATGACATTTTAAGGTAAAAATGAAAAATGATGAAAATTGTATCTAAGTCTCAAGCACACCACATGAATACCATTTAAAATTATACATATTATCTACATTCTGAATTATTTGAGATTTTCACGTTGAATAGTATCTGAGCCACGCGTCTCAGAATCACACGATTTTGTTTTAAATTACGGTAACTTTGATCCTTAAGAAAACTCGCCGTCTACTTGACACGCCAGAAAATTGAATTGTTTAAATTTTCAGGCTTGAATTTTCAGGCGTACGCAAGTAATATTTAACTTTTATACCTGCCGAATTATAACGATGACTACTTCTTTGCTTTTCTATTTCACAAAGCTACATATTTTATTCTGTGGGACTGGAAAGAGCCTTTTAAGAGTAGTAAAATGACATAACATGTGCGAAACTGGACAAAATAGTACTGTAACAACATAACATTGTGTAAACCGTTCGTCCACTGTCAAGAGACTTCCCTCAAACGTTTGTCCTAACACACCCTTTGCCAGTCACAATATATGGTTTATGTGCTTATTATTATAACCATCGTATCAAGTGCTCAAAATGTTGACTTTCAGCTTTGACAGATGCTACAACGTGATTCGGAACAGACTATACTGCACAATGAATTTTATCTGGACTCTTCACAGCACAGGTCCTTTTTATACTGTATTTCATGGATTTTAGAGTCTGTTGTTTCCTTGTACCGGTAGACTTGTTTTTTTAAATTTACCCTTCAGAGTAAAAGGCCACAGATGTTAAGCCCGCTGAGCGTTGCACGCTATGCTGTGTTTCCTGAACGACTAATACTAGGATCTCCACATTTTCAGCTAAGGTCTGTAATTATCTGTGTGGACAGGACGCCATTTCTATTAGTACCACACAGATTACCTTGTGCACAGTAAAATGTCTTTCAATAACGGTGACAGCTATATATCTGTTACGACCTGTAGATACTTGTGGCTATTTAGGGGCCATCAAATAAACAGCGACCAATACAAGGGTCCTGAAAAGCCTTCACCTCACACTGCAGGACCAATTATTTGTTTATTCACTTCTCTTGGCCAGAATGGATTTTAAAATATCCAGCAGTGCGTATTACCGAGATTTTGTCCATAGTTTGCCCATAATTTGTATATGATTGGGTATGCAAGGGCAAAGATTCGTACTTTTTACTTTTGAATTTTTTTCTCAGACGAACATCCTTGTTATTTAAATGGAAAGGGATACAGTATGAAGCCTGTACATCAAATGTAAATTATGAACTTTGACTGAAGTGGTGCACTTAGAGGTGAAGGACAAGACAATTTTTTCTGACTAACAGTCACTGAAGATGTTTGTCTCACGAGATGATGCAAAAATCAGTGGTGTGGACATTTGCCAAACAGTGCAGAAACTGATTTAAAACCCTGTAAATTCATATTACTGAGTATTGAATCAAAGAAATAAAGCATAATCACAAACAACATCATTTTTACGTTAACATGAGGACTGTCCGAGTTCTCTCAGGTCACTGTAAAAAGTAATCTCATCTTGAAAACATTCACAACTGCTTTGAACTGGTTTTGATAACTTCTGCGCAATGTCTTCCGTACTGAAGGAAGATTCTTAACTTGTTGCTGGTAATCACTTTATCTGGGGAGTTCTCTTGTGATGTATGCCCAAATATCCATCATCCAGACGATCTGTCGCCTTAGTGATGTAGAGACGAAATGTGTTTCTATACACTTTAACCACAGCGAAGTCACCAGCCAGGAGGTCTGTGTGCCCTGTAACTGTCTATTTCGTCTCTGAACAAGTTTTGAGCATATTCACTGCTTTCAACAAGTAACATTCTGGAATTCGATTCAGTAGAGCACTCCAGCCCTTTTCGGGGTCACGCATTTGGTCAGAAAATGAATCTCTTTGCCTTCTTCCTACGCTTTTCCTCTTGTCGATTTCTTTTTTTTATTTTGCCTCTGTATCCATTGTGTCTTTATTCGATGTGGATGATGGGAGAGATGTGCTGAGACTCCTGCCAGTACGTTTCCTTTTAAATGTAAGTTTCGGAACTGAAATGACATTCCATGGTAAAACTGCAGTTGTAGGTTCTTGAATATAGTTTGAACGCTTAGCTAGAGAATGGTCAAATTGGTCACTGGAAGACTCAGAGGCAGTTTCAGAGATTTCTATAGTTGGTTCATCCTGATTAATCTCTGTAACGGAATGTCCACCTGTGTCTACATGGAGAGTATCGTTATCATTAAGCCTCAGCCCATCTTCAAGTACAATGAGTCGCTGTACATCAGGAACGTTCATACCAGCTGCATCCACTTTCTCTTGGTGTGTCACTTCAGCTGGCAAGAAATCTTCTTCGGTGAAGATATTGGCATCAAGTGGGAAAATTTATCACTCTGGACCACTCAGTGGTCTTCCTCGCAGTTGCAGAGTTCCGAAAAGCTTGATTTGCCAGGCCAGCAACATGAAGTACGTACCTAACCAGCGTGTGACACTGCCGAGTGATCACACAAGGCATCATAATTACACTTAAAAGGTGTGAGGAAATTCCGGCCAATATGATGTAGTTTGTAATTGCTATGTGGTGGCAGGCAGAGCATGTGAATGTTGTTACATTTTATCCAGGCGATTGCTTGTAGGGGAATGTTTGATATATGGTTATCTAACATCAGCAAGATTGGGCTGTCTTGGTGTGCTTCCTGAAGTGCTCCAGATACACAAGAACTATATGAGAGTTCACGTAACCTGAAACATTCACAGCCATACCGGATCCTGTTGGGGCACCTTTAATCAGAATTGGATTCTGTCTTTTCTGTGCAAATATGAAAAATGGTGGACAATGTCCTTGCAACATTCATACGGCGTGCAACAGTCACTGTGTTACCTTTGTCAGCTGAAACATTTTTGACATCTCTCTGTTGTCTACAGGAGCAACATATATATAAGTATACTCTTTGCGACTGTCTGAACACCTATTTCATCCATATTAGAATCCAATTCGGTGGAAAATCAGTCTTTCTAATCACTTCTCTTAAAGTTTGGAAATGCAGAGCTACTTTCTTTCTATTCAAACCCATTATCCTTAGAGTTCTCAGGGACAGATTATTTCTCTTCATGAACTCTCTTACCCAATTCCTTCCAGTCAGTTTTATTTCCTGTGAGAATGGGTGAAATTTTCTATTGATCTATGCCTACTTAAAGTCAAGCAAATGTAAAGATTTTAAAGTCAGCCCACAAAACCTAGAATCTCGGTCTCTGCAGTGCTTGACCATTTCCTGCTCTTCCCACAGCGTTAATACGCCCTAGAAATTACACAATTCGGTCAAAAATCAGTCGCTTCCGAATTGTGGGTTCGCGTCACGACCACGTGTGTGACCAGTTTCCTTCACACATGCAGTTCTTCTTCATAAGTCGTACTTCATTTATAAGTGCCTCTGTTAATAGTTTTAGCCTGAGATTCTTCCATTTGCAGTTCTAAAATGGATAGAGAAAATGAAATTCATGTCAGATACGATTTTGCGCTTAACGAAGTATTTTCCAAGTGCAGGAATGATGATGGTGTCACGTGGTCCAAAACAGACTGTTGCTACCTTAATCTAACTAACGTTTGCCCCAAATGCAACAGTTCATTTTCATTACACATTCCGGCAGACACCGGTAGAAATGAACTGCTATCACACTGTAACTTTCTATATAGTTATACAAATTTATAGATATCATAATAATCTGTATTTTCACACTAACAAGTAAGCTGGCGAATACTGACAAATGTACTTGACTCTGCCGTTTTCGTGAGCAATGGCGCGCTTTTATAAATGCAATAACATCTTTGCCCCATGCGGATCCCGGGAGACGGTAGATTCACCTCGGTAACACTTCTCCGTTCCGTCACTATGACGTGAAACCGTCCACTTCTGACCGTCGGCGACGTCTATCAACTTTCGTGGTCGTATCGAGTCAAAGTTGTTAGTAGTATGATGAAGATCTCACTCACAATTTCAAATCCTGTATGATTTATTCATCCTAACTGAAGGATCATACACGAAAATATAGTTTTGGGAGTTTTACTTCCTGATCGAGACACCTGTGGTAAACAAATAAATTCTGCATGTATTATTACGTTACCATCAAACGATTATGAAGCACACGCCCAGCGATGAACTATAATCACGTTAAGGTTATTTAGCTGAATGTAAGATTGCCTTCCGATTCATGGGCCTGGCAGGGAACTTATTGTGCAGTAAAGTTCGTTTTAAGTCACCGTGAACATTACAGTTCAGCTTAGTAGGTAAATATTTACCGAACAATGGATTTGTGCTAGGTGTCCCTGTATGGTATGATTTCTCATACACGTGATTATACCGGCGGCCGAGCTACGAGCTGTTTAATAATCATTCTCAATTGTTCGTGCTGTAGGTCTGTGCGTAACATGCCTTGTAAAACAACATGCGATATTAACATTTCGTGCTAATTTATGTAATTTATTAATCAAGTTTAATGTCAAGTAGTGATGAAGAGATGTGCGGCGTTTCTATAGCAAAGGCTAAGACAGTGCGAAGAGGTGAGTTCCCAAAAAGTGAGACACCTCGGCACAGGCTTCAACAATATCGCACTGCTTGGGAGAATATCCAGCACTTCGTTCAGTGGATAACAAAGGACCCTAATAATTGCTATAAGACAAGATACAAGCACTTTACTGATTCTATAGTAGCTAATCTAACTGCATTAAAGAACCATTGGCAATCAAAAAACCACTTTAATAAAATGAGTGGTATCACAAGTGGCAGGTCATGAGTAGGCTATACCTCCTGGGTGTTCACAAATTTTTAGATCCAAATAAATATGAGAGTGTGAAATTAATAGCATCTGCTGGGTAACAGTTGTGTTTATCAACATATTAATACAACTACAGCGACTGCCAATAATAATAAAATCAGTAATAATAATAATAATAATAATAACAATAATAAACGCACAATTGGAAAGCCCCTGGAAAAGACAAAATAGCAAATTTCTGGCTAAAGAAGTTCACCTCAACACATTCACATCTAACTAAATTATTTAACAGTTACATTGCAGACACATACACAGTCCCTGATAACGCTTACAGAAGGAATAACTTATCTGATTAAGCAGACACAGCAAACCCAGCAAAATATCGCCCCATAACATGCCTACCAACAATATACAAAATATTAACTTCAGTCATTACACAGAAATTAATGACACACACAACACAGAACAAATTATAAATGAAAAACAAAAAGGCTGCTGCAAAGGAGCACGAGGATGTAAAGAGCAACTGATAATAGATGCAGAGGTGACATATCAAGCTAAAACTAAACAAAGGTTGCTACACTACGCATACATTGATTACCAAAAAGCTTTTGATAGTGTACCCCACTCATGGTTACTATAAATATTCGAAATATACAAAGTAGATCCTAAATTGATACAGTTCCTAAACATAGTAACGAAAAATTGGAAAACCACACTTACTATCCAAACAAATTCAAATAATATCTCATCACAGCCAATACAGATTAAGCGTGGAATATACCAAGGAGACTCATTAAGTCCTTTCTGGTTCTGCCTTGCTCTGATCCCACTATCCAACATGCTAAATAATACAAATTATGCATATAATATTACTGGAACATACCAACACAAAATCAGACATTTGCTATACATGGATGATCTTAAACTACTGGCAGCAACAAATCAACAACTCAATCAATTACTAAAGATAACAGAAGTATTCAGCAATGATATAAATATGGCTTTTGGAACAGACAAATGTAAGAAAAATAGCATAGTCAGGGGAAAACACACTAAACAAGAAGATTACATATTGGATAACCACAGCGACTGCATAGAAGCGATGGAAAAAACAGATGCCTATAAATACTAGGATACAGACAAAAAATTGGAATGGATAATACAAATATTAAAGAAGAACTAAAAGAAAAGTATAGACAAAGACTAACAAAAATACTGAAAACAGAATCGACAGCAAGAAACAAGACAAAAGCTATAAATACTTATGCTATACCAATATTGACCTACTCATTTGGAGTAGTGAAATGGAGTAACACAGACCTAGAAGCACTCAGTACACTTATACGATCACAATGCCACAAATATAGAATACATCACATACATTCAGCAACAGAAAGATTCACGTTAAGCAGAAAGGAAGGAGGAAGGGGATTTATCGACATAAAAAACCAACAATATGGACAGGTAGACAATTTAAGAAAATTCTTTATAGAACGAGCAGAAACTAGTAAAATATAAAAAGCAATCACTCACATAAATACATCGGTTACACCATTGCAATTTCATAACCACTTCTACAACCCTTTAGATCACATAACATCAACAGATACGAAGAAAGTACATTAGAGAAAGAAAACACTATATGGCAAGCACCCGTATCATCTAACACAACCACACATCGATCAACACGCATCCAACACATGGCTAAGAAAAGGCAAAATATACAGTGAGACAGAAGGATTCATGATGGCAATACAGGATCAAACAATAAACATCAAATATTACAGCAAGCATATTATTAAAGATCCCAATACTACAACAGATAAATGCAGACTTTGCAAACAACAAATAGAAACAGTAGATCACATCACAAGCAGATGTACAATACTAGCAAATACAGAATACACCAGAAGACATGACACTGTAGCAAAATAATACATCAACAACTTGCCTTACAGCATAAACTAATAAAACAATGTGTTCCCACATACAATTATGCACCACAAAATGTACTGGAGAATGATGAATACAAATTATACTGGAACAGAACCATTATAACAGATAAAACAACACTACATAACAAACCTGACGTCATACTCACCAATAAAAAGAAGAAATTAACACAACTAATTGAAATATCCATACCCAATAGAACAAATATACAGAAGAAAACAGGAGAAAAAATTGAAAAATACATCCAACTGTCTGAGGAAGTCACGGACATGTGGCATCATGATAAATCTGACATTATACCAATTATACTATCAACTACAGGAGTCATACCACACAATACCCACCAGTACATCAACGCAATACAGCTACATCTAAACGTATGTATAGAACTACAGAAATCGGTAATTATTGATAAATGTTCAATTACCCGAAAGTTCCTAAATGCGATGTAACTTATACCGTACAGTTAAAAGGAAGTCACGCTTAATCAAGGTCTGCGTCACTTTCCATTTTTAACTAGACATAACGTCTGAGAAAGGAAAGAAGCTAATAATAATAACTAGCTTAAAAAAAGAAAACTCGTTTTTGGAATTTAGTTGTTTTGTACAGTTTAGGCCAAGAACGAAATAATGTTTAAGTTGTCACTACTCTCCATTCTGCCTTTCTATGTAAGCAGAGTTTTCATGCTTTTTTTCGGACAATACTACAAACTACATAACACATGCATTAGTTAACTAATTAACTGCTGGGCTGAAAATCAGACATTCTTGCGTTGCACCTACACAGCAACTTAACACTTGTTATACGCTTCTTTTTTAAATGTTCGCTTGCAGTCTCGCTTATTTGATTTTGTCACTTTTTCAGTAAATGAATCTGGTCTAGGATGCCGTAGTTCCTTTGCGGTTAAATTTTCCTGGTAATTTTCTTTTCTGTTAGCACTTAAAACAGGTTCAACAGAGTTCATGTTGACACTGCATACGAAAGCCGATTCCTGCACAGTAAACAACCAACTTCAAACACAAACTGATGTTTGTGGAAATGATTTAATTCAAGTAGTACTGTCTACCAACATGGTCACCAGACTAGAATACAAATGAGGCGCTGAGACCCATAAGGGAAAAATGCACACCGTTATCGATGCCACATTTAAGTGAATATCAGAGAAACCAGTGAGACAGCCTTTCGTGAATGTTCATACATACAATATGGGCCTATAAACCTGCCCTACCATAAGATCAACAGATGTCAGAAACACAAGTACATGCGACAGTCTTACAATCGCCTTTGATGTTTTATGCTTCTTAGCCTTTCAAATGAATTACTTTATGATAAACTTTAAAATGTAATATATTATCTCATTCATAATCCCACAAAATAGGTTTTTCTATCAGAATGACTGTAACACGTACTGACGTCTGATCTGATATGTTGTATAGTGAGTGAATTGGAATGTCTGAGGACCATGTAACGTCAAGCGGGATTTATGCCACGCGAAGGGGGATAGAAGTCTGCTGCATTGACGTATACTTGAAGCTGAGTGGTAAGGGCTATCTGTGTAAGCAATTAACAGTGCTCACCGTTTATCAAATCCGTATGTATTAAGCCCGATAAGACAATTACGTCATGCACAACAAAAGGCGTGCTGGCGGTCCTGAGTCTGTAGGAGTAGCAGTGTAATATAGAGAATTAGATTTAGTGCTGTGTATTTCAGATTGCCGCATCAACATTACGTCTAACAGGATTCAAAGTAAAATAACCAATAAACCCGCAACGTGTCAGAAGTTAGGGTGTTCATATGCTCTTGCGCTCTTGCACAACAGCCGCCACTGGGTATCACAGAAAATAATACGAAATTTTTGCAAATGTCTAAATGCGCAACAATTTTCGACAAGCAGACTACGGAATCCCAGCTTAAGACTACCTCCTTCGTAGCAGCTCGCGATATCCCTTTTAATACAACTGACCATGTGACACGTATGTTAAGAAATTTGGTCCCTGATCCTAAGATATTGGTAGCACAAATGTTCTTATGAAACATAAAAATGATCTTATTCCCAAACTTCAAGAAGTAAAATTCTCCATTTTGACAGAAGGAAGTGCCAATATTGCTTCAGCTAGTTCTGCTTACACTGTGCTACTATGACACGATGGAAGGCTCAATATTTAAAACACACTTCAATTTGACCGAAATAACGACAGTGTATGTAACGTGGCAACTGGGGCTAAATTGTATGAGAAACCCACTCAAGCTTTAGTACAACATAATATTCCATTAGAAAACGTCATTGGTTTTGGTTCAGATGCTGCAAATGCTATAGAAGGGAAGTACAATTCTGTATCCAGTCAACCAAAAGACTTTCCTCCTGAAATCATATTTAAAAAAACCATTTGTCATTCAATTCATTTGTGCATTAATAATGGTTGTAAGGCACTTCATTACTGTTGTGAGGAACTTGCAAGACATGTACATAATTAATTAAAACTAAGTTACAAACGGCAATTTCAGCTAGCTCAGTTTCAAAAACATATATAGCTTAAAGTACATAAAATACTACATCCAGCACTGACTCATTGGCTTTCACTTCTTTCTGTTGTTGAACGAATGTTGGAGCAGTGGCATGCATTAATTTTATCTTTTGTTGATCAGTGAGCAATAGTATGTTAACAAGTCCAAAGAGATCCGATAATTTATCTGTGATCCATTTATTAAAGCGTATTTCCAATTTCTAATACTATAAATGCTTACTTCCAATCTTCAGAAGTTCTAGTGCTAAATTTAAAGAAAAGAAATTGAAAAATCTTTTAAAGACATCTTGCTAACCTTTATGAAACAGGAGTGTGTTCACGGAAAGTCTCTGGATACAATTATTGTAGATCCCGTAGAGGCTGCAGATGAGACCAATTTTTGAGTAATTAACAGCATGTATTTAGTTGGACATCTTCTAGAAGCAATGAAGTCGAAGGATGTTTTGGCCCTGTCTCATCTTATAAGGATGTTTAATGAGAGACGCCCCAGCTTCTTCCTTTAGGATGTAAAGAAATACAGATGCGATTTAAATTTAATAACCCTTTGCTAGAACATTTATCTGTATTATCACCAAAAGGAGCCTTGTCTTATACAGAGAGAGAAGTTACACCTACTTTAAAAATGCTAGTAGATCTTGTACTATCTGTTAAAGCACCAGAAATGCAGAAAGTGGATGATGAACGGCGCTCTTTGCCCTTTGATTAGCTTCCAGCAGATGTTTCTTCAGAGTCTGAAACTGACAGATTTTGGCAAGCTTTCATAATAATGTGTTCTGTATGAACTTTTAATTTACGTTTGAATCCATATATGAAGGGAATAGGCTATGCCATGCTTTATATTACACATACATGCCCAATTAAAGGACAATGTACATGCTGGACAAATCTCATCCGATGACAGTGTGCATTTGTATGGTGATTTATCGGAATTCTCCTTGGCAGTACAATCACTTACCCAGTTCACAGCAGAATGCAAGCGAGTATTCTGGTGAGATAAGAAATCGTTATGGCCACTGTATACTTTGGTTGTTACTTTGGTTGTTACTGTTACCATTGTGGCGCCGATCCACGGATCGATGGGCCAGAACATCATATGTGTATTAAGTCTTCGAATTCATCTTTGTTTGTATACTTCCAGGCCTTCAGTTCCCGCCTAGTCTTCGACCTGTCGTGTAATAAAAGTATTGATGATTAGAAGAGAGAACCGTGGTCATTGCCTTACCACCTTGATATCTCCTTCAGTGGTGACCCCGAAGTTCGAATAATCCGTCAAACAGTGTTCAAAGTGACTACCGCGCCGGCTTCCCCGTTCCGCGTGGACCTTTGTCCGTTACACAATGGCCTTCTACAACACGCCGCCGGCGCCTGGTTTTCACCAGCAACAGCAACTAATTTCAAGCACGCCAGCTGTAGTCGGTGCCCGACGTGAATTTCCGCAGTCCTATAGCCTCGAGAACCCAGGGACCTCGTCAGCTGCAGTGGTTTTGAACATGACGCCAGCGGTCTCCGACTCCAGCTTTGTTAGCCCTTAAGTGCTTCAGTTTTCACCGCACAGCAGTACAAGAAACACTACACACTGATACCGAACTTTAATGCAGGTACTGTAAATAGTGGGAAGCATAGTTTTCATAATGTGCCACAACAGGACACCTTTTTGAATGTGCAAGCTCCACGTGTGTATCACTCCACGCTGGTTGCACACTACATGAGTGACATTCGCCAGCCTGTTACTCCGAGTGTTCATCAGTGCGGTAATTTGAGGGCGTCAGGTTCCACCAAGCTCATCAGTGACTCTGAGATGGACAATTTCGCTGCAGATGTGGAGGACCAATTGCGTAATAACCTGTTGAACAACAGCCGTGACCACTTTGACCTTCCGCCGCAACAACCGGTCCCGCTTTGCTCCATGCCGGGCTTCCTGCTAACGGATTTCGCTTCCCCTCCAGCTACTATGAACACAGCCGGCACGTCTGCTTCCTCTCTACCACCCTCACGACGCAGAGTTAACTCTGACTTGCCTACTCATGCGTCCGCGAGCGGCTGCCCGCATTCTTCGACCGCCAGTTCGTCGAATCTACCGAAACTTCCGGCATTCAAACCTGCTCACCCGGAATTCTGGTTCAACCTGATAGAGCAAACTTTCAGTGTCTCTGCATTTGATGACAACGCCCATTTCACATGCCTTATGAACCATCTCCACGACCGTGTCGACTTAATTTATGAGCTGGTTAAGTCACCTCCTCCGAACGAGAAGTACGCTACAGCTAAACAAGCAATACTGGAACGGGTCTCCAAGACAAGAAAAGAAAACGTTCGACAGCTCGTCTATGAAGAACGTCTGAGCGACAGATCTCCGTCCCAGCTGTGGCGATGCCTTCGACAACTCGTCGGTGAATGCGACATGCCAGGCGCCACGCACACCGAGATTTGGACGGAAAAGCTGCCTCTGTCTGTCCGAACTGCCATCTCCGCCTATGAAGATGACCAAATAGCGAACGCTTGCGCGCCGCCGACCTAGCTTACTACGTGAGCTCTAATACGTGAACGCCATGCCCAGCAGTCCGGCAGCTACACCAATTTCCAACCACAACCAGGGCCCCAATGTGGATGCCCCACTAAACCTAAGTCTGTCAAGCTCGCCACACTACCAGCACCTTCACGTCCGCACAACAACACTACATCTGACTCCGCGAAAGATTCTGGGCTGCCGCCGTCTGACCACTCGCAGGAGCAGACGTATGCCCATAAATACTGTTTGTTCCAATGCAAAATTCGGGCAACAAGCATGCAATTGTAAAACTCGGTGCTCCTACCTAAACTTCAACCGCAGGTAGACAGCGGCACCACCTCCTGGGACGTAAACAACAGGCGCCGTCCAATGCTCCATTTTGTGTCCAACACTAATGCTTCGAAGGGACGAGTCTACGTCCGCGACTCTGGCACAAACTTTCTCATCGACATGGGCGCAGATGTTTCCCTACTTCCATCTTGTCTTGCTACCGAAAAGATCAGACTACACAAAACTGTCCTATGTGCTGTAAACTCATGTAGTTTGTCGTGCTTAGGTTCTACTTCATATGCAGTGTCCCTCTCGCCTGAGTGCAACCTGAAGTGGTCCTTCCTGGTGGCTGACATCGACGATCCCATTTTGGGCATCGACTTTCTACGACACCACAAACTGTGGCCTGACCTCGTCAAGAATACAGTGTTCTACCACCCTACGCAGGAACACATCCCGTGTGCTCCGTTGAGTGTCAATAGTACTGCTAAACTGGTCCACCTGGCTAGGAAGTGTAATAACCTCTCCTACGAGCTCTTGTCATGGACCAATAAGTTGCTCACGGAGCGTGTCGAGTCTACACGCCTGCGCTTGGAACAACTTGAGCAACGCCGTCGCCTCAATGACTTAAATAACGAGCTATCTTCGGCACGGCAGCAGCTTGCAGCAGGCGACGGCTCAGCAACACACAAGGTTAGTCGGTGCCACTACAGTGTTCTCGCGCCCGAGTGCATTTGTGACCGTGTGCCACATAAACCGTGCAGTGTCCGCGCTCCCGCCAGCTCTAACTGTGTTAATTCAAGCGTACATTCATCCCCCTCCTCGCTTGGGCAGCTAACTTCCCAGGCACAGGTTAATGCTTTTGATTTACTGCCATCAGCTGTTCATTCGCGCCCGCTACCGCCACCAAGCTCGACAGCGGCGCCTTCGGTTACTAATAAACAGTGTACCAACCTTGTTTCGAGTAGCTCACTTGTTTGTCACTCCCAGCCACCCAACAGTTGGCACTTGTGTAAACTTTCGCTGTCTGCGCCACAACCCAGCCCAGCGGCCGCCGCGCACACCATACCACTGACAGTCGCCTCGTGCACCGCGTCGCGCGTTTCCGTGGTTACAGACGTCACCGCCCACAAACTTCACTTGCAAGACGGTCGCCTATCTCTTGCCGACCACGCCGTCTCAAGCCAGTACTCATGAAAGTGGCTCGCAAACAAATAGACGATCTCTTAACAGCCGGTGTCATCGAACCATCTGTCGGATGCTGAGCCTCGCCTGTCCACTTTGTCACAAAAAGCGACGGCACCTGGCGTATGGTTGGCGACTATACTAAGTTGAACTCTCGTACTATCATAGACAAGTACCCGGTTCCTAACGTCGCGGATTTTAACCATGCTCTTGCAGGCGCCCAATATTTCTCGGTAGTGGACTGTAGGAGGGCCTATCACAAATTCCGATGGCACCCGAGGATATTGAAAAGACAGCTGTTACAACACCTTTCGGCCTTTTTCAGTACCGGTTCATGCCCTTTGGCAACGCTGCACAAACTTGGCAGAGATTCATAAACAAGATGTTGTTTCATCTGGATTTTTGTTTCGTTTACTTGGACGACATTCTTATTTTCAGTCCAACTTTGCAAAAGAACAAGGAACATTTGTAGATTGTTAAAGACACTCTTACCGCTGCCGGTGTTGAACTGAATAATTAGAAGCTCCAGTTGCACCAGACTTTGGTAAGATTCTTAGGCTACAACGGTGTCGGCTAAGGGCCTCACTCCTCCCGAGGATAAAATGAAACCTGTTTTGGATGTGCCACGCTCTCACTCGTTTAAGGAGCTGCACAGGTTCATCGGAACAGTTAACTATTATTGGAAGCAGTTGCCTGCCGCAGCCGAGGTTCAGGCTCCCCTACCAGACTCCCTTGCTGCAAACATACGACTGGTATCCGCCCAGTCCCCTGCCATGGAACAAGCTTTTGACAAACTGAAGTGCTTACTAGCAAACGCAGTGACTGTTGCCCACCCACATCCGGACGCTACATTTTTTATTACCACGGATGCCAGTGGTACCTTAGTAGGTGCTGTCCTCAGCCAAACCGTCAGAGATACTATCTCTCCTTTGCAGTTCTTTTCTAAGAAACTCAACGGCACTCAAAAAAAGTACTCAGCCTTTGAAAGGGAGCTCTTGTCAGTTTACGAGGCTGTGAAACACTTTCGCGTCGAGGTTGAGGGAAGGGACTTCTACATTTTAACCGACCATAAACCTTTGGTTGCTGCTGCAAAGAACCCCCCCAACTAACCCTCCACCTACACGCTTCCGTCATTTGGACTTAATATTGCAATTTACCTCTGATATACGACACATCAAGGGTGCAGATAATGTGGTCGCAGATTTTTTGCCTCGTGTCGGCACTCTCACACAACTCTGATAGACCTCTCCAACTTGCCTCAGCTGCAGTCTGCCGACACGGACACTATGGACCTTATTTCCGATCACAGCTCGTCACTCAAACCTGTGCGATCCACCTTTCCTGGTGTCATAGGCGAGGTTTGGTGTGACAAATCAACAGGTACGCTGCATCCCTTCATACCCAAAACTCTGCAGAGACAAGTGTTCAACAAATTACACAACCTAGCTCATCCAGGTGTGGGAGCCTCTACCAGACTTATTTCAGAGTGCTTCGTCTGGCGCGACATGCGTCACGACTGCCAAGCCTGGGCCCATGCCTGCATTCCGTGTCAACAAAATAAAGTTTCGCAGCACACATCGCCTCCACTAGGCAGCTTCACTGCTCCTCCCAGTCACTTCCAGCACGTTCACATGGAATTGGTGGGCCCCCTCACCCCCTTGGAGGGTTACAGATATGTGCTATCTATTATAGACAGAACCTCTCGTTGGGTGGAAGCTGCCCCACTACCCAATATTACATCCGAATCAGTGGCACAATCCTTCATAGACACTTGGATTTCACGCTTTGGCTATCCTGTTTACTTGACGAACAACCAAGGCCGTCAATTTGAGTCTGCCTTGTTTTCTGAACTATGTAGGCTGATGGCATCAAGAAAATTCATTCAACAGCATACCACCCTCAAAGCAACAGCCTCGTGGGACGTTGGCATAGAACGCTCAAGAAGGCCCTACGTTGCCACGGCCTCCTCTGGACAGAAGCCCTGCCATTCGTCTCACTCGGTTTGCAGACCACTTTCAAGGAAGACCTTAAAGCCTCAGTGGCGAAGTTCGTCTACGGCCAGTCCCTTACACTGCTAGGCAAACTTGTTGCTCCTACTCCAGTCGCCAAACCATCCGAACAGCCATCCTTGGTAGAACGGGCGAGGTTACACTGTAACAAGCTTCAACACCCGCCCCCTTCCAGCCACACTCCACCGCACACATATGTTCCCAAGGTGCTTGACACTTGCGAATTTGTGTTCCTTCGTGACAACACTGTAAAAGCCCCGTTACTGCCCCCTTACATAGGCCCATACAGAGTTGTCAAAAGAACCAGTAACACAATGGATATCGTAATTAAGGGCTCAGTAACTACTGTCTCCCTCAACAGGGTTAAACCAGCTCGGGTCGAGTTTTCCCCTACCTCACCCACCATTGAAGAGACCACGCTCTCTGGTCACCCTCGACCTTCTTCCTCTGCTCATGATTCGAGTAAATTCACGCCTACACCAGCCCCGTCAACGAGCCCACACTCATTCCGGAGTTTTCCTCCTCCCGGCTCCCATAGCAGAGGCCCCAGCTCCCAGGACTCTAATATAACAGTTCCATCTTTGTGCAACAGCACACCGCGCCGCTCTTCTAACCGGGGCAGCCCACAGGTTTCTGCCACACCCACTCAGGCCTCACCGTCTGACACTCACCCCTCTACTCACAGCACACTGCCCTCACCGTGCTATGGTTTCCCCATCCCACCGGCTCAGCGTACCTCTCCATTAGCAGGTGCCACTTACGCACTCTATACCCATGTTCATCCTAATGACATTTGTGATTTATCTGTCGTCGTTAGTGGTGATACCGCATTAGTGCTGCTTGCATGTGACTCGTTAGGTGCTGTGTCACAACGTGTAGTGAAGCGTTTCAAAATCTCTCGAAGTGCTACATGTGGCAACCTACGTGCTTACGTTAGGCCAAGTGGAAAGGTGATCATTAGATTCCCTGCTAACGACACCCTTCCACACCAGTGTTCCCGCACCTGCCAACGACTACGACTGCCGACATCGCTTCAAGACTTCAGCATCAGCATTCCAGGATTTGCTCCACACTCTCCTCCCACACGGCCCGTGCCGTTAGACGTGGAGGAACTCCCTGTAACCCACTTAAACTCTCGCCAAACCCCCCCCCCCCCACCACCCCACCTTCGTGTACATACTCCGTACTGCAGGGGAGGGGGGGGGGGGGCTATGTGGCGTCGATCCATGGATCGATAGACCATATCATCATAAGTGTATTATGACTTCAAGTTGATCTTTGTTTGTATATTTCCGGGACCTCAGTTCCCGCCTAGTCTTCGACCTGTACATTTGTCATGTAATAAAAGTATTGATGATTACATGAGAGAACCGTGGTCATTACCTTACCACCTTGATATCTCCTTAACTATCTTATCGGCAACTAGTGAAATCATTTAAATAATGAGGAACAGTGAGCGATGAGACGTCCCAAATTTAAGATTTAGAGTATTATTCTTTAAAATAAATTTCCTTTTTAAATGTTTGTTTTCAGCAAGATAGAACGAAAACCTTGTTAAGAAACCTGTTGTCTACATCTACAATGAATGGAACTCTCCTGGCGTCACGCTGCGTCAAATGGTCTGGTAACTGCTGCACTACATTCCAGCTGCGTAAGTGTATGAGTGAAAGAAAGGACACTGCTCATCTTTACCCATTGACGGATGTAGATGAAGTTGATAAGTTCCCAGCTATATCAGATGATTACACTGAAGTGAGTGACAGCGAATAGATTCATCCACACAAGTGCAAATAGTACTAAACGCGACGTTGTTTATTTTTATTCTTATTGTTATTTTGCTTCATAGTTTTAATGTTTTTTGTTAACTATGGAACCTAGGCCAATTAATAATAGCAGCGTAGACCGAGATAGTATTAGGTGGGGAGGGACTGAAAGATAAAAACGTACGATATTTTCAATGCTGCTTCAAATATCGATTGTCCCTAGAAAACGCGTCGCTGTTGGTATAATTTGTTGTAATTAAATATAAGGTAAAAAAGGTAACGACAGCTGAATCTTCACGATGTTTAGATACAAAACAGAGCAACAACATGTGAGTGTCCACAGTGTATAGGGTGTTGGGCTATTTTCAGAGGTTTCGATGGTGCATCAGCAACATTTGATGTTATGTACATAAAAGAGCGCTATCTCCCAGGAGTAAGTCGTAATTGTCCAAAATTTACAAATTAAGCCTAGAAAAGTCTGATACACCTGAAATAGAATTAAACCGTAACTTCATCTCAGCAGTCTATAATGTATAAAAGAAGATTTACGATAATGGTGCCAACTCCCAAGTGAAATCGTGAGACTGCAGGTTCACCGCATTGATACCGCCACCTCTAAGTGATGTAAACATAAGATGGGTGACAGCTCCATGAGACACTCACCACACTCAGATTCGACACAACCTTAAGTCGATAGATGTCCCCGACTGTTGGAACTGGCATGTAAAAGTCATAGTGACACCACAGAAAACTGTTACCGAGATGAATGTAGCGTCTCCCATGAATTTTTGCCCCTCCATATCCTACAGTACATGACATCTGTTGGCAAAATATTCTATAGAAACACTGTCTCTCTTGCAGATATTCATAGACACCATTCAGGGAACTATAACTGATTCTGAAAGTCGTTGCAAATGAAGTTGTTGATGGAGCAAAATGTGGAAAGGATGAAATGTGTTGAACGCGTTGTTCAAAGAATACACCTTTAACCTGTGGTGACTATTGATGGTTCACCAAACCACTATGATGACTTTAGTCTGTGCTACATTGTAGTGATGTGCACTTGCACTCTAAGTGTACACAGTTTATTCAGACAATAAAGTTCGCATAGTTTCTCATAATTGGGTTACTTTTCGTATCTAAGATGAGTGTGTGAAAATACCCACATTGGTGACCCCATATTCATTTCAATGTGTGACTAGCTATTTTCATGCGTTATCAATATTTGTTGTCAGGCTACAAAGTCAGTGGATCAGTTACTGTACAATGTATCATCTGACTCCACCTCCCTGTCTTTGCACCGAACGTAGATTGTGAAGCACAGATGTAATTGACAGTGCTAGAACTCTTTTCGTTTGCTCATGTACACCTTTTAATATCAGCCCACATTTACCTAATCAAACCATGACTGTATAACCATGGCAGAAACCTCATATAATGGCACCACTGCACACCACTGTGTACTCTGGCTACCAAGTTCTGTTTACCAACACTGCTTGAGGTCTACATCATTTGAAGCAATAAGTCATCTCATCATATCGTCACCCACAACAGGCAGGACACTTATTATATACAATTGCCACAATGCTCAATTCAGTCGCCAGAGCAGTTTCTCCCAAACTTTCCATCTCGTCTTCCAATGACCACGTCCATGTCGGTACACAATTGCCACAATGCTCAATTCAGTCGCCAGAGCAGTTTCTCCCAAACTTTCCATCTCGTCTTCCAATGACCACGTCCATGTCGGTCATTCTCTTCCACACCTGCTGTGCCATGTAGCACTTGTGGTCAACGGTTCACTTGCTCTGCCACAGGGACTTCGGACATGTGATATCAAGAAAGCCTCCTTCCTTGCATGGAGTTCTCAAACGAGATTTCACTCCCACTGCTGTGGAAATGCCACTGCAACCAGCCAAATCACTGCCCTTCTTCTATCATAACTGAGCCAACCAACTTCTATACAGCATGTACCTGTAGGAATATTCAGTAATTGATTGGCGACTCCATGGAGTGTTCTGTGCACCACAACCAGATAATGGATGTAATTGGAAGGAGAAACAGCCTTGGTCATATTTTCTTTTTTTTGTTTTATTATCTGCAAAATCGATTTTCGGTCACTTAGTGACCATCCTCAGTGCTGTAAGATACAATTAAAATTGTTAGGCACTGGTATTAACAAGCTTAGAGCGATCACATAAAGCGATAACATATGTCGTTATAAAAATGGCTACAAATTATGAGGGTAAGCAATAATGGGACACAAACTATTGTTGCCAAATGGTAAAAAGTCCAGCCTTTTCAAAAAATATAGAAAAGTACCAAATTTTAAACTTTTAAATAACGCTACTGTGTCCTACTTTACATGGAATATCTCCACTGAAAAACTTGACTTAGACACAAGTGTGTACAATATTAACATTGCATGTTATCATGGAATACACAATTTTCTTCCATCTGGATGATTTGAGAATGGGTTTTGATGCCTGAAACCACTCATGAATTTTGCAACTTTTGCTGTTTTCTACATCATACGTCAAATGTATGATGAGATAAAAGAAATTATTCAGGTAGTGAAAGGATATCAAAATTTAATAGTCATGGGTGACTGGAATTCAAGAGTAGGAAAAGGGAGAAAAGGAAACATAGTAGGTGAATATGGATTGGGACTAAGAAATGAAAGAAGAAGCCGCCTGGTAGAGTTTTGTACAGAGCATAACTTAATCATAGCTAACACTTGGTTCAAGAATCATAAAAGAAGGTTGTATACATGGATGAAGACTGGATATACAGGAAGGTATCAGGCAGATTATATAATGGTAACACACAGATTCAGGAACCAGGTTTTAAATTGTAAGACATTTCCAGGGGCAGATGTGGACTCTGACCACAATCTATTGGTTATGAACTGTAGATTAAAACTGAAGAAACTGCAAAAAGGTGGCAATCTGAGGAGATGGGACCTGGATAAAGTGAAAGAATAAGAGGTTGTAGAGAGCTTCAGGGGGAGCATTAGGGAACGATTGACAAGAATGGGGGAAAGAAGTACAGTAGAAGACGAATGGGTAGCTCTGAGGGATGAAGTAGTGAAGGCAGCAAAGGATCAAGTAGGTAAAAAGGTGAGGGATAATAGAAATCCTTGAGTAACTGAAGAGATATTGAATTCAATTGATGAAAGGAGGAAATATAAAAATGCAGTAAATGAATCAGGCAAAAAGGAATACAAAAGTCTCAAAAATGAGATCGACAGGAAGTGCAAAATGGCTAAGCACGGATGGCTTGAGGACAAATGGAAGGATGTAGAGGCACATATCTCTCGGGGTAAAATAGATACTGCCTACAGGAAAATTAAAGAGACCTTTGGAGAAAAGAGAACCACTCACATGAATATCAAGAGCTCAGATGGAAACACAGTTCTAAGCAAAGAAGGGAAAGCAGAAAGGTGGAAGGAGTGTATAGAGGGTATATACAAGGGTGATGTACTTGAGGACAATATTATGGAAATGGAACAGAATGTAGATGAAGATGAAATGGGAGATACGATAATGCGCGAAGAGTTTGACAGAGCACTGAAAGACCTGAGTTGAAACAAGGCCCCAGGAGTAGACAACATTCCATTAGAACTACTGACAGCCTTGGGATAGCCAGTCCTGACAAAACTCTACCATCTGGTGAACAAGATGTATGAGTCTCGCGAAATACCCTCAAACTTCAAGAAGAATATAATAATTCCAATCCCAAAGAAAGCAGGTGTTGACAGATGTGAAAATTACCGAACTATCAGTTTAAGAACCCAAGGCTGCAAAATACTAACACTAATTCTTTACAGACGAATGGAAAAACTGGTAGAAGCCGACCTTGGGGAAGATCAGTTTGGATTCCGTAGAAATGTTTGAACACGTGAGGCAATACTGATCCTACGACTTATCTTAAAAAATAGATTAAGGAAAGGCAAACCTACATTTCTAGCATTTGTAGACTTAGAGAAAGCTTCTGACAATATTGACTGGGATACTTTCTTTCAAATTTTGAAGGTAGCAGGGGTAAAATACAGGGAGCGAAAGGCTATTTACAATTTGTGCAGAAACCAGATGATAGTTATAAGAGACGAGGGGCATGAAAGGGAATCAGTGGTTGGGAAGGGAGTGAGACAGGGTTGTAGCCCATCCCCGATGGTGGTGGTGGTGGTGGTGGTTAGTGTTTAACGTCCCGTCGACAACGAAGTCATTAGAGATGGCACCCCGATGATGTTCAATCTGTATATTTAGCAAGCAGTAAAGGAAACAAAAGAAAAATTCAGAGTAGGAATTAAAGTCCATGGAGCAGAAATAAAAACTTTGAGGTTCGTTGATGACATAATTCTGTCAGAGACAGCAAAGGATCTGGAAGAGCAGCTGAATGGAATGAACAGTGTCTTGAAAGCAGGATATAACATGAACATCAACAAAAGCAAAATGAGGATAGTGGAATGTAGTCGAATTAAATTGGGTGATGCTGTGGGAATTAGACTAGGAAAGGAGATGCTTAAAGTAGTAAATGAGTTTTGCTACTTGGGGAGCAAAATAACTGATGATGGTTGAAGTAGAGAGGATATTAAATGCATACTGGCAATGGCAAGGGATGCGTTTCTGAAGAAGAGAAATATGTTAACGTCGAGTATAGATTTAAGAGTCAGGAAGTTGTTTCTGAAAGAATTTGTATGGAGTGTAGCCATGTATGGAAGTGAAGTGTGGACAATAAATAGTTTACACAAGAGTAGAATAGAAGCTTTCGAAATGTGGTGCTACAGAAGATTGCTGAAGATTATATGGGTAGATCACATAACTAATGAGGAGGTATTGAATAGAATAGAAAGGGAAGAGAAATTTGTGGCACAATTTGACTAGAAGAAGGGATAGGCTGGTAGGGCATATTCTGAGGCATCAAGGGGTCACCAATTTAGTATTGTAGGGCAGGTTGGAGGGTAAAAATTGTAGAGGGAGACCAAGAGATGAATATACTAAACAGATTCAGAAGGATGTAGGTGGCAGTAGGTACTGGAAGATGAAGAAGCTTGCACAGGATAGAGTAGCATGGAGAGCTGCATCAAACCAGTCTCTGGACTGAACACCACAACAACAACATATGTTGAGAAACTTTCTAAGACTGTGTGCCGGACCAGGACTAGAAATCAGGAGCTTTGCCTTTCGTGGGCAAGTGCTCTACCTACTGAGCTATCCAAGCATGCCTCACGCCCCATCCTCACAGCTCTACTTCTGCCAGTAGCTCGTCTCCTACCTTCCAAGCTTTACAGAAACTCTCCTGCGATCCTTGCAGAACTAACACTTCTGAAACAAAGGATATTGCAGCTAAGCCATGGTAGGAGACGAGGTACTGGCAGAAGTAAAGCTGTGAGGACGGGGCGTGAGTCATGCTTGGGTAGCTCAGTTGGTAGAGCACTTGCCCGCGAAAGGCAAAGGTCCCGAGTTCGAGTCTCGGTCTGGCTCACAGTTTTAATCTGCCAGGAAGTTTCATAACAGCACACACTCTGCTACAGAGTGAAAATCTCATTCTGGAAACATATGCTGAATTTACTTGCATAACTAGCCACATCTTCTCAGCCAGGTATAAAACACAATTGTTGTTTGTCTCCTATCGCTAACTTGTATTTATGTGACAACACTGACATATATCAGAAAGTGACATTTCCACAATTGGCAAACTGCAGGTCCAGATATAATCAAGATTGTTATACGGCATTCAGCTAAGAAGAAATTTAAATAACAGGATTTAGATATTTAAATAATTCATAACTAGAAACAAATATGTTTAATTATATGTTGAATTTGAGAATTCCTGATTTCTTGCTTTGTACCTGGGAGTAATTTATTGTTCTGCACTGTCGTTGAGGTGCTGAATCAGGTGTTCCTTACACTCTCCCAGTGATTGAGGCAATGAGCTCTCTGCTTGTTTTGTACTTCGACTGTTCCATGCACTGACATTGTCATTATTGTGTACTTGGTGGGCATGCTCCAATTATTGTCATCCCAGTCAGTTTCAATAAAATTTTATTGCTCGCTTAATTACTATTCTGCTGTACATATTTTATGTGCCCCATCTGATTTCAGTTATTTGTGGATAACAGATTTGAAATAATCTCACTAGAATGTTAATAAAATATGTTTACTGTAGGTGGAGCATATTTTTGCCACCATCGTTACCAAGTTCTACTGTAAATTTTGTAAGTTGGTGCCTTTTATTGGGTTCTTTGGCAAAATCATCCATCATCAAAATTTGTGTGTCATCCACATACCATTTGCATCTATAAATGATTAATGTACATATCAGCCTGTAGACTGCCTTGGCAGTCCTCCCACTGCTATCCTTTTTTTTGGTATATAACGTTTGTTATCACAGTTGAAATAGTTGAAATAGTTGTTGTCAACAAATTCATAAGTTTCTGACAAACTATGATTTTAAGCGCAAAATTGTTTTGTTCACTAATATACATTGAGGTGACAAAAGTAATAGGGTAGCGGTATGCACATATACAGATGGCACTAACATCAGGTATGCAAGCTATAAAAGGGCAGCACTGTCATTTGTCAGGGAGTTCATGTGACATGGTTTCCATCATGATTATGGCAGCATGATGGAAATTAACAGACTTTGAACGCAGAATGGTAGATGGAACTGGATGAATGAGACATTCCATTTTGGAAATAGTTAGAGAATTCAATATTCAATATTCTGAGATTCACTTTGTCAGTGCGCTGAAAATACCAAACTTCAGGCATTACCTTTCACCATGAACAATGCAGTGGCTGACAGCCTTCACATAATGACTGAGAAAATAGGCATTTGCATAGCAAGCAATTACACACAAGCAACACTGTGTGAAATCACTGCAGAAATCAATGTGGGCCATGTGATGGATGCATCCTTAGTGTCAGTGCAGCAAAATGTGGCACTAATGGGCTATGGCAGAAGACAACTGACGTGAGTGCCTTTGCTAACAGCACAACACTGTGGACAATTTCACATCCTGGACAATTTGAGCAAATGATTAGGCCACCAAGATCACCCAAGGCAAATTCCATTACCCTCTTCCAGGCACTTAAATGTGATTTGCAGAGTATCCATGTAGATGTTGAACATATATGTGACATTGCTGAGGCGCCAATTCATGCACAAAATCCTTCACTGGCAACACTTTGGCAATTATGGATGGCTACAGAGGCAGTATGGCTTAATATTTCAGCCGGGGACTTCCCACAGCTTGTTGCGTCCATGCCATGTTGAACTGCTATGCTATGCCAGGCAAAAGGTCAGACACAACATCAGGAGGTATCCTATGACTTTTGTCACCTTAGTGAATTTGTATAAAGTTCACTATATCAGAAGAAACAAATCTTGCAGCGGTTGATATGGATGGTTTTTGTATACTTTCTGTGAGGTGATAGCTACTGATTACACAAGAATTCCCATCACATGCATAGGTTTTTAGTGAGAGTGGTGTAAGTCTCTTCCTAATTCCAACAATATGAAAAGGATGGATTGCTCTTTCTAATTTTGTATTTCCTTTTGAGTTAATGATTGGATATGTTATACAATTTGCCTTATGACTCTGTTTGAGAACTGAGACATTCACTAATCTACCCTTAAATTTCAAAAAGATGAGGCAAAGATAAATTTTGAATACTTCTGAGAGATCTGCCTGTAATTTTTGAGAAGGTTTGCCATCAATTTTCTTATTCTGTGATTATAAAAACTTGTATATTATTCAATCAATGGAAACTCCAGGTAGGAATATGAACGATGTAGGAAAAGATAGACTGCTACTTGCCATAAAGATGATGTGCTAAGTTTCAGATAGGCACAGTTAACAGACACTTACACATAAGCCTTCAGCCACAGATTTCATCAGAAAAAGAACAATACACACCATTCATTCACACAAACAAGCACAGCTCACACACACATGACCACCAGCTCCAGCAGCTTGGGCCAGAATCTCTTCCGATGACGGCTGTAGCCAGACATTTATGTATGTCTTTTAATTGTGCCTGTTTACAACTTAATGTGTTATCTTTATGGTATATCTTATTCAGACAATACTATTCATACATTATTACTGCAGAGCTTCCTTTACAAATATTTACACTGTGATCTTTATTGTTTTGAAGTGTCTTATTTTAATTTAACAAGAAAGGCACAGAAAGAACTACTACAGTATAGTACAGAATGTAACTGAGAAACGTACACAGTGAGATGCAGATCATTCAAAGATAATAATTAAATGGTGGTCACCACAGTTTATGATTGTCCCTGGACACTACAAAAGGAGGGACATGGTTCTTGATTCGGTTTGTGATCACAACAGATGTCAATGCATTCTCTGTGATGCACTCCCATGCAGGTCCCAAGGTTCAAAGGAGTTCTTGTGGTATGGCATTCCATTCCTACAGCAGTATATCTGATATTTGTCCATGTGGATGAGTGCAGCATTTATCTCCACCTCTTCCCACAAGGGCACAATGGGATTATGTCATGGGAATAGGTACATCAGTCCATTTGCTGAATATCCTCTCATTACGAGGGCTTCTCCACCTGTACTGTTTGATGCAATCATGAACTGTCATCCACAGAAATGAACTCAGCACCAAATATATGTTTAAAAAGATGTGCATGGGGAAGGAGCACAGTGCCACAATAATGTTGACTGGCGAGTGCAGCATGTTCAAAGGTTTGGAGGTCAGTATATGCTTGTGATTTTATGCCTTCCCACTGAAGCACCAAAACCATCATGTTCTAATGTGTATCTAGATTCATTATGTCCTCCATATGGTGAGTGGTGTGAACACATAATGCAGTCAGGAATGTTGTTGAACATGGTTGTTATGTTGGTGTTATGGTGTGGGGAGGCAAAATGTTGCATACTGACCTCTGGATCTTCCAACATGCTGCACTCACCTGTGAACAATACTGTGACACTGTTCTCCTTCCCTATGTGCATCTTTTCAGGCGTGCATTTGTTAATCACACTGGCAGACAAGTGAAATGCCCTACCACAAGCACTCACTAACAATGTTGTGTCCTTCGTAAGAGCGTGTTGCAGAGCATGAATTGTTGCCTGTGGTAATCATACATCCAATTAAGAACCATGTCCCACCCCTTGTTATGTCCAATGGACCATCATAAATCTTTATGACTTAGTGTAATCATTGTCTGAAAATAAATGTAATTTCTATTTATCTCACTGCGTATTTCTTTCAGTTATCTTCTGTAGTATACTGTAGCAGTTCTTTCTACATAAGCTCGAAGTATCATTGAGCTATGTTACATGGCAGTGACACATCACGTGAAAGTTATTTTTGTCTGTAAGTTTTGAACAGTAGGATAGTAAAGCATAAATCACAATACATAAAAAATAGTTCAGCACAATCATGTAAATGATCCCTCTGCTACCATAGTTTTCAGAGGAAACCCACTGTAATTGGAAAAGTGACATATTATACATGATAGCAAGAGGCTGCTACAATAAAACATGTAATGAGGATATAACTGAAATCATTTAAAGCAACAATACAGTTACAGAAGATTCTGTAGCCATTAGCAGTAATCCGTCAATATTTGATGGGCAAATACCAAAGAACTTCATTAAATACTGAAAGACATCCTCTGCCATATCTACTAGCACTAAAGCATAAACAAAATTCACCCATAAACTCATGAAGCCTGTAACCTACATCTGAGGACGAGATAGCCATAATAATACTTAATAAATCTGCTAATAAACCTCCACAGACTTAATTAACTCTCAAAGAAAAATTTTAAGTTAAAAATCAATTAAATGGTTAATCTCCTCATATCTGGAAGAAGTGAATATTCGAATGAAAATTACCAGAGACTTCATCTTTTCAAGAAGGGACAACTACTAATTAATTAGCAATATGCTCAATTCATCATAGTTCCTTGTAGACTACATTTGCATTTGTGTAAACATAATCTCAGTTGCCAGAATGAAATTTTCATTCTGCAGTGGAGTGTGCACTGGTATGAAACTACCTGGCGGGTTAAACCTGCGTGTCAAACCAAGTCTTGAGCTTGGGACCTTTTCTGGCAACATCCCCCTGGCTGTAGCTAAGCCATGTCTCTGCAGTATCCTTCCTTCCAGGAGTGCTAGTTCTGAAGGCCTGCAGAGTAGCTTCAGTGAAGTTTTGAAGGTAGGTGATGAGGTACTGGTGGAATTAAGGATGCGAGGATGGGTTGTGAGTCATGCTTGGGTAGCTCAGATGATAGAGCACTTGGCTTTGAAAGGCAAAGGTCCTGAGTTAGAGTCTTGGTCCAGAACGCAGGTTTAATCTGCCACAAAGTTCCATAATCTCAGTTAGTTTAAACAAACACTGACCTGTTATGGACATATTTTGGAATTTATTTTTGACTTCTGATGTTTCCTGATAAAGAAAGTGAATGACACAGCAGGTTGGAAGGAAATCATGAGAGAATGTGATGTATTTTCAAAACTCGCACTAATAAAGAAAATGCCATTCTCAGTATAACACTGCAACACCCCCCCCCCTCCAGCCCCCCCCCCCCCCCCCTTTGTCCTGGATTATTTATGTGCTGATTCAGTTGGGAAGCATGTCATGAAGCTATTGTATCCTCTCCTTAGGCTGGGCCCACAACTGTTACCACTGTTCTTTGATATCCTTTGTTGCTGGCACTGGACAGTTACTTCTGCATTGGTCACACACACGATCTATTGGAAACAGAACTGGGAACTTGGCTTCCACTGGAGTATCCCAATAGCATGCAGACAGTTCATAGAGATTTGTGCCATGTGCAAAGCCTGTTCAAAAAATTCCAGAACTTTGTCCACAAAATTTTTCTACGCATATCTTTTACTTATTGTGCATGGTCTCCTTCGAAATACGCTCCTCTGCAACTGATACTCAGCTCCCAATGCCGTTTTCACTTCCAGAAACTGCCTTGGTATGCCTTTTCCTGGATCATGCAAAGCAATGTCTGTAAATTTTCTTTTTTCTCGTCTATTACTGCAAATCTTCATTCTTTCAATGGGATTTTCAACTTTGGAAATAAGAACAGTGGTCTACAGGGCCAGGTCTGGAGGTGCAACAGTCACACACCAACAGCGATGAATGTGCAGGTGTGTTATCATGATGCAAGAGCCATGAATGTTCTCACCACATTTCAGGTTGTTTCCTTCTCAGATTTTCTTGCAGGCATCACAATGCATTCTGATAGTACCATCAATTAACAGTTTGTCCCAGGTCACAAATTCATGATGAATTAATGCTTTGGAGTCCAAGAAAATTTTCAGCATGGCTTTGACATTTGACCTGACCTGAAGAGCTCTGTTTGGTCTTGGAGAACCTTTCCTGACCCACTGTGAAGATTAACATTGGTCTCAACTTCATAACCAAAGACTGACACATCATCACCAATTATGATTCTTTTAAGGAATATCCCATTCTCATTTGCATGATCAAAAAGTTCTTCACACATTGAAAAGCTAAGGTCTTTCTGGTCTTGACTTGTGAGCCATGGGATGAACTTGGTGGCAATATGAGGCATTCCAAAATGCTGTATCAGAATTTCACGACATGATCCATCTGAAATATTGCATTCGTCTGCAATCTCCTGGAGAGTCAGCCTTCGACTGGCATGCACAATTTAGTTGAGGTTCCTGAATGAGTGTTGTTGGTAGACACTGAAGGGCTTCCTGAATGAGGGTCATCTTTAAATTCCATCTGGCCATTTTTAAACGACATGAACCATTTGTAACACTGAGTACGGCTTAAGCACTCATCACTATAGCCTTTCTGCATCATCTGGAATGCCTCTGTAAAGGATTTCTTGAGTTTCAAGCAAAGTTTAATGCATATGCGTTGCTCTTCTAACTTTGCTGTCGTCTCAAAATTCACAGACTGTGCAATAGTACATTCTACTAAATACAGCACTAAACAATAAGTAACAGACATACATGCAACAATGAATCTTCTGGTAGTTACACATTTAACACAGACACATGCAAGGATGCCAACCACATATCACTCCAACACAACACTTGTGCAAAATTATGAATGTTCTGGAATTTTTTGAAAGAATCTCATACGGATGAGCATTGTCCTGTTCAGAAAAGGCACCATGGTACTGTCATGTGAGAGGTAACACATGAGAGTTCAGGCTTCCCATGATATATCATTGTACCATCCAAGTTCCCTCAATCACAACCAGCCATGATCCGAACTCTTCTTCAATGGCTCCCCGACCATGATGCCAGGAGTAACGCCATTCTGCCTCTCCAAAACATTGGATGATTGGGACCTCTCTTGAAATTATCACCATACTCATCAATGATGGTCAACCGGGGTAGAGCAGAACCACAATTCGTTTTTGAACACAATGTGATGCCATTCATCAGCAGTCCACGCTTTCCTGTTGTGGCACCCTCCATATGTAGCTGTCTGTATTGTGGAGCAATGGTAATCTTTTCACGCGATGGTAATTACCTGGTCCTATGGCCACTAATATCCAAATAATGATACAGGATGACATTGAATGTTGTACAGAGACTACTACTAGCTTTCAGATGACATGTGCAGATGCGAAGGGGCTGTGATGTGCTTGATACAAAATACGGTGCTCCCTCACTGTGGCAGTCAGATGTCGGCCCATGCTGTTCAACACTAGGCCACTATCACATCCAAATGCCCCAAAAACCTGGCTATTTTATCATTTGACCATCTGGCTCAATGAAGACCTACTATGAAGCCATTTTCAAACTCTGTGGGATATTAATAATGGTGTCTCATATTAGTATGTGCCACTTCCCCATCCTTCACTGTGATCACTCAACATCTGTTACTGTCCATAGCCTTTAAATACCATATAAGGCTTGGTAACAACACTAGCCACGAACAATATTAATATGATCTGGTAGCCATTCTGCCTGTCCCAGAGAACTGCCACTCTTATCATTTGCACAGCCCCCCTATGGTGTCCATCTGTATGAAGTTACATTAACATAAATCAGTGTCTCTCAGATGTTTCACTTTTTCTTGTCAAGCAGTGTAGCTGATCATGGTATCCTAATAAGGATGCTAGACTGTATATATTCAATGGATGCCCACAGTAAAAATATTGTGTAGAGTTGATAGCTGAACTTGAAATGGAAAGTGAAAGAACAAAGTGAAAGAATCCCTTACATCCACTCCAACGATTAATCAGAATACTTAGACTGAGGAATGTATATTCCTCTTAACTGAGATATTTGCAGCTTATAGATCTTAACTTAACCACGACAAACTCTGCTGATAGTGGTCTTTGTGAATTAAATAAAAATGTTTTGTTTGAAGTAACAGTTAGCTGTTCAAATAAAAATGTTCTGTTTGAAGTAACAGTTAGCAACAGCTGCTGAGCAGTATGGGAGGAGAAGCACTTGCATTTTTCAAAGTTGCCATTTATTTCCTTATGTTATATATGACACACACACACACACACACACACACACACACACACACACACACACACACACACACACACAAAGTGATTTTGAAGCAATTACCATACTTATGAGTTTGAGCGGGAAAGTGCTAATCATAATTTGTAAGTACTACTGATCCAGCAGCAGTCACTTCTGCCTGTATAACTAGACTTATTCCACAATCCTGAAATGTCGCCATCAAATTAACTTCAAAACAAAATCTTGCAACTGACTTTACTTAAAGTTCACTGCAGTATGAGATCAATGGAAAATAACATGTGTATCATACAGTAAGTCACAAATAATAGCAATGCCACTATGAACCACAGTTAATTTCTCTTCCACATACAAGTTAAATACGGTTGAGAACATAGACACAAACATAGAAACAATCCAAGTACTGATACAAGCTGTTGTTGACAATATGTATGAACACAATATGAGAATGAATCACTGCTGTACAGAACTTATAAAGAGGAGTGCTCTGGTAAACGGCATAGCAGATGCCATGCCCTGTGCACAGGTCATTGGGCATATCAAAGAGCTCTCTGCTGTGGTTGGCGGACTGGGGCATATCAGAGAGCTCTCTGCTGAGGTAGGTGGACTGTTGAAAATCTGTGGCCTCTATGGCAGAAGCTGCAGGTAATGATGTTGGCAGCAGAAGGGCAGAAATGACACAGTCATGTGTACACACAGTGGCCACTCCCCTCCAAAGTACAATAAGAGAGAACCAGCGATACAGGTGCTGGCAACAACCCAACATCCAGTTCCTTCAAGTGGTTTAACTGTACTGATGATGAAGGTGCAGTCTGCTTGGTCATGTGTGCCAGGGATGCTGATGCTGTAGCACTTGAAGCCACCGGCCCAGATGATGGCGAAATTGCCGGTGGCAGCAAAATATCATGGGAAAGCCTGGCAGCAGGTGCAGAGGATGTTGGACCCCAGTGGAGAGGCAGGGGACAGGAACGCCCACAAGGTGGGCAGGTCTGCCCCTGCAGCAGAGATGCTGTGTGAACTGCAGCAAGGTGCCTCAAACCACAAACGCAGCTCTCTTTGAGGACAAAGACAGTAGCAAGTGCTTCCTTTTCAACTTGGGAGTACTGCTGCTGAGTGAAGTTATCAGACATTTGTAACAGTCCTCATATTGATGTACGAGAATGGTGCTGAGTCCATACTCAGAGTGACAGGTGTCTGTAGCCAAAACCAGGTCGTGGCCAGGATGAATAGTAGCCAAACAAGGAGCAGAATACAATTAAGATTTCAAAAGCATAAACGTGCACCCTCAGATCGACATCCACAGCAATGTTTCTCTGAAACAACTCATGGAGAAAATGGGCCAATGTGGCTACCTCTGGAATAAATTTGCGGTAGTAACCAGTTTTAGCTAAAATGCTCACCATTCTTTGACTTTGTAGGGTGAGGCAGAGCTGTGACCATAGCAACAAGATGGCATACCGGCTTACCAACCCCAAATCCTAAATACAAAATGAATGGCTGGAAAAAATGTGACTTGTCCATATTGAATTTCAACCCTGCAGTATGTAAGACTGTGAAGAAGTTATGTAAGTTACATAATTACTCTTCCATGGAAGAACCCATCGCAAAGATGTCATTGAAGTAGTTGAAAACACTGGAACTAACTTTGTAAGCTGCTCCAAAAAGTACTAAGACATTGCTGGGGCATTAGCCATGCAAAATTCGAGGCAATGATACTGTTACTTACTGAATGCCATTTTCATCACAAGGAGACATTTAGAATCCTCATCCAACAGAACCTGTAAATAGACTTCACATAAATCAGTTTAGGAGAAAAACTGGGCCATGACTCAACCAAACAGGACAAAGAATAGTTGTCAGTGATAGACCAGCAGTTAACTGAAACTTTAAAGACACTGGACAGTCAAAGCAGATAAATCTGTGTTTTAAAAACCATAAGGGGGTAAATCACTCACTCAATGTAAAGGCTGTACAAAGTACAATTACATCAGCCTATCCAATTCTAATATCACTTGATTACACAAAGCCATTGGAAAAGGGCAAGCACAGAAAAAGTGCGACCACGTCATAGGTTTCAGGATAATGTGAGCCGCAAAATTAGAGCACAACACAACCCATCTGAGAAGAGATGAGAACTCTAACTACTGGTAAAGGACTTGGTTGAAAAAACCAAAAGCATTGAAAGTGACAAGGCCAAACAAATTTGTGGTAACAGCATCATCTACTAACGAAAAAGCCAAGGTACAAATGACAGATTTATACATAGTGGGAGCCTAAATTTCTACCAAATTGGAATATGCTACTTGTCATAACTGACCAAACGTTAGTTAACCAGAGACAAAACCAGAAATTTGAGATCCATGTACATTTGTGAGTTCAGCAAGTCACAGCTGCACCCATGTCCACTTGTACTCTGAGCACTTTGACCATTACTTACACATCAATAAACTGTTCATTATGATTCATAACTGCATGAGACATACCATTAACAACCCTGTCCATGTCCGCAGGAGGGGACTGGGAATGACACACAGATGTTGTATGTCATGTTTTCCTACATTTGTGGGAAGTTGCGCAGTGCTTAATGCACGCTGCCCCCCTGTCATCTTGCAAGAAACAGTGTGGGCAAGATGAGAGTGCAGGGTGCTGCTATTGGTGTGGTTGTTGTTTGGCATGTTGCTGCCCAGCGCAATGCGGAGGCTGCATTTGTACAGGTGTCAAGTCATACTCCCCCCGAGAACTGACTGATGTCTGATGACCAGGAACATGAGCCACCACAACTATGTCACACCAAGCCTCAATCTGATAAGCAGAAGCTTGAGATACCTCGAAAAATTGAGCAATATTTAGCACTTTGGCCAAAGATAGGTTCTCATACTGTAGTGTACACTGACACCTTCTTGCCTGGAACCAACTGAAAGATGGCATCACAGACCATTGACTCAGAATAGGAATCATGATAAGCATCGGTAGCATTGGTAACAACATGATATTTGTGACTGAGGCCACAGAGTTCAGCTGCCCATGCCCAGTAGCGCTGTTGGGCTGTTGATCGCAATGATAGAACTACACATCCTCCAATGACATGCTTCAGTTTATGGTTGTAATTTGACAATAGCTTACACATTTTGTCAAACAGAAAAGATGCTGGTTACTGGAGCAGGAATAACTAGCACAACAACAGGTAGATCTGATGAGAAATCCAAGAAACAGACAAAGCCTTACACAAGTTAGCATCTATGACACCAAAAGTGAGGAAGTGCTGCCAGAGCCACTTCTCATGACAGCCAGCCTTCCGCCACACAAGGGGAAATGGGCAGCAGGTATGCCAGTGGCATGTCAGCCTGCATAGCAGACAACAACTTTGTAATAGCAACTGTAAGAGCCTCCTGCTGCTGCTGCTGCTGGAGGAGGGATTCGGGATGGCCTCCATGGACAGAACAACCAAAGGAATAATCAAGTAGATTGAACATGCAGAAGTAAACACCACATAATATAAAACACAGCTGCAGTTAACCAAAGTTTATAGAGATGACTGGGTGTATAAGCAGACAAGGAAAAAACTTCCCAGATTTTTTTCTGGATATCCCAGTAAAAAAATATACTTTTTCCCAGGCGAAAATACACTTTTTCCATGCTAACTGGCAGTACGTCTCCCATCGATTTTTTCTCGGAACTGTAAGACCTTTCAATCGTTTGTTGAATGGTTAACATTTATATACACTGGCGTAGAACTTCCTGTCACTTCAGAGAGAAAAAGAAAGGGGCGAGAGGGGGGGGGGAGGGGGAGGGGGAGAGAGGGAGGGAGAGAGAGAGAGAGAGAGAGAGAGAGAGAGAGAGAGAGAGAGAGAGGAAGTTTTGGAAAGACCTTTGATGTGCAGCAACATATACACTGCATATTTTCGTATTACAAAAGAATAAATTTGAATTGAACCAAACGCAGCACATTAGTTTCCGGAGCACTGAAATCGAGATTGCGATGCCCTTTTATAAACCAATCATATCTCACGCCACATGATCTCGCCAGCCCATGACAGCAGATATGCACAGCATAGGACACGTGTTGTAGTCAGTCAATAGCAAGACCTCTGTTACATAGTGTGAACACACAAAGAGGGAAAGTTAATGGTTTATGAGGGGCATTTGAAAAGTCTGTGCAAAAGTAAAAACTACTTACGTGTTTGGGGTAAACCTTTCTTATTTTTCAACATAGTCTCCTTTCAGACTTATACACTGTTCTAATTTGTAGACCCCTTCCGAATAATAGGAAATGTCCAAGTCTGCAAAATAGCTATTAGTTGCTGCAGTCACCTCCTTGTTTGGAAAAATCTTTGTCCCACCAGCCATTTCTTGGAAGAAATAGTGCTCCGAGGGAGCCAAGCCTGGAGAATACAGGGGATGTGAAACGAGTTGGAATCCTATTTTCATTAATTTTGCGACCACAACAGCTGAGGTGCGTGCTGGTGCATTGTCATGATGGAAAAGGACTTTTTTGTGATCCAATCGCCGACATGTTTTTGCATCTCGGTTTTCAAACGGTCCAATAACGATGAATAATATTCACCTGTAATAGTTTTACTCTTTTCCAGATAGTCAATGAGTATTATCCCTTGTGAATCCCAAAAGACAGTCGCCATAACATTTCCTTCCTAAGGATTGGTCTTTGCCTTTTGTGGCGCAGATTGTCCCTTGGTAACCCACTGTTTAGATTGTTGTTTGGTCTCAGGAGTATAGTAAGGTATCCATGTTTCTTCCATAGTGACGAAACGATGCTTAAAGTCCTGCTGATTCTTCCTGAACAGCTGAAAACCATCCTTGCAACACTTCACACGATTCCATTTTTGGTCAGCGTGAGCGATCGCGGATCCCATCTTGCGGGTAGCTTTCTCATGTCCAAATGTTTATGCAATATATCATGTACCCACTCATTCAAGATGCTCACAGGACTAGCAACCTCACACACCTTAACTCTTCTGTCATTCATCACCATATCATGGATTTTATCAACGATTTCTGGAGTTGTAACTTCCACAGGGCACCCTGAACGTTCAGCATCACTTGTGCTCACACACATCCATGACTCGGACATGGATGTGTGAGATGTCCTTAGGTTAGTTAGGTTTAAGTAGTTCTAAGTTCTAGGGGACTGATGACCTCAGATGTTAAGTCCCATAGTGCTCAGAGCCATTTGAACCATTTTGAACTTGTGCTCATATGGCCACTCTGAAAATTTTTAAACCACTTATAAACTGTTCTAATCAAAGGTGCAGAGTCACCATAATATTTATCAAGCTTCTCTTTAGTCTCCTGAGGTATTTTGGCTTTCATAAAGTAACGTTTAATCACCACACGAAATTCTTCTTCGCCCATTTTTGGACAATCACTTGACTTCCTTGATTCACACAAATGACGACACAAAGAAATAGACCAATGTGGCTGAAACTTGGTGTACATTCTCTCAAACCATGCTACTAATTAAGCATGATGTTGATATGCGCCAGTGCTTCCATCTCTCGGACTTTGCAAGGACTTTTCAAATGCCCCTCGTACATTAAGACACATAGTGTAGCTACAAGAAAATCTAAGCTTTCACATGTAATATTGATCTCTTTTTGAGTGTGTTACACTTTAAGATACATAACACAAACGTTCCAGTAAATTAAAAATAGTGACATAAATGTCTGGTCTTCTGGGCTCGAAATTCTTCTGCGTGGTTGGCCCTCAAAGTTTTCAGTTTTAAATGAGAGTCAAACGCTCTGTGATTTAAGAAATTCATCCCATTTTCTCACACGTAACATAATTCATCTTGCATAAAAGGAAATTTACTTTGAAAGTAACACTTTTCAAACCACCATTGGCAATACTATCCCAACACTTTTAGAAATAGGTTTGTTTTAGCAGTTGCCAGAGAGTGCCAGAAAACAGGCACTATTGCGGGTGCACAGCTGCAGTGATGTAGGAAGCCCACATGTTCGTATTTATAAAGCATTAAGAGATCTCACATTATGCCATAAAAGAAACAGAGCATCAGGGGTTACTACAAGAGCATCGGAATTTCATAAACCATACTAAAATGCATAACCTGTCTTGAAGTTCACATTGGTTTGTCCACATTCACAATGTATTATCTCATGTTTGGTTCTTTATTGTGGCATAGTGCCATACATGGCAGAAGATGAAAAGATGCACTTGAAATTCAGCAAAGAACTAGAACTAGCCAATACTGTGGAATGAAACACTTTATTTCAATTTTAATCCATTTGATGGCTCCTGGACACAGAAATCTGTTTTGTTGTCATTTGACGTGGAAGCTGTAAATGAATAAGAATCAACCAAATCACTTAACATAAACACGGGTCATATGCAGACTACCCCTTTCCCCACCAAAACTCAGACAACTCTGTGCATGTACAAATCTGGCAGCTAGGGCACACAAGAAACAATTTTCTCATTAGCATCTGGTTGCTTGCTGCTACTGCTGATACAGCCACACTTCAAGTAGCCGGAAGCGTGAAAAGGTACTGCTCATACTTGAGTCAATTGCACATGTGCATGAGCCCATTGGCAGCTGCTGAAATGAACCTAATGTAAACAGCAGTTTACTGTTACGACGTATTACATACTCTTCACCCTATGGCCTTTGACATAGTTTTGCTGATTGCAGACGCTCGTCCGTGCACAGTGTTTTTTTGTTGTAAATGGCACATTTCCTTTGCCACTAAAGTTTTCTTTTTTTCCCTCGTTTATGTTTTATTGCTGCAGTATTATGCTCCAGTAGCACAATAGTAACATTCTTTGTTAGAGTTTCAATTCCTACCAGTCAAAATTACAAAAATTTTACTCAAAACTAAGACAAAGAAAAATTCCGAAAAATTCCCAGTTTTTTCGCGGATAAAAAAATTCCAGGTTTTTCCCGGATTTCCAGGCTGTACTGGGTGAATGTACAACAGGTGATAAGGTAGACTAAAACAAAGAAAAAATTCTTATAATGGTACAAGCAGTAGCTGACAATAAGTAATGACACAGTAAGAGAGCAGGTGACCACTGCATAGTGCTCATAATGGAGTGTGGAGAGGGCTCCAAAATATGGTGTGGCAAATAATGCGCTGTGTGTGCAAGTCATGCGACCCACCACAAGTGGCACTGGTTGCTGGCCTGTGTATATGCTGTTGGCAGAATATTTGGAATGTGTCATGCTGGTGGCCTCGTGCCATGGTTCATGTCCAAGTATTATGTATGGAATTTCAGTAATACGCTTGGAGGGTATATACTGCAGTTTACTACCACCACATCATATCTATTAGTTTATATAATGTAATAACCCACCACAAAATGAAACTTGTTCTGCAGTACACTCTCACTGTAATAGGCTATTTTTATTGTGAAGTAAGTGGAAATTACTATATTTGATGCCAAATCATAGCAATGGTGTGATACAGTCCATCTCTGGCAGTTTCATGCTGTTGGTTGGCAGTCCAACATAATCCACAACTAGTCAATTCATTCTGAGCCTCGATACTTATTGTGCCAGGCTTTTATTTATGGTTCTGCTGTCTACATCTCTAACTACAGCACTTCTGGTATTAGTGGGCATATCCTGTATATACAAAACTTCTGGCTGGGGGTATGTTGGGTAATGAAATATCGTAATCTGGCATTTCTTGAAGAGCACCACATTCACAAACCCACGTAAACCTTTTCCAAATCTTTAAAAATGTTGTTGGGCCTGGCCATTCCCAATAGATAATTGCACTGTCTCATATTTCAACCAAAAATATTGCAAACGAACGCTTGCATGAACCAGGGAAAATATCAAAAGTTCTATGATCTGTCTGAGAGTTTTAGTATTGTGAGTACTATATTAGACGAATGATAGAGACATTTTCTTGTTTAATAAAAGCTGATTGGCTGTGCCTTCCTTTTTGAAACTCAGTTTTTTTTCCAAATTAAAGGCAGTTTTTAGTCATATTACAGGGTTCAATGGTCACAGTCCAATTACTTCCAACCATGCATCAATTAAAGTGCTTTTAAATGTCCATTGCTGGAGAAGATGGTGTTTCTTTGCACTTTTTCAAAGGCCATGGCTGTTGTCTTGTGGTTTAGTATATGACTACACATTACTGGACTACAATACAGAATTGCAAGAAATTATCAAGTTTTATAAAGGTAAAAGGAAGGTGAAAATCTTTGTTCTATACTAATATGTTTAGCAAATACTGCCATAGCATATGACTTGACTGCAAGCCACATTTCAAATAAACCCAAGAGTTGTAAAAGGTGAAAACGTTCATGTTAGTCAGTTAGTTCCTTTTATGTTTCATGGATCATTTTCCATGATAAATCGTCATGTTGTGGAATGAGTCATTTTACGTTCATATTTCAAATTAATTTCTACATCTATTTGTACTCTCAACATCACCATATAATCATTTTTCTCCACAAAATGGAAACAAGATATACAGATTGAGTTGATAATTCCTACCTACTGCCTTTTACACATTACAAATTCTTTATTAATATGTATATTAACTACCAACATTGGCCTGTGGTGACGGACAACATTTTAATATAAACATATCCATAGGTATCCATCTTGTATTTATGTGTGTGTGAGTAAGCCTTGAAATCTCATGACCAGATTACAATTTAACTATCCATATAACATTAAATAACCTCATTTTTGGTGAGCACTCAAACATTTTGTGCATAACATCGCTGTCTTGAATCTATTAGACTACTACACCCTTCTCTTTAAAAATTGTAAAAAAAAAATTTGGATTCTTCTGTTGTTGCTTTTCTGTTTATTTTAGGTGGTACTTAAGTATCCCAGTCACTTTGAGACACAATGTATTCTTCTTTATATTTTTAAACTAAAATGTGTTTATGTGAAGCTATTACAGTCAGATGCTTTAAGAAACGTAAACACACCGTGTGACTGGTGTGACTTGCGATGCTTATTTTGGAATCTGCTTATTGCCCTGGAGTTCTTGTGGACAACTGAATTAACATTTCTGGTTCAATCAGCATGCAACGCAACCTTCAAAACAGGTAGTACCTCTCAGTACTTCTCATTGTAGCCTCATTAGACATGGTGAAACAGATTTTGCAACACAGAACGTCCAATTAACAATGACACGCCACTTGGCTGGCTATAATTATGTTGAAGCATAGTATACAATGTTTTTGTTATTGCTATTGTAGGTTTTTGATATTACAATTAAAAATAATTACATCCAGTTGAATTGACTCATGTGCAGTATAGTTCCAAGTGCTCTGATTGGTTTTAGACATGCAATTCAACCATATTACAGTGTTCTAGGAATTCACACTAAATATGTAAAGTAAACAATCAACTTCATACTTTTTGTAATTCCATGAAGATAAAATGACATTCAAAATTCCTATAATGTGTATGGCTTTTTTTAGAAATACCCTTTTATTAACATATACAGAAATTATGTTTATTTACATAAAGGTTCCATTTTGCCATTTGTTTACATATTTCAGGCTGCATTATTCTTGCACTATTTTAATAATATCAGAACTTGATGATACGCATTACAAACATTTCTCTTACACATGATTTCATTATTTTATAATTAGAACAGAAAGTGATATTTTAAGATATTTTACATATCACCCAAGTGCTATAGGGTTTGGTGCATTGCTGTTTCAAGATTTTTGGATTGTGGTTTTAGGGTGCAAAACTACTACGGTCACAAGCGCCCATTCTGGGGCTTATTGAAGGGTAAAAAACTGAAATTTACATCAGCAGCAACATATTGAAGGGGGGTTGTTTTCCCTGAAAAGGGCTTCAAATGACTGATGTCAGCTCAGTAACACTGATAAACTCAAGGACGTGATCGGCTGAGCATGTGTCTTCTGCTGAAACGGAAGATATATCAGGTGACATTTGTAAAAGGGTGGGGACCAGATTAAAATAGGGGCACTGAAGTAAAAGGTGTTTCACTGTCCACGATTGAGAGCAGTGAGGACAATGTGGGGTAGGAGTGCCACTTAAAGGACGCCAATGGTGAAAAAGACAGTGCCCAATCCGGAGTCTAGTTAAAATTACCTCCTCCCGATGACGAGGCCAAGAGGAAGAGATGCAAGCACAGGGAACAGGTTTTATGTTCCATAATTTATTATCAAGAAGTGCAGACCAACGTGTGTTCAATAAAAGAGCAACACGAGAACATAAAATGCTCTGTAGATGGACAAAGGGAACCATGCGAACAGTGGGCCAAGGAAGAGACAGCAGCCTTTGCCACTATATTGGTTGCCTCGTTTCCATGGATACCAACATGCCCTGGGATCCACAGGAATAATACAGAGAGGGTCCCCAAGTGGAGCAAGCAGAAGCAATCCTGAATCCAGTGGACCGAGGGTGGACAGGATAAAGAGCTTGGCGGTTGAGAAGAGAGCTGAGTGAATCTGAGGACATAATATATTGTATCCACTGATGGTGATGGATGTATTGAACAGCTTGGAGAACAGTGTAAAGCTCCACAGTAAAACCCCAACACTGGTCAGGGCACTGAAATCTAGTTGTGGCACCAACAATATAGGCACTCCTGCCAACAATAGAGGCACTTCCGACACCAAAGGTGGTCTTGGAGCCATCAGTGTAAATAAAAGTGGCAACCTTTATCTGTACGCATAGAGCAGCAAATGCCCAATGATTAACTACAGGGGGGGTACTACCCTTGGGAAGCTGACAGACACCATGGAGGAGGCAGGTCCTGGGGTGAAGCCAACATGGTGTCGTACCTGCATTTGTCAAGAAAGTTTTAGGGAATTGGAAGGAAAGGGGACGTAGCAGTTGATGGAAATGGACTACAGGTGGTAGTAGAGAGGAAGGGCGGCCTCCATACCATAAATCCAAGAAGTCATTGAAAAAAAGGGTATTGATCTGATATGCAGGCATGGAAGACAGATGACTAGCGTAATGACTCAGAAGGACAGCTCGTCGATTGGACACCAGAGATTCAGCAGTCTCAGCATATAGGCTCTCCATGGGGCTGGTGTAAAAAGCTCCAGATGCTAAACGCAATCCACAGTGGTGGACAGAGTCTAGACGCTGAAGAAAAGACAGCTGTAAACAGGAGTAAACTATGCTTCCATAGTCCAATTTCGAGCATACTAAGGCACAATATAGGCAGAGGAGGACCACTCTGTCCGCTCCCCAGGAGGTACCGCTCATAATATGGAGGGTGTTGAGGAATTGCAGACAGTGAGCCGAAAGATATGAAATGTGGGAAGACCAGAACAGTTTTTTGTCAAACATAAGTCCCAGGGATTTGGTGACATCCAGAAACCAAAGGGCAACAGGGCCTAGATGTAGGGAATGCATATAAAACTGTGTACGATGCCAAAAATTTACATAGATGGTGTTACTGGGAGAAAATCTGAAGCCAGTTTTGATCTCCATGAGTGGAGGCAGTCGAGACAGCCTTGAAGATGTTGTTTAAGAAGGCTGGTTCGTTAAGAGCTGTAGTAGATTGCAAAATCATCAACAAAAAGGGAGCCCGAGACATTGGGAAAGAGACAATCCATAATTGGATTTACGCCGATGGCAAACAGTACAACACTTAGCATGGAGCCCTGGGGCACCCCATTTTCTTGGGAGAAGGTACAGGATAGACTAGTGTTCACACACACCTTAGATGTGTGCTCTGTCATAAATTCACAGATGAAAAGAGGCAGCCGACCTTGAAAGCCCCAAGAGAACAGTGAGTGGAGGATGCCTGCCCTACAACAGGTATCGTATGCCCTCTCCAGATCAAAAAATATGGCTATCATTTGGCGGTTCCTAAGAAAGTTATTCATGATATAAGTGGAGAGAGCAACAGGTTGGTCAACTGCAGAACCATGCTTTTGGAAACCACATGGGGCAGTTGTTAAAAGGTTTCGGGACTCCAGCCATCAGCCTAAATGGCAATTTACCATACTCTCCAATACCTTACAAACAATACTCAAGAGAGAGATTGGGTGATAGCTGGAGGGGAGATGTTTGTCCTTTTCAGGTTTCAGAACAGGAATAATGATAGCTTCCTGCCATCTTCTGGGAAAGGTACTGTCAACCCAAAGTTGGTTTTAAAGGCAAAGGAGGTAGCGCAGACTAGGGTATGATAGATGCAACAACATTTGTACGTGGATACCAACTTGTCTCAGAGCAGAAGAGTGAGAGGACAAGAGTGCATGTCTAAGTTACTGCACAGAAAAAATGGCATTATAGCTTTCATGATTTTGAGAGAAAAAAGCAAGAGGTCACTCTTCCACTACCCGTTACTTTGGAAGAAAGGCTGGTGGGTATTTAGAAGAGTTTGAAATCTCAGCAAAGTGTCGACCCAATGAGTTAGAGATTGCGACTGGATCCACTAAGGTATCCTGCGTGACAGTAAGCCCAGAGATCGTGGAATAACTGGATGTGCTGGATAGCTGTCAGGTTCAACTCCAAACTGATGAGGGAGTGAAGATATTAAACGAACTGGTAAAGATGTCCCAGCTTGCCTTCTTGCTATCACGTGTGATGCGATGGCATCGAGCACATAACTGCTTATAGTAGATACAGTTGGTCATGGTAGGATGATGGCAATGCGAAGAGCACATCTCTGCTTGTGTATTGTGTCATGGCACACCTCATTCCACCAAGAAACTTGGGGGCGTCAGGGCAAAGGGGAGGTGCAGGGTATTAAACATTCCACGGCTGTAAGAATAATTTCCATAACATGAGTGACCTGATCATCAATGCTAGGATATTGGTGGTCATCATATGTTGCTAGAAAGGGGAAAAGTGTCCAATTGGCTTGATAAAACTTCCAGGGCCTTGTGCACATAGATGGCAGTCATGGCTGTAATAGAAGGACAAATGGAAAATGATCACTTAAGTGTGTGTTAGCAACAGTGAACCATTCAAAGCGCTGAGCTAGCCAAACAGTACTGACCAAAATGTCCAAATGAGAGTAGGTTGAAGTGGATACAGACAAAAATGTAGTTTCCTCAGTGTTGAGGGTAACAATATCCACTTGGTGGAAGAGGTCAGTCAACAGGTAGCCTCTTGGACAAGGATGCAGAGATCCCCAAAATAGGTGGTGGGCATTGAAGTCCCCAACCAGCACATAGGGGGATAGGAGCTGACCAGGAAGATGAAGGAGATCAGCTCCTGCCATTGGTGTGGCTGACGGAATGTATAAGGTAAAAACAGAGAGAGTGAATCCAGAAAGGGAGAGACGTACAGCAACAGCTTGGAAGGAACTGTGTAAGTGGACTGGTAAGTCCCCCATGTGCCAGAATGCCAGCAACAGAGGGGAGATCAAACTGGACTGACTGGAAATGACGGAATTCAAAGTATCTTGGGGACATAGCTTTGTTTCCTGAAGACAGAAGATGACTGGGGAGTAGGATCGTAAGGGGAGCGACAGTTCATCTCGATTGGAGTGAATTCAGCAGATATTCCAATGCATAATTGATATAGGGTGGACGAAAAAAAGGTAAAATCTCACCACGGTTGCCGTCAACTCAGTGACCACCAAGAGCCAGTAGCTGACGGCATGGAATGGCATTCAGCCAGAGGCAGAAGATCCTGATACATAGGTTGTTCAGGGGCAGCTCCTGCCGCCAGTGATTGGCTGCCAGCTGTGTGTCTCAGTGACACGGAAGACGGCCGAGGGTGGCTACTGCTGGGTGGCACTGTAGAAGAGACACGCCAAGGAGAGGAACTGTGTTTCTTATGAGCCTTCTTGGAAGCAGGACATTGAGATGAAGGAGAAATGGAGGGTTGTGAGGTCTTGTGTACGTAAAAAATGTTCACAAGTATGCTCTTTTATGAAAGTCCAAGTGTCCGATTTTGGGGGCCATGATTTAGCAGGAGCCAATGAAGATGGAGCCTTAGAATGAGTGGGTGATAGTGGGGAGGTGGAATAGGCAATCTTTGGGCTGGCCGATCTGATGACTGTTGCACTAAAGGTGAGGTCATAAGTCTGTGTGACTACCTCCTTAGTTGGTAGAGTAGAGGTGAGGACAGTGCTATATTTACCCACTGGGAGCACAATGGGCTTTCTACTGGTGAATAACAGCAAAGCCAGACACCTTTTCCTTCAGTCAAATCTCCTGAATAATTCAGTCATCTTTAGAAATAGGACAATCTCTAGAGGAAGCAGCGGGCTCGCCCATACAGTTGATGCAGCGAGGGGATGGGGTGGACAATCACCCTCATGGGCATCGCTGCCACAGGTAAAGAATTTGGCCCTATTGGAACACGACTGGCTGGTACAATTAAACCTCTTACACAGATAGCAATGTGTAGGGTTGGAGATGTAAGGGTGAACTGAAATTATCTCATATCCTGCTTTAATGTTCGATAAATGTTGAACTCTGTCAAACGTCAAGAAGAGAGTGCAGGTCGGTACCAATTCCTTTTCAACCCTTTTCATTAGTCGATGTACAGCCGTTACTCCCTGATCCAACAGATAATTTTGAATATCCTCATTTGATCATCCGTAGAGTGATTGGGTATACACCACCCTGCGCAACGAGTTAAACGTACGGTGTACATCCACCAGGACAGGGAAGATGTGTAGTAGTGTGGTTTGGAGCAATTTTTGTGCCTGAAGGGCACAACATGGTGCCATTTCATAACCGGGAACAAGACTTTACAGGACCTGCAATTGTGTTGACACCTTTCTGAATAATTAAAGGGTTTACTGCTCAGAAGTCTTGACCTTCATCAGACCAAGAGGCTACAAGGAACTTTGGTACTGAGGGAAGAATTTTTTGTGGCTGAGACTCATCTAGCTTTCTTTTGTGGGTAGAAGTAGAAGAAACCATTGTGAAAGTATTCCCCACGATTATTGGCGACTCCAATGGTGTGCTCTTTCCTAGTGGGGGCGCTCTCTGAGGCCACTCCCACCTTAGGTGATTGTCCACACCTCAGGTCACATCTCACAAGAAGGTGATAGAGGCACGAATCGACATGTTCGGAAGGTATCAGCTTGGGTAATCACCCCTCCCTGGGCCTAGCTTTTACCGGGGGTATGTAAATGTCTTACTTGTCTACCCAGGTGGGGAATTACATGTTACCCCGTCACCGACTATGCATGGGAGCATGGGTCCGCCTTCAGACACACACAAGGAGCAAAGAAAGAGAAAGGAAGGAACAAAGAAAAGGAAAGGAAAGAAGGGAAGAATTCTCAAATGCCAAAGCAGACAAAAAGGTAAACAGAAGGATAAAGGAAAAGAGAAGGACAAAGACAGGACAGAGACTTTCCATTACAGTGATAAAATGGTTCAAATGGCTCGGAGCACTATGCGACTTAACTTCTGAGGTCATCAGTCACCTAGAACTTAGAACTAATTAAACCTAACTAACCTAAGGACATCACACACATCCATGCCCGAGGCAGGATTCGAGCCTGCGCGACCGTAGTGGTCGCTCGGCTGCAGACTGTAGCATCTAGAACCGCACGGCCACTGCGGCCGGCTCAGTGATAAAAGAAGAGAAACCATGTCATATATACCCTAGTGTCCATCCTGTATGTAGGCACAAACCATACTCTCGAAAAGAGGGAGATTGGGAAGGGAAAGAGCGGAGGGGGGTGGGGGGGGGGGGGGGGGGGGGCAGGAAGTGATGTGGAATGGGAAGGTATGCAGTCTGGAAAGAAAAGACAGCTGCACTAGCTCGTGATGCCATGCATGTATGCACAAAAGAGTTGTGGACACCCTGGGGATGTGTTTCAAGATTAAATACATCTTGTATCATTCACAAGTTGGGGAGTACTGTAAAGCATATTGTATTTGCATTATACAGTTCATTGGGATCTGGGTGCTTACATGTCCTAAATGAACTAAGGTTTTAGTGTTGATTGATGTCATATACTAACTAAACTGAACTGTTATACTCATACTCAATACCCCTAGTCCCACCAAACTCCCCTCCCCCCCCCCCCCCTCCCCCCCCCCCCCCCCCGTCACCCCACGCTTCTGCCATCCCCAACGAGTGTCGTATATTGCCAGGCTGTGCAAGGCTCTTGCAGGCAATCACTGTAGCAGAGAACTAAAACAAGATTAAACTGAGTATTTGACAGCTAAAATCCTTGAACATAAATGAGTACAATAGTCAAGAGAAGAATAGTATTGCATCAGTATATTAAATTAAATATTTTAACATGATAGGAATTCTGTGAGAAGTTAACAATTTTTTGAGGCAGCAAAGAAATTACATCTTCATAATCTCAATCTATCTTACTCTATACTATAGCAAGTAACCATCTCTCTTTACAAATCACATTCCATTTTATCCTGGAAAAATTACACAAGACTGATCACTTTTTCTATCAACCAGAGTACTTACATAGAACAACATATCTCTTTACATGTGATTGACAACTCAATGAAAATATATAACGTCAATGTGAATCTCTGAGCTAGAAAATATATATGGTAGAAGAAGCCAGTAATATTGAGCAAAACCGAATGCTATTAGATTTTCAAGGCAGAACAGACTGTGACCCTCACATACAGTTTTGAATGGCCATCATTTTCCCTGTATAAGTTTCACAGACATGTGTACAAAGTGTTATTTACCACTTTTTTAAAATTTTGTTTGGGTCATCAGCCTTCTGACAGGTTTTATGTGGCCTGCCATGAATTCCTCTCCTGTGCCAACCTCTTCATCTCAGAATAGCACTTGCAACATATGTCCTCAATTATTTTCAGGATGTATTCAATTCTCTGTCTTCCTCTACAGTTTTTAACCTCTACAGCTCCCTCTAGTACCATGGAAGTCATTCCCTGATGTCTTAACAGTTGTCCTATCGTCCTGTCCCATCTCCTTATCAGTATTTCCTACATATGCCTTTCTGGTTCTGCGAAGAACCTCCTCCTTTCTTACCTTATCAGCCCACCTAATTTTCAACATTTGCCTGTAGCATAATATCTCAAATGATTTGATTCTCCTCGTTCCGGTTTTCCCACAGTTCAAGTTTCACTATCATACAATGCAGTTCTCCAGGCTTACATTCTCAGAAATTTCTTCCTCAAATTAAGGCCTACGTTTGATACTAGTAGACTTCTCTTGGTCGAGAATGCACTTTTTGCACTGCTAGTCAGGTTTTGATATCCTCCTTGCTCCATCCATCTTTGGTTATTTTGCTGCCTAGATAGCAGAATTCCATAATTTCATCTACATCATGACCATCGGTCCTCATGTTAAGTTTCTTCCTGTTCTCATTTCTGCTACTTCTCATTACTTTTATCTTTCTTAAATTTACTCTCAGTCCATATTTTGTACTCTTTATATTGCTCACTCCATTCAACAGATCATGTAATTCTTCTTCACTTTCTCTCAGGATAGCAATGTTGTCAGCGAATCATATCACTGATATCTTTTCACCTTTAATTTTAATCCCACTTCTTAACTTTTCTTTTATTTCTATCTTTGCTTCTTCAATGTACAGATTGAACAATATGGGCGAAAGACTACATCCCTGTCTTACACTCTTTTTAATTGGAGAACTTTATTCTTGGTCATCCACTCATTATTACCTCTTGGCTCTTGTACATATTGTATATTACCCTTCTCTATAGCTTATCTTTATTTTTCTCATTATTTCAAACATCTTTCACCATTTTACAATTTCAAATGCTTTTTCCAGGTTGACAAATCTTATGAACATGTCTTGATTTTTCTTTACTCTTGCTTCCACTATCAACCGCCAGGTCAGAATTGCCCTCTCCAGTGGCTTTACCTTCTCTAAAGCCAAACTGGTCATCGTCTAGCTCATCCTCAGTTTTGTTTCCCATTAGTCTTGTCAGCAATTTGGAAGCATGAGCTGTTAAGCTGATTGTGTGATAATTCTTGCAATGGCCAGCCCTTGCACACTTCGGAATTGTGTGGATGATATCTTTCCGAGTCAGATGGTATGTCGCCAGACTTGTACATTCTACACACCAATGTTAATAGCCATTTTATTGCCACTTGCCACAACAATTTTTGAACTTCTGATGGAATGTTATCTATCCCTTGTGCCTTATTTGATTTTAAGTCCTCCAAAGCTCTAATTCTGATTCTAATACTGGATCCCCTGTCTCTTCTAAATCAACCCCTGTTTCTTCTTCCATCACATCAGACAAATCATCCCTCTCATAGAGGCTTTCAATGTACTCTTTCCAACTATTCACTCTCACTTCTGCTTTTCACAGTGGAATTCCCATTGTACTCTTAATGTTACCACACTTGCTTTTAATATCACCGAAGGTTGTTTTGACTTCTTGTATGCTGAGTCAGTCCATCCGAGATTCATTTTTTTTTTTTTTTTTCATTTCTTCACATTTCCCATTCACAAAGAGAAAAACAATAATAGAGTAGCTTACTCACACGTTAACAATTGCAAAGTGTTAAATAACAAGTATGTGTGACGTGTTTCAATTGAGCAGCCGATCAGATCACAATGGGTGTGATATGACAAGGTCAATCAAAAACCATATAATGAATCATTAAGTGTATAATATTGGAACAGAATATAATCCCACTATCATATAGGTCATGAAAGCTTATAACAACTTCAAAGAGCCAAATCACCTACTATCGTCTTGCCACACATGACCTATACAGTCATAAGTATAGGTGTTGTTATTCTGATCACGAGAAAACATTTGCTAACCATTCATTCGTGACAATGAGCTCTTTTTTAAAATCAGTAAATGTTAGTAAATGTAAAGCTAATCACAATATGGAAGATCATTCAATAAACAGTAAGGAAACAGTGTAGTGGCTTAGACATAACATTATGTTAATAAAAGAAAAAATATTAAAAGTATAGGCTGAAATAATATGTCCTAGACAGTTATATTACCATAGGTACTATGTATCATAGCTACAGTTGATGACATGTGAATATTACAAATAGTTTTCCAGACACTAGTGGAGAATTCTGTTCTCTACTGCATAAATGCTGCTTTTACAAGACCTTACATATTTATGTGTATATTACTTTCAGTATTCCGTGTTACTTTCAGTATTCGTGCCACTCTGCACTATTCCTACTGACTTACTACCACTACATTTTTAGAATACTCCATGAGTGTAAATAACATTTACCTGTTATGAGAATTCATTTCAAACAAATTTCTCTGTGTAACTCCATGAAATGAGGGAAAATATTTCACTTTGATCATCATTAAACTTGCCCCAGTATTTTCTTATCCCACTTTGTACTCTCAATGATTTGTGCACAGCTGAACATATGTGGTAGATACAGTAGATAGGTAATTAGACTGAAGAGTTTGTACAGAGTAGACACAGAGATCAGTAGGAGAAAAATGTGACATCAGGAAAATAAGATAGTGGTTAGGACCCTTGTGTTTGCAACATGCATGATACGCAATAGTGCGTGCCACCCCCTGAGGAATATTGCATATATAATTTGTGTATATTAACTGTACATTACATGAAAGATTTTGCAAACATAAGCTTACTCTCTATTATAATGTTTCAGTACTTGGGTTTTCTTGTTAGTTGGTTAGGTTTTAGGAGTGTTACACTCTCAGTCCATAAATTTCCTTTGAGTTTGTGTATACTAACCTGTAAGCATCTCAATGAGAGTTTTTCACTACCTCAAATGACTCAAAGTAAATGCCAAAAAGCATTTTAGTCCCACTACTGAAAGCTTCTAATTTTTCATAACTGACTTTTGTTACTTTACTTTATTGTCATGTTTCTATTCTCTCTCATAATGATACTATTCCATATTTTCCTAACTATCTCCTTCCTCTCATCTGCAGTAAAACTTTCGTATACTGGGTATTCAGTGAACTCATTAATAAGATTAGCAGGTTTCTTATTGTAAAGTACTTCATTTGATGAGAAGCCAGTTGTTGAATGCTGTAAGAAGTTTAAGATATCTTCATAGCAACTATTATATTCTATGTAGTGTGATCTGACATACATGTGCCAGTTGGATTGCATGACGGGGAATAAACAGAAATTATTACCAGTACATCTTTTATGTTTTTATCATCAACAAAATTTTTCCATTTTTGATATGAATTGAGTCCCATCATCAGAAAGAATTGCCCTAGGAAGAGCTACATTTTGAAAATAATCTCATGTGAGCTTTTATATGATTTTCTTCTAGATTGCTTCCTTTAAGAGGTACAATTTTATAAAATAAGAAAATAATTCCACCATGTCAAATATAGCTGTACCCTAGTTTTGCTTTGGGTAGTTGTCCAAAGAAGTCAGTTCTTACTAGATCCCTCAGTCTTTTTAGAGTAACACTCTGTAAATATCTGTTTCACATTTGACTGCACACTTTTACATGCTGGCACTTATCACAAGTAGCTAAACCCACTAACTCTCCTAGTGATGTAATTTAAATGCATATTTTCTTGAGTATTTTGAATAAATTTCAATGACCCACAGTGTCCAAAACTGTCACATATGTTTTTTATAAGAGTATCAGAATGTTGTTACATACAACATAGGCTTGTATACCTGAATTATCATTGCCAACATTGATCGCTGCCAAATCTGATAAGTACAACCTTGTCACTGAACTGTTCACAGCATCTCATTCTCCGATCTAATTTCCTACTCTTAACAAACCCTATTCCAGTTTTATCACTTTCTGCTTTGTTGACATTGTCTTATATTCATCTGATGAGAAATTCTACTTTCCATTTCACTTCTCTGTCCCCTACTATATCTAAATTGAGCTTCTGCATTTCCTTTTCTAGAACTTCTAGCTTTCCAAATATGTTCAAATTTTTCAAATTGGATACTCCAACTCACAGAATGTTATTCTCCACTGGTTACTCTATTTTTTTCTCATGGTCATCTCGCCCTTGGCATGTCCCTTGTGGATCTCCAAATTGGGGTTCCCTATTGGCAACCGCCGTGCGGATATCCAAATGTGGAACTAACACAGAATCTTTTGCCAATGGAGAAATCGTCACGACACACTATCAGTTTCAGGCCACGTCTCCCATGGATACACATTTTGTATGTTTAATGCAATGGTTTCCACTGCCTTCTGCATCATCATGCCATTGATCACTGCTGATTGTTCCACCTTTCTGGGACAGTTTCTCACTGCAACCTGTCGGCTCCTCCACCCTCTTCGACAAGACCGTTGGTAGAACAAGAGTGAAATTTTATGCCATAAGTCTTTAACTGCCATTGTGAATGATTTTTATTCAAAATCTAAGCAGTTAGCCGCTGCAAACCTGGAACACAAGGCATTTTGATTAATAGTCAAAGGCACTACCCCTTGACTGCAGCCTGAAAGATGTGATGCTTTTATTTAATATTATCATGATTCCTTGGCCTAGCATTGATTTTTAAATACTTTTCCAGCTGTTTGTTACAATGGGCGATGAATTACACTTGATATCACTAGCATAGTGATGCTACTGGTCATTTGCCATGCAGTAGCTCTAAATGTACATTGTATGATCAATAATAGAACTTACATTTATTCTAAATTCTTCACTTCAAGTCTTATATCTTGTAAAGAACCACTGCGTAAAGGCACTGGAATACCACTACTTTTTCTCACTGTCTTGCACCACTTTATTAGAACTGAGCCAGTGACTAATGCTTACGTTGATTTGTTTCTTAGCTCACAATATTAAGATATCTGCACTTCCTCTACTTGCTAGTAATCAGATACAATCGACCTCAAATACCTAAATGAAGAGAAATTATAAAGTCGATCATAACAGAACTTGTAGATATTTCACATTGTCTGTTTTTGTGTTTTATATCCAATCCCCTGATGGAAATGATGCACTGCAAAATAATCACCATAGAACAGCTGAATGAAGCAGAGAATAAGTAAAGGAAAGTAAATAACTTATGAAAAAAGGGGAACTGTTATCCAGAATCTGCAACACATCACTACTTAAGATAAGTGTTGTAATTAGGTGTAAGTACAACAGAACCAATAGACTGAACACAACTTCATCCCACAGAAGCATTAACAACTTGAAAATAGTATTTAAGCAACATTCAGCAGGAACCAATAGAGAACTGAGGCTGAGCGTAGCCTTGACTTGGCTTAAATATACTGAGGCCCATCATGGACTCTGACGCTGATGTCACATGCACAAACACACAGGCCCAAGGCATCCTCTGCAGACAACATAGCATAGTCGCACATGCAGCCTTTTGAAAGTATGTGCACACATCACATCACTACATTCCTCCTCTCTTTGGGAGATCAGAGATTCTTGAAACATCCATGCTGCCTTCCTCGTCCACTGGGCTCTGGCTAAGAAGGCATCCTACCATGGGAGCACACAGTTTGAAGTACGTCAGGTGTAGACACATACTGCGTCCACTTCCCCATGTGAAACAAAATGTCAACATCAGCCATGTTGGGGCTGTTTCCATGTTGACCTTAAGCATCTGCTCTAGTGATGGTACTCACGGTTCTGATGGTACTGGTATCAGTGTTTGCTCAGGAATGGGTGACTGAATCCCTGATTATGGAGCCAGAAGCAGTACAGGAACTGCTAGTTTGGGGCCACCAAGGGTGGATGCCCTCGCTCAAGTGGGAGTGGAGAACTGCCAGCATCAGGTGATGAGACACCCAATATGGACGGGCTTGGAGGTGATCATGTGACACCAAGGGGCACCCGGCCATTCACGCGAAGGTGAAGCTGATCATGGTGCCTTGATTAGACACTGTCCTCTGTGCAGATGTTGGAGAGGCACCAGCCCCCGCCATCTGACAACCACAGCTGAAATCCTTTTAGGCCAACATCCAAAACCGTGTCCCCAGATAGGTGTACCTGGCTAGAAGAGGTGTGTCGGCTTCATGGGTTGATGTCCAGATAGAGGACGCAAGAGATGTAGCGGTGTCCTTGGCTGGCAACTGTAGAGTTGCTCCATTGGGCCCTTCTTACAGAATGGCTTGAAACAGTACAAGGAGAAAAAATGATTTAAATTAATGTCAGAAAAAGTGTTGGCAACATACTTCCTCATACGAGTTTTGTATGTTTGCACTGGGTGTCCCACCTCACCTTTAAATTTTGGATCGAACGGCAGGTCCAGGATGTCAGGCACACCATGGGAATCACAAAGTAGTGCTAACTCTTGCGATGAAAATTGTGGACCACTATCGGACACTGTTATGGTAAGCCTTCAAGTGAAATAATTTTGGACAAGGCTGTGATGGTAGCAATTGTGGATGTGGAAATACAATGAATGACATATGGAAAATGAGAATATTGTCAACAACCAACAGCCAATAAAGCATTGGGAAAGGGTCAACAAAATCCACATGTATACAGTCCCAAGCATGTAGCATCATACTCTAAGGAAATGATGATGCATAGGGAGCTGCTTGGTGTGTCACTCACTGTGAACAGCAGGCAATGAAGTGTGTAATGTCACCGCCAGAGCTGAGCCAAAACATGTAGAGAGGGCAAAGTTTTTGAGTATGATATACATCAATGATCTGCATGTAATGAATACAGAACCTCTGAATGAAACACTGGAGGCTGCTGATGCTTGTCTAAAAGCAGAACACCATCCACAACAGAGAATTGATGCCTAAAGATTTCATGATTATGGAGGGGGTCACACGCATGAGAAGTTGGTGAATCCGGCCAACCACATGAAACAAACACAATGACCTTCCACAACATGGGATTCGAAACTACAGCCTTTGCAATCCATATGCTATTTACAGAAAAACCATCAACTGTCTGTTGTGCAGTGACAGCCATGTGGAAAGAAAGCAATGCCTCCTGATCAGATCCTGGTTCTGGACCAGCAGTCAGGCAGGCAGGCAGCACTGGCATTTGCTTGTCAATTCATAGGGTGGAGATGAATGTTGAAGTTGTAATATGAAAGGAAAAGAACCCAGTTTTGAATGCAATGTGCTGCTCTATCTGGTAATGATGCAGAGGGACTGAATAAGGAAACAAGTTGTTTGTGATGGGTGACCAGGTGGAATTTAGTACTGTAGAGAAAAACATAGAATTTCTTTACAGCATATACAATGGCCAAAGCTTCCTTTTCTATCTGGGAGTACCTAATTTGCACAGAGTCAACATTTCCGGGCATAAGCAATAGGCCACTTAGAGCCATTAGGATATCTATGAGCCAATACTGCCCCCAACCTGTACTGTGAAGTGTCTCTAGTAAGAGCCAATTGGAGGCCTGGTTTGTACATCACTGAGCAGGGCACAGACTGTAACATGGTCTTAAGGGTGGAAAACATGGTTTCACATACTGGCAACCATCAAAACCAAGTCCCTTTATGCAGCAATACATGTAACAGCTGCGTAACTGTTGCTGCCCACGCAAAAATTTGTGGTAGTAGGCAACTCTGCCTAGAAAAACCTGAAGTACTTTGACTGACATAGGGCATGGAAGCAACTCAATAGGAAAAACATGTTGAAGATGGAATTAAAGACCTTCATGAGGAACTTCCAACCCAAGGTAAACCATAGAACGTTGAAAAAAAATTGACATGTTTCTAAATTACCCTTTGACTCGACTGCTTAGAGGATAGAAGAAAGAGTTCAGAGATTTTGTAAATGTACCACAGTGGAGGCACTGGAAACTACAGTGTCATCCAAATAGTTTGCACAATCCAGCACAGATGATGTTAAGCTGTTCCAAAAGACATTGAAAGAGCACTGGCGACCCCATAAGGCAACCGCAAGTACAGGGCGTTTGAAAAAGGACTTTACAGCTTTAAAAATTCATATAATTTGTTGAAAGAAGATGTAGAGCTGGGTATCCCATCAGAAGTAAATTCTATCCCAAACTCGCTGTAGCTAGCAAGCTAGCATTTCAGGTGTAACTTGCTCAGTGGCAGTGTAAATTCTTGCTATAAGTTCAGGTACAGAAGCTGGCAAAGGAAGTACAAACACAATATTCTTGATCAATCCACATTAAGAAAAGATCAAGTTGTGTCAGGTCTGGCTAATGTGGGCATCTTGCTATTGGTGCATCACGGCCAAACCATTGACCTGGAAAGCAGTCACTGCAAAAATTCCCGGCATCAGGCAGATAGTGGGGTGGTGCACCATCTTGCATGAAGTAAACATTTCGTTCTTGATCATCCTGATTGATATGTGGTATCAAAAATTCTTGAAACATATTCAGATACACTATTCCATTGATGGTTCTCTCACAGGAAGAAAAGGGGCAGTACACTTGGTTCTTGCTCAATGCACAAAAAATGTTCAGTTTAGCTCTATCGCGAACATGTTTCATTGTTTGATGTAGTTTTTCAATGTCCCAAATCCTACAGTTACATGTGTTAACCTTGTCACTGAAGTGAAAAATTGACTTGTCACAGAAGATGATTTTGTCCAAGAAATTTTCATTGTCACATAATCAGTTTAACATTTCCACATAAAAGTTCTTATGAGCAATTTTATCTGTGGCTTTTATTGCTTGTATGATCATCAATCTGTACAGTTTCAAATGAAATGGTTTCTCAACATACACCAAAGAGTAGCATATGGGAATTGCAGTTTGCGATATGCATGCTACATCAGTTTCATAGGGCTGTTGACAAAACATTGCCCCACTTGCTCAGCATCATCAGATGTGCTTGGATGACATAATGATACCAATATCTCACCTAGCACCCTTTTTTCTATAAAACATTTATGCCACTCTTAAATTGTAGGCCTAATACGTGGATCGTTAGCACACTTGATACAGAAAACACACTCAACTGTTGTCACCAACTTTGATTCTTCATACCAAAACGCACAGCTAGCATGCTTAAGTTCAGTGAAGGCAGTCATCTTTAACACAACTATTGCTAGTACTCCTTACAGTGCGATTCTGCACTAACAAACTATGTGAGACAAAACTTGATGTACTTTCCTAAAAATTTACACTACAATCATCTCTGTAGGTACTATGAATTAATTTATATGAATTTTCAAAGTTGTAGAGTCCTTTTTGAAACACCATGTGTTGGTACAGCCCAAGACTGGTATTGACTACTAACATATGTTGTGACTGTATCTAAAGGAAACTATAAATAGGCATCCGACAAGTCAATTTTTTGAGAAATACTGACCACCCGGCAATTTTGCAAAGACTTCGTCTGGGCGTATTATCAGGTTTGTATCCATTAACAGATTGTGCATTCACAGAGGCGTAACCAGTCTGATGGTTTGTTTACTATAACTAAGGAGGCAAACCATACACTTAATTCAATCAGCTGAACAATGCCAGATTCTGTGAGACAATCTATTTCATCACTAACTTTTTCCCTGACTGCCACTGGAACTGGACAGGCCTGGAAAAAGTGAGAACAAGCAGAAAGTTCCATGGAAATGTGCACTTGAAAATTGTCAGCACACCCTAATCCACGAGAGAACAAAGGGGAAAACTCTGAACATAATGCATCTAACTGTGTATACGGCACTTGTTCAGACACTAAAATTGCTTCATCTGAAATGGTAAAACCAAACAACTTTAAAGCATCTAATCCAAAAAGATTCTTCATATGTGCGTTATCTACAACAAAGAATGTAACTGAGTGGACTATTGACTCATAGGTCACTGGGGCAGAGAATTGGCTTAGAATAGAAATACTCAGTTTATTGAAATTTACCAACTTTCATGACACTGGGAGAAGTAGTCTGTGAGTTTAACAAGGATACCGCAGCTCCTATATCCACTTGGATGTGCAGAACTTTATGAAAAACCACAACATCAATGGAAAACTTTTTGGTGCAACAGAGGCAGCCAATACCAAGTTTACATCTGCATCCACTTCAAAATCATTGCATTATAAACAGAAGTAGTGTGATGTGTTTCTGTTCACTGGCCTGTCTTCTATGTTGGTGCAGCTGTTGCTGGGAGCAAGGCTGGCTGCACTGACTCTGTGATGGTGTGCGGATTACGAAGATGATGTCTTCCTCTGCAAACTATCTAACACTTTGTATGGAGGGGAGGGTTGGATTGCTGATGTTCCACACCATGACCACTATCTGACAATACGATGAGCTCCTGGAGTAAAGAGAAGTCAAATTATGTCAAAAATAAAATTTTGGAAAGTGTTCATGCCAGATCTTCTCTTGCCATTGAACTTGATGGATCAACTAATGTTGCCAATTCAGCCATTTTGTTGCTTTTCATCAATATGTATCATAAAACTAAGTGTACAATGTGCATATTGCTGTAATTCAGAAACAGATCCCGGTATGACCAAGGGAGTTATATGGTGTGATAACCCACTATCCCCCGTCCATGAAGTTTTTATCTGAAAGTGAAGATATAAGGGCTGGGAAGTTTTGCCCTCCAGAAATTTATAGAACATTCAAGACAATTTGAGAACTTTCCAGAACATTTGAGAGCATTCCACAACATTCTAGAATGTTCCACAATGATTTGCGATGTTCTGGAATGTTCAGGATGGAATGTTTAGGAACATCCTGGAAGATCCCAGATCATTGTGGAACATTTCAGAACACAAATGTTGTGGAATGTTCTGGAACACTGTCGACTAGTCGAAGACTTTTTGGTATGTTCTGGAAAACTTATACAAATGCGTGAAAGATGATCGTTGTACAGTTATTGAAGAACCTCATTGAAGTTGAACTTACAACTGGAAAATCTAAAGGACACACACTATTTATCCCGAAAACAACTACTGGATTGCCGGTTCATTTTGGAAGACTGCAATTTCCTATCAAATTAGCTTATAGTTTTACAATTAAAACAAAACAAGGACACATATTGGAGCATCAATGTTAAAGGCTCCTGCTTCTCTCACTGTCTACTATATGTAGCTTATCCTGGTAGTGCAAAAAATTTGTACATATATAGTCCTGATAACAAAATGAAATGTGTTGTCTATAAAAATGTATTGTAAATAGTTAGAATATGCTTTCAATATAATTTTTTATCTATTATACTTTAAATTCTGTCCTTTTATTCCAACTACCACACATCCTCATATGAACTCCCTGGGTGAAGCTGGCTACCCCAGATAGTTCATTTTTATATCATTGGGGAGTCTGTAAAGGAGCAACTACTATTCTGCAGATCTTTACAAGAGAAAACTACAGGAGGAGATACACAAGGGTGGTTTGAAAAGTTCTCGGAATCACCGCGAGAGATCAGCACTAGCACAACAGGTGGTTCACGCAATATTCATTGGACTGTTGCCTGTAAACACGCGCCACATCAGTGCTCTTGGAAGAGGGATGCGGTGGCGATGCGGCTCTGTTGTTGTTCCCACGTAGCGATTTGCGAAGTTGGAAAAAATCGAGATTCGATCAGTTATTAAGTACTTCATAAAGAAAGGTTTGAAAGCAAAGGACATTCATGCTGATTTCCAGAATGCACTGGGGGACTCAGCTCATTCATATTCAACTGTTGCCAGGTGGACAAATGAATTTAAATTAGGTCAGGAGATCTTAGATGTTGATCCGCGCAGCTGTTGGCCAAGATGTGTCACTACTCCAGAAATCATTGCAAAAGTGCACAAAATAGTCTTGGAGGATCGCCGATTGAAAGGGTGTGAAATTGCTCACACTTGCCAAATGTCCTCTGTGAGGGTATATAACACGTAAGTGAAGAATTAGAAATGAAAAAATTATCTGCAAAATGGGTGCCAGGACTCTTAATGGTGAATCATAAACACTTGACAATGGACATATAGGAATAATGTTTGGCCCATTTTAACAGAAATGGACAAGATTTTTGGCACCAATCTGTGACCAAAGATAAAACTTGGGTGCACTACTGTACCTCAGACACAAAAGAAGCAGTGGAATCATGCTTATTCTCCACCACCAAAGAAAGAAAAGTTCATGCATCAGTGTTCTGGGATGCGAAGGGGATTCTGTTTGTAGATTATCTCCCCACTGGGCAAACAATTCCTGGAGAATACTATGCTAACCTACTGGACAAATTGCAGTGAAAGATATGTGAAAAAGTCCATGTTTACTAAGGAACAAAGTCATCTTCCATCAAGACAAAGCACACCCAGACATGTGTGCTGTCGCCATGGCAAAATTACACGAACTAACATACGAATTGTTGCCACACCTGCCTTATTCAGTTGATATGGCTCCATCAGACTTAGATCTCTTCCCAAAACTGGAAATTTTTCTTGCTGGACGAATATTCATTTCAGACGAAGAATCGGTAACCGGAGGTGACAACTATTTTGCAGGTATGGAGGAAACTCATTTTCGAGATGGGATCAAGGCACTGGAAAATTGTTGGACCAAGTGCATTAATCTGCAAGGAGACTACATTGAAAAATAAAAAGGTATCTGTGATGTAAGTACTTTTTTCTATTCCATTCCAAGAACTTTTCAAACCACTCTCGTATTTAAATTAACCAATGAAAATTCAATAGAATGGACTCACCATGTTGCCATTTGTTCAGATCATGCAAAATCAGAGTGTTATGCTGGGTTGGTTAGTTACATTTTCAATTTATCATACAGAGATGTGAGTAATTATGTACCTCATTGTTCTTCTTGAACTGTAGTGCATTATTTACAACAAACTTCATAAGGGAATAAATCTGTGAAGCAGTAGTCAGAATGCCTGACTCCCTAAACAGATGTCTACAAGATAATCATGAGTAAGAGTCAATGAAACTTTTAAGAACTTCCTTTTACGTTTCTTCTGTTTCTGTATGTATGATTGGATTGTTTGCAATACTAGTGCCATCTGCTAAAAGAAACTAATCCTGCTTGTTGTATACTAGATGGAAATCTGTTCATATACGAGGAATAGTAGTGGTCCTAAGGTCCTTGGAAATCCCCTACATGATTTCTCCCCAGTCAGAATTATGTCCTTGGACTATATTGCATGAATTACTAAATAAAACTTTCAGCATTACATTCATATGACTAAATAGCCCTTCCATTCATTTCATTAACGGTGTTGTCTTGTTCCGGGGCTTCCTGTCCTCCCTCTTGTTTCACTACATTCCTTATAGCCTTAACTCTGTAGTTGAAAGTATTGATTTCTGACATTATGTGGATGTCCCTTGATTTTTTTAATAAACTTTCTCAGTAATTTTGAGTAATTTTGTAGCATGCAACAACTGCAGGATGCCTGCTTATTCTTGCCAAAAGATACATTTCCCTTTTCTGTTCACAAGACACTTTAATCCCTGTGTTGAAATAGGTTTTTTTACATGGCTGTTTACTGTCCTTTCTGATTAGCCTATGCGGAAAGCTATTTTCAAATAATGGTATGAATTTATCAGGAATATATTAACTTTTATTTTAGCAGTTGGTTCTTTATAAATCACATTCCATATCATCTCCTGTAAACTATCTTTAAAAACATTTACCCTTGAGTCATAAATAATTGTAACTGATATCCACTGAGGAATATACATACTGTAAAATGCTATGTTATTTATCTTAATTAACAGTGCATCACTTTCAGAGAGCATTTGTTACTGGATAAACCTCATCAATTAGTGTCCCACTGTCTTTATCCATATGTTTTGGAAATTTAATTACCAAATTGTTGGATCCAAATCAGGTTTCCAGATCACTGTTATTATCAGAATCCTGCAGAAACTCTATACTGAAGCCACCACCGACTATTAACTGCTTGCTGGTGTCTGACAGATAGCAGAGCAATAAAACCAGCCAGATTCCTCATAAATTCAAAATTTGCCCAGTGGGGATCTATATACTGCCACAATTACAAGTGAACTATTTTTCAGCATTAATTCACAAGCACGCACCACAATGTGCCAATCTCAACAAAACACACTAGCCTCAAGACAAGCATAGAATGTCTTATCTTTTCAGAGTTTTGTCCATTTTCCAAACTCTTCTTCTACCTTATTACTCAAACCTCTAATATTATGAAGAAATAACTGAACCTTACTTGTCTGTGCACTGATGAGCATTTTGTGTAGCTCTTTTGTTATTTTGACCTATTTCAAAACAGGATGCCTCAATTCTGATTCCAACCTAAAACAAAGGTGAGCCTGTGACACCAGTAACCACAACGGTCTTGCTGTGTGTAATGGTGCATAGGCAATGTCTAGTATATTCCCATCTTCCTACTGCACTCACTTGAGACTTCATCTCTGTCGCCAGCAGGAGCATGCTCAATTCAGTGTTCACAGGGCTCTCAGCATCATTTACTTAGAGCTGGCCATGGTGCTGCAGGACCTCCACAAAACTCACAATTTTGTGTGTAGCTGCTACTCCTTTTTCATACATGTCACACCTAATGCTGTAATTACTGTTCTTTGCTGGGCTGTTCCCTGCTCGACCAGCTATACTATCCTATCCTCTTTGCCAAAACCTTTGCCAAAAAATCCCTATGCCCTCTTGTCACTTGGTCTACACCCCTCCTATGACCACTATCTACACTCTTTTGGTACTAACCTACATTGAGTTTCTTTGCTACACATCTGCTTCACGCTAAGTGTCCTACAGCTGGATGAGGCTCTTACCCTCCTACTTCAGGTAACACATATATTTATTCGACACTGTTAGCTCACAAATCAAGGAAGTTCAAGAGCTCTTCCCCTTTCTCCTACAGCTTTTCACCTTTACTCAATTCCCGAGATTCAACACATATATTTATTCAATACTGTTAGCTCACAAATAGATGAAGTTCAAGAGCTCTTCCCCCTTCTCCTACTGCTTTTTACCTTTACTCAGTTGCCAAGATCTTTTTTCCCCTTCAATCTATCTAGTTCAAATTTCGGGTGATCTAATACAGTCCCTAAGGGCATAAAACTTTGCATCCTTCTCAGTGATTCCCTTGTCTTTTTTGCAAAAGCCCAGAGTTCTATGGGAGAGATTCATTGAAATCCCTTTTCAGTTCTCCATTATAATCACCCTTGTGAAATTTCAACCCACAGCCAAGTTCCACATTTAACATGTATCGCAGCACAGATTAAATGCTTAAAAATAGAATTAAATCACTTAACTCACTTTACACTACACAAATTTTTGTTACTTTTGAGCAGCAAAATGTAGGCCTACAGTTTAGCACTTCAGATGTGTGACATAACATAAAGAGTTATCCTTTTCCATTTACAACAGGAACTTAGCATCACTCTAGAGCAGTATCCCTTAAATTATCTTAATCACAGCAGAATTTAAATCTATTGTATGAAAACTGGTTTGTTTCCAAATGTGCAGTTGTTAATGCCGAAAGCTTCATGGGCATATTTTCTAAGTGCATGGCAAATGGATTGAAATCTGTGCTGGATGATGCAGTGCTTTATAATGGAGACACTGAGTTACAGATAGGCCAAAAAGGCTGTCAAACAAAGATTTTGACCAAACAGGGCTTTATCAGAATACGCAACATTGTGTGTGTGTGTGTGTGTGTGTGTGTGTGTGTGTGTGTGTGTGTGTGTGTGTGTGTTTGTTTTCTCTAATTGTGATGAAGCCCTGTTTCGGTAAAAGCTTTGTATGACAGTCTTTTTGTTGTGCCTAGCTGCGGGTTAGCATCCCCACTTTATTACTGTTTTCATTCACATATTCATGCGAAAGCTGTTTTCATCATATTCCTCTTAATAACAGATATAATGAAACAGATTTTGTGCTGAAAGTGTTTTGAAGCTTTACATAACTACTGTAGTTTCTGACTTCAGAACAGGTGCAATCTTCTCACTGAATTCCCAGGAAGAGATGAGTAATTACAATGAAAACTTGTATTTATTATTACAACTAGGAATACAAGTTGTGCAACTTTAAGACATAACTAGAGTAAGTTTATGTCAGGTGATTGGTGTCACTAGTGTCATACGTCTGCACATGGGATTTCCACACTCCTGAACATCCCTAGGTCCACTGTTTCCAATCTGATAGTGAAGTGGAAACGTGAAGGGACACGTACAGCACATAAGTGTGCAGGCCAATCTCGTCTGATGACTGACAGAAATCGACGACAGTTGAAGAGTGTTGTAATGTTTAATAGGTGGACCTGTACCCAGACCATCAAACAGGAAATCCAAGCTGCATCAGGATCCCCTGCAAGTACTATGACAGTTAGGCGAGAGGTGAGAAGACTTGGATTTCATGGTCAATCAGCTGCTCACAAGCCACACTTCGTGCCGGTAAATGTCAAATGATGTCTCGCTTGGTGTAAGAAGCATAAACATTGGACAATTGAATAGTGGAAAAATGTTGTGTGGAGTGACGAATCATGTAACACAGTGTCGCGATCCGATGACAGGGTGTGGGTATGGCGAATGCCTGGTGAACGTCATCTGCCAATGTGTGCACTGCCAACAGTAAAATTCGGAGGCACTGCTGTTATAGTGTAGTCATGTTTTTCATGGCTGGGGCTTGCACCCCTTGTCTTGTGTGGCACTATCACATCACAGGCCTACATTGATGTTTTAAGCACCTTCTCACTTCCCACTGTTGAAAAGAAATTTGAGGATGGCAACTGCATCTTTCAACGCTATCAAGTGCCTGTTCATAATGCACGGCCTGTGGTGGAGTGGTTACATGACAATAACATTGCTGTAATGGACTGGCCTGCCAAGAGTCCTGACCTGAATCCTATACAACACCTTTAGGATGTCTTGGAATGCCGACTTCATGCCATGCCTCTCTGACCAACATCAATACCTCTCCTCAGTGCAGCACTCCCCAAGAAACCTTCTAGCACTTGATTGAATGTTTGCCTGCAAGAGTGGCAGCTGTCATCAAGACTGAGGGTCGACCAACACCATATGAATTCCACCATCACCAAAGGAGAGTGCCATGAACTTGTAAGTCAGATACTTTTGGTCACACAGTGTACATTTAAAATTAGAATGCATAATAAAAGAATTGGTCACAGATCCCATGTTCAAACGAGACAGTTCTAGTGAATCATTAAAGTCAGAATTAGTACAGGTATAAGTTACTTTGTTGAGAGTTGCCCCAGAGAAGGATGACCAAGTAACAAAGCAAATCACAACTGTGTAATAAGTTTTGTCCTCAGTTACAGGAAAAGTTCAAAGCACCCTACCAACTGCTAACAAAATATGTAGTTAAAATAGTCCTGCCGTGTGTCAAGCGAGCATGGGCAACAAAATGAATTCCATTGATTTATTGCCAAACCATGCACTATACAATGTAGGGGTTGCACCTTCACCATACTCTGTCCTCTTTGAAGAAAATTACTTAGGCACAGATAATTCCAAGTCTTTTTGCCAGATCAACATACCCACATCCATTTTTGCCCATAAAAACTTTCAAAGGTGTGCTACCTTATTCCTGAAGTGAACAGCAAAAGATTCACTTTGCAACAATACATAATCAAGATGATGGTTACCTTCGGGCAACCTAAATGTGAGAATCATGCCAAATGTACATGCAGTTTTTGAGAGCATTTCTGTTTAGATACTGGTGAGCAGTCCTGCAGGAAAGATTCAGGAGTAGGTATTCAATCCTGAAATATTCTGTGCTGAACAGGGTAGCATTTTCAGATATCTTTAGAAGTAATTAGAAAACAATTCGCCATTTGGAAGAGCCAATTTCTCCTAAAGACATTTCGAGACCTTTAAAGGCAAAGTCGCCTTTAGGCATTTGCAAAGAATTTTTATATGTAGCAGATGATAATCTAGAACATTTTATGTCAGTACTTGAGTCAATAAACCTGATACCTGAACATGTAAAGGCCGGTCATAATAACAATCACGGCGACAACCGTGTGCCATAATCAAATCACCTAAATACACTGAATCAGAATTCATGAAGGGCAAATGGCTATCGCACTGCCCAAGTGACATCACACCTACGTCACCCAAGTATGATGAATGACTTATTGAACACCACTTACCAATTCTAAGTAATAGTATAATAATTGGTATCTACATCTACATCCACATTTATACTCCGCAAGCCACCCAAAGGTATGTGGCGGAGGGCATTTTACGTGCCACTGTCATTACCTCCCTTTCCTGTTCCAGTTGCGTATTTTTTGCGGGAAGAACGACTGTCTGAAAGCCTCCGTGCACGCTCTAATCTCTCTAATTTTACATTCGTGATCTCCTCGGGAGGTATAAGTAGGGGGAAGCAATATATTCGATACCTCATCCAGAAACGCACCCTCTCGAAACCTGGCGAGCAATCTACACCGCGATGCAGAGCGCCTCTCTTGCAGAGTCTGCCACTTGAGTTTATTAAACATCTCCGTAACGCTATCATGGTTACCAAATAACCCTGTGACGAAACGCGCCGCTCTTCTTTGGATCTTCTCTATCTCCTCCGCCAAACCGATCTGGTACGGATCCCACACTGATGAGCAATACTCAAGTATAGGTCGAATGAGAGTTTTGTAAGCCACCTCCTTTGTTGATGGACTACATTTTCTAAGCACTCTCCCAATGAATCTCAACCTGGTACCCGCCTTACCAACAATTAATTTTATATGATCATTCCACTTCAAATCGTTCCGCACGCATACTCCCAGATATTTTACAGAAGTAACTGCTGCCAGTGTTTGTTCTGCTACCATATAATCATGCAATAAAGGATCCTTCTTTCTATGTATTCGCAATACATTACATTTGTCTATGTTAAGAGACAGTTGCCACTCCCTGCACCAAGTGCCTATCCGCTGCAGATCTTCCTGCATTTCGCTACAATTTTCTAATGTTGCAACTTCTCTGTATACTACAGCATCATCCACGAAAAGCCGCATGGAACTTCCGACACTATCTACTAGGTCATTTATATATATTGTGAAAAGCGATGGTCCCATAACACTCCCCTGTGGCACGCCAGAGGTTACTTTAACGTCTGTAGACATCTCTCCATTGATAACAACATGCTGTGTTCTGTTTGCTAAAAACTCTTCAATCCAGCCACACAGCTGGTCTGATATTCCGTAGGCTCTTACTTTGTTTATCAGGCGACAGTGCGGAACTGTATCGAACGCCTTCCGGAAGTCAAGAAAAATAGCATCTACCTGGGAGCCTGTATCTAATATTTTCTGGGTCTCATGAACAAATAAAGCGAGTTGGGTCTCACACGATCGCTGTTTCCGGAATCCATGTTGATTCCTACATAGTAGATTCTGGGTTACGAAAAACGACATGATACTCGAGCAAAAAACATGTTTTAAAATTCTACAACAGATCGACGTCAGAGATATAGGTCTATAGTTTTGCACAACTGCTCGACGACCCTTCTTGAAGACTGGGACTACCTGTGCTCTTTTACAATCATTTGGAACCCTCCGTTCCTCTAGAGACTTGCGGTACACGGCTGTTAGAAGGGGGGCAAGTTCTTTCGCGTACTCTGTGTAGAATCGAATTGGTATCCCATCAGGTCCAGTGAACTTTCCTCTATTGAGTGATTCCAGTTGCTTTTCTATTCCTTGGACACTTATTTTGATGTCAGCCATTTTTTTGTTTGTGCGAGGATTTAGAGAAGGAATTGCAGTGCGGTCTTCCTCTGTGAAACAGCTTTGGAAAAAGGTTTTTAGTATTTCAGCTTTACGCGTGTCATCTTCTGTTTCAATGCCATCATCATCCCGGAGTGTCTGGATATGCTGTTTCGAGGCACTTACTGATTTAACGTAAGACCAGAACTTCCTAGGATTTTCTGTCAAGTCGGTACATAGAATTTTACTTTCGAATTCACTGAACGCTTCACGCATAGGCCTCCTTACGCTAACTTTGACATTGTTTAGCTTCTGTTTGTCTGAGAGGTTTTGGCTGCGTTTAAACTTGGAGTGAAGCTCTCTTTGCTTTTGCAGTAGTTTCCTAACTTTGTTGTTGTACCACGGTGGGTTTTTCCCGTCCCTCACAGTTTTACTCGGCACGTACCTGTCTAAAACGCATTTTACGATTGCCTTGAACTTCTTCCATAAACACTCAACATTGTCAGTGTCGGAACAGAAATTTTCGTTTTGATCTGTTAGGTAGTCTGAAATCTGCCTTCTATTACTCTTGCTAAACAGATAAACCTTCCTCCCTTTTTTTATATTCCTATTAACTTCCATATTCAGGGATGCTGCAACGGCCTTGTGATCACTGATTCCCTGTTCTGCACTTAAAGAGTCGAAAAGTTCGGGTCTGTTTGTTATCAGTAGGTCCAAGATGTTATCTCCATGAGTCGGTTCTCTGTTTAATTGCTCGAGGTAATTTTCGGATAGTGCACTCAGTATAATGTCACTCGATGCTCTGTCCCTACCACCCGTCCTAAACATCTGAGTGTCCCAGTCTGTATCTGGTAAATTGAAATCTCCACCTAAGACTATAACATGCTGAGAAAATTTTTTTGAAATGTATTCCAAATTTTCTCTCAGTTGTTCTGCCACTAATGCTGCTGAGTCGTGAGGTCGGTAAAAGGAGCCAATTATTAACCTAGCTCGGTTGTTGAGTGTAGCCCCCACCCATAATAATTCACAGGAACTATCCACTGCTACTTCACTACAGGATAAACTACTACTAATAGCGACGAACACTCCACCACCGGTTGCATGCAATCTATCCTTTCTAAACACCGTCTGTACCTTTGTAAAAATTTCGGCAGAATTTATCTCTCGCTTAAGCCAGCTTTCTGTACCTATAATGATTTCAGCTTCGGTGCTTTCTATCAGCGCTTGAAGTTCTGGTACTTTACCAACGCAGCTTCGACAGTTGACAATTACAATTCCGATTGCTGCTTGGTCCCCGCATGTCCTGACTTTGCCCCGCACCCGTTAAGGCTGTTGCCCTTTCTGTACTTTCCCAAGGCCATCTAACCTAAAAAACCGCCCAGCCCACGCCACACAACCCCTGCTACCCGTGTAGCTGCTTGTTGCGTGTAGTGGACTCCTGACCTATCCAGCGGAACCCGAAATCCCACCACCCTATGGCGCAAGTCGAGGAATCTGCAGCCCACACGGTCGCAGAACCGTCTCAGCCTCTGATTCAGACCCTCCACTCGGCTCTGTACCAAAGATCCGCAGTCAGTCCTGTCGATGATGCTGCAGATGGTGAACTCTGCTTTCATCGCGCTAGCGAGACTGGCAGTCTTCACCAAATCAGATAGCCGCCGGAAGCCAGAGAGGATTTCCTCCGATCCATACCGACACACATCATTGGTGCCGACATGAGTGACCACCTGCAGATGGGTGCACCCTGTACCCTTCATGGCATCCGGAAGGACCCTTTCCACATCTGGAATGACTCCCCCCGGTATGCACACGGAGTGCACATTGGTTTTCTTCCCCTCTCTTGCTGCCATTTCCCTAAGGGGTTACCAAGGAAACACGTGGACAGTCTTGTAGAAGTAACAATAGTTACTAGAATTTAACTAATTCACCATGGTCCATCCGACACTATTTGGCAAAATCAATGCCTTCGATAAATACTGCTGAAAAGGCCAACGAGCCATGGCCGGCTACCAACAACAAACGTTCATCAAGCTAATTCCAACCTCACAAGCCCTTCAGTGATGTTCAATCATGGGATGGAGGCAATGATGTTAATGTGATGAAATATAATGACGGAACTGATATAAGAGATGAAAAGAGTATGGATCAACACATGTGTTCCAATAAGCCACAAGTTTGAGTTCAAGTTTCAAGTTTTACAATAGTTGGGAAAATTCCTACTGCAGTTATTCTAGTCACAACGGCCTCTGTTAATGTTAGATTACAGAATTTCTTCAATAACATTAAGCAGATAAACAAAGTACCAACATAATCAGTACAGAACTGTTGTATATCTGAAGCTCTAGGTGCAAAATAGCAACCGGTCAAGTGGCAGATACAAGTGGTTGTTATACTAGGAAACTGAGTTATTTTACACCTCTTCCTAATTTTAAGGGATCTCATAGTCAAATCTTCACTTGGCATGGCAACATAAGAAAAGGAAGCCAAAATTAGGCGTTTCTTTGGGCAACGAGGACAAAGGTATCACAGCCAATTTAATACAAACACCAGAAGTAAAATGGTAAATATAACTAAGATATTTAAGATAAAATACTTGAGAATAAAGAGTACACCTGAAAATAATTCAGGTCTCTGTGGTAAGATTCAAAATAACAAAGATTACATCCATGATAAAGTACCAGAATCATTCTTTCTCAGTCCAGAACAACTAACATTGAACTTATGACATATTTACATGTATTTGATGAACAATAAGGTATAATAAATCAGTATATGTACCACATGGACGTGATGTCACATGAAGCATTTAGCCAAAACTCTTACTCCAACCTGTGTGTGAAATGAGTGTCTGTTGCCTGAGGAATAAAACAAATGCTTCATTGAAATGTTATTAAACCCTCTCACTCCCCACACTGTAGACAATTACTAGCAGTAGATCAGCATAACAGCAAAATTCATTTAGTCCTGGATTCATGTGTCATTAACAAAATAATTGTGCCAGTTCATACACAATATACGCATTGGGCAGAATTAATTGACTCATTTGAATACATAGTAAGTAATTGGCCAATTTACATAACCCCTTACACACCTTAAGATCTGTTAACTAACACTCAAGAAGTCATTGACTGAACAAATGCCGGCCAGAGTGCCTGTGCGGTTCTAGACACTACAGTCTGGACCACTACAGTCGCAGGTTCGAATCCTGCCTCAGAAGTTAAGTCGCATAGTGCTTAGAGCCATTTGAACAATTTTTGAACTGAATAAACCGACTACTATACCTGCCTAAAGAAGAATCATACTGAAAGAAAAAGTAAGGGGTACATTACTTGCACTCAGTGAAGATGCCAGAATTAGAAAGAACACCTATGACAACCTGTTGGGACACTGAATGAATATTTGGTCAGGGAAACTGTATTGCTTTGTTCTCATCCAAACACTCCTGCCCTACAGAAAAAAATTAGTAAACAGTAGTTATTGTATGAAGGACTGAAGAAGACTGTCAGGATTCCACATCCAGCTAGTTACTATTTGGCTTTTTCAAGAACTTTACATTCACTTACATTTGAAAAAGTACCCATGTGGGTAATACAAATAATACTTACCTTGAGCTGATAAAATGTGAAAGGTTTAAATCCTTGACTAGTGTTTCATGTGAAAACATACTCTAAGCTAATTCCTTTGTGAATGTAAAGAAAAATAAGAAGGGATACAGAATTTTTTTAATGTTTGTGCTGGAGTATGAAGTGCCTGTAAACAAATATCAAATAGTAAACCATTATCTGAGTACTTTTACTGCAGTGTACCATTATCTTTAAGTATAGTGATTGCCATATAACATTACGAATTGCATAACAGAAAATATGTTTGCAAATGTGGTACTGCATAGTTAAAATATGAAAGAGGAAAGTGGCATATTCCAAGATGTACTATGTTACTATCCACCAAGTAGTGACTCCTAATGGACACTTAAAATGGAGAAGTACTGTTGCACAGAACTAAAATTTTGCCAGTAATGATGCTCGTACTTTTCTGTGATGGAGACTGAAGTAGTAGTTTTCCTTTCACAGTAAATACTACCTTTATTATGGCAAAATTTAGAATATGCATATGAATGTATTAGTCTTGAAATTATATTGTGCATGATGAAAGGTTATTTGAGCAGCACATTAAAATGATTGAAGTTTATGCGAGCTCTCAAGCAGTGTACTGAGAACAAAATGTATCTGATGAAATTAATGGGTGGAGCTGAGCTATACTTGAATAGTTAACATTTATGAAATGAACATTCATGGCCCTGAATGAGGAAAACTTCTAGTCCATAAACTTATTATCTGTAAGAAGATCTAGTTAACTGATAGATGGATATTTTAAAGTGAAAGCTGTGTTCTGTTTCATCTGCATGTATTTGGCAGGTATACTTGGATTTCATCCTGCTATGAGCAAATGTAACTACATTTGCATAATAGACACAAATCTGTTGTCCAAGCCTTGAATAGTGCTGAATCTGGCCTAATCATCACATAACCAGTAATTCACTAATGAGCCAAAACATAATGATCACTTGCTTCATAGCCTGTTTGTCCTCTTTGTAACGAAATACATCACTGATTGTTCTTATCATGGATCTGACAGTTTGTTGGCAGGTTTGTGGAGGTATGTGGGATTAGATGTCTACACACAAGTCATGTAATTAATGTAAATAATGGGCCTCTGATTTGTGCATACGTTGATGGTGCCTGATAGGAGCCCAGATGGGTTCAAAATGATTTACATCAGATGAATCTGGTCATTGAGACATCAACGTGAGTTCACTATAATGCTCCTCAAAACACTGGGATCAAGATAGATGTAACACCACTGCTGAAAGATGATGATGCCTTCGAGGAAGACATCAAGCACAGAGGGATGCAGGTGGTTCACCTCTGTCAACATGTCATTAATTACTGCCACAGGTCCCATGCAAGTGCAGGAGAATGTTTCCCATCACATAATACTGCTCCCACCAGCCTGTGTCCATGGCATACTGCTTGTTTTGAGCTGCCATTCACCTTGATGATGTCATCTGTGAAGATGACCAGCAACCTAGTGTAACAGAAATGTTGTTCACCCGAAGAGCTAACACACTTCCATTGACTGATGATCTAATCCTGATAGTCCTGTGCCCATGGCCATCTCAATCGATGGCATTGTTGGTGAACATGTTAACATGTAGGGATGATCTGCTGTGGAGTTTCATGTTCAACAATGTACGATGAACAGTGCGCTCCAAAATATTTAAGTGTGCACGAGCATTGCGCTCTTTCTGCAGAGATACCACGGTTCACCATCTATCCTTTGGATGTCCAACCATTCAGTGTCTAGTGGTAGTTTCTCTGTCCTACCTCTTTCCAAAGATGTTCACAACAATAGCAGGTGAACATTCAACTAGGTTCTCTGTTTTTGCGATAATCATTCACGGGCTTTGTGTAATAATAATCTGCCCTTTGCCAATGTCTCTTATCTCAATCATTTGCTGCCTATATCTTTGCTGGGGTGATTCCCCATCCATGTCTATTCCAATTATATGCTTTTGTTACCAGGTCATGTGTCCACCACACCATCAGGCAGCATCTGACAAAGCATTGGGTAATGGTCATGATGTTTTGGCTTATCAGTGTACCTGTAAATGACAAGAATATATAAAGATGAATGTAAAACTAATATTCTTTAAGTATATGTTATGAAACAGCTTTGCATTTCTTAAAAAAATACAAGATCCGCAAAGGGATGAACTTGAAATATGTCCTTGTGGCATAATCAAACAGTGGAAACTCCAATATAGGAATATCAATAATGGAGGAAAAGATAGATTGCTACTTATTGTAAAGGAAACACACTACATTGCAAACAGGCACAATTAAGACACTTACACAAAGCTTTAGGCCACAGCCTTCATCAGCAAAAGAGAAACACATGTCATTTATGCACACAAGCAAGCACTCCTCATGGACACATGAGCACCAACTTTAGCACCTTGGGCCAGAAAGCCAGTGCTGGTGTTGATGGTCATGTGTACATGAGGTGTGTTTACTTGTATGTGAATGGTGCTTGTTTCTCTTTTGCTGACGAAGGCTGTGGCTGAAAGCTTTATGTAACTGCCTTTTAATTGTGCCTGTCTGCTACTTAATGTGTTTCCTTTACAGTAAGTAATGATCTGTCTTTTCCTACATGTATGTAATACAAATCACAGAACACTAAAGTGAATGTGTGTGTTAAATATACTGTGAAACCTGTGCGTGCTCCTAACAACAAATAAATATTTGTGACTAGAATAAGGTCAGTTGCAGACAGGACATCATTTGAGTGAATTATTGTGCCTGGTATGTGCTGCATAATGCAACCAGACAATTTTGCTAACACAGATACTTCACAAAAGGGAAAACTTCACTTTGCTGCGTTCAATCACATCAACAGCTACTTGCATGCACTTCAGTGTGTAGAAGTGGGGTTTCCGTAAGCTCATTGACAATGCATTCCACACACGCAGGCATGTGAAAACAGTAGCCACTACGCAGCACCGCTGGCTGACTGTTAACGTTGCCTGTGCGTGTGCATGTGCCCAATGAGAATTCCAGTGATACGTGACAAATTTGAGTCGGTGCTGAGTGTCACACCTGCGGCTCCATTACAAAATACTGAAATAACATGGTCAATGCAGATACAAAAATAGGTTTGACAAGGCTGTTTGCTGTGCCTGTTATAAACATTGTGAGAGTGATTAACATGTTGTATTTCAGAATAATTAAAGAACTAGTAGGGTCCCCTACAAATTGAAACAAAAATCATTACAAAGATGTCTCAAGATGATAATACATATATCTGCTAGATCTGCTAACTCTACGTGTATTTCTTGGTAAAATATATCTAAAAACAAAGATGATGTGACTTACCCAATGAAAGCGCTGGCAGGTCGATAGACACACAAACAAACACAAACATACACACAAAATTCAAGCTTTCACAACAAACTGTTGCCTCATCAGAAAAGAGGGAAGGAGAGGGAAAGACGAAAGGATGTGGGTTTTAAGGGAGAGGGTAAGAAGTCATTCCAATCCCGGGAGCGGAAAGACTTACCTTAGGGGGAAAAAAGGACGGGTATACACTTGCACACAAACACATATCCATCCACACATATACAGACACAAGCAGACATATTTAAAGGCAAAGAGTTTGGGCAGAGATGTCAGTCGAGGCGGAAGTGCAGAGGCAAAGATGATGTTGAATGACAGGTAAGGTATGAGTGGCGGCAACTTGAAATTAGCGGAGATTGAGGCCTGGTGGGTAACGGGAAGAGAGGATATATTGAAGAGCAAGTTCCCATCTCCGGAGTTCGGATAGGTTGGTGTTGGTGGGAAGTATCCAGATAACCTGGACGGTGTAACACTGTGCCAAGATGTGCTGGCCGTGCACAAAGGCATGTTTAGCCACAGGGTGATCCTCATTACCAACAAACACTGTCTGCCTGTGTCCATTCATGCGAATGGACAGTTTGTTGCTGCTCATTCCCACATAGAATGCATCACAGTGTAGGCAGGTCAGTTGGTAAATGACGTGGGTGCTTTCACATGTGGCTTTGTCTTTGATCGTGTACACCTACCGGGTTACAGGACTGGAGTAGGTGGTGGTGGGAGGGTGCATGGGACAGGTTTTACACCGGGGGCGGTTACAAGGATAGGAGCCAGAGGGTAGGGAAGGTGGTTTGGGGATTTCATATTGATGAACTAACAGGTTACGAAGGTTAGGTGGATGGCGGAAAGACACTCTTGCTGGAGTGGGGAGGAATTCATGAAGGATGGATCTCATTTCAGGGCAGGATTTCAGGAAGTCGTATCCCTGCTGGAGAGCCACATTCAGAGTCTGATCCAGTCCCGGGAAGTATCCTGTCACAAGTGGGGCACTTTTGGGGTTCTTCTGTGGGAGGTTCTGGGTTTGAGGGGATGAGGAAGTGGCTCTGGTTATTTGCTTCTGTACCAGGTCGGGAGGGTAGTCGCGGGATGCGAAAGCTGTTGTCAGGTTGTTGGTGTAATGGTTCAGGGATTCCGGACTGGAGCAGATTCATTTGCCACAAAGAACTAGGCTGTAGGGAAGGGACCGTTTGATGTGGAATGGGTGGCAGCTGTCATAATGGAGGTACTGTTGCTTGTTGGTGGGTTTGATGTGGACAGACGTGTGAAGCTGGCCATTGGACAGGTGGATGTCAACGTCATGGAAAGTGTCATGGGATTTGGAGTAGGACCAGGTGAATCTGATGGAACCAAAAGAGTTGAGGTTGGAGAGGAAATTCTGAAGTTCTTCTTCACTGTGAGTCCAGATCATGAAGATGTCATCAATAAATCTGTACCAAACTTTGGGTTTGCAGGCCTGGGTAACCAAGAAGGCTTCCTCTAAGCAACCCATGAATAGGTTGGCATACGAGGGGGCCATCCTGGTACCCATGGCTGTTCCCTTTAATTGTTGGTATGTCTGGCCTTCAAAAGTGAAGAAGTTGTGGGTCAGGATGAAGCTGGCTACGGTGATGAGGAAAGAGGTTTTAGGTAGGGTGGCAGGTGATCAGCGTGAAAGGAAATGCTCCATCGCAGTGAGGCCCTGGACGTGCAGAATATTTGTGTAGAAGGAAGTGGCATCAATGGTTACAAGGATGGTTTCCGGGGTAACAGATTGGGTAAGGATTCCAGGCGTTCGAGAAAGTGGTTGGTGTCTTTGATGAAAGATGGGAGACTGCACGTAATGGGTTGAAGGTGTTGATCTACGTAGGCAGAGATATGTTTTGTGGGGGCTTGGTAACCAGCTACAATGGGGCGGCCGGGTTGATTGGGTTTGTGGATTTTAGGAAGAAGGTTGAAGGTAGGGGTGCGGGGTGTCAGTGGGGTCAGGAGGTTGATGGAGTCAGGTGAAAGGTTTTGCAGGGGGCCTAAGGTTCTGAGGATTCCTTGAAGCTCTGACTGGACATCGGGAATGGGATTACCTTGGCAAACTTTGTATGTGGTGTTGTCTGAAAGCTGACACAGTCCCTCAGCCACATACTCCCGACGATCAAGTACCACAGTCGTGGAACCCTTGTCCGCCTAAAGAATGACGATGGATCGGTCAACCTTCAGATCACGGATAGCCTGGGCTTCAGCAGTAGTGATGTTGGGAGTAGGATTAAGGTTTTTTAAGAAGGATTGAGATGCAAGGCTGGAAGTCAGAAATCCTGGAAGGTTTGGAGAGGGTGATTTTGAGGAAGAGGAGGTGGGTCCCGCTGCGACGGAGGACGGAACTGTTCCAGGCAGGGTTCAATTTGGATGGTGTCTGGGGAATTGGATCATTAGGAGGAGGATTAGGATCATTTTTCTTCGTGGCAAAGTGATATTTCCAGCAGAGAGTACTAGTGTAGGACAGTAAATCCTTGACAAGGGCTGTTTGGTTGAATCTGGGAGTGGGGCTGAAGGTGAGGCCTTTGGATAGGACAGAGGTTTCGGATTGGGAGAGAGGTTTGGAGGAAAGGTTAACTACTGAAATGGGGTGTTGTGGTTCCAGATTGTGTTGATTGGAATTTTGAGGTTTTGGAGGGAGTGGAGCTGGAAGTGGGAGATTGAGTAGATGGGAGAGACTGGGTTTGTGTGCAATGAGAGGAGGTTGAGGTTTGCTGGAAAGGTTGTGAAGGGTGAGTGAGTTGCCTTTCCGGAGGTGGGAAACCAGGAGATTGGATAGTTTTTTGAGGTGGGGGGTGGCATGCTGTTCTAATTTATGGTTGGCCTGTAGGAGGATGCTCTGAACAGCCGGTGTGGATGTGGGAGAGGAAAGATTAAGGACTTTTATTAAGGATAGGAGTTGACGGGTGTGTTCATTGGCTGAGTTGATGTGCAGGTGAAGGATTAGGTGGGTGAGGGCAATGGATTGTTCAGTTTGGAACTGGTATAGGGACTGATGGAAAGAAGGGTTGCAGCCAGAGATGGGAACTTTAAGTGTGAGGCCTTTGGGGGTTGACCTCCACCTGTCCAATGGCCAGCTTCACACGTCCGTCCACATCAAACCCACCAACAAGCAACAATACCTCCATTATGACAGCTGCCACCCATTCCACATCAAACAGTCCCTTCCCTACAGCCTAGGTCTTCATGGCAAACGAATCTGCTCCAGTCCGGAATCCCTGAACCATTACACCAACAACCTGACAACAGCTTTCGCATCCCGCAACAACCCTCCCGACCTGGTACAGAACCAAATAACCAGAGCCACTTCCTCATCCCCTCAAACCCAGAATCCCCCACAGAAGAACCACAAAAGTGCCCCACTTGTGACAGGATACTTTCCGGGACTGGACCAGACTCTGAATGTGGCTCTCCAGCAGGAATACAACTTCCTCAAATCCTGCCGTGAAATGAGATCCACCCTTCATGAAATCCTCCCCACTCCACCAAGAGTGTCTTTCCGCCATCCACCTAACCTTCGTAATCTGTTAGTTCATCAATATGAAATCCCCAAACCACCTTCCCTACCCTCTGGCTCCTATCCTTGTAACCGCCCCCGGTGTAAAACCTGTCCCATGCACCCTCCCACCACCACCTACTCCAGTCCTGTAACGATCAAAGGCAAAGCCACATGTGAAAGCACCCACGTGATTTACCAACTGACCTGCCTACACTGTGATGCATTCTATGTGGGAATGAGCAGCAACAAACTGTCCATTCGCATGAATGGACACAGGCAGACAGTGTTTGTTGGTAATGAGGATCACCCTGTGACTAAACATGCCTTGGTGCACGGCCAGCACATCTTGGCACAGTGTTACACCATCCGGGTTATCTGGATACTTCCCACCAACACCAACCTATCCGAACTCCGGAGATGGGAACTTGCTCTTCAATATATCCTCTCTTCCCGTTACCCACCAGGCCTCAATCACCGCTAATTTCAAGTTGCCGCCACTCATACCTCACCTGTCATTCAACATCATCTTTGCCTCTGCACTTCCGCCTCGACTGACATCTCTGCCCAAACTCTTTGTCTTTAAATATGTCTGCTTGTGTCTGTATGTGTGTGTGTGTGTGTGTGTGTGTGTGTGTGTGTGTGTGCAAGTGTATACCTGTCCTTTTTTCCCCCTAAGGTAAGTCTTTCCGCTCCCGGGATTGGAATGACTTCTTACCCTCTCCCTTAAAACCCACATCCTTTTGTCTTTTCCTCTCCTTGCCTCTTTCCTGATGAAGCAACCATTGGTTGTGAAAGCTTGAATTTTGTGTGTATGTTTGTGTGTCTATCAACCTGCCAGTACTTTTGTTTGGTAAGTCACATCATCTGAAACGAGATAAAACTTTAAATTTTTGTAAAATGTATGTACACTGGATAGTCATTTGGATTTTATCTGAAAGACAATTGAGGAATCAGATTCCTCTTCCTATATCACTCCTTTTTTAGTGCACCTACTGGCCAAATGGCTAGAGTAAGGTGACACCATCCTTATTTTTGTATGTTGTAGAATAACATATGCTTGAAAGATATGATACTTTTATTTAATATTACACTGAAAACAATCAATTATTGACAAAAGTATTTAATTGTGTGGATAAAAAACCTACTCACCAAGTGGCAGCAGAACACACACATATAAAAGACTCACATAAAAGGCAGTCTTTTATGTGTGTGTTCTGTTGCCGCTTGGTGAGTTGATTTTTTATCTATCCTATTTTATTTAATATTATCACGATTCCTTGTCATAGCACAATTTTTTAAATTCTTTTGCAGCTTTTTATAACAGTGAAAAGCTGGATGTTACAGGGTGTTGCTATCTGTTGGTCACCTTTGCAGCAGCCCTAAATGTGCATCACATGGTCAGTAATAGAACCTGTATTTATTATAAATTCTTCACACAATATCTGATATCTTCTAAAGAATCATTCCATTGCAAAGCCCATACAGGTATTGAAATACTGAAATTTCTTTTTGTGGTCATGCATCACCATGTTAGTAGTGAGCCAGCAATTGCTGATTATGCCAATTACTTCCTTAGTGCACATCATTAACATCATTCTGCTCTCTCTCCTTGCTTCCAATCAGGTATAGTCAAACTTTAACATTTAATTCAAGAGAAAGATAAATTATACCATGAACAGGGAGACATTTTTGTAATCAACGGCGAACAATGAGGTGCTACAGGTTCTGTGCAAAGGACTGACTCTTTGAGATGAGTGTGGCTCATTATCAAGTTTTGCATCAAGATTCAAATAAATCTTCACCTTGGCTCCTCATGAAGCCCAGATTTATTTTGGATTTCACATATTTTAAGGAAGAATGTTCTCCAGAATTTACAATCAAGTAATTGTTCTGAAACATTTTAGGTAAGGTCATTTTTTTAAATGTTATGCACTGTTGGTCCAAGGCAAAATGATTTCCTTGGCTGTTTAGTCATGCTCTCCAGCCTCATGAACCATGAACCATGGGCCTTGCTGTTGGTGGGGAGGCTTGCATGCCTCAGCAGTACAGATAGCCGTACGATAGGTGCAACCACAATGGAGGGTTATCTGTTGAGAGGCCACACAAACATGTGGTTCCTGAAGACGAAACTATGACATTAATTGTGGTTTCAGGGGCAACAGTCTGAATGATTGACTGATCTGGCCTTATAACGTCAAGCAAAAGTCTTGCTGTGCTGGTACTGTGAATGGCTGAGAGCTAGGGGACATATGGCTTTACTGTATGGTTAAAAGATGAGGGTGTCCTCTTGGATAAAATATTCCAGAAGTAGGACAGTCCCCTGTTCAGATCTCTGGGTGGAACTACTCAGAATGTCATCATCAACAGAAAGAAAAACTTATGTTCTACAAATCAGAGCATGGAATGTGCAGTCCTTTAATTGGGCAGGTTGGTTAGAAAATTAAAAAAGGGAAATGGATAGGTTAAAGTTAGGGAATTAGTGAAGTTCAGTGGCAGGAGGAACAGGACTTCTGGTCAGATGAATACAGGGTTATAAATACAAAATAAAATTTGTGTAATGCAGGAGTAGGTTTAATAATGAATGAAAAAATAGGAATATGAATAAGCTACTATGAACAGAATAGTGAACACATTATTGTAGCCAAGGTAGACATGAAGCCCACACCTACCACAGTAGTACAAGTTTATATGTCAGCTGGCTCCACAGATGATGAAGACACTGAAGAAATGTATGATGCAGTAAAGGAAATTATTGACAAAAATGGGGGAAAGAAATACAGAAGAAGAATGGGTAGCTTTGAGAGATGAGGGTCAGTAGAAAGCCTTGGCTAACAGAAGAGATACTGATTTTAATTGATGAAAGGAGAAAATACAAAAATGCAGCAAATGAAGCAGGCGAAAAGGAATACAAACATCTCAAAAATGTGATTGAGAGAAAGTGCAAAATGGCTAAGCAGGGATGGCTAGAGGACAGACGTAAGGATGTAGAAGCATGTATCACCAGAGGTTAGATAGATACTGCCTGCAGGAAAATTAAAGAGACCTTTGAAGAAAAGAGAACCACATGTATGAATATAAAGAGCTCAGATGGCAAACCAGTCCTAAGCAAAGAAGGGAAAGCAGAAAGGTGGAAGGAATATACAGAAGGTCTATATAAGGGTGATGTACTTGAGGGCAATATTATGGAAATGGAAGAGAACATAGATGAAGATGAAATGAGAGATATGATACTGTGTGAAGAATTTGACAGAGCACTTAAAGACCTAAGTTGAAACATGGCTCTAGAAGTAGTCAACATCCCATTAGGACTACTGATAGCCTTGGGAGAGCCAGCCATGACTAAATCCTTTCATCTGGTGAACAAGATGTATGAAACAGGCAAAATACCCTCAGACTTCAAGAATGATATAAGAACTCCAATTCCCAAAGAGAGTAGCTGTTGGGCCGTGCGGTTAAAGGCGCTGCAGTCTGGAACCGCAAGACCGCTACGGTCGCAGGTTCGAATCCTGCCTCGGGCATGGATGTGTGTGATGTCATTAGGTTAGTTAGGTTTAACTAGTTCTAAGTTCTAGGGGACTAATGACCTCAGCAGTTGAGTCCCATAGTGCTCAGAGCCATTTGAACCATTTTAGAGTAGCTGTTGACAGGTTTGAAAATTATCGAACTATCAGTTTAATAAGTCATGGTTGCAAAATACTAACATGAGTTCTTTACAGACGAATGGAAATACTGGTAGAAGCCAACCTGGGGGAAAATCAGAATGGTTGTTGTAGAAATGTTGGAACATGTGAGGCAATACTGACCCTAAGACTTAACTGAGAAGCTAGGTTAAGAAAAGGCAAACCTAAGTTTCTAGCATTTGTATACTTAGAGAAAGCTTTAGACAATGTCGACTGGAGTACTCTCTTTCAAATTCTGAAGGTGGCAGAGGTAAAATACAGGGAGCAAAAGCTATTTACAGTTTGTACAGAAACCAGATGGCAGTTGTAAGAGTTGAGGGGCATGAAAGGGAAGCAGTGGTTGAGTTGCAACCTATCCCCAATGTTGTTCAGCCTGTATCATGAGCAAGCAGTAAAGGAAACAAAAGAAAAATTTGGAGTAGGAATTAAAATCCATGGAGAAGAAATGAAAACTTTGAGGTTTGCCAAAGACATTGTAATTCTGTCAAGAGACAGCAAATGGAGGATGTAAGACGAACATCAGTAAAAGCAAAACGAGGATAATGGAATGTAGTCGAATTAAATCAGGTGATGCTGAGGGAATGAGATTAGGAAATGAGGCACTTAAAGTAGTAAATGAGTTTTGCTACTTGGGAAGCAAAATAACCGATGATGGGCAAAGTAGGGAGAATATAAAATGTAGACTGGCAATGGCAAGGAAAGCATATCTGAAGAAGAGGAATTTGTTAACATCGGGTATAGATTTAAGTGTCAGGAAGTCTTTTCTGGAAGTATTTGTATGGAGTGTAACCATGTATGGAGGTGAAACATGGATAATAACTGGTTTCAACAAGAAGAGAATAGAAGTTTTTGAAAAGTGGTGTTACAGAAGAATGCTGAAGATCAGCTGTGTAGATCACGTAATTAGTGAGGAGGTACTGAATAGAATTGTGGAGATGAATTTGTGGCACAACTTCACTAGAAGAAGGGATCGATTGGTAGGACACATTCTGAGTCATCAAGGGATCACCAATTTAGTACTGGAGGGAATGAGATGAAGAGATGAATACAATAAGCAGATTCAGAATGACTGTAGTTATTCAGAGAGGAAGAGGCTTGCACAGGATAGAGTAGCATGGAGAGCTGCATCAAACCAGTCCCTGGACTGAAGACGACAACAACAACAACAATAAGAGTGTTGGCATAGATTTTAAAATTTTGTGTAGTGTCTGGGCTCCAGCATAAGCTGTTAGTCTGGAGTTCTTAGTGTCTTGCAGAGTGGCTGGCTTGTCCTTTTTTTTATTGCAAGGATCACCCAGTCACATGTATCTGCTACAGTCCTTTAATTTTAACTACTGAGCTTCTCTTTTTTAGTACTGACTAAAAGTGACTACTGGATATTAGTATTTAGTAAGCATGTCAGTATACATCATAATCACTTTCACCTTCCACTTTCTTTTACAAGACTTGACAATTTCTTAAGACTGTGCGTTTATAAGATACCCATATTGGGTTTCCATTCCTGTCTTTTATATGTAAAGTTTAAAACATATGTCATGAGAAAGAGGACCAAAGAGTCCACTACTGATGTTTAACTTGCTGCAGTAAGAATGCCTATAAACAAAGGAAGGTGCAGCCTTCACTTTTTTCTATAAGTGGCAAGGAGAAGCCTTGTTTTGCTCTACCTTTCTCACTGCAGCTACCATTGTGTAAGCATCAATAGGTTAGTCTCTAACAAATAATATACCAAATTCTTGAACATTTACTTGGTCAATTTATTTGAAACCCAGACCATGCCCTGGTACATTAATGCTACATAGTTATCAGCTTTTCATTTACAGCTGTTATGTGAAATGAGGTGCAAAATTACAGACATGGGACTTACCTGCCACTGGCATAATATGAAATGTTAATTCATCAGATAATTTTCTTTTATATGTGCACAAATGAACCTGCTGTCTCTCAGAAATGAAGTCTGATATTTAATTAACCACACAGCACGACATGACTGACTAGTCATGTTATTTATATAAATTTTCAAAATTATGACAGTCCACATCTTTACTGTAGTGTATCCTTGCACTATAAGTTTGAGGTAAATAACAATGACCAACATCAGCATTCTTCATGAGTAATATTCTTTGTAGAGTGTACGTTTACCTGAAAATTAAGTAGTTGACCCATGTGAAGGCAAAAGTAATTACGTTCTTCTTTCCTTACTTCTTTTATCTTCCTTCTGCTTTCCCAGTAGCACTCAATCCAAACTGGTGACCAAGCCTGCATCATTGTTAAAATAGCAATATATGTGCATAAAAATTGTAATTGTTTCTGTGTATTAACTGTCTGTATTTCTTTTCCTGATCAACAAACTGTTGAAAACACGACATGCAAATGAAACTGTAGAATGGAGATAAATGGAAAAATTAATCTATTACAAAGAAGGTTGGCAAATACACTCCTGGAAATGGAAAAAAGAACACATTGACACCGATGTGTCAGACGCACCATACTTGCTCCGGACACTGCGAGAGGGCTGTACAAGCAATGATCACACGCACGGCACAGCGGACACACCAGGAACCGCGGTGTTGGCCGTCGAATGGCGTTAGCTGCGCAGCATTTGTGCACCGCCGCCGTCAGTGTCAGCCAGTTTGCCGTGGCATACGGAGCTCCATCGCAGTCTTTAACACTGGTAGCATGCCGTGACAGCATGGACGTGAACCGTATGTGCAGTTGACGGACTTTGAGCGAGGGCGTATAGTGGGCATGCGGGAGGCCGGGTGGATGTAGCGCCGAATTGCTCAACACGTGGGGCGTGAGGTCTCCACAGTACATCGATGTTGTCGCCAGTGGTCGGCGGAAGGTGCACGTGGCTGTCGACCTGGGACCGGACCGCAGCGACGCACGGATGCACGCCAAGACCATAGGATCCTACGCAGTGCCGTAGGGGACCGCACCGCCACTTCCCAGCAAATTAGGGACACTGTTGCTCCTGGGGTATCGGCGAGGACCATTCGCAACCGTCTCCATGAAGCTGGACTACGGTCCCGCACACCGTTATGCCATCTTCCGCTCATGCCCCAACATTGTGCAGCCCACCTCCAGTGGTGTCGCGACAGGCGTGAATGGAGGGACGAATGGAGACGTGTCGTCTTCAGCGATGAGAGTCGCTTCTGCCTTGGTGCCAATGATGGTTGTATGCGTGTTTGGCGCCGTGCAGGTGAGAGCCACAATCAGGACTGCATACGACCGAGGCACACAGGGCCCACACCCGGCATCATGGTGTGGGGAGCGATCTCCTACACTGGCCGTACACCACTGGTGATCGTCGAGGGGACACTGAATAGTGCACGGTACATCCAAACCGTCATCGAACCCATCGTTCTACCATTCCTAGACCGGCAAGGGAACTTGCTGTTCCAACAGGACAATGCACGTCCGCATGTATCCCGTGCCACCCAACGTGCTCTAGAAGGTGTAAGTCAACTACCCTGGCCAGCAAGATCTCCGGATCTGTCCCCCATTGAGCATGTTTGGGACTGGATGAAGCGTCATCTCACGCAGCCTGCACGTCCAGCACGAACGCTGGTCCAACTGAGGCGCCAGGTGGAAATGGCATGGCAAGCCGTTCCACAGGACTACATCCAGCATCTCTACGATCGTCTCCATGGGAGAATAGCAGCCTGCATTGCTGCGAAAGGTGGATATACACTGTACTAGTGCCGACATTGTGCATGCTCTGTTGCCTGTGTCTATGTGCCTGTGGTTCTGTCAGTGTGATCATGTGATGTATCTGACCCCAGGAATGTGTCAATAAAGTTTCCCCTTCCTGGGACAGTGAATTCACGGTGTTCTTATTTCAATTTCCAGGAGTGTATATTAAAATTAATAGATGCTGAAGCAGTGAACAATTATTTGAGGTAAGAGATGAGTTATAATGTGCTTCATTCCTTGAAGTTTTGATTGGTTTTATTTGCAAATTCAGCAGTGCCTTATTCATTCTGTCTTAGGCAGCTACATACTTTCTCATTATACAGTTTACAGTTAACAGAAGTGAACACAATATGCAGTTTAGCTGATCTAAAACAGACAACTTTCATGAATCTCACATACAATGAAGTGTTAAACTATTTAAGTAAAAGTTGTGTTGTAGTCCCCTGACAATGACAGTACTGATATTTTCCACTGCAAGTTAATATCTTAAAAGGAAAAAAATGAAAAGAAAAGAAAAAGAAAAACACTCCACTGTGATTTTTTTAATTTATAAATAGAATGCTGAAGATAAGAAACAAACAAATAAATAATGGGCAAATAAAATCTTAGTAAAATATTTTCGGACAAAGAAAGCAGTGAACTAGAAATTCATACTGTTGTGAAAAATGCCGCAGTGTGCAAAATGAATACATCAGCTGAAAATAATACAATTCTGCCACATATTCAACTGCCTACATGTCACAGACAGATGGAAAATGCAACAGTTCGACCTTCAGCTGACATGGTATTTCTGCCAACACAAAATTCTGGTGAAGTCACTATGCAGGCAATGATGCAAATAATCCTAGAAAATATAAATAATGTATCACAAGAAATCACTACTAAACTAGTCTACAATTACAGTGTCGTAACATTCCAACTGATGTCGACAAACTGTCCAGACAAAATACAGGTTTAGACATACGAGAATGCTGACTTGTAATGTGTTGAACTTAAGTAATGTATGCTGGAGTGTCTAATAATGCATACAAACTTGCTGCAGAAATCAATATGCTCAGTGTATTTGTATGCACCTTACACGGTAGAGTATAAAATTTTATTACAGAGGATGCTACTGACCTTAAACTCCAATTTAATGAACAAATGCATACATTCAGTATCACTTGCTCAAAACAGTTAGACAATATGAGTAATCAGACTGATGAAAGTATTAACAAGGAATTACTGCACGTCTGTCAGAGAGAACTTCACACACCATGAAATTTCAAATACTGAAAATAGCCATGAGTACAGACAGCTTAAACAAGATAGTGATATCGATCTGCCAACCTCGTAGCACAGTATGATCTTGCTGCTGTCTCAGTTATAAGAAGAAATGAAACAAGTTTAAGAGGGTGTGATGCTTTCTTCACCAACTGTTAAAACCTTCCAAGAAATTTACAGTCCTTTCCAAACAGCACAAAACTATGGCAATAACAACATTCCACTTAATTAAACTTCATCAAATTCAAAATAATTCTGAGCCTCATTAGCACCCAAGGTGAAGATTTGCTTGAATCTTGATGGAAAACTTGAAAATCAGGCACACTCATCTCTAACAGGCAGTTCTTTGCAGGGATCCTACAGCATTTCATTGTTCGCTGTTGATTACTAAAATGTCTCCCAGTTCATGGTATAATTTATCTTTCTCTTGAATTAAATATTAAAGTTCTACTATGCCTGATTGGAAGCAAGGAGAGAGAGAGAGAGAGTAGAATGATCTTAATGATGTGAGCTAACGAAGTAATTGTCATAATCAGCAATTGCTGGCTCACTGCTAACATGGTGATGCATGAACAAGAGAAGCAATTTCAGTATCTCTGTATGGGCTTTGTAATGGAATGACTCTTTAGAAGGTATAAGATATTGTGTGAAGAATTTATAATAAATACAGGTTCTATTACTGACCATTTGATGCACATTTAAGGCCGCTGCAAAGGTGACCAACGAATAGCAACACCCTTTAACATCCAGATTTTCTCTGTTACAAAAAGCTGCGAAGGAATTTAAAAAACTGTTATGACAAGCAATCATGATAATATTAAATAAAACAGGGCAGATAAAAAACCCACTCACCAAACGGCAACAGAACACACACATAAAAGACTGCCTTTTATGTGAGTCTTTTATACGTGTGTGTTCTGCTGCCACTTGGTGAGTAGGTTTTTTATCCACACAATTAAATAATTTTGTCAGTTATTGATTGTTTTCATTGTAATATTAAATAGAGGTATCATATCTTTCACGCACACATTATTCTATGATGTTCAAAAATAAGGATGGTGTCACCGTACTATAGCAGTTTGACCAGTAAGTGCGCTAAAAAGGAAGTGATATAGGAAGCTGAACCTGATTTCTCAATTGTATTTCAAATAAAATCCAAATGACTATCCAGTGTACATACATTTAACAAACATTTAAAGTTTTCTGTATCATGTTGTAGGAGAGCTTCTGCAATACAACATGTGCTTCAGCAAGCACCCTCGTCAAACCTATTTTTCTATCTACACTGATCAAGTTATTTGAATATTTTCTTATGGAGTCACAGTTGTGACACTCAGCACCAACAGTCAAGTTCATCATGTGTCACTGCACGTGCACAGGCAGTGTTAACAGACAGCCAGCGGTGCTGCATAGTGACTACTGTGTTCACATGCCTGCATGTGTTGAATGTGTTGTCAATCAGCTTACGGAAACCCCTCTTCTACACATCAAACTGCATGCAACTAGCTGTGGTAGACATCTTTTCTGCTCTGCAAAGCAGAATACATGGTGAACTGTGGCATCTCTGCTGAAAGAGCACAATGCTTGTGCACACTTTAATATTTTGAATCACACTGTTCATCATATAGTGTTGAACATGTTAACATGTTGACCCAATAACTCCATCAATTACAATTGAAATGTGCATGGGACCATCAGGATTTGACCATAAATGAATTGAAACATGTTTGCTCTTTGAGTGAACGACATTTCTGTTACTCTAGGTTGCTGGTCATCTCTACAAATGCCATCATCGAGATGAACGGCGGCTTAGAACAAGCAGTATCCCATGGGCACAGGCTGGTGGGAGCAGTATTATGCTATGGGAAACAGTCTCCTGCACTTGCATGGGATCTGTGGAAGTAATCAAAGACAAGCTGACAGATGTGAACCACCTGCATACCTCTGTGCTTATGTCTTCCACGAAGGTAACATTATCTTTCAGCTGTGGTGTTATACCTGCCTTGAACCTAGTGTTTTGAGGAGCATTATATTGAACTCACGTTGATGTCTCAATGACCAAATTCATCTGATGTAAATCATTTATTGGGCACCATCAGGGTGTTCACAAATCAGGGCCCCATTATTTGTGTTAATTAGATGACCTTTCTGTGAACATCTAATGCCACATACCTTCACAAACCTGCCAACAAACTGTCGGATACGTGATATGCACAATCAGTGATGTATTTCATTACAAAGAGGACAAACAGGCTATGAAGCAAATAGTCATAACGCTTTGGCTCACTATTGTATATTTACATTGCATGATAGTACCTTCCTGTTGGTGAATTACTGGTTAGGTAATGATTAGGCCAGTTCTCTTTTAAGGACTTGTTACTGTACAGACTCAGCACTATTGAAGGCTTGGACAACAGATTTATATTTGTTCATAGCAGAATGAAGTCAAAGTATATCTGCTAAGTACATACAGATCAAATAGCGTACAGTTTTCACTTTACAATATTCGTATATCACTTCACAAGATCTCCTTAGAGACACATAACTTTATGGACTAGAAGTTTCCCTAACTTTATGGACTAGAAGTTTCCCTCATTCAGGGTCTTGCATGTTCATTTCATAAATATCAACTATCAAAGAATAGGACAGCTCTATCCAAACCATTAATTTAATCAGATACATTTTGTTCTCAGTACACTGCTTGAGAGTTCATATCAACGTCAATCATTGCAATGTAACGATCAAATAACCTTTCATCACGCACAATATAATTTCAAGACATAGATATGGATATTCTAAATTTTGTCATAATAAAGGTAGAGTTTACTGTGAAAATAAAACTACTACTTTAGTCTCCATCACAGAGAAGTACAAGCATCTTTACTGACAAAATTTTAGTTCTGTGCAACAGTACTTCTCCATTTTAAGTGTCCATTAGGAGTCACTACTTGGTGGATAGTAACATAGTACATCTTGGAATATGCCACTTTCCTCTTTCATATTTTAACTATGCAGTACCACATTTGTAAACATATTTTCTGTTAAACAATTCCTAATGTTATGCAGCAATCACTATACTTAAAGATAATGGTACACTGCAGTAAAACTACTCTGATAATGGTTTACTTTTTGATATTTGTTTACAGGCACTTCATACTTCAGCAGAAACATTAAAAAAATTCTGTGTCCCTTCTTATTTTTCTTTACATTCACAAAGGAATTAGCTTAGAGTATGTTTTCACATGAAACACTAGTCAAGGATTCAAACCTTTCACATTTTATCAGCTCAAGGAAAGAATTATTTGTATTACCCACATGGATACTTTTTCAAATGTAAGTGAATGTAAAGTTCTTTAATTTTATTTGTTTTTGGAAAAGCCAAATGATAACAAGCTGATTGTGGAATCCTGAGTCTTCTACGGTCCTTCATACAATAACTGCTGTATACTAATTTTCTTCTGTAGGCCAGAAGGGTCTGGATGAGATTTAAGCAATACAGTTTCCCTGACCAAATATTCATTCAGTGTCCCAACGGGTTGTAATAGGTGTTCTTTCTAATTCTGGCATCTTCACTGAGTGCAAGTAGGGTACCCCTTACCTTTTATTCCAGTATGATTCTTCTTTAGGCAGGCGTAGTAGGCAGTTTATTCAGTCAATGACTTCTTGAGTGTTAGTTAACAGGTCTTATGGTGTGTAAGGGGTTATGTAAATTGGCCAATTACTTACTATGTATTCAAATGGGTCAATTAATTCTGCGCAATATGTATGTTGTGTATGAACTGGCACAATTATTTTGTTAATGACATGTGAATCCAAGACTAAATGAATTTGGCCATTACACTAGTCTACTGCTAGCAATTGTCTACAGTGTGGGGAGTGAGAGGGTTGAATAACATTCAAATGAAGCATTTGTTTTATTCCTCAAGCAACAGACACTCATTTCACACACAGGTTGGAGTAAGAGTTTTGTATAAATGCTTCATGTGACATCACATCCATGTGGTAAATGTACTGATTTATTATACCTTATTGTTCATCAAATACATGTAAATATGTCATAAGTTCAATTTTAGTTGTTCTGGACTGAGAAAGAATGATTCTAGTACTTTATCATGGATGTAATCTTTGTTATTTTGAATCTTGCCACAGAGACCTGAATTATTTTCAGGTGTACTCTTTATTCTCAAGTATTTTATCTTAACATCTGAGTCGTATTTACCATATTCTACTGGTGTTTGCATTAAATTGGCTGTGATACCTTTGTCCTTGTTGCACAAACAGCATTTTCCCAAAGAATGGCCTTATTTTGGTTTCCTTTTCTTATATTGCCATGCCAAGTGAAGATTTAACTATGAGACCCCTTAAAATTAAGAACAGGTGTAAAATAACTCAGTTTCCTAGTATAACAACCACTTGTATCTGCCACTTGACAGGTTGCTATTTTGCACCTAGAGCTTCAGATATACAACAGTTCTGTACTGATTATGTTGGTACTTTATTTATCTCCTTAATGTTATTGAAGAAATACTGTAATATAACATTAACAGAGGCAGTTAGACTCCTTTAATCTCTTATATCAGTTCTGTCATTATATTTCATCACATTAACATCATTGCTTCCATCCCATGATTGAACATCACTGAAGGGCTTGTGAGGTTGGAATTAGCTTGATGAACCTTTGCTGTTGGTAGCCAGCTGTGGCTCGTTGGTCTCTTCAGCAATATTTACCAAAGGTGTTGATTTTGGCAAATAGTGTCAGATGGACCACAGTGCATTACTTAAATTCCAGTAACCATTGTTATTTCTACAGAACCTTCCACCTGTTGACTCAGCAACAAGGATGATACCAATTATTGTACCTCCTTCTGTCATTACTCAGAATCAGAGAGTGGCAGTCAGTACATCACACATCATACTCAGGTGACAAAGGTATGATGTCACTTGGGTAGTGTGATACCCATTCAGCCTCCACGAATTGTGATTCAGTGCATTTAGCTGTTTTGATTTTGGCACACTATTGTAGCGATTATTGTTATTATGAATGGTGTTTATATATTCAGATATCAGATCTTTGGAATCAAATACTGACGTAAAACGTTCTCGGTTATCATCTGTTACATATAACAATTCCTTGCAAATGTCTAAACGTGACTTTACCTTTAAAATTCTCAACACATCTTTATGAGAAATTGGCTCATCTGAATGGTGAATTGTTTTCTAATTACTTCTAAAAATATCTGCAAATGCTACCCTATTTAGCATGGGATGGTTCAAGATTGAATACATACTCATGAATCTTTCCTGCAGGATTGCTCACCAGTATTTAAACAGAAATTCTCTCAAAAACTGCGTGTACATTTGGCATGATTCTCACATTTTGACTGCCCAAAAGGCACCATCACCTTGATTATGAATTGTTGCAAAGTGAATCTTTTGTTGTTCACTTCAGGATTAAAGTTGCACCCCTTTGAGAGCTTTTATGGACAAAACTCCATGTGGGATATGTTTGCCTGGCAAAAAGACCTGGAACTGTTAGTGCCTAAGTAATTTTCTTCAAATACGACAGAGAATATTGAAGGTGCAACCCCTAAATTGCATGGTACATGGTTTGGCAACAAATCAGTGGTATTCATTATGTTACCAGTGCTTGCGTGACACACAGCAGGACTGTTTTAACTACATATTTTGTTATCACTTGGTAGGGTGCCTTGAACGTTTCCTGTAACCAGAGACAAATCATGTTACACAGTTGTGATTTGCTTTGTTACTTGGTCATGCTTTTCTGGCAAATCTTTACTTAAAGTAACTTTTGATTGTGCTAGTTCTGACTTTAATGATTGACCAGAACTGTCTCGTTTGAACATGGGAACTGTGACCAAATACATTTATTACACATTCTAATTCTGAATGTAGTTTGCTATTAAATTCTGCATCCTTGTATGAAAGCCTTTGTGAAAAGTAATTCCTTGCTCTCATTGTAAATTTTTACTGCTTCTTCCATGAAAGTACTGAGTATTTTCTAATTTTTCTACAGAATATTTTGTTCTTGTTCCATAGACAAAGACCATGTGGCTTCCAGAAGACCACAATAAGCTGCCTTTATTTGTGAAATTGCAGCTGGTAAGGCATTACACTGGAGTGTTGAAATTTTTTGTCAATTTTGTTACGTCACTGGATTGTTTTTTTGATTGCACCAAAATGTTGTTAAAGTTCATTTGTTGTACAGTTTTTGAGACCTTTTATAATTTTTTCCATTGCTTGAAAAGTTTGTTAACATAATTACATTAAATGAAGGATTGTATGTGAGAAAATCTACTTCCCATAAATGATGCTCAATTAGAGCAGTGACTCCCAATGTTTTTCTAGTCATGAACCCCTTCAACAAGGATCTGAGTTGGGTGAACCACAGACGTTTAAATACAGATACCATAGAAATACATAAAATGTAATTCCAAGCAAAAGATGTAATGACCTTAAATTAACTTATCCCTTAGCGATTAAAATCTAAACTTACTCTAGTTATGACTTAAAAGTTACACAACATGTAGTCCTAGTTGTAATAATAAATACAAGTTTTCATTGTAATTACTCATCTCTTTCTTGGAATTTAGTGAGAGGGTTGCATCTGCTTTCTACAGCATAGAGCTCTGAAGTCAGAAGCTACAGTAGTTAAATAAAGCTTCAAATCACTTCCAGCACAAAATCTGTTTCAGTATTCCTGTTATTAAGAGGAATATGATGAAAATAATTTTTCACATGAATATGTGGATCAAAACGGTAATAAAGTGGGGATGCTAACTCGCAGCTAGGCACAACAAAAAGACTGTTGAACAAAGCTTTTACCCAAACAGTGCTTCATCAGTATTAGAGAAAACACACACACACACACACACACACAATCTTTGTTTGACAGCCCTTTTGCCCAATCTGTAACACAGCTCCTCCATTATAAAGCACTGCATCATCCAGCACAGATTTCAATCCATTTGCCATGCGCTTAGATAATATGTCCAAGAAGCGTTCGGCATTAACAACTACACTTTGGAAACAAACCAGTTTTCATACAATACATTCAAATTCTGTTGTGATTAAGATAATTTAAGGGATACTGCTCTAGAGTGATGCTAAGTTCCTGTTTTAAATGGAAAAGGATAACTATGTTATGTCACACACCTGAAGTGCTAAACTGTGGGCCTACATTTTGCTGCTCAAAAGTAACAAAAATTTGTGTAGTGTAAAGTGAGTTAAGTGATTTAATTCTATTTTTAAGCATTTAATCTGTGCTGCAATATATCTTAAATGCGGAACTTGGCTGTTGGTTGAAATTTCACAAGGGTGATTATAATGGAGAACTGAAAAGAGATTTCAATGAATCTCTCCCACAGAACTCTGGGCTTTTGCACAAGAGACAAGAGAATCACTGAGAAGGATGCAAAGATTTGTGCCCTTAGGGTCTGTATTAGATCACCCGAAATTTGAACTAGAGAGATTGAAGGGGAAAATACATCTTGGAAACTGAGTAATGGTAAATAGCCACAGAAGAAAGGGGAAGAGCTCTTGAACTTCATCTATTTGTGAGCTATCAGTATTGGACAAATATATGTGTTGAATCTTGGGAATTGAGTAATGGTGAAAAGCAGTAGGAGAAAGGGGAAGAGCTCCTGAACTTCCTTGATTTGTTAGCTAACAGTATCGAATAAATATATGTGTTACCTGAAGTAGGAGGGTAAGAGCCTCATCCAGCTGTAGGTCACTTAGAGTGAAGCAGATGTGTAGCAAAGAAACTCAATGTAGGTTAGTACCAAAAGAGTGTAGATAGTGGTCATAGGAGGGGTGTAGGCCAGGTGACAAGAGGGCATAGGGATTTTTTGGCAAAGGTTTTGACAAAGAGGATAGGATAGTATAGTTGGTCGAGCAGGGAACAGCCCAGCAAAGAACAGTAATTACAGCATTAGGTGTGACATGTATGAAAAAGGAGTAGCAACTACACACAAAATTGTGAGTTTTGTGGAGGTCCTGCAGCACCATGACCAGCTGTAAGTAAATGCTGCTGAGAGCCCTGTGAACACTGAATTGAGCATGCTCCTGCTGGCGACAGAGATGAAATCTCAAGTGAGTGCAGTAGGAAGATGGGAATATACTAGACATGGAATATGCACCATTACACACAGCAAGATCACTGTGGTTACTGGTGTCACAGGCTCACCTTTGTTTTAGGTTGGAATCAGAATTGAGGCATCCTGTTTTGAAATAGGTCAAAATAACAAAAGAGCTACACAAAATGCTCATCAGTGCACAGACAAGTAAGGTTCAGTTATTTCTTCAAAATATTAGAGGTTTGGGTAATAAGGTAGACGAAGAGCTTGTCTGTTTGGAAAATGTAGAAAACTCTGAAAAGATAAGACATTCTATGCTTGTCTTGAGGCTAGTGTGTTTTGTTGTGATTGGCACATTGTGGTGTGTGCTTGTCAATTAATGCTAAAAAATAGTTCACTTGTAATTGTGGCAGTATATAGATCCACACTGGGAAATTTTGAACTTTATGAGGAATCTGGTTTTGTTGCTGTGCTATCTGTCGGACACCAGCAAGCAGTTAATAGTCGGTGGTGACTTCAGTATAGAGTTTCTGAGGGATTCTGATAATAACAGTGATCTGGAAACCTGATTTGGATCCTACAATTTGGAAATTAACTTTTCAAAACATATGGATAAAGACAGTGGGACCCTAATTGATGAGGTTTCCTTTTATGAAAACTGTTTATCCAGTAACAAATGCTCTCTGAAAGTGAAGCAAAATTAATTAAGATAAATAACTTAGCATTTTACAGTATGTAGATTCCTCAGTGGATATCAGTTACAATTATTTATTACTCAAGGGTAAATGTTTTTAAAGACAGTTTACAGGAGATGACGTGGAACGTGATTTATAAAGAACCAACTGCTAAAATAAAAGTTAATATATTCCCAATAAATTCATACTGTTACTTTAAAATAGCTTTCCGCATAGGCTAATCCGAAAGGACAGTAAACAGCCATGTAAAAAAAACCTAGTTCAACACACGGATTAAAGTGTCTTGTGAACGGAAGAGGGAAATGTATCTTTTGGCAAGAACAAGCAGGCATCCTGCAGTTGTTGCACACTACAAAATTACTCAAAATTACTGAGAAAGTTTATTAAAAAATCAAGGGACATCCACATAATGTCAGAAATCAATACTTTCAACTACAGAGTTAAGGCTATAAGGAGCATAGTGAAACGAGAGGGAGGACAGCCAGCCCCGGAACAACACAACATCATTAATGAAATGAATGGAAGGGCTGTAAATGGTTAGTCACAGGTAGATAATACATTCAATAATTATTTCTTAAATGAAGTAGAAGCATGTGGGACATACAGTTCAAGAGCAAACACATGGCAGTATGTTGAAAATTGAACTTCTGTAAAATTCAGTCATTTGAATGTAATGCTGAAAGTTTTATTTAGTAATTCAAGCAATATAGTCCATAGACATAATTCTGACTAGGAAAGAAATCATGTAGGGGATTCCCAAGGATCTTAGGACCACTACTGTTCTGCGTATGTGAACAATCTTTCATCTAGTATACAACAAGCAGGATTAGTTTTCTTTAGCAGATGACACTAGTATTGCAAACAATCCAAGCATACATGCAGAAACAGAAGAAATGGAAAAGGAAGTGCATGATGTGAGTGGCGAATGGGTGGGGGTAAGTAGGAGGCTGGGGTGGGGAGGGATAGTATGGTGGGAGTGGCAGACAGTGAAGTGTTGCAGTTTAAATGGAGGGTAGGAGAGAAGGTGCAGAGTGGTGAGGGGGGGGGGGGAGGGGTGTAAGTAGTGGAAAGGAGAGAAATAAAAATAAAAATAAAAGAAATTAAAAGACTGGGTGTGACAGTGAAATGACTGCTGTGTAATGCTGGAATGGGAACAGGGAGGGGGCTGGATGGGCGAGGACAGTGACTAAAGAAGGTTGAAGTCAGGAGGGTTACGGGAACATAGGATACATTGAAGGGAAAGTTCCCACTTGCGCAATTCAGAACAGCTGGTGTTGGTGGGAAGGATCCATATGGCACAGGCTGTGAAGCAGTCATTGAGATGAGGGGTATCATGTTTGGCAGTGTGTTCAGCTACAGGGTGGTCCACTAGTATTTTGGCCACAGTTTGTCGGTGGCCATTCAAGCAGACACACAGCTTGTTGGTTGTCATGCCTACATAGTATGCAGCACAGTGGTTGCAGCTTATCTTGTAGATCACGTGACTGGTTTCACAGGTAGCCCTGCCTTTGATGTGATAGGTAATGTTAGTGACCGGACTGGAGTAGGTGGTGGTAGGAGGATGTATGGGACAGGTCTTGCATCTAGGTCTATTACAGGGGTATGAGCCCTGAGGTAAGGGATTGGGAGCAGGGGTTGTGTAAGGATGGATGAGTCTATTGTGTAGGTTCGGTGGACGGTGGAATACCACAATAGGAGGGGTGAGAAGGATAGTGGGTAGGATATTTCTCATTTCAGTGCACGAGGAGAGGGAATCGAAACCCTGGTGGAGAATGTAATTCAGCTGCTCCAGTCCGGATGGTACTGAGTTATGAGGGGAATGCTCCTCTGTGGCTGGACTGTGGGACTTTGGGAGGAGGTGGGAGACTGGAAAGATAAGGGACGGGAGATTTGTTTTTGTACAAGGATGGGAGGATAATTACGGCAGTGAAGGATTCAGTGAGACCCTCGGTATATTTAGAGAGGGACTGCTCGTCACTGCAGATGCAACGACCATGGGTGGCTAGGCTGTATGGAAGGGACTTCTTGGTATGAAACGGGTGGCAGCTGTGAAGGTATTGCTGGTGGTTAGTAGGTTTGATATGGACAGTGGAACTGATGTAGCCATCTCTGAAGCGGAGGTCAACATCTAGGAAGGTGGCTTCTTGGGTTGAGTAGGACCAGGTGAAGCAAATGGGGGAGAAGTTGTTGAGGTTCTGGAGGAATGTGAATAAGGTGTCCTCACCTTCAATCCAGATAGCAAAGATGTCATCAATGAATCTGAACCAGGTGAGAGGTTTAGGATTCTGGGTTTTTAGGAAGGATTCCTGTAGATGGCCCATGAATAGGTTAATAGGATGGTGCCATGCGGGTGCCCATAGCTGTACCATGGATTTGTTTGTAGGTAATGCCTTCAAAGGAGAAGGAATTGTGGGGGAGGATATAGTTGGTCATGGAGACTAGGAAGGAGGTTGTTGGTTTGGAATCCATAGATCTCTGGAAAGGTACATTTCGATAGCAGTAAGGCCATGGGCATTAGGCATGTTAGTGTACAGGGAGGTGGCGTATTCAATTCTGCATATTTAGAGGTACTACACCACCAATAAGCAAAACTTGGTGAGGAAATGATAGTTAGTGTAGAAACTTTAAAATTCATAGAGGTCTGTATAAATGAGAATTTAAATTGGAAAAAAGCTCTTTTTGAAACTCCTGAAACAACTTTGTTCAGCCACATTTGTACCTAGAATCATTGCAAATCTTGGAGAGAGACAAATCAGTAAGTTCAATTTTTTTCATATTTTCATTCAGTAGTGACATGTGGAATAATGTTCTGGGGTAACTCATCTTTAATAACGAAAGTCTTCACTGCTCAAAAACATAGTGGAAGAATAATATGTGGAGCTTACTCATGATCATGTTGTAGATATCTGTTTAGGAGTTGGGCATTGTGACTACTGATTCACAGTTTGTTGTAAATAATCCACTACAGTTCAAGAGAAAAATAAGGTACATAATTACAATACCAGAAGGAAAAATGACATTCATAACTCCACATTAATGTTATTTTCATCACAAACAGGGTGCACATTGCTGCAACAAAAATATTTGATTGCTACCCAGTGATACAAAATATCAGACAGCAAAGTGAAATATGATAAACTGATAAAGTGTTTTCTTGACAACTCGTGCTATTTTTTAGAAGAAATGCTATTACTGTAATGTGTAAATGAATTAGTAGCTCACATCTCTGTATGATACATTGAACATGTAACTAACTAACAGACACCCTGTTATAGATTTTGCATGATCTGAACAAGCGGCTACACAGTGAGTCAAATCTATTGAATTTTCAAGAAAGTATTCATCAGTAAATTTAAATATGGGGGTGATTTGAAAAGTTCTTGGAATGGAATAGGGAAAAAGGACTTATGTCACTGAAACTTTTTTTTTTCAATGTAGTCTCCTTGTAGATTAATGCACTTGGTCCAACGATGTTCCAGTGCTTGGATCCCATCTTGAAAATGTGTTTCCTCCAGGCCTGCAAAATATTTGTCAACTCCGACTATCAATTCTTCTTTTGAAATGAATCTTTGTACACCAAGAAAAATTTACAGTTTTGGGAAGAGATCTAAGTCTGATGGAGCTGTATCAAGTGAATAAGGCAGGTGTGGCAACAATTCATATCTTAGTTCATGTAATTTGCCATGGCGACAGCACGTGTGCGGGCGCACATTGTCTTAATGGAAGATGACTTTTTTCCTTACTAAACATGGACTTTTTTCGCATGTCTTTTGATGCAATTTGTCCAGGAGGTTAGCATAGTATTCTCCAGCAATTTTTTGCCCAGTGGCAAGATAATCTACAAGCAGAATCCAATTTGCATGACCTTTCTCCCCGAAGAAATTGTCTTTGATTTCTTTGATGGCGGAGAATCAGCATGTTTCCAACGCTTTGACTGTTATTTTGTCTCTGAGGTATAGTAGTGCACCCAAGTTTCATCTGTGGTCACAAGCCAGTACAAAGGATGTTGTTCGTTTCTCCTAAAATGGGCCAAACATTGTTCCGATATGTCCATTCTCATACGTTTTTGATCCACCGTCGAAGAGGCGTGGCACCCATCTTGCTGCTAATTTTTTTCATTTCTAATTCTTCAGTTGCAGAAGACATGTGGCAAGCATAAGCAATTTCACGCACTTTCAATCAGTGATCCCCCATGACCATTTTGTGTACTTTTTCAATAATTTCTTGAGCAGTGACACATCTCGGCCGACCACTGTGAGGATCAACGTATAAGCTCTCCCAACCAAATTTAAATTGATTTGTCCACTTGTGAATAGTTGAATATGAAGGAACAGGGTCACCCCAGTGTATTCTGGAAATCGGCATGAATGTCCTTTGTTTTTCATACCTTTCTTTATGAAGTACTTAATAACTGCTTGAATCTCGATTTTTTCCATCTTCGCAAATCACTACACGGGAACAACGGAGCCATATCGCCACCACAGCTCTCTTCCAAGAGCACTGACATGGCACGTGTTTACAGGCAACAGTGCCATGAATATTGCATGAACAACCCGTTGTGCTAGTGCTGATCTCCTCCTGTAGTTCTCTCTTATAAAGATCTGCAGAATAGTAGATCCCCAATAATATAATGAACTACCTGGGGTAGCCAGCTTCACCGAGGGAGTTGATATGAGATTGTGTGGTAGTTGGAATAAAAGAACAAAATTTAAAGTATAACAAATAAAAAACTATATTGAAAGCATATTCTAACTATTTACAATACATTTTTATAGACAACACTTTCTATTTTGTTATCAGGATTATATATGTACAATTTTTTGTACTGCCAAGAGAACTACATACAGTAGACAATGAGAGAAGCAGGAGCCTTTAAGGTTGATGCTGCAATATTTTGAAGTTTGTCCTTGTGCTGTTTTAGTTGTAAAACTGTAAGTGAATTTGATAGGAAATTGCACTCTTCCAAATTGGACCGGCAATCCAGCAGTTATTTTGGGGATAAGTAGTGAGTGTCCTTTAGATTTTCCAGTCATAAGTTCAACTTCAATGAAGTTCTTCAATAACTGTTTGATGATAATCTTTCACCTATTTGAAAAAGTTTTCCTGAACATACCAAAAAGGCTTCGAATAGTCCACAGTGTTCCAGAACATTCCACAATATTTGTATTCTGAAATGTTCCACAATGATCTGGGATGTTCCAGGATGTTCCTAAACATTCTGTCCTGAACATTCCAGAACATCCCAAATCATTGTGGAACATTATAGAATGTTGTGGAATGCTCTCAAATGTTCTGGAAAGTTCTAAAATTGTCTTGAATGTTCTAGAAATTTCTGGAGGGCAAAACTTCCCAGCCTTTATATCTTCATGTTCAGATAAAAACTTCATGGACGGGGGATAGCGGGTTATCACACCATATAACTCCCTTGGTCATACCAGAACCTGTTTCTGGATTACAGCAATATGCACATTGTACACTTAGTTTTATGATACATATAGACGAAAAGCAACAAAATGGCTGAATTGGCATCAGTCGATCTATCAAGTTCAATGGCAAGAGAAGGACTGGCATGAACTCTTTCCAAAATTTTATTTTCTGCATAATTTGACTTCTCTTTTATTCCAGTAGCTCATTGTATTGTCAGACAGTGGTACCATACTGACTCATTTTCTGAAAGAGTCTCCAAACATGTACTGTACTCCATCATTTATATAACACCGCACTAAATCTTCAGCTACTGAAGAGGTTTTGCAGTTTCAGCAGTTCCATAGCTAATGCCTTAAGATGCTCATTTTCACCATTGGCAGTCGATAATTTAGTAGTTAAATCATTTTTCCACTTGTTAGCTTTACATGTAAGGAAATTGGCAGATTTGTTTACATGGGTGAGGTGTTTAGTTTCTATATGGTGTTTAAGTGGAGGAGGTTTCAGACTACTTTTAGCAAGAATGTTGCCACATGAAACACACTGTTATCTTGTGCAGTACTTGTCACCTATATATGAAAATCCTTAACTAGTGTAATTATCATTGTACTTTCTTTTCTTCACACGTGATGCACATTTGTCAGATTGATACACATCACTAGAAGTTGAATTACCTGTTGACACAACACTAACTTGGTATTCTGTTAAATCCTATTTCCCTTTCAAACTTCCACTTTTCTATCAGTTTTCAACTTATTGTGAGTAGAAACTACTCCATTCACAACTGACAACTCGTTGCATTCACCACAAGAAAAGAAGATGTAGGCTGTTGCCAAAAAAAATCAAAGGCCTGATGCCAATGTTAACTGTTCATTAGTGGGCTCACGGTACTGTGAAATTGGATTAGATTTTGTTCATATACCATAGATCCTAAAGTGAGATGATCCTTCTGGCTGTGGAACATATCAGAAAGTATAACATAAAAAACATAAAACATTTGAATATAATACTCACATCCCTGACTATTGTCAAAATATGTGATTACATTACAGTAAACTGGAACTGCTAAAATTTACAGAATTAATTCACTGTCAGAATGTAACACAGTTACGCACATTTAATAAATTTATCATACAAAAAAAGCAATTAGGACCATTTTAAGAAGAAAGAAAGACCTCTGAAACGTGCAGAAACTGTTTCAAGAATTTAGGTATCTTAACTTTTTCATCGTTGTATATATACAAAACAATAATACATCACAAAAGGTAGTGAGGACTGGATTACAAATGCTAGTGTACACACCCACAATACAAGAAGGAAGAATGAAGTACGGAGCATACCCTACCGATTGGCAATGCTAGAAAAAGGACCCCAGTACTCTGGTATCAGACTACTAAGAAGTCTGCCCAAAGACCTGCAAGATAGTGTACTTCACAATGACTTTCCAAAGAAACTTAAAGACTATCTCATTGAAAAAGAGTTTTACAGTGTTGCAGAATACTTATGCCATTAAATTTTTATATATTGTTACTCATTATCAGTGATGTAAAAATGTAAGCTAAAGGTGTAGAAAAATAAGTGATAAAGAATGTTAATACTTTGACATGTCCTATATTACACGTACATTTACTGTACAAAATGTAATCTTACAGGATCAAATAAATTCAATTCACTTCAATTCAATTCAACCTAGTCTTGATTGTTGTGACCAAGTGGTGTTAAAATTGAAGTCTAAAAACATTTTTATCTAAGCTGGTATATGATTCATTGTTAAGATATTCATCTATAGAGTAGGAGGAGTTGCCAACAAAAATGGCTTTCAAACACTATTTAAACTGTGCTTTACTGAAACCAAATTTTTAACAGTTTGCTGGAAATTTACTGAAAATTTGTGTTGCTGAATATTGAAACCCTTTCTGAACCAAGGTAAATTCTTTTATTCCTTTATGTAAATTGATCTTATTCCTAGTACTCATATGTACTGAGCTATGGTTACAAAGAAAGACATTATTTACAACAAACTTGATTAAATATACTGAGATACAGGCATTAAAATACCCAGTTGCTTGAAGAGATTTCTACATGATGTTCTTGAATTTACACCACAAATGAGTCTTATTACAGGTTTTTGCCCTCTAAAAACATTTGCTTGGTCTGACATGTTATCCCAGAATATCATCCTATATTACATAACAAAATGAATGAAAGTAAGCAAAGTATGCTAGTTTTTTTATATATATTTGTGTCCCTACATCTGAAATCTTTCACATTGCAAATACAGACTTTTGTAGGCACATCAGCAATTCTGTGGTATAACCTTCCTAATTCTGTGGTATGCCCTTCCTAATTGAATTTATTATCAAGTTGTAATCCCAGAAATGTAACACTGTCAACATATTCTACAGGGTGACACAGAATAATGGAAATGTTTGAAATAAGTAGTAGCAGCCATGGGCAGGTGGCAGCACTGAGGGTTCATGACAGTTAGCGAGTGGAACAGACAACAGCGTGTCTTACCCATAAAAAAGTTTTATAAAAACAATGGTAGTTTGGTAGCAGCATAGTGGGAGTTTTGACGTTTTTATAATTTGAGACATCATGATGCCATTCTGTCAAAACACGCTATAAAATGTTGGGTTAATAACTTTGAACCTAAGGCATTCAATTCATAAGCAAGCAGCAGTGCTTGGAACATCCCGGGAGAGTGTTAGCAGAATTCTTCATCTTGATTTACAATTTCATCCATACAAACTACAGATGGTGCAACAATTGAAGGACAATGATTACTGGTTATGATTAGGATTCTGTCAACAAATGATATCAAAAATTATCAGAGATGATGAATTTCTAAACAAGCTGTTGATGTCAGAGGAGGCACATTTTCATCTCACCGATTATGTGATTAAACAGAACCATCGTTACTGGCCAAACACAAATCCTAAAGACATTCATGAGTTCCCCTTTACACACTAGTAAAGAGACAGTATGGTGTGGTGTCTCATCACATGGGATTAACATACTGTATTTTTCCACAAATGAACAGGGAAACATAATACACTCCTGGAAATGGAAAAAAGAACACATTGACACCGGTGTGTCAGACCCACCATACTTGCTCCGGACACTGCGAGAGGGCTGTACAAGCAATGATCACACGCACGGCACAGCGGACACACCAGGAACCGCGGTGTTGGCCGTCGAATGGCGCTAGCTGCGCAGCATTTGTGCACCGCCTCCGTCAGTGTCAGCCAGTTTGCCGTGGCATACGGAGCTCCATCGCAGTCTTTAACACTGGTAGCATGCCGCGACAGCGTGGACGTGAACTGTATGTGCAGTTGACGGACTTTGAGCGAGGGCGTATAGTGGGCATGCGGGAGGCCGGGTGGACGTACCGCCGAATTGCTCAACACGTGGGGCGTGAGGTCTCCACAGTACACCGATGTTGTCGCCAGTGGTCGGCGGAAGGTGCACGTGCCCGTCGACCTGGGACCGGACCACAGCGACGCACGGATGCACGCCAAGACCGTAGGATCCTACGCAGTGCCGTAGGGGACCGCACCGCCACTTCCCAGCAAATTAGGGACACTGTTGCTCCTGGGGTATCGGCGAGGACCATTCGCAACCGTCTCCATGAAGCTGGGCTACGGTCCCGCACACCGTTAGGCCGTCTTCCGCTCATGCCCCAACATCGTGCAGCCCGCCTCTAGTGGTGTCGTGACAGGCATGAATGGAGGGACGAATGGAGATGTGTCATCTTCAGCGATGAGAGTCGCTTCTGCCTTGGTGCCAATGATGGTCGTATGCGTGTTTGGCGCCGTGCAGGTGAGCGCCACAATCAGGACTGCATACGACCGAGGCACACAGGGCCAACACCCGGCATCATGGTGTGGGGAGCGATCTCCTACACTGGCCGTACACCACTGGCGATCGTCGAGGGGACACTGAATAGTGCACGGTACATCCAAACCGTCATCGAACCCATCGTTCTACCATTCCTAGACAGGCAAGGGAACTTGCTGTTCCAACAGGACAATGCACGTCCGCATGTATCCCGTGCCACCCAACGTTCTCTGGAAGGTGTAAGTCAACTACCCTGGCCAGCAAGATCTCCGGATCTGTCCCCCATTGAGCATGTTTGGGACTGGATGAAGCGTCGTCTCACGCGGTCTGCACGTCCAGCACGAACGCTGGTCCAACTGAGGCACCAGGTGGAAATGGCATGGCAAGCCGTTCCACAGGACTACATCCAGCATCTCTACGATCGTCTCCATGGGAGAATAGCAGCCTGCATTGCTGCGAAAGGTGGATATACACTGTACTAGTGCCGACATTGTGCATGCTCTGTTGCCTGTGTCTATGTGCCTGTGGTTCTGTCAGTGTGATCATGTGATGTATCTGACCCCAGGAATGTGTCAATAAAGTTTCCCCTTACTGGGACAATGAATTCACGGTGTTCTTATTTCAATTTCCAGGAGTGTAACTGTCAATGCTGATCGTTAGAGATGTTTCCCTCTAAATCACCAGATTTATCCGTTTGTGATTTTTTCTCATAAGGCGACCTCAAGAGCAAAGTCTACAAAACTCGCCCAAGAACCCTGAATGAGGTAAAGCAGACAATTTGGAATGCAATTCTCAGTATCCCAGCTGAGATGTTGCAGCAGTCAATGAGGAATCTCAACAGCAGATTTCATGAATGTATTCTTATAGTAGGACGCCATTTAAAGGATGTAATTTTTAAAAAATGATAAATGCCATCGGTGTTTTGTAAATGGCAAGGTTGTAAGGTTACAATTACCATGAATGCAATTTCTTTCCTTCATCACTTCTTGTTTTATTGGATTGTGGAAATGTTCCCATGTTTTCTGTGTCATCCTGTATATGCATGTTGTCTTATGTTACACACCTGCTGGAAGGAAATCTCCAACACGTTCTGCACTCCATATAGTGCGTCTTCCCAAAGTTTAATGACAGTGAATTAGCTTGAAACAATTTATTAATGTCACAGAAAATTTGATTACCAGCCACTTCTAAATCTGCAATTGACTTGTTACGTATTACAATGTTTGTATCATTGGCAGAAAAAAAAATCCACATAGCATGTAGCATGTAGCATTAATGCACACAAGAAAAGCAATGAACCCAGGGTGAAACCTTGAGGAACACCACCTGTAATAAATTCCCAACCAGATGAAGGCTGACTGTTTAGTCCTTGAGTATTTTGCAACAACACCCTTTGTTTCCTGTTACGTGGTTAGGATCAAACCATTTTGGGGCACTTCCAGTGACACCATAATGTTCTAATTTACTTAAGAGAGTGCTGTGAATCACAGTCCAAAGTCTGTAGGTCGTAGTCTAGTGGCTACCATTGCTGCCTCTGTATCTCTGGATCCCGTGTTTGATTCCCAGCCGGGTTGGGGATTTTCTCTGCCTGGGGGCTGGGTGTTAGCGTTGTCATCATCACCATCATCATCATCATCATTCATAACAGTGGCTAGATTGGACTGTGTAAAAATTGGACGCTGTAAAATCTAGAAATTTGTACGGGTGCTGATGACTGTGCAGTTGAGTGCCCCACAAACGAAACATCATCATGAACCAAACACAATACAAGGTTTTTGAGAGGTCACAGAAAATTCCAGTGGCTTGAAATTTGTTATCCAATGAATGAGGTACAGTCTCACTGTACATGTAAATAGCTTCCTCTACATCAGAACCTTCAAGGAATCCAAACTGTGACTTGGGCAATATATTGTTTGTAGTCAGGTGATTAATAAGACACTTGACCACAACCTTTTGAAATATTTTTGACAAAGTTGGCAGGAGTGAAATTCGTTGATAGTTTGATGAGCTCTTATTATCCCTCTTCCTGTAAGGAAGTTTAACTTCAGCACTTTTTAGGCAGTCAGGAAACTTTCCATCAATAAGAGATAGATTACACAAATAACTTAAGATAGAAGTCAACTCACATGAGCAGTCCCCGATTAACTTCATTTATATGTTATCATAACCACCAAAATACTTTGATTTCAATGATTTTATGATGGATGCTACTTCTTCAGAAGAAGTGAGTGTTGATTCCATTTTATTGAAGTTATTTGTAGAGACTGGTTTCAGACAGTCCATTGCACTATGTACTGAACCTGATAAGCCTAAGCTGTCAGTAATAGAACAAAGTACTTGTTTCAGAGGTTTGCAAAACTACATGCACTTGTTACAAATGTCTCATTTATTTTTATAGCTATCTGTTCATCATTCTTTCTGGCCCAGTCTGTCTCTGTCTACACTACTGTTGTTAGTATTGTCAGAACAGAAAGAAGTTGGCAGACTCAATTTTCATTGTTGCAAAATCAAATGCAGTCCTAATGTTGTTACATGCCTATAAATCAGGCATTCATGGTAAACATTAATTTACTGCAGAAGTAATATCATAAATTCCCAATGTTACACTTATGTAATGATAGGCATTATACAGTTAATTTAATTTCAAAAACACAACAACAACAACAACAACAAAAATTGAGTTTTGGTGAACACCTTAAAATGTTTTATGAACACCCTAGGGGTTCGTGAACCACAGACTCAGAAGCAATGAACTTGAGTATTGGTATCACTTTCAGAACAAGATCATACTCTGAAATATGTGAATTTTAAATTTGGGTATTAGTGAATTCGCTATGTTCTGTGTTAAGCTGCATGTTCATGTTTTGTTCTGTAGCCGTTTTAGTAAACCTCCGTATTTTTACCATAACACATCAGTAAGTAAAAATTTTTAAAGAGAATTTTGAATGTATTATTATCTGTAAGAGCATCCATTTGGCAGCAGAGCTTAGCACTCATGCTCATGTGAATCAGTAACTAATTGCTGTGGATACGACAATGTTGCATGACTTTGCCATTATGAACCACATGTAGCAAAAAACAGCTATATCAATGGCCAAAAACCAGCAAATAGCAACAATTATATTGACTAAAGTTATGAATACATTTTATTTGTAATAGACGAAAGTTTAATTTTAATTTTTAATTTTATAGGCTCCACACACGTGAAAGATGAGCTTTTAGAGCTGTTGTCCCTACTGCAATGGCACATGCATATACTTTCATAAGGCTAGGCATGCAGCAGTTCTCTGTCATTACTTATGTACTGTGGAATAAAGTTGTGTTCAGTCTACTAATCATGTTGTACTTGTAACTAATTGGAACATGGTTGGTGACGATTGTAGTCCTATTCTCCATGAAAATTTCTACTCTGGTTGGTCCTGCATTTATTCTCACAATGGCTGATTATGTAATTGAGGGCATTTTATGTCAGTTGTTGAAACAGCAAGAATCATTCACTAGGTGTTGCACCACCAATCACAAATGCTGGACAACCAAACTCTGGTACTCCAATCATTAGCTTCTGTTATGTCTAGTCAGTGTACTCCTCAGTCTGTGTCACCTACTGTTTTGTTGTCCACAGACCCCATGATTTATTCACCTCCCTTTTCTACATACAGTAAATCTGTTGAGTAATGGGATGCATATGAGAAACATCTGTGACAACACCTTCAAGCCTTTTGGTTTTACTGGCGCTATTTCATGCCATGCCTTGTTCTCCTCAGGGATATCACCAAGAATTTATCAAAACCTATGTCAATAAGCCCCTTTGCACAATCCATCTTCTTTAAAATTTGACCAAATGTGTGAACTGCTGCAAGTGCACCCTTGTTATTGTATCCTGTGTTGAGTTCTACTGCTGTAGGAAGCAACCACATCAATCCTACTGAGCATGGTAGTTTGAACTCAACTCCATGGGTTAAGTCATCGCCGTCATTTTGTGTCCAATGTGCATAAAGAGCCATCTGCTGGTCAGATGGTGAGACACACTATAACTTGTTTAGCTCTGGATTGTGAGACGAGAGAACATGCCCTCCAATGTGAAATTCCATCCCTCTCCTTGGGTCTAGCTACTGCGCAGTCATTCTAAGTGTCGCGAGCTGAGGGTATTGAATGAGTCATGGTGTGGAACATCAGCAATCCAACCCTCTCCTCCACACCAAGCATCAGATGATTTGCAGAGGAAGACATCATCTAGGTAATCTGCACACCATCACAGAGTCATGGCAGCCGGCCTTGCTCCCAGCAACAGCTGCACCAAAAAAGAAGACAGACCTGTAAGCAGAAACAGATCACACTACTTCTGTTTATAATGCAATGATTCTGAAGTGGATACAGATGTAAATCTGGTAGTGGCTGTCTGTGTTGCACCAAAAAGCTTCCCATTGATGTTATGGTTTTTCATAAAGTTCTGCGCATGCAAGTGGATATAGGAGCTGCAGTATCCTTGTCAAACTCGCAAACTTACAGGAACTTGGGCTCCCCTCTGCTTCTCCCAGTGTCTACACCTACATTATATCCGTACTCCGCAAGCCACTTGATGGTGTGTGTTGTGGAAGATAGTAAATTACAATAAACAGAGTATTCCTATTCTAAACCAATTCCCTGCCCCAGTGACCTATGAGCCAATAGTTCACTCACATACATCCCTTGTTGTAGGTAATACACTTAACAAACTTTTTGGATTAGTTGCTCTTAAGTAGTTTGGTTTTACTATTTCAGACAAAGTGATTTTAGTGTCTGAACAAGGGCTGTATACACAGTTAGATGCATTATGTTCAGAAGTTTCCACTTTGTTCTCTCATGGATTGGGGCGTGCCAACGATTTTCAAGTGCACATTACCATGGAACTTTCTGCTCGGACTCACTTTTTCCAGGCCTGTCCAGAGCCAGTAGCACTCAGGAAACAAGTTAGTGATGAATCAAATTGTTACACAGAATGCGGCATTTGCTCAGCCAATTGCATGAAGTGTATGGTTTGTCCTCATAGTTAAAGTAAACAAACCAATAGGCTGGTTACAACTTGGTGACGATTTTAACGTGTCTATGAATTTACGATCTATTAATGGAACAAATCTGATACTATGCCAAGACAAACTCTTTGCAAAGTTATGAGGTGGCCAATATATCTTGAAAAATTGACTTGTTGGATGCCTATTTATAGTTCCCTTTAGATACAGAGTCACAAAATATGTTAGCAGTCAATACCACTCTTGCACTATGCCAATAAAGGGCATTCCAAAAAGGACTTCACAGCTTTGAAAATTCATATAAATTAATTCATACTACCTACAGAGATGATCATAGTGTAAATTTGTAGGAAAGTACATCAAGTTTTGTCCCACATAGTTCGTTAGTGCAGAATCGCACTGTAAAGAGTACTAACAGTAGTTGTGTTAAAGATGGCTGCCTTCACTGAACCTGAGCGTGCTAGCTGTGCATTTTGGTTTGAAGAATCAGAGTTGGTGACAACAGTTCAGTGTGATTTCTGCACCAAGTACGCAAAGATACTCACATGAGGCCACAATTTATGAGTGGCATAAATGTTTTGTAGAAACAGGGTGCTTGGTACGACACTGGAAATCGTCAGGTCATCCAAGAACATCTGATGATGTCGTTGAGCAAATGAGGCAAGGTTTTGTCAACAGCTACATGAAACTGACCTGGTATCCAACTCGCAACCTGCAAATACCACATACTTCTCTCTGGTGTGTGTGGAGAAACCATTTGCATTTGAAACTGTACAGATTGATGATAGTACAAGCCTTAAAAGCTACTGATAAAATTACTCATGAGAACTTTTATGTGGAAATGTTAAATCGATTACGTGAGGACGAAAATTTGTGGGACAAAATCATCTTCTCTGACAAGTCAACTTTTTGCTTAAGTGGCAAGGCTGACACACATAACTGTAGGATTTGGGATAGTGAAAAACCACATCAAACATTGCAACATGTTCGCAATAGAGCTAAACTGAACTTTTATATGTCACAAGAATTTTTGATACCACAGATCAATCAATATGACCAAGAATGAAAAGTTTACTTCATGCAAAATGGTACACCATTTCACTATCTGGCTGATGGCTGGAATTTTCTCAGTGACTGCTTTCCACGTCAATGGTTTGGCCAAGATGCGCCAATTGCAAGATGCCCACATTACCCAGACCTTACACCACTCGATCTTTTTTTAATTCGGATAGATCAAGGATATTGTGTTTGTACTTCCTGTGCCAGCTGTACCTGAACTTAGAGCAAGAATTTACGCTGCCACTGAGCAAGTTACACCTGAAATGCTACAGCAAGTTTTGGAAGAAATTTACTTGCGATGGGATGTGTGCAAGATAACCAGTGGAAGGCACATTCAACATCTTTAGTTTAAAGTTAAAGTTGTAAAGTCCTTTTTCAAACACCCTGTACTTGCGGTTGTCTTTTGGGGTCGCCAGTGCTCTTTCAATGTTTTTTGGAACAGCTTAAAATCATCTGAATCATCTGTGCTGGTTTGTGCAAACTCTTTGGATGACACTGTAGCTTCCAGTGCCTCTGCTGTGGCACATTTACAAAATCTCTGTACTCTATCTTCTATCCTCCAAGCAGTTGAGTCAAAGTGTAATTTAGAAAAATGTCAATTTTTTTCAACGTTCTATGGTTTATCTTGGGTTGGAAGTTCCTCAATAGGGTCTCAAATTCCATCTTCAACATGTTTCTCCTATTGTGTTGCTTCCATGCCCTATGTCAGTGAAATGACTTCAGGTTTTTCTAGGAATAGTTGCCTACTACCATAATTTTTTGCCTGGGCAGCAACAACTGCACAGCCATTAAATAAAGGGACTTTGTTTTGATGGTTGCCAGTTTATGAAACCATGTTTTCCACCCTTAGCACCATGTTAATGTCTGTGTCCTGCTCAGTGATGTACCAACCAGGCCTCCACTTGGCCCTACTATGGCACTTCACAGTATGAGGTGGGGGCAGTACAGAGTCATAGATATCCCAATGGCCCTGAGCAGCCTATTGCTTATGCCTCAGAAATGCTAAGCTAGATACTCCCAGATAGAAAAGGAAGCTTTGGCCACTGTATATGCTGTAAAGAAATTCTATGTTTTTCTCTATGGTGCCAAATTCTACCTGGTCACCCATCACAAACAATCGCCTTCATTATTCAGTCCCTCAGCATCATTACTGGATAAAGCAGCACATTGCATTCAAAATTGGGTTCTTTTCCTTTCGTATTACAACTCCAAGATTCTTCTCCACCCTATGAATCAACATGCAAATGCCAATGCTTTGTTCTGCCTGTCTGTTGGTCCAGAACCAGATCTGATCTGGAGGAATTGCTTTATTTCCACACTGATATCACTGCACAACAGACAGTTGATGGTTTTCCTGTAACTAGCACACAGATTGCCTAGGATGCAGTTTTGGATCCCATGTTCAACATTGTTGGCTGGATTCACCAGCTTCTTTTGCATCTGATCCCCTACGTAACTATGAAATCTTTAAACATCATTTCTCTCTTGAGGATTGTGTTCTACTTTTAAAATATGATCAGCAGCTCCTTGGGTAGTGATCCCCTCAGTGTTTCGATCTGAGGTTTTCTGTTCATTACACGCAGATTATTGGGGTGTATCATGAATAAAAACTTCGGCCTGTCGACACATTTTGGCCCAGCTCAGGCAGTGACATTATCCACTTCACTGCTCCCTGTTCACAGTGAGTGATGCACCAAGCAGCTCCCTATGCATCTTCATTTCCTAGGTCTATGATGCTGCATGCAAGGGACTGTATACATAGGGATTTCATTGACCCTCTCCCAATGCTTATGGGCTGTTGGCATATGTTCTCATTTTCCATATATCGTTCATTGTGTTGCCACATCCACAACTGATACCATCACAGCCTTGACCAATTTTTTTTCACTTGAAGGCTTGCCCATGACGTTAGTGTCCAATAATGGTCCACAATTTTCATCGCAAGAGTTAGCACCATTTTGCGATTCCTACAGTGTCCATAACATCCTGGACCTGCCGTTCGATCCACAATTTAAAGGTGAGGTTGGACACCCAGTGCAAACATACAAAACTCATACAAGGAAGTATGTTGCCAACACTTTTTCTGACATTAACTTAAATCAGTTTCTCTATTTGTACTGTTTCAAGCCATTCGGCAAGGTGGGCACAGTGGAGCAACTCTACAGTTGCCAGCCAAGGACACCACTACATCTCCTGATTACTTGACCTGGACGTCAACCCATGTAGCCGCCACACCTCTTCTAACCAGGTACGGCTGTCTGGGAATGTGGTTTTGGATGTCACCCTAAAAGGATTTCAGCTGTTGTTGTCAGATGGTGGAGGCTGGTGCTTCTGCAACATCTGCACAGAGGACTGTGTCTGCTTGAGGCACCAGGATCAGCTTTGCCTTCGCGTGGATGGCCAAGTGCCCCTTTGTGTCACACGATCATCTCCAAGCCTGTCTACATTGGGTTTCGCATCACCTGCTGCTGCCAGTTTTCCACTCCCACTTGAGCAAGAGCATCCATCCTTGGTGGATGAACCAGCAGTTCCTCTAGCATGAGTACCATCACCAGAGCAGACGCTCATGATCGACAAGGAAACAGCCTTGACATCACTGGTGTTGCCATTTTGTTTGAAACAGGAAAAGTGGATAGAGTATGTGTCAATACCTAATGTACTTCAAACTGAATGCTCCCATTGCCTACTTAGCCAGAGCACTGTGGATGAGGAAGACAGCATGGATGTCTCAAGAATCTGAGATCTCCCAAAGAGAGGAGGAATGTAGTGATGTGATGTGTGCACATACTTTCAAAAGGCTGCATGAGGGGCACTGCTATGTCGTACACAGAGGGTGCCTTAGATCTGCGTGTTTGTGCATATGACATCACCGTCAGAGTCCACGATGGGCCTCAGTCTATTTAAGGCAAGCCAAGCAATGCCCAGCCTCAGTTCTCCATTGGGTCCTGCTGAATGTTGCTTAAATACTATTTTCAAATTGTTAATGCTTCCATGGAATGAAGTTGTGTTCGGTCTATTGGTTCTGTTGTACTTACACCTAATTACAACACTTACCTTAAATAGTGATGTGTTGCAGATTCTGAGTAACAGTTCCCTTTTTTTCATAAATTATTTCCTCATGCTTTACTTATTCTCTGCTTCATTCAGCTGTTCTACGATAATTATTTTGTAGTGGGTAGATTAGATTAGATTAGATTAATATTAGTTCCATGGATCATGAATACGATATTTCGTAATGATGTAGAATGAGTCAAATTTTCCAATACATGACATAATTAAGTTAATTTAACAACATAATTAAGTTAATATAACAACTTTTTTATTTTCTTTTATTTTCTTTTTTTATTATAATTTTTTTATTTGGTTTTCTTCTTTTTTTCTTAATTTATATCTAAAAATTCCTCTATGGAGTAGAAGGAGTTGTCATTCAGAAATTCTTTTAATTTCTTCTTAAATACTTGTTGGTTATCTGTCAGACTTTTGATACTATTTGGTAAGTGACCAAAGACTTTAGTGGCAGTATAATTCACCCCTTTCTGTGCCAAAGTTAGATTTAATCTTGAATAGTGAAGATCATCCATTCTCCTAGTATTGTAGTTATGCACACTGCTATTACTTTTGAATTGGGTTTCGTTGTTAATAACAAATTTCATAAGAGAGTATATATACCGAAAAGCTACTGTGAATATCCCTAGATCTTTAAATAAATGTCTGCAGGATAATCTTGGGTGAACTCTAGCTATTATTCTGATTACACACTTTTGTGCAATAAATACTTTATTCCTCAGTGATGAATTACCCCAAAATATGAAGACATATGCAAGCAATGAGTGAAAATAGCCATAGTAAGCTAATTTACTAAGATGTTTACCACCAAAATTTGCAATGACCCTTATTGTACAAGTAGCTGAACTCGAACGTTTCAGCAGATAATCAATGTGTTTCTTCCAATTTAATTTCTCATCAATGGACACACCTAAAAATTTTGAATATTCTGCCTTAGCTATACGCTTCTGATTAAGGTCTATATTTATTAATGGTGTCATACCATTTACTGTACGGAACTGTATGTACTGTGTCTTATCAAAATTCAGTGAGAGTCCATTCACAAGGAACCACTTATTAATTTTCTGAAAGACATTATTGACAATTTTATCAGTTAATTCTTGTTTGTCAGATGTGATTACTATTCTTGTATCATCAGCAAAGAGAACTAACTTTGCCTCTTCATGAATATAGAATGGCAAGTCATTAATATATATTAAGAACAACAAAGGACCGAAGACTGACCCGTGTGGAACCCCATTCTTGATAGTTCCCCAGTTTGAGGAATGTGCTGATCTTTGATTATTATGAGAACTGCTTATTTCAACTTTTTGCACTCTTCCAGTTAGGTAGGAATTAAACCATTTGTGCACTGTCCCACTCATGCCACAATACTTGAGCTTGTCTAGCAGAATTTCATGATTTACACAATCAAAAGCCTTTGAGAGATCACAAAAAATCCCAATGAGTAGTGTTTGGTTGTTCAGATCATTCAAAATTTGATTGGTGAAAGCATATATGGCATTTTCTGTTGAAAAACCTTTCTGGAAACCAAACTGACATTTTGTTAGTACTTCATTTTTACAGATATGTGAAGCTACTCTTGAATACATTACTTTCTCATAAATTTTGGATAAAGTTGTTAGAAGGGAGATTGGACAGTAATTGTTGACATTAAATCTATCCGCTTTTTTATGCAAAGGTATAACAATAGCATATTTCAGTCTATCAGGGAAAATGCCCTGTTCCAGAGAGCTATTACACAGGTGGCTGAGAATCTTACTTATCTGTTGAGAACAAGCTTTTAGTATTTTGCTGGAAATGCCATCGATTCCATGTGAGTTTTTGCTTTTAAGCAAGTTTATTATTTTCCTAATTTCAGAGGGAGAAGTGGGTGAGATTTCAATTGTATCAAATTGCATCTGTATGGCCTCTTCAATTAACTGCCTAGCATCTTCTAATGAACACCTGGATCCTACTATATCCACAACATTTAGAAAATTATTATTAAAAATATTTTCAACTTCTGACTTTTTGTTCGTAAAGTTTTCATTCAATTTGATGGTAATACTGTCTTCCTGTGTTCCTGGTTGACCTATTCCTCTATCGATAATATTATCGATATTATCGATAATAATTATATTTTAAATTGGCTTCAGGTTCACGGTACACCTGATCCCAGTCAAACTGCTCTAGGCTTTCCCCGAAATTTGCAATTGTTAAATTGTTGACTGAACATACTACTTTGGAGGACTGTTTAGTACTGTTGAATGGAGCTATGTCATATATTGTAACTAGCTGTGCACCATGATCAGAAGACCATTCTCAACAGGCTGAGCATTTATCTGGTTAAACTTATCTTGGTCTATAAAGAAGTTATCTGTCAGTGAGCTGCTATCCTTTACTACCCGAGTAGGAAAATCAATAACGGGTGTCAAATTGAAAGAACCAAGTAATACTTCAAGGTCATTTTTCCTATTACCCTCTCTCAGAGAATCTACATTGAAGTCCCCAAAAATAATAATTTGCTTCCCCCTGTCTGACAGATAGCACAATAAGGAGTCCAAATTTTTCAGAAATAGATGAAAATTTCCTGATAGGGACCTATATACAGTTACAATTATAAATGTGCCTTTATTTAATTTAAGCTCACAGGCACATGTTTCTATATGTTTCTCTACACAAAACTTTTTTGTTTCTATACTTTTTGCACGATAACTTTTGACATATATGGCAACTCCTCCTTTCTCCATATTTTGTCTAATTACATGTGCAGAGAGCTTATATCCACTTACATTTACCTTATCCATATCAGTAGCTATGTGATGCTCAGACAGGCATAGTATATCTATTTCATCCTCAGCTTCTAAATCCTCTAAACAAACCAGAAGCTCATCTATTTTATTCTTTAAACTTCCAATTATTTTGATGAAATATACTTACATTATTTTTAATTATACTTTTATGAGAACCTTTCCTTATTCTAACATTTGCAGTACTCTCCTGTCTGAGTTTCTCATTGAGCTTAGGGCTAGTTCCTATACCAGTGGTCACATGGTGTTCAGAGAGGCAGATTATGTCAACTGGGTTGGGTGACTTTAATTCATCAATGCAATTACCTAGGACTGAGATACAGCTTGGTGGAGATAAAATTTCTGGTAATTGGTGAAAATTTATAATTGACAGCTGTGAATGGTGATCCAATGTGCTAGAATTGTGCTGTTTAATTTCTTTCCTGAACTGAAGATTTGTTTCAATCCTGACCACTCGTAGAACTTGACATCTTTCTGTCTTACCCATCCTAAAAAAGGTGCTGCTCCAACACCTGTAACCGCTGGTATTTTACCATTCATGGCAGTGCCTCCCCCCTTAAATTTCCTGCTATTACCCCAGCCAGTTTACCCTTCCCTTTCCTGTTGAGATGTAGGCCATGTCTGGTATGGTCCCACCTACTGAGACAATCAACAGGAACCACACCAATATGAGTCCCCACACCTGACCCAATCAGCCGTTCCAACTCCAAATTAACTCTCCCAACACAAGAGTTCAAATGAGGCCGGTCATGGCGTCTCAGGACAGATACAAATTCAACATTGGTGTGTTACAGTAATTGCCGACGCAATCTTTACCAGGTCACACTCTATACTGTACCCAGGATCTCTGTTGATACTGTTCCCTGGCCCTCCCACAATAACCATGGTGTCTTCCCTGGTAAATCCTTTACAGAGTGAACCTAAATCCTCTGTCACCTGTTCCAGACTAGCACTTGGTTTGAAAAAATTTGTGACCTGGTATTCTGGTCCTAATTCCTCCTGCAGAACTTGGCCTACACCTCTGGCATGAGAACTGTCATTTCCATCAGTGGATTGGATACAAAACACAAAAGCAGGCAATGTGAAATATCTACAAGTTCTGTTACGGCTGACATTATAATTTCTCTTCATTTAAATATTAGAGGTTGATTGTACTTGATTACTAGCAAGAAGGGGAAACGCAAACATCTTAATGATGTGAGCTAAGAAAGAAATCAATGTAATCAATAGTCACTGGCTTATTGCTAATAGAGTGATAAATGACAGTGAGAAAAAGTAATGGTATTTTAATGCCTTTATGGGCTTTGCAATGCAATGGTTCTTTACAAGAGATAAGACTTCAAGCATAGAAGAATTTAGAATAAATGCAAGGTCTATCATTGACCATACAATGTGCATTTAGAGCTACTGCAATAGCAAATGACCAATAGCATCACTATGCTAGTGACATCCTGTGTAATTCATCACCCACTGTAACAAACAGCTGCAAAAGTATGTATAAATCAATGTTAGCACAAGGGATCATGATAATATTAAATAAAAGCATCACACCTTTCAGGCTACAGTCAAGAAGTAGTGCCTCTGACTACTAATCGAAGTGTCTTCAGTTCCACATTTGCAGCAAGCTACTACTCAATTTTTGGATAAATATCATCAGCAGTGGCAATCAAAGACGGTGGAGGAGCCGACAAGTTCAGGGCAGTCTCTTGCCCTTGCAGTGAGAAACTGCCCCTAAAAGGTGGAACAATCATCAATTATCAATGGCATGATGATGCAGAAGGCAGTGGAGACCATTGCATTAAAGATACAAAATGTGTATCCATAGGAAACGTGGCCTGAAACTGATAGTGAGTCATGATAATTTCTCCACTAGCAAAAAATTTTCATGTTAATCACCCATTTGGATATATGTGAGGGGACTGCCAAGGGGGAGATGACTATTAGAAAAAGATGGAATAACCAGTGCAGAGTAACATTTAAACGAATTAGGGAAGCTAGAAAATCTAGAAAGGGAAATGCAGCTCAGTCTAGATATAGTAGGGTACAGAGTAGTGATATGGAAAGAAGGATTTCTGGTCAGACAAATACAAGATAATGTCAACAAAGCAGAAAATGATATAACTGGAAAGGGTTTTGTTAAGAGTAGGAAATTAGATCAGAGAATGAGCTACTGTGAACAGTTCAGTAATAAGGTTGTTCTCATGGGCTTTGGCAGTGAACCAACATTGCGAATGATAATTCAGGTATACAAGCAAACAACGCATGTAGAAACATATTGAGACTCTTACAAAATACATATGTGACAGTTTTGGACACTGTAGGTCTTTGAAATGTATTCAAAATACTAAAGAAAATATGTATTTAAATCACATCGTTAAGAGAGTTAGTGTGTTTAGCTACTTGTGATAGGTGCCAGCATGTAAAAGTGTGCAGTCAAATATGAAACTGATATTTACATAGTGTTACTCTAAAAAGACTGAGGGATCTAGTAAGAACTGACATCTTTGGACAACTACCTAAAGCAAAACTAGGGTACAGCTATATTTGACATGGTGGATTTATTTTCTTATTTTGTAAAATTGTACCTCTTAAAGGAAGCAATCTAGAAGAAAACCATATAAAAGCTCACATCAGATTATTTTCAAACTGTAGCTCTTCCTAGGGCAATTCTTTCTGATGATGATTCAACTCATATCAAAAAACGGAAAAAATTTGTTGATGATAAAAACATAAATGATATACTGATAATAATTTCAGTTTATTCCCCATCATGCAATCCAACTGGCACATATGTGTGTGTGTGTGTGTGTGTGTGTGTGTGTGTGTGTGAGAGAGAGAGAGAGAGAGAGAGAGAGAGAGAGAGAGAGAGAGAGAGAGAGAGAGAGAGGGGGGGGGGGGGGAGGGGGTCCTTGTGCAGAACTTGTTGTAGTAAAAATCATTCAGACTACCTAGAGTACATTACTTGCTATGGAGATGTCTTAAACACCTCACAGTATTCAACCATTGGATTCTCACCATATGAAATACTTTACAATAAGAACCTTGCTAACCTTATTAATGAGCTAACTGAATACCCAGTATACAAAAGCTTTACTGCAGATTAGAGGGAGGAGATAGTTAGGAAAATATGGAACAGTATCATTCTGAGAGAAAATAGAAACATGACAATAAAGTGAAAGTAACACAATTTAGAGTCAGTGATGAAAAATTAGAAGCTTTCGATAGTGGGGTTAAATGTTTTTTGACATTTACATTGGGTCATATGAGTTAGTGAAAAGCTCTCAAAGGAAATTTATGGACTGAGAATGTGACACACCTAAAACCTAACCAGCTTACAAGAAAAACCAAATACTGAAATATATTGATTGTGATTTTGTTTGCCAATTATTTCTTGAAATGTACAACTAATATACACAAATTAAGCATGTAATATCCCTCAGGGGGAGGCACACATATTATTGTGTATCATGCATGTTGCAAAAACAAGGGCCCTTACCACTGACATATCGTTCTGTCTTATTTTCCTGATGTCATATTTTTGTCATACTGATCTCTGGGTCTGCTCTATACAAACACTTCAGTTTAATTACCTATCTACCATATATTTTCAGCTGTGCACAAATCACTAAGAGTATGAAGTGAGATAAGAAAATATCTCGATAAGTTTAATGTTGATCAAAGTGAAATATTTTTCCTCATTTCATGGAGTTATACAGAAAAATTTGTTGAAATGAATTCTCATAACAGGTAAATGTTATTTACACTCATGGAGTATTCTAAAAATGTAGTGGTAGTAAGTCAGTAGGAATAGTGCAGAGTGGCATGAATACTGAAAGTAACATGGAATACTGAAAGTAATATACACATAAATATGTAAGGTATTGTAAAAGCAGCATTTATGCAGTAGAGAACAGAATTCTCCACTAGTGTCTGGAAAACTATTTGTAATATTCACATGTCATCAACTGTAGCAATGACACATAGTACCTATGGTAAAATAACTGTCTAGGACATAATATTTCAGCCTACACTTTTAATATTTTTTCTTTCATCAACATAATTTTATGTCAAAGCCACTAGACAGTTTCCTTACTGTTTATTGAATGATCTTCCATATTGTGATTAGCTCTGCATTTACTAACTGCTACTGATTTTAAAAAAGAACGCATTGACACATATGGTTAGCAAATGTTTTCTTATGATCAGAATAACAACACCTATACTTATGACTGTATAGGTCATATACCTATGACTACATTGGTTGGCTACATTGGTTATGTGTGGCAAGACGATAGGTGATTTGGCTCTTTGAAGTTGTTATAAGCCTTCATGACCCATATGATAGTGAAATTATAATCAATTCCAATTAATGATTTATTATATGGTTTTAGATTAACCTTGTCATACCATATCCGTTGTGATCTGATTGGCTGCTCAATTGAAACACATCACACGTACTTGTTATTTAACACTTTACGATTGTTAACATGGGTAAGCTATTCTATTACTGTTTTGCTCTTTGTAAATGGGAAATATGAAGAAATTAAAAAGAAATGATTATTGGAAGGACTGACTCAGCATACAGAAAGTCAAAACAACCTTTGGTGATACTAAACGCAAGAGTGGTAACATTAAGAGTGCAATGGGAATTCCACTGTTAAATGCAGAAGTGAGAGTGGACAGGTGGAAAGAGTATGCTGAAAGCCTCGATGAGAGGGATGATTTGTCTGATGTGATGGAAGAAGAAACAGGAGTCAATTTACAAGAGATAGGGTATCCAGTATTAGAATAATAATTTAAAACAGCTTTGGAGGACTTAAAATCAAATAAGGCAGAAGGGATAGATAAATTTCCATCAGAAGTTCTAAAAAATTGGGCCAAGTGGCAACAAAATCACTATCCATGATGGTGAGTTGAATGTACAAGTCTGGCAACGTACCATCTGACTTTTCGTAAGATATCATCCACACAATTCCGAAGTGTGCAAGGGCTGGTCATTGCGAGAATTATCACACTATCAGCTTAACAGCTCATGCGTCTAAGATGCTGACAAGACAAATATACAGAAGAGTGGAAAACAAAATTGAGGATGTGCTAGATGATGACATTCCAAATATTCTGCCAACAGCATATACACAGGCCAGCAACCAGTGCCACTTGTGGTGGGTCGCATGACTTGCGCACACAGCGCATTATTTGCCACACCATATTCTGGAGCCCTCTCCATTATGAGCACTATGCAGTGGCCACCTGCTCTCTTACTGTGTCATTACTTATTGTCAGCTACTGCTTGTACCATTATAAGAATTGTTTCTATGTTTTAGTCTACCTTACCACCTGTTGTACATTCACCCAGGACCGTCAGGAAATCTGGGAAGAACCTGGGAATTTTTTCATCCGTGAAAAAACTGAGTATTTTTCGGAATTACGGGAATTTTTCATTGTCTTAGTTTCGAGTAAAATTTTTGTAATTTTGACTGGTAGGAATTGAAACTCTAACAAAGAATGTTACTATTGTGCTACTGGAGAATAATACTGCAGCAATAAAACACAAACGAGAGAAAAAAAGAAAACTTTAGTGGCAAAGGAAATGTGCCATTTACAACCAAAAAACACTGTGCACGCACAAGCATCTGCAATCAGCAAAACTATGTCAAGAGCCTTAGGGCGAAGAGTATGTAATACTTCATAACAGTAAACTGCTGTTTACATTAGGTTCATATGAGCAGTTGCCAATGAGCTCATGTGCATGCGCAGTTGACTGACGTATGAGCAGTACCTTTTCACGCTTCCGGCTACTTGAATTGTGGCTGTGTCGGCAGTAGCAGCAAGCAACCAGATGCTAACGAGAAAATTTTTTCTCACGTGCCCTAGCTGCCAGATTCACACATGCATAAAGTTGTCTGAGTTTTGGTGGGGAAATGGGTAGTTTGCATGTGACCTGTGTTTACGTTGAGTGATTTCGCTGTATCCTCTTCATTTACAGCTTCCACATCAAATGACAACTAAACGGATTTCTGTGCCCAGGAGCCATCAAGTGAATTAAAATACATCCACATAATTATGGAAGGCGAAAATACATCATTCGTTTCAGTTTTCTGATTTTATTTTGTTTCCAAGTTATTAGCAGTCAAGCATTAATCACCTTGCAGAACAATGAAGTTATTTTTGTCAGTTGTCAAAGAAATTTCTCTTATTAACCTTTTCCGCTGAGGCAGTCAATTTATTTGAAACAAAGTGTTCCATTCCACAGTATTGGCTAGTTCTAGTTCATTGCTGAATTTCAAGCGCACCTTTTCATCTTCTGCCATGTATGGCATTATGCCATATTAAGGAACCAAACACGAGATAGTACAGTACTGGTACTCCAAGAAAATTTACATCCCAAAAACCACACTGAAAAGCTTTATATCAGGTTTGACCTACTTAATTGTGAACACTAACCAAACACTAACTAAACGGCCCTGCTGTGCTGGTACTGCGAACGGCTGAAAGCAAGGGGAAACTACGGCCGTAATTTTTCCCGAGGGCATGCAGCTGTACTGTATGGTTAAATGATGATGGTGTCCTCTTGGGTAAAATATTCCGGAGGTAAAATAGTCCCCCATTTGGATCTCTGGGCGAGGACTACTCAAGAGGATGTCGTCATCAGGAGAAAGAAAACTGGCGTTCTACGGATCGGAACGTGGAATGTCAGATCCCTTAATCGGGCAGGTAGGTTAGAAAATTCAAAAAGGGAAATGAATAGGTTAAAGTTAGATATAGTGGGAATTAGTGAAGTTCAGTGACAGGAGGAACAAGACTTCTGGTTAGGTGACTAAAGGGTTATAAACACAAAATCAAATAGGGGTAATGCGGGAGTAGGTTTAATAGTGAATAGGAAAATAGGAATGCAGGTAAGCTACTACAAACAGCGTAGTGAACGCATTATTGTGGCAAAGATAGATACAAAGCCCACACCTACTACAGCAGGACAAGTTTGTATGCCAACAAGCTCTGCAGATGATGAAGAAATTGAAGAAATGTATGATGAAATAAAAGAAATTATTCAAATAGTGAAGGGTGACAAAAATTTAATAGTCATGGGCGACTGGAATTCAGTAGTAGGAAAAGGGAGAGAAGGAAATGTAGTAGGTGAATATGGATTGGGGCTAAGAAATGAAAGGGGAAGCCGCCTGGTCGAATTTTGCACAGAACATAAGTTAATCATAGCTAACACTTGGTTCAAGAACCATAAAAGAAGGTTGTATACATGGAAGAATCCTGGAGATACTAAAAGGTATCAGATAAATTATATAATGGTAAGACAGAGATTTAGGAACCAGGTTTTAAATTGTAAGACATTTCCAGGAGCAGTTGTGGACTCTGACCACAATCTATTGGTTATGATCTGTAGATTAAAACTGAAGAAACTGCAAAAAGGTGGGAGTTTAAGGAGATGGGACCTGGATAAACTGACTAAACCAGAGGTTGTACAGAGTTTCAGGGAGAGCATAAGGGAACAATTGACAGGAATGGGGGAAAGAAATACAGTAGAAGAAAAATGGGTAGCTCTGAGGGATGAAGTAGCGAAGGCAGCAGAGGATCAAGTAGGTAAAAATGTGAGGGATAGTAGAAATCCTTGGGTAACCAAAGCGATACTGAATGTAATTAATGAAAGGAGAAAATATAAAAATGCAGTAAATGAATCAGGCAAAAAGGAATGCAAACGTCTCAAAAATGAGATCGACAGGAAGTGCAAAATGGCTAAGCAGGGATGGCTAGAGGACAAGTGAAAGGATGTGGAGACATATCTCACTAGGGGTAAGATAGATACTGCCTACAGGAAAATTAAAGAGACCTTTGGAAATAAGAGAACCACTTGCATGAATATCAAGAGCTCAGATGGAAACCCAGTTCTAAGCAAAGAAGGGAAAGCAGAAAGGTAGAAGGTGTATATAGAGTGTCTATACAAGGGCGATGTATTTGAGGACAATATTATGGAAATGGAAGAGGATGTAGATGAAGATGAAATGGGAGATACGATACTGCGTGAAGAGTTTGACAGAGCACTGAAAGACCTGAGTCGAAACAAGGACCCCGGAGTAGACAACATTCCATTAGAACTACTGACGGCATTGGGAGAGCCAGTCCTGCCAAAACTCTACCATCTGGTGAGCAAGATGTATGAAACAGGCGAAATACCCTCAGACTTCAAGAAGAATATAATAATTCCAATCCCAAAGAAAGCATGTGTTGACAGATGTGAAAATTACCAAACTATCAGTTTAATAAGTCACACCTGCAAAATACTAACGTGAATTCTTTACTAGTAGAAGCCGAACTCGGGGAAGATCAGTTTGGATTTTGTAGAACACGTGAGGCAATACTGACCCTACGACTTATCTTAGAAGCTAGATAAAGGAAGGGTAAACCTATGTTTCTAGCATTTGTAGACTTAGAGAAAACTTTTGACAATGTTGACTGGAATACTCTCTTTCAAATTCTGAAGGTGGTGGGGGTAAAATACAGGGAGCAAAAGGCTATTTACAATTTGTACAGAAACCAGATGGTAGTTATAAGGGTCGAGGGGTATGAAAAGGAAGCAGTGGTTGGGAAGGGAGTGAGACAGGGTTGTAGTCTCTCGCCGATGTTATTGAATCTGTATACTGAGCAAGCAGTGAAGGAAACAAAAGAAAAATTCAGAGTAGGTTTTAAAATCCATGGAGAAGAAATAAAAACTTTGAGGTTCGCCGATGACACCGTAATTCTGTCAGAGACAGCAAAGGACTTGGAAGAGCAGTTGGACGGAATGGATAGTGTCTTGAAAGGAGGATATAAGATGAACATCAACAAAAGCAAAACGAGGATAATGGAATGTAGTCGAATAAAGTAGGGTGATGCCGAGGGAATTAGATTAGAAAATGAGACACTTGAGGTAGTAAAGGAGTTTTGCTATTTGGGGAGCAAAATAACTGATGATGGTCGAAGTAGAGAGGATATAAAATGTAGACTGGCAAAGGCAAGGAAAGCGTTTGTGAAGAAGAGAAATTTGTTAACATTGAGTATAAATTTAAGTCTCAGGAAGTAATTTCTGAAAGTATTTGTATGGAGTGTAGCCATGTATGGAAGTGAAACATGGACATTAAATAGTTTGGACAAGAAGAGAATAGAAGCTTTTGAAATGAGGTGCTACAGATGAATGCTGAAGATTAGATGGTAGATCACATAACTAATGAGGAAGTATTGAATAGGATTGTGGAGAAGAGAAGTTTGTGGCACAACTTGACTAGAAGAAGGAATCGGTTGGTAGGACATGTTCTGAGGCATCAAGGGATCACCAATTTAGTACTGGAGGACAGCGTGGAGGGTAAAAATCGTACAGTGAGACCAAGAGATGAATACACAAAGCAGATTCAGAAGCATGTAGGTTGCAGTAGGTACTGGGAGATGAGGAAGCTTGCACAGGATAGAGTAACATGGAGAGCTGCGTCAAACCTGTCTCAGGACTGAAGACCACAACAACAACAACAATTGTGAATGTGGACAAACCAATGTGTTCTTCAAGTCAGGTTAGGCATTTTAGTATGGTTTATGAAATTCCGATGCTCTTGGAGTATCCTCTGATGTCCTGTTTCTTTTATGGCATAGTGTGAGATCTCTTAATGCTTTATACATAGGAACATACGGGCTTCCTACATCACTGCAGCTGCGCACGCGCAGTAATGCCTGTTTTCTGGCACTCTCTGGCAACTGCTAAAATGAACCTATTTCTAACAGTGTTGGGATAGTATTGTGAATGCTGGTTTGAAGAGTGCTACTTTCAAAGTAAATATCCTTTTACACAAGATGAATTATGTTACATGTGAGAAAGTGGGATGAATTTCTTAAATCACAGAGTGTTTGACTCTCATTTAAAACTGAACACTTTGAGGACCAACCACACAGAAGAATTTCGAGCCCAGAGGACCAGACATTTACATCACTATTTTAAATTTACTGAAACGTTTGTGTTATGTATCTTAAAGTATAACACACTCAAAAAAAGATCAATATTACATGTGAAAGCTTAGATTTTCTTGTAGCTACACTATGTACGTTAATGTACAAGGGGCGTTTCAATAGTCCTTGCAAAGTCCGAGAGTTGGCAGCACTGGCGCATATCAAGGTCATGTTTAGTTAGTAGCATCTTTGGAGAGAACGTACACTAAGTTTCAGTCATATTGGTCAATTTCTTTGTGTTTGTCATTCGTGTGAATAAGGAAGTTGAGTGATTGTCAAAAAATGGACGACAAAGAATTTCGTGTAGTGATTAAACGTTACTTTATGAAAGCGATAATGCCTCAGCAGACTAAAGAGAAGCTAGATAAATATTACAGTGACTTGGCACCTTCTATTAGAACAGGTTATAAGTGGTTTCAAAATTTTCAGAGAGGCCATATGAACACAGGTTAATGCTGAACGTTCTGGGGGCCCTGTGGAGGTTAAGACTCCAGAAATCGTTGATAAAATCCATGTTACGGCGATGCAGACTAGTTAAGGTGTGTGAGATTGCTAGTTCTGTGAAGATCACAAATGAATGGGTACATGATATTTTGCATAAACATTTGGGCATGAGAAAGCTACCCGCAAGATGGGTTCCACGATTGCTCACGCTTGACCAAAAATGGAATCATGTGAAGTGTTTCAAGGATGGTTTGCAGCTGTTCAGGAAGAATCTGCAGGACTTTAAGCATCGTTTCATCACTGTGGATGAAACATGGATGCATTACTATACTCCTGAGACAAAACAACAATCTAAATAGTGGGTTACCAAGGGACAATCTGCACCAAAAAAGGTGAAGACCAATCCTTCGACCGGAAAGGTTATGGCGACTGTCTTTTGGGATTCGCAAGGTGTAATACTCATCGACTATTTTGAAAAGGATACAAGTATTACAGGTGCATATTATTCATCGTTATTGGACAGTGAAAACCGGACTGTAAGAAAAACGCCTGCAATTGGACCACAAAAAAGTCCTTCCATCATGACAATGCACCAGTACACACCTCAGCAGTTGTGGTGAAAAAATTAATGGAAATAGGATTTCAACTCATTTCACATCCCCTGTATTCTCCAGACTTGGCTCCTTCAGAGTACTATTTGTTCCAAGACATGGCTGGTGGGACAAAGATTTTATCCAAACGAGGAGATGACTGTAGCAACTAATAGCTATTTTGCAGACTTGGACAATTCCTATCATTCAGAAGGGATCTACAAATTAGAATGGAGTTGGACAAAGTGGTTCAAATGGCTCTGAGCACTATGGGACTCAACTGCTGTGGTCATAAGTCCCCGAGAACTTAGAACTACTTAAACCTAACTAACCTAAGGACAGCACACAACACCCAGCCATCACGAGGCAGAGAAAATCCCTGACCCCGCCGGGAATCGAACCCGGGAACCCGGGCGTGGGAAGCGAGAACGCTACCGCACGACCACGAGATGAGGCCTTGGACTAAGTGTATAAGTTTAAAATGAGACTATGTTGAAAAATAAGAAAGGGTTACCCCAAACAAGTAAGTAGTTTTTATTTTTGCATGGACTTTTCAAATGGCCCTCGTACACCATTAACTTTCCCTCTTTGTGTGTTTGCACTATGTAACAGTGGTCTTGCTATTGACTGACTACAACACGTGTCCTATGCTGTGAACATTTGCTACGTTAACCATTTGACAAAGGATTGAAAGATCTTACAGTTCTGAGGGAAAATCTATGGGAGACGTACTGCCAGTCAGCACGGAAAAAGTGTAATTTTTGACTGGGATATCTGGAAAAAAAATTGGGAATTTTTTTCTTTGTCTGCTTGTACACCCAGTCATTTCTATAAACTTTGGTTCATTGCAGCTGTGTCTTATATTACAATGCTCTTGGGATCAAGTGTGGTGTTTACTTCTGTATGTTCAATCTACTTGATTATTCCTTTGGTTGTTCTGTCCATGGAGGCCTTCCCGAATGCCTCCTCCAGCAGCAGCAGCAGCAGGAGGCTCTTACAGTTGCTATTACAAAGTTGTTGTCTGCTATGCAGGCTGACATGCCACTGGCATACCTGCTGCCCATTTCCCCTTGTGTGGTGGAAGGCTGGCTGTCATGAGAAGTGGCTCTGGCAGCACTTCCTCACTTTTGGTGTCATAGATGCCAACTTGTGTAAGGCTTTGTCTGTTTCTTGGGTTTCTCCTCAGATCTACCTGTTGTTGTGCTAGTTATTCCTGCTCCAGTAACCAGCATCTTTTCTGTTTGACAAAACGTGTAAGCTATTGTCAAATTACTACCATAAACTGAAGCATGTCATTGGAGGACGTGTTGTTCTATCATTGCGATCAACAGCCCCACCAGCCCTACTGGGCTTGGGCAGCTGAACTCTGTGGCCTCAGTCACAAATATCATGTTACCAATGCTACCCATGCTCATCATGATTCCTATTCTGAGTCAGTGACCTGTGATGCCATCTTTCAGTTGGTTCCAGTCAAGGAGGTGTCAGTGTACACTACAGTATGAGAAACTATCTGTGGCCAAAGTGTTAAATACTGCTCAATCTTTTGAGGTAACTCAAGCTTCTGCTGATCAGATTGAGGCTTGGTGTGACATAGTTGTGGTGGCTCGTGTTCCTGGTCATCAGACATCAGTCAGTTCTCGGGGGGAGTATGACTTGACACCTGTACAAATGCAGCCTCCGCACTGCACTGGGCAGGAACATGCCAAACAACAACCACACCAATAGCAGCACTCTGCACTCTCATCTTGCCCACACCGTTTTTTGCAAGATGACAGGGAGGCAGCATGCATTAAGCACTGAGCAACTTCCCACAAATGTAGGAAAACATGACATACAACATCTGTGTGTCATTCCCAGTCCCCTCCTGTGGACGTGGACAGGGTTGTTAATGGTTTGTCTCATGCAGTTATGAATCATAATGAACAGTTTGTTGATGTGCAAGTAATAGTCAAAGTGCTCAGAGTACAAGTGGACATGAGTGCAGCTGTGACTTGCTGAACTCACAAATGTACATAGATCTGAAATTTCTGGTTTCGTCTCTGGTTAACTGATGTCTGGTGGGTTACAACAAGTAGCATATTCCAATTTTGCGGAAATTTAGGCTTCCACTACGTATAAATCTGTCATTTGTACCTTGAATTTTTCGGTAGTAGATGATGCTGTTACCACAAATTTTTTGGTCTTGCCACTTCCAATGCTTTTGGTTTTCCCAACCAAGTCCTTCACCAGCAGTTATAGTTCTTGTCTCTTCCCAGATGGGTTGGGTTGTGCTCTAATCTTGTGACTCAGATTATCCTGAAACCTATGATGTGGCCGCACTTTTTCTGTGCTTGCCCTTTTCCATTGGCTTTGTGTAATCAAGTGATATTAGAATTGGATAGGCTGATGTAATTGTACTTTGTACAGCCTTTACATTGAGTGAGTGGTTTACCTCCTTGTTGTTGTTGTTGTTGTTGTGGTCTTCAGTCCTGAGACTGGTTTGATGCAGCTCTCCATGCTACTCTATCCTGTGCAAGCTTTTTCATCTCCCAGTACCTACTGCAACCTACATCCTTCTGAATCAGCTTAGTGTATTCATCTCTTGGTCTCCCTCTACGATTTTTACCCTCCACGCTGCCCTCCAATACTAAATTGGTGATCCCTTGATGCCTCAGAACATGTACTACCAACCGATCCCTTCTTCTGGTCAAGTTGTGCCACAAACTTCTCTTCTCCCCAATCCTGTTCAATACTTCCTCATTAGTTATGTGATCTACCCATCTAATCTTCAGCATTCTTCTGTAGCACCACATTTCGAAAGCTTCTACTCTCTTCTTGTCCAAACTATTTATCGTCCATGTTTCACTTCCATACATGGCTACACTCCATACGAATACTTTCAGAAATGACTTCCTGATGCTTAAATCAATACTGGATGTTAACAAATCTCTCTTCTTCAGAAACGCTTTCCTTGCCATTGCCAGCCTACATTTTATATCCTCTCTACTTCGACCACCATCAGTTATTTTGCTCCCCAAATAGCAAAACTCCTTTACTACTTTAAGTGCCTCATTTCCTAATCTAATTCCCTCAGCATCACCCGACTTAATTAGACTACATTCGATTATCCTTGTTTTGCTTTTGTTGATGTTCATCTTATATCCTCCTTTCAAGACACTGTCCATTCCATTCAACTGCTCTTCCAAGTCCTTTGCTGTCTCTGACAGAATTACAATGTCATCAGCGAACCTCAAAGTTTTTATTTCTTCTCCATGAATTTTAATACCTACTCCGAATTTTTCTTTTGTTTCCTTTACTGCTTGCTCAATATACAGATTGAACAACATTGGGGAGAGGCTACAACCCTGTCTTACTCCCTTCCCAACCACTGATTCCCTTTCATGTCCCTCGACTCTTATAACTGCCATGTGGTTTCTGTACAAATTGTAAATAACCTTTCACTCCCTGTATTTTACCCCTGCCACCTTCAGAATTTGAAAGAGAGTATTCCAGTGAACATTGTCAAAAGCTTTCTCTAAGTCTACAAATGCTAGAAACGTAGGTTTGCCTTTCCTTAATCTTTCTTCTAAGATAAGTCGTAAGGTCAGTATTGCCTCACGTGTTCCAGTGTTTCTACAGAATCCAAACTGATCTTCCCCGAGGTTGGCTCCTTATGAACCATGGACCTTGCCGTTGGTGGGGAGGCTTGCGTGCCTCAGCGATACAGATAGCCGTACCGTAGGTGCAACCACAACGGAGGGGTATCTGTTGAGAGGCCAGACAAACGTGTGGTTCCTGAAGAGGGGCAGCAGCCTTTTCAGTAGTTGCAAGGGCAACAGTCTGGATGATTGACTGATCTGGCCTTGTAACAATAACCAAAACGGCCTTGCTGTGCTGGTACTGCGAACGGCTGAAAGCAAGGGGAAACTACAGCCGTAATTTTTCCCGAGGGCATGCAGCTTTACTGTATGATTATATGATGATGGCGTCCTCTTGGGTAAAATATTCCGGAGGTAAAATAGTCCCCCATTCGGATCTCCGGGCGGGGACTACTCAAGAGGATGTCGTTATCAAGAAAGAAAACTGGCGTTCTACGGATCGGAGCGTGGAATGTCAGATCCCTTAATCGGGCAGGTAGGTTAGAAAATTTAAAAAGGGAAATGGATAGGTTGAAGTTAGATATAATGGGAATTAGTGAAGTTCGGTGGCAGGAGGAACAAGACTTCTGGTCAGGTGACTACAGGGTTATAAACACAAAATCAAATAGGGGTAATGCAGGAGTAGGTTTAATAATGAATAGGAAAATAGGAATGCGGGTAAGCTACTACAAACAGCATAGTGAATGCATTATTGTGGCCAAGATAGATATGAAGCCCACGCCTACTACAGTAGTACAAGTTTATATGCCAACTAGCTCTGCAGATGACGAAGAAATTGAAGAAATATATGATGAAATAAAAGAAATTATTCAGATTGTGAAGGGAGACGAAAATTTAATAGTCATGGGTGACTGGAATTCGAGTGTAGGAAAAGGGAGAGAAGGAAACATAGTAGGTGAATATGGATTGGGGGACAGAAATAAAAGAGGAAGCCGCCTGGTCGAATTTTGCACAGAGCACAACATAATCATAACTAACACTTGGTTTAAGAATCATGAAAGAAGGTTGTATACATGGAAGAACCCTGGAGATACTAAAAGGTTTCAGATAGATTATATAATGGTAAGACAGAGATTTAGGAACCAGGTTTTAAATTGTAAGACATTTCCAGGGGCAGATGTGGACTCTGACCACAATCTATTGGTTATGACCTGTAGATTAAAACTGAAGAAACTGCAAAAAGGTGGGAATTTAAGGAGATGGGACCTGGATAAACTAAAAGAACCAGAGGTTGTACAGAGTTTCAGGGAGAGCATAAGGGAACAATTGACAGGAATGGGGGAAATAAATACAGTAGAAGAAGAATGGGTAGCTTTGAGGGATGAAGTAGTGAAGGCAGCAGAGGATCAAGTAGGTAAAAAGACGATTGCTAGTAGAAATCCTTGGGTAACAGAAGAAATATTGAATTTAATTGATGAAAGGAGAAAATATAAAAATGCAGTAAGTGAAACAGTCAAAAAGGAATACAAGCGTCTCAAAAATGAGATCGACAGGAAGTGCAAAATGGCTAAGCAGGGATGGTTAGAGGACAAATGTATGGATGTAGAGGCCTATCTCACTAGGGGTAAGATAGATACTGCCTACAGGAAAATTAAAGAGACCTTTGGAGATAAGAGAACCACTTGCATGAATATCAAGAGCTCAGATGGAAACCCAGTTCTAAGCAAAGAAGGGAAAGCCTCCTTATGATATTTAAAAAATGGACTTGTCTGCTTTGCCTGTGCAATGTCTTTAAAGTTTGTTAACTATCGGCCTATCACTGACAACTGTTCTTTGTCCTGTTTGGTTGAGTCATTAACTGAACTCACCAGGCCCAGTTTTTCTCCTAAACTGATTTATGTGAAGTCTATTTACAGGTTCTGTTGGATGAGGATTTTAAATGTCTCCTTGTCATGAACATGCCCTTCAGTAAGTAACAATATCAATGCCTCGAGTTTTGCATGGCTAATGCCCCAGCAATGTCTTAGTATTTTTTGGAGCAGCTTACAAAGTTAGTTCCAGTGCGTTCAACTACTTCAATGACATCTTTGCGATGGGTTCTTCCATGGAAGAGTAATTATGTAACTTACATACCTTCTTCACAGTCTTACAAACTGCAGGGTTGAAATTCAATACGGACAAGTCACATTTTTTCCAGCCACCCATTTTTAATTTAGGATTTGAGGTTGGTAAGCCTGTACGCCATCTTCTCACTACGGTCACAGCTCTGCCTCACCCTACAAAGTCAAAGAATGGTGAGCATTTTAGCTAAAACTGTTTACTATCACAAATTTATTCCTGAGGTAGCCACATTGGCACATTTTCCCCATGAGTCGTTCCAGACAAACATTGCTGTGGATGTCGATCTGAGGGTGCACGTTTATGCTTTTGAAATCTTAATTGTATTCTGCTCCTTGTTTGGCTACTATTCATCCTGGCCACGACCTGGTTTTGGCTGCAGACACCTGTCACTCTGAGTATGGACTCGGCACCATTCTCGTACATCGATATGAGGACTGTTACAAATGTCTGATAACTTCACTCAGAAACACTACACCCAAGTTGAAAAGGAAGCACTTGCTACTGTCTTTGCCCTCAAAGAGAGCTGTGTGGTCTGAGGCACCTTGCCGCAGTTCACACAGCTCTTTAACTCCCCACCCCCCTCCCTCCTACCACATCAGAGGTTCGAGCCCTCCTCGGGCGTGTGTGTGTGTGTGTGTGTGTGTGTGTGTGTGTGTGTGTGTGTGTGTGTGTGTGTGTGTTTTTTGCCCTTGGTGTAAATTAGTTTAAGTCAGATTAACTAGTGTGTAAGCCTGGGGACCAATGACCTCAGCAGTTGGGCTCATAGGAACTTACTGCAAACTTCCAATTTCCTTCAAAGAGATTAATTTGTTTTTGTATGAGTCCAAGTTCCACCTCCTTACAGACTTCTAGCCCTTGGTTTCGTCATTTAATCCTACTGTTTTGTTGCCTGACAAAGCAGCACATCACTTCGAGTGTTTGGCCTTGTTTCTGTCTTGCTATAACTATGGCATATTTTTGGCATAACGTGCAACATGCTGATGTGCTGTCCAAGTTTCCAATGGAGCTGGATCCTACTTTTGAACAGGATCACAGCTGCTGTCACTGCTGGTTCAGTTTCACATTAAATTGTTCATTCTATTCAGCACAGTTAGCTGGACAGGCCTCCAGGCACAGGTTATGATCCTTTGCATAACTTTTTTGCCCTCCATCACCACCTTCCGGTATTTGATGGCGCTGTTCTCTGAGCACAGATGAACTGTTGCCTGGGATTGTGGTTCCAGCTACCCTATGTCAGGATGTGCTTCAGCAAGTGGGACTGCAGGTGACACTTTCTCCATGGCCCACACTGCAGCATACATGGGAGGGTGTCCATTTTGATTTTGTGGGACCCTTCCTATATTTTTCCTGGTTATCGATTGTTGATGCTTTCTCTAAATTTCCATATGTTGTCCACTGTTCTTTGATGTCAACTACAGCTATGATTCTGGCCCTCTCCAAAATATTTGTTCTTGAGACATTACCTTTCATGTGGATAATTGTCCATAGTTTGTCTCTTATGCCTTCTGTGATTTTTACACCTGCTATGGCTTTCACTATGTGACTGCTCCTCCTTTTCGCCCCCCTTCTAATGACGAGGTGAAATGTCTCATTTACATGTTCTAGCTCGAAATGAAGAAGTCACAGACTCCTCCATGGACAATACTTTGACATGTTTCTTGAGTTCCTGCAGGTTTATGTCAGTGGAGGATCGGAGTCCAGGCGAGATGCTCCATGCCCACCAGCAATGCACCTTCCTGCATCTGCCCACGCCACACCACCATTGCCCTTCGGCATGGCCCTCATCATGGTTTGCTCATGGCTCCACTGTCTGGGCTCAGGGGGCTAAGCCACTGACCAAAGTAGATTCCAGCTATGGTCTACAGCTGCCAGGACTACTACATTTGTATGCTGTGCACAAGTGATGGTCTGGTGGTGCACCACTGCAACAAACTGCATCCTCAGACTGTGGCGAGGATCATGGGCCCCCAACTGCTACCTCAATCTCCTCCCTCAGTGCCTGTCCCAGCGTTGCATGGCATTCCTGCTGCAGGGGCAGACCTGCCTGCCTTGTGGGCGTTCCTGTCTCCTGCCTCTCCTCTGGGGTCCAACATCCTCGGCACCTGCTGCCAGGCTTTCCCATGATATTTTGCTGCCACCGGCAATTTCGCCATCATCTGGGCCGGTGGCTTCAGGTGCTGCAGCAACAGAGTCTCTGGCACACATGACCAAGCAGACTGCACCTTCATCATCAGTACAGTTCAACCACATGAAGGAACTGGATGTTGGGTTGTTGACAGCACCTGTGTCGCTGGTCTCTCTTATTGTACTTTGGAGGGGAGTGGACACTGTGTGTACACACGTCTGTGTCATTTCTGCCCTTAATCACCAGTTCAACCTGGAATCCCCTTCCGCTACCAACATCATTACCTGCAGCTTCTGCCATAGAGGCCACAGATTTTCAACAGTCTGCCTACCTCAGCAGAGAGCTCTCTGATATGCGCCAGTCCACCTACCTCTGCAGAGAGCTCTTCGATATGCCCGATGACTTGTGCACAGGGCATGGCATCTGCTATGCTGTTTACCAGAGCACTCCTCTTTATAAGTTCTGTACAGCAGGGATTCATTCTCATATTGTGTTCATACATATTGTCAACAACAGCTTGTATCAGTACTTGGATTGTTTCTATGTTTGTGTCTATGTTCTCAACTATATTTAACTTGCATGTGGAAGAAGAATAAACTGTGGTTCATAGTGGCATTGATGTTATTTGTGTCTTACTGTATGATACACATATTATTTTCCATTGATCTCATACTGCAGTGAACTTAAAGATAAGTCAGTTGCAAGATTTTGTTTTGAAGTTAATTTGATGGTGACATTTCAGGATTGTGGAATAAGTCTAGTTCTACAGGCAGAAGTGACTGCTGCTGGATTCTTATCTATAGTACCTACCAATTATGATTAGCACTTAACCGCTCAAGCTCATAAGTATGGTAATTGCTTGTGTGTGTGTGTGTGTGTGTGTGTGTGTGTGTGTGTGTGTGTGTGTGTGTGTGTGTCATATATAACATAAGGATATAAATGGCTACTTTGAAAAATTTAAGTGCTTCTCTTCCCATACTGCTCAGCAGCTGTTTCTAACTGTTACTTCAAACAAAACATTTTTATTTGCTTCACAAAGACCACTATCAGCAGAATTTTTAGTGGTTATGTTAAGATGTATATGCTGCAAATATCTGAGTTAAGAGGAATTTACATTCCTCAGTCTAAGTGTTCTGATTAATTGTTGGAGTGGATGTAAGGTATTCTTTCACTTTGTTCTTTCACTTTGCATTTCAAGTTCAGCTATCAACTGTACACAATATTTTTACTGTGGGCATCCACTTAACATATACAGTCCAGCATCCTTATTAGGATACCATGATCACCTACACTGCTTGACAAGAAAAAGTGAAACATCCGAGAGACACTGATTTATGTTAATGTAACTTCATACAGATGGACACCATAGGGGGGCTGTGCAAATGATAAGAGTGGCAGTTCTCTGGGACAGGAACAATGGCTACCAGATCATATTAATATTGTTCGGGGCTAGTGTTGTTACCAAGCCTCATATGGTATTTAAAGGCTATGGACAGTGACAGATGTTGAGTGATCACAGTGAAGGATGGGGAAGTGGCACATACTAATATGAGACACCATTATTAATATCCCACAGAGTTTGAAAATGGCTTCATAGTAGGTCTTCATTGAGCCAGATGGTCAAATGATAAAATAGCCAGGTTTTTGGGGCATTTGGATGTGATAGTGGCCTAGTGTTGGACAGCATGGACCGACGTCTGACTGCCACAGTGAGGGAGCACCGTATTTTGTATCAAGCACATCACAGCCCCCTCACATCTGCACCTCTCATCTGAAATCAAGTAGTAGTCTCTCTACAACATTTAATGTCATCCTGTACCATTGTTTGGAGATTAGTGGCCATAGGACCAGGAAATTACCATCGCATGCAAAGATTACCACTGTTCCACAATACAGACAGCTATGTACAGAGGGTGCGACAACATGAAAGCAGGGACTGCTGATGAATGGCATCACATTGTGTTCTGAAATGAATTGTGGTTCTGCTCTAGCCCGGTTGATCGTCATCGACGAGTATGGTGATAATTTCAAGAAGGGTCCCAATCATCCAAAGTTTTGGAGAGGCACAATGATGTTACTGCTGGCATCATGTTGCGGGGAGCCATTGAATAAGAGTTCGGATCATGACTGGTTGTGATTGAGGGAACGTGGATGGTACAATAGTATATCATGGGAAGCCTGAACCCTCATGTGTTGCCTCTCACATGACAGAACCATGGTGCCTTTTCTGAACAGGACAATGCTCATCCATATGAGATCTTTCAAAAAATCCCAGAACATTCATAATTTTGCACCAGTGGTGTTTGGAGCGATAGGTGGCTGGCACCCTTGCATGTGTCTGTGTTAAATGTGTAACTGCCAGAAGTTTCATTAATGCATGTATGTCTGTTACTTATTGTTTAGTGCTGTACTGAGTAGAATGTACTGTTGCACAGATTGTGAATTTTCAGACAAGGTGGCAGAGGTAGAGGAGTAACGCATCTGCATTAAACTTTGCATAAAACTCAAGAAATCCTTTACAGAGACATGCCAGATGATGCAGAAAGGCTATAATGATGAGTGCTTAAGCCGTACTCAGTGTTACAAATGGTTCATGTCGTTTAAAAATGGCCAGATGAAATTTAAAGATGACCGTCATTCAGGAAGCCCTTCAGTGTCTACCAACAACACTCATGTCAGGAACCTCATTTAAATTGTGCATGCCAGTCGAAGGCTGAATCTCCAGGAGATTGCAGAAGAATGCAATATTTCAGATGAATCATGTCATGAAATCCTCACACAACATTTTGAAATGCATCATATTACCACCAAGTTCATCCCATGGCTCACAGGTCAGAACCAGAAAGAGCTTAGCTTTGCAATGTGTGAAGAACTTTTGGATCATGAAAATGAGAATGAGATATTCCTTAAGAGAATCATAACTGGTGATGAGATGTCAGTCTTTGGTTATGAAGTTGAGATCAATGTTAATCTTCACAGTGGGTCGGGAAAGGTTCTCCAAGCCCAAACAAAGCTCTTCAGGTCAGGTCAAATGTCAAAGCCATGCTGATAATTTTCTTGGGCTCCGAAGGATTAATTCATCATGAATTTGTGCCACTGGGACAAACTGTTAATTGATGGTGCTATCAGAATATGTTGTGATGCCTGCAAGAAAATCTGAGAAGGAAACAACCTGAAATGTGGCGAGAACATTCATGGATTTTGCATCATGATAACACACCTGCACATTCATCGCTGTTGGTGTGTGACTATTGTACCTCCAGACCTGTCCCTGTAGACCACTGTTTTTATTTCCAAAGTTGGAAGTCCCATTGAAAGAATAAAGATTTGCAGTGACAGCCAAGAAAAAAGAAAATTCACAGACGTGCTCAGCACGATCCAGGAAGAGGCATACCAAGGCAGCTTCTGGAAGTGAAAATGGCATTGGGAGCTGAGTATCAGTTGCAGAGGAGCGTACTTCGAAGGAGACCATGCACAATAAGTAAAAGATATGCATAGAAAAATTTTGTGGACAAAGTTCTGGAATTTTTTGAACAGGCTTTGCACATGGCACAAATCCCTATGAACTGTCTGCATGCTATTGAGATACTCCAGTGGAAGCCAAGTTCCCAGTTCTGTTTCCAATAGATCATGTGTGTGACCAATGCAGAAGCAAGCTCTGTCCAGTGCCAGTAACAAAGGATATGAAAGAACAGTGGTAACAGTTGTGGGCCCAGCCTAAGGAGAGTATACAATAGCTTCATTACATGCTTCCCAACTGAATCAGCACATAAATAATCCAGGGCAAAGGGGAGCGGCGGGGGGGGGGGGGGGGGGGGGGGAGTGGCGGAGGGCGGGGGGGGGGGAGGTGTTGCAGTGTTATACTGAGAAGTGAGCTCATAATGGCATTTTCTTTATTAGTGCGAGTTTTGAAAATACATCACATTCTCTCATGATTTCCTTCCAACCTGCTGTGTCATTCACTTTCTTTATCAGGTAGCATCAGAAGTCAAAGATGAATTCCACAATATTTCCATAAGAAGTCAGTGTTTGTTTAAACTAACTGAGATTGTGGAACTTTGTGGCAGATTAAACCTGGGTTCCGGACCAAGACTCTAACTCAGGACCTTTGCCTTTCACATCCAAGTGCTCTACCATCTGAGCTACCCAAGCATGACTCACAACCCATCCTCGCAGCCATAATTCCACCAGTACCTCATCACCTACCTTCAAAACTTCACTGAAGCTCCTCTGCAGGCCTTGCAGAACTAGCACACCTGGAAGGAAGGATATTGCAGAGACATGGCTTAGCCACAACCAGGGGAATGTTTCCAGAAAAAATTCAAGTCCTGGTTCGACACGCAGGTTTAATCCGCCAGGTAGTTTCATACCAGTGCACACTCCACTGCAGAATGAAAATTTCATTCTGGCAACTGAGATTATGTTTACACAAATGCAAATGTGGTCTACAAGGAACTATGATGAATTGAGAATAATGCTAATTAATTAGTAGTTGTCCCTTCTTGAAAAGATGAAGTCTCTGGTAATTTTCATTCGAATATTCACTTCTTCCAGATATGAGGAGATTAACCATTTAACTGGTTTTTAACTTAAAATTTTTCTTTGAGAGTTAATTAAGTCTGCGGAGGTTTATTAGCAGATTTATTAAGTATTGTTATGGCTATCTCTTCCTCAGATGTAGGTTACAGGCTTCATGAGTTTGTGGGTGAATTTTGTTTATGCTTTAGTGCTAGTAGAGATTGCAGAGGACGTCTTTCTGTATTTAATGAAGTTCTTTGGCATTTGCTCATCAAATATTGGCAGATTACTGCTAATGGCTACAGAATCTTCTGTAACTGTATTGTTGCTTTAAATGATTTCAGTTATTTCCCCATTACAGTTTTATTGTAGCAACCTCTTGCTATAATGTAAAATGTGTCACTTTTCCAATTACAGAGCATTTCCTCTGTGAAAACTATGGTAGCAGAGTGATCATTTACATGATTGTGCTGAACTATTTGTTGTGTATTGTAATTTATACTTTATTATCCTAGTGTACAAAACTTACAGATAAAAATAACTTTTGCATGATGTGTCACTGCCATATAACATAGCTCAATGATACTTCGAGCATATGTAGAAAGAACTGTTACAGTATAGTACAGAAGATAACTGAAAGAAATATGCAATGAGATAAACAGAAATTACACTTATTTTCAGGCAATGATTACACTAAGTCATAAAGATTTATGATGATCCGTTGGACATAACAAGGGGCGGGACATGGTTCTTAATTGGATGTATGATTACCACGGGCAACAGTTCATACTCTACAACATGCTCTTACGCAGGACACAACATTGTTAGTGAGTGCTTGTGGTAGGGCATTTCATTAGTCTACCAGCATGATTAACAAATGCACCCCTGAAAAGGTGCACATATGGAAAGAGAACAGTGTCACAGTAATGTTCACGGGTGAGTGCAGCATGTTCAAAGATTCAGAGGTCAATATGCAACATTTTGCCTCCCCACACCATATAACCAAGATAATAACCATGTTTAACAACATTCTTGACTGCATTGAGTGTTACTGACCTCCAAACCATTGAACATGCTGCACTCACCAGTCAACATTATTGTGGCACTGTGCTCCTTCCCCACGCACATCTTCTTAGACATATATTTGGCGCTGAATTCATTTCTGTGGATGGCAGTTCATGACTGCATCAAACAGTACAGGTGGAGAAACCCTGGTTATGAGAGGATATTCAGCAAATGGACTGATGTACCTATTCCCATGACATAATTCCATTGTGCCCTTGTGGGAAGAGGTGGAAATAAATGTTGCAGCTCATCCACATGGACCAATATCAGCTGTACTGCTATAGGAATGGAATGCCATACCACAAGAACTCCTTTCAACCTTGGGGCCTGTATGGGAGTACATTGCAGAGAATGCATTGACATCTGTGGTGATCACAAACTGAATCAAGAACCATGTCCCTTCTTTTGTAGTGTCCAGGGACAATCATAAATTGTGGTGACCACCATTTAATTATTATCTTTGAATGAAAGAGTAATTTCTGCATCTCACTGTATACGTTTCTCAGTTACATTCTATACTATACTGTAGTAGTTCTTTCTGTGCCTTTCTTGATAAAATAAAATAAGAGACTTCAAAACAATAAAGATCACAGCATAAATATTTGTAAGGGAAGCTCTTCAAAAATATTGTATGACTAGTATTGTCTGAATAAGATATACCATAAAGATAACACACAAAGTTGCAGACTGGCACAATTAAAAGACACTTACACATAAACTTCTGGCTACAGCCTTCATCGGAAGAGGTTCTTGCCCAAGCTGCTGGAGTTGGTGGTCATGTTGTGTATGAGCTGTGTTTGTTTGTGTGAATGAATAGTGTGTGGTGTTCTTTTTCTGATGAAAGCTGTGGCTGAAGGCTTATGTGTAAGTGTCTGTTAATTGTGCCTGTCTGAAACTTAGCACGTCATCTTTAAGGCATGTAGCAGTCTATCTTTTTCTACGTTGTTTATATTCCTACCTGGAGTTTCCATTGATTGAATAAGATACAAGTTTTTATAATCACAGAATAAGAAAATTGACGGCAAACCTTCTCAAAAATTACAGGCAAGTCTTTCAGAAGTTTTCAAAATTTAGCTTTTCCTCATCTTTTTCAAATTTAAAGGTAGATTAGTGAATGTCAAAGTTCACAAACAAAGCCACAAGGCAAATTGTATAACATATCCAATCATTAACTCAAAAGGAAATACATTCCACAAAATTAGAAAGAGCAATCAATCCTTTTAATATTGTTGGAATTAGGAAGAGACCTACACCACTCTCACTAAAAACCTATGCATGTGATGGGAATTCTTGTGTAATCAATAGCTGTCACCTCACAGAAAGTATACAAGAACTATCCATATCAACTGCTGCAAGATTTGTTTCTTCTGATATAGTGAACTTTATACAAATTCACTAAGGTGACAAAAGTCATAGGATACCTCCAGATGTTGTGTCTGACCTTTTGCCTGCCACAGGGCAGCAGCTCAACATGGCATGGACCCAACAAGCTGTTGGAAGTCCCCTGCTGAAATATTAAGCCATACTGCCTCTGTAGCCATCTATAATTGCCAAAGTGTTGCCAGTGAAGGATTTTGTGCATGAATTGGACTCTCAGCTATGCCACATACATGTTCTACATCTACATGGATACTCTGCAAATCACATTTAAGTGCCTGGCAGAGGGTAATGGAATTTATGTTGGGTGATCTGGCAGGCCTAAACGTTTCTCAAATTGTCCAGGATGCCAAATTGTCCACAGTGTTGTGCTGTTAGCAAAGGCACTCATGTCAGTTGTCTTCTGCCATAGCCCATTAGTGCCAAATTTTGCGGCACTGACCTAATGGATGCATTCATCATATGCCCCACATTGATCTCTGCAGTGATTTCACACAGTGTTGCTTGTGTGTTATTGCTTGTTATGCAAACGCCTCTTTTCTCAGTCATTAAGTGAAGGCCGTCGGCCACTGCATTGTTCATGGTGAGAGGTAATGTCTGAAATTTGGTATTTTCAGCGCAATGACAATGTGAATCTCAGAATATTGAATTCTCTAACAATTTCCAAAATGGAATGTCCCATGCATCCAGTTCCATCTACCATTCTGTATTCAAAGTCTGTTAATTTCCATCATGCTGCCATAATCATAATGGAAACCATGTCACATGAGTTCCCTGACAAATGACAGCTTGGCCGATGCACCGCCCTTTTATATCTTGCATACCTGATATTAGTGACATCTGTATATGTGCATACCGCTACCCCATTACTTTTGTCACCTCATTGTATATTAGAGAACAAAACAATTTTGTGGCAAAAATCATAGTTTGTCAGAAACTTATGAATTTGTTGACTACAACTGTTACAAATGTGGTAACAATCGTTATATACCAAAAAACAGGTTAGCAATGGGAGGACTGCCAAGGAAGTCTACAGGCCAATATGTACATTAATCATTTATAGATGCAAATGATATGTGGATGACACACAAATTTTGATTCTGTGCAACTGAAGATCAAATAGATGATTTTGTCAAAGAACCCAACAAAATGCACCAACTTATAAAATTTACAGTAGAACTTGGTAACGATGGTGGCAAAAATATGCTCCACACACAGTAAACATAATTTATTAACATTCTAGTGAGATTATTGCAAATCTGTTATCGACAAATAACTAAAGTGGTGAAATCAGATGGGACACAAAAAATATGCACAGATTAGTAATTAAGTGAGCAATAAAATTTTATTGAAACTGACTGTGACAACAATAATTGGAGCATGTCCACCAAGTACACAATGATGACAATGTCAGTGCTTGCAACAGTCGAAGCACAAAACAAGCAGAGAGCTCATTGCCTCAAACACTGGGAGAGTGTAACGAAACACCTGATTCAGCACCTCGATGACAGTGCAGAACAATAAATTACTCCCAGGTTCAAAGCAAGAAATCAGGAACTCTTAAATTCAACATAAAATTAAAAAATATTTCTTACTAGTTATGAATTATTTAAATATCAAACTCCAGTTATTAAAAATTATTCTTAGCTGAATGCCATATAACAATCTTGATTATAACGGGACCTGCAGTTTGCCGACTGTGGAAATGTCACTTTCTGATATATGTCAGTGTGGTCACATAAATACAAGCTAGCAATAGGAGACAAGCAACAATTATGTTTTATACCTAATGAGAAGCAGTGGCTAGCTTGGCAAGAAAATTTAGTGTATGTTATTGTTGTGGTCTTCAGTAGAGGGGCTGGTTTGATGCAGCTCTCCATGCCACTCTATCCTGAGCAAGCTTCTTTATCTCACAGTACCTACTGCAACCTACATCCTTCTGAATCTGTTTGGTGTATTCATCTCTTGGCCTCCATCTACAATTTTTACCCTCTGCCAGGCCTCAATCTCCGCTAATTTCAATTTGCCGCCACTCATACCTCACCTGTCTTTCAACAACATCTTTGCCTCTGTACTTCCGCCTCGACTGACATCTCTGCCCAAACTCTTTGCCTTTACAAATGTCTGCTTGGGTCTGTGTGTGTGCGGATGGATATGTGTGTGTATGCGAGTGTATACCCCTTCTTTCCCCCTAAGGTAAGTCTTTCCGCTCCCGGAATTGGAATGACTCCTTACCCTCTCCCTTAAAACCCACATCCTTTCGTCTTTCCCTCTCCTTCCCTCTTTCCTGCTGAGGCAACAGTTTGTTGCGAAAGCTTGAATTTCATGTGTATGTTTGTGTGTGTTTGTGTGTATATCGACCTGCCAGCACTTTCGTTCGGTAAGTCACATCATCTGTGTTTTTAGATATATTTTTCCCACGTGGAATGTTTCCCTCTATTATATTCATATCATTAATTTGAACCCAACAATTATGTTTGTTATTGTCACTGTTGCATTTCAAAATCTTTCCTGTCATCTCATTTTCTCTTTCTGTTTTTGCAAGTAGTTTCACTTTGTACTCACCTTCTCCTCTTTACCAAATCTACCATACAATTTCATCCCGCCTATATATACTCAATAATACATAACCCACTTCCAAACCATAACAACAACAAAAATTTTCAACAATTCTGCTGCTACAAAATCCGTCGTCTCCAGTTCACAAACAGTTCCTTCCAGCTATTAAACAGCCATTTCGGCTAGTTCCAATAACTTTAGCTTTTTTTCACTTTTTTTCCATTTCCGTTTTTCTCACATCACTGATCTTTTTTAGCCGCTTCCCACAGGTTTTAACGTCATTATTTCTTCGTCAGACAATTGTTAGCCTCATTTTCACAATCTGCCACCACAAAACCACTCCTTTTAATACATTTACACACGGTTTTTCCGAAATTTTCCCGAATTGCTCCACCCTTTAACGTGTTTTGGCGGCAACACAACCACGTAACCTTTGTGCACATCGTTGTCTACCAACCCAAGTTCACCACAGGATCAACATAGCCCAGCTATAACCAACATCTTTTCACCTTTTTTCACACCAGATCTCCAGTTGCTTTCTGGTTCACCTTATCTCTCGCCATATATTTTTATTTTCATTTTCATTTCAGCCTCATGTTACACTTCCCACCTTCTAATAGCATGTCACCCTCACAACATCCCCACAACGACCCCATGAAGTTTTATTTACATTCCCTCCACAAACATGCCTTCGCCCTAGCCAGATTACACTCCCATATTTTATTTTCTCAGGCTTGTCTGACATTTGGCATTACCCCCAAAGGCCTCACACTTATAGTTCCCATCTCTGGCTGTAATCCTTCTTTCCATCAGTCCCTATACCAGTTCCAAACTGAACAATCCATTGCCCTCACCCACCTAATCCTTCACCTACACATCAACTCAGCCAATGAAGACACCCGTCATCTCCTATCCTTATTAAAAGTCCTCAATCTTTCCTCTCCCACATCCACACTGGCTGTTCAGAGCATCCTCCTACAGGCCAATCGCAAATTAGAACAGCATGCCACCCTCCACCTCAAAAAACTATCCAATCTCCTGGTTTCCCACCTCCGGAAAGGCAACTCACTCACCCTTCACAACCTTTCCAGCAAACCTCAACCTCCTCTCATTGCTCACAGACCCAGTCTCTCCCATCAACTCAATCTCCCACTTCCAGCTCCACTCCCCCCAAAACCTCAACATTCCAATCAACACAATCTGGAACCACAACACCCTAATTCAGTAGTTAACCTTTCCTCCAAACCTCTCTCCCAATCCAAAACCTCTGTCATATCGAAAGGCCTCACCTTCAGCCCCACTCCCAGATTCAACCAAACAGCCCTTGTCAAAGATTTACTGTCCTACACCCATACTCTCTGCTGGAAATATCACTTTGCCACAAAGAAAAATAATCCTAATCCTACTCCTAATGGTCCAACTCCCCAAGACACTATCCAAATTGAACCCTGCCTGGAGCAGTTCTGTCCTCCGTCACAGCGGGACCCACCCTCTCCAAACTTTCCAGGAATTTCTGACTTCCAGCCTTGCCTCTCAATCCTTCTTAAAAAACCTTAATCCTACTCCCAACATCACCACTGCTGAAGCCCAGGCTATCCGTGATCTGAAGGCTGACCGATCCATCGTCATTCTTCCGGCGGACAAGGGTTCCACAACTGTGGTACTTGATCGTTGGGAGTATGTGGCTGAGGGACTGCGCCAGCTTTCTGACAACACTACATACAAAGTTTGCCAAGGTAATCATGGGATTACCATTCCTGATGTCCAGGCGGAGCTTCAAGGAATCCTCAGAACCTTAGGCCCCCTACAAGACCTATCACTTGACTCCATCACCCTCCTGACCCCACCAACACCCCGCACCCCTACCTTCTACCTTCTTCCTAAAATTCACAAACCCAATCATCCCGGCCATCCCATTGTAGCTGGCTACCTAGCCCCCACAGAACGTATCTCTGCCTACGTAGATCAACACCTTCAACTCATTACATGCAGTCTCCCACCCTTCATCAAAGATACCAACCACTTCTTCGAACGCCTGGAATCCCTACCCAGTCTGTTACCCCCGGAAACCATCCTTGTAACAATTGATGCCACATCCTTATACACAAATATTATGCACAGCCAGGGCCTCGCTGCGATGGAGCACTTCCTTTCACACCGATCACCTGCCACCCTACAAAAAACGTCTTTCCTCATTACCTTAGCCAGCGTCGTCCTGACCAACTTCTTCACTTTCGAAGGCCAGACATACCAACAATTAAAGGGAACAGCCATGGGCACCAGGATGCCCCCCTCGTATGCCAACCTATTCATGGGTCGCTTAGAGGAAGCCTTCTTGGTTACCCAGGACTGCCAACCCAAAGTTTGGTAGAGATTTATTGATGACATCTTCATGATCTGGACTCACAGTGAAGAAGAACTGCAGAATTTCCTCTCCAACCTCAACTCCGTTGGTTCCATCAGATTCACCTGGTCCTACTCCAAATCCCATGCCACTTTCCTTGACGTTGACCTCCACCTGTCCAATGGCCAGCTTCACACGTCCGTCCACATCAAACCCACCAACAAGCAACAGTACCTCCATTATGACAGCTGCCACCCATTCCACATCAAACGGTCCCTTCCCTACAGCCTAGGTCTTCATGTCAAACGAATCTGCTCCAGTCCAGAATCCCTGAACCATTACACCAACAACCTGAAAACAGCTTTCGCATCCCGCAACTACCCTCCCAACCTGGTACAGAACCAAATAACCAGAGCCACTTCCTCATCTCCTCAAACCCAGAACCTCCCACAGAAGAACCCCAAAAGTGCCCCACTTGAGACAGGATACTTCCCGGGACTGGATCAGACTCTGAATGTGGCTCTCCAGCAGGGATATGACTTCCTCAAATCCTGCCCTGAAATGAGATCCATCCTTCATGAAATCCTCCCCACTCCACCAAGAGTGTCTTTCCGCCATCCACATAACCTTTGTAACCTCTTAGTTCATCCCTATGAAATCCCAAAACAACCTTCCCTACCCTCTGGCTCCTACCCTTGTAACCGCCCCCGGTGTAAAACCTGTCCCATGCACCCTCCCACTACCACCTATTCCAGTCCTGTAACCCGGAAGGTGTACACGATCAAAGGAAGAGCCACGTGTGAAAGCACCAACATGATTTACCAACTGACCTGCCTACACTGTGAAGCTTTCTATGTGGGAATGACCAGCAACAAACTGTCCATTTGCATGACTGGCCACAGGCAGACAGTGTTTGTTGGTAATGAGGATCACCCTGTGGCTAAACATGCCTTGGTGCACGGCCAGCACATCTTGGCATAGTGTTACACCGTCCGGGTTATCTGGATACTTCCCACTAACACCAACCTGTCACAACTCCGGAGATGGGAACTTGCCCTTTAGTATATCCTCTCTTCTCCTTATCCGCCAGGCCTCAACCTCCGCTAATTTCAAGTTGCCGCCGCTCATACCTACCTGTATTTCAACAACATCTTTGCCTCTTTACTTCCGCCTCGACTGACATCTCTGCCCAAACTCTTTGCCTTTACAAATGTCTGCTTGTGTCTGTGTATGTGCGGATGGATGTGTGTGTGTGTGTGTGTGTGTGTGTGTGTGTGTGTGTGTGTGTGTGTGTGTGTGTGTGTGTGTGTGTGTGTGTGTGTGTGCGAGTGTATACCCCTTCTTTCCCCCTAAGGTAAGTCTTTCCGCTCCCGGGATTGGAATGACTCCTTACCCTCTCCCTTAAAACCCACATCCTTTCGTCTTTCCCTCTCCTTCCCTCTTCACTGTACATGTATGTATATATACATAAAAACAAAGATGAGGTGACTTACCGAACGAAAGCGCTGGCAGGTCGATAGACACACAAACAAACACAAACATACACACAAAATTCTAGCTTTCGCAACCAACGGTTGCCTCATCAGGAAAGAGGGAAGGAGAGGGAAAGAAGAAAGGATGTGGGTTTTAAGGGAGAGGGTAAGGAGTCATTCCAATCCCAGGAGTGGAAAGACTTACCTTGGGGGGAAAAAAGGACAGGTATACACTCGCACACACACACATATCCATCCACATATACAGACACAGACCCTCATACCTACCTGTCTTTCAACAACATCTTTGCCTCTGCACTACCACCTTGACTAACATCTCTGCCCAAACTCTTTGTCTTTAAATATGTCTGCTTGTGTCTGTATATGTGTGGATGGATATGTGTGTGTGTGTGCAAGTGTATACCTGTCCTTTTTTCCCCATAAGGTAAGTCTTTCCGCTCCCGGGATTGGACTGACTCCTTACCCTCTCCCTTAAAACCCACATCCTTTCTTCTTTCCCTCTCCTTCTCTCTTTCCTGATGAGGCAACCATTGGTTGTGAAAGCTAGAATTTTGTGTGTATGTTTGTGTTTGTTTGTGTGTCTATCGACCTGCCAGCGCTTTCGTTCAGTAAGTCACCTCATCTTTGTTTTTATATATATTTTTTCCCACGTGGAATGTTTCCCTCTATTATATATGTACACTCCTGGAAATTGAAATAAGAACACCGTGAATTCATTGTCCCAGGAAGGAGAAACTTTATTGACACATTCCTGGGGTCAGATACATCACATGATCACACTGACAGAACCACAGGCACATAGACACAGGCAACAGAGCATGCACAATGTCGGCACTAGTACAGTGTATATCCACCTTTCGCAGCAATGCAGGCTGCTATTCTCCCATGGAGACGATCGTAGAGATGCTGGATGTAGTCCTGTGGAACGGCTTGCCATGCCATTTCCACCTGGCACCTCAGTTGGACCAGCGTTCGTGCTGGACGTGCAGACCGCGTGAGACGACGCTTCATCCAGTCCCAAACATGCTCAATGGGGGACAGATCCGGAGATCTTGCTGGCCAGGGTAGTTGACTTACACCTTCTAGAGCACGTTGGGTGGCACGGGATACATGCGGACGTGCATTGTCCTGTTGGATCAGCAAGTTCTCTTGCCGGTCTAGGAATGGTAGAACAATGGGTTCGATGACGGTTTGGATGTACCGTGCACTATTCAGTGTCCCCTCGACGATCGCCAGTGGTGTACGGCCAGTGTAGGAGATCGCTCCCCACACCATGATGCCGGGTGTTGGCCCTGTGTGCCTCGGTCGTATGCAGTCCTGATTGTGGCGCTCACCTGCACGGCGCCAAACACGCATACGACCATCATTGGCACCAAGGCAGAAGCGACTCTCATCGCTGAAGACGACACGTCTCCATTCGTCCCTCCATTCACGCCTGTCGCGACACCACTGGAGGCGGGCTGCACGATGTTGGGGCGTGAGCGGAAGACGGCCTAACGGTGTGCGGGACTGTAGCCCAGCTTCATGGAGACGGCTGCGAATGGTCCTCGCCGATACCCCAGGAGCAACAGTGTCCCTAATTTGCTGGGAAGTGGCGGTGCGGTCCCCTACGGCACTGCGTAGGATCCTACGGTCTTGGCGTGCATCCGTGTGTCGCTGCGGTCCGGTCCCAGGTCGACGAGCACGTGCACCTTCCGCCGACCACTGGCGACAGCATCGATGTACTGTGGAGACCTCACGCCCCACGTGTTGAGCAATTCGGCGGTACGTCCACCCGGCCTCCCACATGCCCACTATACGCCCTCGCTCAAAGTCCGTCAACTGCACATACGGTTCACGTCCACGCTGTCGCGGCATGCTACCAGTGTTAAAGACTGCGATGGAGCTCCGTATGCCACGGCAAACTGGCTGACACTGACGGAGGCGGTGCACAAATGCTGCGCAGCTAGCGCCATTCGACGGCCAACACCGCGGTTCCTGGTGTGTCCGCTGTGCCGTGCGTGTGATCATTGCTTGTACAGCCCTCTCGCAGTGTCCGGAGCAAGTATGGTGGGTCTGACACACCGGTGTCAATGTGTTCTTTTTTTCCATTTCCAGGAGTGTATATATACACATATATATAGGTAAGGATATGAACAGCTACTTCGAAAAAAGCAAATGCTCCTCCTCCCATACTACTCAACTTCTGTTTCTATCTGTTAGTTCAAACAAAGCATTTATGTAACTTTACAGATCCCTCTATTAGCTGCCTTTGTAGTGTTCTAAGATCTATGAAATACAAATACTGCGATTATGTGTTATGTACAGTCCTCCTTCAAAGCATTCTGATAAATTGTTGAGTGGGTGTGAGGTATTGCTTCACTTTGTTTTGGAGTTTCTGGAACATTTCAATTTCCTACCCGATATACATTGTCAAAAATCTTAGGGACTTCCACAGCAGAATATGAAACACCCCTGTGAACCCTCAAGAGTAATGTATAAATTTTATAGAAAATAGAAATACTTCTATGACTGAGGCTGTGGATTGCAGAGTTTATCCCATATTCAACTCTTGTTTTTAATCACAAGTATTATTAGGTACTATATGTATTGGCATGTATGTGGAAGAAATCATGAGGTCCCCTGGAAAGAATTCTGCAAGATGTTCTGTTATAAATTTTACACAATACTCTTACTGTGAGGTTCTGTTGAACATATATTCTTTTTATCTTGCCTACCGTGCCCCAAAATATTATTCCACAGCTAACAACTGAGTGAAAGTATGCAAGGTATACTAGCAATCCATTCTGTAGGTAAACACAGTGAGAAAGATTTTTCAGTGCAAAGCAGACATCCACATGCAGGTGCAACCCCCATTTATAAACCAGGTGAAAACCCAGTAACATCACACATGGTGCCTCATCCAGTGTATGCCTTTGGATGTGAGAGTTTGAAACCTAGGGAATGGCCTACGGGGGTGAAGTGCAGTGGGGACTGAAATGATAGGTGTGAAGGCCATGTAACAACTCCAAAAAGTGATGGTGGTCAATGGGGCTCTGGTGAAGCTGTGATAGGCCGAACTAGCCAATAGCAGATTAACAAGCAGCTTTGAACAACAGCAGTAGCCGTTCAAAGAATGGATATAAAAGACAATGATCTGGCAAGGCAAATGTGCCAAGGGTACTAATAAAATGTACTGGAAGCAGAAGGATGGGGAAGTAGAAATGGAAGAGAATGCAGGAATTTTGCAAGAGAAATGGTTTGGTGGTACATAACTCATGCTTTCATAAGAAAGAGAGCCACAAAGTAACATGGTACAGCAGGAATCTAGTGCAGAAATCTTTGGTGGATTGTGTGCTCCATTATTTGGTTGTGAAGGGGACTTTAATGAATATAAAGCTATCTGAGGCATTGGACAGTGACCACCAGCTACTACTGATGAGCATGAGAATCATGCAGGAATGGAAGAAGACAGAACTAGGAAATGAAAATTAGAGCACAAAAATGGAATGAAACGGAAGTCAAGGAAGAATATTAGGAGATTACAAAGGAAAGGCTACCCAAAAGATGAGCTAAAAACAGGAGAAGAGGAATGGGGATAGTTTCAAGTGATATGGTAGAAGAAATTGAAGAAATGTATGATGAAGTAAAAGAAATTATTCAGATAATGAAGGGTGACGAAAATTTAATAGTCATGGGTGACTGGAATTCGGTAGTAGGAAAAAGGAGAGAAGGAAATGTAGCATGTGAATATGGACTAGGGCTAGAAATGAAAGAGGAAGCCGCCTGGTAGAATTTTGCACAGAGCACAACTTAATCATAGCTAACACTTGGTTCAAGAATCATAAAAGAAGGCTGTATACATGGAAGAAGCCTGGAGATACTGACAGGTTTCTGATAGATTATATAATAGTAAAACAGATATTTAGGAACCAGGTTTTAAATTGTAAGACATTACCAGGGGTAGATGTGGACTCTGACCACAATCTATTGGTTATGACCTGTAGATTAAAACTGAAGAAACTGCAAAAAGGTGATAATTTAAGGAGATGAGACCTGGATAAACTAAAAGAACCAGAGGTTGTACAGAGTTTCAGGGAGAGCATAAGGGAGCAATTGACAGGAATGGGGGAAAGAAATACAGTAGAAGAAAAATGGGTAGCTTTGAGGGATAAAGTAGTGAAGGCAGCAGAGGATCAAGGAGGTAAAAAGACGAGGGCTAGTAGAAATCCTTGGGTAACAGAAGAAATACCGAATTGAATTGATGAAAGAAGAAAATATGAAAATGCAGTAAATGAAGCAGGCAAAAAGGAATACAGACGTCTCTAAAATGAGATCAACAGGAAGTGCAAAATGGCTAAGCAGGGATGGCTAGAGGACAAATATAAGGATGTAGAGGTTTATCTCACTAGGGGTAAGATAGATACTGCCTATAGGAAAATTAAAGAGACCTTTGGAGAAAAGAGAACCACTTGTATGAACATCAAGAGCTCATATGGAAACCCAGTTCTAAGCAAAGAAGGGAAAGCAGAAAGGTGGAAGGAGTATATAGAGGGTCTATACAAGGGCAATGTATTTGAGGACAAAATTATGGAAATGGAAGAGCATGTAGATGAAGATGAAATGGGAGATACGATAATGCGTGAAGAGTTTGACAGAGTACTGAAAGACCTGAGTTGAAACAAGGCCCCCGGAGTAGACAACATTCCATTCGAACTACTGACGGCCTTGGGAGAGCCAATCCTGACAAAACTCTACCATCTGGTGAGCAAGATGTATGAAACAGGAGAAATACCCTCAGACTTCAAGAAGAATATAATAATTCGAATCCCAAAGAAAGCAGGTGTTGACAGATGTGAAAATTATCGAACTATCAGTCTAATAAGTCACAGCTGCAAAATACTAACGCGAATTCTTTACAGACGAATGGAAAAACTAGTAGAAGCCGACCCCGGAGAAGATCAGTTTGGATTCCATAGAAATGTTGGAACACATGAGGCAATACTGACCCTACGACTTATCTTAGAAGCTAGATTAAGGAAGGGCAAACCCACGTTTCTAGCATTTGTAGACTTAGAGAAAGCTTTTGACAATGTTGACTGGAATACTCTCTTTCAAATTCTGAAGGTGGCAGGGGTAAAATACAGGGAGTGAAAGGTTATTTACAATTTGTACAGAAACCACATGGCAGTTATAAGGGTCGAGGGACATGAAAGGGAAGCAGTGGTTGGGAAGGGAGTGGGACAGGGTTGTAGTCTTTCCCAGATGTTATTCAATCTGTATACTGAGCAAGCAGTGAAGGAAACAAAAGAAAAATTCAGAGTAGGTTTTAAAATCCATGGAGAAGAAATAAAAACTTTGAGGTTCGCCGATGACACCGTAATTCTGCCAGAGACAGCAAAGGACTTGGAAGAGCAGTTGAACGGAATGGATAGTGTCTTGAAAGGTGGATATAAGATGAACATCAACAAAAGCAAAACGAGGATAATGGAATGTAGTCAAATCAAGTCAAGTAATGCTGAGGGAATTAGATTAGGAAATGAGATACTTAAAGTAGTAAAGGAGTTATGCTATTTGGGGAGCAAAATAACTGATGATGGTCGAAGTAGAGAGGATATAAAATGTAGCCTGGCAAAGGCAAGGAAAGCGTTTCTGAAGAAGAGAAATTTGTTAACATTGAGTATAGATTTAAGTGTCAGGAAGTCATTTCTGAAAGTATTTGTATGGAGTGTAGCCATGTATGGAAGTGAAACATGGACGATAAATAGTTTGGACAAGAAGTGAATAGAAGCTTTTGAAATGTGGTGCTGCAGAAGAATGCTGAAGATTAGATGGGTAGATCACATAACTAATGAGGAAGTATTGAATAGGATTGTGGAGAAGAGAAGTTTGTGGCACAACTTGACCAGAAGAAGGGATCGGTTGGTAGGACATGTTCTGAGGCATCAAGGGATCACCAATTTAGTATTGGAGGGCAGCATGGAGGGTAAAAATCTTAGAGGGAGACCAAGAGATGACTACACTAAGCAGATTCAGAAGGATGTAGGTTGCAGTAGGTACTGGGAGATGAAAAAGCTTGCACAGGATAGAGTAGCATGGAGAGCTGCATCAAACCATTCTCAGGACTGAAGACCACAACAACAATGGTAGAAGCTCTAATAGTTTTATGTTGAAGAAGAAGTGACAAAATAGAGGAAGGAGATGTCATGATGGAATGAGAGTGTCAAAGAGCTATCTGGACAGAAGGAAATGCCTTCAGCAAGAGAGGAGTATAAGAAAAAGAAGAAAGAGGCAAGTAAAATAGTGGCTAAGAAGAGAAGAAAGTGGATGGAAGAATGGACAAAAACGATGGAGCAAGACAGTACTATATGGAATAGTCAAAAGTAAGAGGAGAGGTCAGAGAGGATGCAGCAATGATAGACTGAAATAAGAGTGAGGTTAATAACAAAGAGACAATGAAGATAGTGTGAAAGGAGTACTTTGAGCATTTGCTAAATCTGAACAGACTTGGAGGTGAGAATAAGAGGCTAAAGAGGATTGAAGCAAACTCTGGGAGGGAAAAAGATCTGACAGGGAATGACATGGAAATGGTACTGGACATGAAGAAAGGAGTATAGGCACCATGCATGGATGAACTAAGTGTCAAATTAGTGAAGGGTGCAAATGGAGGTTGGGAAACAGTAGCTGTATCATGTGATGAGGGTGGCATAGAATGAGAAGAAGACTCCAGAATATAGGAGGAGGGCACCAATTGTTGCTATAATCAGGAAAGGGAGTACAAAGGATTGTAGAAACTACAGCAGAGTCACACTGATACCACACTGTGCCCAATGTGTATGAAAAGATCCTGAAGATTAGAATCCAAAAAAGGGTCAAGAACAAACAGGGAGAGGAACAGCATGGCTTCAGACCTGGGAGGTTAACTATTGACCTCATATTTGCAGTGTGGCAGGTCCATGAGCACCATTGACTTTGGGGAAGGCCTTGTGATGGCCTTTCTAAGTATAGAAAAGGCATCTGATAGCATCTGTAGAAAAAAGGTCTGTGGAGCATTAGAAAAGAAGGGAGTAGAAAGAGAGACAGCAAGCAGAGGGGTAAAAATTTACTATGGAAGTATGTGTTGTGTGGAAGTGGGAAATGAACGGACATATTAGTTGCAGTAAACAAATCGTGTGAAACAGGGCAGCGCATTGTCACCTCTCCTCTTCATTGTGGTCTTGGATGAGAATGACTAATGTGACAGAAAAAACTGGAAAAGACAAAATGAAAGTGATGGTGTTCTCAGATGAGTTGACAATCTGGAGAAACAAGGACAAGGAGATTGAGAAACAGGTGGGAAGAAACTGTGAGACAGCATGGGATGAAATTTAATGTAAATAAATGTGAGATGTGAAATTCTGATTTCAACTAGAAAGAAGGAGTGGAGCTGAACAGTTGAAGAAGCGGAAAGTTTCAAGTATTTGGGAAAGGATGAAGTGAGGAAGATCAGTGAACATTCAGACAGTCAGAAGCATTCCTGTGAAGTGTGAGGAGCATGATTTGCAACAAAGATGTCTCACAAAACAGCAAACAAGTGATATATAGAAGTTATTACAGCCCATTATTGCCTATGTATGTGGCAAATTGGTAAAGAAGAAAGGAGATGTAAATAGATTACAGGCATGTGAAATGAATTTCCTCAGAAGTAGGACTGGAATAACAAGGAGATGTAGCATGAGAAATGAAAGGGTAAGGGAAACAGTGAAAGAGGAGCCCTTGTACAGCAGGACAGAAACATCATGGCTAAGATGGTATGGGCACTTAAAGAGAACAGACAACAAGATAATCCCAAGAAGAAGATACACAAAATAGAGATGCAAAGGAAACAGCCATGAGGAATACCATGGGATATATGGCTGAAAGGCATTGAGGAGTGTTTGCGGAAGGTGGGGGGACAGGAAGGGGGTGACGACTGCACCACAGTGAACACAAAGATGGTACGAGAACACCACTAGATGGTGAGGCTTGTGTTCCAAACAGACCCATCCTGGGGCTGAAAACTGTTCAAGATGATGATGATGACGATTATGATGATGATGATGGTTAAGTCTCATTATCCTCTTGGTATTTTCTAGTATGCCAGCTTTATCAATACAATTGTATCATCAGCAAACATTACATACTTTAAAGTGTCCTCCAGTATCTTGGGTAAATCATTTAGGTAGACCAAGAATAGGAGAGGGCTAAGTATCAAATCTTGGGCTCATCATATTAAATATTTTCTCACTGAGAATACAATCTTATTCTTCTTTTATTATATACTGATGTGCACCTATGCTTGCTATGGTTGGGATATGACTCCATCCAAGCATCGGTAACATCTTTAATGCCATACTATTTTAGTTTCCCTAGCAGTACTTTATGATTTACTGTATCTGTGGGGCGGCAAATATTTTGTAAAAAAAAAAAAATATTGCTGCATAAATGCTTGCATGTTGAATCAGTTTCTGGCTTTTAGAATGTTGTTAATGCTGTCTTTCGCCGTTCTCAACACTGGCTCTCTATTTACTTTTTAGCACCCAGAAAGTGATTTAACAAAACGTGGAGCCAGTAATTAGAGATCCTAGTGCCCACTTCATCTGAGAATACCATTATAGCTGCAGCTTATAGCTCTGAGGAATTAGGAGATTATCCGGGATTTCTAATCAAAAACGGTTTTCCAAAATAGTTGAGTATATTCTGAAATTCACTGATAAAAAACACAAGTATCCCTACAACCTAACTAACAGAGCAGTTCAGAGTCTAATGCGCTGATGCAACTATAAATGTCCGAATTAAATGTTAAAATGAATGCTCGCCATAATTTGATGAGATTATTTCATCAAACACCACGCTAAATATTTGGTAGAATGTCTGTCCCGCGACGGCACATGAAAATACGACAATACGCAAACTGAAGCTAGATAATGAAAATCATCTCAGAATTAACACTTCACTTGAAATGTTTTCATGGTTCCGGTATCTCTAGTAACTTAATACGGCACCCGAGGCTGTTCGTAGCAGTGATATCTATGCGACGCGACTCCTGACACAGACGGCGTATCATTCAGTGTCTGGAGAGAACTGGGGCCTTGCTTCCTCGTGCAGCGTTCTTATATATAAAGCTGCGGTGCGGACGGCTAAGGGAACACCTGATCAAATAGGCTCTCCCGACTAGCCGCTGGGATAGTAACGCACCACTTCAAGTTACATAATAATTTATAGCTTCTATTGCTGATGGCCGATGAAGCTCTTAATTTAAACGTGCATTCAGCACGCAGGTAAGTATTGATAATAAAATTTTGACGTGGCTAAGTTAAATATTTTGGGCGAGAGAATTAATTTAATTACACTGCACGCAGTAGATGAGCTCTGAACTGACTCTTTTGAGATTCGCTATCGCTATAATTTTATAGGTATTAAAAAGAAACTTTACACATCTTCATAGTCATAGCGGACCTCCAACCTATTTAAATCTAAACATCCTAGCCTTATTTATTAGCCTACTTAATCTATCTTGCTTCCTTCAGTTTTGAGATGAAAACCAGAAAATCATGAATTTCCACTAAAATCTTAATTTCTGAAATCCAAAGTACTGTTTTTATTAAATCATTATGAAAGATGAATCTAAATATAAATTTTGAGGTCTCTAGCTCTTTTCTGTTGCGTCAATGATTTTTTCAGAAAAACGTCCAAATTTCGAAAATGGCTGAAGTTATCGAACTGATATTTAACACACATTAATTTAGTATTAATCCTGACATGCTAGAAAAGTTTTAGTTCATTTGCTTGATTTTTAAGGTATTGCGCAACATTTATGACGTCAGAGCTAGTTACAGCAGACTGGCTGGCACACAATGGGAACTGATGTGAATTTACTACAGCGTGAGTAGGCTGCTTCCCTACATCACCCTCTACTTAACTTTTTTTTTGTTTATGAATGTTAATGAATGAAAAAAAAAATTTAATTACAAAAAGGGAAGCAAGAGTACAGCTTAACTTCCTATGAAAAACCAAAATTGAAATATAAACATGTAGAAACATTAAAGAAAACTGATTACCTACATTAATTATTTAAATTGTGGGCATGTTCACTGCCTTCTAAACAATGTCATTACTCAAAATTTTTAAGCAAAGTCAATGAAATATTTTGGCATACATATTGCCTTAGACAAACAAACACATACAAATTGAAAAATTATGAAAATCTTAGATCCATTAAATACATTTTTACATACACAAATTCAAAGAAAATAACATGATACATAAACAGATGATTATCTCTTAGCAGTCTTTTCTAAACCTGAAAGAAAAGTTCATAAATAATTTTTACACACGTGGTTGTATCCGCTTTGGCTGGCGTCCTACACTTCCATTCACAAGGGTAGAGGAGGGGAAGTTGCTATGGCGTGCGTCCTTCACGTTCTCTCTAAATTACATGGGGGAAAGGGGAGGGGTCACTGTGAGTTGTGTCCAAGTCACTCCACGCTTTCACGCAGCTACCAGGCTGCCATTATCTGGTTTGTCCTGTAGAACAAACAAAAAGAGTGCCTCAGACTCTTTTCACTTAATATCTATGGGTGGATCACAATGAAATGGGGATATATACATTTTATCCTTCAATATTTTGCTGGAACAAAGTTAACAGAGCTTTTTCAGTATTACTCTCGCGGTTACTTAACTGTCATAAAATCGTTAAACAAATGGCTCAAAACGCCTTTAGTCATGTATTAGAGCAAATTTATGCTCCTAAGGCATACAATCATAAATCATATTTAATCTGAATTTATTATTTCTGGGCCGGAACACTGGACCAATACTCGGTACATTCCTGATACATTTGTCTTTTAAGCACTTAACTGACTCATCTTTGATTACCTTATTCTTAGAGATAGTATGAGTATGATTAGTGGTTGTTTTCTCAGCTTCTTTGTACATGTGACTAACTTTTGGTAATAGCACAGTTGTGAGTGTTCAAAACACACTACGTTTAGTTGACTACTAAATCCACTTATTGGTCCTCTGCTGTTGTCAGTTCCACATCTGCAATTAGGTACTTACTTACTTTGAAGTGTATTTATGCTGAGCTAAAATAATGTTTCACGTCTGTCAGTATGTTATTTATTTATTTTGCTAGTGTATGTACATATTTAACACTCATTCTATTAATATTTAAAGCATAGGATAGCACATTTATTTCATATTCATAGTGTACTGCAGCTGATTAGTTTGCTCACGTGGCAATCCATTTCCACTCGATCGGACGCTGAAACCTCAGGTAGTCTCTCTCAGACCTACCACTAAAGTGCATCAAGTAATTATGGACGAGCGTAATGCTAAATTCCTTAAACCTATAGGACACCATGAGCTGCTCTGTCTCATCTAACATAAGGGTACCTATGGTCGCATTCACGCCTCCAACTCATAACCTCAATACGTGTAGGTGTATCCTGTCACACACTACACTAAAATAATGGCCAGCTCCAACCTTATAAATACTTCAGGGACGTGTCCTTCACGTCTCAACCACAAACACTGCTAAATTCTATTACACTGCCTTTTCTTGCTACACCAGGTGAGTTTAATCTTACAACTTATCTTCATATTTTTCCTAACACTAAGCAATCTCTTTTACTATTTCTTAGTTAGCTCTAATGCATACACTAGGTTTCACTACCACTTCAGATCCTGCTTGTACATGAATTCATATATCTTTTTAAATTACTGTTGGTGGACCATTTCCAATAAAACAACACTTTGTAGTTACTATATTACCTGGGTTCTATACATACTTGTTACTCAAATACATTTTATATCTTAATTACGTCATACTTCTCTATTGTTTGTCACTATTAGGTTTGTCACATTAGGTATTTTTCTTCACTAATCGGTAGATAGAATGGTTACATAACTCATGGCTTGATAGCCATGATAGAAAATTTTCATGTCTGGAAAGAAGAGGTCAAAATTTTTGTGGATAGGAAAGATGAAGAATGAGTGAGATCTGAAATGGGAAAGAAGATTTCACACAGCTGGGACTGCACAGCTGCCACACTGTGTAGAGGTTACAGAACAACCTCCTCCCTACAGCATTCATTAGCTTAATGCTGGCTTGATAGTCATAATGGAAAATTTTAGTATGTGGAAAGAAAAGGTCGAAAATTTTTGAGGACAGGAAAGAGGAAGAATGACTGAGACCTGAAAAGGAAAGAAGATCTCACACAGCTGGGACTGCACAGCTGCCACACTGTGTAGAGGTTACAGAACAACCTCCTCCCTACAGCACTCATTCATAACCTTTGACCACGCCACGTCGATCTGAAAATACTTTATGATGCCTTTTTGGAACCTGTCTCAGTTCTTCCTTTTGATTGTATGAAATCTTATCGATCTCCTGCAATTTAGCTTCTATTTTGTCCACAATAATTGCTTCTTCTTCTTCTGTGTTTAGCTTATCTGTACTAAGATTAACACCTTCATCCCAATAACTCCTATTTTTCAGAACTCATATAGGCAGCTCCCAAGTTTCATAATTAGTTACTATATGTTTATCACTAAAAGGTACTATAATTACTCCGGTTATTGGCAAGACCATTCTTAACCGGCTTTTTTCAAAGTCAACAACACTCTGATATTTTGACAAGAAATCTATGCCAATTAAAACCTCAATACTGAGATTGTTTACAATTAAACATGGATGATCAATTAAATTACCATTAATGTTAAAGGGCAGCAAAGCTTCTTGCTTTATCGTTTTTGACACCTTGCCAGTAGCACCAATTATTCTTAGTCCTGATACCCTCATTACTGTAAGCTTGTCTTTACCAGGTAATGCATCAAAAAAGGACTGAGATATTGCACTCACCTCACTTCCACTGTCTAAGAGACAACGTACATTGATACCCAACATATTCACTATTATTATAGGGTGGCTTATTCTAGGTGGTACAGGTGGTTCCTCAAATTCATCTAATAGTTCCTTTTGGATTTGTCTCCAACTAAAGTGATCGACATCTGTCTTCATTATATTTAGGTCACAGTGTGTAGGGGTTTCCTGAATTACATTTTCAGCTGCCTTTTCCAGTCGATCTATTAATTTCAAATCGAAACACCGCACGACTTCATTACATTTAGTTTGCTGAACATGACCCAAATTACTGTAGTCTGAGCGATTCTGCGCCTCCAGACCGGGCATAATACTAGTTACAGCTAAATCACTTTTACCATTATCCTCGGTTTCCTTCTCAAGTGACAACTGGTCACAGCTACTGGGTTCATCGACCCTCAACAGCCTACCCTCTACATTCTCACTTATCTCCTGTCCTAAATCTATTAGTACATTATCAACATCCTGCACAGGCACTTTAGATAAGAGCACATCATCTTCATCGTAAATATAAGCATGAATTTCTTCTGCTTCTTCACCTGTCAATTCAGTATTTTGTAGCTCGTCCCTATTGTTACACTGCTGCGTCTTCTCTTTCTCTTCCCACTTAGAAAGCGTCTCTAACACAGTATCTATCAAATATTGTGAGTGATCTAATATTTCTGTTGTATCCTTAGATGCTACCGACACTTCATCCACCTGTTCAGTTTGAGTATTCTGATTTGTCTTACCAATTCCCGTAACTACTGGCTTAGGAAAAGTAACCGCCTGGTGAGCGCCAGTGTCCTCATAGACGAGGACTAGTTTTCCTGCCTCGGCCTACTACTGTTTCCTTTATTTTCATTATAGTTGACTGGCACAGCATTACTTTCCGTACTGTTGTTTACATGCATATATCTGTTTGGAACAAAATTATTATCCCTTGGACGCCATTGTTGGTTCTGATAATTATTTCCCCAATTCCTACCTCTCTTAGGATGGCGAACACCTACTGTTCTGATGTTTACATTGCCATTTTGCTCGTTCCTAAAATTACTATTATTGTTATTGGCATTTCGGTTATTACGTGCTTGCTCCTGATTGGCAGCAACACATTCTACACATTCCAAATACTCAATGAAACAATCCAGATTGTCTCTAGGGGCTGATATAATTCTAGTTTGCCAATACCATGGCAGTTTGGCTTCAAGACCTAGTATTATCATTTCAGGTTTCAGCTTTTCGTTCAAATGTGACAAACGTGAAATCCATGACCTAGCAAACTCTTTAATGGACTCCTTGCCTGCATTGAAGCGTTTTCCACTCCAAAATTCTCTCAACACTTCATTTTGCTTATTGCTAGACCAATACTCATTAATGAAAGCTGTTTTAAACTCCGCTAATGTTTTACACTTCAACATAACATCAGCTGACCAACGCATGGCGTCACCTGCTAAATGGCTTCTAACAAATGAGATTTTCTCTCGCTCAGACCAAGTTGGTGGAATCACATCTTCAAAATCGTTCCAGAAATCTAGCGGATGGATATTTTTATCTGGATCGAACCGCAAGAACTGCTGACACCCGATAAAAGCGGCGTTTGCAGCTACAACTTGTTGTATACTACCATTACCAGAAGTTACTGAAGCTACTTTCCTCTCAATGTTAGCAATGTTAGTACTAATATTTTCTACTTTCATTTCAACATTATCTACTCTTTGCACAATATGAGTAGTATCACTTTTGATTGCATCTACGTCTGCTTGACATATGTTTACTTTTATATTAACATCTTTAAATCTATCTGAGCACAGTTCAGATTCCGCCTCGATCTTTTCTGTTAACTTGTGCTCCAGCTTCGCATCTTCCATTTGGAAGTCCTTGCGAACCTCAGCAACTTCGGATTTTACTGTTTTATGCATTTCAGAAAATTGTTGAACAACCTTTTTCTTAATATCCTCATGGTTGTAATCAATTTTATAATTCAAACTGTCTAGATCCTCTTTCAACTTATTGCAACCAGCCTTGAAGGTATCGTCCATTACCTCCAATCGTTTATTAAAATTTGTTTGGCTGGCCACAATCTCAGGCTTTAATTCAGCATTACTGTTTTTGACCTGTTCACTTATTTCAGACTTTAATTCAGCATTACTGCTTTTGACCTGTTCACTTATTTCAGACTTTAACTCAGCATTATTGGATTCTAATTTATTGTCCATTGCCTCAAACCGTTTATTAAAATTTGTTTGACTGGCAGCTATTGCTTGTAATATAACATTTAAATCAACAGCCCCAGCATCTTTGGGCTGCTCACTAGCTGGCTTTTTATCACACTCAGGTGACGAAAAACTAGCTCCAATACCAGAATCATCAAAACTAAATGAAACTTCTGATTGATTAGTCATATCTAACTTCTCCTTCTTAAACTCTACCACCTCTGTTGACTGTTTTATTTTTAATTCATCAGAGAAACTATCATCCAATAAATTTACAATTTCTATTTTCTGCTTTACTACAGGGGTCTCTATTATTGAATCATTGCCCCTTCGCACACTACTGCCAGGAGACAATACTTCATATTTCGCTTTAACATTACTACTTTCATGCATGTTTATACTTGAATCGTTGTCTGAAATTACAGTTCCCTCAACAGACATAAGTTCTGATATAAGTTTAACCTCAGTTTCTTTTGGCGGTTCCATCGCCGACAGTCTTTTAGTGCAGGTTAGTAAAATTTTTAACAGCTTTTCACTTAACTTAGTTCCTTCTGCACGACATATGGCGTTGCCGGCGCGGCGTACCAGGATTCCTGATGCGACGTGGCACGTTGAACTACAGATGGCTCTCCGACGGCTGTTGTGTGTTTGCGTGGCCCACAATTGCAGGCGCTGCGCTGGCTGCTCCAGCGGACGACTTCGGTGAGGCGAGACTGGCTTCTCGCGATGCCGGCAGCACCGCTAGACTCAGTGCCAGCTCCGTCAATCCAGATGTGTTGTTAATCCAATTGCGTCATCCACATGCACACATAACACATTCACTGTTCTATACTCAGTTGCGTGTCGCATTTCACTCGCGAATCTGAATAGTTAAAAATCACTTTCACTTTTACTCAGTTTATTTCCCGGCCGATGCACCATATGTGGGGCGGCGGTTAGATTTGAAAATTATAAATTGCTGTATAAATGCTTGCATGTTGAATCAGTTTCTGGCTTTTAGAATGTTGTTAATGCTGTCTTTCGCCGTTCTCAACACTGGCTCTCTATTTACTTTTTAGCACCCAGAAAGTGATTTAACAAAACGTGGAGCCAGTAATTAGAGGTCCTAGTGCCCACTTCATCTGAGAATACCATTATAGCTGCAGCTTATAGCTCTGAGGAATTAGGAGATTATCCGGGATTTCTAATCAAAAACGGTTTTCCAAAATAGTTGAGTATATTCTGAAATTCACTGATAAAAAACACAAGTATCCCTACAACCTAACTAACAGAGCAGTTCAGAGTCTAATGCGCTGATGCAACTATAAATGTCCGAATTAAATGTTAAAATGAATGCTCGCCATAATTTGATGAGATTATTTCATCAAACACCACGCTAAATATTTGGTAGAATGTCTGTCCCGCGACGGCACATGAAAATACGACAATACGCAAACTGAAGCTAGATAATGAAAATCATCTCAGAATTAACACTTCACTTGAAATGTATTCATGGTTCCGGTATCTCTAGTAACTTAATACGGCACCCGAGGCTGTTCGTAGCAGTGATATCTATGCGACGCGACTCCCGACACAGATGGCGTGTCATTCAGTGTCTGGAGAGAACTGGGGCCTTGCTTCCTCGTGCAGCGTTCTTATATATAAAGCTGCGGTGCGGACGGCTAAGGGAACGCCTGATCTAATCGGCTCTCCCGACTAGCCGCTGGGCTAGTAACGCACCACTTCAAGTTACATAATAATTTATAGCTTCTTTTGCTGATGGCCGATGAAGCTCTTAATTTAAACGTGCATTCAGCACGCAGGTAAGTATTGATAATAAAATTTTGACGTGGCTAAGTTAAATATTTTAGGCGAGAGAATTAATTTAATTACACTGCACGCAGTAGATGAGCTCTGAACTGGCCCTTTTGAGATTCGCTATCGCTATAATTTTATAGGTATTAAAAAGAAACTTTACACATCTTCATAGTCATAGCGGACCTCCAACCTATTTAAATCTAAACATCCTAGCCTTATTTATTAGCCTACTTAATCTATCTTGCTTCCTTCAGTTTTGAGATGAAAACCAGAAAATCATGAATTTCCACTAAAATCTTAATTTGTGAAATCCAAAGTACTGTTTTTATTAAATCATTATGAAAGATGAATCTAAATATAAATTTTGAAGTCTCTAGCTCTTTTCTGTTGCGCCAATTATTTTTTCAGAAAAACGTCCAAATTTCGAAAATGGCTGAAGTTATCGAACTGATATTTAACACACATTAATTTAGTATTATTCCTGACATGCTAGAAAAGTTTTAGTTCATTTGCTTGATTTTTAAGGTATTGCGCAACATTTATGACGTCAGAGCTAGTTACAGCAGACTGGCTGGCACACAATGGGAACTGATGTGAATTTACTACAGCGTGAGTAGGCTGCTTCCCTACATATCAAAAGCCTTGGGTACATCACAGAAATTTAGTGGTGTGCCAAAGGTGTATGTAAAACAAACTCTAAACAAGAAGAGAGCTCTTGACTAGACTGGGTTGCAATAGAGTGTGGAGTCCTGTCTCACAAATTCCAAGATTGGTTGTTCAGAAAAACTGCATATTTAGTGCTGAGTGTAACCATAAAAAACAGAAATTAAAAAAAAAGTTTTCTGGAGTGGTACACTACTTCTTAAATACAATCCTTGATTGTTAAACACAACTGTAGTTTCTTCTTCAGTCCATCTGATCCAATGCTTACAAGTGAGATTACTTCTTAGAGCTTTCCTTAGACACTCCTGCTGTTAACTAATATTACATTAACATTTTATTTTTGCAGTCTGCAATGATCAGTTCTAATTAAGTGTAAAATGTACAGAATATGGTTTTACTAATGAGTATGTCTTTGTGTTGATGTAATTTTAAGTTTCCTTGTTATTTGACATGCAAGGTTTCATTTTGTGTGTGACCTTACAAAGTGTTAATTTTTAGTTGACAGGCCAATTCATGTTCCTGAATTGCCCAAAGTTGGTAGACATCAGAAGGCTTTGGCCAGCCATCATTTCATTTTTGGGTGCAACAAACATTAGGTAGCTGTTAATATTTTGGGAGGTAGCCATTTTCATTTGTTTTGTTTTGCACTTCATTGTTTTGAGTGTTTTTTATTGTGAAATACATTATCAAAATGAGTGACGAGACAATTCATGGCACTTCCTATTAGTCATCTACAACACGTATTTTTAGAAGTAAATAAGTGCTAAATAGCAATGCATGCAAAATTATGCTACATGTAACTCAATGGTGCAAAATGGAAAGGGAGCAAAAAGAATTACTCCATCCCATCTACAAGAGCTGTTACATGCACAGGACAAAGCACGTGCAGCATTTGGCAGTACAGTTTCCAAGAATCATCCTGGCTAATCTCCAAAGTTTCCAGGAAGTTGAATTTTCATTTCAGATATTTGTTTGAGATCACTTTGAAGGAGCCCTCTTTTTCATCCAAATTACCTTATATTGTACCTACCATTACTTCCCTATTACTCTGTATGGAAACATTGCTTGTTATTGTATTATTTTGAATCACAGTATAGTCCCACTGTCAATGAAATAATCATTAATACAGCCTCATCAGATGTGAGGAAGACTCAGATATGTAAATGGAAGATTGTATTTTGGGTAGGATGTCCCTCATTTCATGCCATGATAAGTAATCAAACCCTTGACGAAGGATCTTGTTCAGCTGTTCCAGTCCAGGGTGGTACCGGGTGATGAAGGGGACACTCCTTTATAGGTGGTTCTTGAGGTGTGGGAGGATTGGTGGTGTGAGGGTAAAATGGCACAGGAAATCTTTTTGCAGACTAGGCATGGGGAATAGTGCCTGTCTGAAGGCCTTGGTGAGACCATCAGCATACATGGCAAGGGAGTTCTTGTCACTGCAGATACGCCATCCCCAGGTGGCAAGGTGGTGTGGGAGGGATTTTTTGGTGTGAAAGGGATGACAGCTGTCAAAATACATATATTGTTGGTGGCTGGTGGGTTTCATGTAGACAGAGGTGTGAAAGGAGCCCTCAGAAAAGGAGGTGGTCAACATCCAGGAATGAGGCATGCTGGGTTGAGGAAGATCACGCAAAGTGGATGGATGAAAAGATCTTGAGGTTGTGAAGGAAGGAAGATACGATGTTTTGGCCCTGACTACATGAGTCAATGAACCTGAACCAGATGAGGGGTTTGGTATTTTGGACGGCTAGGAACATCTCCTCTGGGTCCCATAAAAAAGTTGGCACAGGAGGGTGCCACACAGGTGCCCATGGCAGTGCTGTAGTTTTGTTTATGTACCGTCCCCTCAAAGGAGAAGTAGCTGTGGTTTCGGATAAAGTTAATAAGGTGTATGAGGAATGAGCTAGTATGTTTGGAATCTGAAGGATGTTGGGAAAGAACTTCCCTGCTCTGTATGCTGAGGGTCTCGCGTAGGCCATCACAGACAGGCACTATCCCCAGGCCTTGTCCAAAAAATTTTTCCTGTGCCATTTCCCCTCACATCCCCTAATCCTCCCACCATCCCCATGAAAGACAGAAAGGAGTGTCCCCTTCATCACACAATACCACCCTGGACTGGAACAACTGAACCAAATCCTTTGCCAGGGCTTTGGTTACCTATCATCATGCCCTGAAATGAGTGACATCCTACCTGAGATACTTCCCACCCCTCCTGAAGTGGTGTTCCATCACCTACACAACCTCCCCAACATCTAGGCCATCCCTATGCCATTCCCAAATCCAAACCCAAACCGTTTCCAGAAGGATCATATCCCTGTGGGAGACCCAGGTGTAAGACTTGACTAATCCACCCACCCACTACTTACTACTGTAGTCCAGTCATAGGGTTATCCTACCCCATCAAAGGCAGGGCCAGCTGTGAAACCACCTGCCCACCAGGTAAAAAGGCCACCATCGAACTGTGTCAAGAGCAAAGTAGACCACCATATGACACAACATGCAGCTGAACATGACATACTTTATTTCAATGGCTGCTTCACTACCTGAGCCACCTGGATCCTCCCCTCCACCAGCGGCTTTTGTGAACTGCACGGATGGGAGTTATCCTTACAACACATTCTCTACTTCCATAACTATCCTAGCCTCAACCTATGGTTAACATGATCTCCACACATCCTCCACCCAACAATTTCATCCCCTCTGTCCTATTATCTCCTCCAAATTCCTATCTCCCACCCTGTTTATTTGCTCCCCTGTGCAAACACGCTCGCCTATCTTTCCTCATTCTCCTCTATTTTTGCTTCTTTTTTGCCCACCTCCCTATCCCACAACCTCAGATACTATACCTATTGGCCGTGTAGTCCCTGCACACTCCACCAGACAGCATTTGTCCCTCCCCACTTGTACACTACTATCCCTTCCCCCTTCGCTGGCCCCTCCAGATTACTGCTTGCATCCGTTCTGATAGTTGCATTCTGACCTGAAATTCTGGAGTTGGTGCTTATGTGTGCATGAGGTGTGATTGCTTGGTGTATGAATGGTGTGCGTTTCTTTTGCTGATTGAGGCTACAGCCAAAAGCTTTATGTTAGAGTTGTAATTGTGCCTATTTTCAACTTAACACGTCTTCTTTATGGTAAATAGCAATTTGTCTTTTCTTACACAGAAGATCATTTCAGTTTGTTAAGATCAAGAGCAGACTGTGGGCCACCCTTAAAAAATTTATAAATTAAATGAGATATGCCATGAGTATCACCAGATCACCAGCGTGAAATACATTCCAAAAGTTTGGCAATTTCAATTGTGTCAATAAGACTATATACAAAGCATTGGAGGGTGAGAAGAGGAAATAAACCCTAATAAAACTTCAATAAACAGTGGCAATGTGATCTGAAAGCTGGTCCTTCTCTTTCATACAGTAAGTGTGGAACATAATTTTGTAATTTGGGCAGTTTGCTGAATTTAAGACTGGGAAGGAGAGGAGGGATTTTGGAGAGCATATTCTTCAGTTTAGTGTGCAAAGAATGGCAGGCAAAAGTTGTTGGTGATTAAGTCCACTTACTCCAGTCAAGTATGGTACTGTCTGATGAGAATGTCTCTTCTTGTGCAGGTTAGCAGAATTAGCTGGTATATTTTGAGTGTGTACTGACATACAGGACAATTAAAATGAGTATAGCAATTTCAAATGCATATGATGGTTTAATGTAGATACAGTAATAAGAATAGCAGATAATGTGAAAAGGCAAAGGTCCAAAAGGCAAAGGTCCCGAGTTCAAGTCTCAGTCTGGCACACAGTTTTAATCTGCCAGGGAGTTTCATATCAGTGCACACTCTGCTGCAGAGTGAAAATTTCATTCTGAATGAAAAAATTTTTCTACATTTTGATCATTGTGTAACTGCAGTGAATCAGAAGCCTGCACACACTTGATGATGCACAAGTGAAAAGTTCCAAGGATAAGTGAAATTGGATAATCACATAAGTTATTTTGCTTGTTAGAACATAACAATTGTCATGCTGCAGCCACAACACAGAGAAATTTTCTCACCAATACTATCAAGCACCTCCAAATACTAACATTATTTACAAATGGAAATGGCTGTTTGAAAAAAACAGAATACATGTGCAAAGAAAAGAAGGCCTGCTGGCCACATCTTCCGATAAACACGTCGTATTTGAGCAATAGCTGGTGCCAAAGCTTAATACAGTTTCCACAGATTATATCTTTCAGGAAGATGGACGTCTGCATACTTTTATATCAACATCATCTCAACTGTTGAAGTGTTTTATCATGCTGTGTTGTTCTCTTGGCATCTGTATCTCCAGACCTAATATCTGTAGATTTCTTTTTATGGAATTATGTGAAAGTCTCTATGTTGTCCTTTGCTGAAAAAAATTCCAGAGCTCAAAATGCTTGTTTATAGTGGGCTTGCTTCTGTGACCACATAAGCTTCAGAATATATGATATTCTCTCTCTCTCTCTCTCTCTCTCTCTCTCTCTCTCTCTCTCTCTCTCTCTCTCTCTCTCTCTCTGTAATTCTCTGTAATTCTTACTGATGTATCACTGTGTTGTAGCCATTTGTAATGTTAATATTTATTTTCAGTAGTTCTGCACTATTTAAAATCTGTTTGAGACTAGTTTGCAGTGTGCAAATGTCACGGAAATGCATACTGATGGAGAGATTTCTTATCAATGCCTCGTGGTTTCATGACTATATTGCTAGATTTCTTTGTTTGTTGACTGATTTCTTTATTAATCTATGGAACAATTTATGTTGTATGGATCTTGTCATTCAAATACTCAAAATCCACCAGGTTCTAAATTACTGTGTAAAAATTTTTATTTTGTAAAGTATCTTTTAGTTTTGTTTTGAAAGTGCAGATATTCAGGTAGCATTTGTATCTTTTAAATGTTGTGTCCATTTATTATATAATTTGCTGGCATTGTACAATAAACTCTGGTAAGTTTATTTTTTGTTCAGTTGCAAATTACAGTTGTGTCTTGTTGTGTAATTATGTACTAAGCAATTTTTAACATAGATTGCTGCTTGCCACACAATGGAGATATTGAGTTGTGGACAGGTACAACAGAAAGACTGATAAACACGTCAGTTTTTGGCCAAAAGGCCATCTTCTGAAGCACACACACACACACACACACACACACACACACACACACACACACACACACACACACACACACACACACACCACCACCATCAGACCAATTTCTATGGCCACTGGCCAGACTGAGAGTAACTGCACATGGTGGGCACAGCAATCTGGGTGATGGGGTAAGGAGGAGGCTGGAGAAGGAGTAGCAGGGTGGAGATAGGGGTAGGGGTAAGGCTGGTCACACTTAATATAAAGAAAACAAGTAAACTGTGTACTCCCACAAGCAGCACTTTATTGTCTCCCATCCTTACCCTACTATCCCTCATCGAGCCACCTCCTCACCCCCACCACGAAAACTGCTTCTCCTTTCATGTGCAGTTGCTTCCCATCTGGCCCTGGTGGCCAGAGACAGTGCTTGTCTTTGTGTGTGTGTGTGTGTGTGTGTGTGTGTGTGTGTGTGTGTGTGTGTGTGTGTGTTTTCTTGTGGTGTGTTCTCCATTTCAGAAGAAGGCCTGCTGGCTGAAAGCTTCCTTGTTTAGCATTCTTCCTCTTGTGCCTGTTTGTGCCTCAACACCTCCACCCACCATATGGTGCATAACACTCTATCCATTTCATAATACTGTCGTTATTCCATCCTTAATTTCCTATTTATTTTTTATTGCCCACATATATACACTGATATGTGTTTCTTCAGCTTTCTCTCATAAAAGCTTCTGCTGACTTAGTCAGTGATCAGTACGTTAAAGTCATCTGCAAACAGTACTGGACCTATCAAACTATCCTGCAGTACATCTATATTTATACATTTAGTGTTGGAACTATGCTTTTTAATATACAGGGTGTCCCAGCTATCTTGTCCACCCAAAATATCTCTGGAACAATAACAGCTACTGGAAATACATAATGGCGTTGATTGCATCACAATATTCCCATTACATCCTGAGATATTAACACGTGAAGTTGATGCTTGAAACACCCGACATGCGCTGCTAGCACACGTCCTGAGGCTCAGGCGTGAGCCCCATGCTACCCGTAATCACGATGTGATTATTGACGTGCCTAATCACACTTCCATACATATCAAGAGGTCTGAAACGAATAATACGGTCTGCTGCCATCCTGCATTAACGTCGTACTTTCCAGCAGGTATTTATCCCATAGGCTAGGGGTGATGCGGTTCTGTAACATATCTGTGTACCGCAATGGAAGTCACAAAGTTAACTTCGCTTATCGTTAATCCGTTACTAAAAAGGTAATGCCGTTCAATGTTAAAATTTTACATTACTGTAGATCTAGTGCAAGTGACAGTTAATCATTCACTCATAATAGTAAAATTCATGTTGATGGTTTTAGTGAAACGAGCAAGTGGACTAAAAGTTTTACCATTGCTTAGGTAAAAATGTTTTGATTTGGGAAGTTCAGGTAGGGCATAGAAGATGAATGTAAACATGTTTAACCAATCAGTTTTATTATCACATAATTATCAATGTTATGTTTATCTAATGCGTTAAATGACAAATTGTTGCAAACAAATGTTTCCTAACTTCACTGGGTAAAATGGCCCTTTGTATAAACTTCCACTGTGATACCAGCACTACATACTAAACATGGCGTTCACATCTCATGCTCAAAGTGATACCCATTGGCTTGCATACATAGGGTCACTCTGCAGATGAAGGATGCCCTACTTCGTGCTACTGTTTCCTCTTTGATGGCTGTACAAGCATGAATAATGCATTGCTTCATGTCCTCTGGTGTTGTTGGTTCATGTTGGTAAACAGCATCCTTCACTGCTCCCCAAAGAAAATAATCCAGTGGTGTAAGGTCCGGAGATTGGGCAGGCCATCTAACTGGGCTACCTCGTCCAATCCAATTACCAGTGAACTTACGGTTCAGAAGTCGTCGTGCTTGTAAGGTGTTATGTGCAGGGCATCCGTCATGCTGATACCACATGACCATTCTCCAGTTCAGAGGTATGGTGTCCAAGAGAACAGGAAGATTGTGTCATACAAATCTGGAGTAATTGTCTGCCATTTTGGATGCCATTTATAAAGAAGGGTCCGATAATGGTATCTCCAATAATCCCACACCAAACATTAACTTTCCATGGACGTTGATGCTCTACCTGACGGAGCCATTTTGGATTGTCTGCGGACCAATAATGCATATTCCTCATATTGACAATTCCTTTGTTGGAGAATGATGCCTCGTCGGTAAAGAGAACATCTGCAAAAAAATTTGGATTAGTCAGAAGTTTTTGCTGGGCCCACCGACAAAATGTTACCCTATTGCGGAAGTCATTTCCATGAAGATCCTGGTGTAAATGAACATCGTAAGGATGAAATTTATGATGTTTAAGAATACGCAGTGCACTCGATTTTGACACACCAACTTCACGTTCAATTTGACGTGTGCTGATTTGAGGATTCACAGCTATGGTAGCGAGCACAGCAACTTCAGCACGTTCATCTACATCTACATCTACATCTACATCTATACTCCGCGAGCCACCTTACGGTGTGTGGCGGAGGGTACTTATTGTACCACTATCTGATCCCCCCTTCCCTGTTCCATTCACGAATTGTGCGTGGGAAGAACGACTGCTTGTAAGTCTCCGTATTTGCTCTAATTTCTCGGATCTTTTCGTTGTGATCATTACGCGAGATATATGTGGGCGGTAGTAATATGTTGCCCATCTCTTCCCGGAATGTGCTCTCTCGTAATTTCGATAATAAACCTCTCCGTATTGCGTAACGCCTTTCTTGAAGTGTCCGCCACTGGAGCTTGTTCAGCATCTCTGTAACGCTCTCGCGCTGACTAAATGTCCCCATGACGAATCGCACTGCTTTTCGCTGGATCATGTCTATCTCTTCTATTAATCCAACCTGGTAAGGGTCCCATACTGATGAGCAATACTCAAGAATCGGACGAACAAGCGTTTTGTAAGCTACTTCTTTCGTCGATGAGTCACATTTTCTTAGAATTCTTCCTATGGATCTCAACCTGTCGCCTGTGCGTGTTCTAGGATGATGTCGAAGTCTTGGATTTAAGCTTCCCGTTTCACGTAGATGAGATGTGAGATGACCAAACATCCGGCGCGAAGGTGATGGCTTGTCAGGGAATCGTCTTCTGTACAGTCATTCTGCCTGAACAGCATTTCGTCCACCTACAACAGGGTACAGTGCAGGTATGTAGAGTAGGGTAGAAAACAGACATATTAACTTAATAATCATAATGTTCGCTGACAGTACTATCAACAAACAAGCAATCTCATAACGTATTTCCCATCAACGTACATTCTCCATAGATCAGCAGCATTTCTAACATATTTTCATGTGTGTACATTATACCGTACAGTATTAGTTCCACAACACAACGTTTATTCACAATGTGTACTACTTCCGTGCCGTCACTAGATTACTCTGATGCACGACTACACTGGCAAGCGGTGTACTGCACGCCAAAGCAACAACAAATGGGATGCTCGGAAGGTGGTGGAGTACAGGAGTTTGCATGGGTTGCAAATCATAAACAAGGTGAAGTGGTAACTGTGGCAGTAGTGGGAACTACATTGGACACTTGACTAGGTAGAGCCAGGCCCTGCGCGACAGGCACAATGGGTCATATAACGCATTAGATAAACATTATTTTGGGTGTGCAGGATAAAATAAGACAACCTGACGGGTGTACACCGATCGGTACTGGTTCATATTGTGTATGTAGATACGTAAGACGTGCAAGAGGGAAACCATGATGTGCTTACGAGAGTTGATGGCAGCAGACCGTATTATTCGTTTCGGACCTCTTCATAAGTATGGAGGTGTGATTACACATGCCAATCACATTGTGATTACGGGCAGAATGGGGTTCACGCCTGAGCCTCAGGACGTGCGCTAGCAGCGCACGTCGGGTGTTTCAAGCGTCAACTTCGTGTCTTAATATCTCGGGATGTAATGGGAATATTGCGATGCAATCAACGCCATTGTGTATGTGCTATGTCATGCTATGGATTGCTGAAGAAAAAATATAGGAGGTCCATTTAAAAAAATATACGTTTGTGTTAAAAAACACACATGCTTTCATTTTAGAATGTTTCCAAATATGTACATTCATGGGCCCCAGCCCTACATTGATACTGGTGAAAGTCATTTTCCAGTAGCTGTTATTGTTCCAGAGATATTTTGGGTGGACAAGGTAGCTGGGATACCCTGTATTTAGAGCTATTTGACAGATGTGTAGCTTTGGTCAACAGGACTATTTTCTAAATGTGATGGAATCCACGTTCCACTACCCCATTTACTCTCAGTTCATATAACTTATTTAACTGTATTTTGTGGCAAACAGTGTCAAATTTTTTAGTTAGATCAAGGAATATACCTGCTGTATAGTTCCCTTTATATAATGCTTCTAGCACATGTTTTGTAAGCTATAGAGTTTCCTATTCAGTGCCTTTCCGAACTGATCACTGGAAGGTCATATTCATTTAAATAGTTTGTAAGTATATCTTTCACAATAGCGTCTATTATTTTTGCAAGCATGGGTGTACAGAGAAAGGCCTATAATGTTATATATTTTCAGTGTCACCCTTTTTCAAGACAGGCAGTAATTTAGAATATATTAAGTAGCAACTCAGCTCGTATGATTGATTTAGAATGTCAGCTAATGGTGGTGATAGACTCTATACAGTCCTTAATCAGACAGGTTGGTACTTTGTTCAAATCTGCTAAGATTTTATTTTTCAGCTTTATAATTGCTTAACATACTTCATCTTTGGTGTAGAAAAGGTGACAGTTATTAAGAGTGCAGATGTTGCTGGTTATTGCATGGGTTAAGGTAGGACATAGTTCTTGTGGAGCCATCAAAAAGTTGGCAATTGATGTCTGAGATTTTAAAACTGGGTGTAAGATACAGAAGGGAAATGGGGGTGAGATGGTAGGTTTGTGGAAAAGTAAGGACAGAGCGTCTTAGTTCTAAGTTCAGGCCACAACACAAATATTAGATGTATCAATAAGGTAGGAAACTGGACCACCTTCACTGTCTTTGAGTGAATGGTTTATTTCTCTGTAACTAGTTTCAGGACTAATGCCAATCATCAGACAGCAGTGATCATTTCTTGTAGAAATTTCGCATGCGTAGTCTACGATGTACTAGACCCTGTAGGATCACACAAAGAATTCAGTCTCATTTGAGCATTCCTTCTGATCTTCCATGAATCTCACATTTTTTCTTTATGGAGTCTATCTTCAATTCACATTGCCCCTGGTTTCTTAGGGACTTCATTCTCTGACCTAAGATTTCATTTGTTTTTTTGTCTCTGTATAATTTCTGTCCTCAATTTCTATTATACCAATTTGTGCATTTTCAAGGTCAAGTTTGGCTTGTGTGGACCACAGTATTGTTAACTTCACCTCTTGTATGTATGTTAGAATTCTGTTGAGTCTTGTTGGTGGTGGCTGGCTCATGTACCCATAGAATTTTAAACTTATTTTTCTGACATCTGCTGCTACATTTGACATCTTTTCTTTGGTTTCCATAGAGTGTAGGTATTCCACTTCTGTCAGTTTTGTCCTGACAATTTCTCTCATGATTTGGTGTCCTTCCTTTGTTATGATTTCCATGTTGCTTTTTGTATGGAGTGTTACTGTCTCACTCGCTCGTACTGTTTCAGGCTTGATTACTATCTTGCAGTGTCTGATCTTTGTGTGAATGGACAGGAATTTCTTATTATTTTATCTTGTTTTGCCTTAAGCTCTCTTCATTTTTTCTAGTCAAGTGAGATCTTTTGTTCTCCTGTGGATTCAAGGATTCCATGTAGATATTTGAAATGTGTAACTCTTTATCTTGCCATATTTTGTGTCTAATTTTTGTGTGTTTAATTCTGAGCGTAATATTTCTAATTTCTGGAAACAGATTTGCATGCCAAATTTTGCTGCAAATTCTTTTAGTTGTTCTGTTTGTTTCATTGCTGTTGCTTTGTTATCTGAGAGTACAGCCGTGTCACCTGTGAAAGCTACATTTGAGATTTCTACCTTGTCCTGGGATTGTCCTAGTCATGTTCGTTTCCAGTGTCCTTGAATTTTCAGTTCTTTTCCCCATTCCCTCATTTTTTCCAGAGCTAGACTGCAGAATAGTGGGAATAATCTGTCGCCTTGGTGTACTCAATTTTGCTCATGAAGGAATTGGAGATTTCTCCCACAAATTCAACCACCAATGTTGTGCTAGCAAATGTTGGTTTGATTAGTAGTTGTGTCTTTGAGCAAAGTTCCTGTTGTTCTAAGATATTGAAGGATGATTGTTGGTTAACAGAATAATAACCTTTCTTGAAATCTATTTGAGGGCAAATGATGAGTATTCCTGATAACTTTGCATTTTAGAATTATTTCCAGACTGAAGATTTGTCTTGCACAAGAATAAACAGGACAGCAGCCTGCTAGGTATTCACCAGTTTTGTATTGTAATTGTACTTGTGTTCTCTAGAGCAAGCATGCTGGGAAAATTTTGTAGGTGAGTTAACAGGGGGATTCCGCTGTAGTTAATCACATTCTCCCTATCTCCTTTCTTGTGCAGCAGATAGGTAAGCTAAAATTTGCAGTCACTAAGTAGTTTCTCTGTTTGCCTGATGGTAGTTATTATTTGTGTAAGTACCTGTAAAAACTACTGTGAGGTTCTTTACTACTGTTGCACTGATGCCATCTTCACTTGATGTCCCATTGTTTTCTAATGTAAGTATATGTTTGCTGAAATCTTCCCATGTTGGTGGGAGTTATTCTGAGTGAATGGAGGTGCAGTCCTATGTTGAGGATCTTTTTCAGGTTCAGGGCAGTTAAGGAGATCAGAGAAATAACATGCCAGTTCCTGACAATACTCTTATTAGTTAATGTGAGTTTTTCATCTTGTTTTATAGAGCAGATGTTGCAAGTTGTGAACCCATGGAAATCTCTTGCAAAAGTCCTTTATAATTCTTTTGTGGTTGAGGAAGTTTTCCTTATATCATCCAGTTGTTCCTTCATGTACTTTCTCTTGGTTTGCCTAGTGAGTTTTCCATCTTGTTTTTTCAACTCTGGTGATTTTTTTTACTGTTGTAGTCCTGTACAAATTGTTTGTGTCTTTCTAGTGGATTTTCATATTTGGAGTCCCACCATGGATATTTAGTGTTCTTCTTCCATGGTATCAGTTCTTCGACTTTTTGTGTGATCTTCCTGTGCAATTATTCTCCTGTGTTTGCGTATTGTCTTTCCCATTCCCTCTTTACATTGGATTCTGTAATGTTTTCATGCCAAACCTCTCTGTGTGCTCTTTTCTTATGAATTTTCTTTGGTGTGAATTTCATTGAGTTAGCTAGTGGTCCGAATCAACTTTCACACCTCTAAATCAACTTTCACACCTATGCCATGGATCTTCTTTGTGGACTGGGTAGGAAATCGCAAGATGGTCTCTTTGCAATTCTTCCATCAGCTGTACACATACCCTTCATTTTCTGTCTTCATGGGACTTTCCTGAGGGATGTTGATTATCTTACAGTTATTGTGCTAGCATTGTTTGATGGGTATCATGCCATTTTTGTTTGTACATTTGTGCACAGGAAACTCTCCCACTGTTCTCTGGCGATTTTTTTCTCTGCCTAGCAGAATTTTTATGTCACCTTTGAGGGCCTTGGCCATCACAGTCTCTAATGCTGCCCAGAATTTATCGTCTGAGTTGGAGTCTTTTTTTTGTTGCCTCAATTAGTGGGGGCATGCATGTTGATTGTTGTGTATTTCTTGCTTGCACACTGTAGAAGTTCATGTTGAAAGTTCCAAGAAATGTAGAAGTTTTTTATGGAAGTTGGCCAGAGAACTCACACTTTCTCTGTGATCATGTAAGTCCAGGCTCCCCAGAATCTGAGTTGCTGGTTGCTGTCTGTTCATCATGGATTAGTTACCACCTGGAGTACTGTTTTTACTGCTTGCTCAAGTAATGGTTGGTGCAGTGTTGCCACAGGGAAACTAAAACCAGGGATTGTCAGTTCCTGGAGCACTTATCTGCATGCCTCAAAAGATGAGTGTCAACCATACATGTAACTGCCACATAGCACAAATATTAAAGACAATGGCTACTGCAACAACGAAATAACTTAGCTGCCATGCCACCAGATGTAAATATAACTCTCGCCCTTTAACTTGTTCATGGTTCATCATGTTGTACATCCATGAAACACCCCATTGCCATACCTACATATTGAAATGTGGTGCATGAGCTCAGATGAGAGGGACTAGAAGAACTAGGTCTCAAATATCACACTTAAGAAATACAATTTCATTAACCATAAAGTTTATGATATATATGATATTAATTCACTTAATACAATCCAAATGTCAGCAAAAGTCTGGTTAAGTTGAATGACAATACACGAAATGAAGCAGGACTCAACCATGCCCAGTTGCAGGCAGTGGGTGCCATTTAAAAGGAGGCTACCAATTTAGTGCATTAGCAACTACTTTTGTAATATACCGAGAAACTATTTAAGAACCTTAGCAGAAAACCATCAATAATGAAGACAAAGAGAATCACAAAACCATTAAGCAACATATTAAGAAGCCTGCAAGTGTGGTCAGGGGTCGGGGATGTTGGCTGGTTGCCTGTCTTGTAATGATGTTTACAGTAGGGCTTTAGTCCAATATTTGTGTGTGTGTGTGTGTGTGTGTGTGTGTGTGTGTGTGTGTGTGTGTGTGTGTGTGTGTGTGTTCTTGTGGTTTGTTCTCCATTTCAGAAGAAGGCCTTCTGGCTGAAAGCTTACTTGTTTAGCATTCTTCTTCTTGTGCCTGTTTGTGCCTCAACACCTCCACCCACCATATGGTGCATAACACTCTATCCATTTCATAATACTGTCGTTATTCCATCCTCAATTTCCTATTTATTTTTTATTGCCCACATATATACACTGATATGTGTTTCTTCAGCTTTCTCTCATAAAAGCTTCTGCTGACTTAGTCAGTGATCAGTAAGTTAAAGTCATCTGCAAACAGTACTGGACCTATCAAACTATCCTGCAGTACATCTATATTTATACATTTAGTGTTGGAACTGTGCTTTTTAATATACAGGGTGTCCCAGCTATCTTGTCCACCCAAAATATCTCTGGAACAATAACAGCTACTGGAAAACGACTTTCACCAGTATCAATGTAGGGCTGGGGCCCATGAATGTACGTATTTGGAAACATTCTAAAACGAAAGCATGTGTGTTTTTAACACAACACACACACACACACACACACACACACACACACACACACACACACACACACACACAGAGAGAGAGAGAGAGAGAGAGAGAGAGAGAGAGAGAGAGAGAGAGAGAGAGAGAGAGAGAGAGAGAGATATTGAACTTGCTTAAGACAATCCAAACGTCAGAAGAGGTCTGATTATGTTGAATGGCAATTCAATAAATGGAGCAGGACTCTCACCTGCCCAGTGGTTCCAGGCAACAGATACCACGTGAAAGGAGGCTGACCAATTTAGCACATTAGATACTACGTCTGTAATACATATGTAAACACTTTCATAAAAGACATTAGTAATAAAAACAAATGGAATTACAAAACCTTTTATCAGTGTATTAGGAACTCTCATTAGCTCCAAAATGAAAACAATTTCAATGGATTTGGGGGGGGGGGGGGGGGGGGGGGGGGGAGTGCTTGTTTTGTAGAAAGCGTACCATCATGGGTATAATTAATAATTGAATCAACAGGTTGGTGAAAGGGTCTCAATGACTAAATCTGTAGAATGAAATCTTATACGAATATAACAATAATAATCATCACAAAACCTTTTGATACATACATGCAATGTATAAGAAGACCCATAAAGAGCTCAATCTTTTAGACAGTTTTGATTAAATGATCTAGGTGCACATCCCTAAAGAAACAACTTTTAAATGAGAACCTGGTACTAATCAACACAAACTGACTGACATTTGTGCAAGAAACAAAATTAAAAAACAACATCAGAAAACACATCCACCATTGCAAAACCAATGTTAATTACCACCTGCACTCCTCTTTCTTTGACAAGACCAACTAGCTGTGTCACCAAAATGAACACGTACATTTACATCCGTTAACAGAAATACAACAGGATACCTTATAACCTTCGTTTCCCATGCCTCTGAAGTTACATCAGTGCTTCACAGATTGACCAAGTAATAACCAATTGAACCTAAGGTGTGGCAGATTTAGTTATGTATAATACAACTAATCTGCCTTGACTTGCAGTAGTAGCCATCAATTTAAGAATGCAATCACATAGTCACTTCCAATTGTTGATAACAAACCAACGGTAGCTGTTTGAGCTGGGTATGGTGGGGGGGGGTGGGGGGGGTGGGGAGGGAAGGTTGGTGGTGCTGCGGGTGTATACACAGCACAATCCAAATGTCGGGAGAGGTGCTCACCAACACACCAAATTCAAATGTACTGAGTACTCCGGCACAGCTATAGGCAGAACCTAACTGCAGGTCTTTCTCCAAGACAGGAACCTGCTACCTAAGACAGACATGACCTCTTAAGTCTTCCAATGGTAGGTAGCAGTTCAGTGGCATATGGTCACTGACATCTTCCACTGGTAGGCGAAGGAGCTCACTGTGCACTGCTGAAACGAAGAATGACTTCCCACAGTACCGCTCACCTGCAGCAGAACTTTGAAATATGTCATATGCCACTCTGAGCACATGACAAGCCAAGTGCTAGCCATCAGGATTACACATACAGCCTATCAATATGAGGCACAATGGCTCAAAATCCCCCCCTCCCCCCCAAACTACAGCACCCCGGGATGGAGTTCACAAGAATGATCTTTAGCACCAAGACCCTTCTTCACCTGATGTAGATGTATTCTTTTTTTTCTGGTAGTCAGGGTCTGAATCAACAGCTAACTGGAGTAAGTAGTTACCCAAGTCTGCAATTCCCCAGTCAATGGGTTAACAACTTGATGACAATTTTATCGTCGCTCTTACCCTGCACCAACTTCCTTAACAAAGAACACATCCCCAACGTAAAAGCTGGCTTGATGACTACCCTTGTTATATTGCACTGCCTCTCTCTGAAGCATCTGGTCAATATTAACTTTACCTCACTTGCAATTATCCTGGATAGTCTCAGGACTACCCATTTGTGATGAAGCAAGCTGGAATCTTTTTACTTCCTCTCCTGTTTTGCCATCTGCCTCCTTAAATTCATTTTATTTTCAGTTTTTGTCTAATTAACTTTAACATGCATGAGTATAACCTGCATTTTCATAAAAGAGTAAGATTGGCCCTCAGTCTTAAGAAATAGAGCACCCGGTCTCATTTTGTGCTAGCTTTCTGTATGTCATTAATTTCCTGATTTATTTTGACCATTCTTGGTTAACATCTTTTGTTAAAGGGTGACATCAGTAATCGCTTTGTGACAAATTCTATTGTTGACTTATAAACAAACATAAATTCTGAACCAATTATAAACATTTGGAACAAGAACTACTATGTTTCTTAAAGTATTTATTTGGCTTCATTCGAAAACATATTAGCAAAGCCAGCCCTTCATTAATTCCAAAATGATTACCAGGTTTGTCAGAACTGTTGTTTGTATAATTATATCTGTTAATTTCATTATTCAAACAAATAATTCAGCCTAACCTTTGTGGTAGGAGGAACCATTGAAAAGAAGGAATTTTTCGATATATTCAGTTTATTGAATGAGTTATGTTTTAATTGTATACCTGTATCTTAAATATCAGACAATTTATAGTTTCTATGTCTATTATTGTGAGGGTACATAAAGGACAGATTTTTGGTCCCTAGTCAAACAGGCCACAGCTGATTTTCAGAAGAGAATTATGTACTATTTCAAGTAACACAAATAGGCCATGGGTTAAAACAATGACAGTGCCTGTTCAATTTATTTGAGAACTAGTGTCAATGTACCTTATTATCCTGCAAGGGCTGTGAACTGTGTTATTAGGTATTTACTGTTCATAGATGTTCAACAGCAAACTATTGTAGCAGTATGCTGATGTTTGCCTGAAAACTATTAATGAGGCTTATCAAATGTTAACAAATAGTGAACTGGCCATATAACTTTGTAATACTGGGCAGTTGTGAACAGTGAAAGAAAAGAACTGTGAAATGCAACTGAGTAACTGTCGGCTACATCATTTATAGTAGTCAATGTTAAACTTCCACCCACCCCCCATTTATCAGCCAATATAACAATGCAGTATGTCGACATTGAGGACTATCAACGAAGAAATAAAGCAGGTGTACATCACACATTCTGGGAGGAGGTTATTCACCAATCACAAATTAAGACAATGCATAGTTGATTAGATAGGTGAATATTAAGGTTTCAGAAGCTCCCTTGCGATTCTCATGGGTTGTGGTATTAAATGTCAGATTCAGCCAGGTATGGGTTGTGAATGAAATGTTGTTAGTGCCACCTTTGGGTTGCTGTTTACCATTTCAGCAATAGATGTTTGAGGATAACTGGGGATAGTGGTTGTATGAGATATCCCATTCCGAAAACAATCCTCTCAAACAAACCATGGAGCAGAGTCACTGACCAAGGATTTTGGTGGTCCAAATACCAAGAAAACTTTACTGAGATGCCCTATCTTTACTCCAGCTGTCATTCTTTTGCTAGGCACCATGAACAAAAAACACAGAAATCAATAACCACTAAAATATACTTATTATCTACCTGGGTTCACAGTAACAGGCTGACATAATCAATGAAGACTTCATCAATGGGGCTCTCCAAACGCATGGAGCAAAGAAACCTTCTTCATATATTAGTGTTGGGTATAGCAGTCTTACAGACCACACATTGGCCCACCATCCTTTTTTATGGATGGTTAACTCAACTCAGAAAATCTTTGATCCTTTTGATTGTCTTAAATATTCCTAACTGATACTTAAAGGCTGTGGGGGCTTATTCAAGGAGAACACAGATTTTCATTCAATTGACCCTCCAAGGTTATGTAACAGAGCAGCCCTTGTGTAACTGACAACCCAGTACTTCATCCTTGCTGCAAGTTTTTGTCTCATCTCCTGAGGCTCAGAATACTGCTCTTGCTTTTCTTTAAGATCTCTCAACAGTGAGGGTATTTTGATTAATATACTGAAACTTTAAGCTCACATTGCTCTTCCGGAAGATCACCTGGGTGTCTCACCACCTCTTCTAACATGTGGCTTAATACTTCTGCAGCTGGAGTTTTGGAACCATTTACATGTTTAACTGAAAACCAAAAGGCTGAAATATGCACCACACAGCTTGTGATTTGAACAATTTTGCTAGGTCACACATACAACAAGCTAAACACTTTGTTATCAGTCTGGAGGCAAAATTACCAGTGATCAAGGTAGAATTTAAACTTTTCTTATGTGAAAAGCATACCAGTGCCTTGAGCTCAAACTGAATACTTCATTTCAGTTGGAGGTAATAATTGCAAAATATGTGCAACAGGACACGTATCACGAACCTGCTCTTGAAAGAAAATGGTTGTGATGCATGAGAGGCACCAGTTTGAACAATGAATGTATCATAAAATTTCAGAATAGCAGCATTGATCAATGTGGATCTTAATGCTTCAAAAGTGGCCTGCTGACAATTCATCCAATCACAGGGTTCTGCTTTCTTACACAGCTGATTCAAGGGTGCTGCTAGCTCAGCAAATCTGCACACAAATTTTGTAAAACAATTAACTTTGATGACAAAATGAGCAATTTTTGGGGTGTGTGGAGGAGGCGGGGCGTAAAGTCTCTAATCGCCTTAGCTCAACCTTCACTTGTGGTCACTAAATATCCTAAAAAGGAAATTTTCTGCTTGGGCAGTTTCATCTTATTAGGTGTACTGAGAGGCCAGCGCACTGCAGATTTGTTAAAACTTGACACACATGCTTCACATGTTCAGAAAAGGTCTTGCTGTACAGGATGACACTCTCCAAATAATTGTAAGTCATCATAAATTTTAGATCACCCGAAACCAAATGCAAGAGTGTGAAAGTAATCACAGCTCTCGTTGACTAATCAAAGGAGAATCTGTTAAATTCACACAAATTCCAATTAGTACTAAATGCAACAACCAGTTTGAAATCCCCCATCAATATGGTTTGATGATATGTAGCATGCTCCAGCAAACGAAGAAAACAATTATGAAGATTCAAAAGGAGGGCCAATTCCAGCACAACCTTTTGGTCTACAGCTCTATAACTGATGACTGGTCTGCATGCAACACGAGTAAGCTTAGGCATCAAAAACTTACAGCAATGTAAATGGCCTAATCACATTGTAACCCATAATTTCATTAAGAAGCTGACACAGTATCTTCATTTTAGGAAGCAACAGTTGGTGAGGGGCCTGGCACACTTGTACCTGATCAGATAACTATCTAGTACTTGGTTTCATCAGTAATCCTCAATTTGTCAGTAGGCACACTGGGAAATCGTTTGAACATTTGAAGTAACTGCTGCGTTTTTTTCAGTGGACAAATCACAAAGATCAAATTCATCAGAACCATTGGACTTGTTGTTTAAATCTGATGCCTCACTATGATTTCAAAGTTTATACCATTTGTTCAGCTGAAATTTAACATGAAACTGCCTTTCAGTCCAATACTAACTCCATACACTGGATAGAATCACAGCCAAAAAGAAGGGGAATGTTTAATCCCTTGGATATCAGTAATTTTAATGGCCTCAATAAATTATCCAGCTTGCAATAAGCTCCCACCCACCCAACCAGAGGTACGAGATGACCACGGACAGTTCGACAGGCTTCAGTCATTGGCTGCAGTGAAGAGAACTTCCATGGATTCTTACTTCTCATTTACCAATTACAGTCAAGAATGGAGACAAAACTCCCTGAAACCAAGAATGTGCACACAGGTTCTTAGGTGATAAATGCACACACAGAGGCAAGTTCGTGCTTCATCACCACCTTCACCCTGTTACTGTTTTTGGGAGAATTCTAAACTGTCCCCCCCCCCCCCCCCCCCCCGCCATTCCTTTTCCTTTGGTGTCAATTACTCCCTGACGGCCTTCCTTTTGAATGTCAATCACAGACAAAATATCTATCTCTGTCGCAACAATATCAAATGTTTCACATGGAAAACATTTCCTTTAACTACATGCACCCATTACAAAGAGCTCTCAACCTTACTGGTCTCCATATAATCACACCTCTCATTACCTAGCCTGATGCTTTCAGCCACTACAGAAAATACTATACAAGAATGGTTTTCAAGCCTAATATCTTTCAACAACTCCATCTCCTTTGGTGAACTGAATATTCAAAGTGGTCCTAGCTGCCCAGATTTGCTGTATACATTTTGCTGAAGATTCCCTGATTCTCTTGCGTATGGAAGCAAAGCCTATCTTTCGTGTCTGTCTTAACGATTATGGATGGTTTCTTGGGTACAATCCTCTCCCACAATCCTGTCAGTGTGCCCCATTTCTTGAAAATAGCAGTAATAATTTGACTCAAAGACGTATGAAACAGGACATACAACATTTGCAAAATCACAGCGTGATCTATTTTATGATCCACAGTTTGCCCTTCCAATGTATCTGAGGACCATAAAAATCTGACTGTAACCAGTATATTCTCAACAGAGGGATCCTTGATACAGTGGAATACAACCAAAACTGGATTTGATTAACTTAGCAAAATAATGAACTCTAAAAAGCTAAAATCACTAGCTTGCATACCACTCCTTTCTTGCCCTGCTTCTTTCACCAGCTGGAATGACCTGCTCAGGAACACTAAATTAAGCAGACCCCCATTCTAGCACATTTATCCTCACCTGCAGTTCTGTAACAATATTGTGAAGCTCACTAATAACAGGAACCTGTTCTGGTTTGGAGTTAATGAGCTACCAATCCTTCATATCATTGTGCCAGTAATTAATTTGCACTTGCCTGTAGTATATCTATATATGGGAAGGACCACATTCCAGGAATTGATGGTTTCTCTAAACACTTGAGAGTTGGTGCAAACAAAAAAGGTGGCATTTACCTTGCCAATAGTGTTCGCAGTAACTTACTGAAGACAGGCCACCACAACATGCAGCCAAGCAACCAACTGAGCTGCTCCTCTCCCCAAACTAGCCGCACTTGAGGTAAATATGTAAAACACCACCTTATGAGATACTGATGATAATCTCGAAACTTTCTAATATGCATACAAAGTGAAAGAAGACCCACAAAGGCACAATTAACCCTTGAATTTCATTGAAGGGTCCAGCTGCATACCCCTAGAGAAACAACTTAACACCTGAAACAACTTCCGTTCCATACCAAGAAGTCCCTTCCATTCAGCCTAGCCACCCAGGGTCTCACTGAAGCCTTCACAGACTGCAGTTATCCTCCAACCTTGTTCAAAAACAAATCTCCCATGCCTTATCTTTCCAGTCTCCAACATTGTCCCAAAGTCTTACTGTCTGGCCACAGAGGAGCATTCCTCTTGCAACTCAGCACCACCCAAGACTGGAGCAACTGAATTACATTCACTGCCAGGGTTTTGACTACCTCTCATCGTGCCCTGCAATGAGAAACATCCTGCCCACTATCCTTTCTACCCCTCCCACAGTGGTATTCCACCGTCCACCAAACCTATGCAATATGCTTGTCCATATCTACACAACCCATGCTCCCAATCCTTTACCTCATGGCTCATATCCCTGTAATGGAGATAGATGCACAACCTGTCCCACACATGCTCCCATGACCACCTACTCCAGTCCAGTTACAAACATCACCTACCCCACTAAAGGCAGTGCTACAGGTGAAACCACCAAGCGAGGTGGCGCAGTGGTTAGCACACTGGACTCGCATTCGGGAGGACGACGGTTCAATCCCGTCTCCGGCCATCCTGATTTAGGTTTTCCGTGATTTCCCTAAATCGTTTCAGGCAAATGCCGGGATGGTTCCTTTGAAAGGGCACGGCCAATTTCCTTCCCAATCCTTCCCTAACCCGAGCTTGCGCTCCGTCTCTAATGACCTCGTTGTCGACGGGACGTTAAACACTAACCACCACCACCACGGGTGAAACCAGTCATGTGATCTACAAGCTAAGCTGCAACCACTGTGCTGCATTCTATTTGGGCATGACAACTAACAAGCTGTTTGCCCAAATGAATGGCCACTTGTAGTGTTTCGAAAATTTTCGCGTAAATTCTAGAACCACTCAGCCTTCCACAATCCTGAACACATGATATTTTAGATGTGAGTGGGAGAAAGGAACCCTATCTACTGTGCATCACGTGTCTGTGTGTGCAGGTGTGAAATTAGTCACAAGCAAAAGGTTCATGCGGCAGTTGAACAGCACTGGCAAGTACTTGTCTGGCCATCTATCGAAGTCATAGTGAAAGCACGCAGAAGAACCAAGGAACTTCTGTGTTATTCTGTGCTATTTGTAATTGTGACTATTGTTAGTGACAAAAGAACAATTGAGATTCAGAATTGTGAAAAAACTTTTAACACAGACTTGCTAGAGGCAAGACATGTTTATGATTTCTGTGGATGTTAAACCAACTCTGCATTAAATGTATCTTAATTGTATCTAATGTCAGATGACATGGGCAACTTACAAGGAGTCAAATATTTATGTGATAAATGACAATTTGTTCTTTATGAAAGCTGAAATATACTGACAGTGAACTAAAAGTATTCTTCGAGTACCTACTTATTTCATGAGTAAAGAGAGAGTCTTATATATTCCTTTAACTAGCATCATTCTTCAGAGAAGAAGTTTTTGGAGATTGACATAGCCAGCTATCCAGAGAAGAAGATTGGCTGCACATACCAAGTAAGTCGATGCGTGTAAAAGAAGCGGGAAGGTTGCAATCCAACTTCACACATTCTTGTCGTCAAAAGCGTTTGAACGTAGCAACCGGTGTGAAAGGACTCAAAGAAAAAAAAAAATTAAGAAAAAATACACAGGAATTTTAAGGCCAAAAATAAGAAAGGTGGATGTTGTATGTGGCCATAGCAACCAAACCAAACCAAATGTGATAAGGAATTTGCTCCGAGACTACTGAACATGACTGAGTATTCAAAAGAGAAAAAAATTTGAATTGAGAAATATTGAAGAAGGTTCCAGTGTGTTCCTCTAAGAAGAAATACGCCGAGATCATGCTGACTAAGAAGATCTGGTGTAGGGAGTATACAGCTCTCAGACGCCTTGCGGGGACACATATGTGGAAATCAACATCGGATGCCACCGGCACCAGTTGCTATTTACTGGTGCTGACCTGCTGTCACATCTGCTCACCTACACTGCGAGAATTCCACACTGGGTGAGCGCAAAACAAAACTTCATTACCTTAGCGAGAAGTGATACAAACTATTTAATGGACTTTACTAGTGCAGTTATTACACTTAACGTTAATTTTTAAATGCTCACTAGGTCTAAAGCTTTAAAATCATGTATCCTGTTCAGCAAGTTGGAGAGACGTCAGAATCAGCCAGGGCTATGAGAATTACTAAAGAAGGGCCTGACTGGTCTGAGTTAGTAAATCTAATCGAAGCTCAGAATCTTAAGATAGACTCATTACATTCTAACTCAAATGCTTAGAGGGATGCTTTGAATGTCCAGAATATTAAGTAGTTGTTGTTGTTGTTGTGGTCTTCAGTCCTGAGACTGGTTTGATGCAGCTCTCCATGCTACTCTATCTTGTGCAAGCTTCTTCATCTCGCAGTACCTGCTGCAGCCTACACCCTTCTGAATCTGCTTAGTGTATGCATCTCTTGGCCTCTCTACAATTTTTCCCTTCCACGCTGCCCTCCAATACTAAATTGGTGATTCCTTGATGTCTCAGAATATGTCCTACCAACCGAACCCTTCTTCTAGTCAAGTTGTGCCACATGCTCCACTTCTCTCCAATTCTATTCAGTACCTCCTCATTAGTTATGCGATCTACCCATCTAATCTTCAGCATTTTTCTGTAGCACCACATTTCGAAAGCTTCTATTCTCTTCTTGTCTAAACTATTTATCGTCCAAGTTTCACTTCCATACATGGCTGCACTCCATACAAATACAGGGTGTTTCAAAAATGACCGGTATATTTGAAACGGCAATAAAAACTAAACGAGCAGCGATAGAAATACACCATTTGTTGCAATATGTTTGGGACAACAGTACATTTTCAGGCAGACAAACTTCCGAAATTACAGTAGTTACAATTTTCAACAACAGCAAGTGCTAAGCAAGTAAGTTTATGACCCAAAGGACTACTTCTGAATTAGATAAAACAAACACACACACACACACACACACACACACACACACACACACACACACACACACACACACACATTCTGGCCTTGGGCCTTGGCAGCGGTGTGTGTGTGTGTGTGTGTGTGTGTGTGTGTGTGTGTGTGTGTGTGTGTGTTTTATATAAGGTGTGTTTTATATAAGAGAGACAATAATTGTCTGGTGCAGGTGCAGTTATTAGATTGGTTACTGCTGCTAATGGCAGATTATCAAGATTTAAGTGAGTTTGAATGTGGTGTTAGTATTACACTGGTCAACACTCATTTTCTTGCCAAGGATATTTGAGTGGCTTTAGGATGGGTTAGTGGTGCTGAGGACGAATATAGCAACCATTTATGCAGTTTGGCTCTAGTTTTTGAGATAATGCACGATTTATTCAAAAAATTAGAAAAAATTGCTAATACTGAACTCGAGCGCTACAAACTACAATGAAAAAAGAAAATAATCTTTATAAATAGCTTCTATGAAAACCTGATAGGCATTTGTCCACGTATAAAACATAATTGAAAAGTTTCTCTATAAGTATATCATTTTCCGTACATGACGAACCGCTTCCTGCACGCTTTCCTTTTATAGGTCTCTTCAGAACAGTCACGTTGCAGATTCCAGCAATAATCTGCCATCATATGCCTGTCCCATCTTCCTTTATATCTTTCCTCTATTCCTTTCATATCTTGATGGAACCGCTCTCCTTGTTCCTCACTGAAATCACCTAGATTACGAGGAAATCGATCCAAGTGGCTGTGAAGGAAGTGCATTTTATGCTCATGTTAGCTCCTAAGTTTTGAAAGTTAGTGAGCAAGTTTTTGACCAGTTCCTCATAATTGGGAGCTTTATGATTGCCCAAAAAACATTTTACAACAGCGACAAAACTGTTCCAGGCCGATGCTTCAGTGACAGTCATGACACTTGTAAAATTGGTATCGTTGATGAGCCTGCGAATTTGAGGACCATCAAATATTCCTGCCTTAAGTTTTTCACTACTGAGTCCAGGGAACATATTGCAGATGTATGTGAAGCAATTACCATTTCTGTCTAAAGCTTTGGTCAATTGCTTCATTAGTCCTAACTTAATATGTAATGGTGGAAGAACAATCTTGTCCCTACTAACCAGAGGTTCATTAATGATGTTTGCTTCACCAACAGCCATATGTTCCCTTGGAGGCCATGTTTTCTGCTTCCAATGTTCGTGCTTTGCCCTACTATCCCACATGCAGATAAAACATGGGTGCTTTGTGCATCCACTTTGTTGTCCAAGCAAGAAGTTCACCATTTTAAAATCAACACAAATCAACCACTGGTGCTACATATAATGAATTTTCTGCAGAACCATCTTGATGTTACCATATGCTTCACAAAGTTTTGTTGAGTGGGCAATTGGAATAGATGCGTAACGATTGCCATTGTGTAGGAGAACACATTTTAAACTTCTATTGGAACTGTCTATGAAGAGACGCCAGTCCTCTGGTCTATATTCCGGCAGCCCCAATTCAAGTAAAAGTCCAGGTATATTGCTGCAATACACTATAACCTCTTCTTGGTTGAAGTATGGAAGAAGGTTTTCTTCTCTTGTCCGGTAAGCTGTTATTTTAACACTTGGATGAAGACAGTTCTTTTCCTTAAGCCTGGATGCTAAGAGTTCTGATGCTTGCTTTGAAAGATTGAGTTCTCGTATCAAGTCACTGAGCTCCTTCTAGTCGAACTGCTGGGGTTGTGTCTCACGTCCTTCGTATTCCGAACCACTACTTGTACATTCCTCGCCGTGCACATCGTCATCTGATGATGTTAGCGTGGGTAATGTTGTGAAGGTTGGTACAGGAACATCGTTGCTGTGCACCACCGGTCTTCTTGCTGACTCCAAATCGGGATATTCCCACTTTCGTTTTTTGAACCTATTAAAACCTTTCACATTAACAATGCAAAAATAGCAATAATCTGTATGGTTCTTCTGCTCTCGCCATACCATAGGCACTCCGAAGTTTAAGCTTTTCCTTTTTCGTTTTGTCCACTGCCGTAAGCACTCCACACAGCATTTACAAACTTTATGGGGTGCCCACGCCTTGTCTTGATCTCCAAGTTTAATTCCGAAATATGCCAGATACGCTTCCTTCACAAAAGGAGTGATATTCTTCCTGTTCTTTTGAAGAACGTATTCATCACAAATGTAGCAGAACTCATCTGGATGGTTCACGTAAAGACGGCGTGAAGAACTCATGTTTCCCTAAAACAAAATTGCAAAATACTACATATTATGCAGAACTTTCTTGTATTTGCATGTCAATCACATCCATCAAACATCATTAATTGTTTTGTGTGAAATGAATACTCACCTCTTGTTTGCTATGTCACGATGAAAAGGTTCTATCTCCTTGAAGCTGCACTGCACATGTGTGTGACTTTCGACCATCGCCATTTTCCTTGTTTACACTGAACGCTACCTATCGGCTGTTGCGGGGATTACCTCGGCCAACAAATGAATGTCGAGTACCGCCGAATTCAAATCTGCACAACCCTCAATATCTTCAACACACGCACCGCACAACAGGACTGAACACATGCTGACAGTGTGATGTTTGCTTGATGTAATCCTCAACCACACAGATGCACTCCCTGAGCACAATTGTTTAATAAAGATAGTACAATATCACTAATTAAAAAACAGGTAGCAAATACATTACACCATATATGGACCCTGCAGTCGGTATTATCCACATGAAACTCTCATTTCCACAAATGACCTATATCTCAAAAACCAGAGCCAATTTGGAAAAAGTACAAATATACTCGGAATGAGTATCATAACAATATCCCATTTTTGTTCAAACTTCCCTGGCAACGAAAAAAAAATTTTATTTTGTAGAGCTGTGTTATATTCAGCACGTGAGCAATGGGACGCAGCACCTCTGAGGTAGCAATAAAGGGAATTTTTCCCATACGACTATTTCATGAGTGTTTTGCGAATATCAGGAATCCGGTAAAACATCAAATCTTCGTCATTGTTGCGGCCAGAAAAAGATCCTGCAAGAAAGGGACCAACAATGACTGAAGATAAGTGTTCAACATGACAGAAGTGCAACCCTTCTGCAAACTGCTGCAGATTTCAATGTTGGGCCATCAACAAGTGTCAGCATGTGAACCATTCAGTGAAACATCTTCGATATGGGCTTTTGAAACTGGAAGCCCACTCGTCTACCCTTGATGACTGCATGACACTAAGCTTTACACCTTGCCTGAGCCTGTCAACACCGACATTGGACTGTTGATGACTGGAAACATTATGTTTGGTCAGACAAGTCTCAATTCAAATTGTACTCAGTAGATGGATGTGTATGTGTATGGAGACAATCTCAGGAATCCATGGACTCTGCATGTCAGCAAGAAACCATTCATGATTGTGGAAGCTCTGTAATGGTGTGGGGCATGAGCATTAGGAGTGCTATGGGATCCCCAATACATACACAAAAGACTCTGACAGGTGACACACATAAGTATCCTGTCTGATCACCTGCATCCATTCATTCCATTCTGCATTATGATGGGCCTTGGCAATTCCAGCAGGACTATGGGACACCCCACACATCCAGAATTGCTACAGAGTAGCTCCAGGAACACTCTTCTGAGTTTAACACTTACACTAGCCATCAAACTCCCCAGAACATTGTTGAGCATATCTGCGATGCCCTGCAATGTGCTGTTCAGAAGAGCTCCCCACCCCCTCATACTCTTACGGGTTTATGGACAGCCCTGCAGGATCATAGTGTCAGTTCCCTTCAGCACTACTGCACATATTAGTGGAGTCCATTCCACAACATGTTGAAGCACTTACGTGTGCTTGCGGGGGCCATACAAGATATTAGGCATGTGTACCAGTTCTTTGGCTCTTCAGTGTATGTAACAGCACACCATTAAGCAGCTACAGGCATTTCCACAAGAGGCATCTGACAGAGGATAGCATCTCAGTTACCTGTGGCAGGAAGCCAGCAGCTTGCAGTCAGTGAATACACTTTATACTGTCTTGCACCAGCTCCGGATAGGTGCTGTTGTAGAAGTTACTAAAGAATTACGTTCTCTCTTTGTTATGCTGTCAAATAGTGACTCGAATTAAGGTTGTTGGTTTCTTTCAACTGTGTTTCGTATTGTCTTTGAGCTAAAGCTATGAGTAACTTAACTACACAAACAAGCATGGACAGAGGCATTTAAGCAGTTACTTCTCCTGTACTGCTCACATGATTGGAACTGGAAGAAATATTGACATTTACAGTCATTTGACATCTCTTTGTGAGGATTGCTCTCTTTGCTGGTGCATGTCTGCATTTATGTCCTCCTCGCTCTGTCCATCATCAGTTATTCAGCCACCTTGGAAGCAGAATTCCTTAAAGTTGTCTACTTGATTACCCCCAATTCTAGTGTTTCACAGTGGCTTTTCAGATAATGAATGTAGATTTAGTTGTAGATGTAGGAAAAGCAGAGTAAAACAGAAATTTGTAAGTTTGGTGAAACTGTGACATTATAGCTTTCACATACTCATTGCAACTTCAATAACAAATGTTACATACAGGAGCATAGTTTAGTAATGAGAGAGCTGTCTGGGTAGTCTACTGGATACCTTTTACCAAATTTAATATAGATATAAGCAGAAAAAATTGCCAAAGAGCTCAACAAATCAACGTATTACTGCTGTAGAATACGATTTCATTATTAGTAAACAGTAAAACATCATGTCTTCTTTTGTGACTGGTTTGTTGCAGTCCACTATAAATTCCTCTCCTGTGCCAACATTTTCATCATGGAGTAGCAATTGTGACCTATATTCTCAATTATTCACTTAATGCATTCCAGTCTCTGTATTCCTCTACAGTTTTTACCCTTTATAGTGCCTTTGTGCCATAGAGGTTGTTCCCTCATGTCTTAATGGATGTCCCATCATCCATCCCCTCTTCTTGTCAGAGCTTGCATATACTCTTTTCCTCACAGACGTTGCAGATAACCTCATTTCTTACCTGATCAGTCCACCTCATTTTCAACATTCAGCTGTAACACTACTTCTCAAAAGCTTTGTTTCACTACTGTTCCCATTTTTACTCAGTCCATTTTTCACTACCATACAATGCTGTGCTCCAAATGTACATTCTGAAATTGCTTCCTCAATTTAAGGCTTGCATTTGACATCTCTTTGTGAGGATTGCTCACTTTGCTGGTGCAAGTCTGCATTTATGTCCTCCTTGCTCTGTCCATCATCGGTTATTCTGCCACCTAGGAAGCAGAATTCCTTACAGTTGTCTACATGATTACCCCCAATTCTAGTGTTAAGTTTCTTGGTGTTCTCATTTCTGCTACTTGTCATTACTTTTGTGTTCTTCACTGTACTTGCAATCCATATTCAGTACGCATTTGGCTGTTTATTCCATTCTGTTATTCTTCTTCACTTTCAATGAATATAGCAATATCATTGAATCATATAACTGATATCCTTTCATCTTGTATTTCAATTGCACTCTTAAAACTTTCTTTTATTTCTGTCATTGCTTCTTCGATGTACAGATTGAACAGTAGAGACAAAAGACTCCATCCCTATTCTACACCATTTTTAATCCGAGCTCTTTGCTCTTGGTAGTCCAGTCTGATTGTTCCCTCTTTGTTCTTTTATATGTTGTAAATTACTCATCTTACCCTGTACGTTACCCATAATCTTTCAGAATTTCTAACATCATGCAGCATTTTACATTGTCAAATATTTTTTACAGCTTGGCAAATCCTACAAACATGTCTTGATTTTTCTTCAGTCATCCTTCCATTATCAACCACAGCATCAGAACTGATTCTCTGGTGCCTTTACCTTTCCTAATGGCAAGATGATCTTCATCTAACACTCTCTCAATTTTCATTTCTATTCTTCTGTATATTATTCATGTCAGCAACTTGGATGCATGAGATGTTAAGCTGACTGTGCGATAATTGTCACACTTGTCAGCTCTTGGTATCTTTGGAATCATATAGACAGTATTTTTCCAGAAGTCGCATCGTGTATCTCCAGTCTCATACATTCTACATCTACAGCCACACTCCACAAAGCCAACATATGGTGCATGATCTTGGGTATCCTGTATCACTACTAATCATTTCCTTTCCAGTTTCACTTGTTAGAAGAGCAAGGGAAAAATGACTGTTTATATCCGTCTGTAAGATTCCTAATCTCTCCAATCTTATCTTCATGTGTCTTTAAGTGACGTTACATTGGCAGCAATACAATCATTCTGCAGTCATCTGTGAATACCAGTTCTCTAAATATTCGCAATGGTGCTCTTCCAAAAGAACATCACCTTCACACCAGTTATCCCCATCTGAGTTCCCACAGTATAATCAAAATACTTGTGTCTAGTTAAAATTTAACAAAACAAATCTAGCAGCCCACTTCTGAATTGTTTCGATGTCTTCCTTTAATCCAACCTGGTGTAGATCCCGATCTAGTTGCAGTGGGGCCGAGTGAAACTAAATGCAGCAGCAGCAGAAAATGGTATAACACAAGTAGGATTCACTATGAATAGGAAGGTAGGTTGCTGTCATCAGAATCTACAGCACACAAACACCAACAACAGTCCAGGTACACAAGGCAACAATGCAAGCAAAATGGTTCAAATGGTTCTGAGCACTATGGGACTTAACATCCAAGGTCATCAGTCCCCCAGAACTTAGAACTACTTAAACCTAACTAACCTAAGGACATCACACGCATCCACGCCCGAAGCAGGATTCGAACCTGCGACCGTAGCGGTCATGCAATTCCAGACTCAAGCACCTAGAACCACTCGGCCACACCGGCCAGCAACGCTGCAAGCAGAAGATGAAGTATGTGAGGAGTTGAAAAGGTGATTCATTACATAAAGGGAGTGGAAAGTCCAGCAGTTTTGGAAATTTGGAATGCAGTTTTAGGGGGGAGAAGTGTGAAGAAAGTGGATATATGCTTGGTAATAGGAATGAGAGAGGAGAAATATTAATTAAGTTTTACAATGTATTTCAGCTATTAGTAGTTTTCATTTTTTATTTATTATGCTATTTTATTTCTTATACTCCATTTAAGAATGACAGGATGAGTAGGTATACTTGGAAAAGGCTGGGAGATGATGATGATGATGATGATGATGATGATGATGATTTGGGTTGAGGGGGTGCTCGATATGGTCATCAGCACCCTGACAAAAAGTCAGCATGCAAATCTCATGGGTGAGGATGTAGGCTGTCCCCACATGCAGAGCAGTTTATAACGTATTTAAGTCTGCTGCCTTTCCTCACCCGTTTAGGGATGAGGCCTGACAGTGCACAAAATTCCACTACCCTTGTAACACTGGAATCGGTATCTGCGAGGATTGTGGGCAGGTCTCCAGTGAGACTGAGGACTACCCTAATATCAGTATATAGGATAAATGTAGCCACAATATGCTGAACTGCAAGAGGCAAGCCACAAACTTCACAGAATGGTGGAGCCTCCCACTGGAGGAGGAAACCATGTGTTAAAGGGCTATGCCCAGTGTGGAGTCTGGTAAGCAGAACCTCCTTCCAGCAGCAAGGCTGGCACAAAATCCACCAAGCCTTTGTGGTCAATTTGAGTGACCCCAGTTTGTTGTCTGTCACCTGCAACTATTCTGTCTCCCACTGATGCACAACGCGTCTGTCAGAAAATCAGATGATGGCGTGGGACACTGATGGACTGCACCATCCCAGTGTGCTTCCTTGGTGGCTTTGTCAGCCATGTCATTGCCCTCTATCCCAATGTGGCCAGGTACCCAGCAGATCACCTCCTTGCCACTGTGTTGGAGTCATGGATGAGCTGAAACAGTGTTTCTACTGCATACATTTGGTGAAGTGCTAGCAGTACACTAAGAGAGTTGGAACAGACAAGAAACCTTGTTGGTGATGTCTATGAACCCTCTCTAGTGCCATTAGAATGCCACATAGTCCCACATCATAATTTGTAAATTGTTTTGGAAGACACACTTTAAAAACCCTATCAGGAAAAACAGTAGAACAGCTGAGATCATTCACTTGGTGGGATTCATCTGTATAAACAACAATAGAACAGTAGTACATACTTAATATGGACAAAAACAAAGTTGTAAAAACAAAACCTGGAGTACAAGTTTTCTTGTACTGTGTCAAGCTTAAAATCACTCTGGTCTCTGAAGACGTCAACAAGGCAATGCATTCCACCAATGACTGCGTATTTTTATGCCTCATGGATCCATACCCTTGAGAGAGTCCATAGCACATATCCCAAATGGCCTGAACAGCCATTGAAAGGTGGATTGGACCACTGAACTAAAGGTCAATGACTGAGGTGATGCCAAGATTTTCAGCACCTGTCGAGCCAAAAGGATATGTCGCCGAATCCAGAGTGCTGGTTCACCAACCTCTGAACTGGGCTGGTACAAAAAGCTCCAGCTGATATTCGAATGCCCTCATGGTGGACACCATCTAAGTGTGATTGAACAAATGCCCAGTAAAACTGCAGGAGATGGGGCTGTCAGCTCCCCATGTTTTTCCACTAAGGCATTTCAAAATATTCAATGACTTGAAGCCCTCTGTTCATAGATCTTTCATTTATGGGAGCCAAGTCAATTTCGACTCAAATAATAAACCCACAATGCACACAGTGTCTTGAAAATATAAAATATTGTCTCCCATTGTGAACACTGGTTGGTTAAAACTTCAACGAGCACGGTTAAAAGTGATACACATAGTCTTCTTGGGTAAGAACCAAAAATCAGTTGCCCTGACCCAGGCTTCCAGGCTCCTAATGGTCAGCTGTAGCTGCCTCATCATTATTGTAAGATCAGAGGAAGAGTAGAAGATGGCAAAGTCATCCACAAAAAGAGCATTTGACAGGGCTCCTGACTGCAGAGAAAATGACAGTGATGGCAAACAATGTGACACTGAGAACACTGCCCTGAGGAAGCCCATTCTCCTGAACAAAGCAGTCAGACATGGCATCACCAGCATGAAATGGAAAACGCTGGTCCTTGAGAAAGGTCTGAATAAGAAGCGGCAGGTGTTCATGTAGTCCCCATTCATAAAGTTGGCGAAGGATGTTATACCTCCAGATAGTCCCATATACTTTTTTGAGATCAAGAAGTACACAAAAGAAATGGTTTTGGCATAAGAAGGACTCCTGTAGAATTAAGTTGTCAAGGGTGGAATGGTAGTGCCTGAAACTACACTGGGAGTGGAACAGGTGACCTCGGGATTCGAGCAGCCAGAAGAGGAGGCGGTTGACCATGCGTTCACGAATCTTACTCATGGAACTAGAAAGACCTACACTCTGGTAACTTTTACGGGCACTGCGGTCTTCGCATAGTTACCAGAATGGAATTAATATTGCCTCCATCCGGGTTGTGGGGTACTGTCCATCAAACCAGATCTGATTGAAACAAGAGAGGAGCTGTCCTTTTGCTTCAGGGCACAGACAAGAAGCATGGCGTAACGGATCTCATCAGGTCCTGGAGCAGTGTCTTTGGCTGCATGCAAAGCTGATTCCAGTTCCCACATGGAGAATGGAAGGTTGTAGACTTCCTCAGTATGTGAGAAGAAATTGAGCTTCCTCATCTCTGCAGTCCTACCGAACACCTGAAAAGCAGGAGCTCATCTGGATGACACAGTAACAGTAAAGAAGGGTTCAACTAAAACCTGAGCCATGTCTTCTGGTGTGTTCACCAAGACCTCATTACTTGATAACGCCACAAGGGGATGTGCACTACCCTTGCCTGAAATCCATGTTACTGATTCCCAAACTTGCGCAGTGGAAGTTGTGAATTTGCTCCAGGAAGCCTTCTGTTTCTTTGATCACTCGCCTCACATGCTCTTGCAGACCTGAAGATATGAAGATTGTCTGTAGTTGGACAGTGAAGTTCCGCAGAGCAGATCGTCTGGCCCTGATTGCCAAACAACAGTCGTCATTCCACCACGGTACAGGCCGTCGTCTGAGATGGTTACTAGATCTGGAGATGGACTCTGCAGCAGTCCATTGGATCTCACAAGTGATATAGGCCACCGCCTCTTGTGCACAATCCTTTTGTTCAAAAATAGCCTATCAACTGTACTGTAACCAATTTGTCCTTTGTATCATCCATCTGCATGGTCTCCTCTCGGCCACCATCCTAGTTGGCAGATGGATCCACACTGGGAAGTGGTCTCTAGAATGTAAATCTGGAGCCACTTCCCACAGAACTGAGTCCTCAATAACTATGGAACAAAAACAAAGGTCAATGGGTGTAAAAGACCCTTTAGCTGAGGATAAGTGTTTCATATGACCCACATTCAGAAGGCAGATATTCTCAGAACGGATGAGGCACTTGATCATCCAATCCCTGAAGCTTGAAGTCCCACAGAAGGCGCAAGGAGGAATGGGGGTCGGAGTGCCTGGTAGAGTTCTGCCAGTGCATCTGCATCCAAAGCATCATTAAGGGGAACATGCAAAGAACACTCTGTAATATTAAAGGGAGCAAGTAGTTTCACAGCAATTGCTTGCACGGTCATAGTAAGAGGGACAGGAGAGGAGTGGCATGAGTCATCAATGAAAACAGCCACTCCACCTTTGGCCCTGTCTCCAGTAGTATCATTCTTTCCGTATGTGTGGTAGTCCTGTAGTGCAGGTGTGTCGTTGACTTTAAGATACATTTCTTGTAAGCAGATGCAGAACAGTGTGTGTGTGGTTTGAGCTTTATGGGCGCTAAACAGCATGGTCATTAGCACCCAAATGCATAGAAACAGGAACACATGCCGTGAAGGGATGAAGACGGACAGCGAACAAGGAGAACGGCTAAAAGACATGATGCAGAACAGTTTCTCATGAACCAGTAGCTGCAATTCTTCCAAATATGAGTGGTTCAAAATGGTTCAAATGGCTCTGAGCACTATGTGACTTAACTTCTGAGGTCATCAGTCGCCTAGAACTTAGAACTAATTAAACCTAACTAACCTAAGGACATCACACACATATCCATGCCCGAGGCAGGATTAGAACCTGCGACCGTAGCGGTCACGCGGTTCCAGACTGAAGCGCCTTTAACCGCACGGCCACACCGGCCGGCAAATATGAGTGGTATCCATTCAAATTCCACAGCAACACAGAAGTCCCTGTGGAAACCATTGGTTAGCAATGTTTGTTCTAGTCTTTCTCCTTCTGAAACAGTGATTTAACGGAGAGGTCAGGGGGAACATTAGCCATTTCCTTGCCCTCCAGCTCCTCCGATTAGAAGTCCATATCCTCAAGAGCTTAGTCCCCATCAGAAAGGGAGAGAGCTCTCAGATTCGAAGGTTTAACTACCACTTTCTTGGACTTGGAACTATTTTTCGAAGGGTTTTTTTCTTTATTGATGGGAGAAGGCAGTTGCCTGGGTTGTGGGGATGGCTTAGTTGGCTTCTTATGTTGGGTTAAGGTATGTTGTTTAGGTGGTAAGCCTATTGCTGATAGCTTCCAAATTACTCCAGTTTCAACTGGCGTGTTTCCCCCACAGGTACACCAACAAGTGCATGTGCTCGTACTTGAATCTGTCATCTGAGGATTGTGTGGAGGCATCACACTTAGGGACTGGCATCGTAAGGGCTGATGCAAAAGATGTAGCAGTAACTGGTGGTCGCATAGCCCTGAAAGCTTTTTAGCTTCACGTCCTTTACTTTCAACTCCTGAATTTTACTTTCCTCATTGTAAACCTCAAACTTTCTGCTCCACACTGGGCAATTCCTGCAGCAGTTTATGCATTTCAGAGGAAGTGTACAAGAATTGCCTTAATCATCTGCCAAGCCTCCACAATTGACATATGTAGCCTTCCCATTACTACCCATAACAGTATGGCCAAATCTCTGACGTTTGTAACTTTGCAATGGGTTAGGAACAAACAGGCAAACCTTAAGACGGATACAGTCTGCAAGGGCATGTTCAGGTAATTCTGGAGTACTGAACGTGAGAAGAAATGTTGCTGATTTTCCGAATTTGCCATTAACTCTCCTCATATAGTTCCGCACTTCCATGATGCCCATATTTCTCCATTCTTCACATAACTCTGTGAAGTACATCTCCATTACATCAGAGCAGGTAACCGCACCCTTACTAAAGGTAAAGGTGTTATGCAACTCAGCCTCGACACTGTAGTTATCGACTCTATAGTCACTTGGACATTACAGCCTGGGAGCTCAGATATTTGGTTTGAGTTAGCAGTTTCAACTAAAAGTGTTCCATTACGAAGTCTTTTGACACTTTTTAGAGACCCAGCAATATCTTCCAACACATTGTGAATACAGACCCAGGATATCTTCTCAAACGTTCCCCCTGCTCGCTTGGTTACAATGAAAATGTTATGGCACACTAATGCCCTGTTATTATGGTTCTGAGACTTATTTTCAGGAGTACTGACCAACTGAGCTCTCTTTGAGAAGTGGGTGTAGGTACTACCTGACAGCACACTGGTAGGAGTGGGTGTAGGTTCTACCTGACCGTACACCCGTCCCATCAGGAGTTTGATGAGACAGTTCAACAGGGATCCCATGAGACACTTGGGAAACAACGATTGACAACTGGGGGAAGTGGGGGTGGGGCAGCAGGTGCCCCAGAAGTTGCCTGCTAGAGACTATTTTACTTCAACAGAGATTCACATCTTCAGCATGTAGCACACCTTGAGGTTGAGTGTTTTTTTGAGATGTGTACTTTCCTCATGGTCCAGGCAGTGAAGCCAACAACCTTGTTCTCCAAAACAGAATGTTCCACCGCTGCACCATACGGTGGTCGCTGAAGAATGCCCAGAGCTTACAGCGATGGAGGGCTGGCAGCGCTTACCAGTCCCCAGCTCAGGAACCCAGGGATCGCCAAGCCCACACTCAGCAAACGAATGCTGAGCCCCTGAGGTGGGCTGGGAGATACAGAAAGATTACAGTCAGATTACATCACAGTCAAGCAGAGATTCCAAAATCAGATACTAGATTCTGAGGCATACCCATAAGCAGATGTAGACAGAGATCACAATTTTGTAATGACAAAGAGTAAGGTGAAGTATAAGAGACTGCTCAGGAAGGCACAATTTGCAAAGAAGTGGGATACTGGAGTACTAAGGGCTGAAGAGATACACTTTAAGTTCTGACACTACAGATACTGAGATAACTCAGTAGGCAGTTCAGCTGAGGAGGAATGGATGTGTCCAAAAAGTACAATCACAGATATTGGAAAGAAAAACATAGTTACAAGGAAGAAAACTGAAGAAACCGTGGGTAACAGGAGAAATCTTCAGATGATCAACTAAAGAATGAAGCACAAAAATGTTCAATGAAATTTAGGAATACAGCAATACAAGTCAATTAGGAATGAAATGAATAATAAATGTGAAGAAATCAAAAGAGCAATGGTTGTCTGAAGGACTGACTTAGGATACAGAAAAGTTAAAATAACCTTCAGTAAAATAAAAAGCAAAGGACCTAACATTAAGAGTGCAATGGGGATTCCACAGCTAGATGCTGAGGATAGGGGGTGGGGAGGAGGGGGTGGGCGGGGAGGGACTTACCTGATGATGTGATGGAAGGAGAAATAGGAATCGACATGGGAGAGAGAGGAGTAAAGATCGGTTAAGGCAGAAGAGATAACATTGAATTTGAATTTTCAAAATCATTTTGGGTAATGACAACAAAATGAGTATTCGTGTTGATGTGTAGAATTTTAATGAAGGAACAAGCATATGCAATACATTTCCTGGTGTGTGAGTGGCTCAAAGACCTCATAAGTAAAAGAACCCAGTATGTTGTCCTCAATGGCAAGTGATCATCACACACATGGGTATCACCAAAAGAGCCCCAGAGAACTGCAATAGGTATACTTATTTTCTACACTGAAGAGCCAAAGGAACTGGTACACCTGCCTAATATGAGGGCTATTCAGAAAGTAGGGAATGTTTCCATCAGACGCCGCTAGGTGCATGCCGATCGCATATAGTTTGGTATGTGCGTGCTGGGCAGCTCAGTCGGCATCCATCCGTGACAGTGGGAAAATCTCTGCCCATCTGTTTTTTTCGATATTCAAATTTTAAATGTGTGCTGCAATCGAAAATCCCACCAGTTGTGAGGTGTGGTCTGTGATATGGTTTCTGTTGGCAAAAAGCCTAAAACCTATAGAAATTTATCAAGAACTGTGTGAAGTGTATGGAAACAACGTAATGAGTGAATGTTCCACCCGGAAATGGTGCATTCAGTTTAAAAACGGCTGAACCAATGTTCATGATGAAGAAAAGAGTGGACGCCCGAGCACTGTGACTCACGATCTTGTTGCTAAAGTTGATGAAACAATTCGTGAAAACCATCACTTCACAATGATGAAGCTTTCACTTTCTTTTCCACAAGTTTCACAGACTTTGTTGTTTGAAACTGTCACTCAAAAGCCAGGCTACCACAAACTTTGTGCGCGATGGGTGCCCAAAATGCTTACAGAGCACCATAAAGAACAGCAAATGGGGGTAACATTGACATTTATGGATGGCACTTGGGTGAAACACGTCAACTGAAAAGCAAAATTTCAGTCCATAGAATTGGGCACACAAGGTTCCCCCAAAAACCAAGAAAATGTTTGCAAACCTTGTCAGCAAAGAAGTTTATGGTGACAGTGTTGTGGGATAGGCAAAGTGAGCATCTTATTGATTTTCTCTACTCTGGAGTAACCATAAATTCTGCCCGGTACTGTCAAACTTTGGACAGCCTTAGAAACAGTGAGGAAAGCTGACATCCAAAATTTTGTTTTTGCATGACAATCCTCAACCTTACACAGCAAACTGCACTAAAGAGCTCCTTAATTAATTCAAATGGGAAATTTTCCCTCATCTACCCTACAGCCCCGATCTTGCACCAAGCAACTTCCACTTGCTTCGCAAGATGAAGAACTGGCTTGCAATGCAGAGCTTTGATGACAACACAGAACTCCAGGTGGGCGTGACTCACTGGCTGAAGTTTCAGGCGGCAGAATTTTAAGACGAAGGTCTTTCAAAGCTTGTCCACTGCTATAAGTGCCTCAATGTGTTTGGTGACTACGTGGAAAAGTAGTACGTCAGTCACTCTTTCAGATGTGTATAATAAAACATATTTCTTGTACTCAGTTTTTCTTTTTAATGCCATTATGTTCCCTACTTTCTGAATAGCCCTCGTATCTTGTAGGGTACTCACAAGAATGCAGAAGTGCTGCAACATGATGTGAAATGTACTCCACTAATGTCTGTAGTAGTGTGAAGGGAACTGACACTATGAATCCTGCAGGGCTGCCATAGACCCATAGGAGTGCAAGGGGGTGGAGATCTCTTTTGAACAGCATGTTGCAAGTCATCCCAGATATGCTCAACAATGTTCATGTCTGGGGAGTTTGGTGGCCAGCAGAAGTGTTTATACTAAAAAGAGTGTTCCTGGATGTACTCTGCAGCAATTCTGGATGTGTGGGGTGTCCCAAGGTCCTGCTGGAATTGCCCAAGTCCATCAGAATGCACAATGGTGTTGGTGGTTGGTTTAAAAGAGGGTTGGGGGAGTGGGAAAGGGGGGGGGGGGGGGTGAACGGACCAAACTGCGAGGTCATCAGTCCCTTGTTCCCGGCAAAATAATTACACATGGGACAGAAGGAAAGAAAGACATACAGCACAATAACAAGAGAAAGGAAGAACCAGAAGAATGACAGAAGGACAACCAACACTACTATGAACAAAACAGGAAAAGAAAACCACAGAGAGAAGCAACAGACAGGTAGAAGGGGTAAACACAAGTGAGTGAGATGACTGTGGCTGGCCAACCACGAGAATAAAAAGAAAAAGCCAGCCACTCGATGACACATTAAAACATCCACCCTAAAAGCATTAGAGTGGAGAACACAAAGGGACAAAGGACATGAGCTAAAACTTATACAGAATGTAAAACTCACCATCACATATAAAATGTAAAACTAAATTAGCCGATGAGGTGGTGTCAACTAAAACTAATGGCAATGAGTCCGGTAACTGAAGTCCATTGCAGGGCAGCCAAAGAAGGACATCTCACCAAGATATGGGCCACTATGAGCCAGGTGCCACACTGACATTGAGTTGAGTCATCACAGCGCAGGAGGTAGCCATGTGTCACCCAAGTGTGGCCAGTGCGGAGCTGGCAGAGAACCACAGAGTCCCTGCGAGAGGCCCACATGAAGGACTGCCACACGTTCATAGTCTCCTTAATGGCATGCAGTTTGTTGTGGGTGCTGAGGTTATGCCATTTCATATCCCAAAGCCACAAAATCTTGCAGCATAGTACTGAATGCAGGTCAGTTGCAAAGAAACCGATCTCCATAAATGGTTTCCACATAGCCTGTTTGGCCAGCCTGTCAGCAAGTTTGTTTCCTGGGATTCTGATGGGATCTGGGGTCCACACAAACACCACTGAACGACTGGAACGTTCCAGGGCATAGATGGACTCCTGGATGGTCACTACCAAAGGATGATGAGGGTAATACTTGTCGATAGCTTGTAGGCCGCTGAAGGAGTCAGTACACAGAAGAAATGACTCCCCAGGGCATGAACAGATGTGCTCAAGAGCACGAGATATAGCCACCAGCTCAGCAGTGAAAGCACTGCAGCCATCGGGTGAGGAATGCTGTTCAATATGTCCTCCATGGACATATGCAAAACCGACGTGACCATCAGCCACTGAGTCATTGGTGTAAACCACTTTGTGGCCTCGGTACATGTCAAGAATCGAGAGGAAGTTGCAGCGGAGAGCTACAGGGTTAACTGAGTCCTTACGGCCATGTGAAAGGTCCAGGTGAAGCCGCAGCCTAGGAGTACATCATGGAGATGTACATGAATGTACCTCAAGTATAGGTGGTAAAGGCAAGGACTCCAGTTCAGAAAGAATGGATCAGACACGAACTGCAATTGGAAGCCCTGACCTGGGCTACCGGTGTGGGAGATGAACTGCCATGGATGGAAAAAGGAGACAGTAATTCGGATGCGCAGGAGAACTACGAACATGTGCAATGTAACTGGCCAGCAGTTGTGCATGCCTAACCTGCTACAGAGGGCTCTGGCTTCCACCAGGACACTGGTCACCAGACTTGTCCTAAAAGCTCCTGTTGCTAGGCAAACGCCTCAGTGGTGCACTGGGTCGAGTAAATGCAACGCTGAGCACGCTGCCGAAATATAAACTAGACTCCCATAGTCAAGGCGGGATTGAACAAGGGCTCTGTAAAGCTGCAGCAGCGTAGAGTGATCTGCACCCCAGTTGGTGTTGCTCAGGCAGTGGAGGGCATTGAGGTGCTGCCAGCACTTCCGCTTAAGCTGACAAAGGTGAGGAAGCCAAGTCAATCATGTGCCAAAAATCACTCCTAAGAATCGATGTCTCCACTACAGTGAGTGGATCATCATTAAGGTAAAGTTCTGGTTCTGCATGAATGGTATGACACTGACAGAAGTGCATAACACACGACTTTGCAGCCAAAAACTGGAAACCGTGGGCTAGAGTCCATGACTGCACCTTGTGGATGGCTCCCTGTAGGCGCCCCTCAGCAACGCCAGTACTGGTGGAGCAGTACGAAATGCAGAAGTCATCTGCTAACAGAGAAGGTGAGATGGATGGCCCTACAGCTGCTGCTAGACCATTAATGGCCGCTAAAAATAGAGACACTCAATAGAGAGCCTTGTGGGACCCCATTCTCCTGGATGGGGGAACTATGGGAGACACCAACTTGGACATGGAAAGTACGAAGCGACAGGAAATTTTGGATAAAAATCAGGAGCGGGCCTCAGAGACCCCACTTGAACAATGTGGCAAGGGTATGATGTCGCCAGGTGGTGTCATACAATTTTTGTAAATAAAGAAAGATGGCAACTAGGTGTTGGCATATGGAAAAGGCTGTTCAGATGGCAGACTCAAGAGACACAGGATTATCAATGGTACAGCGACCCTAGTGGAAACCGCCCTGACATGGAGCCAGTAGGCCACATAACCCCAGGACTCAACCCAGCTGCCAACACACCATATGTTCCAGTAGCTTACAAAGAACGTTGGTGAGGCTGATGAGCCGATAGCTATCCACATCAAGTGGGGTTTTATCAGGTGTGAGCACCAGAATGATGGTGCTCTCCTGCCATTGCGATGGAAAGACACCATCGCACCACATCTGGTTGAAGATGACGAGGAGATGTCACATGTAGTCAGATGACAGATGTCTAATCATCTGACTGTGGATTCAATCTGGCCCAGGAGCTGTGTCGTGGCAATGTGCATGGGCACTGAAGAGCTCCAACTCTGTAAATGGGGCGTTATAGGATTCACTGTGACATGTAATGAACGAGAGGACTTTCCCTTCCAGCCGCCGTGTGAGAATGTGATAGGCTGGGGGTAATTCTCCAACACAGAGGCTCGAGCATAATGCTCAGCAAAGTTCTCGGCAATCACGTTTGCATCAGTAAATAACATGCCATTTATGTTAACACTGGGAATGCCTGTTGGGGTCTGGTACCCGAAAACACATTTGATCTTTGTCCAGACTTGGGATGGTGATGTATGGCGCCCAGTTGTCGAGACATATCTCTCCCAACACTCCTGCTTCTGTCGTTTGATAAGTTAGCGAACACAGGCAGGGAGCCGTTTAAAGGCTATGAGGAACTCCAGGGAGGGGTGCCACATCTGCCGCAGTAGAGCTTGCTGACACTCCTTAATTGCTTCAGTGACTTCTGAAGACCACCAAGGGACTGCCTTTCGGCAGGGGCACCCTAAAGAGTGAAGGCTCATGTTTTCTGCCACAGAAACAATTGTTGTAGTCACATGCTCAACCATCACATTGATGTTCCCATGTGGGGGGATTCAATGGTGCCAACAGAGGTGAAAGTTTCCCAGTCCACCTTGTTTAAAGCCCATCTGGGCAGGTGTCTGTGGGCCTGATGCCGGGGCAGTAACAGGAAGATGGGAAAGTGGTCACTACCACACAGGTCATCATCATGTGTTCTCCAGTGGACAGATGGGAAAAGTCCTAGGCTACAGACCAATAAATCAATGGCCGAGTAACTACCATGAGCCACATTGAAATGTGTGGCGGCCAGATTATTTAAGAGGCAGAGATCGAACTGAGATGGTAAAGTTTCGATATCTCTGCCTTGGCCAGTAAGCACGGTGCCACCCCAAAGGGGTTATGGGTATTAAAATCTCCCAAGTAGGAAAGGTTTAGGGAGCTGATCAATCAATGCAGTTAATACATTCAGGGATACTGCACCATCTAGAGGAAGATACACATTGCAGACAGTTATTTCCTGTGTCATCCTTATTCTGACAGCCACAGCTTCAAGAGGGGTTTGAAAGGGCACAGGTTCACTACAGACTGAGTTTAGGACATAAACGCAAACTCAGCCTGACACTTGGTTATAGTCGCTACGGTTCCTGTAGTATCCCTTATAGCCATGGAGGGCAGGGGTCCGCATTGCCTGTAACCAGGTTTCCTGGAGGGCAATCCAGAAAGCAGGTGTAAAGCTTAACAGTTGCCATACCTCAGCCAGGCAGTGGAGAAAACCACTGCAATTCCACTGGAGGAGGACGTCATCATGAGACTGGGAAGACATGGAATATTCAATGAGGCATTTACGCTTTAGGATCACCTGCTACCACCAACTTTTTGCCTGAGCAGTCTATAGCCATTGTATCTGAGGGTCCAGCGAGATCTAGGTCCTCAGCAGACGCCAGAATCTCCACCTCATCCACAGACACAGAGCTTATATATAGCGGTGGTGTGGGTGCCACCGTAATTCACTTGGTCTTGGGGACTTTGTTTTTGGATTTGTCTCACTGCTCCTGGCATCTCCCTGGCTGAGAGGACTTTGCTGATTCAGTCTTCAGGACTGAGGATGAGCGTAAAACCCTACAACCAGATGCTTTTGGGCTCTTCAGCCACTGACAGGTGTCATCTTTCCCACTAGCAGAAACCTGCGAAGGGAGTGACCCAAGGAACCCCTTCTTAGCGATAGAAGCCGAAGAAGACTCATGCTCCTCCAGCTTAGAGGTGGGGACTGATATCCCCAGTGGTTGGGGGGGGGAGGGGTTGCTTCTGAAGTAGGTCATGTGGGAGCAACAGGGACAAAAGTGCCCCCCACCGTCAAGGGGCCAGTTGTAGTCCTCCGGTTCTGAGAGGTAAGGTGACAGGGATGCGAGGAACTGATTGGAATGATGACTGTTCTCATAGTGACAGCGTAAGAGGAGGTCATAGCCACAGGATGTAGGTGCTCAAATTTCCTCTTAGCCCCAGTATAGGTCAGTCGGTCCAGGGTCTTATATTCCACAATTTTCCTCTCTTTCTGTAAAATCCTGCAGTCTGACGAGCAAGGTGAATGATACTCTCCGCAGTTGACACAGATGGGAGGCGGGGCACATGGAGTATTGGGATGTGACAGACATCCACAATCTCAACATGTGACTCTGGAAGTACAGCGGGAGGACACATGGCCAAACTTCCAGCACTTAAAGCACTGCATTGGGGGAGGGATATATCGCTTGATGTCACAGCGGTACCCCGTGACCTTGACTGTCTTGGCCAATGTGTCACCCTCGAAGGCCAAGATGAAGGCACCGGTGGCAACCTGATTATCCCTTGGACCCTGATGGACGTGCCAGATGAAATGAACACTTTGCTGCTCTAAATTGGCACGCAGCTCGTCATCAGACTGCAAAAGAAGGTCCCTGTGGAATATAGTACCATATTTAAGTTCTTATGGGGCGTGATGGTAACAGAAACATCCCCCAACTTGTCACAAGCGAGTAATGCCCATGACTGGACAGAGGATGCTGTTTTTATGAAGACTGGCCAAGAGCGCATTTTGGACAAGCCCTCCACCTCCCCAAACTTGTCCTCCAAATGCTCCACAAAAACTGAGGTTTCATGGACATGGAAGATTCCCATCAACTCTTGTACATACAAGGTACACTGCCATCCTTAGACTGGCATTCCTCCCATGGTGTGGCCAAGGAGGGGAACGACTTGGGGTCATATTTCTTAGCATTGAAGTTATACTTTGCCTGCTTAAAGACTGCTGGCGATGGACCACCAGCAAGAGATGATGTACTATGCTTCACGGTGTGTCATCCGCCCTGATGTCACCCACTCCGACCAGGGGCCCTTCTCACAGGCACCACCCAGCCTCAGCAAGGGCCACCTGGCACGATAGTCATTGCCAGGAGTCCCAATGCACCAGAGAGATGGGCGCCTACTCCATGGCATATGTGGGGAGCTAACAGCACAGGCATTAGCAGAGCGACCCCTATGTTGCCAGAGGGCTACAACCAACAGGGTGCATGGCGGCCCCACCATAACGGTCTGGCTATTCTGGTGGACATGAGGTGCTACTAAGTCCATGGTCACCATCAGCACAGAAAGTGATGCTGCATAGTACAGGGTGGAAAATGCACCCAGGAAGGTGTCCTCGCCCAAGAGATGGAGAATGACTGGGACTGCAATGCGACAACGAGAAAATGGGCTAAAGATCTGAATGCACGATGGACACATGCACAATGTAAGGCGCCCTTCCCCAATTGGCTCGCTCTTCAGAAAACGTTAGAAAGATGGAGGTCAAACTCGACAGGGGACCATCACATAAAGGCTGAAACATGTAAGACTCCTTTTAGTGGCCTCTTACGACTGGCAGGAATACCTTGGGCATATTCTAACCCCCAGACCCGCAAGGGGGATGCAAAATGGTTCAAATGGCTCTGAGCACTATGGAACTTAATTGCTAAGGTCATCAGTCCCCTGGAACTTAGAACTACTTAAATCTAACTAACCTGGGGACATCACACACATCCATGCCCGAGGCAGGATTCGAACCTGTGACCATAGCGGTCGCACAGTTCCAGACTGTAGCGCCTAGAACCGCTTGGCCACTCCGGCCGGCAAGGGGGATGCACAATGGACATGAATGTATGCAGGTGATCAGACAGGATGCTCACATATGTATCACCTGTCAGAGTCATATCTTGATGTATCAGAGAGCCCATATCCCTCCAACTGCACATTTTCAGAGCCTCCATCGGCTTGAACAATTCCTTGAAGACATACAGGGTCCATGGATTCATGAGGTTATCTCCATATCCATGCAGGTCCATCTGCTCAATACAATTTGAAATGAGACTTGTCTGACCAGGCAACATGTTTCCAGTCATCAACAGTTCCAATGTGGGTACTGACGGGCCGAGGCGAGACATAAAGCTTTGTGTCATTTAGTCATCGAGGGTACATCAGTGGGCCTTTGACTCCAATAGCCCATATCAATGATGTCTCATTGAATGGACATGCTGCCACTTGTTGATGCCATGCACTAAAATCTGCAGCAATTTGCAGGAGGATTGAATTTCTGTCACCCTGAATGATTCTCTTTAGTTGTCATTGCTCCCACTCTTGCAGGATCTTTTTCCAGCTGCAGCAATGTCAGAGATTTGATGTTTTACCAGATTGCTGATATTCATGGTGCAATTGTGAAATGGTCATACATGAAAATCCCCACTTCATCGCTACCTCAGAGATGCTGTGTCCCATCACTCATCCGATGACTATAACACCATGTTCAAATTCACTTAAATCTTAATAACCTGCCATTGTAGCAGCAGCAACCAAACTAACAACTGCACCAGACACTTGTCTTATAGTGGCACTGCTGACTGCAGCACCATATTTGCCTCTTTACACATCTCTGTATTTGAATACGCATGCCTATACCAGTTTCTTTGGCACATTGGTGTATATACATAATCTGAGCATTTGACAGGGCTCCTGACTGCAGAGAAAATGACATTGATAGTGATGGCAAACAATGTGACACTGAGAACACTGCCCTGAGGAAGCCCATTCTCCTGAACAAAGCAGTCAGACATGGCATCACCAGCATGAAATGGAAAACGCTGGTCCTTGAGAAAGGACTGTATACACATAATCTGGCAGACACAGTAAGCAGCTGTCTTTGACTTTTGCTGATGATGTTGTGGTATATGGGAAGGTATCATCATTGAGTGACTGTAGGATGAAGCAAAATGACTGAGACAATATTTATATGTGGTGCGGTTAATGGCAACTGGTTCTAAACGCAGAAAAATTTAATTTAATGCAGATGATTAGGAGAAACAAATTCACAATGTTCAAGTACAGCTTAGTAGTGTGTTGCTTGACAGGATCACATTGATTAAATATGTAGGTGTAATGCTGCAAAGCAATACGACATTCAGTGAGCACATAAGGAATGTGGCAGGGAAGGTGAGTGCTCAACGTTGGTTTATTGGGAGAATTTTAGGAAAGTTTGTTCATCTGTGAAAGAGACTGTGTATAGGACACTAGTGTGACCCACTGTTGAGCCTTAGCATTTTCCTTTTCATATTTTCTTACTGCCCTACCACTTTATGACTTCTGACACTGCAAGCCCCAACTAATAATTCATTACCCCATTATTGGTTATTTAAGTCTTTTTCATCATTCTAAATAATGTAAAATAGCATACACAGAACAGTGTTCAGCAATATGGAATACATTTCCTACACGAATAAAATACTAGGTTGGCAGCTCTGCTTATACTGTTGAATAAATTTGACGTGTTACCTGAAACAGGAGGGGAAGAGCCTCACCTGGCTGTAGCTCATAATAGGGTGCAGCAGACTTCTAGCAAGTGTAGACATTGACAAGACAACATTCTGAAGTGTCAAACGGTCTTGATGAAACTTTGAGGGTGCCTAGACGGGGAAAAATAGTGTTCCTTGTTTGTGCACAATTTTTTTTTCAGGGGGTTAAAGCACACCCCAAAAGATAACGGCAGTTCAGGTTTAGAGAGAATATCTTCAAATTATGACATATAAAAAATGTTTTTCGTTTGAAGTTGATATGTAATTAAAATTCTTTTGAACTGTCTAATCAACTTTTGTAATTAGAAATTTTGCAAAATATCCCACCACCATTAGTTTTGAAAAATGAAAATGATTTTTATAACATAAAGAACCTTTCAAGCCACATATATCCCTGTGCAGTAATACGATTTTTGGAAAAGAAGCTGTACACAACATACTCGTGCAGCAATTTCAACATACCTAGTTAAAATAGCTAAACTCTCATTACTATTATAATTATTTTACTTACAACTGGTTTATGTTTTAAATTGTTATTTCACATTTTACTTTCTTTTTCATTTCATGCTCATGAAGTTTGTTAGTCGAAAATAATAAGTATTACAATAATGATAACCTGTGAAGAAACACGCAAAATACTGTTTTTTTGTAAACCAAGCATATAAACTAAAATTTCTTTACGTAATATACATGACAGGGAAAACAATATAAAACAAATTCAGCAGGATTTGAAATTGTCACAGGTGATGCAATTTGTATCAAGTATATTTCTGTACACTGGTACGCTGTGGCGAAGAGCTGGTTATGTACTACTGCCTGCAGCTTTATTATATTGTTTCTCAAGTGGAGATTGACACCATGAGTGTTCAATAGAACAAACCCTGAAAATAAACTCCCAAAGTCTCTTCAACATCAAAAGCTGCATATATCTTGCAGCTGTATGCGTGCTGTTGGGTGTTTTGGGACCACCAGATGAACAAGGTCCTTGTCCTCAGGTTCAAGGCTCTAAATGATTCTTTCACATTAGATTAGATTAGATTAGATTAGATTAATACTAGTTCCATGGATCATGAATACGATATTTCGTAATGATGTGGAACGAGTCGAACTTTCCAATACATGACATAATTAGGTTAATTTAACAACATACTTAAGTTAATATAACAACTTTATTTTTTTTGTGTTTTTTTTCCTTTATTTTTTCTTGTTATTTTTTTTATTTTTGTTTTGTTTTTTTTTCTTTTTTTTCTTAATTTATATCTAAAAATTCCTCTATGGAGTAGAAGGAGTTGTCATTCAGAAATTCTTTTAATTTCTTCTTAAATACTTGTTGGTTATCTGTCAGACTTTTGATACTATTTGGTAAGTGACCAAAGACTTTAGTGCCAGTATAATTCACCCGTTTCTGTGCCAAAGTTAGATTTAATCTTGAATAGTGAAGATCGTCCTTTCTCCTAGTATTGTAGTTATGCACACTGCTATTACTTTTGAATTGGGTTTGGTTGTTAATAACAAATTTCATAAGAGAGTATATATACTGAGAAGCTACTGTGAATATCCCTAGATCCTTAAATAAATGTCTGCAGGATGATCTTGGGTGGACTCCAGCTATTATTCTGATTACACGCTTTTGTGCGATAAATACTTTATTCCTCAGTGATGAATTACCCCAAAATATGATGCCATATGAAAGCAATGAGTGAAAATAGGCGTAGTAAGCTAATTTACTAAGATGTTTATCACCAAAATTTGCAATGACCCTTATTGCATAAGTAGCTGAACTCAAACGTTTCAGCAGATCATCAATGTGTTTCTTCCAATTTAATCTCTCATCAATGGACATACCTAAAAATTTGGAATATTCTACCTTAGCTATATGCTTCTGATTAAGGTCTATATTTATTAATGGCGTCATACCATTCACTGTACGGAACTGTATGTACTGTGTCTTATCAAAATTCAGTGAGAGTCCGTTTACAAGGAACCACTTAGTAATTTTCTGAAAGACAGTATTGACAATTTCATCAGTTAATTCTTGTTTCTCAGGTGTGATTACTATACTTGTATCATCAGCAAAGAGAACTAACTTTGCCTCTTCATGAATATAGAATGGCAAGTCATTAATATACAATAAGAACAACAAAGGACCCAAGACTGACCCTTGTGGAACCCCATTCTTGATAGTTCCCCAGTTTGAGGAATGTGCTGATCTTTGCATGTTACATTGACCACCACAAGAATCTAACAACAATACAAATATCTGTCCATCACTATCTTTCAGGTATCTTTTCATTTGGTCAGACATTTGTTTACCAGGTTTAGATGCTGTTGAGATGACATTTGGGGTTTCATGAAAAACATTCCTTCATTCTTGGTCCAAAGACACAATTTTTACTTTTAAAGTGTGAGAAGGTGGATGGTCAGTGTGAAAAATCCATTTTAGGCATTGTACCCAAGGACAAGAAGTTTCTGGTGACACCAAGGGGTTCAGTGGCACAGGTATGGCTGAGGAACATACACTGCTTTCGATGTTGGAAGATCTTTGTGAGAAGATTTTCAGATTCAGCTCTGCTGGAGGATTATGATGTCAGTGTCCACTTGAGAAATCCTACAATCAAGCTGCAGTCCCTAGTACATAACCAATTCTCTTTTCCAAAGTTTACCACTGCACTGAAATATGCCTCATTCAAACATGATATCTAGATGGCCATCTACGAAATTTGTAATCCTTCCAAAATTTGTTTTATATTGACTTCTCCGTCATGTGTATGTGCATAGTGTAAAAGACAGATGTTTTATGCTTTCCTTACACATTATTATTGTAATTATTTTCTATCGTAATAGTGAGTTACTTATTTTAAATTAACAAAACAGTCATATGAGAAATGGTAGATCAAGACACAAAATAAATCATGAGTTTAGAAGATAAAATAACAATACAGAACATGATAAATTAGTAAACTAAATACTTGGAATAGTAATGAATGTTTAGATATATTAATTACATATGTTGAAAGTAGTCTGAAAGCATACTGTATATAGCTTATTTTCCAGAAATGTTATTTCAAAAAATAACTTTACTACTCAGGGATATATGTGGCCTGAAAGCTTCTTTATTTTATGTTGTAACAAAAGTTGCTATTTTTCAAAATTATTTACTTGGGGTGGGATATTTTGCAAAATTTCAAATTATTAAAAAAAGTTGACAGATTTTAACAACATTAATTAATATGAACTTTCATATGAAAAACATTTTTATGTATCATTTCAAACATGTTCCCTCTAAACCTAAAATTCCAAATTACCTTTTGGGGGCTGTTTTATCCCTTGAGAGTGAAACTGGACAATAAATAAATAAATAAATAAATAAATAAATAAATATTGCACTACTTTTCCCCTTCTACACACCCACCAAGTTCGATTATGATTGTGCATTGACACGTGGGAATGTTCTCTTGCAAAGGCAAAAGTGGCTGAACTAGGTTCTTTTAGGAATTGCAAATTTTGCTTTCTACAGTGTCAAATTTTCAGCAGTATTGGACAGCTAAAAACTTAGATGTTTCAACCATATTTATTATTTCCTCACCATGTGTTAAGCTTAACATTTGCGTAGTACCCCTAGATGTGCCAAAATTTTTAAAATTGAGAGTGAGGCCATTAGCAGGAAACAATGGTACTTTTAAGAACACTTTACCATTTCTTCTTTTTCTGTATGTATCCTTGACAATATAATGTAATTGGATAGATAAAAAATCTACTCACCAAGTGGCAGAAGAACACGCACATAAAAAAGGGTATAAATAGGCAAGCTTTTGGAGCCAGTGGCTCTGAAAGCTTGCTCAATTATAACCTCCTTTTATGTGGGTGTCGAGTCGCTGCTTGGTGAGTAGATTTTTTTATCTGTACAATTACATTGTATGACTGCTTGGATTGATTACAATAACTGTCATCTGCAGAAAGAACATTCTGCTTAATGTTTATTAGACCACAGATCGTACATACATGTGAGACCTGGACCAAATATTGAGCTTTGGAGATGTGATTTCTCCCCGGTCAGAATTATATATCCAGACTATATTAGTTGGATTATGATTTAAAACTCTCACACAATCAGATACCTTAATATGTCACAATGTATACCAACTGCTGTTATTTCATTATTTAATGCTTGTAAAATTCAGTGAGTGAATACAAACACGGTGTTCTCAATATAGCAACTCTTCTGAAACACAAACTATGATTTGCTGCAGATGTTTTGTTGCTAAGGTGAGATACTTTTCTAGTACTCCATTGGAAACACAAAGACTACCAAATAAGCTTTTATTTTGCAGTGTGTGTGTGTGTGTGTGTGTGTGTGTGTGTGTGTGTGTGTGTGTGTGTGTGTGTGTGATTTTAACTTCAGAAGGAAGTTTGTGATACATTCATATGATTGAATTTTTGAGAGTTGCTTTTTCAATATATGAGGGGCGTTTGAAAAGTCTGTGCGAAAATAAAAACTACTTACGTGTTTGGGGTAGACCTTTTTTATTTTTCGACAGTCTCCTTTTAGACTTATAAACTTCATCCAACACTGTTCTAATTTGTTGATCCCTTCTGAATAATAGGAATTATCCAAGTCTGCAGAATAGCCATTAGTTGTTAAAATCACCTCCTTGTTTGAATAAAATGTATATACCACCAGCCATTTCTTCAAATTGGGGTACAAATAGTAGTCCGAGGGAGCCAAGCCTGGAGAATAGGGGGGAATGTGAAACAAGGTGGAATCCTACTTCCATTAATTTTGTGACCACAACTGCCGAGGTGTGCGCTGGTGCATTGTCATGATGGAAGGACTTTTTTGTGGTCCAATCGCAGGTGTTTTTCTTACAGTTCGGTTTTCACTGTCCAATAACGATGAATAATATGCACCTGTAATACTTGTATCCTTTTCGAAATAGTCGATCAGTATTACACCTTGCGAATCCCAAAAGACAGTCGCCATAACCTTTCCGGTCGAAGGATTGGTCTTCACCTTTTTTGGTGCAGATTGTCCCTTGGTAACCCACTATTTAGATTGTTGTTTCGTCTCAGGAGTATAGTAATGCATCCATGTTTCATCCACAGTGATGAAATGATGCTTAAAGTCCTGCAGATTCTTCCTGAACAGCTGCAAACTATCTTTGCAACACTTCACATGATTCCATTTTTGGTCAAGCGTGAGCAATCGTGGAACCCATCTTGCGGGTAGCTTCCTCATGCCCAAATGTTTATGCAAAATATCATGTACCCATTCATTTGTGATGTTCACAGCACTAGCAATCTCACACACCTTAACTCTTCTGTCATCCATCACCATAACATGGATTTTATCAACGATTTCTGGAGTCTTAACCTCCACAGGGCGTCCAGAACGTTCAGCATCACTTGTGCTCATATGGCCACTCCGAAAATTTTGAAACCACTTATAAACTGTTCTAATCGAAGGTGCAGAATCACTGCAATGTTTATCAAGCTTCTCTTTAGTCTCCTGAGGCGTTTGATTTCATAAAGTAATGTTTAATCACCACACAAAATTTTTCTTCATCCATTTTTTGACAATCACTCGACTTCGTTGATTCACACGAATTCCATTCACAAAGAAATAGACCAATATGGCTGAAACTTGGTGTGCACTCTTTCCAAATATGCTACTAACTAAACATGACCTTCATATGCACTGGTGGTGCCATCTCTTGGACTTTGCACAGACTTTTCGAACGCCCCTCATACTGCTGTCTTTTTCTCTTGAACTGTTTGTCCCTATACATTCTACTATATTTATGTATATTTAAAACAAAGATGATGTGACTTACCATACGAAAGTGCTGGCAGGTCGATAGAAACACAAACAGACACATACATATGACTAATATATTAGCCACCTGTGGCTCATCATTTATGACCCTCTCATTCAGTTGAGATGTTTTCCTGTGCTGTGGCTAGTTGTCCTGTCTCTGGTTCCACCACGTTCCACTGTCGGAATTACTGATTCCTTACATTATGTGATGTTCCTTGACTTTTTAGTAATCTTATGTAATAATTTTGAGTAGTTGTTTTAGTGTAAAACTATTGTAGGATGTCTACTTTTTCTTGCCAACAGATACATTTCTCCTTTACTTTCTCTAGAGACTTTGATCCCTCTAGTGATAAATGCTTTCTTACATGACTGTTCAGTGTCTCTTCTGATCAGTTTATGTAGAAAGCTGTTACCAAATAATGACACAAATATGTCATGGAACTTATTATTTTATGTAAGCATTTTGTTCATTATAAATTTCATCCCAGGTCATTTCTGTGAATTATCCTTAAAAACATTTACCCTGGGGTCTTAAATTATTGTAAATGGTACCCACTGAGTAGTATGCACAGTGTAAGGCAAAATGCTGTCCTAACTAACTGTGCATTATGATCTGAGAGAGCATTTGTTGCAGGGTGAACAGTTACTTTCTTGCTTTGAGTTTAACCAAAGAAATCACCACTTAGGATCCTACTGTCTATATGCATCCATGTTGCAAAGTCAATTACTGAGATCAGACTGTGGGATCCAAACAAGGTATCCAGATAATTCTTCTTATCAGGATCCTTTGAATTCCACACTGAAGTGACCACAGACTTAACTGTTTGCTGATGTCCAACAGATAGTGTAGTAAGGAATCCTGATTCCTCAAACAGTTAAAAATTTCCTTGGGAGGATCTGTATATGATTACAATTAAATGTGAACTATATTTCAGTATTAATTCGCAAGCACACACTTCTATATGCTGATCACTACAAAATCCAATTGTCTCAATGTTTTTGAACTTGTGTTCTGTAAAGCTGCAGTCACTAGCATAAAATCATTTTTCTTCATCAAAGTTTAAAAATGTACTGAATATGCTTTAACATTTTAATTAGGTGCATTGGAACTACTCCATAAGCACAGTTTACAGCATATTTTCCTAAAATGGTAATTCAAGAACCTGCTTGACTACACACAGATTAATGTGGCTTGAAAACTGCTTTGCTTTATGTTGTAACAAAAGTTTTCATGTTTCAAAATTACTTAATGGTGGGATATTTTGAGAAATTTCAAATTATTTCAAAAGTTGATTATACAACTTTCAAAAACATTAATTAAATATCAACTTTTACAAGAAAAACATCTATATACATATATCATCTTATTTCATAAAAGTACTGGAAGATAGATAGGTAAGGCAGAAGAGCTGCTTTTCTGTTTGGAAAACTTAGAGAGCTCTGATAAGATCGACATCGTATGCCTGTCTGAGAGCCACCTAACCACAGGGATAGGTAAGTTACATATTAAACATCACAGTAACAGCTTACTCTTACACAACTAATATGGGGAAAGGAGGACTTGTAACATGCATTATGACAGAGCACAAGTTCAAAAACATTGAGCCAATAAGATTTTGTAGTAATTAGCACACAGAAGTGTGTGCTTGTGAATTAATATTGAAAGATAGGTCACTTTTAAATTGTAAATGTATCTATATCCCCAATGGGATATTTTGAACTGTTTATGCTATCTGTCAGCAAGCAGTTAAGAGTGTGGTGACTTCAGTGTGGAATTTTTAAAGGATTCTGATAGGAAAAGTGATCTGGAAACCCTGTTTGGGCCCTACAGTCTGATCTCAGTAATTAACTTTCCAATATGGATGCATATAGACAGTAGGACCCTAAATGATGTTTTCTTTAGTGAAGCTCAAAGCAAGAGGGATTAAAGTCTCTTGTGAAAGTAAGGGGGAAATGTATCTGTTGGAAAGAACAAGTAGACATCCTACGGTAGTTTTACACTAAAAAACTACTCAAAATTATTACAAAAGCTTACTAAAAAGTCAAAAAACGTCACATAATATAAGGAATCAGTAATTCCAACAAAGGAATGTGGCGTAACTAGAGACAGGACAAGTAGCTGCTGAACAGGAGAACATCACTACTGAACTGAATTGGAGAGCCATAAATTATGAGTCACACATCGCATATATATTTGTCATTTCACAAATATAGTACAACATATAGGGTAAAACAGTTCAAGTGCAAAATGACAGCAGTATGTTGAAAAACCAACAATCAAAAATTCAATCATATGAATGTATCACCATCTTCTCCTCCTGAAATTAACAAAATCACACACACACACACACACACACACACACACAAATAGAAGCTCATTTGGTCTTCTTGATGTTTCCAATAGAGTACTGAAGGTTAAGTTCCCTTATAATAAGCCAGATCTAATCTGAAATATTTACTGCATCACTTAAAGCATTTTTCAGGGACAAATGCTGTTAAATTCCTATTTGAGGAAGGTCATGGAAGGGATGTTAATAACCATTGATTGTTTCACTGCTATCCTCATTTTTCAAAACTTTTGAGTTGGTGACGTGTTATATCTCACCTTAGCAAAATAATATCCTCATTAAATCATAGTATCTGTTTCAGGAGAGTTGCTCTGCTGAGAATGCCATTTGCATATACACTCATGATACAAGTATTAAATAATATACAAGGTTGGAACTTTTATAGTGGCAAGTCTTTGGTGTGACGACACGTGTGCTGCACTGTTGTTGAAATTGCTCTTTAATATTTCATAAAATTTTACACTTCATTTACTTATTTTGAAGTTTATTTGTGTTAATATTTGCCGTAAAAGTAACTTATTAGTGGATTTTAATTAATCTCAGGCTTTCTTCTTGTGTTATTGACTCGAGTGGTCTATTATTTGTGAGTGTGCTTGCGTCGCTCGTATAATGAGATGGCCAGAGCGGGTGATGTGGTCGAGGTTGTAAGGCGTGGCTGGGTAGAAGAAGGTGGCTGTTTTTAGCAATCTTCCTCTTTATTGTTGGTTCTCCCAATACATTTTCCGGTAGCTCAGCCCCACCGCTCATGTTGTGGTGGAGACAAGCTAATGCACGCAGTCCAGGGAATGTGACGCCGTGCTTGGTCAGCGGCTGCGCAGGCGGTAGGAGGTTAGCGACACAAGGTGTGGCCGAGCTTGCATATGCGGCGGCTCTTGATGATGCCGGGAGTCGCCGATGCAGCAGCAGGCAACACCCCCCGCTGACCGGTCCTCAGAGACAACGTCACTGATGACGACAATGTGACAGCGACCAAACATCCAGTCGGTTGAACCGAATGCTGACGCCCACCTCTGATGCCCTTAAATAGTGCAGACCACTGCTGAATCTGCCAGTTACGTGGCGGTGTGTTTATTAGAAGGTTCTCAATGAGTTGGCTAATGCAACCACACCACACGCGGCCCGCGCCTGCGTAATTCTGCTAATGCTGTGTTCTGATGGCTGCCGCACACATACACACATACCGATGCTCATTGCAAAACTGTGTCACTTGCATAATGCGCTGGCCACCCTTCATCCGCCGTTTGTCGTGAGGCTGGCGCATCGCACACTGAAACACACTAAATCACAATTTCGCACCGTATTTCCTAAAAATAACCCCTTGTCCTCTACAATTCCTCCCTCGTACGAAAAGAATTCATCCCTGAATTCGACCAAAAAGTCAAAACAACTACAGTTCACTTCACAACCACAAAACGCGATTTACTCACTATTTACACTGGGTTCATTCACTTCTTTCCTCAGTCTTATGTTTGTTCATAAAGATTTCTCAGTGTCCTGCTGCAGTGGCCCACAACTGTTCAGTGATTTTGTCTGGACCCTTAGGTTAAAGGTTGGAAGGGGCGAGATTTGGGCTACCTTCCTCTTGAGCCGATAGTACACTAATCCTATGACAAAGATAAAAATACAGGTGGCGGTGGTTGATGATCCAATATACAGGTGGCGGTGGTTGATGATCCAATAACTAGTAAGTGTTGCTTATGGTCATTATGGTACTCATGCACTCTTTGGAAAAGATGTTCCATAGTTATACGACCATCCTGAGCTGCTAGCATCCGGTCCAAAGAGGCGAGCAAAGTCGGGTCTAATGTGCTATTCAAAAGAGTGAGATTTTCTTTTGTGACAAATTGCACCAGTTGGTCAATAGATCACTGTGTGTGTTATGTTCATGATTGTAGCTCCAGGAATCACAGCTGGTATATGGAAAGTTGGACATGAAATTTCACACTGTGTGCCATTAATTAACAGTCCCTGCCCCTGCAATTCTATTCTTTGCGTACTCCCTTGCTTACCCTGATCGTAACAAATGCAAATAACAACTGTGTTTTCCATTACTGAAAATACCCAATGTGGACCCACTTGCTGAAAGAACTGCTCAGTGCCTTCCATAATTTCCTTAGGGCACTCCGCGATTGGTTCTTGAGAGTGGAATAGAGAATACTCACAAGATTTGGGAACAGTATGCAACAATTTCACAGGGCGGATGGTAACTGGACCTGTTCGACAATGCAGTAAGTCTTGTGCAGTGACGAATGCATGAGCTTGTAAGCACGCAAAAGCTGATCGTTGTAGCTGATATTCCCCCTGTGTATCATTAAACTTTGACTGATTAGCCACCATGAAATGAAGTTCATTAAATGTATCCTCTAATTTATGGATTTCATCTTCAACCGCCCAAATATTACAGTCCACCCTTAGGGTACATTAATGTCTGGACATAATTACGTCCCCTTGTCGCGAGAACAAAACACCACTTGATATACGATGTACCTTCAAGACTTCAGCTAAGTTGCAACAGCAACGGGAGTACCGCAGGGAAGCGTGATAAGACCTTTATTGTTTACAATATACATAAATGACTTAGTTGACAACATCGGTAGCTCCGTGAGGCTATTTGCAGATGACACGGTTGTCTACAAGAAAGTAGCAACATCAGAAGACTTGTACGTACTCCAGGAGGACCTGCAGAGGATTAATGCATGGTGCGACAGCTGGCAGCTTTCCCTAAACGTAGATAAACGTAATATAATGTGCATACATAGGGGCAGAATCCATTCCAGTACGATTATGCCATAGGTGGTAAATCATTGGAAGTGGTAACGACCGTAAAATACTTAGGAGTTACTATCCGGAGTGATCTGAAGTGGAATGATCACATAAAACAAATAGTGGGAAAAGCAGGCGCCAGGTTGAGATTCATAGGAAGAATTCTAAGAAAATGTGACTCATCGACGAAAGAAGTAGCTTACAAAACGCTTGTTCGTCCGATTCTTGAGTATTGCTCATCAGTATGGAACCCTTACCAGGTTGGATTAATAGATGAGATAGACATGATCCAGCGAAAAGCAGCGCGATTCGTCATGGGGACATTTAGTCAGCGCGAGAGCGTTACGGAGCTCCAGTGGCGGACACTTCAAGAAAGGCGTTACGCAATACGGAGAGGTTTATTATCGAAATTATGAGAGAGCACATTCCGGGAAGAGATGGGCAACATATTACTACCGCCCACATATATCTCGCGTAATGATCACAACGAAAAGATCCGAGAAATTAGAGCAAATACGGAGACTTACAAGCAGTCGTTCTTCCCACGCACAATTCGTGAATGGAACAGGGAAGGGGGGATCAGATAGTGGTACAATAAGTACCCTCCGCCACACACCGTAAGGTGGCTCACGGAGTATAGATGTAGATGTAGAAAACAGAATAACTATGCTGAGAGATAGTGCACACCTTCCCTCTTCCCTCTTTAGCACAACCCATGACGCTGGAACTGTTGGTCTAACCAGAACGTCATGCCTTCTCAGAAGCAAAAGAAAAACAGCTCACTTTAGCTCTTCCTTTTTACGCATGGCCCAAGAGCATAATAGCATGTCTGATTGCTTCTGCAATTAACTTGGTTCTCTTGTTTAACTACTCCTTTATTATTCTTTTTCTTAAATTCATCTTTCTCTCCACTAGAAGTTAATGCAGACAAAATTCCCCTTGAAAGGCCTAATTCGGCTCACATGCACAACAGCAGGGCGAGTTGGAAGCTGTAATTTGACATTCACCTGTGATGTCATCTTGATCACCTGGAAAGGACCTCAATAACGGGATGCAAATTTTTTTGTTTTGCCTTTTGGCACATACGGATTAGTCATCATCACCCATTGTCCTACATGATATTTGGGTAAAGCCGCCTTTCTATTGTGAACTTTGTCCTGTCTCTCTAACGCTTTAGTGTTCATTTTTTTCGTCTGCTGCCAGATTGTTTTCAACTTTGTGGATAAATCCATAACAGCCGAAATATTGGTTCCTGGTGGGGCCTTGAGCAATTCAAACGGAGATGGCATCTTCTGACCGAACAGTAGTTTTATGGTACAATATCCTGTCTTCCACGAAGAACTGTCACTATGAGATAAATCATTGACAATCTGTGTTGGCGGTTTGTGCCTCCACCCATTCGTTCTCATTTATTCCTGTGCATTCCATGGCACATACTTTACTACTCAGACCATTCGCGTTTCCGTGCGATTTATCCGGTTGATGAATCGCTTCAAAATTGTACTCACTAAGACGCAAAGCCCACTTAGTTAATCTACTCATTGGGTCTTTAAGCCCTAACAACCACTTAAGTGCTGCATGGTCAGTAATCACCTTGAAACGTCGTCCATGCAAATATCACCGGAAATAGGTTATTCCGAAAATTAATGCCAGTAACTCCTTATTGGTTCTTGAGTCATTTTTTTCTGCATTGTTTAGCTGTCTGGAAGCATATGCTATCCGGTGTTCCTGCCCGTCTACTTCCTGAGATAATACAATACCGAAAGCAAAATTGCTAGAGTCACAAGATAACATAAATTGTTTACTAAAATTTGGAAAAGCCAAAACCGGACTAGAAGTTAACAAATTTTTTAACTTTTGAAAAATCGCTTCACATTCTGCTGACCAGTGAAATATTACTCCCTTCTTCAACAACTGTGTGAGGGGCCTTGCAATTTCTGCAAATTTTGGAATATACCTCTTGTAAAAATTCGCAAGACCTAAAAAAGACTGCAACTCTTTTACTTTTGTAGGTGTCAGAAAATTCATTACCACCTCTGCAAGTTTTGGATCCGTGTGGACATCCTCCTGTCCTATAATATGACCTAAATAATGGACTTCTTGCAACAAAAAATGACATTTTTCCATATGAAGAGTTAACCACTCTGCTTTCAGACGATCGAAAACTTCGCACAAACGGCGCACATGTTCTTGCACATCCTTTGAAAAAACAATTATGTCGTCCAAATATACCATACACTGATTAGGTTTCAGCCCTCGTAACATGCTATCTAGTAACTGTTGGAAGGTTGCCGGAGCATTTTTGAATCCGTAAGGCATTTGCCAATACTGAAAATTACCTGTAGGTGTTGAAAAGCTGTCTTTGGTCGGTCTGATGGGCGACTTCCAACTGGTGGTACCCGCTTCGAAGATCCAAGGTCGTGGAGTACCGACACTGATCCAAATTATCCAGAGTTTCAGTGATATTAGGCATTTGGTATGCATCCAATACAGTAATCACAACAAAAATGATATGCCTTGCCCCCATCAGGTAATTTTTTACCCACTATTACGACAGGAGTGGACCAGGGACTACTACTGGTTTCTATTATCCCATCCCTAAGCTGTTGATTAATAAATTCTTCCATGACAGGCTGTAAACTTTTTGGAACACGATATGGATGTTTATACACCGGTGCTTCATTTTCAGTGGGAATGTAATGCTGAACTAACGGTGTGGCAGGCAGTGGACCATGAGAATTAAATATCTCTTTTTATTCCGTCAAAAGGTTCTCCATGACTACTCTGTCTTGCCCTTCTCAATGTGCTACTTTACCCCTCAGTGCGGATCAGCTGACAGTCTCTCCCGGCATTGTGTAATCTGCTGTGAAATCCTTCCCCTATTACCTCCAGATTCGCTATTACAGTACCCCGTGCTAACTGCACCTCTTCAAGGCCAAAATTATCAATACTGACAAGCACAACCTTTTTTCCTTCTGTCTCCCACACATAGGACACACTACGGCATTTAAAACACTTCATTTTATCAAGCAGCTCATTCTCAGACAAAGGTTCAACGACACACAATGAATTTACCGGCACCCTAGCTCCAACATCTGCCCAGATTATTTTCCCTGTACCCTTCGGTATAGTATCCCGTGAGTTAACCCTAAGGGACCTTGTACGCAGTGTAGGTGGCCCACCCAATGTCTGGGCAGTTCCTTGTGACAGTAATGGTTTTTTGGCCGCACAACCTAGGCGAAATTGTATTCTGTCCATCTCTACTGTACGCCGTTCCAGGTTAACTTTTGTGTGATGCGCAACCAGGAAATCCGATCTGAGTATGACCTCATAGCTGCTGCCAACAACTGGAAGAACTTCTACCTTCACCTGGAAGTTCCTCATTTCCACTCTGAAGTTTAACATTGCTGATCCGAGTGACTTCACCTGTCCCCCACCCATGCCACATGCCCAGCATGGTGGTTTTAATTCTACTTTACCGAGTACATTTCTACTCGCTGCAGATACCTGGGACCTGGTATACAATAAAAATTTGCACTGTCTGCCCCTCACCAAGCCGGTCAGAAAAAAGCTTGCCAGTGATTCTGCACTAGCATTAATCCTTACCGGGGATGTTGCACAATGGACACACCACCCCCTGCCCCATTCAACTGATGGAGGTGAGGCCTACCTTGCAGTTTCCTATCATGATTCTGCCAGGACCCATTGCAATTATGCTCACGATGACCCCAACGTCTGCATTTCTTGCACTGCACTTCCTTGCAATCATGTCTACTGTATCCCATCCGACCACATCTGAAACATTTTATTTCTGCATTAAATACTGCTTTCCTGTCCCGTGTTTTTGTTACTGCTTCAATTTCCTCTAACGCCACAGCAATTCTGACTGCCTCATTGAGAGTCTTAGGGAATTCCATCCTAATCTTGTGAGAGGTTTCGGGTTGTATTCCCCGCAAAAATGTGTCTAGTGCTCGCTGCTCAGCTTCCTGCAGAATGGCTTCACTAACCCTATTGGAATCCGTTAGCTCATAGGTATTAACATTAATTTTTCGAATTCGATCTACAAAAGCTTTATTGATTCCCATTCCTTTGATACATTCTATTCAATTGTTCCCGATAATATCTAGATGTATTTTTCCTCCGATACCTTTCCAGCAACCCTTTTTTTAATACTTCAAATGTCCGAGCATTCCTTAATTCTTCATGGCATGTAACGTACACTCTGGCATCCCCAGTTACTTTCAACTTGGCCACATGCAAAAGTGTTTCTGCACCACAATTTTCCAATTTAATGGCCGTGCTAAGGTTCTAAAAAGAAAAAATCATAACATCGTCCCCAGATTTTCCCGAGAAAGGGGTGACCAAAGATGCAGCGTTAGTGTCAAGAATTACTACATTAACAGGAAACCGTTCCTTGCTCGCTTCTTTAGACTGAGCAAGCTCTGTCTCTAATTCTGACACTTGCTCAGTTAGCTGCTGAGTAACCACCTCAGCTGACACAGACTGCTCCATCACTACCAGCTATCGAATCAAGACTACAGTAAGCTCAGAGAGAAGAACAGGAAGGGAAGACAGTCTATGCTACAGGTTCACAAACCACCAAATGAAAAATTGGCACTTACTTGTCATGTTGCAGGAGTTACTGATCCATTGTTGCCCTTCTCAGCTGCCACATATCCTCATTGATTACCAGCCACAATTTCCTCCAAATCCAGGGAGAAGACCACTACTGTCACCATTCGTGTGAGAAGTGCATGATGCGCAGGTGGCCCGACTGACACCACTTGTAATGGGATGGTCAGAGGGGGTGACGTGGGCGGAGTTGTAAGGCGTGGCTGGGTAGAAGAAGGTGGCTGTTTTTAGCAATCTTCCTCTTTGTTGTTGGTTCTCCCAATACACTTTCTGGTAGCTCAACCCCACCGCTCGTGTCGTGGTGGAGACGAGCTGATGCACACAGTCCAGGGAACGCGATGCCGCACTCGGTCAGTGGCTGCGCAGGTGGTAGGAGGTTAGTGGCCGAGGTGTGGCCCAGCTCACAGACGCGGTGGCTCGTGACGATGCCGGGAGTCGCTGATGCAGCAGCGGGCAATGCCCCCCGCCAACCGGTCCTTGGAGACAGCGTCACTGATGATGACGACGTGACAGCAACCGAATGCCCAGTCAGTCGAACTGAATGCCGACGCCCACCTCTGATGCCCTTAAATGGTGCAGACTGCTGCTGAATCGGCCAGTTACACAGCGGCATGTTTATTAGAAGGTTCTCGATGAGTTTGCTAATGCAACTGCGCCACATGCGGCCCGCTCCTACGTAATTCTGCTAATGCTGCAATCTGATGGCTGCCGCGCACGTACACACATACCAATGCTCGTTGCAAAACTTGTCACCTGCATAACACGCCAGCCAGCCTTCGTCTGCCGTTTGCCGTGAGGCTGGTGCATTGTGCACTGAAACACACTAAATCACATTGCGCACCGTATTTCCTAAAAATAACCCCTTGTCCTCTACGCTCATCTAAGCTTCGCGCCTGAGAAGTGTGTTTACATTTCGTGGGATTTACATTTCGTGGTATGCACTGCAGATGTAGCGGTTATAAAGCTAAGTAATGACAAACTTATTTGTGCTCTGTAATACAGTTATTAAATGTCGTAGATTTCAGCGGTGTAGAAGTAATGACAAACTTATTTGTGCTCTGTAATACAGTTATTAAATGTCGTAGATTTCAGCGGTGTAGCATGCTGTTTGTGGTGAAATAACGACTTAATAAACTTTTGTAATTGTTCGCTCGCTGTGTTTTTTAGAGATTTTTGTGCATTGAAGTCATTTAGTAAATTTCGTGCTTTAGTTTTCAACTGATGTTCATTATTGTTTCTAGTGAAATATTTCAGTAAAATTTTCATTCAGTGTTTTAACTTTGTTTAGTGTTACTGCTTAGTGTTACAGGAGCCGTTTGAATTTTCTGGTTTTAGCTAATAATTGTGTGAAGTTTTGCTGGTATTGGTATTAGCTGTGGTATAGTAGTATTAATACAAATAGTTGCTTTCTTAGCAGGCAGAGAATTTCAAGACCATCCTTGGTGGGGGGGGGGGGGGTAAGTGACTAACCCCATCGAAGGTTTTAGGCTAAAACTCCTGTCATGTTCAGTAGTTTATTTAATAAATACATGATATTTATCATAATTATAATTGCTACCATCGACAATAAGAACAGCTTTTGGTTTACACTCATTGTTGAGTTATAGCGATTTTTTTTTTTTTTTTTCTTTTGGAATTATCCTAAGGTCAAACACACACACCCATACCCGAGGGAGGACTCGAACCTCCGCTGGGATGAGCCGCACAGTCCACGACTGCAGCGCCTTCGATCACTCGACTAATCCCGCGCGGCTATAGCAATTGTTATAACTGAAGGTGTAGCAGGTCAACAATCACCACTCGTAGTCAACTGGTAAACAGTGTGGTGAGTGGAAGGCAGTAATATCTTTGTGGCACTTGACAGAATGTACAAGAAGATGAAATTGACACATGACGAAATTAGAAATTTGCTTGAGAGTTCAGACAATGAATTTAGTGGTGAACTATCCGAAAGCTCAAGCAGTGAAACTGAAGATGTAGTCATGGAAATTCCAGATCAAGTAGTTTCTGACAGCAGCGAGTTGGATGAAAGTGAACAGGGCAAGTATTGATTTTTATTACTTTTTAACGATATTTTGGAGTATATTAGGATGTGTGTCTCAGTAGAGTGCTTAGTTTGCTAGTGTTCAGTTCTGTTTTCATATTTTTATAGATATTCAACCAACAACAAGCCGACGCAGGCCAAAAGCACAAATTGATCAAACTGAAAAAGACATGGTGTCCCCGTCAAGTATGACATGGAAAAGAAGCTCTTACATAAATCAAAGGAGGAGGTCTGTTGCTAATGTAATGAGAAACCTGAAAGGAACTAAGCCAGGGATAAAACCTGATACACCAGGTAAAGCTTTTCCCATGTACTTCGATGATAACATCCTGGACAACATTTTGATGTGTGTCAATCAAAAGCTTGGAAATCTTAGGGAATCATCTTAAGATATTTTCAAAAAAAATTTGAAAGGGAATAAATTATGTCATCAATTGGAATTCTATTGAACTGTGGAGTCCATAGACAGTTTACGTAATATATTTGGTAAAGAAAACTTTCCGATGTACCAAGCTTCATTTTCGGAGCATAGACTGAGGCTCTTACTGAAGTGCTTGCGTTTTGATGATGCTCTAACTCAAGCAGCTAGAAAACAGACCAACAAATTTGCTCCTATCAGGGATATATTGAACATGATAGATAGTAAATTTCCTGAGTTTTATAATGCTAGTGAGTCAGTCACAGTGGATGAAGAACTTGTGACCTTCCATGGGCGATGCCCATTCAGGCTACATATTCCAACAAAAATAGGAAAATATGGAATAGAGGTGAACCTGTTATATGATTCAGATATACGAAATACTGCTTCGCTATGGATCCCAACGTTGGAAAGCACACTAATGAGAAGAACCATAACAATGGCCCTGAAATAGTTAGAAGATTGATTGAAATGTCTAACTTGAAACAATCTGGAAGAAATGTTACCATGGACAGAAAGTTCACTGCTGTTCCACTCGCATCTGATCTTTTGAAAGAGAAAATAACTACAGTTGGTACTATTCGAAGTGACAAACGTGATGTTCCTACAGAACTCCGTCCTGTTTCTCTAAAAAAAGCTACACCGGGAACAATCCGATTTGCCTTTAATGATGATGCCACTTAGTCAGTTACGTGCCTAAGAAAGGAAAGGTTGTTACAGTATTGTCAACCCAACGTCATGGTACGAATGTGATGGAAGAAGCCAGACATCATCCTATTCTACAATTGTACAAAGTCAGGAGTGGATACATTAGATTAGAGTGTAAGAGCGTACAGCTGCCTTTGAGCAACATGTCGATGGCCAATGGTGGTGTTTTTCAACTTGATTGACATTGCAGCATACAATTCATATGTTGTATTTCAAGATACACACAAGGAATGGACAAAGAATTACCCGACAAAGAGTTCTGGAGGAAAGAAGTACCTGAAAGATCTTGCTCGTGAACTTTGTGACCTCAACATGAAAAGACACGCTCAAAATGCTGTAGGCCTACACTCCAAATACACTACAGCATTATTAACTTTTGGGTATGAGTGTAATCAAAATCAAGGTGCTGCGAGCAGAGGAAACAACGTTACTGAGGCACGACGGAAAGTAACATGTGCAGCTGTGCATAATCTGCCAAAGAAAGGACGATGTTACTTATGCGCCAGAAGCAAAGACCGTAAGTACATGAAGGCTTGCACTTCTTGCAGGAAGTATATCTGCCCTGCACACACCTAGAAAGAAGTAGTAGTTTGTATTGCAAAGTGTTCTGAATGTGAATCTGAGCAAACCTTGTAATTGAGAAATTAATACAAATAAATGTAAAAAAAAAACTATTATTTTTTACTAAAAATGTCCTAGAAACCCTTTACCAGTAATAATAATCAACATTGTAATCTTCTAATCTGCCAAAATTATGGAAATCGATAAGTAATGTGATTTATCCTAGATAGAGAATGTATGATGGTTGTGGGGTCAGTTGTTGACCACTTCCATTGGCGTTGGCCAGTGCAACATAAAGCATTGGTAAGCAACTGTTAAATAGTTCTACTGGTGTAACTGAACTGTGGTAATGTAGACATATAGTTTTTTTTCAGTAAGTGTAAAATTTTACCATGAGTGAGAAGTGTGGGCTCTGTCGTAGGTTTGTGAGTAGTGGGTTACGGTGTGGGATTTGTTCAAAGTATTTTCATTGGGGATGAATGCAGTGGGGAAGCCAGTGGTCATTTTAGTGAGATCCTCTCCTGGGAATGCAGAATCTGTAGTAGAAATAAGTTGATAGAGGAGCAGGAGCAAAAGATCTTTGCCCTTCAGGTGCAGTTACAACGCGCAAAGGAGGAACTAGTTAGGTAGAAGAGGGTGAAGGGTGGTGGGGAATGGGAACTGGCAGTTGGCAAGAAGGCAGCTAGGAAGAGGAGGTATTCAGACAGTTTTACTTTGCATACATGCAATAGATATGACCAGCTGTCAGATTTGAGTGGAGAGGAGCCTCGTGTAGCTGTAGATGTAGGGAACTTGCAGCAGTCCTCATCAATTAGGATGCCTAGGTTAGTTGCAAAGTCTAGCACAAAGAAGGTTCTGCTGCTAGGTAGCTCCCATGGTAGAGGTGTGGGCCAGCAGTTTCAGGAAGTGTTGGGGAGTGAGTACCAGGTCACTGCATTGTGAAACCTAGTGCACGGTTGGCTCAGGTGACTGAAAACATAGGGGAGTTATGTAAGAATTTTATGAAGGAGGATCAGGTAGTGATAGTGGGTGGAGCAGGGAACAGTCTCAATAGGGACGGGGAATATGATGTAGGTGGTGACTTGGTTAAGATAGCTATTCAAACTAGTGGCACTAATGTGCATTTCGTGCAACTGTTTCAGCATCATGATCGGCCTCACCTTAATGCAGCTGTTAGGTGCGTTAATGTGGGGCTGGGGAGGGCACTGATGGCAGAAGGCATGGGTCACATCTCCGTGGTGCCAGTTTGATCTATCAGTAGATTGGGTTTCACTAGGCATGGCCTGCACCTCAATAGGTATTGGAAAGGCAGGCTGGCCAAGCTTAAAGGTGACAGCGGTGGTGGTGGTGTTGGTGAAGGTGGTGGTGGTGTCACTCATGGAAAAATTCCTGTAGTAGTTGGTGTTAGAGTTGCACCGTTTTTAGATTGAAGTCAGCTGATAGGTATACCAGCTTAAAGGAAGTCCCTCTAACTAAGGGGTCACCTTCCGAGGATGTAATGTTTCCAAATAGAGAAGGAATTAGCATTTATCATCAAAATGTAAGAGGTTTTAGAGATAAAGTTGACTCTGAAATTATTTGTATATCAGAGAACCACTTAAATAATTTGACCAGAGGCTTCCTTTACCAGGCTACACATTAGCTGGCTGTTTCTCAGGGGTGGGGGAGTAGCTCTGTATGTAAAAAACAGTATTCTATTTGAGTCCATAGACGTATCACGACACTGTACTGAACAGATATTTGAATGTTGTGCAGCGTTAGTTGAATTTAGTGAAACTAAACTTCTAATTGTTGTTTATAGGTCCCCTAACTCCAACTTCAGAGCATTTCTGATCAAGCTAGAGAGGGTTCTTGATTAACTTTGTAGGAAGTACCAGAAATTAGTTGTATGTGGTGACTTCAATATTAATTTTGTATATGATTGTGCAAGAAAAAGGATGTTGGTAGATCTCCTAAATTCATATGATCTGATGCAAACTGTGTTTTTTCGAACTAGAGTGCAGGGGAATGGTAGAACAGCCATAGACAATATTTTTATTCATTCTTCATTATTAGATGGGCATTCTGTTAGTAAAAGCGTGAATGGACTTTCAGACTATGATGCACAAATTTTGACACCAAAGGCTTTTGTACTCAAACCAATGTCATATTTAATTACAAACTACATAGGAAAGTTAATTCAAGAACAATAGAGACATTTTTAAAACTTGTCAAGGAACAAGAGTGGCAGGATGTTTATAGTGCCGATAACATAGGTGATAAATACAATGCTTTCCTTAACACATTTTTCATGCTCTTTGAGAGCTGCTTTCCATTAGAACATTCTAAACAGGGTACTAGCAGTAATGAGCAGCCCGGATGGCTGACAAGTGGGATAAGGATATCATGTAGGACAAAGTGGGAATTATATCAAAACGTTAGAAGTATTCACAATCAAGCTGCAGTAGCCCATTACAAACAGTATTGTAAGGTGCTAAAAATGTTATTAGGAAGGCAAAGAGTATGTGATATGCACATAGAATAGCTAATTCAGAGGAGAAAATTAAAACCATATGGTCAATCATGAAGGAAGTGTCTGCTCAGCAGCACAAGGTCAACAATATAAAGTCAGTTCACAGTAAAAATATTTCCGTTACTGATAAATCAGATATATGTACAGTATTTAACAATCATTTTCTGAGAATTGCTGGTGAATTAAATAAAAATTTAGTTTCTACAGGAAATCATATAACTTTCTTGGCAAATACTCAATAATAGCAGCAGTTGATATATTCTGTGATCTATTTAGGGCATTTGACCACATGAATAAAATTATTCTCCTAAATAAATTGAAGTTTTAGGGAGTGATGGTGTAGCCAAACAATGGATAATGTCTTATCTAGCCAAAATAATACAGAAAGTTGTATTTTGCAATCCAAAAATGTAGTGCAGGGACGTAATTCTAACTTGAGATAAATCACACATGTTGTTTTCCAGGGCTCAATATTTGGTCCACTATTGGTTCTCCTATGTATACGAGCTTCTGTCTGATGTACAACACGTGGCATTAATTCTTTTTCCAGATGACACTATTACTGTGATCAATTCAAGCATATATACAGAAACAGAATAAATGGTAAACTGTTCTTAGAAGCATCATTGGCTTGTTTTCTGCAGATGGTCTCACCACCAATTTTAGAAAGACAACATATCCGTTTCTGCACATCTAGGGGTATTATACAAATAAATGCAACACGTGTTGAAAAAATAAGAGTGTTGGAACATCAAAATTCTTACGTGTCCACACTGATGAGAATTTAAACTGAAAAAAGCACATTTTGAAGCTCTAAAAGAATCTAGTTGAGCCACATTTGCACTTAGCATCATTGTACATCTTGCAGAGATACAAATCAGTAAGTTGACATATTTTGCATATTTTCATTCAACAATTTCATATGGAATCATATTCTGTGACATCTTATTTTTAAGGAAGAAAGTCTCCATTGCTTAAAAATGTATTGGAATAATAATATGTGATGCTCGCTTGCAATCATGTTATAGATGTCTGTTTAAGGGGTTGGTCATTCAGACTCCTGCTTCACAGTATATTTATTCCCTCATGAAGTTCATTGTAGGTGATCTGCTGCAATTCAAAAGGAACAATGATGTACATATTACAAAAGCTGAAGTAAAAAAAGACAGTACTATGAAAACGATAGATTATTAGTCGCCCTATAGTGGAGATGCTGAGCTGGAGATAGAGAACATCTAGCTGCCGAGTTTGGCCTCAGTGGCCAAAGGCAGAGAGAGAGAGAGAGAAAGAGAGAGAGAGAGAGAGAGAGAGAGAGAGAGAGAGAGAGAGAGAGAGAGAGAGAGAGTGTGTGTGTGCCGTCATTATTCCATCCTGGATTTCCCATTGTTGTATGAAAAATGACATTCACTACTCCGCATTAATGTCTGTAGCACAAAAAGTGGCCATATCAGACTGCAAACATGTTTTATACTAAAAATATCCAGATCCTTTTCTGCACAAATAATTAAATGAACAATACTTTGATCCAATTGTAAATATAAAGAATGAAGTACACCACAAACCTCGAGATTACACACTTAAATGTTCTGCATGGACAACAATTTATATCTGACCAACTGCCAGGAGTTTCAACATATGAAAGAGAAAACAGGCTAGACAACTGAAATAAATAAACATTTGCTGCCCATATAGTCCAATGAGGACACATAGATAATGGTACTGAATAGCCATTAGAAACGTTACATTTTGTTGGGAAAGCATGTAACACCTTGTTTCAGTGTACAGTGATAAAAGCTATTGAAAGAATAATTTAAAATTAAGAATACAATTTTTACAGAGGAAAATAGTGTAGAATCAGAGTTCGGTAACTGCAGATCAAAATTATAGTATATCAGTAAGTAGTTTAATGTCTAAGTACAGCAAAGCCATGGAAGCTCCATCATGGAGAAGGCAGGGACGTTAAACTCTTGTGATGAAAAACCTATAAAAAGGCCTGATCATCATTATTGCCTCCTTTATCCTTGAATGTTTCGTTAAAGGGCGGGGAACCCGTGTCAGTCAGCGAGACAATAATTAGATCGGACTTTATCGTGTTAAGATTCACGATAAACTGCTAGAATATTACGGAGATTAAAAGTGATGTAGTGTACGATATCTGACCGTTGGTAGCAATGGAGTATTAAGGGGATTTTAGGACTTTAGTGCTAGATTGGAACTTTACGGACATATAGACGACAGAAAATCAAATTATCCGCTGATACGAGTGAATTCAGAGGTACTGGTATTCAGATATTAACGTGCGGACTTTTGAAAATGTCGTGTGCTGTTAGTTGCGAATCTGCATGTAGTGTGCATGCGTATCGGCATTTTCGGACTATTTAGATTCCTCCAGGCTAGGAACCTTTTCAATAGACCATCATCCATCACCATCTTAATCCTTGAATATAGAGTGAAAGTGAAATACAAGAGTGTTTTACTTATTTCATTTACCTAGTACTAATCAGTGAAGGTTTTATGGAACCAAAGCTATTCAGCAGTAAGTCTGCACCATCTAGCGGAAAGCATAGGCATTAACTAACATGCTAACTGAAGTGAACATTTACGTGTTTTATGGACTGCTTATTATGAACTTTTGTGGCGCTTTGACGTCCCCACTCCCTCCTAAAGGTGGTGCAGGCTGTCTTAATCATAAAAGGGGAGAGTTTTAGCCAGGCAAATTACTAAGTAAAAGCAATATTTACAAGACTCACAGTAATAGCAAAACACAAGGCCCGAACCTCATCAGAGAGTCATCGCTGTCACATCGGGAAGTAAAGCTGGAAAACCTACCGACGACAGGTATCTACGAGCAGACGTTGATGTGGAGTACCTAAAAAGGGAACCACAAGAGAGTTGGGGATGCTTCAAACAGTACAGGTGAATTTTTTTGGAAGAATTAGAAATCCATAACCACAACTGCTACTATCCTGACTGCAACTTTACAGACAAACTAGAGTTAAGACATCAAATATTCCTACTAAAATTTATGTACTGCCTTAGTCTACTTAGTTATTCAACAAAAACTGGTAAATATTGTTGTCATTGTTGTGGTTGTCAATCTGAAAACCGATTTGATGCTGGTCTCCACCCTTATAAGCAACTTCCTCAGTGCATAATTGCTGCATCCTACATCCATTTCAATCTGCTTATTATACTGAAAGGTAATGAAAATGTTGCCACAACAGTTTCTTCAACAACTAATGTTGCTATGATATTTTGCTCTTTGGATGCCTTGGTCACCCACAACAGTTTTAACCTCTCAAATGTCCCTCATCCTATAAATGAAAAGTAAACAAATAAAAACAGAAATAAATACTGCTGTATACTGCTTTGAAAATAAGAATGCTCTATAGCATATATGTCATAAAAGTGAAAAGTATCCTCTGTTGCTGGAACAACAAATCAAATCACTCACCCAATATGGCGCCAGATGTAAATTTAACAGACATGATACATGCATCTCTTGTACTTCCCTCAGTCAGGCTAATGGTTCAGCATATCACACAGCAATGAAACAGACTGCTATGTTGTAACACAAAGAAAATTTTCGTCTATTAAGTAAAATATATAGGCTTTCACACAGTGTAAAATCTTTAATAAACTGTAAAATCACCCATACTCTCTGATGTTAAAAGACAAATATGCAAAATTTATGTAAGAAATCCTCAGTGCCGTGTGACAGTCGACCTATGCGTGAGACTATTTGGGGAGAAATAAACTGTTCATTTAAAATAGTGTGACTGTTTTGAAAAGAGTGACTATGTTCTTAATGCATCATGGATAAGAGAAACTGTCAATGGACCTCAACCAGTTGAGAGACCTACTACTTTGAACAGCAGAATAAAATACTATTCATATAAAAATAACAAAATGCAGATGCAGATTTACTCAGGCAGACATTTTTCACATCCCTGCTAGACATCCCTTTAAAAACTGTTACACCTAAGGAGGTTACAAAACTACTTGCCCATAAGAAGAGTGGTATTTTATCTGGCTAAGTTGGTATCTTCAACAGTCATCTGGTTTTCATCACATTTCTAAGAGTGTATTAAAATATTGTGCAGACTTAGTAATATCTACTAATTATCCCTTCACAATTCTAAGACTGAATTATGTTTCCCACCTGACCATCTATATACTCGCAGAATCGATGCGCAAAGTAGTACAGTACTATTACTATTCCATGAGCGCATAATTACTCTTTGTAATATTCTCTCTGGTGTATTGGGAGGACTTCTGGGATCTTCTCCATGCCAAATAGCTGCATTGAATAATTGTAATTTTGCTATCGAGATTACTGGAAGAAAGAGATTGAAAAAATTGATGAAGACCCAACGGTACCGACCGGCCCCTGTGTCATCCTCAGCCCACAGGCGTCACTAGATGCAGATGTGGAGGGACATTTGGTCAGCACACCGCTCTCTTGGCTGTATGTCAGTTTATGAGATCAGAGCTGCTACTTCTCAATCAAGTAGCTCCTCAGTTTGCCTCACAATTTTCTCAAGTTTTCAAATCTCATCTGATGCAGTCAGCAAGAATCAGTGTTTCCTTCTCATCTTATCTGGTAAGTCTCCACTGACCCACAGCTCTGGCTGACTTTTCCAAAATCTATCCCTTTGCCTAGACCTCTCCAGCCCTCTCCTTTACCTCTCTTCCTGCCCCTTCAAACCTTCTGCCTGAACAAGCCACTAGCCCTAAAAATTTGCCTAATTAGAACCACCTTTTATGCATGTGGTCTACCGCCACTTGGTTAGCAGATTTTTTATGTATCCAATTATGTTTTATTGTCAAAAATTGATTATTTTTGCAGTATTTTTTCTGCTGATAGCTTTTTTTTTTACTTTTTTCTCACAGAAACAACACCAAAGTTGTCTCTCTTCACTACACGAGATGCATACATTGTGATCAAGTTTTCTCCAGAAGATGCCACATTTGTCAACTGTGTTTTCTGCTCAAGAAAAACTGTCACCAGCCTTAGTTGTGTCACTCAGTGTGACTAAATAAAGGTGTTCCTGCATAATATGAAACTCATCAACATCCACCACAAATAAAAAGGAACTGAATAACATTAGTTACATCAATGTTTTTCTCCAAAACCAAGTAGAAAGGAAATCTAATCTTAATCCGTATCCAACTGTGCTTCCATGTGCATGATCTCCTCAGTATGTCTACAAACATATTCCTTCACAAGACAACTGTTTTAAACAGAGGATATTTCTTCCAAACAAAAAATTTTTGTGGCATTCACAAAGAATTCTTCCGCAAATTCTCCATTGCCGGAATGGTCTGCCACTTTCACTGTGAGAGAGATCAGTTTCATTACACCAGCATTATACATGACACTGTTTTCTATGAGTAAATAAGTTACATGGATGAAGGTGTGCTAATATGAAACTTCAAAATGACAAAGCTTTATCAATAATATTAATAATTACAATTTATTAATTTATACAATAATAATTTCATCTATCTATACAAATGCTACTTCTCTCTTTCCACTCTGCCTTTGCTCAAGAAATTTAGCTTTCCTTTCTTCAGTATGCAATTTCATGGCAAATTTCTCATAAAGCAGTCACAAATGTCACTTCAAACATCTTTCCATCATAGGGTGATATCTAAAGATTCATCAGACTTCTGCACTGATGATCTTAACTCCTGTTAGGCTGTTTTCTTTAAACTAATTCTGTCTCATTACCACACACAGGACATTAATAAAGACAATGCTACCAACACCATGTCAACATGTTGCCTCTTTCATCACTGAAAATATTGCGGCTAGAAGGGTTCTACATGAGTGTAAAGGGAACTCCTTGTTAACAGAGGGAAGCGGAGGGGAATGGGGGACAGACAGGTGGAGTGAAAAGGGGTGATCTACAGGTGGGGAGAGTGAGCCTCTGTTAGGTGCCTGCACCTGTATTCTTTTCACTTGCCCAGTGATGGCCTATAGGATTGATTTCAAAATGAATTTTCACTTTGAAGAAGGTGTGCTGATATGAAACTTCAAGGCAGTTTAGAACTGTGTACTCGGTCATGACTTCTAGTCCTGCAACATTTGCTGAAGATGATCTGTGAGGTTCAGAAAGTTGGGGAAGAGAACTTGACAGAAGTAAAAATGTGAGGGCAATTCTAGTTGTGAGACCTCATATGGCACACACAATTTACACAGGAGTTTCAAATCAGTGCTCACACTACTGAAGTGTGAAAATTCATTGAGGAAATATTCCTCCAGGTTGTGGCTATGCCATTTCTCATGATATCCTTACATCCAGGAGTGATAGTCCAGCAAGGAATAGAGGAGAACTTCTGTTAAGTTTGGAATGCAGTTCAGAAGTACTGGTGGAGGTAAAGCTCAGTCATGAAACATATGGCTGTAAAGACAAGGGTTCCATTTTTGAGTCCAAGTCAGGCACACTAATCTGCCAGAAGTTTCAAAACAGTGAACATGTGACTGAAAATTCATTCTGGAATTTATGCCACTGTTTGCCACCAGGATACATTTCTATTAATGTGCTGCTTTTCTTTGTAATTCTGGTGGGAAATGTGACAACACACTCATTTTATAAGTGTTATGTAACATTTTTGATCTTATTTCTGAAATTCAAGAAATTAATATTAAAATCTCCATTGACCTTCTTTGCTTTTATATGTCTGCTATATGGTATAAATAATGACAAACTTTTGATGGTTTCCCAGTTAGGATCTTATGTACTGCAGTAACTGTAAATCAGTTTTCTGGTACCAGTTATTCACATCAAAGCCAAACAATGTTCATATGTGGTGATCACATGCACAGGCCTCCAATTGTTGATCTAAGCAGAAACTACTGGTATCAACATATTTACATACCTGTCAACTCTTATTTCCATACTGTATCTACCAAAATGGGGTGCTAATTAAGACCTATAGTCCTCTGTGTATTAAATGTGGATTCCTGTATTTAGATTTTGCTCAGACATAATACATCAAATTCCTTTACACTATTGGAATGTTTAAACATATAAGATGTTCATTAACTTTTTTTTAGTTCTGATGCATAATTGCAAGATTATTCAAGTAAGGTTTTTTTTTTTTTTTTTTTTTTTTGTATTCGTACATCCATAGTTGAGATGGAGGACAGTGGGACGTCAACTGGTATAATTTATATTAAAAATGAAGAAATTTATCCAGCTGTATTTAAAGTGACAATTTTATTTTGGCAACTGGTTTCAACATTGTGACAATGTCATCTTCAGGCCCATACACTTGTTGACGTCAACTGCGTGCAGCTGATACTAGAAGTCAGTCAGTGGTGAGATATGGACGTGTTCCATGTGGAAGGTGGGTAGTAACTAGTAGGAAAGGCGATAAGGTGATTTTTACTGTCTAAAACAGAACATACAGTCACCAGTGATCTTAATTTTTCAATTATTATTGCCTACTTTAGCCCATACGAACAGATACTCGTCTGCATTCAGCTTCTTCATTCTTCTTGTAGACAGAGTAAACGGGTTGTCTGGCACCAATGTCCAATAAGGAACCTTAGCCAGCAGTCGTGTACACTCTGTTATACTCCATGTCTTCCAACCCAAAATGTTAGCATCTGGAAAAGTTTCAAGGCCACCATAGTCAGCGTGGTTGCCCCATACAATTGCCAAAGTAAGCCATGTACTGCCTCCAAAGACAGCTCGTACGTCACAAGTGAACTGCATTCGTAGTCCACGAAACACATTAGGATCTCCCATCAGTTGTTGGTTATTAAACTGTGCAGCGAGATCAATATTGATCGCCCTCAATGTCTTGTAAATAGGAACACTGCACCACCAGCGATGACAATATACATGTTGCAGAGGCACTTCTGAGGCATGTTAACACACTGGTCTCTGGCCCACGCACAGCTGGCTCTGACTGTGGTTGTGGGTTGACTGAATGTGTGTTGCCCAGCGGGGGGGCCTCTAGTTTCACTAGGCCCCACTGGGGCTAAAAGTCGGCGACTGGAAGTGATAAGAGGCATGACGTCAGCAATAAGCAGCCTGACAGGAGCAGCCTGCGCCGCAGCACAGAGCGTCACTCACTCTGCAAATATCGAGGAGTGCGGAAGCTTAGCTCTGGGCGTTCACTGGGTGTTGGCTTGCTACATTCACTGTGTGTCAACATGCCTCAGCAATGCATCTGTGACATGGATATTGTCATCACTGGGAGCACAGTGTTCCTATTTACAAGACATTGAGAGCGACTGATATTGATATTGCTGGACAGCTTAATAAGCAACAACTGATGGGAGGTCCTAATGTGTTTCGTGGATTAACGTGCCTCAGCAATACCTCTGTGCTGTGGATTCGTCATCGCTAGCGTTGCAGCGTTCCTATTTACAAGACATTGAGGGCGACTGATATTGATTTTGCTGGACAGTTTAATAAGCAACAACTGATGGGAGGTCCTAATGTGTTTCGTGGACTATGAATGCAGTTCACTTGTGATGTACAAGCTGTCTTTGGAGGCAGTACATGGCTTACTTTGGCAGTTGTATGGGGCAACCAGACTGACTATGGTGGCCTTGAAGCTTTTCCAGACGCTAACACCTTGTGTTGGAAGACATGGAGTATAGCAGAGAGTGCAGGACTGCTGGCTGAGGTTCCTTATGGGACATTGGTGCCACACAAGCCGTTCACTCTGTCTACAAGAAGAACGAAGGAGCTGAATGCAGATGAGTATCTGTTCATATGGGCTAAAGTAGGCAATAATAATTGTAAAATAAAGATCACTGGTGACTGTATGTTCTATTACAGACAGTAAAATTACCTTATCTCCTTTCCTTATCTCCCGTGACACTATTTTTTTAAATAAAAACATTGATCCACTTATGTACTGTGTCGCGCGCTCTGTCTCATGTGAGGTAGAGCGTGACCTTGAATAGGACTTAGCCGCTGGCGGGGCTTAAGTCTCTGGCCCACGCCCAGCCGGCTCTGGCTGCCATTGCGGGTTGCCAACATGGGCGTTGCTCGACGGTAGGGCCTCTAGTTTTACTAGGCCCCACTGGGGCTAAAAGTCGGCGGCCGGAAGTGATAAGAGGCATGATGTCAGCGATAAGCAGCCTGACAGGAGCAGCCTGCACCGCCGACTACTAGTTACTACCCACCTTCCACACGGAGCACGGTCATATCTTACCATTGCCTTCTAGTATAAGTCGCACGCAGTTGACCTCAACAAGTGTATGGGCCTGAAGATAATATTTTTACAATGCTGAAACTAGTTGCCAAAATAAACTCGACACCTTAAATACAGCTGGAGGAATTTCTTCCTTTTAATGTAAGTTTTTTTGTGGCTGACACATTTACGTAAACTTACTATGAAGAAATTCATCTAAGTGAGACAGGCCTGTTACGTCTAAATAACCTCACACCTGTAACCACAGAAATTCTATCACTGGTGACAGTGAACCCTACCTGAAGTCTGAAACAACCCTGTAAGTTCCTGGTAAATTTTCCTGATGACTCTGCTCATCCAGGGTTGATTGTGATGCTGCAGAACCTCAAGTAAGTCCACCCATCTGTGTGAAAAGATTGATCAAAGATTGAAGTACTAAATGAATGAAAAGGGATCAGCATAAAATGCATTTTTGAAGTACATGTAGTTTCACAAGCAGTTACCACAGCAGCAACTAGAGGATATTTACTCAGAAACAAGCAAAAATACAAAATCATACAAGTTTCAAATTGAAAATCGAGCAAACATTTCCTGAAGTATTACATTCAAGTTAAGCATTTAATAGAAAGATGTGGGTGTCTCAAAAAGTGAGCTAGTATAGATAACAGTAAGATAAAGAAACAAAAATTCAGTATTCTCTATGGAAAGAGATGAAATTTTACAGGGAGACTAGGAGGGAGGAGGGAATGGGGGGGAGAAAGGTGAAGCTGTTTGGAAGTACTTGCAATGAAGTTTCATGATAGCTAACACTTGCAATAAGACTTGTGTAAGAAGGCTGAATATGTGGATGGAGCTTGGCTACACTGGAACATCTCATAAGGACTATGTGGTGGTAAAGCAGAGATTTAGAAACGAAATTTTAAAGTGCAGAACATTTCCAGGAGAGGATGTAGAATCTGAGCATAATCCAGTAGAAATGAAATGAAAATGAAGCAACAGAAACTGGGGCAATCTAGGAATAACGGAGATTGGAAATGGGTCAATTGAAATGGCCAGATATAGTTAAATTTTACAAGGGAATATTAGACAATTCCCGCCTGAAATAAATGAAATGAACATATTAGAAAATTAGAGGGTAGCTATGAGGGATGAGGTAGTGAAGACAACAAAGAAACTACTACACAAAAAGACAAGGCCCAGCACAGACCTCTGGCAAAGAAATAACTAGGCAAAAGACAAGGCCCAGTAGTCATCTTTGGCAGACACATGAGGTATTAAATGTGACTGATCAGAGAGGAAAATAGAAAAATGTAGAAATAAAGCATGCAAAATGAAATACAGACATCTGAAAAATGAGACAGGCAGTGATAAATGACAAAACAGATATGACCACACAAGATATGCAAAGCTACAGAAGGATGCTTGACTACAATCACATAGATATGGTATATGGTACAATTAAAATAAAATTTAGAGAAGCAACTATCTGGTCACTGAGAGTTCATATGGCAAGCTAGCACCAAGTAAAGAACAAAGTGAAAATCTGAAAAAATATCTAAAGGGCTATACAAATGAAAATAAACCAAGGAAAATATTGTGGAAAGAGAATAGAAAGTTGAGGAAGATTGGATGAGAATGTGATTCTGCAAGAAGACAGAGCACTGAATGACTTAAGGCCCATCCACACGCAATGATCTGTCTGCGCAAATGTCTGTGCACATCACATCTGCGCAGACAGATCGTTGCGTGTGGACAGAAGATTTGCACCAACCTGAGGTGTGTGCAAACCTGGAAGTTGGAGTTGGAGGTTTGAGCGAAACCTCTCAAATCTGTGGGCTCAAACCACATCTGTGCAGACAAGTTTGAATGTGTGGACAGGAAGTTGCTGCAAATCTGGCGCGAAACAGCTGTTTGCTCAGTCTAGTGTTTGTATTTGTGCACACAGGGCATTATAATGGCTGATACTCATCAGTGTTCTCGAGAGTTTGTTAGTGAATTCATTGAAATATATAGAAACCACCCATGTTTGTGGAAGATTAAAAGTAAAGAATATAGTGACCGAGACAAGAAGACAGCAGCAAACAATGCTCTAATTGAAAAATTGCGGGCAGTTGACGCGTCGGCAAACAGAGAAACACTAATAAAAAAAATAAATTCGTTGCGAAATGTTTACCGAAAAGAGTTATCCAAAGTTCAGAAATCTAGGAGATCTGGTGTAGGAGTAGATCAAGTATACCAGCTAACGTTATGGTATTTTGATCTGCTTGACTTTCTTAGTGATCAAGTAACGCCAAGACCAAGCAGGAGTACAATTGAAGATGAATTTGGAGTCTCAATGTGCGAGGAAATGGAACCCGAGGTAATGTAAAACAATAGTATAACTGTATTAACTATAGTATTCACAACCACAGTACTACAAGTAAAACTTTTCAGGCAGATAACGAATCTCTGTCTAGAATTCAGAATGGAGTTTTGTATCCTGGAACAAAAGTTTGTAGCAGGTTGCTTCTACACAGTAGCGAACTGAAAATGCCTATTCAGAAACAAAGTAAACCATAGCTCACTGGCCGTGTAGGTATATAATCTCTAATAATATAGGCCTACTGTGTTTCAAACATGTCTACAACACCAAAAATATTATCTGTAAATTGACAGACTTAATTTACTTGACTTGCCTTCATGAACTCATCCTTCAGGACAGCCTAAATAGCTTCACATGTGTTGGGTATTGTTTCACTCAACGCTTGTTTCGATATTGCAGTTGAAAATTCCAAATCCTTGTAGCTCCTTCCTGTTGCTAGGAATCTTAATGTTACGCCAGCCGTTCATGAGGAGAAATTGCCCTTCTCATACAAGTATAATATGAGGGGTTACAAGCTTTAAGAGATAATTATAAGTTTCAACATCCATCGGCAAATAATTTCGCCAGTCATTAGCTTTGCCCTGCAACTTTCGCAGTAAATGTACGTGAGAAAACTGCTTTCGCTTTAGCAGCCACTGTCTACACCATTTTAACCGCATTCTCTGTTTCCTGCAGCTGGTCTGAATGTTTTTTGCAACACAGGTTGCTTACACAGACCACAACAGAACTTCCTCCATTTCTATATTTCAGAATAACCTAATTAAATTTTTGACGTTTACGGGGAGCATAGTCGCTTGCCACTGATATTTCTTTTCTACATCGACAGATAGTGGGCGAGTAGTAGATTGGGGTTTGTGGTGTGTGAACACACCACATTTGCAGCGATCTTTTGCATGTACAGATATCTGCGCCGATGTTTGCACATACAGATCATTGCGTGTGGACCGGGCTTAAGTCTAAACAAGGCACCTGACAAATAATATTTCTTCAGAGTTATTAAGGTCCTTGAAAGAATATAGCAGAAGAAAACTATTCCACCTTATATGAATATGTATGAGACAAGCAAAATATACCAGACTTCAAGAAGAAAGTAATAATGTCAATTTGCTAGAAGGCAGTTGCCGACAGTCACGAGTATTACAAAACTTCCAGTTCAATAAGACATAATAGAAAATACTATCACCAACTATTTACATAAGAATGGAAAGATGACAGAACCCAACCTCATGAAAGATCAGTTTCAGATCTGGAGAGATATAGAAACATGTTGTTGTTGTTGTGGTCTTCAGTCCTGAGACTGGTTTGATGCAGCTCTCCATGCTACTCTATCCTGTGCAAGCTTTTTCATCTCCCAGTACCTACTGAAACCTACATCCTTCTGAATCTGCTTAGTGTATTCATCTCTTGGTCTCCCTCTACGATTTTTACCCTCCACGCTGCCCTCCAATACTAAATTGGTGATCCCTTGATGCCTCAGAACATGTCCTACCAACTGATCCCTTCTTCTGGTCAAGTTGTGCCACAAACTTCTCTTCTCCCCAATCCTATTCAGTACTTCCTCATTAGTTATGTGATCTACCCATCTAATCTTCAGCATTCTTCTGTAGCACCACATTTCGAAAGCTTCTATTCTCTTCTTGTCCAAACTGCTTATTGTCCATGTTTCACTTCCATACATGGCTACACTCCATACAAATACTTTCAGAAACGACTTCCTGACACTTAAATCTATACTCGATGTTAACAAATTTCTCTTCTTCAGAAACGCTTTCCTTGCCATTGCCAGCCTACATTTTATATCCTCTCTACTTCGACCATCATCAGTTATTTTGCTCCCCAAATAGCAAAACTCCTTTACTACTTTAAGTGTCTCATTTCCTAATCTAATTCCCTCAGCATCACCCGACTTAATTAGACTACATTCCATTATCCTTGTTTTGCTTTTGTTGATGTTCATCTTGTATCCTCCTTTCAAGACACTGTCCATTCCATTCAACTGCTCTTCCAAGTCCTTTGCTGTCTCTGACAGAATTGCAATGTCATCGGCGAACCTCAAAGTTTTTATTTCTGCTCCATGAATTTTAATACCTACTCCGAATTTTTCTTTTGTTTCCTTTACTGCTTGCTCAATATACAGATTGAACAACATTGGGGAGAGGCTACAACCCTGTCTTACTCCCTTCCCAACCACTGCTTCCCTTTCATGTCCCTCGACTCTTATAACTGCCATCTGGTTTCTGTACAAATTGTAAATAGCCTTTTGCTCCCTGTATTTTACCCCTGCCACCTTTAGAATTTGAAAGAGAGTATTCCAGTCAACATTGTCAAAAGCTTTCTCTAAGTCTGCAAATGCTAGAAACGTAGGTTTGCCTTTCCTTAATCTTTCTTCTAAGATAAGTCGTAAGGTCAGTATTGCCTCATGTGTTCTAGTGTTTCTATGGAATCCAAACTGATCTTCCCCGAGGTTGGCTTCTACTAGTTTTTCCATTCGTCTGTAAAGAATTCATGTTAGTATTTTGCAGCTGTGACTTATTAAACTGATAGTTCAGTAATTTTCACATCTGTCAACACCTGCTTTCTTTGGGATTGGAATTATTATATTCTTCTTGAAGTCTGAGGGTATTTCGCCTGTTTCATACATCTTGCTCACCAGATGGTAGAGTTTTGTCAGGACTTGCTCTCCCACGGCCATCAGTAGTTCCAATGGAATATTGTCTACTCCGGGGGCCTTGTTCCGACTCAGGTCTTTCAGTGCTCTGTCAAACTCTTCACACAGTATCATATCTCCCATTTCATCTTCATCTACATCCTCTTCCATTTCCATAATATTGTCCTCAAGTACATCGCCCTTGTATAGACCCTCTATATACTCCTTCCACCTTTCGGCTTTCCCTTCTTTGCTTAGAACTGGGTTTCCATCTGAGCTCTTGATATTCATACAAGTCGTTCTCTTATCTCCAAAGGTCTCTTTAATTTTCCTGTAGGCGGTATCTATCTTACCCCTAGTGAGATAGGTCTCTACATCCTTAGATTTGTCCTCTAGCCATCCCTGCTTAGCCATTTTGCACTTCGATCTCATTTTTGAGACGTCTGTATTCCTTTTTGCCTGATTCATTTACTGCATTTTTATATTTTCTCCTTTCATCAATTAAATTCAGTATTTCTTCTGTTACCCAAGGATTTCTACTAGCCCTCGTTTTTTTACCTACTTGATCCTCTGCTGCCTTCACTACTTCATCCCTCAAAGCTACCCATTCTTCTTCTATTGTATTTATTTCCCCCATTCCTGTCAATTGCTCCCTTATGCTCTCCCTGAATCTCTGTACAACCTCTGGTTCTTTTAGTTTATCCAGTTCCCATCTCCTTAAATTCCCACCTTTTTGCAGTTTCTTCAGTTTTAATCTGCAGGTCATAACCAATAGATTGTGGTCAGAGTCCACATCTGCCCCTGGCAATGTCTTACAATTTAAAACCTGGTTCCTAAATCTCTGTCTTACCATAATATAATCTATCTGATACCTTTTAGTATCTCCAGGGTTCTTCCATGTATACAACCTTCTTTCATGATTCTTAAACCAAGTGTTAGTTATGATTATGTTGTGCTCTGTGCAAAATTCTACCAGGCGGCTTCCTCTTTGATTTCTTAGCCCCAATCCATATTCACCTACTATGTTTCCTTCTCTCCCTTTTCCTACACTCGAATTCCAGTCACCCATGACTATTAAATTTTCGTCTCCCTTCACAATCTGAATGATTTATTTTATTTCATCATACATTTCTTCAATTTCTTCATCATCTGCAGAGCTAGTTGGCATATAAACTTGTACTACTGTAGTAGGTGTGGGCTTCGTATCTATCTTGGCCACAATAATGAGTTCACTATGCTGTTTGTAGTAGCTTACCCATATTCCTATTTTCCTATTCATTATTAAACCTACTCCTGCATTACCCCTATTTGATTTTGTGTTTATAACCCTGTAGTCACCTGACCAGAAGTCTTGTTCCTCCTGCCACCGAACTTCACTAATTCCCACTATATCTAACTTCAACCTATCCATTTCCCGTTTTAAATTTTTTAACCTACCTGCCCGATTAAGGGATCTGACATTCCACGCTCCGATCCGTAGAACGCCAGTTTTCTTTCTCCTGATAACGACATCCTCTTGAGTAGTCCCCGCCCGGAGATCCGAATGGGGGACTATTTTACCTCCGGAATATTTTACCCAAGAGGACGCCATCATCATGTAATCATACAGTAAAGCTGCATGCCCTCGGGAAAAATTACGGCTGTAGTTTCCCCTTGCTTTCAGCCGTTCGCAGTACCAGCACAGCAAGGCCATTTTGGTTATTGTTACAAGGCCAGATCAGTCAATCATCCAGACTGTTGCCCTTGCAACTACTGAAAAGGCTGCTGCCCCTCTTCAGGAACCACACGTTTGTCTGGCCTCTCAACAGATACCCCTCCATTGTGGTTGCACCTACGGTACGGCTATCTGTATCGCTGAGGTAAGCAAGCCTCCCCACCAACGGCAAGGTCCATGGTTCATGGTTCATGCTACACTATAATGATACCAGGCGTTATCTGAAATGATTGATCTCAAGAGTAGCAAATCTACATTTACAGCTTTTGTAGCTTTAAGGAAAGCTTTTAACAATTTGGTTGGGATATGCCCTTGGAAATTCTGAAGGTAGTAGGGATGAAGGGAGCAAAGGATAAAGAAACAATACTACCATTATAACATTCAAGCAATATGGAAGGAAGGCAGAAATTTAGGAGTGAGACAGGATTGTAACCTACCTCCGTCGTACACAGAACAAGTACTAAAGAAAATCAAAGAGGAATTCGAGAAGGGTATTAAAGTTTAATATCCCATGAATTTTTAAAAGAAAAACTAAGATCTGTCAATGACATTGTAATTTTGTTGGAGACAGGAAACATAGAGCAGTTGAATGGAATGGATAGCATCGGGAGTGTAAACATATCAGATACTGCAGTGGATATTAGATTAGGAAATAAACTGCAATTAGCAAATGAGTTTGGCTATGTAAACATCAAAGTACAGAGGATATAAAATACAGACAGGCAATAGTGAGGAAACTGTTTCTGTTAATGAGAAATTAGTTAAAACTGAATAAAAATTGATGTATTAGAAATTCCTTTCTGAAAGTATTCATATGGATTGTAGATTCAGTGTGTGTGTTCTGTAGATGGTAATCAGTTCAGGCATGAGGAGAAAAGTTGCTGAAATGTCGTATTACACAAGAATGTTGAAGATTTGATGGGTAAACTGAACAACTAATGAAGATGTAGTAAGCTGTATTAAACTGGGAGGAAAAGAGCCTTATGGTACAACTCTACTTTAAAAAAAGTGGACAGGTTTATAGGAAATATCCTGAAGCATTAAAAAATAGTTAATTTAGTCATTGAGATAAGTTTGGGTGATAAACAACGTAGAGGTACGCCACAGCTTGACTATATTAAGTAGGTTTGTTAGCTATTTAACACAACGCAACTAATGTGATGCATTGCGAAATATGAGACATCTGCAGTTTAATTTTTTTGGGAATTTCATACTGGTCAAACTTTGAGATTCTCTCTTTCTGTAATCATAATATCCATTTATTTGATGTTTTGTATCTGTACAATAACATTTGGAAGCCAACTGTTTAAGCACATCCTCATGGATGTTACACTTCCCTCTTACTTACTTATTTGGTGTTGTATTGATCCCTGTTTCCAGTAGTTCCTTAATTTTTTTTTTAAATTGAGAAATATTTTTCCTAGAATATATGAAAATTTTATATGCATACAGACACTTGATACTGTTAAAATGTGTAGTAGTTCGAATTTTAATCTACAGCTTGTTTGGCTTCTCACATGGGTCATTATTAGGATAGCCATGTCTTTTATGATTAGTATTTTCTTTGCATTAATAGAGGTCTATTCCACATGGCATTATGAGGTAGAAGTGTGCTAGTGCCAAACAAAGAAGGCAACATGAATGCAGCTACACTGTAAACACAGGTTCGATACAACACAAAACGGAGTGGATATGGGTTGTAATACATATTTAGAGATGAAAGACTTGCATAGGTAGCATGGAGAGCTGCATCAAACTGGAGTCTGGGTGGAAGAAAACAACATTTAAACTCTATGACCAGTGATAGTTTGCAAACAAGAATTTCAGAATTCTAGCACCAGTGACATAAAATTTACTAGAGCAGCACAGTATGTTAAAAATACAGTGTCTAAAGGGTTACATAAAGAATAAATATGTACATTAAAAGTCTATGTAAATGTAAGTGAAAATCCCTTAGCAGCTATGATAAATGGATTACCTTCCTAATTAAGTCACATGGGACTTGACTGTTCATAGGAGCTAAAAAAATTGATGGTCGGTCTGATTTCTGTTAGTCTTATTGAGAACAGGAAAGAAAAATTTAGGTGTATCAGTTACTTTAACTATTGTAACCTTCTTTGTAAAAAGAAATGTGGGTTCAGGCTTCAAAGTAACAGAATCCAAAAATCCACAGGTTACAAATTAATTCTAAAAGTCTTGAATATGGACATTTTATGAACTTTAAATGCAGCTTTAGATTCAGCAGATTGTAGGATAATGTCGAAAATGGCCCCATGAGAACGGCAGATAAAGTGAAAATGAGTTTTGATGCAACACCTTAAACAGTAAAACAAAGGATGGGAATATTATAACACACGTGAATGAACTGAGAAGTCTATCTGAGACTGCATTGAATCTGACACTGTTTCTAATTTACATACACAATTTACCATAATATGCAACACTGGGGAAATTAATGTTTTCACATTATAACAAACATTTTATTTCATAATGAAGCAGAAACAAGTAAAGCAGAAAGCAGAAATCACTGTAGATTTGTATCAGACTACAGATGGTCAAAATTAAAGTAATACTGAACATAATAAAGGATGTCAACTACTGCAAAAACAGGATATCCAAGCTAATAAACTTAAAAAAATAAATAGTTTGTGAAATGCCTTAATCATTAAATATTTGGTTGACTATACTGAGGATCAGGTCAAGGGCATCCACATGCTGGGGAAGAGAATCTCTACAACACATTGCTACGTATAAACATTAATGTCACAGCTTATATGTGGGAACACATGAAGTGCCAGGGGAAAAATCCAGATAAGTCACTTTTTTTCAAGACAGTTGTTGGTAGGTCTCAATTCAGACTGATCACACACGGCTGTTGAGAGGCTAAAAACAAGTGAGTCCAGAGATATTAGTATTTAAAATTTTGATTTAAGATGAAAGAATCATGTCAGTCGATTTTTCAGAGAAAAGAAGTAGGTAAATCACTGGTGACTCATTTGGCCATGAAAAGCACAGCAGAGTAACACAGTCTCCCCGCCAGTAAACTGAAGACAAGAAAAACAAAAAGAAGGTCACTATCTGCATAAATTTGGCAGAAATCATATGAATGAAACCTTGCCAAATATGGCTACCAATGATGCTCACTTTATGCAGCAACTTTCAACATTTATATGTTTATCCTCAATTCTTTGTGAAAACGGGTGGGAATTAAGTGATGTCATTCCTTTTTCACTTCATCAGTCATGCCATTGGTGAGGAAACTGAAAAGCTCCATAGGTGTGTCCCAGAAGAAATGGTCAATATTCACATATGACAGGAATGATAATTTGAAGCAAAAATGTCTAATAAAACATGTGCTCTAAAAACAACTGTCTTAGGAGCTATGAGAACTTGTTTCAAGAGCTGTTTCACGTAGCGGAGATTAACAAGTACTCATAGATTCACTTTAGAGCCAATGTTTACTAGGCAATTTTTTCTTGTTCTGGTCCATAGTACCCTTTCTCAACAAATGGAAAGCAAAGAGCTTGCAGTAGAAAAGATTTGATTCACAGCAACAAAGCTGCATCAGTGCTTATACCCTTTAAGGTGTGTGTTTTGGAGCCTATGTTTACTAGACATTTTTGCTATCGTATCCCTAAATATTGACTGTTTCTCCTATTTTGTGAGTCTGCTACAGGTCAAAATGAAAATTTCACCATCTTCCCTTACATTCATTATTTAACTCTCAATCAAATTAATGGCCTCATCATATTAATATTACATTCCCTGTTTGTGGCCATTTGTAACTATTGTGCGATAAAAATGTTGCATTATCAAAAAGAAGGCACTGATGGAAACACCGGAAGATTTCTAGGAAATGATCTGAGCATCCAGATACACTTAGATTAGATTAGATTAGATTAGATTTAATTATTCTTATTTCTAGTATTGATTCGATGAATTTAGCTGTTGGTTTGAAAAAGTGATCTATTTTTAACGACAAATTTCATTAAGGAATAAATATATTGGGAAGCAGTAGTTAGTATCCCTAGTTCCCTAAACTGCCTTCTGCAGGATGTTCTTGAGTTCACACCACATATAACTCTTACTGCACGTTTTTGTGCCCGGAAAATTTTAGCTTGGCTTGATGAATTACCCCAAAAAATAATCCCATATGACATTATGGAATGAAAGTTATCATAGTATGCCAGCTTTCTCATTTTTATGTCCCCTATGTCTGACAAAATTCACATTGCAAACAGAGATTTGTTAAGATGCTTCAGCAGTTCTGTGGTGTGCTCCTCCCAGTTGAATTTATTATCAAGCTGTAATCCCAAGAATTTAACACTGTCCCCTTCTTCTATCTTCTTGTCATCGTATGTTAGACATATACTCGTGGGACCCCCCTTACAAGTTCTGAACTGCATGTAGTGTGTTTTTTCAAAGTTTAGTGACAAAGAATTGGCTACAAACCAGTGATTAATGTCCACAAATATTTTATTGGATGATCTTTCTAAGACTACACTTGATTTGCTATTTATTGCAATGTTTGTATCATCAGCAAAGAAAACAAACTTGGCATCTGGTAATGTTACTGATGAAAGGTCATTGATATACACAAGAAAAAGTAAGGGCCCCAAAATGGAACCTTGTGGAACCCCACATGTAATTAATTCCCAGTTGGATGATGCCTGATAGCTTGATACATGCCTCTTTCCTAATAACACCCTTTGTTTCCTGCCAGAGACATAAGATTTGAACCATTATGCAGCATTTCCTGTTACACTATAATATTCTAATTTACTTAAAAGGATATTGTGATTTACACAGTCAAATGCCTTTGACAGATCACAAAATATACCAGTTGCCTGCAATTTTTTGTCTAATGAATTAAGCGCATTTTCACTGTAAGTGTAGATAACCTTCTCAATATCAGAACCTTTTAGAAATCCAAACTGTGACTTTGACAGTATGTTATTTGAGATAAGATGGTTATAAAGCCGACTGTACATTACTTTTTCGAAAATTTTTGGGAATGCTGGCAACAGTGAAATTGGACGGAAATTTGATGCTATTTCTTTATCTCCCTTCTTAAACAGTGGCTTAACTTCAGCATATTTCAGCCATTCAGGAAATATTCCACTGATAAACTACTGGTTACACAGACAGCTTAATATGTTACTTAGCTCAGAATCACATTCTTTAATTAATTTTGTTGATATTTCATCATAACCACTAGATGTTTTTGATTTTAAAGATTTTATGATGGACATTATTTCTGTTGGGGTAGTGAGGGTCAAATTCATATTATGGTAGTTACTTGAAATGTCTGGTCTGAGGTATTCCATAGCAGCATCTACCGAACCTGACAACCCCATCTTTTCAGTAACAGTTATAAAATGTTTGTTAAAAAGTTCTGCTACACTATACACATCTGTCACCAATGTATCATTTACTCTTAATGCTATTTGTTCCTCTTCATGTCTGGTTCTACCAGTCTCCTCCTTCACTATATCCCACATTGTCTTTATTTTGTTATCTGATATGACTATCTTTTCCCTGTAATATATTTGCTTTGACATCCATATTACATCTTTAATATTTTGCTGTATTTCTTATAATGTACTACAGCATCAACATTGGAAATGTTTCGGATTGACAGATACAGTTTTATTTTTGTTTTACAAGATACCCCTATTCCTCGAGTAATCCATGGCTTCTTTGTAGACTTTGCTCTAACCTTGGTAAGTTTTGGGGGAAAGCAGTGTTCAAATAAGGTAAGCACTTTATTAGCAAAAGTGTTATATTTTTCATTCATGCCATGAGCACTGTAAACATCAGTCCAGTGAATGTCTCTGAGGAGTGTCCTAAAATAATCAATTTTTGGCTTACTGGTTACCCTCTTGAGCTCAGATTTAACAGATTTTATATCCTGTTCAGTATTAACATTTAACAGAAGGAACTGCATGTCATGGTCTGAGAGGCCATTGACTATTGGTTTTGTAAAATAATTTTGTTCATTGGCCTTTTCAATAAATATATTATCAATGGCTGTTTGTGAGCAAGTGGCTATCCTAATGGGGAACTTTACAGTGGGAATTAAGTTGGATGATAGTGTTACTAACTCAAATAAGTTCTTATTGGGAGAGTCTTTAAGAAAATCTACGTTAAAATCACCAGCAACCACTATTTCTTTGTTTTTGTTGTTAAATGGGCCAGTACACCTTCAAGGTGGTTTACAAACAGATTAAAGTTACCTGCAGGTGCTCAATATACACTTAATATTATGAAGGATTTTTTGTGAAATTCTAATTCTGTTGCACATGCTTCCATATGCTGTTCTAGGCAAAATTTATGAATGTCTATGTTCTTAAATTTATGACAGTTCCTGATGAATGTGGCAACTCCTCCTTTCTCCATTTCTGATCTACAAAAGTGAGATGCTAACCTAAACCCTGTAACACTTAGAAGTTCTATACCAGTGGTCACATGATGTTCAGAGAGGCAGATTATGTCAGCTGGGTTTGAAGACTCTAATTCATCTATGCAGATAGTTAATTCATTAATTTTATTTCTCAGTCCTCGAATATTTTGATGTAATAAAGATAGCTGACATTTCACATTGACTGAGTTAAAATTGGGTAGAGTTAAAACATCTGCTGACTGTTGAAAATTCTTAACCAATGGCTGTTCATGCTGATGTAATAAGCTGGAATTATGTTTTTTGATTTCTTTCTCAAACTGAAGGTTTGTCTCGGTTCTAACCTCTCTTAAAATTTGCTTTCTTTCTGTCCTCCCTACCCTAAAAAAGGGTCTTTTCTGAACCCTATAACCACTGGTATTTTACCACTCATGACAGTGCCTCTCCCCTTTAACTTTCCTGCTATTTCCCCAGCCAATTTACCCTTCCCCTTCCTGCTGAGGTGAAGGCCATGCCTAGCATAATCCCACCTACTGAGAGAATCAACAGGAACCACACCAATGTGTGACCCCGCACCCGACATGAGCAGCCGTTCCAGATCCAAATTAACTCTCTTGACAGAAGAGTTCAAATGAGGTCGGTCATGGCGCCCAAGAACAGATACAAACTCAACACCAGAATGCTTCAATGCCAATGCAATCTTCGTCAGGTCACACTCTATACTGTACCCAGGATCTCTGTCAACACTGTTACCTGCCCCACCCACTAAAACCACAGTGTCTTCCTAACTGAAATCTTTGCAAAGTGATCCTAAATCCTCTGTCACCTGCTCCAGACCAGCACTAGGTTTGAAAAAATTGGTGACCTGGTATTCTGATCCTAGTTCATCCTGCAAAAGTTGGCCAACACCTGTTCCGTGGGAACTACCTAACAACAACACTTTCTTTCTCTTTACTGATATCCCTAAATTCTTACTTTTCAATTTGCTGCTGAAAGTTTGTTGTGCCCTGTCTACACCTGCAACTGCTTGAGGCTCACCAGCCTCTAACTGAAGCAACAGGTCAAATCTATTTTCCACATTCACCATGAAGCTGTCAGACAAAGTTCTAGGCCTGTTCCTCCTGTTGCCACTTCCCACCTCTCTTTACCCTTCTCCCTCCTTAACCTGTCAAGATCTCCCCTGGCCTTGTCTAACTCAGCCTGAAGGTGGCAATTTTTCTCTCCTGTTCTAGTATCTTCCTATCTCTACTACAAATCCTACAACACCACTGATGAGTCTCATTTACTTCCCCTATTCCCACGCCACTACAGTCACCCACACGGAAAAAAAACTACAGCACCCATCACATCAAAGCCCCGACCTAACAATTCTACGGCAAGTCAAGCACTTTTCACTCATGGTAAACGTAATAGTTTATTAAGAATAAGTCAGTTAAATTACAGATAAACACGAAAATATGGTTACACAAATTTGGCCTATACGCAACTCTGTGTAAACAAAAACAAAAGTGCAAAGTTTCTGAAACAACAACTTAAACTTTACGCTACTTTCCGGAAATGCTAGTTAAATAATGAAGAGGTACGCTAAGTTAAATTGCTGGAGAGAGCAAGGAACAACTAAACTAAATTCTATAGATTTGCTGCAGAAGAACGTAAACAGAAAATACGACTGTACGGTCTTTTCGCGTTTTCTGCTATATTACGAAAAGAAAAATGAAACCTTTAATGGTACACTTAAAAGGCACACTAATACACCTATTTACCATGTAATCAGTACTAATCTATATGTTTTATAATCTAAAATGACTTATCTTTACGAGAACACCAAAACTCGCGCTAGTCGCCTGACTGCAGGGCTTAAGCCATCTCTTTGTGGTTAGCATTGAGGAAGAAATGGAAAAACACTTTTGGATCTGAAGTACACTGCAAAATGCCCTTTCAAAACTCATCCTGTTAGGATAATATAACCTGAAACTAGCTGCTGCCAAATGCCGAAATGTTAAAAATCTTACCATGGAGCAATGCAAATTGGTATCATAAGGACACCAAGACAATGTCAACCAATGGTTGGGCTGTTTGAACTGCCCTTACGTGCTTATGTTATGTGTAACTTCAGAGTTCCCTACATGTCTAGTGCACAAGCTTTATCACTGTTCACTGTAATTTAACAACTTCATTCTTTATTCCAGTTACCCTCCCAATTTCCAGACTAAATTATAAAAATTTGCAAAGTATGATTAAGTTTTTTCATCAAGGTGTGTTTTCAGTCAGCTACCCCATAGCTAAATATAAATATGAATACTACTGCTGTGTTATCACAACCAGAAACTTGTTTAGTCATGACTTGTGAAATTAATACCACTCTTTTGTACGAATTACCTATTTCTTTCCCCTTACAAAGTGACTTTTGACCTGTGTTTTGGGAAATTAGTTCATTCTGGGAACATTCTAGATGCTAATAACACTATTTTCACATGCAGTGGACCCAAAGTGTTTAATTTTGGAAATAAGAAGTACTGTATGTTGATAAAACCACAGTTCACACATCAACATTGATTTTTCATGAGCTACATAAAAATTTACTTACCTGGTTCATTTCCCTATCTTTCACATGTTCACTGGGTACTTATGCAATGATTTGGAAGACTAATGCACAAAATATAAAACTGTCACTTCACAAAAATGAGGAGGTAAGTGGACTCATTACTCTTTTGTCGTCCTAATCAGATCAGCTGTTACAATGAGTACTTATATTTGAGAAATTATTATTATATAATGTCTGCTTGTGTAGATAGCACATCAATGTGCTTGATCACTATACAATGACGCAGATTTGTCCTGGTGACACCAATTACTTTTTCTTGATGGAAGGATGAGGAGGTCAATACTGATGTGTTTCTTGAAGGAGAAGTGGCAGTTGCTTTTTCTGAACGTCATTAATGGCTGGGAGAATATTGTTCCAACTACAGGCCTCTCTGTGCTAATGTCAACTGATGACAGATAAGTTAATGAAGGCTGGCATTGGTGAGTGGCTCACAAATCTTGAGTGTGGTGTCCTCCATAGTTCTGCACTGAAGAGCATTTTAGCATAAGAAATAAAACGTACAGGTGTTTGAGAAGCAGACCATACACAGATACACAACTGCAATATTTTTTCTACACGTTTCTGGCATATATCTATTGGCACATAAATCCAGATATGCACTGACTTCTACACAATGTAAATTTTCTAAGGACAAAAAATTAATGTAAGATTATTCCTTGATTATCCAATATATATATACCAGTAATGGGAATGGTGGTCCAAAACCCAAAGATATTCAAGCTTATATGGAGTAGGCATTTTTATTCCTTAGGGGTCTTTCCATGTCAAGTCACCCAGGCCTTGACACCAACCATGTCAGATTTTGATGAAACTTGGTACGATTACGTCTTTTATCATCCTGAAAGCACTTGTAAAATTTTTTGCTCTATCTCTTATAGTTTTTTTTATAAATTTGTAAAGTTTTTAGATTTGGCGTTGTTTCAGCAGTCGGAAATCGTAACTTATACGTGTCCTCACAACTAAAAAAATTTGTATATTAAAGAATACTCAAGGTATCAGTATGAAATTTTGGAATAAGTTTGCGTATTATATCTAAATGTTAAAATTACCATAAAGATATATTAAAATCTCCCAAATGAAAAAAAAATTACAAGAGCTTTTTTCTTTTAGCTAACAGATGTTTAGTTTTACAAAAACTGCAATATCTAGAGTCTCAGACCTGATAGAAAACTCAAATTTGTTTTAAAATACTCTTAATTGTATAGGCTATTAGATAAAAGAAAAATTATGTTGCCTTTTTAAACCTGTTTAGTAGTTATCTAATTTTTAAAATAATATTAATTATATTTTAAAAATAAAAAGTACCAAGTGACTTAGACACCGAAAATAAGTTTTTGTTTTCTTGGAGTAACAATGTACGCTTGGATTATGTTTTGTTACTTCTGTGTTGTGAAGTAAAAAATTATTACAGTGTTAAATAGTGCTTGGATAGTATTTTATTAAGTTTATTTGAACTTTCAGTAAGTACTGTTGCTTAGTTTACAGAGATTATTTTCCAATACCCTATAAAAGTAACCAGAACACAATCAGACCAAAAGTGAAATCAGTACGTCAGATATTCAAACCTGTAGCGTAGGGTTATTTAAAAAATCTGACTGTTTCCAAACAACCTACACACCTTCAAAAAAGTTACAACCGGTATCTGAATTGAGTGAGGAAGAAAAAGATTTGATCCACTTACGATCTGGAATTAATCTGTGTGAATTTAAGAATATATGTTCACAGCTACTACTTTTTAAATGTTTTTGAAAATTATCAAACGACATGTGTAGACCCACTAAAAAAACACAAAAAGCCCATCAAAAAATCGTTGAGAAGTGTAGGCTTGGATCTTTCTAAACAATTACTGGCAAAAAATATTAGCATAAAACCTGGACAAAAGCTTTGCTCAACATGCCGTAACTTTTGTGAGGAAAAATTAAGAGTTGAAGTCAACGAAAGTGTAACAGATGATGAAGTCATGGTTGAATCAGAATCATTGGAATCCAGAAATGAATCCCTCGTACAAACAAACATTGCTCTTGATAATTTAGGTTTAACACCGATAAAGCTTCATGGCTTGTCAGAACAAAGTAAAGGTCTTATTTTAAAAGGAAGGTTAGCGGTATTGAAAAGACTGCAAAAAAGGCGGTTTCAAAAGCATTAAAATATGATGGACCAAGTTCTGATGATGATGAAGAAGATACAAGTGCGGTTGAGAAAGCAAAGTATTTTGATGTAATGATTTCTCTTATCAAAGAGAAGATTTCATCTGTTGGGAGTTCTAGAAAAATCCAGATTCTGACCCTGGCTCCAGATTCTTGGAGTCGAAATAAAGTGATGAAAGAATTTAATGTAAGTGAGTACATGGTGCAACAAGCTAAAAAGCTAAAATCTGAGAAGGGTATTTTGGAAACTCCTGGTCCAAAAAAAGGTAAAGCTCTTTCTGAAAATACAGTAAGACTTGTAACAGATTTTTATGAAAAGGATGAAAGTTCCAGAGTGCTACCTGGAAAAAAAAGACAAAGTGTTCAAAAAAATGTTTACATGCAAAAAAGATTCATTTTGTGTAACTTGAGAGAACTCTATTACTCTTTCAAATGGGAGAATCCCAAGGTAGAAGTAGGATTTTCAAAATTTTGTTTCTTGAGACCTAATTGTGTATCCTTGCTGGTGCTGCAGGCACACATACTGTATATGTAAGCAGTATCCACCAGAATGTTAAACTATTACTGGATGCTGTGAAAATTGAAGAATTTTATAAAGACCTAATTAAGATGCTTGTGTGCAACACGAAAAACCAAAATTGCATGCTACATCATTGCGACAGCTGTCCTGCAAATATTGCACTAACTGAGTACTTAACTGAAAAACTAGAAGAAGAAATTGTAATCAGTCAGTGGGTTAACACAGACAGGGCAGAAATGATCAAACAGTCTATCATTGTTGAATACTACATTTCTTTATTAGTTAGGTCATTGGAAAAGCTCACCCGCACTCGTTTATAGCAAAATCCCAATCACCAGCCTTTAAAAGATTGAAAGAAGACCCACCACCCAAAACAGCAATTATTGTGAGGGATTTCAGTGAAAATTATTCTTTTGTTATACAAAATGAGATCGAAAGTTACCACTGGAATAGAGGTGGTTGTGCCCTACACCCAGTTGGAGTTTTTCTAAGAAATGAGGAAAACAATGTTTTTGTTTCCAACCTCTGTTTTATTAGTGATGTCCAAGAACATGACACTGGTTTTGTTAAATTTATACCAAAAGAAATTACGAAGTGTCTGTCACTACATCATACCGACATTGACTCAGTTCACCACTACTTTACAGATGGTTGTGCTGAGCAGTACAAAAATAGAAACAGTTTTAAAAATTTGACTGAACACTTGAGAGACTTTAATTTGAAGACCCTACACACTTTTTTTGCAACAAGTCATGGGAAGTCAATTTGTGATGGCCTAGGAGGAACTATTAAAAGAATTTTAAGGAAAACCAGTCTACAGCTTTCAGACGAAGAACAAATTATGACAGCAATCTATGTGTACAAGTTTTGTGAAAAAAATATTGAAAACATTCATTTTCACTTTATTGACAAAAAAGAAGCTGATTTTCTACGGTTAAAACTCGAAAAACGCTTTTCCGGAAACCCGAATCATTCCTGGAACAAGAAGTTTTCATAACTTCAAACCACTTCCAACAAACAACCTTGAAATTAGAACGACTACAGATAGTGTAAAACCCTCCTTAGTCTTTTCTTTCCACTCTTCTTCTGATTGGGTTTGTGTTGAACCATCCATAAATAGCTATGTGGCTGCAAATTATGATGGTAACTGGTACTTTGGACTGGTAAAAACAATATTCAATGATGAAGAAGATGCAGAAATTCTTTTTCTACATCCTTCAGGACCAGCTGCATCACTTTATTGGCCTGAAAGAGAAGATTCTTGCATAGTGCCTTTGGAGCACATAGTCTGTGTAGCAGACGCACCTCAATCAAGCGGCACTGGAAGGTTGTATTACTTCAAAAAAAGACTGTATCAAAAGAACTGAAAGCTCTTGGATGAAGTGGAAAAACAGTTTGAATCAGCATTAATGTTTATTAAAGAGACAAAATTACTCAAAAAATTCAAGCAATCAGTTAGGTTATACATAAGTGTCGTAAGTACACTATCTTTGTACATAATTCTAATGTAATCTATTATAATTAATAAACATGTTAAGAAACCATCATTATTTTTGTTTTATCAAGTAGCCTATACGTTTAAGAGTAAATTAAAACAAATTTGAGCATTCTATCAGGTCTGAGACTCTAGATATTGCAATTCTTATAAAACAAAACATCTGTTAAAAAAATACATATATTTATTTCATAGAAAATATTAATATATTTTAATAGTATCATTTTTATCTTCAAATATGTATAATAAATAAACTTGCTACAAAAATTCATGATGTTATCTAAAAGAGTTTTTAAGATAAGCAATTCTAAAGTTTTGAATACAAATTAAATTTACCATTTCCGAAGGTTCGGAAAACGCAAAACATAAAAACTTTAAAAATTTATTAAAAAAAAAACTATAAGACATACAGCAAAAACAATTTGCAGGTGTTGTCAGGATGGTATTAGAACCATTTGAGCCAAATTTCATGAAAATCTAAGGAGGTGGGTGTAAAATTTATTTTTTATTGTGTGATTTGATATGGAATGACCCTTAGTGGAAATGACTTTCCATACTCCCAACAATACTCAATGTTAAGTGGAGTAGGCCATTTAGGCCAATGGCTTTTTTTTCATACTGTGACCAGCATCTTTAATTTTTCATTTTGCTTCAGTTTTATATTAATATAAGAGCTGCTTGAGAGACTTCTGACTCAAATGGCCATGCATGGAAGGAGAAAATAGTTGTGGCATTGTTGAATGTAGCATTCAGCAGTTTTCCATGGAACTAATCAGCAAGATCATCAGTCACACAATTTCAAAGTTACTTGTGTCAGAGAGAGAGAGAGAGGGTCTGCTGAAAGCAGAAGGATCCAGTCTGAGGGGTCAGACTATAAAGTGATGGGGCTAACAAACACGGTAGAGGGCATAAAAGGATATGCCAACTCTAAAAGCTGCAAAAAACATAAGGATAAAAGAATGGTCTTTGGTCAGGGGAGTGGTCGTGGGTCTCAGATCTAGAGAACACAAAGACAGGCCCCAACCACAACACCCTGCCCCCACTCCAGGAGTAAAGCAAAATCTTTTATCTGCAAATAAAAACCACTTTCATATAGGAAACTAAGCACCAGTTCAACCATCCATGAATCATGTGCTAATGTTAAAGACAAGGAATCTGGAAGGCTATACTTAGTATGAATGGTCAAAAGAAGGGGACATTCCACCAATATATGGGACACTATCAGTCTGGCCCCACAGTCACATTGTGGGGATGGCCCTTACGCAAGAGAAAACAACGGGTGAGCCTGGAGGACCAATGAATAGACATAATAAGACAGGGACTTCTCCTCAGAGGAGCAGATGGAAGAGCGCCGAACTGTAGTAGTCTCCTTGATTGTGCGGAATGTATTACCGTGAGCAGTAGTGTGCCAGTTGTCATTCCATTTTTGGGTGAAGAGAGATTTATGTTGATCTGCATATCTGGACCTAGAATCATGAAAAGGAATGAGGGATAAGTAGCCTATCTGCTTCTCCAGTCAAACAGCCAGCCAGTTCATTCCCTGGTATGCCAACATGACTAGGGACCCAGAGACAGAACTAAACAGGTGGCACACTCAAGAGGAATGAGAGGAGGTCATGGATAGCCATGAGCAAAGGGCGACTAGAGTTGCAGTGGTCTATGGCTGTGGAGGGAGGCCTGAGTAACAAAATGGAGGGCCCTGTTAAAGGATAGCAGCTCTGCCGTGAACACACTACATGACCCCAGCAGTAAATGGTGTTCCATGCCAGTGGGAGACTTTAAAGAGTATTCTGCCTTATTATACAGTGAAAATTATGAAGTAAGCAGTACTAATCTGGGTAATTTCCAAGAAGCGTTGGGTATGAAGTTACGCCCTCATTGTGAGCAATATACAATACCAAACGCCTGAAAGTTGAGGCACAATGAGTAAGTGGATCAATACTTCTAATTAAATCATGGGAGAAGATAGGTGAATCAATGCTTATCATTAATAGTCACACATTCTACATACCAATATATTAATAAATATTGATCACCTACATTCTTCCACAATTTAACCAAAACTTCCTTCCATGATCTGATAAAAAACCATGACTATTAACAATGTTAGATGTACCACATTCCCTTGACGGTGCACAAAGCAAGATCCAGGCACAATGACTCAAAAGTTGGGCACGCGACAGCTCACAGTGATGGCGTGACTTCAGTACTCATGGCTTGTTGGAAATTACCCCAATGTGAAATGGACTGACTGACTGTTTAATGGATAATACCTACAGTTTTCCACAACTAGTGCAACTCTTGACAATGTGGCAAAACTGTGTCGATTCTGAAGATGGTTCAAAAATTTAGTGATAAATATTCTTATATATGGAAAACTTAGTCTTTAACTGTTTTCTAAATTCGTAAATAGAATAACGGAAAACAACAAATGGTCCAAATGGCTCTGAGCACTATGGGACTTAACATCTGAGGTCATCGGTCCCCTAGAACTTAGAACTACTTAAACGTAACTAACCCAAGGACACCACACACATCCATTCCCGAGGAAGGATTCGAGCCTGTGACTGTAGCAGTCGCACCGTTCCGGACTGAAGTGCCTAGAACCGCTCGGCCACAGCGGTCGGCGGAGAACAACATCTATATTACTGACTAACCTGGCTCATGATTCTGAATCCTCTTTTCAGTTTGCCTATTACATGGCTTCCAGGGATAACAAAAATTTGACGATTTCCTGCCTTTTAAAAACTGGAATGCGGTCAATCTACTCTTTAGGAGTTATAATCTTATGCTGAAACTTTAACACAATAAGACAAGTATTACAATACGGTCAAATATTAAACTCTTTTGCAAAGTAATACGACATTTGATTTTTTAAGGACTCAGGTATTTCTGGTTACTGTGGAACACACACAATCAAATATCTACGACCGTCATAGTTAATGTTAAATACATTCTCAAGTATTTAAGAAGAAATTAAAAGAATTTCTGAATGACGACTCCTACTCCATAGAGGAATTTTTGGATATAAATTAAGAAAAAAAAGAAAAAAAATTATAAAAAAATTGAAAAAAAAATAAAAAGTTGTTATATTAACTTAATTATGTTGTTAAATTAACTTAATTATTTCATGTATTGGAAAATTTGACTCGTTCCACATCATTACGAAATATCGTATTCATGATCCATGGAACTAGTATTAATCTAATCTAATCATGCTGTACGGTCATAGTACCATGATGATCTACATCTGCAACTAGCAGAAGTTTTCGAGGAGTTGGGTTCCCTGCCAGTTACGTGATTATTTTTATCTATGTGGCGTAAACACGATCTACAAACATAGTTATACTACCAGATTCTAAATCTCAAACATTCCGCAAGCAAATTATAAACGTTTCATTACTAAACACGATCCTTGAACCGAGTTTCCACATGCTCATACCACGAATAACAAATACTTCTTTCTTATCTGATAAGAAATTGTACTATTACAATGAGAACTACTTTTAAGGTCAGCTCCCAGGAAATTTAATAACTAAACGTAACATGTTATCGCTAAAGTAAATATTTGATCTCTTACTATTCCGGTACTGAAAATTTGATTATATTGTGGTACCTGTAAAGGACTTTACTTGCGGTACCGTATGTCCCATCTCATCTGATTATAGGACTTTCCAACAAATCTCATTTCCCAATCACAGTTTTCTTCGTCAGACAAAATATCATACGTAATTTTATGTTCCCGAAAAATCGCAGATCGCCTTCAACACATTATAAAAAGATGATAATCACGGCATTGTTGATTTTCAGCGCCGGTCGTGGTGGCCGTGCGGTTCTAGGCGCTTCAGTCCGGAACCGCGTGATTGGTTCAAATGGCTCTGAGCACTATGGGACTTAACATCTGCGGTCATCAGTTCCCTAGAACTTAGAACTACTTAAACCTAACTAACCTAAGGACATCACACACATCCATGCCCGAGGCAGGATTCGAACCTGCGACCGTAGCAATCACGCGGTTCTAGGCGCTCAGTCCGGAACCGCGCGAGTGCTACGGTCGTAGGTTCGAATCCTGCCTCGGGCATGGATGTGTGTGATGTGCTTAGGTTAGTTCGGTTTAAATAGTTCTGAGTTCTAGGGGACTAATGACCTCAGATGTTAAGTCCCATAGTGCTCGGAGCCATTTGATTTTCAGCGATGTAAGCTCCGTGTTTCAAGTTTAGTCGCCAAACCTGACTTCGACCATGGATGATTTATAAACCCACAGAAACCCCATCTCTATCATATCAACGATTGAAACCAATTTCTAATTCACTGAACGTAAGGCAAAAAGACGAGTCCCAGTCATTACACATTATGCGAAGGAAACTCAGTTTTTATTTACTTTTACAGACGAAATCACGCATTTATTTTAACAGTTGAACGATTTGCTGTGTTAGTGTTAGGCCACACACTCAATAACACACAAAACTTAATATCTTCCAAATTCTAAATATTTATGCTATGATTATCGTTTTTACAGTTGGACAGACGAAATAGTAAAAGGCGGTTTGGGGCACTGTAAGGATAGTTCGTTTTACGAACGACAGAATTACAGTTCAGTGAATTCTTATTTACACTGAGGTGACTGCAGTCATGTGATAGCGATATGCACATGTACAGAAAGCGTTAGCGTCGTGTACACAAATGTATAAAAGAGCATTGCATTATAGGTGTTTTTTGTACTCAGGTGATTCACGTGAAAATACTTACGACGTGATTATGGCAGCTAGAGGTGAATTAAAAGACTTTGAAAGCAAAGTCGTGGTTGGAGCTAGACGCACGGGATATTCCATTTCGGAAGTCGTTATGGAATTCAGTCTTCCACGATCCACAGTGTCAAGAGTTAGCCAAAAACACATCATTTCATTTATTACCTCTCACCACGGACAACTTGTACTAACCAAAACCAACTGCGGGAACGCCTTGGGCTGCGGATCGGAGCCGCCAGGCTGGGAAGCCGCCGGCAGTGGAGCACTCACCACCGGGTAAACACAGGGACGAGCCAGACGACAGACCAACGACAACTGACAACAACCGACCACGACCGACTATGACCGACACAACAAGGAAGAGAGAAACAACGGAGGCTTGTGGAAACCACAACACCAAACACCAACAGTAAATACACTCGGAACCAGAGCCAGGCAAATGTCAACAACGAGCAACGACCAGAACGCAGTACCGCCGAGATAGAAACGAAATCCAGAGCGAGTACCAGACTGACTGGACTAGGGGTTTTTTTTTTTTTTTCTTTATTGTGATTTTGATCACCTTACACAAAGGCGGGCTGTCAGCAGCATAGTACGCCGCTCTTCAGCCTTGAGTGTTACAATAAGTAATACATATAGGTGGCACAGAGAAACGGCGGGCAAAAAATGTAGACATTAAAAAACAAAAAACATGGAGCCATTCACGCTGGACGAGAAATATCACTAACACTAGTTGACACGGCGCACATAACATGGAAGACGGCGACGGCACACGTGAACAGTGGTGGTGTGACGGCGAAAGTACACTAAACACAAACGAAGGCACACACGCGAGACACTGATGGCGATGATCTCCGGCGCGCGAATGTTCACTGGGCGTGTGCGAGTCTGGGGACCTGCCAAGAGAGGAGGAGGAGGAGGAAGGGGAGTGAGAGAGGGAGAGGGGAGAGCAGAGATGCCATGGGCAGGGGAGGGAGGAAGGGGGAGGGGAAGCCCGGGAGAAGAGGGGCGGAGGAAGGGGGATAGGGGAAAAGGAAAGAGAAGGGAGGGAGGGTGCCTTTAGGAAAGGACACAAGAAGTGGGGGGGAGGATCAAAGTTGATAGGAGGGGTAGATGGAGGGGAGGAGGACATCATCAGGGAGGGGGAGCTGGCGGAAGCCACCTTGGGAGAGGGTAAGGAGGGTGGAGAGATGGAGACCGGGTGGGACGTGGGAAAACAGGTGTGGCAGTGGGAAAGGGGTGGGAGAGGATGGGTGAGACAAGCGGGTGAGGAGGATCGAGTTTGCGGGAGGTGTACAAGATCCGTATCCTTTCAAGGAAAAGAAGGAGGTGGGGGAAGGGGATGAGATCGTACTGGATCCACGTGGGGGAGGGGAGACGGATGCGATAGGCGAGGCAGAGAGCATGGCGTTCAAGGATTTGGAGGGATTTATAAAAGGTAGGGGGGGCCAGATATCCAGGCCGGATTGGCGTAACATAGGATATGGCGGATGAGGGATTTATAGGTGTGGAGGATGGTGGAGGGGTCCAGGCCCCACGTACGGCCTGAAAGGAGCTTGAGGAGACGGAGTCAGGAGTGTGCCTTGGCTTGGATTGTCCAGAGATGGGGAGTCCAGGAGAGGCGACGGTTGAGGGTGACACCAACGTACTTAAGGGTGGGGGTGAGGGCAATAGGACGGCCAGAGATGGTTAGATAGAAATCAAGGAGGCGGAAGGAAGGGGTTGTTTTGCCTACAATGATGGCCTGGGTTTTGGAGGGATTGACCTTGAGCAACCACTGGTTGCACCAAGCAGTGAACTGGTCAAGATGGGATTGGAGAAGGTGTTGGGAGCGCTGCAGGGTGGGGGCAAGGGCAAGGATGGCGGTGTCATCGGCAAACTGGAGAAGGTGGACGAGGGGTGATCGCGGCGGCATGTCCGCCATATACAAAAGGTACAGAAGGGGGGAGAGGACGGAGCCTTGGGGCACACCGGCGGAGGGGAAAAAGGTGTAGGAATCTGTGTTACGGATGGTGATGTAGGAAGGACGGTGGGAGAGAAAGGAGCCGATCAGACGGACGTAGTTAATGGGAAGAGCGAAGGTTTGGGGCTTGAAGAGGAGACCAGAATGCTATACACTGTCATAAGCACGTTTGAGGTCCTGGGAGAGGAAGATTGCAGAGCGATGAGAATTAAGCTGTTCGGAAAGGAGATGAGTGAGGTGAAGGAGAAGGTCGTCGAAAGAGAAGGATGACCGAAAGCCACACTGGGTAATGGGAAGGAGGCGGTGCTGGTGGAGATGCTGGTAGATGTGTCGGGTGAGGATAGATTCCAGGACCTTGCTGAAGACCGAGGTAAGGCTGATGGGGTGGTAGGAGGAGACAGCGGATGGCGGTTTGCCAGGTTTAAGGAACATCAGGATACGGGAGGTTTTCCACAGGTCGGGGTAGTAACCGGTGGACAGGATGACATTGTAGAGCCTGGCCAGAGTGGAGAGGAAAGAGACAGGAGCTTCACAAAGGTGACGGTAGGTGACACGATCGTGACCAGGAGCGGTGTTGCGTTTTGTGCAGAGTGTAGCAATGAGATCCTGTGTAGTGATAGGGGCATTGAGTTCCGTGTGTGCAATGTTGTCCAAGTACTGGAAACCAGGTGCGAGGGGAGGGACAGAGGTGTCAGCTCGATCGTGGACATCCGGGAAGAGGGAGTAATCGAACTGGGGATCATCGGGGATGGAAAACACATTGGAGAGGTAGGAGGAAAAGTGATTGGCCTTACTAAGGGTGTCAGGGAAGGGGTGATCATCATGGAGAAGAGGATAGTAGGGGGAGGGTTTAGTTCCGGTAAGGCGACGGAAGGCTGACCAGAATTGTTGAACGAGTTGATAGGTAGGGAAGCATTGAAACAGGTGCATGTCTGTCGCCAGTCCTGGCGTTTCTTAGCCACGAGCAAATTACGAATGTGTCGCTGGAGTTGCCGGTGGCGTCGTAGTGTGTGCGGGTCACGCGTGTGGAGGAAGGCATGGTAGAGACGGCGGGATTCATGGAGGAGGAGGACGGCCTGTGGGGGTAAGGTAGAATGGTTCAAAAATGGCTCTGAGCACTATGGGACTTAACAGCTGTGGTCATCAGTCCCCTAGAACTTAGAACTACTTAAACCTAACTAACCTAAGGACATCACACACATCCATGCCCGAGGCAGGATTCGAACCTGCGACCGTAGCAGTCGCATGGTTCTGGACTGCGCGCCTAGAAGCGCGAGACCACCGCGGCCGGCGGTAGGATGGTGGGGGTGGATGGTGACAGTAGGGACGTGGGCCTCCACGGCCTCAGACAAGGTCTGCTGGAGAAAGGAAGCGGCATGGGTTACATCTTCAGGGTGGTGGTAGGGGAAGGGGTGGCTATCGACCTGGGTGGAGAGGGTATCCCGGTAGGCATTCCAGTTGGCACGGGAATAGTCATGGACATACTTAGAGGGAGGGTCATTACGAGGGTTGGGGCAGGGGCGACGACCATCTGAAATGGTGAGGAGGACAGGGAGATGGTCGCTACCAATAGGCTCCAGGACATCCACAGTTTTGCGGCCAAGGAGGTTGGGGGAGGAAAGGATAACATCGGGAGTGGAGTTGGATTCGGGACGGGTGTGCTGGGGGATGGGGATGAGGTCGCCTTGAAGGGAGGAGAGGAACCAATGCCACCGCCGTAACTGGGCGGCGGAACGACTATGGATGTTGAGGTTGGCGGCGATCACGTAGGAGGAGAAGGTACAGTCAATGTCGGAGAGGAAGTCGAAGGGAATAGGGGCGTTAGGGCGGTCATAGATGGTGGCGCAGGTAACGGTAAGGCCGGGGAAGAAGAGACTAAGGATCAGGTGTTCGGTGGGGTCGGGAAGGAGAGGTTGAAACTGAACGGGGATCTGGCAGTGGTGACCAATGGCAACTCCCCCACGCGCAATCGGGAGGGGATTATCGGAGCAGTGAAGGAGGTATGGCGAAGTGTGGATGGTGTGGTGGGGCTGGAGGAAGGTTTCATTGAGGAGGAAGGCATCCACGCGGTGGGTGTGCAGGAAGAGGTTCTTGTTGGCGGGAAGGGAGCAGATGTTGTTGAAAAGGATATGGTGCTGTCGCACTATGACAGGGATTTAGACAAGGGTGTCAAGACGGGAGAAGGTGAAATGGACCTGGTTGTTGGTGTAGGTGGCATACATTTTTAGGTGGAAAATGGAACGGACGGCGAGGGAGATCTGTTGGAGGGTGTGGGGACGGTGAAAAGGATGAACATTCTGAAGGACAATGGTGAGGAATCTGATGATGTCCTCAGTGGTAGGGGGTGGGCGAAGGGAATTGCCGGGAGGGGTGGGGGTGTCGAGAGGGTGGACAGGAACGTTGAGTTCAGGAGTGGTAGGAGGGGGTCAGGCCTTACATTTCTGGGAGTAAGTAGGATGAGGGAAGTTACAGGTATTGCAGGAGTGGGGGTACTGGAGATCGGGGCACTGCCATAAGAAGTGGCCTTGTCTACAGTGCGGGCAGGTGGGGGCCTCGCGGCACTCAGCTGTTGGGTGTGTGTTTTAGTGCAGACACCTCTGGCAGCGCAGGGATTGAGGAGGGGAACAGGAGGGGTCGACCTTATAGCACTGGTTGAAGAGGGGTGCACCCTCCTTCAGGAGATGGTCAGTGGAGGGGGCGTCCTCGGAGAAAACCCGTATAAGGCGGGTGGGGCCGGCCGAGTTGACAATGCGGCGGACCGCCTGCACCTCCAGTGTGGGATGGACCTTGAGCTCCGCCAACACCTCCTCCTCCATGATTGTTGGACTGAGCCGAGTTATCATGGCGGTGAGGGTTGGCGGGCGATGTGGGGGTTGGGGTTGGCGTGTAGGAGATGGAGAAGGAGCAGGGGTGAGGGAGGCGTTGGGGCCAAAACGGGTGATGGGGAGGCAGGAGAGGATGTCAGTATGGAGGGTGGGGCTGGGGGAGGAGATGAGAACGGAATCCCATCTGGGAGTGAGGAGGGAGATGGGGGCACCAGGGAAGTGTTGGCAGAGGAGGAGGAAGAGATTCCGGGCCTCAAGAAGGGAAGGATTGGGATGGGACAGTAGGTATTTGTATAAAGAGGGGGGGGATGAGGAGGAGGAGGCGGAGGGAGCAGGGCCAGGTGGGGAGACATCCATGGCATCCTGGGGGGGGAGGGAAGGAGGACGCGGCGGGGTCTTTTTGGGAGCGGTGGAGGTGGTGGTGCCACTAGGGCGTTTAACGGTGGCAGAAGGGTGGGTGGTGATATGAGGGACGGGAGCTATAGGGAGGTGGCGGGAAGGGGCAGGTCCCAGCGTGGACGCAGCAGTCTGCGCCGGAGATGGTGACAGTGAAGGCGACGGCAACGGCGATGGTGGTGGCGGTGATGGCGAAGGCAGTGCGGAGAGTTGGGCATGGGCAGTGGGCCGACGGGCCACCACCCTACCTGGAGCTGCAGTGACAGGCTGGGGGAGTGGGGGAAAGGATCTGAGGGAAAGGAGAGGGAGGAAGAAGCTGGAGAGGGGGCGACAAAAAGCGAGGGCGAAGGGAGAGTGAGAAGAGGAGGGATGGAAAGAGGGGGGTGTGACTGCGCACACAATGTAATGGTGGTGGTGGTGGCGGAGGGGGAAGTATAAACTATGGCTGTGGTGGTAGTGGTGATGGGGGCTGACATGACGACAGGGATAAACAAAAATGCACAGGACGAAAAGGAAAGGAAAAAAAAAACTGGAGACAGACGAAGATGAAGACGGATGAAGACGAAGATGGACGAAGACCAGAGTCCCACGCTACTGGCGCTGCGCTGACGACAACAGGCAGGAATGCTGCAGCTGCTGCTGCTGCCGCGGATGGGGCCGGGGCCGCTGGTGCTGCTGCTGCTGCTGCTGCGGGAGGGCTGGCTGGCTGGCTGGACTGCTGCTGCTGCTGCTGGAGGGCTGGCTGGCTGGCTGGCTGGCTGGACCGCTGCTGTTGGCCGGGACCATTGCTGCTGCTGCTCGGCTGGACCGGTGCTGCTCGGCTGGCTGGCACCTGAAAACCTAGCGCTTCGATTAGTGCTGAAATGGCACGATGGACTAGGGCAGAGCGGGTCCCTATATACGAAACCGGAGGGAGCGGCTATTGGCCGCTGTCTGCATGTGGCGTAGCGGTGGCGCCCTCGCTGCGCGAGAGCCACTGCGCGGAATAGCCGCCGCGGAGGCGGAGCCCTCTATGGGTTGACCACGTCCATTTGTTCTGGCGCGTGTTCGACTTCCCCGGCGGAAGGTACTAGACAACTCAGTGGCCAGCGGCCTTCAGTTAAACGACCGAGAGCAGTGACATTTGCATAGCGTTGTCACTGCTCACAGACAAGCAGCGCTGTGTGGAATAACCACAAAGATCAGTGTGGACATACGATGAACGTATCCGTTAGGACACTGCAGCGAAATTTGGCGTTAATGGGCTGTGGTATCAGACGACGGTCGCGAGTGACTGTGCTAACAGCACAACATCGCCTGCAGCGCCTCTCCTGGGCTCGTGACCGTATCAGTTGGACCCTAGACGGCTGGAAAACCGTGGCCAGGTAAGACAAGTCACGAAGCAATGGACCCTAACTGACATCAAGGCTCTGTGCAAGCTGGTGGTGGATCCATAATAGTGTGGGCTGTTTTTACATGGAATGGAATGGATCCTCTGGTCCAACTGAACAGATCGTTGACTGGAGATGGTTATGTTCGGCTACTTGGAGACCATTTGCAGCCATTCATGGACTTCAGGTTGTGGATGACAATGCGTCATGTCATAGGGCCACAGTTGTTCACCATTGGTTTTAAGAACAATCTGGACAGCTCCTGCGAATGGTTTAGCCACCCACATCGCCCGACACAGCTCATGTTACATTTGTGGGGCATAATCGAGAGGTCAATAAATACAGGCCTGAGAGTACATCTGTGTAACGTCGGCAGTGTAGTGTTACTGCCAGACGACACAAGCGCACGAAGCTTAAGGCCCGTATTGCAAGAATGAAAACAATGTCCTCACCACCCCGTCTGTGCTCTAAGCGACCAACGAAAAGTCGGAACAGGAAGGCCAATTGAAAAGCGTTGTATTTCACCAGTGTGCATGTCTATATTAGTAACGTTGCTTTTGGTGTAATGTAGAGTTATCACAAACATGTGTCTCTTGGTACGATTTCTTATAGATAAATATGAAATAAAGACGTATCGGCGGTGAATGCTTTCAGGGAACTACACTACTGGCCATTAAATTTGCTACACCACGAAGATGACGTGCTACAGACGCGAAATTTAACCGACAGTAAGGAGATGCTGTGATATGCAAATGATTAGCTTTTCAGAACATTCACACAAGTTTGGCGCCGGTGGCTACACCTACAACGTGCTGACATGAGGAAAGTTTCCAACCGATTTCTCATACACAAACAGCAGTTGACCGGTGTTGCCTGGTGAAGCGTTGTTGTGATGCCTCGTGTAAGGAGGAGAAATACGTACCATCACGTTTCCAACTTTGATAAAGGTCGGATTGTAGCCTATCGCGATTTCGGTTTATCGTATCGCGACATTGTTGCTCGCGTTGGTCGAGATCCAATGACTGTTAGCAGAATATGGAATCTGTGGGTTCAGGGGGGCAATAAGGAACGCCGTGCTGGATCCCAACGGCCTCGTATCACTAGCAGCCGAGATGACAGGCATCTCATCCGGATGGCTGTAACAGATCGTGTAGCCACGTCTCGATCCCTGAGTCAACAGATGGGGACGTTTGCAAGACAATAACCATCTGCACGAACGGTTCGACGACGTTTGCAGCAGCATGGACTATCATCTCGGAGACCATGGCTGCGGTTACCCTTGACGCTGCATCACAGACAGGTGCGCCTGCGATGGTGTACTCAACGACGAACCTGGGTGCACTAAATGGCAAAACGTCATTTTTTCGGATGAATTCAGGTTCTGTTTACAGCATCATGATGGTCGCATCCGTGTTTGCCGACATTGCGGTGAATGCACATTGGAAGCGTGTATTCGTCGCCGCCATACTGGCGAATCACTCGGCGTGATGGTATGGGGTGCCATTGGTTACACGTCTCGGTCCCCTCTTGTTCGCATTGACGGAACTTTGAACAGTGGACGTTACATTTGACATGTTTTACGACCCGTGGCTCTACCCTTCATTCGGTCCCTGCGAAACTGTACATTTCAGCATGATAATGCACGACCGCATGTTGCAGGTCCTGTACGGGCCTTTCTGGATACAGAAAATGTTCGACTGCTGCCCTGGCCAGCACATTCTCCAGATCTCTCACCAATTGAAAACGTCTGGTCAATGGTGGCCGAGCAACTGGCTCATCACAATACGCCAGTCACTGCTGTTGATGAACTGTGGTATCGTGTTGAAGATGCATGGGCAGCTGTACCTGCACACGCCATCCAAGCTCTGTTTGACTCAATGCCCAGGCGTATTAAGGCCGTTATTACGGCCAGAGGTGGTTGTCCTGGGTACTGATTTCTCAGGATCTATGCACCCAAATTGCGTGAAAATGTAATCACATGTCAGTCCTAGTATAATATATTTGTCCAATCAATAACCGTTTATCATCTGCATTTCTTCTTGGTGTAGAAATTTTAATGGCTAGTAGTGTAAATTATAAACTGTAATGGTAGTAACACTTGGTTGCATTTCAGTATGGCCTGCAAGGCCATGTGGCATTTAGTTTAGTGAAGGGTAGTAGATTCGCGTCCTGCCGCAAGCTAATATTTTTTTCCCCTTCTTCGCATTTGTAACGCATTCTGGGGCAATTAGTGACATTTGTATTCTTCCTTGTCACAAATATTGAGCCATTTTTCCGAATACATAGTGAATTCCGAGTGCGTGCACCTTAATAATTAGATACCTTTACATGTGACATACAAATTGCATGTTACTGACTATACGTCCCAACGTTGAGGCCACACAGTTAAAGCCACATGTAGCACAACATAAACAACCACTATTTTCCGGTAGCGTTTGCAGCAGTTATAAAGGCACATTTGCATGCCGTGCGTGAGTTTCCTCGGAAACGCGAAATCTTAATTAAATAATTAATCTCTGACAAATAAATAAAGCCTATGGCACAGAACTGCAGCCCTATGTCGCTGATAAAACAAAAAACACAGTTACGATACTCTTATGTTTCATTAAGAAGGAGAGGTCTTGGATAAGTGGTGCGGGAAGCACGTATATTTCATTCACTGGCACACCGCCATATTTGATGTTATATAAGAACACTGCGAGTTGCAATCTTACTAGGCACTCGATTCTGTAAAGAATTTATATTTATGAAAGTATGTAGAATTATTTAACTGTAGGCTTATTGGTTGAATATATCTGATTTAACTAACTGTGTAAACTTTTTATGTTTAGTAGACAGTCACCTCTGTACGACGTAGTGACATGGCTGGCAAAATTACTCTAATATTGAGAATTTAGATTTGAGTCCGCACCTACCGCAGCAGTCTTTGGAAACGATTTAAATACGAAGTCCGATTATTTGAGTCTTATTTCACGGTCAACTACGAATAACATTACATTTACGAAAAAGCCATTGTCAAGCGTCTGATACCGAATAATTAAACGTCCACGTTCCAGAAAAGCAAATATTAATTACATCCAATCACTATCATACAGATAAAATAATTAATATTTTATTTTATTTTATTTTATTTATTTTATATTGGCGACTGCGTGTCGGACTTGTTATTTTGTCATTTGTTACATTGTTCTCTTTGTTTCATGTGAAAAATCAACTTTCTGGACCTGGACTTGACTATATGAGAAATAACAAAAATCTGAAGATATTTGCCAATTATAAAATTTTGAGGGAAGACGCAATGAAGCTTCCAGCAAAATAAGGTAAGACGCAGCATCTTTGCATTGGCAGGCTTGACCAGACGCATAATTCAGTGTATTAGCTCTTCAGTAGATTCTGTAGTACTTCTTTCGCGCGTAGCAGTTTTCAGTGATAAATTTCATTCTCAGTACTTTTCCTTAAACAATAACTTCTGCAACAATACCAATACACGAGTGTACAATATGGCCGACTTTGTACGATACGTTGTAACACGGACAGCAGCCATTAACAATAATCCCATATTCAGTTTACATTTCTAAATTCACAAACAGCCATTGTTGCTACGAGCGATTCATGCTCAACTGCATTTTATTTTAAAACCAGTGTCAAACATTATTTTCTTGAAACATATATCACGTGTGGCATGGTCATAACTAGAAAACAATACGCAAAGATGGAACAGCAAAGACATACTATTCAGACGCAATCCGACTCGGACGAGAGACAAGTGTTAGAAAATGACTTTACGACAGCAACCGGTAGTGACGATTCATCAAATATTGACGCAAGTGTTAACGGAAATTTTGACAATAGGCCGTCCACCACAAAAATTTCAAAGTCTCAGTCAGAGCCCATGTTAATACATGACGTCACGTCTAATGACGCGGCGGGGGCAGAGACCTTGCAAACAGTAAACATTGCCAACATGTTACAAATGCTAATGAAACAGAACGCGGAAAACATGGCAACCTTAAACACACAGTTAAAGACACAAAATGACGAAATTAAATCTGATCTCATAGCAATCAAGACAGGTAATGACACTTTATGTAAGCGTGTAGAACTTATAGACGCCACACTGACCAAACAGATGACTGAGCTCAGTACGAAATTTTCCAAGCTTAATACGATACAAGAAAAGACTACAAATGACGTAGCACTTTTACAGACACAATTAAAAAACCTTAATGTCACGTGTGAAGCTCTTACTGAACAAATTCAAACATATCCTTCAGTACACGACAACCTTGAAAAACGAATTACTGACGTGCAGAATAAATTTGACGATGTTGAACAACACCTGACTGACATCTTACAATCTGATGCCACAGCTCATTTTCAAAATGTTAATAAAGAATTTCATGATTGGGTAGAGAACAAAGACAAACATTTTGATAGATGCATACGTGAAAATTTACCAACAATTGTGCACGACTCCGTAGCGGAATACATCACTAATAACAAACAGCTGATTAGTGACGCAGTACAATCCGTCACTGCACCCATGAGACAATTCACCGATCAACCACAGTCTGAATGTAACGAAGATATCAGTCAAAATGTACAGTTCAGAAACCAATATACATTCGAGTATGACGCACACATACCGCACACGACAAACACACAAGAACAAAACACACCACGACTACAACACATACCACGACGTGCAACCACAAACACAAGCTATTATCATGGTAAACCACAGCAACATTATCGTAATTACTCGCCAGCTGAACATTGCAGTAATTACAGTGGAAGAAATCCATATCATAATGCAAAGGAAGAAGAAAGCTTAATAAAACACAGGCAATTTCAGGCTTTTATCCCAGAAAAACGAACCATTCATCCGGTGATTTTTCTTAAATCTTGTAGTAACGCATTTCCACGCACTTGGAGTGACCGGAAAAAGATTTCACATATTATCGGTTACATCCAAGGCGATGCAGCTGTCTGGGCATACAGTCAAGCTGACGTATGTACCACGTACAGTGAGTTTGAGCGTGCCTTTCTGAACAAATTCTGGTCGCAATCCGTCCAGGAGCGACTCAGGAGACAAATTTTAGAACCTGAAACTTTTAACAGTAAAAATGGTAACTTACGCAGATATTTTGAAAAATACTTGAACATGGGACATTTTTTAGACGAACCAGTCGCAACACGTGATATACTCCGTGCGTTGAAGGCCAAATTGCCTTTCAACATTAAAGAAAAACTCTTACATATTCCGGATGACGATCCAGATTATTTTTTAACAGCTTTAGATTCGGTCGACATGTTACTAGAAGATCAGCGCTTCGCGCGGCAAAACAGCAGCCACAATGTTTACACTAGTGGTATGCAAAACATGCAGGCTTGCCAACTCAATTCTGGCGCGCCCACAGTTGGATACGCGGTACAGCAAAAACAGCAAACTCACATGCCGTCTCAATACGGAAATCAAAATCAACACGCGTATTCCAATACGAACAACAGTTACAACAGTAATAACACTCCATGCGGCAATCCATACAAAAGGCACCGCGGTAATAACAACAACGGTAACAACGGATACAAATGTAACAACAAAAACACAAACAGAAATAGAAATAATAATAACTACGAGCCAAGACAGCATCAAGGCTGGACTCGTAGCGATCAATACTTTCATTCAAACACTGCTTTACCACAGCAGCCACCAGGACAAAATTGGAGCATACCTTACGACCGACAGGTAAGTTATAATGCGCAACACCAACAACAACCGCAAAAGTTTGGAGATCACAACAGGCAATATCCGAATGTGAATATAATAGAAATGACACCTGATACACAACCTCAATCTGTGTCAGTACCTAATACAAATGCTAATCCAACAAATTAGAAACAGTCACTTCTATGCCCCGGATCGTGGCTGAAGAATTCTTGGGGGGCGACTTCAATGTTAATCAGTTATTTGACACTACAATTGAACAACAAAATATTGATATGCCTAGTAATTCTAAACAAAAACTACCTGTTTTATTTATGAGATACAACCACAATGACAATATATCAGATGAACTTTTGCAAGACAGTACACAATGTCGTTCAAACACAAATGAAATTGTTTTAGCATCTACTACTGGTGTAGTAGGTGGGATTCCAACTACTATTATCTTAGATACAGGTGCAGCTGTGAGCGTTTTGTCTTTTAATTTCTATAAAAAGATGTGTGAATTGGAGCCTGTGCCTGAGTTTCCTACCCAAAACTGTAAAATAACTACTGCTCTAGGTAATAAGTCATGTAGGGTTACGAAGCAAGTTTTTGTAAACATTAAAATAGGGAATGGAACCGTACAATGGCCATTCCTGGTTGTACAAAACCTTGTGACAAATTGCATATTAGGAATAGATATTATGAGCGAGAAGGACTGCATTATAGACTTCTCCAAAGGTAAATGCATTTTAAATGATAAAGGCAGTGTAATTATTATTGATTTGGACAGGAGAACTCTAAAGCATGACAAACACTGTACAGGGTACAAGGTTCAGTTAGTACTTGACAATGACATTCAAGACACGCACACACACTCATCTGACACAGAGCTAATGGACTTGAAAACATTGCTTGATCATAAGATAAATGAAGCTACAGCTCTCAGTGTACATGAACGTATAAAACTACAGGAAGTGTTATCCAAATATTTACAAGTTTTTACCAAACGATTAGGTGTTATCAACACGTATGTGTACAAGATTGAAGTTAAGCCTCACAAGATCTTCTACCACAAGACATATAACGTACCGTTATCTCAACGACCTGCTGTGTGGCAAGAATTAAAACAAATGTTAGACTGGAAGGTCATTGAACCATCCACCTCACCTTACTGTAGTCCTCTACTTGTTGTCAAAAAATCAAATGGTAGCATTAGGCTAGTGTTAGACGCACGAGCAATTAATGAAATAATTTTACCGGTTCACACAAAACCCGAAAATTTAGAAGAGCAATTACAGAAATTTCTAGATGCAAAATATTTTTCCACAATAGATCTCGCTAATTCATTTTGGCAAGTAGGTATCACTCCTGATTCTCGGAAATATACTGCATTTATGTTCGGGGGGCGAACCTATCAGTTTTGTGTTCTACCCTTCGGATTGAATGTCAGTTCTGGGGTATTCATTACAGCCCTGGATACCATGCTTGGCGATGATTTAGTTGAGACAGTCACACACTATGTAGATGATATACTGATAGCTACACAGTCTTGGAATGAACACGTTGACACACTTCAAAAAATTTTAGAAAAATTTGCACAAGCTGGAGTCACAGCCAATCTTAGAAAATCAAAATTTGGTTGCAGTGAGATAAAATATTTAGGACATATCATTAATTCACAGGGCATACGTCCTGATCCCAGTAAATTAGATGCTATCAGAAACTTTCCTAACCCTCGAACTAAAAAGCAGTTAAAATCATTCCTTGGGCTATGTTCATTTTTCAGACGTTTTTTACCACAACCACTTTTGAACAGTAAACATCTGCTAAATCTACTCAGAAAGAATCAAGTTTGGATCTGGTCGGAACAGTGCCAGAATGACTTTAATACAATTAAACATGTTTTAGTGAATGCAAACATATTGAGCCATCCAGATTTCAATTTAGATTTTTGTATGACTTGTGACGCTTCACGTACTGGCTTGGGCTGTTGCTTATTTCAAGTTGTAAAGAATAAAGAAAATGAACAGATAAGAATTATTGGGTTTGCAAGTCGTACTCTAACTGAATGTGAGCGTACATACTCCACTACTGAGTTAGAAACACTTTCCATAGTCTGGGCATTCAAGAAATTCAATTATTATTTATTTGGAAAACATACAGTAATTTATACCGATCACCAGGCCCTGACATTTTTGTTAACTTGTAAACTTGTACATCCTAGACTATCACGATGGGCAGTTGCACTTCAGAACTACTCTTTTGAAATTAAGTACATAAAAGGTAAGGACAACACCATTGCCGACGCTTTGTCTAGACTTCCACAAGGTATGAATGAAACCAACAGTGACTTAGAAAATATAAATGACTACAGGATTCTCTTAATGCAAGACAAGCAGTATCACCAATATTATATTGATATGTGCAGAAACATGGCTAAATTACAAAAATCTGATCCTCACTGGTATAAGATAATAACATTACTGGTAGAAAAACACAATCATCCTTTGACTAGGTATTACAAGTTACACAATGATGTGTTATTTTATCGCCGACAGCCAAATGCTACTAAATGGTGTGTATGCATTCCCAAAGAGTCTGATCGTAATCTGATTTGGCACACACACTTAGTTTGGAGTCATTATGGGACTAAAAAGTGTTTGGCAAAGCTCAGCACATACTGTTATTTTAGCAATATGAGAAGAAAAATTTACAGGGAACTGAAAACATGTGTCATATGTCAAAAATCAAAACCTCAGAATTTATCCACAAAAACAGATTTACATTCTATTTTACCGAGTAAACCCCTGGAAATTCTATGTACTGACATCAGTGGACCGCATCCAGCAAGCTCTGGAGGTGTCAAATATATCTTAGCTTTTTATGATATATTTTCTAAACATGTAAAACTTTATGCTTTAAAATCCGCCACTGCAAATGCTATAATACAAAGATTCTCAAGTGATTACCTGACGCACGTGGGAAAACCTAAAGCAATTCTGTCAGATAATGCAGCATACTACTCTGGGTACAAATGGAGAAATTTCTTGAAGGACAATAACATTAAAAGTATATTTATTTCAAAGTTTAGTCCACAATGTAACGCGACTGAAAGACTTTTCCGAGAACTAAACCGATTCATGAGGACCAATATTTCATCAAAACATGCTAATTGGGTGTCCTACCTAAGTCTTTTCGAAGACGTACACAATAACTTAAATATTTACAATACACATTACACACCTAACGAGATCATGTTCAATTGCAAACAGAACGATCAATGGATAGAACCATTACCTAAGTTGTCAGACAAGGAAATCAAACCCGAACAGAAAATAAAAGAAGTATTGACTACACTGGCACATCACGCACAGATACGAAACAAACATCACACAAACATAATAAAAAGAAACCAAAAATTCAAGGTAGGAATGCTTGTACTACTTCGTACTCATCATAAATCTGTAGCACTCAAACGACGCAATGCTAAGTGGCGTCTGCTATATGAAGGACCTTCCTTATATAATTGTTAACATACCGCATCCTGGTGCGTATCTGTTACAACATCCTAGAACTAACAAAATTATTGGACTATACGCACACCGAGATCTTAGAGCATTTCATGCAAAATAATGTCACAGTCATACCCATGAAACCATTGCTAAGCAACTCGCAAAACTCTCTTTGCTACAACACAGATAATAAGTAGTATAGAAAATTTTCATTTCAGCGGTTCCAGTGACGCAGTTGAAGACAGAAGAACTTTTCTTTCAACGCCGCGGCACCACCGAGAAGACTGAATATTAAAGTAAAATTTATGATTACGTAGCAGTGAATGATATATTAATTATTCACGGAACATTTGTGACTGTAGGTAACACTGACTTGGTATGACACCTGACGAACCGACAGACGTCATCTGTGAAGCGATCTTTTACTTCGAGAAATAGATTAGACGCACATCTCTCAGCAAGAAAAGCATCTACCAGTAGCCAAGGCCACACAGACACTATACACACACGCACAAAACGCGAGGAATCGAACAGTTTTCCGTCTCTTATTATTTTGAATATTTATTGAGTAGTGAAAACGCCTGGTCTTGCCTACTGATGTAGTGAATGTTGTGTCTAACCTATCTTAATTTCAGATGACATCACAAAAATAAAAACATCTATAAAATCCCAGCAAAACCGTTAAAGAGGACGTAAATATCTGCAATTCATGTAATCAAATGTGACACAGTGTAATAATTTATAGTTATGTAATGATGATGTAAACATGTTTATGTGTAACTGTATTATGTTTATGCTAAGAAAATATGTGATGTGTATATGTATGATTACTTATGTTTTTTTTTTTTTAACTGATGTGTAATGTAACTGTTACTATGTGAAAATTTGAACAATAATGAGTGCCAAAATGTAAAAAAAAAAAAAAAAAAAAAACCTTAAAAAAAATGCGTAGTGAACCACTGTTCACGGACATTAACGTACATTACTAAGTCTGCAACTACGCAGAAACCTATGTGAAAGAAACTGTTAATGACATTCATGATGCATCGTACCTTTGTAAACGCGATGAACGATTTCTTCGATAAGTAACTACGAACATTTAGGTGAGCTATATTTAAAAAAAAAAAAAAAAAAAAAAAACTGAAAATGTGAAGCGCGTAATTGGTGCATCGTCTAGTGACATTACTACAGTATCTAACTTCAAGATGTTAACTGGATTAAATGGTCACAACGTGCCTGTCCAGAAAACAACACGACGACTGGAAGAATTTTGGTTGGAACTTCAGGGAATGGAATGTTCTCGAAATGTGACGGACACACTTACCTGGACTATCCAAGGATCGACGTCAGCTATGTGCCGTCCGAGGTTCTGCAACCAAGCTTCCACGGAATATCGAAAACGAACTGCATATGGACCAATTACTCGACGGGTCACGTCTGACCTGTAATAAACAATGCCTTTTGTCACAACGAACTGCGTCACAACGACTATAATGGAAATAGGAAATGGACATGCTTATGTATCAATCACGTTGTTATACAGCAATGTTACTGTGATCAAAAAACTTTACCACGACGACACTAACCTGTGAAAAATTATTGTGCAGCAGATGAATATAAACTGTAATAACGACACGATGTGTATAGGTCAACGCACCTGAAACATAAAGACATTTTTCTTTGAAGCATTTCAAAGCAATACTGTGTAACTAAGAACATTCAACAATCTAAAGTTGTACTGTATTATAACAAACGTTGTAATTTTAAAACTAAGTTACCTGTCATAGAATGTAGTCTTCATATGTAATCTTGGTGGAATATTTTCTTTGTGCAACGACTAAGAAATGCGCGCGCACACGAACAATATGAACTGCAATACTGTGCCGCGTGATCTAAATTTACGATATAACGGCAGTGCCGGAGGCATACTGACGCTTCTGCGCATGCGCGCCCTCTATTTTGCCAACATAAGAACTTTTACGGCGCACGCGCGTCATTCAAATTTTGTATATAATATACTGTGTAATGTATGTCGTGTAAATAGTTGTAGATAACTTAGATTTTCTTGTGCCTTTAGGTGAATTGCTCGCCTGCAGGTGTGTCCTTTCCCCTCGCAATTCAGAGGCGGCCAGTATTACACTGTGAAAGATCTTCGTTAAAGATTTCGTCAGACTTCCTTGACAAAACTATTTCACTGGAGGTATTATACGATCTTAAAATTTTTTGTCATGGTTGTTCGGGAATCGAAGCCGAACAGCTAATACCCTGTACAATAGCAATGTTGGTGGCGAGCGCAATGCTTGAAAAGAAAGAAAATTAAACGACTGTGGGTGAAACAGAGGATAGTGAGATGAGAAGCTCAAAGCGTTCATCAGAGTTAGCTTCGTGAGCTACAGTGCGAAGACAAGGAACCAAAATTATTTGATAATGGACGAAGAAACATTTCAGCTTGTCCTCATGAAAGTGGCCCCTCATATTTGAAAACAAGACACCTATTTAAGAAATGCCACTTCCTAGTTTCATTCATCATAATCGATGTTTTTGTAAAGCTTGCAACTGTGTCATTCACCATTCAAGTAGTGAAACACTGCACTAGATACGTATTTTTTCGTGCTTAATATGTCGCGTTTCGAGAATTTATTCTCATTATCAAGCATAAATTTTCAAGCAGGTGTTTTATGTTGTGTTTGTATATGCGCTGTTTTGCATGTCTTGCCCTGAAGTTCTGATTTTATGGTTTACTGCAGGTGGACAGATTTCTTTTGTATGATTTTTCGAAGCACCACGTAAAATACCTATGTAAATATTTGTACTTGATCGTGAGAGTAAATTCTCACAAAGCATCGTGAAAATCGCGAAAAAATACGTAACTGATTCAGTGTTTCATTACCGGTATTTAAATCATGAATTCTATTTCTGCTGCCGGCAGCGGTGACGGAGCGGTTCTAGGCGCTCCACTCCGGAACCGCGCTGCTGCTACAGTCGCAGGTTCGAATCCTGCCACGGGCATGGATGTGTGTGATGTCCTTAGGTTTAAGTAGTTCTAAGTCTAGGGGACTGATGGCCTCAAATGTTGAGTCCCATAATGCTCAGAGCCATTTTCTGTTTCTGCTGAAGATTATGTTATGGACAGGTTAAGATTTTTGGCAACAAGCGAGAGCTGTTCCGGCTTGCAACATAGTGACCTACTCGAATTCAACAGTGTACGTTTTTACATATTATTCCAGCAACATCTGAACCCATACATAAATCGCTTAAGGAGGAATTTATTAAGGTTAATTTAGGTTATTTAGAGTACAAGTAAATACATTTATTTCACTTACGTACGATGTGAACACTCTTGGCCTTTCAGAAATCCACCTCCTTACGCACCCTTTCTTTTTATATGTAAGATTATCATCATCCACAGTGCAACCACTTCGAATATGGATGATCACTGGATGTGGTGGTAGCCACACACCAAATATCCTTCGTCATTTTACACCTTAAGTACATTACTACAAGCGTAGTGACATGTATACAGCGGCGAACTTTGACCAAAGTTAGGCCCTCGCTCTAACTTATCGAAGATCTGTACAAGAGTTATTACCTACTGCGCTGTCAATGATTTGACCAAAGGGCTTTGATAACTGTTGTTGGACACGAACACTAGATTGCTGACGTCACACAGCTGGTCAGTGATTTTGATTGTTTCTGGCCATGACGATGTTCGAAGTTCACATTCTATGGGGCGTTATCTGAAAATAATTTTTGATGATCCATATTTTTGTTTTGAGTTACTGGCGTTAATTTATCTCTCCTCCTACAGTATTTAATAAATATGCAGTAATTAAAACTGCTTTAAATGACTAGCATGTAATATTCCATGCTCAATGTAAATATTGTTAACCCTTCACGATTAAAACACATTTTACGTGTTTTAATAAAGAAGCACGTCAAAACCATCTTCTGTCATGATTAACATTGTACTTTCGTTAACAGAATAATTAAGTTGCTCTGTTCTGAAAGACAACGTGGTATGACGTGTATGTCCAACAAATGTAATCAGGTCAATGTTTTCATTTGAACATAGAATCTTTTTTTAGAGGATCTTTATGGAGATGATAAATATGGAAAATAGGTTTATTCTCATGAAGAAAGACGTGAAATACTACACGCAAGTTTTCAACATAAAAAATATGGCTTCGACATATATCATTCCAACGCTTTTACGTTTTATGAGGTTGACTTGGGCATATACCTCCAAATAACTGCAACTGGAGTAGAAACCATTAAAATTACTTAGTATTGTAGATGTAGTAATTATATTCATGGCTGTCAATCAGCAGCTGTGAAACATGTTTTAGGAATAGAAACAGTTGTCTGCTGCACAAATTTTTATTAAATTAACTATCTTCGGCAAATGAACCCTCTTCAGAAGATCATACCATTAAGCTCACATCGGAAAGCAGTCGTCAAGCAAACCGGAAGATAGTCCCTTGTTAAAATTTTATGTAGTACTGTCACGCAGTTAAAACGTAACGTTACTTTGTAACTGCTTGACACTACTATGAGTTTGCTTGACAACTGCTTTCCGACGTAAGCTTAATAGTATGATGATCTGAAGATTGTTAATTTGTTAACAAGTTTATTTAATAAAAATCTGTGCAGCTAACGACTAATTACTGATATTCTTAAGAGTTTTTAGTAATGTTACAAAACTAAGTCCATAATGTATAAGGAAACTATCATTAACTTCAGACATTCTTTTGATGGAGGGGATGAGGGTTTTATTTGAAGTTCATGAGACAAATGCACCGTGGTGCTCCACTTTATCTCTTACTGTCTTCTAGACATGGAGCTCCCGTTCGCCAGAACTTTCCTTCAAATTCCTAAAGTTTGTCGCTCTATGGGAACACTAGACAGGTATGGCACACAAATCTCTCAACACTCCAAACGGAACACTTTGGCAGGACATGGGAGCGACTGAAAATGGGAAATGCCTTTACGGTCGCCCCCATTAGCCACTTTGCCCAGTGTCAGTTTGTAACGCGCAAATTGTGCGTTCTATCGTCAACGAAAGCGTTAAACAATGAAATTCAGTGTAAATATGGCAGATATTTTTCAAAAGAAAATTATTCATCAGCGAATGAAGAATGATATAACCGCAAAAAACTGTGAGTCCAATTGAAAATGTTGTGCATGACAGTAGACTACAAGATTAGTAGTGCCAGACTTAATACATCGTAGGGAATTAAAATATTTAGAATACGTAGCAGATCCGAGAGTACACAACGAGTGGGGAGGGAAAGCAGCTGCTTCCAGTGGTTCCTAACCTCCCTCTTTCCACTATAAAAAAAAATTAATCTTCTCAAAACAAAGTCCTAAAATACTACGCTGTACAGACAGACGTCTGAAATATGTAGGCTATCAGTTAGAAGAATATTATGAAGTATAGTTGATACTGATTAGTAGCAACGCCTACATCGTCACTTCACGTGAAATATAAAAACTGTTTCGATATCTGCAAGATTTTGGATGTGTGCATTGACGAGAAATTGAAATGGTGGAAACACATCGATGATCTGACGAAACGGTTAGATTCAGCTACTTATGCTATTAGGGTTATTGCAAATTTTGGTGATGAACGTATCAGTAAATTAGCCTACTATGTTTATTTTCTTTCACTGCTTTCGTATGACGTCATATTTTGGGGTAATTCATCATCAACAGAAAAGTGTTCATTGCACAAAAGCGTGTGCTGGAGCCCACCCAAAATCACCTTGCACACCTTTATTTAAGGAACTCGAGACATTCATAGTACCTTCGCAATACATACACTCCTGGAAATTGAAATAAGAACACCGTGAATTCATTGTCCCAGGAAGGGGAAACTTTATTGACACATTCCTGGGGTCAGATACATCACATGATCACACTGACAGAACCACAGGCACATAGACACAGGCAACAGAGCATGCACAATGTCGGCACTAGTACAGTGTATATCCACCTTTCGCAGCAATGCAGGCTGCTATTCTCCCATGGAGACGATCGTAGAGATGCTGGATGTAGTCCTGTGGAACGGCTTGCCATGCCATTTCCACCTGGCGCCTCAGTTGGACCAGCGTTCGTGCTGGACGTGCAGACCGCGTGAGACGACGCTTCATCCAGTCCCAAACATGCTCAATGGGGGACAGATCCGGAGATCTTGCTGGCCAGGGTAGTTGACTTACACCTTCTAGAGCACGTTGGGTGGCACGGGATACATGCGGACGTGCATTGTCCTGTTGGAATAGCAAGTTCCCTTGCCGGTCTAGGAATGGTAGAACGATGGGTTCGATGACGGTTTGGATGTACCGTGCACTATTCAATGTCCCCTCGACGATCACCAGTGGTGTACGGCCAGTGTAGGAGATCGCTCCCCGCACCATGATGCCGGGTGTTGGCCCTGTGTGCCTCGGTCGTATGCAGTCCTGATTGTGGCGCTCACCTGCACGGCGCCAAACACGCATACGACCATCATTGGCACCAAGGCAGAAGCGACTCTCATCGCTGAAGACGACACGTCTCCATTCGTCCCTCCATTCACGCCTGTCGCGACACCACTGGAGGCGGGCTGCACGATGTTGGGGCGTGAGTGGAAGACGGCCTAACGGTGTGCGGGACCGTAGCCCAGCTTCATGGAGACGGTTGCGAATGTCCTCGCCGATACCCCAGGAGCAACAGTGTCCCTAATTTGCTGGGAAGTGGCGGTGCGGTCCCCTACGGCACTGCGTAGGATCCTACGGTCTTGGCGTGCATCCGTGCGTCGCTGCGGTCCGGTCCCTGGTCGACGGGCACGTGCACCTTCCGCCGACCACTGGCGACAACATCGATGTACTGTGGAGACCTCACGCCCCACGTGTTGAGCAATTCGGCGGTACGTCCACCCGGCCTCCCGCATGCCCACTATACGCCCTCGCTCAAAGTCCGTCAACTGCACATACGGTTCACGTCCACGCTGTCGCGGCATGCTACCAGTGTTAAAGACTGCGATGGAGCTCCGTACGCCACGGCAAACTGGCTGACACTGACGGCGGCGGTGCACAAATGCTGCGCAGCTAGCGCCATTCGACGGCCAACACCGCGGTTCCTGGTGTGTCCGCTGTGCCGTGCGTGTGATCATTGCTTGTACAGCCCTCTCGCAGTGTCCGGAGCAAGTGTGGTGGGTCTGACACACCGGTGTCAATGTGTTCTTTTTTCCATTTCCAGGAGTGTATGAAGACATGCGCAGAATAACTGGCTAACCCTCAAATGAAAAAGCTTAGAGAAGTGTTGCTGGGTACGTGAACTATCAAAACTGACATTGGTCTCCCCCCGAAGCGATATTGAGGGAACTTTATGTATTCTGTTATGAAATGCGTTATTAATAACCCATCTCAATTCATAAATAATAGCCAAGTGCGTAGCTACAACAATAGAAGAAAGGTGATCTTCACTATTCTGAGTTATATCTGACTAAGGCGCAGAAAGGGGTGAATGATGATGCCAAATACTATTATAAGTCTGCCAACCAACCAACATTTAAAAACAAATTAAAAGACTTTCTGAATGACAACTCCTACTCAATAGATGAGTTTTTAGATATGAAGTAACTGTAAAAAAAATTATATTGTGCAAAGGAAACATGTATATTAAATGACACGTTCTACATAATTACGAAATGTCGTATTATGATCTAGGGAACAAGTATTAATGTTGTGTAATCCTTGGAGCTGAAAATGTCATGTGTTTCTATGGAGAAGTGTGTAAATGAAGTGGAAGAACAAAGTGGCTTTAGAAGAGGCAGGTCATCCGTAGATAACATCTTTACACTAAGACAGATCATGTAGAAGGGATTGCAAGATTTTGAGAAAGCGTACGACAGTTACACGACAGCTATTTTTCGAGGTGCTGTGGTCGGGGGAACTGCCCAAGCTTTATGTAACAAGTATCATAAACCTCTACTAGTCAGCAGAGTGTATCACTAAAGTAGGATAAGAAATTTATAGAGAGGCTTTCAGAATATAGGACTGAAGTAAGGATGCTGTCTGTCTCCACACTTTTAAGATGTACAAGATGTAGAATACAGCTAGGATAGTTTAGGCATGTCAAAAGAATGCTTTTCTGTGCTGATGATGAGGTCGTTGAAGCAAACGATGAACAGGATACATCTTAAATACTTAGGAAGTCATTGGAAGAGTATAAAAAGTGAGGTTTGAAAATGAATTTTCAGAAGACGCAATATCTATGTTGTGGAGAAGGGGGAAGTGACCTTGACATTGACAGACACCTTAAATGGCTCTGAGCACTATGGGACTTAACAGCTATGGTCATCAGTCCCCTAGAACTTAGAACTACTTAAACCTAACTAACCTAAGGACAGCACACAACACCCAGCCATCACGAGGCAGAGAAAATCCCTGACCCCGCCGGGAATCGAACCCGGGAACCCGGGCGTGGGAAGCGAGAACGCTACCGCACGACCACGAGATGCGGGCACAGACACCTTATTAAAGTGTGTAAAGAGCTTAAGTACCTGGGCGGTAGCCTGTCATGTGATGGAATATGCAACGTATCCAACAACGGATCAGGCAGGGAAGGGCGGCCATCTAAAAATTAAACCATGTGCTTTGGTACTCAAAAATGAGTTATTCACTTTAATACAAATCCATCGTTGAACTAATAACCAGCTGTGGTAGTGAGTGCTGGAAACTCACAGAAAGAAAAAGACTTACAGCTTTAGAAATGGACTACTTGAGAAGATCCTACAGAATTTTCCGATTTGACCACGTAAGGAATGTGCAAATAAGAGACAGGACACAATCATCATAATATTAAGGATAAAACAGAAGACAGCTAGGATAGTTTAGTCATGTCAAAAGAATGGATGAAGGCAGATGGTCCAAGAGTACTTTCATGTCAATCTCCTGGAAGCAAAAGAGGAAGACCACAGAAAGTGTGACTAAGTGCTGGTATACAGCTACTGCATGAGGTTGTCTACGAGGGGGAGGAATAGGATTAGGCCCAAGTAAGGATTGAACATCATTCGTGAGCAAAATATTTGTTTAACGTTGTGCTTAAAGGATCAATCAAACCAACTAAGACAAATTTACTTGTAAGGTTTCAACAATTAAAAAAACACGTTAAGAACAAAAAGTCTCAAGAGAATTTCATGAATACGTACTTCCCCAACATGTCCTGCATTGTTTACTTTGCATTCAAGTAAGACTTGAATACATTGTCACACTGACGCACATACTGTTAATATACGCAACCCAAAACGTTGTATATGGTTATGAAAATATATATGTTCAAAGACAATAAACAAGGTTTGCGGTTTACTACGTATCACAGTTATTGGAACCAATACTTTTAACAACTCCGACCACAGACGCAGGAAACTTTGTTGCAGTTTCTTGAGAATTACTAGCTTATCACTAGGTTCCAATTCGTATAATGAGGTACCATGTAATTATTAGGACACCAAAAACATTTAGTACAAGGTTATGTGAAATAAGAGCGACGGAAAATTTAATACAGGCAGAAGAAAGAAGGATGCTTTATTGTATGATTATATGATAGCGGAACAAACACTGGTAGCAGTTACTTCTGTAAAATATCTGGGAGTATGCGTACGGAACGATTTGAAGTGGAATGATCATATAAAACTAATTGTTGGTAAGGCGGGTACCAGGTTGAGATTCATTGGGAGAGTGCTTAGAAAATGTAGTCCATCAACAAAGGAGGTGGCTTACAAAACACTCGTTCGACCTATACTTGAGTATTGCTCATCAGTGTGGGATCCGTACCAGGTCGGGTTGACGGAGGAGATAGAGAAGATCCAAAGAAGAGCGGCGCGTTTCGTCACTGGGTTATTTGGTAACCGTGATAGCGTTACGGAGATGTTTAATAAACTCAAGTGGCAGACTCTGCAAGAGAGGCGCTCTGCATCGCGGTGTAGCTTGCTCGCCAGGTTTCGAGAGGGTGCGTTTCTGGATGAGGTATCGAATATATTGCTTCCCCCTACTTACACTTCCCGAGGAGATCACGAATGTAAAATTAGAGAGATTAGAGCGCGCACGGAGGCTTTCAGACAGTCGTTCTTCCCGCGAACCATACGCGACTGGAACAGGAAAGGGAGGTAATGACAGTGGCACGTAAAGTGCCCTCCGCCACACACCGTTGGGTGGCTTGCGGAGTATCAATGTAGATGTAGATGTAGATGTAGATGTAGATGTATGCTTCAATGCAGCAGCTACATCAAGAATTTGTTTGACAAATTAACAATCTACTTTGTCTTATTTTTTGTCAGCTAGTTTAATGATTTACAATTTGCTTATTATCACCGGCTGTTCCACAGTAACACTCACCAAAGGAATGAAAACTTACTGAAACATTCAGTTATCCAAAAGGACATACACACATTTAAAAAAAGTACAAAGAGAAGAAAGCCAAGACAGGTACAATATTGTGTCAAGGGTGTTTATTATACATATTTTTTGTTGCCCACGCGAGGGCTGTTGATCAAGACGCAGCACATAACTCCTCAATCATGAAACTCAACACAATCAGGCTAAGAGCATAATTACACGCCCACATACCAATAGATGGGCAGAAAGGAAGCCCTCCAGTATTAACAGCAAAGAAAAAAAATCGGGGCTTATTGTTGAACACACACTAAAATCTCAACAAGGAAATAAGCAGATTCACCAGCGAACCGCAATTCAGTTTCGAAGCAACGCCTGATGGCGTAACGGTAACGAGGGGTCCCCACACGGGATGTAAAATCAACGAAGATTTGAATGGATGCACAAGGTTGCAAATGAACTTCAATCGCTGTGCGGAGTGCCGTGTGGTTTGAGGCGCCATGTCATGGACTTCGAGGGCCCTCCCGCCGGAGGTTCGAGTCCTCCCTCAGGCATGAGTGTGTATGTTGTTCTTAGCATAAGTTAGTTTAACTTACATTAAGTAGAGGTGAGGCAATACTGACCTTACGACTTATTTTAGAAGAAAGATTAAGGAAAGGCAAACCTACGTTTCTAGCATTTGTAGATTTAGAGAAAGCTTTTGACAATGTTGACTGGAATACCCTCTTTCAAACTCTAAAGGTGGCAGGGGTAAAATACAGGGAGCAAAAGGCTATTTACAATTTGTACAGAAACCAGATGGCAGTTATAAGAGTCGAGGGACATGAAAGGGAAGCAGTGGTTGGGAAGGGAGTAAGACAGGGTTGTAGCCTCTCCCCAATGTTGTTCAATCTGTATATTGAGCAAGCAGTAAAGGAAACAAAAGAAAAATTCGGAGTAGGTATTAAAATCCATGGAGAAGAAATAAAAACTTTGAGGTTCGCCGATGACATTGTAATTCTGTCAGATTCAAATGGCTCTGAGCACTATGGGACTCAACTGCTGAGGTCATTAGTCCCCTAGAACTTAGTACTAGTTAAACCTAACTAACCTAAGGACACCACAAACATCCATGCCCGAGGCAGGATTCGATCCTGCGACCGTAGCGGTCTTGCGGTTCCAAACTGCAGCGCCTTTAACCGCACGGCCACTTCGGCCCGCAATTCTGTCAGAGACAGCAAAGGACTTGGAAGAGCAGTTGAACGGAATGGACACTGTCTTGAAAGGAGGATATAAGATGAACATCAACAAAATCAAAGCGAGGATAATGGAATGTAGTCGAATTAAGTCGAGTGATGCTGCGGGAATTAGATTAGGAAATGAGACACTTGAAGTAGTAAAGGAGTTTTGCTATTTGGGGAGCAAAATAACTGATGATGGTCGAAGTAGAGAGGATATAAAATGTAGACTGGCAATGGCAAGGAAAGCTTTCCTGAAGAAGAGAAATTTGTTGACATCGAGTATAGATTTAAGTGTCAGGAAGTCGTTTCTGAAAGTATTTGTATGGAGTGTAGCCATGTATGGAAGTGAAACATGGACGATAAATAGTTTGGACAGGAAGACAATGGAAGCTTTCGAAATGTGGTGCTGCAGAAGAATGCTGAAGATTAGATGGGTAGATCACGTAAATAATGAGGGGGTATTGAATAGAATTGGGGAGAAGAGGAGTTTGTGGCACAACTTGAAGAGAAGAAGGGACCGGTTGGTAGGACATGTTCTGAGGCATAAAGGCATCACAAATTTAGCATTGGAGGGCTGCGTTGAGGGTAAAAATCGTAGAGGGAGAGCAAGAGATGAATACACTAAGCAGATTCAGAAGGATGTAGTTTGCAGTAGGTACTGGGAGATGAAGAAACTTGCACAGGATACGGTAGCATGGATAGCTGCATCAAACCAGTCTCACAACTGAAGACCACAACAACAACAAGTAGAGTAAGTCTAAGGACCGATGACCTCTGCAGTTTGGTCTTTTAAGAATTCACACACATTTGAACATTTTTCGAACTTCGATTACGTTTTAGACAATACCTTAAATACCAAGCAACTGGCACTAATAGTTTTCTCCCAGAATAAACAAATTAATTGGCAAGCATCAAGCCATTCATAGCAATAAATGAAGTAACGTAAACCCAAGGCCAAAAAACTATCATATATAAGAAGGTAAATACACAGTATTTTGTAATTACAGAAAATCGCATATTTAGTGGTGGTACGATAAGCAGTTGGTACATATGCGTGCGGGTCTCCAGAACTCGCACTCTGCATACCCAGGACTGGAGCTTAAGCAAAGATTGAGCAGGCATTTTTAAAGTTCTAATAGCCGTGAAGAAGGGGAGGGCGGACTTGAATAACAATAGGAGTAGCCCAAATTCAACTGAATTGAAGTTTGCATTCCGGATTTACAAGGCAGCAAAAAACGAATATTAAACACTGAAGTCAGGAGGAAGGAGGGTTCAGTATCAGAAAAAGTGTTCATTCTCTAGATCAGGGCTTCCTAACGTGTGGTCCGCGGACCCCTTAGGGGTCCGCCGGCTCTTTCTAGGGGGTCCGCGGACACCTTACACCAAATCGTGTAAAATAATGATTAAAATTATTGAATGAAATCGTGAAAATCAAATGCATCACTATTTTTTTCGTGTGAAAATCGTGTGTACTTTTACTTCAGGTCGTATTTCCAAGCAGCCTTTGCGGTCCCGAAGTGAGAACGCATACACAGTTTAGTGCCGGAGAATGCGGCTTCCATGATCGACTGTTTCCAACAATACGTGGGTCGTCTGTGCCCCGGCTCACGACGCTAGATGCGCTGAAACATTTTACACATGCGCGGAGCGAGCTTTGTCGACCAATCACAGCGCTCGCTGGCACGTATGCGGCCCCAGGCATCATTAAATGTTAAACTTGCTTTGTCAGTGCACTACCTATTTCATAAGTCCATTTTTGACCAGTTTAATACTTTCAAGGGGGGTAAGGTGTCAACCTCTCCGGCACGTGGTATCCCCTGCTACGCTAACGAGGCTCTGGCGACCGAGTTTCTCCCGGGATAAGGAGAACCCTCTACTAAGCCAACGACCTTCTAGAGGGCGGACGAGCTGGTAGAGCAAGGGCACCCTCTTGTCCTTGGAGTGAGAAATCACTCCTAAAGATGGAAGAATCACCAAGGGTGGTCAACGGCATAGGATGCTGAAGGCAACGGGAAACCACAGCATTAAAGATCCAAGGATATCCCCAGGAAAACTCATCATGGCAGGGTTCAATGTCAAATTATCCGGAGTTTCAACTCCCCCACTCGGATCTCCGGGGGGGAGAGCCTTGAACAATGCCACAAGTAAATACAAAAATAATGCAACAATAGCAACTTGGAATGTAAGATCATTATACCAACCAGGCAAAGTAAATAATGTTATACAAGAAATGAAACGCCTAAAAATTAACATTTTGGGTGTAAGTGAAACAAGATGGCCTGACTCAGGAGAAATGACCATTGACAACATGAAAGTATATTACTCGGGAAATTCTGATAGCCAGCACAGGAATGGGGTAGGAATAATTTTAGATGAGTATGCTAGTAAATCTGTCAAAAGCATTTTACCAATCTCAGATAGAGTAATCAGTCTACATTTACAAACGAAACAAACAAATATTAATTTAATCCAAATCTATGCTCCAACAGCCGACAAAGACCAAGAAGAAATAGGAAAATTTTATGAAGAATTAACACAAGCAATAGGAACCTCAAAAAGCAGAGACATTATTATCATCATGGGAGATTTTAATGCCAAAATAGGTGAAGGAAGTGAAGGTGATCTTATTGGACCTTTTGGTTTAGGAACAAGAAATGAAAGAGGAGATTTGCTGTCACAATTTTGCCAGGAAAACAATCTGTCTATTACAAACACATTTTTTAAACTCCCTAAACGAAGACTTTATACTTGGAAATCACCAAGAGACTGTAATGAAGAAGTTTGCATAAATCAAATTGATTTCATACTTATAAACAAGAGGTACAAAAATTCTATTCATGGTGTGAAAACATATCCAGGAGCTGATATATTTTCTGATCATAACCTTTTAGTAGCAAAGTTCCATGTGAAACTGAAAGCCATACAAAAGAAACAAAAGAAGGACTATATAAATACAACTATTCTAAGAGACCCCTTGACTCAACAAAAGACTTCTGAAGAGATTAATAAGGAATTAGTTAGGATAAAGAATAATCAAACAGAAGACATTGATGGCAAATGGGAACTTATAAAAGACACATTAAATAATGCATGTAAAAACACAATGGCGACCAAACACGACAACATGAAAAAGAAGTGGATGACAGAGAAGATATTACAATTGATGGAACAAAGAAGAATACTTAAAAATAGAGATGAAAGTGAGTATAAAAGATTACATGCAGAAATACGAAAAGAAACACGGCGAGCAAAAGAAGAATGGTACAAGGAACAATGCTCTGAAATTGAGAGTTATGAAACATGACATGATAGTTTCAACTTACACAAAAAAGTTAAAGATTTAGCTGGACTTAATAAAAAGAAAAGTACAAGTTTATTGTTAGATAAAAATGACAAAATAATTCCTGATGTTAAAGGTAAACTGGACAGGTGGACAGAATATGTCAAAGAACTATTTGAAGATACAAGAAAAGATCAAAAATTTTATGATAACGTGATCGGAGAACGAGGACCAAGCATATCGAAAGAAGAAATATTACATGTTATCAACAAATCAAAGACAGGAAAAGCCCCTGGACTGGATAAGATACCAAATGACATCCTGAAACTCATAGGAATAGACCATATAGATATATTTGTACAATTGTTTAATGATATTTATAATTCGGGAATTATTCCTAGGGATTGGTTGACATCTACCTTTGTTACTTTACCCAAAAAGGCTAATGCCAAAACTTGTAATGATCACCGTACAATAAGCTTAATGAGTCACACCTTAAAGATATTTCTAAAAGTTATACACCAACGAATATACAAAAAAGTAGAAGAAGGTATAAGTGAAACACAATTCGGTTTTAGAAGTTCCCTCGGTACAAGAGAAGCATTGTTTGCTTTTAACATATTAGCGCAACGATGTATGGAGGTTAACCAGCCACTATATGTGTGCTTCCTGGATTATAATAAAGCATTTGACAAAGTTCGTCATGATCATCTCATAGAATTGTTAGAAAAGAAAACACTTGATAAGAAAGACATCCGCATTATATATAACCTCTACTACAATCAAACCGCAACCGTGAAGGTAGAAAATGAGTTATCGAATGATATAGAAATAAAGAGGGGTGTGAGACAAGGTTGCGTTCTCTCACCCTTATTGTTTAATATGTATTCAGAAGACATAATCCAGGCAGCTCTATCAGATGAAATAGCTGGCATTAAAGTGAATGGGCTAAACATTAACAATGTTAGGTTTGCTGATGACACTGCACTACTAGCTGGAAACCTCAAAGATCTACAATTACTTCTTGACAAAGTCGCAAAAAAAAGTGAAGAATTTGGCTTGACTCTTAACGTAAGCAAGACTAAGTTCATGGTGATATCTAAAACACACCAACAAGAAAATCTTACAATCAATAGGGAAAGAGTCAATCAAGTACGTAAATTTAAATATCTCGGAACAATTGTAAATGAGGAGATTGAAAGCTCAGAAGAAATTAAATCGAGAATAGGACAGGCCAGAAGTATCTTTAATAAGATGAAAAATGCATTCTGTTCGAGAGACATTTGTTTAAACACAAAAATGAGGTTGCTAAGATGCTATGTATTCTCAAAATTATTATACGGAATGGAAGCATGGGCATTGAAAAAGAAGGACATGAACAGTTTAGAAGCTTTTGAAATGTGGGCATATAGAAGAATACTTAGAATTAGTTGGGTGTCGAGGATTACTAATCAAGATGTCCTAAGAAGAATGGGAAAGGAAAAAGAATTAATTAAAATTATTAAAGTAAGGAAGCTACAATATTTAGGCCATGTTATTAGGGGAGTAAATTACAAAATATTGCAAATAATACTAGAAGGGAAAATTTGTGGGAAGAGAACGAGGGGTAGAAGACGGACATCCTGGATTGACAATTTAAAAAATTGGTACAACTGTTCAACGTCAGAACTCCTTAGATCAGCCAAATCAAGATCAGAAATTGCCATGATGACAGCCAACCTTCTTAGAGGAGACGGCACATGAAGAAGAAGAATACTTTCAACATGGATCTGTGGCTGAAGTCAGTATCATTGAAGAGGCCGCGCGGGTTTAGCCGAGCGATCTGGGGGCGCTGCAGTCATGGACTGTGCGGCTGGTCCCGGCGGAGGTTCGAGTCCTCCCTCGGGCATGGGTGTGTGTGTTTGTCCTTAGGATAATTTAGGTTAGGTAGTGTGTAAGCTTAGGGACTGATGACCTTAGCAGTTAAGTCCCATAAGATTTCACACACACACACACACACACACACACACACACACACACACACACACACACACACACACACATCATTGAAGAGGGGTGCAGTTTCTCCGTCGACTTCACAACAAGGGAAGTTTCCAGTTGAATTGAATAAGGAGGGAGGACGACCAAAGGAAGAACAATCGCAAGTAGCTCCACAGCCGGATTTATTGTTTGAAAACGCTGCGAGTACTCCATTGGTTGCAATATCCTGTGGAAGTTCATTAAAAGCTTCTTTCTTGGTTAGTTATTGTGTGGCAAAAACAGGCAAAGCTCATACCATTGCAGAAAGCCGTGTGATAATGATATTGTTTCTTGCATGCAAGACGAAAAGGCAGTAAAACTTGTATCTTCGGTGCAATTATCAAACAATACTGTCAAGAGAAGCATCATTGACATGTCAAATGATGTGAAAGACACTCTTGTTTCTCGCATACAACACAACTCATTTTCTCTGTAGATAGATGAACCCACTGAAGTTGCAGGGATAGCGATTTTATTGGCTTTTGTCCGTTATGAATATTCTGGATATTTTGAGGAGAACCTCTTACAGTGCAGACCACTACCTGCCAGTACAACAGGTGCTGAAATATTCCGTCTATTGGATGATTTTTTAAGGACTAACGAAGTTTCATGGTGTAATTGCTTAGATGTGTGCACAGATGGTGCTAAAGCTATGACGGATCCTACAGTCGGAGCAATAACGAAAATGAAAGAAAACGCCAAGAACTGCAGCAATAGTCATTGTGATCTCCACAGATACGCTTTAGCTACGCAACAAATGCCTGTTTCGTTCAAGAAAGTTTTAGACGAATCCATTCAAATCATTAACTACATAAAATCAAGGCCGTTGAAGTCAAGACTTTTCACAATACTGTGTGAAGATATGGGAAGCCTTCATCGTTCCCTGCTTCACCACACAGACGTAAGGTGGCTCTCACGTGGGAATGCACTTTCTCGGTTGTACGAATCAAGATTGGAAGTCTTAGCGTTCCTTATGGAGCATAACACCAAATTAGCAGACCTTATTAATGACGAAAATTGGCAGTGTATACTTGCCTATTTGTCAGCTGTTTTCTCCAAAATGAACTAACGCATATTTCACTCCAACGGCAAAGTGAAACAAAGGTCACTGCTATCGACAAAGTTCGAGCATTCAAGAGGAAAATCAATTTTTGGGCAGAGAGTTCAAATGGTTCAAATGGCTCTGAGCACCATGGGACTCAGCTTCTGAGGTCATTAGTCCCCTAGAACTTAGAACTAGTTAAACCTAACTAACCTAAGGACATCACACACGTCCATGCCCGCGGCAGGGTTCGAACCTGCGACCGTAGCGGTCTCGCGGTTCCAGACTGCAGCGCCTAGAACCACGCGACCACTACGGCCGGCCGGGCAGAGGGTGTCGAGGAGGGGGAGGTCGAGTGTTTTCCTCTTCTCAAAAACGTTGGCGCTTGGGAAGAACTTGTTTCATAAAATCCTGGAACATCTCCGAAGCTTGATGTCATTGTTGGAGCATTATTTCCCAACAGCTGAAGATGAGAAACTGCAGAAATACGAATGGGTGGTCAACCCATTCACTGTATCCAAGAAGCCGAACATTGTGCCATCAAATGAATGTGAGTATTTGACAGAAATTGCCACAGACCCTACCTTGAAACCAAGTTTTGACATTGACAGTTACTCAGACTTTTGGATCCGTTTGGATAACAAGAAATACTACTCCCTTGTAGAAATGGTAAAATGTGTACTTCTTCCATTTGCCACAACATACATGTGTGATTCTGGATTCTCGATCTATGTTGCCCACAAACCTAAGTACCGAAGCTGTTTAGATGCGGAACCAGACATCCGTCTCCAGTTGTCAAGAATTGAACTCAACTTTTCAAAATTGTGTCAGCAGAAGCACCCTCCACCATCACATTAAAATTCCATTATTATTCCTACAGACTCATCTATAGTAAAGAAGAAAGCATTTTTCTTCGTAGATGTTCAGTGAACGTACATGAACTATAACTTTGTAGGAATTTTGCTTCTGTCTTCTATCACTTACAAAATAATCATTAATTGGATTCTGTTGGCATTGATATTTTTGTTACGAAAATTAAAATGATCTCTAAAGCTAATCTCTTTTCTTTATAGTATATTCCGTCCTCTCGATTAAAAATATGGCTCAAATGGCTCTGAGCACTATGGGACTCAACATCTGAGGTCATCAGTCCCCTAGAACTTAGAACTACTTAAACCTAACCAACCTAAGGACAACACACACATCCATGCCCGAGGCAGGATTCAAACCTGCGACCGTAGCAGTCATTCGTTTCCTGACTGAGGGCCTAGAACCGCTCGGCCACCGTGTCCGGCTTAAAAATATGGCCTGCCTATATTTCAATTACAATTACTTGCTATTACTCTGACACTATATTGTGGCAACTGGCTGCGAGCGTAAACAAATGAGGACTTTTCACGTGCCACCTTGTAAAAGGTAAACCTCCTCTGCCAGAATTGTTTCCTTTGAGAAAAGAAGTCTTACATTCTGTGAAATGCTTTGTCTTCTTATATAGAAATAAGAGAGTCTGTTTGTTTGTTTTCCTAATTTGTTTACAGTCGAGGCTGACTGCCACGATATAGTGTCCAAGTAGTAGTTGAAGTTGTCAGCTGTGGCTAAACTGTTGCCACGTCGCCTACCAGTTGCCAGATACGTCAGCTGTGGCTAAACTGTTGCCACGTCGCCTACCAGTTGCCAGATACCAACTGACAGTACACTGTGGCAACGCCGCCTGCTAGCTGCCGGCTATGGACTGACAGCTGCCGTTCAGTAGATACGCAAAGACGTAAAAATAACTAGAATTTCCGAGCTGTTTACATGGGCACGAAAGTCGATTGTGGAACTGAAAAACGGCTTTATAAAAGCAGATTTCCAGGATCGATTTTGAAGTGTTTACCTGACCAACCAAAAGCAGAACTGGGACATCGGCTTACGAAATCCGGTTTTGGAAACGCATGTAATCTGTGTGAATGTATTCCCACACGTTGCACAATAGATGTCACAATAGTCCATTAAAGGCAATTCCTTGGCCTCTTTTCTTCCGTGATGTGTTTGTATCCCGAATCATGGGTCTGCCTCTTTTCTTCACAGCCGCGCGCAATGGCCGCGCAGTCCAAGGCGCCATGTCGTCGTGGATTGCGCGGCCGCTCCCACTGGAGGTTCGAGTCCTCCCTCGGGCGAGCGTGTGTGTGTGTGTTTTATCCTTAGCGGAAGTTAAACTTTGGTTTAATAGTGTGTAAGACTAGGGACTGATGACCTCAGCAGTTAAGTCCCATAGACTTTACATACATCTGAACATTTTTCTTCGGATTTCACGAAAAACCACACACACACACACACACACACACACACACACACACGAGTGTTACGAAATATGCATGCTCCTTACACAACAGTATCCAAACAGTGGAAGTGAACAGACCACAAGTGGCAGCTTGTCAACAGCGAACAGTTTGGACGTGATGTCTTGGCGGTAGGCAACTCCAGGGTGTGAAATGTCAGTTACCAAGTAAATTTAATCAGTCTATAGTGTGTTCAACAAAGGGAGTAAATCCACTAAGTGTCTGGATACAGTGGGAATTCAAATTGGATCGTTAATTTCAAGTTGTTTTCATTAATCTCATTAAGAAGCTCTCAGTTCCCATGGTTTCGCTCTGAAATTTATAGTTACTGTGCTCTTGACTGACTAGGGGTCCGCCATGGATTTTTGACTGAAGAAGGGGTCCACCAGCTGAAAAGGTTGGAAAGCTCTGCTCTAGATCATAGGTTATGAGAATCAGTTAGAACAGTGGTCGTCAAACTGTAGCTCATATCAAGTGCTCGGATGGCCCGCAGTTGTCAGCCGTATTTTAAAAATATATGCTTCTGGCAACTAACAACCGAATCCAAGAAGTCAACTTACCATTAGAGCTTCTTAAGAGTGTGGTTTTCCTGCTCAGTAGCAGAAAAAAGAAATAGAGATAGTAATATTTTAAAATGTGTTTTATTTTAACTGACGTTGTTCAATTTGGCAGTGAGCTAAGCAAAGTCGGCTGGTTTCCTCAGGGATAAAGGGGTAAGTAGCACGGCCACTGCGGGGTTAGAGGGTGTGAGAGAGGGAATGTTTCAGTTTGTCTTCTAGTACTCATAACACACGGGTGTGCTTGACTCGTACCGATAAGCTGCTATGTACGGACAGGGAAGTAACATTAAATCGTGAATGTGAATTAGAGACACTGTCATCTTTATGTGTGGTACATAGTTGTATCAAGGAACATTAAATTCAGTTATGTCTGTCGTAATGCAACGCAATGAGTAGAAGAAAAATTGCATACAAAACATCTGTTGTCATAGCTCATATACCAAAATTATTTAAAACAACTACTGTTGTTAATCAATTAGTCATCGTTCGGACAGAAAAGACCACAACACTTCTTCAGGCAATTGCAGTGCCACAACTTTGAAGTCACTGAGGTGGCAGCAACCTAAAACAGTGAATAGTCGACAAGAAGTGTTCTGAATGGTGCCGATTTTTAATGATCAGTACTTGGAGGCTGGCGGCCAAATTATTGCGTCCTTATTATCGTTAGTCTGCTGACAAAAATTTGTGCAGGTTACCAGCTGAAGAGTGCTGAAGGAATACTTTATGACTGCTGTCTTTTCACAAAATGCTTTCTCAGTGCTGTCGTGTTGTCCGTACTGTGTTGCACGTCCCTAGACTTGTTCCAAGTGTCAAATCATGGATACAATGGTTGAAACATTAATTACTTGATGGTGCGTAGCATTGCTTCTTAATAGACTTCTAAGGTCTTCCTCACTTAGCCCAGGGTGGTTTGAATAGATAACATGTAATTTTTTGGTGAATGGGCACAGCTTTTTGAGGTGAGACAGAGCTTCTGCAATTACAGAGAAACGAAGTAAGGTAAGCAAGGACTTTGTCCCACAAGATTTACATATGGCTGTTATTATCCCATTCATGTAATTCCAATGCATAAGTTTGAATTCTTTGATTTTAAGATACTCTGAAACTTTGTTGGCAGTTTTATGTATGTAGACTCTAAACAGCGAGTGAACATTTGTATCAAGGCCGGGAATCGAAACCAGGTCTCCTGCTTACTGGGCAGATGCATTAGCCACTAAACCACCTTAGCAGAGCGGTTCAAACAACTGCACAGATTACCCTGGCAAGCCTCCACCTCGATCAAAATTCTCAGTGCCGCTCCAGTCTACTTTAAATTATTCCTTACACGCGAACAGTACAAATTTCACTCTTAGCTTCAGTCTAAAAACATAAAATCATATCTGTATGAGACCAGTGAGGTCTCTGAATTTTGTCATTTCATTTGTTTAACTACCTACACCTGGGTGTCAGGCTGTATCTCCAATTTACGTTCGATGCTGAGGTGGTGATCCAGAACATGGAGCGCCTCAGAAATTCTGTTCGTGTGGAAGTGGGAATTTAAAGTAGACTGGGGCGGCAATGGGAATTTGGAGCGAGGTGGGAGGTGTGCAAAGGTAAACCGTGTAGTGGTGTGGACCACTCTGCCGAGGTGGCTTAGTGGCTAACGCATCTGCCAAGTAAGCAGGAGCCAGGGCTCGATTCGCGGCCTTGGTACAGATTTTGAGTCTCCACTTCAGTCTGTATACATAAAATCATGTCTGTATGAGACCAGTAACGTCTTTGAAATTGTGCCATTTCTATTGTTGTCAATGCTGGCGTATAAGATCTCCAAAAGATGTACCAGTGTGATCGAAATGTCTCTTACTCATCACTATGGAACAGCTATGAAAAAAATGTTACTTTGAAACAGATGAATGGAAAAACGTCAATGTATTTCAAAGAGGAACGACCACTGCAGACGTATGCCATGTCATACTTTATCTAGAGGCCAATCCATCTTAATCAGTTGCGAAACAGAAAGACATGTTGATTATGGTTCAAATGGCTCTGAGCACCATGGGACTCAACATCTTAGGTCATAAGTCCCCTAGAACTTAGAACTACTTAAACCTAACTAACCTAAGGACATCACACACACCCATGCCCGAGGCAGGATTCGAACCTGCGACCGTAGCAGTCCCGCGGTTCCGGACTGCAGCGCCAGAACCGCACGGCCACCGCGGCCGGCTGTTGATTATGTTGCTATTACTTCCTCAACAGCACAAGGAGTTTTACAGCGAACTTTGTAATATATGATCCCAAGAATGAAATTCTGTAAGAAATAGAAATCGATGCTGACAGAGTTTTTCCTCGAATTTAGTTATATCATTCTTTTGCAAAAAAACTTAAAATAAATATGAAATGGTTTTCGTTGACTGCAGTTCCACTACGGTAGTGAAAATACTCTTGTACTTCTACACTTCCAGTATCACAAGTAAAACGTTGTGTCTTTGTATAAATGACACTTGAAATAAAAACATTCTGATTGGCGCATAGAAGCAGTCAGATTTTTGGTGTAGCACTAGAACTTTCTTAATAAATTTTTTATTTTCTCATTTGTCTCACTGGTTTTTACACTGATGATGTGTGCAGCATAATTCTGTGCTATCAGAATACCTTCTCAGTTTTTTTATGCAAGTAAGTTATATACGAACAGAGACACATTGTTTTTTGATTGATAATTAGAAATTTTAACTTCTCCACTCTTCAGTTAAGAATAAAGTCGGTACATATGTAGCACAACAGAGCACACCAGAATGTCATTATTGGCTCTTGAACAAAAAAAGTCTGACGATTGCTGAGTTAGAATAAAGGTTGCAAAATTGCCATCAACAAAGCCCTTGTAATGTGATACGAGAGAGCGAGAGAAACGCTAGCAATGAGGAGCAACAGTGGATCATCGTGGCGCAATCGTATAACCTGTAGGCGGTAGGATTTCGACGTTTTGTGCTGACAGCGACTGCTGGTAGTCATCTACGACGTCTTTTATGATGGATCCGGATGCTACTTGTTGCCTACTCATCACCGACAGAAGGTCCTATTTAAAAACTCTTCCCCAGAAAGGAAACAATAGACTGTCAGAGTAGGAATTATCCGCTGCCACCATAAACGGTCGTTCCTACAAAAAGCTGCCTGCTTTTTCAGCGAGTACTGAGGGAACTCACCACATCTGTTATGTTGCCATTACGTGGCTGGCCTTAACCGTCAACTACTTGCTAGGCATCCTTATTCAAACCAAGGAGCTGCTCTAAAGGTCGCCACCATCCTACTGACCATCAATAGCTGTAGTTTTTAAGGCGCTGCCTTAAAATGAAACTGGCTCAAAATTACCCCGAAAAAAGGGAATAATGTTTAGTACTGTCCGTCTATCCCGTCTCGATAACATACAGAAAATCAGAGTTTAATTTATCTCTTTCTTTGATTATAAAGTAAATGCAGAACCGGTACCACAATGTCTTCTTTTAATCACTACAATAAATCTTTCTTTATTTATTATTATTTTTTTAGCACGGTGTGCATGATTCAGCTAACGACGCTAAAACGTTGGTGGGTAACATTTTCAAATTTAAGCCCATCTCATCAAAACTATGCTTTGTCTCCATCGAAACTTGAAATGCTTCACAAAATAGAATAGTTGCTAAGTCACCTGTTAATAACTTTACGCATTATTGTGCCCTATAACGTTTTTCCACTAATTTACCCAACCTTTACTTGCTAATAATTTTTACTCGTCACTAAATTTTCAACAGAAAACTTTTACCGAGGTCGTGATTGTGGGCCCTGAAACGCATACCCGGTACCTCTAGTACTTTACTGTCAGAAGTTCACATCAACAGCTTCATCTGTTCTTGCAGAAATCGACTGATTCATGCCTGTTTAACACCAAGAACCCACGTGGATTATTCAAAAAATTTCTAACTTTTTTCTCTTTCATCTCTAATCAAAAATGGTTTGCGTTTACACATCATATCAATGACAAGTGAATACAATTTGTTGCCATTACCAGTAAGTTTTATCTCGTCTGAAGCCAAAGCCACAACGCTTTTGCGCCTTAAGGTCATGATTTTTCCAACACGTGATTGAACACTGGTTAACAAAGAAATATGGAACACAAATCAACAATGACGGAAGGCGAACAAGTGGTAGAAATGTTAAAACAATATGGCGGAGTACTTTTCTGAAATATCTTTTATAGCTGGTATATAGAATTAAACTGAAATAATAGTGATGACGAATCATTTAATGTCAATAAAACCACCAGACCGTCTCATGCAAGTACTGAGTAGCGGACTGAACTTTGCTAGACTTCTGGAACACTCAGATAATGCATAGGTGATCACCAAATCTCGAAAATCTTTGATTAATTGGAGGCCAAGAACTGCCGTTTCCAAATTCAGATAAAAAAATCGCTTAATTTGGAGGAGCAACTAGTAAAAAAAAACTGAAAAGAAATGACAAAATATTTTGAGAAATGAGTTGTCTAAAACTAAGAAGTAAAATAGGTGAGAGAAACATTTGATGTTCCTTTGAATGAAACTCGAAATCGTGTACAGTAAATGAATTGGTGGCTATGAACTATTTCTTGAAACTGTTGCAGTATATCTGGAAAAACGTCAACAATTTTAAAACCTGAAAAACTTCTCCAGTGGTTTTTAAGATTCTGTGTTAAAAATGAACTTTAAATTCACTATCGTCACCTCATCTGCAAAACTAGACCTCATGCTGATTAATTTGATACTCCTTTTGTCCATTTACCATCATTCATTTGGCTATGAAAATCACTAAATTACCTTATTGCCTTAAGGAAATAAATACTTTATTTGTTTTCAAAACTAGACCTTACACTGTTCAGCTTGCTATCTCATTCGTCCATTTCCCACTCTTCATTTGGCTTTGAAAATATGGACCAAAATCTATTGCATATTTTCTAAGGAGTATTGTTTTCATTCCGCTCAAACATTTCATCAAAAAAGAATGATAACGAAACACCACCAAGTTCCAATTCTAAAATTCCAGTAAAATACACTTCTCCTTATTTTGGATAATACAATTAAGAAATGTGAAGAGCCGTTTTATTGTATTTGTTAGAGCAGCCTGGAAATTATTAAAATAAAGTTAAAGTGGGATATAGAATGCGATGTTAGGATTTAATTAGTGATATGTTGAACGTAACTTCAGGAATACAGTAATGTTTTAACCGGCATTTCGTCTGACTTCTTTGACAGTCGACTGTTTATTATTCGAAGTTGAAGGGATGTATGAAAAATTCGAATAACGGAGACTACGGTTTAAGGAAACATTGACTGACCAAAGTGGAATCAGGAACAAGTCGAAACAAGAGTATAAATTAAAAATTATATTGTAATTTTAACTCTCATTTCTTTAAAGAAGGAAGCAAAAATTATCAACTCAAACTCAGATGTAAAAAAATTGATTTTCACCTTCTGAATTGTTTTTTATTTAACATTTCAGACGAAAATCACATACAAATTCCAGAGTATACTTAAGGAAGATTCACTCACATTAATTATTCCAAGCAAAACAACGCAATCACTAGCCTGGTTAAAGCTTCCGGGCTGAGAGATCGGTGTCGATCGATGTTCAAAACATACATCGACTACAGCCTTGCAGCCTGAAGAAGACGACGGCAGTGAAAGCCTACATTTTATGATTATGATCAGTGCTCGCATTGTCTTCACGAATCGCCTTAAGAACCAATTGATAATGTTTCGACCGACAGCAGCTAACTGCCCTGAAGATAACCGCAGCAAGTCGATCGAAACGTCGGCAGTTAGTTGTTTTAGTGTTTCACAATGACACGGCGTAACACCCAAAATTACTTACTTCTGAATGACACTGGCCGCAGAAGTCTACGAACTTACGTTTAAAATTATTGAGTATTAGATAGCTGCTGACTTCAATATGTACTCGTAGAGTGTTTGAGAGACAGTTTGTCATGACAGTTGTTCCGATTTGTCGAATGTTCGAAATCATATTGGATTTCTTCTATATATCAAGCCTTGTTGAAGGGACTTGTCAACGAGTGCGTTTTCTCGATAAATTTTATTTACGTTGGTTCGAATTAGCAAGAATCTACAGTGCTTATAATATTCTAAAAGGGAAATGCAAAATTTAAACTGTAATGTGTTGTCTTACCTGGTCGTGGAGTGAGAGTGCGTTTGAAGGCAAGTAAATTTGCGCATTTTTTTTTGAATGAGGAAAATATATATGCGTTCATTTGTTCCTCTTTGCTTAGTGTCGTGTACATGTGATTTGTCTCAGCATGTAATAGCTACTGCTAACTCAAATTTGATTTAATGAGCGATTCTGAGGCCTATGAACAAGACACTGATAAAAAACCTTGATAAAAATTCCAGTAATAGAGAATGCAATATAACAGTGACCACAGATGAAGCATCCAGAATCTTCACAATGAGAGCAGGACTCATGTAATCACTCCTTAATCTGTAAACATTTACCATGCTCATATTTTCCATGTCCTTATAGTTGGGCATTGAATCCAGCCTTCGTTGGTGTGTTATTGTAGTTTTCGTAAAAGCCTGCAGAGGAAGTTTTGTAGATTTCCATTTAGACATCTTAGTGTTTGCTTACTGGAACAGAAGCAATTCCTCTTAACTTTCTTTCTTTCTTGTTCTCTTAATTACGATTCCAGTGAACTTTTGGATGGGACGCCAGATAAGTTTTGCTAATTTCTCCTTTTGTTGTTTTCCTTGGGTATTCTTTTCTTCTTGACAAACAAGTTATTTCTTTTGGGTAAACAGAGGTAGTTGGCCGTTGTGCAGTTAGGTTCTGCAGAGATCGAGCTTCAGATATGGAAGCATTGTTACAACAGCCACTCTGGTCTGCTGCAGCCAAATCCACGATATCTTCTTCGGTGAATGTGTGACGATCGTAATGCCTTTGTTGCCTTAGTCATTATGTCCGTGCTTCGGTGGGCAGTTTCTAACTCACTATCAACAAATTTTTGCGTTCAGATTGACTAATGAACCCTTAGTTGCATTCTTGGAGAAAACATCTTTCAAGTGCTTGAAAAAGTAAGATTCAAGATTTTGTAATCATTCAATAAAATTTTTCTGTGTTTGTAACATTGTCAATGCATATAAAACTAACGACGTTACGGGCCCTGTTGCAAGCGAAGGTCGCTTCGTGACCATCGCTTGCAAGAGGGACCGAAACGTCGGTATGTTTATATACACTCCTGGAAATGGAAAAAAGAACACATTGACACCGGTGTGTCAGACCCACCATACTTGCTCCGGACACTGCGAGAGGGCTGTACAAGCAATGATCACACGCACGGCACAGCGGACACACCAGGAACCGCGGTGTTGGCCGTCGAATGGCGCTAGCTGCGCAGCATTTGTGCACCGCCGCCGTCAGTGTCAGCCAGTTTGCCGTGGCATACGGAGCTCCATCGCAGTCTTTAACACTGGTAGCATGCCGCGACAGCGTGGACGTGAACCGTATGTGCAGTTGACGGACTTTGAGCGAGGGCGTATAGTGGGCATGCAGGAGGCCGGGTGGACGTACCGCCGAATTGCTCAACACGTGGGGCGTGAGGTCTCCACAGTACATCGATGTTGTCGCCAGTGGTCGGCGGAAGGTGCACGTGCCCGTCGACCTGGGACCGGACCGCAGCGACGCACGGATGCACGCCAAGACTGTAGGATCCTACGCAGTGCCGTAGGGGACCGCACTGCCACTTCCCAGCAAATTAGGGACACTGTTGCTCCTGGGGTATCGGCGAGGACCATTCGCAACCGTCTCCATGAAGCTGGGCTACGGTCCCGCACACCGTTAGGCCGTCTTCCGCTCACGCCCCAACATCGTGCAGCACGCCTCCAGTGGTGTCGCGACAGGCGTGCATGGAGGGACGAATGGAGACGTGTCGTCTTCAGCGATGAGAGTCGTATGCGTGTTTGGCGCCGTGCAGGTGAGCGCCACAATCAGGACTGCATACGACCGAGGCACACAGGGCCAACACCCGGCATCATGGTGTGGGGAGCGATCTCCTACACTGGCCGTACACCACTGGTGATCGTCGAGGGGACACTGAATAGTGCACGGTACATCCAAACCGTCATGGAACCCATCGTTCTACCATTCCTAGACCGGCAAGGGAACTTGCTGTTCCAACAGGACAATGCACGTCCGCATGTATCCCATGCCACCCAACGTGCTCTAGAAGGTGTAAGTCAACTACCCTGGCCAGCAAGATCTCCGGATCTGTCCCCCATTGAGCATGTTTGGAACTGGATGAAGCGTCGTGTCACGCGGTCTGCACGTCCAGCACGAACGCTGGTCCAACTGAGGCGCCAGGTGGAAATGGCATGGCAAGCCGTTCCACAGGACTACATCCAGCATCTCTACGATCGTCTCCATGGGAGAATAGCAGTCTGCATTGCTGCGAAAGGTGGATATACACTGTACTAGTGCCGACATTGTGCATGCTCTGTTGCCTGTGTCCATGTGCCTGTGGTTCTGTCAGTGTGATCATGTGATGTATCTGACCCCAGGAATGTGTCAATAAAGTTTCCCGTTCCTGGGACAATGAATTCACGGTGTTCTTATTTCAATTTCCAGGAGTGTATTTTGACAATGCGGTGACAAACCTAGAGAAATTTTATGGAATGTGGCAATGGCCGCGGAAGTGTACGTTTATAGAGGCATTTTGTTGTTACTGTGTAGAGGAATGGTAATCAACTGAATGTTGGGGCCGATGCAATATGGGACGCCATTCAAACTCAGACATGACGAGTAATAGTCCAGAATTAACTAAATTGACTTTTCTTAAGTTCGTGTGTATGTTTCTGAAAATACTGTCACTATGAAAAATACGGATCTTACATGAAGTGTTCAGTGGCAAGAGATATCGTTAATGACCCAGGAGAGGCATCATTTCTCAAAATCGCTTTCATCCAGTCGGAGTAAATTGTATTTATCGCATGGGGTAAGTCTTCGTGGCTCCCATAAAAAGTACAACCTTTTTCTCCAGAAGCACTTTTGCCTATATGGGTCTTGCCACATGTTTCCATCACTCATACTTTTTACATGTGCAATGAGGTTCAAATTACACTCATGTTAAAAAAAAAGAAAAGAACACCTTGAATGACTAGAGACAGGACGTTCATATTCACAGGATATGTTGTGTTCTGCAGAAATGATTAGCATTTGAACCGTTTCGGCCCGCCGGTTCAAAGTCAACATTGATATCGTAGCACATCACCATCTACAGCTAAAATGTACCTGTGGCTCTCGTTGTCGCTATAAACCGAAGGTAAAGAGTCGGTGTGACTTGAGCAGATGTGCAGGATGCCTCGCAGACGTATGCGCGAACCGTACCGACAAATAATTGAATTTGAAGGAGGGCGCATTATTGGTATGAGAGAATGTGATACATCCATCCGGGAAACTGCTGCTAGTGTAGGACGAAGTCTTCTGGCAGTGCAACGGGTGAAAACAGAATGGTTTACGGTACGCCGTAGAACACGACGAGATGGGTCTGGTCACACCACCCAGACCGCCGCCCAAGATGGACACCTCATTCGAGCGGCATTGCAGGACAGATCTGCGTCCTCCTCGGCTCTGGTACAGCAGTGGAACGGTGTAACACATCGTACACTATCCGTCGCCGTGCTCGTCGTCCACTTCTCCGCCTACATTTGACGAATGTACCGAAACGTGCTAGACGACAATAGTGTATAGGATGACGTCACTGGGGACAGGAATAGCATCAGATAGTGTTTTCTGACGAATCCAGGTTCTGTTTGTTTGAAAATGATGGCCTCATTTTGGTTCGCCTCAGGCACTGGGAGCGGCATCACAGTGACTACATTCACACAAGACACACAGCGCCAACTCAAGGCCATATGGTGTGGGGTGCTACTGGCTACAGCCACAAATTACAGTTGATGCGTGTCCGTGTAACCTATGTGAATGACATCCTGAGACTCGTAGCCATACCCTTTTGCACAACAGCCCAGACGCCATTTTTCAGCAAGTGAATGCACGAACACACATGTTGCTGCACGAACACGTGCCTTCTTGCTGTTGAAGGATGTCAGACTTTTGCCCTGGGCCGCCATATTAACAGATTTGTCACCAATCGAAAGTGTCCGGGATATGGAGAAACAACGGGTGCAGTGGTGTGACCCAATGCCAACCACTGCGGATGAACTTCGGAACCAGATGACTGCAGCATGAAAGGCTATACCAGAAGACGCCATTCGCGCATTATGCGCACTGATGCCATCACTCATGCAACTAGTTATCACGGCCCATGGCTGACCCTGTGCCTGCTTGGCAAAAAGACATATACTGAACTGAGGTGACTGAAACGTTAATCATTTCCGCAGAATAAACTAACGTACATGTCAGGTGTATACGAATGCCTATCACGAGTCGTTCAAGGTATTCTGTTTTTTCTAAACATGAGTGTACTATCTTTTCTGTATGGTCATGAAAGAAGGTGCTCGTCTGCTGCTTTCTGAATGCCGTCAGACGCCTGTGACCAGTTTTCGATGAGATGTAAAGACTAAGATTTCATCCTTTCATCCATACATTATAGTAATAATAATAGTTATAATTAATTTGGACAATTCCGCTTCTGTTGTAGTAATTATTTATTCAAACCACGACCGGCATTGAGATTTTAAAATTCCATCTACAGGTGTATGAAATTATCGTATTTGGTGCAACATAACATGTGGTCGGGTCAATCAGAGCAGGAGTTCCAAATACCTGCCCCATATCATTGCATGTTCTCAGAAACAGTTCGCCACCGGGCAACTGAACACACACACACACACACGCACACACACACACACACACACACACACACACTCACACACACACACACACACACATATATATATACTCCTGGAAATTGAAATAAGAACACCGTGAATTCATTGTCCCAGGAAGGGGAAACTTTATTGACACATTCCTGGGGTCAGATACATCACATGATCACACTGACAGAACCACAGGCACATAGACACAGGCAAAAGAGCAGGCACAATGTCGGCACTAGTACAGTGTATATCCACCTTTCGCAGCAATGCAAGCTGCTATTCTCCCATGGAGACGATCGTAGAGATACTGGATGTAGTCCTGTGGAACGGCTTGCCATGCCATTTCCACCTGGCGCCTCAGTTGGACCAGCGTTCGTGCTGGACGTGCAGACCGCGTGAGACGACGCTTCATCCAGTCCCAAACATGCTCAATGGGGGACAGATCCGGAGATCTTGCTGGCCAGGGTAGTTGACTTACACCTTCTAGAGCACGTTGGGTGGCACGGGATACATGCGGACGTGCATTGTCCTGTTGGAACAGCAAGTTCCCTTGCCGGTCTAGGAATGGTAGAACGATGGGTTCGATGACGGCTTGGATGTACCGTGCACTATTCAGTGTCCCCTCGACGATCACCAGTGGTGTACGGCCAGTGTAGGAGATCGCTCCCCACACCATGATGCCGGGTGTTGGCCCTGTGTGCCTCGGTCGTATGCATTCCTGATTGTGGCGCTCACCTGCACGGCGCCAAACACGCATACGACCATCATTGGCACCAAGGCAGAAGCGACTCTCATCGCTGAAGACGACACGTCTCCATTCGTCCCTCCATTCACGCCTGTCGCGACACCACTGAAGGCGGGCTGCACAATGTTGGGGCGTGAGCGGAAGACGGCCTAACGGTGTGCGGGACCGTAGCCCAGCTTCATGGAGATGGTTGCGAATGGTCCTCGCCGATACCCCAGGAGCAACAGTGTCCCTAATTTGCTGGGAAGTGGCGGTGCGGTCCCCTACGGCACTGCGTAGGATCCTACGGTCTTGGCGTGCATCCGTGCGTCGCTGCGGTCCGGTCCCTGGTCGACGGGAACGTGCACCTTCCACTGACCACTGGCGACAACATCGATGTACTGTGGGGACCTCACGCCCCACGTGTTGAGCAATTCGGCGGTACGTCCACCCGGCCTCCTGCATGCCCACTATACGCCCTCGCTCAAAGTCCGTCAACTGCACATACGGTTCACGTCCACGCTGTCGCGGCATGCTACCAGTGTTAAAGACTGCGATGGAGCTCCGTATGCCACGGCAAACTGGCTGACACTGACGGCGGCGGTGCACAAATGCTGCGCAGCTAGCGCCATTCGACGGCCAACACCGCGGTTCCTGGTGTGTCCGCTGTGCCGTGCGTGTGATCATTGCTTGTACAGCCCTCTCGCAGTGTCCGGAGCAAGTATGGTGGGTCTGACACACCGGTGTCAATGTGTTCTTTTTTACATTTCCAGGAGTGTATATATATATATATATATATCCGGCCTTACTTGAGCATTCTTTCTGATCTTCCATGAGTCTCTCATTTTTTCTCCATGGAGACTGTTTCTATAGTCAGTCCACTTTGTCTCTGGTTTCCTTGGGATTTCATTCTCTGACCTCACTTTCCACTTGTGTATCTTGCCCCTGTATACATTTCTGTCTTCAATTTCTATTGGATTGATTTTTGCTGCTTCTAGGTCCAGTTTGACTTGTGTGATTCATGGTACTGTTGATTTGATCCCCTGTATGTACGTTAGAATTCTCTTTGTGAGTCGTTTTGGCGATACTCTGATGATGTGCCCTTAGAACTTCAACCCTCTTTTTCTAACATCTGCTGCTATGTTTGACATCTTCTCTGTAATTTTCCTAGAGTGTAATCTGTGTCCTTCTTCTGTCAGTTTTGGGCCGAGAATTTTGCTCATGATTTTCCGTCCTACTTGCATACAGTATTTCAGGCTTGATTATTGTATTGTAGTGTCTAACGTTTGTGTAAATGGACATGCATTTTTTATTATATACGTGCTGGGTCATGCCGAATGCTCTCTTCATTTTTTGTAGTCGAGTCTTCTGTGCGGTCTTTTCTCCTCCTTTAGGTTCAATGATTTCACTTCGATACCTGACGTGTGCAGCTCTGTTTATTTTGCGATATTTTTTGTCTAATTTTGTTACGTTTAATTTTCAGCAGAAAAATTCGGGCTTCTCGAAAGTGATTTGCAGCCCAACGTTTTACCACATTCTTTGCATACCTCTGTTTGTTTGGTTGCTGTTGCTTCGTTGTCTGATAGTATGGCCAGGTCGTCTGCGAAAGCTAGGTTTGATATGTCCCTGCATCATCCTAGTCGTGTAGGTTTCCAGTGTCCTTGAGTTTTCAGTTCTTTTTCCCATTCCCTCATTACTTTGTCCAGGACTAGGTTGCGTCACTTTGGCGCACTCCAGTTTTCATCATGAAGGGATCAGAGAACTCACTCATGAATTTAACTTTCGATGTAGCGTCAGCTAATGTCTATATGATTAATCGTAGTGTTTTTGGGTCGAGTCCGTGTTCTCCTAAGACGGTGAACAAGGATTGTGGGTCAACAGAATCATACGCTTTCTTGAAATCTATGTAGGTGCAAATGATCGGCGCCTTCCTGATGACCTTGTATTTTAGAATTGTTTTCAGTCTGAGGATTTGTTGTGTGTATGAACGCCGGGGCGCAAGCCTGCCTGGTATTCACCAGTTTTGTGCTCTAATTTTTCTCTGGAGTAAGCGTGCTGGTAAAATTTTGTAGGTGTCTTGTGGCAGGGAGATTCCTCTGCAGCTGTTCATATTCGTCCTATCTCCTTTCTTGTGCAGTGGATGATTAAGTGCACATTTCCAGTCGTCAGGAAGTTTTTCTGTTTGGCAGATGGTAGATGTTATTTGCGTAAGCTCCTGTAGTGACTATGGTCCAAGGTTCTTTAGTAATTCTGCAATGATGCCGTCTTCACCGGATCCTGTTGATTTTTACTTTAAGTAGGAGGTTCAGTGGAAGGAGGTTAGAATAAAGAGAGATGGCGTTAGTATGCTGAGAACAGACGTGATAGTCAGTCATCTTGTGGCGACCAAAACAAGGCCTTCTTTGTTAAAGACCTGCGTTAAACTTGTCCTTTCTACTTAGTGCCACTGAACTGGCAGTCACATCTAAGCATGTACTTTGATACGACGTACATTCATGGAGAAATACACATAGTCATATGGAGGTCAACTTTATTACTGTCGCAAAATTTAATTTTTAGCTTGGACTACATCATATCAAAACAACTGATCGTTTTCATTTAAGTTAAACTATTAGCTGTCATGGTTAACAGTACAAACTGCACAAGAGCCATCCAATCATTTCACGATTTTTCAGAACGCAAGCGCTGAAACGATGCTTTTTAGTCAGGGGAACATTACAATGCTATAACAAAATTATTGATTAAGCTTAGGTGCCACTGAGAATGACCGCTAAAATGGAAAGCTTGCATTTGATTTCAGGAAAGGTCTGTCGTTGTCTGTCCCAGACTTTTTTGTCTTCTAAGTATATTTAAGTTATTCTAGACGCCGTCAGTACAATCTGACACTGTTGCACGGTCAGGAATATATATTTCGGTCTTGATGAAACTTATCCTTCAATGAGTGGTACACATACGTTTAGTTATTATGTCTGTAAAACTGAATTTCAGCGAGAAATGGGTATATAATAAAATGATTATTTTGGGTGGAACAATACTCCCGTAATTTATGGAATTAAATCTTTATTTCACTTTCATAAACAAAACGAACTTGCAACTTATTAGTCAGTGTACTTTATTATAAACCTAGTTCGCTGTCCTTCAGAGATAAAAAGATTACTGTAGTTGCATTTACTTGAGTTTCTGTGAGAAAAAGACTCAAAACTCTTTCTGCAGTTGCCATATTAAGCTGTAATATCAACTGATCATGTAACTGAGTATGTTTTGAGCCTCCTCTATAATTACACAGTATCTTACATCAATTTAATATCTCGCCGGAATATACTGCGTACAAATTGGTAATGTTATCTTTTTAATGTAATTTTATGTAAATTCTATACATCTTTGAGAGCTCTGGCCCGATGGAAAACATTTTATTATGTGAAATTAAAAACTGTCAGCACGGAACTAACAGTTGATGCGCAATAGACTACAGTGAGACTCAAGTATATTAAGATGGATGAAAACAGTGCATCTGCTAATTAGTGGAAATTTAATTATTTGGTGGAAGGAGGAAGTTTTTAGTAGTGGAAAGTGGAGACACTTGGAAGATTTCAGGGATAGTGTACTGAGACAGAGAACGCAGCAGTTTTCAGGAAAGGATGGGAAGAACTCGGAATCTTCTTAAAAGCGACTGCTTGCTTAACTTTCCAATATTAAGATTTATTCCAAAAGTCCATACAGAAGAGGAATTCACAGGAGTCGAAGAGACATGAACAACAAACGAATTACGAACGAGATCATCGCAGAGGACTTTGAGAAAAAGAAGCAGACATCACCTAGAACAACCAAAGAGCAGAAGCACTCACATCAACAGAATGCAAGTACACCACGATTTCCTCAGGTGGCGTAACAAATTATTTTCTGTCTTACATCGGACAGAAAAGAGACTGTGAATTTGATCCATTCTATGGACTGTACTACGAGGTGCATTCAAGTTCTAAGGCCTCCGATTTTTTTTCTCCGGACTGGAAAGAGATAGAAATGTGCGCATTGTTTTAAAATGAGGCCGTGTTAATTGTCAATACGTCCCAGAGATGGCAGCACCGTATGGCAGATGGAATTTTACCGCCAGCGGCGAAAATGAGAACTGTTTTAAATACTTAAAATGGCGACGTTTTCCTTACTTGAACAGCGTGCAATTATTCGTTTTCTGAATTTGCGTGGTGTGAAACCAATTGAAATTCATCGACAGTTGAAGGAGACATGTGGTGATGGAGTTATGGATGTGTCGAAAGTGCGTTTGTGGGTGCGACAGTTTAATGAAGGCAGAACATTGTGTGACAACGAACTGAAACAACCTCGGGCTCACATAAGCCGGTCTGACGACATGATCGAGAAAGTGGAGAGAATTGTTTTGGGGGATCACCGAATGACTGTTGAACAGATCGCCTCCAGAGTTGGTATTTCTGTGGGTTCTGTGCACACAATCCTGCATGACGACCTGAAAATGAGAAAAGTGTCATCCAGGTGGGTGCCACAAATGCTGACAGACGACCACATGGCTGCCCGTGTGGCATGTTGCCAAGCAATGTTGACGCGGAACAACAGCATGAATGGGACTTTCTTTTCGTCGGTTGTGACAATGGATGAGACGTGGATGCCATTATTCAATCCAGAAACAAAGCGCCAGTCAGCTCAATGGAAGCACACAGATTCACCGCCGCCAAAAAAATTTCGGGTAACCGCCAGTGCTGAAAAAATGATTTTGTCCATTTTCTGGGACAGCGAGGACGTAATCCTTACCCATTGCATTCCAAAGGGCACTACGGTAACAGGTGCATCCTATGAAAATGTTTTGAAGAACAAATTCCTTCCTGCACTGCAACAAAAACGTCCGGGAAGGGCTGCGCATGTGCTGTTTCACCAAGACAACGCACCCGCACATCGAGCTAACGTTACGCAACAGTTTCTTCGTGATAACAACTTTTAAGTGATTCCTCATGCTCCCTACTCACCTGACCTGGCTCCTAGTGACTTTTTGCTTTTTCCAACAATGAAAGACACTCTCCGTGGCCGCACATTCACCAGCCGTGCTGCTATTGCCTCAGTGATTTTCCAGTGGTCAAAACAGACTCCTAAAGAAGCCTTCGCCGCTGTCATGGAATCATGGTGTCAGCGTTGTGAAAAATGTGTACGTCGGCAGGGCGATTACGTCGAGAAGTAACGCCAGTTTCATCGATTTCGGGTGAGTAGTTAATTAGAAAAAAAATCGGAGGCCTTAGAACTTGAATGCACCTCGTAGTTGTGAGACTGACAGTTTTATTGTTTTGTGTGTTGAACCGAGAACTGTTTCAAGAGAGATCTTAAACAGTGTGAGGACCAAACCTTCTGATCACTGAAATAGTTATTAAGAACAAAACTGAGAGCTTGACATTCAAGCACATAGTCACTCATCATTTTGAAAACGCAAAATCCATGTCTGTAATATTTTCCATCCCAACATAATCTAGTTCCGCGTTCTATACGGAATTATGTTTTTTTTTTTTAAAAAAAGAAGTCAGGTGGTTTGGTTAACACTTTAATACTGATTGTTAGAACAAAAATCCATTACGGACAAAATAACATTAATGTAAAGGGTTTACAGTGTGTTCAACCATGAGACAACGAGGGAGAGCAGCTTCAGGAGTTTTATTTGAGTTTTGGTAATTAAGTTTCTAATTGACATGATCGTAAGCGCTGTCTTGCTTTGGTCCAGCTATCTTAAAAAAAACAGCATAATCGCGAATCGCGGCGGCAGTATGATCCATGGATAGCCATATCAGCGCTTCTGTTAAATAATATTAACTTATGCTAGCGGCAAGACACAATGAATGCCTTCTCTGTGCGATTGCAACAGAAATACCATCGACGACAATGTTTCAAGAGCAGAGTTACTAAACACAGTCTTCCGAAATTCCTGCAACAAAGAAGACGAAGTAAATACTATAGAATGATCTTGTGTCACTGAGGTCATCGAATAATACAGAAGTCATTTACGGCATTCCCCAAGGTAAGGTTACAGGCCCTGTGCTGTTCCCTATCTATATTAACGATTTAGGAGACAATCTTCATGCCGCCTTACGTTTTTTGCAGATGATGCTGCCATTTATCGCCTAGTAAAGCCGAAAGAAGATCAAAACAAATTGCAAAACGGATTAGAAAAGATATCTGTCTCGTGCGAAGATTTACAGTTGACTAAATAATGAAAGGTGTGAGGTCATCCACATGAGTGCTAAAAGGAATCCGTTAAACTTCGGATAAATCAGTCAAATCTAAAGACCGCAAATTCGGCTAAATACCTAGGAATTACGATTAGGACAACTTAAATTGGAAAGAACACAGAAAATTTTGTGGGAAAGACAAACCAAAGACTGCGTTTTATTTGGAGGACACTTAGAAAATGTAACAGATCTACTAAGGAGACTGCGTACACTATGCTTGTCCGTCCTCTTTTAGAACACTTCTGCACAGTTCCCTTACCAGATACGACTGACGGGGTAAATCGAGAAAGTTCAAAGAAGAACAGCACGTTTTGTATTATTGCGATATAGGGGATAGAGTTTCACTGGACATCATTAAAACAAACGCGTTTTTCATTGCGATGGAATCATCTCACGAAATTGAAACCACCAACTTTCTCTTCCGAGTGCGGAAATATTTTGTTGATGACGACTTACATAGGGAGAAACTATCATCATAATAAAATAAGGGAAATCAGAGCTCGCATGGAAAGATATAGATGTTAGTTTTTTCCGCGCGCTGTTCGAGATTGGAATAATAGAGAATTAATGTGAAGGTGGTTCGATGAACCCTCTGCCTCTTAAGTGTGATATGTAGAGTATCCATGCAGATATGATGAAGATATAGATGAATATGTTCGAGGAAGTTGTTAAAAGATCTACAGTAATTGCACTTAACAGAACTAGCTTAAAGATAGAACACGATGTGACACACAAAAATACAACGTTTATCTTAGAGCTCCTAGAGTTTCATATATCATTCTGAAGTGCTTTAGTCATTCACCGCATTAAGTGTAACTTTATACTGTGGTACCTTAAGTCTGGTTAAGCTTTAGGCATATTTACTCAACTGACATACCTGTCATTATTTGTGATCTACATATCTTATGCAATACTGCGCAGTACATGACATTAGGGCTTTCTGTTCATTTATTCTTTGCACTATTCTACATTAAACATGGCTGACGTACTTGACCTCATAGCAGTTTCAATTGGAAACGGTTAACTTATCAGCAACTGTGATTACAACAGATCCTCTGATTTACATTTTTTATGTATTTGTGTATGCATTTGTATTCATTATTTGTAAGAATTCATGTGACTGTTTGAGGGTGCTGTTTTGGCCATACCAGACAGAGGTTAGAGGAGAGACGATTTTATAATTATACTCACTCAGATTTTGAAGTTATCTGTGTTCAGTTGCATCTGTAAAAAGGGGTGTGGCATTCTGAATCCAGAGATGTGTTTCTGTGGCGACACCGTGCATTAAAGCGCTAAGTATTTGGCGAGTTCGTTTATGTGTGTTAGTTACAGCAGGAAGTGTTGTGGGCTGCATTAGCATTTTTCATACTTAATGGTATTAACTAATCCAGTAGCGGTAGCAGCCTTGATAGTCAAAAGATGGGGGAAGCGCTTTAAATAACGAGTAGTACTGATGTCTCACGTGGGAACTCAAGTTCAGAAGTCCTATTTAAAAATGTATTTCACTAACCATTAAATCAACAGAATTGCGTGGATAGCACAATATCGCTTTCGCATAGTGCGTTAACAGAAATATGGGAACTGCACTGATTTCTTACCACATTAAAGATCAAAGGGATGGGATTATTTGCTGACGGTAGCTTTGAATGCAGCCAATCATGAAAGCCATCAGTCCACACCCGCATAATTGCTTTTGAGAGATTAGAGTAGCCACTCCACTAATAAATCTGTGGTTTATTAACGATCTGTTGCCAGAGCAGATTACTATGCGGCATGCAACTGCACGGTGGAGGGCGACCAGGAGTAATATTTGGAGGTCGCATCAATTGGAAATCAGATGGTATAACAATGGGGTGGTGGCCATATCCTTATCAGCTCAGAGACAAAGAGTATAAAAATTTTCAAGTCTGTACTAAGGCAGCCGGTAGAGGCACTAAAAATTGATGTCCAGATACAGTGTGCCATGCCAAATTGTCAAATTTGTTACTCCCGTAATGGTTTGTAGAATCGATCTGAGCTCATCTCTCCCAAAATATACTGGACACAATTCCAGACGCTTAGTTTTTGGTCATATACCAACAAGGAAAAATTGAAGGGGGAGGATATGTCGACTGTGGCACTATTTTCTGAAGTTGAAACTACAAAGTTCTGGATGGTCTTTGCCAAGTAAGAGCATGCACAGGGAGAGTGTACTGTCTCTGACGAATGGTGCATGGTCAGCGGTGAAAACGCCATTGACTCGTGGGTAGTCAGCAGGTCAGATGCGGCGTGGCATGGCAGTGTTGTGGACTGGATGCCGTAGGAATAGAGTATCAGTAAATTTGGGACTGGGACTGGGACGCCAGCCTTCTTGGTCTCTGTTTATTGCTGGTGAAGATCGCTGCATGGCACATTAAAGTCTGACCATCTTTGCATGAGATCCATTGTGGTTATTATCACAGCAGCTGACCAAAAGTGCAAGGAGGAGTCTTGCGCCCTGTTAAAATGTGTGAACAAGCAAGGCGAACTGCCGAGCTGATGTACAGGCAGCAGTGATGGGACAGACTTGGCAACAGAAAAGGGTAGATGCAATGGGCCAGTTAGGTGCCCTAATTATTTAATGACTGCTTCAAGTAAATGTGTTTTCAATATGTCAATGAAAAGCGCGTTCTGAAATAATAGTTGTACTGTCTATTGTCTTCGTTAAGCCAAGAAGTGCTACTCAGTCATTCACAAAGAAGTATGTCAGGTTACGTGTTCTATAGATCAGTCACACGGTACGGTAGCCATTATAATGTGGAATGTGTCAAGTGCACAAGAAATGCACATATGAAACAAGATTAGTGTTTTGAATTATTTACCCCATTCCCTTAAATGGCACAACATGCATATACTATATTTATAGATTTCTTTATTCTATTTATAGATTTCTTTATTATTATTGAAGAATTCATGTATGGTATAGAAAGAGTTGTCAAGGAAATACGATTTCAGTTTATTTTTGAAGCTATTACTGCTGTCTGTCAGACATTTTATTTCATCTGGTAATTTGTCAAAAATTTTTACGGCAGCATATTTTATCCCTTTCTGTGCCGAAGATAGGTTGAGTAAAGGATAGTGTTAGTCTTTCTTTTTTCTGGTATTATAATCACGAATGTCACTTGTTTTTAAACTGGTCCAAATTTCATTAGTGAGTCAATGTACAGTGGGGCTGTTATAAGAATCCGCCATCTTTTAAAAAGATCCCTAGAAGATGTGCGACTATGAACCCCACACATTATTCTAACCACTTTTGTTTGAGCAGTGAATACTTTTTGTCTAAGTGTTGAGTTACCCCAAAATATTATTCAATATGACATCAGAGAGTGAAAGTGTGCAAAGTGTGTTAGCTTACTAATTTCTATATACTTAAAATTGGCAGCTATTCTGATTGCACAATTTGCTGAACCTAGTCGCTTTAGAAGATCCAAAATATGAATTTTCCAATTAAGATTCTCATGTACATGTACACCCAAAAACTTAGTATGCTCTACCCTGTTTACTGACGTCTGTTGATGTGTTATATTAATTGAAGGAACTGTACTTTTTGCAGCAGAAAATTGGATGTACTGTGATTTTTCAAAGTTTAAGCCCATTTGCAGAAAACCAATTAATGACTTTTCCAAAGACCTTATTTGTATCGTTTTCAATTGGAGTTCTTTTACTGGATTAGTAATGATGGTTGTATATCAGCAAACAGTGTCAGTTCAGCTTCTTGTTTCAGATAAGAAGGGAGGTCGTCCACATATATGAAGAACAGAAGGGGACCCATGATTGAACCCTGTAGAACAGCTAATACAATTTCACCCTAGTTAGATGAAGTGGAAACCTTATTTAAATCACTTGACCCATATAAAGAAACTTTTTGTTTTCTGTTCTGTTCGTATGACTTACGCCACACATATGCTATTCCATTTATACCATAGAATTGTAATTTCTGTTACATAATGTCACAGTTCACACAATAAAATGCTTTGGACAAGTCATAGAAAATATGGTGACATTTTACATTTTAAGACTCTTATGTGGACAGTGAAACTATATATTGCTATGTCAGTGGAACAGCATTTTTAAAATCCAAACTGTGATTTACTAAGCATCGCATTACTGTTGAGGTGGCTAACCAATCTTGAGTACATTAGTTTCTCGAAGATTTCTGAAAATGCTGTAAGCAAGTATACTGGCCGGTAATTATTGACATCTGTGGTTTTCCCCTTTTTGTAGAGAGGCCTGACAATGGCACATTTTAACCTGTCTGGAAAAATACCCTGAGTCAGTGATGCATTACATATGTGACTCAAAACATCAGCTGTAATTTCTCCACATTGTTTTAATAACTTGTTAGAGATGTCATCTATTCCAACAGAACATTTATTTTTCAAAGACTAAATAATTATACTTATTTCACAAGAGCTTGTTAGGTAAAACTTAATCTCACAAATTTTTTTCAGAACTTACTCTTCTGTGTACTCCCTGGCTTTTTATTTTGAACTATTCTCACCAACTTTTTCTCCCACGCTTAAGAAATGATTGTTAAATACATTAGCTACTTTCGTACTGTTGGTTAGTATGGTCTCATTCTCTTTAATAGTAATACTACTTACCCCAGTGGTTACTTTTCCTGTCTCCCTTCTTACAGCATTCCATATTGATTTGATTTTATTGCTGGAGTTGTTAATTTCTTCTCTAACATACATATTTCTTGATTTCCTTACAACTTTTCTCAGTGTGTTACAATACTAATTCTTGCTGTCTCATACGGTTTTCTTTTTCTTTCTGAAGACACTTTAATACCTGTAGTAATCCAAGGTTGCTTTGAATAGTGTGTGGCGTTACATTTGGTAATTTTCTTTAGGAAACAATGTTCAAAAAGGGTATAAATGTATGAAGAAATATGTTGCATTTATCATTAGCATTTGACCCATTATATACAGCTCCCCAATTCACATTTCTTATACTTTCTCTGAAGTACTCTGTAGGTGAGCAACCTCACACTTTTCGTCAATGGTTTCTTAACTGTACACTGTGTTAGGTTTTGTAAGTTAATCAGTTGTGCATCATGGTCCGACAATCCAGTTACCACAGCGAAAGCGCGTGTTTGTTTTACATCCTCTCTCTGTAAAAATGCATTATCTATTAGAGTGCTACTGTCTTGAGCTACATCAGTAGGGAAATTGACCACTGATTCTAAGTTATATGTAGTTAATAACACATCTAGTTCACTTTTCCTATCAGAATTACTTACAAAGTATACATTAAAATCACCACAGATTAATAACTTCTTCCTTGTGTCTAACAGGCAGCATAATAGGGAGTCAAACGTTTTTATGAATAGTTCCTAATGAGGACCTGTACACTGTTGCTAATATCAATACTACATTATCCAGCTGAAGTTCACATGCACAAACCTCAAAGTACTGATCAACACAAAATTTGTTTGCTTCTACATTTCTGTACTTATACAGACAGAGTATATCAATCTCATTCTTATTTTTAAGATCATCTAAACACACTAATAGCTCATCTACTTTATTTTTTATTCCCCTGATATTTTGATGAAGTAAGTTGATACTGCCCTTAGCTTTGCCCCTATTTACTGTTCATGAAGTTTCTTTTATTCTATTTATCTTGATTGTTGTCTGTCTAGTCTTGGCTTTAACCTAAGAAACCTGTCTGCCAGGAACCATTAAACATAGGGATCACCCCTTGTGTGACTGTGGCCCCCCCTTACAGTTTCTGCTAATAGAGAAGCTAACTTATTTTTCCCCTTCCTATTTAGGTGCATTCCATGTGTAGTGTACCCCCATCTACCAATAGCATTAACTGGAACAAAACTTATGTGAGATTTTGCCGTTGTCTGGAGCATCCTGTTCAGCTCAGTGTTAGCATGCCTTACAGCAGTGTTTCCTCTGGGCTGATCATGGCGTTGAAAGACCTCCACAAACCCCAAATTTGTGTGCCCAGTTTCTGCTCCTGTCTTATTCAGGTCACTCCTATCACTGTATCTTGGATTCACAGCCAGACTGTTTCCTGTTCCCCCCAATTATAATTACCTGATCTTCCTTCTCCAAGTCCCTACATAGCTGACCTATGTTTTCTGTCACCTGCTAGCACTTGGTTTCACAAAATGTGTGACCTGGTACCCTGTACCTAATTTCTCCTGAAGCTGCTGGCCCACACCACTCCCATGACTGCTGCCTATATGCACAATTCTTCTTTTCCTATTCTAGTTTGATCCCGACCTGTCTTTTTTCTTTAAGCTAATACTCTGCTTCAACCTTCTTTCAACTACATCTGGATAAGCCCCGACCTCCACTTCAGATAGCAAACCAAACTGATTTACTATTTAAATTTCTGGAATTTTTCAAGCGTTTACCTTTTTCGCCCTTTGCTTGCTACCTTTTCACAGTTGCCAGTGTCTTTTTCCTCCATGAACCTACAAACTTTCAAGGTCGCGTCCTCTAATTCAGCCTTAATTTGGCTTTGAAGTGATAACTCTAGTCAAAAACGAAATTCTACACTCGCTCGAAATTTACGCCTAAAATACGCAAACAAAACTAGCGACTACCGGCCTTTACGAAATACTTCCTCTTCGATCTAAATACGGCCAGGAAAGCGAAACCTTGAATAGATAGCCTAGAGAAGAAGTAAATACACTACTATAAAATGTAATATTGACTAAATTGGCTCTTATTTCAATATTAATCACTTAACTTAGCGAGAGCTTCGTATAAGCGAGTCTGCCTAGTTGTATTGCAAAAGACTCCTTCCTTGAAGAAAGATGTTGACGTTGGTTTGTCGAGGCAGCTAATGGCTAATGGCTGAAATTAATTAACGAGTAATTGTCAAGACTATTGCCTTTCTTATAAAGCTAGTTGAACATTTTGTTTAAGCATTTCTCTTTGGGAAGTGTAAATATTGTATTACTGTATGTACTAGGGATTATTTTAATAGTAAAAAAATACTTACGGTTTGCTGTTCTGCGGAGTCAGCAAGGAGAATGCGTTAGCTAACAATTAGTATTTTAGTTGTTATTTGTTGAAACTAAAAGAACATTTTCCTTTTGAGTTTCTGTCTTTAAGAGTTTTGGCGTGCTATAAATTTATTTTCGTTAAATTAAATATTCATGCTCAAAAATAAGTTGCTCACATCTTAGTTGAATGTTCTATTTTGCTGCAAACAAACACACTTTTGTGAACTTGTTAATCCTGTGGTATTTTCCGTTCCATTTACTGTATTGCAAATGCAAATAAATAAAAGTTCTTTCCTTATTTCTCAAGGAACTTATTTTTTTCTTCAAGATTTATTTCGTTCTTGATGACTTTGCTTATAATTTTAAAGTACCTTCTGTAGTTTGTTATAACCCTCTAATTAGCCATGTATCTTGATGCTTACTTACATGATAGGATAATGTAATCTACTTGCACTTGTTACTTTCTTACCTCACCGTCTTCAAAGTAGCCTATGATTATTTTGCAATGTGTACTATATTTTTGTCGTTGTCGCTCAAATCGTTGCATAATATATTTCCTGATCTCCTATAGCTATTTCTCGTTTATTAGACTTGCAATTTACCTGCAATTAATTACAATGGTAGTCACAACTTTGGTTGTAAAATGTTTGGGGGAAACACAGATTATATGAAAGCTCAGGGGACTTAAGTACAGCTGTAGAACACTATTAAAAATCTGCATTTTATATTACCCCACCCTGTTTAAAGTTAAAAAATTTGATCACGCATATAGTTGACGAAATCTTCATGAGTTAACAGCCGAGACCTGGCGTCGTGTTGTCTCAATGTTTCAACGAGTTTCCTACCAATAATCTTCAGGCGGCCGTCCCTCCCAATCCATCTACAGCCCGTATTCTGATCCGGCTTCTCAGAGTTGTGGTTTAAAGGGAGGGGGGAATGATTCGCTCAACCGATGATCAAAGACGTCAAAATTAATTTCTTGAAATGAGTTGTTAGGGACTATACTAAGACCATCAAAATATTAACGACAAACTAGGTGCAGACAGTATCCTAAAATGACGAAATAAGTATACAAAGATCGATCTAACTAAAACGTCTAGACGTGCTTTGTATGAGAACAAATCTGAATTATGATAGCTGGAGATTGTGTACACGTAATCACTGCATCAAAGATCTTGCTAATTATGCCCACATCAGCCATGCTCTTTTAGTGTCAGAGAAATACAAGTTTAAATTCCAGGAGAATCTTACATTTTACAATATGATTCCCAAGATTACATCGGTATTAAAGTCCTGTGATATTTTCCAGAAAATGGAAAAATTCTTACAGTTCAGCTTAAAGGCTTCATGCAACAAATCCGGACAGCTTATTGCTACTAATATTTTCAGACTATTGCCAAAAAGTAATGGAACTTATCCAAGGATCGTGATCGCGTTGAAAGTTTTTTTCTAAATTTGTACATTTATACCCACTAATAAAGGTAAATGATGAAATTATGGTTTTGAAACTGTAAGAGGATTATTTTGTGAGCTCTGTTTGATCGGGATCTATTATGACAGAGAATGCTTCCCAGCGCAGATGTAAATTACGGAGAATATTTACAGTGGATAAGAACATATAGCACATACACATCTCGAATTACAGACTAGCCGAACACGCTATGTGAGAAATGGTTCGTTTTTGTGGCAAAAGACCCAATGGTCGGACAAGAAAACCTTCAAAGTTTTGAAGCACCTTAAGTCACTTAAGATAAACGACAACGTAAACAGTTTCATCATTATTATGTCGCACCATTCACTATTAGCAATACTGTATGTTTTGAATCGGTTGAACTTGGATACAAGAACCCTATGAAGAGTTATGGCTTTCATAGCATTGAAAATGTTAAACAAAGTCAGCGACAAGGAGAGTTCACGGCAGCGGAAAAAGAATGATAAGATTTTTCCTGATCTTTGAAGAGGGTGAAATGAGGTACAGTCAGTGATAGAGCAGTTAGACTACAGATGGGTTGCTTCAGCGAGGTGTTTTATCTCTTTGATGCATTGTTATAAATAAATACTGTGCTACATATTCATTCCTTTTTGTGGACGGAAGAAACTGATACCACAGGAGTCATTTGCTGTGCGCGAAACCTTGTGTGTAGTTCTTCCAACACAAGGTCAACGTCAGTCGAGGAGTATTTAACGATAGCATTGGTGTTGAAGCTTGATGGGACTGGTATTTAACCTTATTGTGTTCACATGTTGACGACGTAATGCAGGTGCTGTGGATGCCTGCATCACAACGTGCAACTGTCACGTTGAGTCTCGAAGAGGAGGCGTGCTGGCGACTTAAAAACATACATTCACTCTATGCTTCCCATCTGTCAATGAACCAGTCCGTGAAAGTGTCACTGGCGATGTTACGAAGACTGTTGCATTGAACGACTGTAACAGTGCTTCATTTAATTTTCTTAAGTGGTCTATTTTGCATCTTTCTGACATCTTGTAATGTAAATATCATACAAAACATATTCTAGAACAATTTTTTTCTGGCATAATTATAGCTAATGGTTTTTAATTGTGTGCCAGTTGCTATACATAAAGGAATTCGTTTTAGCATGTTAGCAAACTGTTTATACATTGTTGTGCAGGTACGTTTCAGTTGTTGTATTCGGGTTCTTTGTTGCAAATACTTTATAATATTTTCTATGCTTGCGTTTTGTTATTCCTGTGTTTGTTTGTCGTATAGTAGTGTATTTTAAAATGTTTTTGCATTTCATATAGTCTTGAATAATAACATGCTATATTTTAATAGACTTTTGCTTCACGTATCATGAGTTTCATACTACCTAATATTTGATTTACTGCTTTAGGGTGACACTGTACAAAATTACACTTTTTCATATAATTACGGTACAGCTCAGGGTACTTAGGCCCTTTTTGCATTCTTCCATTTTGTATTTCTTTATTCTGGATTCGCCATTTTCAATCAGGTATAAAAAAAAATCTTGTCCGGGTATGTGAGTATATCATGCTCACAATATAATTTATTTACTGTTTTATTTATGTCTTTACTTCTGCACACCTGTTAACGTTACACAATCAGGCATAATATTACAGGTCAACAGAACCCCAGCGAAATCCGTAACCCCATTCGGGAGGACGACGGTTCAATCCCGCGTCCGGCCGTCCTGATTTAGGTTTTCCGTGATTTCCCTAAATCGCTCCAGGCAAATGCCGGGATGGTTCCTTTGCAAGGGCACGGCCGACTTCCTTCCCCGTCCTTCCCTAATCCGATGAGACCGATGACCGCGCAGTTTGGTCTCTTCCCCCAAAACAACCAACCAACCAACCAACCAAAACCGTAACCAATGAAAATATTACGAGCTACTTTCAGAGACCAATAAAGCTGATTGTGTAAGGTGCGCGCTGAAGCAGACATTCAGAGAGAGAGAGAAAGAGAGAGAGAGAGAGAGAGAGAGAGAACCTCATCAGTCTTGACGGACGTCACGTACATAAGACTTTTCACATGGCCCCATGACAAGAAATCACGCGGAGTGAGATCAGGTGAACGTGCTGGTAACGAGAAAAGACGTCCCCTGCCTACCCGCTTTTCGGAGAATATCTGGTATAGGTGCTCACGAATCCTCAGTCCAAAGTGAGGGGGCTCCATCATTTTGGAACCACATCCATTGACGAATATGAAGTGGGACATGTTCCAGGAACCAATATTAGCAACAATATTACCGGTATATGTATCCAGTGTCAGAGTTATCAGAACGACTTTCGTTTATACCTTTCGACTCGGTCGCTTCCAGATCAGTGTCCCTTACCTCAGATTGATACATTTACCCTTTTCTATTTTCCTTGAATGTTCGTAACATCATAATGGAATCACTCTGTATCTTTCAGTAACACTGGAAGTTGAACCAAATTATCATCGAAATTTTCAAAAGTATTTAATCTTTCCTTTAAATGTCTAAGCCCCAAATTAGTTGCACATGAAACCTTGTACATAGGTTGTGTATCAGCCTAGACTGATAGTTCACAACGAAAGTTAATCTCCTGGCACAAATTTAAAAAAAAAATATTTGACGCAAAAACGTACACAGACGTAATCAAAAAGTACCTTACCAGGAAATCAGTTTGTATTGCAAGAAAATTTGTTTCTTCCCCTTTCTGCTTTACGTTAGCTTCAAATAGGAGTCCTTGTTTTATTTTGCCTATTTATTTAATTATTTCCAGAAGAAACATGTCTCGCTAGAGGACTGGCTCAGGTAGAAGAATTTGTTATCCTCAGCAGAATTAGTTATTTCGTTAGCACAGAAATAAGTGTTACGCTTTTTATAGGTCAAAGAGTGTCTCAGATATTCGCTGCTGTTACTGACGTATGCTTCTCAGCATACAGTAAAGGCTCTTCTGCGTGAATTCAAGGTAGGCTATATCATTATTTTGGAATTACAACTCAGAGTGTTTGCAGATTATATTACAGGAAAGTGTGGTTTCAATGTTCTTTGTTGCATTTACCCGTTGTTAACAAGTTACAGAGTTGCCTGTTCTACTCCATAGGTAGTCTAGTGCGAAATAAAATGCAATCAGCTTACCGCCGAAGCATAACGAATATCTTCCCGGAAGCGGAATCGTTTATTGTCACACGTGTAGTAATACTAAACAGTGATCACGCAAACAGTGCCAGTCAGGATTAGGCTCTTTCGCAAAGTGATTATTGTTCGTCAGATTTGTGTTTTTACATTAAAAGCCGAATCTTACTTCTTTAGAATTACTCTTTAATCACGTCTAATGGAACCCTCTTCTCAAATTTGGAGTCAATATGATTAAATGTCCCACATAATACAGACGTCTAATTTATGTGCGTCATGTAATTTATGGTGTGTACGGGGCATCCCACGAACTGTGCTGGCTGTTCCAGAATTTATATGCACGTTATAGAAATGGATATATGTATTTTCCACATCTCCTCCTAAACTTCGGACCAATTTAACCTTACTTTTTACACATATCACTTATTGTTTTGAAAGAAGGTAAGAACTGTCTACCTATCAAAGAGGTAGGATAGAGCTCACGACGCGCGAAGAGCCACACTTTAGACACCCAGCGTTTGCGAATGAGAGCACTTACTGACTTGCAACAGACTTTACAATTAATTAAAAATATTTACCACATTTTTTCTCGCTGACCGCCCCCGCCAAAATAATGAAAGGAAAAAAGTTTATCGCTTGCTAGGTTTTCACTGTTCATACAGTAAAACTGCCCTATGAACTATGACTTTTTACTTTATTACTTCTAAGATACTAATTGTATTAGCAACAAATTTTACCAGCAGCATTCTCATATATTACTGAATGTAACAGCAAAATTATAACATTGTACAATACATAACTCAGGAGATATGACTTCATAAACACTGAGATGTGTGTTAAGTGCCACCTCATGTAAGACATTTAAATTTATTACCGCGTTGTTATCAACTCAGCTCGCAACACTTTTCGCATACACTGTCCATTTACGCCACTGAATGTACACTCGACAGCAAAAATAGTGGGTCACGCCTGAATTCCAACGTGTAGGCTGCACCTGAATGTATGCAACCAACATAGCATAACTGTGTTGCTCATCATCGCAACCCTCCACAGTACAGTCGTTGTAATATACACAATGGGTACCGCTAGAGACTACTAGAGATCACCGGTCTTTATGACAGTCTGTCCAGATATAAAGTAACACCATGATAGTACAGAAGAGATCATACAGTCCTTAACGTTTGTAAACTAAACTTAATTACAATAAGTGACATTTCAAACGTTATGGGACAACTAATTTTGTCACATAAATCGTTCAGTAATCCTTAGGCACAATTAAATATTTGAGATAGTATATGGATTTATAAAGTTGTAAGGCAATTGGAAACAAGTTCTTTGCTGTCTAAAAGGTTTACCCAACACATGCTGAACGTTGTTCAACGTTCAATGGGGAGTGGTTTTGCATCAACTTTATGTAATGCCAAGCAGTAAAAAGAAAACGTGATTAACGGCGGCAAGCACTCTACGGAAATCTCAACATTAACAGCGAATATTAAGTAATATCATTGTTGACATTACTCATCAACAGTTATTTGTACACAAAGTTGTACTTTAAATGACATGACAAACGTCTTCGTTCTGGATTCGGACGCAAACCCAGAACGTAAAGCCATTGTTAACCAAGCAAAGCTTTGTGCCTTATCGAGACTCGATCACTAGGCAGGTAGGGACGTCAAATATTGACGTTTGCACCAGTATCAGTTATCAATTCTCAACTTGAGCGTAAATGACGATAATGTTTGTACGAAACCAGGAACCCTAACATTACAATTACCTTCTTGGTAATTAACCTCGAACGACGTTGTATATTGTTGCATTGTCAAGGAACAAAGGATGCACATGTTTAATATTGAAATGCCATCATGTAATGCTGGTGACAAGGATGCGAACCCAGCACCTAATCGGATTGTTGAATGAGTGCGTAAAATCAGAATGTAGGTATCACAGTTTGTCACCAGTAGTGAGGCTGGAACCTTAAATGACGACTGAAGTTGTATTGCCTGACCGGGATTCGAACCCGGGGCCTACCGTTTCGTTGTCTAACCAGGAACAGACGAGAAATGTCCAATGTTGGTCCACCATTAGCGAGATGTGCGCATGTTTAACTAGAAATAAGGCGACGAAAACGACTATGCTGACTGAGAGTCGAAGGCCGCACACATGGTTATGAAGACACGTTAATGATCAAATTCTTATTCAGTAGTAGCTAGGAGTAGCATGTTTAGTTGCAAACTTTAAGGCCTTTCTCATCCCTAGTGACGTGTTGCCTAATAGCTGCGATATCATGGTGTTAATTTACAAGTGGATGGACTGCCGTAAAGAGCAATGTTCTCTAGTAGTCGTGTATCACTGAGATGTAAATGAAGTGCCTCAGCAGAAAGTAATTTCCGTCGTGCAGCACGTATTGTTTCAGAGACACTGCGTACATGTTATAAGTACACAAAATGTGTATTATATACTACGTATGTACTATTATTTGGAGAAGCTGCTGCCAAAACTGTTTACTTTTACATTCCGCTTAGTTGTCGTGGTTGAATACACGTTTTCATTAGGATACATCTAATGCAGAGCGCTTACAAGAAAGAATAGTTTCCTGCGTCATGCTATTGCTAGCTAGGTGAAATATTTTGTGGTAGCTATGTTTAAAATGAATGTATTTTTGAACGTATTATTCCTCAAATATTTGAATGAATCGTCAACTGTAGGTGTGCCTGCACATGTTATAGCATAATAGCTGTAGCTGCATTAGTTTATACTACAGACTTAGGTAGGTTACGTGTATCTTTTGATCCTTCAAGGGGTGATCGTGGCCTTGCGGCCCGGGTCTGTACTAGCCGCTGCTCGCGAGGTACGGGACAGCCAGGCTGGCCGAGGCGAGACGGAAGTGAGCGAGCTGGCGGTGGCGTTGGTGGGCCAACAGACCGGGACGAGCCAGCACGGCTGCGCCGCATGCCTCTGCCTCTGCCGCTCTGTTTGACGTAAATATGTTTACCTCCTCTCCTGGCATCAGTATAAAAACGGCAAGCAGAAATACACATCAGGCTGTCTGCCGTAATGGCTCACTGGGAGAGGTATATCCAAAAGAGAGTCGTCGATCTCATTGAAGAAGGAGGATGTTCCATCAGAGAAGCTGGCGGACGGTGTGGCGTACCACATACCACTACATCGAGATGGTTGAGGATCTGCCATGAAAGAGGCACCACCAACAGGTTCAAAATGGCTCTGGGCACTATGGGACTTAACTGCTGTGGTCATCAGTCCCCTAGAACTTAGAACTACGTAAACCTAACTGACCTAAGGACATCACACACATCCATGCCCGAGGCAGGATTCGAACCTGCGACCGTAGCGGTCGCGCGGTTCCAAACTGTAGCGCCTAGAACCGCTCGGCCACTACGTCCGGCCAACCAACAGGGTTCCTGACTCAGGCAGGGAGAGAGTGAGCTCACACAGGAAGACAGGGACCTAGTGTCTAGGAGCAGAGAAAATCCCTTTCTGAACGCGAAGCAGTTGTGGCGGGAGAGCAACTTCCCCGGCTCCAGTGACACGATTCGCCGAAGGCTGAGGGACGCTGGACTTCATGCACGACGATACGCGTGAAACAAGAGCTCAGCGAAGACAACGTTTTACACCGGCTAGCATTTGCGGAACTCCATCTGAGGGCGTCGTGGGACAACGTCATTTTCACTGATGAGAAGGTGTTTTCCACCAGTATCGACGATCCACGAATCGTTTACAGGCCGCAAGGGACCCGCCATCGACACGAATATGTAACCACGACGAGAAGAAGTGGCCGGCTATCTGTTACCTGCTGGGGTTGGATTTCTGTGAGATGGGCGGGAATTCTTCACAGGATAGAAGGAACTCTAGACAGCGTGCAGCATGCCCACATATTGGAAAATGTGATGCTTCCGTCAGTGCGAATGCTGTACGCAGAAGGGGACGCCAAATCGCAAGAGAACCATTCTCCCATTCACAAGTCTGCATTTGTTCAGCAGCGGCTCTCCATGATTGGCGTCATCGTCATGGACTGGCCGCCACGGGCGGCTGATATGAACCCCATGGAAAACATTTGGGCTGAGGTCACCAGCACATTAACAGAGAACTGGCCACGAAACCAACCACTACTGCGGACGCTCTATGGGACTGCGTCTTGGAAGCCTGGGAGGAAGTTGCTTCTTTAGGCTGTTACCTCCGACGGCTTATACATTCTATGCCAAGACACATGATAGAAGTACAAAATAATTAAGGATTCTGGGTAAAATATTAAAGTCCTTAAAATGTTTTGTTATGTCTTCTTTTTCGTCATTTTTCCTCATTGGAAGCTAGTGGAAAATCGCGTGGGAACAGAAAAGATACGATATGGGTTAGTTTTCCTTTGAGTTGCCTTTTTAATTCAAGTGCGTTTCTTTTGAATATACAGTTTGTTAAATATTGTATTTTGATTTCATTTATACCCTGTCTAAATACTTACAAACTAATCAGCGTAGATGGACTCTGTCACAGTAGTTTTTGTTATTTCAAATACATTTCTCTCTTCCCCTCGATCCATGAATACACCCTCCGTCCTCCACATAATACGCAAACGATCTCATATTATTACTCGTTGTTAATATCTCCTCTATTCTCTCTCACTCTCTCTCTCTCTCTGACACTATCGCCGTAAGTGCCCTTCTATTCCATTACCCAAACTTTATAAACAAATCTAGCGGTTTCCATTGACGCTACATTTTCCCTTTTAAAAAAATGGCTCTGAGCACTATGGGACTCAACATCTTAGGTCATAAGTCCCCTAGAACTTAGAACTACTTAAACCTAACTAACCTAAGGACATCACACACACCCATGCCCGAGGCAGGATTCGAACCTGCGACCATAGCAGTCCCGCGGTTCCGGACTGCAGCGCCAGAACCGCACGGCCACCGCGGCCGGCCTTTCTCTTTTAATTGCTGCTGTCTTTACTCTCTATCGTTTCTCTCAACACCTATGAAACCGTATTCTTTGATCTCCTCTTCCCTATAACCCATTCTTCGTTCTGAAAACAGTCCTTCCTTATCTCTCGGTCCTAAGATAAAACGAACTGTGGCACACATCTAAGTAAGCAATACTTTGCAAGCATTTCAGGATTATGTTTTGCACTTCTGCACTTCTATCCATTCCCACATCCCACCCTCCTTCCTGTTACCCGTCCCTTGACATCTGCATCTACATATAAATGAATACTCTGCAATTCACAATTATGGTCTTGTCAGGGGGTTCTGTGGTCTGGTGGATTAATCTTGTACTGATGTGTAAAACGTGTAGGTTCACATCTCACATCAGACGTAGATTTTTAACACACACAAGTACTCTCCTTCACTCCTAGTAACGCCAAGTGCAGAACGCCGGTAAGCTCCGTAGTTCAATATCCGCAGTGAAGATAACATCTCTTCGCTGCCGACTGGGGCAGAGCGGCACTCGTTTGAGCTGTGACAGATGGAGAAACCCCGGAAGGCAGAGACTCTGTCACCAGCAAGCCATCGTGAACTAGAAAACGTATTTCATTTAATGAACCAATGGCCATGTGAGTTCACAAGGCTCTTACTTTATTTGAAACTGAGACGTTGAAAATTGTGGTGCTGGACTGGGATTCGAATTCGATTTCACTGTGTTCACCAAGACTGAAAACTCTTCTAGGCCTCTTCGAAAGGCACCTATCTGGTTTCTAATCCTGATCAGCACAAAATATTCATTACTTCATTTCATGCCCTAGCATGTGCACTACGAACTACTAGTGAAAATAGTCCCATTTTCAACGTCTCTTCGTGCGTTGTCAGCTGTAACGTGTTCGTTTCAACTCACAGCCACATGATGAGCTTTTTATCACACCATTACAAGATCAAACGTTTCCTTACATCTTTTCAAGTTCAAACATTCCTCTCCATCCTACTGGCGAAAACGGATTTGGGTTTGGCGTTGTGTTCGTTGTGATCACCAACGACGATATGTTGTGGATTCAACTTCTAGCCAGCAGAGTATTTTCCATCACATCACTGAATGTACAAACATGCCATTCCTAGCAATTATTGGAAAAGAATTTTATAGTTAAAGTGACTTCATTACCACGTGTGCGGGGTTTGAATTCCATTCAGTACAGAACTTTTTGTCGCCTGATGTCTAACTAAACATGCGCACATCTCGCTACTGGTGGACAAATAATAGCTATTTATCTTCTTTCCTGGCTATAAAACGACTGCGCTAGTTGCTGGATTCGAATCCCAGTCAGGCAAAAACAATTCTACCGTCATTTAAGATTCCAACATCTCGCTATTGGTGAAAACATTTGATATTTAACTTCTGATTTTTCGTACTTCGTTAACAATCCGATTAGGTTCTGTGTTTGCATCCCTGTCACAAACTTTACACGATGGCATTTAAATTTTAAACATGAGCATACCATGATCCTTGTGAATGGCAGTATATTAAAGGTCGTTGGAGGTAGTTCCTAGGAAGGCAACTGTTACGACAGGATTCCCAGTTCAGTACAAACATTTTCGTCGTTTATTTTCAGGATCTTAATTGATAACTGATACTGGTGCAAACGTCTATACTTCACGTCTCTTTATGCTTAGTGATCGGGTCTCAATAAGGCACAAACAAAGCTTAGCTTAGTAAGCAATGGCTATAGGTGTTGGGTTAGAATCCAGGTCCAGAACGACGACGTTGCTCACGTCATTTAAAGTTCAAATTTGTGTACACGTAGCTGTTGATGTGTTACGGGTACTGTGGTGATTCGCTGTTAATGTTGAGATTTCCGTAGAGTGCTCGTTGGCGTTAATTGTGTTATTTTACTGGTTCGTCCAATATCCAGTTTCCAGACCCACTCGCCGTTGAGCGACGTTCAGCACGTGGATGGAAAACCTTTTCGAGAGCGAAAAACTTTTTTCCAGTTGCCGAACAGCTTTCTAACTCCATATATTGTCCCAAGTATTTAATTTTGACTAAGGATTACTCTACGATATATGTAAAATAATCCGTTTTCTCAGAACTTTTGGAATGTCACTTGTTGTAATTAAGGTTAGTTTATGAGTGTTATGGGGTGTCTCATCGCTAGGAACGTGTTTTCTAATATGTTTTGTATGACGATATTAGTTGACGCTTGGACTGACTGCCATAAAGACCTTATGTCTCTAGTAGTCTCTTGCGGTACCCTTTGTGTGTAGTCAAACGACTGTACCCCATGGGTTTTGGTGTGTAGAGGACCTGCAACACAGCTGCGATATGTTGGTTGTATTTGGCAGTGACCCACTCTTTTTGCTGTCAAGTGTACCTGCAAAAATATACCATTTTGTGACACATGCTTCAGGAGAGATGACGTCAAATACTAAGATACGTGATAAACTGTGGCATCGTGCATTACATTTTAATTTATGACTTTGTTACTACTAACTCTATTCACAGCGCAATGCACAGACAGTAGGCATATACCCCACTGGATTTATCTGCTTAACCAGATCATTGTAAAGCTCATAACTCGTGAGATACGACGTCATAAACATTAAGCTCTGTGGAAATGAAACTGTAGGGCGACAGTCGCTAGAGTTACTGATGGAATATGTGTACAAATACGTGTGAAATATGTTAAATGCATGTGAAATATATTTGACTTGTGCGTACGCAGGCAAAGCCGTGGGTAAAAATGCTCATCCGAAACTCCTGGAACGATTTCAATCAAATTTGGGACACATATTAGTTACGATCTGGAAAGATATGTTGTGAGGGTATGAACCACCAGCGTCCTAATGGTGTCAGCGTCATAACGTGGAGAGAGAAGGGGTAGGTGGAGACCGACAGGCAGCGACGGGGAAGGAGGAGATGGACACACATAGAGGGACAAGGAGATGGACAAGAAGAGTGGAAGGGGAAATGGTCAGAAAGAGGAGAGAGGAAAAGATGGACAGAAAAGGAAAGAGGAAGAGATGGACAGAGACAGGGGGAGGAAGAGATAGTAGAGAGAGGATCAGGAGGAGGTCAACAGAGAGAGGGAAGGAGGAAATGCACAGAGAAAGAGAAGAGAGGAGATGTATAGAGAGAGGGGAGAGGAGGAGATGGACAGAGAGAGGAAAGAGGATGAGATGAACAGGGAGAAGGGGGAGGAAAAGATATACAGGGAGAGGGGGGACGGGGACATGGACAGAGAGGGGCAGAAGGATTAGATGTACAGAGAAAATGGTAAGGAGGGGATGGACTTATAGAAGATTGGAATCAATGTATACCTGTACAACGCCCGGTACTCAGCTAGCTGTAAATAAACCACTGCAAAAAGTGAACCCTCGTGCCTGTTGAGCTCGCTGAGATTCATAGTAGATTCAGTTTAGTGCAATAAAGATGCATTCTCCCTCTCCTCTGGAACCTGGAGTGAAAACTTTTTGCTTCTCGTAGAATTCTCACGTATTTGTGAAAATGATTGTCAGTGATTCTACTACATCATAAATTTAGCCTCTTCTGGCAACACATTACTGAACATGATCTAAAGCACTGTGTTTTGACCAACTCTATTTAACTTAGTTTTCTTTGGTGGTCACGCTATTGAAGGCAAAATAAGAATATTATGTTTTATTCATGTCGGTGGCGTTTTGGTGCCGTCCTGTTGTGGAGATGGATGGAGGTCCTTGCAGGATAATGATGAAATAGAGTCCCCGTTTTTCCGTTTCTTCCCTTGCAGAAAGATCGATCCTTCTGCAGAAAAATGCCGGTCATTGACTCAAACGCCTGTTGCAGCGCTAGCCTCTGTCTCGGCAGCTCATCATTAACGAGGCTCCTGCACTATTATAACGTGAAATTTGAAAATTTGTGTCAGGTTGTAACTTGAAATCTGAATTCTTTCATTGCCTAAAAAGTCCAGGCTTGTCTCAGAATTTCATTGGTACTGACGTTTCACCTACGATTTCCGAACAGTGCTACCAGAGGTTCTCCCGCAGTGTATGTGGAAGCAGCACCGCAGGAGGAACGGAGTCGCAGGAGAAGAGGCCAGAGTGGCACCAGCTACCCATGGCTCACTCCCCGCCCCCACCCAGCCCCTTCTGTACATCATCTCAGTATTGTTACATTTTCTGTGCATTGCAAACGGAAAACAAGAAGAAAAACAGCTTGATACTTCAGTCAATTTCGAAAAACACCAGGAGATAATGCTTTGTCAACCTCGACAGAGTGTTTACATCACTTGATATGCAAAAATACAACTACTTGCTACTTTGGTTGCACGACAACATGACAAACTTGGTATGCAAGGACTGTGGGTTATGTTTGGTACTTGTAGTGTGATTTTATGAGGTTCACCACCTGCGTGTATGCAATTTGTCGGTCTGTTCTATGTTTTGTACAAACAATCAGAATTGTGTTATTTGTAAAAAAACTTGTGAAATTTTAATTATCAGGGTCATCGTTAGAAACGAAGACGAGGTAGAAATGAAATACATCAATTAGTGTGATCAGATAATATGAGTTTTTGTGAGCATACAAAGTGTTACATAGGCTGTGACTGAAATACTCCTACTAATTTTGGGAAGTGGGGCTGACTTTTCACACCAAAACAAGAAAAAAAGTCTTCTGATCTCATCACAAAGGCTCTCACCACGAGTTGTTTTACTTGCTTGCGAAATTCTAGGTTACACGATAGTGGTTCATGAAACATTATTTTTCCTGACGTTTCCTCCACAAATTGACAGGTGCTCCAAGTTTCGATGCATCTAATCAATTGACAGTCTGGGCGTTGGAAACCGACCCAAATAGAGCGAAAAGGGGGACTGGTAGAAGTTTTCACGTGATCAGCAGAGATAATCTTTCTCAAATCCTCGAACTGTGGTCTGTCAAAGATGAAACTTATCTATTGACTCTGTAGAGCTACTTTCCCTATATCACTAAGTTTCATGGCTTCTCCTTTTCTGTTAAAATTGTCTCTCTGTTAATATATTTAAATGGCTTCTAAATATAGTCGTGAATAATAATTCACCATTGTAGATAACGTTTTGCTTTAGAAAAACTTCATTTCATGGTCTGCTCTGTTACTGCTGCTTTCTCTGCGTTCTGTAGTCGGCAGATGCTTTTGCGTGCGTTCACACATGTATTCATGCTACGCTTTGAACTTTTAGTGTAGACTCTATCACACGTACGCGGAACTTTATCTACCTCTCATGTCGACAGAGGAGGGCGGTTAAATTTTACAGATCTAGGGGCTTGACGGGTTTTCTTTGTTGCCGTAAAGTTTTCCGAAGTGAAAATTTGTCATTAGATAGTATAAATTCAGCTGCAAGGGGATAAGAAAACAAAGGGGCACTGACATTGCATAAAAAATCCAGGAATTCACCTTTATTGATTTAAGTTCCACGAACCTGTGCAATCAATGTTCTACTTAAACGTTCTTCCAAAGTTCCTAATACCTCAGGGCAAAAACCTTTCTATCGATGAAAACAAATAAAGTTATCTCCTTATCATTAAAAAGCCACACAACTAGCATTACTCACATGCCGCCAACACTGCTGGATCTTGACATGAAAATATTGATAATACTGTCAGAAGAGTATCGGAATATGTAGTTTGAGTAGTGGAGAGAACAGGAAAACTGAGAATTAATGTCCCTCCAGTAATGCTATCATTGCAGATGAGAAAGTCACTGAGATTGGGTTAACTGTATGTCGTCTGAATGGAATTTGCAGGTATCATGCAGTGTTTTCTATTGTATCAGCCTGAGTTCCACCTGCAAGCAACAGAGACGTATACTGCTGGCTTCGGACTCTGTGGCTGCTGGCGGCACCACCGCAGGAGATGTAGGAAAGTAATCTGACGATAACATAAGCACACTGAATTGTTGTCAAGCGCGTCTCCAACGCCACAGTAACATGTGGCGCTACCTTTGCCGCTAGATGCATGAGATTCACCGCAACCAGTACTCCCATCGCAGGCACCGATTCCTCCTCCACGGGGCACTTGCCCACTGATCGTCACATCAGTATTCTTCTGCCAAGCGCCTATTAAGAACGCCACCTGGCCGCTCTGTACTTGTTCACATCGGGAATTTCTGTGGTCAAGTCAAATGCATCTACCGGTCCTTCAGATGGATCTGTCTTTGCTCCATTGGAATAGTTCGCTCGAAACCGCTTCTGAGTGCTTACTCTGCATCTCATCCGAGTTCTCCATGCTGGGTCCAACGCTGGCAGCACTTGTGACACGTCTGTCAGTGGACAATTCACTGTCGCTCCCAGATTACATTGGCCATGTCCGCGGCCTTTCTGATGGAGCTCATCTCTTTGCATCATCTACAGCAGCCATGCTCTCTCTGACTGGCTATGAGTTTCTGCTATACCAGGACCTCTCTTCTGAACCGTCCTCGAGCTCTACTGATCTCTGCCATTATGGCTGAACCAACATCGCCCTTGCCAGAACTCTCCCAGTGCAACGTTAGTGATTATCAGCGATCTGTAACCAGGTAGTGTGGATTCCCATCCAAATAACTGTGTTGTTCTATGAAGTTTTGAGTTGGGGTTGCTCCCTTGGCCATAACGCAAGACTCTGTGACAAGGAGTGGATTTTGTCTCACCGGTGATTATCATACTTTTTGATACTACGTATGTTCGCTCACCATGGCTTTGTGCACTATTTAGACAGCTGCTGATTTTTTCTCCCTCTCTCCTTACACATGTGCGTCCCATTTCAATATGGCTTCACTGTCTTCGACCTTTTTGACGCAGTTGTCCCTAGAGTACATACAATGGAACAACGAATTTCGGTAGAAGCTAACCTGCATGCCAGTCATCACCATGAGCAATGCCACCACCATAACTACTAGCAGAGCCTATCAGCACTCTGCACCAGTGCATCAACAGCTGGACAAGCCTATTGAACGTCCCATCAGTCCATCGCTTCCAGTTGAGCCCATCAGCACCCTTCTGACATCCAATCAGCATGTCACCAGCCAGCTGAGCCAGTCAACTCCCTGCTGATGTCGCACTAACCTGTCGCCTATATGGCCAAGCCATCGGCTCCCTGCTAATATCTCACAAGCCCATCGTTTTTCTGCTAAACATGTTGCCATCTTGCCATTGTTATAGCAGCCTGTCTTCCGCCTCTGGCCTAGACTCTTCCGCTGCTGGTACAGCCTTCATTGTCACCAGCACGGCCTTCAACAGCGGCCCAACCTCCTTCGCAACTGACATGGCCTCTTCCACTCCAGCACGGCGTCTTCACTGCCAGTATGATCTTTCCTGCCACTGGCATGGCCTCCTGTTTTGCCAGAACAGCCTCTTCCGCTGGCAGCACAGCTTCCTTCACTGCCTGCACAGTTTCCTCCAACACCAGCATGTCTTCCTCCACCATCTTTGCGGCCAGCCTGGTCCTCTCGGCACCACCGTCACGTCCTCAGGTCCTATCGTTTAGTTTTCTGCGTCACTTCCTTCCTTTGTCACTTCTTCCTTGGTCAGTCATATGATGGTGCAGTCTTGGCAGTTACAAAGCAAAAAACTGGTCCTGTCGCCGTTGCCACATCACAGTGACTGGCTTGTCTTCGTCAACAACAGCCCTGCCCATCTGTTGTTTCTGAGGTTCATGATTGTGTACAAACTTTCCTGTCAGCTGCATCTGTGCCATGTCACTTGCTTCACTGATTCGTCGGCACCATCACATCTCGATGACAACTGTCAGGGCAGTAGCGTCTTACAATGGAGTCTCACAATGGACAACACTGCTGCCACCGGTCAGAGAACAGCCCTCGTCAGCAGTGAGCACACTTTCTCCTACAAGCTATGTGAGCTTTCGCCTCGCTAGATCCTCTCTCCTGGAGCATCCTTGAGCTCTACTGCTTTCCATCGACACAGCTGCACCGACGTTGCCCTTGTAGAGCTCTCCCAATGCCCTGTCGGTGACGATCGGTGGATTGTAATCAAGTCGTACGAATTCACGTTCGAATAACCGTATTGTTGAATTCAGTTCTGAGTTGAAACAAAGTTAATTTATTCTTGCTACCCGGGGACCTTAACTGGCGTGGCTACGTCGGCCAACAAGACACAAAATTTTCCTTGATACTTTGTATCTTCTTGTAACTGGTTGCTGGTTAGATCTCTGTCTGGTGGCGCATTTTTCTCCCACGGTCTAATGGGTGTTTTTCAAGTTTATTTCCTATCGACATCTGATGAGACGTATGCTAGTAGAAATTGGGTTACTTACTCTGGAGATTACACTCTTGTAAAAGCAGTTGTCCCAAACTTCAAAGTTACCATCAGTTGCAAGATAATTCTAATTTGTGAACGTTAAAGTATCTATGTTACTTTTACAAAATTGTTTGAATTCAATATACAATGAAAAACGCAAAAATAATTCCTGAGATACGCAGCAGAATTTATATTTAATTAGAGCTTAACAATATTTTACCCAAATAAAATACTGTAAAAGTACTGCTTATTGTTAGTGATACTTTGATGATTAGAAAGCTTAGCAAATTTATTGTTTCAGGTGTCTGCAGCACACACTAAACATTGGCGACAGTAAAATGAATGACAGATAAGACACAGAAAGCATGTAAAAAATTAATCAATATGTCAATGTCAAGTACTTCTGTTTGTTCCAGACGTAAAGTTTTCTGTGTGTACTGCCATGTTTTTGTACAAGGAAATAACTCAAAAGGAATGCTCACAAACTTACGATCACGCAGGTACTACACAAATAAACACAGACAAAAATAATTTTTTCAGTGCATAGTTATTGAAGTGAAGTGGGGACGGGCTGTAGAATTGGTAAATTTCAATGATAAACGATGGATATGAAGGAAATTCTCCAAAGGTAACTGTTATAGAAGTACCGGCAGGTTAACAACAGACCTCCAAAGGTTCACGACGAACGTAGTCCACAAGACTAAGAGTGCATACGCACATCCGACGGAAATCAGTGTGCTCCAGAGTTCTAGTCTGACTGAAAAATCACTAGGAAAGAGGAAAATGAAGAGAATAAGGAGGAGGAGAGGGAGGAGGCAGAGCAGAATAAAATGTAATATCTGTGTGTAAGAAATAATATGGCAAAATCTTAACTATAAATTCTGTAGAATAATTATGTATGATTTATGATGCGTTCTTAGTATTGTTTTAAGGGCATATGTAAAATAAGTGATAAGTATAATCTGATTGATAAATTCAAACGAAGTGTAATGTAATAATATACGATGTGAATGGATTGAAGCTCTGTAACTGCAAATAAATTCTTATGAAGATAGTGATTACCGAGAAGACACGGAAATGGACAGCCGCTAAGTGAAGAGCAAGCCACAAATGCTGGGTACTATGTCAACTGGACGGTACCACGAATGACTAACTGATTTTACTGGAGCCATAGCAGTTTCATAAATTCTTTAAATTACTTAAACTCGAATATATTTTCCGAAACTTTTATTTCATTTTTACTGGTGGCATCCTACGTACGAAAATTTTATTACTTGGAATAGATGCCGAATTTAGTTGTTATTACTTTTGTAATGTCCTCTCCTTTACGGAAACGGCGTACAATTTAACATACTTTACTCCTTAGAAGCAAGGATGAAAACTGAGGTATCTTTTTTTAAATTTGTATACGGTATTTTCTATAAATCTGGTAAGTGTGAATAACATGGCCGCTACGGTGACACGTCAACGGATTTGTAGACATCCGGCATCTCGAACCGGTGGAGACCAGCTCATTGGTAGTTATTACCGATTCACCGACACACGCACTTCTTTCTGCTACTACCAATGTTACACAGCTACCTACTCGCCTCTGCGCTCGCACGCGTACACACACACACACACACACACACACACACACACACTACACACACGTCATCCATGCGTAAGTATACGCAACACAGTCAAAATATATTGCAGTCTGCATCTGTATCCTCATTAAGTCTTCAAGTTTGTGACAGAAATTACAATGGCCTCTTGCTCGTGCCACATAGTGTACGGTAACTATATGGAAAATATTTCTGAATTACGGTTGTTAGTACGTTGAGAGCATGAGAGAACTTACGTACTGAGTGGTCTACTTCTTCAGAATCTGCTGTTAATCCTGTATATAAAAAGCACTACTGTAAATGAATTTTGTATCACGCTCGTGAAAGGTAATAAGCAATTTTAATGAACTTACCTCTTGCTGTAGGCAGGTATAGTACTCCTCAGATGGAATTAGGTACAGGAGAACAATGGGTAATAACACATTTAGCTTTATTCAGACACCGAAAAAATTGAACATTATGACATTCAGAATCAACCAAGTACACATAGAAAAACAGTGTTACACATTTCCATTATTATCACAGAATCAGGGACTTCAGTCTTTGAGCAAGCGATATGGAGAAATCCGTTCACATACGCTACGGATTCACGGGCACGATCAGAATTTAACTTACTCTATATCACAAAAATAGTTTTAATTACAAAATGCAGATATATCTTTTAATTTGAAATACTTAGACAACTGTCAACATACACTTGGGACAACTTATCTAACCTTTGAACATCACGGCAAAAGTCATATGCCTGAAACCGAATTACAGACTCTTTTCTATGGAAGTGATTTGTGCGTTACCAACAATAGAAATACCGTATCCAGTCGCAAAACACATAAAACTAATTTTAAGAAGATACAATTTAAGGGAGTATACATGGTGTACGTTTCATGATATCATGTTAAAATTAATGTAGTCGAACCATGCGTCAATATCAACTAGAATGTATGCAGTTACTGAAGTGTCTGGATCCACATGGTAAGTTATTTCATTCTGGAAAAGTTCAGATTGATTTCAGTTTTCAATCACGTATCCAGGAGAGTGTGCACATATAATAGAGAATGGCAAGTTAATTGAAAATACACGACATGTAGGAAACGACTCTTCAATATGAACGACATACATCGTCTGTAGATTAAAATTTATTATGATTAAAAACAAGACTTCCCCATATTTATTTGATATTGTACTGCTATCTGATTGGCAGCAATTTCGAATTGTAGTTACGTCCATGCGTAAACAGATACGTAATCTTCATAATGGGACAAACCAATTCAGAGGCGACATTCCTAAGAGGGATCGAATACAATTCCTTTATGGGTCCCATTCACAGAGCACAAAACGCGATTTTCTCTCCTACTGAGATCAGTAATACCAATGACTCAACCGTCATATAATAGCAATGTTTGTACGAGTGTAATTTTTAGCACTCCTTATGGCGTTATAGAGTGAACCCCACGTTTAACAAGTTTATAAAGAGAGTCGAGCCGAGAGTGATCCAACTGGAATAGAATGCCTCAATGCAAAACAATGAAAGAAAAGCGGTACCCAGGAAAGCAAAATACCGTTATTGTTCTTAATCAGAAACTCTGACTTCGTCAGTATTCGTTGAGATGTTCTGTTCGTAAATAAAATGAGGTTAAAACGAATAGTGTTGGAGAAAGATCAGAAAAATTTGAAAATTGATTGTTTACTGCATGAAACTAATTACTTGAGATCAACTGATTACACAAATAATTTCGCTTAAATTTATTAAAGTGGGCTGAGCCCAACACATCATCTCGTTCAAGAAACATCTACAGAGGTAACTTAACATTGCTAAAAAATGAAAGGAGCGTATGGCGTCAGCGGCCGGGTGTTCCCATTCGGGATGAAATGATGATGAGGACAACACAACACCCAGTCCCTGGGGGGAGAATACCTCCCACCCCAGCCGGGAATCGAACCCGAGACCCCATGCGTGGCAATCCGACGCGCTGACCATTCAGCTAATGGGCAGACTTAACACTGCTAATAGTATTGGATGGAAATTTTTGAGGGGTCATTTTCCTTCCTCCATATAACTTCAGCGGGTAAATGTTATGAGGATATTCAAGTCCAGCTAATTTTAGTCAGTCGTCGTACATGGCAGCCCATTTTGTTTCACACACCGTCAGAAAAGTTTACAGCCAGATATTCTCCGAGATATAAAAAGTATCATTTCGCTAACATTTACAAAAGAAGCGTCACAGAGAAAGCATGCATTCTGGAAAAAACATGGCGTCCTGCTAGACATAACTCAACTTGAGAGCAATCATTCAGAAATGGCAGGAAATCCAGAGTAGAAAGGAACTGTTGGTAAAAAAAAAGTACTAACAAATGAAGGCTGATTCTAAGTTCTGTGTACACTGAGTTCTATGTACTGTGCAACACTGACAACTATTAACGGAGATACACGCACACGGAATAGGTTTCCAGGTATGGAATGGCTCGAAGACTTCTTAAGTAACAGAACCCCGTGTGTTGTCGTGGACAGCGAATGTTCATGAGCGACAAGGACACCGTCAGGAGTGCCCTAGGGAAGTGTGATGCGACCGCTGTTATTTTCTATATACATAAATGATCCGGCGGACAGGGTAAGCAGCAGTCTTCAACTATTTATGATGATGCTGGGATTTACGGGAAGGTGTCGGAGGTGAGTGACAGTAGGAGGATACAAGATGACTTAGGTAACCTGTAGTTGGTGTGATGAATGGCAGGTGGCTCTAAATGTAGAAAATGTAAGTTAGCGCAGATGAGTAGGAAAAACAAACCCATCATCTTCGAATACTCTATTAGGAGCGCGCTGCTTTATGCAGTTACGTCGATTAAATATACAGGCGTATCACTGCAAAACAATACGAAATCGAATGAGCATGTGAGGACTGTGGCAGGGTGAATGCTCGACTTCGGTTTATTTGGAGAATTTTAGGAAAGTGTGGTTCATCTGTTAAGGCGACCGCATATAGGACACTAGTGCGACCCATTGTTGAGAACTGTTGGAGTGTTTGGGATCAGCATCAGGTAGGATTAAAGGCAGACATAGAAGCAATTCAGAGGCGGGCTGTAGATTTGTTATTGGTGGGTTCGAACAACATGCAGGTATTATGGAGTTGCTTCGGGAACTCAAATGGGAATCACTGGAGATAAGTCGATTACTTTTCGTGGAGCACTATTGAGAAAATTTAGTGAACCGGCATTTGAGGCTGACTGCATAACGATTCTACAGCCGCCAACGTACATTTCGCGCAAGGACCCTGATGATAAAGTTAGAGAGATTAGGACTCGTACGGAGGCATATAGCAGTCTTTTCCAGATTTCAGGAATAAGGGAAGGAAATGACTAGTAGTGGTGCAGGGTACCCTCCGCCACGCACCACACGGTAACTTGCGTGGTATGTATGAAGATGTAGATGTACATTGTAAACGTATTCCGTAAAACGGTTTCACTCATACTGGTAGTAAAATTCGTTATCATGAAAATTGCTCTGGTAAAAATTTAATTTCACAATTTTGGTACATGATGGTTTAATATAATATGTGATTTGTGCAAAATAAGCAAACGCTGCGATTAGTGTTTTCAACAGCTTTCACTTCTCTCCCTCAGTTTAAATTTGTAAATACAGTTGATATAGTGTTTCCCGGATATCGTAAGAGAAAATATTTTTTTTTTGTTCTTCCGAGTAAGATAAGTACGTTCGAAACATCGCTTTGTAAATTTCACTTTTCAAAATCTGAAATTCTGCTAGCGTGTAATGTTCACCATAATATATGTGCTTTATATTCAGTCGTTATACTTTACTTAATTATATCAAAAACTTTCGTAAGTGCAAGGTAAGACATATTTTGACTTCGAGTTACGGCAAAGTCATTGCGGAGAGCACACTGCCTGTAATTCAGCCTTTCATTTCACTGCTCCATGCGCGTCAATCAGTTTCAGTCAGCCGAATCTTAGACGGATTACGAATGTGTACAGAAATACACGAATATATCTCGTTACGTATGATCACCTAAATATGAGGTTGTTTATAATTTGTAGCTGTTTCAAGCCACACAACTGGAATTTGGTGCATTTATTACTGTACACAAGCACTGAGATATTAGAGGGACGACGACTGTCACTTCGCAGGAGTACCTTTTAGCGTCGCCGCTGGTCTGCCCGACAGATTGCAGCTAGCAAGCGTCCGGACAGCTAGATTTCGAGGTGTCCGGCACGAATAGTTGGACGACGGCGGAGACGCAGCGCAGCAGGGACTGGAGGACTGTCTCCAGCAGGTACCTGCCAGTGTCCAGGAGTCGGCCGCCCAGCACCAGCACGCGCTTCACCGTAGTCGGCCACCAGGCGGCGGCGGCGTCGGCGTCGGTCCGGACGCACGGCGCGGGCGCCTCTGGGCGCCACTGTCATCCCGCGGCGGCGGGATCGGCGCCGCCTCCATCGTCGTCCTTCTCGTCGGCGTCGTCGTCGGCGTCGACGTCGCCCTCCGCGGTCGCCTCAGAGGCGTCGGTACTCACGAGTAGAGATCGCTCGAGCTGGAGCAGCTGTGGTTGCACGAAGCCGCGCCGCGGCGCCACGTGATGCGGTAGCGGAACGAGTCGTCTCCAGGCGACGCCTCCACCACGTGCGCCTGTCGCTCGCTGCTAAACACGATCCTCCGCCTCTAGCGTCAGCACTTCTGCAATCACAATAATCGTCTCACCAGCTGGCAAAACACCGAAGCTCTTCACGACACTGTTATGCAAAAATTAGTACAATGTTTGCGCAAAATGATATGGTGATCAAAAGCATTACAGCATAAAGGGTATCTCAAACCTTTCGGGTCAAATGAGACATTTCATTGCGGGTCCACAACAGATTATACCAAGATAGGGAATCAATGGTTGCAAATGCATATTTATTCTGTTGTGACCATACACAGAGCACACCGCATAACAACAATGTAGCTCAAAGTAAAAGTTCAAAGCGGTGATTTCCAATCTCAATGCACGTACTGCTACGGCGCACACATGTCTGGAGTGAGGAAAATCCTCGCCCCACCACATCCGCGGCCACCAGCGGCGATTCACTGTCAACGTATGGTTGGACATTGTTCAAGATCACCTAATAGGGCAGTTGTAATATTTTTCGCAGCTACTTTTGTATATTCCAGCATATTTCTGGAATTGCGGCTTTTGCTGAATGGAGTTTTGTGCCTAGGTTGTTAGATGTTTTGAAACCTAGCTTTATAGATGCGTTTTTTAACGCAGCATTTAGTCTGTTTGAGATATTCGCCATGTAAGTGGCACGTGTGTATGTGTTTTTCTTTTTTGGTCGAATTTATCGTATGAATGTTATTTTTTGGTTTATCTATTGGTGTTTGGGTTTGGCTGTTTCGTATTATAATCTACATCTACATCCATACTCCGCAAGCCACCTGACGGTGTGTGGCGGAGGGTACCTTGAGTACCTCTATCGGTTCTCCCTTCTATTCCAGTCTCGTATTGTTCGTGGAAAGAAGGATTGTCGCTATGCTTCTGTGTGGGCTCTAATCTCTCTGATTTTATACTCATGGTCTTTTCGATGTACTATACCTGAATCGAAGTCATTTTAAGTGACACATATTCTAGTGTTTTTATTCCATTGTGTATGACTTGTGATTCAAATGATTAGTGTATAATTGTAGAATGAGATTTTCACTCTGCAGCGGAGAGTGCGCTGATATGAAACTTACTGGCAGATTAAAACGGTGTGCCGGACCGAGACTGTAAGGTTAGCAGGAGAGCTTCTGTAAAGTTTGGAAGGTAGGAGACGAGGCATTGGCGGAAGTAAAACTGTGAGGACGAGGAGTGAGTCGTGCGTGGGTAGCTCAGTTGGTAGAGCACTTGCCCGCGAAAGGCAAAGGTCCCGAGTTCGACTCTCGGTCCGGCACACAGTTTTAATCTGCCAGGAAGTTTCATATCACAGCACTCTCCGCTGCAGAGTGAAAATCTCATTCTGGAAACACCACCCAGGCTGTGGCTGAGCCATGTATCCGCAATATCCTTTCTTTCAGGAGTTCTAGTTCTGCAAGGTTCGCAGGAGAGCTTCTGGAAAGTTTGGAAGGTAGGAGACAGGTAGTGGCGGAAGTAAAGCTGTAAGGAGGGGGCGTGAGTCGTGCTTGGGTAGCTCAGTTGGTAGAGCACTTGCCCGCGAAAGGCAAAGGTCCCGAGTTCGAGTCTCGGTCCGGCACACAATTTTAATCTGCCAGGAAGTTTCAGTGTATAATTCTGTTTGTCATAGAATGGAAGAATGCATATTTATCGGATTTTGGGTGACGGGAATTGTATTATGGTATCGGTTGAGATCTTTTTCTATAATTTTAGAAGATGTGTTTGTTATTACTGTTGCTTATTATTAGGTTCAGAAAAGCAATGGATTTGTACTTTTCCTTTCCCGTAGTAAATTTTATTTTATGGTGTAGACTGCGAAGCTCTTGGTGGATTAGTTTTGTGTCCATTTCTGTCCATTCTGTTAGCAGTAGTGTGTCATCCGCGTATCTGTGGTAATATATAAATTTGTTTATGAGTTGATTGTGTGATCTGAAAAATTTTTCTTCTGGTTTGCTTAAGAAGATATCAGCTATTCTTCCAGCTAACCCCGTCAGCTCGTCTGTAAATTTTGTTGTTAAATGTGAAGTAGTTCTATGGCATGTCATTTTGTGAAGAAGTGTTATCTCTTGCATTCCTGTGGTTGGTAATTTTCTGTAACTAAAGCGGTTCTATTGGATGATTTCAATTGTTTCTGGTATGGGAATATCTGAAAGTACGTTTATAATGTCGAATGATACAAATTTGGCATTATTTGGGATTTACATATTTTTATTTTACTTGCCGATTTTATAGAATTTAAATTGTATATTAATTTTCCCATGTGTTGAATTTTGTCAGTAGTTTGTTTATTTTCTTGGTTATATGATACGTTGGGATATTGAAACCGTTAACTATGGGGCGTCTAGCAATTAATGTCTTATTTGCTGTTTCCTCATTTGACTTGCCCACGTTATGTGGTGTTCCAGTGAGTTGTGCCGAGACAGTTCTTGAACTCTGTATCCCTTGTTGTCAGCGAAAGGATGTCATTTTAACACTATTGTGCACCAGCCCACTTCCATGTCCGTGAGAGCCTGAACTGTTACCTACCTTCTTCGCTGGATTGCTGGGGGAAGTCCTGTCCCATGGCCAGCACTATCACCGGATCTCACCCCTCTCGACTTTTTCCTCTGGTGTTAGGTGAGGACGTTAGCATATGAAACCCTCGTTGAAACGGATGAAGACCTGCTTCCTAGGGTCGAAGCTGCCTGGTTAATAGACACCAGCGATTTTGAGAGAGTACAGCAGAACTTCATGCAACGTTGTCACGCGTGCATTGAGACTGGCAGTCGTCGCTTTGAATAGTTACTATCAGCTATGTTGTTATAATGCGGTGTGCAAATATGCAACTCCGACCATTGCTTCTCTATCTTAGTATAATTGATTGTGGGCCCCCTATCACCTGTTTCAATTTAACCCAAAAGGCTTCAGACACAATGTATACAGGGTAAATATAGACTTTCCTGGTGCACACTGCTGATGAGCAGCTCTCGAAGTTCCAGCTAGCTAGAAACATTGCTGGTAAGCCTCCCTCTGAATTCGGTTCTCTCTAATTTTGACGTTCTACGTCTTTTCACGCGATGTAAACAGGAGGAAGAAATATGTTGGTTGACTCAGGTGAAGACAAACTGAAATGCACCTGAAATTTACCACATGTCCCAGTTGTAAAATCGTTAAAATGTTGACAGCGATTGAAACATTTCGCCGGCTGGATTGGCCGAGCGGTTCTAGGCGCTACAGTCTGGAACCTCGCGACCGCTACGGTCACAGGTTCGAATCCTGCCTCGGGCATGGATGTGTGTGATGTCCTTAGGTTGGTTAGGTTTAAGTAGTTCTAAGTTCTAGGGAACTGATGACCTCAGAAGTTAAGTCCCATAGTACTCAGAGCAATTTTTGAAATATTTCGCATGCACAAGACTAAAAAGCATAAAATAATTATTTAATTAAAAACTTCTTAGTACAAACTGTATTTAAAACGTACTGAAATTATAAAATAAATTATCTTAACCACATATAGATTACTAACCCCATATAGATAGTCTTCAAAATCTATGATAGCGAATTTTCAATAGCTGTGACAATACATGTAAAATTTAAAACGAAAAAGTAGGGAGCGTGTAGCGGACAATAGTAGGGAGTGTAAAGAGGAGCTGTCATTGCGAAAAATCAAACAACAGTTCATATCGCTTACGGTATATTAAAACTAACTTAGTTCTACAATTTGTTAATAAATTATCTATCGCATACGCCCCAAGGTTTTCTTTTTACATTCTACATTTACTGTCACGGCTATTAAAAATTCACAAGCACTAATTTTCAGGACTATTTGTATGGGGTTAGGAGAAATTATTGTATACTTTTAGTCCGTTTTAAAACGTGTGATAGTAAGAAGAATTTTATTTAAATATTTTTTCCTTACTGTTACGAGGGTTATTCATAAATTACATCCGTTTGGCCATTAAAAGTAAAGAAATGCATGTAGTTGCATGCTACCTGGGTGGTTGCGTAAGGAGACTGAGATGCATCTGTCAGATCCACCTGACTATATTTCTGATGCTGTAAGCCGGTCCTATTCGCTATCAGTTTGAGAACGTAACAAGCCTCTCGCAGGGAAGTTATTAGTTTTATTCTGGATATTTGTCCACATATGACGGCCTCTATCTTTTTCTTACTATTTACTCCTGTGTGGTAACTGAAAATCTCTAGCAATATGCCGCTGCCTCCCTATCTCGAAACTTCGCCAAATTATGACGAGTATGACACTCATCGTAACGCTGTGGTACCACAGAACTGCCACACCGTTGGAAACCCTCATTAGAGTACAGGCTGTTTCACGCACGAGGCAAGAGCTCTGTCCGGCTTTGCGTGTGAGCCACGTTACCGGCTCTCCAGACTCCGGCCCATTCCACGGACTCCCGCAGGTGGCGAATCAGCATTAGCCGAACTAGACAAGTAAGGAGCGACCTTGGAGGGCCGTCAGAAAAAGGCGTTGCGCCATTTAGCACTTCACACTGGTGTGTCAGCAGCAACTCCTCATGCAGTTGTGCACAACTCAAACTGAAACCACATATAGATTACTAACCCCATATAGATAGTCTTCAAAATCTATGATAGCGAATTTTCAATAGCTGTGACAATACATGTAAAATTTAAAACGAAAAAGTAGGGAGCGTGTAGCGGACAATAGTAGGGAGTGTAAAGAGGAGCTGTCATTGCGAAAAATCAAACAACAGTTCATATCGCTTTCGGTATATTAAAACTAACTTAGTTCTACAATTTGTTAATAAATTATCTATCGCATACGCCCCAAGGTTTTCTTTTTACATTCTACATTTACTGTCACGGCTATTAAAAATTCACAAGCACTAATTTTCAGGACTATTTGTATGGGGTTAGGAGAAATTATTGTATACTTTTAGTCCGTTTTAAAACGTGTGATAGTAAGAAGAATTTTATTTAAATATTTTTTCCTTACTGTTACGAGGGTTATTCATAAATTACATCCGTTTGGCCATTAAAAGTAAAGAAATGCATGTAGTTGCATGCTACCTGGGTGGTTGCGTAAGGAGACTGAGATGCATCTGTCAGATCCACCTGACTATATTTCTGATGCTGTAAGCCGGTCCTATTCGCTATCAGTTTGAGAACGTAACAAGCCTCTCGCAGGGAAGTTATTAGTTTTATTCTGGATATTTGTCCACATATGACGGCCTCTATCTTTTTCTTACTATTTACTCCTGTGTGGTAACTGAAAATCTCTAGCAATATGCCGCTGCCTCCCTATCTCGAAACTTCGCCAAATTATGACGAGTATGACACTCATCGTAACGCTGTGGTACCACAGAACTGCCACACCGTTGGAAACCCTCATTAGAGTACAGGCTGTTTCACGCACGAGGCAAGAGCTCTGTCCGGCTTTGCGTGTGAGCCACGTTACCGGCTCTCCAGACTCCGGCCCATTCCACGGACTCCCGCAGGTGGCGAATCAGCATTAGCCGAACTAGACAAGTAAGGAGCGACCTTGGAGGGCCGTCAGAAAAAGGCGTTGCGCCATTTAGCACTTCACACTGGTGTGTCAGCAGCAACTCCTCATGCAGTTGTGCACAACTCAAACTGAAACCTGACTAAGTAACGGTAGTGCAACTGTTGATTAATTATCAAGCTGTTGCTTGGCACCGGTATTGCAATTGCACATTTCATTTTTTTCTAATGAAGGAGGGCAGAGTTTAGCAGTGTATGCGAATTTACGCAAATTAACAAACGTTTTACATTATGGTACTCCGATATGCCATGCAGGTGTGGTGCTACAGTCAGTGTTTCTATACCGATCGTAAGGTCAGCTGACGTTCTTTGTAAACACACACAAACACACAGTTACTGCGAGAGCTACTTACGTGTAGAACGCCACAGTTTCAGCATTTCAGTTGAAAGTAAAGGACCTGTAGCGAAGCATTAGAGGGATCTGTGAAACTCTAAAGTGAACACCCGTCATGTCATGAAAGACAGTCGTGACCAGTGAGCGGGTCCGTATCATCACGTTACACATAGAAGGCTTGTCAACTAGGTTATTTGCTCGACGTGTACACTGGAGTCAGAGTGATGTGAAGTCGGTTCCAACTGACAGGTAGTGTAATGTCGTCCATTTCCGTCTGGTGCACAAAATGATCGATACCTACGACTTTTGAGTCAAGTGAACCGTGGACTGGTTGCTCCAGAACTGAATTCGGCGTTCAAAGAGGCTAAATGACATCATGTACGGCATGAAACTGTTAGGAGACGATTGCAGCGTGAGAATCTCCATTCTCGATAAAGATAGCGAGCACCACATCGTACACAAGACACCATGGACTTCTTTATAGATGGGCAAGAAATGATGCAGAATGAACAGGATCGGTGTCAGATGTTATTTACGGACGAAACTCGGATCTGTTTGTATCCTAATAACCTCAGATAAGGTGTTTGGAGACAACCTGATAATATCGAATGCCTGCAACACTGTGTCACACATGTGCAACAAGGTGGTGGAGTGATGTTCTGTGGTGGAATTACATAGTGTCACTGTGCATCTTATGTGGTTGGTGAGTGCATTCTCACTGCACTACGGAACTGGGAGGAGATTCTGCAACCAGTAGTGGGAGAGTATCGCAAACATTTTGGTGGCAATCTCATCCTGTTTTATACGCCGAGTGCTCATCGTGCTGCGCTTGTGAACGCATTGTTTTAGCATTCTAGGATCAGCAGAATGGAGTGACCTGCTGTTCACCGGACATGACTCCAATTAAACGTGTGTGGGATCGACTGAAACGAGCTATTCATGGACGTCGACAACGGCCACATGTTCTGCACGAATTATGCAGAATCGCCATTGAAGAGTGGGACACTTTGGACCTGGACTGAGGGGCTTGAAGATCTCATCTGTTGTATGCCAGGACGGATTCAAGCCTGAATCCGAGCTAGGAGACTTTCCACCACGTACTGGCGTTGAGTTGGGTTGCTTGGGGGGAAGAGACCAAATTGCGAGGCCATCGGTCTCCTCGGATTAGGGAAGGACGGGGAAGAAAGTCGGCCGTGCCCCTTCAAAGGAACCGTCCCGGCATTTGCCTGGAGAGCTGTAGGGAAATCACCGAAAACCTAAATCACGATGGCCGGACGCGGGATTTAGCCGTCGTCCTCCCGAATGCGAGTCCAGTGTGCTTACCACTGCGTCACCTCGCTGGGTTACTGGCGTTGCTCAGCGGTGGTGTCAACCCTCCCTCTCCTCCCCACGGGAAACAGACGATTTTATCGATACGAGAAAGGCTGCTTTAATGATTTGGTGAACTGCACTCATTCCAAATGAATATGATCGTTTTACTAACAGACAGTTTCTGCGTTCTGAGTCATCATGATGATGTGTAACGTTTCAATACGTTCGCAGATCTGGCACATTTTCTATTTGGAACAGTCATGGACTGTGCGGCTGGTCTCGGCGGAGGTTCGAATCCTCCCTTGGGCGTGGGTGAGTGTGATTGTCCTTGGGATAATTTAGGCAAAGTAGTGTGTAAGCTTAGGGACTGACGACCTTAGCAGTTATGTCCCATACGATTTCACACACATTTGAACATTTTTTTTGTTTTGAAAGTAAAGCCTAGCTAGCGGCATCTGGTGGTTACAATACCATGAGCTTTCGACCGAGCTCTCTTCAGTCATTGTCAAGTGGTAAGACAGACTGCTGTGTCACCGTGGCCGCGTCGTTATATAGCTGCTCTGCTGGCTGTGACATCACTAGTGCTCTCTTCCTCGCCACTAGTGACGTCACAGCGAACAGTGCGGCTATATAACGATGTGGCCACTGCGACACAGCATGTATTCCCACGTCCCACCCGCTCTCCATCTCTCCACTCTCCATACCCTCGCCCAAAGTGGCTTCCTCCAACTCCCCCTCCCTGATGATACCCTCATACCCTCCATCTACCCCTCCTACCAACTTTTATCCTCCCCTTCGACACCCTGTGTTTTTTCCTTAGGGCACCCTCTCTCCCTTCTCTCCCTCCTCCTACCTCCCCCCTCCTCCCCCTGCGCTTCCCCTACCCCCCATACCTTCTTTCCTCCCCCTCCCATCACCTCTGCAACTGGCATCTAGACCCTCCCCTCTCCCTCCTCCCCTACCTTTTCCCCTTTTGGCAGGTCCCCGGAGTCGTACACGTCAAGTGAACAATCGCGCGCTGGAGATCATGGCCATCATTTCTTTGTGAGTGCATCGTGTTAGTGCTTTAGTGTTTTCACCGCCCACGCTCCATCGTTCACGTGTGTCATTTCAGTCATCAGTGTCCGTGTACAAGTGGTGAACGTTATTTTTCTTCCTTTTGCTACACCTGTGAACGGCTCCCTGTTTTTTACTCAAGTGTCTACTGTTTATTGTCCACCATTATGTTTTGTTTTTCTGTGTCTTCCTTGTGTCTATTTATACTATCTGCAGCCGTAGAGCAGCGTAATATTGCCGCTGCCGGCCCACCTTTTGTGTAAGGTATTGAAATAACAATGAAGAAAAAAAAAGCGACACAGCAGTCAGTCTTACCACTTGACAATGACTGAGGAGAGCCCGGTCGGAAGCTCGTGGGATTTTAACCACCTGACGCGGCTGGAAGCCCCAGAAAAAAAAATCATTAATTCATATCGCCGGGAAACCATGCACTCATACAAAAGCCTACTTGGTTTCGCATGTTTTCTCTGGCTTTATTAAATTCCTCCGTATTTTCTCCAAAAGTTCAGGGAATTAATACACTTTAGTTGAATGTAGTATGGTCAATCTATTTAGCATTGATTGCAACTTAGGTATTTTGTTTTTAGGAGTTAACTGCGGTTAACTGAAGTTGTTTGGCAGTAAATGTACAGTGATATATTGCAGGTATACTGTTCATTGTCCTCCACACAAACGAAAGTGAATAAACTACAGTAATATAAACATGACATTATTATCACTAAATTTACAGGGATTTAATTTCCCAATATTCATCTTCCTTTACCCCGGCATCACCAAATTCGATAATTATTGAGCTGTTACTGCTTGTGTAAGAGAAACCGTTATCAACTTGTTACATTTATCCAAATTTTTTCAAGATATTGGAACATTTTATTAGTGATGGATGTCACGAAAATCCCACTCGACACAAAAAAGATTTATGCTCAAAGATTAGTAAAAGCTACAGATCTTTTGTGGATGATAAAGCTGATACCAGATCATATTTGGTACCTGCTCGCATTATTTGTCCAAATGGAATGTTATATATGCAGGGATATTCAAAGAAGTCTGTTTAGCTGCCTGACTGGAAAGGTGTCTTTCCTTTGTGCACAGTCACACGTGTCCTAGACAATACTACTAGCCAGCCGGTGTGACCGAGCTGTTATAGGCGCTTCAGTTTGGAACCGCGCACCCGCTACGATCGCAGGTTCGAATCCAGCGTCGGGCATGGACGTGTGTGATGTCCTTAGGTTAGTTAGGTTAAAGTAGTTTTAAGTTCTAGGGGACTGATGACCTCAGATGTTGAGTCCCATAGTGCTCAGAGCCACTCGAACCATTTTTTGAACAATACTACCTTGTTTGTACGGCTTTGGACCATAGAGACAGTGGAGAAAGCGAAGATGATCTCAAAATTTTGTCATCACTCAAAAGGTGAGCGCAGCCATAGCGAGTGTAAGGAGAGCAATGCAGGAAAACGTTCGATAAATAAAAAAAAAAAAAAACTAAGACAGTTTAGTCTTATGTAAGGTCAGGAAATGGACAAAAGTCGTTCAGTCAGCACATTGGGTACCGAAACGGGGGAGTAAACAAAGAAGACCAAAATAATGAACTTGATTTTCCGACATGGGTTCACCACAGAAGCTCGTACGTGCATGCTGCATTCAGCCATCGTGCTAATACCAAACTCACAGATATTGAGTCAAGTGATTGCGGTACAAAAAATCAAGTAATATGGCTCAACACAGGATAGGCAGTTAAATGTGACGGGATACCGATACACATTAGACAAATTATGCGAAAGCGCTCGCTCCTCCACTAGCAGCAGTTTTTGGTAAGTCGCTGAGGCAACTGAGCTTTTCGAGCAGTTCGTTTCCTTTTTGAGTAACTGTTGTAGTACAGTGTAAGCTATCTGCTAGAAACATCTTTCACATTACATATCGACATGCGAATAGCGTCACTCGCGTTGTTCGGAGACTATTCAGTGCTCTCATCTGCTATGGAAGTCAAATCTTTGGTCGCATGATATAGCATATCTACAAGTTGTAATTTGAGTGCGGAGTCCTACAGACCAATTAGGTGACTAGACGGTCAGATTCAGTTCAAGTAGGGCAATGAGGCAAGCATTTTCTCTTGCTCTGCTTTATCGGGGTCAGCGCCCGCAGTAGCTAACATAGTTATACTTGTTAAGTTCAGACGCTATTTATTGTCTTGTGTATTGCTGCGATGGGCATTTCTAAATTTCAGTATTCAGGATACATGGTGTGAGTTTTGCTTGCTAGCGTTGCACTGGTGTGATTCTATGTTACATGTTTTTTCTTTTTTTCTTGTTCTTATTTTTAAGTTTTGCAGATGTGTTTTCATTGTAAGTGAGCTTAGCTTTTGTCCGGTAAGAGTCTTTGTTCTCTTTTGGAGGATTAGTATTTACTTTTGTTAGAGCTATTAGCAGATATTAGTCGGTTTCCATTTTACTTTCTCACTTAGTAAATAAGGTTGTATTAAGTGAACTTCAAAGCATATCAGTTAAATTTTCTGTTTCTGAGAATATTTTGACCTAATCCGTTGGAAGAATATGTATCGACTTTCGTAAACCTTCACGCTTATTCACTGAATAATAACAGGGATTAATTTATAGTTTATTTTTAATTATTTTCGTCCGAATCCTTTCTCAATTTTACGACTATCGTGTTCCATTACGTGTGCTCGTCTATCCTTTAATTCTTTATTCACATCAGTAACTGTTTCAAGCACTGTTTATTCCAAAGAAGCTGCCTTCAGCAGAATTAATAGCGTTATAAAATGCTTTCAGCAGATAGAATATTTTATGTCTTGCATGCAACTTGCAGCCGCTAAGTACGAGATGCAGAGAACTTCGAGACAAGTTTTACAGTCCCGAATACATCGGTCAGTTTGGACCTTGCGTGATTCACGCTTTTTGCTACTAGGTATTACGCAATGAAAGGTGCAGTTAAAATCTGCATTGCATGCTTTTATTATTATTATTATTATTATTTTACAAGAGAATAAGAGAAGACGCAGCTATAATTATACGTTGTGTTGGAATGACTGAACGTCTTGCATTGGTATCCACAAGGGGGTGGGGAACAGCTCTGTTCGACCATGATATCCATAACGCTGCAGCTAACAGCCTGCAGGCCGATGCAACCCCAGTTTATGACTTACAGCAGAAATTGGATACCGTTGCCGACTGTCACATAATGAACAAAAAAGTATTATGCAGAATTAGGCACCATAATTAACATTAGATCCTGGACTTGCTATCGCAGAAACCAATACATGTTTCTAACAAGATGCGACCGAGTTGTGTATAAGTAACTTCACACGCATCATGAGGGACTGTTATCGGCCCGTTATATATAATTAAATATCCACATTTATAAATTGTCTAGTGGATAACGTCGAAAGTTCTGAGACAGCTCGCGAATGATACTGTTGTTTACGGGGAAGTCACGACGCCAGATAGTGAAAGTGAGATTCAAGTAAGTTACAGAGGTAAGTTACAGAAGATCGAACTAACAGATGACCTTCAATTTTGCCCATACACTAGCGACAAGACCCATTATTGTGTGATTACACAATCGCTGGTAACAATCGCAGTGGTTGAATGTCTAGTAGCATGTGTTACGAGAGAGGTGAAAGACACTGTCGAGGCACGTTAATGTGGCCGCCTGTCAAAAGCCTGAGTACCACGTTTTGCAGCGCGGACCACTGCGAGACGTCCAGGAAGAGAGTCGGTGAAGATGTGAAAGGAAGAAAAGGTAGGACGTGGAGCCGTGCCGACTCGAGTGCCATGACCAGCTGTGCTAGGTTTCTCGGTTGAGGATGCATGGCGACAACAGCCCGATAGAGGTTGTCTCACAGATGCTCCATTTTATTTAAATGCATGGAGTTTGATAGCCACAGGAGTACGATAAATTCGTCGTGGTGCTCTTAGAACCACGCGAGTCCACTTTGAGCTGTGTGACACGTTGCGCTGTCCTATTGGCATTTGCCATCCTGCTGAGGAAAAATGAATTGAATGCTGGAGCGCATATGGTCCCCAAGGATAGACGCATACTTGTGCTGATCCACCGCGTCTTCCATAGTGACGGCACCACCCAGGGAATTCCCTCCTACCTAGACCGTTCCGACAATTATTGGCCGCCCGGAGTGGCCGCGCGGTTTGAGGCCCATGTCACGGATTGAGAGAACCCTCCCTCCGGAGGTTAGAATCCTTCCTCGGGCATTGGTGTGTGGGTTGCTCTCAGCATAAATTAGTTTAAGTAGTGTGTAAGTCTAGGGACCAATGACCTCAGCACTTTGGTCCCTTAGGAATTGACACACATTTGGACATTTGACGATTATTTCAAGGTGTTTGCTTTCAGATTTTCACACCTTACGCGTCAAGGGCCATCAGACTGATGGAGCATAAAACCTGATTCGTCTGAAAATGCCACATGCCACCACCCAGTGGACGTCCAATTGCAGTATCGGCGTGCAAATTCCAGCCGATAGGGCAGTCAGCACGGGTGAAAAAACTGGCGCCTGCTGCAGAAGCCCAATCGCAGCAACGCTCGCTGAACGGTCGTTGAGGAGGTCCTATGGCTCATCTGGGCGATCTGTTGGTCAACACTTGCACGTCTATCGCCTGTAAACATCTCAGCAGCTGTCGTTCATCCGTGTCATATGTGGCAAGTGGCGCACCACAGTTGCCTTGGCACCGCTTTTAGGTAGCGCCATTTTGCCGTCCACGGTATACTTTCACCATGTCGGCACGCGAACAGCTTATAAACATAGCAGTTTGGGAAATGCTTCCACCTTTCGCCCGAAAGCCAATGATCGTACCGTTTCGGACATCAGGTAAATCGCTCTGAGTCCACATTACGGCAACGAGTGCACTGTTTTCCACCGCCCGCCTCCCCTTTACACGGTTCATATTCCCTCCACTGCTAGTGTTGCCACCTGCCGTCTTTATTGCACGTTGAAGTCGAAAATAGAGGGTGGTCACATTAATGTGACTGGACCATATAAAATAGCTACATAAAGTTAGTAGATGCCAGAATGAGATTAATTTCAAGAATCCTAATGCAACATTATTCATCCACGAAAGAGAGAGATTATAATCCTCGTTCCACCGGTTCTTAATATACTACTGGCCATTAAAATTGCTACACCAAGAAGAAATGCAGATGATAAACGGGTATTCATTGGACAAATATATTATACTTGAACCGACATGTTACTACATTTTCACGCAATATGGGTGCATAGATCCTGAGAAATCAGTACCCAGAACAACCACCTCTGGAGATAATAACGGCCTTGATACGCCTGGACATTGACTTAGACAGAGCTTGGATGGCGTGTACAGGTACAGCTGCCCATGCAGCTTCAACAAGATGCCACAGTTCATCAAGAGTAGTGACTGGCGTATTGTGACGAGGCAGTTGCTCGGTCACCATTGACCAGACATTTTCAATTGGTGAGAGATCTGGAGAATGAGCTGGCCAGGGCAGCAGTCGAACATTTTCTGTATCCAGAAAGGCCCGTACAGGACCTGCAACATGCGGTCGTGCATTATCCTGCTGAAATGTAGGTTCTTGCAGGGATCGAATGAATGGTAGAGCCACGGGTCGTAACACATCTGAAATGTAACGTGCACTGTTCAAAGTGCCGTCAATGCGAACAAGAGATAACCGAGACGTGTAACCAATGGCACCCCATACCATCACGCCGAGTGATACGCCAGTATGGCGATGACGAATTCACGCTTCCAATGTGCGTTCACCGCGATGTCGCCAAACACGGATGCGACCATCATGATGCTGTAAACAGAACCTTGATTGATCCGAAATAAATGACGTTTTACCATTCATGCACCCAGGTTCGTCGTTGAGTACACCATCGCAGGCACTCCTGTCTGTGATGCAGCGTCAAGGGTAACGGCAGCCACGGTCTCCAAGCTGATAGTCGATGCTGCTGCAAACGTCGTCGTACTGTTCGTTGTCTTGCCAACGTCCCCCCCCCCCCCCTCCCCATCTGTTGACTCAGGGATCGAGACGTGGCTGCACGATCAATTACAGCCATGCGGATAAGATGCCTGTCATGTCGACTGCTAGTGATACGAGGCCGTTTGGGATCCAGCACAGCGTTCCGTGTTACCCTCCTGAACCCACCGATTCCATATTCTGCTAACAGTAATTGGATCTCGGCCAACGCGAGCAGCAATGTCGCGATACGATAAACCGCAATCGCGATAGGCTACAATCCGACCTTTATCAAAGTCGGAAACGTGATGGTACGCATTTCTCCTCCTTACACGAGGCATCACAACAACGTTTCACCAGGCAACGCCGGTCATCTGCTGTTTGTGTATGAGAAATCGCTTGGAAACTTTCCTCATGTCAGCACGTTGTTGGTGTCCCCACCGGCGCCAAACTTGTGTGAATGCTCTGAAAAGCTAATCATTTGCATATCACAGCATCTTCTTCCTATCGGTCAAATTTCGCGTCTGTAGCACGTCATCTTCGTGGTGTAGCAATTTTAATGGCCAGTAGTGTACTTACTTACAGTGACTGAACCTTACTGTGTAGGATTAATAGAGAAGTTACAGAAGATCTTGATGGGGTTATTTAGAAAGCACAAGAAGATCATAGAGATGCCCAGCCAGCTCCAGCGGTAGAGGCTACAAGAGAGACGATGTGGGTCATGGTCGGATTTCTTGTTACTGCTCTTAGAGTGTACGCCCCAAGAACGGCCAAGTAAAATTTTATATTGTTTCACACACATCTCACGAGACGAACATGACGAGAAAATCGGAGGAATTCATACTCGTACGGAAACTTTCCGACAGTCGTTATTTCCGTACAGCTCTTGTGAACGGTAGAGGAAAGGAATATATATACTGAATAAAGCAATACCCAAAGTACTATTGGCAATATGCTTTAAAATGGGTTGCGGAGTATTTTTGAAGACATAGTCGCTACTTGCCTTAAATGGCACCAATGAAGTAGTTGTTATATCCTAGCCAATAATGCCACCCGAGCCCGCTGCCAAAAGGTTGGCAGCATCAAAGTCCGGACGCCGTCCGCATAAGCAGCGCCAGCGAGACAGCAAATCGCCGCAAGTCTGCGCGCGCCACCGCTGGCTTCTGGCTTCTTAAGCGCTGGAGTCGCGAGCGCTAGGACAGTTCTGTATTCGCCGCTCCGTTGTATACTCGCCACCGAATTGTGTACTTGCTAGTCAGTCGTGTGTTCATCGCAGCAGAGTTGTTGTTTGTCGTCAGCCGACGCTGACCTAGCCGCTCTGACTCGAACTAGACAGATTTCTGTAGACACGGAGTTCACTACTGTTTCTGTATCTTCGTTAATAAAGATAAGTACCGACTTTTATTTAATCAGAGTGTTTGGGTTTTCATCTTTCTGTTCACTGTTCCAGCGGACCGGTCGGCCCGCTATTAAAAGTGTGGCGGTGACTTCGTAAGCCGTTTCTACAGCGAATTGTTTGTCGCTACGAACACCGCCACAAAAGTAGTCGCGTTTAACTTTCTCATATATCGACCACCAGACTCACATCCAGATGTAACCAAAATATTTAGACATCTGACTTCACTAGTACGAAAGCATTTCAGTGACACTCTCATCATTGGTGAAGACTTTAATCATCTGACATATAATTTCAACAATTATAGTTCCATAAGTGGTGGGCGCTACAAGCCGTCCTGCGTAACATTATTAAATGCCCTCTCTGAGAATTACCTAGAACAGATTGTTCGGAATCCCACTCATTATGGAAATGTATTGGATCTAATAGCAGCAAACAGATCTGATATCTTTGAGGGTGTCCTTACAGAAAATGGTAAGAGTGACCGTGAGACAGCTATAAAAATAAAGATTTCAAAAGTACAAAGGGAAACTAAAACAAGGAAGAAGGATTTTTATTTTCAGAAAACCATGTAAAGATACAATAATATGGTCGCTTAGTAAAAATCTCGAAACATTTAACGCTGGAGAGGAGCATGTTTAAGAACTGTGGCTCAGTTTTAGAAATGGTTAACCATGCGCTTTACAGAAGCGTACTTAGTAGAACAGTTCGTGTTGGGATGGACCCGCCATCGTGTACAGGCGCTGCAAAGAAACCTCCAAATAAGTAGAAACTACTGCATAACAAATGTAAAAAAGGGTAGGGATGAAATTAGGGAGATGTGAATGAAAACTGTTTGGTTGTCAAGAGATCAATAGGTTAAACCTTCAACGACGACAGTAGCAGAACATAATAAGCATATCTCACAAAACAGGAAGAAATTCTGGTTATGTGTAAGAGTTGTTAGTGATGCCAAGGTTAGTGTCCAGCACCAAGGTCGAGACAGGAACTCAAATTGAGGGTAGCCAAAAAAAAAAAAAAAAAAAAAAAAAGCAGAAACGCTGAACTCTGTCTTCAAATGTTATTTTTGTTCCATTGCAAATGAAAATCCAGTGGTATTGTCCCAATTTAATTCTCCCACTATTGCAAAGACAAGTGATATATATTAGTGTCAATGGCGTTGAGAAACAGTTGAAATTGATAAAACTGAACAAAGCTCCAAAGCCTGATGGAATCCTCATCAGCTTGTACACCGAATTGGCGGCTGAGATAGCTACTCTTTTAACCATAATATATCGTAGATGTCTCGAAGAAAAAACTGTGCCCATTAGTTGGAAGAAAGTATAGGTTACACCCCTCTACAAGAAAGGTAGCAGAAGCGTTCCAAAAACCTGCTGTCCATTGTCCTTGACACCCAATTGTTGTAGAGTCTTAAAACAAATTTCGAGCTCAAACATAATGACGTATCTAGAACAGACTGAGAAGAGCCTGACTACCTCCATGCCAACTAGCGTGGATTCTGTAAACATCGAAGATGTGAAACCCAATATATACTTATCCTACATGAAATCCTAAAAGCCATGGATTAAGACAATCATAAAATTTCTCATTTTACGAAAAGCGTCTCACACCGTATCGTATCTACGTTTATTATCAAAAGTGAAATCATATAGCGTACCAAGTGTAATTTGTGACTAGATTGAGGATTTGTTGGTAGGGAGGATACAGCATGTTGTCTCGCGTGGAGAGTCATCGACAGATATAGAAGTAACATTGGGAGTGCTCCATTGAAGTGTGTTGCGACGCTTGCTGTTCATGTTGTTTGTTCACGACTTTGCAGACAATGTTAATAGTAACCTTAGACCTTTCGCAGATGATTTACTCATCTGTAAGGAAAGATTATCAGAGAAAAGCAGCACAAACATTCACTCAAATTTTGATAAGACTTCAAACTGGAGAAATCGTTGGTATCTTGCTTCAGATGTTCGGAAAAGTAAAACTGTATGTTTACAACACGAGAAAGTGTACTATCCAATGACTACAGTATCGACGAGTCACAGTTGCTATTGACCAACTCATACAAACACCTGAGTGTAACAATTTTTAGGGATACAAAATGAAACGATCACATAGGCTCAGTGGTAGGTAAGGCCTGTGACAGATTTCGGATTATTGATAGAATACTAGGGAAAATAAATAAATCTACAAAGGAGATTGCTTAAAAATCACTCGTGCGACCAATTCTAGAATACTGCTCAGATGTGTGGGACTTGTATCAGACAGCACTAACAGGGGGTATTGAACATACACAGAGAACGGCAGCACGAATTGTTACAGATTTGTTTCACTGAAGAAACCTAACTGGCATTCTCTTGAAGATAGACATGAAGTATCCCGAGAAAGCCTACTTACAAATTTTCAAGGAGCAAGTTTAAATGATGACTATATGGACTTCTACAGCCCCTACGTATTATTCTCGAAGGGATCGTGAGGGCAAGATCAGACTGACTAGACTTCCACAAAGGCCTTCAAACAGTTATTCTTCTCTCTCCCCGAATTTGAATGGAATAGTTCTTATATCTGACACAGTCGGAAGTACTCTCCGCCATTTATGTCATAATTATTTGATTATTATGGACGTAGATTTAAATGTAGTTCTAAAGGATCGCCAACAAAGCACCCGTGCACCTCTTCCTTAAGTATCTGAGGAAAGTTTTGGGATTTATTTCATGACATTTGCACACAGTCAGGTAAGCAGGCATTTCACTATAAAACTTCTATTGCACTTGTCTGTCAAACACTAGTGATGAACTTTTCTTTTGCCTACAGGCATTGGAAGAGCTATCTCTGTATTCAACAATAAGTTGTATTAGGCTAGTTCTCAAATGCACTGCTACTGCGGTCGTTAACACTGCGGTACCTTCCTGGGGCAAAATGCGGGAAGCACCCTATAACTTTTTCACTGGTTTATTTAATCAAATCGGATTACAACTTTTATTACAGCGCAACAGGAACTGTTCATATCACACTTTTATATAGGTTTTGTAGCATCTCATATTTTGTAATTCTGCAGACTTTTTTATTCAAATGAATGCTTTTACAGTGACCGCTGACAATACTTATGGAATATAGTAACAGAAACAACGATAAAACAATAATAACAGGACATGTTTTAATATCAATAAAGAAAACAAGAACTTAAACGTTTTCCGTAATTTTTAAACAGTATAATCTATCTTGAGATAGAGGGTGAGGGAATATAACAGAAGACAAGGTTGAAATGGCAAAATGTAGAGAAAGCTAAGAGAAGCTATTTCACTAGAAGGCTGTAGGTGTCAGACGCTTAAGAGGATAAATGGAATGCAATGAAAATTTATGGGATGTACTGCTGCAATAAGAGATGTCTTCTTCTGTAGTGGTCAATCCAAGGATTGGTTTGCAACAGCTACAATGGCAGCTTGTCTCCATTCTGTGCGTCTTTCAGCTTTTCTCTTCATTTCTTTATACGTGTTACATCCCACATCTTTCACGATTTGATCCATGTACCTCAGTCGTGGTCTTCCTGTTGGTCTTTTTCCCTCGACATATCCCTCTATGATTGTGTTCAGGAGTCCTTTATGTCTTAATAGATGGCCTGTAAATTGCACTCTTCTTTTAGCAATGAAACTCCAGAAGCTTCTCTTCTCGCCTGCTCTTTCCAGAACCACTTCGTTTGTGACCTTGTCGATCCATTTTTTTTTGAGCATGCGTCTATAGCACCACATTTCAAAAGAATTTAGCTTCTGCTGTTCCTCTGTCCCGAGAGTCCATGTTTCACACCCATAGCATGCCACACTCCACACATATGATTTCAAAAATCTTTTCCTGGTTTCAAGGCTGATGCTCTTAGATGTTAATATGTTTTTCTTCTTGTTAAAAGCAGCCTTTGCTCGAGCTATTCTACTTCTCACCTCTGCCTTGCTCCTTCCATCCCTGGTAATATTACTGCCCAGATAAGTAAATTTATCAACTTGTTCAAGCAGTTCATTGCCTACATGAACTTGGACTTTCACTTGATCTTCTTTGTCGCATGCCATTACTTTTGTTTTTGCTTTATTGATTCTCATATTATATTCTTCACCCATAACTTTATCCATTCTATTCAGTAGGACTACAAGATCTTCTTCACTTTCAGCCAGGACAGCTATATCATCGGCATATCTTATCATATCTATTCGTTGGCCAAGAATTACTACACCTGTCTGTGAATTTTCCCTTACTTTTTTCAGCGCCTCTTCAATGTATACGTTAAAGATAACAGGGGATAGTGCGCAACCTTGCCGGACATCTTTCCGTATCTGCACCTCTTCTTGTTTTGTCCGTCCACGGATAACTGCTGTCTCGTTTTTGTACAGGTTACATATCATTTTTCTATCTTTATGGTCTATTCCTATTTTTTTGAGTACCTCAAACATCTTATCCCATTTAACATTATCAAAGGCTTTCTCTACATCTACAAAAGCTATGTATGTTTTCAGGTTCTTATCTAGTCGTTTCTCTATTATTAGTTTTAGAGCAAATATTGCTTCTCTGATTCCTCTATCTTTCCGGAATCCAAACTGGTCTTCGGAGAGTGTAGCTTAGATTTTTTGTTCTATGCGTTTTAGGATAATTGAGGTTAATATTTTAGAGGCGTGAGTAACTAGGCTGAGTGTCCTATAATTTTCACATCTTGTAGCATTTGCCTTCTTTGGAATGGGGAACTGAACTAAAATTCAAGAACATTAAAAGAAGAAGTACATGTAAATGGGATTTGACAAACCTGAAAAACGAAAATACACTGAAGCACTATCAACTAGAAACGGACAAGAAAACAAATACACAGGGCTGCAATGACATCCAAAGCAGCTGGGAAAAAATAAAAACTGGTATTTTAGAAGCAGCAGAAGAAGTAATAGGAAAAGAAAGGACAGAGAAAAGGAAGGAATGGATCACTAATGACCTACTAAATATGATGGAAGAAAGAAGGAAATTAAAAAATTCTGTGAAGAAAGAAGACCAAGAGAAATACAAGAGTCTGAAAAACAGAATCAACAGAGAGGCAAAACAAGCAAGAGATAAATATCTTGATGATCTCTGTACTTCAGATGAGGACAACATGAGCAAGTGAAATATCGACAAGGCCTATAAATGTGTGAGACATTGCTTTGGAGACAGAAGAAACATATGTAGGGCTGTGATGGATGAAAATGGCAATATGTTGGATGAAGATGATGAAGTTGCAAGAAGATGGAAACAATATATAGGAAAACTGTACAGCGGACCAGACCTGTCTGAAATCATCATGGAAGAAGAAACAGAAGTAGATGCACACAACATAGTTGAACCTATATTAAAGGTAGAGTTTGAACTAGCTCTGAAAAAATTGAAAAACAACAAATCGCCTGGTGTAGACAATATCCCAGCCGAACTTCTGAAATCTGGAGGAGCAAAACTGAATCAGGAGTTGTATAATCTTGTTTTCAACATGTACGAGCAGGGTAAAATTCCTACAGACTTTGAGAAAAACATTATGGTCCCCATTCCAAAGAAGGCAAATAAGAGATGTACTATTAGAAAAAAAAAGTATTGGACGCATCGATGAGTGAGATTGTGATATAGAGAAATATTTCGAATAAGACAGCCTGGTATCGAGTAAGACAAGACCACATTGTGTGGGGAAACAAATATAATGTTGCGATATTCAGGTATGTGTGTTGGGGACGAAAATCTATACGAAAATCTGTAAAAATCAGGGAGACCTTGAAATCAAGCGGCGTTCACTTTAGAAAGTCACAATAATTTTTGTCAGACATGAGATTTTTATTGTATTCAAAGGTTGATTTACGGTTCTAATTAACACGATATTTCGGGTGATCGACGATGACGAACATTGTAAGCAGAAAGGACGTGGGAGCTACAGCTCACTTTGTACTTAAATAAAGTCGAAAATTGCCCATTACTTGTGTCGGTTGGTTGTATGCATGACAGAGAGCAAACACTTGGCATCATAAACCACTCCCCATATCTATGATGTCATAATCATGTGAAAAGGCACGTCGCTTTCTATGATGTCATCACGAACATGACCCTTTCCCCTCAACTTCCGTTCCCTCTCCTCCAACAGACAATCACAGTGTAGTATCTTAGCGGACAGTAAAGCGATACAGCCAATCACAATGTAGCCCCAGAGTCACTTTCTTGGCTATGTTCAAAAGAATCTGAATTTTTTGTGGCATACTGAAGCGTATTTATAAAAAAAAGTGTGCATTGTGTAGTCAGTACTAATGATTTCATTTGTACTTTAAGATGCATTTGTGCACATTAATAGTCTGACCGCTGCGCCATACTTGGTGCAAGGCACAATGGGCTCTCAAATAACGTATTTTGTCATCTAAATCGCTCTACAAAACAAAACTTTTGCCAATACTACAGTATATCCATCTCTATATACTCAAGCTTCAAATTTGTATAAATTGTCGCTGCTCATCGTGAAAAGACGCTCGCGCGCGCACACACACACACACACACACACACACACACACACACACACACAAACACACACACACACACACACACACTCGCACACGCACACACACATATGGCATGACCTTTCGTGAACATCCCTAGTTTGATCTCTGTATCATACTTGGTGTAAGGCACATTAGACAATCAAATTAAATATGTTTACAACTGAACACTCTATGATGCTTGTCAAGTGTCACAATGTTAAATTAATGTCTGAAATATAGGAAAAAATACCTCAGCAAAACAAAAATGCAATGTTTATGTGAAGTGTCCCAGTCTCATTTACAAACACACGCACACCTTATCTATATATACAGACTGTATCATAATTAATGGCACAAACGCATACAGTTGAAAGTACACGATACTAGAAGCAAAAAAGTCTCCGTAAACATAGGGTCTTCAACTGACGATGGTTGACGAAAAGACGGGTGTGCATTCTGCTTATGTTTACATTTGTCCTCTGTCAACGTCAGCACGTGGTTGTGTTCAGTTTCACCGAGTACCTGCATTAAGCGCTGGGAGCGTCAACGTCAATGTTGTGTTATGTAATTAATAACGTTGTGTTTCAGTGAATGGTACCCTGTGATACATTTTTGAATAGATCTATAGGAGTAGAAATGGATTACCGAATAAAAAAATACAGGGTGTCATTTAAAAAAGTCATAGCGCTGTTCATATCTTTGTAAAAAAACAACGCTACAACGAAGGCAGTCATGCTGACTGATGTCCCCCTGGCGGCTAAAGAACATTTGCTTAAAACATTTTGTAATTTGCATCTGGACAGACAGTTATTTAGGGTGGTCAAGATAAACGGGACACAATTTCAGGAATACATTTTTCTAGGTGACATACAATCCTGGAAATTGAAATAAGATCACCGTGAATTCATTGTCCCAGGAAGGGGAAACTTTATTGACACATTCCTGGGGTCAGATACATCACATGATCACACTGACAGAACCACAGGCACATAGACACAGGCAACAGAGCATGCACAATGTCGGCACTAGTACAGTGTATATCCACCTTTCGCAGCAATGCAGGCTGCTATTCTCCCATGGAGACGATCGTAGAGATGCTGGATGTAGTCCTGTGGAACGGCTTGCCATGCCATTTCCACCTGGCGCCTCAGTTGGACCGGCGTTCGTGCTGGACGTGCAGACCGCGTGAGACGACGCTTCATCCAGTCCCAAACATGCTCAATGGGGAACAGATCCGGAGATCTTGCTGGCCAGGGTAGTTGACTTACACCTTCTAGAGGACGTTGGGTGGCACGGGATGCATCCGGCCGTGCATTGTCCTGTTGGAACAGCAAGATCCCTTGCCGGTCTAGGAATGGTAGAACGATGAGTTCGATGACGGTTTGGATGTACCGTGCACTATTCAGTGTCCCCTCGACGATCACCAGTGGTGTACGGCCAGTGTAGGAGATCGCTCCCCACACCCTGATGCCGGGTGTTGGCCCTGTGTGCCTCGGTCGTATGCAGTCCTGATTGTGGCGCTCACCTGCACGGCGCCAAACACGCATACGACCATCATTGGCACCAAGGCAGAAGCGACTCTCATCGCTGAAGACGACACGTCTCCATTCGTCCCTCCATTCACGCCTGTCGCGACACCACTGGAGGCGGGATGCACGATGTTGGGGCGTGAGCGGAAGACGGCCTAACGGTGTGCGGGACCGTAGCCCAGCTTCATGGAGACGGTTGCGAATGGTCCTCGCCGATACCCCAGGAGCAGCAGTGTCCCTAATTTGCTGAGAAGTGGCGGTGCGGTCCCCTACGGCACTGCGTAGGATCCTACGGTCTTGGCGTGCATCCGCGCGTCGCTGCGGTCCGGTCCCAGGTCGACGGGCACGTGCACCTTCCGCCGCCCACTGACGCCAACATCGATGTACTGTAGTGACCTCACGCCCCACGTGTTGAGCAATTCGGCGGTACGTCCACCCGGCCTCCCGCATGCCCACTATACGCCCTCGCTCAAAGTCCGTCAACTGCACATACGGTTCACGTCCACGCTGTCGCGGCATGCTACCAGTGTTAAAGACTGCGATGGAGCTCCGTATGCCACGGCAAACTGGCTGACACTGACGGCGGCGGTGCACAAATGCTGCGCAGCTAGCGCCATTCGACGGCCAACACCGCGGTTCCTGGTGTGTCCGCTGTGCCGTGCGTGTGATCATTGCTTGTACAGCCCTCTCGCAGTGTCCGGAGCAAGTATGGTGGGTCTGACACACCGGTGTCAATGTGTTCTTTTTTCCATTTCCAGGAGTGTATTTAACTGATTAACATTGCAAGATGATAGTTTAACGTAAGCACGACATAAGCCATTGCAATTGCGAAACCCTTGTACGTTAATAACAGGTGTAAACACCAGAACGTTGAATGCAAGCGTGCAAACGTGTATACACTGTGTTATACAGGCGCCGGATGGAGTCCCAAGCCCTTTGCACTTGATCGGTCAGTACATGGACGGTTAATGCTGATTGCAGATGACGCTGGAGTTGTCGTCCGACGGTATGCCACATGTGCTCGACTGAAGACAGATCTGGTTATCAAGCAAGCCAAGGCAACATGTCGATACTCTGTAGAGCATGTTCGGTTACAACAGCGGTATTTGTGTAAGCGTTATGCTGCTGTGAAACACCCCCTGGAAAGCAGTTCATAAATGGCAGCGCAACAATTCTTATCACCAGATTGACCTATCCGTTGCAGTCTGGGCTCGTGGGTTAACCGTATGAGTGCTTCTGCTGTCATGTGAAAATGCATCCTAGATCGCAACTCAATGTGCAGGTCCAATGAGTCTAGCCCGCTGGTTGGTGGAGCTAGTCTTATGCAACTGGCGCAACATTTTAGTAGAGATCATCTTTCAGAAGTAGAAACCTGCCTACCAATTTTGGTTCATGTCGCACAACTTCTTCGTGCTGCCATCTTTTTCCGTTATTTGCAAAGTAAAGAACGTTTCGTTTTGACACGTAACCGCTTTCCTTCCCCGCCACTGCCAACAGGCTACTGACCTTGGTACTTACCTGCTTCAGTTTGGGGACAGTTATGGTCCAATAGGTCGGTTGCTGCTTGGCTATGGGACTTTAAAATGTATGTCAGTATGGAAGTAGTGTGTCACATTTAATGGTGGACGGAAGAATGTCCACAATGAAGATCGCTCGGGCCGGTCCTCAGTGGTGACTGAAAGTAAGGATTGAAACAAAAATCCAAAATGGTAGGGGATGGGTTTCGCAATTGGCGGACTGCAGCAGCCTACTGTCAGACGCTTCAACGACTTCGCCGCGCCATTAAAAACAAAAAGTGCGGAATACTAATCAATTTAGTCATCCTGTTTCCCGATAACGGACGTCTGCATGCAGCGGGAGTTACACAGATTTCGTTCAGCAGTTTCACCGGGAAACGTTTGAACACCCGCCGTATACTCCGGAAGAAATTTGGCTGAAAAATAATATTCTAAGCAGGTAGTTGACATTCTGTTTCTGACCTAAATAAAGCGATGTGCCGAAACTAACCTAACCAAGCCTATAACTGCGCAAAATACAGGTTGGTTCAAATTTGATGCTTAGCTGGCAGATACAGAAACAATCAGGCATCTTAATTACTGCCAGCTATTGGAAGAATGCAATTAACTTGAACCTTAATAAACGTAAACATGCTCTGGAATAGGTCGTAAAGTGATCTTTATTTAATCGTATAATTAGCTAATTTCGGCTACTTGTCATTTTCAAGCCCATGTAAAACCAACATGGAAAAGCACTACATTGTCTGCATCGCCATGTATAAATAACACTTTACACACCTCACATTAACCCTTCTGTGCATGAACTATAGTTTTTACACATTTGCATACCCTGTGTCCATTGGACCTGTTATGTCTAATTCGAGAAGTTAAACGAAAGAAAAGTATTTTGTGGATATTAAAATGCACAAATATTTTGTTTTAAGGTTTATTAGTTTAATACAAGAGAGCTGTGATCACTTTTAACACTTTTATTAAATTAAAAATAGTACATTTTTAATCCCGAATAATTTTCATTAAACAAATTACATTATAAAAACTGAAACATAAGCGACCAGTATTAGTAAAAACTGTTCTCTGATTGGCGTTATGGTATTCACAAAGAGCAAATCATTAAGCAAACGAGGATGACATTAACTTTTACAATTTTTACACACTGCACTGCTATGGTTCTGGCACGCATGTTTTGTGCACTTACAGCACACTTTTTGTTTTTCTGTCCTTTGAAGCAGGACATAACGAACACCTTCTCTTCTTACGACTCACGGTGATGTTGTTGTTACTACTGCTGCTTTGTATTTTAGGAACACTAATGAACTTTTCCGTATCCAGGTATATGGATTTCTGCAAGAAAGGTATTAGGCGATCTTCTGATCAAAAACGGTTGGATCATCTCCACCGAAAGGTGCTTGATGAAAAGTCTTCTCTTGTGCAAAAGCCCTTCGTGATATGTGGGATGTTGTGTTTTGTAAAGAATAATGGCATTTATAGTACATAAATCCATGATGTTTCACCAGAGAGCCATTGGCCACAGTTTAGTTTGTCTTTCGCATGTACAATTACGCACTAGTTGATCCATAACATCCACACCACCCTTCGTTTGGTTATAAAATTTCACAATCTCAGGCTTTGTTTTGGATGTTGTTCGTCTATAGGTTTATCATGATGCATTGTACTTAGGAGGATTACACACTTGTTTTTCTTTGGCGAAAAACTAACCATCGTCATTTCTTTCATACATCCAGATAGACTTGAATTTACTGCTCTGCTCCTATTCGGCGTCATCTCTTTTGGAATTTCTCTTTTATTCATCAAAAAATGGTTCAAATGGCTCTGAGCACTATGGGACTTAACTTCTAAGTTCATCAATCCCCTAGAACTTAGAACTACTTAAACCTAACTAACCTAAGGACATCACACACACCCATGCCCGAGGCAGGATTCGAACCTGCGACCGTAGCGGTCGCTCGGTGCCAGACTGTAGCGCCTAGACCCGCTCGGCCACACCGACCGGCTTTTATTCATCCTCTTTGTTCTCACAACAGTTAGGTTTTTACTCAAGGTCTGCTATCGGTACACTTGTAAAACAATTATCTACGGCAACATTTCTGTCTGTACCGGCAATATTTCCTGCAAGGCTCTTCATTGTGGTAATGTCCAAATTTTTCTGAGGTAGCTCGCCTGGTTCTCTTCCCGCTTACACAGTCCTGTCAATGGCATAACGAGTCTCAGCTTTGCACATCCAAAATGTTTTCATTCCATACTTTCCAATGCTAATATGGCATATATTGCACAAACTCACAATGGTTCTTAAATGGAACTAGCTGTTCATCCACCGTAACATTACTTTTACGTATGATTATTTTCTTGCACTCCCCTGTACATATTTTCCATACATAGCATAAAGCAGCAAGCTTATCAGTTTGTAACCTAGTCTCTCTTGTTCTTTTGTCATCAAATCTACTGAATCTTCTTATTGCCTCAAACCGAGTCACAGACATTGTAGCTCTACATAAGGAACTAGAAAACTTTTCCAGAAAAAGTTCCCTAAACGAAACGTCCCAACCCTTATCCGCTCCAACATAAAGTAGAATTCTCCAGAAGACGAATATTTCGTCTCTAGTTACGTCATTCCAGTTTATTGATCTTAGTACACAAACTCTTCTTGCTTCTAGGTTTGTGCATCTCACAATATTATTCACAAAGGATAGAGGAATAAATAAATTCCAAGTGTTTTTGGGGGTGTAAGTGATTATGCTCCTTGCTGGTCCTAGAGTAAATTTCACCAAATTGTGTGGAGGCACTTACTCTAATGCATACCATTTGGAGAAATATATATGTTGGCATTTTAACTGCTTATTTGTCCAGAGGCCTTATTAACTACGTCATCGTCATCATCATCATCATCATCATCGTCGTCGTCACTATCATCATCATCAACACCGCCGCCACTACTTTGTTCTTCACTCAAAGAGTTGCATGCCGCTACCTGAGGAACAACTTCATGGTTTTCATCTGAAGCAGTACTTAAATCTCAAAGGACATCATCGTCTTCAGTACCCATTGACTAACAACTGATTCAAAATTGGGGTCGATAGGCGTATGCTATCTTCGTTTCTGCTCCTTTTTTTAGATGTAGATTCTGACATTCTATCTTAAAAAATAATGTGAAGAAATGACCTCATTAGTCTCTTCGTCTGTCGACTGTAGGAATGTAGCTGCTGTTCATTTTATTGTTTAGTGTTGCAAATTACACTTACCTTTCTTTCGAGTTCGTATCGAGTATGAAATAGAACCCCTTTTTGCAGCAAACTCCTACAACATTATTATACTGCTTCACATACTCGTAACAACCCACTACAATATTTCGCTCTGTTACACATCACAGGAATATGCTATCTGTCAGTTGAACTGAATTGCGATTTGTAACAATATATTTTCTGCAAAGACAACTATATGTAGATGTACCAATAATGCATTCTCTGAATTCCATCAAAATGTAATCGGTTACAACTCATTCTAATTTTATGATAGTACAGCATAAACCACAGGGTCCATCGGACCAGGTTACGTAAATGTGTGGTATAAAGATGAAAATGTAAATGAAACTTAAATTTAATGACACAAATTTCTAATAGTACCTTTAATGTGTTTCTGAATACTGCAAGACAGAATACCTGATGAGTTGGGTCACAGTTTTACGTATTTCTTATAGCAATTAATAATTAAAACTCTCTGCAGGTCCGTTAGACCCAGGGTATGCATACTAGGATCAAAATAAATCATTACTGCACAAATTTCTTATAGCCATGTGGTAACTCATATACATATACACACACATACACACTATGTGATCAAAGGTATCCGGACACCTGGCTGAAAATGACTTACAAATTCGTGGCGCCCTGCATCAGTAATGCTGGAATTGAGTATGGCGTTGGCCCATCCTTAACCTTGATGATAGCTCCCACTCTCGCAGGCATACGTTCAATCAGGTGTTGGAAGATTTCTTGGGGAATGGGAGCCCATTTTCCATGGAGTGCTGCACTGAGGAGAGATCTCGATGTCGGTCGGTGAGGCCTGGCACGAAGTCGGCGTTCCAAAACATCCCAATGGTGTTCTCTATGATTCAGGTCAGGACTCTGTACAGGCCAGTCCATTACAGGGATGTTATCGTGGTGTAACCAGTCCGCCACAGGCTGTGCATTATGAACAGCTGCTCGACTGTGTTAAAGATGCTATCGCCATTCCCGAATTGCTCTTCAACAGTGAGAAGCATGAAGGTGCTTAAAACATCAATGTAGGCCTGTCCCATGTTAGTGCCACGGAAAACTACAAGGGGTGCACGCCCCCTCCATGAAAAACACGACGACACCATAACACAACCGCCTCCGAATTTTACTGTTGGCACTACACACACTGGCAGATGACGTTCACTGTGCATTCGCTGCCATCCTGCCAATCCCTGCCATCGGATCGCCACATTGTGTTCTGTGATTCGTTTTTCCACTGTTCAATCGTCCAATGTTTACGCTCCTTACACCAGGCAGGCGTCGTTTGTCATTTACCGGTGTGGTGTGTGGCTTCTGAGCAGCCAACGGACCATGAAATCCAAGTTTTCCTACCTCCTGTCTAACTGTCATAGTACTTGCAGTGGATCCTGATGCATTTTGGAATTCCTGTGTGATGGCCTGGATATATGTCTGTCTATTACACGTTACGACACTCTTCAACTGTCGGCAGTCTCTGTCAGTCAACAGATGAGGCTGGTTTGTACGATTTTGTGTTGTACGTGTTCCTTCACATTTCCACTTCACTATCACATCGGAGGCAGTGGACCTAGGGATGTTTAGGAGTTTGGAAATATCGCGTACAGACGTATGATAAAAGTGACACCCAATCACCTGACCACCTTCGAAGTCCGTGAGTTCTGCGGAGGGCCCAGTTCTGCACTCTCACGATGTCAAATAACCACTGAGGTCACTGATATGGAGTAATTGGCAGCAGGTGGCAGCAAAATACACCTAATGTGAAAAGCGTATTTTTTGGGGGTGTCCGGATACGTTTCATCACATAGTGTGTGTCTGTGTGTATGTATACACAACTGGCCATTAAAATTTCTACACCACGAAGATGACGAGCTACAGACGCGAAATTTAACCGACAGGAAGAAGATGCTGTGCTATGCAAGTGATTAGCTTTTCAGAGCATTTGCACAAGGTTGGTGCCGGTGGCGACACCAACAACGTGCTGACATGAGGAAAGTTTCCAAGCGATTTCTCATACACAAACAGCAGTTGAGTGGCGTTGCCTGGTGAAACGTTGTTGTGATGCCTCGTGTAAGGAGGAGAAATGCGTACCATCACGCTTCCGACTTTGATAAAGGTCGGATTGTAGTCTATCGCGATTGCGGTTTATTGTATCGCGACATTGCTGCTCGCGTTGGTCGAGATCCAATGGCTGTTAGCTGAATATGGAATCGGAAATGCCGTGCTGGATCCCAACGGCCTCGTATCACTAACAGCCCAGATGACAGGCATCTTATCAGCATGGCTGTAATTGTTCGTGCAGCCACGTCTCGATCCCTGAGTCAACAGATGGGGACGTTTGCAAGACAACAACCATCTACACGAACAGTTCGACGACGTTTGCAGCAGCATGGACTATCAACTCGGAGACCATGGCTGCAGTTACCCTTGACGCTGCATCACAGACAGGAGTGCCTGCGATGGTGTACTCAACGACGAACCTGGGTGCACGAATGGTAAAACGTCATTTTTCGGATCAATCCAGGTTCTGTTTACAGCATCGTGATAGTCACATCCGTGTTTGGCGACATCGCGGTGAACACACATTGGAAGCGTGAATTCGTCATCGCCATACTGATGTATCACTCGGCGTGATGGTATGGGGTGCCACTGGTTACACATCTCGGTCACCTCTTGTTCGCATTGACGGAACTTTGAACAGTGCACGTTACATTTCAGATGTGTTACGACCCGTGGCTCTACCCTCCATTCGATCCCTGCAAAACCTACATTTCAGCAGGATAATGCACGACCGCTTGTTGCAGGTCCTGTACGGGCCTTTCTGGATACAGAAAATGTTCGACTGCTGCCCTGGCCAGCACATTCTCGAGATCTCTCACCAATCGAAAACGTCTGGTCAATGGTGGCCGAGCAACTCTCATCACAATACGCCAGTCACTACTCTTGATGAACTGTGGCATCGTGTTGAAGCTGCATGGGCAGCTGTACCTGTATACGCCATCCAAGCTCTGTTTGACTAAATGCCCAGGCGTATCAAGGCCGTTATTACAGCCAGAGGTGGTTGTTTGGGGTACTGATTTCTCAGGATCTATGCACCCAAATTGAGTCAAAATGTAATCACATGTCAGTTCTAGTATAATATATTTGTACAATGAATACCCGTTTATCATCTGCATTTTTTTTTGGTGCAGCAATTTTAATGGCCAGTAGTGTATATATATAAATGGAACGTCAAATGCATCCTCAGGATATTAGTTTTTATTCACTTGTGTTTTATAACAATTTAAATACAGAAGTAGCATGAGGGACTCCTGTGTGTTGACATTCATGTTGTAGGCGTGCGCGCGCGCACACACACACACACACACACACACACACACACACATATGTTATTTTTATATCCAAACTGTTATAAAACTCAAGACTAAAAAGTAACTTCCTGTGGATGCATTTGACTTTCCATTCTTAGGGCCAAATGAGATGAGGTACAAAAACGAATGTTCCCAAGCCAACAACGGCATGTCTGTAGGTAGTAATAAAATTATTAGAAATTGAATTATCGTCATGGCTTTTGACAAGCATCATAGAGCAGTTTAGATATCGAAATAATAATCTGAATGCCTGTTGTGCCTCCAACAAGTATTAGCCCAAAAAACTAAATATTAGCTACCAGTTTAGGACTTTTTTTTAGCCACATTTGCTTTCTAACAATAAATTCGACAGTCGAAAGTCATGTTTTAGGAAACAATTTATTGGATATATATATATATATATATATATATATATATATATATATATATATGTGTGTGTGTGTGTGTGTGTGTGTGAAACTTGACACTACCATGGATGTATTTTTGCAGACATTTTCGATGTGGAAATAACACTATGACACTCACAAGCACCAGAGAGCAATATAGATTTGGAATACTTAGTTAGGTGCTGTTGTGGATCTACTCAGTAATGCTCCTTAACCCATAATTTTTATCACTAGTGCCAAATTACACCCTTTACATAATTTTTTTATAAATACTTTTGAAAATAGTGTAAGAACTTCAGATTATTTTGAATATGGTCAAGATAACGGCATTAAGGCTACACTGTGATTGGTTGTTTCGTTGTAACGGCCATTAAAATAGTAGTCTGTCTTTTGCTGTTGGAGAAGAAGAGATAGAGGGGAGGGAGGTTGACAGAAAGGACATGATGGCGTCGTAGGAAGGAGGGTTGGTTTGAGGAATCGTTAGCACCAGGATTTCACCTGAAACAGATCGCGCTTATTCACCCACAATCCACAGAAAAGAACGAATACTGGAACAAGTCCCACCCTTTCACCCCCTCCACAGTGACTAAGTGCACCAAAATATGTCTTTCGGATTTTCCCATAGAGTGCGCAGTGCATAGTCTTTGGTTTTCATCACAAGTTTTCAGTTGACCTATATGGTTTACCGCATTCGTTTGCACATTACAGTAGCAAGCAGTGTTTTAGCGCTTTGCAGTATTAGCGTCTTTGCAGTATTTGTATCTTTTAGCGGATTACCTTGTACTCTTAGTAGCGTTTACCGCTTCTACTTGTGCGCTTTAACGGCATTTGCATTTCCTTTGGGATTTTCAAACTTTTTGCTTCGTCGTTGTAACACTGTTTTACTGCTTCTGCTTCTACGTAGCAACAGTGTTATGAGATGTGAGCCTTTAAATGTGAAGTTTGAGGAAACGAGTACAATTACCGCAGACCTTTGAAGCTGTATATTTCTACAGCAAACTCACAAAAGCCGAGCGAAATAATGGCTCCTGTTAAAGATAACGAATGTTTTCCTACCTACCAGTGCTATGTATGAGGTAAGGAGTTTACTTAAGGTAGTGTACAACATCAATAAAATACTCATGAGGAAGGGCAACAGAAAAGTTTGAAGTGTACGATGTGTGCAGTTGAAACTGGTTCTAAAAAGGGCTGGATGGATCGTTTCCAAACTGCACATGAATTATGTGTGAAATCAGAAGACCTAGAGTTCTCCAGTGAAGACAATTTTTTTTGTCTTAAGGAGAAATGGAATGTGCTACACACTGTATTCAGTTCTTATACAACACTAATCTCACTGTATTTTTGGAAAGTGTGCCAATAATGATATTTTGCTCCATGAAATAACAGGCATCATTTAATTGGGGTTATAACTTATTTCAAAACATTCGAGAAAAATTTAAATTTTATCTGAAGCTGGGACACACGCTTTTATCATTTTGAGACAGAGTTGTTTCACTGTAGTAAACACTGAGGTTCTTTTAACCACCCAGAATGAAATAATTCGTAACCATTGGACTTTGTCATTACTGTTGAGCATATCACACTACTAAAATCAACTGACAATTTGAACTATCAGATGTACAATAATGTCTCACCTAAAACTTGTTCCCACATTCGTTTTATTCCAAAGTGTTAAGTAGTTACAAAAATTTTAGTGAGCTAGTAAAAGTAAGTCATTGCAGAATTTGTTGCATTTATTTTTACATGGAGACTCTGTCAACAATTAACTATTGGCTTAATATTCTCTTGGTTACCTTTTCAGATTGAACTGTAGTATCACGAATTCTTGTATAAAGTTTACACTGTGCAGTTTAAAATTACATAGATGCAGACATATTTTAATATGTCATGTGAGAGAGACCTATTGGATGCAAATGATTACTTCAGCAATAATATAACAGCTTTTTGATTTTGTTCTGCATAAAAGATAGGAGTAGTTGAAAAAACTGTTATTTTGGTAAGTATTGTTACTCTGGGTAACAAAAATTTTTATAAGCATTTCTTTCTGTCAGTCAGTTTCATATGACTGGCATGACACAAGGTGCAGTCATGCAAAAAAAATACACTGATGTTAAAGATTTTGTATTTGTACTCAAGAATTATGAGGTATGTTTGTATTCTTGCACCTGAAGTATACTGCTATAAATAATTAAATATTTGCTTTTCAAATACTTATCCCCATGGTAGTTCCATTGGCTATGAAGACATGTAAGTGTTACATAAGAACCTGTTTATATGCTGTAGGTGGTACTTGATGCAATCCAGATTACTAAATATTTGTATATTCTTGAAATCTTTTATTAACTGCAAATATACTAATATGTACTACAAACCTTTTACTTTGACACTAACAAGCAACACTTTTTTGGCACTGGGACATCATCAAGAAGCCCTTTGAAGGGGAGTGACAATGCTTGTGATGTTTGTGTCTGTTAGTTAAAATAAATTTCAGCTAAATTGTAGAATATATAATCGTGAAAAGTTACTATATGTGATTCACATAGACTTCCCCCATATATTCAAATTCCAAGGTGGTTGTATTGTGTCAGAATAAACTTTCAGTACGATCAATATTAGAATTTTGAACCCATATACATTTAAAATGTCATAAATTGGTAGCCACCCTGTAGACGACATTGTTAACTCCCAGTTGCAGTGTACATATCAAAGTAAGTGTATATTCCTTTTGTTCATATTAACTTGTGCATTTATTGGAATATGTATATACCATAAAAACCCTCCAATAATTCATTAATATCTTGAAAGTCAACAGCTGTTCCAAAAGTGATAGCTTCTATGAGAGCAAATGTGATCTGGAGGACAATGGTTCAAACCCATGTCCAGATACCCTGATTTAGGTTTTCTGCCATTTCCCTAAATGGCGTCAGGCAAATGCTGGGATGGTTCCTTTGAAAGAGCACGGCCGACTTCCTTCCCCATCCTTCCCTAATCCGCTAGGAGCGATTACATCACTGTTTGGCCCCCTGCTCCCAAATCAAGCAACTTATTTAACTCCCAGACGACTGTTATAGATCAGATGGGTCAGAAGTGGGTATTTGATCAATTTTGTAGTGAATGTGATGAACACACATATTAATGGTTCATTCTATATGAACAACAAAAAATGTATATGTTTTGAAACGAAACATCAGATTTTTTTCGTATTTGCTATATTCAGCGATTGTGGTTGGAGATGAAAAATTACAAGTATGTAGAGGTGTATAACAATTCTGTGGAAAGTTACAAGTGTGCAAAGTGTGGAAACAAATTAGTACATATCAAGATGAATGACTATTATTGTTCTAATCCACTTCTATTATAGAAAAATTAATTTGTAGGGCTTTACACACGACCTCTATTCCTCCAGTTTACCCTCCTCTTTCCCTCCCTACTCCAGACCATTACCAACCAACAATCAAGATGGTCAGGGATGGAGTAGAACCTCTGTTAATTTCAGTTTGTTGTCCCCTGGTTTTCTTTAATAGAATTACATGTAAGAGAATATATCTTTCACTTCCATTTTCATCAGTACAGTAAATAATTGTTTTCTTCAATTTATTTTCTTAAATACATAAAGTATATAGCTATCCATTTTTGTGTTTTCAATGTTAATTCACACATATAGTTCCAGGAAAAGTAAAATCAAAGTGCTTAATTTTGAAATGCAATAGATTTTGTCTTCCTGTATATCAATTTGGAAGTCATAGTGTACAATTTCTGAAGCTGTACAATATGTCACACCATAATGAGATATAATCCATATTTTTACTGAAAATGGACTGATGGTGTGTAAATAATCATGTCTTTTGGTACATTGTATTTGATATGAAATGTTACCTTGCTGTTTCATTGTTCTAGTAAATCATTTAGAGACCTCCAAAAAGTTTCGTACAATATTTGGAAACATCTCTCTCCATTTTAGAAACAAAAGACTAAAATAATTCATTTACCTCATCTACACCTATAATTTTATGTTCAACAAAATCCCTAACAGAAAGTTATTGTGATAGATACACCAGTGGAGGAGGGGACAAAGCTATGCTGGCCAGGTAGAGATGAATTGGAATAATACCAGATCTCTTCAAACACTCAAGTGCACAATCTCTATACCATCAGAAAATACAAAGTTTAAGAAAGGTTGTTGTCTGAAAATGGCACACACTTCCATTTCATACCTAATGCAAACCAGACTGTTTGAGAAGAAAGTCATAGATTCATTCATTGCCTCTTGTAGAAATGAAAACTTTTCATCATTTAATGAGCAGTGGGTTATTATTAGATTAGATTCAGAATGAGTGCCTTTGCACTAATTTGTTGGACAAGCTGGCAGGAAACAATGTGAAAAATGTAGTTAAATTGCTTGACAAGGAAGGGAATAAATTTGTATGGCCAGAAAAGAATGATACAAGTAAATCTGGAAAGATCCTGTCACAGAAACTTGGGAAAGCCTAACTTTTTTTCTATGCTGAAATTAAATGTTTCACATTAAATGTGTTATCTTAACGCTCTTCATTATTTCATAAATTTGACACTGCACTTTTTTAAGTACAGTCCTTCACTGTAAGTTAAGTGGAAGTGTTATGTCTGTGACATTAAATTTTAACATCTATAACATTTAACACATTGACTGTCATGAGGCCACAGCAGAACTAGCACTATTAGTTAAATGACTTATTTTATATTAACACTAGCTTTTTATTTTTAATAGAAAATGAACAAAGACTGCATCATGAAATCTTGATTGTAAGCTGTTCATATGAGACTATCTGTACATTAGTAGCTTTCATATTTTACTGTCATGTTAATTCTTCACTTTCACTGTACAAATACAAGAATGGAAATGTGCATAGATATTGTAGAAATTTTATATTATACCACCTGAATCCCCTTCACACCCTGTCACTAGCACCTAGTCACTGAAACTAATTTAATACTTAAGTTGTGGAACATTGCATGATAGAACACACAGTGGCAAGGCTAACATATTATAACAACAATAAAAAAGGAAAATTGTTCTTTAGTTACACCGCAGTGAAGTTTACATGCAGAATTCAGTAGCTTTTTCAATGCATAAAGAGTTGATTTCAGGTCATAGTTATGGAATTACAATACATTTAAAAGTTATGCAAGAGTACAGAACAGTTTTAATAGTTTTGGAGGTGAATATTAAATTAGCATCTTGCTAGGTGGGAAATCTTGCTAGTAAATTACAAGACACATTACTAAGCAGCTGCTGAAATGGCCTCAGCTGTGCTAGGTACTTCCACAGGAAACACAGGAGAAGACAGTTTACCACTGAATTCTTTACTCTTTACTCAGTGATACAACCTTGTTCTGAAAAGGAGAGAATGTTGATCAGGCAGTCCAACAAGCAGAAGTCTTGTTCAGTGAAGCTAAGGCCTGCTTTATCATGAACAAAATGAAAATTAATGAAGAAAAAACTCAGAGGATGATACGCAGACTCAGCAATACTGGTGCACTGGGTACCACAGCAGATGTTAACCTTCTGGACTTTCTCATTGATACCAAGTTAACTGGCAACAGCACACCAAACATGTATGTTCCAAAGTTTCACAGGTCCTGTATCTCTTGAGGAACTGGAAAGTATAGTACCAGAACAGTACCTGCTACCTGTGTACTATGCAATGTTCCATAGCGACATCAGTTATGGGCTGTTGTTTTGGGACCATTGTGCAGGCTGCAAGAATGTACTTTTACTGCAAAAGAAAGCAATGAGGATCATTATTACAAGCAAAAAGCAGACCACTGTATACCAATTTTCATCATGTTATGAGTTCAGACTGTTTACAGCCTGTATATATTGAACTGCCTCTTCCACATAAAGAGAAACCATGATATCTACAGGAAGAGAAATGAAGTTCACAAATACAGCACTCGCAACATAGACAGTATCGACATGCCAAGGTGTTGATTAGCAAAGACAAAAAACAGCTTCCCAATGGTGGCCCTAAAATTGTTTAATGCTCTACCTCATGACTTCAGTCTTTACCATGGGAGCAGTTTAAAACTACTATTTTGTGTAAGCTAAAAGAGCAACCCATCTTCAATATTGCAGAATTATTCTCTAGTAATAGGATAGTGTTTACTTCAGCTGCTGCTCAGTTCCATGACTCCAGCAGCAACTGTTATATTTAATTTCATTATATACTTGTATCTATTTTATTGTTGTGATATTATCGTAATCTAATTTATAACTTAAATATGTCTTGCGGTATTAATTTACTATCATAGTAGAGTTGTATTTATGTATTTTGATAATGTTTTATCTTGACACTTTCAGTCCAGCTGTGGCTGGTGAATGACATAGAACTGGTAATAAAGGTAATATCCCATGTAGAAACAGACTTTAATGAGAGAAAAGTCATCCAAAGTTAAAACCAAAAACTATATCCTCAAAGAATAATTTGAACTTAGAGAAAGTGGAACCACAGCATAGTTGAAAACAAAGTTCAGAATTCAGACAATATGTGTGAAACAAACACCAGTTTTGACTGTAGTTCCAAAAGACAGCCAGATTACTTTGTTCTTGCTGGATCAATACACATGGAACATTATTCACTGAGCAGTTCTACTGAAGAGTTTTAAGGGTGGAGAAACAACTAGCAAAGCTTGAAGAACATACATTATAGCCATAAAACATTGTAGCTTTTATTTCCGGCAAGCCCACAATGGGACAACCATACACATCACCATTATCGAAGAAGAAGGAGGAAAACAAGAACTGGTCTAAATAACACAAAATTGCCTACAACTTTTGGTTGACAACAGACACTATAAATTATAGCAAGAGTCTATTTTTCTGAGATGTTTGCAACAGCACTTAGGACACTAACTTGTCACACAGCGACAGCCGCAAAACTTTATAGTCCCTGAATTAATCTCATTTATAATGTGTAGGGAGGGCATCGGAAGAATATACTAGTTAAAATCGAACCATTACACATGCAAATAGTAACGAAATACTTTAGAAATGCAAATATCTTACTGGTTCCATTAGGCATATCTGCTTCATGTCATTATTATATTCTTTAATTTTATTAAGCTAACTGTAGATAGATAAGCAAATTGACTTTGACTTGTTTGTGTATAAATCTAATTTTAGGCAATCGAGTCAATCGCCTGCACCCTTGGCTTACTATCAACATGACAGGTCCAAGAGCATTTTTTTTGGTTTCTCATTGCATCACTACGTTTGCGTGCAACACATCTTCCGAAAAACGATAAGCAAATTTCGGAAACGGTCTTTCGCTGTCATGTTTACACACTAAGATCTGAAACGGATTTGCTAGCCCAAATATGGCAACTGGGAAACAGCTGTTACAGTTTCTGATTTCTATTTATCTTCAATTAGACGAGGTGTAAGCAACTTCAGTTTAATATTTCTACTTATCCTTCACTGTCTATATTAGCCGAAAATTTTTAAATGCAAGACAAAACCTAACAGCCCAAAAACACGTTTCAAAACTGGTTGCGTTTACAAGGGAGCGAAAGTCGATTGAGGAATGGTAAAAAGAGCAACGAGAAGCGGATTTCAGATTGGATTTTGTTTACATTACCAACCAAAAGCGCTTTTGGGAAATCGCTTTAAAGTTTTGGGAGCCCCAAGTAAACGGGGTTTATGTTGGCTCTGCTGTTTCCCTAAAGGAACGTATTAAACTATGTGAATTACGTAATGAAAATTTTTCCTTGTTGACGTTAATTAGCCTCACACTAATTTTTTGTTCCATATTGTTCAATTCGCTATAAATGTTTTCATTCCTGTAATAATATACATTCATATTCTATTGACAACTTAAATTTGTTACTTATTACTGAATATCGTAACAGTATAACAAACACACACAATATAACACACACGCACACACACACACACACACACACACATATATATATATATATATATATATATATATATATATATATATATATATATATATAGTACCATTGGAGAAGTGTCTTCGACTAACGTGGGTGGAACTTGGGGCTGGTCAGGGACAGGGCTAAGCAGACAATGAATATGCAGGGAGGGGGTGATTGGGCGGGACTTGTTCTATGTGAAATCCTGACGCTAAGGGCGTGATGATGATGAAGTCAAAGATTATGGGGTGTGGCTTGCGACACCATGCCTTTGTCGCTGGCCTGTAGCTAACCTGCATTAGGACTGGTAGTTTTAAGATTATTTAAGTGCAAAGCGGGGCAGAGTACCCACAGCCATACTACTAACGTATCGGCATGTTCACGCAAAGTGTTTAATCAAGTGTCATTTGAAGTTCTTTCAAGTAATTTTTTTCTATGATATCTTTTCTTTGCTCTACATAGTTGCTGTAAATAATACAGATTTTATTAAAAAGCTTAACTGTTCACTCCGTGGTATAACACAGAGCTGCAGAGCATCTATTATAGGTGCGTTGCAGTGTAATTTTTTAACCATTTCTTTCTTAACCAACTTTTTAATGAACAAACAAATGAACAAATAGAAGGATTCAATGTGGACTAATCGACAGGTGCTGTACTAACCTTCTAGTCAATGAGCGGTTATTTGTTTTGAAGTTTGAGAGCAGGCACTATTACGTACAATTCTCATACATGTTATTGTTCCTACCGACATCTTTCGTCGGTACGCAGCAGGCAGTTTGGCGTCAGCTGTATAGAACGAGCTGTATTGTGTGGCAGACAGACCACCATACGACCACAATACCTTTCTTTGCTGCATAGTGAACTTCAACTAGCTTTTATACCTGAAAAAACTGATGTTTGAACGTAGTGAAATCCAGGACATTGTTAAGAACTTCGAAATCCGTACTTCATCATTTGTCATGAAGTTACCATTCTTCTTTGTAACAGAAAGTCTCTGGGAGTGATACTTCGTCAGGGTCTTTACAACTCAATAATTTACAGTTTACGGAAGTTTAGCGCCGAGATTGTCTAATAGTAAAGTGGAATTCAGTCATTTTATCTGCAAATAAAGCACGTCCTTCTTCCCACGATTCGTATACTTCAGATTTTCTCTGGCCTAGAACTTTGAGTTCCTGATAATTTTCCTTTCTGTTAGAGGTCCATAACTCATTAACATTTGGAAACCGTCACTAAATTTTATTCTGTTTCTTTCAATATGCTGGCATTTGTCTGAACGCATCTACATACTACAGTACGTCACAACCATATGGCCCAAATTCATGTCTCTAAATCACAGTGTAGCCTGCATGAAAGCCGTAATTATGAGGTCGAAAACCCCGGCTGCGACACGTCGGTAGGCAGGAGATTCATTGGAGTGTCATTTATGATATATGGCCAATAAACACACAAGTTTCCGATACGGGCACCTGCTTGAGTAACGAAACATATAAGATCCGAGTGTAAGAATGCTAAAACCTCTCTGTTCCACCACCGCAGAGAGCTGCTCCAACTTGGAAGGACACAATTTAGAACCTGGCAGATGCACTCATCATATGAGTTAAGGAAGAGGAGGATAAAAAGCGAATCTTTGGTATTCAGATCACTTTAATGATGCCGACATCTTACTGTTATTCGTATTGATAATTTTGGATGAAGATGGCAGTCACTTCATTACGATAAGAGCAGAATAGCAAGGATGAAAACGATCAGTTCTTACGTGATACATCTATCTAGTTGACGACTGCAACACATGCAGGCAGACGTAAGTACACATGGAATAAGTAATCGAATTACATTTCCTTCATGCACTGAGGTAATTTTCAATCGATATATAAGACTAATTCATATTAGACTGAGAAGTAAGTTCATACAATACAGCAAATACGACGTCATAGCTCACATTCCCACCATGGCATTCAAACTTTTTCTGTTGTTGAGCACATATACTGCAGATATTTAATTTTACTTAAGTCGTTTGAATATGTAAATATTGTATACTCCTTTCAGTCAACTGCGTATTTATAAAATTCTTCTTAAGCTCGTACTTTTTTATCGGCTGTCTAGAGTGGATATTAGACGTCCTATATTTGTTCAATACAGCATCATACCAGCGCTTTGTTCAGAAAATCAGAAACACTCTCGCCCGTTAGTAGTCTGAAAATCTTCCTCACCGCCAAATTTATTATTCATGTGCTTATGGTTTCATAGGGAACTGTAAATACGCAGAACTGGTTGAAAAACTAGCAGAACAGCACTTCTAATTATTAAGTGTGATACGAAGCTGGACTTCTCGGGTATAGTCGAAAGATGTCACAACTGCATTAACAACTCACATGTTTCAAAATCACAGCGTCTCCATTCCTCGTATTTCAGGTATTGCTTGGACAGAAGTCGTTAAAACAAAACGAGACAACAATAACAAAACGAGACAACAACACTATTACAAGTCCCATAGCCGGCTGCCCACCTAGCAAGTAACGAGGAAGCAGTACGGGCGGGGCGGGGGAGTAACAGTCTTGTTAAAAATCCTGGGTTCATCTGGCTCCAGTTGGTAGTAACCTGTGAAGACCCTGACTATGGTTACACGTGAAACACGACCAACGGTCTCGAAGGCGGAAGAGGAGGTCTGATTTAATTCCCAATGTGGAGAGAATGGAAGAGTCTAATGGAGTAAACCAAGAACAAAAAATCAAATTTCGAACTAAAAATCCGATCTTATCTTGGAATCCAATTCCTTATTTTGTATGTGATACAATTTTATTTGCAGTATGGAAAGTCCGCAAAATGAATGCACAACCCTAGGTCGTAACTCGAGAGATAAACCTACCACTGTGTCACACAAAGTATTGGGACCAAGGATTCTAGAGACTCCTAACAACTGCAATCAGAAGATTGAATCGGTACAACCTTGGAATCCTTCACAAATAAAATACAAAAAGAACTGCTTTTTGGGCACTTGAAATGTAAATTCTCTACTGAAGACCCGTAAAAAACAACTAGAAACATTTCCAGGGAAAAACAAAATTCAAATTTTAACAGTTCGAGAAACAAGGTTCCTTGATGAAAGTGTAATAGACATTTGCAACTACAGAATCTTCAAAGGCAAACCAGCAGTTGTGTACTTTTGGGTACACCTTCCGATATCCATAAAAGTATAACAGGAAGTGTAACAGAATTAATCTACCACTGAGAGAATATCTTCCCTATCAACTGAATGTAAAAGCAAGATATAAACACTTTTTAATTGCCATATAACAATAAATGAAGGAATTTTGGGATCTTTTAGAAAGTGAAATATCCAAAGATGAACGCCATATTACTGTTAGGCGACTTCAGTGTGCAAATAGACAGAAAAAATAAATTCAGAAGTGTAGTAGAACAATAGCCACCTCATAGAAGAACCAACGCAAATGGTATGAGGCTACTCAATTTATGTCAAAGCTCTCACTAATGTCAACCTACTTCAGGTAACTCTCAAGAAAAGCTAAAACGTGGATATCTCCAGACGCAATATTAGAAGGATTTCAGTTAGATCACGTCTCTATTTCGCAAAAAGTACAATGGAAATTATGAATGTGAAAGTAGTAAGGAATGGTGAATTCGTTTCTGACTGTTACCTCTCTAAGACTAAAGTCAAACTCTTACCTAATAAAGAACAAAGAACGTCTAAAAGGTTAATGAAATAAATACAGACAGACTTACTGCAACAAAAGAATCAATTAAAAACTATCAAGACGGAATTAAAGTGGCTAAACATGGCAACTGGCAGGAAATATCCAAAGCAAGTAATAATGCTGCACATAAAACATCTGGGTCAGTAAAAACAAGGAACATATGATGGAATGGAACACGCAAAGAGGCCATAGCATAGAGGGAAAAAAGTGGGGAAAATGGAACTGCTCAAAGAAAATTGAAGATAAAGATCAATTTAAATAACAAAGAAGTCAAACAGCTGTGTTAAACAGAGATACCAAACAAGCCTTTGGGAAGGAGAAACTTTTGGAAATATATAAAACTTTTTAAATAATAAAACCTGTGACTTCTATCAAACTTTTGAGAAGAAATTAATGGGGTCCCAGGATCCAAATGCGTCTTTCAAAAGTGAAAACACTAGAATTGGGTTAAGCAATACTCGCTAGACATTTTCATCAGCTTCTGAACTGTCCCAAAGCAAGTCATAAACTCGAATTCTCAAATATTAATGAAAATTTGAAAGAAGATTTACCACCAACATCAGAATAAATTGAAGAAGTAATTAAAATCCTCAAAACCAACAAACTTAGTCGCTAAGATTCTATTACAGATGAACTTTTAAAATGGTCCTGGCCAAATATAGCAAATGAGCTAACTTAACTCTTTGAAGAAATATGGGAAACAGAAAAAATCCTAGAGGAATGGAAAGTTGCCTTGATACATCCACACCACAAGAAAATGTAGTAAACAGGATGTAAACAACTACAGAGAATCCCTTTATTGCCGGTAGTGTATATAGTATTTTCCAAGACTTTATTAAGCAGAATAGAAGAGACAAAAGGCAGTCATTTAGGTAAATATCAACGTGATTTTAGAAAAAGAGTGTCTTACTTAGAACAAATGTTTAATCCTAAGTCAGTAATTCGCCACAGATTACTTAATTCAAAGGAAATCGAAGATATGTTTGTGGATTTCAAAAAAGCCTTCGATACTGTTGACAGAGAAACTGTAGATAAAATAATTCGAAAATTTGTTGTGAAGTCTAAACTGTCAAACTTAATCCGTGAAGCACTTACAGATACAGTCTGTAAAGTAAAATTTATTGGAGAAATTTCACAGCCTTTCAAAATAGAAACAGGTGTACGACAAGGTGATGGCCTATCCCTAATTCTTTTTAATAGTCTGTTAGAAAAAACGGTGAGAATTTGGAATGGAAAACATATTGAACTCAACATTTTGCAGGTAAGGCGAGGAAGAGGAAGCAAAAAGATCGAAGTCAACTGTCTTACATTTGCAGATGATTTCTGAAAATGTGGCATCTGCTATAACACAAATAAGTCTCTTGGAAGAAACAGCCAGCAGAACTGGGTTCAGAATTTTCTGCAGCAAAAAGAAAATTTTAACAAACGTTGAGAATGCTCAAAAATTCCTGAAAACAGACATTGGCCACACAAAGAGGGTAAAAAGATTCAATTACTAGGGGCAACAATCCAAGAAAATGTTTTAGAAAAATCTGCAATAGAGGAAAGGTTACATAAAATGGGGAGAGTATATAGTATCACCAAACATCTCTACAATAAAAAGTGCCTATGCAAAAATACAAACAAAGCATTACAACAGAGTAGTGAAGCCACAGTACCTATATGCAAGGGAATGCCTGGAATTAAACTACAGTTTAGATAAATTAAATTAGAAGTAGTACAAAGGCGAACTACAAGGGAACTATTAGGTCCACAAAACACTGTGGAAGATTGGAAATTACTAATTAATGCTGAAATATATCAAAATACAGAAAATATTTCAAATGTAATGAGAAAAAGAAGACTCATGCTTATTTGACATTTGTTTTGAATGCAAGGCAGTAAATAAATAAGATTTTCAAATATTTGTGGAGTAAGAAGTCCACAATAAGCTGTTTCAATGAATTAAAAAAAGATTCAGAAAGAACCAATATATAAACAGAAGATATAAACAACAGAAGCCTTTCGGGGAAAAGTACTGAAAATGAAAGGATCGTGTGCAACAATGTTAATAGTTCGTTACACTGTGAAATAATGCCATACATGTTTGAAATTCTGCCTTTCGTTAGGGTTCACTGTCATGGATTCTAAAAGGAAACACCGTTAAACTAGACCTCAATCAGGAGCTCCAGATAAGTTGAACTGAGATTCTTCGCAGAATGACATTGCTGCTGAGTACAGTGTTGTACTACTTACGATCAAACACTAACAGACGAAGAGGTAACAAAAAGCGTACAGGAAAGTTACGTCGAAAATGATGAAGGAGAGAATGTAGGAAGAGGGAATATGACGTATCTAACACTGCTAGTGTTGAAGCTGCTGATGTCTTCCTGCAGTACATTACGCAACAATCAGAAACATTCAGTAGCGATGAACAATTTGTAAAGGACTTGTGTGGTATAGCAAAGCGCTGTCAGGTATCATCACTGCGACAACTTCAAATTTGGGACCTCTTTCATAGTGAGTAATACTACTGTATATGTATACACTCAAGGACTACGTTTTCTGTGAAAATGGATGTATCTTTGGATTTAAGAAATTATAGTCCCTATGTGTTTACACTAAATTTAAGGCGCTATCAATAACCCAGCACTTGCCACAATCCGGCACCAATAACTTCAAGGAACACTCGGATTAGCAAGTCTAGTGTGTTACAAAATTACCGTAAGAGCCCGAGAAGAAAATTAAACGTAACTTGTCTGAGCAATTGTATACACATTTCGATACTATGCGACAGTCAGGGAGTGTATGCACTCTTTGTAAGTACTGAAGTGATCAACAAAAATCCTAAGTTTTTCGCTGATCGAGTGAAATGGGCTATGTTTTCGACGCATATACTCCCTTTAGCATAACAAGGCAGTTGTTAGACATAACTACGAATTGTATAATCAGCATTGTGAAGCCAGTTCATAGGGTAAACAAGTAGCACTGCCCTTCCCAGAAAATTTATATACGCGCCAACAACATTGTGTGTCTCATATCGACCTGTTGCCGCTGCCGCTCATAGTTACTGATAAGGAGTAATAAATACGCTCAGATAATTTATGTCGGTTGCTTATAAGACATGGTGGAGCCTGCCGATTACAGAAATAGTTTCCTGGTATTACAACGGAGATACAGGAAAGTTTGGATTGATATTCCACAGATGACAGTGGTGAACTGATACTAAATGCGATCGCGTGGAAACAGGTACAATAAACTAATAAAGTCATTTCGTAGGGATAAATATCGACAAAAATATATGCCACACCAAAACTCACTGTAGGCGTACTGGCAGAAACTCAATTGATTTTCCGTAACGTAACGCAGCTATCGGCTACCTGTGTGTGTGTGTGTGTGTGTGTGTGTGTGTGTGTGTAAGTATGGCGGAAATTCATTCGAAATGCTTCACCCAGCTGTTGGATCCAATGGTTATCGCCTACTGCAACAGTTAGCTAGGTACAGGAATCGATTCCACGTATACAACCTTAGAGTCCGCAGCGCAAAGAGGACCTCGAACAGGGCTGCTTGGCCAAGTGAAACAAGCGGTGAATTATGTGAGTGACAATGACATGCAGTTCACTGAAACAGCGTCTGTTCTCCATGCTATCACCGGTCGGTTAGTGTCATACTATTGTTACATAGTTTGGATAGCGTCCTTCTAGAAACGAGACGTTAGTCTAAATGCAAAGAACTGACAACACAAATTAATATTGCCCTGCCTCAGAAGCACTTGGTGTAAAAAGAAAAGATTATTTCATCACTCTAAAACAGCGAACTGTAGTCTGCCTGAAGTCACACATATACTGGAAGTGGTCGATGAAGTCACAGTTTATAAGTCGTCAGGACGTTGGTGTTACATGATAAAAGATGGATTTGCTCATTTGTTATGTGACATGAATGATTCTTCTTCTTGTAAGTCTCTATAATGTCGTAAAAAGAACTGAAAATGTGCTGGCTCTCAAGTTCAGGGAGCGGATGGACATTCATCGGCACTGCTCTAATATAAAAATTTGCTTCCTCTCAGCAGCTGAAAAACATTAACATTTGTCATACCTGAAATGTGAACAAGCAAAAGACCTACAGAAATATGAGCTGTTGTAGGTGTGCAGGATTACAGACACGCAGCTTCTTCTTACTAAAAGGAATGACGACTCGATCAAGTACATGCCTCTGCGGGAAGATACGTAACATGAATTTGCAGTATGTGCTACTGTTAATGCAACATGCCGTATTATTTTAATACGCAGCACGCTGGTAAGCGAACCAGTGTGGCAGTCAACGCTAAATCGAGTGCGAGCGGCGGAATGATCGCTAGTTTCACATGTCACATTCGTCTGGGAAGAAGTTTCATATTTTCACTTCGGAAACTCCTCCCACAAATAATCAAAAGTAATAAAAAAAAGTTCATACCCAGAATAATGCTCAAACAATTTGTAAACAAATGATGTACACGAACTCCCTTTCCTGTGGTAATCGACGGTCGTAGAATTTAAACATAAATAATTGCCAAATAGTGGATGGATCATTACTTATCATTAGCAGACAGTTACAGGACATCGGCCTCTTGGTCATAAGATTAGATTAGATTAGATTAGATTAATACTAGTTCCATGGATCATGAATACGATGTTTCGTAATGATGTGGAACGAGTCGAATTTTCCAATACATGACATAATTAGGTTAATTTAACAACATACTTAAGTTAATATAACAACTTTTTTTTGTGTTTCTTTTATTTTAATTTTTTTATATTTTTTTAATATTTTTTTTTTCTTAATTTATATCTAAAAATTCCTCTATGGAGTAGAAGGAGTTGTCATTCAGAAATTCTTTTAATTTCTTCTTAAATACTTGTTGGTTATCTGTCAGACTTTTGATACTACACTCCTGGAAATTGAAATAAGAACACCGTGAATTCATTGTCCCAGGAAGGGGAAACTTTATTGACACATTCCTGGGGTCAGATACATCACATGATCACACTGACAGAACCACAGGCACATAGACACAGGCAACAGAGCATGCACAGTGTCGGCACTAGCACAGTGTATATCCACCTTTCGCAGCAATGCAGGCTGCTATTCTCCCATGGAGACGATCGTAGAGATGCTGGATGTAGTCCTGTGGAACGGCTTGCCATGCCATTTCCACCTGGCGCCTCAGTTGGACCAGCGTTTGTGCTGGACGTGCAGACCGCGTGAGACGACGCTTCATCCAGTCCCAAACATGCTCAATGGGGGACAGATCCGGAGATCTTGCTGGCCAGGGTAGTTGACTTACACCTTCTAGAGCATGTTGGGTGGCACGGGATACATGCGGACGTGCATTGTCCTGTTGGAACAGGACCTTGCCGGTCTAGGAATGGTAGAACGATGGGTTCGACGACGGTTTGGATGTACCGTGCACTATTCAGTGTCCCCTCGACGATCACCAGTGGTGTACGGCCAGTGTAGGAGATCGCTCCCCACACCATGATGCCGGGTGTTGGCCCTGTGTGCCTCGGTCGTATGCAGTCCTGATTGTGGCGCTCACCTGCACGGCGCCAAACACGCATACGACCATCATTGGCTCCAAGGCAGAAGCGACTCTCATCGCTGAAGACGACACGTCTCCATTCGTCCCTCCATTCACGCCTGTCGCGACACCACTGGAGGCGGGCTGCACGATGTTGGGGCGTGAGCGGAAGACGGCCTAACGGTGTGCGGGACCATAGCCCAGCTTCATGGAGACGGTTGCGAATGGTCCTCGCCGATACCCCAGGAGCAACAGTGTCCCTAATTTGCTGGGAAGTGGCGGTGCGGTCCCCTACGGCACTGCGTAGGATCCTACGGCCTTGGCGTGCATCCGTGCGTCGCTGCGATCCGGTCCCAGGTCGACGGGCACGTGCACCTTCCGCCGACCACTGGCGACAACATCGATGTACTGTGGAGACCTCACGCCCCACGGGTTGAGCAATTCGGCGGTACGTCCACCCGGCCTCCCGCATGCCCACTATACGCCCTCGCTCAAAGTCCGCCAACTGCACATACGGTTCACGTCCACGCTGTCGCGGCATGCTACCAGTGTTAAAGACGGCGATGGAGCTCCGTATGCCACGGCAAACTGGCTGACACTGACGGCGGCGGTGCACAAATGCTGCGCAGCTAGCGCCATTCGATGGCCAACACCGCGGTTGCTGGTGTGTCCGCTGTGCCGTGCATGTGATCATTGCTTGTATAGCCCTCTCGCAGTGTCCGGAGCAAGTATGGTGGGTCTGACACACCGGTGTCAATGTGTTCTTTTTTCCATTTCCAGGAGTGTATTTGGTAAGTGACCAAAGACTTTAGTGCCAGTATAATTCACCCCTTTCTGTGCCCAAGTTAGATTTAATCTTGAATAGTGAAGATCGTCCTTTCTCCTAGTATTGTAGTTATGCACAATGCTATTACTTTTGAATTGGGTTTGGTTGTTAATAACAAATTTCATAAGAGAGTATATATACTGAGAAGCTACTGTGAATATCCCTAGATCCTTAAATAAATGTCCGCAGGATGATCTTGGGTGGACTCCAGCTATTATTCTGATTACACGCTTCTGTGCAATAAATACTTTATTCCTCAGTGATGAATTACCCCAAGATATGATGCCATATGAAAGCAATGAGTGAAAATAGGCGTAGTAAGCTAATTTACTAAGATGTTTATCACCAAAATTTGCAATGACCCTTATTGCATAAGTAGCTGAACTCAAACGTTTCAGCAGATCATCAATGTGTTTCTTCCAATTTAATCTCTCATCAATGGACATACCTAAAAATTTGGAATATTCTACCTTAGCTATATGCTTCTGATTAAGGTCTATATTTATTAATGGCGTCATACCACTCACTGTACGGAACTGTATGTACTGTGTCTTATCAAAATTCAGTGAGAGTCCGTTTACAAGGAACCACTTAGTAATTTTCTGAAAGACAGTATTGACAATTTCATCAGTTAATTCTTGTTTCTCAGGTGTGATTACTATACTTGTATCATCAGCAAAGAGAACTAACTTTGCCTCTTCATGAATATAGAATGGCAAGTCATTAATATATAATAAGAACAACAAAGGACCCAAGACTGACCCTTGTGGAACCCCATTCTTGATAGTTCCCCAGTTTGAGGAATGTGCTGATCTTTGCATGTTACGAGAACTACATATTTCAACTTTCTGCACTCTTCCAGTTAGGTACGAATTAAACCATTTGTGCACTGTCCCACTCATGCCACAATACTTGAGCTTGTCTAGCAGAATTTCATGATTTACACAATCAAAAGCCTTTGAGAGATCACAAAAAATCCCAATGGGAGGTGTTCGGTTATTCAGATCATTCAAAATTTGACTGGTGAAAGCATATATGGCATTTTCTGTTGGAAAACCTTTCTGGAAACCAAACTGACATTTTGTTAGTACTTCATTTTTACAGATATGTGAAGCTACTATTGAATACATTACTTTCTCAAAAATTTTGGATAAAGCTGTTAGAAGGGAGATTGGACGGTAATTGTTGATATCAGATCTATCCCCCTTTTTATGCAAAGGTATAACAATAGCATATTTCAGTCTATCAGGGAAAATGCCCTGTTCCAGAGAGCTATTACACAGGTGGCTGAGAATCTTGCTTATCTGTTGAGAACAAGCTTTTAGTATTTTGCTGGAAATGCCATCAATTCCATGTGAGTTTTTGCTTTTAAGCAAGTTTATTATTTTCCTAATTTCAGAGGGAGAAGTGGGTGAGATTTCAATTGTATCAAATTGCATAGGTATGGCCTCTTCCATTAACAGCCTAGCATCTTCTAATGAACACCTGGATCCTACTATATCCACAACATTTAGAAAATGATTATTAAAAATATTTTCAACTTCTGACTTTTTGTTCGTAAAGTTTTCATTCAATTTTACAGTAATACTGTCTTCCTCTGCTCTTGGTTGACCTGTTTCTATTTTAATAATATTCCAAATTGTTTTAATTTTGTTATCAGAGTTGCTGATTTCAGACATGATACACATACTCCTGGATTTTTTAATAACTTTTCTTAATATAACACAGTAGTTTTTATAATTTTTGATAGTTTCTGGGTCACTACTCTTTCTTGCTGTCAGATACATTTCCCTTTTCCGGTTACAAGATATTTTTATACCCTTAGTAAGCCATGGTTTGTTACAAGGTTTCTTACGAGTATATTTAAGTATTTTCTTGGGGAAGCAGTTTTCAAATGCATTTACAAAAATGTCATGAAATAAATTATATTTTAAACTGGCATCAGGTTCACGGTACACCTCATCCCAGTCTAGCTGCTGTAGGCTTTCCCTGAAATTTGCAATTGTTAAATCGTTGACTGAACGTACTACTTTGGAGGACTGTTTAGTATTGCTGAATGGAGCTATGTCATATATTGTAAGTAGCTGTGCACCATGATCAGAAAGACCAGTCTCAACAGGCTGAGCGTTTATCTGGTTAAACTTATCTTGGTCTATAAAGAAGTTATCTATCAGTGAGCTGCTTTCCTTTAGCACCCGAGTAGGAAAATCGATAACGGGTGTCAAATTGAAAGAACCGAGTAATACTTCAAGGTCATTTTTCCTATTACCCTCTTTCAGAGAATCTACATTGAAGACCCCACAAATAATAATTTGCTTCCCCCTGTCTGACAGATAGCACAACAAGGAGTCCAAATTTTTCAGAAATAGATGAAAATTTCCTGATGGGGACCTATATACAGTTACAATTATAAATGTGCCTTTATTTAATTTAAGCTCACAGGCACATGCTTCTATATGTTTCTCTACACAAAACTTTTTTGTTTCTATACTTTTTGCACAATGATAACTTTTGACATATATGGCAACTCCTCCTTTCTCCATATTTTCTCTCATTACATGTGCAGAGAGCTTATAACCACTTACATTTACCTTATCCATATCAGTAACAATGTGATGCTCAGACAGGCATAGTATATCTATTTCATTCTCAGCTTCTAAATCTTCTAAACAAACCAGAAGCTCTTCTACTTTATTCTTTAAACTCCCAATATTTTGATGAAATATACTTACATTATTTTTAATTATACTTTTATGAGAACCTTTCCTTATTCTAACATTTGCAGTACTCTCCTGTCTGAGTTTCTCATTGTGCTTAGGCCTAGTTCCTATACCAGTGGTCACATGGTGTTCAGAGAGGCAGATTATGTCAACTGGGTTGGGTGACTTTAATTCATCAATGGAATTACCTAGGACTGAGATACAACTTGGTGGAGATAAAATTTCAGGTGATTGGTGAAAATTTATAATTGATAGCTATGATTGGTGATCCAATGTGCTAGAATTGTGCTGTTTAATTTCTTTCCTAAACTGAAGATTTGTTTCAATCCCGACCTCTCGTAGAACTTGACATCTTTCTGTCTTACCTTTCCTAAAAAAGGTGCTGCATCAACACCTGTAACCACTGGTATTTTACCATTCATGGCAGTGCCTCCCCCCCTTAAATTTCCTGCTATTACCCCAGCCAGTTTCCCCTTCCCTTTCCTGTTGAGATGTAGGCCGTGCCTGGTATAGTCCCACCTACTGAGATAATCAACAGGAACGACACCAATATGAGCCCCTGCACCCGATCCAAGCAGCCGTTCCAACTCCAAATTAACTCTCCCAACAGAAGAGTTCAAATGAGGCCGGTCATGGCGTCTCAGGACAGATACAAATTCAACATTGGTGTGTCTCGATGCTGACGCAATCTTTACCAGGTCACACTCTATACTATACCCAGGATCTCTGTCGATGCTGTTCCCTGGCCCTCCCACAATAACCACGGTGTCTTCCCTGGTAAATCCTTTACAGAGTGAACCTAAATCCTCTGTCACCTGATCCAGACTAGCACTTGGTTTGAAAAAATTTGTGACCTGGTATTCTGGTCCTAATTCCTCCTGCAGAAGTTGGCCTACACCTCTGGCATGAGAACTGCCTAACAACAAAACTTTCTTCCTTTTCGATGACTTTCCTACATTCTTTTTCAATTTCCTATTGAAAGTTTGTTGTGTCCTGTCTACACCTACCTCTGCTTGAGGCTCATCAGTTTCTAACTGAAGCAACAGGTCAAACTTATTTTTGACATTCACCACAAAACTGTCAGACTTAGTTCTAGGCCTATTTCTTCTGCTACCTGTTGCCACTTCCCACCTCTCTTTGCCCTTCTCCCTCCTTAACCTGTCCAGATCTTCCCTAGCCTGATCTAGCTCAGCCTGAAGGGCAGAAATTTTCCCCTCCTGTTCCACTATCTTCCTATCTCTGCTGCAAATCTTACATAACCACTGATGAGCCTCATCCACTTTCCCAACACCCACGCCACTGCAGTCCCCCCAGTGAAAAAAACTACTGCATCCATCACACCAAACCCCGGAACTAACAATTCTACGGCAAGTCAGGCACTTCTCACTCATGGCAAAAATAATACTTTAGCTAGAATAAATCAATTAAATTACCGAAAATCAAAAAAGACGTTACAAGAATTAAGCCTATTCACAAATGTATATAAGCAAGTTTCTGATTTAAAATTCCGCTGTTTTTCTGAGATCTGTATTAAAACAACGAAGGTATACGCTAATTATTATATATTTCACTCGATGGAATGAAAAAAAGGACAATTAACGAGATACTTTAACTTTGATTCTCCAAAAACGTTACGAGAATTAGGCCTATAAACAAATGTATATAGGCAAGTTTCTGATATAAAGTTACGCTGTTTTCCTGAAATCTGTATTAAAACAACGAAGTTATACGCTATTTGCGGTAGTTTACTTATTTGTTACCGAGAAACTAGTTAAATTACCGTGAAACAAGAAACAAACACGTTTACAAAATTTAAGCCTAAGCGCGACTTCGCGAAGTTACGATCTTTTCGTGTTTTCTGAAAAAATACACAAAGAAAAGTCAAACCTTTAACGGCAAGACTAAACGATACACTAATGCACGTATTTAATTTGTTGTCGGCGTTAAACTAAATTATATTCCTGTCTAAATCACTTAACTTTCTGGAATGTAATTCATCTCATCATTTGATAACTTAGGGTCTTCTCCACAGATATGAATGAACAGTGTCAAATTAGTGAACTTCTTATAGTTGTAGCATCAAATAATTATTATCAGGTTAGTTTGTTTACATGTGAATCTCTATTAAAACCCTAACAAAATTTGTCTGAAATGCCCAAATTTTGGTTCTATAGTTGTCTTCTCGGTTCTCTATAGGAACTGATATCTGATAACTACCGACATAAGTGAATACTGCCCTCTAACTAGGCTGGCAATGTTTTCTAATTTTATCCCTCTTATCACTTCATTTCACTCTTCATGTTACAATTCTGCTTAAAGTGGGTTTTATTATCTCAAAAGTATCAGAAAATTGGGATTAATGCAGGGAGGCCACAATTACGAATTTCGCATCTAGGCATATCTTACTAACAACGAAATTACATCAGATCTGTCGAAAGGATGATTCCCCTTACATTGTCTCAAACCATTTTCCGTCCCAACCATGCGTTGTGTTTACCTGATGGCTGAATTATCGATTGGAATTAAACAATCTCTTCCTGCTTTCCTCCAAATGTAATAGTGGTCTAAAACTGTATCTGGGCTTAAGTAACGTGTTGCTGTATAATCTAAGAATAATCCGTATTATTAGAGTCTGTACAGGAATTCACAGATATACTACAACATACCAATGGTAAGAGTTGATACAATACTAATCTTTAGAACAATCACCATCCCTACAGGAAAGAGCTGCGGCCAGCGTATGACCAAATACGACAGATGTGTGGAAAAGCTCCGGTGCCATTTTTCAGCATGAGCATGACCTGTTGTCTTTTGCAGTCGTAGGTAACAGTTCCAGGCTTGTGGGGCCTTCGGTAAATTATGGCCTGAAGTGGTGCTACTTAATTCGCTAAATCTCTGCAGATCTTGACAGAGATTCCAGTCGGCCATGGATATCGTTTGGGTTTTAGCAGTTTAAAATGTTTTTTAATATTATTACTGTTGAAGGAAAGCAATTGAATGATGATAACGAGTAATGCTTTTCCTCTGTGGTGGAACATTTGAAAATAGATATCAAAACTATTTTCGATGTGCTGTAGTAGTTTCCGCTTCTCCTTTCGTTAGTAAATATATCTACAGCTTCGTCTACATATGCGTTATATTCTGAAGTCAGATTTCGATGTGTGGTGCGGGTATTTTGTGTTCCAGTGTCACGTCCCCATTTTCCTGTTCTTGACTCGTATGGTTCGTGGGAAGCACTATTGTTGATGAACCTCCGTGTGAACTCGAATCTCTCTAATTTTATCTTCATGGACTTTGAGAGAGACATACGTACGAGAAACAATATATTGGCTGACTCTTCTGTTCGTGTAAAAGGGCAATATCTGCCGCTTATAAATAGTCTGCTAGGTACATACTTTTCATAATAAAATGAATCTAGTTCCTGTGTAGAGGATCAGGTAATTTCTTCCTTATCCGTTTTACTGAACACTATTTTCATCTAATTTCCTTATTTGTTTGTTCCTTGATCACTGTTATTACTGCAATGTATCATGATTAATAATTATATCCTCTGTGTGGACACCGCCGCTGTTATCAGGCGTGTTTCTTAAGAACAGTTTATTTCTATCATGACTAGCGCTCCGAACTTTTTGTTCCAGGTAATTTTCGTAGAAAGTTTTTATAATAGCTTCCTAGAAATTTTGTCTGACCCGCCCCCAGGAAATTTCTGTTTCCTGATATTTTAGACAGCTATTAAAGTATCCTCTAATTATTGACATATATATTCGGAAATTAAATTCTAGAGAACTAAAGCCTTCTCTGAACTTGTCACTTACTGGGGCTGGCAGGAGGATCTCACTAAAATATTAATTCTATTTTTGATAGTTGTTCTTACCCAAACGCCCAAACAGTTTTCCATACGGACTTAGTTTCTAACATCTGCCATTTAAGATTCTCGATTACAAACGCAAAAACACCGGTTTCCATGACAAAGAGGCATTCGATAAACATGTTGGTCCCTGAGATACCTCTATAATCGTATCTTAGTTTTAGTCACATTTTCAAAAAATTTCTTGAATCTCTGGTTCGCTTCGGCGAATGGTTCTACAGGACAGATCTGATATTTTAAAATTATGAAACACTGAGAATGCTTTTCATACAGCAATCACTCTGGGTATCTGGAAGACTCTACGCGACACCTTTTTAAAACAAGCTGTGCACAGTGGCTTGCTTCATACAAACCATATCCATCCGCACAGTACATTTACATTTTTCGGAGGAATAAAGGGCTGGTAATATTATTCGTGTCTTGATGCATGTTGTGTAGCATATATTTACACACATACCCAACAAGAAACTTGACTGTTGCGGCAAAGGTTGTTTTTCCGTAGCCTGTACAACTTGAACATGAGGTGAGCGAACGTGACTGTGTGCTTTCTAGAACACCCTGATCTCTGTACTATTGTTTGACACAAAATAAATTATGGAAATAGCAGATTTGTTGTACGCCTGTCTCAAGTAATAGCCCTTCAGAATTGTCCAACAGCAAAACGAAGATCAGTTTTCATCCAAAAATATCTGGAGTAAGTACCCTGAGCATTTAACACACTTGAATTGACTGATAAGATCAGTTACGACTTAAGCAAAACAAATGTCGACCATCCAGTCTTTTACTTTCGGTAAAGATCATAAACCGAAGAAAAGTTCCTAATAGCGCACAGTACATGTTCTCTTTTGCAGATGCCCTGCACAATCCCAGCCCCCTAAAAAAAAAAAAAGTTAATTGGTAATTCATCCTCAATATAATTGACTGAACTGGTTTTTTCCACTTCATGTCGGCTCATAATATCATGTACGGATATTTATTCAATATCAATGAGTCTAGTGGCCTACCACTAACCCATGCTGTAAGTGTACAGGATTCTATGCAATCGTTGAGACATATCATCCTGCATACATTTATATATATAATGTTAGCTGTAATTCACTTAATGTTATTTTCCGCAGATGCTGGAATCCATTACCTGATTCTCTAAAATTGGTCATATAGTCTGTATTTTACAATGTTTAACGACATAGCTGCAGTACAAACAGTTGAGGGGGCTTAGCAGCTAGGTGTCGCTGACCATAAGCACAACTTGTAATGGAATGTTACAAAACCAAAGCTACGATACTTAAAATTCTACATAAACCAAAACACGATGAGTTAAATATGTAAGAAAAAGATTTATAACATAAAACTAGGTACACAGTATAATATTAATTGAAATTGCAAACGCTAACTCTCAAATAGGTGCCTACATCATGTGTACTACATATTGAAATTAATTAAAAGCAGCACACTGAGTAACGAAAAAAATTACAGACATTGTTCGAGCTCGTGAAAACAGAGCCAAGCACACACACAAACACGAGAGCAGGCCTTGGGCAGCGCGGGGCCAGGGACAGGAAACAAATGGATAGGGTCATAATATCAGGACATGGATGAAATACAACAGTCTGTCATACAGTGAAAAATAGGCGTTCGGTGTAAATTCCTTTTGTTCATTTAGAATTATAGTAGGGTGGTGTTTATTGCACCCTTAGATCTCTATTTCCGCCAGAAGTTTCGATAGGCGGCCAACTGGAGCAGTAAATATGACTTACATGTTGTAATATATGCTGGTTACAGTATGCTTTTGCCCTGTAAGGCGTAATCCAAACACAATTTTGTTCTGCGGATGTGTATAGTACCTAATTATAATTGAGTCTGTACTTCTACCTGTCTGACCAACATAAAATTTGTCACAGTATTTTCTGGATTCTTCTGAACTTCAAAGTTTCATCTACATCTACGTATACACACACAACCTACAGGCCACCGTATGGTACGGTGCGAAGTGCACCTTGTACCACTGCTACTCATTTCCTATCCTATTCCACTCGCACATCGAGCAAGGGAAAAAGACTGTCTTAAAGCGTCTGTATGAGACATGATTTATCTTATCTTATCTGCATGGTCCTTGAGCGAAATGACCAGATTCTTTCTCCAGTCAGCTTCAAATGACGGTTCTCTAAATTTCTCTGAATAGTGTTTCTCCAAAACAACGTTGTCTTAGCTCCATCGATTTCCATTCCAAATATACATGTCCAAAAGGACAGACACCATCATTTATTCTGCAAACTTATATGACCACTGGCCAACAATGAAAATGTTTCGGGCTCAAAAATAGTTAATTCTTATGTATTTCCATCTGCTGGAATAAAAAATCACCACAAAAATGACAGATAAGCTCTTGCATTGAAGATAAAGTGAAATTTAATTTTTATAGTCAACATTTTCAGCTTGGGGTATATCTTGTTTGCGTAGTTGCCACACGTGTTCAGTAACAAAGCAAAAATGATCTTAAGCTGTTTTTAAGACATAAACCTAGATACTGTTACTGTGGCTGCGAGTTTCATACAGTTACTGCTGTAATTAAGGAGAATTTCTCGTTTGAGAGTGCTTTTGTAGTGTAAAATTCGTAAAAACGCCACCAGTAAATAAAGTGAATAGTTTTTTTTTGTACATTTGCGGTGAAACAACAATTTCCTCGCAGAAACGCAAACTGACTCCTGTTGTGAAGACTGCTTATCAGCATTATTTCGGTATGAACGTAGGAGACCGGGATAAGTCTTGGACTCTATGTATCTGTTGCAACACATGCTCAGTTACGCTTCGAGATTGGCTGAAAAATAAGAAACGATCCTATGATTTGGCGGGAGCCTACATACCATACAGATGGCTGCTGTTTCTGCTTTGACTCCACCCATAAAGGCTGGATTGTTAATGAAGAAAGGAAGAACAGTTCAGTACGCTAATCTTAGACCTGCTAATAGACCAATTCCGCATTCAGAGAGTTTACCAGTTCCTCTCCACCCGAAAATTGGGTGTTTGAAGTAGAAAATGAAGACAGTGTGGAACAAGAATAAGAAGAAGAAGAACCAAAGAAATTCTTCAGTATCAACTACAGCAACGAAATCTTCTCGAAAATATTGTTACAGTCTCACAGAACAGAAAACGTCACATGGAACTACTTCCGTTTTTGGAGAAAAAAAAACAGTCTTATTATTTGCTGCGACATTAATGGCTTGATGAAATCTTTGAATTTGAACATGATACAACTGAATGGTGTCTATTCATAGACTCCTCAAACCTCAGCTTGAAAGCTGTATTACATCACAGTGGCAACCGTCTTACTGTTGTTCCTATTGTTCATGCAGTTCACACGAAGGAGACATAGGCAAATATGACAGCCCTCTTGGATTCAGTCAAATATCATGAACACAAATGGAAAATTTGTGGTGATCTAAAAGTCATTGCCATACTCTTAGGAATGCAACTGTGGTACACAAACATTGCTGCTTTTTATGTATGTGGGACAGTAGAGAGAGGATATTGCATTATATTAAAGCAGACTGGCCTGCAAGAAATCTTAACACTAGCGGAAAAATGGCGTTGCCAAGCCTTTCATGAACCCAAAAGAGTTCTTCTTCCACCCCTGCATATCAAGCTGGGTTTGATGAAGAATTCTGCAAAAGTGTGAACCAAGAAGGAAGGGTCTTTAAGTACATAAGAGAGAAATTTCCGAAATTAAGCCATGCAAAAATTAAGGAAAGTATTTTTATCGGGCCACAAATTCGAGAACTTGTAGAGGATCCTGTATTTGACCACGTTTTGGAGGAGAAAGAAAAATAAGCTTGGTAAGCCTCCAAGGGAGTTGTTAAAGGACTTTTAGGCAGCAAAGAGATGGTAACTACACTCAGTTGGTGGCAGTGCTCCAGAAAAATACCATAACCTTGGATGCAACATGTTCCCTAAAATCCATTTTCTCCACTGCCACTTAGACTCTTTCTCTCCTAGTTGTGGAGCTGTCAGTGATGAACATGGAGAAAGAATCCTTCAGGAAATTTTTGTTATGGAACAAAGATGTCAGGGCCAATGGATTGAAGCAGTGCTTGCGGATTACTGTTAGTCTTTGTGTGGGGATGCTCTGGAACTCCATTACACGAGGTAGGCTAAAAGACGGCGATCTCATGCATCCAGCACATGATTCTCTTCAGACCCAACCATCTGTGAGGTCAGAACTCTTAAAATATAACTACCATCTAAACAATTTCAAATACTCTTTCAATGTTATTAGCTCGTGTAGTTATTATGAAATACTTCCACCTAGTGTGCATCAAAGAAGCTGGAACTAAGGAAAATTTTTCATTGTCATATTCGCTTTTGTAGACCCAAAATTAATAAGAATTGTCTCACGAAGTCCAGGAAATATTCAAAAACTGTTTTTTTTTTTGGCCAGTGTAATTAGTAAATGGAATAACGATATTAGCTGGTAGCGGGCACTGACATAAATCAATAGTGAATATTACAAATTTATGCCGGACCGGATTTTTTCAGCGACCTAAATCTCCATGTTATCCACACACTCCAAATCCTGTATCATGTCCGTGACACTCTCTGCCCTATTTCTCGATAATACAAAACGTGCTGCACTTCTCTGAACTTCCTAGATGTACTTCGTTAATCCTCTTTCATAAGGATCCCACACCACGCAGCAGTACTCCAAAAGAGGACGGGCAGGCGTAGTGCAGGCAGTCTCTTAGTAGATCTGCTACATTTTCTAAGTGTTCTGCCAATAAAACGTAGTCTTTGGTTTGCCTTCTTCACAACATTTTCTGTGTGTTCTCTCCAATAGAAGTTGTTCGTAATTCTAATTCCTAAGTATTTAGGCGAATTTACGGCCCTTAGATTTGACTTTTATCGTGTAACCGGTGTGTAACGGATTCCTTTTATCGCTCATATGGATGACCTCACACTTTTCATCGTTTAGGGTAAAACGCCAATTTTCGCACCATACAGATATCTTTTCTAAATCGTTTTGCAATTTTTGGCTGTTCTGATGATTTTACTAGACGATAAACGACAGCATCATCAGCAAATAATCTAAGACGGCAGCTCAGATTGTCTCCAAAATCGTTTACGTAGATATGAAACAGCAGATCTCCTATGACACTACCTTGGGAAACGGCAGATGGTTGGTTGGTCGATTTGGGGAAAGGGACCAAACAACGAGGTCATCGGTCCCACCGGATTAGGGAAGGATGGGGAAGGAAAGCGATCGTGCCCTTTGAAAGGAACCAACCCGGCATTTGCCTGAAGAGATTTAGGGAAATCACGGAAAACCTAAATCACGATGGTTGCACCCGGGTTTCAACCGTCGTCCACTCAAATGCGAGTCCAGTGTACTAACCACTGCGTCGCCTCGCTCAGTGGGAACGCCAAAAATCACTTCCGTTTTACTCGATGTCTTTGCGTCGATTACTACGAAATGTGACCTCTTTGACAGGATATCAGAGTTACGTAACTGAGAAGATATTCCACAGGCATGCAATTTCACTGCAAGCTGCTTGTGTGGTACAATGTCAAAAACATCCTGGAAATCTAGAAATACGGAATCAATTTGAAATCCCTTGTCAGTAGCATTCAAAACTTCGTGTGAGTAAAGAGATAGTTGTGTTTCACAAGAATGATGTTTTCTAAAACCATATTGACTGTGTGTCAATAGACCGACGACTTCTCGATGGAGAGCCACCTAAAAACATAGTTGTAGGATCTGGTGGGCCCAAAGGATTTACAATAAGGCCACTACTATTTATGACAGAAGTTTTAGATCCTATATTAGCTGCAATTAGATTTTAGGCAGGCAATGTGTTTATCTATGACAGTGATTCCTAACATTTTCCGAGGAGTAAAAACCAAAGGAACTGGACTGTGTTTGAGACATGAATCTAAATTATTTTGAAAGATCAGTACTATTATTACAATTTTATAAGACTCCAAGGTGATTATATATATTATTAGTTGATTACTTTTTTCTCCATTACTAGTATTAATGCAGGACACTATATGGAAGAAGTTACATGTTCCTCACATAGTATACACACAACACACATATTTTGTGCTTTGTTCCGTTTATAGATGAGGATAAATGTCAGGCATAGGTGTAACGAACACTAAATATCTCATGGAAATCTCTTTTGCAGGGTGCAGATAATTCCTACAGTAGATCAGAAATTACCTCGTTACTCACTTCGACACAGATAAATGAATTAATCGACAGCACGACACAGCAGTATCTACCCAAGAGCTATTATAGTGCTTTACACAGTATGACTGACTGATTTGGTCTTGTAACATTAACCAAAACGGCCATGCTGTGCTGGTACTGCGAAAGGCTGAAAGCAAAGGTAAACAACAGCCGTAATTATTTCCGAGGGGATGCAGCTTTACTGAATGGTTAAATGATGGTGGCGTCCTCTTGGGTAAAATATTCCAGAGGTAAAATAGTCCCCCCTTCGGATCTACGGGCGGGGACTACTCGTTATCAAGAGGAAAATAACTGGCGTTCTACGGATCGGAGTATGAAATGTTAGAGCGCTTGATCGGGCAGACAGGTTAGAAAATTTAAAAAGGGAAATGGATAGGTTAAAGTTAGATATAGTGGGAATTAATGAAGTACATGTATGAATATGGTATCTATTCTTTCGGACATGTCAGGAAGAACAGATACCATCTTCATATATCTATATAGTTAAGGCTCACCGGCCATTGACCATTTTCTTCTGTGCGGATGCACAAACATTGCCAGAGCTCTTACGGGAATCGGCAGCAAAGCCGCGAGTAATGAGTATAATGGTCAGGGGCACTATAAATATAGTGTGGGACAATAAGTCGTGAATGTGGGTCTCACTGTAGGCGTGCCAGAGATAAGTCCCTGCAGTCACTCTATCCTCTGTGTCCTCAGTGGCTCAGATGGATAGAGCGTCTGCCATGAAAGCAGGAGATCCCGGGTTCGAGTCCCAGTTGGGGCACACATTTTCAACTGTCCCCGTTGACTTATATCAACGCCTGTATGCAGCTAGGGGTGGTCATTTCAGTGTAATTTCAAATTAATGAAGCTACGTGGCAGGAGGAATCAGACGTCTGGTCAGGTGAATACAAGGTTATAAATACAAAATCAAATAAGGGTAATGCAGGAGTAGGGTGAACAATGAATAAAAAATTAGGAGAGCTTTTAAGCTATTTTGAGTACTATAGTGAGCGAATTATTGCAGCCAAGATAGACACGAAGCCCACGCCTACCACAGTAATACAAGGTTATATGCCAACTAGCTTCGCAGATGATAGTCATGGGGGACTGGAATTCGATAGTCGGAAAAGGATGAGAAGGAAAAGCAGTCGGTGAATATGGACTGGGGGTAAGGAATTAAAGAGGAAGCCGCCTGGTAGAATTTTGCACAGAGCATAATTTAATCCTCCCCCCATGAACCATGGACCTTGCCGTTGGTGGGGAGGCTTGCGTGCCTCAGCGATACAGATAGCCGTACCGTAGGTGCAACCACAACGGAGGGGCATCTGTTGAGAGGCCAGACAAACGTGTGGTTCCTGAAGAGGGGCAGCAGCCTTTTCAGTAGCTGCAGGGGAAACAGTCTGGATGACTGACTGAACTGGCCTTGTAACACTAGTTAAAACGGCCTTGCTGTTGTGGTACTGCGAACGGCTGAAAGCAAAGGGAAACTACAGCCGTAATTTTTCCCGAGGGCATGCAGCTTTACTGTACGATTAAATGATGATGGCGTCCTCTTCGGTAAAATATTCCGGAGGTAAAATAGTCCCCCATTCGGATCTCCGGGCGGGGACTACTCAAGAGGACGTCGTTATCAGGAGAAAGAAAACTGGCATTCTGCGGATCGGAGCGTGGAATGTCAGATCCCTTAATCGGGCAGGTAGGTTAGGAAATTTAAAAAGGGAAATGGATAGGTTAAAGTTAGATATAGTGGGAATTAGTGAAGTTCGCTGGCAGGAGAAACAAGACTTCTGGTAAGGTGAATACAGGATTATAAATACAAAATCAAATAGGGGTAATGCAGGAGTAGGTTTAATAATGGATAAAAAATAGGAGTGCGGGTAAGCTACTACAAACAGCATAGCGAACGTATTATAGTGGCCAAGATAGACACGAAGCCCATGCCTACTACAGTAGTACAAGTTTATATGCCAACTAGTTCTGCATATGATGAAGAAGTTGAAGAAATGTATGATGAGATAAAAGAAATTATTCAGGTTGTGAAGGGAGACGAAAATTTAATAGTCATGGGTGACTGGAATTCGACAGTAGGAAAAGGGAGAGAAGGAAACATAGTAGGTGAATATGGATTGGGGCTAAGAAATGAAAGAGAAAGCCGTCTGGTAGAATTTTGCAAAGAGCAAAACGTGTTTAGAGAATCATAAAAGAAGGTTGTATACATGGAAGAATCCTGGAGATACTAAAAGGTATCAGATACATTATATAATGGTAAGACAGAGATTTAGGAACCAGGTTTTAAATTGTAGGACATTTCCAGGAGCAGATGTCGACTCTGACCACAATCTATTGGTTATGAACTGTAGATTAAAACTGAAGAAATTGCAAAAAGGTGGGAATTTAAGGAGATGGGACTTGGATAAACTGACCAAACCAGAGGTTGTACAGAGTTTCAGGGACAGCATAAGGGAACAACTGACAGGAATGGTTGAAGGAAATACAGTAGAAGACGAATGGGTAGCTCTGAGGGATGAAGTAGTGAAGGCAGCAGAGGATCAAGTAGGTAAAAAGACAAGGGCTAGTAGAAATCCTTGGGTAACAGAAGAAATATTGAATTTAATTGATGAAAGGACAAAATGTAAAAATGCAGTAAATGAAGCAGGCAAAAAGGAGTACAAACGTCTCAAAAATGAGATCGACAGGAAGTGCAAAATGGCTAAGCAGGCATGCCAAGAGGACAAATGTAAGGATGTAGAGGGTTATCTCACTAGGGGTAAGATAGATACAGCCTACAGGAAAATTAAAGAGACCTTTGGAGAGAAGAGAACCACTTGTATGAATATCAAGAGCTCAGATGGAAACCCAGTTCTTAGGAAAGAAGAGAAAGCAGGAAGGTGGAAGGAGTATATAGAGGGTCTGTACAAGGGCGATGTATTTGAGGACAATATTATGGGAATAGAAGAGGAGTAGATGAAGATGAAATGCGAGATACGATACTGCGTGAAGAGTTTGACAGAGCACTGAAAGACCTGAGTCGAAACAAGGCCCCAGGAGTAGACAACATTCCATTAGAACTACTGACGGCCTTGGGAGAGCCAGTCCTGACAAAACTCTACCATCTGGTGAGCAAGATGTACGAGACAGGTGAAATATCCTCAGACTTCAAGAAGAATATAATAATTCCAATCCCAAAGAAAGCAGGTGTTGACAGATGTGAAAATTACCAAACTACCAGTTTGATGAGCCACTGCTGCAAAATACTTACGCGAATTATTTACAGACGAATGGAAAAACTGGTAGAAGCCGACCTCGGGGAAGATCAGTTTGGATTCCGCAGAAATGTTGGAACACGTGAGGCAATACTGACCCTACGACTTATCTTAGAAGAAAGATTAAGGAAAGGCAAACCTACGTTTCTAGCATTTGTAGACTTAGAGAAAGCCTTTGACGATGTTGCCTGGAATACTGTCTTTCAAATTCTAAAGGTGGCAGCGGTAAATTATAGGGAGCGAAAGGCTATTTACAATTTATACAGACACCAGATGGCAGTTATAAGAGTCGAGGGGCATAAAAGGGAAGCAGTGGTTGGGAAGGGAGTGAGACAGGGTTGTAGCCTCTCCCCGATGTTATTCCATCTGTATATTGAGCAAGCAGTAAAGGAAACAAAAGAAAAATTTGGAGTAGGTATTAAAATCCATGGTGAAGAAATAAAAACTTTGAGGTTCGCCGATGACATTGTAATTCTGTCAGAGACAGCAAAGGACTTGGAAGAGCAGTTGAACGGAATGGACATTGTCTTGAAAGGAGCATATAAGATGAACATCAACAAAAGTAAAACGAGGATAATGGAATGTAGTCGAATTAAGTCGGGTGATGTTGTGGGAATTAGGTTAGGAAATGAGTCACTTAAAGTAGTAAAGGAGGTTTGCGATTTGGGGAGCAAAATAACTGATGATGGTCGAAGTAGAGAGGATATAAAATGTAGACTGGCAATAGCAAGGAAAGCGTTTCTGAAGAAGAGAAATTTGTTAACATCGAGTATAGATCTAAGCGTCAGGAAGTCGTTTCTGAAAGTATTTGCATGGAGTGTAGCCATGTATGGAAGTGAAACATGGACAATATATAGTTTGGACAAGAAGAGAATAGAAGCTTTCGAAATGTGGTGCTACAGAAGAATGTTGAAGATTAGGTGGGTACATCACGTAACTAATGAGGAGGTACTGAATAGGATTGGGGAGAAGAGAAGTTTGTGGCACAACTTGACTAGAAGAAGGGATATGTTGGTACGACATGTTTTGAGGCATCAAGGGATCACAGATTTAGCATTGGAGGGAGCGTTGAGGGTAAAAATCGTGGAGGGAGACCAAGAGATGAATACACTAAGCAGATTCAGAAGGATGTAGGTTGCAGTAGGTACTGGGAGATGAAGGAGCTTGCACAGGATAGATTAGCATGGAGAGCTGCATCAAACCAGTCTCAGGACTGAAGACCTCAACAACAACAACATAATTTAATCATAGCTAACGCTTGGTTTAAGAATAATGAAAGATGGTTGTATACGTGGAAGAGATCTGGAGACACCGGAAGGTTTCAGATTGATTACATAATGGCAAGACAGCGATTTTGGAACGAGGTTTTAAGTTGTAAGACATTTCCAGAGGCAGATGTGGACTCTGACCACAATTTACTGGTTATGAACTGTATATTAAAACCGAAGAAATTGGGAAAAGTTAGAAATTTAAGGAGAAGGGACCGGGATAAACTGAAAGAACATAAACACTTTAGAGAATTTCAGAGAGAGCATTAGGGAACAATTGACAAGATCAGAGTAAAGAAATACAGTAGAAGAATAACTGGTAGCTTTGAGACATGAAATCGTAAAGGAAGCAGAGGCTCAAGTAGGTAAAAAGACGACAGATAGTAGAAATCCTTGGATAACAGAGGACATATTGAATTTCATTGGTGAAAGGAGAAAATATAAAAATGCAGTAAACGAAGCAGGCGAAAAGGAGTACAAACCTCTCAAGAATGTGATAAACAGGAAGTCCCAAGTGGCTAAAGAGGGAGGGCTAGAGGACAGATGTAAAGTTGCAAAGGCATACATCACTAGTGTAAGAAAGATATTGCCTACATGAAAAATACACACTACTCGAGCACACCACATGTAAAAGAAATATGGAATAAATATGGAATTCAAGATTTATAGATGTGAAAGTAGATTTTTTACTACGATAGCAATGAAAATATAGAAGTGGAACTCAGTGGATTTGAAGCGTGATTTGTGACATGCATAGACAGAAACATTCAAATAAAATAAAAAGATTGTTAGGCATAAGCAGTGTAAATTGCTTCCAATGGCTCATTAGTTTGTGGCTTAATCAAACATTCACAATAACTGAATAGTGTTTAAATAAAATTATTTTTGATTCTAATTTCATTCAAAAGTTCAGTGAGGCGTTAAAATGGTGGTGATAGTGAATGGAGGTGTGAGCGTCAGTAGTGGGCAGCGGAGGATGGTACTAACTAATATCTAATTGCATTGAGGTGTAATGGTTCAAGAAACGCTGGTAACCACCGACCTACGAGATAACTTTATCAGATGAAAATTGTTGTAAAAGCCTCAGATCTTAGTAAAACAGCTGTATTATTTGAAGACTGACTACTGCTGCTTAAGCAGAGAAAAATAAAACTTCGCAATTCAAGTAACGCTGTTGTACTCTTTCACAATGCAGTTTGTGAGTCGCAACGAGGTAATTGATGACGAAACATCACTGGAAGCAACAATGTGTAAAGGTAAGTAGTGGAATGTTCAAGTACGTTTTCGTCGAAGTATACTCGCACACTGGGCTGTAGTTATCGACAGGGTATTAAAAAACAGTTTATGGACAGAAGTAACTGCTTACAATCGACTTCTATGGTCTACATGTATTGGTCTATAACAGGTCCGCCAACAGAGAATATAAAAAGAAGTAAAGAAGTTTGGCGCTAGTGGTGACAGGTTTGTTTAACAGAGAAGGCAGCAGAAAGGTTGGAATATCTTAACTGCCACGCACGAGAGGAAAGACGCTGTATATCTTGCAAAAACTTGCAAGGCATTTGCAAATGATCAGTTTTACACGAGAAAACAATGAAGATTCATTATTTTTGTTTTTAATAATTCCTTAGATAACGTGAGAATAAACTTAACCTTAAAACAGCTGTTGTATGTATCTCATGGAAATATCAGTTTATAGTGATTCACAGAATATAAATGCAGTTATAAATATCCTTCCCTTCCAGGCCTTATCTCTGAAGAAAATTATGCTAACTTCCACACTTGATCTGTGTGAGTCAGTCCAGCCTTGTCTTTCTATCTTCTCTCTGTAGCGTGCTATCGACAGTGTACACGTAATGAGCGAGTAAAAATACAAACTTCGACTAATGTATAGGTCTGTTGCAATGAAACGCTGTTCTAGTATCGGTGGCTGTCAATGGAGTAAGGGAGTCTTTAATTTCGTAAAGACACAAGCGTTGCTCTTGTACCTGTGCGTAAGGCTGAAGCTGTCTCTAATCTACCATAGGCTGCATGTAACAAGTGAGAGCTCACGTAACACATTTACCCCAAATTTCATTTTGGATGTTACTGAGATTCTTCGTTAAAGTTTCGATCAAGACTCTTGTCATCATTTGCACATCCATGTTTAATTTAACGCCGTTTGGTAGTTTATTAGGAGGATGTCTGCGCGATTATGTCTTGTGTGTGGTGATGATCTGCACGTCGACATCATATATCTTCTATTTCCAACATTTTTGACCTGTTAAATGTTTTGATTATAGCAATGAAAGAAAGAAATAAAAATAAGGAAACACGGTAGATGTCAAATACCTTCTACAGAATTTGCATTTAGAGAAAATAATTACTTTCTTATTGCTCCGCATTTAGTTCATTTATTCAATAGCCCGCTTTCGGCTTCTTAGGTTATCATGAAATAATAGCCAACTATAACCAACCGAACATGAAATAACACATGACAGACAGCTGAGGTACAAGTTACAACATTTGCAGTTATGAAGTTAAACTTGAACACACATATCTCATGCATATAAACTTCTACATTCTAAAAAATTAAATTGATTTGACTGTTCTAATCATGTAATTTTGTCGAATGTCGTATACTCGAAAATTGGTAGAGGGAAAGCAAGGAATTACATTTATGCATTTAGATAGCGTTGTTGCTATATCTCTGCCTACTTGTCGCAACACTTTTGATTGATTTCTGAGGCCAACACATTTTAAATATATAATTTAACGTCAGCTATAGTGAGCTGTCAGCTGAAGACAGCCTGGATAGTCGGAAAGTCGTTTAATGAATGTGTAAGAATTGTTTTGGAACGTTTAGAAAGTATATCATTTTTTGTTATTGATACAGTCAGTTGTCACTTGGTGATAGCGCAGATAATCGAAAATTTAGGTAATGGATGCGTAATAATTGTTGTGGAAGATTTAGAAAGTGTATTATTTTTTTGTTATGTTATTCTACCAAGCACCGACGAAGAATTCAGTTACAGCAATTATTACGTAGCTGAGTGGTTTAATGCACTTAAAACGATGGCTTACGAAGGAAATGCTAATGGATGTCTGCAGTAAAACAGCTAATTCCATCATGTGAATCATAACGAAACAGATATTCTTCATTTTGAGATAATAATAGATAGATCTGACACTAAAAATGCAAAAAGGATTTGTTATTTATCCAAGTGTTTCTTTTCCTATAATACTATTCATTTCCAAGAAAAGGAAACCTGTCAGTGCCTGAATTTTTAATCAGTAGCACAATGTGTATCATTCCAGGTAAATAATCGTTGTGATGCTATGCCACAAGCAGAACGAATCAGATGAATATCTCACAGCCATTCTGAAGCGATGAAGTTGGACAAGAATAAGTTGTACGTGTTTTTTCTTAAATTAAATAACACTGAAATAATTCCCTTGCGCAGTGTAATATACAGAGCGAGTGGCCGTTGCTAAACTGACGCTCGGAAAGAATGACATAATATGAAATTTATAAACCGAGGTGTACGTTGTCTCTTGGGTTTTACGCAACAGTATGACGTAACACACTGTATGGTCACTCCGAACAAAGCACATTTCAGAGAGTTAATTAAATCTTTTTCGAGATAGTCTGTTATCGTGTCTAGCAAGCAGTATATTCGTTCCTGTTATGTCACATTTTGCGAAGTGAAACGTAATATAAAGTAATGCTGGAAACTGTCACCCCTGCAGCACACAAAGTTCTGATGAGTCTAGATTGCTTTGAATGCGAGTATATACGACTAAGATATGATTGTTTAGTCTATAAAATTGTATGATATTGATCACAGTGCGATTCTCTTTTGGGTTTCGTTAGGCATTCTTTATACAAAAAACGTCCATAAAGTTTTTAAAGCACATGTCGGTTCACATTAAAGTTTCCCTTTTAAGCTCAGTGTCTTGTGATGATGCAGCTGCACTTAGGACGTTTCGAAGTGCCCGTGGACACAGGTTCAGTAACACATAGAGCCGAAATAGCTAAAGCAAGGCCTGAAGGTCGGTGATATCGAGGATGCAAGAGACGAGAGAATACAATTTATGAAGGGGAGGTGATAGGATAGCCAGTTCAATGCTTCACCAACTATTTTGATATTCGCTTGACTTGATGTCAAGGAAAGCAGGAAACCTAATTCATGATGGTTTAATGGGGAATTAAATTTCATTACATCAAAAGACATGTCCAGCAACACCGCTATTGCACCGCGTCGTCCCGTACGAGGAATACCTTGAGTGCATGTTTTGACGTGTCCTACAGAGTAAACCGTCCGCTTACGTAGCTCAACGGTTAGCTTAGATGGGCGCTAAACGGAAGGCCCGGGTTTATTTCCCGGTTCTGCGAAGGATTTTCCCTTAGTTGGATGTCTTGTGGGTGGCACATTCAGCTTCGTGATGCACAAAAAATGGTTCAAATGGCTCTGAGCACCATGAGGTCATCAGTCCCCTAGAACTTAGAACTACTTAAACCTACCTAACCTAAGGGCATCACACACATCCATGCCCGAGGCAGGATTCGAACCTGCGTCAGACAGTTCACGTGTGTCGCCAGCGCTCAGCGAGCACTGGCTGTCCGCACCTCACTGGCGCTCCGTCGCCGACTCACTGCTGCTGTATCCCAACTTCACTGCTGCTGCGCCCTGACTGAGCTCCCAACAGATCTTCAGACACACGAGGACCCGGAAATACTAGCGGTCACTCCAGAGATAGTATGACGGTGCACTTATCGATAAGTGCTGCCGCCACTCACGGACAAGGAAGGCAGGAAGCTAGTAACGCCAGTAAATGAAATAAGAAAACGAGGCGGCAGTGCCGTAAGAGGAGATGACAAACAATAAATGGCATGAACATGAGCCGCTCACGACTCAACGTTTTACATTGTCGAACGCTTGTTTCAGTTCGACAGATCCTTTGAATATGCCTTGATTTTTCTTCAGTCTTCCTTCCATTATCAATCACAACGTCAAAACTGCATCTCTGCTGTCTTTACTTTACCTTTTTCTAAAGCCAAATTAATCGTTATCTAACATACCCTCAATTTTCTTTTCCATTCTGCCCTATTTTATCTTTGTCAACAATTTGAATGCATAAGCTGTTAAGCTGATTCTGGGGAAATTCTCGCACTTACCGACCTTGCTGTCTTCGAAATTGTGTGGATGGTGTTTTTCCGTAATTCTGATAGTATACCCCCAGTCTCATACATTCTACACACCAACGTGAACAGTCATTTTGTTGTCACCTCCCCAAATTATTTTAGAAATTCAAATGGAATGTTATCTATCCCTTCTGTTTTATTAGATCTTAAGTCATCCAGATTTCCTTCAAATTCTGCCTAATACTGAATCCCACAACTTTCTCCTGTCGACTCCTGCTTCTTCTTCTGTCACGACAGTGTACAAGTCTTTCCTCTCATAGAGGTCTTCAATGTACTCGTTTCACCTATCTGCTCTCTCCTGTGCATTTATCAGTGGGATTCCCATTGAATTCTTAATGTTACGGGCATTCTTTTAATTTCACCGAAGGTTGTTTTGACGTTTCTATATGCTGAGTTAGTCCTTCCGGCTTTAATTTCTTTTTCGATTTCTTCACAGTTTTCATGTACCCATTTCACCTTAGCTATTCACTTCCTATTTATTTCATTCCTAATTGATTTGCATTTCTGTATTCCTGAATTACACTGAACATTTTTGTGCTTCCTTCTTTCGTCTATCACCTGCAGTGTTTTTGCTATCCATGGTTTCTTTGCGGTTATCTTCCTAATACGTATGTTTTCCCAGCTTCTGTCATTGCCCGTTTTAGAGATGTCCATTCCTCGTCAAATGCACTGCCTATCGAAATTTTCCTTTTCGCAGTATCTGTATCCCCAGAGAAATTAAAGCATATCTTTTCGATCCTTAGTACTTCAGCATCCTACTGATTCTTCCTGACTATTCTCTTAAACTTCAGCCTACTCTGCATCATTACCAAACTGTGATCTGAGTCTATATCTGCTCCTTGGTAAGCCATACAGTAGAGTATATATTTTCGGAAGTTCTGTCTTAGAACGACGTTATCTAACTGGAATATCCCCGTGACTCCCTTCCTTTTCCACGTATATCTTCTGCTCTAGTGATTCTTGAACAGAGTATTCACCATTATTAGCTGAAACTTGTTGCATAATTCAATTACTCGTTCTTCCTTCACATTCCAACTACCAAGTCCATGTTCGTCTGTAACTCTTTCTTCTACTGCTTCCCCAACAACCACGTTCCAGTCTCTCATGCCGAACAGATGTTCATTTCCCTATACGTACTGAATTAATCGTTTCACTTACCAAAACATCTATGAGAATGACCCATTTTCTTATGAAGAAACATCCCGGGATTCTTCTGAAATTCTTCATAACATCGGAACTGAAACGATATCATTGGAATTTTAACCACGACACTGTCGATCATAAGAAGAGTATTTTCCAGTGACTTTCCTATAGTTGCTGACAATGCTAATCTTTTTTATTCTGTTGTTGTGTTGATGCTACGCACTGCTGGGAAACATAATGTGGAATACTGTGATTTGATACGCAGAGGAGTACTTCTGACGTAAGAGGGGGCGGAACCTCGCAGAAATATTGAAATATATGCCCATGTGACCCAGATGTATATGTTTTCAGTAGAAATACATATTACCGTACGCAAAGAAAAAAAATGCGAAAACCAGATTTCCAACAATCATTGAAATTATACAGAAAAAAGAAGCAGAACATTAAAATAGAAAGCATCGTGTTACCTCGCAACAGTTCCATCCTTAGGTAATTATTCAAGAATCTTCAATACGATACGACACAAAGGTGTGTTTGTAATAGAGCAAAATGAATTTCAGGTGAAGAAATGCTACAAAATGACGCTAGAATAAATTGAATTATTTTTTAAATGTTTGATTTACATATCCATGTTACTGCTTCCAAGCACTTGATACCGCAATATATTTCCTTCCTTGTGTTGTTTACAGCCCAGATCTACATTCTGCACGCTGTTTTCCAGAGTGACATGGTGCTGTTACGGGTGATAAGCGACATGTGCGATTAGGCGTTTTAATACTATCACGAAAACGGTGCTTCATTTAAATCGCATTTCAGACGCTTCCTAAAGATTATTTCCTAAAGATTATTGTGCAAATAGCTTCCTTTACATTTTATGGTACATATAAAATAAGCTGACTCAAAATAACATACTTGGCAACTCTTCTTCAGCGCAGTGAACAGCATAGTTGAGAAATAACGTTAGACTGATACTATGTTATGGTTATTGCTTTACACAATATTTTCTGATAGTTTTTGAGGTTTACGCTACTTCTTATAAAAAATAAAGATTAAATGTCACTCAGTGGTTTTAGGGACGCTCAGCATGTTACCATAGATGATTTCTCGAATATCTAAAAGAACGAAATTTAGTTCGTGCTTTTGTGCGTTACAGTTGCATAATCGATGGTTTTAGCACAGTTTTACTTTATAATTAACAGATATGAAATAAAATGGCAGAATTTATGTCAATAAAAGTTTCTTTACTTGATTTTTGAGATCATAAGTGGCTTGTTACTTAGTGGAACAAGTAAATTAGTGCTGAGCAGCTCTGTGTTTAGTAATATTGTGGTACCTCTCTCTTCCCTGGTCTTGGAGGTATCTTCTATGCTACACTTACCCGGAAACATCACCAAGTGACCTCGTATGTTAAGGAGAAAACGCACTCTAGCAAGATATCAGGCCCAGAAAACGATCGCGCACGAATATTTTGGCCATAATTCTGCTATAACGCAGTTGTGACCTTCTGAAAGTACAGCTTTTTAACTCTCAGTTGCTTGTCACTCGCTCCGACACACAGCAGCCGCCCGATCCCCGAACTAAGAGGTACCGTACATTGGAATGACAACCAGAGCTCTCCTGCTCGCGAGATGCTGAAAGCTAGGGAAGAGGACGAGGAAGGTGGACACATCTGCCCAACGTGTTTTGAAATCTCTTTCGAGGAGACATGTTATTCTACGCGCAAAATAGTAAGTTATACGAGAACGTAATACGTCAGCCTCATGCAATATGAGTTTAACATTTCTTGAATGAGCCCAAACAAGTGAAGAATTATTGTGAAATGAAGTTAATGATTTTCGATTTACAAGTTAAACATGCAAAACGTTGAACAATAGCGCATCTCCTGCAAACGTACTTCACTTAGACAGTGCAAACTTTAGATCCCAAAGAAGATAACATACAACAGCGCTGTTAACAATTAAATAGTGCTACACTACGTGCACACAGTGGCTTCCGTATCTCGGTTGGGATAAAGTATTAACCATCCGACAAACTTCCATGCACCTCTGCCTACTATAATTAGCTAAAAACCACGTGTCAGTACCTTGAACCATTCATGACTCGCGCTGTATAAGTCATCAGATGACCTATATTTAGCAATGAACGCCTAAATAAATACATTTAGGGCAAGAATTGAATGCTCATACGACTGTGTCGGCTCCCACGGCCACAGTCAGTTGATAGAAAAGTTTTCTGAGTATCGTACTCAGCATAACTATGCAGGAGACAAGAACGTTTCCACCAAGCTCACAGTGTGTTTATTGATTTTCTTTACCTGTGAGGTGTCGTTTGTATTTTTCTTTGCTGATCACTGACCGTAACGTTAAATCGTAATTATAAAGGTCGTAGCTATGATTGGACACTTGAAGCGGAAGTGGTGGGAGGGTTATATGTGTGGGAGGGTTATATGCGACCTCGTTGAGCGACATTTTTCTTCATCATACTTTAAATGTCAAGGAAAATACTACTAGCAGACAGACGTAGCAATTGGATCTCCCTTATCCCCGGTAGCAGAAGATGTATTCATGGAGGTCCTTGAAGCAACGGCACTTTGCTCTGCTCCTTTACGCTCACGTTGCTGGTTCACATAGACTACGTGATCAAAAGTACCAGAACACTTGGCTGAAAATGACTTACAAGTTAGTGGCGCCCTCCATCGGTAATGCTGGAATTCAATATGGTGTTGGCCTTGATGACAGCTTCCACTCTCGCAGGCATACGTTCAGTCAGGTGCTGCACGGATTTTGGGGAATGGCAGCTCATCCTTCACGGAGTGCTGCACTGAGGAGAGGCTTCGATGTCGGCCGGTGAGGCCCAGCACGAAGTCGGCCCTCCAAAACATCCCAAAGGTGTTCTACTGCATTCAGGTCAGGACTCCGTGCAGGCCAGTCCATTACGGGGATGTTATTGTCGTGTAGCCACTACGCCACTGGCATGCATTATGAAAAGGTGCTCGATCGTATTGAAAGATGCAATCGCCATCCCCGAATTACTCTTCAACAGTGGGAGGCAAGAAGGTGCTTAAAACGTCAATGTAGGCCTGCGCTGTGATAGTGCCACGCAAAACAATAACGGGTGCAAACCCCCTCCATGAAAAACACGACCACACCATAAGACCACCGCCTCCGAATTTTACTGTTGGCACTACACACGCTGGCAGACGAAGTTCACAGGGCATTCGCGAAACCCGCACCCTGCCATCGGATCGCCACATTGTGTACCGTGATTCGTCGCTCCACACAACGTTTTTCCAATGTTAAATCGACCAATGTTTACGCTGCTTACACCAAGCGAGGTGTCGTTTGGCATTTACCAGCGTGATGTGTGGCTTATGAGCAGCCGCTCGATCATGGAATCCAAGTTTTCTCACCTCCCGCCTAACTGTCAAAGTACTTGCAGTGGATCCTGTTGCAGTTTGGAATTCCTGTGTGGTGGTCTGGATATATGTCTGCCAATTACACATTACGACGCTCTTCAACTGTCGGCGGTCTCTGTCAGTCAACAGAGGAGGTCGGACTGTACGCTTTTGTGCTGTACGTGTCTGTTCACGTTTCCACTTCACTATCACATCGGTAATAGTAGACCTAGGGATTTTTATGACTGTGGAAATCTTGCATTCAGACGTATGACACAAGTAGCACCTAATCACCTGACCGCGTTTTAAGTCCGTGAGTTCCGCAGAGGGCCCCAATCTGGTCTCTCACGATGTCTAATGACTACTGAGATCGCTGATATGGAATACCTGGCAGTAAGTGGCAGTACAATACACCTAATATGTAGAACGTATAGTATGTCTGTGTGAAGAAGTATCCATCGGTGAGACCGGCAGGCTGATAGCAACATGTGTACGAGAACATTAACGCTACATTCGTCTGGGGCAGCACAGTAACTCTGTAGTGGCCGAAAAGCGACAAGATTGCGGAAAGGAAATCAAAGTTAACAAAATCCCAAAATCCGTGTACTGGCTAGGCAGTCAGCTTTGACGAAATGTAAGATCATAGAAACCATAGAAATAATAAAACACCCTAACGATATGAACATACGATGGGTATAGGCTTACCCCATCCTGACTGCCAGCCCTCAGAGTCCTACAGGCCCCACCAACGACACGTGAAGCGAGCGCTGTCGGCGGGTAACTGCTGCCGCGCGGTCCGTGTCCAGCAGAAGGAAGACAGGAGCCCACGCCTCATTCGCCGTTGCGCACCGATAATAGCAAACAATGCAAGAGACAATGGACGACAGCAGATGCCCACTCCCTCCACCGTAGCAACCAATTATAACAAAGTTCTAGCTCCTGTGCCTCATGTGACCAACCAGAACTACGACTTCTTAGAATTATGAGCGCCACTTATAAAATGCAAGCGACATCTTACAGCTAAATCACATTAAGTAGACCCAGAAGAAGGCTACTGTAACAGTGGCCGAAACCTTGGTTTCTCCAGTATAGTTTCTTACGTTATGATGCGGTACAGTCGGTCGGAGTGGCCGTGTGGTTCTAGGCGCTACAGTCTGGAGCCGCGAGACCGCTACGGTCGCAGGTTCGAATCCTGCCTCGGGCATGGATGTGTGTGATATCCTTAGGTTAGTTAGCTTTAATTAGTTCTAAGTCTAGGGGACTAATGACCTCAGATTTTAAGTCCCATAGTGCTTAGAGCCATTTGAACCATTTTTTTGATGCGGTACAATACTCATAAAAGTTTTATGTCAATCGAATGCATGTTAATTTTTGTCAGTTTATAGTCACTGAGTTAGTTGATCATGGATAAAACAGTATGATGATTCATGGTGAAGTGTCAATTCAAGTCTAGCCATTAAAGACAGTAAAATGACTCGTCTAGCGTGGGTTATATGACATTGTTGCAATTGTGTGAGGGGCCTCAAATTGGTTGTTGGACGGCCTGTGATTGATAGTGCCCAATAGACGAGCCATTAGCTAAAGCCCGTAAAACCTTATTATTTTCAGCCATAATGGCTATGTTTGTGAACCGTGACTGTGTGGGATAATTATGTATTTGAAGTTTCTGCTACCAGTCACTTCTTATTTTATGCTTAATCTAACATAATGCAACGCGTTTCGAAAATGTTCTGTTCATCTTCAGGCGTTTATACATAGATACATACATACATAGAGAAATGTTACTTAAAAATAAACAGTCTTAAACTAGATTAATCTAGAACACTTTGTCCATTGTCTTTTTACTGGAGCTGCTGGTGTGGCATTTGGGGTGAAGGAGGGGGGCAGTGTATCGCTAGAAATCGAAATCAGTGATGTCTTCTGCTGGTTCTCTTCTATGTGGTTGACTACGTATATCACAGCCTGTATAGGATGTAGATAGATTTGCATCAGTTATGTGTTACGAAAATAGTGTGAAAGGCTTTTATATGACAGTTGATCACTAACAATTTCCACATCCTGCTGCTTCACCTGCATCACTGGTGTAAGGGCGGAGCTGTTGATTGAAACTAAGCGATACAGAATCTGCTGATGCTGATAGAGATATAAATATAACAAAACATAAAAATGATTTTACTCAAAACTAATAAAGTTGTTGACAAATAATGTGGGCAGCTAGACTAAAAATGGTCTGCCCAACATCACGACACCTGACGTGTTTTCACCGTGGTTTCGCCACGTGTTGAAGACACTCAGTTCAGTTCTTCTCGAACACCCGAGAAGTCGTGTAGTTTCCGAAATACTCGTGCCGAGCCTCCGGACCTTGACAGTCTACCCTCGGTCAAACTCATCCAAATTGTGCGCCTTCCCTATTCTAACGCGGACAGCACATTCACTGATACTACAGGCACCGTGCGTGTATCTGACTTTCAGTCATTCCTCGCCATGTGACATTGCCATCACCTGGACGGGTGTATATGGATAGCGAGTCGGTGGTCGTAATGATCTGGCTGATCAGTGTAAATATAGTCCAACATCGATATTTTCTGTGAAACTAAAAGCAACTATAATGTACCGCCTTTGTATTCCTGCAACTGGCACACATAGTAGATTTACATGAATGCATGGTCTTGTGGCGAAATGAACTAATGAAACCTTCTCGGGCTTCCAGCCTCTACAGGTGCTTAAAATCCCACGATCTTTCGACAGTGCTTTCCTTGGCCATTGTCAAGTGGTAACTGGCTTAACTGCTAAGGTCATCAGTCCCTAAGCTTACACACTACCTAACCTAAATTATCCTAAGGACAAACACACACACCCATGCCCGAGAGAGGACTCGAACCTCCGCCGGGACTAGCCGCACAGTCCATGAGTGCAGCGGCTTAGACCGCTCGGCTAAACAGGTGTTCAGAACGATACCAAACGTTATATGTCGGTAGTGAATAAAGCAAAACTCCAATTCAATTCGCACTATGTGCTGTCGCCCAACAGAGTAGGCGTAAAAGTTAATTAAAAGCAACATCAAAACTACCAGAGAAAAGGAAAAGCGTATTTGTGAGAAATTAGTATATGTGGCTTCTGTGGGTGAGTTGGTAGAGCGTCGAATTCTTGTACAAAAGATTACTGGTTCAAATCCCCGCCACCGACAACTTCTTATTTAAAAAAATAAAACAACTGTTACTTGGGAGAACATTTTCCTAACATGTAAAAATACTTTTCCGAGTTCGTAGAAATGTTCCTTTGGCAGTCTGCTTTCACTTCGTTATTTGTAAGTAGCAAACCTATAGAATAAGTTTGTATAGGTAGGTATGGTGTTCTGTCGGACACGAACGACAGAACAGACAGGACTCGTGATGTTGCATAGCGACTGTTGTGTACGTACAACAACGGAAATAACTGAAGATGAGAGAGAGTGTGCAGCATTCTATTGGACATAATTGTTCGAGAGAATGCGTCGAACGGTACAGAAGAGGAAACATAAGATACCGACGAGCACACACCAGGTCGCGCGGACTCGTTCGTTTGTGACCGTGTGAGTGGACTAGAGTCGACATCTTCGAAATAGTCGCCAGAAGAGTCCTCAAGCGATGGAAACGATGAAATACCATAGAAGGAGAAAATGGTAGTGATTTACCGAAGAAACAAGAAAATCGAAACTCTCAAATACTGGCTTAACGTCAAAAAGCAGCCGAAGCCAACCCAAAGATCTGCACGTCGCACGATGTGTGCAATGAAAAACAGATTTCGCACTGGATGTCCTGCACGGTGTTCGTTGTATGACTGGAAACGGTAGTGGGAAGGTGGAGAATGAATGTCAGTGAAGGAGAAGTAGAATCATATTAAAACACGTGTGATGGAGACCTTCAAACACCGCCGCCACGAAGGTCAATGTGTTCACGATGGAGACACCAAATAGTGGTCGAGGATTAAAGCGAGGCAGTTAAAGTTCCCAAGATTTGGTGCCACAGACAGTTGGGTCCTTGCGCTGGAAGCGTAGAAACAATATTGTAAGCCATAAATTCAAATCTTTTCTTATAGTGAAAATGTACCACAGCAGAAACGACATCCAGAAAACGGTAGAGGATAGGAACAAGCAACTCGCGCCCTCGTGACAGCATACACAGACGCAGATATCTAAAACGCCGATGAAAGTGGATTCAACAAGGAGATGTCTGTGGGCCGCACTCTTGCAATCGACAACCCATACGTACACAGTTATTCCTTTTCGTTCACAGACGGGCAAACTTTCTCCATAGCTGTTTGTTCCCCTTCAAGAGCCTCGTTCTTTGAGTACTCATACAAGCTGGTCCATGTTCCCAGCACCAAATTTAATCGTCCACTTGTAACACTTATATCGTTTAGAGGCAGGGTTATATTATGTGACTGTGTTTCTGCAATTACGGAGAGTGAATTCTTTGTTATATAAGGTCATTTATTTGTGTCAGGAAATTTAGAGTTTTGTAATGTGTATATGAAAAGTGCAAAATGATTTTTTAAAATAATGATTTTTTATAATATGTGTATATTTATAAGGAAAACAATGTTTATTGGAAGTTGGTTCATTCTCGGGGCACTTGTATTGTAAATTGTAAAAGATTTAGTGAAGTCCCTCCGCAACGGAAGTGGCATGCCGCGATGTAAAAGGTGGTTTTGGCGGTCGAACTGGGCGGCTCCTTGGTGTGAACAGTAAGCAGTAAGTGGCCAGCCGTAGCACGGTACACTTCGATGGTGCAAAGAGAGGCAACTGGAAACTGCTTTGCAAGGAATTTGGCCTCGGATGTGGGTCTGGCTATTGTTTGGTATCCTCGGCAAAAATGAATGGCTCTAATACGTTAAAAATCCGAAGTCAAGAAGAGATTTTATAGAGCATTCGAACATCAAGAGCCGTGAGTGCAGTTAGCCGCTAAGTCACTTGCCACCAAAACTTTGCCACTGCTTCGCTAACTTCATAATCCAGATATGTATATGGGCATGAACCAGTTAATTTGTGTCAGTGGTTTTAATAGTTATACAAATGCTATAAATCTGTGTTCGGAACAGTATCTTCTATCCTTATCACTAACCTATGCAGGGTCCTCTCCTAAGTGCTACCAAAACCGAGTATCCTGTTTTAAACGAACTATTATTGCTTTCAAGTGTTCTAAAGCGGTTTCTTTTTGTTTGACAAATGTAAAAGAAGTAGCAAAAGTTAAAGCTAAAACCACAAAAGTGGAGTCAGATAGGATTTTGCTAAAGTATCTCAGTTTACTGAAAAGCATAGTTCTGCAAGAACGCAGTGTCAGATTGTGTAAATGTTATTGTCTCAAATACCTGCTTCACAGGTGGTAAAAAGGAGACAAATAAGTAAAGCTTGTTTTAAAATTAGTGGTGTCTTGATTCTTATCATGAATGATTTTTTTTTAAGTTAATTGAGCTTAGTGTTTAATAGTTTACCTTGCAAAGTACAATATAAATTATTGCAAGTGAAGTTAAGGATTAGCTTTGTTTGAATTAGTTTTTTCTACTGAAATAACCATAGAGCTTGACTAGTGACATGATAATAGTTTATGGGTCCCATCATATTCTTCACATATTAGGAATGTAATTGGACTATTACTGCTGCTAAGTAAACCTGATATATAGAGAGCGAAAAGTATAAACAGTGTAATTATGATATTATTTATCTTTATTTGTGTTTTACGTGTCATTTAAGGCCGGCCGGAGTGGCCGAGCTGTTCTAGGCGCTACAATCTGGAACCGCGCGACCGCTACGGTCGCAGGTTCGAATCCTGCCTCGGGCATGGATGTGTGTGATGTCCTTAGGTTAGTTAGGTTTGAGTAGTTCTAAGTTCTAGGGGACTGATGATCTCAGAAGTTAAGTACCATAGTGCTAAGAGCCATTTGAACCATTTTGTCATTTAAGACAGAAGACCTCATGTCTAAATTTGGTTCTGCACCACATGCAGTAACATTTTAGTATGGTTTAAGTAATGACCTTGAGTGTAGCTATTATTAGAATGAGCTTGGTGCAAATTTGCTTTCTATGATTACTGGTGTATACATTATTGGTAACTGCTGCCACACATAGCTCAGAGTGCCGTGTGCCAGATCGCTTCCTTTGTGCTATTCAAAGGGAAATATTAACGAAAGTAACTTTAGTAACCGTTATCCAATTTTCTTAAACATATATTTCCAAATTAATGTGCCCAGTTGGGCTGCCGACCGTTTATTTTTTAATTCACAGGTGAATTTTACCACTTTCATTATCTGATAAGATTAAAGTTTATTTAGTCTTTCTGTTAATTTCACCATATACAAAATTATAGTCCGTTACCTTTATCCATTAAACACACGCGCGGTCAAAATTTAAAAATCGTCTCAGAGGGTAACATTAGCTTGTTTTACGACAAGTTAACATTATACATGGATTTTCCCAGGACAAGAATAGCAGGTTCGGTCGTTAGGGAAGAGTGATGTATAATCATAGGCTAGTGTTATACACTTTCACTCCTCCGGCAAGCCGGCCGGGGTGGCCGGCGGTTCTAGGCGCTTCAGTATGGAACCGCGCGACCGCTACTGTCGCAGGTTCGAATCCTGCCTCGGGCTTGGATGTGTGTGATGTCCTTAGGTTAGTTAGATTTAAGTAGTTCTAAGTATGTAAAGGGAGACGAAAATCTAATAGTCATGGGCGACTGGAATGCAGTTGTAGGGGAAGGAGTAGAAGAAAAGGTTACAGGACAACAAGTTTCTGCAACAAGTTTCAGCTAGTAATAGCGAATACCCTGTTCAAGAATCACAAGAGGAGGAGGTATACTTGGAAAAGGCCGGGAGATACAGGAAGATTTCAATTAGATTACATCATGGTCAGACAGAGATTCCGAAATCGGATACTGGATTGTAAGGCGTATCCAGGAGCAGATATAGACTCAGATCACAATATAGTGGTGATGAAGAGTAGGCTGAAGTTCAAGACATTAGTCAGGAAGAGTCAATACGCAAAGAAGTGGGATACGGAAGTACTAAGGAATGACGAGATACGTTTGAAGTTCTCTAACGCTATAGATACAGCAATAAGGAATAGCGCAGTAAGCAGTACAGTTGAAGAGGAATAGACATCTCTAAAAAGGGCCATCACAGATGTTGGGAAGGAAAACATAGGTACAAAGAAGGTAGCTGCGAAGAAACCATGGGTAACAGAAGAAATACTTCAGTTGATTGATGAAAGGAGGAAGTACAAACATGTTCCGGGAAAATCAGGAATACAGAAATACAAGTCGCTGAGGAATGAAATAAATAGGAAGTGCTGGGAAGCTAAGACGACATGGCTGCAGGAAAAATGTGAAGACATCGAAAAAGATATGAATGTCGGAAGGACAGACTCAGCAACAGGAAAGTCAAAACAACCTTTGGTGACATTAATAGCAACGGTGGTAACATTAAGAGTGCAACGGGAATTCCACTGTTAAATGCAGAGGAGAGAGCAGATAGGTAGAAAGAATACATTGAAAGCCTCTATAAGGGTGAAGATTTGTCTGATGTGATAGGAGAAGAAACAGGAGTCGATTTAGAAGAGATAGGGGATCCAGTATTAGAATCGGAATTTAAAAGAGCTTTGGAGGACTTACGGTCAAATAAGGCAGAAGGGATACATGACATTCCATCAGACTTTCTAAAATCTTTGGGGGAAGTGGCAACAAAACGACTATTCACGTTGGTGTGTAGAATATATGTCTGGCGATATACCATCTGACTTTCGGAAAAGCATCATCCACACAATTCCGAAGACGGCAAGAGCTGACAAGTGCGAGAATTATCGCACAATCAGCTTAACAGTTTATGCATCGAAGCTGCTTACAAGAATAATATACAGAAGAATGGAAATGAAAATTGAGAATGCGCTAGGTGACGATCAGTTTGGCTTTAGGAAAAGTAAAGGGACGAGAGAGGCAATTCTGACGTTACGGCTAATAATGGAAGCAAGGCTAAAGAAAAATCAAGACACTTTCATAGGATTAGTCGACCTGGAAAAGGCGTTCGACAATATAAAATGGTGCAAGCTGTTCGAGATTCTGAAAAAAGTAGCAGTAAGCTATAGGGAGAGACGGGTCATACACAATATGTACAACAATCAAGAGGGAATAATAAGAGTGGACGATCAAGAACGAAGTGCTCGTATTAAGAAGGGTGTAAGACAAGGTTGTAGCCTTTCGCCCCTACTCTTCAATCTGTACATCGAGGAAGCAATGGTGGAAATAAAAGAAAGGTTCAGGAGTGGAATTAAAATACAAGGTGAAAGGATATCAATGATACGATTCGCTGATGACATTGCTATCCTGAGTGAAAGTGAAGAAGAATTAAATGATCTGCTGAACGGAATGAACAGTCTAATGAGTACACAGTATGGTTTGAGAGTAAATCGGAGAAAGGCGAAGGTAATGAGAAGTAGTAGAAATGAGAACAGCGAGAAACTTAACATCAGGATTGATGGTCACGAAGTCAATGAAGTTAAGGAATTCTGCTACCTAGGGAGTAAAATAACCAATGACGGACGGAGCAAGGAGGACATCAAAAGCAGACTCGCTATGGCAAAAAAGGCATTTCTGGCCAAGATAAGTCTACTAATATCAAATACCGGCCTTAATTTGAGGAAGAAATTTCTGAGGATGTACGTCTGGAGTACAGCATTGTATGGTAGTGAAACATGGACTGTGGGAAAACCGGAACAGAAGAGAATCGAAGCATTTGAGATGTGGTGCTATAGACGAATGTTGAAAATTAGGTGGACTGATAAGGTAAGGAATGAGGACGTTCTACGCAGAATCGGAGAGGAAAGGAATATGTGGAAAACACTGACAAGGAGAAGGGACAGGATGATAGGACATCTGCTAAGACATGAGGGAATGACTTCCATGGTACTAGAGGGAGCTGTAGAGGGCAAAAACTGTAGAGGAAGACAGAGATTGGAATACGTCAAGCAAATAATTGAGGACGTAGGTTGCAAGTGCTACTCTGAGATGAAGAGGTTAGCATAGGAAAGGAATTCTTTGGGGGCCGCATCAAACCAGTCAGTAGACTGATGACCAAAAAAAAAAAAAAAAAGTTCTAGGGGACTGGTGACCTCATAAGTTAAGTCCCATAGTGCTGAGAGCCATTTAAACCATTTTTTCCTCCGACAAAATGACCAAACAACTGTTCAGGATATTTTTACAAGAAGTATTAGTGGAACAAACTAGTGGAGAGAAACCTCTGCTAATACTGGATTCTTATGGTCTCAAGAAAGACGCTACTCTTCTTCGTGACCTGCACGTACAAAATAACAAACCAGAAGACAAAATCACAATTCACATAATTCCAGCAAACAAAACCTCCGTTTGTCAACCCCTTGATCTTCACTTCTTCAGAATGTACAAGCGTATGATTCGTAACATATCCGATGCTGATTCATATTCTATAGGAGTGATTAGTCTGCAACAGCGGAATAATCTTCTTAAACCGCAGAGCCTCACATAAAATCAGTTGTGTTCTCCAGGTTTCAATAATTCTTACCGTCAAGGGTGGATGATGGCTAAAACTTGTTGATGAACCCACACCCTTTGCAACTTCGACAAAGTTCTGTTTCAGACATTTTGCAATCTACAAGGTGTATGCGCAAATGTGGGATTCATCAAATGGTGTACGAGTGTAATTTGCTTCATACACTTCTTCGTATGCAACCATTATTGTGAAGCCTTTGTGTGTGTGTGGGGGGATGGGGGTGGGGGGGTAGATGGGGTCGTCGTGTTTGCACTGAGTTTTGAACGTTATGTATGTATTATTTTGTTTATTATTACTGCTATTAGTTTTATTATGTGTATTATTATTATTGTTATTACTATTACTTACGCACGTGTGAAGCAATTATTTCTTTATTTTTATGTTCTGATTCTACATTCTGTGAAACTACAAATGTACTCTATGGATTTACTACTTTCAAAGAAAAAAAAAGCGAAAGCAGACTGCCAAGAGGACATTGCTGTATACTGCTCTTTTACATGTCATAAACATGTTGTACCATATAACTCTTTCACGCATAATACAGTTAAAAAAAAAAGAAGGAAACTGTCGTCATCACCGGGATATGTACACGGGACCCTCGGTGCGACGTCCTAATGGTTATCAACTCACCCACTTTTTTTTTTTTTATTCTCTTCATTTTGTTCGGTATTGTTCGTTGCGTTTGGTAAGGCTGACGTCACACGACATCCTTTCAAGTCGATCGTGGATTCCTTGACCACGCTTTTTTTTCCTTTTTTTTTTTTTTAATCACAGATCGAACATGCTGAGCTACCGCGTCGGCATGCAGAGAAACCATACGTGGTAATAACTCACATATATGCTTTTCCTGTTCTCTGGTACTTCTGGTGTTACTATTAATTAACGTTTACACCAGTTCTGCTGAACGACAGCACTTAGTACGAACTAAATCGGAATTTTGGTTGATACTCTGTCGACAAACAATGTTTGGCGCGGACCTGAGTGTTTGACATCTGGAGGTTTGGGTGTGAGCTGACAACGACCGTACTTAATGATGTCGTTTTCAGATACTTTTGTTTCTATCACTCCTTTCACGACACTATTCGAAAATATGTACGTATGTATGTATTAAACTGGGGATGTAGAAATGACGGAAAGACTTCGTCCCCCCGTAGCCCCAGTGGTTCACAACCCCCCACAACGGGCCACAGCAGTCGATCCATCCCACCGCCGCCCCCAGTGGACTCGCCCCCCCCCCCCGCCCCCCCCCCCTCTCGCACTCCGGGAACATCTCATACCGAGCGAGTGTAACCCAAAATGTTATGTTTGCGTGGTAGAATAATTGTGGGGCAAGCATACGTGGAAACGGTGTTTGCACGCAATCGCCTAATCACCTACACAGTGTAACAGAGGCGGAATGAGGGGAACCAGCCCGCATTCACTGAGACAGATGGAAAACCGCCTTAAAAACCACAGGTTGGCCGGCACACCGGACCGCGACACTAAATCGCCGGGCTCATTAGGAGCGGGGACCGGCACGCTTTCCCGCTCGGAAGCAGCGCGTTAGACCGCGCGGCTAGCCAGGCGGGCAATATTCGAAAATAACTTCGACCTCACGATGACGGACGTTTCGTAGAGTAGAATTCATTGTCGATTTTGTAAAGCATGTTCGGCCACGACTGATTTTTCAGGATAGCGTAAGCATTAGCACTTCTCCTGCTCCGTCTGGCGTTGCTCCACAGTGCGTCCTGTTTGGCCGACGTAGCAGTAGCCGCAAGGGCATGGTATTCTGAACACGCCAGGAGTTCTAAACCCTAGATCGCCCTTCACAGGCCTCATGAGCTGTCGCATTTTTGCTGGCGGTCTGAACATTGGTGAGATGTTGCGTCTCTTCAGGAGGCGGCAAACCTTTCCCCATCGTGTGCCACAGAAACGCAAATACGCAAGCTTATTGCTCTCTTTTTCGGTGATATTTCTCCCGTGCGTCTCAGCAGAAACAACATGTGATATCTGGCGGTGACTGTAGCCAGTTTCCCCAGAAGACTCCGCAGGTGGCTTCATTCTAGTGGCAGTTTATCAGCGACTGAGACTACGTCAGCGTGATGGAAGACGGTGATCAGAACGCCACGTTTTTGTGTCGAATGGTGGTGGGTGAGAGCGTGCAGACAGCGGTCAGTGTGTGCAATTTTCCTGTAGATACTGTAGTTGCGGTGTCCCTTGGTTTCCCGGGGAACGAGGACATCAAGGTAAAGCAGTGCACCATCTATCTCTACTTCCTTCGAAAAGCTAATGTGGGCGTGAATGCTGTTCACATGGTCTAACAATTCTCCCAATTTTTCACGTCCGTTGGGCCAAATGATAAAAGTGTCGTTAACGAAATAATAAAAGCAACTTGGCTTATCAGGAGCTGTGTCCAAAGCGATATCTTCAAATTTCTCCAAAAGAAGGTTGGCTATGGATGGAGGCCCCCAATGAACCATGGACCTTGCCGTTGGTGGGGAGGCTTGCGTGCATCAGCGATACAGATGGCCGTACCGTAGGTGCAACCACAACGGAGGGGTATCTGTTGAGAGGCCAGACAAACATGTGGCAGCAGCCTTTTCAGTAGTTGCAGGGGAAACAGTCTGGATGATTGACTGATCTGGCCTTGTAACATTAACCAAAACGGCCTTGCTGTGCTGGTACTGCGAACGGCTGAAAGCAAGGGGAAACTACAGCCGTAATTTTTCCGAGGACATGCAGCTTTACTGTATGATTAAATGATGATGGCGTCCTCTTGGGTAAAATATTCCGGAGTTAAAATAGTCCCCCATTCGTATCTCCGGGCGGGGACTACTCAAGAGGACGTCGTTATCAGGAGAAAGAAAACTGGCATTCTACGGATCGGAGCGTGGAATGTCAGGTCCCTTAATCGGGCAGGTAGGTTAGAAAATTTAAAAACGGAAATGGATAGGTTAAAGTTAAATATAGTGGGAATTAGTGAAGTTCGGTGGCAGGAGGAACAAGACTTTTGGTCAGGTGATTACAGGGTTATAAATACAAAATCAAATAGGGGTAATGCAGGAGTAGGTTTAATAATGAATAAAAAAAAATAGGAGTGCGGGTTAGCTACTACAAACAGCATCGTGAACGCATTATTGTGGCCAAGATAGACACAAAGCCCATGCCTACTACAGTAGTACAAGTTTATATGCCAACTAGCTCTGCCGATGATGAAGAAATTGATGAAATGTATGACGAGATAAAAGAAATTATTCAGGTTGTGAAGGGAGACGAAAATTTAATAGTCATGGGTGACTGGAATTCGTCAGTAGGAAAAGGGAGAGAAGGAAACATAGTAGGTGAATATGGATTGGGGGGAAGAAATGAAAGAGGAAGCCGCCTTGTAGAATTTTGCACAGAGCATAACTTAATCATAGCTAACACTTGGTTCAAGAATCATGAAAGAAGGTTGTATACCTGGAAGAATCCTGGAGATACTAAAAGGTATCAGATAGATTACATAATGGTAAGACAGAGATTTAGGAACCAGGTTTTAAATTGTAAGACATTTCCAGGGGCAGATGTGGATTCTGACCACAATCTACTGGTTATGAACTGCAGATTGAAACTGAAGAAACTGCAAAATGGCGGGAATTTAAGGAGATGGGACATGGATAAACTGAAAAAACCAGAGGTTGTACAGAGTTTCAGGGAGAGCATAAGGGAACAATTGACAGGAATGGGGGAAAGAAATACAGTAGAAGAAGAATGGATAGCTCTGAGGGAAGAAGTAGTGAAGGCAGCAGAGGATCAAGTAGGTAAAAAGACGAGGGCTAATAGAAATCCTTGGGTAACAGAAGAAATATTGAATTTAATTGATGAAAGGAGAAAATATAAAAATGCAGTAAATGAATCAGGCAAAAAGGAATACAAACGTCTCAAAAATGAGATCGACAGGAAGTGCAAAATGGGTAAGCAGGGATGGCTAGAGGACAAGTGAAAGGATGTAGAGGCATATCTCACTAGGGGTAAGATAGATACTGCCTACAGGAAAATTAAAGAGACCTTTGGAAATAAGAGAACCACTTGCATGAATATCAAGAGCTCAGATGGAAACCCAGTTCTTAGCAAAGATGGGAAGGTAGAAAGGTGGAAGGAGTATATGGAGGGTTTATACGAGGGCGATGTACTTGAGCACAATATTATGGAAATGGAAGAGGATGTAGATGAAGAGGAAATGGGAGATAAGATACTGCGTGAAGAGTTTGACAGAGCACTGAAAGACCTGAGTCGAAACAAGGCCCCAGGAGTAGACAACATTCCATTAGAGCTACTGATGGCCTTGGGAGAGCCAGTCATGACAAAGCTCTACCATCTGGTGAGCAAGATGTATGAGACAGGCGAAATACCCACAGACTTCAAAAAGAATATAATAATTCCAATCCCAAAGAAAGCAGGTGTTGACAGATGTGAAAATTACCGAACTATCAGTTTAATAAGTCACAGTTGCAAAATACTAACGCGAATTCTTTACAGACGAATAAAAAAATTGGTAGAAGCGGACCTCGGGGAAGATCAGTTTGGATTCCGTAGAAATGTTGGAACACGTGAGGCAATACTAACATTACGACTTATCTTAGAAGAAAGATTAAGAAAAGGCAAACCTACGTTTCTAGCATTTGTAGACTTAGACAAAGCTTTTGACAACGTTTACTGGAATACTCTCTTTCAAATTCTGAAGGTGGCAGGGGTAAAATACAGGGAGCGAAAGGCTATTTACAATTTGTACAGAATCCAGATGGCCCGCATCTCGTGGTCGTGCGGTAGCGTTCTCGCTTCCCACGCCCGGGTTCCCGGGTTCGATTCCCGGCGGGGTCAGGGATTTTCTCTGCCTCGTGATGGCTGGGTGTTGTGTGCTGTCCTTAGGTTAGTTAGGTTTAAGTAGTTCTAAGTTCTAGGGGACTGATGACCATAGATGTTAAGTCCCATAGTGTTCAGAGCCAGCCAGAATCCAGGTGGCAGTTATTAGAGTCGAGTGGCATGAAAGGGAAGCAGTGGTTGGGAATGGAGTGATACAGGGTTGTAGCTTCTCCCCGATGTTATTCAATCTGTATATTGAGCAAGCAGTAAAGGAAACTAAAGAAAAATTCGGAGTAGGTATTAAAATCCATGGAGAAGAAATAAAAACTTTGAGGTTCGCCGATGACATTGTAATTCTGTCAGAGACAGCAAAGGACTTGGAGGAGCAGTTGAACGGAATGGACAGTGTCTTGAAAGGAGGATATAAGATGAACATCAACATAAGCAAAACGAGGATAATGGAATGTAGTCAAATTAAATCGGGTGATGCTGTGGGGATTAGATTAGGAAATGAGACACTTAACGTAGTAAAGGAGTTTTGCTATTTAGGGAGTAAAATAACTGATGATGGTCGAAGTAGAGAGGATATAAAATGTAGACTGGCAATGGCAAGGAAATAGTTTCTGAAGAAGAGAAATTTGTTAACATCGAGTATAGATTTAAGTGTCAGGAAGTCGTTTCTGAAAGTATTTGTATGGAGTGTAGCCATGTATGGAAGTGAAACATGGACGATAACCAGTTTGGACAAGAAGAGAATAGAAGCTTTCGAAATGCGGTGCTACAGAAGAATGCTGAAGATAAGGTGGGTAGATCACGTAACTAATGAGGAAGTATTGAATAGGATTGGGGAGAAGAGGAGTTTGTGGCACAACTTGACTAGAAGAAGGGATCGGTTGGTAGGACATGTTTTGAGGCATCAAGGGATCACAAATTTAGCATTGTAGGGCAGCGTGGAGGGTAAAAATCGTAGAGGGAGACCAAGAGATCAATACACTGAGGAGATTCAGAAGGATGTAGGTTGGAGTAGGTACTGGGAGATGAAGAAGCTTGCACAGGATAGAGTAGCATGGAGAGCTGCATCAAACCAGTCTCAGGACTGAAGACCACAACAACAACAACATGGATGGAGGTAACAGACTTTTCATCGCCAAGCCGTCCAATTGGTGAAAATAGTGGCCACCATATAGGAAATACGACGGTATCGACGTGTGCTTAAACAATCCCATGGTTGTACTATCAATGACAGGGAGAGAAGATCTTTAAAGTCTTTGACAGGAGCATGCATAAATATGGAGACCACATCAAAACTGACCTTGCCCAAGACGCAGATGTTTAATTCGCTTGAGAAAACCTTGGCGTTCGTGATGTGATGCACACAGCGAGCCACACACGGTATGAGGCGGCTAGTCAAATGTTTTGTCAGTCTATAATTTGATGTTTACGAAGGGCCGAGGAAAAAAATCAGTGTTGTGGATCTTTGGTAGTCCATAAAGTGTAGGTGGTCTCGGCGCCCTGAGGGACGAGATTCTTAATAACTGTCTCTTTCAGTGTTGACTGATTTAGGAGTTCTGACGTCATGCACTGCTCTTCTCAGCTGGCAGAAACACGTTGAGAGGATCGTGGTGTGAAGTCTGCTGCATTCAGCCTAAGTCTCGTTAGACGGCTGTAGTTTACATTTTGAAATAATCCGGCACGTTTCACGACGAATTTCGTCTGCACTCTCACTAGGGATCTAGTGGATTGCTTGGATTGCTTATTAAACCGCACTCAGAATATCAAAGATAGAGATACTGGTGAAATGTGCACAAGACACACCACAAGAAAGCAAAAAACTTGCTTTTTTGCCTTGCCGTGGCACAGTGTGGGGAAAGACTGGCCAGCTGCTGAAGAGACACAACATTTCATTGGTGTTCAGGCCCCAAGCAAAAGTATGCCAGCTCATGAGGCGTGTGACGGATGATTTGGGGCTTAGAACGCCTGGAGTGTACAAGTAGTCCATATCAGCGACCTCAGTAGTCAATAGACATCGTGGGAGCGCAGAATGGGGCCCTCCGCGGAACTCACGGACTTCGAAGGTGGTTAGGCGACTGGGTGTCACTTGTATCATACGTCTGTACGCAAGATTTCCACACTGCTAAAGATCCCTAGGTCCACTGTTTCCGATGTGATAGTGAAGTGGGACAGACACGTACAGCACAAAAGCGTAAGGCCCGACCTCGTCTGTTGACTGACAGAGACCGCCTACACTTAAAGAGGGTCGTAATATGTAATAGGCAGACATCTTTCCAGACCGTCACTCAGGAATTCCAAACTACATCGGGATCCACTACAAGTACTATGACAGTTAGGCTGGAGGTGAGCAAACTTGGAGTTCATGGTCGAGCGGCTGCTCATAAGCCGCACATCACGCTGGTAAATGCCAAACGATGCCTTGTTTGGTGTAAGTAGCGTAAACATTGGACGATTGAAAAGTGGAAAATCGTGGTGTGGAGTGACGAATCACAGTACACAATGTGGCAGGGTGTGGGTCTCGCGAATGCCCCGTGAACGTCGTCTGCCAGCGTGTGTAGTACCAACAGTAAAATTCGGAGGCGGTGGTGTTTTTCATGGAGGGGGCTTGCACCCGTTGTTGTTTTGCGTGGCAATATCACAGCGCAGGCCTACATTGATGTTTTAAGTACCTTCTTGCTTCCCACTGTTGAAATGCAATTCGGGGATGGCCATTGCATCTTTCAACACGATCGACCACCTGTTCATAATACACGGCCTGTGGCGGAGTTATTAAGGGGAGCCGGAGGTGGTCAAATCCAAAAAATTACGATCTTTTTTGTTACCGAAAATTAATTGGAACATTCCTCTTTAATGTAAACTTTGAATTATTGTTTTACTCGCCCTAGAAGTGGAGTTATTACCATTTTACCCCACGCCTGCAGAGGAAATGGGCGGCCGCTGAATGCATATAACACCCTCTCGTGACTTCCTGGCGAACTGCTTGGGATATTCTCGGCCTGTTACGCATACAGCGCCTTATGTTACGCATACAGAGAGTGTTCAAGGGTTTGCTACATTGTTTTCTGTGACAAATGAAGCGCTAAGAGCGCGGAACATCGTCTCTTTGCTGTTTACCGTTTCGAATTAGTTCAGTGTTGCGCCTGTTGTTGGTAGTATTATACTTCTTGTGTAAAGCGTTGTTCTCCCCCCCCCTCCCCCCTTTGAGTGTACCCCACTCAGACACCACATCACAGCCATTTTCGACTCTGTGAATAATGCCCTTGCGCTGTCTGTTGCTAAAGTAAGAGGCGAACCAACTGTGAACTACTCCCCGTATTCCGTAATTATCCAACTTCTGGGGCAATAGTTTGTGAGCAACACTATCAAACGCCTTAGTTAAATCAAAAAATGTGCCTAGCGTTCGAAACGTTTTGTTTAAGCCATCCAGTACCTTACAGAGAAAAGAGAATACACCATTTTCAGTTGTTAAACGACTTCTGAAGCCGAACTGTACATTTGATAGCAAATCGTGTAATATAAAAGACATTTGCCAAGAGTGTAATATGATTTCCTGTAGAAACTAAATTTTTATTTAATTCACTTGAAATGCGCAGAAAATGATTGTTAAATACTGTACATATATCTGATTTATCAGTAACAGAAATATTTTTACTACAAACTAACTTTATATTTTCGACCTTGTGCTACTGACCAGACAATTCCTTCACAAATGACCATATGGTTTTAATTTTGTCCTGTGAGTTAGCTATTCTATTTGCGTACCACACACTCTTTGCCTTCCTAATAATTTTATTAAGCATCTTACAGAACTGTTTGTAATGGCCGGACACTGTGGCCGAGCGGTTCTAGGCGCTTCAGTCCGGAACCGCGCTGCTGCTACGTTCGCAGGTTCGAATCCTGCCGCGGGCATGGATGTGTGAGATGTCCTTAGGTTAGATAGGTTTAAGTAGTTCTAAGTCTAGGGAACTGATGACCTCAGATGTTAAGTCTCATAGTGCTTAGAGCCGTTGGAACCATTTTTTTGTTTGCAATGGGCTACTGTAGCTTAATTGTGACGATTTCTAGCATTTTTAAGTAATTCCCGCTTTGTTCTGCATGATATCCTTATCCCAATAGTCAGCCACCCACTGCTAGTACTCCGTTTAGAACGTTCTAATGGAAAGCAGCTCTCAAAGAGCATGAGAAATGTGTTGATGAAAGCATTATATTTGTCATCTATGTTATCGGCAGTATAAACATCCTGCCACTCTTGTTCCTTGACGATGTTTAAAAAATTCTCTATTGTTGTTGGATTAACTTTCCTATATAGTTTGTAATTATATGTGACATTTGTTTGAATACAAAAGACTTCTAGTGTTAAAATTTGTGCATCATGGTCTGAAAGGCCATTCACCCTTTTACTAACAGAATGATCATTTAGTAATGAAGAATGAATAAAAATATTGTCTGAAGCTGTGCTGCTGTTTCCCTGCACCCTAGTTGGAAAAAACACAGTCTGCATCAGATCGTATGAGTTTAGGAGATCTACCAATATCCTTTTTCTTGCATTATCATATACAAAATTAATGTTGAAGCCACCACATGTAACTAATATCTCGTACTTCGTATAAAATGAATCAAGAAACCTCTCTAGCTTTAGCAGAAATTCTCTGAAATCCGAGTTAAGGGAACTATAAACAACAACAAATTCACTAAGTTCAACTGGCCCTACACAAAATTCAAATACCTGTACAGTATAGTGCCGTGATACGTCTATGGACTCAAATGGAATACTGTTTTTAACATACATGGCCACTCCCCCACAGCGCAAGAGAACTCATTGAAAAACAGCCCACCACCACCACCGACTACAATGTCATCTAGAAGCTTTGCCAGCCTCCCCTTCCCATACCTACTGTGGTGCAGGTCATGCCTAGTGAAACCCGATCTACTGACAGACTCAACTGGCACCACTGCAACGTGACCCATGCCCTCTGCTATCACCTGCAACACGTTTGCATCGTTTCCTTTTGCCGGTCTGTGCGCTGCCACCAGACATAAAGGCTTTCACAACCTGGTAAAAGAACGGACGATAGCGAGCTTTCTCTGGAAAACGCTCGGCACACAAGGTTTTGCATCCCGCCTGGAAGGCGGTGCGTGGGTCTGCTCCTGTGATCTGCAATATAGGCCGAATGAAAGAAGCGAGTAGGAGCAGGAGAGGTAAAGCACTTCGGTACTGCAGTTAAAGATGTTTACTGTAGGCAAAAACAAGTTAGTAAATGGTTACATAACTTTGCAGTGATGACCTCGTAAGTGCGAAGCTGTATTCCCGTCGTAAGTAGAACAAAGTCTCAATAACAAGCCAACACACTCTGAGGTCGAAGCGATGTCTCCAGGCCGTCTGCTCTTGATGAAATGGGGCGAAAGCAGAGCGGCGCTCGTTGAGCCCCACAGCGTCTGCTAGAGGGCGCTGTGGTCGGCATAGTTCGTCCGCTCTCGTAGTGCCAACCTACGAGCGTGCACCTACGCTGTGGCATCGGAACTATCGATACCATACAAGGCATCAGCAGCCTCACCATTTCTCTTACATTATCCTTAGATCAGGATCATTTCAGTTCTTTGTTCTGTGGTTGCAAAGTTCATCTTCCACTTGCACGACTGTTCTCCAAATGATGGGTAGGTGTGTAGGCAAAAAACGCTGTGCAAGGGCAACGTGAAGAGCCACTACCTGTTCTACGTCTAGACGATATGTAAGCTTCGGTCACAGTGTACTGCCTGTTCTAATACGTCTTAGTTCACTATACGGCCAAGGTGGCACATCGAGAAATCAGTCCCCTGTTCGACATGTCAGTGGAATATAGCGTTGCGATTGGGATTTCCAATTGGAAGTTAAGGAATACTGGCATGTACTACCCTCGCAGTATGAAGGTGGTAGTCCCACGTGCCATTGGATATTCAAGGGCCACTGAGTAACACGCCGTAGATTACGATTGCGTACCCATTTCCACTCCTCCGATTACTGCGCCATATGTGTGGAGACGAAGAAAACGCTTCAGACAAAACGTTTGTAAATTTTGCCGCAGAATCGTAATCTACAATAAAAAACGGAGTTCCCATTGATGATTTCAAACTTGCCCATCGGCACCCACGCAGAGGGTCGGGTGTCTGGTCGAATGTGGTATCGTTGGATGTCCCCCTACGAGGCAACGTCTTCGGTTAAAATGAACACGTGTGTGTTTATGTGTGTGTCTGTGTGTGTGTGTGTGTGTGTGTGTGTGTGTGTGTGTGTGTGTGTCTTACAAACAGGCTCATTACTCCACCTTGCAACATTTCAAGTTTCGAGAATTAATACTGACGACCCGAATTAAATTACTTAACTACTTGAAGGCACAAATTCTCATTTTCGATTCTACTAGTATGTGTAATAATGTTTCAAAAAATTTCTTTGATATCTTTTTAATTTATTTTATAAATGTAAGCTATTTCAGTGAACTCTATAATATTCTTCTCTTTTCATTAGACAAGCACTATGTTTTAAAAATTTCTTCTCTACACAATTTAAAGTGGACGAAAGTTGATTACTGACATACAACAGCACTGTTGCTGCTCAGTGAATAGTCGTTTCTTTTCCGCAGCAAACTGGTAGCCGGTACAGGACACTATTTCTTCATTGCTGCCTGCAATGACATCTGAATTATAAGGTTTATCTGTATCTATTCATTCTTTATTGTATTATAATTTTGTTTGGGTATTTTTATGATGCATTTTATTGTACTACAGCTGGTCTGAACATGGGATAGCCAAACCCGTTACCAGAACAAAATGAAACAGAAGTGCAATTTAGACTATGTCTGGATTACTGTTTCATTATAAGTCGCTGTAGTTGCTACGACAGTATATCAAAAATTTCAATAAAGATAAAAAAAATCACATGTCAGCTACAAGAAAACCTTTATTTGGTTCACTTCACCTGTTTCGACAGTTTAAACTGTCATCCTCAGTTGTGAAACGGGCTCAAATAACTAGTAAGCTGACTTCAAAATAATGATTTGAGTCTATTTCACTTCTGTCGATGACAGTTTAAAATCTCTAAATCGATAAAGTGAACGAAATAAAGGTTTTATTGTGCATCTGGTGCCTAATTTTTTATCTTTATTGAAATATTCTGCAACTGCTGAACAACATGTGTGAACAAAATCATATCAAAAATTATGCAAAGTTATTAAAGTGAATAAAAATATGCGCGAAACTGCTTAAAATAAGAAAATTCACATGAACAAGCTTACATTTAATTGTAATGGAATGGATAATTGCTAGTGTCGTGCGTCATAATTGGAACCAAAGCATGTGTTTGTCGGTGTCGCCCTACATTATCTTACGGAGAACTGCCACACAAGTTGGAAGCGCTGCGTCAGCTATGCAACCGTGCTGATGTCAGTTGTCATGTAATCATTCTCACAGACGAGGTTGTGGACGTCCACGCAGCACAGACGTCCGCTATGATCGAAATATTATAAGAGCACATTAGCATATCGTACAACTACAACCGCACAAATAAGAGAGCTTTTGAGTTTAGAGGTGTCGACACTCAGCTTAGCGAACCAGTTATTAGCAGTGGTACTATGGGCACACACACCCCTGGCCTCTCTGCCAGTCACGCCATAGCATCGACGTGCAAGGTTCGATACGTGCCGTTGGAGGACCACTTGGAAGATGGATGGCGCGCCTTGGTCTTCAGGAATGAAGGCTGATTCTGCCTGCACGCAAGCGATGGTCGTTTGTGAGTACGACGTAGAACTGGTGAGCGCTGTCTCGTAGAGTGCTTTCGTACGAGACACACTGCCCCATCCCAAGTCTAATGGTCTTGGGGGCGACAATCTACAACCCTCGTTCACCTTTGGTGTTTCTGGAAGGGACGCTAACCAGCACTCAGTATGTACTGAATGTTGGTAGAACCTTTATTTTGCCGTTATTGCAAAAAGAAGTAAATGTGTTGGTCCAACAGGATAGTGCTCCACTATCCACCGAGCGAGGTGGCGCAGTGGTTAGACACTGGACTCGCATTCGGGAGGACGACGGTCCAATCCCGCGTCCGGCCATCCTGCTTTAGGTTTTCCGTGATTTCCCTAAATCGCTCCAGGCAAATGCCGGGATGGTTCCCTTCAAAGGGCACGGCCAACTTCCTTCCCCATCCTTCCCTAATCCGATGAGACCGATGACCTCACTGTCTGGTCTCCTTCCCCAAAACAACCCAACCCCCACTATCCGCTGCCCGAGAGACACAACATGCTCTGCAAGATGTGTAGCAGCTTCCCTGTTCAGCACGATCTCCGAACATGTATCCAATCAAGCGTGTATGGAATATGAGAGGGCAAGAAGTGAGTCGTGTGACTCGTCAACCAACAACTCTACAGGACTACGTGAACAGGTCGAGCAGGATTATCCCAGGACAGTATCCGCCATATGTACGATCGACTGGATGCCAGAGCCCTGCAGTGGTTTCCGGAGGCTACACCATACACCAATATTGGTATTTCAGCACAGTTCGATACCTGGTACTTCAGAAGGACTTACGCTATTGATCTATAAATAGAATCATTTGATGTACCCCACATACACGGTTGCAACAGTAAATCTTGAGTGAATTGGAGATTTCTTAAAGGGAGTACTACTTTATTCTGCAATTTGTGTTAGGGTTACAATGTCCATTTTACAGAACAGAATCATTCTACTCCAGTGCAATGTAACCTGTGATTCTAAGGAATTTCGAGTTTTTGCAAACTTCTTTTACTTTTATCTGCGTGCCAAACTTAACTTGAGTTTCCTCCCATGTCTTCTCGAATAACGTGTTGTGCTATTTATATGGTAGGAAAAGTGGCAATCACGTATATCTTTAATGATTGTGTACTTCTACAGTCTCTCCTGTTGTTCTCAGTACTGCAATAATACGATGGGTAAGAATCTTTCAGTTGACGCATTTATGAATATTCATTGATGACGCTGTAATTCTGTCAGAGGCGGGAAAGGAAGTGGAAGACCAGTTAAATGGAACGGATAATTAGTCATATCAAATTATATGTTCCAGATGTATATTAAGTTTAATCTTTATTTATGATAATGAAGACAGGCCGAAGCAGTGAATTAAAATTTGTACCAAGGAAGGGATTCAAGCCTGCAGCTGTGTTAGCCTCAGTGGTTGGCACATATGCTTAATAAAGCATGGGACAAGAGTTCGATTCCCAGCCTTGGTACATGCACTCCTGGAAATTGAAATAAGAACACCGTGAATTCATTGTCCCAGGAAGGGGAAACTTTATTGACACATTCCTGGGGTCAGATACATCACATGATCACACTGACAGAACCACAGGCACGTAGACACAGGCAACAGAGCATGCACAATGTCGGCACTAGTACAGTGTATATCCACCTTTCGCAGCAATGCAGGCTGCTATTCTCCCATGGAGACGATCGTAGAGATGCTGGATGTAGTCCTGTGGAACGGCTTGCCATGCCATTTCCACCTGGCGCCTCAGTTGGACCAGCGTTCGTGCAGACCGCGTGAGACGACGCTTCATCCAGTCCCAAACATGCTCAATGGGGGACAGATCCGGAGATCTTGCTGGCCAGGGTAGTTGACTTACACCTTCTAGAGCACGTTGGGTGGCACGGGATACATGCGGACGTGCATTGTCCTGTTGGAACAGCAAGTTCCCTTGCCGGTCTAGGAATGGTAGAACGATGGGTTCGATGACGGTTTGGATGTACCGTGCACTATTCAGTGTCCCCTCGACGATCACCAGTGGTGTACGGCCAGTGTAGGAGATCGCTCCCCACACCATGATGCCGGGTGTTGGCCCTGTGTGCCTCGGTCGTATGCAGTCCTGATTGTGGCGCTCACCTGCACGGGTCCAAACACGCATACGACCATCATTGGCACCAAGGCAGAAGCGACTCTCATCGCTGAAGACGACACGTCTCCATTCGTCCCTCCATTCACGCCTCTCGCGACACCACTGGAGGCGGGCTGCACGATGTTGGGGCGTGAGCGGAAGACGGCCTAACGGTGTGCGGGACCGTAGCCCAGCTTCATGGAGACGGCTGCGAATGGTCCTCGCCGATACCCCAGGAGCAACAGTGTCCCTAATTTGCTGGGAAGTGGCGGTGCGGTCCCCTACGGCACTGCGTAGGATCCTACGGTCTTGGCGTGCATCCGTGCGTCGCTGCGGTCCGGTCCCAGGTCGACGGGCACGTGCACCTTCCGCCGACTACTGGCGACAACATTGATGTACTGTGGAGATCTCACGCCCCACGTGTTGACCGAGCGAGGTGGCGCAGTGGTTAGCACACTGGACTCGCATTCGGGAGGACGACGGTTCAATCCCGTCTCCGGCCATCCTGATTTAGGTTTTCCGTGATTTCCCTAAATCGTTTCAGGCAAATGCCGGGATGGTTCCTTTGAAAGGGCACGGCCGATTTCCTTCCCAATCCTTCCCTAACCCGAGCTTGCGCTCCGTCTCTAATGACCTCGTTGTCGACGGGACGTTAAACACTAACCACCACCACCACCACGTGTTGAGCAATTCGGCGGTACGTCCACCCGGCCTCTCGCATGCTCACTATACGCCCTCGCTCAAAGTCCGTCAACTGCACATACGGTTCACGGTCACGCTGTCGCGGCATGCTACCAGTGTTAAAGACTGCGATGGAGCTCCGTATGCCACGGCAAACTGGCTGACACTGACGGCGGCGGTGCACAAATGCTGCGCAGCTAGCGCCATTCGACGGCCAACACCGCGGTTCCTGGTGTGTCCGCTGTGCCGTGCGTGTGATAATTGCTTGTACAGCCCTCTCGCAGTGTCCGGAGCAAGTATGGTGGGTCTGACACACCGGTGTCAATGTGTTCTTTTTTCCATTTCCACGAGTGTATTTTAATTCGCTGCTTCAGCTTGTATGTATTATCATAGGAAATGATAATGCCTTGAAATGAGATTATAAGATGAACATCAACAAAACTAAAACAAAGGTAAGGAGAGGTAGTCGAATTAAATCAGGTAATGATAAAACTAGGAAATAGGACTATAAAAGTAGTAGGTCACTTTCGCATTTTGGGGAGTAAATAGCTGATGATGTAGCAGCACAAAGGAGAGAAACTGCAAACTGGCAGTAGCAAGAAAGGTAATGTTTTTTACATCGAACATAAATTTAATTGTTAGAAAGTTCTTTCTAAAAGTATTTGTCTGGAGCATAGCCTTGCAAGGAAGGAAAAATTGGACGAAAAGCAGTTCAGACAAAAATATAATATGAAGTACTACAGAAAAATGATGAAAATTAGGTAGGTGGATCTAATAACTAAAGATCTGGAGAAAAAATAATTTTTACATCAGAGACTTACTAAAAAAGGAAATCGGTTAATAGGCCACATCCTGAGTTATCATGGAATCGTCATTTTCGTTAAGGAGTGAGAGCAACACTTGGGGATGAACAGCATCCAAGTTGTACCACGTTGTTCTTAAGGTCTTCAGTCCGAAGACAAACAAGCATGGTGTTGTTGTGGTCTGCAGTCCAAAGATTGGTTTGGTGCAGCTCTCCACTCTAGTCCATCCCGTCCAGTCTCATCATTTCTGTCCAACTACTGTGGCTACATTTACACCTCCATCTACATAGATACTCCGAAAAACCACCGAAGGCGCGTGGCGGAGGGTATCCTGTGCCACTGGTAGTCATTTCCTTTACTGTTCCACTCGCAAATAGAGCGAGGGAAAAACGACTGTCTGTGTGCTTCCAAGTGAGCCCCATTTTCTCGTATCTTATCTTCGTGGTCCTTACGCGTAATGTACATTGGTGGCAGTAGAATCATTCGTCAGTCAGCTTCAAATGCCGGTTCTCTAACTTCTCTCAGTAGTGTTCCTCGGAAAGAATGTCACCTTCCATACAGGGATTACCATTTGAGTTCTCGAAGCATCTCCGTAACACTTACATGTTGTTCGAACCAATCAGAAAAAAATCTAGCACCTCGCCTCTGTATTGTTTCGATGTCCTCCTTTAATACGACCTGATACGGAACCCAAACACTCGAGCAGTACTCAAGGATAGGTCGTACCAGTGTTCTATGTGCGGTCTCCTTTACAGGTGAAGCACTCTACCCGAAAATTCTCCGAATGAACGGAAGTCGACCATTCGCCTTCCCTCGTTGCATTTCATATCGCTTTGCAACTTTACACCCAGACACTTAAATGACATGACTGTGTCAAGAAGGCCAATACTAATGCTGTATCCAAATATTAAGGGTCCATTCTCCTACTCATCTGGATTAACTTACTTTTTCACATTTGTAGAGCTAGCTGCCATTCATCCTATCAACTAGGAATTTTGTCTAAATCTTCCTGTATCCTCCTGCAGCCATTCAACTTCGACACCTTACCGTACACCACAGCATCGTCAGCAAACAACAGCAGACTGTTGTCCACTCTGCAAGCCAAATCATTTACATATATAGAGAACAACAGCGGTCTTATCGTATTTTCCTGGCGCACTCCCAACGATACCCTTGTCTCGAATACTCGCCACCGAGGACAACATGCAGGATTCTGTAACTTAAAGTCATCGAGCCATTCACAAATCTGTGAACCTATTCCATATGCTCGTATCTTCGTTAACAGTTTGCAATGGGGCACCGCGTCAAATGTTTTCCGGAAATCTACAAATATGGAATCTGCCTGTTGCCCTTCATCTATAGTTCGCACTGTATCAGCTGAGAAAAGGAAAAGCTGGATTTCACACGACTGTGTCTTTTTAAAACCATGGAGATTCGTGTACATAAACTTTACCATCCATTTAAAACTGCTTACTGTATTCAGATCTAGAGCTTCCTCTACGACTTTGACCTCCATACTCCGTCCGTGACCAACTTGACGATTGCTTGATGCCCTGACAAACTGTGTGGCGCGAGGACAGTAACATCAGGTTGAAGAGATTTACCGCACTGATACGAAACGACGGCACGCACACAAGTAAGGCAAATGGTCGTAGCGCGTGTCATTTGTAACGACAGTGGCTGTCATGCCGTGTACACCTGTCATGGTCTCCGTCAAAAGATGCAATTTCGGATACATGAAAATAATAGAAACTGCGCTCAGTTGCCTAAAAACCTAATGTTGTTGATGCTTTGTAAACCATTCGTAATAGAATCCATGTATCTCAAATTTCTTCAAAGGCCCGTTCGTGTCAGCTCCATGAATAATCATCTTTCCACGTATAACAAACGGTACCTGAAATTGGAATCGGTCAGAGATAGCAACTGACATACTTATAGTCGTGATATCCATATAAGTTATAAAAATGCGTGTATGTTTATATCCATGTATGTATGAATGTGTGTTCCATATCTACTCCAATTCCAACCAAACTTGGTACCTGTATCACTTGTCGGGAAAGAATCACTGTGGGGGTAAGAAACACCTACGTACCACTGGTGTGAGGATTCGGGTAAAAAAGTAGTGAACCCATGATGCGCGAATATCCGTAATTTATTCAGCTTGTGGCAGTGGTAAGTTCCTATAGGACCAAACTGTTGAGGTCATCGGTCCCTAGGCTTACACCCTACGTAATCTAAATTAAACTAACTTACGCTAAGGACAACACACACACCCATACTCGAGGGAGGACTCAATCCTACGACGAGGTGAGCCGCGCGAACCGTGAGAAGGTGCTGCAGACCACGCGGCTTATTCAGCCAGTATTTGACAATGATAACACTAAGTGACTTACAGCAAACTTTAGAAACAAATTCAAACCCTTACGATATTTTTCTCGCTAACAACCACCACAAACTGACAAAAGGAGAAAAGTTGATAGTTTGCTATATTTTCTCTGTTCACGCAGTAAAATGCCGCATGATGCATTACGTTTCAATTTATTACTTGTTTACTACAAACTGTATTCACGATACAATTTGCAGATAGCATTTGCATATACCACTGAATGTACTTACGAAAGTATATCATCGTACGACGGATAATTCCGGAGATACGTAAAAACTGCCGTATCAGGCTCTGAGCACTATGGGACTTAACATCTGTGGTCATCAGTCCCCTAGAACTTAGAACTACTTAAACCTAACTAACCTAAGGACATCACACACATCCATGCCCGAGGCAGGATTCGAACCTGCGACCGTAGCAGTCGCGCGGTTCCGGACTGAGCGCCTAGAACCGCTAGACCACCGCGGCCGGCCTGCCGTATCAGGCATGGCGTTCAAATTTACTTCTTCTTCGCTACTAACTCTATTCACAACACATTTTACAGGCAGTAGCCACGTATAACACTGGGTTTATCAACAATTTATATCTTGAAGGACACGTCGTTCAGGAGATACGACGTCTTAAATATTGAGCTACATGAAAATGAAGCTGTAGGGCGAAATTCGCTGGAGATATGTACAAATACGTATGTGTGGAATATCTTAATGTGTGAAATATATCTGAAATATGCGTACGCTGACAAAGTCCCCTGTAAGAAGCTCATCCTAAATCCCTGGAACGATTTCAGCCAAATTTGGTGCACATATTAGTTAGCATCTGGTGAGAAATACTGTGGTGATAAGAACCACCAGCCTCCTACTGGATGGGAGTGATAATAAGAGAAGTGGTAACGAGGAGATGGACAGATAAAGGGGGGGAAAGAGAAGATGGACACGGAGAGGGGGAAGGTGGACATGATCAAAGAGAGGGGGGTGGGGAAATGGACAGAAAGAGAGGAAAGGAGGAGATTGACAGATGCAGGAGAGAGAAAGAGATGGACAGCAAAAGACGGGGAGGGCGGGGGCGGTAGATGGAGGGGGGAGGAAGAGATGGACTAATAGATTACTGGAATAAATACATATCCGGGCATCACAACGTGTTCAGCTCGACTTTAAAATAAAAATGTGTAATTTTTGCTGAAATTAACATGAAGGCGAGACCTCTTAACGCAGTTTATGCCGTTAATTGCAAGTCACGTGGGGAAGGCCACCTAACATCTACAAGTTCCAATTTCGACACTGAATTCCCAACGCTGGCCCGAGTTACCTATTTCACAGCTCAGTAAGCTGCAAATGGCGTTGATTAAGTTCGTGGGCGAGATGTTTGCGCGAGGACGTCGAAAATTTTAACGAGATTTATGCGCGGCGCCAGTGGCTGCGTCTCGTTAGCGCTGGCCAGGCTCCGTGTGGGCAGCGCCGACGAGGCGGCCACCAAATCACTGCCTGCCGCGGACCGCAGGAGGCCGAGACTGAGCAAACGGAAACAGCGCTGCGGTGGTGTACCGAGAAGGCGTTTGAAGTCACAGGTCCTCTTCGGTTAGCCTCCTCATATTTCGAGGAAATGTGGTTAACTTAGTAACAGAGAAATGAAAGCCCAGAGAGAAATTCAACGTAATATGAACTATTTGGCACAAGGACAGATAAATGGCAGCGTAACACGTATCACTTTCTTGTGATAGCCGAAAATATTTCATACACGTAAATATAGTTTTAAAATACACTGGCGGAAAAAAATCGCCACACCAAAAAATAATTAATGTAATGAAATTTCGGGAATACATTTGTCGGGGTAACATATATAAGTGATAAACATAGCAAGATGACAGTTAATGTAAGCGCGAGATAAGCCGCTGCAAATGTGAAATACTATCACATTAATAACTGGTGTAACCTCCAGAATGTTGAATAGAAGCAAGCAAACGTGTACGCATTGTTTTGTACAGTTTGTGGGATAGAGTCCCATGCGTTTTGCACTTGGTCCGTCAGTACACAGACGGTAATGCTGTTTGTTGATGATGCTGGAGATGTCGTTAGACGATGTCCCACATGAGTTCAAAAAAATGGTTCAAATGGCTCTGAGCACTATGGGACTTAACATCTGTGGTCATCAGTCCCCTAGAACTTAGAACTACTTAAACCTAACTAACCTAAGGACATCACACACATCCATGCCCGAGGCAGGATTCGAACCTGCGACCGTAGCAGTCGCGCGGCTCCGGACTGAGCGCCTTAACCGCGAGACCACCGCGGCCGGCCCACATGAGTTCGATCGGACGCAGATCTGGTGATGGAGCAGGCCAAGGCAACATGTTGATACTCTGCAGAGCATGTCGGGTGACAGTACCTGTACGTCGGCGACCGTTATCTTGTTGGAAAGAAACTCCAGAGTTAATGATTTTACTTTTTTATGGAGTCACAGTCATATAAAACTTTCTGAAAGATATAACCGCCATTTGACTGTACAACAGGTTTTATTTCGGCCTTAAGTCATTATCAAGTGTTACTACTGCAATTGATTAAATCACAATGAAAGTACAAGTATCAGACTAGGTATCAGAAAAATAGCAGGGCAAACAGTTAATCAATGTATGGGGCTGATTGATTTGTTATCTTAGTTATGTATTATAAATCATTAGACTTGAGCAGTACCCAAGACATAGTCAACACATGTGTCTTCGGTTATATAAACCAACTTTGCTGAAATAAATGCGAGAACATGTGTGTAGTATGCTAATCCCTGGCAGTTAGCATGACTCAGTTGATGTGGTTGTGGAAAAATAGATCTGATCATCAATTTTTCCAAGTCTAATGATTTATAATACATAAGTAAGAGAACAAATCATGCAGCCCATACTTTGATTTAACTGTTTGCCCCGCTATTTTTCTGACACTTTGTCTGATAATTGTACTTTATTGTGCTTTAATCTGTTGCAATTGTAACACTTGATAATAGATTAAGGCCGTAATCTAGACTGTGAAATAAAACCTGTTGTACAGTCAAATGGCGGTTATATTTTTCAGAAATACCCTCGAATGCTTGAATGACAGCACAAAAGACCACATCACCAGATTGACGTACAAATGCTATTTATATGAAGGCCCCCGGTTGCTTTGGGGGGGCCTACATACAAATAGTATTTAGTTTATAGAACTAAGCAAGAAAATATTTTTTAAAATATTTAGAACATATATTCTTAACAACATTTCTGTGAAAACCGCACCTCAATAGCAGAATGGATTCATAATCAGGAGCTCGTATAGACAGTGAACCAACAGATTGCAATAATACTAATAACGTGTATTTTTTCTGCAAACATACACTTTTTTGAAATAGAGCACTGCCTATCGACCTTAACAAACTAAAAGCAGGATAGATTAGAATGTCAGTGGTGTTTGTTGCAGGATTCTAATGCGAGTCGTTTACGATGAGTTTTGAAACATTGCACACCGACACTTCTACAATACCTGTGATAGCACACATTAAAGAACAACACAAAAGCATAGACTAATTATGTGGATTCTGACCAGTAGTGAGACAACTGACCATCGCAACTTGTGTTCAAAATGACCGCTGGCAGCGGCAGTACGCACTTCCATTCTGGTATGGAACGATTTCTGAACACGTGCTATCATTTCAGCGGAGATGTTCAAGCAGGCTGCAGTAATACGTCTACATTCTTCTGACACCCTCCATAAAGCATGAGCATGTCGGCTTTTTCTGCGTTGGTAAATACCATAGTCCACTCACGACCTACTGCTTGGACTGTTACACACTAACAAGTCGCAGTGCACTCAAGGAACACACAAGCACGCTGTAAGCAAACATAACACCTTGACACCTACCAAGTACGTAGTTTGAAGGGAAACATGAATTGGTGTGGATACTTTTCAACATGTATCTCGTAAACAACTCGCACTAGAATTCTGCAGCAAACATCACTGACACTTTAATTTAGTTTACTTTTAGTTTGTTGTAGTCAATAGCCATTGTTCCATTTAAAAAAGCTTACCTTTGCAGAAAACATACACTTCCTAAGTAGTGTCTCTTTGCTAACAAAACAGAGCTCAATCTTGTAGTATAAAGTTCATTATCACAGAGGAGAAGAATCTTGACGGTGCACTGAATAATTTATAAAGTTAAACACGTTCAAATCTCTTTTGACAATAGCTGTCTTTCTCCTTCTTACAATCGCGTATTTAAATTTACGACTTATCTAAAAACAAGTCACAATTTCTTCAGTACATCAAAGCATTCCATCTTCCTCAATTAAATCTCAGATTTTATTAAAGTGCCTTTTATGATTCCTTAAGTGATCAAAATCTTTTTTAAAACTGTTATTTCAACAGTCAACTTAAAACCAAATTTATTTATTAAACAAAACGGACCACATAAGTACTATGAGCTACAGTTTTGGGATCTGAACTCTGATCCATGCATTAATTTCAACTATACTTCTAATGTAAGCGATCTCATAAATGAGTTTGTTTTTACGCATACGGTGTACAAACTTTAATGCCAACAAACTCGTCTACGATGTACAACGTACAGGGTGTACATAGTCTTGGAACACTTTCAATTAATTATTGCACAAGAACTAAACATTGTACAGATGTCATTTTGAAGAGAACCTCTGAAAGTATTTTTTTTTTTTTTTACAAACATTCGAGATGCGAACCATGAATGACCCGGCAGACGTCAATACGCTCATCGAATCCTTGCCGCATCCGTCCCAGCATTGCAGCGTCGACTATGGCAGTCGCTTCACGTATTCTCTCCCGGAGCTCTGCTACATCACGTAGTAGAGGCGGTACATACACCAGATCTTCAATGTGTCCTCACAGAAAAAAGCCACACGGAGTGAGAGCTGGTGATCAGGGAGGCCATTTCATGAAACAGCTGTCCCCTTCTGTAGCACGGCCGATCCATCGCCATGTTTGCGACTGACGCTTACTGTCGGCAAATTGCCAAACTATGCTGAGGCGGTATACATGAAAAAAACTTTTGGGTTTCTCTTCAAAATGACATATGCATGATATCTGTACAACGTTTGGTTCTTGTGCAATAAATAATTGAAAGTGTTCCCGGGCTTTATGTACACCCTGTACGTTGTTATTTACATGGCGTTTATTTAAAATTCTGTTGTAAAACTTGAAGACATGCTACAGCGCCATTCCACACATGACTCATCTTTACGCACATATACATAGTACAAAATGGCGATCGTTAGCAGCCTTCCAATGGTGCCTGGTGTCTCCGAGGACATGTTTGCCTCACCTTCGATGTAGGTCTTTTCTTTTAAGCAGAGAGGCTGTATCTTTAAAGTAAACGGAATCTCTCAAGAGAGAAAAGAATTCGGAAGGAATTTCCTGTGGTATATAGTAAGGAACCATCCACAACACTTGCCTAAATTGAAAATGGGAAACCATAGAAAACCATTTTCAAAGTTTCCGGTGGATGAAATCGAACCACCTTGCCTCCCGAAGCCAGTGACCGTTAGTTCAGCGCCTCGGTAGATATTTTGGGTAAAACTGGTTGTTGTGCACTGTTTCCAAATAAAATAAAGTCTATCCCATCAAAACATAAAATTCTGATATCACATCTTTTTCTTCTAATTGCACGTGTTTCGTCATATGGTAGTCCACGAATACATGCATGTTTTAAGATTTAATTGTGCAGGGAATTCGTTGCTTCAGTTATGTTGGTATTTTGAGAGTGTAAATAGGTTTTGGACGAAAGCGGGGGTGCACAACGCAGTCGGCTCGGATGAATTCAAGCAGCCCACTTGAAATTTTTTTTAGAAACGAACAAACTATGGAACGTGCTGTCATCACATACCCCTTCCGCTCTTCATAAACTCCTCCCCATCGTTCCGTATCGGAACAGGTTTTCATAACTAAGTAATTTTGTGCAAATTTTTGCTGATCAAGACAATTTTTGGACGACATAGGAAACTCCAGGTGTGTTTTAGTGCAATGATTTCTCGCTTGGCTCGACTGAAGTCGTAAATGGCTGTGGTTTGGGGTTAGTGGAACGCACTCTACAGGGCGCCTGGCTCGGGGCTGTCCTTGAAGTAAACGATTTGTAACAGCTCGTTGTGTCTCTAGGGTACCAGCTGCTGCTTAAATTGTTGCTGCAGATGCAGTTCGATGTGCTAGAGCCATACGCCGAACATATTGATCTTTCTTCCTGGTAATGCTACGCGGCCATGTGAAACCCGGTCTTCTTGCGGCTGTACATTCTCGTGACCACCGCTGCCAGCAGTCACGTACAGTGACTACATTCTGACCAAGTATTTCTGCAGTATCGCAGAAGGAACATTCAGCTTCTCATAGTCGTGTTAGACAACCTCTTTCAAACTCCGTGAGGTGCGGATAAGGGCGTCTTTGTAGCCTTAGAAGCACTCTTATGTGACTGGTGCCAAATCTGAACAGACATCATCTTTTATATGTAGGAACGCGTCTACCTACTTTCGTTAATGTCGCTCAACTCCTTCTTGCTTTTGCGACTTTTTCCGTCAGAGTATTTAAAAGATAAAATAAAATGTAAAATATGTATTCGTGTTTTAATGGTGAAAGCGATAGGGTGCACATTGATGAGGTTGGGACCACAAGGTAGATATAATTAACTGGAAGTATGTAAGGCTGAAGCTGGAACACGAGACCAAAATACTCTATGTGGCCATATGTTCTCTGAAGATCAAGAGCCCCATAACAACACACCTTTCTTCTGTAAGAGGATGGGGATGGATGATGTAGGGGAACTGACCAACAAGGGGAGTACCTGGACGGAAGCCGCACTCATTAACACGGAGAGACTGAGGGCTGTGATGCGCGAGAAAGTATAGGAAGACCTCACTGACCACCGAAGGCAGGATGATGGGCCACATAGTGGGGTGAATTGTTAGACCCAGTGAAAATTAAAGTTCGTGAAGATGTCCAGAATTCTTCTTCCACATATTTATCAGTAGCACAGTCATGATAGGCAGTTGCATTGCAGTTTCTATGAAGTATCTGTTTAAGGTCTCGAGTTTTGATGGATGTGCTAAGTTCTGTTTGTTGTCTAGAAATTGCACGCTTCGACAGGGGTATCGTAGCGTTACTGGTGTGTTGGGATTCATTCAAAGTGGGGTTTACCGTGGATGTTAAAGGTATCAGTGAAGTAGGATGCTGAGTTACTAGCCTTAAGCATTCTCCATTCTGACGCCTTGTTTAGGGGGCGACATTTTGGCTTTGCGGTACTAGGCCCACACTGCAACGAAATCTATTGCTGTGACGTGACGTTGTCGGCAACCAGTCACACTGATGATGTAGTCCGGCGAAGAAGAGGCACTTTCACTGTCAGTGGTATCGAAAGGTATCAGTGTGGTGGATATCGTACGTCGATGACAACGTCTTTTCGATGAGAACCGAGATTTTAAATTTCAAGAAAGGTTAACACATAGAGACAGCCTATATCTTTTCGTGAAGAAGATGCCCCTGAACATTGGATTACCATTACTTTACAGTAACAGTTTTAAACATGGTTGTTATTGAGCAATCGTATACTAATTCCAACATAGCATTAAACAGCCAATCGCTTGCAGATAAAATGGTTCAAATGGCTCTGAGCACTATGGGACTTAACAGCTGTGGTCATCAGTCCCCTAGAACTTAGAACTACTTAAACCTAACTAACCTAAGGACGATACACACATCCATGCCCGAGGCAGGATTCGAACCTGCAACCGTAGCGGTCACGCGGTTCCAGACTGATGCGCCTAGAACCACACGGCCACACCGGCCGGCGCTTGCAGATAAATGATAAGTACACTGACCTAGGTTTCGAAACCTACTAGGGGTGTCTTCCTCGAATGAAATGTTGCTAAATCGTAAAATTACATTGCTAAAAAGCAATAGTTAGAATTTGTAGCAGCTATGCTCATGTCAAAAGTAAAATGTAATGTCCTGGCTAGAATGTTATATTTTACTTTTGGCATGAACAGCAATGTAATTTTACGATTTACCAATATTTCACTGGATGAAGACACCTCTAATAGGTGTCGAAACTAAGTCATTGCACCTGTCGTTAATGTGTAACTGGTTGGCTGTTTAATCCTATGTTGAGCCTTTACAGTAAGTAATACTAGAGTCAGATGTTCATAGATATATATTTTATTTATATAACTGTAAATGGTGTGTAATGAACACAATAGTAACAAAAAATGATTTTTTAATAGCACATGAAGATATACTGTGACCTGTTCTGGATGACATCACGTGTGTTCCAGCAGACACTGTGCTACTCAGTTGCATGATGTGTCACTCTTCATGGATAAAGTCAATAGCACTCCTTTGCATAAAAATCTGCATTACCATTTGAGCTTGACGCCGTGGTGCAGTCAGCACAATGGCCTGCCGTTGTCTCAGTTTCATCCAAATGTATGAACTCTTTTTAAACTATTAGTTGTACCATTCCCAATTTTTCGAATTATAGTCTTGTCCATGAGTTCACTGTCGTGGCATATGAAGAAAATAAGCTGCCTATTTCATTAAGCACTTTGTATCACGTTACGTCCCGAGAAGTTCATTCAAGAAGAAAATGTTCCTGTACCTGCAAGAATTCATTTCTGCAAAATTAACATCCAGTGGAGACTTTGGATTATTACCTTCCCAATTAATTTTTAGTTAATAATTTTTATACCAAAATTTCACTCGACTTTATATTAATGTTCCATTATTTGAGCCTTATGATAATACGCTCATGGAATAATTATTTTATCATGAAGATTTAGGCACTTAGATTCGTGCCCATTTATTTTAGTTTCTTTTGGCGTAAGCTAATGATACAGCATGGTCATTTTAAAATGGACGAACGTAGCACTAAAATCAGTTTTTCACTGCCTATTGAAATGAAAATTACGAGGAAACAAGTGTCTCCTCGATTTAAACTTTTGTCAATATGAAAACTATTTGATTAGGAAGGAAAATTGTTATAGGTGCTGAGACATTAATTTTATATTCTTTTCTAATAGAAAAACAAAATATTTTTTATTTGATTAACTGCAACATTTTGTGCCTTGTTCTGCTCTCACAACCCAGTACTAATTATCGAAATAATCTTCTGCGGTTCTGTTTCGTTTAACCAAAGGCTGTTTAGGGAATTAATAAAGTGGAGCTCTAATAACAGCAAATACCTACCAATTGCGCACCGCTTTAACGCTGTAATGTCAGCAACACGGGGCGCATGCTCCACGCTTCCAGTAATGGTTTCATGAATCTTTTCTTATGGTGCACAGATGTTTCATGCGAAAATCGCAGTTACGAGCTAGTATTCCCTCTCGATACAATATGCATCGTACTGTATACCCATTGAGATATCGTGAAACCAAAAGAAGAGCGTGGCGACGTGCAGTAGCCTGGTTGCCACGACTTACACCGTGAAGTCCATGCAGAACAGGCTAACGACACAGGAACAAAACCAGTGCAATTGGACACACCGATACAACATAACCGTAAACTAATTCTTCCCTCGCCAGGGGATATATTACCGTATAATGAAACAAAAACTCTGGAAAAATATGAATATGACATATCGAAATGTAAACCATACATACAAACTATGCGTTTCGCCTTCGGTGGCGATACCCACTAAAAGACAACTCAGGAGGAAGAAACAGTTATCAACGAGAAACAAACGCAAACAGAAAACTTCATACAACAAAAAGTGATTACACACCATATGGATGCTAAAAACAACATGAACACACATAGAGCTCGCACTGAAAAATCACAATACTCTTCAGCTGACGAGACATCAAATCACACAAAACCGGAAACTACACCAAGAGATAAACACCACGACCCAGTTAATCAAACAGAGTTACAAAACCATGAAGTAAGAAACAAAACAGACTACGATGACATCGAAGAGAACTTGTCGACTGGAGAAGAAAGGAGTTTTTCATTGGGCGACACTGTATGCTACCTCACGACTGAACAAACAGACAGAATGATTCTACGAACCGAAAACCTACCAACAGATAAACTCTAAGTCTGTAATCTTTTTCGTAAACCATGTGGAAGAAAGAAATGAAAACCTTTATCTTGACAATGTCTACAAGGACCTGGTAAGTGCGCATGTGCACGTGTACCTCGGCTACATCAAGAGCGGGCCGAAGTTCTTTATTTTACTAAATTTCCATTGTGAAAGTCTTACAGCTACAATGTATGGGTTGGCCGCAGAGCTTGTTTGGCTGGTGAATGAGGTATACGCGGACATATAGACCACCAGCATTCGCAACAAACGTCGCAGAACGTTTCAGGGAAAGTCTTGAGTACATAGGAAATAAATATCCAAATTGTCCATTAGTTATAAGTGGAGACTTTAATCTGGCGTCCATTGACGAGGAAAATTACACGTTTATCACAGGGCACAGAAGCAAAGAATCGTGTGAAGTTATTCTAGGAGCGCTCTCAACATACAATTGGTTAGAAAACCAACTCGAGATGGGAACATATTAGATATCTTGGCGACAAACATACGTGATATTTTTGAGGAAGTTAATCTAGAAGAAGCTATTAGCGACCATAATGTCGTGGCTTCTATGCCAGTGGAAGTTGCAAAAAGACCAAAGAAGCAGCGTAGAGTCTTCTTGTTTGGGAAAGCAAATAAACGTGTCATTAATGAATATCTTCATAGTCAGCTCCAAGTATTCATCGCGGGACACAAAGATATTGAACATCTTTGGTCGGAATTTAAAGGTATTGTCCACCACGTGCTAGAGAAATATGTGCCTAGCAAAAATGTAGGGGAGGGAAAGGATTCACCTTGGTACAACAAACATATTAGGAAGTTGCTGAGAAAGCAGAGAATTTTGCACAGTCGTCTTAAACGTAGTCACTGCAACGCTGACAAACAGAAAATACGAGAAATGAAAGCAGCTGTCAAAAGGTCAACGAGAGATTCTTTTAACGAATTTGAAAGCAATATTTTATCAGCAGATTCTAAAAACAACCCCAAAAAATTTTGGTCGTACATAAAATCTATGGACGCTACAGATAACTCAATACCTTCTCTTGCTGACAGTACGGGCAATGTAAAGGATGATGAAAATAGAAGGCCGAAATTCTAAACCTAGCTTCCAAAAACTCGTTTACGGTAGAGGACTGCAGCACCATTCCCCCTTTCAATTATCGAACAAACACAAGGATGGCTGACTTAGTGGTTAGTGTATCTGGGATTGTAAAACAGTTAAGATCCTTAGACGCCAGGAAGGCATCTGGCCCAGAAGGTATCCCCATAAGATTTTATGTTGACTATGCTACAAATATAGTACCATTCTATCAGTGATCATTGGAACAGCGGAAAGTTCTACGTGACTGGAAGAAGGCAAAGGCAATAGCAATCTATAAAAATGGTATAAAATCGGATGCACATAGTTACCGGTCAATTTCACTGACATCGATTTGTTGTAGAATCATGGAACATATTTTGCGATCAGACATAATGACCTTTATAAACTCTGAGAAGCTCATCTGCAGAAACCAGCACGGTTTTAGGGAACAGCGGCCATGCGAGACACAGATGGCCCTCCTTGTGCTTGATAAACAACTGGCTCTAGACACCGGCTTCCAGGTTGATACCATATTCCTCGACTTTCGAAAGACGTTCGACATAGTTCCGCACTGTCGCTTGCGCCAGAAAGTGCGAGCTTACGGTCTATCCAATGACATATGCGGTTGGATAGAAAGTTTTCTAATAGACAGAGAGCAGTATGTCATCCTGAATGGGGAGTCTTCAACAGAAACAAGCTGAGCATCACGTGTGCCAGAGGCAGCGTAATAGATCCGCTGCTTTTTACGATTTACATAAACGATCTGGTTGATGGTATTGTTGGCGTCATTAGACTGTTTGCTGATGTCGCTGTAGTCTACAGGAAAGTAGTATCACACGAAAGTTGTGAACAAATCAATGAGGATTTGCAGAAAAGAAATGCGTCGTGTAATGTAGTTATCTCTCAATATGAGTACGTGTAACCTACTGCGTATAATGAAACGAAAATCCCTATTAATGTACGAGTGCAAAATAAATGCCCAGTCTTTGGAAGCGGTAACATCCGTCAAATATCTATGTGTGACTATTCGAAATGATCGCAAATGGAACCATCAGATTACACAAGTAACGGGCAAGGCGAATTCCAGATTGCGGCTGATTGGTAGAATCCTAAAGTGAAGCAGTCCTTCAACAAAGGAAATTGCTTGCAATACGTTAGTTCGTCCAGTCTTAAGAGTATTGTTCATCTGTATGGGACCCTTACCAGCTGGATCTGATTCAAGAAATGAGAAGGTGCAAAGAAGAGCGACATTTAGCCATTATTCAGCGTTATAAATCTCATAGAAAGAGTGAAGTGGGACACACTTGCAGATAGACTACGCGCTAAACGGAAGGGGTTGCTCACAAAATTCCAAAATCCGATCTTCGCCGAGGATGTAGAGCATATATTATTACCACCAACTTTAAAATCGCACAATGATGGCCATTCAAAGATTAGTGAAATTAGAGCTCATACTGAAGCGTCAGACAGTCGTTTTTCCCTCGCACGATCCGCGAGTGGAGCAGGGGAGGGGTGGGAAGGGGAGCGGGAAATATGAGTTTGGGGGGAATACTGCCCTCTACCACACACCGCTTGGTGGCTAGCGGAGTATATACGTAGATGTAGATGTATTGTGTCTGCAAGAACCCTATACACGAGATGGAAGAATTTCAGGCCTTAGGAGGCAGTACATGCAAATCACCGGCACGAATAAGACCAAGGCTTCAATCATTGTGCTAAACAATAACATTACAGTAACACAAATTACGCAATTATGCACACAACATACAGTTACCGTCAAAATAACTTTAGGCAGGGAAACATGGATCATCTCGTCGATCTACGCCCAGTACTAATTGGATGTAGAAGCTTTTGCTGAAATAATAAAAGATATTGCTCGATTTGCAAATGCTAGATGACTACTTATCTTAACGGACATAAAGGCTAGGTCAGTCCTCTGGCACTCTGTCAGAACGGACGCCAGAAGACAAATAATAGTCGACGTTATAAACGAATGTTATCTTTTCGTTTTAAGCAAATCAGGCAAGCCGCCAACTTACTACGGAAATAGTGGAGTAGACTGAAACATAGACATTTCTCTGGCAAACTGCGAAGCATTCATACAGGTAGCGAACTGGCAGCAGCTCGATAAGAGAATACTCAATGATCATAACGCAATAATTATACACACTAAAACAAACACAGACACCAACAGAGACACATTACAACACCCAAGGTTGTAGCTAGGCAAAGCAAATTGGCAAAAACTAAGGCAAGTGATTGAAGAGTTTTCTCTATGCGGCACCCATGGAAGCATAGATTACAGAGTTCATGTTCTTACAGATGCTTTACAGAGAGCACAAGCTACAGTATTACCTGCAGCACGCGACGCACCCAAACAAAGAGCACCGTGGGCAGCGCTATTAAGAAGACTAAGGAAAAACACTCGTGATAGGTCGATATTATAAAAAATCGAAGACAGGACAAAACAGAGAAATTACACTTCAACATTATCGTGACGATAAAACACGATAAAAAGACGAACTACATAAGACCAGAAAAGACCACGAGGACACATATGTTAGGACAAACTTACAGAACGACATTTGGGGGGAGCCGCTTAAACTGCAGACTGTTCGTATTAAGACTCCTAGAGAATTATCAGAACTGAAGAAACCAGATCGTACTACCACAAGAGGCTGGAGATGCACAGCACGATATCTCCTCTACACACTATTTCCTGCAGACGACCGCACTCAGGACAACCAGCTTTGCTCATGAGGAAGCTGCACTGGCAATATACAAAATAAAGAACAAAAAGGCTCCGGGCTCAGATGGCATCCACCCGGGAAACATCAGACAAGCTGCTCCACTTGTCGTACCACACCTAGCAGACTGGTTGAATGACGCTCTACCAGATGGACGAATATCGAATATATGGAAGGCGGCAAATGCAGTTATAATCAAGAAAGCGGAGGACAAAGACCCGCCTGACCCTAAGACATACAGATCAAGATGCCTCATTAAGATTCTGACAAGGGTACAGGACAGATTGCAGTGCGACAGACTTCAATCGCACCGGCAGCTCTTCGTCCATAGCCCACATCAGTCTGCTTTTCGTCCACTTAAGTCTATCGACGACGCAGTAAATAGGGCCATAGAAATGACACAGACAATACATGACAAAGACATAGTAGCAAGCCCGATTAACATAGCTGGTGCTTTCGATAACCTTTGGTGGCCAGCGCTGTTTGCAAGACTTAAAGAGATACATGTTCCACTGGCTCTACACAACAGCCTTAAAGATTATTGTAAAAACAGGATAGTGGAATGGAAGACTGGTCGCCAAAAGGTTATGAATGAGGTAACAAAAGCTTGTCCGCAAGGATCCATATGCGGACCGATTTTCTGGGACATAGCCATAGAAACAGTACTGAATATACTAGAAGACAAGGACCTGGCTAACAGGGTGATTGTGTACGCTGATGACCTTACGGTCATGGTATCTGCAAACTCCAGGCCCCAATTACAGAGTAAAATCACGCGGCTGATCGCGTTCATCGGTGAATGGGGCACGAACAAAAGACTCACAATAGCAACAAACAAAACTATTTACCTACTTTTAAGAGGCACTCTGAAAAGAAATCCAATTACAAAGTTAAACAACACATCTATAAAAAGGGAACCTGTGACAAGATACCTCGGCATTTATATTGTTGAACATTTACACTTTAACGAACATGCCAGACTGACAATCAACAAACCGACGAAACTTATGCATAACTTCCAAGACTGAACACTATTAGATAGATGCTAGTCATTCAGACCATGAGGACACACTGCACAGCACTCTTTGAGTAAATAACTTGTTTTGCGGCTAGTGCTTGGGCACATAGATTACGGTTAGGTAGGCATAAATCCATTGTGAGGCGCGGCCAGAGGAGTGTTCTGCCCTGAATCTTGGAGGCTTGCGGCACGACCTCGATTAAAGCAGTCTGCATGGCACTGGAAATTTTCCTTATACACATTACAATTCGCCACAGAGCAGCTGCATACTGGCTGAAGAAGGGAAGATGTTACAAAATACAGCTAATATAGGTGCAATTAGAAATGCTGCTGTAATGTAACTAGAATGCATAAATTAATAAAAGTGAAACGTTGGATCTATTCTAGGAAGACAAAACAGCTATTCCCTTTTTCACTCCACATATACAATAATTTATCACTGTGCTTTCAGGGGTCAAGTGATACACAAAAATCAGGTTCAGTTACTTCCAACACTCAATAACAAAATATTAAACTCTTGGACATAATGAAGTGGCGATTATTTAATTCGTTATCTCTACATATGAAATTTTTTTTCACAGGCAAGAATGATTAAAAATCATCAGCTAACTTACATGTGGAATGGCATACCTGGTCAATGCAATGAAGTGGTGGAGAATAATTTTACTTTTTAAACTAATGAAAAACTCTCATCTACTCAATGTGAGCGTAGGTTAATATTCTAACTTTTTATTCAATGGTCAAAGCGTTCACAAGATGGAGTGAGCAAAATCTCAACTCAGCATTTACTGTGGCCTAATGCATGATGGTACATTACCAAGCAGGATCTGATGATATTCATGAACGGCATTGGAGGTGGTACATTCCAACGGGATAACGCTCGATCACCAGACATGTCTCCAAACGAGCACATATGGTATATAATCAGACGAAAACTCCAGCAGTATCCACAAACAGCATTAATCTTTCCTCTACTGACCAATCAAGTGTACCAGGCATGGACGTTTGTGAGCTTACATTAAACGTTCTGGCGGTTACACTTGTCATTAATGCACCAGGACTTCTCATTTGCAGTGGCTTATTTTGCGATTAGATTAACCTGTAAACTTCCAATGTTAATCAGTTAAATATGTTACCCAGACAAACGTATTCTCGAAATTTTATTACTTTACATTAATTATTTTTTTGTGCTGCGACTTTATTTCTGTCGGTATAGTGACTCGCCCCCCGCTGCAGACAGTTGCTGCAATTCGATAGACCTATAGCGTTACGTGCTGAGACACACGCTGCAGGGCCCATTGTCGGTAATGTATGAGTTACTGGACCCTTGTAGTATGGCGATGAGGGCATGAGCGCAATTTTGATATCAAATTGATATGGAAACTTATTAAATTCTTAAATTAATCCCCCCTTGATGACGCTCACCCCCACCCCCGGATGATGTCATGTGTTTTCGTCAACCTGTGCGTGAGTCACAATCACCACTCCCCTCCCCCCTCCTCCTCCCTCCCCCCCAACCTACCCTATTGGCGAGAAAATCGAATTTTGGCGGAAATTTCGAATTTTAGTGGGGATTTCGAATTTTGCCAGGAATTTCGAATTTTGGTGGGAATTTCTTTGTCCCAGGGCTGAGCCGACATCCCACCCCACCTCCCACTGGGGAACTGGGGGAAAATTAAAATGGTGGTGCCCTTTCTGGAACTCGAACCCTGGTCCTTCTCGATGGAAACGCCAAGTGCACCCCCAACACATAGAAACTGCGCAGATGCACGAGAGGAAGGTTAGATTAGTGAACATTATTTATTTTGGTTGGGAAACTGACGTAAGTATCGGCCCTACTTACGTGGTTAATCTTACAGATCGGCCCTAATTACGCAAATATATGCACAATACTACACAAGGAATGCCTAAAATCGCTGTACAGCTCAAAAATTGACGATACCACACAACTGAGGTTATCCTGCTTGGAAAAACTTTCACAATACCACTCGAAGCGAGTGACAGCCACACTCGAATTCTACCCTTCACTTACAAGCTGGCGAGAAAAGGGCTTGGGTGAATGATACTATCTTTATTCTTTTTGGCAGGAAATATGTTCTACTGACGAGATGCTGGTGTTGGACAGGGAGGAGTTTAATAAGTGTATTGCCTGTAAGCATACAGCTGAGAACAGTATCTATCCTTGTTTGACACCAGAGTTTACTACAGATGCATGCTCAAAAACCATCCTGCAGCCCAGGTAATTGAAGCCAATACATGCTACCACAACTGATGGAAAAAGTGCCTCTCTGTTCTAACTACACTTCGAAACTGTCGTGAAAAACACAGCACTCATAATGAACAGGTCATAAGGCAACACATGTACTGGGGAAAATCGTCGTCCCAAAAGAGTGGGAAGGGGGCAGAACTTGAATGTGCGTCCTCCTCAACAGGCACTCACAAACTTCCGAAATTCAAAGCCCTCTTACGTCCCCTCATCCTTGCCCTTCCCTCCTCCCTCCATTCAGCCACTGGGAGACAGACTTTCAAAACGGCCACCTGCTCTGCCGAGCGCCGAGTGGCACAAGCTGACCACTCTCACTGTTCACCTTGAGGCAATGGATTTATAGTCAACTAAACAATAGGAGATAAAAGGACAGCTGTCCAAAATGCAACTTGTTCATCTGAAGTATTTGACACACCTCACCCCGACGCTGCCGCTAATGGACAGGGGCGCACCTGTGGCGGCCACCTGACACAGACTAGGCATGCCCCCAACGCCTCCAATAGGCTCGCCAGTCTGTGATGGAGAACACTTTTATTTAACATCAATGCAACTCTTTCTTTCAATCTGTTAAACATATTTCTCAGAAAGATTGGACCCCTCTGGAACAACAACGAAATTATGGAGAATGGTCAAGATGGGTTTTCAATAGACAGCTGACTGGAAAACAGGAAGTCTTCCCCTGAAGCCACTGCAGAACCCAGAGCAGCCTTTCCACGTAGTTTCTTCAGTACAATGCGCCCTGATAGCACGTTGCTGGGTGGTCAGCATTATCGACGCCAAGAAATGCGACACATACAATAGAGCGAGACACCAGTATCCCTCAGAACAAAACCATGGTAAATGAGGGCTATCCTGATCACTACACACTAACTGCTGAACAAGGGCGCTGCCAACTGCTGTTGTGCTGCTTCAGTACTCCGCCATGTGGGTACTGCTTCACATGGTTACGCATTGCCGTTGTACACCGGCCACACCACAGCAGCAACCGCTGTGTTGATAATAGGGATGGTGGGATCGCTGAAAAAACAGGTTTTCGGTTATATGATTTTTTCCACGCTAGTTTAGCCTGAATTTTAAAACCGTTCAAAATAACCGGTTTCTAAAAAATTGTAAAAATATCGAAACATTTTGACTCTCTCAGTTTCAAGGAAAATAAAAGCGAAACATTAAAGTAAGTACGCAAATAAAAGAAAACTTTGTCCGTCCGCCATTAGGGCTTTTCTCGAAAAATAATAAGTCATTGAATACTGCAAAAAATCACGAGTATACTCCTTGTGAGTCTAATTTTTTGAAACTCTGCTCAAAAATCACGTTGTAATGTGAAATTATATCAGTATTCGAGTGTTCCGAGTAATCATTGCTAAAGATTGGAACTGAGGTTGAAGAACTCTGTTCTGCGTGGTAATTTGTACGTTCTCAATGGCTACAAGCATCGGCATATTACGCACACATAGGCAGCAGATCAGTCACTTTCTGTTTTGACTAGTATATATGCTTTTAGAAATGGCAGAAAATTTTTTTCATCTTTTAAAGGTTGGTTGTTTTGGGGAAGGAGACCAGGCAGCGAGGTCATTGGTCTCATCGGATTAGGGAAGGACGGGGAAGGAAGTCGGCCGTGCCCTTTCAAAGGAACCATCCCGGCATTTGCCTGGAGCGATTTAGGGAAATCACGGAAAACTTAAATCAGGATGGCCTTACGCGGGATTGAACCGTCGTCCTCCCGAATGCGAGTCCAGTCTGCTAGCCACTGCGTTTTCATCTTTTAAACCGAATGAAAGATCGTATTTAACTGCTACGTCAATTCGTAGAAGTATTTCCAGACTAGGGCTGGTGCCACTAGCAACAGAACAGATTTCCAACGACGACAACGAAAAACTACCGAATAGATCACGTCAGACAAAATATTGTAAACTGTCCCGTACACGCATACACTGCGCCACGATCCGTGGCTACAGGGCATTATTGTCTCAACAATACTGTACCAATTCTTATGCCATGTGTTTGTTACTCGATTACGTCAGCATAGTTATTAAACTAGCACTGAAAGCTTGTCCCATCTTCTACCTACAATAACGCAAGTTTTCAAACCAATGCAAATTTTACGCATATAAATTACTCATTTCTCTTAGAAACCGGTTTATTTAAAAACCAAAAATTTTTCCATTACTGCTTTAGCTAATTGATAATTCTGTATTTTTACTTGATGATTAATAAAAATTAAAAAAAAAAATATCTATTCAAGCGAGACCAAAAAGTACCGAAAAATAGCGGTTTTTCAAAACTAAAATAATGGTATCGATCTTAACCGATCGATTTTTCCTATCCTTATTTGACGCATGGAGTCATTGGTCAATAAATGATGTACAAACTCCTGTTGCAGTCCTAACTTAGCGCGCGCGCGGTGCTGAAGAATCTCTCCCGCATGCAGCACGGGAGTAAAATTTGGTCAATCCGCAACACCAGTGAACATCACCGAACTTTTACCTTTAAAGTAACCAGCTACGGATAAAATTTGAAGTTGGCCCGGTATTTATCGTTTGTCTCTTTACCTTAAACTAATTTAATTACACTGAAGAGCCAAAGAAACTGGTAGACCTGCCAGGTTAGGTAGGATAACCTCTAGCATGCAGAAGCGCCGCAGCACGACGTGGCGTGGACTCGACTAAAGTCGGATGTAGCGCTGGGGGAAATGACACCATGAATCCTGCAGGGCTGTGCATAAAGCCTTAAGAGTACGAGAGGGTGAAGATCTCTTCTCCACAACATGTTACAAGGCATCCCAGATATGCTAAATAGTGTTCATGTATGGCCAGAGGATATGTTTAAACTTAGAAGAGAGTTCCTGGAGCCACTCTGTAGCAATTCTGGACGTGAGGGGTGTCGCACTGTCCTGCTGGAATTGGCCAAGTCCATCGGAATGAACAATGCAGATGCAAGAACGCGGCCGGCCGGTGTGGCCGTGCGGTTAAAGGCGCTTCAGTCTGGAAGCGCGTGACCGCTACGGTCGCAGGTTCGAATCCTGCCTCGGGCATGGATGTGTGTGATGTCCTTAGGTTAGTTAGGTTTAAGTAGTTCTAAGTTCTAGGGGACTGATGACCACAGATGTTAAGTCCCATAGTGCTCAGAGCCATTTTTTTGCAAGAACGCAGGTGATCAAACAGGATGTTTGCGAGCATGTCACTTGACAGAGTTGTATCTAGACGAATCAAGGATCCGTATCACTCCAACTGGGCAAGCCCCACACCATTGCATAGCCTCCACTAGCTTGAACAGTCCCCGGCTGGCATGAACTGTCCATGGATTCATGAGGTTGTCCCCATACCCGTACACATGCGTCCGCTGGATACAATTTGAAACGAGACTCGTCCGGCCAAGGCAACATGTTTCCAGTCATCAACAGTCCAATGTCGGTGTTGACGGGCCCAGGCCTGGCGTGAAGTTCCGAAAGCCCATATCGATGGTGTTTCGTTGAATGGTTCACACGGTGATACTTGTTGATGGCACAGCATTGAAACCTGCAGCAATTTGCGGAAGGGCTGCACTTCTGTCACGTTGAACGATTCGCTTCAGACGTCGTAGGTCCTGGTCTTGCAGGATCTTTTTCCGGCCTCAGCGATATCGGAGATTTGATGTTTTACCGGATTCCTGATATTCACGACACACGCTTGAAATGGTCGTACGGGAAAATCCTCACTTCATCGCTGCCCCGGAGATGCGCCGTCCATAACACCACGTTCATACTCACTTACATCTTGATAACCTGTCACTGTAGCAGCAGTAATCGATCTAAGAACTGTGGCAGACACTTGCTGTCTTATACAGGAATTGCCGACCGCAGCGTCGTATTCTGCCTGTTTACATATGTCTGTGTTTGAATACGCATGTCTAACCAGTTTACTTGGCGCTTCGGTGTAGATATTGTCTTTTTTAGCTTGACAATACGAGGGTAGTCTGAAAAATTCCCGATCTCAACGTGAACGTGAAGAAAGTTGGGTAATTTGTTTGCTTATGCATAGTAAAGCATGCACCAAAATATGAGCCTTTTTGGACGTGCGTTTTACAGTCGTTTCAGAGAGTCGATGCTAGCGTTTTTGAGAAAATAGCCAAAATTGTGTACTGAACTGTCATAAGATTTTTGTTTTTGAAAGGATATACATCAACACAAATTAAACACGAGTTGGACGTTTTGTACGGGGACTCTGCACCATCATTTTGGGCAGCTGAAGGCAAACATGGTCGCGAAGATGAACGTGCGGGGTAGCCACTTTCGGTAACATTGCTGAAGTTGGCAGAATGGTGCAAGAGAACCGTCAGTTTAAGGTGAGAGAGATAGCAGGGGGATGTGGGCTCTTTTTTTAGGTTAGGGGGTCTCGGGAAACTACGAAAAAGACGTCAATCTAAAAGGGTGTAGTACAAACACAGGAAGGTAGACCTAGAAACAATCGGTATTGCAGTCTTAAATTGTTGTAACTTTGATGGAAAAGATCCAAAGCTCCAATCGCAAGTAGAAAGCACTGAAGCCCAAACTGAAGTGAAATTGAATTAAAGAGCTCTTGTGAGTCTGTATGGGTAGACGTTGTACTTGACAACCGGAATAAATTAGTAATTGATTCCTTTTACCGCCACTCCGACTCCGAAGATACAGTTTCTGAAAAATTCAAAGAAAGTCTGTGTCTCATATCCAATAGTTACCCCACTCATACAATTATGGTAGGTTCTGACTTCAATCTACCCTCGATATGTTGGCGAAAATACTTGTTTAAATTCGATGGTAGGCATAAAAGATAGTCCGAAATCGTTCTGATCGTTTTCTCAGAAAAGTATTTTGAATAATTAGTTCAGAAGTCCACTCTAAGTGTAAATGTTTGCGAAAAGCATATTTGATGTCTTTGGAACAATAAGCAAATAAGGGGCATCATGATGGATGGAGGGATTAGTGACCACAAGGCTCTTATAGCGAGACTGAATACCGTAAGATCAAAACCCATCAAAAATAGAGGCAACATGCATCTAATTAGAAAAGCAGATTCCTTACAACATCACCATGTAAGTGCAGACCAAATGTTTAATTTCAAAGAAACAGTCTCGACTGCGATTGAGAGATAGACACCAAATAAACTAATAAGATGATGATTAGTGTTTTAGGGCACACAACAACGAGGTTATCAGCGCCCGATAAACTAACAAGAGATGGTGCAGATCTCCCATGGCACACAAAACTGGTCAGAACATTATTGCAGAAGCAACGAAAAAAGCATGCCAGATGCTAAAGAACTCAAAACACTCAAGATCGGCTGAGTTTTATAGAAGCTCGAAACTTAACGTGAACTTCAGTGCGAGATGCTTTTAACAGTTTCCACAACGAAACTTTGTCTTGAAACCTGGCGGAAAAACCAAAAAGATTCTGTTCGTATGTAAAGTACACCAGTGGAAAAACACAATCCATAACCTCACTGCTCAATGACAATGGAGATGTTACGGTAGACAGTGCCACTAAAGCAGAGTTACTAAACACAGTTTTCCGAAATTTATTCTCCACAGAAGATAAAGTAAATTTTCCTGAATTATAATCAAGAACCGCTGTCACATGCTTAACTTAGAAGTAGGCATCCTCGGTGTAGCTAAGCAACTTAAATCACTTAATAAAGTCAAGGCCTCAAGACCAGAATGAATACCAGGGAGGTTCTATTCAGTGTGCAGATACAATAGTCCTATACTTAGCAATCATATACAGCCGCTCGCTCGACGAAAGTTCCGCCCCTAAAGACTGGATACTTGTACAAGACACACGAGGGAATATGAGTAATCCGCTGGATTACAGACCCATATAGCTAACGTCGATTTGGAGTAAGATTTTGGAACTTCCTCTGTGTCCGAACATTAAGGATTACCTCGAAGAGAACGATTTATTGAAAGATAGCCAACATTGAAGGAAATATCGCTCTTGCGGAACTCAACTAGCTCGTTATTCTCACGAAGTAACGAGTGCTATCGACAGGGCACGTCAGATTGATTCAATATTTTTAGATTTCCAGAAGGCTTTCAACACCGTTCCTCACAAGCGACTTCCAGTCAAATTGCATGCTATGAAGTATTGTCTCAGTTGTGCGACTGGACTCGCAGTTTCCTGTGAGAAAGGTCACAGTTGGTAATAACTGAAAGAAACTCATCGAGTAAAACTTAAGCAGTATCTGACGTTCCTGATCTATGTAAAAGATTTCAGACGATCTGACCAGCCCTGTTAGATTTGTTGCACATGATGCTGTCATTTGCCATCTCATAACGTCATCAAATGATCAAAACAAATAGCAAAACTATCTAGACAACATAACTGTACGGTGCGAGAAGTGGCAATTCACTCTAAATAATAAAAATTGTGGAATCATTCACATGAGCATTAAAAGAAACATGCTAAATTTCGGTTAGAGAATAAAACAAAGAAATCCCAAGTCTGTAAATTCAGATAAATACTTAGGCATTACAATTACGAATAACTTGAACTGGATCGATGATATAGATAATGCTGTGGGGAAAGCAAACTAAAGACTGCGATTTATTTGCAGGCCGCTCGTAAAATGTCAAATTTCTACTAAAGCGAATGTTTACACAACGCTTGTCCGACCTCTTGTAGATTATTTCTAAGCGGTGATAAAGCGGCATGAGATATGACTGACGGAGGACTCTGAAAAAGTTCAAAGGAAGGGCACCTCGGTTTGTACTACAACGAAATATGGGAGAAAGTGAGATGGATATGATGCTTGAATTGTGGTGGCAATCATTGAAGCGAAGGTGATTTTCGTTGGGACAGGAACTTCTCATGAAATTTCATTCACCAAATTTGTCGTCAGAGGATGAAAATATTTTATTGGCCCCAACCAATACAGGGAGGAATCATCACCGTAATAAAATAAGAGGAATCAGAGCTCTCACATGAAAGATTTAACTGTTCGTTTTTTAAGTACGTTGTTCGGGAGTGGAACTATAAAGAATTAGCTTGAAGGTGATTCGATGAACCCACTGCCAGGCACTTAACTGTGAATTGCAGAGTAATTATATAGATGTATATGTACACGAGCGGAGGGTATGAGGATATCTAAAGAGCGTGTTGGTCAAATATTGACTGAAAATTTAGGAATGACAAAGCTGAACGGACACTGTGTGCTACTATTTCCAATTCTGCGGTGTCTCACATCTCAGCGTGTGCAATGACGAAAATCTACGAATTGCGGGTTCAGCTGCCTAACCACCCTCATAACTCACCAGATCTGGAGCAAGCGTCGCTTTTTGCTCCCTCGGCTAGGTGTTGAGCTCGGTGGACAGAAATTTTGGTCGGATGAAGAAGCCATTGTCTTTGTATACAATTATTTTGCAGAGAAAGACACTATTATTTGGACGGGTTAAATTGATGGGAGCATCGTTGGGAGAATTGTATAAACTTACAATGAGATTATGTTGAAAACTAAACATAAATCTGAAGAAAAAACCTCCTATTTCTTTGTTAGGTAAGAAAATTTTCAGAGTACCGTCGCACAGCAGGGCCAAAGTTTTTTCTTCTTTTTTTTTCTTCTTTAATTTATTGGCTTTCGTGATGTGTCTATACAGCCATCTCAACAGTGGAATGTGCAGTATGATGATACGAATGTAAGGGCAATACAACACCCAGCTCCCGACTCCGACGAACACCGACTCAAAGGAAGGCCTCGCGCTTGTTCGTGACGTCACGTCAGCTAGGCACGGTGAACGCCAGGTCTGTTCCAGGCATACTCATAATGGTGGTGTCTCCCTCTCTGACACAGGAAAATGTAAAGCTATTGGCGGTAATTGACCAACACACATTGTTCTGAGAGATTTCTGCAATCAATTAATTGTGCAATTCATTACACTTCTTAACAACTAGTGTACTCCTGAACTTAAATTTCCACCTGTTTTATGGACTGACATACAAAAACAACTTCATGGTCCTGCAGCAACAGAATTCGTGCTTCTTTACCTTATTTGTAAATCTGAGGAAGTTACGTTTGCACTGGGTTGCTTTCACAAGAAACTGTGAACATATTGGTGCTCTTCTTTAGGTATCTTGGTTGACTATGGGATGAGGAGCACTGAATGTTAATGAAATATCTTGCGATTGTACACGTTGGGGGAAGGGGTGGGGGACAGAAGAAGAGGCAAAAGAGAGATACTTGTTTTATCAAATAAAATTTTTTATCTTATAAAGTTTCTTCTTTCAGTTGCAAGAGGGGAATATTTATCTTTTCTAATGCGCATGTTTAAAAAAGTTTAAGCTCAGCAGTATTTTCGATGTATGAAGCTATTTTGTTTCTTGTTTAGAATTCCTTTCGTTGAAAACGACTGTAATCTAATGACTGGCAACTGTTGGACATTTACGTATGTAAATTAGTTCACATTTCCAGTGACGATGTCAAACGAAAATAGATGAATAAATAAAAGAAACGAGTTCATTGTAAGGGGGTTGGGGTAAGTTTCGATAGCAAAATGGATCAAGTAAATATAGTTACTTGAATGTAAAATTTCCGAAGCTTGTAATGGGGCAAAGCATCTTGTCATATTGATCTACGTTTGTTTCGACAGGATTCAGTAATACAGAACTATGATCTTCATTTGTAGCTTTATGATAGTATGAAAATCTTTCATCTAAATAAAACTGCAGAATCCAAAACAATACCAAATATTTTGTCCATAAGTAAGAGATTTATAGTGATAAGCACGCCCAGGCGTTTCTGCCTGCAACAGACCTGGCGTTCGCCGTGCCTAGCTGACGTGACGTCACCAACAGGCGCCGAAGCCTTCCTTTGAGTCGGTGTTGCTCCGACCCGGCACTAATTTTAAGGCCGGCCGCTTCACTGACCACGCTGCTACCGAAGCGGACACATTGGCACGTTGATTTAAATGCACACACTTCTACGCGCATGCCGCTGTTTGGCTGTCGTTTTATGACCATAGTTTCATGACAGTGCGTCTGCGACCTCTGGTTACCTGGAATACTCCCCTGCTTGCAATGTACGCAAACATGCTCTCATCTTACTATCAGTGTGTTTCCTTTTCCGACCTGTACAAAGCGGTCACACATTACAAGAGAGGACTCCACGTGGCAGCTGCGGCCACTCACCTGATCGGGCAGCGATGCTGGCGCGCAGCGGGCACTGCGTGGAATCGTTGCCCGAGGCGTCCGAGTTGGCGGCGAGCGCGGGCCTCTGCAGCGCGCACACGTGGCCGGCGCGCGGCCCGCCGCGGCAGCACGCGCTGCCCCTGCAACCAGACGGCGGCGGTAGGCGGAGGCGGTGCCGGTACCATTCCGGTTTATGGCTGTGTATGCCACATTTATTAACAAAAATACGAGAACAAGGCCTATGAAACAAAATTTCTGTCTGGGTTGAGGGTTTCTTGGAACGGGAGACGCGGCATGTTATCTTGGAAGGAGAGTCAATCGACAGATGTACAAGCAACTTCAGGCGTGTTCCACGGAAGTACAGAAACACTCAGAGGAGGAAGAGAAATGAAACTTAACGGGTTGAGGGGCTATCTGATGTTATGATGATAATGCCGCATTTGGATTAACTACTTCCTCTAGGTGAAACTAAGTAAACTGGCTGAAATCCGTGTAATAAATTGTATGAAGCACCATGTTGTCACTTATATGTTAACTACACTGTGCAACATCAGTTACATTGAAATCTCATTAAACTCCCTCTACTCCTAGTTCAGAAGGGTCATACTGAAAAGTAAAGAGAATAATATTTTCTTGCCGGCCGGTGTGGGCGAGCGGTTCTAGGCGCTTCAGTCAGGAACCGCGCGACCGCTACGGTCGCAGGCTCGAATCCTGCCTCGGGCAAGGATGTGTGTGATGTCCTTAGGTTAGTTAGGCTTAAGTAGTTCTAAGTTTTAGGGGACTGATGACCTCAGATGTTAAGTCCCATAGTGCTCAGAGCCATTTGAACCACTTTTTTAATGACATCTTGGGTTGTCGGGTGTTCTGCCGAATATCAGCGTCGTACTTGCACGATATTTCGGTCACGTAGCTCGAGACCTTCATCAGGTGCGACCTGAGACTGCTCCTCGAGTGGACCTGGTCCAGTATTTATGCCTATGGCCTTCCCCCTCCACCAACGGCTGCAGGCGCTTCCTCTGTGGTCCGCGCCCATTCCCTGTGACCTGCTGGAGCGTTGCTGCTCCGTTTTCCGTCCGCTGCGGTTCTAGGTGTTCCCTCTGCGCTCCGCGCCCACCAAACCCGCTCCTAGGGGTTTCATCTACGGTCTGGGGTACCAGGCGTTCCCCCTGCGGTCCGCGCCCGCTCACCACGACCTGTTGGAGCGTTGCCGCTCCGGTTTTCGTCTGCTGCGGCTCTGGATGTTCCCTCTGCGGTCCGCGCCCACCAGTCCCACTTCTGGGTGTTCCATCTTCGGTCTGGTGCTCCTGGCAGTCCGTCAGGGGCTCGTTTACCATCTCCATGTCTCTGGTTCTTCTGTTTGTGTAGTGTTGCAGCTGGCCCCGTTGCTCCTTTAACAATTCCAGAGCCGGATCCCAGGCTCTGCTTAGCTGGTACCCTGTGTACCCTGTGTTCATAAGATCGTCAGCCATTTTAATCTCAATCGATTCTCTTATAACACTGTCCCAAAATCTGGGTGTTTGTGCTAGAATCTTGGTATCCTCATACTTCATGGCATGATCTAGTTCTAGACAGTGTTCAGCAATGGCTGACTTAGTCACCTGTCTTAATCTAGTGTGCCTCTGATGTTCTTTGCACCTGATCTCCACAGTTCTTGTGGTCTGGCCAATGTAGGACATGCCACATTGACAAGGTATATTGTAAATCCCTGGTTTTCGTAACCCCAGGTCGTCTTTGACACTCCCCAGCAGTCCCCCTATCTTGTTGGATGGACAGAAAACACACTTGATATTGTGTTTACGCAGGATCCTACTGATTCTGGCAGAAATAGAGCCAGCATAGAGCAGATATGCCACCTTCCTTGCTTCATCTTGGTCTTCTTCAGGAACCTGTGGTATAGTGGCTGGTCGGAGTGCCCTCTCAATTTGTCTGTCCATGTATCCATTCTTGGAGAAAACTGTTTTGAGACGTTCTATCTCTATGGGTAGATTCTCTTGGTCTGATAGGGCACGTGCTCTGTGGACCAAAGTCTTCAGAACCCCATTCTTCTGTGCGGGGTGGTGACAACTGCTGGCCTGCAGATATAAATCAGTGTGTGTAGGTTTTCGATACACACTGTGGCCAATTGATCCATCTGCTTTCCTCTGGACTAGTACATCCAGAAATGACAGCTGGCCATTCTTCTCCAGTTCCATGGTGAACTTGATATTAGGGTGGCATGAGTTAAGATGTTCAAGAAACTCATTAAGCCTGTCCATCCCATGTGGCCAGATCACGAAGGTGTCATCCACATACCTAAAGAAGCATGTGGGTTTAAATGCGGCTGTCTCCAATGCCTAATTCTTTAACACAATGCTGTAACTAACCCAACCACGTTACTACGAAACCTCTTATGCTTCAGAAGCGAGTTCGTATTTCTCTTCTAGTTGCTACTAACAACTCGATTCTCCACCACGATAACTGGATACTCCAGCCTGCATTTGATGAAAATGCATAGCGACACGTTACTCTTCAGATCTGAATTAGAGCAGTAACGTAAGTGCTTGGAGCATAATGGGTGGGTTCGTATAATTCGGAGATTATACTACGTGAAACGCATAGTCTTATATTCAGCGAGCACTGCTTAACTGTGTCGCTAACTCTGTGTCACGAAATTTGTGGCGAATATTGAAAGCAGGACACGGGAAGTTAAAGGGATACGTACTGTTAGAAGTACGCAAGCAAGTGTACTAGCGCAAGATCACTTTTATAAACCCCAGAAACAATAAACTTCTGTTTGGAAACACATTGTTCGCTAATTTGAAAACATATCTCAATACAAAATTTCGTGTAGTTATACGAATGGGAATCTCAATGCATTAAGTCATATAGAGAAACAGCAAAATCGCTGCGATATAAGTTATATACGTCGAAAAATATTAATGACCGTTCAGTTTCAGTGTTGTTTGGAAATGTCGTACCAAAATTCTGGATCATAATTGGACGAAAAAGCAGGAAACCTTCATAACCTATCTTGCAGTAAAGAAATTAATGCTCTGCTGAGACTCTTTCGGTGAAGGTTGTATTACCTTTATAGTGCATTGTATTTCTTTGTTATCAATTTAAAAAATATGACCCACTTTTTGTTTCAATGAGACTCCTCTGAGGTAACAGCAGAGAGCATTAATCAGATTTGAACGTAACTGATGTAATGCCAATATAGTATGCTGGCACTGTGTAGTTAACATGTCAGTACGTGATAACATCATGCTGTTTACAGTAAACTACACGGATTTTACTCAGTCTTCTTAGTTTGACCAAGGGGAAGTTGTTGAACCAAATACATCAGTCATCATCTTATTTAAGTACTTCCTGTTGAAATTAAAGTTCTAGTAGCGACGCTGAGTGTGGAACAAGAACGCAATTTACCGTCTTATTTGGACTGAAACATAAACAGAACGAATAACTTCGTTAGGCGCTGCTGCACGTGTGTCTCTTTTATACGGAATTGGAAACTAGGGAAAATATTTCCATATAACAAAGTGAATGAGGACACTACAGTATTTGCAATGTAAAGTAACTTTTCATGCTGTGCACTTTTACCAAAATAAATTAATTCAGTGAATTACATTACACATTTTAAAGCACTTCCAGAGTTGATTATATTATTTGGCGTTCTTTTGGTCTGTGTTATATCGTAACCTATTTTCTGTGCACGGGAATTAGCCATACTGTCGTCGTACATTTTGCGTTTTTACATCATTCATCATAGAAATCTTAACTACTACATCGTATTGGTGGGATGGATGTTTAAGTTCAGGGATGTCTTTAACTCGCTGTAGTTCATATTGAACAGTTAGTTATGCACCTAGTAACAAAACTCATTTGGTCGCACCCCGCTGCCTATTGGTCCGAATCCACTACCAACAACGTTAATTAGTTACTTGTCTATTGAGTCACCGATCAATTGAGAGTGGCATAAAGTATGTCAGCATCATACAACAATAAAATATAACTGAAAGCTAAAAAACTTACAGGCGTATAACTACTTATAGTTCTAGTTAATTTGAACACTAATGTAGCATAACTCGCCCGCATCTCGTGGTCGTGCGGTAGCGTTCTCGCTTCCCACGCCCGGGTTCCCGGGTTCGATTCCCGGCGGCGTCAGGGATTTTCTCTGCCTCGTGATGGCTGGGTGTTGTGTGATGTCCTTAGGTTAGTTAGGTTTAAGTAGTTCTAAGTTCTAGGGGACTGATGACCATAGATGTTAAGTCCCATAGTGCTCAGAGCCATTTGAACCATTTTGCAGCATAACAAGTCATTAAACATTTTGCACGCGCTATACTCACTTGCAGGAAGATGACGATACCCAGGTTTAGCGCACAAAAGTTACTGACCTAGCAGACAAGATTTCTAACGGATGCTACTTCGGTATCAGTCTATCTGAAGGTAGTCGGTTCAAATTTTGCCAATGGAGTAAAATTGTTCGCGGCAGCATTGTGATGGCAGTAGTGACTGCCGAATTTTGCTCCTGAGCACCAGATATTCATCGAAGTCCGGTGTCACATTCCATATCTGAATATATTTCTTCATAAAATGAAGGAATGTAGCGCCATTAATAGTAACCTGTGTATCAGACAAGGTCATTAAGTTTGGTAGTGGCTAATGATAAATGACTACGTACCAGCACCTGGTTTAATCATCTGTCACTCCTTTTCTTCGTCAACCATCCGTAAAAATACAGTACTACACAAAGCACTTACTGCAATCATCCACACGAAAAAAATACACAAGTAACACACTACGGAGAAGAAAGATTTGAGATTCATGTCAGTATTTTAGTATGTAATACGAGCTGTCTTGTAAGTGAATCATAATCCTCAGAATCGAATGAAGAACTACAAATATTGCATATAAAGAAATACTAGTAGATGCAGGGAACATTAAAATTGTTCTTAATAGATGAACGCAGATGAAAAACTAAGTTAGAATCAAATCTAACGTTACGATTACACCACCTGCTAACAATTTAAATAAGCACTGATGTTTATTACTGCTGCAACTGTATCAGACAGCACTGAATGTATAATTTTAAGGTGATTCTTAGCACTTCAACACTTTTCTGTTGTTATTTCTTCCTTACAAAATCTGCAAAATGACGTATAGTCTTTGGAGATTACGTGGTTGACAGTGTATCTTCTATTTTCTTAAGACTCATAATAAAAATTTCGCACTGCAGTCATTTTTTAAAACTGGTTTCGATTAGCCAGTGGTCATCCTCAGACCTGCCAATAAATGAAGAAGGAGAGAAGGAGAATCTGTAGAAATAGCCAAATAACTATCAACAAAATATTAAAACTAGAATAAAACAACACACAAAAACGTAGCGTTTCCGTTAATACTGTCCACATAAACATCGTCAGCAGTAGGTGTGCATCAAAGTTTTGTTGGTGGAGTGAAATTTTCACTTGGCCTACTCACACATGAATTATATCTCTGGCGGATTTTGTAGTCACGTTCATTAATGTAATGTGACACGATTTTCTTACAATTTATTAAATTTAAAAAAATAAACATTTCTAAAATTCAGTATTTGTGAAGAGGGGAGGAAGAAGGCTGTGTAGGAGGGAGAAGTCAGTTATGAAATGCTTTTATGATTGTTGTCAACAGATAGAAAAAGAAAAACAAAATTTATGATCGACAGTCACTAACAGGTGCAGATATATAAATTAAAACTGAGGAACAATGTGATTTTTTTTTTATTTTTCGTAACTTATAACGTTAAAGAGGAAACAGTTTACTCTGACAATCCTGTCGTCATATATTATTAGGATGACAATAACAAGGATTAAGATACTTGTTCCTCGATTCATCTTATTCAGTTCAGAGGAAATCAGAACGGAGGTAGCCTTCTTACTTCAACATACAACATTACTTTGCACTACTCTTTCCTTATTTAGTTTTTCATCCTTTTTCCTAGCTTTCTGTTCTCTGTCTCTTATGCTTGTCTCTTTCGTCGATAAAGAAGTGTGTGGGAGCGCAGTGCTTCAAATATTCTTTTGTTTTCACGCTGTTAGTTACAATCGAAATTCACAATGCCGTTAAATTCAAACATATTTGGGTGGGGCCGGTTTAGATCCAGTACTACCATCCTCGACTAAGTTTCTACTATTTCCCAAAGTATTGTAACTACCAATTTTGATTTTATATACTCTTGAGGGCTTGTAATCCTTTTGAACAACAGATTACCAACAACTTATATTTAGTCATACCTGTGGAGGCTGAACGTTGCATTTAAATTCGAATCCGATTGACATAGTTGGCTAGCAGACTTTCTGTTCCGTTACGAATATAATCATACACCTTTCGTTTCATCAAACACTAAAACCCTTATGTTTTATTGTAATACAGTAAAGAGAAACGTTTTCCAACCTGCGGCACCCGAAGACGCCGAGGAACGCAGCGCGGAACTTGCGGTTCATGAAGCAGTACGTGATGGGGTTGCAGCAGGAGCTGATGTAGGCAAGCAGGTGCACGAGCGCCACGCCCGTGCGGCCCATATTCTCATAGACTGCGTCTGGGCTGAACAGGTACCAAGTATTGAGCACGTGCAGTGGCGCCCAGCAAATGAAGAACTCCGCCACTACGACGAACAGCATCCGGATCACCTGCGGAGAAGAATAGGATGTCTCTGATGCCATGCCCAAATGCTCTTGAAGCCAGTGATGTTTGAAGCACCTGGACACGTCGTGTACATTCATATATTCACATATAGGACACTTTTTTATTCTTAAAATGATGTCACCGCAACTTTGCTAATCCCTCTGAGGTACTGTTCGCATAGATACTGTAGTCGGACGATTAGTTTTGGGTCTTGTATGGAAGAATTTTCTTGATGGCTCGTCAAGAATATTTTATTTTTCAAACAGTGGAGAAACGTTGTGTGGAGTGACGAATCACGGTACACAATGTGGCGATCCGATGGCAGGATGTGGGTATGGCGAATGCCCGGTGAACATCATCTGCCAGCATGTGTTGCGTCAACCGTAAAATTCGGAGGTGGTGGTGTTATAGTGTGGTCGTGTTTTTCATGGAGGGGACTTGCACCACTTGTTGTTTTGCCTGTAACTATTACAGCATAGGCCTACATTGATGTTTTAAGTACCTTTTTGCCTCCCACTGTTGAAGAGCAATTCGGGGATGGCCATTGCATCTTTCAACACGATCGAGCACCTGTTCATAATGCACGGCCTGTGGCGCAGTGATTACACAACAATAACATCCCTGTAATGCACTGGTCTGCACATAATTCTGACCTGAATACTATAGAACAGCTTTGGGATGTTCTGCAACGCCGATAACGTGCCAGGCGTCATAGAGCGACATCGATACCTCTCATTAGTGCAGCACTCCGTGAAGAATGGACTGCCATTCCCCAAGAAATCTTCCAGCACACACTGAACGTATGCCTGCAAGAATGGAAGCTGTCATCAAGGCTAAGGATGGGCCAACACCATATTGAATTCCAGCATTACCGATGGAGGCCGTCAGGAACTTGTAAGTTATTTTCAGCCAGCCATCCGGATACTTTTGATTACATAGTGTATGAGAGTACAGTACTTAAATGCGTTGTTCTGAGACAAGAGAGGTTGCTGGTGCAACCACTTAGATCTGAAGATGACCCACAGTGACCGAAACATCTAATCGAATTAAGAAAAAGTGTGCAACTGAGACGAACCAACAAATGAAAATTATCTTAAATATCGTATACGGTTGCTTAATTGTCTCAGGACGATTATGTCGACCAAAGTGATCTTTTTCTCTTTTGAGTGAAGTCATATTGCTAAGGGTGAAGAGATGGAGCGATCCATCTCTGCCGTCTTGTGACTAAAATAGTCTTGAAAACTGAGGTCGCTGATACGGAGTACCTGGCAGTAGGTGGCAGCACAATGCACCTAACATGAAAAACGTATGTTTTTGGGGGTGTCCGGATACTTTTGATCACGTAGTGTATGTTGTTATGAGTGGACAAGAAGGATTGCTGGTGCAATTACTTGGATCCGAAAATGATCCTGACTGATTGGAGTATGTATTCGAATTAAAAAAGTGTCCAACTGAGACGGAACAATAAATCAGAGTTATTTTAAATATCTATATAAGTGAAAATCAATTACCACTTGTATGAAAGATCATCACCTGAGAGCGGCTTGACCGATTTGCCTGATTTTTGTTGTTGTTTTCAGTTTGACACATACATAATACATAAATACAATTGTGATTGATAAAAAGGGAACGTTTTTACCCTAAATCTTGAGTAGCTATTGACCCATTTAGTATAAATTTTTACACTACACTTTATTGAGAGTTCTGTCGAACGAAGGTTGTGTATTTTTATAACACATACATGACATATAAATAAAGGTTGACAATGACTAAATTATACGACATAAAATTGTCATGACTTCTGAACGGTTTGCGTTAGGACGTTGAAATTGCATGGTTGGCCGCGAGGCGTGATGGGAATTAGTATGCGCTTTATGGTTTGGTTTAGTGACGAAGCCCAGTTTCATTTGGATGGGTTCGTCAATAAGCAAAATTGGTGCATCTGGGGGACTGAGAATCCGCATTCGCAATCGTGAAGTCTCTTAACCCTCAACGAGTGTCTGTGTGGTGTGCAATGTCCAATCATGGAATAATAGGTGCGATATTCCTTGGTGGCCCTTTGACTGCCGAGCGGTACGTGAAGGTTTTGGAAAATGATTTCATCCCCATTAACCAAAGTGACCTTGATTTCGACACTATTTGGTTCATGAAAGACAGAATTCGACCCCACAGATTCATGAGAGTGTTTGATGCCTTGGAGTGGCACTGTGGCCACCGTATTCTGGCTCTGGGATACCTAGAGGCCACTGGCATGGGCCTAGGTTGGCCGCTATATTCTCCGTATCTGAACCCAGGCTACTCCTTTGTGTGGGGATATAATAAAGACAAGGTGTACAGCAGTAACCTCAAAACCATTGCCGAGCTGAAAAGATGGTCTTCAGAGGGTCATCGACAGCATCGATGTTTCGACGCTTCAGCGGGTCATGCAGTATTTCGTTACTCGTCTGCCTCACTTCATCGCCAGTGATGGCAGGCATATCGAACATGTCATAACCTAATCAGAATATCTGTAGTGACGTTTACATGTTGAATAAAGTGTGAGCACGCCGTAGTTTGTAACTAATTTATGTTTATTTTCATATAGTTCAATAATTGCCACCCTGTACATAAGTAATATATAAAGGGAAAGCGTAGTTACCACAAATCTCGCAATTTCTTGACCGATTTACTTCAGACTTTTACACGGTACTTAGGCAGACAGGATTACGTTTTTGTAATATACGTAATATATATGTAGATATATATGTAATAGACAAAGGGGGAACCGTTGTTACCACAAATCGCGGAAATATCTTGACGGCTTTACATGAAACTTTTACACGATTGTAAATACATAAAACTGCAACGACTCACTTTTTTGAATAGTTATTTATTATTCCATGAATCGGTTTTCGAACCTTCTCAGGTTCGTTTTCAGATGGTTTCATGGAACTTACATCACTATTTCTAGCATAATACTTAGCAAACAGATGGACACTAACAGAAAAAAGTCGCCATTTTGATGGCCAGTTGGTACATCACTTCACACACTTTTACACAATCTGCGTGCATTTAAACTGTGATAGCGAAACTTTGCCAGCATCCAACATGTGCTGTACAACTGTTGCTTGTTACAAAGATCTAGACAAAAGATATGACATAAGCCTACTCTGCTCAGAGCTGGATGCTGGCAAAATTTCCCTAATACAGCGTAAATGTACATAGATTGTGTAAAAGTGTGTGGAGTGACATACCGACTGGCAGTCAAAATGGGAGCAGACAGTTGGACACTAACAGAAAAAAGCAGCCCATATTGTCGCAGTAAGTAATAAACTAAAATTTTGCATCCATATCGACAGATAAACTATACTCATGGCGATACATTAAAGCATGTTCCATCTTTGTCACAGAGCCAGCATCCAGCATTATGTTAGAAATAGTGATGTGACTTCCAGAAAACCATCTGAAGATGAACCTAAAGAGGTTCCAAAACCGGTTCATGGAATAATAAGTAACTGTTCAAAAAAAGTGACTGGTTGCAGTTTTATGTACTTACGTTCAGCTAACAGTCACAGGATCTAAAATATCCGTAATGTATAGACATAATCTTTTACGCGATTCTCTACTGAACATTCAGACGGAAATGGACATAGAGTTATAGAGTTGGGGAGGAGGTGGTGGACGGAGAGAACGGGGAGCAGATTATGTACTGACAGACGCAGTGTCGTGATGTACGGACAGAGAACGGGGTGAGAGGATGGGGAGAGGGGAGGGGAGAGGTAATGAATTTAGGCTATACATGCAATTCCCATACATAATTAGCAATTGCGAAGCTTTGATAGGTTCGCTAGTATTGTTACAATGTTGAAACAGTGATGGTTTATTTAATTTTGTAACAATTAGGTTTAGAAATAATAAGTGCAAAAGTAGGTAAGAGACAATTAATGCGCAATGCTAATTGTTAGACGTAGTTTTGACTGCACAGAGGAACTGAACAGTCTAGCACAAACATCCTACTGAGCTACTCACTAAACATATATTCCTACACGTTGTACTAGGAGCACGCAGTTGTTTACAAATGCATGTTGGTCGAAGTTAAGTCAGAAAATGCGACGAATGAACCATTAATGAGTTAATATTTGAAATACATAAAATATTCGGTATCTAGTCTAATCTGTAGTCGTGAACAGTAGCTCATGACGTTGTTCCCTCTTTCAACCACCAAATCAACTGGCTCAGTCTAGCCGTAGTTTCCTACCTTGGATTATGCCAAGACTTTTGATATGCCCAGTGCTGCTAAGCAGTAATGAGGTGAGGTCAAAACAAACGCATTGCCATGATTTGTCTAGACTGCAAAAATATCAAACGAATAAGAAATAGCAGGCAATAGTAATCAGTGACTTCATGTTTCAAAATTAAGAAATCATGATTAAGTTGCATTAGAAAGGCAAAAAATATTTAGTATGAAATGAATCGTTAGAACAGTTGGTGAACAGGAAATCCATGAGTAGTTGTTGGCTTCAGCGAATTACAAATTATATTCGTCTTTGGCTGTACAGGTAATTTATTTCATTTTTGGAGGCTTTTAAAGTCTGACATTTGCTAAAGAAAAATCTTTTGCAGTACCTGTTGAAAATGGCCCAGAGGTCGAAACTGGAATAATGAAATAAATAACTTCTACAGTCAAAGACAAATATGATGCCGTTTAAAAAATTCTACGTGGCTGTGAACCCAGACCACGAGAAGTTAAAATGTGGAAGCATTAATATTGAAACTGTATTAAAGCATTCGAGAATCACTTACAAAATTTGTTCGTACTTTTCAAAAACAGCAAGTATTGCTGGAAAACTGATAAATTGCGTGTGAAGTGGAATAAGCTTCGGGTAGGCCTACCGTCAACATTTCTCCTTTTCTGTTGAGTTTGGAAATGAGAGTCCAGGTGGAACTATATTTCGTAAGACTACACCAAGTGTTAGGGGTATATGTGTAGATATTTCAACTGATGACTGAGGACAGTGTACTGAACAACATTACATCAGTATTTACTTCATTTGCAGACTAACATAACTATTATGTTTTTAGGTTGGGTAGTACCTCGAAGTACACATGGCACAAGCTAGTCATTAATGTTTATTTTCCCTGGGGACCAGGTCAGGTACTGAACTGTGGACACTTGGAGATACAACAGGTAGTGTATACTGACAGGTGTAAAAATTGTTCAAATGGCTCTGAGCACTATGGAACTCAACTGCTGTGGTCATAAGACCCCTAGAACTTAGAACTACTTAAACCTAACTAACCTAAGGACAGCACACAACACCCAGCCATCACGAGGCAGAGAACTGACAGGTGTAGTTCATTTCATGATGCACTAAAGATTGTGGAGAAAAGATAAGCTAATAGTAAATTAGGCTATGTATTTGCGGGAAGACTCATAGGCACAGAAAAAAACAACTAATACATTGAAGTGGGTATATATTAACGTACCATGTATCACAGCATCCATAGCTGAACCCCTAAAAACTTGCATGTGAGCTGAAATTTCTCTGATTTTCCTTTCATGGCCATGGTCGTTTTGCCAAATGTTCGTGGAAGGAAGTGATATGTCTGTAGAATCAAAATTTTCTTGGAGACGATGCTCTCGGAACGATAAAATTAAATCTCTTCGTTATGGATAACGTCTCGGTTGTAGCGTCTACCACAGAAATTTTATTAGCACGTTACGATTACTGAACGAACCTACGACGAAATCAACTACTTTGCTTGGATGTTATGTACCACGCCGCCTCCCCAACGATATGGAAACCGATAGAGAATGACGGGGATAGTTATCTCCGTGGCAGGCATTTCCACTTACAGAGGCAGTGAATCCAGAGGTCGCAATAAACGCATCACGTGGGGCTAAGGCCTATGTTTGATAGTAGTAGACGTCTCTTGGTCAATAATACCTTTTGTACCGGTGCTAGTTGGCATTTGATGTCCTCCTTACTCCGTCTGTTATTGGTCTGCCTAGGTAGTAGAATTCCTTAACTTCATCTACTTCTTGACCACCAGTCCTGATGTTACGTTTTTGCTGTTCTCATATCTGCTACTTCTCATTACTTTCGTCTTTCTTCGATTTACTCTCAATCCATATTCTGTACTCATTAGACTGTTCATTCCATTCAGCAGATCACGTAATTCTTCTTCACTTTCACTCAAGATACTCAGGATATTAATGTCAACAGCGAATCGTCTCAATGATATCCTTTCATCTTGGATTTTAATTCCACTCCTGAGCCTTACATTTACTTCCATCATTGCTTCTTCGGTGTAAGATTGAGCAGTAAGGGGGAAAGACTATATCCCTGTGTTACACTATTTTTAATTCGAGCGCTTCGTTCTTTGTCGTCCACTCTTTATTCCCCTTGGCTCTTGTATATATTGTATACTACCTGTCTGTCCCTATAGCTTACCCTTATATCTCTCAGAAATTCGAACATCTTGCACCATTTGACATCATCGAATGCTTTTTCCAGGTCAACAAGACCTCTGTACGTGTTTTTATTTTTCTTTAGTCTTACTTCCATTATCAACCACAACATCAACCTTTACCTTTCCTAAAGCAAACTGATCGTCATCTGACACATCCCCACTTTTCTGTATATTATTCTTGTCAGCAACTTGGATGCATGAGCTGTTAAGCTAATTGTGCGATCAATCTCGCACTTGTCAGCTCTTGCAGTTTTCGGAATTGTGTGTGTGTTATTTCTGTGAAAGTCGGTCGTTATATCTCCAGACTCATAAATTCTACACGCGAACGTGAATAGTTCTTTTGTTGCCACTTCCTCAATGATTTTAGAAATTTTGATGGAATGTTATCTGTCCCTTCCACCTTATTTGGTCTTAAGCCTTCCAAAGCTCTTTAAAATTCTTATTCTAATACTCGATCCCCTATATCTTCTAAATCGACTCCTGTTTCTTCTTCTATCATTTTAGACATTCAATATACTCTTTCCACCTATCCGCTCTCTCCTCTGCATTTATCAATGGAATTCCCGTTGCACGCTTAATGTTACCACCCTTGCTTTTAATTTCACCGAAGGCTGTTTTGACTTTCCAATATGCTGTGTCAGCCCTTCCGACAATCATCTCTGTTTCTTTTTTCTTCACATTTTTTTCATGCAGTCATCACGTCTCAGTTCCCCGGCACCTCCTATTTATTTCATTCCTCAGTGACTTATATTTCTGTATTCTTGAATTTCTCTGAGCATTTTCATACTTCCTCTTTCCATCTATCATCCGAAGTATTTCTTCTGATACCCATGGTTTCTTCGCAGTTACCTTATTTGTAGCTATGTTTTTCTTTTCAAGTTCTGCGATTGCCCTTTATAGACTAATGTCTTAAACTCAGCCTGCTCTTCATCACTACTACATTGTGATCTGAGACTATATCTCTTTCTGGGTACGCTATACATTCTAGTATCTGATTTTAAAACCTCTGCCTGACCATGATGTAAACCAAGTGAAATATTCTCGTAGCTCCCAGACTTTTCCAAGTATATCTCCTCCTCTTGTGATTACTGAACAGAGTATTCACTATTACTAGCTGAAATTTATTACAGAACTCAATTAGTCTTTCTCCTCTGCCATTCCTAGTACCAAGCCTATATCCTCTCGTAATACTTTATTCTGCGTCTTCCCCTAGAGCCGCTTTCCAGTCTTCCATGATTATTAGATTTTTTATCTCCCACCACGTACTGCATTACCTGTTCAACAATCGCATTCACTTTCTCAGTCTCTTCAGCTTGCACTGTCGGCATGTATACCTGAACTACCTTCGTCGGTGGGGTTTGCTGTCGATTCTGACGAGAACAACCCTATCACTGAAATGTTGACAATAACACAGTCTCTGCACTACCTTCCCACTCATAATAAATCCTACTCCCGTTACACCATCTTTTTCTCCTGTTGATATTACCCTATACTCATCTGACCGGAAATCCTTGTCTTCTTTCCGTTTCAATTCGCTGATCCCCCATACCTGGATTGAGCCTTTGCATTTCCCTCTTTAGACTTTATAGATTCCATACTACGTTCAAGCTTCTGACATCCCACGCCCCGGCTCGTAGAATGTTATACTTTCGTTGGTTATTCAACCTTTTTTCCATTGTCACGTGCCCCTTGGCGGACCCCTTATCGAGATCGGAAAGGGGGGCTATTCCGGAATGTTTTGCCTTTGAACAGATCATTACAACACATTTTCAATTACAGACCACATGTCCTGCGGATACACAATATGTGTCTTTAATGCAGTGGTTTCGATTTCCTTCTGCATCCTCATACCGTTGATCATAGCTGATCCTTCCAGCGCTAGGGGAAGTTTCCTACCCAAAGGGCAAGGGCATGCCCTGAATCTCTTTCCTTTCCTCTGCCCTTTATGACAGGCCATTGGTAGAATGAGGGTGACTTATTATGGTTGAAGTTTTCGGTCGCCAGTGCTGATTATTAATCAAAAACCAGGGGCCGAGGACGTTTCGATTACTACTCAAATATAGTGTGTTTCAGTGTCTTTGCCACAAATATATAGGGGAGGTGGATCGTGCTATGGAGAACAAAGTTTGTTAAAGGAGAAAGTATTCCCTCACGTTCTCCAGCGAGCTAGGTTTACTTTAATATTCGCCAGCATGGGACGAAGAGATTTCACTAAATTAGCGGTGTACAGTACATTGGCCTCGGGCATGGATGTGTGTGGTGGCATTAGGTTAGTTAGGTTTAAGTAGTTCTAAGACCTAGGGGACTGATGACCTCAGAAGTTAAGTCCCATAGTGCTCAGAGCCATTTGAAACATTTTTTTACAGTGCATTAAGTACCCCATTAAACTGACAGTCATTTCAACAAGAAAACATGAGAATGAGTTTCTAAAAACAGAGAAAGATACTTTATAAGCGGATCAGGAACTTAATTTTTCCACGGCCTACCACCTTTCACACGGAGCAATTAACTGGATGATACGCAACACACGTTGCATAGGAACACCAGAAAGTGCTTACGCCCTGGTTCTTCTCAGGGGCATAATCAGTCTTAAACGACATGTTTGTCTCTTACAAAGGATAGCCCCTATGAAGTGATCTGTCACCCCTAGACATTTCTCGCTAACCCTTTGATATACCCTGTATAGTGTTTGAATTCCAATTCGGGCGTATCAAAAAGGACTTTACAACTTTGTGAAAGTCGTATAAACCTATTCATACGACCTGCAGACTTAGTCTTGGTGATCATCCTGAAGGAAAATTGATCAAGGTCTGACTGTTTGGTAAGACGTCTAGGATTTTCGAAATGTCTGCTTTCCATGTAAGTGAATGCGCTGAGGTGCGCCAATTGGATGGCCCCGGCATTAACTGGACCTAACACCTCTTCACATTTGCTTTTGAGGACTCGTTAAAGGCACCTTAGTTGTTCCAACATTACCAGCTTCTCTGTCAGAGCTCAGTACAAGGATATATCTCGCAACTGAACGAGTAACGCGTGACATGCTGCAGCGAGTGTGGCAAGAAATCAACTTCATATGGGATGTGAGTCAACCAATGGAAGTCATTTTTAACCTGTTTAGGTATACGATAAAACACTTGTAATATGCTATAAAATGACACCAAACCCGTGTCTGTGGGTTAAATGAATAAATCGATATGAGTTTTCAGAGTTGTAAAGTCCTTTCTGATACACCCTATACCACACCCAGGAACACTGAAAGTAGCGCATACAGAGGAAAGAATTGTACAAACGCGAAACTTTGCAAATAAGTACAGAGAGATCAAATTTGCTAATGATCTAAGTTTGGTACCGGTGCGCACGTCCACAGACCCTGCAATAGTGCTGTGATCTGGAAGGGGACTCTATTGAACATTGTAAACGAACAATTCACGTGACGACCACATCCAAACTAGTGGAGGACGTTATTAGGCGCAGAATGGCAGGTAGACGAGTTAGACGACATTTCTCACAGTTAAGCCAGTTTTAGAGGTGCTAAATTGTTAACATGAAGACCTCAGGTTGGTCGACACGCCTTGTGGCTCGTCAGATCGATCGTTCGGATAGTTCCGCCAGACGATGTTGAGAGAAATGGACACGAGACGCACCGACGTCGACGTAGCGGGCCTGGGGCGACCAGGAAGACGACGAGGCGAGAGGAAAGCAGGATCGTGCGACAAGCGATCAGGAATCCTACAATGCCTCGCTACACGGTACAAGCAGTTGTACAGGTGCCGGGTGTTCCACAAACTATTTACAGACGCCTATGCATGCCAATCTGCAATCCAGGCGCCGTTGTCGTGTACTACCGTCAGCACCGAAGCATCCCCGACTTCTTCTACAAGCCAGAATAACGTGGACTGCCACAGACTGGCAAGACGTGGTGTTACTAATGAATTCTGATCCGTTTGGGGGACGGATGCCAACCGCACACGGGTATAGAGGCAGTCTTGTGAAAGCGCAGTTCCACCCACGCTGTCGCGCGTCACACCGCTCGCACAGCCGGCTTAATGATCCGGTGAGCCAAAGCTTACGGTAGCCGGTCCCGTCTAATTGTGGTACGTGGAATCTCAACGGGCCATCGTTACGTTGATGATATTGTTCAACCGCTTGTGAGAGTTTTCCTAAAGGGTCTTCTAGGGGTCATTTTCCGAAAAGATAATGCTCGTTCGCCTTCCTACTTCATGTTCCGACTCTTCCACAGACGGGCTGTTTGGCGAGCTTATCCGGTATAGAGCACGTGTGGGACCACCCGAAACGCCATGATTTTTCAAAATTCCACCTCTGAGGGGGAGAAATTGGGGGATGAAACGTTTATGGAAAATATGTAGCTGTTAATCCAATTTGGAAACTACAACTACTAAAATTGGCATTTGATGCCTCGGGCAGAAGTAAAAAAAAAAAAAAAAAAAAAAAAAAAAAAAAAAAAAGGTAACACAATGAAACTTCCTGGCGCACACTCCTCTGCAGAGTGAAAATCTCATTCTGAAGTAACAGAATTTTTGGAAATTCGACCATTAACTATGTAAAGTAATGGGTAAAAGTTGTTTTGAAACAAAATATTTATTAAAGAACTACTAAACGATTTTTAAAGCTACATCTATGAGAAATGGTATATGATTTCTCCATTAGAAATAAAAAAAGAAGTGTTTTAGTGTTTCTGGAAATTCAACTCCTAATGGACAAACAATGGATGAAAATTATTACTGGTATATTATAACATACTTAAAGCTAGCCGGGCGGGGTGGCCGAGCGCTTCTAAGCGCTACAGTCTGGAACCGCGCGACCGCTACGGTCGCAGGTTCGAATCCTGCCTCGGGCATGGGTGTGTGTGATGTCCTTAGGTTAGTTAAGTTGAAGTAGTTCTGAGTTCAAGGGAACTGATGACCTCAGAAGTTAAATCACATAGTGCTCAGAGCCATTTGAACCATTTGAACTTAAAGCTAAATCTATAAAATATGTGTCATGGGTAAGTTTTTGTGCAAATATCGCCCAAAGAACTCAAAAGGGAGCATTAACAAAGACCTCCAACTTCAGGTACCGTAATCGCTCTTTGGTCAGAATTACATTCGGAAAGACCATGGTCTTAATTAGCGCGAAACGTATAGAAGCTATTGCAATTTGTGAACAAAATAAGAATTCGATTAAGGCAAAAAAGTACTGTGCAGGCTACGCAGTCTACGCGAGCAAAACAGCAGACGCTAAGCTATTTATAAATAAGAGTGAAGATTAAAACAAACCATCCGTCGATCGCTGTTTTTATTATCTCAACCTTCCGGTCTCAGATAATGTCACCCATCTTCAGATCATTTCCCGTAGTCACAGAGTGACCATTGTTAATGGAACTGTCACTTACACTGTCATATACTGTGATTTTCGTAAAGACTGCTCTGTAACTACGAGAAATCATCTGAGGATGAGTGATACTGCCTGAGACTCGTGTTGAGATAATAACAGCAACCGATAGGAGGAAAAGGAGTATATTTTCTACAAATAAGGATCTTGGGTAATTCTTTTCGGACAAGCGTGTCCAGTTTTGTGAGTAAAATTTGATATTTAAATCCGTTCGAGAAACATCACATAAAGGTAGAGTGGGATGATGAATAAAAAAAATGGGTTCAAATGGCTCTGAGCACTATGGGACTTAACTTCTAAGTTCATCAGTCCCCTAGAACTTAGAACTACTTAAACCTAACTAACCTAAGGACATCACACACACCCATGCTCGAGGCAGGATTCGAACCTGCGACCGTAGAGGTCGCGCGGTTCAAGACTGTAGTACCTAGAACCGCTCGGCTACTCCGGCCGGCTTCTCTAGATTGTCGCACAGATGACAAAATGGTAGATATCGAAATAGACGACAGAGGGATAGAGAAACAATTAAAATCGCTCAAAAGAGGAAAGGGCCCCGGACCTGATGGGATACCAGTTCGATTTTACACAGAGTACGCGAAGGAACTTGCCCCCCTTCTTGCAGCGGTGTACCGTAGCTCTCTAGAAGAGCGTAGCGTTCCAAAGGATTGGTAAATGGCGTAGGTAATCCCCGTTTTCAAGAAGGGACGTCGAACAGATGTGCAGAACTATATACCTATTACTCTAACGTCGAACATTTGTAGAATTTTGGAACACGTATTATGTTCGAGTATAATAATGAAACTAGAAATCTATTCTGTAGAAATCAGCAAGGGTTTCGAAAAAGACGGTCGTGTGAAATCCAGCTCGCGCTATTCGTCTACGAGACTCAGAGGGCCATAGACACGGGTTCCCAGGTAGATGCCGTGTTTCTTGACTTCCGCAAGGCGTTAGATACAGTTCCCCACAGTCGTTTAATGAACAAAGTAAGAGCGTATGGACTATCAGACCAATTGTGTGATTGGATTGAAAAGTTACTAGATAACAGAACGTAGCATGTCATTCTCAATGGAGAGAAGTCTTCCGAAGTAAGAGTGATTTCAGGTGTACCGCAGGGGAGTGTCGTAGGGCCGTTGCTATTCACATTATACATAAATGAACTTGTGGATGACATTGAAAGTTCACTGAGGCTTTTTGCGGATGATGCTGTGGTATATCGAGAGGTTGTAACAATGGAAAATTGTACTGAAATGCAGGAGGATCTGCAACGAATTGACGCATGGTGCAGGGAATGGCAATTGAATCTCAATGTAGACAAGTGTAATGTGCTGCGAATACATAGAAAGAAAGATCCCTTATCATTTAGCTACAAAATAGCAGGTCAGCAACTAGAAGCAGTTAATTCCATAAATTATCTGGGAGTACGCATTAGGAGTGATTAAAAATGGAATGATCACATAAAGTTGATCGTCGGTATAGCAGATGCCAGACTGAGATTCGTTGGAAGAATCCTAAGGAAATGCAATCCGAAAACAAAGGAAGTAGGTTACAGTACGCTTGTTCGCCCACTGCTTGAATACTGCCCAGCAGTGTGGGATCCGTACCATATAGGGTTGATAGAAGAGATAGAAAAGATCCAACAGAGAGCAGCGCGCTTCGTTACAGGATCATTTAGTAATCGCGAAAGCGTTACGGAGATGACAGATAAACTCCAGTGGAATTCTCCGCAGGAGAGACGCTCAGTAGCTCGGTACGGGATTTTGTTGACCTTCACCGAGGAGTCAAGCAGTATATTGCTCCCTCATACATATATCTCGCGAAGAGATCATGAGGATAAAATCAGAGAGATTAGAGCCCACACAGAAGCATACCGACAATCCTTCTTTCCTCGAACAATACGAGACTGGAATAGAAGGGAGAACAGATAGAGGTACTCAAGGTACCCTCTGCCACACACCTTCAGGTGGCTTGCGGAGTATGGATGTAGATGTAGATGAAGAGTTGTTTGATATCCAGACAAAGAAAGGGAAACGTGAATATGGTTGTACCTTCTTCTTGGCCTCGATGCTCTTGTCCATATAATTGGAACGGATGGCATGCCTCGTGAAGGTGTAGGTGGGCGGCTGCGCGGAGTCGCCGTCCTCGGAGGGCGCGTCCTTGGTCACGGGCCCCGCCGGCAGGAGGCGAGCCGCCTCCGAGCGGTGCAGCCCTGCGCCGCCGCTGCTGCTGCCGCCGCCACTGGCGGAGTTGGCCGGCATCGCCGACGTGGAGACGGAGGAGTGCAGCGACGTAGCCTTGCGCAGGCTGGCACCGGTCGGCCGCGGCCCCGTGCACCCGTCCGTCGGCGCCGGGACGCGCACCTGCGCCACCCACACCTGTTGAGTCTCAGCTGTGAGCGCACAGCAGGTAACGGCTTGCTCCACACACTACCCACCATACTCAAAATATTTCACACTTGCTAAGGACATCTGCATTAAATTTAGTGAAGCGTGTATACTGGTGTTTGTGTTAATCAGATATTCACCAGCGGAAAAATGCTCTTATAGGAACATAACAAATGCGAATATGTTCCTGTTTATTTAAAAGAGTCACTGAAAAGTGGGATGCCAACTACCTCATTCTATCTGCCTCAGCACCTTTAAAAAAGTTCTCAAAAACTATGGCATATTAACTTATTACGGCTTTCATCATCATGCAACTCACCTTTAAGTCCCACGAACTCCCCTAATTGTAGCTTACTCATACGCAGTAGTCCATCCCTGTAATTCGTTCATACCCATTCATTTCTAATTACCCTTTCTCACTCAGTCATTCAGCCATGTTATTGCTATTATCTCTTTGCGTCTCTCTAGCATTGCCTCCTGTGCCATAACCACAGTCCCCATCGTTCTATCCGCCTAGTTCAGTCCCCTGTTACTGTCACTGTCTCCCTCTTGCTTTCTCTTATTGCTAATGTCTCATTCCTTCCTTCATAGTGCTGCTGTCTCTTCTCACTATCACTGTCTCTCTCTTCCTTGTTGTCATTGTCATATACTCTGTCTCTCATTATCACTGGCTCTCACCACTTCAACTTTCTCTTTCTCTTTTTACCTCCCCCTCTGGCACTGTCACCTTCACATTTTTCCTAGCAACTTTCTGTCACTGTGAACTATGTTCCACTACCAGTGTGTCTCTCTCTTTCTGTAACATTGCCATATTCTGTTGTGCTCTTTCTATTACACAACCATTGTCTACTATCTTCCAGTATTTATTACTGTTCAGTCTCTTCGCCACTGCCACTTTCTTCTTCTCTATCAACATAAAATGAGCAAATATGTTATATACCACAAGTTTTGGGAATATTTTTGAAGTTGTTGAGGAAGGTAGAATGAGTCAGCCGGTTCCCAACTTTTCAGTCAGAATCTTTTAAGTAAACGCACATATTCGCAAATCTTGGGCTCCGATAGGAGCATTTTTCTACTGGTTCCTTTCTTTTCCCTACTGTAGCAGGGCATGTGACTCATATAGAAAGCAATGTATTGCTCAGTAAAAGCTAGATAGTTTACTTACATCAAACTGAAAAAAAAAAAACGCAAAACTAATTTTATACCTCAACCGGATTTTATGGCCAAAACAAATTTTCATTTGCTTCAGTACTACAACGTGGTGTTTCATGATAATAACGGAGATACTTACAGCATATTTCTCCTTGCTAAGTCACTTTATAAACTACGTTTACGCCACAGACCGGATTTTACGTGGTCTTGTAGGGTAAATTTGAACACCTACATCTAGGAAATGGATGAGGATAAGAAGGACATTTTCAAGTTTGTTCGAGATCGGGATCTTAAGAATACATCGTAAAAATTACCGCCATTTTCTGTGCATAGTCGTCTCCGATATGCGGCTGGCTTTTGGTATCCAAAAAACAAGTTTTTGGGGTTTTCTCGATAAAGGAGCACGATTTTTCAAAACGGGGAGATAGCTCTTCTAGATGAATGTTTAGAGACTATACCGTGAAAATTTGAGCAATTTTCTGCTGTTATTTATTATTTAGTTTTCCCCTCATACCGGATTTTACGTGTAGAAGCAGGGTAACTTTGGACCTCTGTATCTTGGAAATGGACAAAGATATCAAGAAAATTTTCAGGGTTGTTCGAGATCGGTATTTTGGGAACATACAAAAAATTCAGCCATTTTCTATACATACATCTTCGAATCCTCAGATGGGTTCTAGTTCGCTGGTAATGGCGAAAATATATTAAAAAACAATTTGTGGGGTTTTCTGAGGAATTTCTCACTAACTAATGGTGCCTCCATAACTCCCACCAAGCGTATCGTAGGCCGCATCAAATGCAGAAAGAATCATCAGATCTGTTCCATTTGCCTGAGCAGGAGGAAGTGTCTAACATAAATACTTGGCCCTGTGGTGTAGGATAGTGACACTAAGACAATCGTTCTGTTGGGTATACAAAGACTTCTTTGCACAAGGGCTATCCAAATCACTTGACTCTATCTTATTACGACTAACTGATCCCGAGGTGTGAGCACTGGAAAATCCCGTTTTTACTCGCGGCATTTCGAACGTAGTAAGTAGGTTGCTGTCGCATGCATACAGATACTTCTCGTCTTGAAATATACTGTTGGCCATCACAATTGGATGGCAAATACAAGAGTTTTACTTTCTGTTGAGTAAAGTTTAGTAGGGAGAATCATCGTCGTTATCATTATTATTTACTGCATTAACGGGTCTATATGACCTACAGCAGAAAGCAAAAGTAATTACCATACTATAAAGGAGGGAAGAAACATTCTATCTTTATATATATAATTCTACTGTACGTGTGTATGTCACTGAACTCCTCCTAAACGGCTGGACCGATTTGAATGATTTTTTTTTTTTGTATGCGTTTGGGTGGCGCCCTGGATGGTTTAGATTCACAAGTCAGCCCGTCAGATGGCGCTGCAGTCGGTATCTAGGTTACTTATCTATACTGCAACTAAACAGCTGGGTCGACTTGAATGAATTTTTGTGTATGCATTCAAGTGGGGGCGTGGAAAATATACATTATTAAATCAGCACGGTAGGTGGCGTTGCATTTTTGTGTCCAATATTGAGCGTATTATATTCAGACATAAATTACGTGCATAGGATTTTCTTTATTTTTCGACATTTTAATTTGAGTGTATTATATCAAGTGTGTTTCGTTATTTTGACATTTTACTTTTTTTTATGGTGTCTTTTGATATTCCAGGTGTCGCATTTCAGTGAATATTAAGTGCATTATATTCACATATAAGTTACGTACATAAAACAATGGCACGTCTTCGTGGACGAGGAGGAAATATTGGTCGACGGACTCGGAATTCACAATTAGTCCAGAACCGCCGATCAAATAGATCGGCAGAAGATCAATTGACGGAAAATGAAAATTTAAGAAACCAGACTGCATTTCCAAGTGTACAGCGCATTGACACGTGCATCACTTCTTCGCCTTGCACTTGAATATGAGTCGGACATCGACTATTTGTCACATTCATAAATTGTAATCGGTCCTATGAACAAACAGTGCCAACACATTCATGCGCTCAAATAGAAAGGTGAATCGGCCGGTTTCTGCTGCGCGTCTGGAAAAGTTGTATTGCCACCACTGAATTCGTCGCCAGAACCATTGAAATCACTATTGGCTGGAGCTACATCTCAATCTAAATTGTTCCTGCGTAAAATTCGTGCTTTCAAATAACATCACTCGGAGCAACAAAAATCGTTCAGAATGAGGATGGTCGCAATTTTCAATCAACGTTTAAGATTCATGGCCAAGTGTATCATCAAATTGGTTCTTTGATGCCGATGCCTGATACCAATTCAAAATTTCTGCAAATCTACTTCATAGGTGATGAGGAGCAGCAAATAAACGCACGCTACCAGTACAACCATATGGAGCAGATGGAGGAGCGAGAAATTGGGGATATTTTAGAACCGTTTTTGCAGAACCAAAACCAGTTGGTCCTGTTGTTCAATACCGTATCAAACAGACTGTAAAACGACAACTATACGATCGTCATCAAAACAGACAAAGTACCATCTGGGCAGCACGCGGGCCGATATAATGCACCGACCATTAATGAAGTTGCAGTTGATATGGTTGGCGACGCATTTGAGCGTCGAGATCTACGAATCCAACACAGGGGTAGCACAGTGCATACGATTGAAGATAGTCATCGCTCTTACGACGCTTTGCAATATCCATTGATATTTTGGGACGGGGAAGATGGATATCATTTAAATATCAAACAAAGAAATCCAGCAACAGGTACAATCTACACATGTCCTTACCTAATATTTTATTTTTATATACGATTAATTTCTTTTTGTCTTAATTATATTTTTACTTTGCAGGTGCAGGAACCAGCAAGAAAGCGAGCGCGATGAACTTCTACGCATATTGGTTGATGATTCGTGACAATGAAGACAATAATATTCTCCGATACCGGCAGCTGTTTCATCAATATAACGTTGATATGTATGCGAAAATTGAAAGCGAGCGATTACGATACATCAGGTATAATCAAGCGAAACTTAGAGCTGAGAAATACATTCATTTGCGTGATGCTATTGTTGGTAACGTAGATGGAATAACCAATATCAACGACATCGGTACTTCATATATTCTTCCATCATCATATATTGGTAGCCCACGTCATATGCAAGAATATATTCAAGACGCCATGACTTTTGTGCTCGCGTACGGACGACCAGATTTGTTCATTACATTTACGTGTAATCCAAAATGGGATGAAATTAAAATTCCGTTAGTGCCAGGTCAAACTGCAATAGATCTGCACGATATCACTTCACGTGTCTTCAGACAAAAGTTAAAATCGTTGATGAACTTGATTATACATTCTTATGTATTTGGCAAAACACGTTGCTGGCTGTATTCTGCTGAATGGCAAAAACGACGTTTGCCACACGCCCATGTTTTGATTTGGTTGGTCGACAAAGTACAATCTGAAGAAATTGATAAAAGTATCTCACCAGAAATTCCGGATCGGAGTATCGATCAAGAATTGTATGAGATTTTTACCGCTAACATGGTCCATGGTCCACGCGGTGCTATAAACATGAAGGTGCCGTGCATGGACAATGGAAAATGTACGAAACGTTTTCCAAAAAATTGTATAAATTATACAATCACTAACATCAATGGTTATCCATTGTATCGTCGTAGAGACACTGACCATGGTGGTCAATCACATTAATTACGCATGTCAAACGGTACAACAGTTGACACTGACAATCAATCACTGGGTGGTTCCGTATTCACCATTGCTGTGTAAAATCTACAAAGCACACATTAACATTGAATTCTGCAGTTCTGTGAAGTCCATAAAATATATATGCAAATATGTCCATAAGGGCAGTGATATGACTTTATTTGGTGTTCACAGTGTTAACGAAAACGATGAAATAACATGGCATCAAATGGGCCGATATATCAGCAGCAATGAAGCAGTTTGGCGTATTTTGCGTTTTCCGTTACACGAAAGAGACCCTGCTGTTATACATTTCGCAGTGCACCTTGAAAATTGACAGCATGTTTATTTCACGGAAGAGACTGCTCTACAACGTGCATCAATTGCCCCAAAAACCACATTAACTGAGTTTTTCGAACTAATCAACCGACCAGCTATTCCCGGTCAATTCGCAAAGATATTAATGTATGCTGAAGTGCCACGATATTTCACATGGAACAAACAGTCAAAAAAGTGGGAACCACGAAAGCAAGGTGCTCCGGTTGAAGGATACAACGGCATATTTATGGGAAATAAATTAGGCCGATTACACACAGTCCCTCCAAAGCAACTCGAATGTTTCTTCTTGCGTTTATTGTTGGTTAATGTTCCTGGACCGACGTCCTTCCAATACTTGCGAACAATCAATGGCATTTTGTACGACACATATCACGATGCGTGTCGCGAATTACATCTGCTGGAAGAAGACAACCACTGGGATATTACACTTGTAGATGTTGCACTGAGCTCCTCTCCTCATCAAATTCGCCAATTATTCGCCATATCATTGACGACATGTTTTCCATCTCAAGCTTCTGTCCTCTAGAACAAATATAAAGATTCTATGAGCGACGATATTCTGCATCGCATTCGGATCGCTGATCAAGATCCCAATATCGATTTTTCGCCAGATATGTATAACGATGCGATAATAAAGATTGAAGATATTACCATTCTGATTTCGAATATGCGACTCATTCATTTTGGTATGCCCTCATCGAACCGCCCAGCAACATACATCATTAATAGCGAGATTCAGCGCGAACAACATTTCAATACGGTCTCTTTAATTACTTTCGTTGAAAATAATGAGCAACTACTCACTGATGAACAAAAGATTGTATACGATCGAATTAATTTGTCAATTGCAGCAGAACAAGGCGAATTCTTATTTTTGGACGCACCAGGTGACATTGGAAAAACGTTTCTCATCTCACTAATACTTGCGCACATTCGATCACAAAATCATATTGCGCTATCAATTGCTTCGTCAGGTACTACTGCCATTTTGCTTGATGGCGGACGGACTGCACATTCAGCGCTCAAGTTGCCGTTGAACATTCACACAAATCCAGATGTAGTTTGCAACATAAAAAAGCATTCCGGTATGGCTAAAGTTTTGCAAAAATGCAAAATTATTATCTGAGATTAATGCACTATGGCCCACAAGCATTCACTTGAAGCTCTCGATCGAATGATGAAAGATCTAAATAATAACACCAGGCTTTTCGGTGGTGTCTTACCGCTGCTGTTCTGTGATTTTAGACAGACATTGCTGGTCATTCCACTCGCTACATATGCGGATGAAATTAACGCATGTATAAAACAATCGTATCAATGGCGAAATGCCAGTACATTAGGTCTTAACACAAATATACGTGTTCAACTGCAAAACGATCCACTGGCACTATCATTCTCCGAGCAATTGCTCAACATTGGAAATGGAACAATACCATTGCATGGAGACACACAATGAATCAAATTGCCAGACAATTTCTGCATCATGGTAAGTACAAAAGATGCTTTGATTGAAAGCATATTTCCAGATTTACAACCTAATTATATTAATCATGCGTGGCTTCGTGAAGGAGCTATTTTAGCCTCATAAATATCGATGTTGACGCTATTGACTTCAGAATACGACAGTCATTGCCCGGCAACGAGATATTGTTCAAATCGATCGGCACTGTTACCGATCCTGACGAAGCAGACAACTATGCTGTTGAATTTTTGAATTCGCTAGATTTACTAGGAATGCGACCACATAACTTGCGATTAAAAATTGGCTCTCCTATCATTTTGCTTCGGAATTTAAATGCAACGAAGCTATGCAACGGTACAAGATTATCCATAAAAAAATATAGGCAATGTTCTTGAAGCTACAAGTTTGAACGGAAAATTTGAAGCTGAAGTTATTCTCCTGCCACGAATCTCAGTGATCCTTTCAGGCTCACCCACTCAATTTAGACGTCTGCAATTTCCAATTCGCTTGGCATTTGCCATTACTATTAATAAGTCACAAGGACAAACAATGACCATTTGTGGTTGGATCTAGAAAATGCGGTCTTTTCACATGGCCAATTATACGTGGCATGTTCTCGCGTTGGAAAACCGTCAAGTTTATTCATTTATACTCCTCAGGAATTGACTAAAAATATTGTTCATCAACTCTCATTAAGATAAAATTAAACAAACATTATTGATTTTAACCAATTATTTTTAGAAAAATTGATGTTATTTAAAAATAAAGAATAATGAAATTATTATATTATTTGTCTTTCATTTCATACTTAGTTTAATATCCTAATCGCTTGAAATATCATGCAGGACCACGTCTGTTTTGTTATTTCAGGTGGCGCATTTCAGTGAATATTAAGAGTATCGCTTCAGATATCATGCAGGACAACGTCTGTCGGGTCTATTAGTAAAACTTATAAAGGAAAACAATACAAAAAGCACAATAAAGTGGAGGTCAGTCAGTCACAGCAGAGGAGATACCTATTGTAGATGGTAGTCCATAGCTGCCGGTATCCAGCTTCATCTTCCGCCGCTGTCGGCTCCACTTCTTTAAGGATTGTTAGTCTTCGATTCTTCCCCCACGTTATTGGACGTGTTCTAGGGCGTTATCCAGTAGGTTGAGAATGGTGAACTCGGTATGGGAGGAATCTATCAGCTCGAACTAGGTGGCCAAACCACTGTGGACTTTTGGGCCCTAATTTTTTGTGCAATGTGTGGCTTTCCAAACCGCTGGTACTGGTCTTAATTCGTTCTCAGTTGCCATTTATATTCCATGATATTGTAGACGGGTCCATAGATCCTTCTAAGTACCTTCCTCTCGAAGGCACAGATTGCTTCTTCAGTTATTGCCGATGTCGTCGACATTTCACAACCATTTAAAAGTACCAGCTGTACTAGTATCATGTACAGCTGGATCTTATTCTTCAGTGATATCAGTCGCAACTTGAATAAATTGTTCAGACTAAAGAATGTGTGATTGGCGTTTATTATTCACTGTTGCTCTTTTCCTTATGTTGGCATAAAGCCACCGGTGACGATAAAGGATAGGAATGGTCGTTGTTGTTTACAAGCCAATTGAGGACGAGCAAGCAAGATGCCCATATGGCCACACGATCATATTTGTGGCTTTGGCTTAGAGTATATGGTAACCATGTACGCTATGTTCGAACATTCCCCATTGCATGCAAATGTCGGTGATGATGAAACGATCACAGTTCATCACATCTTCAGGTGCTGGAGTACACTGACGTGAATCATTGTCGATTAATGCCTTTAAACGATCTTCATTAAACCCCGAAGATATTCCTAAACGTGGAGAGTCACTAATGTCAGAAAATTTCTTCTGAAAACAAGAAAACAATTTTCATTCCGTGCTCTGTTAAATGTCATTATCCCCATACACGGTGCCAATGTTTCTTGTTGCCTTCGCTGCTGTCACCCCTCTTTTGAACGCATACAGACAAAATGTTCCGATTTCTCCACTTTGTACTTCATCTTATAACGCTCACAGCCCTATTCACTATATCCAGACTACAAAACGACAATATCAAAAGTAAAATAGTAATAGTGAACTACAAATAAAAAATGACAATAGAGAAATAAACCAATAGCAAGCGAAAAGTCTACGAACTTATTTATCAACACAATATGTTGATGGGATATGAAATTACTCCAACATTTTCTGTAACATGGAGCGGTCAAAGCTGTCTCTGTCCATTTCTTCCTCCCCCTCTCTCAGCCCAAACCCTCCTCCTCTCTCTGTCATCGACCCTCTCTGTCCACCTTTTTTACCCTCACTCCGTCTCCATCTCTCTGTTGGGGTTGGGTTGGGTTGTTTTGGGGAAGAGACCAAACAGCGAGGTCATCGGTCTCATTGAATTAGGGAAGGACGGTGAAGGAAGTCGGCCGTGCCCTTTCAAAGGAACCATCCCCGCATTTGCCTGGAGCGATTTAGGGAAATCATGGAAAACATAAATCAGGATGGCCGGACGCGGGATTGAACCGTCGTCCTCCCGAATGCGAGTCCAGTGTGCCAACCACTGCGCCACCTCGCTCGGTCCATCTCTCTGTTCATCTCTTCCTACCCACCTGTTTCTCCTTCTTCTCATTCCCTATCTCTCAGTCCAACTGCCCCCAACCTCAGTCTATTTCCTCTGCGCCATTTCCTTCTCCCATCGCTCTCCCTTCTTCCTCTCTCGGTCCATCGTCACCTCCCCCTCTGTCCATCTACTCCTCCACCCTCTTCCCATAACTCTCCTGCTCTCCCTCGTTTCCTCCTCCTCCCTCCTCTCTCTGCCCACACCTTCTCTTGCCCTTCCTCTCCATCTCCCTTCTGCCCCCTTTCTGTCCATATCCTCCTCTTCCCTTTTCCTGTTCATTTTCCCGTCCCCCTCTTCTTGTCCAACTCCTCCTCCTTCTGCCTGTGTTCATCTCCTCCTTACCTCTTTCTGCCTGTCCATATTCTCCTTCCACTTACTCTCTCCACCTTATATCCCTACCCTAATTCAAAGTTCCTGGTTCTTACACCTATAGAATTCATTTTCAGATAGTAAGTAATAAGTGTACTAAATTTGATTGAAATCGATCCAGTAGCTTAAGAGGAGCTTTTAACACGAGGCTTTACCCTGTACGCACGTGTCATATATATTTCACGTGTGTTTCACGTACTTCATACATATTTGTACAGACATTTAAATTCTATCTGTATCTATATACGCCCCACAGATTCGTTTTCACGTATCTCAATATTAATTACGTCGTATGTCCTGAACTTTGTGCCGTTCATTCATATCATTTGCTGGTACATCCAGTGATATATGCGGATACTGTCTACAAAATATATTGCGGATAGAGTTGGCAGTGAAGAAGTAATAAATTAAAACGTCATGCATGATTTGGCAGTAGCCGACCACTGTGGTCGAGCGGTTCTAGGCGCTTCAGCCCGGAACCGCGCTGCTGCTACGGTCGCAGGTTCGACACCTGCCTCGGGCATGGATGTCTGTGTTGTCCTTAGGTTAGTTAGGTTTACGTAGTTCTAAGTTCTAGGGGACTGATGATCTCATAGTGCTCAGAGCCATTTGAACCTTTTTTTTTGGCAGTTATTCACGCTTATCATTATTAATGAGGTCATATCTTCGTAGCTATGTGTCGCAGATGATACATTTTTGTAGATACATTCAATAGTAAATATCTGCAAAATATGTTGCGAATAGAGTAGGTAGTGAAGGAGTAATAAATTAAAACATCATGCATGAATTACTCATTTTTCACGCATCTCAGTGTTAATGACGTCTTATCTCCATAGCTATGTGTTGTACGTTTCACCTTCTTGTAGATAAATTCCACGGCGTATGTGGATAATGTCTACGAATTGTGTTGCGCATAGAATTAGTAGTAAAGAAGTAATAAATTAAAATGTCATGCACGATGCAGCAGTTTTCCACGCATCTTAGCATTCGACGTCATATATCCTGAACTGCGTGTTGTACATGCATGATGAGGCAGTTTTCAAGCATTTCAGTGTTTCAGTGTTTATGATGTCATATCGCCTGAAAAATGTGTCGTACAATGTCATAATATTGGTGATACATTCAGCTGTATGTGTGAATGCCGTCTGCAAAATGTGTCACGAATACAATCATTAGTAAATAAGTAATAAATTAAAAAGGTATGCCTGATGCCGCAGTTTTACTGCATGAACAGCGAAAATGTAGTAAATTATTAATTTTTTTTCCTTTCATCATTTTATGGGAACTGTCAGCGACAAAAGGTTCATAAAGGTTTGAAATTATGTCTAAAGTTTGTTATAAGTCAAGGAGTGCTCTCATTCTCAAATTCTGGATAAATACAGTCTGGCTTTTTGCGTGTCGTGAGCTACGCCAATTTCCCCCTCCCCCCCCCCCCCCCCCCCCCCCACAACACTTTGATAGGTAGGTGGTTCTTAACAGCACAGCGATTGTTTGTTGACAATAAGTGATGTATGTGCCAAGTTCGACATTTGCCCAGTTGTTTAGGAGGTGATGTGGAACATCCACCCAGCCATACGCTCATACGTTCACTTCTAGCAAGTTGCATGTATTTAGTCTCAGAGACAAAATCACTGAAAACGTTTCAAAGCTATGATTGCATAAATATATGTTTATTTACAACACCATTTTCGACAGATTTTGTTGTTATCTTCAGGTCTCAAGTTTGTCGAAACTGTTTGTAGTAAATAAAGTGTATTGAAGCCTGTTGTAGTAAATAAAGAAATACTTACGCGATCTCGGCTTTAAAAAATTTTTACCATGTGAAACAGATCGCTCCTTCTGATATCTCAACATGAGAAAATTCAAAGCAAGTAGTTATTGGACTCTGTCTTGCTATCGTCGTAGTTTAAGGTTCCCTCTTGGATCTGGTTGGCCAATGACAGGTAGCCACTGGCAGATTTTGTAAGTGACTGTGGTGGAGGAAGTTCACTATCTGTGGACTAGCGCTATAGATATAAATGTTAACTTAACAAATCTCATAGTCTCCACTTCATGTGTCGGCATTCAAGTGTGCGCACATTTAGAACTTTAAAATTTAATTAAATATTTTTGACTGTATGCTCCGTCCAGAGGATCATTATTCGATATATTTTGTATCCGGAGATGTCTATGGCAAAGCTCTCAAGCAGTGGATCCCATTCTTCAGAGCTGGAGAATACCTGTGTAAGGAACTAATTTAAAAAAAAATGAACCGACTTACTCTGAAATCGTAACAGAAGGAAGGAGTCGTGCGACATAAACGAAAGCTGTATGGTGTGTTTCTACATCTGAAAGACGATGTTCATTCAAATTTATCGCCAAATTTGGCGCATAAGAGTGCCGCTAGTAGCGCCGCAGTGAGGTCGCAATTCAGGTTTGCTTTAAATACACTTTGTAATGGTCATGAGCGTCTGTTACTTTTGAGACTGGACATAGTGAGTTGATGTTAGTCAAGAATGCCTTGAAGGTGACAAAGACGGCATTATCAACAACTCACTGAGTTTGCACAGGGTCGTGTAACCGGGTTACGAGAAGCTGGATGTGCCTCCTGCGATACTGCAGAAAGACTTGGCACGAATGCAGCCACTGAACATGATTGCTGGCAGTGATAGTCAGGACAACGTGTGGTCACAAGAAAGCGGGGCTCCAGACGGCCACCTGGCACCATCGAGAGGGAAGCTCATCGTGTTCGGCGTATGGCTCTGGCCATCATTATGCATCTGTAGTAGCAGTTGGTACCCCAGTGACACAACGAACTGTTACAAACCGGTTGCTTCAAGAACAATTCCAAGCTAGTCGCCCTGTAGCGTGCATTCCACTGGCCCAAAGCTCGCCATTTGCGAGTTTGGTGGTGTCGAGCGAGGGCTAATTGGGGCGGGCGAGGAGTGGAGGTATGTTGTGTTTTCTAACGAAAGCCGGTTCTGCCTGGGTGCCAATGATGGCCGTGTGTTGGTTGGAAGAAGGCCATTTGAGAGCCTGCAACCAACCTGTCTGCGTGAGTGACACAATGGACGTACATCGTGAGCCATGATCTGGTATGACAGGAGGAACACGCTCGTGGTTACCCCACATATCCCGACTGCAATTTTTTTTGTGCGTCAATCTGGTGATTCGACATGTTGTGCTGCCATTCATGAACAGCATTGCGGGGGGGGAGAGGTTGCCAGCAGGATAACGCTCTCCCACATACCACTGTTGTAACCGAACATGATGTACAGAGTGTCGACATGTTGCCCTGGCCTGCTCAATCACCCTATTTGCCACCAATAAAACACATATGGGACATCATCGAACGAGAACTCCAGGGTCATCCATAGCCAGTATTAACCGTCCCTGTGTTGACCGACGAAGTGCAACAAGCGTGGAACTCCATCGCACAAACTGACGACCACCACCTGTACAACATGGACGTTTGGACGCTTGCAGTCAGCATTCTGGCGATTGCACCGGTTATTAATGTACCAGCTTTTCACATTTGCAATAGCTTATCTAGCGCTTACATTAATCTGTAAGTGTTAGTTAACCGCTTAACTATTTTACCTAGGCAAATGTATTCCCAAAATTTAATTACTCTACGTTAATTATCTTTTGGTGTTTTCTTCCGTGATTGTAGTTAACGCTGTTGAGCATTCCAAACTAAAGAGATACCTCGCACTAAAGACAATAAGACACAAGACTCTGCGGTCTCGACGTCGTGCATTTGCGTTTTAAGGTGGAAGGCGCAGGTTAGTGATGGCAAGACAAATGCGAGTGTAGGTTTAAAATATACCCTCACTGTTTATGTCCGTCATATTGTAAGGGTACCATTTTCGCAGCTTACTGTGCTACCGATGAATATGCCCATGCAGATCCACTGGCAGGTAGGTTACGTAGGATCCCCAATTCGTTCTCCACGCCTAATCCCGTCTTCTTTCTGAACTCATCAAAATTTTCCCCTCATTTCGTCACACACAGTCAACAACGCTGATTATACAGGGTTAAGCACCTGCAACTTGTAACTCAAATATTGCGGGAATGGAAAGTGCTATTGATGAATGGGTTTCACTCAATGGATTCGTAGTCAGCCGTTCATAATGAAAGCCAATAAACAGCTTTTAGTAATAGTTAGAAAGTTTATTTTTTGTGAAAATATACACTTTTTAAATGAAAAACGCCTATTGACATTACAGACTAAAAGTATGGTAAATTAGAATGTCAGTGGCGTTTGTTACAGGTTTCTTGAGCGAGTCCTTTTTGGGATATAGTATTTTGAAAAGTTTCCATACTGACACTTGTTTGTGCCATTCAACCTGCGGGAGGTACGATGTTGTTATGTTTGCTTACAGTTTGCTTGTGTGTTCTTTGAGTGCACTGCGGCTTACTAGTCAGCTAGTGTGTGACAGTCCCAGTAGTAGGTCGTGAGTGGACGATGGGATTTACAAATGCAGAAAAAGCATATTTAGCAACCAAAAACCCTGTTTGAAGAAGACTGAATCTTATAGGAGATATGTAGATGACACACTACTGTTAGACATAACAGTAGCGACATAACAGACATTCTAAACTATTTCAATAAATCACACTTACGAAGGGACATGAATGAGACAAAATCATCAATTACCTGGATTGAAATATTACAATAAACAACAACACATGCCCATTCAAAATGTTTGGAAAAATAGAGTGACTGACACAACAATCCCCTCAACTTCATCTCACCCAGACTTCCACAAGCAGGCAGGAAACAAGTCATTGCTACAAAGGCCAACTAAAATACCTTTGAACCAAGAAATAAATGATTCCATGGTTGTCCTAGTCTTAAACAAAGCAGAGGAAGACCCAAACACATAGTGCTCCACAGAGGGAAAAGACAAAAGCAAGCATATATCTAGCGTCTCTTACATTAGATATATATACCACAGAAGATTGCAGATATCTTCAAAAATGACGAAGGAGAAGTTGGGTTTTCCATATCAAATAAAGTACAGTAAAACTAATACATACTATAAAGACTGTGGTGTTCAAACCAACTTCCAGGGTGATGACACCTTAGAGAGCTGTTTAGTATGGTGATCTAAAGAAAAAAAATGTAAGAATCATCTATTAGTTAACGTGATGACTTTTAGTCCTTATTTAATGCAATAGATTCCACTTGTACTGGTGTAAGGTTCTCCAGAGAATGTGTATGATGCGTAAGTAACTCATCACGAGAATTGAAACAGACCGCATTCAGATACACTCTAAGTACGGGTATCCATCTTAGAGTACATTTATAAAATTATAACGTAAATACTAATCCTTGTTTGTCGAAGAATTGCGGCTAGAGATTATAAGAAAAATTAAGGGTAAAAAACCACGTGTGGAATACCACCCAGGTATGGTTCAAAGCATTGAAAGTATGGAGATTAAAGCGTATCGGTATCTCATATGAGCAGTAGATACATCTCTCGTCGCAGCTAGACACAACTACAATTGTTCCACGTTCGTAATTAACGATACAGTATTCGCCTAATGAAAAGAATGTACTTACCAATATGAACTGATATAAATATCAATTAGGTACTGCAGCCGGAAAAAAAGCAAATGAAGTTTGGATATGCACGCAATATTACTTAAGTAAAGCAAACAAACTTTCAGGTAGCGTTTGAATTTTTCTCTTCACGAACTGTGGTACTACGGACACTGGCCTACCACTGACTGATGCTCTCGGTCGAAGGCATCAGGTGTGATGCAAACTTTTTCAGAAGCTGCGATCTTTCCTCGGCTAGACCGTGGATATTAGAAGCATGAAGCATTCCACGAGGGCGTGCTGAAAAGTAATGTCTCTGAGTTTTTTAAGGAATACTCCTAAAGCTTTTTAAATAAAACAGACCTAATTAACATTCTACATCTTTATCCACTGTCTATACATTTGGAGCCCTCTGCCACTAGAAGTCTTCATATTGTAGCGTATAATGTGGCAGTATGTAACGTAATTATGCCGGTGTGTGAGAAACAGCATGCTGAAATCGAGTTCGAATTTGAAGAGTTCGTCCGAACATGGGGCACCTAGTCCTTTAACACGACAAAGGCTGACCACACACAAGCGCTGCGACATATGCCACTGTCAGACGCCTTCTGGTAACAGTCGCCGATCATCCTCCATACAAACTCGACTTGGCCTATCCGATTGTTATTTGTTTCTAGAACTTAAGGAACACCTTCGAAGTTTTCACTTTCATAGTGACGAAGCGGTAACCTGAAGTTAGGTTGCGGCTCCGTCAACTAAGTCAAACATTGTACAGGAACGGTATTAACAAACTAGTCTCTCAGTGGGAGAAGTGGTGTTTGTCGCCAGGGCGACTATGTTGAGACATAAACATGTAGTCATGAAGAATGAAGTTGTAGAATGACAACAACGTTTATTTTATTGAAAAAGCTTTGAATGTTTCTACGCTCCTGGAAATTGAAATAAGAACACCGTGAATTCATTGTCCCAGGAAGGGGAAACTTAATTGACACATTCCTGGGGTCAGATACATCACATGATCACACTGACAGAACCACAGGCACATAGACACAGGCAACAAAGCATGCACAATGTCGGCACTAGCACAGTGTATATCCACCTTTCGCAGCAATGCAGGCTGCTATTCTCCAATGGAGACGATCGTAGAGATGCTGGATGTAGTCCTGTGGAACGGCTTGCCATGCCATTTCCACCTGGCGCCTCAGTTGGACCAGCGTTCGTGCTGGACGTGCAGACCGCGTGAGACGACGCTTCATCCAGTCCCAAACATACTCAATGGGGGACAGATCCGGAGATCTTGCTGGCCAGGGTAGTTGACTTACACCTTCTAGAGCACGTTGGGTGGCACGGGATACATGCGGACATGCATTGTCCTGTTGGAACAGCAAGTTCCCTTGCCGGTCTAGGAATGGTAGAACGATGGGTTCGATGACGGTTTGGATGTACCGTGCACTATTCAGTGTCCCCTCGACGATCACCAGTGGTGTACGGCCAGTGTAGGAGATCGCTCCCCACACCATGATGCCGGGTGTTGGCCCTGTGTGCCTCGGTCGTATGCAGTTCTGATTGTGGCGCTCACCTGCACGGCGCAAAACACGCATACGACCATCATTGGCACCAAGGCAGAAGCGACTCTCATCGCTGAAGACGACACGTCTCCATTCGTCCCTCCATTCACGCCTGTCGCGACACCACTGGAGGCGGGCTGCACGATGTTGGGTCGTGAGCGGAAGACGGCCTAACGGTGTGCGGGACCGTAGCCCAGCTTCATGGAGACGGTTGCGAATGGTCCTCGCCGATACCCCAGGAGCAACAGTGTCCCTAATTTGCTGGGAAGTGGCGGTGCGGTCCCCTACGGCACTGCGTAGGATCCTACGGTCATGGCGTGCATCCGTGCGTCGCTGCGGTCCGGTCCCAGGTCGACGGGCACGTGCACCTTCCGCCGACCACTGGCGACAACATCGATGTACTGTGGAGACCTCACGCCCCACGTGTTGAGCAATTCGGCGGTACGTCCACCCGGCCTCCCGCATGCCCACTATACGCCCTCGCTAAAAGTCCGTCAACTGCACATACGGTTCACGTCCACACTGTCGCGGCATGCCAGCAGTGTTAAAGACTGCGATGGAGGTCCGTATGCCACGGCAAACTGGCTGACACTGACGGCGGCGGTGCACAAATGCTGCGCAGCTAGCTCCATTCGACGGCCAACATCGCGGTTCCTGGGGTGTCCGCTGTGCCGTGCGTGTGATCATTGCTTGTACAGCCCTCTCGCAGTGTCCGGAGCAAGTATGGTGGGTCTGACACACCGGTGTCAATGTGTTCTTTTTTCCATTTCCAGGAGTGTATATAAAAAGTTCGAAGGCATTACTTTGTAGCACGCTCTCGTATACACTATACGCGATTACGCTAATAGTGGGTTCTTGATATTCCATTTGGGCTGTATACCTGATTATAGGAAAACCGCTAGTGTCAAAGTGAAATTTCGTGGGCTACAACGTGTAGATGACAGACATCGCCACCGACTGTAGCGCAATGGACAGAGAATAGACTGGTCAAAACGGCGAAATTCAAATTCATTACTGGACACTACAATCGGTTTGCAGTCTAGAGCCGTTCCACACGGGAGGTCGTGTATCTGGATGCAGTGAGCCGCTTTCTGCCGCCGGTCTTGGTCTTTGGGGCACCGAGCCGATGTCTCCCTCACTATAGCTTGTCTTTGTCTCTCAGAGCCGAACTCACGTCCACTGCAGCTTTCACGTGGTACCTAAAACGAACAGTTGCCTGTTGGCATGCTGTTTCTAGACCTAGTCAGTAACAAACAGTTCCCTGTTGAGGAAGTAGTTGTTGTTGCTGCCACAGTTGTTATAAAGAAACGAAAAGCACAGAAAAGAAAGAATTGGTGCCACCCAATAACGGGTTCTCGATTAAGCATAGGAGCTTTTCGGTGCCTTCACGGGACAGTTCGAGGCGTTCCTGGGAAATTTTACGATTTCTATCATTTGTCATTAATTACACTCGGTGAAATGTGTGCAGTATTGAAACCCTTCTTTCGGCTGGTGGATGCCAACATGAGGAAGCATATAATAGTGGAAAAGAGAGTGGCTGTTACTCTGAGGTTGATGCAAAGCTAACTTCTTTGTTGCAAAAACATCGGACATTTTATCAGGATTGTAACAAGTTATTTGTCATAGATACAAATGTCATTCAACATAATAGAATCTAATGTCAGGTAAGTTTTTTCGAATTGTACGGCAGTTGAAGTATTGTACGTATAAACGAAGCAAGAAGTTATTTCAAAGGTTCAGCACTGACGATCTGTTTTCGATTTCTGGAGAGGGGTGAGAGTGCTGCTTACGATGAATAAGGATGGATAAAACGTTATCGGGTGATTTATTTCAAAGGAATTTGTAAAAAACTGCTTGGATGGGTAAAAAGCAACTGGACGAACGTAACCGTGTTTTGCCGTGCGAGCTGCAAACTTTGCATAACCTGCCTGATGCGTAGTCGTAAAAGCCACCCACTTGCATTATTTCACGTTTTGCCAGAAGCTTACAGTATTTTGCAATAGCTAAAAGTCCTTTACCAAAGATAATAAAAAAGTTTATCCTCATCAGATGATGCTGCTCTGTACTCTTCTCTATTTTCAGTGCTTCGGTGTAAAAAATTACACAATTGGTCTACGTCTGATTTTGGAACTTGCTTTGTAATCCTTCTTTTTTTTGAATTGATTCGTTCTCCCTCACTAATACTAACTCGCAATTCAGAATAAGATAATATACGATTAAGGAAAGGCAGACCTACGTTTCTAGCATTTGTAGACTTAGAAAAGCTATTGACAATGTTGACTGGAATACTCTCTTTCAAATTCTAAAGGTGACAGGGGTAAAATACAGGGAGCGAATGGCTATTTACAATTTGTACAGAAACCAGATGGCAGTTATAAGAGTCGAGGGGCATGAAAGGGAAGCAGCGGTTGGGAAGGGAGTGAGACAGGATTGTAGCCTCTCCCCGATGTTATTCAATCTGTATATTGAGCAAGCAGAAAAGGAAACAAAAGAAAAATTCGGAGTAGGTATTAAAGTCCATGGAGAAGAAATAAAAACTTTGAGGTTCGCCGATGACATTATAATTGTCAGAGACAGCAAAGGACTTGGAAGAGCAGTTGAATTGAATGGACAGTGTCTTGAAAGGAGGATATAAGATGAACATCAACAAAAGCAAAACGAGGATAATGGAATGTAGTCGAATTAAGTCGGGTAATGCTGAGGGAATTTGATTAGGAAATGAGACACTTAAAGTAGTAAAGGAGTTTTGCTATTTGGGGAGCAAAATAACTGATGATGGTCGAAGTAGAGAGGATATAAAATGTAGACTGGCAATGGCAAGGAAAGCGTTTCTGAAGAAGAGAAATTTGTTAACATCGAGTATAGATTTAAGTGTCAGGAAGCCGTTTATGAAAGTATTTGTATCGAGTGTAGCCATGTATGGAAGTGAAACATGGACGATAACTAGTTTGGACAAGAAGAGAATAGAAGCTTTTGAAATGTGGTCCTACAGAAGAATGCTGAAGATTAGATGGTTATATCACATAACTAATGAGGAAGTATTGAATAGGATTGGGGAGAAGAGAAGTTTGTGGCACAACTTGACTAGAAGAAGGGATCGGTTGGTAGGACATGTTCTGAGGCATAAAGGGATCACCAATTTAGTATTGGAGGGCAGCGTGGAGGATAAAAATCGTAGAGGGAGACCAAGAGATGAATACACTAAGCAGATTCAGAAGGATGTAGGTTGCAGTAAGTACTGGGAGATGAAGAAGCTTGCACAGGATAGAGTAGCATGGAGAGCTGCATCAAACCAGTCTCAGGACTGAAGACAACAACAACAACAACAACAACGAGTACCGTATAATTTGCTTAATTACATTTTTTGTTGAATAACGTGTGATAAAAATGGCAGGATGTCAGAATAGATATATTTAGTTCTGTCAGTTGCTGCAGAACCACTCTCTGATCTCTAGATCTTTAATATACCTCACGTATGATAATCTGATCCTTCCACTTCTTTTGTATATCGTCCTCTAAAAATGTGTTAGCTGTCATTAACATATTTGTGTAGAACTACTCTTCTTATTGGTAGTTGGCATCTGTCTGAGTCACCAATGTATCTTAACTGCGTGTGGAGGCCGACAAGTGGCTCACTTTACCCCGTGTGAAAGCGAGTGTAATGTGAGTAGCGGGCGATTTACTTGACAAGCTACACTGTGGCGCAATGAGCCGAATCGAAGGTCTCAGTTTCTCTTGTGAAACGATCCATAAGGTCCAATGTAACGCAAATGGCTTCAGCTCCCTGCAACTGGATGCATGGTCTCTTGTGTGAAAGGGATCTTACGACCCAGAACCATCTCCTCGTTATGCGGTATAGTAGCTACCGCTCCCTGTTTGTATCTGTACTAGTTACACATCAATGGCTGTTGACAATAGACATTAGAAGTGGCTTAAGAACACGGCTTGAGAGGGGTCGCTTGTCAACATACACCTTTGACCAGACTGCTAAGGTACTCCTGTATGGGGGATGTTTGTAAGATATAAAATGGGACCAGTGATAAGCCAAACAATATCTCTCACCAGAGAATGTCACTGGAAAGTACTGTCTTATCATGTACATTCATAGTTCGTCTGTAGCATTTGTGCGTCTACCCCCACTGCAGTCACCTGACCTTAATCCTTCTAACCACACCAGCAAAATGTGGATGTCCGGGACACGAACGGATATCAACGACTTGTGGTCATGGATAACGACCGTTTCCTAATACACTGTGTGTCTCGTGGGGCAGTACCACAGCATGTCGCCGTCACTATTAAGTCAAAAATGGTGTTAAGCTGCTACTTGGATGTCTGCTGTTCAACAAAACATGAAACCAGCACGAAGTACACTGTTGAACCAAAACATGAAGACCACTGCCCATCTTGAGCCTGAACGTCAACTGGTGACGTTGAGGTATTTACCATAACAGAGACGAGAAGTGAACCATGTTAGTGACAGGGCGGGCCGAAAATGGGGAAATTCACTAACATAAGCGACTTTGACAAAGGGCACATTATTCTTGCCTGGCGCTGGGAACGAGCATGTCGGAAATGCCGAAGCTCGTCAGCCGTTAGCGTGCATCTCCCGAGAGCTTCTATGCAATGCGCTTGAAGGACAGTGATGCCACGAGTACCCGACAAGGTGTTGGATGTCTGTGCGTCGACACAGAACATGAATCTCGAAGGCCTTCCTGCTCTGTAAAAGAAAAGATAGGTGACGGCAGAGTGCGGCAGATCTGACGAAAGACAGCAGTATTGGTGCTGGCATACCGTTTAGCGCACATAGTACGACAAGGGGCTCCACGGCAGACGATCCATACATGTTCCCACATTCACATAACGTCGTCATTTACGTTTACTAAGGGCACTGGATCATCGAGATTGGACCTTTGATCAACTGAAACGTGTCGCTTGGTCGGATGAATCTTGTTTCTTGTTACAGCGTACCGATGCCCATACCAATATCCACGCGAACGGTTACTCTGATCCGTTCACAACGCCAAGGAAAAAGCCAGGGTAGTGGTATTTTATGGGGGCCATTCACCTGGGCTTCCATTGGGCCTGTCGAGGCGAAACAAGTGCTATATCACTGTAAGAGGTACAGAGACGAGGGAGTGAAGTTTACCCCAGTTCACTTCTACCAGAGCCACGTCGTCATTACGCGCCGGTGCTTAACATTCAACGGATTGCACCATAATCTACGAGTGAAATTAAAAATTAAAATAACTTTTCCAAACTTCGTCAGTGTATGCTTAAGCATATTAATGTTAACATTGTTAAGTCTCAGAACGATCAAATGAATATGTTAGGCAAAATATACGATCTTAGGAAAAAAGTGGTGCTAAATAATAAAGCTATAAAGCTAAAAATTGGTCAGAATATGCAAAGGCATGTCACAATTAAAAGTTACTGATCTCCACTTGATTGTGGTAATATTTTGGCCAAAATCGGCATTTTTACGAGAATCTGAAGGTGGTAAATATTAGACGCGTAAAGATGAAAATTCGTATGTAAGGTAAGTTACACGTAAAAAGATTATACATGTGACAGCAATAAGATACCTCTATTAGTTTTCGAGTTATTTACTAAAAACCACATTTGGAGTGAAAACGTCTTTTTTCATAGTAGATTAAGTATAATTCGTGTTCGTAACAGGAAGTTCTAATAACAGCACTCGATTACATTCATGCAATAACACAGCTGTACCAAGTTTCAAAACTGTATTGTAAATAACAATCGCTAAAAGGAGTCTTAAAGAGATGAACAACATAGCGAATATGAGGAATAGAGGCCACCTAACCCATCGCAAGGGCCACAGCAGAGAAAATTCAAAGAGGAACTGATACACAGCCACTTCGGACTCAGCTAAAAACTATGCCGCAGAAACTAGCGGAACAAGCGATATTAACCTGTAAGAATACGAAGATACAAGAGAACTGCTATGGGAAGAGAGGGTGCATTATGTAAATAGTCTCCATGGATGAACTGTTTAATGTATCGTGTTGCTTATCATAATTTTCTATTTGTTCTGTTTCAGTGCTATCTTGTTTGTTTGTCATTTCCATTAGTTTTCAGCATGAGTCCTTGTTGAATGTGATCAAATGAGTTGCGTATTTGTGACATCGTCGCTCCAACATTCACTGCAGCTGGGAGATTGAATTAAAATTCCGTTGCTCGTTATATCTTATGAACAATTGGCACTTTTTGTGACATGCAAAAACCAGGCACGTTGCGATACTGAGTGCTCCTAACAACTGAGTACTGCCATTATGTTTTTGGAACTCAGTTGTCTGATTTCCGCTCCCAGGAGAGCAAGGAGATCTGTCGTAATTTGACAGCAATTGAGCATTGTATGGGTACACTGTCGTAGCACTCTCGTAGAAGAGCGTTGAGAAGTATCACCATGACCAATGAAATTGTTTCTGTTTACTTTCCGTGGTTTCTTGTTTACTGCCCAAGGGACAGATGTACGTCACTTTATGTTTTTCGTAATGTCAAGACGGTAAATCGTGCTATAGAACATGTGTGTCTCGATCTTCGGATGTGTTTCGTATGGTGTTAGAGGTCCACGCTTTGGGCGCGTGTCAACGCTACGACTCGATGTGTTACGAAAAATCGCCTGTCATGTAGTGTAGCCTGTCTCGTGGTGGAATTCTGCCAGAGCCATGTGATCGCCATCGGCGAAATATTGTGTATGAGGAATTAGCACGGACAAGTGCAAGTCACAGCAGAGTGGCGAACCCCAGACCCGGAAATAGGAAGCAGAAACGAAATCATGGACCGTGGATGAGACTTATGTATAAAGTACTGTGCTTGTGTTTCACTTCAGCAGCAGCGATCCCGACACAGGAGACAGGAGGCGTCCTTGTCCTATGTAAAATTACGTGTACACAATCACAAAATGCCACTACAAAAATTTGAGGCATATCACTAGCACCTGAGTGAGTAGATGCACTTCCTGTCCACTTCAGCGTCAGCAGACAACACTACCGGACATCGAAAAATAAAAGAGGCGTACACAGGGAATGAAATGCATGAAATTTTGCTTCGGTAGTGTTAGTAAAGGCATACAGTAGTACCGGCACAATAAGTTAGTATTTAGTATTGGGAGAAGTCTGCACGTTCCGTAGAGGTATAGAGGTAGCGCCAGCGTAAAATAAGGGTGCATGGCAGGAGTAAAACTAGTCAAAAAGCTAATAAAAACACGTGCACACCCAACAAAGACGCCTCACACCACATATTTTACGTCCATACAACATTACCAGGACCCTGCAGTCATTAAATTTATTTTTGGATGTTGCGTAATTAGTAATATTACATAAAAATTAAGAAAAAATTTACTCTTCACTATTTTTCTCTGTAAATATCGATGTAATGACATTTGTGAGACAGTATGGCACTTGACAACACTTGAGGAGTGTCCAGACTCGGGAACACACACAGCAGACTGGATGTCGCGGCCCACGCCAGCCAGGGAGGGGCAAGTGGACGGGCAGAGTAATGCATCAGCTGTAGCAGCCGCGGTGAGGGGGACCACCTGCAGCGACAGAACCGTCCGCTGCCAGCTGACGGTCCAACGTCACACTGCCCGGTCGTCTACAAGTGGAGGCGACACGTCTCAAACCAGCACAGACAGCCGGATGCCACCATGTGCTGGCAACAGCCCCCTAGTGGCCAACGACGTGCCATGCCGCTAGTTGAGGGACAAGCGAGTCGCATAGCACCACAGTTGATGCGCGTGCCGAGACTAACCAACTCACAGGGCGCTGAGAGTGACATCGACAAAAGGCGAGCTAATCCGATGTCCCGCACTGGCAGGCACATGTTCCAATGCAGAGGTGAATGGGAAGAATAGGGCTGTCCCATATCCCACTAACGCTGAATGAATTTTTATGCCATGGAGTGGGTTGCACGTCAAATGCGACACTGTCATGCCAGTCACTGAGAGCTGACTGCGGCCTGACCAGGATGAGGCCGCAGGTCCAGCTGCAGTTCAGAAGTTGCCAAAGACGCCGGATGCTGCCAAGACGCCAGATGCTGCCGAGACAAGAGGGAACGCCAGAGATGTCTGCCGCCACTTCCACCATTTCATGCACTGAGGGAAAGGCCATTCCACTCAGGCATATATTGCTGTTCTTCACTTCTACCAGTCACGGTTCGCAAATGTGCATAAGTGCCATGTTCTCAATTCATGTGACATTTCCAATTGCAAAATTTGTCTTCCCAGGGTTCCTTGTGGAGTGAAAGATATGATACCTCTCTGTAATATCATTATGTAATATCTTTCTGTGTTTTTGTATGTATCAATTGAACTGTTTTGATTGTGAGGTTTATGTATTTTCTGCGCATTTATTAATGCTCTCGACGATGATTATGTGCCTGTATTTGTTTTCATGTCGTAGAAAATAATACAGAAATTTACACAACTTAAGTAATAAGACAAAAGAATTACACATGTTATTTCCTTGTTGACTGAGAATTTGAGAATGAATCTGCTTGATGATTGAGACCAAATGAGTGACAGAGCAGGGGTAAATCAAGGAGCAGAGAACAGTTCATATTCCAGAACATTGTGGATGATTAGGGACATTAGACGTCTGTGACCTCAGGATGTGGTGTGAAAGAGTACGTTTCTTTGTTACAAGGCCTTTTAACCACCTAGCAGATGTTTAACGGAAGTCTGTGATGTAGCAATGACATCTGGGACAAACATAATTCTTCTTACTACTCACAGCAATGTTTACATGTATTCTTGCTGGCTTGCAGCTTCATGTGAGTGAATTACCCTTGGAATGAATGAGGTCAAGCTAGGATGTTTTTTAGCCGTCGGAAATCCTGATTGGTAAAGTTACATTTTTGACATACAGATCGGTTATCGGTTTGAGATTCTCCTGCTATTTTCAATGATTTCATCTGGTTCGTGTCACACTAAACAATACTGAAGTGAGATACTACTCATGTAGAAATCAGCAGGTAGGGGTCAGTGAGAGAGGATAAGTAACTCTCTCACCTATTTTTGCATACAGAAAATTGTTAAAGATTTAATTACAATCTGATGCACTTTGAGCGAGACTCTAGAAAGTGAACAGCCTGAGCAGAAATTGATGGAGCCTGGTAGGGCACTAAAAGCATGAGGTATTTTTATGATTTTCGGTGATAGAAAGGGCTTGTTCGGAGTTGAAAGCAACTGGCAGTGAGCCCATGTATTAGTAAATCTTGCCTGACAGGCCTACGGTTGTACAGCGCAGACAGGGCAGCCCCTCATTAAGGCAGGGCTCCAGCAGAACAATGCTGCGATACCTGCCATGGCACCAGCAGAAACCTGGGCAGGGGCAATGGTCCGAAGGAATGCATCAGTCCAGTGGGGTGTAAACCAGACATTGTGTGCAGAACCATGAGTAATAAAAATTGACATGCTTACGTGTTTGCCGATAGTGCAAGTAGGACAGTGAACCACTTCCCTTAGCCACCTCTGTTGTATAAGAAAACTCTGGCATCTGAGAAACGTTTGGAGACAGAATATTTATTACACCTCACAGCTAGGATTAGCAAGCTCCCAGGCATAGGCGATTTAGATAAAGCTCTTTGAGATTGTAACTGTTCTCTTGTTGCCATGAGAAGGGACACAAATTTGGAGAAAATCATCTCTTCCCCCTGCGTGAAAACTTAAAAAAAACAGTTAATGGCGGTTTCCTTTTTTTTAGAGACGGAGGTTTTTTTAACTCTTGCCCTACTTCGACATGAGTTCGTGCTGTCGTGTGGGAGGGAAGTCTCTAGAGCTCTGTGATTTTCTTAAGATGGGGTGAAGGCAGTGTCATTTGTGCACTTTGCAGGAAAACGAAATTTTTTTCTGGAGAGGTGCAAAGCACTGGGGTGTGGGACTTTGGTCTGGTAAGGGACTTCTAGTCGAAGCTCTGGCATGTGTGGTTGGTACTTGGGATCTGTCCTGAGACTGACTTCACTTGCAAGTAGTTAGATTGGGGAGCCTGTGATGAAGTTCTTACTGTACCGACAGTGTGACTTCAAACATCTCGGGCTATTCGTTGGCTGAGGGCAAACTTATTCGTTTTTGGTTTACCAGTCTTGACGTTTGGTGTCCTTGTGCGCTCTGTCGTATAAGTGAGCCAAATTGGCCTTCGGTACGACCAGCAAACGGGTGTGTCACACACTGAAATCTGCCGTGATTTCAGGGCTCTGGTAGAGAGTAAATTGCGATCCGTCTGCCTGAATGCCAGACCGTGAGATATTTTGATTTCTTTCGTGACCGCGATCGATTCTCAGGTGCCGCCGCCACGTCTCACGTCCTCCGCCACACACATCTCGCCAACTGCAAGTTACGTCGCCACACGAAATAAACAGAGGAACGTACTGCCGCTCCGGAATTGTCAGGGCGTACACATCTTAATCGCCACTTGCTCTCAGCTGCACCTATGTAGAGAAACTTCAGTAGATTTGATCAATCAAAGTTTTCTCAGCTTCAGACCAATTCAACTTGTGTTATCCACATTTTTACGGGCAGAGTACTTGACTCACTGATCACCCAGTTAAACTGCCTTTGCCAACCAGGATCCACCCACTGAAGCATTAAATCAACTGTTACCTGTTTCGGGCACTCAATCTATAACTTGTTTAGTATAATTTATGTCTTGTTTAGGAAAATACATGTTGTTAGTACACTACATTTTGTCAAAATTCTCAATCAATTAAGTAGTCCAAAACTGTTACCCTTCAATGGCTTCTCTGAAATGTTATTAGTGCTGTTTCAGGTAATGATATTATTATTATGATTAGAGGTTTTATTTACTTTGTTCTTGCGAACTTCTACAGAATACATCAATACCTAAAACTCCAAAAACATTTATTTTTGTAATCATAATTTCCGATTCTGCTGAGTAGACAGGAGGTATGAACATTTTATTTCAGTGAAAAATAGGTTTCAGTTCTTTTAAACGATGACGATGGGTGTTAAACACCCACAGACAATTTCAATGTCTTTCCATAGCGACATATGGACTACTGGATTTTTACCCGCTGCCCCACACTGTGATAGTAATCGAAGGTACAATGACAATTGTGTGCTATGTGAACTTTGTTGCGAGCCATCTGCATCCATTCTTGATGTCTTCCCTGTTATTGATAACATCTTCTGGCAGGATAATTGTTCATGTCACAGTTACAGAATCGTGCTATAGTCTTTGAGGAGCATGTCAGTGAAGTCATATTGTTATCTTGGACACGAAATTAGTTTTATCTGAACCCGATGGCACACATCTGGGATCCTATGGGGCGCCAGCCCCACACCCGGGAACCAACGGCCCTTAATTTATGCAAATGGTATGAGCATAGACATTTCTTGCCACATATCTCAAGAAAACTACCAAGGACTTATCGAATCGATGACATACAGAATCGCTGCTGTAATGTAATACAAATCTTGATCAACATGGCGTTACGTAGGTGATCATAACGTTCTCAGTTATCAGTGTGTTTCATAAACGTTTCACACTCTGAAATTACTAGTAAGGAGGTAAAGTGAACAAAACCCTTGGCTATTACATCGAAAAGTCTTTTGTAAGTAGAAACATGACGCCATGAAATATTGCTTTAAGAGATTCAATTGCGTAGACTTTCCTGGTATAATGGGTTGATGATACTCTTCTCTAAAATGCAGCTGGGTAATGTAGTCATCTTGACTAAATATTTCAATAGATCAAGTGGCCTCTACCTTCAGATGCATACGCTAAGGCCCAATCTCGTCGGAACGGTGTTTCCAACAGGATCGACGGCTTCTTTGTATATCTCGACGGGCTCACCACATGGGTGCGAGCAACAATATTGCTGCCCTCAAGCCCAGCTGAACTAGTGACGCACTGGTGTAAGAAATAGGCAAACCAACATATCGGTAGTGGAACACTAATTAAAAGACTCTGCTGGTCGAAATTAAGACCATTGTCGTTTAATATCAGACAAAAATGGACTCCGCATCTTATTTACAGTAAAATCCTTATCCCTATTAATAAAATCATCAACTAATCCAATTTCAAAGCATTCCTTTAGAACACATTCCCGGTAACGGCGAGCAGCAGCTAACATTTGCGTCTCATTATATAACATCTTGTATCGCTCAGTAAGAGTTCTGCTACTGTGGATTTCTCTGACGGGAGCATACGAGTGTGACCATTTTGGTCTACACATAGGTCCTAAACAGTACGGAAAGTTTGGCCAATATAAGTCATCCTACAATGAAAACGATACCATTAGAGGATACTTGCAAATATGTTGCTTTTTTAAACTTTTTCTGGAAGTATGTCATGGAAAATTTCAAGAATTTTAAGAAGATATGACACGAAAAGTGTGTCTATGCCACCTCTAAAAGAAGACTTGGGACTGAGGGTTGTGGGATGGCTTTTAATATTGACCAAACTATCTGTATTATTCAGGAATAATGTGTAGAACACTATCGTCATACTCGTTTGCCCCAGCCAGAGATAACCTCAATGGAAGAGTATGGGCTTAATGAGTGTCGTAATATGTTTTATAATGAGACGCAAATGATCGCTCCTGCTACGAGCTACTGGGAACATGTTCTAAAGGATTGCTTTGAAATTGGATTATCTTACAATATTACTAACAGGGATAAGGGTCTCCCTTTAAATAAGACGTGGAATCCAATTTTCTCTGATATTAGACAGCAACGGTCTTAATTTCGGCCAGCTGATTCTTTTAATTATTGCTCTGCTAACAAGATATTACCCATCTCTTTCACCGGTGAGTTACCAGTTGACTTACGCTTGAGGGTAGCAGCGTTGCTGCTCACGCACACACGGACGACCGAACCGCAGTGCACAAGGGAGCCACTGATTCTACTGGAAACTCAGTTCCGGCATACTCACGTGAAGATGGCGACCCATTGATCCGTTGAAATATTATGTCAAAATGTCTACAATGTCGGCTGCGTACCTGGAAAGAGTATCGTTAGCTTCAATACAGTCTAGCATCAGGTATTTAAACGCTTGAGTCATTGTCGCGTCTGTGGCACCGACGATCGTTAATTTCGATTCATCGAAAGAAGACGGAAAGCGATCGAAATTCTGGCGCCGTCAAAACTACCGCATAGAGGCACCAATCCAAGATGACTAGAGCAGAGGGAGTTACAGTTTGAATATTGCAATTATGTATAAATGTATACAGTTAGCACCAGTTCCACACACACGAAGAGTTTTGCACAGGGCATACTAGCGAGGAGAACTGTATCAAATCAGACTACAGTGAAGATCACAAGAATAGTCACTCATATGCATTGTTAGCTAAAATGTATACGAAATAAATTGAAACAAAACCTTGAAGTGAGTTTCAGTATAAGATTTGATTTTTATGCCATGTGCAAGGGCTTGGCACGTTAGCAACAAGTGTTCGGTACGTCTCACCATGCACCAGAGCCGCGGCCCGGGCTGCTTTTCGCAGAGGCCGGCAGTTCTCGCTGCTGCCCGCGGTGGCGCCACCAGCTGCGGCGTCGGCAGGCCCCCGTCGGTCGCCGTCGACATACTGCGGCCCATGCACCGGTCTGCCGACTCTGCAAAGCCACAGACGAGACCGTAATGTCGACAGGCAAGACGGGAACAAGCGCGTCTGGGTACAGTTTGGTGAAAAATAATATACAAACTCTGTCAGTGTGGTATGTGACTATCATCAGAATACATTGTACACTGCTGAACCAGTACCAGTACAAGTCAATATATAATACTATAGATAACGATCTACTTAAAAGAAGAAACAGTCCAAAATAAATATTTAAATATGAGGAATAAATATAGGTAATACACGAGTTCAAGGAGTGTTGACAAAGATAGGAATATATTATTGCTCAGCAAGAGCCAAAAGATACAGACTACAGAGCAGACGAAGACGTCGAGCACAAATATATAAAACTCAAAATAATTGCAGAATATGCGTTCGAGCAGTATATGCCGAGCAAAGTTTTACTGGAAGTGAAAAAAAAGTTCAAATGTGTGTGAAATCTTATGGGACTTAACTGCTAAGGTCATCAGTCCCTACGCTTACACACTACTTAACCTACATTACCGAGCGAGGTGGCGCAGTGGTTAGCACACTGGACTCGCATTCGGGAGGACGACGGTTCAATCCCGTCTCCGGCCATCCTGATTTAGGTTTTCCGTGATTTCCCTAAATCGCTTCAGGCAAATGCCGGGATGGTTCCTTTGAAAGGGCACGGCCGATTTCCTTCCCAATCCTTCCCTAACCCGAGCTTGCGCTCCGTCTCTAATGACCTCGTTGTCGACGAGACGTTAAACACTACCCACCACCACCATCACCTACATTATCCTAAGGACAAATACACACACCCATGCCCGATGGAGGACTCGAACCTCCACCGGGACCAGCCACACAGTCCATGACTAGAGCGCCTCATACCGCTCGGCAAATCCCGTGCGGCTGGAAGTGAAACACCCACTGGAATTTAACAGTCGTGTTAGGAACTTGTTTCGAATCCAAAGAGAGTTTCATCACAGATTTAAACAAAGTGAAAGCCTGATTGTCAAACAACAGGTGAACGAGGTCAAAATGAACAGGAGAAACATGCGTGAAGTGTTCATTGAATTTTAGAGTAGAGTTTCGCCAGCCGATTTGAGTAAAAATGCCGGGAAGTTTGGTCTTACAAGGGGAAGCCGCCAATTGTGAAATTCAGATTGGATTCATACTGCGCATAATAAAAGCTCATGGCCAGAGGTGTAATGTGGCAAAGCACCAAGATGCACTTCTCAGCCGTTGTCGAGAAAATCGACAGTTAAAAGAAACCGTTGCGCTGAAATACTCTCTACGATTATCAACTTTCCACAGCGTCGTGGCGCAGCGGTAAGTGCTCGGGTTCGTAATCCGAAGGTCGCCGGATCGAATCTCGCGCGATGCAATTTTTTTAATTATTAGTTTTTTGTAATTCATATATATATATATATATATATATATATATATATATATATATATATATATATATATAAACTATTAATGAATTGCTTATGCATGCTGGTGAAGGCGGATCGCTCTCCAATTGTACCGCCTCCATTTTTCCGTTTTTTTTAACAGGGTGTACCAAAGCTCTCCCGTCCCCACTGATTTTCGACGATGTTATAAGTTGCGCTAGGGACCGGATCTACCTTCTTTCGAAGTTAGCAGGCAACTACGCTGTTATGCGGCGGCTCGTTTCGGCCCATTCAACATCTGTCCTTCAAGTGTAACGAGCGAGTAACGGAGTTTATATTTCATACCTGCCACAGCGAATTTGTGTTCGTGGGGTCTCTATTCTAATTCGAACGTTTGACTTACACTATACGTATTCGTTTCGGAATATCGTTTCTACGTCTTCCGTTAACTATACGTGGTTAACATTATGAAGACAATTAATAACATTTGTGAAATACAACTTTGTTTGCGGAAAACATAATGATGTTCGAAGTCGCCAGTTTTTCCACGACAAACGACTTTCAACCACTTATTATATGCATAATTGTTGCAACTGATTGCCGGGAAAGTTGCATTGTGCGAGATTCGATCCGGCGACCTTCGGATTACAGACCCGAGCGCTTACCGCTGCGCCACGACGCTGTGGAAAATTGTTAATCGTAGAAAGTATTTCACGGCAACGGTTTCTTTTAACTTTTCTCGACATCGGCTGAGAAGTGCATCTTGGTACTTTGCCACATTACACCTCTGGCGATGAGCTTTTATTATGCGCAGTATGAATCGAATCTGAATTTCACAATTGGCGGCCTCCCCTTGTTAGATAAAGTTAGTAAGAGGATAGATTTATCGTTCAGCGCTCACACTGCCGCCGAAACAGATGATGAAATTGAGCATGCCGCAATACTGAATTCGGCCCTCCGATACTATTTCACTGAGGTTCATCCTTTCTGCATCTACATCTACATCCATACTCCGCAAGCCACCTGTCGGTGTGTGGCGGAGGGTACCTTGAGTACGTCTATCGGTTCTCCCTTCTATTCCAGTCTCGTATTGTTCGTGGAAAGAAGGATTGTCGGTATGGTTCTGTGTGGGCTCTATAATCTCTATGATTTTATCCTCATGGTCTCTTCGCGAGATATATGTAGGAGGGAGCAATATACTGCTTGACTCCTCGGTGAAGATATGTTCTCGAAACTTCAAAAAAAAAAAAAAAAAAAAAGCCCGTACCGAGCTACTGAGCGTCTCTCCTGCAGAGTCTTCCACTGGAGTTCATCTATCATCTCCGTAACGCTTTCGCGATTACTAAATGATCCTGTAACGAAGCAAGTTGCTCTCAGTTGGATCTTCTCTATCTCTTCTATCAACCCTATATGGTACGGATCCCACACTGCTGAGCAGTATTCAAGCAGTGGGCGAACAAGCGTACTGTAACCTACTTTCTTTGCTTCCGGATTGTATTTCCTTAGGATTCTTCCAATGAATCTCAGTCTGGCATCTGCTTTACCAACGATCAACTTTATGTGATCATTCCATTTTAAATCACTCCTAATGCGTACTCCCATATAATTTATGAAATTAACTGCTTCTAGTTGCTGACCTGCTATTTTGTAGCTAAATGATAAGGGATCTATCTTTCTATGTATTCGCAGCACATTACACTTGTCTACATTGTGATTCAATTGCCATTCCCTGCACCATACGTCAATTCGCTGCAGATCCTCCTGCATTTCAGTACAATTTTCCATTGTTACAACCTCTCGATATACCACAGCATCATCCGCAAAAAACCTCAGTGAACTTCCGATGTCATCCACAAGGTCATTTATGTATATTGGGAACAGCAACGGTCCTACGACACTCCCCTGCGGCACAGCTCAAGTCACTCTTACTTCGGAAGACTTCTCTCCATTGAGAATGACATGCTGCGTTCTGTTATCTAGGAACTCTTCAATCCAATCACACAATTGTTCTGATAGTCCATACGCTCTTACTTTGTTCATTAAACGACTGTGGGGAACTGTATCGAACGCCTTGAGGAAGTCAAGAAACACGGCATCTACCTGTGTACCCGTGTCTATGGCCCTCTGAGTCTCGTGGACGAATAACGCGAGCTGGGTTTCACGCGACCGTCTGTTTCGAAACCCTTGCTGATTCCTACAGAGTAGATTCCTAGTCTCCAGAAAAGTCATTATACTCGAACATAACTTTCAATCGTCTGATAAATCCGAAACGGCAGATACCGAAAGAAATGGTCACAGAGTACAAGTAAAATTGCTCACTAGTGGAAAGGCATCTGGATCAGATGACTTACTTGTGAGATTCGAAGAAATTATTCGAAAGAATTTGCTCCTGTAGCAGCATAATCTCAGCTCTACAGTGTTTCATGACTAACTTATCTTTACTGGAAACCATTACTCACTACTAATAGACAGTTGGTTCTGCATGTGAGCATGTTCGGGTTTTAACGACGCTTAACTGTCTTGGCTTCATGTTATACTAATTAAATTCTATGAAATGAAATGTATCGGCTGATGGCGATGAAACCAATAAAGATGCAGTGACAAGAAATTAAATAATTGAAAACCGTTTGGAAATGTTGACCTACACTGCAATGAATACAACGCAAGGAATGAAAATTAATATCAAATCTGAACTACCGTCAGATTTCCTGCTTTTCACGAAGATTGGACTTAACTTTGAGGCTAACTCAGATAGGCTAATTGGTCAAGCGAATGCCTGGTGAAAGTAAGTCTGGGTTCTAGTCTCTGTCTATGACTTCATTTGTGACGAAACAGTACAGTGAGGTAACAAAAGTCATCGGATAGCGTAACAAAAGTCATCGGATAGCGATAATCACATTTACAGATGGCGGTAGTGTCGCGTACACAAGGTAAAAACTGGAAGTGCATCAGCAGAGCTGTCATTTATACTCATGTGCTTCAAGTGAAGAGGTTTACGACGTGACTATGGCCGCACGATGGGAACTAACAGACCTTCAGTGCTAAATGTAGTTGGAGCAAGACGCGTGGAACATTCCATTTCGGAAATCGTTAGGGAATTCAGTATTCCGTGATCAACAGTGTCAAGAGTGTACCGATAGCACAAAATTTTGGGCATTATCTCTCAACATGGACAACACAGTGGCCGACAGACTTCACTTAACGACCGAGAGAAGCGGCATTTGCGTAGAGTTGTCTGCGCTAACATTCAAGCAACACTGCGTAAAAAACCGTAGAAATCAATGTGGGCCGTACGACGAACGAATCAGACAGGAAAGTGTTGTGAAATATGGCGTTAATGTACTACCGCAACAGACGACCGAAGCGAGTGCGTTTGCTGTCAGCTCGATATCGCCTGCAGCGCCTCTCCTGGGCTCGTGACCATGTCGATTGGACCGCAGACGACTGAAAATTGAAATTTGGAAATTTTTGCTATGTTCTTACGGGACCAAACTGCTGAGGTCATCGGTCCCTAAGCTTACGCACTACTTAATCTAACTTAAACTAACTTACGCTAAGGGCAACACACACACTGCTTTTTGATCAATGCATGTAATGCTTGTTGGTTGGATTTCATCCATAGTTCATTGAATATTCAATGAACTGTGGATGAAGCCCGACCAACAGGCATTACATGCATTGATCAAAAATGATAGTGCATTAAGAATGGCTAGTTTCTAGCTGAAATCTAGATCTGCCAATAAAAAATTTTAAAAGGACGACTGATTGCTGAAATCTATAATTTACAAGACGTTTCTTGCCCTTTGACATGGACGATTGTCCTTGTGGAAGATGCCATCGCTATCGGGGAAGGCAACATTCACGAAGAGATGTCTGTTGTCCATAATATTGTAAAATACTTAACAGCTGTCATAGTGCCTTCGATTATTATCAGAGGTCCCATGGAAGTCCAGGCGAATGTCCCCCATAGCATAATACAGCCCTCAACAGATCTATGTTCACAACACAGTGTGTACGCTTGTAAGGTGGGTATGTAATTTTGACTTTCGTAAGTTATCACTGTGCACATCAGAGATACAGCAAGTTATGTTACCGTTAAACAATCTTTGGTCTTGTTGTGGCATAGTCTTTGCCTCTTTACAGTCTGGTAAATCCTTAGTTTAAGTGTGGTAGGTGATGGAAGTGTTGAATAGTGCTATGACTTGTGATTGTATCTGTTAAATGATTAAAGATCTATTGTAAGGGACAGCAAGGATGAATCTTTATAAGAACATAAATTTTAAATAATGCTATTTCTTTTGGAGACAAGAAGTTTGGGTATGATTTCAGCACTGTGCAGCTAGTTTCTCGGAAGGATTATTATTAGCTAGTCAACTTCGTTCACTTGCTCAGAGCTGAGAGAAAGACTATCCCACGTTCCTGTCATACATTAACAAATGAAATGAATAAGCTGTTTGGTTTTTATGGAAATTCTCTGTTAACACTGCATCCTTTTTAAATCATTGTTCACTTTGTTAAGCATAGTATTGTTCAGACCAATGCCATGTGTGGAGATCACTCCAAGATTTATTCTGTCTTTTCAAATACATAATTCATTCCAAAATCGTTTTCTTGGAATGTATTTCATAGGAATATTTACTCTTTCCATGCCACTATTCAAAGAACGTTTATCATTACGCATTACCACACTGTACCATGTGATATGCCTGCTTGCTGTTTGATGTTGTGCTTTCGAGAAATCTGCAACACATTTAATATCAAGACAAGTTTTATGCAGGGCAGTTATTCTTCAAATTAGGTTCTGTTTAGTCAAAGATTAGCGTACGAGTTTAAATCGGATAACAGTTTGTGGACACATAGTTTTGTTAATTTAGACATATTATAGAGTGGGCTAAATTTCGTACAGAAACACATAGTGGGAAATTACATATGTCGACCTATTCGGGCGGGATAGTCCGTCGGTTCTTTTGGTAATAAGTTGCGTTGAATTCCTCGAAAACAAAAAAAAAAAAAAAAAAAAAATAGCCCTGAGCAGATTTTGCTAATGTTGTACTTCAGCCAATTCATTTAAAATTTTTTGTCGCGCGACGATTATATTTTATTACATAAACAGTTGGTCTAATAGTACAGGTGGTGTGTGACCTTCATTCAGTGTTGAGTATTTGTGTGCACGGTAGTACAACGTTTTGTTTGTTTGGTCATTGTAGCAATTTTGTTTTTCCAAGAAATAGTATTTCATCATGTTTGGTACAAGAGAACAGAGAGGGTGTTACAGAGCAACGAGTCTTCACAGGATACTATAAACCACCCTGAGAAATTACCAACTATCAATAGTTCACGTGAAACTGCAGGAAATTGCGAGGATCCACAATCATTAACCAATTTAGCGAACAGTAATGAAACAGAACAAACTATGGGCAATGAACACGAAAATTCTGAAGTTGAGTCGATCGGCGATAAGTCGCCACAGTCTAGCGAAAGCTTAAAAAATTCGCCACAGTCGTGCTAAATTTTGCAACTGAAATGAAGTGAAATGTCGTGTGGCGAGGGCCTCCCGTCGGGTAGACCGTCCGCCTGGTGCAAGTCTTTCGATTTAACGCCACTTCTGCCACTTGCGCGTCGATGGGGATGAAATGATGATGGTTAGGACAACACAACACCCAGTCCCTGAGCGTCTCCGACCCAGCCGGGAATCGAACCCGGCCCCTTTGGATTGACAGTCTGTCGCGCTGACCACTCAGCTCCGGGGGCGGACATTTTGCAACTAGTAGGAGATACGTCAGTATCAGGTTTTGAATCAATCTCTTTTGAGCGACTGTAACCATCATCTTCAATGAACAATTATAAAAAACCACAAAGCGCGAATGCGACAAATTTTCTAGAATAAATTAGTCAGATGATTAAAGGAATACAAGACGAAATGAGTAAGGAAATCGACAAATAATTAGAAGAAAATAGTAAATCACTTAGGGAAGAAACAAAAAAATCACAAAATGAGAATAGAAAATCACAGGAAGAAATGAAACTTAAAGTACAAAATTTATTGGGATTAGGGAAGACATTAAAAATGACCTTCAACCAATAATTAGCAGTTTTGCAACTAGATTACGTAACCTTGAAAGCGAAGACGAAAACATGAAAACAAAGTAGCATAATGACAAGGACGAATTTTTAGTTAAAATTAACACTGTAGTTCCGAGTTTGGTACTTACAGAGATAAAAGAACAGAACGAACAGTTTAACACAACGGCAAAAGAAATTAGCGAATAAGTGGAAACTTTGAGATTAAATTCAGAAGAACAGGAAGAATATTTAAACACAATCAACGAAAATGTTTGATGACCTGACGACGAAAATGACGAATTTGTTAACCAGTGTAGATAGAGATTCAAATGACACACTGCCAACTATGGTGACCGTACAATTTATGGTGATTTCCCCGAAAACAGTACCACATATTCAGATACGACAATGGATCGACGACGTGGTGCAATAGAGAACAGTTTGGTTCAGACAAAAACGGTAAGTTTGATTACAAACACTTCTTGATAGTATGTAAATTCAAAGTATTAGGGAATTACAGTAATGAAATTCACCCCCACCCTGCGATTCATCAATTCCTATATTCTTTACCACAAAATTGGGCATTTGAACATACATTATTTAGGAAATGATCTTGCAGCGATGCACTCAATACTGAGAGATTGCCAAAACGTAAATGATTTCTACCGAGTGTTTCTGTCAGCCTACTGGTCGCATGCCGCACAAGATCGGATAAAACACAACATAATATTACCAAAATATGAACAGTCTTATTTTTCTAGGCCAGAACAGTAATTTGAAGGGTATGCAGAAGTCAGAACTTATCAAACCTGTACAGTCCGTCAGAGATAATTCGTATTTGTTTCACAAAATTTACTTACACAGTTGAGAGAAATAATTCTGGCCGGCAGATGTAAAGATAATTTAGAACAATTTGAAATATTACTTCCGAAACTGGAATTGGACCGTGACAACAGGTTAACGAGAAAACACAATAAGTGTCACAACAGGAACTATAACACACAATATGCTTTTGTACCGTGTGAAAACGAAAAACTATGGGAACCTGCATAACAAGCACAACCACAGAAACAATCATATTTATTATAACACTCAAAATAGTCAGGGACAATACTCTAACTCAGATGGCAATCATACAAATTCTCATGGGCACAATTCAGGTAGATCAAATCCGCAAAATGTATGGCACCAAAACAGTTATGAAATTAGCAACCCACACAGTCAAAACCAACAAGGTCACAGTAATCTACGTCATAATTCACAGTGTCAAAATTCTCGAAGGGCAAGCCCAGAGTGGCAGATAGTAATAACTGAAGTTAGATCACCAAGTCTACGAGATAGTCAAAGACAAGGAAGCAATAACCATTTCCAACTTCGCAAAAATTACGTCATGAGGAAGTAGTAGATATAGCGCTAAACAACATGAAGAAGGCTGCAGAAAGGAGAAAGAAATATCAAGGACAGGTAAACATTAAGAGGCTACAAGATGGATAGAAAATCCTGCTTAAATCTCATTTTTTACCTTGTAAAAGCAAGAATCTTAATCACAAATTATTTATTGTTTATAAGGAACCTTATAGGATTCATAGAATTGTACATGGCAGTCTTGTGTAAATTGAAACAATTCGAACACAAGAGCAAGGGCTTCATCATGTTTCACGTATCAAACCATGCATAGAATAATTTTATTTACTGAAGTTGTACCCAGATTCTTTTCTAAAATATTTCTCGCGTTACAGCGCACAGTAATAGCGATAAACAACGCTATCGCACCACATGTCAGAGCGACTCCTGTCATGCAGCAGGCAACTTTTGACAAGAATCGGCCGACTTTGGCCGCACAATGAGCTTCATTTATCCTGCAACAAATTGAGCGATTTGCTGCCACGACGCTCACGCTAAACAGACTACTACCAACTTCGAAATTTCATCTACAATCCGAATAAGAACAAATAATTTCTAATAAACTGAACATTGACAGTATTTTTTAAACCAGCTGTAGAGGATACATTGGTTATCAGCGGGGTGTTTTTCACTTGAGAAATATTTTTTGGCTATATATAGCAATGATAATACAGATGTATAACATTTTCAACGACATTTTGTGAGATATACAGGATGTTGGGACGGTAAATGTGTTGTCTGGAAAGAAGAGTAATAGGTATTTTGATGTAATAAGTTTTTCAGGATTATTGTGAGGTAGTGAAGTTGTGTGTACTGAAGTGAAACATTGTGTGGAAATAATTGGACGAAAACAAAGCAGAGAAATGTTATTTGAAGTCTATTTTGAGACAAAGACAGCAAATATGATTAATGTTGTAATACAATAATGAAATTTATGTTGCTGAGGTATACAAGATTATAATTATGAGATTTATGATGCATGCTGTAATCGAACGAGGCAGTGATTACGATGATTAACGTAGAGAAATAGTAAGTGAGTAATGGTTAGGGGATTGGAACCCTGTTTCTTGTTATAGTCAGTTGTTATGCCATGTGAATGCATTTCATATTTACAAGTGTAAAAGGTAAGTTTCTGAAAAGATGTGATATTGGTGAATGAAGGCGATGCGACTTGAGACAACACAATTATTTCTTTGATGTGAAGTTTATGATTATCTGATGCAAATTGTTCAGCCTTTTACTAAACATATAGTGTCATTTTTTCATTGGAACAGCACAGCATGTAACAGTTATGTAGATTCTTACAGCAATCCGAGAAATGTACTTTTTTGCCTCCATTTGTGTACGAAAAATATTTTGTGAAGTTGTGTATGGTTCGCGGGAAGAACGAGTGCCGGAAAGCCTTCATGCGCGCTCGAATCTCTCTAATTTTACATTTGTGATCTCCTCGGGAGGTATAAGTAGGGGGAAGCAATATATTCGATACCTCATCCAGAAACGCACCCTCTCGAAACGTGGACAGCAAGCTACACCGCGATGCAGAGCGCCTCTCTTGCAGAGGCTGCCACGAGTCATGTAATTTATTGAGTTTCTTTATTTTTAGTTATTTAATTATATATTTAATCGAATGGGGCAATCATTATGATGGTTGATGTAGAGAAAGAGTAAATGAGTAATGGTTATCGGATTGGGACCCTGTTTCTTGTTACAGTCAATTTTTATGCGATGTGGATTCATTTTATATGCTTACATATTACCTGTATATATTATTACTATACAATTTGGCGCCATTAGTATAATAATTATGTTAAGTGTACTACTGTAGTGAACTCTCACTAGACATGAAAGATTTATAAGAATTCATAAAAGATGTGTAAGGAGGAAACAAAGAGAAAAAGACGACAAAGGAAGTCATACAACAGGTACTTGAGCGAAGAAATGGTTACATAGATGAATTTGGGATGAAATGATTCTGTAGAGTAAATATAAGAAGAAATATGGTTAGGTAGGGCAAAAACTACAAACGGTTAGGTAGGGCAATGGAGATAAATTATACACATCAAAAAAAGTTTTGCATCACGCCGATTCCCAGAACTCCTGAAGATAAACGTTTACTGTGGATGTAAATAACCATGCTTGAGCAGCGCTTATTGGAAGGAGGGGTCCGACAGCCGATCAGTTCCAGTCATTCCACCAGGAAGGAGGTACACGGCTCGTTGCTGTCTCCAGTTCAACCATGCCTAGACGGTCAACACCGCGGGTCGGTCGCGTCCGCATTGTTACTTTGTGCTAGGAAGGGTTCTCAATAAGCAAGAGGATGTGCTACTGGGTATTAGGGGAACTGGTGTACACAGCAATCTGGACAACCACATCTGATGTTCTCGTTTTATGTTGGTGCAACATGTAATGTGTGGTTTTCATTAGCAATAGAAAGGGAGGGGATGACGTTTATGTTGATCTCTAGTCCAGTGTTCTGTACAGATTTCGAAACTCGCGGAACCGAGTTGATGCAAAACTTCATTTGATGTTTGTATATGGACTTACAAGAATGTATGAAATAAATTTACAGAACGAAGTAAAGAGATACAGTAAACAGTTGTATTTGCTGGAAGTTTGATAAAATTGTGGGTAAAATGATTAATAGGTGCACAAACTGAAAGATGAAATGTAACTAAGTAGCATACTAATCAATGACCATGTTAGATATAATGATAGGCTGACATTCGGCTGACTGCATAAAGTATTCTGTGATGTGAACCTTGGATACTCCCTAATCCATGTTTTTCCTAATCATATGTTTGCTTTCATTTTATCTGCGCATTTAAGATGACTTTCCTCATGTGTTTATTTATTGTGTGTGATGACCATTCTTATGTGTCTCCGTCTACCTTACTGCCTATACAGTCGTGCTTTTTACTGATGAACATGGATAAATATTTATTTGAATAGATTTAGAAATTTGTGTAGGTCATTCTGCAAATATATAATAATTGTTTCTTATCATGCCTATTATTGTACACTGTTTAACATGGTTTAGTTGTCTGATGTTTCTGTAATTCATTATTGTAAAACCATGATGCCATTTTTCCTTGCTTTTTTGTAGACATAGAAATCTCTTATAACGTCTACACTACATGTGCTGTCCATATGTAGAACCATGTAAAATCTTATTGTTGTTGTTGTTGTCTTTATTCTGAAGGCTAGCTTGATGCAGCTCTCCATGTTACTTTATCTGTACAAGCCTCTTCTTCTCCGAATAACTACTGCAAACTACATCATTCTGAATCTGCTTATTGTATTAATCTCTTGGTCTCCACTTACTACTTTTACCCTCCGAACTTCCCTCCAATACAACATTGGTGATCACTTGATATCTTAGAATGTGTCATATCAACCAATCCCTTCTTCTAGTCAAGTTGAGCCACAAATTTCTTGTCTCTCCAGTTCTCCTCAGTACCTGCTCATTACTTACGTGATCGACCCACGTAATCGTCAACATTCTTCTGTAGCACAACATTTAGAAAGCTGCTGTTCACTTTTTTGTCCAAACAGTTTGTCTTCCATTTTCATTACCATACATGACTACAATCCAGACAAATACCTTCAGAAAAGACTTACTAACATTTAAATCTATATTCGATGTTAACAAATTTCACTTCCTCAGAAATGAGTTTCTTGCCAATTCCAGTCTAAATATTATATCCTCTCTACTTCGGCCATCATTGGTTACTTTACTACCCAAATAGCAAAACTCATCTACCACTTTAAATGTCTCATTTTCTAATCTAATTACCTTATCATCGCCTGATGTAATTCGACTACATTCCATTACCCTTGCTTTGCTTTTGTTGATGTTCATCTTATATCCTCTTTCAAGACACTGTCCACTCTACTCAATTGCTCTTCCAAGTCCTTTGTTGTCTCTGACAGAATTACAACGCCATCAGCAAACCTTAAGGTTTTTATTCCATCGCCCTGAACTTTAACTCCTACTCCAGATTTTTCTGTGGTTTCCTTAACTGTTTGTTCGATATACGTATTCAGTAGCATGGGTAATTGGCTAAAAGCCTGTCTCACACCCTTCTCAGTCACTGCTACGATTCATGCCCTTAGACTCTTGTCACTAACGTCTGACGTTATACAAGTTGTAAATAGCCTTTCGCTCCCTGTACTTTACCCCTGCTACCTTCATAAAATGAAAAACAGTATTCCAATCAACGTTGTAAAAGCTTTCTCCAAGTCTACAAAAGTTATAAACATAGGTTTGTGTTTCCTTAACCTTCCTTCTAAGATAAGTCATTGGGTCACTATTGCCTTATGTTTTCCTACATTTTTCCGGAATCCAAACATATCTTATTCGATGTCGGTTTCCAACAATTTTTCAACTCGTCATTAAAGAATTCATGATAGCATTGTATAGACCATCTATATACTCCTTCTACCTTTCAGCTTTCCGCTCTTTGCTTAGGACTGGTATTCCATCTGAGCTCTTGGAATTCATACAACTGCTTCTTCTTTGCCCAAAAGCCTCTTTAATTTCCCTGTAGGCGGTGTTTATCTTTCCCCTCACGAAATATGCTTCGGAATTCTCTAGCCATTCCTGCTTACCCATTTTGCACTTCCTGTCAATCTCATTTTTAGCTGTTGCATAATGCTTCCTCTCGAACTCTCTAAAAATTACGGTTGCTTCGGTTTTTCTATGCCCATCTCCTTAAATTCCTACTTTTTTGCAGTTTCTTCAGTTTTAATCTACAGTTCATAACCAATTAATTGTGGTTAGAGTCCACATCTGCCCCTGGAAATCTCTCAAAATTTAAAATCTGGTTAATAAATCTCTGTCTAACTATTATATAATCAATCTGTAACCTTCCGGTGTCTCCAGGTCTCATCCACATACACAACCTTCTTTTATGATTCTTAAACCAAGTGTTAGGAACGATTAAATTATGCTCCATGCAAAATTCCACCAGGCAGGTTCCTCTCATTCCTTTCCTCCCGTCCATATTAATCTCCAATTTTTCCTTCTCTTAATTTTCCTGCTATTAAATTCCAGTCTCACATCACAATTAAGTTTTCGTCTCCATTAAAAGTCTCATAATTTCTTTTATCTCGTATGTTTCTTCAATCTTTTCATCATCTGCGGAACTAGTTTGCACATAAACTTGAACTACAGTGGTAGGCGTGTACTTCGTGTCCGTCTTGGCTATGATAATGCATTTACTATTCTGTTCATAGTAGCTTATCCACATTGATATTTTCTCATTCAATATTAAGCCCAATCCTGCATTACCCCTGGCTCGCTTTGTATTTATAACCCTGTATTCACCTGACCAGAAATCCTGTTCCATCTGCCACTAATTCCCACTATATCTAACTTCAATCTATTAATTTTCCTTTCTAATTTTGTAACCTGCCTGCCTGATTAAGGGATCTAACATTCCAAGCTCCGATCCATAGAATGCAGTTTTGTTACTCTTGATACTGACGTCCTCCTGAGTAGTCCCCGCTCAGAGATCCTAATGGGGGACTATTTTACCTCCGGAATAGTACCCAAGTGTACGCCATCAACATTTCACTATATAGTAAAGGTGCATGCTCTCGGGAAAAATTACAGGTGTAGTTGCTTTCACGTGTTCGTACTATCATCACAACAAGGCTGTTTTGATTAATATTACAAAGCTTGATCGGTCAGTCATCCAGACGGTTGCCCTAGCAACTGCTGAAAAGACTGCTGCCCATCTTTCTGGCCTGTCAACGGATACCCCTCCATTGTGATTGTAGCTATGGTACGGAAATCTGTATCACTGAGGCATGCAAGCCACCCCACCAATGACAAGGTCCATGGTTCATGGGGAGGGGGTGGGGAAATCTTATTACTCCTGTCTTATTATAGGTAGCTGTATTTTGTAAATGTGACGAATTGCACGTGATTGACCATTCACCACAAATGACTGAGACTTGGCAGGGAAGAAGAATTGTGTCCACTGATTATATACTGAAATATTTTCTGCCAAATGTCGGCGTACTTCACCGATACAAGCTGCAGCTGACTTTTATAAGGAACTGTTGGATACTACAAGGTGGCTGGTCAATGGAACAGTCTGCTTCAAGCAGATAGTATTACGTATTTTACTGCTTGTACATGTGTTGGGCTGTCAGCTGAGAAGTGTGCTTAGTCTCACTGAGTCTGCGTCCACATAACTTCCCACAACAGTGACGTAACTGCAACGAGCTGGAGAAAACTTGGTCGTTTGTGACAAGGGCACTCTACTCATTCATCTTGAAAATTATTACTGCTATATGTCACAGTGCATCAGTGATGTGGGTGTTGTGTGGTATACATATCTAACCTACTTGCTGTGTGCTACAAAAACGGTATAGATCACTAATAACACTTACTGCAATACAATATGTCACATATAAACTTTCAAAATAGCCCTGTTCAGAACGTTCTCATAGACATCATTAACCGACCTTCACATGTTCCTGAATTTGGTAAATATTTTTTGTTTATAGTTCTGTAACTAATATTCTTGTAAAACCATTTTTCTCTTCGTATTTATAACGCGATTTATACGCTACTATCCATAATATTTTGAGTTTTGTCCTTGTCCTTTTCCTATCTGAAATGACCGTCATACAAAATGCTACTCTGTAAAGGTGGACTATATGTCAGGTGGGCATGACATTTTGACTTCTGTAAGTTATCGATATGCACGTTGCAGGGAGGGGACGTTAAGTTACTGTAAAACAATCTTTGGTCTTGTTGTGGCACAGTCTTTGCCTCGGTGCAGTCTGGTAAATTCTTAGTTGAACTGTGGTAGATGATGGACGTATTCAGTAGTGCCGTGACGACTTGTGATTGTAGCTGTTAGAAGGTGAAAGATCTATTATTAGTGACAGCAAGGATGAATCAGATGTATATATTGAAAGCGAAAAGAATACAGATTTGGAATAATGCCATGCTATTTTTTTTTAAGAGAAGAAGTTTGAGGTAAGACATCAGCAGTGTGTAGCTAGTTAGTCAGAATTATTATTATCAGCTATTTAACTTTGTTCACTTGTTCAGAGATGAGAAAGATCACTCCACTTCCCTGAGTCATGCATTAACATATTAACTGATTAAGCTGTTTGGTTTTCATAGAAATTCTCTGTTAATACTGCATGCTTTTGAAACCATTGTTCACCTTGTTAAGCATAGTATTATTCAGACCAATATTATGTGTGGAGATCACGCCAAGGTTCACTCTGTCTTTTTGAATATATAATTCATTCTAAAATCATTGTCTTGGGATATATCAAAGGAATAGTTACTCTCCCCATTCCACTGTTTGAAGAAGATTTATCATTACGCATTACCACATTGCACCATGTGGCATGCAACAGCTTCAATACTGATTGGAAATTTTACTTAAAAGTAGAAATCTAGCTTGGCCGCTGCATGCTTGCTGTTTGATGTTGTGCTTTCGAGAAATCTGCAACAATGTTGTCAAGATGCGACGTGAGTGGAAATTTTGATTACGGCCAGATAATTGTTTCACTTCAGTTGCCCATTTAATATAAACTTGTATTCAGACCAGTTACAGTTCAAGTGAAATTAGGTTCTTTTTAGTCAAATGTTAGCATACCAGCTTGAATTAGTTTGTGGGTGCATAGTTTTGGTAATGAGTGGGAGCTAAAGTTGGGCTAAATTTCGTACAGGAACACATAGTGGGGATCTTAAATGCTTTCTGATCAAAAATATCTGAACATCCCTACATGATGTGGAACTGACGAATAAGTGACAAGAGAGGTAAAACTGGCAGTATAAAAGGAAGTGGAGCGTATTGTGCTGTCAGTAAGAAAGCAGTAGCAGTAGAATGGATTGATCAGGATTAGTCATTGGAAATAGCCTGCGTAACAAATCCATCATGCACATTTCAATTCGTCTGAAGCCGCCAAAGTCGACTGTTGATATGATTGTGAATTGGAAGTGCGGAGAAACAACAATAGCTAAACCAAGATAGGCAGATCTCGTCTACTGACGGACAGAGAACATCGAGTATTGCGGAAGGTGATTCCAAAAGTCACATGAAATCAACGGAAGAAATCACTCGCGAGTTCCAAAGTGCCACCAACAGACCAGCTAGCGTAGGCAGTTGAAAAGAATGGGATACAATAGTCCAACAGGTCCTTATAAGACACAAATCTCCGTCCTTAATGCTAAGCGACGCTTGAAAATGTGTAAAGAGTGGCACTACTGGACAGGGGATAACCGGAAACTAGTGATGTGGAGTGATGAAGTAAGCTACATCGTGTGGCAATACGTTGAATGAGTTTAATTTTGGCGAAAACGTGGAAAAATATTGCCTAACACAATGTTTGGCCAACAGCGAAGTACCATACTTCCTTTCACCAATCTGAAATCTCCTAAAATTTAAGCTCCGGCGGGTCTGGCGTCGATTTTTTTTGAGACTGCGAACGCGGACTTGTCCGAACTCCTCTTTCCGGCAACTTGCGAGTGCTGCCCTATGGCACATCGACGTTCCCAAGGATTCTGTGTTTCTACTTGTCAACGGCGTCCCATCAAAGACTTTCTGTAACTTTATCTTCTCAATGTTTACGCTAAATGCGTCAGTGGTCCGTCAGCACTCAAGGCGCCCCGTGACTTCTACACAATATTGTGATGTTATCGCACGGGACATGCTATTTGCATGGCTGTCTGGCATTTGGAGAAATTTTTGTCTGTATTCACATTCTCCAACTGGCGAGAACAGGACGAATTCGCTGAACTCGGCACGCAAGTGCATTTTTCCTTGAGCGTGGCTAATTTTGTCCAAGACGCACGCCGCTCTCTGCTGTGGTGAATGCGACAGCTATTGGCCAAGCACAGATCACAAGGCTGGCGTTACCCTCAAGCCCATCTTTTCCTTTCCCCTCTCTTTGTCCAACTCCTCTGTCCTTCTCTCTGTCCATGTCCTCCCCCCTCTCTCTGTCCATTTCCTGCTCATTCTCTATCTCCTCCTGTTCGTTGCTTTTTTTGTCTGTTACTCCCCCTCTCTCTCTCGATCTGCTTCTCTCGACTCTCTAAGTCCATCTCCTGCCCTTGGGCAGCCTGAGCGACGCATGTCATCGACATTTCCTGTCTCTCTGTATCTCCTCCATGTTCGAACAACATCGCTTTGGATCACACCGAGACGCCTGGACACATCCCTTGCTGAGAGCCCATCCTGGCACAAAGTAACAATGCGGACGCGATCGAACCGTGGTATTAGCTGTTTAGGCATGGTTGAACTACATACAACACTGTACATCCTCCCTGGTGGAATGACTTGAACTGAGCGGCTGTCGGGCTCCCTCCGTCTAATAGTCGCTGCTTATGCATGGTTGTTTACATCTTTGGGCGTGTTTAGTAACATCTCTGACCAGTCAAAGGGACTGTGTTTGTGATCCACAGTCAACGTCTATCTTCTGGGTTCTGGGAACCAGGGTGATGCAAAACTGTTTTTGATGTGTGTATGTTGTGCATTCTTTTCAAGCGGTCTAAGTCGTCCTTACATCCAGCCAGAAGAGTTCTGTAGGCTAGTTTTAACATTTGTACGTTTTTCCTTTACCTAGCAATATATCAAACACGAAACTTGTAGCTTTAATTAATTAAACGACAGATAACTATTGTTTTTATGTGACTGGGGCGAAGACAGTCGAATGTGTACTGCAGATGGATGTTTCCAGAAGATAGTGGGCGAAGAATGTCAAAGATACCGCACTGGAATTAGCATAATTGGGATTTTTAGTGCCTTAAACTTAGTGGGGTCTTAATGAAAGTGTAGTTTTAAACAACTCGGTAATTGCGATTGATGTGGGCGCTTTGTTTGGCTTAAATCAATATCAAAATTTTGTGGGAAAAAGCCACACCTTCCCATGTGCAACAGATTATTAGGGAAATTAGTTAATCGTAAGGTCATGAGTGATAGTATTTGAAACTCTGTATCCTGATTTAAGGCATCTAATGTGAAGGTTGTTTACTCTTCGTAACAAAAATTAGCGTTCAAAGAGGTTAGTCATTACAGAAGTCTGGCCGCTACGGTCGCAGGTTCGAATCCTGCCTCGGGCATGGATGTGTGTGATGTCCTTAGGTTAGTTAGGTTTAATTAGTTCTAAGTTCTAGGGGACTGATGACATTAGAAGTTAAGTCCCATAGTGCTCAGAGCCAGCCATTACAGAAGTGCCATCAGCACAGGAACTGAAAGTAGTTATACGCTTGAGACGATAGAGCCAACTCTATTTCAAACAGTTTTTCCGTTTTCCTGTAAAGGGATGTCCGATTCAGCGAAAAGGATAAAGCTTTTTGGTGTCAGAAACGTGAGTAGAAATGATCCCTCCGAAAGCTGTAGACTTCAAAGAGCTCTGCAAACTGCGGAAAACGTGGGCTTTTTCAGTCAGTGGATCAGTGTGTCAATACGTTTTCGACTTAAGTGCTTTTTTTCCGTCTGAAAACATTCTAGCTGTAGTGTGATACGTCCGTCATATATTTGCTTAAGAGTGATCATAAGGACAAATTTATGTCTACAAAGAAAGAATAGGATAATCAGATTACAAAAGACAGAAACTTCCAGCATGTCTTCTGCTCTCTAATTGAAAACCACGAAGACCAATGAGATAAATTGCAGCGTGATTCGCTCATGTCAAAGAGTGAAATTCATATTAGGATGAGAGCGTGTTCGAATGATGAACGGCTGTTAGACAACGCTATGTGAGCATGATACGGGATGGCACCAAACTTGTTATTACGACTGTAACAAGCATAACAGTTTAATTCACAGCTTTGGCTCCATCAATAAGCGCAGCTATGTGTCTGAGCGTATCTGGTTATGTGGTTCGACGCCGTCTGCTGACATCTGAACTGGGAACGTTTACACCATTGTTTTATCAGAACACTGCAGCAGAGACGAACCTGTTTGCAACGACGGGATGCTGCTTCACATTCATGCTAGTGAACCGGTCTGGAAAACAACAGCCGGCCGAAGTGGCCGTGCGGTTAAAGGCGCTGCAGTCTGGAACCGCAAGACCGCTACGGTCGCAGGTTCGAATCCTGCCTCGGGCATGGATGTTTGTGATGTCCTTAGGTTAGTTAGGTTTAACTAGTTCTAAGTTCTAGGGGACTAATGACCTCAGCAGTTGAGTCCCATAGTGCTCAGAGCCATTTTTTGGAAAACAACAAACATCTCAAAGAGCATGGGAATCTGAACACAGTCCTCGACGTGCAGAGAAGCTACTGTGGCCAACAGGCCCAACAGTGATGGCTACATGCGTATCACAGCTACCATGATGGCCGCAATTTCGTCGGCTGGTTTGCTTGAAGACATAGCAGAAGTCAGCCATTATGATGATGTGAGTCATCACTGGGTACTGCATGTGAATTCAGTCTCTAGTATTGAGAATTTCATCAGCAGCCACTGTATTAAGGACTAGCTGTTGCTTATGGCTGCGATCATGTTTCGGTAGTTTTGTTATGATGAATGATGGTGAGTAAGTAGGCTATAGCGTGTGCAATAACATCAGCTGCCTTCATGTATCTTCCTGTTGGGGTAAGCATAGCTAATGATGTGTGCCTCACTCATTACCCCCCCCCCCCTCCCCCCGCCGCATCCCAGTTTGTCCCAATGCACGATGCGTTGTCATGTGCAATGTCGCTGCCGAGCAGTGTATCATCGCTGACGAGCAGAGTGTACAGATGGGCATGAGCAGGAGCACGCATGAATGCATTACCCTTTTCAAGTATCTATACATCATAGTGTACATTGTGTACAAAATAGTATGGATTAAACACTTTGAAGATTCATATCGTATCATGAATGTTGAAAATTAGGTGGACTGATAAGGTAAGGAATGAGGAGGTTCTACGCAGAATCGGAGAGGAAAGGAATATGTAGAAAACACTAATAAGGAGAAGGGACAGGATGATAGGACATCTGCTAAGACATGAGGGAATGACTTCCATGGTATTAGAGGGAGCTGTAGAGGGCAAAAACTGTAGAGGAAGACAGAGATTGGAATACGTCAAGCAAATAATTGAGGACGTAGGTTGCAAGTGCTACTCTGAGATGAAGAGGTTAGCACAGGAAAGGAATTCGTGGCGGGCCGCATCAAATCAGTCAGTAGACTGATGAAAAAAAAAAAAAAAAAAAAAAAAATCGTATCATGCAGCACAAATCAAGCAATAAAAGCATTTTCACTAATATGGTAAAGATAAAAAATCAAATTGTTAATAGCTTTTTCAAAGAGTAAGTATTTTTCGTAAATTTGCGTAATATTCTTCAAATGAGTAAGTATCTTGCACTATACATTTTCTGAAGCTGCCTGTGTTCTTCCTCAGGGTTCAAGTTACCTCCATGTCAAATTTTATCGATATTGCTTCAGGGGTTAGATGTGAAAACGCAACAGAATTACTTTCTCATTTATAAGTATGAATAAAACTTTAAATTCCGATATCTTTTTTTACCGTAATTAGATTTTTATGACATAAAGCCTATACGGTGTCCTGAGTTATGCTCAAGTTAACAGTGAAAATTCCGTGGAAGACATGACCGTGTTCAAACAGATATACATACGATGGTTTTATATAAATCTTTAAATCACGATATTTTTCTCCGTGATTCAATTTGATGAGATAAAACTAATACGGTGCCCCAAGCTATGCATCTGCGAACACCCAATGACAGTTCGTATAGTAGTTTTGGAGAATCATGTTCAAACAGGCTGACAAGACAGTTTTACTGATTTATTATTAGTATACGAGATATTTTAGAACCTGGAAAGCAGCCCTTCTTTCAGGAAACATGCCATGCCATTAGAACATAATGGCGACATTCTGTGGTGAGTAATCAAGTCGTAGTCGTTGTTCGTCTACATTTTCGTCCGACGTGCTATTCGTCGAACATGAGATATTATTAGTGTGCAGCAGTTTCACTCCTCGGCCCTCCAGCAAACGTAATATTCTGAGTTGCGGCGATCCATTGAATGTTGAAAAGGTTTTACCACACTTCTACGCAGTGATTCTAAACAAAATTATTTCGGCCAGCAATAGCCACCTTCAGATCTTAATACAAGTACGAAATCTACGACTATGCCAGTAAATCATGTCAAATGGAACTAATACGACGTGCTAAGACAATAGAAAATACGATTTGTACTGCAGAGTTACTCATTCCGAACGACGCTACGTTGCGCGTAATGTACGCCATTGACTTCTCACGAATGATGAAATTCACACACGAACGAACTGCACAGCTATTTTTAGCGTTTCCCATATCTGTCATAATTAGCGGCAGGTAATATCGATTTCCGACCAGGGCTTTAAGCTGGAATGGAATTTCTCTGTTGCATGGAAGTCCTCTATCTCCACAACACTGAATCCATTGACTGCAGCTTCTGTGTCATAACTTGTGCTCCCATCATTTGCCTAAAATTTCATACATACCGTAACCTTTTTACCTTCTCGATTGGTTTATAGATATTGTTTCTTCTGGCCTTTATCCGCACATAATATTTCTGAAGTCGATAATGTCAGTATTTGACTTATTGTAGCAGCGTTTCTCTGGTTTTGGTTGCAATAACATAGATGTGCGTACAGAAGAATCTATGGGATTTGTTTCTGGAGTTCTCGTATAATGGTGTCCACGATAAGAGTAAACAGCATTGCTAGAAAAGCAGATCATTGAAGTGCACTCTCTTTTGCAGAAAAGTTTTTTCACACGGCTGTTCATAACATCATATAGCAGCTTCACCTACCAACACACATTTCTGGAAAAAACATATTCTTCTAGACGTAGTACGTTAGGTGGCGGGCGTGCGCGATGAATACTTTTAGCAAATACGGGAAACGAGATTTAGAAATTTGTTTCTCTATGTATTTTTTGAAATGGTGAATTAAAAATTACGTATATAATGTCACATAATTTCATAATGCTGTCTAATTTGATTGACTGACAGGTTAACATCGTCTCAAACTAGGCATTCGTTTAGATTACGAGAATCAGCAATAAGATTCAATTTACGTGGATACGGGCTACTGCAATTTTGAGCAATGATGTGGGTTTAAAGTTCTTTGACGCTGTAGAAACGCCAATAATAAGTACCTCAGTAAGTAATAGTCAGGAGTGAACAGGGTCATCAAAGCGCTTAATCAAATAAGTGCAAAGGTACTGCAATAAAACTGTAGGTAACACAAGAAATAATTGAACTGAACGATGAAAGAAGGATGTATAAAAATCTTCAGGAACAGAAGGGAGTACGGTATTATAAATCACTTGGAAATGAAACCAATAAGAAGTACAAGGAAACTTAAGTCAAACGGTTGTTTGAAAAATTGGATGAAATCTGTATCTATTTACATACATTGCTAATCACTATGAAGTGCTTGAAGGAGGGTACTTAACATGGTACCACATGCCAGGCTTTCTACACACATAGCAAAGAACGACTGCTTAAAAACATCTCTGATTTATGTAAATAGTCTAATCTTTCTTCTCGGTCCATATGGGAGCCATAACAGTGGGATGAAGAACATGTCTAGACTGTCTAATACGTCTGATACGGGTTCTCTGAACTTTGGGAGTAGGCTTTTGCGGGATAGTTGGTATCTGTTGATCCGTCCATATCGATATATTTGGGTAAGCTAGCGGCAGTGTCTTTTACTGACTTCGGCATGCCTTTAGAGCACTGACTTTCCACTTGCGCTGACAGAGGAATCTCGCTAAAGGGGGCAAGAGGAAAGAGGGGTTTGAGAGGTACAGTCTTAGACTTAAAACCTGGCCGCTGGCTAGCCGCCGCAGAGTTTGAGTCCAAATCGTTCACTTAAGGTGGCCAAAAAACCAGCCACCTCTCAGAAGTCTAAGTACGGTCACATGCACGATTTTTCAAAATGGTAGAATGCGGAACTGCCTCGAAAAAATGCTGTCTCCTTTTCGACATGTTGCAGTGCTGTATTATCTCGTGATCTAGCAGTAAATGTCATGAAATGTAGACACGAAGTCACGAGTCCAAGTTCACATCCAACCTTATTTTGTAAATATCGTTTTGGCTGTCGGCTGAAGTTGTCTGTCTGCTGGGACCAAACCTAAAATTCGCTCCACTTTCTAACGCATCAGTAATAGCAAAAACTTCTGCAAACAATTACACAAAACAGATCATGACAGCGTCAAGATCAGTGCAGCATTCGTTCGAGATCGAGAATTTCCTCGTTCCACTGTGGGCACTGGTTACCAGCAACCGGGCACAAGCCACACGACACCAGACTTCAAGTTGCGACCGACCGGATGCAGCGGCACCATGCTGTGACTGTATTGACCAACCGTCATTTTCTTTCTTGGCGTTCTAGTATTTATCTTACAGTTAGTTACTGGATTTTGCGTACTTGAAAGTTATGAACGTTGTGTAAGGGTTGTAAAATAGTCAAACGTTTCTTACATACTGTTTTCTTTGTGTTTAATAGAAAGATGAAGGCAGCAGTGGCAGTTCAAGTGCGAGCCAAGTGCTTTTGAGCAAAATACGTCAGAGAAAGATCTCCTTCTTTCATGAAAGCTCATTCTGGTGTGAATGATTTTCAACATTCAGGAACTCTTGATAACTGACATGTAATGAACTGTAAATATTTAATCATCGTGCGACATTTTCATTCAATAGGCAAGCTTAGGGAGTTGGAAGTACTACATGCTCTAATCAAAGCAACAGACCGAAACGCATGAATGTTACGGCAGACTTGCAGTAGAAATTAAGCACTCTTTGGGCGGCATCTTACATTGGGTTGCTTTGGTGCCTAAATGTCTGAGCTGGCATTGGGTTAAATGTTGGTTGTCACTGCCAAAGGGGCTGTGAAATAACTGAAGGTTTACACTGAGGCGACAAAAGTCATGGATACCTCATAATATGGTGTCGGACGTCCTTTTGTGCGGTGTTGAGAACAACCCCTCTCGGGAAGGACTCAACAAGTCGTTGGAATTGCCTTGCACAAGTAAAGAGCCATGCTGCCTCTCTATCCTTAATAGCGAATGTGTTGCAGGTGCAAGATTTTGTGTACGAACTGATCTCTCGATAAAGTCCTATAAATGTTCGATGGGACTCACGTCAGGCGATCTGAGTGGCCAAATCGTTCGCTCTAACTGTTCAGATACAGAAGAATGCTGAAGATTAGATGGGTAGATCACATAACTAATGATGAAGTATTGAATAGGATTGGGGAGAAGAGAAGTTTGTGGCACAACTTGACCAGAAGAAGGGATCGGTTGGTAGGACATGTTCTGAGGCATCAAGGGATCACCAATTTAGTATTGGAGGGCAGCGTGGAGGGTAAAAATCATAGGGGGAGACCAAGAGATGAATACACTAAGCAGATTCAGAAGGATGCAGGTTGCAGTAGGTACTGGGAGATGAAGAAGCTTGCACAGGATAGAGTAGCATGGAGAACTGCATCAAACCAGTCTCAGGACTGAAGACCACAACAACAACAACAACTGTTCAGAATGTTTTTCCAACCAGTTGTGACCCGGTGAAAAGGTACATTGTCATCCATGAAAACTGCATTGTTGTTCGGGAACATGGAGTCCATGAACGGCCGCAAATTGTCTCCAAGTAGCAGAATTAACCATTTGCAGTCGATAATTCGTTCAGTTGAAACAGAGTAGCCACTCCATTCCACGTAAGCACAGCCCACAACATTGTGGATCCACCATCAGCTTGCACAGTAACTTGTTGACAACTCGGATCTATGTTCCATGGTCGAAACCTACCGTCAGCTCTTACCACCTCAAATCGGACTCATTTGACGAGGCCATGGTTTTCCAATAGTCTAGGGTCAAACTGATATACCCTGGAGCCCAGGAGAGAAGCTGCTGGTGATGTGCTATAAGCAAAGGCATTAGCGACCATCACAATAGCGACCATCGTCTGCTGTCATAGCCCATTAATGCCAATTTTTACCGCACTATCGTAACGGATACGTTTGTCGTACGTCCCACATTGATTTTTGCGGTATTTCATGCAGTGTTGCTTGTCTGTCAGCACTGACAACTCTACTCAAACGCCACTGCACTCGGTCGTTAAGTGAAGGCCGCCGGCCACTGCGTTATCCGTGGTGAGAGGTAATGCCTGAAATTTGGTATTCTCGACACGGTGTTGACAGTATGGCTCTCGGGTTACTGAATTCTCATGATTTTTGAAATGCCGTGCCTCATGCATCCACCTCCAACTACCATTCCGCGTTCAAAGAGTGTTAATTCCCGTCGTGAGGCCACAATCACGTCGGAAACCTTTTCCCATGCAGCAGCTGAGTACAAATGACAGCTCCGCCAATGCACCGCCCTTTTGTTTTCTTGTACACCTGACATCTCATATGCGTGAAGTAGGAGAATTTTGCTATTACGTGGGGAAGCGGACTGTTCCTGTCTCCTTTGAAACAACCAGTGCACCGTGCATAAGAATCACGGCACTGATACAGTATATATTAGTATACTGACGCATCAGCAGTCCTGTTTCCAACGGATCTGGACTTCAACAGGAAAGTTGGGTGTTCAAAGTAGTCACGGCAGAAGATTCCCTATCGCTAGAACTATTCTAAGCAGCCCTGTAGGTTGTTTTCAGCTTTTTAAATTATAAAAACCAGAAGATATACGAATTAGTGGAATACATCTAAAGCAACTATGTTTTGCTCATAAGGTTGCAGTGTTTGCATCTGTGCCAGGAAAATGACAACAACCGACTGAACAACTATACAAGGGAAACTGAAAATACGTCACGACAGAACTTCAATAACAAATAACGTCTTCACTAAGGAGAAATAAACTCTCACGGTGGACTCAAGACTGTGATAAGACAGTCAACCAAAGAGCGATGGGCCATAAAGCGTAGTACACAGACAAAAGAGAAAATCAACTTTCAGAGTACAAAAAAATATGGAATGAGATCAAAGACGCTCTGTGAAATGGAAAGGACCAAATTCGCAGAACAATTCGGGACCATGAGTCTGAATTTAAAGTGAACAACGGCACGAACTGTTACAGCATCTTCAACCACCATGTAAATGCGTATAAACCGCCGGCCGCGGTGGGCGAGCGGTTCTTGGAGCTTCAGTTCGGAACCGCGCGACTGCTGCGGTCGCAGGTTCAAATCCTGCCTCGGGCATGGATGAGTGTGATGTCCGTAGGTTAGTTAGGTTTAAGTAGTTCTAAGTTCTACGGAACTGTACCCGTGGTCTAGGGGTAGCGTCTTTGATTCATAATCAAAACGTCTCCGATCCCGTGTTCGATCCCCGCCACTGTCTGAATTTTGATAAATATCAGCTTTGGCGGCCGAAGACTTCCGGCATAAGAAGTCAGCCTCATTCTGCCAACGGCCTTGTCAAAGAGGGCGGAGGAGCGGATAGAGGTTCAGGGCACTCTCTTGTCCTAGGGGTGGGAAACTGCCCTTAAAGGCGGAAGAATCAGCAATGATCAACGACATGAGGATGCAGAAGGCAATGGAAACCACTGCATTAAAGACACGTAACGTGTATCCACAAGACATGTGGCCTGTAATTGAAGAAGTGTTATGATGATATCTCCATTGGAAAAAGATTCCGGAATAGTCCCCCATTCGGAACTCCGGAAGGGGACTGCCAAGGGGGAGGTTACCATGAGACAAAGATTGAATAATCAACGAAAGGATAACGTTCTACGAGTCGGGGCGTGGAATGTCAGAAGCTTGAACGTGGTAGGGAAACTAGAAAACCCGAAAAGCGAAATGCAAAGGCTCAATCTAGATATAGTAGGGGTCAGTGAATTGAAGTGGAAGGAAGACATGGATTTCTGGTCAGATGAGTATCGGGTAATATCAACAGCAGCAGAAAATGGCATAACAGGTGTAGGATTCGTTATGAATAGGAAGGTAGGGCAGAGGGCGTGTTACTCTGAAAAGTTCAGTGACCGCGTTGTTCTAATCGGAATCGACAGCAGACCAACACCTACAACGATAGTTCAGGTAAACATGCCGACGTCGCAAGCTGAAGATGAACAGATAGAGAAAGTGTATGATGATATTGAAAGGGTAATGCAGTATGTAAAGGGGGACAAAAATCTAATAGTCATGGGCGACTGAAATGCAGTTGTAGGGGAAGGAGTAGAAGAAAATGTTACAGGAGAATATGGGCTTGGGACAAAGAATGAAAGAGGAGAAAGACTAATTGAGTTCTGTAACAAGTTTCAGCTAGTAATAGCGAATACCCTGTTTAAGAATCACAAGAGGAGGAGGTATACTTGGAAAAGGCCGGGAGATAGGGGAAAATTTCAATTAGATTACATCATGGTCAGACAGAGATTCCGAAATCAGATACTGGATTGTAAGGCGTACCCAGGAGCAGATATATACTCAGATCAATATATAGTAGTGATGAAGAGTAGGCTGAAGTTCAAGACATTAGTCAGGAAGAATCAATACGCAAAGAAGTGGGATACGGAAGTACTAAGGAATGACGAGATACGTTTGAAGTTCTCTAACGCTATAGATACAGCAATAAGGAATAGCACAGTAGGCAGTACAGTTGAAAAGGAATGGACATCTCTAAAAAGGGCCATCACAGAAGTTGGGAAGGAAAACATAGGTACAAAGAAGGTAGCTGCGAAGAAACCATGGGTAACAGAAGAACTACTTCAGTTGATTGATGAAAGGAGGAAGTACAAACATGTTCCGGGAAAATCAGGAATACGGAAATAAAAGTCGCTGAGGAATGAAATAAATAGGAAGTGCAGGGAAGCTAAGACGAAATGGCTGAAGGAAAAATGTGAAGACATCGAAAAAGATATGATTGTCGGAAGGACAGACTCAGCATACAGGAAAGTCAAAACAGCCTTTGGTGACATTAAAAGCAACGGTGGTAACATTAAGAGTGCAACGGGAATTCCACTGTTAAATGCAGAGGAGAGAGCAGATAGGTAGAAAGAATACATTGAAAGCCTCTATGAGGGTGAAGATTTGTCTGATGTGATAGAAGAAGAAACAGGAGTCGATTTAGAAGAGATAGGGGATCCAGTATTAGAATCGGAATTTAAAAGAGCTTTGGAGGACTTACGGTCAAATAAGGCAGAAGGGATACATAACATTCCATCAGACTTTCTAAAATCATTGGGGGAAGTGGCAACAAAACGACTATTCACGTTGGTGTGTAGAATATATGAGTCTGGCGATATACCATGTGACTTTCGGAAAAGCATCATCAACACAATTCCGAAGACGGCAAGAGCTGACAAGTGCGAGAATTATCGCACAATCAGCTTAACAGCTCATGCATCGAAGCTGCTTACAAGAATAATATACAGAAGAATGGAAAAGAAAATTGAGAATGCGCTAGGTGACTATCAGTTTGGCTTCAGGAAAAGTAAAGGGACGAGAGAGGCAATTCTGACGTTACGGCTAGTAATGGAAGCAAGGCTAAAGAAAAATCAAGACACTTTCATAGTATTTGTCGACCTGGAAAAAACATTCAACAATATAAAATGGTGCAAGCTGTCCGAGATTCTGAAAAAAGTAGGGGTAAGCTATAGGAAGAGACGGGTCATATACAACATGTACAACAACCAAGAGGGAATAATAAGAGTGGGCGATCAAGAACGATGTGCTCGTATTAAGAAGGGTGTAAGACAAGGCTGTAGCCTTTCGCCCCTACTCTTCAATCTGTACATCGAGGAAGCAATGATGGAAATAAAAGAAAGATTCAGGAGTGGAATTAAAATACAAGGTGAAAGGATATCAATGATACGATTCGCTGATGAAATTAGTATCCTGAGTGAAAGTGAAGAAGAATAAAATGATCTGCTGAACGGAATGAACAGTGTAATGAGTACACAGTATGGTTTGAGGGTAAATCGGAGAAAGACGAAAGTAATGAGAAGTAGTAGAAATGAGAACAGTGAGAAATTTAACATCAGGATTGATGGCCACGAAGTCAATGAAGTTAAGGAATTCTACTGCCTAGGCAGTAAAATAACCAATGACGGACGGAGCAAGGAGGACATCAAAAGCAGACTCGCTATGGCAAAAAAGGCATTTCTGGCCAAGATAAGTCTACTAATATCAAATATCGGCCTTAATTTGAGGAAGAAATTTCTGAGGATGTACGTCTGGAGTACAGCATTGCATGGTAGTGAAACATGGACTGTGGGAAAACTGGAACAGAAGAGAATCGAAGCATTTGAGATGTGGTGCTATAGACGATTGTTGAAAATTAGGTGGACTGGTAAGGTAAGGAATGAGGAGGTTCTACGCAGAATCGGAGAGGAAAGGGATATGTGGAAAACACTGATAAGGAGAAGGACAGGATGATAGGACATCTGCTAAGACATGAGGGAATGACTTCCATGGTACTAGAGGGAGCTGTAGAGGGCAAAAACTGTAGAGGAAGACAGAGATTGGAATATGTCAAGCAAATAATTGAGGACATAGGTTGCAAGTGCTACTCTGAGATGAAGAGGTTAGCACAGGAAAGGAATTCGTGGTGGGCCGCATTAAACCAGTCAGTAGACTGATGACCAAAAAAAAAAAAGTTCTGGGGGACTGATGACCTCAGATGTTAAGTCCCATAGAGCTCAGAGCCATTTTCTTATCAACCAACATGTTTGAACCTCAGAACGGCCAACGGGAAGCTAATAGGAACAACAGACAAAACTGTGAGATCTTAACCAAATAGAGCAGGAGGGGGTAAAACAATATAATTTTGGTCTTACTAAATATTTTTACAAAATTGCAGCACCTAGCTTGACATCCTTGTCATTAGAGAAGTAGTAAACGATTTCCTAAAAAAATTGCATATTCTTACTCAAATGTGGAAAAACAAATTAGGAACTCTTTATTTTAAGGTGAATTCGAAAAGGAAATGTCGTAATGATCTGAGAGTAATGCCGATGGAAATGCAGGCTGCACTGTTGCTTGTACTGTCTCCAATGAAAAAGCTAAGTGAATTGGTTGACGTGCTCACTATCTTTAGCGGTCTTAAGCTGGTTTCTTAAGGCAGTCTCTGAAACCCCGGTAGCTTTAGTGCTTCCTCTTTCAATAAGGCCAAGAGTTTGATGGTAGAGTGGTTCTGTTAATGGGTGTCGAGTTGATGTTTTCGGTCGGTTTCATGGAAAATAGTTTACGCTGTGGAAGACATGGTTATATTCGAAGTCTGTTTAAAAGCCAGCTATGTTTGAAAAAATAAAATAAAAAAAAGGAAGTACCCAACGAAAGAGAAACAAAAGAAAAGAAACGTTAAGTTCTTCAAAGTGAGACATCTAAAGTAAATAAACACCAACAAAAATGACTGAAAATGCTAGAATGGACTAAGAATGGACTACACAAGTCACAGGTTATGGCGTAAAAGTCCTCAAATAGTTTCTTGCTGGGCTACAAGTATTCCCTTCGAACTTCTACCCCAGTAGACTTGCATACTTTTACCCCATTCCGCCACTTTTTCGGCAGTCTATAGATAAAGCACACAGCTAATGTTGTGGAGATAAAGGAGAATGTGGGAACATTATTTCCGCCATTTCCGGTACACAGGCAATATGATTTTTTAAATAGATTTACGTTCACCAACACTTGATCAATACTATTAAATTTTTACGTCGAAAATGTATAAAAGTGACTTACTGCATTTTCTCTAGCTCTAACCGTCTGACTATCATGAAGTGCCAGAATAGAACTGACATGATTCCTGTGCTGGCGTAAGCTGTCGCCAGCACACTGGTCGGCAAAGATATAAAAGACATAACGTGAAGATCGACAGGAGGCGCTGGATGAAGCTCGCCTATCGCGAGAGAGGCCAAAGACACCGACAAGCAACATGCCGCCAATGCCCTCTCGACAGCATGCATTTAGGACACCGCCTCTGACCAGAGGGCCTCACTAACTCACACTCCATTTTGGCATCTGTTAGTCCACTCATCGACTCACTGGCTCACTCATGCTATGACAGTGCATAGTAACCAGATCGAGACTAGCAACGAGAGTTAAGTTTGCAATAGCAAGATTACCGATATTTTTTGCAAGGGTACTATTACGGATGAGCTTATACCACAACACATGAACTCTATTAAAGTTAAGTAGCAGCTATATGTTCATGTAAATAAAGAACCTTGTTAATCCACGTGTGCATTTCTGTTCTAGAAAGAGGATACCGGCCACCGGTAATAACATCCTCTCGCTTGCTTCCTACATACAAGACACTACAGTGGTGACCAGGATAATTCAGTGGCGATCGAAGTTAATCAACTTGGCCGACGATTTTGCTCGCTTCTCTTGTCTTTTAGCTTGCAGGAGTGATATTGTTTCTCTGCTAATTTGTTGTTGAGTTCTTGCGTGTATTCCTGGAGGCGACCCGCAGAACTAATCAAATTACTCTTTTCAGAGGCTCTGGTTGCTTTTTACTATAATGTATTTGTGTAAACCATTAATTCCCCGCCCTCTCCACACGCAGACCCCGCGCCTCAGCCGCAGACAGCCAGTGTGATGGATCTAACACAAACTTTTCAGCTTCAGAGCCAACAAATTGCTACCTTGCTGACGACGGTACAACAACTACTGGCTGCACAAGCTGCGTCAGCAGCAAAACCGACCAACCAATCAGCTCAACAAGTACCGACGACCAGTATCCCAACGATCCGGCAATTCAACTACACAGACGAGGAATGGCTCAAATACCTGACACAGTTCCAAGCACATTGTCAAGTTCATGATGTTGAAGGTACTGTAAAGTTACAATACTTCCTTTGGACTGCGGGGTCCCCAGTGTTCGCGCTACTACAAAAACTATTCCCAACCGCGTCTCCCGACGAACTCAGCTTTGACCAAGTTATCGCTGCTTTAACCAAGTACTATGACCACTAAGACGAAGTAGCTGCAGCTAGATATCAGTTCTTTCGCTTGCAGAAAAAGCCGAAACAGACGTACCGCCAGTGGTACACGGAATTAACGGGCATGACTAGGAGGTGTAAAAGGTGGGCTGATTTGGGGGGGGGGGGGGGGGGGGGGGGGGAGGATACTAAACTGCGAGGTCATCGGTCTCATTGGATAGAGAAGGATGTCGGCCGTGTCCTTTCAAACGAAGAATCCCGGCATTTGCCTGAGGCTATTTAGGGAAATTACGGAAAACCTAAATCAGGATGGCCGGACGCGGGATTGAACCGTCATCCTCCGGAATGAGAGTCCAATGTGCTAACCACTGCGCCACCTCACCCGGTAGGCAGTGTAAATTTAAGAGTACTCGAGGCAACTTTTACAGTGATTTAACGATTCAGGATGCAATAACATTAAATGTCCCAGATGGTAGAATACGGGAACAATCTTAAAGCACTCTCATCCATCACTTCCCTAAGTACTGCAAATCGTAGAGTAATATGATTCGGGTGCCATAGCGGCCGTTAAGTTGGACCAGGCCTCGATTTGCCGGGTCGAGTCGCCCCTTGGCAGCAGCCACAACAACGAGCGCGTACACAGGCGCGCGGAAAGCCACATAGATATTTAAATAGGTCTGTGAATTTAATTTGCCCCACATATTTCGCTCGCCATAAAAGACAGGACTGCCCATCACGTAACGCAATGTGTTACAAGTGAAGAAGAAAAGGCCATGTCCAAGCAGTTTGTTTGCAACGTCACAAAAATGCCGATTTTGCCCACTCTCAGAAAAAACACGATAGTGCACATGCAATGAACGCTGAGTTTTCAAAACCTACAACAGGTTCTGACAAAAATAAAATTAAAGTTGTGTCTACTTTTGCCCTAGTGCTGTGCAACGAAATTCTAACAAACTATTTGTCTCACTACGATTCGCTGGCTGTCGAGTGAACTTTCAGTTAGACACAGGTGCCTCAGTCACTTCGCTCAATCGTGCCACGTACAAACAATTACGCTCAGCACGCCTTTCTAAATCTGGAAAGCACCTCACTGCTTACAACGGACAGGAAATTCTAGTTCTTGGACAATGTAGTTTGCTTGCTACTTACAACTCTCACACTTTCTTTCTTTCTTTCTTTTGCTTGTGCCTTTGTCCCGCAGGTACGCAGGGTCAGCATGGTTAATCGGATTTGGCAATGTTAGATTTAGGGGTGGCCGGATGCCCTTCCTGCCGCCAGCCTGTAGTACCCCCTCCCCCATCCCCAGGACGGAATTAATGTACCCCAACTGTCTACGACTAATGTAATCCATGGAATAATGCGAAAGTGTTCAGATGTCTGCGAGCCATGTAACTGAGGCGGGACGTCGGGACGAGACCAGTATTCACCTAGGGGGATGTGGAAAACCGCCTAAAAACCACATCCAGGCTGGCCGGCACACCGACCGTCGTCGTTTATCCGCCAGACGGATTCGATCCGGGGCCGGCGCGCCTACCCGAGTCCACGAAACAGAGCATTAGCGCTCTCGGCTAACGTGGCGGGTCACTTACAAATCTCACTCTGCGGCAGTGAATTTTACTGTGCTGAAATCGAGAGACAGTGGGAACATATTAGGTTTAGATGCCTTTGATTTACTTGGACTTAGCATCCAAGACAATATACTTTCAGTGACTGTTTTGACTCAAAAAACAGTGTAACTAGCTTGCTTAACGATTTTCCTGAACTATTTTCAGAAGGAATGGGAAAAGTTAATTACTTTGTAGCACTTGTAATATTGAAAGACAATGTACAGCCTAAGTTTTTCTGGGCCCGTCCCGTTCCAATCGCTTTAAGAAACAAAGTAGCCAGTGAATTGAAAGAATGGAAAGATAATGGTGTAATTGCTCCAATTCAAGGTAGTCAATGGGCAAGTCCTCTCGTTTTGTTGCCTAAGCCTTCGGGTTGAATTCGCATTTGTGTTGACTTCAAGTCTACAGTCAACCCACAGACAGTACTTGACACTTATCCGTTACCTTGCCCTGAGGAAGTCATGGACAGGCTTAGTGCAGGACGTTACTTTTCTAAGATAGATTTGCGTGATGCAAATTCCATTGGATGAAGAATCACACAAAGTGTTTGTTGTAAATACACACTTGGAACAGCTGACTTCATAAGTGCCATTTTGTTCAAATTACCTTGACGGTATTGACGTCTCAGGTCGTACACCAGAGGAACACATTGCCAATTTGCGTACTCTTTTTCGAGTGTTGTCAGAAGCATGACTCATGTGCCGTCTCGAAAAGTGTGGCTTTTTGGCTTTTTTCAAACTGAACTACAGTACTTACGTCATGTGATAAAGTCAGGGTGCACACCCCTCCAATTGAAATCCGTGACCTGCCAGTTCCTCGCAATGTGTCTGAACTGCAGTCAGTGTTAGGCAAAATGACGTACTACATTCGGTTCACACCGAACGCCGCTCAGATCGCGGCTCCATTGTAGCGCTTGCTTCGCAAAAGTGTGCCTTTCGTGTGGACCAAAGGCTGTCAAGACGCATTTCAGAAACTCTAATGCTTTAATATTTCAAAAATCCGCCTCAGTTGCGAAATGTTACTGGTCTTCACCCATGTTTCAGCTAGAGTAATCTAGCCTTCTTCAGAAGTTTATTTTATGCTTCTAAAGAAGGCTTGATTACTCTAGCTGAAACCTGAGTAATGACCAGTAACATTTCGCAAGTGAGGCGGATTTTTGAATATCAATTTATCACAGTTGCTGACAGGACTGTAACTACCCCACAGGCCAATAAAATTGCTACACAACGAAGATGACGTGCTACAGACGCGAAATTTAATCGACAGGAAGAAGATGCTATGGTATGCAACTGATTAGCTTTTCAGAGCATTCACACAAGGTTGGCGCCGGTGGCGACACCTACAACGTGCTGACATGAGGAAAGTTTCCAACCGATTTCTCATACACAAACAGCAGTTGACCGGCGTTGCCTGGTGAAACGTTGTTGTGATGCCTCTTGTAAGGAGGAGAAATGTGTACCATCACGTTTCCGACTTTGATAAAGGTCGGATTGTAGCCTATCGCGATTGCGGTTTATCCTGTCGCGACGTTGCTGCTCGCGTTGGTTGAGATCCAATGACTATTAGCAGAAAATGGAATCGGTGGGTTCGGGAGGTTAATATGAAACGCCGTGCTGGATCCCAACTTCCTCGTATCACTAGCAGTCGAGATGACAGGCATCTTATCCCCATGGCTGTAACGGATCATGCAGCCACGTCTCGATCCCTGAGTCAACAGATGGGGACGTTTGCAAGACTACAACGATCTGCACGAACAGTTCGACGACGTTTGCAGCAGCATGGACTATCAGCTCGGAGACCATGGCTACGGTTACACTTGACGCTGCATCACGGACAGGAGCACCTGCGATGGTGTACTCAACGACGAACCTGGGTGTACGAAAAGCAAAACGTCATTTTTTCGGATGAATCTAGGATCTGTTTACAGCATCATGATGGTCGCATCCGTGTTTGGCGACATCGCGGTGAACGCACATTGGAAGCGTGTATTCGTCATCGCCATACTGGAGTATCACCCGGCGTGATGGTATGAGGTGCCTTTTGTTACAGGTCTCGGTCATCTCTTGTTCGCATTGACGGCACTTTCAACAGTGGACGATACATTTCAGATGTGTTACGACCCGTGGCTCTACCCTTCATACGATCCCTGCGAAACCCTACATTTCAGCAGGATAATGCACGATCGCATGTTGCAGGTCCTGTACGGGCCTTTCTGGATACAGAAAACGTTCTACTGCATCTCTGGCCAGCACATTCTCCAGATCTCTCACCAAGCACATTCTCCAGATCTCTCACCAATTGAAATCGTCTGGTGAATGGTGGCCGAGCAACTATCTCGTTACAAAACGGCAGTCACTACTCTTGATGAACTGTGGTATCGTGTTGAAGCTGCATGGGCAGTTGTACCTGTACACGCCATCCAAGCTCTGTTTGACTCAATGTCCAGGCGTATCGAGGCCATTATTGTGGCCAGAGGTGGTTGTTCTGGGTACTGATTTCTCAAGATCTATGCACCCAAACTGAGTGAAAATGTAATTACATGTCAGTTCTAGTATAATATATTTGTCCAATGAAAACCCGTTAATCATTTGCATTCTTTCTTGGTGTAGCAATTTTAATGGCCAGTAGTGTATAATGCTTTGCTTAGCGACAGATTTTTAATTCATTTTGACCCTGCCAAACCGGTAGTTTTGCAAGTCGACGCTTCTTCCTACGTAATCGGCGCTGTGATATCGCAAGGAATTACTGTGCAAGACAGACCAATTGCTTTTGCCTCACAGTTGTTACCTCAAGCTCAATGGAGTTACTCTCAAATAGAAATAGAGGCTCTCGCTATTGTGTACGGTGTGACCAAATTCCATCAGCATTTGCATGGTCGGAAGTTCTTTTTAGTGACAAGTCACAAGCCTTTACAGTACGTGTCACATCAATCAAAGCTGATTCCTACACGCACTGCCTCAAAATTGCTAAGTCGGGCCTTGTTACTTTTGCAGTATCGGTGTGAAATTGTGTACAGACCTATGGAAAAGTATGGCAATCCAGACGCCCTATCTCGGCTTCTGATTGGCCCAGACTCTGATTTTGATGCACCTGCCGCAACTTATTGCAAATCGATGCGCAGGACTCTGAATTGATGGGATCCATTGCACTACAGAAAAATTGCACGGGCCACGGAAGCAGACCCAGATCTGAAGATTATGTTGCATTACATTCCTACGTCTTTGCCTCGTTCACTGAATAGTATCCAGAACTCAGTTGTGCGCCGATACTTTGCACGTCGGCATAACCTTTCAGTTCAAATTGACAGTGGACAGCCGCGTGTGTTTATTCCCGAAGCATTGCAAAAGGATGAGTTGCGATTGCTCCACTAAGGACATTGGGGAATTGTTTATACTAAACAGTTAACGCAACGGCACTGTACTTGGCAGAGCATGAACGCCTACACTGAACTGATGAATCACAGTGTCGAGTATGCGAGGAAAACCAATCCGCTCAGCTACAGACTTTCGCAGCTTAGCCTCAGAGTCAATCGTCATGGCAATGAGAGCACACAGACTTCGTAGGATCATTCTGGAACACTCGTTGGCTCGTAGTAGTAGACTCTTTTAGCAAGTTCCCCTTTGCGTTGCCTCTGGGTTCTTCCACATCACGAAGCACCAATCAGGCATTGTCCTCCATATTTTCCTTAGAAGGTTTGCCGGAAGTGCTTGTGTCGCACAACGTACCGCAACTCACTTCACGAGATTTTAACAAGTTTTGTGAACGAAATGACATTCGTCATCTGACAAGTCCTCCATTTCACCCCCAGTCCAACGGAGAAGCAGAACGCTTCGTACGCACTTTCAACAACAGATGACCTAGCTTCGCACCACCCACACACGGGAACAGACGCTGCAACTCTTTCTCGCCTCCTATCACTCCCATCCACGAGACGGATCATCACCTGCAGAACTTCTGCATGGTCACCGCCATCAGACGCTGCTGCATTCATCGCAGCTTCCGGCACCGTCAATGGTCCGCAAGTTTCGCTTTACGTGGCGCGAGCTTGTTTTTTTCCAGGGTTTATGACAACCATGGGAGCTGGGAAAGAGGCGTGATCCAGGAACGCATTGGCTCTTTTATGTACCTGATTGCAGGTCCCGATGGCTTGCAGCGCAGCCACCAGAACCAAATTCGTGCGCGTCATTTGTCCCGTGATTTGACTGCTTTTCTTTCCCCAGATTCACGGCCTTCGCAGCCGACCGCTGGTGCCACCAGGGCACCCCAGGAGGAGCGCAAGGACGATGAGCCCTCACCCCTGCCGACCCCGCCCACCGACCCAAAGGAGCCGTCCCCGTCATCGTTTCAGGACACGCCCTCAGACCTGGACGTGTGCGCTGGCAGCAGTTTACCTGTTGCCTCGCAAAGTATTTCGGACGAGCTTGTATCACAACACATGGACACTATTAAATTTAAGTAGCAGCTATCTGTTCTTGTAAATAAAGAACTATGTTAATCCACGTCTGCATTTATGTTGCAGAAAGAGGATACCGGCCACCCACAATAACATCCTCTCCCTTGTTTCCTACGGTAGAAGTCACTGCCTAATGGTAGAATGGTGAACTTCCGCTTTAGGGACCTGAAACCTCGATAGGTATTCTTGCCTCACACGTACTTTTGTCTCCACCAACCTTACTTCGAGAAATTGCTAACCTTTGAAGAATCCAGAGAAAAATAACCGAGAACAGTGCCACAGAAAATAAATAACGACATCACTCCTCACGATGAACTTTCGGGGGTAAAGATTCTAACAAAGAACAACAAAGCCACAAAGAAGACTCGATCATAGAGTAAATATCGCCAAATCGATTTGGAATCACCCTTAATGTCCCAAGTGTACGAAAAATCTGGGCAGCTGGAATAACACCCGGTGAATGGAAAACAGTACTGATTCACTCATTAAGCAAAGAGTGACAAGGGACTGATGTAAGAAATCACCGTGGTCCTGCCGTACCTCGGACTTAGAAGGTACCCTCCAAAGCACTGCACGCTAGGCTGGTGGCGGAAGCAGGTCATCAAACGGGTGAATATCAAGACGGATTCAGAAAAAGCGACGTCCTGCGTCAAGGATCTGATATAGACGAACGGACATATTGTTCGACATGTTAATCGAATGTATAGTGCACACAAAACATTAGAAATTATCGAGGAAACTCTAAATCAAACACATTCAAAATTAAAATTCCGGTAGAACTCGCTAAAGAGTTTTTAATTGAAACTAGGGTCTGCCAGGGTGATGTCGACTGTCCCCAAGATTTCTTCAATTGCATGTTAGAGAAGATCATTCGAGATTGGGAAAAGAAATTAGCAGGTAGCAGGGTGAGGATTACTGATCGAAGTCTTGCTTCAAAGAATTATGTCAGAGAAAGCTGCCTTGCATTCACCGATGACCTGATGATCCTGTCATCAAACACAAAGACAGCTGTGGAAATGAAAAACTCGCTGAAGGAACGAGTTCTAAAAGCTGGCTTCCAAATTTCATTCGAGAAAGGTACATTACCGTTGGACGGTTTGTCTATCACAAACGTCAGTACGGCATTTTTTATTCTCATGTGCTGTATAAAGATAGGACATTAAGTGTACTTCTGCTAATGTTGCGATAAAATTTTGTAGAAATATGTTTATTATAACACCACGCAGTACCCAGAGGAGATGGAGCAGATAAAAGTACCCGGACAAGGATACGTTGGTGGCGGCAGCAGCGATGGCGCGTAGGGCGCCAGTACTGCAATATGAAGCCTCTAAAATGAAAATTGTGACAGGCAGTTCTTTACTATGTGTACGAACTGTTTGACATAACTTATTTTACGCTAGGCCAAGATGTTTTTTATTGCTGTCTAATACTGCATTGGGATAAACTGAAATGCAATGAAGTGACGAAAGTCATGAGAAACCTCTTAATACAGTGTCGGTTCTCATTTATCCCACCAGAGTGTAGCAACTGGACGTGGCCACGGGCTCAACAAGTAAGTCGTTGGAAGTCCGCTGCAGAAACATTGATCCACGCTGCCTCTATAGCTGTCCATAATTGCGAAAGAGTTGCTGGTGGCGAATTTTTTGCACTAACGGATCTCTCGATTATGCCCCATAAATTTTCGATGGGATTCGTGTTCGGCGATGTGGGTTGCCAAACAGTTCACTCGGATTGTCCAGAATGTTCTTCAAACCAACCGCGGACAGTTGTGGCCCAGTGATACTTTTGGGAACATGAAGTCCACGAATTGCTCAAATGGTTTCCAACTACCGAGCATAAACATTTCCAATCTGTGATCAGTTCAGTTGGATCAAGACCCATTCCATTCAACGTAACCAGACCTCACACCATTATGTAGCCGCCATCATCTTGCACAGTGCTTTGCTGACAATCTGTGTCTATTGCTTCGTGGGGTATGCGCCATACTCGAACCCTACCATCAGCTCTTACCAACTAAAATCGGGATTCGTCTCACCAGGCCACGGTTTTCCAGTCGAGTCCAACCGATACGGTCACGAACCCAGGAGAGATGCTGTAGATGATGTCATGCTGTTAGCAAAGGCACTCGCGTCGGTCGTATGCGGGCATAGCCCATTAACGCAACAATTTGTCGCACTGTTCTAACGGATACGTTCGTCGTACTTCCCACATTGATTTCTGCGGTTATTTCGCACAGTGTTACTTGTCTGTCAGCACTTACAACTGTACGGAAATGCCGCTGCTCTCGGTCATTAAGTGAAGACCATCGGCACTGCACTGTCCGTGGTGAGAAATAATGCCTGGAATTTGATATTCCTGGCAAACTCTTGACACTGTGGCTCTCAGAATACTGAATTCCCTAACAATTTTCGAAACAGAATGTCTCACACATCTAGCTCCAACTGACATTTCGCCTTCAAAGTTTGTTAAATGCCGTCGTGCGACTATAATCACATCGGAAACCTTGTCACTTGAATCACCTGAGTGCAAATGACAGCTCCCCCCAAGCACTGCCCTTTTATACCTTTTGTATGCAATACTCCCACCATTTGTGTACATGGGTATCGCTGGTTCAAAAATGGTTCAAATGGCTCTGAGCACTATGGGACTTAACATCTGAGGTCATCATTCCCCTAGACTTAGAAATACTTAAAACTAACTAACCTAAGGACAGTACACACATCCATGCCCGAGCCAGGACTCGTACCTGCGACCGTAGCAGCAGCGCGGTTCCGGACTGAAGCGCCTAGAACCGCTCGACCACAACGGCCGGCGGGTATGACTGGTCCATGACTGTTGTCATTTTAAGTGTATTTGAAGTCAGCTGGGGGAAACACGAAGAGCACTATATGTGGTATGTGTTTTCGGAATATAGCACATGTTATACAGCATTTATAATTTTGTGTTTGGTAATTTTGTTTTACTGAGTGGATGGCACTTGCAATGATTTTGATTACATGACATGTTAATTGTTTGAAAATTTTATTTCAAGTGAAAAATATTTACGTGACTAACAGTAAAGGTTACTTACTCCGTAGAGATCGCCCACACTGATGAATGTTAAGCACTATTACGTAGTCAGATAGTTTTACTGAGTTTCGAAGTTTTAAACGAACACTGTGCATTTAGTGGGGATATATTTGCTGGTGATCGAAGCTGGATCGAGCTTACTAGTTCTTGCGCGTCCAGGATCAGGAAGGTGTAAAGCTACGTCGTCAGTCTACCTGTAAGTGTTTTTTAACATTCGCCTCCAGACACGGAGACCTCCACATCCAACATCCGAACAGCGCCACATTACCTAATAAAAACGTACTATAAAATATAAAAGGTACCTTGGTAAAACAGAGCAGATTCAACTAGCTTAAAAGAAGGCAACGACAACAGGAGAGAGAGGATGGCTGTTGGTTTTCGTAGGAGGCATGTTCTACGGAAGACAAAAGCGAATTCGATACAAAGTAAACTCGGCCAGTATAAAACAGTGATGAAAACCTTGTGTCTGTCCGCAAGTGATTCCCTCAGAATGACAAAACAGGCTGGACTGAGAGAAATATAGACGTTTCCGTAGAAGATATTTCCGAAAATATCGCGTGTCTAAGAAAGTAGAGGAACAGTACATACTGAGAGGAAGAGAAGATTACCGGGTTAATGCCCGGCTGAGACATTATAGAAAGAATGACTGAAGCTCTGTGGACATTTGCTCAGGGTGGATTCAACCCGCCCGAGGAAACAGACTTTTAATGTACTCATGCGAAGTCTCCGGAAAATGGCCAAGGAAGTTAGGAAAGAACTCATGAGCATTGGACTGAATGAGGATGACATCTCTGAACATTCGAAGGTCATATCACTGATCAACACCTGTACAGGCTTCCACAATCAGCATAAATAAGCAAAATAGCGGCTGCAGAGTGAAGAGAAGGCAGGCATCAGGGATGGCAAAAAAGGCTTCCAAAAATTCCTGATAGGTATATGATATGGACTCTATTGGTCCTAAAGGAAAATAAACATACTAAAATGACGCATAATGAACACGTCAAAATGTAAATAGTACAAATTAACGAAGTACGCAAATAAGCAGTTCATGAATTTTAAGAATTAGGGCAGCTTAAGAGAGTGACTGGCTGGAGAGGAAAGAAAAAGAAAGTGAAAGTAATAATAGTAGACTTATTTATGGTAGCCTAAACAGAGTTTTCGAAATAGAGCTTCCAATGTGAAATGGAGTAATTGCAGTCAATGCGTGTTAGCAATTCTGACTTAAGAGAGTACATTTTTTAAATGTGAAAACTAATTTTGTCACAATGCTGGTAGAACCATAGAAGGATATGCGAGTGCTTGATCTTTCGACAGCGAGAATATCAATTATATCAATGTAAGCTGTGAAAAGACCCGGGTTCTAGCTTTATTGATAAAATCATCAGTTTACAAGCCAGAAATGTTTTAAGGAAAGAATCCAACAATCAAAAAAATATATCGCCAGCACAGTGCAAACTAGATTCCTCTGTGATTGTCACAGCCACTCATTGGACGGTCTTCTAGCGTTTACATTGTCATTTACACACAAAGCTGTAAAATGTAGCACCTTTAATCAGGTACGTAAATAATGTAAAAATTACAGCACGTTCAAAGCACGGTAAGCAGTGTATACCCTGCAAGAGCTGTTCGGACCTGTTATGTGTATACTCACACGTGAAGGTTTGCGGAGAAGCATTGTTGTGTTTGACTGCTGGTGCAGCAAACATTGTATGAAACATCAAATACAGCATTGCGCCAAAGACTGACCAGTGACAGTGCTACATAGACTGATGGAGTGAGTGACTGCGAACGTTGTTTGTCACAGTTTGAAGTAGTAGTGCTCTGGTAGTATAATGCTAAACAATCACACGTGAATATGTGTGTGTCTGTGTGTGTGTGTGTGTGTGTGTGTGTGTGTTTGTGTGTGTGTGTGTGTGTGTGTGTGTGTGTGTGTGTGTGAGTGTGTCATTCTTAACGAATCGTATAAAAAGTAAATAGTCCTTTCCTCTTGTTTTCAGGACATGGATGCCGCTTTACTTTGAAACAATTTGCGTCATCAGCCACTCGCATAACATAAATGAGTAAATATCCAACGTTGACAGATTCGTAACTTCGTAAGGTTGTATGCAAGACTTAGGGATCTATGTGAGGCCTTAGATAGATTAACATTTACTCGTATTTCTCCAGTTTCTGTCAGACTGACATTGTCCGATATCGTGCTCCTTTCAAGGTACGATGCGATGTGATTAATAACGTTTCATTGTAAAATGTAAACTCCCATGGCCGGAATTGTCACAATTAATAAAATATTCCGGGCTACCTTAGCGAACGAGGGTGTGAATCGGACATTCAACAAAGCTACCATCCCCCTTGAAAACGTTCTCCGCAGATGGAGACGAAACGGCTGGTTTTAAAGTGAAATCCCTTCGACCACGGCATAATAGCCCGGAATATTTTATTAATTGCAATAATGTTTCTACTGCATGAGACAGTACCTTGCAATCGTGTTTGAAAACGTGTACGAAGGCTCCTACAACAACACTCCAAAGTTCTGAAATTATAGTGGCACAATATCACAGCATACGCTATTACTACAATTAAATTAAATCTTTTTCTCTCCTCCTCTACGTAGAAAAGTAAAGATACACGCGAGATCTGACATTAAAGCGTACCGTAAGCCGCAACTAAGTTCGCCTTGTCGTTACAGATAACCCTACTGTTGGCTGAGTTCGCTGCAGACTATCATATTACAGATACCGTGAGTCCGAAATTGTTATTGACCGCTCCTGGGAGGTATCCTATCTTGGCACAAGCCGGAACACGGTTATAGGAAGAATACCAATGAGGCTTCGTTGAATCTGGACTATCACAGTAGCAAACAAAATCCGGTATCTGATACCTTTTACAGTCGTTTTGAACTTCGGGGAACACCAATAATAGACAAACTAGTACATTCCATCCGAAGAAGGTTGGCTACGGTTAGTAAACAGTTTTTTCTTTTTTCGCAACTAATCCATCTAAAATCATTCATCGCAATATATGAAGCTTGAAGAACTGTGCAATCACATGTGGAAGAGCTTTGTTTATTCCGCTCTCCCAGGAAGGCAAAGATTTTCACTGACACACCAGGAATATGTTACACAGTAATTTTTACGAAGCAGACTTCATGACTTGCGCAAACGCTAGAAATTCGAGCAAACTACGACGTTAGTTCTCGTTCGTATAAGTACAGAAAATTTGCTCGACAGATAACACCAGATTACTTTGTTACACATTTGTAATGAAAAATTTGTACAAAAACTGCTCTCGTCCGAAGAAAGAAAGATAATTTACAACATATTGATTTATAAACGCACGAGTACAATAATACAGCATCTGAACGACAATGAGCACCTGCCGATACACCCTAATATAGTACAATCAGAGAACTAGCGAAAGCAGTGATACTTAACAGATAAACGATTCCGGAACTTTCTATAACTATCTATAAATTGAAAGTTAATCGCTCTTCTGCAGGAAATGCAATTAAAACAGATGCAATGGAAAAGGATTATTGTGAGATTCTTCATCAAATATTTTCTGAAACTTGCCTCAGTGATCTGGTCGAGGAACGAAATGACATAGAGGGTGGCTGAAATAGCTGGAAATAATTCACGTTACAAAATCCTTAATCATATACCGATATGTAAATCCGTTGCCGATTGTGAACTAATCAAGCTTAATGCACATCAAGAGCACTCAGTTACCGATGGGTATCGAAAATTTCAATTGTAAAACAATAATATACAAAAGTACTTGTTAGCCAATTCCATATTTTCGACAATATTGCTTACATACCATGTGAACAGAACCGTATCTGTAAAGTTATTTACAATATTTTCCATACATTTTTAGATCGTCATTCGAAGAATAATTATTAGAATTTTCCAGAGAGGCATGTAATTAGATTCTATTTCTGCTTATGTAATTGCTATTCTTTCTCGCCTGGTAGTAGTAAGACTGAGTCGTGTGAAGTCGGGTAAAACGGGTAGACATCGACATCAACACTGAAGCCCCAAAGAAACTGGTAAGGCATGCGTATGCAAATACATAGATATGTAAACTGGCAGAATACGGCGCTGCCGTCAGCAATGTCCATATAAGACAACAAGTGTCTGGTGCGGTTAGATCGCTTACTGCCGCTACTATGGCAGGTTATCAAGATTTAAGTGAGTCTGAACGTGGTGTCATAGTCAACGAACGAGCGATGAGCACAGCATCTCCGAGGTAGCGATTAAGTGGGGATTTTCGTGTACGACTATTTCACGAGTGTACTGTGAGTATCAGGAATCCTGTAAAACATCAAGTCTGCGACATCGCTTCGTCCGGAAAAAGATCCTGCAAGAACGGGACCGACGACTGAAGAGAATCGTCCAACGTGACAGAAGTGCAACACTAACACAGTTTGCTGCAGATTTCAATTCTGGGTCACCAACATGTGTCAGCGTGCGAACCGTTCACCGAAACATCATCGATATGGGCTTTCGGATCCGAAGACGCACTCGTGTACCCTTGATGACTGCACGACACAAAGCTTTACGCCTCGCCTGGGCCCGTCAACACCGGCATTGGCCTATTGATGACTGGAAACGTGTTGCCTGCTCGGACGAGTGTCGTTTCAAATTCTATTGAGCGGGATGGACGTGTACGGGTATGGAGACACCGTCACCAATCCATGGACCTTGCATGTCAGCAGGGGACTGTTCAAACTGGTGGAGGCTCTATAATGGTGTGGTGCGAATGCAGTCGGAGTGATATGCGATCTGTCAGGTCTAGTGACGATTCTGGTATGTGACACGTACGTAACCATCCTGTCTGATCATCTAAATCAATTCATGTCCACTGTGCATTCTGACGGACAATGCGACACCCCACAAGTCCAGAATTGCTACAGAGTGGCTGCAGCAACACTCTTCTGAGTTTAAATACTTCAGCTGGCCGCCAAACTCCCCAGACATGAACATTATTGAGAATATCTGGGATGCCTTGCAATGTGCTGTTCAGAAGAGATCTCCACACCCTCGTACTCTTTCGGATTTATGGACAGTCCTGCAGGAATCATGGTGCCAACTTCCTCCTGCACTATTTCATACATTAGTCGAGTCCATGCCACGTCGTCCTGCAGCACTTTTGCGTGCTCGCGGAGGCACTCCACGATAATAGGCAGGTATACCAGTTTCTTTGGCTCTTCAGTGTATATCTACATGGCTAAACTGCGAATCACATTACGCGAGTGACAGTGGGTTCATCGAACCACCTTCACACTAATTCTCTATTAGGCCCGATCGGTTAGCCGTGCGGTCTGACGCACGGCTTTCCGCATTGGGAAGGAGTGCCTGGTCCACGGCACGAATCCGCCCATCGGACTTGTGTCGAGGTCCGGTAAGCCGGCTAGTCTGTGGTGGCGGTTTTCCATCTGCCTCGGGGAATGCGGGCTGGTTCCCCTTATTCTGCCTCAGCTACACCATGCCGTCGATTGCTGCACTAACAAGTTCTCCACATACGCGGACACCACACATACGTAAGGGTTATACTCGTCTGGTGTGAAACGTTCCCCGGCGGTGTCCACCGAGGGCCGAACAGCGCAATAACCCTGAAAGAGTGGTTCGGTGTGGGCGGCGGAGAGGTGATGTGGACTGCGGTAGTCATCGTGGGGTTATGAACCACTGCGGCTGTGGCGGGGACGGAGCCTTTCTGTCGTTTCTAGGCCCACATAACATACAATACAATTCTCTATTATTCCACTCTCGAACAGCTCCCTGAAAGAACTAACACCTCCATCTTTACCTGTGAGATCTGGTGTCCTTTACGATGATCGCTACTCTGTATGTGGGTCGGCGTAAACAAAATACACTCCTGGAAATGGAAAAAAGAACACATTGACACCGGTGTGTCAGACCCACCATACTTGCTCCGGACACTGCGAGAGGGCTGTACAAGCAATGATCACACGCACGGCACAGCGGACACACCAGGAACCGCGGTGTTGGCCTTCGAATGGCGCTAGCTGCGCAGCATTTGTGCACCGCCGCCGTCAGTGTCAGCCAGTTTGCCGTGGCATACGGAGCTCCATCGCAGTCTTTAACACTGGTAGCATGCCGCGACAGCGTGGACGTGAACCGTATGTGCAGTTGACGGACTTTGAGCGAGGGCGTATAGTGGGCATGCGGGAGGCCGGGTGGACGTACCGCCGAATTGCTCAACACGTGGGGCGTGAGGTCTCCACAGTACATCGATGTTGCCGCCAGTGGTCGGCGGAAGGTGCACGTGCCCGTCGACCTGGGACCGGACCGCAGCGACGCACGGATGCACGCCAAGACCGTAGGATCCTACGCAGTGCCGTAGGGGACCGCACCGCCACTTCCCAGCAAATTAGGGACACTGTTGCTCCTGGGGTATCGGCGAGGACCATTCGCAAACGTCTCCATGAAGCTGGGCTACGGTCCCGCACACCGTTAGGCCGTCTTCCGCTCACGCCACAACATCGTGCAGCGCGCCTCCAGTGGTGTCGCGACAGGGGTGAATGGAGGGACGAATGGAGACGTGTCGTCTTCAGCGATGAGAGTCGCTTCTGCCTTGGTGCCAGTGATGGTCGTATGCGTGTTTGGCGCCGTGCAGGTGAGCGCCACAATCAGGACTGCATACGACCGAGGCACACAGGGCCAACACCCGGCATCATGGTGTGGGGAGCGATCTCCTACACTGGCCGTACACCACTGGTGATCGTCGAGGGGACACTGAATAGTGCACGGTACATCCAAACCGTCATCGAACCCATCGTTCTACCATTCCTAGACCGGCAAGGGAACTTGCTGTTCCAACAGGACAATGCACGTCCGCATGTATCCCGTGCCACCCAACGTGCTCTAGAAGGTGTAAGACAACTACCCTGGCCAGCAAGATCTCCGGATCTGTCCCCCATTGAGCATGTTTGGGACTGGATGAGGCGTCGTCTCACGCGGTCTGCACGTCCAGCACGAACGCTGGTCCAACTGAGGCGCCAGGTGGAAATGGCATGGCAAGCCGTTCCACAGGACTACATCCAGCATCTCTACGATCGTCTCCATGGGAGAATAGCAGCCTGCATTGCTGCGAAAGGTGGATATACACTGTACTAGTGCCGACATTGTGCATGCTCTGTTGCCTGTGTCTATGTGCCTGTGGTTCTGTCAGTGTGATCATGTGATGTATCTGACCCCAGGAATGTGTCAATAAAGTTTCCCCTTCCTGGGACAATGAATTCACGGTGTTCTTATTTCAATTTCCAGGAGTGTATTTTCGTATTCGAAGTAGAAAGACGGCGATTGAAATTTCGAGAGAAGATCGCCTCGCAACGAAAAAAAATTTGGTTTTGGTTTCCAACCCAAACCTTGTGACCTGTACGTGACACTCTCTCCCATATTTATCGATAATACAGCACGTGCTGCACTTCTTTGAACTTTCTCAGTGTACTACGTAAATTCTATCTGGTAAGGATTCCACAAAACGCAGCAGTACTCCAAGGGGAACCGACAATGTAGAATTGGCAGTCTAGTAGATCAGTTGTATGCTCTAAGTGTTCCGCCAATAAGTCGCAGTCTTTGATTCGTCTTCCGAACAACATTTTCTATGTGTTCTCTCCAATTTAAGTTGTTCGTAATTGTAACTGGTAGGTTTTCAGTGGAATTTACGGCCGTTATATTTGCCCGATTATTGTGTAACGGAAATTTAACGGATTCCTTTTGGCACTCATGTTGATGACCTCACACTTCTTCTTATTTAGGGTCAATTGAAGATTTTCGCACTATACAGGTATTTAAATCGTTTTGCAATTCAACTTCTGATAACTTTACTAGTCGATAAACAATAGAATTATCTGCAAGCAACCTGAGACGGCAGCTGATAGGTCTCCTAAGTCGTTTATATGAGTACAGATAAGGAAGAACAGGGGGTTTGTAATTCAAACTTGGTTAACGCTAGAAAACACTCCTGTTTTACGCGATAACTTCCGTCAGTTAAAACGAACTGTGACCTCTCTGATATAATATTGCGAATCCAGTAGCATAACTGACACAGTATTTCACAAGCACGCTGTTTGATTACAAACCACTTGTGAAGTACTTTGTCATAAGCCTTCTGGATATCAAGAAATTCGGAATCAATTTGAAATCCCTTGTCGGTAGCAATCGGCACTTCGTGGAGTGAAGAGCTAATAGTTTTTAACAAGAACGATGTTTTGTAAATCCGTGTTGACTATGTGTCAATAGTCTGGCCTCTGAGAGGTAATTCATAAAGTTCGAACACAATATACGTTACAAAATCCTGCCGTATGTCAACATTAATGATATGGACCAGTAATTTAGTGGATTACTCGTATTGCCTTTCTTGACTATTGGTGTGACCTGTGCCGCTTTGAGTCTTTGGGTAGGGACCTCCGTCGAGCGAGCTGTTTTATATGATTGTTTCGTATGGAGCTATTGCATCAGCATACTCTGAAAGGAACCTAAGTGGAGTACGATATGGACCGGAAGACTTGCTTTTATTAGGTGATTTAAGTTGCTTCGCAAAACCGAGAATATCTACTAAACTACTCGTGTTGCCAGCTGTTCTTGATTCAAATTCTGAGATATTTACGTCATCTTTCCTGAAGGAATTTCGGAAGGCTGTGTCAAGCAACTCTGCTTCAGCAGCACTGTCATTAATAGTACTTTCATTGTCCGCAGCTCGTGGTCGTGCGGTAGCGTTCTCGCTTCCCATGCCCGGGTTCCCGGGTTCGACTCCCGGCGGGATCAGGGATTTTCTCTGCCTCGTGATGACTGGGTGTTGTGTGATATCCTTAGGTTAGTTAGGTTTAAGTAGTTCTAAGTTCTAGGGGACTGATGACCATAGATGTTAAGTCCCATACCGCTCAGAGCCATTTGAACCAGTACTTCCATTGTTATCGCACAGAGAAGGCACTGATTGTGTCTTCCTCCTAGTATACTTTGCATACGATTAGGATCTCTTAGGATATTCGGCCAGGTTTCGAGACAAAGTTTCGTTGTGGGAACATTATAACCTTCTCGCACTGAAGTCCGCGCTAAATTTCGAGCTTCTGTAAAAGATAGCCAATCTTTGCGATTTGGCTTTCGTTTAAATTTGGTGTGCTTTTTTCGTGTTATGTCCTGTTTTGTGCACCATGGGGCATCATCTCCGTCGTTTGTTAATTTTGTAAGTAACCTGCTTGTATGTTGGCAGCGCGTTAGACTACATTAATACCACCCACAGGGCTGTGCGCCCTCTGTAAGAGACTCTGTGGCTGGAAGCACTCGCAGTTAGAAGTTAACAGTTAGCAGTGATGTTGTTGTTGTTGTGGCTTAGTGTATTCATCTCTTGGTCTCCCTCTACGATTTTTACCCTCCACGGTGCCCTCCAATGCTAAATTTGTGATCCCTTGATGCCTCAAAACATGTCACACCAACCGATCCCTTCTTCTAGTCAAGTTGTGCCACAAACTTCTCCCCAATCCTACTCAATACCTCCTCATTAGTTACGTGATCTACCCACCTTATCTTCAGCATTCTTCTGTAGCACCACTTTTCGAAAGCTTCTATTCTCTTCTTGTCCAAACTAGTTATTGTCCATGTTTCACTTCCATACATGGCCACACTCGATACAAATACTTTCAGAAACGACTTCCTGACACTTAAATCTATACTCGATGTTAACAAATTTCTCTTCTTGAGAAACGCTTTCCTTGCCATTGCCAGTCTACATTTTATATCCTCTCTACTTCGACCATCATCAGTTATTTTACTCCCTAAATAGCAAAACTCCTTTACTACTTTAAGTGACTCATTTCCTAATCTAATTCCCTCAGCATCACCCGACTTAATTCGACTACATTCCACTATCCTCGTTTTGCTTTTGTTGATGTTCATCTTATAGCCTCCTTTCAAGACACTGTCCATTCCGTTCAACTGCTCTTCCAAGTCCTTTGCTGTCTCTGACAGAATTACAATGTCATCGGCGAACCTCAAAGTTTTTACTTCTTCTCCATGAATTTTAATACCTACTCCGAATTTTTCTTTTGTTTCCTTTACTGCTTGCTCAATATACAGATTGAATAACATCGGGGAGAGGCTACAACCCTGTCTCACTCCTTTCCCAACCACTGCTTCCCTTTCATGCCCCTCGACTCTTATAACTGGCATCTCGCTTCTGTACAAATTGTAAATAGCCTTTCGCTCCCTGTATTTTACCCCTGCCACCTTCAGAATTTGAAAGAGAGTATTCCAGTTAACATTGTCAAAAGCTTTCTCTAAGTCTACAACTGCTAGAAACGTAGGTTTGCCTTTTCTTAATCTTTCTTCTAAGATAAGTCGTAAGGTTAGTATTGCCTCACGTGTTCCAACATTTCTACGGAATCCAAACTGATCTTTCCCGAGGTCCGCTTCTACCAGTTTTTCCATTCGTCCGTAAAGAATTCGCGTTAGTGTTTTGCAGCTGTGACTTATTAAACTGATAGTTCGGTAATTTTCACATCTGTCAACACCTGCTTTCTTTGGTATTGGAATTATTATATTCTTCTTGAAGTCTGAGGGTATTTCGCCTGTCTCATACATCGTGCTCACCAGATGGTAGAGTTTTGTCATGACTGGCTCTCCCGAGGCCATCAGTAGTTCTAATGGAATGTTGTCTACTCTCGGGGCTTTGTTTCGACTCAGGTCTTTCAGTGCTCTGTCAAACTCTTCACGCAGTATCTTATCTCCCATTTCGTCTTCATCTACATCCTCTTCCATTTCCATAATATTGTCCTCAAGTACATCGCCCTTGTATAAACCCTCTATATACTCCTTCCACCTTTCTGCCTTCCCTTCTTTGCTTAGAACTGGGTTGCCATCTGAGCTCTTGATATTCATAAAATTGGTTCTCTTCTCTCCAAAGGTCTCTTTAATTTTCCTGTAGGCAGTATCTATCTTACTCCTAGTGAGACAAGCCTCTACCTCCTTACATTTGTCCTCTAGCCATCCCTGCTTAGCCATTTTGCACTTCCTGTCGATATCATTTTTGAGACGTTTGTATTCCTTTTTGCCTACTTCATTTACTGCATTTTTATATTTTCTCCTTTCATCAATTAAATTCAATATTTCTTCTGTTACCCAAATATTTCTATTAGCCCTCGTCTTTTTACCTACTTGATCGTCTGCTGCCTTCACTACTTCATCCCTCAGAGCTACCCATTCTTCTTCTACTGTATTTCTTTCCCCCATTCCTGTCAATTGTTCCCTTATGCTCTCCCTCAAACTCTCTACAACCTCTGGTTCTTTCAGTTTATCCAGGTCCCATCTCCTTAAATTCCCACCTTTTTGCAGTTTCTTCAGTTTCAATCTGCAGTTCATAACCAATAGATTGTGGTCAGAATCTAATGAATAGATTAAGTTTGAGCTGTAATTTGCAAGGAAAATTCCATAGGTCAGTTTTGAAATGATAAAGACAAGCAAAGTGACAGTAGGTTCAGTTTCACTCAGCAGTTTTAGAAGGTTCAGTTGCATTAAGCAATTTAAGTAAAAACGTAGAAGTTTCACCTCCTCAATTATTCCAATTGAAGTAAAAAAATATGTGTAGAAGTTTTACCTGTCGACTCTTTGCCGAGGATACTTCACTGGAATCTTCTGATTTTCTTGTATTTTGAGTAATTAGTGCATGATTAGAAATTAGTTATTGTTTACCGCTAGCGCGTAATTGTATATGGAATTTCCTTTGTAGTTGTATTTTTTATTGTTGTACTATATTGTAATGAGCAAAGCAGTTGTGGCATGCTTGTGGATTTGCACTAAGTATCTCAAAGTCGCTTTTGCAACTAATTTGATATTTATTATTTTCAATGCTATTTTAGTATGTGTTTTTAGTTTTTGCTTTTCAAATTGTGTTTTTTCTGTGTTATCGTGTGAAATAGTGTGTTAAACATGGCGTGTGAAAAACGTAAAACTAGGCTGCAAAGCAAATTGATAAATGACACTGGAGATGAGCGTAGCTTGTTAGCACCACCTTGTAATGAAATGACAAATAACCACCTTGTAATGAAATGACAAATATTCGAGACAATAATTTGGTAATTGTGCATAGGGACATATATCAGGCAGTAAATAAGGGTGTAGAAAGTGAAACAATCAGTGAACAGGGAACTATTGTTGATCGATAGGTCGGTAACTGTTCGCCTCAGGAATGCGAAATATCGGAACAAAACCTTGCAAATACCGTGGATTCAGGTTTTGAGTCATTATATTTTCCTCAATTAAGTCAAGACACACTTTCTGCTTTACGAAATATGAGTGTTGGTGATGCAAATGCACTGCCGAAAAGCGAAGTTCAACATGTTTCATTCACTAATACATTGTTAATGCAATTAATGCAACAAATGGAACAAAATCAGAAACTAACACAGCAACAACTCCAAAAGTTCGACATAACTGAGCAAACGCTTGAAAAAACACATAAAGGTTTAAGCGCTGAGTTACTTAAAATCGAACCTAAATGTCAAAAAATTTGTAAAAAAGTAAAATCACAAATTTGTGGGCATTTTCCGCCTATTTTTTCGCAACATGAAAACACATTACGGAATAATGAAGCAACCACAAAAGAATTGTAGATCATTGTTCACGAAAATCACGACTCTTTGCAGGCTAAAATTGACTCAGTTGCGTCTATCGATACAGTCGCGCAACTTGCAAAAAATGAAGAAAGTTTAAAGGACCCAGTAGATACTCTTAAACTTGGTTCAGAAAAACACACAGAGGAAATCAGCATATAATCGCAAAAAGTAGCCGAACTTTCGGATCAGTTAACAAATTTATCTACGAAGGTAGATAATGATTTGAATGATACAAGACCGGTAGCCCTCACTGGCACAGAGAAGTACAAGGATATTAGGAAATTTAAACAAAGTCAGAATCAAGTTAATACGCAACACAAAAGAGAAATGCGGGAAGTACGAGATCAGTTGGCACATGTGATACAAGAATTATGCATTTCAGATGATACTCGCGTTCCGACACAGAAAGAGGGATTTAGAAACACGGAAAAGTCACAGAGTAATAACACTAGGTATTTCGGAGTTTCTGAAAGGAGTTGGCAAGGTGCATAGAATCTTGAGATGGAACCGCCAACATGACGTAACAATGACCGATTTGCGACTCGCCGACACGATGATTTTGACTGTAAGCTCTTCATCACTACAGGTAAATTTAAAACATTCAAGAATTCCAGTAATGACATACATCCACAAGCTTGGCTTCATGAATTTTCTCATTGCTTTCTTCCTAATTGGTCATTAGAGCATAGATTAGAATTCGTATGGTTATTTGGTAAATGAACTAGCGGTAAGAATGCGTTCGGTTATTTGTGACTGTCACAGTGAAGGAAATTTTATCATGCCTTCCTTTCTCAATATTGGTCTCAGGCTACCCAAGATCGAGTAAAACGCAGTATCATAATGATGAAACATATCGAACAGTCTGAATTTTCCAGCCCTGTAAAATAGTTTGAAGATATGTTGCATAAGAATAATTATTTGTCAACAGCCCCTCGGAACTTATCCCCATTTGCTTAATTAAGTTGTCTGAACATATCGAAGCTTTCCAGGAACTTTTGCAAGAACTGGAAAGCGACACATTGAATCCCATGATGCGAAAACCGGAAAGCAATAATTATGGGCCACATCCATCACAATTCCGTGAAGACAGAAATAATAGCTGGACGCGACATGGCTACTCCTATAACGCAAATCGTGATCAAAACAGACACCACCCGTATGATAATCGTTGGCAGAATAATAACAGTTACAGAGAAAGATCACATTTCCACAGTAATGACTATGTCGGGGATAACTGTAGAAACAGACAATATGGGAACCAGAACAACTGTTATCAACGGAGACAAAATGACTTCAGACGCAACAGCCCACATCGCAATTACGATTCTCGGAGAGATTCTGCACCACTACGCTATAGCTATGACGACAGACCTGAATTTAATCAGAACTGGCGTGATTGAAATAGGGCAGGGCCCTCTCGTAAAACTGAAATTGTAGAAATTAGACCTCCGAATCTCAGTAACACGTGACACCAAAAAGATAATAGACAATGACTCACATTGCAGGCTGCCATAAAACGTACCTATGAATCTGACGACGTGCTAGCATGAATATCAATTAATAGAGTAATTTTAAGAGTCCACTTTTATGGGGAATAGACGACACAGTCTTATTGTCTGTAAATTTTTGCTTGTTAGTTGCACGATTACATCACGGCTATAAAGTCCACATTCTTGGAACATACACTGCTAATGAGGTTATACTGCAACATATTGGTTTAAAAGACATTTTTATTTAAAGTACTTTCTGAGAGGTCACAGATGACAGGGTATTCGGTTTGTTTGATAGCTGCACGACTATAGTACGAAACTACTTAAGAGTGACACAATCTTCATTATTTCCTTTGAGTGTATAATGTCTACACAGTTTTTCTACGTTTTTCTGGAAAGTAAAACATGTTTTGGTAATGACTTTTGTGGCATAGCTACAGTGGGACAGGTATTTTTAATAACACAACAATACTTTACAATATAATAGTGTCAAGGTCACGGCAATGAACGTAATAACTACGACATTTATGCGTGTATCACTTTACTTTTGTATATGACAAAGGTAAGTACATCGATTTTTGGAGAACTTCGCATATGGACGACAATAACTACGATATTGGGCACGTTTTTACTGTTAACCAATGACACAAAATTTCTTACTGCAAGAACTATAATTTAGCGCTACAGGACACACATTTGAGTGATTACCTTTTGTACTTGAAACATTTTTAGAAATATCTTTAAATTACAATGATACAGAGAATGTTTTCGACGATAAATTCCATTGTGCAGTTTTAATGTGTAACATATAAGGTATAATTACAGGGGTACGCCTACTTTGTGTACCATGCATGTGGCAAGCTCAAGGAGCCCTATGTAATATGGTATTTGCTTATATAGTTTTATACATCGGTACCATATTTCTCTAACACAGAATTACACAGCTATCTGGTCATTTAACCGAGAGGAATAATCATTTTCATTACATCTTTGATACATATTTACGTAATTACACAGTTCGATTACCTTGCATTATGAAATTGTACTTTGTCTGTACTTTGTAAACTGTTCATATATTTTCGGAACCACTGTAATACTGCGAGAGATTTGAATAAAGCATTTTTATGGGATCATGATTTTTGAAGTGCGTTTGAGGTAGATGACACTATTGAAACGAGCTGAGAACGTTTTTTACGGTTTTGAGATATTTAGAGGAAGCTACGACGATCTTGAGATTTTATTGATGTGTTATGACGATATTACTACGGCAACAGTGTGTATTATGATGTTGAGATATGTTTATGATCAATAAGGTGGTGCAATATGTGGAATATGGTTATTCTACGTGTTTATTATCATGAAATATTAAAGAAGTATCGACGAATATGTATATGTGTAATAAGGCAAAGAATAATGAGTAGTGGTTAGGGACTTTGGTTTGTGGAAAAGAATGTTGGAAACCAAGAATTGTACTTTAAGAGTTATGAAATGTGATCATGTATGTGAATGTGAGTACCACAATGCCGATGGAAGTTTTTGGGCACTGTTATGGATGAAAGTTCGTTTCTACACACTTCTACTGCAACTTTTTCGACCTGTGAAAAATTTTTATTTGTATCAAACGGTCTTTGCAGCTGAAACTGGTGTTGTAAATATGTTGGTAAAAAGTGTATACGACCTTGATGTAATGCTCTGCTTTGCCTGGCTGCGCGCTAGCCGCCTGGAAAAACGCATTGTTGTATTGGTCTTCAAATTTAATAGTGTCACGTAAGCACACCACACCACACACATACAGGCACTCACACAGCTGGAAAGAGAAGCCATTGACCTCGTTATTGAGATTTCTTTGCAGAGTGTACCACAAATACAATACATTATTACTTGGAAACATATGATTACACTTTGGAGCTCGTACTTTGTGCTGCTTACTGAAATGCTTATGAAGTGATGAGAAATATTGTTACGTCTACACACCTGATTCTGACAAGTGTCTTTCTATGAGAGTTGAGAGACTTTTTACTGACTTACGAAATGCCATATGGGTGGTGAATGATGTTTTTATGCTTTACTTTGTACATACTTGCTTCTTTTATTTGGTATCTAGTTTCTACCTGCCCTACATATTGGTTTTATAAAATCAAATTTAATACTTATGCTAATGTAAACACTTTCTGCCAACAGATCCATTAAATAATAATTTTATGTTCCACATTCTTGAAAAAAAAATAACACTTGGAAGGAAAGAACAATAAGAAGGGGAAGGGAATAGTAACAGGAATTGCATACATAATTTTCTTTTCAAGAACTTGGTAATTTTTTGGTAGAATAGGTTGTTGTGGTGCACCACTCTACTGTTTAGATGTGACATAGACATTAAGATGTCAACAGACATTTCCGTTACTTGCATTTCTGTCTTTACTGTAATATTTTTTTGCCTCTGCTTTCTCATGTTTAGGTATAAGTTACTCCATTTTCTGCTGCTATTTGTCTAGTTATGTCCTACTGAATTTTGCATTGTATTACTGTCATAAGGCATTTTTACCACTGATTTATTTTTCTTGTTTGCTGCATATTGCCTTATATTAGTTGTAATGTTGCATTTGCTTTGCTAACTTAGATATGCTGCTGCTTGGTTTGCCACTTTGTATTTTTTTGTCATTGTAGTTCGTGTTAATAGTTTTGTGCTGCTGGATTGCCTCCGTCTCTAGTTTATGTATCTGAGCTCAGTGAATTTAAGTTAGCTTGAGAGGGGGTATGCTATATAAGAAAATGAGTTGTGGTGAGTTGGGAAGAAAGGCATTGAAAAGCTATAAGAAAAAAGTTTGGCCAAAGAATATTGTACAGTGAGGAATATTTATTTCGAAAGAGGAAATGAAGAGATGCAACTAGGGAATAGTGACATTAGATTTATGTAGGATTTTCTTGGAAACAAATGATGAGTTGAGAAATATATGAAAATATCAATACAGATAGATACGAGCTTTTTTGTAGGAAAAAATGTTGAAACAAGAAGAAACATCTGTAGGAATTAAGCGTAGTTTTTGTTGGAAATGAAGTACTAAATGTTACACTGAAAACAGACCCTATCTTTCCTTTTGTATTATTCAGTTATTTTTATGTGTACCCTTGTGTGTCTGTGTTCTTCCTGTCTGTTTCTGTTTACCAGATTGGTTCATGGACTTGCTACATTATCCTCAAGACTCTTCAATTGTGATTGTGCACCCACACAGTCGCAACAAATGGCTGTTGGCCATCTCTACAAGGACTACAGTTGGCCTGCACCTTTGATGGCCCGTTAGTACCATACTCTCTACTAGGACTGCAGTGGGTCTTCACCTTTCGTGTCCCATTACTACCATAACTTCTACAAGGAATACTGTGGTCTGCTCTGTGGTGACCTACCAATTCTACCAATATTCTGCAAGACTTCGATTGACTTTGCTGTGGGTCTGCTCTGTTGTGGCCCATTACCATTCTTCATGTCTTCATGTCAAGCGTCAGAAATGTGTTTTCGTTGGAAGGACAACACTGCTTCTTCAAGACTGCATGGTGGTCCTCTGCCTAAGTGTGCATTTCGTTTTAATGCTCAGACTTTGTGCATAAAACTGTCATAGACTCCTCTCCTGATGAATGATTAGGACTGTCTTTAGAGGCAGTGAGGACAATTTTTGCTTTATTGAACAACAGTATATTACTAATTGTGTGCATCTAATCTATTTGATATTGTTAATATAATTTTTTTAAATAAATTAGTACTGTCCACAGCCAAACCACTTTCTAAAATTTTTTGAGAGGAGCAGGGGGGCTATGTATGTAGCCTGTTTGTATGTGTGTTGGCAGCGCTTTAGACTGCATTAATATCACTGACAGCGTTGTGCGCCCTCTGTAAGAGACTCTGTGGCTGGAAGGACCCGCAGTTAGAAGTTAATAGTTAGCAGTGATGGAGGTTAGAAGCAGTGTTAGACCTAGCGGACAGTCTGGAAGTGTGTCTGTCATGGAGATTTAATATTGCTTGGACATGGATTGTAAAATGTGGGTAATGGTATTATTGACGATTATATAATTTTGGAACTGGATGTCACATGATTAAGGTAAAATCTGCTAAATACATAATTTGTTCTGCAACAAAATCTTTCCTTTGCTAACCACATCCCTCTCACTAGTTAGAACCCACAGTAGTTAGAATCTTTTTGTTTAGGTGGCAGTATACTTGCTGTTGTTGCTGTAGTTTGTGTCACGAAGATTTTCTGTGAGGTAAGTGACTTATGAAATGTATGGACTATTGTTAGGGCTTATTCTGATTCAGGGCCATTCTTTTGTGTTAATTAATAGTCATATTGCGCTATCCTGGTATATTGTGGGTCATAAATTAATAGAATAATTTTGAGCTGCACTTGTCAGGGAAAATTCTGTAGATCAGTGTTGAAATGATAAAGACAAGCAAAGCGACAGTACGTTCAGTTTCACTCAGCAGTTTTAGAAGGTTCAGATGCATTAACCAATTTAAGTAAAAACGCAGAAGTTTGACCTTATCAATTTTTCCAATTTAAGAAAAAAAGTATATTTAGAAGCTTCAATTTATTTGGTATAAATTGCTCAATTGCTGTCGATGCTATTTCTTTGAATTCAAGCCACATCTAGTCCATACTTACATTGTTAACTTGGAAGGAGTGAAGATTGTCTCTCAGAAAGGCGTCAAGCGAATTCTTATATGACATTTTGAATAGATACATGCTTCGTCTATTTTTGGTGGATTTGAGAGCTAGTGTATTCAGTCTCGCTTGAACAACCCCGTGTTTACTAATCTCTGTATACGTTTTCATGCTCGTTATTAGTTCAGAATTATTTGTAAAGTGTGTTTCCACAACTGTTTACTATTTGAGTGGGCTCATGAACTAATGGCTTGAAATAATTTTCAGAGAATGCGTTTAGCACAATTTCGGATGATGTTTCACGCGTACTTGACGATTTAAACGTGTATTCAGCCTCGACAGAGGGTAAATTGAAGTCATCAACAACTATAACTGTATGAGTCGGGTACGTGTCTGAAATTAGATTCAAGTTTTCTCTGAAACTTTCAGAAGTTGTATAATGTGAGTTGGGAGGTCTGTGAAAGCATTCAGTTGTTATTTTATACCGGTTGCGAAGACCTCTATCCATACTAACTCACGGGGAATATCTACTTCAATTTCGCTACATGATAAACTACTTCTAACAGCATCAAAGACGCCAGGGTGAAATGTATTTAGTACGGTATATCCTTTTCGAACACCGTTAGGTCCTTCTCAAAAATTTCGGCTGATCTTATCCTCGGCTTTAGCCAGCTTTCAATGCCTATAACTATTTGGGCATCACGGCTTTCTATTAGAGCTTGGAGTTCCGGTACTTTCCTAAAGCAGCTATGACAATCTACAACTGTTATACCGTGGTTCTTAGATTGCGTTCTTCCTATGTTGATCTGCATTCTTTGGGACTGAAGCCTTTTTTGTGTTAATCCGAGACTCTCTAACGTAAATCATCCCAGTCCACGCCACAAAATCCCCGCTACCCTCATAGGCACCACCTAAGTGTAATCGACTCCTCATCTATTTATCTGAACCCGAAATCCAACTTCCTTATGGCGCAAGTTGAGAAAACTGCGGTCTACATTATCGCGGAACCGTCTGAGCCTTTGATTCAGACCCTCCAAAAAATGGTTCAAATGGCTCTGAGCACTATGGGACTTAACTTCTGAGGTCATCAGTCCCCTAGAACTTAGAACTACTTGAGCCTAACTAACCTAAGGACATCACTCACATCCATGCCCGAGGCAGGATTCGGACCTGCGACCGGACCGGTCGCGCGGCTCCAGACTGTAGCGCCTAGAGCCGCTCGGCCACATCCGGCCGGCTCAGACCCTCCTCTCGGCTCTGTACTAGAGGTCCACAGTCGCTCCTGTCGACTATGCTGCAGATGGGTGAGCTCAGCTTTCATCTCGCAAGCACGACTGGCAGCCTTTATCACTTCAGGTAGCCGACCGGAGAAAATGTCTTCCAATCCAAAGCGACACACACCATTGGTGCCAAACTGAGCCACCACCCGCAGTTGGCTGCACCTTGTGCTCTTTATGGCTTCCGGAAGGAACCGTTCCACGTCTGGAATGACTCCATCCGCTTTGCACACGGAGTGCACACCGACTCTCTTCCCCTCCTTTGCCAGCCATGTCCCTAAGGGGCCCCATAATACGGCTAACGTGGGTAACATAGAAGCTCCCAACTATCAATAACCCCCCCCCCCCTTCCCCCTTCGCCGCTCCTGTGACTGCTCGGATCCTGCAGGCTGAGAGGTTCTCTCTGAAACAGGACAAGCGAGTTCTTCTGACTGTGGGACACTGAAAGCCATATTTTGTAGACTGTAGCTCACAGGAAAATATGCAATTGTTTTGCCAGCCCTTTTGAAGTGTTTAAGAATATAGAAGTTAAAAGTGTGAACATCTATTACTAAGCACTTAGTGAACTTTTAGAATCCAGGAAGTTCCAAATTTCTGGTAGAGGAAGAGACGACAATCTTATTCGATGACAACGAAGCCAACGTATAAAACTATCTGATTACCAGGTACGCCTACGGACTTGCCACAGTGGTAACACCGGTACCCGTCAGCTCACAGGAGTTAAGCGCTGTCGGGCTGGGCTAGCACTTTGATGGGTGACCATCTGATCTGCCGAGCGCTGTAGGCAAGAGGGGTGCACTCAGCCCTTGTGAGGCAAATTGAGGAGCTACTTGATTGAGAAGTAGCGGCTCCGGTCTCATAAACTGACAAACGGCCGGGACCACGGTGTGCTGACTACATACCCCTCCACATCCGCATCCAGTAACGCCTGTGGGCTGAGGATGACAAGGCGGCCGGTCGGTCCCGCTGGGCTTTCCAAAGCCTGTTCGGAAGGAGACTACCAGATACAAAAACTCTTTAATGTGAGTTTGTCCACTTCTAAAATTCCGCAAACTGACATACGTTTGTAGTTAGATTTGTCAATAATGATTTGAGCTTTTACAGAAAGTGGCATGTTGGAATTTGCATTTAATGTTCAGGTATTAGGCCTTTTACTAAAAACAAATCGTCACCGATAGACATCAACATGAATTTTCTGAAACTCAACTGTCTTGCCCATTGGCAGGCTGCTGGAACAGGACTGTACTGTTGGTTCATTTTAGTTCTTTAAGTGTTTTACAGTACGAGGCGGCTGTACACCCAGAAGGATTTTAATAAGATTAGCTTCAATGAAAGCGTACTTGTAATTCTGAGGACATTAGGTAATGGCGAAGTTGTTGATGCCATGTTTTTTGACTCCCAGTGTGTGTAGAATAATTTCGCGTTGTTGGCTAGTGAACAAAATACGACATCGCGGAATACTGGACTGACTTTGTAAACGTAAAAGTAATTTTGAGAGTAGACTAACAGAGTGGAATAGTGCCTTGACAGTTCATGATGTATATAAATCATGTGGTAAATGACTTTCGAAGGTCTGTGAAGCTGTTGTGGCAGATAATGTGCATATGGGAAAATATACAAGCCAGAAAACTGTAACGAAATGCGGAAATATTGTAGAGCAGCACATTCTGCGGCAATGGCTGATGGAATTCAACATAAGCATATGTACTGTATTGCTCATAAGTAGGCGAAAAGATGCGCTACCTTTCTGATAATAAATCGATCGAAACAGTACCAACTTAAAGTATCTACAACTCTGAAGTAGGCGATCACATAAAACTAGTTACAACTAAAGTGTCTGTTAGGCTCAAATACATTGCAAGAATCCTATTCAAATGCGATTCACATACAAAAGCAGTAACTTGAAACCTTAGTTCGACTTAGTTTTGGGTATTGGTTGTCATTCAGGGACACTTTCTAGGCCAGATTGACGTAGGAGATATAAAAGATCGAAAGACAAACGGTGCATCTCGCTACAGGCAGACATTCGAAGAAAGACTGTGTGTGAAGAAATTAAAATTGAGAGCGTATACTTTTGAAGAAACATGGGTATCCTGAAATGACAGATAGGAAAGCCAGATAAATTCATACTGTAAAAGCGCGAGCTGCAGGTGCAGCCTAGTACCGAATCTAGGGCTTTTGCAGTCATCTCCGACCAGCTGCAGTCGTTGACCTACAAATGCAATACCCAGTAGGACCGAGGCGCTTTTGCGGTTCCATCCACCACTATCGCCGGCCGCAGTGGCCGTGCGGTTCTAGGCGCTGCAGTCTGGAACCGAGCGACCGCAACGGTCGCAGGTTCGAATCCTGCCTCGGGCATGGATGTGTGTGATGTCCTTAGGTTAGTTAGGTTTAATTAGTTCTAAGTTCTACGCGACTGATGACCTGAGAAGTTAAGTCGCATAGTGCTCAGAGCCATTTGCACCATCTGAACCACCACTGTCTAGGAACAGCCAAGACTACGTCACTGGCCCCTGTTCGACATTCTTCTGAGTGATATTGAAATATCACAGCTTCTGCATAGTCAGCTCCGGACAGCTGTATCTAAGCCCCCATGCCCTGGCTGTTATCGTCGAATAGCTGAACATCCACCATGTGCCAGTCAGCACCGTTCGAATGACGGTGCCATCACCACCGTCGCTGAGTCTCGAACTTCTGTCCGCCGCCTGTCCACCCGCACACTTGGACAGCTCAACGCTCTGCTCCTTCAGGGAACTAAGCCAGGCCATCATCTGTACACGCATCTGCCGAGGCTCTGTGGAGAACTCGTTCGCTCTGTGTCTCTGGGTGCGAGCCGTAGTGTGCTGTATTCGCGGTGACAGCAGACGACGCCGAGCCGTCCAGCTACCTGCCGGAAACGCGAGACTTCCTTTGATACAGGAAGCGGCAGTGGTGGCGCACGGCCGTGCTGCCCATGACAAGCCAGGTCGGGAGGTCAACACACTCGGAGACGCCATGTCGGTGTACCTGAATTTGCCGCACTTGTTAGGCATCAACACTAGCAGCATAGAAGCGCGGCGAATGTAAATAAGCTGTAATAAATGGATCCTTGTCCGACGAGAAATTAGGAGAAGCACAGTCGTTTGAGAACTTGAGAGAAGAGATAGTTGAAAGATACAGGAAAAAATACATTAAGGATTACCGCGAGCATCTTAAAGGCTTATTACAAAATCACGTAAAATCAATAGAGTTCTATAGACCGCATTCGGAAAATTAGTATTAACACCTATGAGCTGAATGAAAATGATAACACAATATAACAGGGAGAGGACTTGATACATTTTTGTGCCACAGAAAATATAACATAGGTTATGCACAGAATTCTCAAATATTTTGAATGAAGCAGTAGACGCAGCGGCACCACTAGCTAAAATTGGTGAGACCAGCAAACCAACGGATAATAAAGAGTTATTCAGTACAGATGCCAAGTGTTTTAAATGTGGTCATCCGAATCATATTAGGCATAACTGTATGCAGCAACACCGACAAGCATGTTAGCGGTTTGGGTTCTCCGAATGGAACTGTACACGGAAAAGTTCGCAGAAACACGGTAGATAGTCGCAGGATGGACCCCATACTCCTCCGTTAGATGGGCAGGGTAAAGTATAACCACTGTACAATGCACCGAGCGTAGTTTAGCAAGAGTCACCTCCGTGAAGTGTTAGTGTCAGACTTTTCTCTGACCGGCTACGTCAATGGGAAGTTGTGCGAATTCTTATTACAGTAGAAACTGGGTTTCAAGTAGCTATAGCAGTAAGAATATACTTGGTGGACCAGAACAGAAACTGGGATTCCGAGTCTGTGGTAGGGAAGGACGGGGATAGCTTCTGGATTAGTGTAGATGTACTTCTTACAGTGGTCAGTAGCTACTAAGTTATACTTGGATTAAATGTTGTAGGTGCGCATCACACAAAGTTGACTTATAATTGCATATGGTGGAGCTGGGATCAATACCGTTTCACCGCCCACACCAAGCTATCGTTGACACCCCGTTACAATGCTCATATGTGTGCTTACAGATAGTCACACTTCCCGCACACCATTCGAAAATGGAATAGGAAATAGCTGCCAGAAGTTTCCACTTGCATTCAGATGTAGAATTTTATTGTACATGCTTTTGGTAACTGCTTTTAACTCTAAAGTCAGGTAAGTTTTCATCGTTGTGAAACTTTATTATTTCTTTGACGAAAATCCAATTAAATCTACTTAATAGAACCTTACTATGGCTCCCACTCTGACAGAACATTATCGTTCAGTGAAGAAACTAGGTTGATCTCCATTTCCACATCAGTAAATTCCACAGTTCGTATAAGTCATCTCTTGCAGTCTCCATGTTGAGTATATCCTGCTCATGACATTATTTTTCGTGGATGTTATTTTAGTCGATTTCTGTCTCTCGTAGTGCGTCTGTTGACTCAATAAATAAATGTACTTCGGATAATAGATGCACATAATCATTTTTATCATGTGCGTAATCTTTATGAACATAACAAGAAATTAATTTCATTTGTTCCAAATCTTCACTAAGATATTCTTGCTGAAATTTGTCTTATAACAGCCTCCTGCAGAAAATAACATCTCTAAATATTTATATCGCTGACGTGAACTGCTGGTATCTCCCTTTATCTTCCTTCTGGCGCCCTAACTCCAGGTACTTGGTTTTGCTGAACATTTAGTTTGACTCCTGCCTAATCGTAAGTATCCTGTAACTTTATCTTCACATACTCTTCTCGTATATCCGAGTTATCAGCGGCTAGGGTCACCTGACAGTCCGCAGTTCATAATGAGTATTAAAAATAGTCCCCCAGCTTCAGTTCCCCGTTAGCATTACTTAATAACTTCATTCGTGCAAATCTTAAGAATCAGTACCCTGACTTAGTGCTTTGAGCATTCTGACATTACCAAACAGCTGACATTCCTCTTCCACTCTCATTCAGTAACTTAAGTTCTTTTGATGATGTGTTCCTATCTAGCGACAGTTTTAGTATTTTTCTCTATTCCCCTACGTTTTTAGCATCTGTTTTATATGTGTAGATAACAGCAATATACGATACATATGTAATATATATGCAATGAAACTGCACTGTTCCTCCTCTGCGTCTATTCCTTCATCTGTCGTTCCTTTTAAGATTCGCACATACATTCCAAAAGCTGAAATAACTGTTAGATATATTTTAATGTAGTGATGTTAAACGGGCCACTTTCCATCCTGCCTGTCGTTCTTCCGACAGATGGTTATTAAATTGGCTGATGAGCCAAAACGTAATGATTAGCTGGCTGATAGCGTGTTGGTCTACCTTGGAGCGCAGTGCAGCAGAGAATCAGCGTGACGTGGACTCGAAAAGCCATTGGTAGGTTCCCAGAGGTTCGTGTCAACGCACAGGTTACGTCATTCCCGTAAATTACGGCTGGTGGATTGTGAGTCCAGAGTTGGTGCCAATAGCGTCCCAGATGTATTCCATCATATTCAGACAAGGCGAATTCTGTGGCTAAGACACCAACCAGAGACCACTATCATGCTCCTCAAACCACCCTAGTAGAAGTTCGGCCTTGTGACACAGACGGTTATCCTGCTGGACGATGCCATCACCGACGGTGAAGAATCAAGCGAGTAGATTCAAATGGTCCGCAATAATGTTTACGTAGTCAGTAACTGGGGTGGTGACTTCTATTATAATTAGTAGATATAATTACTAATCAATTACATTAGTAATTACTACCAAAATTCACATGTAGCATGATACCATTCCTACCGGTCTTCGCCCGTGGCGCGGCACATGTTTCGAACAGTTCCACGTTCGTCACTAGAGGATTCGCCATTTGTCCCTGCTCCGCGTATATAATTTGCTTGCCGCGTCACATGACCGCAACGCAAGCAGGCGGCATTCAGTGTTGCGGCTAAAAACGGTCAAAATATTTCCATTCGTCAGTATAAATCATGCAGAAACCTTATCGCTATACTCAGAGTAATTTTGCTGTGTTGTTTTGAATTACTTGTAGCACCAAGTGAATTTCCAGAGTTCTTTTACATTTAAAGGTTTATATAGCTCTTCCTCAATTATCCATTGTACGCTTTGTGTGTTTTAAGATTTCCCCTTATTTTCAGGTTCAAAATTTTCCTCTTTCTAAGGAAAGAGAGTATAATAACACAGTGGTATATTTATAACGAAAAATGGTATATATTTCATCACACAGGAAAGCAGAATAACATAAATAACGTCATGTTTGGTACAGGTCAGAATCCCAACATAAAGGTCGATGTTGGACTCTCGGGAATTAGGAATATGTCCTCCCCAAGAGCTAATGTATATTTTGCACATGTTATTCATGCTGGCTGTCAAAGTGTTGAGGAGTCCTTGGGAGATATTGTTCCACTGCTTTCTCAAGGCAGTTTTCAGTTCTTACTTGGTTCGGGGAGGGGGTGTTCGACAATGAAAACTTCTGCCAACAGCATCTCAGGAATGCTCTATAAGGTTTAGGCACACGGAGTACGCAGGCCATTCCAAAAGTTCAGTGTCTTCAATTTCCAGTGTGTCTGACGGCTTAACGGTCCTATGCAGGCGGGCGTTGCCGTCTATAAACAGAATGTCGGAACCCACCGCACCTCTAAACAGACGGCTATGATACAGTATAATCTCCTGGACATACTACTGTGTTGTGACGGAACCTCGCGCAACGGTACCCGGCAGTATTCGGCCACGGTCTATTGCAGTACTCAAACGATATTTTTCAGACACTTTGCCGTACCACAGTGAATAACACACTAATCGTTTCCACAGCAACTTTCGTCAGACACCGAACTGCGTGAACTGTCGAATGCTTAAAGAGCGTTCGTGCATAGGCTTCGCTGCAGTGAATACAACCCACCCTCTACATTTCCTTTCACTATCACTGATCGTGTGTTCCGTATACTTTGTCAGTTTTTCCTTAGCAATTGGCAGTTGTTTATTAGCAAATGTCAAGCAGTGTGTTTCGGCCACTCTTCCATTTATATCAAAAAAAGTGGTTCAAATGGCTCTGAGCACTGTGGGACTTAACATCTGTGGTCATCAGTCCCCTAGAACTTAGAACTACTTAAACCTAACTACCCTAAGGACATCACACACATCCAAGCCCGAGGCAGGATTCGAACCTGCGACCGTAGCGGTCGCGCGTTTCCAGACTGTAGCGCCTAGAACCACTCGGCCACACCGGCCGGCCCATTTATATCATTTAGGTAACTTCTATTCTGTTTGTTATGTTATTTAGTGTTTCCCAAGTAATTTATAACTTTGTTTCTCCTCTAAGTTATGTAGCGTGCGTTTGCGTAAGCAGGGACCCCGACGGCGTTATTAGGAAGTAGCGTACCTCGCGTGACACAGGAGGACACGCCCAGTCGCTTCCTCACACGGAGCTCTCCCCTTACATTACTTGACTCACGACCCTCATTCTCTCCAACGTGTGCACCAGGAGGTGTAACGCTGTGAGCAGACGCTGGCCCAAGGTTCCACGAACTTCACTGTAACTACATTGCGTCCTATAATGCGTAAATAACTACCGATCTTATTACTGTAAGAAACTGCGATCGACTGGAGAAAATTCTAATTAGCTGATAGATCCAACAAATTATTCCTTGGGTTCGTTGGATATTTTGAGTAAGCTACAGTTTAAATAAGCAACAAATTTAACTTTTACCATGTGTAATACAAAGGAACATTCGTTTGACAACAGTAGCACTCTCGTGTGACTGACAGCAATAGTTACGTGTAGGCAGCGTCAGACAAATGAGGTAACGTGCTTAGTTTTAGTGAAAACCTTTTCGTTCACTTGAGAAAGGCACGAAGTGTGAGTGTACGGTGTAGTGCAGGGCAGGCCCCCTCAGAGCCTTCACTGAACAGCCGCTCCCTCTCACGCTCAGCGCAACAGATAAACATAATAGAGATTTTAGTTATCAATAATCCATTCTCCTTCACTATTTACAACGATGTTTCTAACGCCGGGGAAAATGTTCGATTCCGCGACTGCAGAAATCACGTGGTTTTGACGCGAAGAACTCGTCGAGCTATGCTGGGAGCGGATTTTCATTCCGAAAGGAAGTTACTCGAAGATTGTTCGACAAAGATCGGAACAGGTGGAAATCTGAGGGTGTAAGATCAGGTGCATAAGACGGGTGTGGAATGACTTCCCAACGTATGCCCTGTCTAGTGTTTTTTGTCAGTCTAATAGAATGTGTGGAGTACCAGCCCTTCACGCAGTGTTCCTGGTCGTTGTTCTTAGACTGTGTCTGGAAGACGTCTCATTTGTTGACAATAAATGTTAGTTGTGATGGTTACACCTCGATAAAATAATTTGTAGTACATCACATAGTCTGTGTTACATCAGATGCATGGCATTATTTTCTGTTGATGAGCGTTAAGTCTCTGTATGCGGAGCTGCTGCTTTGTTCGGGCTCAACCATTGCTGCTTTCTTTACCTTATGTTGGCATGAAGACACCATTTCTCGTAAACAGTGATGGTACAGGATAGGAATGGTCGGTGTTGTTCACGAGCCAGGTGATGACGAGCAAGCAGAAATGCACTTATGGCCATCCGTTGATTTGTGTGATGTTGGCTTAGAGCGTTCGGTGCCTATAAATTCAATTTTTGGACCTTCCCCACTGCATGAAAATGTCATACATTGGTGGAATGATTACAGTTGATCACATTTGCCAGTTCTCGAATACACTGACGTGGATCGTTGTGGATTACCCTGCGTTTAAACGATCTTCATTAAGCCCGAAGGTTTTCCTGAACATAGAGAGACGAGAAAATCATTTCTTTGCCTTTCTTTGTCCAATGGCATTATCCACATGTTTCTGGCAGCCTCCGCTGCTGTCACCCCACTATTAAACTCAAACAAAGGAATATGTCAGAAATGTGGCGATTTGTCCACTTGGCACTCCATCTTCCAGCGTCAACAGCTCCACTCACTACCTCCAAATGAGAAAATGACAATACGTAAACTCAAATAGCAACAGTGAACTACAAATGAAAAATGACAATCGATAAATAAACACATAGCAACTGAAATACCAACATGCAATTCAAAAAAAGCTACAAATTTATGTACCAATCTAATATGGCGGATGATTTACAAATTACACATTTGATTCTACTTAACCAAAACAGTGCCGGACGAGTTGGCGATAATTGTTACTATAGTGGTCCAAAGACAAGAAAGGCTCATTCTCACGCCTTTGGCACGAATTTCTCAGTTGGTTCACATTAGTTCTGACAACTAACTTTCCACCACTCTTTTTCTGATTAGGTTAGCATAACACACTTTCATATAAATTTTCTGTTGCTACTATCAATTTTTGTTGTGAAAACACGCACACTACAGGAAGTAGATTTCTTGTGATTCACCTATCAGAGATAAAGTTAGGAGTATCAGTACTCAGGTGGCAATGAAACAGCTTGACCCTATTTTGTATTATTTCTCACCATTTTCGTAGTTTTGATATGTGAATTCAGATGATCGGTTGTTCAGTACTATATCTGTCAATGTTTAAGTCGAATGCGGTAAATAACTTTGATGTCATCTTTATTGCTTTCTTAATCGTAGATGGTTGTATGAAATCTGTGTTGCCTGCTATTATTGCAGCGTGTTTTATTGATATGAGCCTCACGTAACTGGCGCTACAACATTTCGTTACCATTATACGACCTGAATCTCTTTTTTCCAGTGGCAGTTACCTGATTTATTTCGTATAACATCTTCTGAAATGTTCTTATGGTTTTGGTCGCAGTATTAGCTTTAGTTCCTAACTTGTTAAAAATTTTATACTGAAAATGTAAGACATTGATTTAGATTTCACTTGTGAGGTCTACGCACACTATTGTTCCAAGTCCCGCTTTATTACTTCATTATATTAAATCTCATATATTCTACACCAAGTTTTGTCTTTGTAGCGAAGAGAGACGGAGACGAGAGGGCAACGATTTAGAAATTTTGAGTAATACAGAAATCCAAGTAAGTAATTAGAAACTGTAAAGTGAGAAAAGAAAACATAGTATCCCGGGTCTACAGTATCAACGAGTCACAATTGGATCAGCTCATACATACAGCTGAGTGAAACAATTTCTAGGAAAATTAAATGGAGCGATCACATCCAGCTGTAGGTAAAGCAGGTGACAGTCTTCGAATGCTAGGGAAATGCAAACAGTCTGCAAAGCAAATCGGTACAACAAAACACTCGTACAACCCATCATAAAATATTACTCAGGTGTGTGGAACCTGTACCAAATAAGACTAACAGGAGATATAAAAAGTATACATAGAAGGCCACACAAATGAACTGTGACCTATGTTTTCTGCGTCAGAAACTAAGGCAGCGTAGTTTCAGTGATAAATAATGTATGTACAAATCATGTAATGTGATTTGTAAATAATTAACTTTTTTGTATAAATGTGATCGAAAACCATGTAACTTGACTGTGAGAAATTTAAATGAAACAGAATGCTTTGATCCGCTAGGTGAAAAGTATTCTGTGGGAAATTTTATTCAGAGGGAAATAACACATGAAAAAGAACAGTTGAAGCTGAGACGGACAGAAAGGACATGTCATTTTATTAGTGGAGAATAGTGACAATGTTGCGGAAAAGACGCAGTTCTCATGCTGTTCATGGTTGGAAGGTTAACGTGGAGAAGGGAATTATACGTTGGAGACGATGGAAGCAGTTGGAGTATGCAAATATCGCTGTCAATCCTGCTTGCAGTAAACTCATCTGCTCTAACAATAAGCGCTTTACATTTATCGCATCCATTTTCGAATGTTAATAAGCATTGAGATTCGTAACCTTCATCATAGAACAGGTGCTGAAATTATGACTGGTTTCGGCAGTCCGAGTAGGGACAATTAGTTTCTTATATTAAGAGTTGTAACGACACAGTAAATTCAAGACATAACACAAATTCAAGACGTAGACACATTCAAAAAATTAATGCACAGCATAATTTCCTTTCCTTTATTTCTCAGTTTCTTAAACAATTCATTTTTAAATATCTTATACTCATATATAAGCCAAGGTTCTGTAAACAAAATAAGAAGTGCCGCCTGTTGGTCGCGTGTGGGAATATAAGTGTAAATGCATTTATTTTGTTTGAGAAATTGTATTTATTATTATTTCTGTAATACATTATCTCACAGGCTCAAATAATATGCAAATAGTAGAGTTTATAGTGTACAATAAAATATACACGTAAACACTTTTAGTGTCTGAAGGAGAACTTCACTAGATAGGCCAAAGATGTTATTTGTTTTAAAAATAAAATCGAACAGTTGCGGCCTGTTCCTGTCAGTGAGTAAGTAAATGTGATTTGGCGGTAGCTGTGTACGCTTGTGGTGTCCAGAAAAAAATGTTCTTTAGTAAATATGTCGTGCTAATGTTTATTATTTAATATAAAATCGCCAGCGGATGTTGACAGAGAAATAGGGGGAATGATGACTGTCTGCCAATAAAATCATGACAACCATTTCATAAAGCGTGTACGAAGATATGTCGATCAACTGAATTTCGAAAGTCAGCTCTCAAGACAATATCTTTATAATTTTCTTTACTTTCGTGAATAAAATGTTAGACCTGCAAAGTTACCTTTCTTAATTATATTTTACCCATACAATAAAATAATATTAATTGTTTCATCGAAACATAAAGGCAAACTTGCTTCAGTAACGCTGTTGGGCATTACTTTTTTTGTTTAGTTTCACGAGTTCTCAACCACTATATTTAATATTTAGATTAGAGTCACATCACAGTTGCAGAATATATTTAAGGTAAAGTTTACTGTTAATTTTGTGCATGATTAATAATGTAGTTCGTACGCCTGTGTATATGAATATACTGATCCTGTACGCAAAATTATTACTATGTAATGCAGTGTTGGAGAATACTCAATCATTGACCATACACTATGTGACCAAAAGTATCCGGACACATGGCTGAAAATGACTTAAAAGTTCGTGGCGCGCCCCCTCCCACTCCCCCACCCCCAACCCCACCCCCATACGTAATGCTGGAAATCAGTATGGCGTTAGCCTACCTTAGCCTTGATGACAGCTTCCACTCTTGCAGGCATACGTTCAATCAGGTGCTGCAAGGTTTCTTGAGGAATTGCAGCGCATTCTCCACGGAGTGCTGCACTGAGGAGATGTATCGATGTCAGTCGGTGAGGCCTTGTACGAAGTCAGCGTTCCAACACGTCCCAAAGGTGTTCTATAAGATTCAGGTAAGGGCTCTGTGCAGGGCAGTCCATTACAGGGATGTTATGAATAGTTGTTTCATCGTGTTGAAAGATGCAGTCGCCATCCCCGAATTGCTCTTCAACAGTGGGAAGCAAGAAGGTGCTTAAAACATCAATGTAGGCCTGTGCTGGGGTAGTGCCACGCAAAACAACAACGGATGCAAGCCCCCTCCATGAAAAACACGAGCACACCGTAACATTACAGCCTTTGAATTTTTCTGTTGGCACTACACACGCTGGCAGATGACGTTCACCGGGCATTCGCCATTCCCACACCCTGCCATCCGATTGCCACATTGTGTACCGTGATTCTTCACTATACACATCGTTTTTCCACTGATCAATCGTCCAATGTTTACGCTCATTACACCAAGCGAGGTGCCGTTTGGCATTTACTGGCGTGATGTGTGGCTTATGAGCAGCCTCTCGACCATGACGTCCAAGTATTCTCATCTCCCGCCTGTCATAGTGGTTACAGTAGATGCTGATGCAGTTTGGAATTCCAATGTGATGGTCTCGATAGATTACACATTATGACCCTCTTCAACTGTCGGCGGTCTCTGTCAGTCAACAGACGAGGTCGACCTGTACGCTTTTGTGCTGTACGTGTCCCTTCACGTTTCCACTTTACTGTCACATCGGAAACAGTGGACCTAGAGATGTTTAGGAGTATGGAAATCTCGCCTAGAGACGTATGACACAGATGACACCCAATCATCTGACCACGTTCGAAGTCCGTGAGTTCTAATGTCTAATGACTACTGAGGTCGCTGATATGGAGTATCTGGCAGTAGGTGGCAGCACAATGCATCTAATATGAAAAAAGTGTGTGTTTGGGAGTGTCCGGATACTTTTGATCACATAGTGTATCTACATCAGCCTTCCGGTTGTCGTACGAACAAAAGATATTTTTTCTTTAATTTCGACTTCAAAATCGTGCTCATGAAAGCGAAATATTACCACTGCCCTTGCTTCTAAGATCTTCGTTGTAATATGGCGTTGGGGAATCGATACGCTCACGGTCATTACTCCTAATTGGAAAGGTCATTTAAGCAGTAAATCTCGGCGGCCGCTTTACAGTGTTCAACGTATTACTAAATTACTACACAGATTTACTGTGGCACAAGAGTGAAAACGTCGTGGTGGCACACAAGCATTTCATTTTAGTTCTGTCGTTTTACTGGAGAGAAGATCAGACGCGCCTCTCTCATGTAGGTGAAGTGATCCTTTAAAAGACATCATATACGCCGTTGTCTGCAGAAATTGTTTATTTCGCTATTGCCGATTCGGCCTTTGAACCCTTTTAAGTGGCTGAAAATGGCCCAAAGGCCGATATTGCAACAGCGAAATAAATATTTTCTACTGTCGACGGCGGATGTGATATCGTTTTAAAAAATCTACATGACTGAGAACACGGACCATAAGAAGTTAAAGTAATTCTGTATGGTTGGCTTGGTGCACAATTCCTTAGCATTTTTACAAAAGAATGAACAACAGATACACATAACAGAGACTTTAGTCATCAATAATATATTCTCCTTCACTATTTACAACAGTGTGCCAACGCCGGGGCTACTTTTCGCTTCCGCGGCTATAGGATTCACGTGGTGTTGCGATGAAGTACTCACAGAGCCATGTTCGGAGCGTTCCTTGAAAGTGTTCGACAGGGAGCGGAATAGGTGAAATTCTGAGGGCGCAAGATCAGGTGAGGTATGTTAGCACAAAGACACAATTCCTCGTCATCAGTAATGTCTCGAGACACTGTACATAACCAATTAATGAGGAGCAAGCAGAGGTGCATATATGGTCTCGCGCTGACTCTTGTGATTTTCGCTTAGAGTATGCGGTGACCGTACACCCTATTTTTGAACCTTTCCCATTGCATGCAACTGTCACACGATGGTGGAATAATCACAGTTCATCACATCTGTCAGTTCAAAAGTAAACGACGTGGATCACTGTTGATTAACCCTGCGTTTAAACGATCATTAAACCCAGAAGGCCTTCCTGAACATGGAAGGTCACTAACGTCAAAGCGCTCCTCTTTAAAACGAGATAACCATTTTCTTTCCGTACTCCGTCCAGTGGCATTATCCCCATACACGGTGCAATGTTTCTGGTTGCCTCCGCTGCTGTCACCACTCTGCTGAAATCAAACAGAAGGATATGTCGGAAATATTTGGAGTTCTCCACTTGGCACCTCATTTTCTAGCACTCACGGCTTCACTAGCTGTCTGCAAATGACAAATTAAAAATATGTGAACTCAAACAGCAACAGTGAACTACAAATAAAAAATTAAAAACCCATAGTAATCGGAATACCAACATGGAACACAAACAATACAAATGTATGCACCAACATAACAACATACTGAAACTTTCTGGCAGTTTAAAACTGTGTGCCGGACCGAGACTCGAACTCGGTACCTTTACCTTTCGCGGGCAAGTGCTCCACCAACTGAGCTACCCAAGCACGACTCACACTCCGTCCTCACAGCTTTACTTCTGCCAGTACCTCGTCTCGTACCTTCCAAACTTTACAGAAGCTCTCCTGCGACCCTTGCAGAACTAGCACTCCTGAAAGAAAGGAGTGCTAGTTCTGCAAGGTTTGCTGGAGAGCTTCTGTAAATTTTGGAAGGTACGAGACGAGGTACTGGCAGAAGTAAAGCTGTGAGGACGGGGCGTGAGTCGTGCTTGGGTAGCTAAAAAGGTTCAAATGGCTCTGAGCACTATGGGACTTAACATCTACGGTCATCAGTCCCCTAGAACTTAGAACTACTTAAACCTAACTAACCTAAGGACATCACACAACACCCAGTCATCACGACGCAGAGAAAATCCCTGACACCGCAGGGAATCGAACCCGGTAACCCGGGCGCGGGAAGCGAGAACGCTACCGCACGACCACGAGCTGCGGACGCTTGGGTAGCTCAGCTGGTAGAGCACTTGCCCGCCAAAGGCAAAGGTACCGAGTTCGAGTCTCGGTCCGGCACACAGTTTTAATCTGCCAGGAAGTTTGAAATCAGCGCATACTCCGCTGCTAAGTGAAAATCTCAATCTAATAATATACTGTTTCCCCTTGCTCTATAATCGCCGCCATACAACATTGTGAAAACAGAATGTATACGACCGTAGTTGATAGGGAAGGATGTCACAGCGATCTGTCCACGAATCTGCATGGTTTCGGAAAGAATCGCTCGTGAGAAACTGATGTGGCCCTTTTCTTACATGTTATACTGAGAACTATGGATGAAGACCAACAAGAAGATTCCACATTTCTAGGTTTTGGAACAGGTTCATAGACATGTGAGTGGCTCGAAGGCTTTTCGAGTCATAGACCGCAGTGTGCTGTCTTCGATGGCTAGTGTTCATCAGAGAGAAGAGTATTGTCAGGAGTACCCCGGGTAAAGGTGATAGTAAGCTGTTGTTCTATATGTACATAAATGATTAGGCACGGTGGTCAGCGATGTTGCGGTTGTCGGCTGGTGATACTGTGGTTCACTGTAAGGTGTCGAAGATGAATAGCTGTAGGAGGATATAAGATGATTTAGACAAAATTTCTAATTGGTGTGATGAATGGCAGCTAGCTCTACTTATGGAAAAATGTAAGTTAATGAGGATGAGTAGGAAAAAAGGACCCTTAATGTTTGGATGTAGTGGCCTTCTTGATACGGTCAAGTCATTTAAAAGTCTGGGCGTAATGTTGCAAAGCGATGTGAAATGTAACGAGCATATGAGGACTGTGATACAGAAGGCGAGTGGTGGACTTCGGTTTACTGAGAGAGTTTTAGGAAGGAGTGGTTCACCTGTAATGGAGATCGCATACAGGACGCTGGTGCCACCTATTCTTGAATATTGCTCGAGTGTTTGGGATCGGTATCTGGTTGCATTAAAGAAGGACATAGAAACAATACAGAGGCGGGCTGCTAGATTTATTTCCGGTAGGTTCGAACAGCACACAAGTGTTACGGAAATACTTCGGGAACTCAATTGAGAATACCTTAGCCGGCCGAAGTGGCCGAGTGGTTCTAGGCGCGTCAGTCCGGAACCGCGCGACTGCTACGGTGGCAGGTTGGAACCCTGCCTCGGGCATGGATGTGTGTGATGTCCTTAGGTTAGTTAGGTTTAAGTAGTTCTAAGTTCTAGGGGATTGATGACCTTAGATGTTAAGTCCCATAGTGCTCAGAGCCATTTGAACCATTTGAGAATACCTTGAGAGGCGACCTTTTTTCCAAGGAAGACTACTGAGAACCAGTATTTTAAGCCGACTGCCGAACGATTCTACTGCCGCCATCATAAACTGCGTGTAAGAAGCATGAAGATAAATACGGGAAATTAGGGCTCACAGAGAGGCGTATAGATAGTCGTTTTTCCCTATTTGCGAGTGGGAAAGGAAAGCATGACACCGTATGGTGGCTTGCGGAGAACCTAGGCAGGTGTAGATGTAGATCTGGGCTGACCGCGCCTCACGTCCGCTGCAGACGGAGCCTCAGCCCCCCCGCAGTGCGCCTACCTGCTGGTCTGCCGGCGGCGGACACTGGCAGCCGGCCACCCGCACCCCTGCACCGGCCACTGCGGCACCGCACAGCCCACAGCTGCCCACAGACTCCTTTCAACTACCGTGAACTTCCGCAAGAGAAGTCAAACAGGTGTGTGAGCAGTTATACAGTCTCTAAAGAGCAAGTGAAACAAAAGGCAACGCAATGTGCAATATCATTGGTGAATTTTCCCCACACCATTCTCTGCATCTACAACATCGATCGTCCACAAAGAAGGATTTCATTTTGCCAAGTCATTTGTAAGCAATATGTCTCTGCACACGTGAATACTAACGTTACATTAATGTAAAACAAGTCTTTTGCATAATCGGACGCCAATTCGTGGCAATTTTCTATTTACAGACAATCAAAAAACCCATAGGTTACGACTGTAGTGAGTATCTTAAAGTCCTTTCGCTTACGTAACCGATGGTCGGGTGTAAATGCTTCATGTGATACATCTAAATCTACATTTATACTCCGCAAGCTACCCAACGGTGTGTGGCGGAGGGCACTTTACGTGCCACTGTCATTACCTCCCTCTCCTGTTCCAGTCGCGTATGGTTCGCGGGAAGAACGACTGCCGGAAAGCCTGCGTGCGCACTCGAATCTCTCTAATTTTACATTCGTGATCTCCTCGGGAGGCATAAGTAGGGGGAAGCAATATATTCGATACCTCATCCAGAAACGCACCCTCTCGAAACCTGGACAGCAAGCTACATCACGATGCAGAGCGCCTCTCTTGCAGAGTCTGCCACTTGAGTTTGCTAAACATCTCCGTAACGCTATCACGTTTACCAAATAACCCTGTGACGAAACGCGCCGCTCTTCCTTGAATCTTCTCTATCTCCTCCGTCAACCCGATCTGGTACGGATCCCACACTGATGAGCAATAATCAAGTATAGGTCGAACGAGTGTTTTGTAAGGCACCTCCTTTGTTGATGGACTACATTTTCTAAGGACTCTCCCAGTGAATCCCAACCTGGTACCCGCCTTACCAACAATTAATTTTATATGATCATTCCACTTCAAATCGTTCCTCACTCATACTCCCAGATATTTTACAGAAGTAACTGCTACGAGTGTTTCTTCCGCTATCATATAATCACACAATAAAGGAACCTTCTTTCTATGTATTCGCAATACATTACATTTGTCTATGTTAAGGGTCAGTAGCCACTCCCTGCACCAAGTGCCTATAGCTGCAGATCTTCCTGCATTTCGCTACAATTTTCTAATGCTGCAACTTCTCTGTATACTACAGCATCATCCGCGAAAAGCTGCATGGAACTTCCTACACAACCTACTAGGTCATTTGTATATATTGTGAAAAGCAATGGTCCCATAACACTCCCCTGTGGCATGCCAGAGGTCACTTTAACGTCTGTAGACGTCTCTCCATTGAGTCAACATGCTGTGCTCTGTTTGCTAAAAACTCTTCAATCCAGCCACACAGCTGGTCTGATATTCCGTAGGCTCTTACTTTATCAGGCGACAGTGCGGAACTGTATCGAACGCCTTCCGGAAGTCAAGGAAAATAGCATCTATCTGGGAGTCTGTATCTAATATTTTCTGGGTCTCATGAACAAATAAAGCGAGTTGGGTCTCACACGATCGCTGTTTCGGGAATCCACGTTGATTCCTACAGAGTAGATTCTGGGTTTCCAGAAACGACATGATACGCGAGCAAAAACGCTGAACGAGCAATTTGTGTGAAGCTCAGGTACAATAGCGTTCAGTACTTACTAAGATACCTTAGTTGCTTATCCCAATGAAAACTAAACAGTCATTTCCTACATTACTTACAGATTTCGAAGTTAGTGGTTTGGAATCCTCTAAGATGCGTATAATTTTCGCCATAAATGTTAGGTAAATCCTGTATATTTTTGTACCACTCATTTAATACAAGTTTATTGTAGAAAATGACACAAAGTTTTGGAAGATAATCTCTCAAAAAATATCTGTAACAGTATGAGATTAACGAAGGAATGTTTTCGAAGACTAATAATGTCAGCAAATATGAAACTTGTAAACTAGTAGTCTGATTTCCATAGCCATTAGTCACACATGACTGGAAAATCCTGTAAAAGGAGTAACATTATACTACAGTTGTGAAAAGTAGGCACGTTCATGACGTGTACACCACATAAATGATTCCCTGTATAATTGTGGTTCCCGGCACAGAACTATTGGTTCTGTTGGAGCATAGTGTTATAAATGATAGTCTACTGCTGACGCGAAAATTATAACTAGAGGTTTCTCCTCTGTTCCTTTTGGGTGAGCACTTCAATCGTTTCTAATGGTAGGTACTTTGCTATTTTGTACCCACGTATTTTTGGTAGTGATATGTTGTGGGGACTTTTCTCTAACCTAACTTTAACGTGTATATAAGTAAATGCAATATTAACTTCATAATATATTAATGGTACACCGAGACTCTAAAGCATATTTGAAAGGCTAGCAAAATTTGTAAAAGTACGTGACTGGATAACAAAAAAATAATAGTAGATAAAATGACCAGCACAGAAGATCTGTAAATGCAAAAAACCGTAGCAGATACGAAACATCGTAGGAAGGTACCTACAGTTCTACTGTAGTGAACCCGAACTAGTCTTGTGTCATAAATAAATAGTGAACAAACGTGTATTCGGGCCGGCCGCGGTGGCCGTGCAGTTCTAGGCGCTCCAGTCCGGAGCCGCGCTGCTGCTACGGTCGCAGGTTCGAATCCTGCCTCGGGCATGCATGTGTGTGATATCCTTAGGTTAGTTAGGTTTAAGTAGTTCTAAGTTCTAGGGGACTGATGACCACAGCAGTTGAGTCCCATAGTGCTCAGAGCCATTTGTATTCGGGTAGAGCATTAGTGCGAAGTGCGTAATCCCGATCTCTGGCTGGATCCTAAGGGAACATTAAAACATGTAAGCAGCGTTTCTGCTGGTTGCGAAGGTGTGCACTTATCTCGAAATTGCTTCCTCCAAGAGGGTGTCCTAACTTAGGGATGTCAATGGATTCTACTGCGCAAGACCTCAAAACGCTTCTCCAACACCAGTCTTCGCTGGGAGAACTTCACGTCATATAAACACATTGTGCCACGTAGAACGGAACTTAAGTCTGAAATAAGTTGCGGGTGCGCCTGCAGTAAAATGTGATGGTCCGAACGGTTGAGCGAAGCACATTATTGAACATTCAAATGTTCAAGCTTAAAAGCATATAAATAAATAGAACATGCACACGATGATATTCGTGTGAAATTATCAACTTTGCTCTGTTGTAGATAAGCAGCGTACTATCACCACCAAAAAATAAAAAGAATTCAGCTAAGTCTGGATTCAAACTATAGTTATGCACTGTGTTGTCTCAGACTCTCCAGTTAAATAAAATCAAATGTAAACGAGTAATTTCTATTGCAGATAGCACGAACGTTGTAAATTCGAGCTATTACCCATTCTAAGGAAATAAACCCAAACTTTATCTACTGTATCTGTATTTATCTACGTGTTTCAACTGTACATGCACAATAATAGTGAATCATTTTCAAAAGACTAATGGTACGATACAAGTATACCATGAATACCGGAGCTTCTACGCTGCTGCACGCATGTGAGCGGACACGGAGTGAGAAACCACAAGACACCACTGTGTACGTAGAATTCGGGGTGTATTGAGAGAAATCTTGCTGACTGGCCTGTCACCACCCAGGCGACGTCATGAAACCTGCATCCTACATCACTCTTACACTGGATTCGTGACCCGCATTTGCGTCACGTATACAGATTGACATGTGTCTGAACTCAGCTTTCATTCTCAGAACAATAGTATTGGTAATGTATAACTGTAGACAAGCCTGTGCCAAAAACTTCACTACTAATGCATCATTCACTTATTAGGCTGTTCTCGTCGAACATGAAAACATTTAAATATTAATTTCACTTTTCTAGGTATTCAAGGAATCTGTCATTTTTATAGGGTGAATGACTGTTCACAATAAAGCAACAACTTTTTTGGTAGTCATTCAGGGGGTCATGTGAGACGCGTTATTTACTAATGATTTTTTTGTGTGTAACATGTTGTGTATGTTTGTGCAAAGTAACGTTTGTAGTTTCCCCTGAGTTTCAGTCACCCACAGTACCAGAGCCGCAAGGCTATGCTGGCTGATATTACAAGGCCAGATGAGTCAATCAGCCAGACTGTTGCTCCTGCAACAACTGAAAAGACTGCTGCCTCCTCGGGAACCACTTGGTTGTTTGGCCCTCCATAGCTACCCCTCCATTGTTGTTTCACCTACGGTTCGGCTCTCTGTATCAGCGAGCACGCAAGCCACCTAACTCGGAAATGTCCTTGATTCATGGGAGGGAGGAATTAACAGCGATAGTATAGTAACATTCACACTTATTGACACCTGTCTTCTTTGGAATTGGATCTGTTACATTCTTCTTGAAGTCTGAGGGTATTTTACCGGTCTCATGTATCTTGCGTGCCAAGTGAAATACCTTTGTCATGGTTGACTCTCCCAACAGTCTCAACAATTCTGATTGTCGTCTATCCAGGTGTCTTTCAGAGTACTGTCAAATTCTTCCTGCTCTATCATACTTCCCGTCACACCTTCATCTACTTCCTCTTGACTTCCTAAAATACTGACTTCAGTTCGTTTCCCTTCTATGGCCCTTCCGTAAATTCCATTCTCCTTTCAACTTCCCTTCTTTGATTAGTAATGGCCTAACTTTTGACTCATAATATCCTTATAGGTGCCTCTCTTTCCTCCGCGGGTATTTTTTAATTTTCCTCTGGGTGGTTTGTACCATTTCTTTGCTCATAGGTGCTTCTGCCATCTCGTATTTGCCCTCTATTCATGCATCGTAAGGGATTTTGCACTGTATGAGGAAATCCAATATTTTCTATCCCGCTCCGGTTGCTTAATTTGCAGAATTTTTATATCTTCCCCTTTCATCAGTGAAATTCAGTATCACCTGCGTTATCCAAGTATTTATACTAGACCTTGCGCGTATCCAGTACTCTAATCTGTTAAACCTACACGTTCGTCTTCTACTATATTCCTTTCCACTGTTTCAGCCAGTCATTAATGATCCCCTTGATATCGTCAGCATCTTCTGAGTTTTTCTATTTAACCAGTCCTTACTTCCTTTATTTCTTCAATTTCAATCTGCACTTTATAATCAGTAAATTACGTACATGAAATGTATTCGCAGTTGCGCAGACGGACAACCATCAGGTGTGTAACCGAATAACGACGATGTAATTTTATGCCGGACCGGGACTCGAACCCGGATTTCCGCTAATCGCGAGCGGTTGCCTTACCATTAGGCTATCCGAGCACAACTCACGGCCAGATCAAAACTTCCATATGTCGTCAACCACGTGTCTATAACTTATACATCCACTATGTATATTCCCGTACAGGGGAGACATTCTGCTTGAATGTCGCTTGACCGGTGACGGCGGATAAATACGATGTTGCAGTACCTGTTTTATTCCGAATTACGATGAAAAGTTCCTACCGGCATGTACGCATGTCCGAAGGAACTTTACATCATAATTCGGAATAAAACAGGCACTGCAGTATCGTATCGTATCCTGAGTAGACTCAGCCGGAAGGTGTGGAAGGTGGGCTATTTTACCTCTAGAATACTCTACCCAACAGAGTTTCATCATTAAGCCGTTCTACCAGGAAAAGTAGCAGCTGTATGTCCCCCTCGCTTTCAGCAGTCCGTCCGCAGTGGAAACATAGCAAGGCCATACTGACTAATGTTACAAGGAATCCAGACTGTTGAGTTTGCTGCTACGGAAAAGGAGGCTGCCCTCTTCAGGATCCAAGAATGAGGCTCGCCTCTATTGTGGTTGCAACTACGGGACGACTTTCTCTACCGTTAAGGCATACAGGCCATCCCACCAGGGCAATGTATGTGGCTAATCAGAGGAGAAACAAAGCCACACACAACAAATTGTAAGGAGGAATAACTTGTTCCTGTCCTAGCCACCCAAATGTGAGACCTCGCAGTTCCTAGAAAGCCTGTCACCCTCTCTAGAGAGTACCCATTGCATAATAAACAACATCGATTTTCACAGACCTGCAGGTGTGGCATTTTCTTAGTTAGAAAAGTAATGAAAATAATTTAAAGTATGAGGAAGATGTGATATTCAGAAGAGAGTCCTCAATATTTCGTAACATATCAAAGCAAATTTTGTGAGGTAATTGTGGATAAACTGTAGCGCTGAAAGACAGGTAATGACAATGTGGGCTGGGTTCCTGGTTTGTGACATTTGGGCTTGTAACTAGGTTATGATTTCACTGATCAATCTGTGCGTTCTTAAATCGACAGTTTTCTCGACACAGGCTAATTCAGTGACTATGTATGTAAAATTTAAGAAATGGTTCTAGCGATGAGTCGTAAGACGCTTTCATATTTCGTGGTAGTGGAGCATCAGTTCTATGTCTGGTTCCTGGTTGATCGCCAGAATTTCTCCTCCTGTGGCAGCCTTTACACTTTAGAGTAGCACTTACATCCGACGCCATCAGTTACCTATTTGTACTCGTATATTCCAGTTTAACCCCACCATTTTCTCCCTCTGCACGTCGCTCCAATTCCATGGAGTTTATACCTATTTGTTTCAACACATATCATACCTCCAAGTCCATTCTTGTAGTTTGTGTTCTTTTCTTCGTGCATTCTCCGGAGAATCTCCTCATTTAGTATCTCATCCATTCAGTTAATAGTTTTGGTGAAATACAAAATCTTCTTTCTTTACTTTTCTCGCCCAGAGATGTCTCAGCCTATTTATGCGATCAATAGTGTCTTTTTTACTAGCGACAACTGAGAATACAAGAGGTTTTATGAAAACATGAATTTGGCCTGTACATATTTTTAACTATTGTGATGTTTTGCGTTATTTGATAGACTTTTAGGACCTTCAGCAACTGATCTGAGTGCTTGCCATCTGTTACAAACCAATACTACATTTTTTCTGCTAATAGGGCTGCTGAAGAGCTTTAAAGAAACCAAAAGACGATGATATCAAGTTATAGCTAGGCATGTCCCTGGAAGATAAAATACATCATATGGAAACTTCACAAAATAGTTCACAATATAAATTTTTAAGAATTATGTAGGTAAAAATAACTACAATTCTTACAAAAATAGCTATGAAAAGTGTCTCATCTGCTGTACAATATTTAAAAAGGTAGACAGTGAGTACACCGAAGAGCCTAAGAAACTGGTACATGCGCCTAATATTATGTAGGGCCCCCGCGAGCACGCAGAAGTGACGCAACATGATGTGGTATGGACTCTAGTAATGTCTGAAGTAGTGCTGGAAGGAACTGACACCATGAATCCTGCTGGGCTGTCCATAAATCCGTAAGAGTACGAGCGGGTAGAGATCTCTTCTGAACAGCACTTTGCAAAGCATCCCAGATATGCTCAATGGTGTTGATATCTGGGGTGTATGGTGGCCAGCGGAAGCATTTCTGGACATGTCGGGTGTCGCATTGTCCAACTGGAATTGCCCAAGTCCGTCGGAATGCACAAAGGACATGAATGGATGCAGGTGATCAGACACGATGCTTATGTACAAGCCACCTGTCAGAGTCGTGTCTAGACGTATCAGAGATCCCATATCACCATACCCGGACACATACATCCGCTCGATACAATTTGAAACGAGACTCGTCCGACCAGACAACATGATTCAAGCCACCAACACTCCAATCTCGGTGCTGACGTGCCCAAGCGAGGCATAAGGCTTTGTGTTGTGCAGTCATCAAGGCTACACGAGTGGGCCTTCGGCTCCGAAAGCCCATATCGATGATGTTTCGTTGAATGGTTCGCACGCTGACACTTGTTGGTGGCCCAGCACTGAAATCTGCAGCAATTTGCGGAAGGGTTGCACTTGTGTCACGTTGAACGATTATTAGTTTCTTTGGCGCTTCAGTGTACAATGGCCTAGAGATGACAAGTTATCCGTGTAGTTAATGACGGTCCCATATGGGATAACGAACTATTTTTTACTTGCGAATGTTACAGTAAACATCTTGTATTTTTAGATTTCGATGAAATAAGATCCCACTAACACAAGGAAAATTTCCATAAACAAATTTTGCCATGAATTTTAATGTAATAAAAACCTGCATTTTACAAAAGCTGTTGGAACCAAAACCTAAAAGTTGTGTAAAAGTGGCTGTGGTTATAATGTAAAAAAAAAAAATTATTATTGGCAGTGAAAGCGGTCTGTCTCTGACATTGGAAGTGTGAATATTAGTATTACAATTCTTCTTTCCAGCAGTATATCGGAATGATAGTTATGTACCTAGTTGAAAATTTGGGTCAATGGCTTCATTGGGTCTGCGACACACACTCAAACCCTACCATCAGCTCTTACCAGCTGAAATTTGGCCTCATCTGACCAGGCATAGTTTTCCAGTCGTCAAGGGTCCAACCGATACGGTTACGAGTCCAGGAGAGCAGTTTCAGGCGATGTAGTGCCGTTGTCAAAGGCACTCGCGTTGGTCGTTTGCTGCCATAGCCCATTAACGCCGAATTTCGTCACACTCTCCAAACCGATACTTCCGGATTACGTCCCGCGTTAATTTCTGTGGTTATTTCACGCAGTGTTGCTTGTCTGTTAACACTAACAAATCCACTTAAATGCCGCTGCTCTAGGTCGTTAAATGAAGGTTGACGCCCACCGTATTCTCCATGGTGAGAGGTAATGCCAGAAATTTGGTATTCTCGGAACACTCTTGGCTCTGAGCACTATGGGACTTAAAATCTGTGGTCATCAGTCCCCTAGATCTAAGAACTACTTAAACCTAGCTAACCTAAGGACATCACACACATCCATGCCCGAGGCAGGATTCGAACCTGCGACCGTAGTGGTCGCGCGGTTCCGGACTGAGTGCCTAGAACCGCTCGGCCACCACGGCCGCCAAACACTGCGGATCTCAGTATACTGAATTTCCGAACTATTTCCGAAATGGAACGTTCCATGCATCTAGCTCCAATTGCCATTCCGCGTTCAAAAACTTATTTCTCGTTGTGCTGTCATAAACATGTCTGAAATATTTTCACGTTAACCACCTGAGCACAAATGACAACTCCACCAATGCAGTACCTTTTTATACCGTGTGTATGGGATACTACGGCCATCTGTATAAGTGCATATCGCTTTCCCATGATTTTTGTCATCTCAGTGTATAATGTGTACTGATACTTACGCTGCCGGCGACAGCTGCTGTTGTGCTGGATCTCGCGTCGCAGGCCCTTCCACAGCTTGGAGACGATGAGCGAGTAGGCGAGACTCATGATCAGCAGCGGCACCAGCAGCAGCATCGCGTCCAGGAACAGGTTGAAGGCGCGCTCCAGCGCCTCCGTGGGCCACTCCTCGCGGCACTTGTGTTTGCCTGCGAACACCAGCACGGGCTATCATTACATTTGTGGACTTTCGCCTCATCAGCATCTCAGTTAAGGCAGAGAGATGGTTGCATTGGTGAGGCATTCCCAAACCTCAGATTTCATTAGCATCTGAGCAACCTGTAGCGTTGAAGATGTGCTGTACTTGCACAGTGTAAGGTTTCCTGAACATTATCGTGAGGTATCATCACGAGTCTTCACCCCTGCCTCAGAACTCATAAGCATCAGCGCGATCCACAGTGCTTCAACTGTGTAACTTTTGTGTTGGAGAAGAGTGCTTGATCATTAACAAGGTGTGAGGTGGGGTCCTTCTGGTAGTTGTAGTGCTTGCCATTGAGATGCAAAAACTTAAGTCCCTGTTATCGGCAAACGGAGTGAATCTCCTTACGCAATCATGCGAATTTATTTTTAAAAAGGGAATGAAACAAGTCGCACAATGGATAAGGTCTTATTAAATCTGAATTTAACAGGGGTAGGGACCACCTTCAAAAGTTAATAGTGATGGATGAAATGCACAGGTCAACCACCACACACCACCACATATTAGTCACGGGAGGCATTTCCTACTGAGAGAAAATGTTCACTAATAAAAAATGCTATTTATTTCCCTCAATATATATTCAAGCGTAAAAACTTTCAACAAGATGACAACGAGCACAAATTTACAGAAACAATAATATTTAACTTGGTACCAATTTTGGGATCGCTTATTGAATATTGCCAATGTTCAAGCGAAAATCATATCAGAAACTGCTAATGATAAGTGAACTCGGAAGTACAAACACCTTTCAAATATGTAAAGTGCATTCTCCAAATCAAACAGCTAATGGCAGTCATCAATGGCCGAAACGATTAATTCTGCAGAGTTAACAAATAATACACCCTCTGAATTATATCACCGAAAAGTATTGCTGTCTGAAACTCACCAAATAACTTCCAGTACTCGTCACTTTGCGTGCGCCAGCCGTGAGCGGCAGTTGACAGCGTTCGGGACCCGTCTTCACACGCGTGGCCGAAGAGGCTGAGCTAAACTGGCGATCTTTGAGGCAGATGGCAGTGCGTCCTCTATAAAATTTTAACTTCTATCTAGTGTTTGAAAAGCTCCAATTCATCCACCAATGACGGTAATGATTCTGAGCACCGTCCAGTCTCTGGCCAAGTTTTGCCGAGACTGTGAGCGCTACCCCGATGACAATTTCGACAGAGCCTCTGCAAGAGGAAAGCCGGCAGCGGTGGTCTAGCGGTTCTAGGCGCTCAGTCCGGAGCGCAGGTTCGAATCCTGCCTCGGGCATGGATGTGTGTGATGTCCTTAGGTTAGTTAGGTTTAAGTAGTTCTAAGTTCTAGGGGACTGATGACCACAGATGTTAAGTCCCATAGTGCTCAGAGCCATTTGAACCATTTTGCAAGAGGAAGACTTTTTGCCAAATTTTTTTAGATGGAGACAAAGACAGAAGCTGACTGTCTTTTTAACCAAATACCACAGCATCCGTTGATGCTGTGTCTTCCAATTCCCGCGGAAGATTCCAATCACCGCTTTTTTTAAGTAAATGAGACATTTTTTCACATAGCCATCACTTCATTACACTAGCACTTGCTAAGTGACGGACACGCTACCTCCCATTGCGTTAACATGGTCGGCCCCGAGAGTGGTGAAACAGCGAGGGTGGAGGCAGCTTCGGCTCTGAAGCCCACTTAAAGCTACGCGTTTCTGGTCGTTCCGAAGACCGATTGCTTGCTCCCCTCCATCGTCTCTCTTCTAGGTTTATGCTCTGAATAAAAGGAAAAATACAGCTTCTCACAGACAGAAGTAAACAGCAAATCCACTTACTATTTTGACTGTAGGCATTATGTTAAAAGACCTTGGGAGTATATTATAAAAATAAGTAGTTTGGCGCTACGTTAATAATTAAACAATCTTACAATGGTATGTCATCATAAGTGTTCACAGCTACCTCAAGATTACAATTGTAGCGTATGAAAATGAATTCGAACCTCTGTGCCTTATAACAAAAAGTAAAATCGAAGGTGATCGACAAGTAGGCAGAAGAAGTACATTACGTTCTTGGAACGTATAACTAAAAATAGGACCAAAAATATCAAGAACGACAGCGTACTGCTGAATATTGATGAGCACTGTCTATAATAGCTGCCACACCAAGGAAATTAGGAAAGACACACTAAAATGGGAGGCGAATAACCGTTGACTAATACTTTCGGTAAATTTACAGGAGCGAAAGTGTCACATTCTGCTAGTACCAGAAGAGTATTTCCTGAGCTAACTCGGATTCACTTTCACAAAGACCAAACACTGCTAATGTTCCTCCAGCACATAGAGCTCCATTTATCGCATGAAATATTTCAGTCATCATCTAAACTGTCAAAGGTAGACATTCCATCATTACGGAGTGCCCGCTATCCGTTTTCACAAAACTGTCCAATTTTAGTCTGCAGATCACTTGCCTTTATTTTCGAGACGTAGATTTTCAAAATAAAGAAAAGCGGTCTGCAGACTGAAATTGGAAAGTTTTATTTAGTATCTACACTCTTATGAAAAAGGTTAGGTGTGGTAAGTTCAGGATGACTGACCTGAGATATTGAAGCCAGAGCTCTTGAAACATAGCAGCTACTACAAGGGCAAAGTACAGAAAATGTAGCATTTACATGCGAATATCACGATATCCAAGTATTATTTAGAGCTCGTGATGTTAGAAAAGTTGCATCTGTTGTGCTGAAAACGGGAATATACTACTGCTGTTAAAATCTGCAACATTAATGAAGCAACAAAATAGTGAAAATTTTCATATCGTTCAAGATAACGCCTGGGATGTAATGATTATACTTTGCGTTGTCTCTTTACTGAGGAAGGGCAAGGATCAAACACAGTTAATCTTACTGAAACGCTTTGCTCCGTCGTGTCAAAAACTAAACTTTTCGACACTTTTCGCCTGGGTAGGCAAGCACCGGGACAGTGCATATGCTTCACGGGGGAACTAAACGCAAAAAGCAAGGGACAGGAACCGCAATGGATCTCACCATCAACATAGCAGGAATAGGGGAATGCACTGTGGCAGGAATAAACTATCTTATTTTACATTTATTAGTTTCATTAAACGAAACGTGTCACCTAAAAGATAGCATCGGGTATTGTAATGGTGCATTTGTGTACCTTAAATTTTTAGGTAATGTATAATTGCAATAGTTGTTTCTGTCTTAATCTGCATCTACACACACAATGGCATGCAATTAGTGGCATATGCGTCTTGTTGATGATGAGTTGCTTCACTGCATCGTGCCTCCTTTGTACTCTCATCGTTCCTCACCCCTGCCCCCGGTAGCCAGTTGGACGCCGCGTGGAGTGAAGTGGTGGGGGTACGTTATAACAGAAAACTTCTAATACAGCTCAGTGTTACTGCATTCAGTCATCTACCTTATTTGGTCGATAAATCTACCACCAACTTGATCTTACTGTGTAACAAACTTAAATCAACGTATCTTAAAATCCATTGTAGTCACAATTGTAATGTTAGCCGAACTAAATACACTGACAGGAGAGCATACCGGCAGCAGACCGCAGTTGATGTCTGACGGCTAGACGCTAGTTTCTCCACAGCCTGATGTTACATGACGCGTAGTCACCATATAAGCGCCGGCATATTAAATACGTTGTGCGTAACTTACATGTGTGACAGTGCCGTTATGTGAGGAACGAGTCGTTACCCTGTCTCGTCAGGTATTGGAACTAAGGGATACCATATGGTCTCATCAGTACAGAATGTCATCAGACTATACGTTTGTTGTGTGGTCTTATGCTTTAAAGTCGAATCGACAGTATCTGTTGCACACTGGTGACCAGTCACGATTATGCCTGTCCTGATCTTCGTCTTCGACGAAGCAGATGTTGAAATCTTTGACTGATAGATCTGTGTGAGTTGAAGTTTTAATAATTTGATAATTATTCTTCCTTAGTAAACTTTTATTTGATGTGTGTTAGAGAAATTCATTTGGTTGTCTCATTCTTGCCTGTTTGCGCAATATCTTAGATTACTCTTGCTGCGGCTAACTGGCGCAGACTGTCTGGCCAACCTAGTGACACGTGTCATTGCGGTCTTGTGCCGAGATGGCGGATTAATGGATTCTGCGAGTTCTGAGCTTTTGCATAAAATACTCATATGGCTTATTTTTAACACTGGCGCAGTAATGGGACGTCCGCGATGTCGTGCAGTTCTTACGACGGGAAGTCCCAGGGTAGATTTAACACCCTTCTCAGCGCCTTGATCCGAATTTTTGTAAGCGCTATAAATTTGTGTCGGCAGTATTGACCCAGACGATGGTTGCATGTTCGAGAACAGGGCGACTCACACACTTATACAGTGTTTGTCCACCAAGGTCTGACAGAGTTAATATCGGGTTGAGCACCGGTTGTAGTAATCGGAGTCCCCCGGTGCTTTCCTCCTGATTCTTCTACATGATGACGCCACGTCAATTAGCGATCGAGCGTCATCCAGGTATGTAGCGGTGGCACTCCAAGGTACAGGGCTGCTCCGTATTGAAACTGTTAGCACTGCATGCGGGATATGCCGCTTATCGATGATAAGTTTCTTCCCTTCATCGCGCTTCCTTTGTACTACTCTCATCGCTCCCAACCCCTTCCCTCACTACCTGGTTGCACGTCAAGTGGGGGTAAGTAGTGGGGTAGAAGATCGCCGAATTTCGGGGGAAACTGCGGTCCCTCAGTACTTCCGCCACTCCCTGTCTGACACGGAAGTCGCTCTCTCGGTCGACGTTGCGACACGAATTAGATAAGCGCTGGATCCGACGCTTTACTCAGAGTGAAGCCATCGCATCTGTTGATCGGACCGTCGTCAGTTCACCTTTTTTAGAACACAGTCGCAAAAAGACGAGGACTGTCTCAACACTTCCGTTTCTTCATATTTCAGAGGTTCCCTTGTGGCCACACACTGTTCTGGAACCCCAGATTTTGTTGGTTGTTTAAGTTCGATATGTCTTCTGTGGGCCTTGCACCTCTATTCGACTGTCTGCATCGTCTGCCCGAAGGATGCTTCAGCGCATTTGTCTTGGTTACGGGCACTGTTTATGGTGACCGAAGTCACCTTTCACGATAGGTAACAGTGCTTATGTTTTGGAAGTGGACACATTTAGTGCTGCTTTGAGCTAGCATCCCGCAAATTTTGATCTATCTTTGCCAGTGTGAGGCAGATACGCCCCATCATGTTCTATTTTCTGGGCCTGTATCTTCTGTCTGAGAGCACATCAGATTTCTCTCGCCTGATCTGGTTTTCTTGAATAAGTCCTTAAGGTGGTGGAGCCCCCTTGGTGGTCTTTCTTCGTGCTGTAATGCACAGGCCCTGTAGACCAGTGTACGCAGCACACCCTGACACTGTGAATGATGATGGCAGCTGGGGACGTGAATATAAAAATCAATGTAGATCGCTTTCCTGCACAAACTGTGTCCCGAAATATTGTCTGCTTTGTGCTTGACTAAGACATCCAAAAAGGATAATTTGCCATTCTCTTCCATCGTATGATGAGTTTGATGCTGAAGCTATAAGGTGTCAGGCAAATCCAACACCTTCCATGAAAACCCTGACATGATAGCAAATCCGGCAGTATGTCACATAGCTCCGAATAAATCCTGACATTAAATTAACCAAAGTAATACGACCAACGAGTGAGCAAATGGAATACCACAGACTAACACAAGAACGCCTAAATGCATGTCATACCTTCCCACCATGAGACAGACGCAGTTCCAAGGGGAGAAACGAGAACAGAAGCCGAGAGCAGAATCGTGAGGGCTAGGAGGCCCTATGAGAGGGGTTTACCCCAACATTGCCAGCCAACCGCCAAGACCACCCCCAGCCCATGTTAAAAGATACAGCCCTCCAGAAAAACTGTATAGATCTTACGATAACACTAAAAGGGCCACACTAGCTGAAAGTTTCAGCTTGAGACTATACGCGTCTCTGTTACATTTCAAACATTAAAAACATTGCCCCACCACGAAAAGTATAACGTCTCTCATTGGATGGACAGAATTTTTGTAGGCGGAGCTTAAGGTTAACATTGACATCCTGACTGGTCAGTTGAAAAGACAGCCAGATAACTTTTCTTAAACCAACTTCGGTAAATGGTAGTAAGGAGAAGTTAGAGAGAGTTGCATCCGAGATGGCGAGGAGTGTGGACCTGAGTCACCCACCGCCCCCTGACTCTGAATAAACATCGATAAGGTAATGAACGCACGGGATGCCGCATAAGACTCATAAGGCTTTCGAGAAGGAAACTCATTACATCCACGAACTTTTATTGATCAATTCCGAGTAGGATTACCAGAACACTGGACGCCAGCACACAAATTAGACTTTATATGTGCACACATGTCAGGAACAGTCGCAAAAACCATGCAGAACGTTGCAGCGACATGCCGATCGTACGGAGATTTCAGAGAGAAGTTTCTCTTACGATATTGGTCCAGCAAAGCACAGAACAGAGTGAAGTACGAATTATTACAGAACCCATATTTTGAAAATTCAGGAGAGAAGAGTCTCGTGAAATTTTTCGAAGTAATGGCAAAGAAAAATCAGTGCTTAGATGTACCATACAGTGACAGAGAGTTGATTAAATTATGAGCGATGAAGTTACCATTTAAATACCAGCAGTCGTTAGTAGGTCGCGGAGGCAATGACGTCGAAGCATTTAAAGGAATTCTAAGGGAACTAGAGTTTATATTTTCGGAATAAGACGCAAGAAAAAGACAAAGCACAAGTAAAAACGAAAGCAAAAAGCAGTGGAATCCACAAGACACAATACGAAGAAACAATAGTTACGAACCACATGATAACTTTGCACCAAGAAACGACAATAGATTTCAACAAAGAAACGGTTATGGATTTAGAAGAGAATATGGCAATAACTGTAATTCACACAGGAACGGTAACAAGTATTACAGAGGGAACAATGACAACCGGAACAGGTATTGGAGAACCAATAGACCGACAATTTATCAACAAAGAAACCAATATCAACAGGCTGAACAAGAAAAGAGAATACAAATAGAAGAAGTGGAGGTAAGACCACCAAACCCCGAAAAACGTTCGAATTGACAACTAAGCGCCCTAGCCAAAGAGAATGATGCACTGACCCAGGATAATTGCAGCACCTTGAACAGAGAAGTAAATCCATTATCACGAGGAGAGAAGAAGGAAGAAACAAAACCGCAGGGACCAGATGTAAACGAAGACAGGAAAATAACAATATCGTGTTGGGACGGAATTAATTGGGAGAATGCTGACGAGGAAGATGAATTACCAGAGGCATTACAACAAATGTAGGAGGAAAGGATGAAGTAATGAGTATTGCAGAGCTATTTGAGATGGAAACCAGGAAAAGCGAATTCAATGAGGATAATGCGCAGTCGACTGAAGTTGGAAATAAGTTACTAGTGGGAACACAACCCAAAGTATATAATGAAGGAAGTTATGAAGCGATAATTAGAGCATTAGATGTGATTATGTGGAAGTAGCGATGAAGAAGGAGAAGATAGACGAAGATGAGGAAAAAGAAAGCCTAAATGAAGTAAGAAATAGAGAAGAGGAAATAAAAGAGAGAGTAGTAGCAGTCGAAGCTTATCCTACAGGAAGTTCGAATTCACATGGGAAAGTCCTGAAAAGACTCATGTATGATTCAGTGGAGGATTCATTGATACAAGAAGAAGAAGAACAGAACCAACCCTTTCAAATTCAACCAATTGTGAAAGCCATGGTAAAACAGATCCCAGTCAATATTGTAATTGATGGTGGAAGTAAACTGACTGCGATCTCAGAGAATTTATTCATGCCAATGAGGAATTGCCAGTTCTGAAAACACATAAGATTAAAGTAAGAGGTCCTATTAGAAAGAATGCTGCGGAAGTTATGAGACACACAAAGTTAACTCTTTTGTGCCAAAGTCAGAAGATCGAAGCCAACTTCGTGATTATACCTACACTAACTGTAGATTTGATTATAGGTGCAGATTTCTTAAATGAGAGATGAGCGATAACAGATATGGGGAAAGGTAGCATAACATTCGGGAATGTCATACTTCTCTTTGAGCAAAAGCTAAAATTAGAAGGAATATCAGTTATAAACAAACAATTAAGAATGATGCAAGATAAAGAGGATGAAGAAGTAGAATGGTATGCACAAAAGGGTGAATCGCCTCAACTCATATTAGAAGTCCATAAAGAAATTGATGAAAAATTTCAAGAAGTTCAAGTAAATAATTAGCAAAATATTTCAAGTTTATGTTGCAGATAAGATCATCAGGAGAAAGAAGAATGAAGAGAGAGGAAGGTGGGAAAAAGAAAGTAGTTTCAATAAAATCAAAACCAAAAGTAACACAAATAGTAGCAGAGCTTATGGTGAGGGGATAAAGTGTAGACAGTCTAACAGCATGAAATACTAAAATGCTATACAAAAATAGAAAACGAATTTGAGGATTATTTTAGAAGACTCACTATATCTTAGAATTGTAACATGGAAAGGGCGCCGAAATTTGTAAAGCTTTTTAAAAAGGCATGAAACAATGTAGGTACTAGACATATGTTAGACGATTATAAGTAAAACTTTTGCAAGAATCACTGTAAAAACTCTAGCAAGAACCAGATGCAACGACCCACAAGTTGCAACGAGAGAAGTATCAAGAAAAAAAAGGACGTAATTAGCAAGCATTTCCTACAAGGCAGAAGCATCGAGAGAAGGGAAAGGACGGCGAGACCTACAAAGGGCACTTCTATCCAAAGTCGGCAGTAATCTACTGCTAAAGGAAACCGTGCAGGGACAGACAAGCAAACACCGAACTTTCGCCGCTCTTAAACACTGGGATGCCCTGACTCAGCGGAGCGTGCAAAAAACGGCCCAATGAGAAGACTGCTTGGGCAAGCCACCACTGGCAAAGTGTAAAAGTCACACTACTGCTATTGAACAGCACGCTGAAGCACGAAACAGAAGGAAACTTCCACAAAGTAAAAATAACACATTCAAACAATTTATCGGACTGTTACTAAGAGGAGAAATTCAAAGCGACTAGTTATCAATAAATATTCCCATATCCTGCCCAGAGAAGAAACAAGAATAAAGTAAGAAGCAGTGAAAAAGCAGGAAGAACAGAAGTTGAAGATTCGCAAGACTGAGACCAAGAAGGAAGATGGGTGAAGAATAGAGGATGTACCTTCCCAAACCCCTATCCTATTGTAAACTAGTCGCCTGCGAAGTGTTACAATGAAAAACAAACGCTTTCAGCGACATATAACGATGAGTTTCACGCATACAAAGCCAGTAAACCACGAGACTCCACAATCACAGCTCCATTCCATTATGGGACATCCACAACAGCAACAAGGAACGACGAACGAAGCTGTACATCAAATACTTGCCCACATCCATCTCGCTCAAGTCCATGAATTTCATGCAAAAACATTCGTCTAAACATTTATAGGATAATGAAAATGTGTGAAATCATGTGATGTAGGAATTGCGTAAAAGATGCGTGTGAAAAACTAAATGAATAAAGCACATCAGCCGGCTAATATACTACAAAGTAACAGTCATTGACTATGGACTTAAATAAAAATAGACTATCGATCAAAATAAGTCATTAGTTCTGAAATGGACAGTGTATAAAGAACAAAAGTAAGACATAATGAACACTAAAGCTATATGCTACTTATTTTCTCCTCAGAAAAATAAAAGAATAACTATATTTTATTTATTTTCTCCTTATAAAAACCAAGAATAAAAAGTATCTTGTTGGATGTGATCCCTTTTTTTTAACATTGGTACCACTTGTTAGGTTAATATCTCAATACTTATGCATGTATATTTCGTGTCAACGCAATTCTTGAAAATAATTCTTATTTGTTAGTGTAACAATGCTGAAATGAATGTCTAGAAACCAAAACATTTTTTAATGAGCAACAATATTCACAGTATTTACTTGTACATGACATTTAGAAAATGTAACTACATTTATATAAAAAAATATTTCTAAGAAAATCGATGTGAAAGACTCCTCACTTTCGATAACAAATTTCTTAAAACAAACTTCACACTTAAATAAAGAAAGAAAATAATTAAAAATAATGATAATAATGATAATAGCATAAAAATATTCTTCTCTTGTCAACATAAAAATATTTTTGAAAATAATGTGGAAGAATATAAAAATATAAATTAGTACTATGAACTAGCATAGAACTAGAATAACGTGGCTGAACAGTAGGCAACAAAATTTAGATAATGGATTAATTTTTGACTGACTGAGACAACGATTCAATCATTGCCTAACTTCAGTGCAAAAATTAAGTTCGAAGGGTGGTGATATGTAAGGTGTCAGGCAAATCCAACACCTTCCATGAAAACCCTGACATGATAGCAAATCCGGCAGTATGTCACATAGCTCCAAATAAATCCTGACATTAAATTAACCAAAGTAATACGATCAACGAGTGAGCAAATGGAATACCACAGACTAACACAAGAACGCCTAAATGCATGTCATACCTTTCCACCATGAAACAGATGCAGTTCCAAGGGGAGAAACGAGAACAGAAGTAGAGCAGAATCGTGAGGGCTAGGAGGCCCTACGATAAGGGATGGACCCCAACATAACCAGCCAACCGCCAAGACCACCCCCAGCCCATGTTAAAAGATACAGCCCTCCAGAAAAACTGTATAGATCTTACGATAACACTAAAAGGGCCACACTAGCTGAAAGTTTCAGCTTGAGACTATACGCGTCTCTGTTACATTTCAAACATTAAAAACATTGCCCCACCACGAAAAGTATAACGTCTCTCATTGGATGGACAGAATTTTTGTAGGCGGAGCTTAAGGTTAACATTGACATCCTGACTGGTCAGTTGAAAAGACAGCCAGATAACTTTTCTTAAACCAACTTCGGTAAATAGTAGTAAGGAGAAGTTAGAGA